>NC_091786.1:22020286-24520286 GCF_029378745.1 Bos indicus | reverse complement strand
CTTTTGATTCTGGAACTTGGTACTGTACTTACTGAGGTGGGTGCCAGGAACCCACAGCCTTCAAACCTAGTCAGTCTGGGTGATGGCAAATCAGAGTATTGACCAGAGTATAGCCCATGGTTGATCCAGCACCACTGGTGGCTGTGACAGGCTCATGTCAGTTTTCCAAGATGGTAAAATGTTGGAAGGTCTTTGAGCAACATCCAAGGTTAACTTCTTCACATGGGTCATCTGTTCAATGGGTTTTATTTCTACGGCTCAACCTCACCTATGAACAAAGATAACAACTGTCATGATGGGTATGAGGTCCACTCAGGACTCCAGAGAGAGGGGCTGTTCCATAAGGGTAGTGTTACTTTTTACTAACAGGCACTTAAGCAGGTAAGTAAGTGCTTTCTCGGGCCACTATAGAACAAAGAAATCATATGCTGGCTTTCCTATGGTCCCATTTTACAAAACTGACCAACTTGGAGGGGGAAAAAAATAGATGTTGAGAGTGACCTGGCTTTCCTGTGGTCTCGTTTTGAATGTCTGGCAGTAGCTTTTCTGTTTTCTGAGATACTGTCCTCTGCAAACTCCCATCAGGGTTCCTGAGAAAACTCTTGCTGTAATACCATGTAGGATGAAGATTCTCAATACTCATTTAATGCCTGAAAGCCATGTAGAGGTGTTCAAGTACATGTTCAGCCTTCCTCCCAGGCAGGTGTGGAGGTCTGGGTCCTTTACCTGCTGCTGCCAAGGCAGCCTTCTACCTGTGTAAGCTCACACCTCCTCAACCTGACCAATCCCACTGAGTCTCTAGATCACCCCTGCTCCAATTTAGTGCAGGCTTAGAAGGTAAGGAGCAACAAATACTGCTGGTTAGAAAACAAAAACCCACAGGAAAGAGGTGTGCACTTCTTAGTTTAAATGTCACGTTCAAGACAAGGCAGTTCAATGAGAGCAGCCAATGCCTGGGGGAGTAATAAAATCAAATTTATTTCTGCCTTTTATTTCCTCACAGATGCAAACCTGGTTTTAAATGACTTATGGCTTTTCAGTGACAAGGTCAGTTAAGGGAAAATCATCTGATTAGTGCCAAACAGGCATTTCACAAAGAAACCCCAAAATAGGAATTAGGCTGGTAGACCTGAACTCAGAGGTGGAATTAGAAGACAACGGGTGAATGAGAACTAAGACAGGTTTATATGGTTTTAGTTTCCAGATGATCTGGCCCCAGATGAGACTAATCAAAAAGAAAGAAACATTTCCCCAAGAAAGTGAGGGATGACTTTGTTTTAAAGTTATCACTCATGCTTATAATTTTAACCCAATACTTACACTAAGTTCTCCTCCTCCTCTGCAAGGATTCTGGGGAGTAGAGGTTGAGTCTGTCCTACGCTTTTGTTCTTTCTTAATTCTTATCCTTCTCACTTGGCTTCTCAGCAGACAGGTGGTGATGGTGTCAGAGATGGAGGTCTTTTCTGCACACGAAAGTGGCCACATTGCTCCCCAGAGGAACCAAAAGAACTTATTGTATAATCTCTCAATCACACGCTCTCTTAGCATGACTTTGAGGATTGGAATTGGATGAGTGAAATGGGTCACTGTCTCTAGATCCTATATCCAATCTGATTAAATCTCTAGGGGCTTCCCTGGCAGTCCAGTGGTTAAGATTTCCCCTTCCAAAGCAGGGGGTGCAGGTTCGATCCCTGGTCAGGGTGCTAAGATCCCATATGCCTTGTGGCCAAAAAGCCAAAACATTAAACAGAAGCAATACTGTAACAAATTCAATAAAGACTTTAAAAATGGGCCACATCAAAAAAAAAAAAAAAACTTTCAAATGCCTTATTCTTGAGGCACCTCTTACTGTAGTGGATTGTGATGGGATGGCAACAATTGACCAGGAAATCCCACAATGTTCATGTAAAACATGCTTTTCTCAGTGGCGTTTTGAAAATCACAGTTTGTATCAGAAAGCATTATACACGCTTCAGGAATCTTCTCTATGTTTACCTTTTTGACAAAACTGAAATAAGTCTGCTGGTGATCGAGTTGGTTTGGTAAAGACTGAATACCAGGCATACTTCAGGGGAGAAACCACGGCCCCCCCACCCCCCGCCACATACACACACACAGTTTGGCAAACAAAGCACACATATCAACAGCACAGTTTTATATCCTGCTCCGTGCCAGGAAATGTATAGTTGGCCTCTTCCCATGAGTTTGTGGATAGAATCTGACGTGGGACATCTAGTGATACTGAAGCAGGGAGAACTAGCATTGATTCCTATCTTAGTCTGTAATTTTTTTTTTAAATCACTAAGTGGAACAGTAGCATATATAAAATATTTATAGCATTCTCTCCATTTTTGAGAAGGCATCCATGGTGAAGGCTTAGGGATTAGACATTCTTTTCATCAGATATCTACTAATTGCCTACTTTCTGTGCAAGGTGCTAAAAAAAGCCAGTTACTGGAGTCCCACCCTTTAAGGCCCCTGAGGGTTGACTTGGTAGGAATTAAATCAGCCGATGTGCAAAAGGACGGCCAAAAGTTCACTCCTGCTTTGATTGCTTTTGTTGAGACTGGTTATCACAGCATCTGGATTCTCACTGAATTTCTTGTTCTGCCCAGTAAAGCCAAGGTAAGCTCAGCTTGGTGTTCAGGAGTAGTGAAATAACAATCTTTCCTTTAAGGTCTTTTGACCTAATACAAATCACACTTAGTACAGGCATGTAGATACCCATCTATTTAAAAAAAAAAAAAAGATGTTCCTTGAAGGTAAAAAACATGCTTAGCCATCTATAATTTCAGAATACCCTGTTTAATGCCTGGCATATGTAGATGCTCAAGAAACTTTTATTCAGTTGACAGTAGTAGGCAGAGGCCATACCCTATTTATTTCATTTTGGCCAGAAGCACCTAATTCTATGTTTTACACATGAAGAAATACTGAGAAAGGAGCAAGTAGCATCATTAAATACTTATATCAAGGTGTCTTTCTGATACCCAAGTTTCAGATTGCCCCTGTGCTCTGTTCTTCCCTCTCTTTTGGCAGTTAACACAGTGTTTTGAATTAAACTCCATTCATAAGTCATATCTTTCTAAGAGCTTGTAAACTCTTGAGAGTACAGGAAACATTTTATATACTTTCTTTGACTTTTCCATAGGATGCCTTAAGACAGTAGGTATTCAATAAAAGATTATTGAATTAGAGGGGGATAAAGGCCAGAAGGAACTACAAATCTTGGCCTTATTTTCCACTGGACACCCCATTATAATTCTGTGGCTTGAGTTAAAGAAACTGAAGTTAATAATTATTAATGCTATTAATGCTTCAAGGTGGGCAAACACTGTGAGAGCACAATGCAGCCTTTCATGGATTAATTACTCTCCAACGATTGTACATTGCCTTTTTTTTTTTTTTAAAGCCAAGCAGGTGTTTGGAGCCCAGCCCTCTCTTGCCACAAGAATGTTCTTTTCAGGCAGTAATCACCTAAGGACTTTTTTCCCCACCCATAAATTGCAAGGAATTCTAGGGTGTGGTTTCATTTTTCTGAGAATAGATTTTCCATGATTTCTGAAATGGGTTGGGAGATATAGGCATGGGCCGCATGATCAAGCCCCCTCTTCCATCACGTAATCAAAAGCACTTTGTTCCTAGAATAGCCAGCCTACCTTTGAGGTGTGGAACTCACCAATTGCTGAGACATTATCTCTATTTGTAGTGCAGGAAAGTTGCTGTTTGATTATCATCGATGTGCCCACAAGAAGACTTGCATTTCCCTTTACCAGGGTAGATAGACCAACTTCAAAGAATCATTAGCAACCATTTCTCCAACTAATACTTTTCCCTTTAAGAGCAGTGTCTTCAGCCTCTGTGCTAAAATCGCTCACTTGTTTCTTTCTACTGGCTTTTGGGCAGATCCCTAAAAATGTGGGCATTAAGGGTATTTGTTCTGTCCCCATACAGCTCTCCGCTTCCATCAGCTTTTGTCTGGTTCTCTGGACATTTATTCTCTGTACTTTTCTAACAGGCAGACTTATGTAAACAAGTGTTCTTCGCTGGGGGAAAAGGGGAACTTCTTTAAAGCAGATTAAAGACTGCTTTAAAAAAAAACAAAAAACCCTTCCCTTCTTACTCAGATACTTTACTCTCCAGTTAATTTTAGTATCTATCTCTACCAGATGATCCCTGTGACTTCCTGGCAGTTTGGTTTTAGCCATTTCATGCCCATTTATACATGTGCTATAAAAAATTTTCCCAAAGTTTAAAACTTGTCTTTTAGGCAAATGATTGGCAGTGTTTCCACTGTATGTCCCTTCACAATGGCTCCTGATTCCAGGAGCTCCGTAGACAGTCAAAATGAATGAAAATTCACATACCCTGGATAAAGACAAGAATAGTTGAGATAAATTGACGCATTAAGTAGTAATAAGACTTTGAAGATTAGGAAGAAAGGGAAGAAGAATCTTTGGAATTTTAAAATCAGTCATAGTGGGGAGGTCACTTAAAATAATCCTTATGAATGTGTGATCAAAAGGAGGGTTTTGTGACTGCATGTTCTTGCAACACCAGGGCAATTAGGTTGCATCCTCCACACCAGCTACAATCAGTTGGAGTAGCATTCTGGAGTTTCACATGGAAAGCTGAGAGAGCTGGCCATACTCCATCAATACTGTCTGCAGGTTATGGGAGGGAGAGCAGTATACAGCCACAGGTGCCAGCTGTTTGCCAGTGCAGCTTAAAAATCTAGAATTCACCATCAGTGATTGCAAAATCATTGGGGATCAGTAACTGTTTCCTATCAGATGGTAAAGAATCTGCCTACAATGCAGGAGACCCAGGTTTGATACCTGGGTTGGGGAAGATCCCCTGGAGAAGGAAATGGCAACCTGCTCTAATATTCTTGCCTGGGAAATCCCATGGACAGAGGGGCCTGGTGGGCTACAATCCATGGGGTCACAAAGAGTCGGACATGACTGAGCAACTTAACACTTCACTGTACTAATTTGAAAGTTCCACACCTGGGAGAGGATCTGTGGTCTGTCTAGCCCACTGTAGCCCTAAGCGAAGTGTTTGCAGAAGAGGGTCTTCTGATTACAACTTCCATTTTGTACCAAATGTTTTATTTCCTCTTAATGAGTGATTATGAATATTTTCTGACTTTTAATGAGTGACTATGAATATTTCGTGAATTATAATGAGTGATTATGACTATTCCATGAATTTTTGGAAGTTTGTATTTTAGTAAACAACAGTTACCATTAATTCTAGTATCCAATATATAATGTATTATTTCTCTTTAAAGACCTTGAATTTATGTTTTCATTCCTTAAATCATGTTAAACAAGAAATGTTAGCCTCACCCTCTTTTAACTTTTAGCATTGACTTTCTGTGCCCCAGATGGTTGGGGTAAGGGAGTTGAGGCAGGAGGTATATGTCAAAATCTTTTGGAGGAGTTTGAAATTGGAAATATTAAATATGTTCGTCTAGTCAAGGCTATGGTTTTTCCTGTGGTCATGTATGGATGTGAGAGTTGAACTGTGAAGAAGGCTGAGCGCTGAAAAATTGATGCTTTTGAACTGTGGTGTTGGAGAAGACTCTTGAGAGTCCCTTGTACTGCAAGGAGATCCAACCAGTCCATTCTGAAGGAGATCAGCCCTGGGATTTCTTTGGAAGGAGAGATGCTGAAGCTGAAACTCCAGTACTTTGGCCACCTCATGGGAAGAGTTGACTCATTGGAAAAGACTCTGATGCTGGGAGGGATTGGGGGCAAGAGGAGAAGGGGACGACAGAGGATGAGATGGCTGGATGGCATCACTGACTCGATGGACGTGAGTCTGAGTGAACTTCGGGAGTTGGTGATGGACAGGGAGGCCTGGCGTGCTGTGATTCATGGGGTCGCAAAGAGTCAGACATGACTGAGCGACTGATCTGATCTGAATATTATATATATAATATTAATATTTATATAAATTAATATTAAATATTATGATATAAATTTATATTTTAGAAATTGAAAACTATTGTTTTCATAATTACTTACATATAATTTTTCCAAGTCTTTTTGACTGGTGGTAAGTGAGGTCATCTTTTTTCATGAAAATATTCAACATGAGGATAGAACATGTCTCCCTAGGAGAAAGTAGAAGAAAACCCAGACAGGAATATTTGCTGATCTGTTATATTTACTTGGTGACTTCCCTTTAGATCTTTCAAAATACCTCCTTGATATTTGTGTCTTCTCCAGAGCTTGACACAGGGAATTGTCTGCACAGTAAATAGTAAATCCTAAATGCAGCCCCTCAATCCTTTTCCTTTGCCTCCTTCAGTGTTGATCTGCCCTTCCTCCTGCTTGTGATAGTCATTTAATCACTAATTGTTGAGGTCTAGGTGTAAGGGAAGCTATAATGAATTACCCAGGAAAATAAAATATAAGAATACGCTGGGCCCTCTCCATTCCTGAGTGATGCCTTCAAGTAAAACTCAGTGAAGATCAGTACAATATTGTTTGTAGGAGCTGGGAGTTGGAGCAAACCCAGACTTACTTGAGAGGTGAAGATAGTGGCTACGAACACCAAATAATGGGATGAAAGGTTAGAATAGCTGCTTTGGAGAATGGGAGGTCCCGTGAAACGATGGCCCAGGAGCCACAAGAGCTAGCTGTCAGGAAGTTAGTTCATTGTGGTACCAGTCGGCATGGTTGTGTGCTTTCCTAGAGAAGCACTGGGTTACCTAGTGCAGGAGTCAGATGGGAGTTGTTTGTTTCATCTTTGGGTCTCTTTAAAATATGAAAGTGAAATCTCTAGCCTATCTATTAGAAAATATCTAGGTATTTTCTATCCAGGTAGCAAGATACTGGATTTGCTGGAGGCTGCTGAAGTCTTCTGTCTGTCTGTCCCCATCCATCCATCCATCCTCCCATCTTTCTGTGTAACTAGTACTTTCTTTGTACCTGGTGCTGTTTTTAGCACTTATTAAATATTAAGTCATCAACTCCTCCTAACCACCATCCCCCTCCTGCCCCCAATGAGGTAAGTAGTAGTATTATCTCCATTTTGTGCATGGGATGCCCCAGGGCCCATGCCCTTAAGAGTGAAACTCATCTGGGCAGCTTTTCAAATGTTTTTATTGCTGTTGTTCCCAAAGGTTCCGGAGATTTCTTCCACACTATGCTGACCTGTGGGCAGGGCAGCTGGTGGGAGGGCCCCGTCTGTGAATTGTAGTTGTTCAGTCTTTACTTTCCATTGGTCATTCATGGCCTTCTTTTCACCTCTTCCCATCTGCCCCTGTGTGAACAGATGATCAAGCTCTTGAACATGTAGCGTTTCTTCCTTAACAGGCCAGGAGTTGGAGACTCATTGTTCTTAGGTGATGAGATTGGAGATGCAGGTGTAGTGGACCAGGTGATGGGGTGCAGCCGCCAAGTCCTTCTGCACCCTCTTACCTGCTTCCATAGCTGGTCTCCTGTCCTCAGCCTGGGTGTAAACCTTCCCACGCTAGGGAGTTGCTGCCTTCCTCTCTTCTGCACCAGAAATTCTTTGGGAAAGGACATAGCCATGCAGACTGGGGGCCACAAATAAGAGACTTTGATTTTCTGAGACAGGAAAGGTCATCTTTTAAAGCCATTTGTATCTCTCAGTGCCAAAGTATATCTGTGTATAGTTAGGACAAATGGCTGCAAATTTCCAACTGACCAATTGAAGCGTTTTTATCCCTTTTTATACCAGCTAACTAGTAACCTACAGATGTGTATGTAGGTGCAGGTGAGCGTGCATGCATACGCGTACCGCTGTCTTTAAAAATAAGCATGGCTTTATTCCTGTTTTTAAATGGTTTCCACTGAATGCAAAGTGCTTTCGTTTTGGGGTTAAACCAAAGGCTTTTTTCAACTTGAGGTGCCCCAGCAGTCACCAGTGCATTAACTGCAAATGCAAATTAAAAAGCCTGCACAGTGGGGACCCTAAAGGTCATCTGACTCAAAATGAAACTGATTTCCTATCTTTATATGTGCTAATAAGTCAGCGGGGAAGCCTGCCGCCAGAACAGACTGGATCCATTAGTTCCTTCATTTGGCACTTAGACACTTTGCAGAATAACTCCCATAGCATCTTCATCAAAGAGCACTAAGGATAAAAACAATAAAAACCTTTCCAGCTTAGCTATCTAACTTTCTCATCCCATCTCTTGAAAAAAAAATATTTTTTCAACTATAATACTGTTAGATTGTATAAATTCAGGATATTTGGGAACTGTGGTATTTTATGGTAGATATGAAAAAGCCTCAGCTGTTGAGTCCAGCTTTCTGGAGGGCTGTTGTTTACTCAGCGTTCCTGCCTTTTGCAAGTTTTGCTGGGCAAGTGTAGCCGGGCAAGTGTGATTCTTTTCTTAAAGGAAACATTTATCCTCCTAGATGCCTCCCAGTTATTGAAACAGAGGCAGATAAACTTAATCAAGAAGTATTTAATAATGACTCTGTGTTCCAGCATGTCCTGACTAGGACACAGCTCCTCAAAACAGTTTATAATTGTGGTGGTAACAAGCCTGTTTCACATGAAACAGAATCATCTAACCAGGATTATAACCAAATGCTCAGTGATGTGAATCAGACTCAGTTTGGTATGAATTCCAGAGGGCACAGACCAGTCAGAGGAGACTGAGATGGCTTGGGAAGGGTTTGTAGGTAAGTGATGCTGCTGCTGCTAGGTCTTGGGTATGGAAAAGGTTTGAAAGGGAGAGAGAATGTTTCCCTCTCTGCCAAGATGGGGCAGGGACAGGAATGCAGGGTGCTTTGGGGACAATGAGAGACTTGCCCCACCAGAGCAGAGTATATATGAGCAGAAGTAGTGGATATTGATTAACCAAAATGGTGATAATTTTTTTTCCAAACAGAATGCTAGGCATGTGTTCTAATGTATACACGGTGCGGGGGTGGGGTGAGGGGGATATTTGAAATCAAAGACAATCTGGAGGTGTGTTTCTGTAACCATGCGAGACCAGAGCTGATTCGGTATGGCGGCAGAGGTCAAGAATACTTGCACAAGCTCTGCGTAGGGTTCTTGAAGGTTGACCATCATTATGAGAGAAAGATTTTGGAGAGATTTTGAGTCAGAATGACCAAGGCTGCAGATGTTTTCTGACGACCATGGCTCGAGGCCTCTGCATACTTTTTTAGAGGAGATCGATCAGTATTTATCTACCAGGTTGTAGAAGCAAGGATGGTGCCACCCCTCTTTGCTGTTGTATCCACAAAACCTGGCACAGAGCAGGCAGTCAGTATTTATTTACTGGAAAATCTGAGAATGGTATTCAAAAAGGACAGGATTGGGGAATGCACTGCTGGTCATACAGGCATAAGATAAATAAAAATGGGGTGCTTGTATTCACGAAGCTAACCCAGTGTTTCAGCTCCAATCATTGAATGATTTTGACTTTAGGATCTGGCCAAATAGTAGAGAATGAAATAGGGTGAAATTGAGTGTATTTGAGAGGGTGTTTGAATGGCTTCTGATGATGCAGCCCAACAGGACAATTGGAGATTGAAAGCCGCAGGTCACAGAGGCAGAGCCGTCCCTATTTTCCTGTGCTTTCACAGGAAGTGCATTTTATAGAAAAGTCAGAGAGGAACTGAGGGGAAACGGAGAGCTCTGAGCTGGTGAATTCACAGCAGGCTGACAGGGCACACTCGGCCGCCTTTGAAGCTGACCCTTCATCCTCAGGGCTGCTCCGCGGGACCCTGCCGTCACCAGCCCAGCCCATCCCTGGGCTCTGGGAGGCCATGCGGGTGATCACAGCACCGAGGGCTGGAGTCTGGGATGGTAAGAGGCTCTCATTCTTTGATTAAGGCATGACTTGATTTAGTTGCACCTAAGCCAGTTTGTTTTCCCTTCTTGGTAAGTTAAACAAGGTATCGAGTTTTTCGAACATGTTCATGCTTTCTGAGCTACCTGAAAGGGCTTCCCCAAAACATTAGACATAGCAGTGACTTGATTCATCCGAAGACCGGGTGGTATAATTGTGTACACGGGTCTGGAGAACTAGGGTAAAACTGCACACTGGTGCTGTGCGACTTTTCTTACCTTCCGCTCCAGAGGCAAAAATTTCTCAACCAAACCGATGTGAACTAACCCAGACTCAGAGCTGTGAGAATGAACGTTTGCCTTGGTCACACTTTCAGTTGTGCTGCGTATGAGGATTCTAGCCACCGTGTCTGAGAGACAGTCTCTGCCCCCACTGGGTTCTGGTATCTGTTCAGAATTTTGGGCATTCTGAAAACTCGGGAGTATTTTTAGACTTGGTTTTTTTTTTTTTTCCTATGAATGAGGAAGTCTGGCAGATGGCCCTTCCGGCTGGATTATTAGTATTTTTTGCAGCTTTCTACCAATACGGTAGGGAGAAAACTCTGGCAAGGCTTCTTTCTCTAAGGACAATGAGGGGAAAAGCCATTCTGCAAACACTGGGCAGCTGCTGCAGGGCTCAGATCTCTAAGGACGCTGTGCCACTGGCTGCGTATCTCACATTGCTCTCCTGTGACCATGTCTAATCACGGGGGGAGGTAGGGAAGGAAGTCTGAGCAAGAACAAGTCATTTATCACAGCGCAGAGCAATGACATCTGTGCAGGCAGTGCTCTCACTGCAGCTGATAAGAGTGTTATTCACCACCCAGAGAGGAAAGACTAGAGCATGTGGCTTTGGCCTCATGAAGCCACTTCCTTAAGTCACATGACATCAGAGTTCATCGCATAGATGGTTTGCACCAGTTTTATGAAAGACAAGTCAAACTATCATTAATGAAGGAAAAGAGCCTTTAAAGAGAATAAGTATAGTCTGGCTGAATATTGCTGAGTGCCCTCGGATTCTCATCCAGCCTTGCATCTGATGGAACAATCTATTAGGGCCCAGAAAAGTTACCTTTGGAATCTTAAGCCTTTTGCAAGGATTCTTGAGAAATCTATTGCACACACAGACTGGAGACACAAAAACGATGGATTGTCTGTCCCTGCTTTGATGGCCAGCTTCCCCCTTTGCATTTTCAAGCCTGGTGTGGTTGTGTTTCTTCAATAATTGAAGTGGCCGTTCTCTAAGACAACAGATCATACAGGTTTCCAAGGTGGATGATATTTGATGCAGTTCATATGAAAGATTTTTTAAAAAGGCTACCCCTTTCCTCCTTATTTGCATCTAAGCATCTCAACTGCCTGTGGGGTTTTAGTCACTTGTCGGGAACCTGGACTTCTTGAGGGTTTTTTGGTAGAGAAACAGTAGTAAAATCCCCAGAAGCCTTGAAAATTGCACTTGTGGCTTGGATACTAAGATTTACCAAAGTCTACATTTGGAGGCTTCCCACTTCCCTACACACACACACACACACACACACAGAATTTATCCTACAGCCACTAGAATAGTCTGATTTTGTCTGCGTTCACTTGGTGGGGCTTTAAAACTGTGACTTCTCATATTAAGTAGATGTAGAAAAATTAACCCTCACAGTCTCAGATGAGTTGTTAGGACTGAAAAATAACTTTCATCCATGAGGCTTTTCTGTGGTGAAATCAACCCTCATAGAGCCTGTCTGTCCCACAAGGACTGATTGAAATCTCACTGGGTCATCTGTGTTCCTCGCCCTTCAGAGGCTCAGCAGCAGGTCAATAGAAGTGGCCATCCCTGGGCTTAGTCAGACCCTAGTGATTTCTTTCTTTCTAAGAATGTTCATTTCCAAGTTTTTCAAGCATGCAGTGAAGTTCAAAGAATGATTAAACTCACTTTCATGTGTCCAGGGGCTTCCATTGTGACTCAGCTGGTAAAGAATCCACGTCCAATGAGGGAGACCTGAGTTCGATCCCTGGCTTGGGAAGATCCCCTGCAAGAAGGGAAAGGCTTCCCACTCCAGTATTTTGGCCTGCAGAATTCCATGGACTGTATAGTCCATGGGGTTGCAGAGTCGGACACAACTGAGTAACTCACACACGCACGTGTCCAAGGTTTTTCAAATAGTTACCATTTTGTTCTCTGGGGTTTTTTTTTAAAGGAAATATTACAGATACAGTGGAATATCCTTCCCTATACAATTTCCATTTCAATTTCCCCTTGCTACCCAGAGTCATCACTGTCTTGAAGTTGAGTGTCATTTCCATTTTACCATGTAAATGTGGTAAAATGTGTAAAAAATACATAGAATCATAATGTGTTTTAAAATTGTATATAAATGGTGTCACACTTTAGCCTTTTGCAAGCTACTTTTAATAGTCAGTGTTTTAAGAATTCTTTTCATACTAATACATTTAAATCAAGTTTATTTATTTTTTGAATGCTATATGGTACTCTGATACAAGACTGTACCACAGTGTATCCATTCCTTTACTGATGGCCATTGGACTGGCTATGATTTTGTTTCTGCTGTTAGTAACACTGTGAACAGTCTTCCCCATGTATGAGTTTTTCTAAATCTGCCTTACACAGTGCAGTAGCCACTAGCTAAAATGTGGGAGCCTAAATTGCAATGTGCTATAAATATAAAATACAAACCAGATTTTGAAGACTTAGAATAAAAAAACTATAAAATATCTCATTAATTTTATATTTGTTACATAGTGAAATGACAATATTTTATGTATTTTGTGAAGTAAAATACATTGTTAAAATTAATTTTACCTTTAATTTGGCTACTAATTTTTTTTAAATTTTATATATATGTACATAACTTGCATTATGGTTCTATTGAACAAGACTGTTCTAGATCGGGAATCATCATCAACCACCCACAGGTCAGCCATCTATGTTGTGAATAAAGTTTTACTAGAAAACATGCCCATTTGTTTATGTATTGTCAGTGGCTCCTTCCCTGCTACAAAAGCAGAGCTGATACTTGCAACAGAGACTATATGATCCATGAGGCTAAAATATTTACCATCGGGCCTTTAAGGAAAGGTTTGTCTATCCCTATTTTAGAGCGATGACTTTTAACCTTTTTAAAACTAAGTTTCTAAAATATATTTTAAGAATTATATTTAATACTGTGATCCAATACACACACACACACACACACACACACCTGAAACAAAAGTTTCACAAATACTTACTCTTTTCATTTTCTTTTTTTTTTTTTTTTTCCTGGTCTATTCCGTTAAACTGCCTTGACTCACAAAATTGAGCTGGCCATTCATTCATTACCAGTCATTTAATATCTTTGTTCCCTTTGCATCTGACAACTGAACATTTTTCTTTCTTTTAATGCTTCACTTTATACTAAATAATCATGTGTATGTTCTCACATATACCACATTTACTTTTTGTTTTGTTTTCTCTATTTATACACATTTCTTCTGGTGTTTTTCTGCATCAGCTCAGCAGCTGTGGTGCTGGAATTTCTCCCATGACAATTTTCTGAGCCTGTAGACCAGGAAACTGCAGGGCCACTCTGATGTGGTTGGATTGCCAGAGAGACCTAGCTTTTTTTTTCCCTGGATGAGGACTTGTCGTTATTCACAACTTCATATCTTGGCCTCATCTGCAAAACCGTTGTTGTTGGATCTGATGAGGATGGATAAAAATATTTTATGAAACTTTCTCTGACGATATTTTGCCAGAGGGTAAAATAAAGACAATCTACTACCATAGCACTTTCTAAGATTTGATATCCCCAAGGCCCCTAGAGTGACTTTGGGATGTAAAGAGGATTATTACTTGTAACATTGCCATCACTGTCATATTTAGTTGTAATAGATTTAAAACTTTTAAAAGTGCAGTCCTAGAGGTGGGAGGTGGGGAGAGAAACATATTTCTGGAGAACATATTTCATGGGAGCAAACTTTCTCTAAACTTTTCTGTTAATGAACAAGAGTTTCCACTGCCTGTAAGGACCATACAGGGCTGGGCGATGCTGAACACAAAGAACAATCAATACATTCTTGGCTGTAAGGTCATATGCATTAAATAAGGCAGTTCTGATACCAAATCAATACTGTTTTGTGTATTTCCTACAGCAGATATTGAGATATAGATCCACCATGGTGGGAGAGAGTGTCATCAGGAGATATCAGCCCAGACAAATCTAGGTTACCACCAACAGGGAAAGGGCTGGATTGATTGTGGTCTTTCCCATTGTGTGGGGAAAATGTCAGGTCAGAGTGAATATTCATGTAGTCCTCGGAAAGAGGGAAATCAATCAGCTAAACCTTCTACTTAATAAGGGAACCGTTTTCTCCAAGGCGAGGTTCTTTTCTTGAACTTGATATTCCTGCCCCCAATGCGTCAGTCATTCTGTCTTAGAGACACAATCAAAGATTTCATAGAAAGCCTAAGGGCAGATTCATTCCATAGTTTTGCTATAGGTTTAATATGGTTCTATCTAAGCATTGCACCACAAGTCTAGTTAAAATTGAAATAATGTTTCCTTTCACCCCATGGAACAAGCTAGACCCTTTGAAGCTGTATCAAGAGAGTACCAGGCGCAGGAGAAATCTTTTGTTTTGGGCCCACAGTTCACTTGTCCTGTGATCTTGCAAAACCTCCCCAACCTCTGTATATCTCTGTACGTTGGCTTGTATGATAATGTTCAATTTTTCTTTGTAGAGATGACACGTGGTATAGTAGCTGACATACATGTTTTGGCAGAGAGGGCCAGAGTATGAAGGCAGTTCCTCCCAAATCATGGTTTGGGGGCTTTGCCAAATTTAATAGACTCACTTGTCTTTAATCACACTCAAGAAATCACCTGCCATTCATGTGTATAAGGTTTCAGAAGAGCCCCTGTTCTGTCTTCCCCCAAATCATTTTTTCAGAACTTGCCAGCACTGGTCAGGCTTCAAGAGCATAGTAGGTTCATACTCCATTGGCTGGTTTTTTTGAACAGAGACAACATTAATTACTTTTATCGTTTGTTTCTACATTTTCCAGGCACCTTTTAAAAATGAACAAGAGCAGCTCTGATTTGGAGAAGGTGAGCCAGGGCTCTGCCGAGAGCCTCAGCCCGTCCTTCAGGGGCGTCCACGTCAGCTTCACCACGGGCTCCACGGACAGCCTGGCCTCTGACTCCAGGACCTGCAGCGATGGAGGTAACACACTTGACCCTGATGGAGAGACATAGGTTCTCCTGAGCCTGGAGGGCCAGGCCTGGGTTAATTGCCAAGATTTGGAAGCTTTGAGCTAGACCTACTGTCTCAGTCCCACTTTCCCCACAAAATAAGACTCTACCGAGGAGTTGGTTTGTTTTTTTTTTCTATAAGAGTTCTCTTTATTTTTATTTATTTATTTGTTTGGCTGCACTGCACAGCATATGCTATGCTGTGCTTAGTCACTCAGTCATGTCCAATTCTTTGCAACCCCATGGACTGTAGTCAACTAGGCTCCTCTGTCCATGGGGATTCTCCAGGCAAGAATACTGCAGTGGGTTGCCATGCCCTCCAGGGGATTTTCCCAACCCAGGGATCAAACCTATGTCTCCCACGTTGCAGGTGGATTCTTTACTGTCTGAGCCATCAGGGAAGTCCAAGAATACTGGAGTGGGTAGCCTGATCCAGGAATTGAACTGGGGTCTCCTGCATTGCAGGTGGATTCTTTACCAGCTGAGCCACCAGGGAAGCCCACTGCATGGCACGTGGGATCTTAATTCCTTAACCAGAAATGGAACCCCCACCCCCACATTGGAAGGTGGCGTCTTAACCACTGGCCCACCAGAGAAATTCTTATTCCCTGTTGAATTTATGGCAAGGTATGGCCTTCACCCCATATCTCCCTCTCCAATCACACATAGTACTTCCACACAGCAATACGGTGGGAGGTCAGAAGCATATCGAAAGACTCCTGACTCCTGGGTACTGAGTCATTATATATACAGGTCTGCGCTTGATTTCTGTCCTCAGGATTGGTTCACAATGGCAATCCCAAGTTCCCTCTCCCTCCACCCTGTGTCTCTCCTCTTCTTTCACAGACGTGCATACACACATATGCACACACACTTCGATACACAGCAGGTGTTTGTATCAGTGTTTGTTGAATTAAAGCATGGAGGCTTCATTAGACCACCACCAATCCCAGAGCTTCTGGATAAAGCTCTGACGCTTCATATGTGGGTATGTCCTGATTGGGCTTCCCAGGTGGCACTAGTGGTAAAGAACCCACCTGCCAATGCAAGAGAAGCAAGAGGTGTGGGTTCAATCCCTAGGTTGGGAAGATCCCTTGGAGGAGGGCACAGCAACCCACTCCAGTGTTCTTGCCTGGAGAATCTCATGGACAGAGGAGCCTGCCGGGCTGCAGTCCATAGGGTCGCAAAGAGTCGGAAGCAATTTATCACACATATACACATGTCCTGATTGGGTATACAGTTGCCTCCCCACCCCCCTACCCCCCCGCCCCCATATCTGCAGGCTCTGAATTCACAGATTTGAACAGGTTCCCAAGGTTAAATCTTTGGTTAAATCGATGGACGCCGAACCTGCAGATACAGCAGGCTGACGGTACTCTGCTGCTGTTTTGTATAAGACACTTGAACATCTATGGTATCCCAGGGGATTCCTGGAACCAATTCCCCCAGGGAAAACGAGGGATGACTGTATTCCTAAAAAAAAATGTTGCTTTCCTATAGTTTTGATGGGTAGTATTAGAACCTTCAGCCTTTAACATTTGTGTGAGTGTGTGTGTGTGTTGACTCCTGTATTTCTCATCGACTTGCCCTAGCACGATAGGTTTGAACATGTGCTATCATGACCCTCTCAGTCCTAAGGAAATATTTCTTCTCCGTAGGCATTTTTTGAGTAGAAAGTTCCAGTGTGAATTTATTGTCACCAACATTTTTCTATCTAAAAGATTAGTGCCACTCAGACAGAAGCATAGAAGTCAGTCTGTGGTGTGTTCTGATGGGAAACTTCTGATAGCTCTGACTTAAAAACAGGAAATATCTTAGCCTTGATTTGGGTAGGATGTGGCAAAAGAACATTTTCTTTCTCTGCAGGTTATCCTGGGTGTCTGTCTTTTTCCTTTCCCCCTTCAATTGTGCAGAAATTTCTACAAAGCACATTATTTTGTGGAGGGCTGGGCTGGGCACGTGAACCATTAGACCCTGTGCTGGTCCTCAGGGACCTGCTCTCTTGGGATTGTAAGTGATTCCGTGGGAGGGTCTTCCATCTGCCACCCACCGGCTCGTGTTGGTGAGAACTGGACTAAACTGCTCCAGCACTTTTGTTTTCAGAACCAGCAAATCATGACGTTTGCTCTCGGGCTCTTACCGTCTAGCCAGGAAGGTAAGATTAAAATTCCTGACCCGTGGGTGGATGGAGTAAGCAAGCAAATTGGGCTGCTCAGAGCAAGAGTGCTTATGAAAGCGTCCAGAGAGAGAGGAATCAGTGAGGGCTGGTAGAGGGTTCAGAGAAGGCTTCCTGAGGAGATGGGACTTCAGCTCTTGTGTCAAGAGTGGTTAAACTTGAGGAGGTAATGGGAGGAAGAGGGGGTTTTGCAGGTTAAGGAATCAATTCAGGAGGAAAAAAGGCACAAGGTTAGCGATGCACAGGGCAAAAGGGTGAGACCAGCCTGACACACTTCAGTGGAAGCGAATGAGGGGCACTAGTCTACCAGGTGGTGGGAGGCTGGGGGCTGGCTGGTGCAGAGCTCTCCAAACCAGTCTGTGGAGTTTGGAAATAGGGAGCCACTTGAGGGTTTATGAGTACGTTGCTGCTAAGTCACTTCAGTCATGTCCGACTCTGTGTGACCCCATAGACGCCAGCCCACCAGGGTCCCCCATCCCTGGGATTCTCCAGGCAAGAACACTGGAGTGGGTTGCCATTTCCTTCTGCAATGCGTGAAAGTGAAAAGTGAGAGGAAAGTCGCTCAGTATGTTGGTGATACCTAACTCAGACTTTTAGAATTAAGATGAACACTTGTCCATCTGACACTGAGATGACATTGTAAACCAGCTATGCTTTGATTTTTTAAAAAGGATACATTTTCCTGGTTATCCTTTTACTGTGAGCTAGTCAATGGAAATGTCCCTCAAAATCTAGATTCCTGGAATAACAAAAAGGTATATATTGCATTGGCCAAAAAGTTCGTTCAAGTTTTTCTGTAATACGTTATGGAAAAACCTAAATAAACTTTTTGGCCAACCCAATAGCTTCTTAACCAGACTCTGGCTCGTCAGAGCAAACCAGTTTCTATCTGCTGCTCCTACGTATGGCTCTGTACCCAGAACCCTGCTTTGAAACTGGCAAGAGACCACAGGAATTCTCTCTCTTTTCTCCTTTTTAATGTCTTTTAAACATTAATCTGGAGACTATCCAGAACCGCCAGTCATGAAATGTAAGAAACCCTTCATTTAGCCACTCATCATTAGCCAAGGCAGCTGGCTTCAATCTGTTGTTGAACGGTGAGCTTTTCGTCCCATGGATCCTTACTCACTTTTACCTTGGAGCAGAAATACTTACCCATCGTGCCTTTTGTTACTATTTGGCATCTAGTGTTGAAGCTGAAACAGGGAACCAAGACAGGAGAGGTAGAATTAATTCAAGAATGTAGCATCGACTTCTTTAATATTATATATAAAATCAAAAGAGACCATTCGATTATTGATTTTTGTCAGTAAGAATTCACTCATGAAAATGACGCATTTTGTGGATTCTGAGTCTATGGTATGAGCAAGCCTGAGTGAGTTGAGGACAAAGTCATTCCAGGGCATGTAGCATAGTAGCAGTTTTTAGAAACCTCCTGGAAACTCACCTGGGTTCATGGTGAAAGTTAGTTTTCTTAGATCCAGGTTTTGTGCCCCACCCACTGCAGAAGTTTTTAATTTTATAAGGAAAATAAACATAATTGCAAGCGGTAACTTTGTTGCATTTTTAAAAAGCGAGTTTGTCTAAACTTGACAGAATATTTTGTATCAATGTTAATTCAGCTCTTTGTGCTTATGTCGCTTTTCTTACTCTTCTGAGCACATCTGTTATCCCATTTGTCCATGTGGGCAGTTCCATTGAACAGTGGGTCAACTTGGTGAAAGGAAACATCCATCTAAGCAGTTGTCAGGTTTATGCTTGGTTAGGGAGGGACAAACTGCATGTGTAAGGACAGATCTATGAATGCTGCCAAGGGGAAGGTCATCTGGAGTGAATGGATGGATGGGGGTGGGAGGAATGGTCATCAGGAGACTCGTGTGCTTTTAAATGGTTACTTTTAAATATTGCAAACCTCATAATTGCATTAAGATCATTTTCCCTTTTGATGTAGGATAACATTTCAATTAAGAGTTCCACAGTTAAACAAACATCATGGATGCCAGGCTCCCATCTCCCATTGAACTGAAAATGTGGTCACAAGAGATAGATGAGAGGTCTAAGTAACCAGATAGTAGTGACTATAAACTCCCATGAAGAAATATACCCAGGCAGTGTTTCTGTTCTGATTTTTGTCACTGGCAAACCAGAGGCACAGAAAGTTCATTAACTATCTTGACAGTAGTGGGCTTGTATTTCTCAATAATAATGCCAAGAGGATTTTAAAAATATAGACATTAATGGAGTCACGATGTGCTTGGTTGCTCAGTTGTGTCGGACTCTGTGACCCCACGGACTGTAGACTGCCCAGCTCCTCTGTCCATGGGATTTCCCAGGCAAGAATACTGGAGGGAGTTGCCATTTCCTTCCCCAGGAGATCTTCCTGACCCAGGGATCTAACCTGGGTCTCCTGCGTCTCATGCATTGGCAGGCAGATTCTTTACCACTGAGCCACCTGGGAAATCCCACACAAACTATGGATTGAGTACAATTTTAGATGTTGAAGACACAGCAGGGACAGAAGTGCCACATCCCTTCTTCTGTAGGCTCACATTCTAGTGAGGAGACACGGACAGTGAGGAAGATAAAGAACTCAGGTAGCCAGTGTGTCAGATGGCAATAAGTGCTACAGGGAAAAGTCAACCAGGAAGGGGGTGGGACGCACCTTTCAAGGGGAGACAGTAAGTCCACAAAGAGCAGACATCAGCCTGGCCCTCATTGAGCCCTTGCTCACCCACTCAGGCTAATACCTGAGCCTCTGTAAGAAGAAACAGTATTTTCAAAAAGGTGCTCCTGGGAGTTCCCTGGTGGTGTAGTAGTTAGGATTCTGGGCTTTGCTGTGGCCTGGGTTTAACCCCTGTTTCAGGGAACTGAGATCCTGCAAGCTACATGAAGCAAGCAAGCAAAAAAAAAAAAAAAAGTGGTCCTGAAAAAGATATCTAAAACTTCTGAGCCAAAAATAGTGTGTTTTCTGTTAATTAAGCAGGCTTGTTAGAATGCTTGATCCTAAATGGATGGGTTCAGTCTAATATATTCCATCTGTGTTTTGCTCTAACACTGTATCTCTCCTCCCAGCCCTCCATGGAGATAGACTGAGTCATGGGTTCTGTTCTGAAAGATCTATTACTAAAGATTGGAGAACTTATCCTAAAGAAAAGATAACCCATTTTTAAGTGTAAGTGTGGCCTGAGCCCTCACAATATCACCACACTTAAAGCTTCATCTTAGGTTAAGCTATTCTCTTTAAACTAAATTTAAAAACATGTTATTATTTCAGTAAAGTCCATACATGTCTATGATACAAATCTAAACAGTGGAGAAAGATATAAAATGAAAAGCCAGTCTTCAGACACTCCCATCCCAGCTCCCACCTGCACTTGGAACATTTTTTCTATATCATCCCACAAATTCATATCCATATTCCAAATATCATAAGCTTCAGTTCTACACATTTTTGTACTTACTGTATCTTGAAGTCCTTCAAGTCAGAACCTCTAGGTCAACCTCATTTGCTTTTCATGGTACATATTTTTTCATTGTCTGAATGAGTTAAACCCTCCTCTTGTCAATGCATATGTAGGTTCCTTTCATTACAAGTCTACAGTAGCATCCTGGGACATACACTGAGATAATTTGGTGAGCATATCTGTAAGATAACTTCTTAGAAGTGGAATTGATATGTCAAAACATATATGCATTTTAAAATAGATGTTACCAAATTAACCTCTAAAAATGTCAATTTATGCTTCCATCAGCGGCATGCAAAAGTACCGTGAACATTTAATTTTACTGTTAATTTGGAAGCAAACCCTTAATGATTGTGTTATAATGGGGAAAATCATGACTCTGGAAGCACACATGGGCTGTAGACATGAAATAGTTTCCATGAGCCTGTTTTCCAGACAGACAGTGCTTCCCCATTTTGCGTGTCAGTGGCCTACTGACAGTTGATAACTGTTGATCACAGTGATCACAGTTGATCACTGTTTCTTGGGGTGCTTAAGCAGTCCAGAGAGACATCTCACAAATGCCGCATTTTCCATACAATTGTAAAATGCTAATAAAGTGTTTCCATTTTCAGACCACGTTTGCCTTCTTGAAAAAGTAAGCATTCCTCTTGAAGGAATGCCATATGCCTTCCTTTAACAACAACAACAACAACAAAAATAGAGCTTAGTCTGTTTTGATTGTGGAACCAAACAAGAGCTTGTACAGTTTTCCTTTGGAGGAAAAAATTACTCTCTGTGAGTCTAAAACATACCCTCCACCCTGACCCTTAACATCTTCTGGGGGTGGGGGGAAGGGGTTTTGGCCAAAATCTGCAAGACTACCACTTCCTGTGTGATGCTGGCCTCCACCGATGGCTTCAGTTTTCTCACCTTGAACATGTAGGGATTGAAGCAGGCCATGGTGCGGACGAGGTTTCTCCATCTACTTTGTTCCCTCTGCCTTGCCTGTAGTAGGTGCTCAGGAAATACTGAGTGAATGAATGGATTAATATATACAGTCATTTCCAGCCAACCAGTCATTTCCTCTTAGCCTCATTTTAAAAAAAGACCCACAAAATGCTCAGTGTTTCGAACAAAAGAAAATTCCATTTACTTTCCTTTACAAGGTGGAGAACAGTCAGATGCCAAAGCTAAGGTTTGGAGCTGGGCTGGGGGGCTCTTAGCTGGGACCCTGCCCTTCGTCCCCACGTTTGCTCTGGCCTCCCTGCTGTCAAGGTCTGTGCCATTCAGCCCTTTACATCCGCCGTCAGAGGGCAGAGCCAGGCGCCGAGGGAGCCACACGGGCTTATTTATACGTTTCAAAACTGGACTGACCACTTCCTCCTGAAGCCCAGCTCTCATTTTGGCTGTAGAGAACAATGAAAGTACCTATTAAAACCCAGCCAGAAGAGAGGACTCTATAATAAGAAAACCTCACAGTGCTGGGGTTGAACTTTTGGCCTGCGTTTCTGCATAGGAGTTAAGCTCTTTTTCCGGACGGTTGAAATCCTGGTTGCTCTTGTCTGCTTTCTCAATAGGATGGCACCAAATGAGTTCACCTTCCCGTCGGTTGTTCTAAGATCCCACCCCGCGCAGCATATGATAGTTAGTTTCCTCCGGGGAAACACTTTTCTCTGAAGCACAGGCACTAAAGAGATGCGGACCTGTCCTGCTCTATGTCTAGCTACCGGCTTGATATGCAGAATTGAAAATTGAAAGGAAAAACTTAGGAAATGGGGATTATAGCTCTCTGGCCCTATTAGTACACAAAGTCATTTTTTAAAAAACTACCAATGATGTAACTGTGATGTAGGCAGACTTCCCAGGAAAGTATTTTCCATTCTTACCCTTTTTATACCCTTAATTGTAAGCCAGAATTTGGAAACAGAATGACCTAACACTGGCCTAAAACCCCAGGATATATTTGACTCTGTCTCGTGCACCCTTGGATCCAAGTCCTGAGAACATGGGCTGTTGGCCAAAGTGTTTCATGATTTTTTTAGGCACATTTTTCTAAACCAGTGGCTTGCCTGGGAGTTTGGAGACTATTTTAGGTGTCAAGGCATGTTTGTCCCCTCTTCTTTCTGGCTCTTCTAAATGCAGAGGGTGGCAGCTGCTGCACATAGCAAGAGTCTAGCCTCTGCAAGGTCACAGCCATGTTTCTGAGGAGGTGCCCCACAGAAGAGTCAAGAGCATGACAGAGCCAGAGAGGGCTTTCGGGGGCTCCCTGTGATTCCATAGAAGACGGCTACTGCCTATCTTGAGGTGGAGAAATCACAGTTTCATTGAGAAGCGTCACACATGGACATCTCTTTCTGAGAAGCCCTAAGAATATTAACAGCTGAGATGTTATTTATTTAGTCCTATGGTACCTGGGAGCCATCAGAGAGAATTACGGTCTTCTCATCAGTCATGGATCCATGTCTGAAGCTTGGATTAAGAATGCCTCAGGACAGAAGGTGGGGTGCCTGTTACCAACTACCAAATGTGTATGTAAAGGGCTTCCCAGGTGGAGGTGGTGATAAAGAACCCACCTGCCAATGCAGGAGATGTAGAGACACAGGTTTGATCCCTGGGTCGGGAAGATCCCCAGGAGGAGGGCATGGCATCCCACTCCAATATTCTTTCCTGGAGAATCCCGTGGATGGAGGAGCCTGGCAGGCTACAGACCATAGGGTCACAAAGAGTCAGACACGCCTGAAGGGAGTTAGCATGCACACACACACACACACACACACACATATATGTAATGCCCAGTTATACAGGGAAAGGGCACATTTCCAGTGAGCCTCACTTCACTGGATGAGGTCTGTGTCGTGTAGTCCTGTCCATCCGCTGGGCAAGCGCCTGGCTGGGAGCCTCCCTGCGCAGTGCCATCATCTGACTGCTCGGTGCTTTAGGCAGTGCTTGTTGGGTGACAAACACTTAACATCTAAGAAATAAAGAAAAAGGAACCAGCCTACACACTAATCCTTGAAGCCACGCCTCCTTCTAATATCCAGTACTCCTGGCTAGACTTAGTTCAGAGGTTGCAGGATATAGATCTCATCAAAGCCACTGACTCACAGTTCCCACAAGAAAGCAAGGGAACACCTACAGAGCAAAGGAGAAAAAAATCACTTCCTTCCAACTGTTATTTTTTGTGCTAAAGCACAACCTGTTGGTTTTCTTTGGTAATCCAGGGTAAGAAGTGTCGCTGATTTTATATATATATATATATATTTATTTTTTTTTTTTAAGATTCCTGCTATTCTTAAAGACTGAAAAGTTTTCCAGCCACAGCATATGAGAGCTAGAGCTAGAGAACAGAGGAAGCCAGATAACCATCAGTATAGAGGTATTTTCTTTCAGGGGCAGCTTTGGGTCAGAATACACATGAGGAGCTGTTGAAAATGGAAAGAGTGGCTGAAATTGTAGACTATTAGTTTTGGAAGGGGCCTTTGTGGGGATGCAGTCTGGTCAGTTTTAAATGAGGAAACTCAGCTGAGTAAGATTGACAGCTGACATCTCTCTGTGCACCCTCAGGTCAGGGTAGAGGCAGAAAGGGATGTGGTGAGAGCCCTACAAGGAAGGCAAGACAAGCACACCAAATAAGAGGGTGGGTATAAGCATGAAGCTAAAAGAGGGGACTAGTCCACAAGATGATTTGTCACCGACCTCCCCGGCCAGTTGAACTGGGGAGCAGGAGTCATAGGCAGGGTGTCCCTGTTACTGGCTGTTGTTGTCCAGTCGCTTGACCCCATGGACTGACTGCAGCATGCCAGGCTTCCCTGTCCTTCACCATCTCCCAGAGTTTGCTCAAACTCATGTCCACTGAGTCGGTGATGCCATCCAACCATCTCATCCTCTGTCATCCCTTTCTTCTCCTGCCCTCAATCTTTCCCAGCACTGGGGTCTTTTCTAATGAGTTGGCTCTTCGCATCAGGTGGCCAAAGTATTAGAGTTTCATCCTCAGCATCCGTCCTTCCAGTGAACATCAGGGCTGATTGACTGGAATTCTGATCACACTCCACTCCTCCCCCACCCTTATCTTCTGAGTGTTGATAATACTCTCTGCCTGAACCTGGTTCCCAGCTCCTGGGTGCAATGAGCTGCGTGTACGAATTCTGTCCTTCTGGGGGCTTCGCACTGGGCTTGCTCTGCTGTTGCTCACTGATGCTGGTCAGTGAGGCGGGGCACGGATATCAACACCTGAGGACGTGGTCGTCCACCTTGCTGTCTCTTGCCTATGGAGAAGCATCTTAAGTAAGGAAACCACCCCCCACCCCGCGCCCTGCCCCATGTGGGATATGAGAGGCTTGGTGCCGGCCACTTCTGTCCCACTTCGGCTGGAGAAAGCAGAGAGACTCAGGCATGAACAGCTATCACATATGCGCAAGCAGCCCTACAAAGGCCTTGAGTGAAGTGACGCAGAACTAACAGTGGCCTTCCTGTGGGGCCTCTCTCCACGTGTCTCAGGCCTCTGGGTTTGTTGTGCATCCTCCATGCTAGTCGTCCTGCTGAGAGGAGAGGGGCTCAGAGAGGTACTGCGTGCCCTGCCCTTAGGAGGGGACATGCACAACTTTTCTGGCACCAGGGACTGGTTTCCTGCAGGACAGTTTTTCCACAGACTGTGGGTGGCGGGGGGTGAGATGGTTTGGGGATGATTCAAGCAAATTATAGTTATTGTGCACTTTATTATTATTACATCAGCTTCACCTCAGGTCATCAGCCATTAGATCCTGGAGGTTGGGGGCCTGCTGAAAATGATGGGTGCACATCATAACTGTCCCTTTCCTTAAATCTGAGACCCCTGTTTCTTTCACATTTTAACCTTCAGGAAAATAGCATGCATTTTACCACATATGGATAAAGTTAATGGGTTTCTTTTAATCCCTCTAAAAGCTTTTATTAAAATAGTGGGTACGTCTTTGAATCAGTTCTTAGAATGAAATAAATGAGTATTATTTCAGTTGGCACTTCCTTGTCTCCAATGTCAGTACCTTTTCTTAAATGTTTTTTTACTTGAACTCTTGTTTCATTGTGAGTTCTCCATTTCATGCAGTGATACAAAGATGAAGTGCAGTCTTCGCTCTATCTAGCCTGGCCATCCATCTCACCTTCTGTGATGTTTCTGGATGTACCTGTGCTCTGTGGAGACCTGGGGCAGTGACGGAACTTTCCCAGAATCATATCAGTATCCATGTGCACCACTCTGGGAACTCAGGGGTCTAGGAACCACTCACTTTTCTGCTGCTTCTTTTATAAAATCACCTTCCTTTGCCCTCTGGGCTTCCCTGGTGGCTCAGAGGTTAAAAAAAAAAAAAATCTGCCCACAATGGAGGAGACTCGTGTTCAATCCCTGGGTTGGGAAGATCCCCAGAGAAGAAAATGGCAACCCACTCCAGCATTCTTGCGTGGAAAATTCCATGGACAGAGGAGCCTGGTGGGCTACAGTCCATGGGGTCGTAAGAGATGCACACAGCTTAATGACTAAACCACCACCACCATTGTTTGCCTTCTAAAATGTCTGTGGGCCTGCCCTGTCCCCCAGGCCATCAGTTTGTCAAAACTCATAGAATTATACACTAAAAAGGAGGCATTATATTGCAGCTAAACACTACCCTCTATAAACTGACTTTTTGAAAAAATCCAGCCAAGCCACACATGTTCACGTTTGTTGTTGCTGTTCCAATATTGTTTGCCACATATTAGAAGCAACCTAAGTAGCCATCCAGCGGGAGCTGGTTAAATAAATTATGATACTTGCATAAAATGATATAGTATGATCAGATCAGTCGCTCAGTCGTGTCTGACTCTTTGCGACCCCATGAATCGCAGCACACCGGGCCTCCCGGTTCATCACCAACTCCCAGAGTTCACTCAGACTCACGTCCATCAAGTCAGTGATGCCATCCAGCCATCTCATCCTCTGTTGTCCCCTTCTCCTCCTGCCCCCAATCCCTCCCAGCATCAGAGTCTTTTCCAATGAGTCAACTCTTCGCATGAGGTGGCCAAAGTACTGGAGTTTCAGCTTTAGCATCTCTCCTTCCAAAGAAATCCCAGGGCTGATCTCCTTCAGAATGGACTGGTTGGGTCTCCTTGCAGTCCAAGGGACTCTCAAGAGTCTTCTCCAACACCACAGTTCAAAAGCATCAATTCTTAAGCACTCAGCCTTCTTCACAGTCCAACTCTCACATCCATATATGACCACAGGAAAAACCATAGCCTTGACTAGATGGACCTTTGTTGGCAAAGTAATGTCTCTGCTTTTGAATATGCTATCTAGGTTGGTCATAACTTTCCTTCCAAGGAGTAAGCATCTTTTAAGTTCATGGCTGCAGTCATCATCTGTAGTGATTTTGGAGCCCAGAAAAATAAAGTCTGACACTGTTTCCACTGTTTCCCCATCTATTTCCCATGAAGTGATGGGACCGGATGCCATGATCTTCGTTTTCTGAATGTTGAGCTTTAAGCTATGGGGCACCCGTTAAAAAGAATGAAATACACCTGGACATCATCTGATGTGGACTATCTCCAATCCGTAGTGTGGCAAATGAAGAAAAGGAATATTGAGATCAGTGGGCACCATTTGCTCTCCTTTGTGTAAACATGTGTATGTTGCGTGTGTGTTTGTTTTGGTTGTTTGGCGGATCTGCAGAAGGATGCGTGAGAAATTGCCAGCAGTGGTGTCCTTTTGATTAGAGGGACTGGATGCTGAGGGACAGGATAGGAGGAAGACTCATTGGCATTGTATACCTTTTTTGCACTTTAATTTGTTCATATGCATATGTTGTCTCTTCAAGAAATAGATAAAAACAATATAAAATAAATTACTTTGATGGGGAAAAAAACCCACAGGACCCTGGAACTGAGCAGCATGGATTTCTAGCCTAGAATTTCTGTTTCTCTCTCTCAGGTCCGTCATCTGAGCCAGCTCACTCGCCCACCAACAGCAGGAAGAAGCTCTTTGCCCCCGTCCCCTTCCCTTCAGGCTCCACCGAGGATGTGTCCCCTGGCGACCCCCTGCAGCCCCCGCCTCTTCCCCAGAAGAAGCTCGTGAGTCGGGCGGCCTCTTCCCCCGATGGCTTCTTCTGGACCCAGGGCTCCCCCAAACCCAGAACAGCAAGTCCCAAGCTGAACCTCAGCCACTCGGAGACTAACGTCTGTGCCCATGAGGACTCCCACTTCAGCTACACCTCAGGCCCTGGCGGCCGCCACCAGCACGTCTTCTCCGCTTCCGAGCCACTGGAGAAAACTTCCAAAGGCAGTGGCCACCGCGGCCCTGTGCTGGGGCTGGGGGGCAGCAAAGGCCTGCAGGGCAAAGGGGTCTCCTCCGCCTCGTCCTCTCAGCTGAGCGTGTCCAGCCAGGCCTCGGCGGGCAGCACTCAGCTGCAGCTCCACAGCCTCCTGAACAGCATCAGCAGCAAAGAGGGCACCTACGCCAAGCTGGGGGGGCTCTACGCCCAGTCCCTGGTCCGCCTCGTGGCCAGGTGCGAGGACCTCTTCATGGGTGGCCAGAAGAAGGAGCTGCACTTCAGCGAGAATAACTGGTCCCTGTTCAAGCTGACCTGTAACAAGCCCTGCTGTGACTCGGGGGATGCCATTTACTATTGCGCCACCTGCTCCGAGGACCCCGGCAGCACCTACGCCGTGAAGGTAGGTCTCACCCCCCGCCCCCCCCGCCTCCCGCTCCCCTGCCGTGCAGCTGGCAGTCCTGACTGGCAGCCCTGTGGCTTGAAAAGTCCTGTGCCCTCGGCCACCTCCCAGAGGAGGGTCATTTCCTGGAAATATTCAGTGAGTTCACTCTGCCTGGCCCAGGATAGTGTGAGTTGTATGCACGGGTTCAGTGGAGGAAAGAGTGAGCTGAATGTGGTCAGCCTGGTCATCACGGGCAGCCCAGAGCCCGGGATCTGTACCCATCCAATGAAGGGATGTAAATTTGAACTCCTTGAAAGTCAAGGGGGTGGAGGTGCTTTTAGGAAGTTCTTTGCTTCTGCTGACCCAGTGGACCTGAGAAAATGATCTTTGAATCACCGCTCTGCTTCCATCCTGAACATTTTCTTGTGTTCAAGTGCATCAGTTACTGTCCCCTGCCTCCTGGGGCTGGATCTGGGGGCTCCTTCACTGTCAAGAGACAGCTGACCTCTCCATTTTGAGGAGGAACGAGCCTGGTGGGACAGGCTTTTAATCCTTCTTGCCCATGGCGTAGAAAGTGATGTGGCCCAAGGGGGCCACTTGGTGCCAGGTCTGCTGCTGGATCAGAACTTCTGGATCAAGGGGTTTGGTTTTTTAGATTCATGATTGTGATGTGCAGCTTGGATTCTAAGACCTCCTGTAATAATGAAGAGTTAGCCAATTCTGAAGAACAGTGCAGAAAATTCGCATTCCCAGAGAACATTAGAAGGCAGTGTTGTTCATTTCATCTGAAATCTAAACCATAAGGAGGGACTTCCCTGGCAGTCCAGTGGTTAAGGCGTCACCTTCCATTGCAGGGGATGCTGGTTTGATCCCTGGTCAGGCAGCTGAGGTCCCACATGCCTCCCAACCAAAAAACCCCAAACAAACAGAAACAATATTGAAACCAAATCAGTAAAACCTTTAAAAGTGGTCCATATCAAAAAATAATAAGGAAACCAGCAGATAGACCTTGAGCCTGTTAAGGAAGAGAGTCCCAGTGTTCTCTGTGATTCTGCTGGAGCCTTGGCAGATCAGGGAGTATCTCTGTAGTGTGTGAAAAGGAAATTTCTTTTTAAATTTTTTTAACTTTTTTTTATATTGGAGCTCAATATTTTATGAAAAGGAAATTTGAAGAATTTCAAGTATTCAGAGTCTAGGGAACAGCAGCATCAATTTGCAGATGTGCCTGGCCTGATGATGGGGTGGAGGCGGGGTGCAGAGCATCCTCCTGCACGCGCCACCGTTCCACTTCATTAGTGCTGGTTCTGGATGGAATAGTCATCTGAATCCTCTGGGTCCCCAGGAGGGGGAGCAGGCCCCTTCCCGAGCTGCCTGTCTGAGGCCGAGCTCATCCGTGTCTGGGATGCAGGAGCTTCGGTTGCAGGCTCGCACCTGCTCGGGCTCACGTTGGTTCCTCTGTTTGTGGGCTTTGCCTCCTGTGGCAGTGAGAGAATGAAGCCAGCTCGTGTAGCCCTGCTCCACGAATACAGGGTAGGAAAAAAAGCCTTTGTTACGTGTGCTGTCGAAGCTGTTTCATGCCTCAGTCAGCCAGAACTCCAGTAATTAGGGACCCGTGTTAGGTTGGCTGGGTCTTTTTTATTTCGCAGACGTGACTTAGCCCAGATTTTCAACCACGAAGCAGGCCAAGGCACCAAAGTTTAAAGCGAGACTTGGCTCAATGAAACCTTTGAAATTGGAGCTGAACCAGTCTGTGTGAAGGTCTTGAGCCAAAACCTGAGCGCAGACCCCTGAAAATGATCTTGCGGGATGGTGAGGGGAGGTGGGGGTGGAAGAGAAGCCTTTCACCCACCTCCTCTACCTTCACTCCTAATTTGACACTGTAGAATGATCTTGAGGGGCCCTGCCCAGGGCTCCCCCACTGGTTAACATGCACCCCGTCTTTTGTTTGAGGCAGTGAGGTCTTGCCAGAAGACCAGCTCACCGATTTTGAATCCCATCCAGGCCAGTTGTCATTTACTCTGCTCCTTCATTTACATCTCTGTGCAAACTGCCTGCACTCCCGAGGAGAGTTTTTGGTGGGCTCAAGCCTTTGATACCCTGGAGAAAAGGATCCTTGGAAACGCATCCCAGGCCCGGCAGCTGCGCCCTCTGGGTTTGTATAATTACCTGCCAGCCACCTCTGGATTGCCTGGCTCCACCACCAGGTTACCGCCAGACCCACAAGAGCAGTCACCATAGCAACCTTTCCCGGTGGGTGCTCACCTGGGCTAGGCTTTGTGTTGAAAGCTACGTCTGTGTTGTATCTTTGAATGTTCCCAGTGGCCCTGTGAGGAGGGACACTGCCCTTGAGATACAGAGGAGAAACAGACTTTGAGATAAATACAGTCAATTTTCAATATTTGGGGATTTCATATTTGTGAATTTGGTGCTGAAATTTTTTTGTAACCCCAAATAATAAATACTTGGGGTGCTTTAGTGGTCATTGTGCATTGTGCATCTGCTCTGGCCATGTGCAGAGTTGGGGAGATCCGAGGTAGTCAACACGCAAATCCCTAGCTGAGGTGCTACACGGGGACTCTCCACCTTCTTTCTCAGCTCTCATACTGTAAACAAATGCTTCATCTTCACACTTTTTTTTTTAAAGGGTGATTTCACCTTTTAAAACAGCCATGCCAAGCAATGAAGTCCTATCTCATGATCCTAAGGTCAGGAAGACTGTGATGCAGTTTTGAGAGGGTGTTAGATCAGCTTCTTTTCAGGCATGAGCTACACTGCGGTCAGCCATGAGTCACTGTTAGCACAGTTGAGGTACTCAGCAGTATCTATGAATAAGGCGTCTTTAAACGGAAACACACATACAGCAGGGTTATCCATTGGCCAGCTGATGAACATCTTGTGACCGGAGATTTGTAAGAACTTCACGTTGTGTTTCCCCAGGAGCAGTGGTTCAGCATTCATGCGTTCAGTGTTTGTGACTACTTAATAGAACATAACGACCAACCGAAAAGAACAAGAATCAAGGGTAACTGGCCAATGTTTGCAGAGTTCATATTTAAACTAAGGTCCTTTTCACCCTAAAGCTCATACTCTTCACCTCCAGAACACTTCTCAGCTGTATAATCTTGGGCAAATAACTTAACATTTTAAAGTCTCAGCTTCCTGCCCTGTAGTAACATCTATCTCGTGGAGTTGTTCAATGAGATATAAAGAGACACTACAGGAAATATGCTTTATAGGCACCATATGAAAGTCATCGGGGTATGTTGTAGTTGAGAAGCTCTCACTTGTATCCATAGATGGCACTGCAAACAGGCCCATACACAGTGGTTGTTGGGATTTATACACTAGACTGTTTTTTGAGGACCACCCCAGCCGACAATGTTCCAGAAAACTGCCATTTAAAAACCAAATATAGCTGGCTGGGCTCAGATAAGAAAGAACCTACAGCAGTGCCTTTTCGACATGTATCCTGAAACCACTTTTGTTAATGGAAGAGAAAACACTGTCTGGGATAAAATGAGCTTCCCTTTTATTTCTATTCTACTTTTCTAATAAGAGAGATCACTAAATTAATGTGTTCCCTCCCCCCGACCCCCCAACCCTCCAATTATCTTTTAAAAAGTTTTCTTAGTAGCTGAGCTCCTTTATGCCAGGTTTCATGCTGAGGTTTGTGGAGCTGCAATATAAATAAATCTCTTTGAAAAGGTACTTGCAGCAGAACTTCTAAAAACGTCACCTGTAAGCATTGTGGCGCTCCATAAACACCGCCGTGATCATTCAAGTATAGCCACGCAGCAGCCGGAAGGGTTATTTTGAGATTGTTTGCTGGGTGATATTTTGTAGATGGGGCCAGATGCCTTTCTTCTCAGGATTACATACTGATCCTTACCCTTCTACACAGCACGGCTGGGACTGCACCATCCCCTTTGCAGGGGAGTGCCCACAGACCATCTGCAGTCTCTTTCAGTATAATTAATTAGAGGGGATCAGGCCTGATGGGAGGCCATTGTGTGTGACTCAAGACTCCCAGTTATGTGGCCACCAGATGAAGATTCTTGTTGCTCAGGATCCTTAGGTAGCTGACTCTGTCATTAGTACAAAAAGATGTAGAAGAGGCGGGAAAGACACAGAGTAGGAATTCCCCAGAGAACTTGAGATCCTCTGCTTGTTTATTTCCATCTTCAGAGGGTGCCTTTGGGCCCTTGGGCTTCCCTATTCCCTGGAGAGCTTTCTATTTTCTTTCAGTTGCTATGACTCACCCTTGGAAGAGTGGCTTGCACTTAGCAGCTCCACTAAAATCAGCCCCATGGATTGTGCCAGTTGGTAGGCATGGCATATTAACCTGGATCTAGAAACCAGGGCAGCCTAAGAGAATTTGACCAAGTCCTAGAGGTGTGGGGCCTGCATCTCTGCCCCTGAGATTCCCCAAGAAGGGAACATCCGAGCGATCAAACATATCTGCTGTCAGGTAGCTGCCAAGTCAGGTGCGGTGGCTGGGGAGTGAGGCTGATTGCCTGAGGAAGCTCTTATCTGGCTTCCTGAGAATTTGTCCAGTCCACGTTGTGGGCAAAGAGATGTCTTCCTATCAAGGGAACTCATTCTGGCTGGATTGTATGATCATTTTTGGTTTAACTTTTTAAGAAATTGACCGTCTGCATCCAAAGGGGTGGTACCATTTTACATCCCACTAGCTGTATCTGTGGAGAAGGAAATGACAACCCACTCCAGTATTCTTGCCTGGAGAATCCCAGGAATGGCGGAGCCTGGTGGGCTGCCATCTATGGGGTCGTACAGAGTCGGACACTACTGAAGCGACTTAGCAGCAGCTGCATCTGAGACTTCCCATTTCTGCACATCCTCATAGATGCTTGGTATTATCATTTTATTACAGCCATTCTGGTGGGTATCACCTGGGCTCTCACTGTGTTTTTGACTTGCCTTTCCCTTATGACTCATGATGTTGAATATCTTTTCATGTGCTTATGGCCACTTACATAGTTCTTGGGTGAAATGCCTGTGAATATCTTTTGCTGACTTTTTGATTGGATAATTTATCTTACAACAGCTTTGCAATAATTCTGGGTACATTCTGGATGGATATGTGTTTTGCAAATATTTCCTCCCATTCTGATACTTGTCTTCCCAATTTTCTTAATACTTTTTGAACTCCACAAGTTTAAGATTTGATAAGGTCAAGTTTGTCTGCCTTTTTCTCTTTTGGACCATGGTTCTGGTGTGGTCACTGAGAAATCTTGGCTTAGCCTAAGGCCTCAAAGATCTGCCCTGTGTGTTCTTCAAAAGTATGTATGTTTTGGCTCTCACACCTAAGCCTCTCCATTGTGACCTAGGTCTCTGTGACCCATTATGAGTTAAATGGTGTGTGCCAGTGGGCAGTAGGGGTGTAAGTTCACCATTTGCGTGCGGATGTCTAAATGTCCCAGCACTGTTTACTGAACAGAACGATGGCTCTGGCTTTTGACCTCACTTCCGCTTTCCCCCACAGATCTGCAAGACCCCCGAGCCCAAAGCAGCCTCCTACTGCAGCCCTTCAGTGCCCGTGCACTTCAATATCCAGCAGGACTGTGGCCACTTTGTCGCCTCCGTGCCCTCCAGCATGCTCACCTCTCCCGACGCACACAAGGACCCTCTGTCTGCCCTGCCCTCACATCCCCCCGCCCAGGAGCAGGACTGCGTGGTGGTCATCACTCGGGAGGTGCCCCACCAAACCGCCTCGGACTTTGTGCGGGACTTGGCCGCCAGCCACCAGTCTGAGCCGGAGGTTTACGAGCGGCGGGTGTGCTTCCTGCTCCTGCAGCTCTGCAACGGGCTGGAGCACCTGAAGGAGCATGGGATCATCCACCGAGACCTGTGCCTGGAGAACCTGCTGCTGGTGCATTGCGCCCCCCAGGCCTCCCCCGAGCCTTCCACCGCTGCCTCCGTCCCTCCCACCACCACATCCCCTGCCCCTGCGGCTACCCCCTCCTCTGGCCCCTCAGCCACCGTCCCTACCAGCGTCAACCCCACCCCTCCAGCCGCCCCCGCCTTTCAAGGAGGGTCCAGTGAGAAACACTTGCCCCGGCTTATCATCAGCAACTTCTTGAAGGCCAAGCAGAAGCCAGGTGGTACCACCAACCTGCAGCAGAAGAAGAGCCAGGCACGCCTGGCCCCCGAGATCGTGTCGGCCTCCCAGTACCGCAAGTTCGACGAATTCCAAACGGGCATCCTCATCTACGAGCTGCTCCACCAGCCCAACCCATTCGAGGTGCGGGCGCAGCTCCGGGAGCAGGACTACCGGCAGGAGGACTTGCCCCCGCTGCCCGCGCTGTCCCTCTACTCGCCGGGTCTGCAGCGGCTCGCCCACCTGCTGCTGGAGGCCGACCCCATCAAGCGCATCCGCATCGGCGAGGCCAAGCGCGTGCTGCAGTGCCTGCTGTGGGGGCCCCGGCGCGAGCTGGTGGAGCCGCCGGGCGCCTCGGAGGAGGTGCTGTGCACCACGCTCCACAACTGGATCGACATGAAGCGAGCCCTGATGATGATGAAGTTCGCCGAGAAGGCGGTGGACCGCCGGCGCGGGGTGGAGCTGGAGGACTGGCTCTGCTGCCAGTATCTGGCGTCGGCCGAGCCCACAGCCCTCTTACAATCACTGAAGCTCCTACAGCTTCTGTGAGGCAGCTCCCAGCCCCTCCTCTGGGCCGGACCCCCATCCTACCCCTTTCCCCGTGCCCTGCCTTGCCTTGGAAACATCCGTGTCTCTTGGGAAATGGTACAAATGACTGTCGTACTTGGATGTAATATATATATATATAAGATATAAATATGAAAGATTGTGGATGTCATTGCCCACCGTGGTCTAGCCTCCTTTTCTCCTGTAGTCTTGCAGTTTCCTCTGCAATTACGTACATTTCTAGCTTCTTGCAAGGTCCTGAGGACAGTGGCGCCTGCAGAATGAAGCCTGGACTCTGGTCTCACTACCCCATTAGGCGGTCTCTTTACCTTCTTGTCAAGTGGCTATTTAAAAAAAAAAAAACAAAAAACAGAACCCTCCATTTTTAATTAAAATTGCTGGTTGAGTCCTGAGCAAAGCTCTTTCATCCCCAAGTGGGTTAATACCTTTGGTGGGTAAAATCATTTTAAGCCCTTGAAACAGTGGCTTCAAGACCACTTGAACTGTCCCTGTTCTTCTACTTCTCGTCAGAAGGAGCATCAGGCCACAAGAGCCCAGGCATGTGGGGACCAGTTCATCTTCCCTGCTTCTCTCTCAACCTAACAGCCTCTTAGGAAGAAGCCAGACACAGCTGGTGTGATCCCAGAGTTTCAGAATTTAATCCCACTGCTTGAAATCCATTTCCAGTTTGCTAAAGCTGGTTATCATTTGTATCAGAAGCCTGGCTGAAAGCAGAAGCCACCCCAGATGGTTCAAATGACGAGAACTTAGCAGGGGACCACTTAGAGGGTTGCGGGCAGGATTAAGAGAAAAACAACGGATGGTGAGACAAAAAGCAAGGGCTGGAGTGGGGAGGGTTCACTCAATCTGTTCCCCACCTGCCATCCCCAGGCCAAGACCAGTGAGACGCCAGAGAGCAAGGGGGCCTGGGTGATACAGCCGGCAAGACTGACTTCCCTGGCAGGATTGGGAAGAAAGGGTGGAGTGCTGGGTGGGGAACAGCCCGCTGTTAATGCTGTCCTAGATAAGGGCAGTGCAAGAACTCAAAAGTGTTTCTACTTTCAGGCCACTCACCCACCTGCTGCTCAAAGCTCCTTTGGGTTTCCATTTTTTAAAACTCATTCAGTTGACACATGTATTGGCACCTACTAGAGTCAGCATTTGTTACCATGCCTTTAAAAAGTGCTTCAGAGAAAATTCAGAAGCACCAGATCTTTCTTCTTCAAAACTAGACACAGAAAAAAAATCAATAAACACCCATTTGAAGGGAAATAGCCCAAGAGCCTTGTATTGCTACCTAAAGGGTAATCTTTGAAGTTGTGAACGAATTTCTCAAACCTTGTTAATAACAATGGACAAGTTTAAAATAAATTCCAAGATCTTAATGGATGTCCTAGGAATCTAGGAAAGTGGCCAGCAACCAGGATGGCAAAATCTCCCAGGTCCCCTTCTGCATATTTTTAAAATAATTTTATTGATTTATTATTGGCTGTGCTGGGTCTTCATTGCCACGAGGGCATTTCTCTAGTTGTGATGAATAGGGCCTACTCTCAAGTTGCAGTGTGTGGGCTTCTCATTGCAGTGACTTCTCTTGTTGCAGAGCTTGGGCTCTAGGGTGCATGGGCTCAGTAGTTGCGGCTTCCGGGCTCTAGACCACAGGCTCAGTAGTTGTGATGCACGGGCTTAGTTCCTCTGTGGCATGAGGGACCCTCCCGGACCAGGGATCGAACCCCTGCCTCTTGCATTGGCCGGAGGATTCTTCACCACTGACGTACTGGCAAGTGCTCCTTCTGCGTATTAATTTCACTCTTTTTGCAGCCATTCCAGCCTGGGACTCCAAGTAAACACAGCCACACTTCCAAGCATCTAAGGTGAACCCTGGGCCTTCGAGGCATATATGTCATTTCAGTGGTTGTTTGAGCATTGAGGGAAAAACCGGCTAAAACCAGCTTCCAGCTATGTTTGTACAGAGAAAGAGTTTTGAACATGGAAATCATAATTCTCCATAGGACCCATCTGTTTCAGAGGGTATTATTTTGTCAGTTGTTTCTTCCTGGGAATTTTCCAGGCAAACCCTCCACCCTCAGTTTGCTGTCTTTGCTTTCTTGTTCTTTCTCACATCAAATAAATAAACAATGGAGAGGGAGGAAGCAAATATTCTGCCAGGGGGAATGCAGCGCTATTTGGAAATAACTGTCACAAGAGGCAAATTTTAAACCTCTGAATTAATTGCACCTTTTTTATATGCCACCCACTTCAGGGGAAAAAAAAAAAACACTGAGATGGTAGAAAAGATTTTCAGAACTAAAATGAACCCCAAAGTAAAGGTGGAAAGAGAAGGAACTGTAGCAGTAAATTCTAATTAAGAAGAATGGTAGTGATCAAACATAAGACTTACTTCTGAGCTTAGGTCCACCAACCTAAGAAAAGTAGAGAACAGCCGGGTGTTCTCCGTTTTTGGATAATTCTTTGGGTAATTTCAGGAGACAGTTCATCGTCAGGAACAAACCTTTTCCTGATGCTTGATTTTGAAGGGATTTTGTCAAGGATTTCCTTGTTTAAAGGCATTAAATAATGTTCCCAACAGCACACACACACAAATTAAAAAGACATTTTTTTAGATAGGGCAATTCCTTATATCCACCATTGGTGAAATCCACAGATGAACATTCAGGTCTAGTTTAATTGAGATGATTCTGCAGGGCCCTTGCCACTCACTCAACTCCACAAATCAGCCTTTTCCATGAACGGCAAGTCACGCGGCTACAAATATTAGGTTTGGCAAACAGCTTCAGGCACACAGAATTCCAAATATAGGTTTTTTGTTGTTTTTTTTTACCCCAACATATACCTGGAATGCATGACTACTTCACAGAAACATCAAGCACCAAATAAATTTAAATCCAGAAACAGAGTTTCTTCCACAGGGGACCAAGGTTCAGAAAGAGGCAGCAACCTTTGTATGATGACAGTCTTGGAACATCTGGCTATCTAATAGTCCTGTTATCTGGGAGTTCATCTCCTCTCCTTTCTTCTCGGCTTTAGACCCAACTACTAGTATTTAAACCTCTAGGTTCTTTTCCCTCCAACTCTGAATCAAGTTGCCCACATAGCCTTTCTACATTATACTTTGGGTTGTTAACGGGCTTTTTCCTTTCCCATGCCCAGATGTAGAATCATTTTCTTCTCCTAAATTCTTTTATGCAGGTGTTACAAGGCAGGTGTCTAAATTATTGTATCCTTGCTGGAAGCAAAATAAGTACTTCAGGGAGGATTTACTTATGGTAGCACATGGCTCAGCTCTAAAAAGACGGGGCTCCGTGTGAGGCATCCTGGTTTCCAAAGGCTTGGGGCTGGAGAAAGCCCTCTTGTGAGGCACACGTGTTCACAGAACAATGACGAAGATTTTGAAGAGGGAAGACACATATTCCTTTAATGACTTCTCTGAAATGTGTTCTTTTAATATACCGCCAGTCAAGGCAGCAGCCCTTTCCCACTCTGATGAGTGTCTGTAAGTCTTTGAAGATCTAAGAGTAAGCTTATTAAGTCCCATTAAAGTAGTAGATTTATAATGTAAAATCTGCTTGGCATGTTTAATAGAGGGTGAGGTAAATGGAATTGATTTATTAGAAACCAAAATTTAAAGCAATTGCTGTCATTTGCTAAAAATAAAAGGCAAGAATAAAACATCTGGGGCCAGTTCTACGGGATGAAAGTCTTGACAAATTACTCTTTTTTCCTTTTTTCCAATGCTAATTAACACAGTTAACGACACTCCAGGAGACCTACTCCAGGTCAGAGATGGCTTTGGAGGACCTATGCCCTGGAAAGGAGGTCACCTTCAGGTAAAGCATCCAGATTAACCCAAACACAGTATCATTGATTGAGGAGGATCTGGGGTCATGGTCACTTTGGAAACTTACTTGATCTTGGGTGCTCAGTCTTCTTTTCTGGAGTCAGGGAAGCAAAGTCAAGTTTACTTGATATCTTTCTGCATGCCAGCCAGGCAGCTTTGTATTGAAGTATCCCAGTGGGATTTGAACATGTACACTTTTCACATATCCTGAAGGCGGGATTCAAATCTTTCCAGACCCTTTACCAGAAATGATTACAGCTATTTCCTACAAAAATGCTGTCCTGAACACCGGATGTGATTAGATGACCAAAATGTTTATGTACAGTATTAGGACCTAAAGGTCATCCTTCAGGCTCCCGCCTTAGTACCTTATCAGGGATAATCAGGCACAGAGACAGGTTAAGGGAGCTGAGCATGGGAACTGAACTCTTCTAAGGGTGGAAGAGAAGGCAGGAAATGAGAAGGCAAGATTCAGAAACAAACCATCTGTTTTCCCACTTGCCTGGATCCAGCCCCGAAGACTTCCCACAACCCCCCAAAAGATATTCTTGTGTCATAGTCCAACAGGGCTGCTTACAAAATACCTGAATACAAAAAATACAAAAAACTGAGTGGGTTATGACAACAGAAATTTGTTTCTCACAGTTACAGAAGCTGGTGAGTCCAAGATCGTGGTGCTGGCAGATTCATTTCTGATGAGAGCACGCTCCCTAGTTCACAGATGGCCATATTTTCATTGTATCCTCACATGGCAGAAAGGGCAAGGGAGCTCTCTGGGGTCTCTTTTATAAAAAACAGACCACTAGTCTCATTCATGAGGGCCCCAACCTCATGACCTTAGCACCTCCCAAACACCCCACCTAGTATTACCATCACATTGGGGATTGAGTTTCAATGTATGGATTTGGGGGAGGGGCAGTGGGAGGCACACAAACATTCAGTCTAGGGCATCACTTGTCAGACCTTTACTGGGGTCATACAGTCACTACTATGTCCTCAAAGAGCTCCAGCTATGCAGAAGCTGTAGAACTTCAGGTTGTGTAGATTTCAACTTCCGAGTTTATAGCAAATTCCTTAAAAAAAAATCTGAAAGACTAAGAATTGTGCCCTTTATGTATGACCTTTCTTTATTGACTATTCCCATCACTAGTGTGATTTTTCAGCTTTCCTAGGGGGCTTCCCTGGTGGCTCAGATGGTCAAGAATCCACCTGCAAAGCAGGAGACCTGGGTTCAATCCCTGGGTCGGGAAGATCCCCTGGAGGAGGGCATGGCAACCCACTCCAGTATTCTTGCCTGGAGAATCCCCATGGACAGAGGAGCCTGGAGGGCTACAGTCCATGGGGTCGCAAAGTATCCGACACGAGCTTGCCTTCTCCCCTACCCCTGAGTCTTACTGGTTTTATTTATTTGGGAAATGTAAACCATAACATGGCACCAAAAGCCCAAACTATTCAAAAAGAGATACTCAGAGAAGTATCACCCCCCACTCCAGCCCCTGTCACCGTCTCTCCATCCTTTCTAACCTGCTCCCGCCCATCTGTTGCAGTCCCCAAACTCGATGATTTCTTCTTTATCCTTCCTGTGTGCCATGAACACAGATGCGCAGAGGCAAATATATTTCTTTTGTCTCACACATAAGTTAGTAGACTGGCGATAAAAGACTGTTTCGCTTTTCTATCTTAGCAGTGTGTTTACAGAAGCTTGCTTTGTTTTATGAAAATGTTTGAAGTTTTACTAATCATGATATTTACAGACACATATTCAACAGATGTTTATGTCTTCACACTGTAGGTAACACTTGTGTTCCCAGACTGATAGAAACTTCTTAGGGTCTTTCAAGGATTCCCAGTCTTCGGCTTCATTGTCGTCGTTCAGTCGCTAAGTCCTGTCTGACTCTTTTGTGACCTTATGATGGTAGCTCACCAGGCTCCTCTGTCCATGGGATTTCCCAGGCAAGAGTACTAGAGTGGTTTGCCATTTCCCTCTCCAGGGAATCTTCCAACCCAGGGACTGAACTCGCATCTCCTGCTTGGCAGGCAGATTCTTTACCCTTGAGCCACTGGGAAGCCCCCCAGAAGCTTTCTTAAAGTGGGGAGGCAACTTGATCTCTCACTCGACTCAGAGAATTCACAGGGTTTCATCACCTTCTACCCAAGTATTTAAAAGCATCATTTGCACAGCTAGAAGAGTGTTCATCCCCCAAAGTTTTAATGATCTCTTAGGACTATAGCTCCTCAGTTCAACCGATTTCATTTCCATGGCGAGATATGAACTGTTTTTAGTCCCAGATAGAAATCCTGAGGTTTGCCCCAAACCACCTGCAGTCAGCAGAGCCCTAAGTTTAATGGTGAATTTTATCCTTCACCCTCACTCCTCTGTGGAGTGGTACTGCTGGTTCTTGCACTTAGAACCCAACACTTCTTTGATAAGCTCTGCCTTAAGCCCTTACCTTACTATAGCCAGGTCTCAGAGGAGAACACTCCCGGGATGATCTTCCAGAAAGAGTGTTCAAGGAGGGAAAAGATGGTGCTGCTCTGTGGCTTGGCCTTTCCGTGGCTTTTCCCTGACAGTAGACAGTGCCATGTAAGCAACAGAACTCCACTTGTGGAAATTGTTTGTAGAACTTAGAGTTAACGCTTCAACAAAAGGAGCCTGATACTATTGGTCTTGACTGAGTTCAGCATGAGTCGTTTCAAGTACCAGATTGAATATGGACAGAATGAAGGGTTTTGCTGGCTGTTCCATCCAGTTGAACAGCTCCACGTGGAGACAAGAAATCGGAGAGAGAAGCTGGGGGTGGGGAGCTGTGTTTCCAGCGCAGAAGACACACAAGGGCACAGAGCAGAGAGCACCTTCTTGACCAGTGCCAATCATACCCTGGCAGCTGGAGCTGGCAGCCTCCCCTCAGCTATGAATCACGTGTTTGTTTGCAGCCCTCATCCTGCAGAAGGCCCCAAGCCAGCTGCTGAGCCCTGCCTAATCCCTGATCGCTGGGCAGCACCCCCTCTTTTCAACTCTGAAAAGGCAACAGACCATCAGAGAAAGCATTGGAATGAAGAAAACCAAGGGCATTGTGATGTGGAGGTTGCTACCCCTTGGGTAGGATAAGCATTGTTGAGCAAATCCAGCTCACAAGTGCTCCCACAAAAGGGCTTTCTCTAGGAGTTCCTCTCCGGGAGCAGTTTGCTGGAGAGTAGGGATTATCACCTTCTAGGGGACAAACCCTGGAAGGTCTGGAATTTCTCTTCTGTAGTACCTCCAACACTACCATGAAGGGAAAGCAAGGCTGAAGAACAGCGACACTTAATGTCCCTGGAGTGATGCTGGGAAGAGCAGACCACAAGCCCTGGGAACGCTACCCCGGGGCTCTGTTTGCTATCAGTGTGTCTGTAAGTGGACACCATGAGGCTTAGTGAACAGAAACTGGGCAAGTAATCCAGGTTCTTTGTTCAGCTTTCACTCACACACCTCTGTGGTCTGAGCACTGAGAAAGGAATGCCTTTATCCAGGCAACCTTTCACTCGAGGACTCCCTGGGTTGTATAAACAGAAGTCTCTAGTTTGCTGTCTAATGAAAATATTGAAAAAGTATGAGTGACATAATAATAGTCTCTTTGTTTACCTCATTCACTCTTCCAAAAGGCTTCAAGTCTTTGTGTTTGAAATATCATTTTGCTTTGGTACAACACTCATCTGATATATGTAGGAATCAAGACAGGAAATCTACATATTAAGAGGGGATCAAGGTCTGCAAGAGATCTCTAGTCTTTCCCATTCTATTGTTTTCCTCTATTTCTTTGCATTGATCACTGAGGAAGGCTTTTTTATCTCTCCTTGCTATTCTTTGGAACTCTGCATTCCATCTTGTCCCATCACTTCATGACAAATAGATGAGGAAACAATGGAAACAGTGAGAGACTTTATTTTGGGGGGATTCAAAATTACTGCAGATGGTGACTGCAGCCATGAAATTAAAAAATGCTTGCTCCTTGGAAGAAAAGCTATGATCAACCTAGACAGCATATTAAAAAGCAGAGACATTACTTTGCCAACAAAGGTCTGTCTAGTCAAAGCTTTGGTTTTCCCAGTAGTCACGTATGGATGTGAGAGTTGGACTATAAAGAAAGCTGAGCACCAAAGAACTGATGTTTTTGAACTGTAGTATTGGAGAAAACTCTTGAGAGTCTCTTGGACTGCAATGAGATCCAACTAGTCCATCCTAAAGGAAATCAGTCCTGAATATTCATTGGAAGGACTGATGCCGAAGCTGAAACTTCATACTTTGCCCACCTGATGTGAAGAACTGATTCATTTGAAAAGACCCTGATGCTGGGAATGACTCAAGGCGCAGGGAGAAGGGGACGACAGAGGATGAAATGCTTGGATCATTTCGGCATCACCGACTCAATGGACATGAGTTTGAGTCAGCTCCGGGAGTTGGTGATGGACAGGGAAGCCTGGTGTGCTGGAGTCTGTGGGGTCACAAGGAGTTGGACACGACTGAGCAACTGAACTGAACTGAATTGAAGGTCTGGAAAGGTGAACTGATAGGTGAAATGTAGAGCAGGACTGGGATCTAGACTGCATAACTTCCATCTCCACCAAGCATCATTGTGTGGTCACAAATTTCCTGGGGACCCATCAGCACCCTGGTTGTCCTTCAACATTCAGCTCAAGCCTTATCCCACCCATGAAAGCTAGCTTCCATCTCACCTCTGCCCTCACTCCATCTGGAGGTCACCCTTGACTCTGTATTCTTGACTCGCTCCTGGCTCCCTCTTGGAGAGGCGGGTCCTATTTTTCCCTCACTATAATAAGAATGATGATGGAGTGTATTCATTGTCACTAAGTAGACCCTGAGCCCCCTGAGTACATCAACCATGTCTCAAACGACCCCAGCCCTTTGTATTGTACACAGTCAGTGCTTAACCAATATGTTGATGGTATTGAGGACAATGCATGGTTTACAGTGGATGACTGGGACCGCTGCTTATGAGAAGCGATACCCCACTCATCATCCAAGGCCGTACAGCTAGCAAAGCACCTTCACGAGCCTCGTTGCATGCCAGCGCTCACCAGTGGTTCAGGATCTGCAAGGTCAAAGCACAGAGAGTTTAGAGAGACTAGGTGACCTGCCGGAGAGTACTTATGGCTGGGGAGTGACAGCACCCAGGCTGGAGCCACGTCTTCTGTGGTCAAACCCAGCATTCTCTCACCCACATTCCTGAAAAACAGCACACCCCAATTCACACAGGGACCCCCAAAGCCTCTGTCTTTTACACCTAAGGGTCTTTCTGTTTTTCCACTTCAACAGTGCCTATAGTGAGCTCCACAACTAATATCCAAAATTGAATTCAGAGCAACATTTTACAGTTTCTCAGGCATGTCAAGCCAACACTATCTGTCTCTCTAAAATGTGTAGGAATGCGGTGGGCTGTAACAGATGCACACGAGTTTTGTGAGCACCGTTCTCCATTGAATTACCTTAGATGCACTCCCAGAATGACAGCACCCCCAGAGGAAGAGCATTCTATCTCCCCCACCTTCTGCTCAGCCCTGAGGTTGCCACGCTCCAACCCCTCCCCTGCACTGAGGCCGGGGAAGGGGAGGGGGAGAGGGGGTGACATGGGGAATGTCCCAGGCAGATACTCGCATTGAAATGACTGTGACTTCACATTCCCTCTCCTGAGGCGTCTTCCTCCCTCGGGCTTGTCAACCTGGCACCCAGCCCCAGGCAGGACAACTGGTCAGAGAGAGCAGTGTGGTTTCTCAGCGAGAAGGCTCCAAACACCAAATTCTATCTCGTGCCCCGAACCAAGGCTCCATGGGCAGAAAGGAAGCACAAGCTTCACACTGCTCAAGCTGCTTATTGTTCACCCTGCATTGAGAGAGTTCAAGGCTGAGTCTGAATGTCACTGAGATGCCAGCTCGATGGCACGGAAGGTGTCTAACGTGGCTGTCCCAATATGCCCAGCACCGAACCTCTGAAATGGGACTCAGCCTAGGTGAGTCAGGGCTGCAAGGTTGGACACGTGGCATCTTAGCAGGACTCCAGGCAGTGCATTCACTGAGTTCCTTGCAATAAAGAATTTCATGGGACTTGGGTGTGGAGTGCACTGTTCTTCAATGCTTAGGGAAAATGTAGGATGAAATTTAATGAGAACCACCTGAATTCGTAAGTGTACATAAGTTTACAAATCATTTGTTTGTGGTAGTTCTACTTTTAGTTCTTAAAGGAACTTCCATACTGTTTTCCAGAGTGGTTGGACAAATTTATGGATTCCAAGAGGGGAAAGAGGTAGGATGGACTGGGAGATTGGATTGGCATATACACACTACTATGCATAAAACAAATAGCTAATGAGAACCTACTGTATTACACAGGGAACTCTACTCAATGCTCTGTGGTGACCTAAATGGTAAGGAAAAGCAAGGAAGAGGGGATGTATGTATACATATAGCTGATTCACTTTGCTGTACAGCAGGAACACAGCTGTAAGTCAATTATGTATGCATGCGTGTGTGCTAGGTCACTTCAGTTGTGTTAGACTCTTTGCAACCGTATGGACTGTAGCTTGCCAGGCTCTTCTGTCTGTGAGATTCTCTAGGCAAGAATACTGGAGTGGGTTGCCATTTCCTTCTCCAGGGGATCTTCCTGATCCAGGGATCGAACCCACATCTCCTTTGCATCTCTCCATTGCAGAGAGGTTCTTTACCACTAGAGTCACTTGGGGATCCCCATAGAACAACTATACTCCAGTTTAAAAAAAAAGTTCATCAGTGATTTTTTTTTTTTAATGAATACACTTGAGCAAAAATTTCCTTGATGTAGTGTTCTGTTCAGGTTTCCCCAAAGTTGGACCAGCTTTAAGACACACTCTATTTCTTGGCAATGGCCCAAGGGTGCCTTCCTTTTGAGTTGCTTCTCAATGTGATGTTCTTAGAACAGGAATTCAGTTTTCCAAAACAATTTCTCAGTCTTTCTTGGAAAAAGACTCCATAAACCTCATGAACCTAGCCTGCTCGAAAACCTTGCCTGGCATCCCTGACAGCTAAGCTCAGTGGAGTTCAGATCTCTGCCTGGGTTTCTGTTCATTTCTGGTCAGAAGGGTCTGTGAGTTCAATTCTCAGCAGATTATTTCATCGGTCTTAATAAGGGCATGTCAGGGCTCTGGCAGGAAGAATCTGGTTTCAGAAGCAACTTTCCTTTGAAAGTGCCAGGGAAATCGCTTCTACCCAAACCCATGAGGATCACATTGCAGGAAGCGAAAATGTGATAGCATGACATCTTGGCAGACAGGCTTCTTTCCTCTCCCCCCAAAGCCTCCAGACAAATAGCTCTCAGGGAGGGGGTATGGGGGAGTGATGTCTACATCAGACGCTGCTTGTCACTCGGTGGGTCTCCCAGATGGGGAAGTGTTTGCTTTGGCTGAGAATGACTATCTTCTCTGCATCCGGAGTCAGGGGCTGACTGCAAGACACTCTTTCTGGCTGTAGCTAGGCGGATTGTGGGTGCCATGCCTTTCCCCAGCTCCCCTCATCCAGAAAGGTCAGAGGAAGTTAATACAAAGGACCTAAGAAGAACTGAAGATCTCCAAAGTGGGCAGAGGCTCCCAGGTGTGCCATTTTAGAGATCATAAAACCTCTGAGTTGATAATGTCCAGCTCTTGGCAAAATCTAGGATCTTGCAGGATGCTAAAATTAGATTTTTTTTCTTTTTTCAAAGAACACATAGGGGCTTCCCTGGTGGCTTAGTGGTAAAGAATCCACCTGCCAATGCAGGAGACCTGGGTTCGAGCCCTGATCTGGGAAGATCCCAGGTGCCACAGAGCAACTAAGCCCATGTGCCACAACTATTGAGCCTGTGCTCTGGAGCCTGGGAACCATACCCACTGAGTCCACAAGCTGCAACTACCGAAGCCTGCATGCCTCAGAGCCTGTGCTCTGCAATAGGAGAAGCCACCTCAGTGAGAAGCCCACATCCTGCAACAAAGAGTAGCCTCCATTTGTGGCAACTAGAGAAAAGCCCATGAAGCAAAGGAGACCCAGCACAGCCCAAAATAAATAAATAAATAAAATTATATATATATATATATATATATACATATATAGATGTATATATATATAAGAATGCACAAGAGGTAGAAACACATCCATCTCCTATTTAACTCACCCTTGCATCCATAGATCTCCTCAGAAAATTTATCTGCATTAAAAAAAGTCAATGAGGAACTTCCCTGGCAGTTCAGTGGTTAGGACTCTTCGCTTCCACTGCAGGGGACACGGCTCCGATCCCTGGCTGGGGAACTAAGATTGGGCATGCTGTGCAAAGTGACCCCCTCAAAAAAAGTCAACGAAGCACAAGATCTACCTGCCACAGTCCTGGGTGGGAAATCACTTTTTCTCTCTGTCCATCACTGAGCTGTAATGGGATCCCCATTGGATGCCCTGAGCTTAAGTAATGTCCTCAAGTCATTGCTTTTTTGATTGATAAAAATGTATGGCACTATTCAGCTACTAAAATCTATGATAATCTCAGAAAGTTCCCCAAAGTCACTTTTAAATCCAGGTGAGATGCCCACTCACCTATCCAGCATTCTTATAAGGAACAGGGTAGCCATTTGGGGCGGGGGGAGGAGGCGGTGGGAAACAGAGTTCAAAGACGCGACCATGTCCTATGACTTTTATCCCTGAGACTGATAGAAGCCAAGAAAGGATTATGGGCTTAGGACAGGGATGATCAGGCAATGATGGCAAAATAAGTTAGTTCTGAGTCAGGGCTTGAAAAAAGTTATGGTTATTTTCTTAGAGCATTCAAAGGGCTGGAACTTGGATAATTGTGTATATAAAAAATATAGCATTTAAAGTTTGCATACCTCTTTCAAACACATCTTTTTAAAATCAGTAGTTTTCTAGGCACCTTGTCTTGCCGCTTCTTGTTCAGATTCTTCAAGGAGAATGACTTTGTGCATGTGTATATGCTCAGTCATGTCCCACTCTTTTCGACCCATGGACTGTAGCCCACCAGGCTTCTCTGTCCATGGGATTCCCCAGGCAAGAATACTGGAGTATGTTGCCATTCCCTCCTCCAGAGGATCTTCCTGATTCAGGGATGGAGCCCGAGTCTCCTACATCACTACATTTCTTATATCCTTCAAAACGTGACTCACAGGGCAGCAGCATCTGCATTCCTGGGAATTTGCTACAAATGCAGAATCTCATGCTCCACCCAGAACCTACTGAATCAGATACTGCATTTTAACAAGATTCCCACATCATCTGTGCGTTAAAGTTTGGGAAGTGCTGCTGCACTCCTTTTAGCCCTTTAGATCCCCAGTCTTGAAGCAAAATAATTATCATACGAATGTTTTACTTTTTAAAAAAAACTTTATTAAAATATAATTCACATACCATGCTATTCCCCCACGTAGAGTGTACAGTTCAATGTGCATGCATGCTAAGTTGCTTCAGTCATGTCCGACTGTTTGCAACCCCCTGGACTGTAGCCTGCCAGGCTCCTCTGTCCATGGGATTTCCCAGGCAATAATACTGGAGTGGGTTGCCATTCCCTCCTCCAGGGGATCTTCCCGACCCAGGCATCGAACCCGTCTCTTAAGTCTGCTGCACTGGCAGGCGGGTTCTTTACCACTAGCGCCACCTGGGTAACTTTTAGTAAATCCATAATTTTGCAGCCATCACCACAATCAATTTTACAACGTTTTTATTATTCCATAAACATACTCCTATAGGGCTTCCCTGTTAGCTCAGCTGGTAAAGAATCTGCCTGCAATGTGGGCAGGGTTCTGTCCCTGGGTTGGAAAGATCCCCTGGAGAAGGGAAAGGCTACCCACTCCAGGGTTCTGGCCTGGAGAATTCCATGGAGTGTGTAGTCCATGGGGTCGCAACGAGTCAGACATGACTGAGCCACTTTCACTTTCAAAGATATTCCCATGTTAGCCATCACTTCTGAAGCCCTTGTTCCACCCAAGGCTGGGTAACTCCAAATCTACTTTCTCTCTTTATATTTGCAGTTTCTTAAAGCCTGGTTAAAACTATAGCTTTCGGAGGACTTCCCTGGTGGTCCAGTTTTAAAGATTTCACCTTCCAATGCAGGGGGTACAGGTTGGTCCCTGGCGGGGGAACTAAGATCCCCCAAAACATAGAACAGAAAAAAAATACTGTGACAAATTCAATAAAGACTAAAAATGGCCCATACCAAAAAAATTTTTTTTAACTACAATTTTTCTTTCTCTGTTTCTCAAGCCCCACCTCACTATTAGTAATCACTTACAAATATATGTATTTTTTAGTAATCAATCCATTTAAAATCTTTCGGGGAAAAATTTAGCCCACAGGTTACCTTAGAAGATAATCTGTGATGTCTTTTCCAGTTTTCTGGTTCTCGGGAGGCTATTTCCCCTTGAATAAACAAATGATGACCTCGTCTGTTTGGTAAGTAGTCAAGGTTTCCGTCCTTTCACAGATGTTAGGAACTTTATTATTAGTGCAGGCCCAGCACAGTACCTGGACATTTAGCCTGGGAATTCACCAATTTATTTTTCCTGTCAAATTTTAACCATGATTCTTCCTTTAGACAGTCCAGTGGTATGTTGGGGTCTGTCTCTTGGACAACTGGCTCACTCAACCGGAAAAGGCACTGGACATGACTACTGTCTTTAAGTACCAGCCAAACTCAGCTGAGGACTGTGCAAAGGACAAGCCTTCCTGGCTTCCTGAACCACTCTCATCAGAGGGACACTGATGGGAAATCAGAATCTGGCTGTTTTGGGCTGGAGCTCTCCCTGCAGTTCACGGTCCTGGGGTAACATTTGAGTCGGCTTTATCTGTGCCTTGTAGGTGCTCTGAGGGCCTTGTCTTGGGAGCTATGAGATGGTTCATGATAAGCTGTTAATGACCGGATACAACCATTCTTTTAACTCATGATTAGAGTTATTAAAATGTATGAATGAGTAAGATCCTCTACAGCCACTACTGGCAGTTTGTCACGAAATCGGAGCCTCTATCCTGTTCTCCTTCTCACCGTCATTCCTTGGAATATTTATCTACAGTCTTTGTGTTTAGCTGAGGTATTTTTCTAAGAGTTTAAAGGTTTCTCAAGATGGCTGAAAGGAGAGACTCATTGAACCCTTAACATTCATTTTCTCCTTACACTGAGTCCCTCTGCACTCAACATCAGGTCTTTCTTAGTTCCTCTCCTCACATTACCTTTCTCGCTTAGCCTCTTTGGCTTTCTCTTGATTTTCACCTTCCATGAGTGGGGAGACAGTGCCACTTGTTAAAATACTGCCCTGAGAGGTCCCCCATCTGAAAGAATCTCCCAGCTGATCTACATCCACTGTTGAGGTGGTCAGCCCGCAGGGGACACCATTTAATTCCTTTCTGAGTCTGTCTACCAAGCAGAGCTCAGACCTGAAACCCTAACCCAGTAGTTAAAACCCAGATAGGAATTTCTCCACTTGGGTCTTTCCTAGGTACGCCATGCCCTACTTTGGCATAACTGAGCTCTAGTGATTTTTTTTTTTTTTTTTATTATAATGCCACCACCATCTAAATGCTTATGTTCCTTTATGGTCTTATGAGTGATGGCAGGGGATACCATTAACTCCATTTTAAAAAAAGGAGGGACCTCCCTGGCAGTCCAGTGGTTAAGACTCCAAACTTCCAACACAGGGGTGTAGGTTGAATCCCTGGTAGGGAAACTAAGATCCCACAGGTGCACAGCAAAGCCAAGAGTTAAAAAAATAAACAAAAGTTTTTTTTTTAAGAGGAAAGCTGAAGGGCCTCAAAGTCACCACATCACCTGGTTACAGTGGACTCAGCAGAGGCCTAAATCTTCGGCTTTCTTTGAAAGTTTCATCTGAACCACGAGCTTTCATTATGTCTTTGGGGCCAATCTACTCTTTTCTGTGGCTCCCCCGCTGAGGGCTCTTTTTTTTTTTTCACACCTGAACTGGAATTTTCCACAAGGACCCCTGAAGATGGAGAAGAAACATTCATAGCACCTACACCCACTGCCCCACCCCCACCCTCTTCCCCACGGTGTCCTTGGCTTTCCCGTGTCTTTCCCAGCCTGGCTGAAGAGGAGGGTCCCATGGCAGCCTCTGCGCCAGCGGCTGCCCTGGGACCCAGAAGGAGTCCTCTTGTTCCACAAATGATCGCTGCACGGCTCTGCACAAAGTCTCGCCTCCTCCCCTCCTCCGTGTGGACGGGCCGAGGCCTCCGGGAAGGCGCGACGGGCCAGCTCCCAGGAAAGGTGCCTACTCAGAGCAAGGGGGGCGGGCGGGGAGGCAGGTGGGAGGCTCGGGAAGCCGCGCCCGGTGCCCGGGCAGCGGGCGGGTCCCGGGTGGCTGCTGAGGTCAGGCTGGTGGAATGCTCTGGTAACACCCTCCAGGGCAGAGCAGGAGGTGAGTCAGAGGGATCCCGACCCTGAGACTGAAGACGAGAGCCAATCTGCTGCCCAGGGCCAAGGGAAGGAGGAAACGGAGCAAGCCCTCCACCTGCACCCGGTGCCCGGGGGGGCCGGGGCGGGGGCGCGGCCCTGAGCGCAGGTTTCATCCACCGAGTCCCACGCATTCTCTTCTGGAACAAATGGAACATTGGCTTGCTCCTTGGATGGGTTTGCCTTTCTGCGGCCCTTCGGAATGAGTGAAAGAAAGCCACTCGCCTCCTCCAGCCACCTCCGTGAGGAAGGAAGAGACCTTTCTGTTGGGACAGGGCGGGGCCCTGCCTTGTCCCAGCACATAGTAGGCCATCATCCACGTTTCCTCCCTAGGCCGAAAAGTGGGAGGTCTGCCCTTGCACCACTTTCTAGAAGTCTCCCCGCCTTCAGCAGTTACAGGGTCCCATTTTCTCAACAGAGTGAATGTGGAACTCAGGGCAAGTAATTCACTGACTTGGAAAAGGTACCCAAGGGCTCAGCACTTCCAAAGACGGGATCTGACAACTGGGAGAGGGCTGCAGGGGAAGTCTAACTATGGAGCACAGTCTGTGACTGTAAATCAAGTAGCTTCCACAGGCCCTACTGAGACTGACGGGCCGCATGGACTTGAGGCCTGGAGCTGGGGCAGGTAGGAGCACTCCACAGCTAGGAGCACTGGGCTTCGGTAGGAGCACTCCACAGGTAGGAGCACTGAGCTTCGGTAGGAGCACTCCACAGGTAGGAGCACTCCGCAGGTAGGAGCACTCCACATGTAGGAGCATTGAGCTTTGGGCCCCCAGGTCTGAAGGCTCTGAAGCCACTGCTGAGAGCAGGCAGCACGTGAAGGACAGAGTGCAGAGATGGAGAAAGAAGCCCTCAGAATGAAGCGAGGTTAACTGGCTCTTCCTGCCCACAGCACTTGATATGCTTGCAGCCTGCCCCATTCTCAGCACCCCTCACCCTCCTGGGAATAGCCAGTTGCATAGTCAGGAAGGGTGAACAGGGAGCCGTGAACCTGACCTCAGGCCTGTCCAGTCATGAGGGTGAGGCGTAGCAGCCCTAGCTGAACCAGCTAGATAGACGGGGGTTCGGGGTGCAGCCCCATCAAGTGGCTCATTCACAGGAGGTGGACGTTGAATCCTTCCTAACAATTTCTTGTTCCCGCTGTTCTCCCTAACTTCTTACAATGTGGCAGCATTTTACTGTCCTAGGCTTACAAGGAGCTTTACTTCCGACAGCCCCTCACTCTTTACACATGGACAATCCCACCTCTTATCAACTTTTCTCTCCTCTGTCTGCTGACATTCAGTCTCTCATGGAATCACCATTGGTTTGGTTTGGTTACCAGGTGCCAGGCCCTTGAGCAGGCCTGTGGATACAAAGTCCCAGGGCTTCCAAGGGCTCGTATTTGAATTGGAGAAATAAGCCCAGTTCATCAAGAAGACCCTAGTAAGTTCTGTGCTGGTGGTGACAGGAAGGAAGAGTGGGGATAGACAGACAGGGCCCCAGTGAGGGAGACGAGGTGGAGGGGAGGCTTCACAGAGGCTAGTTAGAACCACACTGTGAGCTGTGTTGGGAGCTAGAGGATTGTTTTTCCAAAGTGGGACATGGTCCTCATTTGGGGAAGAAGGAAGGGATGCACAAAGGCCTGGATTTGAGAAGCATGTCACGTTTGGAGAGTGACAGCAGCTGAGGGTGCTCTGAGCTGGCTGAAATGACAGGGGACCCGGTGAGTAGCAATAGGGCTGGGACTTCACTTCCTGACTCTCCATCAAGTCATGAAAGGCTCATACAGTTCCTGAATTGGAAGGAGCACAGGATACCAGTCCTCTCATTCCCCCCGCCCCCGCCTCCTCTCCACCTCTGGGATAATTTATTCATACGTCCTGTCTTCTGGATCCTGCCTCACTTGTCACAAATCCGGCTTATCCTTGATTTGACTCTTAAGCATCTCCTACCCTTCCATTTTTGCCTAGGAAGGGAAGGAAAAGCTGAATGACATTAGTCTCTAAGTGAATGGGAAATCGGCCACATAAGGAATCCTAGCAAAAGCGCTAAACAAAAGCAGGAAGGATGTTTCAAAGGAAAATCCTCACATAGGAAGTAGGGAGACAAAAATAAAAAAGAGAAAGGGAAAAACAAACTTAGGTCACCTGTGAAAACCATTCAGTTAGCTAATGAAATACAGGATATGACCAAATGAATTACAATAAGCTAAGAAGATAATCACAGCCAACACTTAAATAGCAGTCACTCTATATAAGCCCTTTCTTAAGCATGAAACCGTTATTAACTCATTTAAACCTCAGAGAAACCCTATGTATTGAATACTATTATTATCCCCATTTCATACATGGGGAGACTGAAGCACAGAGAAGTAAAGGAAGTGAAGAAGTAAAGAATGGATACATGCAATGGATAAAAATGAACAGTCTGCATATATTATAACAGAAGTTCACAATGAGTAAGTTTAAGAGGTTTGGGAAAATTCTCCCCTCATGCTCTTCCTGCTCTCCCTAGGGAAGGCTGCATTCTACTGAGCATGTGCCAGTTTAAGCCTGAAGTGCAGTCACCGCTCGGTATCCTTGGTGCCCATAGCAGACTGGTTCCAGAACACCCCTTGGATACCAAAATCCATGGGTGCACAAGTCCTTTATAAAATGATGTGGTATTTGCATATGACCTACATACCTCCTCCCATATATTTAAATCATCTTTCCATTACTTATAATACCCAATACAATGGAAATGCTATGTAAATATATAGTTGCCATGAGGTGTGGGGCAAATTCAAGTTTTGCTTTTTGGAAATTTTTGAAAAAATTTTTTGGTAATATTTTGACCCATGGATGCAGAACTCGTGGACACAGAGTGTCTTGGGTGGAGGAGGTAGAAGTGGATAGTGGGAAACCATGGCTTGGCAGGGAACAAGAGCACGGCCAGGACAATGGCAGCCGCAGCTTGGCATGCTCAGCAGGAGTGTGGCCAGGTGCCCAGTGCACACAGCATGGCACCCAGGGGAGGCAGCAGGTCCCAACCAGGACCCTCAGTTCAGTCCCTCAGTCATGTCCGACACTTTGCGACCCCATGAATTGCAGCACGCCAGGCCTCCCTGTCCATCACCAACGCCTGGAGTTCACCCAAACTCATGTGCATCGACTCGGTGATGCCATCCAGCCATCTCATCCTTGGTCGTCCCCTTCTCTTCCTGCCCCCAATCCCTCCCATCATCAGGGTCTTTTCCAATGAGTCAACTCTTCACATGAGGTGGCCGAAGTTTTGGAGTTTCAGCTTCAGCATCAGTCCTTCCAATGAACACCCAGGACTGATCTCCTTTAGGATGGACTGGTTGGACCTCCTTGCAGTCCAAGGGACTTGCAAGAGTCTTCTCCAACACCGAGGTTCAAAAGTATCAATTCTTCAGCACTCAGCTTTCTTCACAGTTCAAATCTCACATCCATACATGACCACTGGAAAAACCATAGCCTTGATTAGATGGACATTTGTTGGCAAAGTAATGTCTCTGCTCTTCAATATGCTATCTAGGTTGGTCATAACTTTCCTTCCAAGGAGTATGCATCTTTTAATTTCATGGCTGCAGTCACCATCTTCAGTGATTTTGGAGCCCCCAAAAATAAAGTCTGGCACTGTTTCCACTGTTTCCCCATCTATTTCCCATGAAGTGATGGGACTAGATACCATGATCTTCGTTTTCTGAATGTTGAGCTTTAAGCCAACATTTTCACTCTCCTCTTTCACTTTCATCAAGAGGCTTTTTAGTTCCTCTTCACTTTGTGCCATAAGGGTGGTGTCATCTGCACATCTGAGGTTACTGATATTTCTCCCAGCAATCTTGATTCCAGCTTGTGCTTCTTCCAGCCCAGTGTTTGTCATGATGCACTCTTCATAGAAGTTAAATAAGCAGGGTGACAATATGCAGCCTTGACGTACTCCTTTTCCTATTTGGACCCAGTCTGTTGTTCCATGTCCAGTTCTAACTGTTGCTTCCTGACCTACATATAGGTTTCTCAAGAGGCAGGTCAGGTGGTCTGGTATTCCCATCTCTTTCAAAACTTTCCACAGTTTATTGTGATCCACATAGTCAAAGGCTGTGGCATAGTCAATAAAGCAGAAATAGATGTTTTTCTGGAACTCTCTTGCTTTTTCGATGATCCAGTGGATGTTGGCAATTTGATCTTTGGTTCCTCTGCCTTTTCTAAAACCAGCTTGAACATCTGGCAGTTCATGGTTCACGTATTGCTGAAGCCTGACTTGGAGAATTTTGAGCATTACTTTACTAGCATGTGAGATGAGTGCGATTGTGTGGTAGTTTGAGCATTCTTTGGCATTGCCTTTCTTTGGGATTGAATAAAAACTGACCTTTTCCAGTCCTGTGGCCACTGCTGAGTTTTCCAAATTTGCTGGCATATTGAGTAAAGCACTTTCACAGCATCATCTTTCAGGATTTGAAATAGCTCAACTGGAATTCCATCACCCCTACTAGCTTTGTTCGTAGTGATGCTTCTAAGGCCCACTTGACTTCACATTCCAGGATGTCTGGCTCTAGATGAGTGATCACACCATCATGATTATCTGGATCATGAAGGTCATTTTTGTACAGTTCTGTGTATTCTTGCCACCTCTTCTTAATATCTTCTGCCTCTGTTAGGTCCATACCATTTCTGTCCTTTATCAAGCCAATCTTTGCATGAAATGTTCCCTTGGTATCTCTAATTTTCTTGAAGAGATCTCTAGTCTTTCCCATTCTGTTGTTTTCCTCTATTTCCTTGCATTGATCGCTGAGGAAGACTTTCTTATTTCTCCTTGCCATTCTTTGGAACTCTGCATTCAGATGCTTATATCTTTCCTTTTCTCCTTTGCTTTTCACTTCTCTTCTTTTCACAGCTATTTGTTAGGCCTCCTCAGACAGCTCTTTTGCTTTTTTGCATTTCTTTTCCATGGGGATGGTCTTGATCCCTGTCTCCTGTACAATGTCATGAACCTCCATCCATAGTTCATCAGGCACTCTACCAAACAAAACCCACTGTGGTAGCTGAAACCAGTGGTGAGACCTGGCAGCTGCTGAAGTATCCAGCAGAGCTGTGTCCAAACAGAAGTGAAGTGCTTGTCACTCAGTCATGTCTCACTCTATGCAACCCCATGGACTGTAGCCCACCAGGCTCCTCTGTCCATGGGGATTCTCCAGGCAAGAATACTGGAGTGGGTTGCTATGCCCTCCTCCAGAGGATCTTCCCAACCCAGGCATTGAAACTGTGTCTCTGCGGCTCCTGCCTTGGCAGGTGAATTCTTTACCATTGTGCTGCCTGGGAAGCCCAAGTATTATAAGAACAAACTCCAAGGAGTCCCTGAAAAAAAAAAAGTGACAAAAGCAATAAGTACAAGTCATTACTGAATTTGTAACCTCTAATTAAAAACAAAAATCATTTAGCCTTATGGAGAAGTATTTGCATTGTTAACTTAGAATTTAACTTAGGGATTCCCAGGTGGTGCAGTTGGTAAAGAATCTGCCTGCCAGTGCAGAAGACGCAAGAGTTGCAGTTTCGATCCCTGGGTCAGCAAGATCCCCTGGAGGAGGGCACAGCAAACCACTCCAGTATTCTTGTCTGGAGAATCTCCATGGACAGAAGGGCCTGGCAGGATACAGTCCCTGGGGTCACAAAGAGTCCAGCACAATTGAGCATGCACACGCAACTTAGAATTTAGGCAAAATCTGTGTTTTAACAGAAAAAAAATATTCGCAAATAATAGCTTCCCTAAAATGAAGAAACATATTTTAGGTCATCATGATACCAACCTAAAAAAGAGTTAGTGTTTAAACAGTGTTTCTTAGGAATGCTTGCTGTTGTTGGTTTCCTTAAAGTTTTGTAAATACGGATGCCTCTTTTCTATTTCCTATTGTTTGAATAATAGTAGTGTTTCTGTGGATAAAATCCAAAACTCGACAATACAAAAAGAAAGTTCATGGCATTTGGGTCAAGATTTGCTCCTCACCTCTCCCCCCGACTCCCGATTTTGATTCACTGTGGTCTTAGAGGCATGACCTTGTCTATTAATCTGAATTACATTCTGGTTTCTGAAAGGGCAGCCGTCTGAATGGCAAATAATAAGACAAAAGCATTTAATCTCTGTGGTCCACCTGTGTACCTGCTTCACTTTGTTTCAGGGGCTATGTGTGCAGAGATTATTCAGAGTAATCAGCCTGGTTATACCTAATGCAACAAATACTATCCAACTTTAACAAAATAAGAGTTTTACACTGTCTGGCTTGTTCTTAATTCTTCCCTAAGGGCCTATTTGGTTTAGCATCAAATATAAGCTTAAGAGATTCTAAACTTGAGCTAAACAGTCACTCAGGGGGATTTAGAGATGATCTCTTTACACAGCAGAGGGTTAGCATATGTCTGACATCTCCTGCAGACAGCACATCATTACACATATCCTACACCCCTGATTCCTAATATTGATTATTTGAAAGCCAAATGAAAAACAGTGTTACTATACCCTCAAAAAATCAACTTGCCTTGTGTAAAAGTTTTGGCAAGACAAGTCTTTATCGATTTATGCTGAATAAAGCAAAAAGAGAGGATGAAATTGGTAGTGATTACATGATCACATCAAAGTTTGTGTGTGTGTATATCCATGTACGTGTGCATACATAGGTTTATTTGCATCTATCTTAAATTTGCATAGCACAAGTGAAATGAGTTAACAGGAGCTCAACAGGAATCCCAAATTTGGTCTTCTAAGACCCATTCTAGTGCTCTTTGCTGTACCCTGTGTTGTACCCAAATGGTAGCAGAAACTTGCACAACAGAGGAGGAGAAAATACAGGATAATATTTATCAGTCTCAGTCCTACCCATTGACTAATGATTAAATATTTTTGCATAAGTAGTAAACCAAAAGATGCATTTTTTCATGTATTTAGACTTAATAAAATTGTTTTAACAGTTTTAAAGAGACAACAAGTTTAGAGAAATAGAGAAGGAGAAAGAGGTCCCTGGTAATAAAGATAAAGGGAATGAGGGGGAATAACTCTGTCTCTCTGTAGTGGAACAAGTGGGCTCATTGCTGGTTGCATGAAGACCAGGCACCAAGGCAACGGTAAGACCATTCTCAGAGAGAGAAAAGGCTGTTTTGCAGGGCAGCCAAGCTAGGATATGGGGGCAATGCTGAGATCTATCTCCCTGATCAGATTTTGCATGGGGTATTGTGGTCATAGGGAGCAAGGAGGGTGGGCATGCTCAGAAACGACTGGTGGAAAAAAGAGTTGTCTGTGCAGGTGTGACTGTCTTTGCAATTTGGGGGTGGGGGTGAGGGTGTTCCATGTGTTCCATGCTATGGATTTTCAGCCCGTGACATCCGAAGTTCACTATGGGTTATTCTAGTCCCTCAACGTGCCTGCACCGTGCTCAGTTGAAAGGGTGTTTAGCAAGTTGCTTGCACTCCTGTGCTTTCCCTGGTACTCTTGGAGGCAGGTTTGAGGGTTTCAGTTAATCATTTTGTTTCTGCCTAATGTGCCTTGTAAGTTACAGGGTATGGTTTCATCTCTCTCTTTAAAGTTGCTTTTCTCCCAAGAGATAATAAAACTGTGTAAAGAGCTGCTCGATTCCAGACTGTGTCCCCATGAAGTTACAAACTGAAGAAGAAGGCTTAGAAACAAAGTGGGAAATGGGAGAGTGTGATTAGGAATGTTCAGGAAGACAGAGGACCATCAGCAACAGAAGGCTAGTGGACTAGATCTGGCTCAACTGGAAGGGTTTTCATGTCACTGTGAACCAGCAGAGGCAAAGTCACTTTCCCAATTTATTTCCATGCGTTTTTAATATTTGCTTCAAATGTGCTTTTTAATATTTGACTTATTGCTTTTTCAGGGTAAAATGCAAATATATGTATACATAAACACATTTAAATGCCAGTGATTGATGGTTACATTTTCTAGAATTAATTGTTTCTGTGTTCATAATGCGTGGGTTCATATCAAATTGTTAGGTGGAGAGAGAGCACAGAGGTTGTATACCCTGCTTCATTTACAGAGGAGGGAATGGATTTGGAAATCACATGTGGTTTGCATATGCATAGCTTATGTAACATTGTATTTTTAAATGTGAGAGTGTAACTAAGCTTTTAAAAACTATTTAGACTGTCTTGGGGTTTTTGTTTTTTTGTTTTTTGCTTCTTCTAAGTCCTAAATTTTCTGCAAATGAAATTAGTAACGCTGGTTGCAACTTTATTTCCTCACAAATATGTCAGCTCTTTCACTAGGCAGACCTCTTGTCCTGGTAAGAAATGCTAATGATAGGGTAACAGCAACCAAATAAAAGATTAGGTGCTGTTAGGGAAAAAGTATTACTCATAACTCGGTATACATCCTGTCAATTATCCTGCCCCGATGAATAGTATGTGACGGGAAGCCAGGAAGTGATAAAAAACCTGCCAGCCTCATCTCCTTGAAGGGGAAGTAGGGCATTGAGTGATGGCACACAGGGCACCTTGTCCCCCACGCCACAGCGCCAGGACAGGGTCCATTCATCACCCCCATGGCCTTGGGACAGCCTCTGCTCTGTTATTAAATGTGGATATCAAAAGGTTTGACATTCAGGTCTAAGTATATAAGCCAAGAGTACAAAGAGTCCAAAATGAATGTCTTTGTCTCAAACCAAAATATTATTTAAGAGAGGAGAATAATCATGTAAGCCAAGAGAGTAGCTCTGCTTAGATATCTTTTTTTAAGATATCTTTATTCCCTGCAACTTGTGGGATCTTAGTTCCCCTACCAGGGATTGAATTTGGGCCCTCAGCAGTGAAAGCGCGAAGTCCTAACCACTGGCCCACAGGGCAATTTCCTGCTTTGACGTCTTTCATGCACTCTCTTTTTCTAGTTTATAAATAACATGGTCTAATCAATGTACTGTGATTAGTTCCCCCCCCCACCCCACCACCCCAAAGAATTCTTTTCACATCTCTAAGTGTGTAGATGGGCAGTAAGCAACAATCTTAGAAGAGCAAACCCAGAATTGCAGATATCCTGATGGCCTTGACATCTGGGCCTCCCAGCTGGCACTAGTGGTAAAGAACCTGCCTGCCAATGCAGGAGACACAAGAGATGTGGGTTCGATCCCTGAATCAGGAAGATCCCCTGGAGAAGGAAATGGCAACCCACTCCAGTATTCTTGCCTGGAAATCCCATGGACATAGGAGCCTGGCAGGCTACAGTCCATAGGGTCACAAAGCATTGGACAAGGCTGAAGCAAAGCAAGCAAGCTTGACATCTAAATTCTCATCCAGTGAAGGGACGCCTATAATAACCTGGAAATGATCCAGATGCAGTTACTCTTTGAATATTGCCAGTATTATGGGCAAATCATGACCTAACCAGGCACATCATTCTGTTATCAAACAAATCTACTTATTAGCAAGTCCTTACAGGATGGGGCTGGGTTTTGAATACTTCTATGAAAATCTGCATGTCCCTCACCAAGTATCTGTGTGTACAAAGGAATGTGATGGGAGCTTTGTTTTGACCGAAAGAAGGAGGTAGAAAGGGGAGACAGAGCAGTGACCGTGCAGTTTCCCACGTGGCCTGGTGGGAGCCCCTCTGGAAATAACAGTTAAGGGCCAGAAAATGAAACAGTCATAGAGAGATTTCTTGTGGCTTTTCTTGGGAGAAGGGTTCAGTGTTTTAAATGAGTGCATCGCACACACAGCCATGCATCCTAAAATCCTTCCTCCCCATCCTTTGCCCCAGGGTCTCCGCTACCGCAGGCTCCCTGTCCCCCGCTCTGCACTCTTGCCCACTCCACCCGACTTTCTCATGACTCTTCCTCACTCTTCCTCCCCCTCCTCCCCTCGAATCTGTTCTCTTTCTTCCTGGCAGTGCCTGCTCGACGTTTCACACGTGCTGTAGAAGACAAAGGGAGATTGTGAGCACTCACTCGTTCATTTGTGGCGTGTGTTCATCACACCTTTTAGAGTCTCATCACAATAAAAATTTAAGTTTATGTGAGACAGCTTGATGACCCCATTTTGAGGCACACAGGGGAGCTCAGAGGGAAGGAAGAGAAGCACAGGGGCTGACACCACTGAGCATGGTCCTGGGACGGCGCTTTATTCCCACGAGGTGAAATGGGCATCTCCTGTCATGGTTAGTCTGAGGTGTGAAAACGGTAAGATGCCTTGTTCTTGGTGCGTTGTGAGACTGACTGTCCTGTGGAAATAGGAAAGCATGTCAGATGATTCATCTACTAAAGGTCAGAGAGGTCGGCTTTGTTGGAGATGGATGGCGTTTGTAGAGATGATTTGTTTGGAGATGGCTATCAGTGTGTTACAAGCTCTACCCACGCCTTTTACCTCAAGCGGCGGAAGGGAAGAGGGCATTTGAAGGACCACTCAGAACACCTGTCCCCCATATCTAGCTGGACAGAGTGGGCTTGGATTTGACTCATGGCTGAGGAATCTAAGGTCCAGAACTGCCTGGCCAGCTGTTTGGATGGCAGCGTGCACAGAGATTGCCAGGATGAGGGCTGGCTGCTCAGTTGTGGTGCGGAGTGTGGATTGATTTGTGAGTGTGTTTGCGGGCCTGACCTGGTGCACCTAGAGCAAAAGAAGGAATGAAAGCTTTCCTTAGGACCAGTTCAGACGGCCTCCAGGAAAGCCCTGGGCTTCAGAAGAGGAAATGTTGAGGGGCTCTGCTCTTTCCAAAGGCCTGAGAGGGGCATGAACAGCCACAAAATAAAGTCCTTTTGCCATGGTCAAGGGCAGCCCAAGGCTGGGGAGATGAGGGACTGGCAAAGTGAGGCCAGGCCTGCAGCCTGCAGTGCAGGTCTATGGAGCATGGCGCACTGCTCTTTGATGTGTTATAATGCAGATCAGTTGCGACAGAGACCCTAGGGCCTGCAAAGCCTCATACGCTTATTAATGCTACCTGGCCTTTTACAGAACACGTATGCTGAACCCTGGGAAAGAGTCTCAGAAACTCTTAGAAGTGCCTCAGGAGGGAAAGAGGGAACTCAGAGAGCGTGACACCGCCTTAAAATGTTACGGTTCAAGTGAAAACTCTCCACTGCCTTTTACTCCTTGCTGTCCCTGCACCAACTTAACCAAGTCTACATGCTTCTGATCATCAGTTCAAGGTGGGGGTGGGAGGGAATAGGGGATGGGGTGCATTCCAGACCCACAGGCAATTCTCCATGGCCAGCTGGGCGTCCTACCCGTCAGGTCAGCCCTGACTCTATCCACCTGGAAACAGTCGCAGATCCCATAGACTGGGGGTTCAGTCCTACAAAACTGCCCGCCCCCCTCTCCCAGCCTCCAGCAGCAAGTCCAGTTTGTTCCTGTGCTTCTGACCCACCGGCTGCAGATCTAGAGTTCCAACAACCCCCTCCTTGGGTTCAGTTAATTCATTAGAATAGCTCACAGAACTCAGAGGAATATTTTACTTACCAGACTACCTATTTCTTATAAAAGAATATCCCTGGAGGAGGAAATGGCAACCCACTCCAGTATTCTTGCCTGGAGAATTCTGTGGACGGGGGAACCTGGTGGGGTGAGGTCCATGGGGTCACGGAGAGTCGGACACAACCGAGTAACTAACACACACACACATAAAGGAAAACAACTCAGGAACAGCCAGGTGGGAGAGATGTGCAGGACCAGGCATGAGGAAATGACTTGCAGCCTCCATGCCCTCTCCAGGTTCACCATTCTCCCCAAATTTCTATGTGTTCACCAGCCCTGAAGCTCTCTCTTTTGGGGTTCTATGGAAGTTTCATTAGATAGGCATGGTTGATTAAAGCATTGGCTTTTGACAATGGATTCAATCTCTAGTCCTGCTCCTTTTCTAGGGGTAAGGTAAGATGGGAGGAATGTGAATGCCCATCCTCTGATCACATGGCTGGTTCCCTGGCAACCAGCCCTCATCCTTAGTTGCATCCAAAAGTCACGTGATCAACATTACAAAAACACACCTTATCACTCTCATCATTTAGGAAATTTCAAGGGTTTTAGGAGCTCTGGGCGAGAACCAGGGATGAAGACCCAATATATATTTTGTATTATAAACCACAGCATCGCAAGGTCGACACCACTGCGGGAGGAGCAGAAAAGAAAGGAAATGACTCCGCCCTCCTTTCCCATTTGAAGGGGTCTGACCTTAGCAGGCCCAGCCTGGCTGTACAGCGAGGGGAAGGAAAGACAATATGAGATGTTTACTCTAAGGTGGATTGAAGCTTTGCTTATTATATAGGTCTGGACCCTGCAAATTACTACATCAAGAACCTGCTGATTAAAAAGTAAATGTATTTTTCTTTCAGAGGTAAGGGAAGAACTTCCACTGTGGAGCAAATATCCTGAAACAGTGGGAGACAAAAAATAAACTCAGCTCTAAGATAACATCCCAAGAGTCCTGCCTGTTCAGTATATTTTCTGGTTTTACACGTATTCCTGCAGTGAGGAAAGCCAGGCTCCAGATGTGGCTCTTGCATTCTTTATATTGCACAGGGCAGTCCTCATTGTGTTTTTGGTACTCCTTTTTCTTATCTGTGAAATAAGGAGTGGACCAGCCCTAGACAAATCCTTTCAGCATTGGTAATCTGTAAATCCTTCATGATCAGTTCATGCTTATTTGTGACTCTTTAGCCATGTTGCACAGGATGCCTGCTGTAGCCTGGGGGTAACTTGTATGTAAATGCCCGTGGAAATTATCCAGTGTGTCCCTTACCCTCACCTCTGAGAGTCCCTGAGTGCTTCCTGACTATCCATGCCTCTCTTTAACCCTTAGAAGGAGCTGAGGATGAGAAACTAGGCATGAGAGTTTACATTTATATGGCTAGGAGCTGGGCTTCGTGGGTGTCTTAGTGGTAAAGAATGTGCCTGCAGTGCTGGAGACACAGGAGAGTAGAGTTCGATCCCTGGGTCAGGAAGATCCCCTGGAAGAGAGTGTGGCAACCCACTCAAGTATTCTTGCCTGGAGAATCCTGTGATCAGAGGAGCCTGGTGGGCTACAGTCCCTAGGGTTGCAGAGTCAGACACGAATGAAGGGACTGAGCGCACCCATGCACAGCTAGGAGTTAGGTTCTGTTTTCTGTTTCCTATGGCTGTGGTGTCTAAGGCTAAAATTTCCTCCAGTGCTGTTGTTTTTGTCTTCCCTACTGTCTTTGGATTCCCCAAAGGCTCCTTAAATAAGGACTTGAGGCTTGCAGTTCTTAATCTGCATTCCCCTGTTATTACCCAGGAGCCCTATCTCGTGGTCACAAGGTGTGGGGGAGGGGAGGCACTTATATAGTCGTATAATTAGGTCTCAGTCTTTTACTGAGCCTGCCTTGGGTGTTTCCTGTCCCCCACATTGAGGACTAGAAGAGGCTGGAGATGGGTGCTTCTCTTCACCCTGGTCATTGAGGCTTTGGTAAAATAGTTTCCCTTGAAGGCAGTCCTTGTTAAAGAGAACAGAATGTCCTGGTATCTTTCAGAATGCTTATTTGTCCCTCCACCTGCCACAAACACAGGGGGTTTTTCTCCAGTCTTCACAGGAGAACCTGGCAGAGCGCCCGGAGGTAAAATTCATGAAAGTGGGGAGGTTTTCCCTACGATTAAGACACTGGGAGTTTCTAAGCCTCACTGGGTTAGAAGGCACCCACATTGAACCTCCAGCAACTTGTCAATTACCCCTTCAAGCATTCTGCCCCATGTTGACTGCAGCCATCTGCTCCCTCGCTTGTGTTCCAGGAGGCTGTGACCTACTATCTCCACCTGTCTGTCTTTCCAGTTTTAGTGGTGACAGCTGGCCTGTGACCTCAGTTCTCTGATGATCTAAGAACAGTTGTGACCCTTCACTTTGTTCAGCCTTTTTTTTTATTACTGTGAAGACAGGAGTGAGGACTTTCATGCTGTGCACATATATGACCAGAAACCATGAGCCCCCTCATTTATCTGGGTAAATAAACTACATGAAACCATTGCCAGTCAACAGTTTTGTTCTACAAACATTTTGTTCTACAAAATGGCAACATCTCATAGGTTCAACCAAACTCAAACAAATAAAGAAATGTAAGTACAGGAAAATTGCCAAATTTGAGATTCAGAGTGCATTGTTATAGGCAGCCCTGAAATTATTTTAAAGACGTACTATTATATTTTGCGTTAAAATCCAGTTTTGTAAACCTTGAAAACAATTTTTCAAATACTGCTTCATAGAGAATCTCATTCTAAGTCCTTTAAGCAATACCTGACACATATTTCATAATTATAATCACTTCCAGAACTTTCACTTTGTACATATTTTCATATACATTTTCTCACAGGTGGGTACAATCGACATGATCTTTAGGTATCTAAGTCTCAAGAATCAAAACTTCATCATGGCAGTGGGGCCAGTACCATACTGCTATCCTGTGATAGATATTTGTGGAGAATGTGCATTTGCAAACCTTAATCTATGTATACATCCAAGAAATGTTATTATTGTCTTGTTGCTATTTAGTCCCTAGTCATGTCCGAGTCTTTGCGACCCCATGGAGTGTAGCCTGCCAGGCTCCTCTGTCCATGGGATTCTCCAGGCAAGAATGCTGGAGTGGGTTGCCATTTTCTTCTCCAGGGGATCTTTCTGACCCAGGGATCAAACCCGTGGCTCCTACCAAGTCTTCTGCATTGCAGACAGATTCTTTACCACTGAACTACCAGGGAAGCCCCAAGCTTGAGATTCCCATTCAGAGGGGACCAGCAGAAAGTTCCCCTTCCATCCATACAAGCGTCTCCGTCCCCTCGCCAACACACTAAGAGCCCAGGGGGCCTGGGTGGTACTTGGAAGGAAGAAGATGCACATGGGCCTCTCAGCAGCTCCTGGTGTCCCGTCACATAGTCCTCTGAGCCCGTGGTCCCTAGAAGGGAGCTGCTGCGCACACCCAGACGGGGAAGACCTCCTTCCTCTTTTGCCACAAAGCCTGGGGCATCTAGTTACACGAGACAGGCTCCCCCAGAGGTGCGGAGGTGCAGATCTCCAGGACATTTGGGATGATCAACCTATAGGAAAATAGGGAAGGAAGGACCGAGGGGAGGAAGCAAAGAAGGGAGGAAGGAAAGAAGGAGATAGGGAAGGAGGGAGGAAGGAGCAAACAATAATAACAGAAAGCATCTCTCTCTTCTCTCTCTGGGACACAGAACACACTGACTTCAGTGAGCACCAACCAGCTCCTGCTTTCCGCTCTGCCCAACGTGGCCTGAGGGCAACATCGGCATTCATCTTCTAGGAATACCTGTGGCAAACCGAAAGAAGAAACACATTGAAATGTTTCAGCGAATGACCCTGCCACACATCCAGTATGTCAGCCAGGAAAACCAAACCTACCCACAATAATGTCTTCATCTGATTTGAGGCAGTTTAATCTTATATGCAGAGTACATCATGAGAAATGATGGGCTAGAAGAAGCACAAGCTGGAATCAAGATTGCTGGGAGAAATATCAATAACCTCAGATATGCAGATGACACCACCCTTATGGCAGAAAGTGAAGAGGAACTAAAAAGCCTGTTGATGAAAAGTGAAAGAGGAGAGTGAAAAAGTTGGCTTAAAGCTCAATATTCAGAAAACGAAGATCATGGCATCTGGTCCCATCACTTCATGGGAAATAGATGGGGAAACAGCGGAAACAGTGTCAGACTTTATTTTTGGGGGCTCCAAAATCACTGCAGATGGTGATTGCAGCCATGAAATTAGAAGGCGCTTACTCCTTGGAAGGAAAGTTATGACCAACCTAGATAGCATATTAAAAAGCAGAGACATCACTTTGCCAACAAAGGTCCATCTAGTCAAGGCTATGGTTTTTCCAGTGGTCATGTATGGATGTGAGAGTTGGACTGTGAAGAAAGCTGAGTGCCAAAGAATTGATGCTTTTGAACTGTGGTGTTGGAGAAGACTCTTGAGAGTCCCTAGGACTGCAAGGAGATCCAACCAGTCCATCCTAAAGGAGATCAGTCCTGGGTGTTCATTGGAAGGACTGATGCTGAAGCTGAAACTCCAATACTTTGGCCACCTCATGTGAAGAGTTGACTCATTGGAAAAGACCCTGATGATGGGAGGGATTGGGGGCAGGAGGAGAAGGGGACGACAGAGGATGAGATGGCTGGATGGCATCACCGAGTCGATGCACATGAGTTTGGGTGGACTCCGGGAGTTGGTGATGGACAGGGAGGCCTGGCGTGCTTCAGTTCACGGGGTTGCAAAGAGTTGGACACGACTGAGGGACTGAACTGAACTGAATCCCTGAAAATACTTTCCTTAATTTCCTCAGATTGAATATTAATTATAGGAGGTATGTGAGAGATGACACAACACGAATGAATCAGCAGAGAGATACTGAAGATCAGTGCGTGTCTTCTGGGGGAAGAAGTCATCTGAAGACAAGTGCATTATAACAACACATGATTCAAGGAAGTGGGGGAAATGTGATGAATGTTGCCTTGAAATTAAGACAGAGCTGTACACGTAGAATGATCTTTTTTTAAGTCAAAGGCGCAATTTGGATAAAAAGAAGACTCCGAGGTGGCCTCAGACAGAAAGTGGCTATGAACATGAAAGCACTGAGGACAAATAGCAAGGAAATTAAAAAAGAAAAGGAGAGTGAAGTCTTCAGTATAACTCAAACAGCTACTTTACTGATGAAACTATTGATATTATACTGGAATTGGCATTGACTTTGAGTTTGTAGGGTTTGATAAACATTTCCTTAATCTGGATAGGAGCTGCTGCTGCTGCTGCTAAATCGCTTCGGTTGTGTCCGACTCTGTGCGACCCCATAGATAGCAGCCCACCAGGCTCCCCCATCCTTGGGATTCTCCAGGCAAGAACACTGGAGTGGGTTGCCATTTCCTTCTCCAATGCATGAAAGTGAAAAGTGAAGGTGAAGTCGCTCAGTCATGTCCGACTCTTCGTGACCCCATGGACTGTAGCCTACCAGGCTCCTCCGCCCATGGGATTTTCCAGGCAAGAGTACTGGATTGGGGTGCCATTGCCTTCTCTGATAGGAGCTACTTTCCACTATTTCAAGTTTCCATCGAATAATCTTACCTAGAGTATAAAGTTATCTAATACTGAGGACTTCCCTGGCGGTCCAGTAGTTAAGACTTATCTTTCAAAGCAGGGGGCGTGGGTTCAATCCCTGATTAAGATTCCCACATGCCTCACGGCCAAATAACCAAAACATAAAACATAAGCTATATTGTAACAAATTCAAAAAAGGTTTTAAAAAGGCCTTTATCTAATAACACCAATCACAGCTAGTCATCAGTGATCAGTATTGCAGTGTTCCACAAGACCTAGGGACTTCTTTTCATGCCTTTATTTCTGTATTTGGCAGGCACTTACTAGTTATCATAATTACTAAATTATTCAGTAACCCAGGAATCCACTGAAGCATGTGATTCTCATCTTACATTTCCACTGGAAAACGGCCTCTGAATTCTTGCTACCAGATATGACAAAAATCCAGTCAAAGCAAAAATCTGTTTTGGAATGCTTTCAGGGCATCGGGGTAGGGTAGAAGAGAGGCTGTGAGACTGACCGGCCCAGCTGAGACACTGAAAACATTCTTGCAATAAGGTAAGGCTCTGTGAAGGGTTAGATTTCCTTGAGCAAGCTGACACACATTCATACACAAAACACAGAGACCAGACCAGCTCCATTTCTGGAACTGGCAGACAAGGTATTCAGATAAACCTCTAAGTATAACTTACCTAAAAATGCTAGATGTCTATCAACATAAGCATATGTGTAAGAGTAGACAGGGACTTTCCTATTGATATTTATTGAGTTCAGTACCTGTCTATTTGGGCTTCTTCAGTGGCTCAGCGGTAAGAGAATGTGCCTGCAATGCAGGAGACGTGGGTTCAGTCCCTGGGTCAGGAAGATCCCTTGGATAAAGAAATGGCTACCCACTCCAGTACAATTGCTTGGGAAATCCCATGCATAGAGGAGTCTGGTAGGCTATAGTCCATGGGATCGCAAAGAGTTGGACACAACTCAGCAACTAAACGACAAAAATGAATAGATGGATAGATGATTGCTAGGCATGTATATCCAGAGAAGGCGATGGCACCCCACTCCAGTACTCTTGCCTGGAAAATCCCGTGGATGGAGGAGCCTGGTAGGCTGCAGTCCATGGGGTCGCTAGGAGTGGGACACGACTGAGTGACTTCACTTTCACTTTCACTTTTCACTTTCATGCATTGGAGAAGGAACTGGCAACCCACTCCAGTGTTCTTGCCTGGAGAATCCCAGGGACAGGGGAGCCTGGTGGGCTGCCGTCTATGGGGTTGCCCAGAGTCGGACAGAACTGAAGCGACTTAGCAGCAGCAGCAGCAGCAGGCATATATATCAATAACATTTAGTCTTTGGAAAGGTCTTTTTCCTCAGTTACGTGCCTAAGATGGAAAACTCAGTGATTTATTCTCTGAATTAGTGCATGTCCTCAATATCTTTCTTTCACCTTAACAGGTAAGCAACTGCAATGCCTGATATAGAATTCTTGGGAGTTTCTTCCAAAATCTAAAGGTACAAATTTAGATTTGCAGTGTTGCAGATAAGAAGTCCAAAAACAGTCAAAAAAGGAAAATCCTGGAAACTTGTTTTACCAGATTATGCCTAAGTGTGTGTGTATCTCCTCAATCCAGTCAAGAAGTCTGAGGCTTTTAACCCTAAAAACTCAAGTCTTTCTTTAGCTTAGGAAAATTTTCTAAGTTATTTAAAATGATTTCTTCTACTTCTTATGTTCTTTCTTTTTCTTTTATAATAGGTACTATTCAAATGATAGATGTCCAGCACCTATTTTCCAAATCTCTCTCCATTTCCCTCGTGATTTCCATCTCTTTGTGTGTTTTGCTCTGTGGCTTGTGGTGCTGATGGGCCCTAACCTTCCAGGCCTTGAATACAGTCCTCATCAGCTACCATCACTTTTTCTATTCATCCCTTAAATTGGTAAGGATTTTTAAAGCTCTGGGAAATCTTTTATTTTATCTGTTGTCCTATAATTTTGTTCTTAAGTACTCTTTTCAATTTTGTTTTTTAGGAATCCATTTGTCTGCTGCAGCAGTTCTTTTCAACTGGGCATAAGATCTGAGTGTTCTTTCTGTGTGTCCTCTTTGGCCTCTGGACACCTTCAGAGCCAAGATCCTTCCAGATCCCCTTCCCGTGATCCTGTTGTAGAGGCTCCCCCTCTAAGGCATGGAGAGGAAGAATCCTTGATCTCTCCTCATCCTGAGCTCTCCCAGCACCTATGGCAGGGAAAGCTTGTCCAAACCTTTTTGTCCCTTTAGGGAATCCTGGCACACTCAAATAGGACAGAGCAGACCTTAGGGTTCCGCACAACTTAAAAAAAAAAAAATTATTTATTTGGCTGCACCTGGTAGCTCAGTTGGTAAAGGATCCGCCTGCAGTGCAGGAGACCCCGGTTTGATTCCTGGGTCGGGAAGATCCACTGGAGAAGGGATAGGCTACCCACTCCAGTATTCTTGGGCTTCCCTGGTGACTCGGCTGGTAAAGAATCTGCCTGCAGTGAGGGAGACCTGGGTTCGATCCCTGGGTTGGGAAGATCCCCTAGAGAAGGGAAAGGCTACCCACTCCAGTATTCTGCCTGGAGAATTCCATGGACTTATAGTCCATGGGGTCGAAAAGAGTTGGACACGACTGAGCGACTTGCACTCACCAGGTCTTAGTTGCAGCACTTGGGATCTAGTTCCCTGACCCTAGAACCCAGGCTCCCTGCATTAGGAGCATGCATGGAGTCTTAGCCACCGGACCACCAGGGAAGTCCTAGTTCTGCACATCTTAACTGACAAGCTCTGTTCCTTTCTCCAAGTTCACCAAGCTCAGTACCACTTCTTTTGCAAAGAAGCGGGGCAGGAAGCGGTCCCCACAGAGAGCCCAAGCCCTGATTTACTTCCACCACAGGTCCTGGCTCTTGGCAAGTTCTTGGATTTGGGAGTGGAGGGGAAGGAAACCTCACTGAGATCACCATGTTCTGAAAGTCCTTGGCCCGGGGGTTTCTTTCTGTAAAATGAGGAAATTTAGACTCGTGTTAAATCATACTTAAGAACTCTTTCAGTTCCCCAAATGTATACATCAGAGATTAGATAAAATGTATTTGTGACTATGATAATTTATAGGATTAGAACATGTCATCAGAGAAACCCTTTAGGGTAACTGTTTTTAAGAAAGAAAAAGGTTTTGAGCTGTAATGTTTTTATGAAAAACCAGCCATTTGGAAGATAGGAGATTGAGCATGGCACTGGATGGTGAGATCCTCTGAGCTTTCAAATCTCTGATCATATATTGAACATAAAATGTTTTCCTCCTGTAACCTAGGATAGAGATTGTCAAATGTACAAATCACCTACAGTGCAGACTTTGATTCAACAGGTCTGGAGGAGGGCTGGAGATTCTGTATTGCTTACCAGCGAGGCTGCCCACCCTTGCTTGTCTGTGCTTGACATTTCTGTAGCAAGGCTTGGAGGATTTGCAATGGTAAGTAGACCTCTGGTGGCTGTTAGGGGAAATGCACAATCATTTTGTCACACAGCTATAATTTTTCTGAGTTTCCCTGGTGGTTCAGCTGGTAAAGAATCTGCCTGCAATGAGGGAGACCTGAGTTCGATCCCTGGCTTGGGAAGATCCCCTGGAGACGGGAAAGGTTACCCTTTCCAGTATTCTGGCCTGGAGAATTCCATGGACTACAGTCCATGGTGTCGCAAAAAGTCGGACACAACAGAGCGACTTTCACTTTCACTTTGTAACTTGTCTGGGAATGTTAAAAAACTTGTTACCCCCCAAACTAGCAATTGATCTACCTCTAATTGACATTGTAAAGGCCAAGTCAAGATGGTTCATTAATTTAGACTCTATTATTCTGAAATTCTGTGTCATTCCAGACAGATCACGCTGTCAGCGATAATCAAAGAAGGGATGTATGTGTTTAGTCTATTAAGTCCTAAAGAAAATGCATCAAAAAATGAAGAAGCCAATGCGTTACAAATGATTAGTCTTTATTTTACTAAATTAAAAAATATTCTCTAAGTCTTTTAATTTGATTCTCCTGTCCCTGCCAAGGGTTGTCATAAATTACACTTCTTATGAAGTGCTCCCTGATTCAGACTCTTTTCTGAATCAGACAAGCCTACTCTTTAATTAGGAAAAATGAAAGCAGTTTTATAGTAGTTTTCAATTTCTCGGTCTTTTGGCTCCTTTCTGTCTATGCTTCTCAAGCAGAAAATAAAAAGTATGGTGCTGTTTGACTAACTATTGTCAGAGGTTCAAATTAAACAAAAATCTACAAACGTTGAAAGGTATCCAGTTTGGGGAATCATTTTTTCTATTTTTTTTTTAAACTGTCTTATTTTGAATGTCAATAGACCCATTTCCTGGCTTTACTAAATAAATAGATAAATGTTCCAGAAATTATCTGTTGGGTTTTTTTATTTTTTATTTTTTTTGAGATAACAAAAGTAATATCACTCTAGGAAGAAAGATAAACATCCTACATCAACACATGTTTATTCTCACACTTGAAGCTCATCTCATGGAAACAAACTTGTAAATTTATACTAATACCAACTTAATATTGATATAAACCTCTGGCTTCATACACAACTCACTATCACTAGTCCTGCGCTGTTACTGGAAAATGGTCCATTGGCTCATGAAAATTTTCCAAGTCTGGTTATGTTCCAGCGTCCTTGCATTTGGACACCAAATGAAACCCTAAAGCTGGTCTTTTCCTTTGCTGGCTTCCATAGCACCAGCACATCCATTTATGTCGTAAGAGTTATACAGATCTTATCTATTTTAGGAAGTTACATATGATTATTTAAGCCTTTTATTAATCAGCTTTATAAAAACATCTAGAGTTATTACAACTAATGACCTAGACCTGGCAGAGCATTTCAAAGACACCTGTGGGGCTTTAGGGGCTGGGTAGGTTTTCTCAGTAAAGTTTTGGTGAGAAGTGCAGATAATGATTAATTACAGATATTTCCATATCCTTAGAGTCCCCAGAACCACACAAAATTTCATATACATCTCTGACTCAGGGATCCACATGTGGTTTGTATACATAACCAGACATCACCTGGCAAAGTCCCTGATGACTTCAATTCACTAAATGAAAGAAAAAAACTCTATTGTTCTGCTCTCTACTCACAGCACTTCTGACACCAGACATGTGGCTTTTTTTCCCCCCACATCAACCAATTCTCTGACTCCAGCTGGGTGACCTACAATTCAATTCCGGTCTGACACCATCTGCCTGGAGTCAGAGCCACAGGTGAAGGGACCTGTCTCCCAAGACAGACCCTACTTCAGATGCTCGTCTTAAGTAGTGAGTCCCCAGGTCACTCGTGCTCCTAGTCAACTTGGCTACAAATTGGGGGTTCCAACGATCCCCTCCTCAGGTTCAGTAATCTGCTATAACATCTCACAGAACTCATGGAAACACTCACAATTACTAGTTTATTATCTAACAAAAGAACTGGTAAAGGATACAAATGAACAGTCAGATGAAGAGATACACAGAGCGGGATTCAGAAGGGCCCCAAGTGCAAGAGCTCCTGTCCCCGTGGATTTGGGGTGTGTGAAGCACAAGGTTGTATGACGCTCTCCTACATGGTATGCTTGTGTGTGTGTGTGTGTGTGTGTGTGTGTGTGTGTATGAGTCACTCAGTTGTGTCTGACTCTTCGTGCCCTCATGGACTGTAACCCACCAGTCTCCTCTGTCCATGGGATTCTCCAGGCAAGAACACTGGAGTGGGTTGCCATTTCCTTCTCCAGGGGATCTTCCCCACCCAGGGATCAAACCCAGGTCTCCTGCATTGCAGGTAGATTCTTTACCATCTGAGCCACCAGAGAAGCCCCTCCTATACGATAGTTCAGGGATTTTTATGGAGGCTTCGTCATGAAAACGTAATTGATTATTAACCCAGTTTTTCTGGCCCCCCTCTCTTCCCTGGAGGGTGAGGAGTGGAGGTGAAACTTCCAAGCTTCCAGAACCCTCCTCTCTAATTGTCTTCAGGGCGAGGCTGGCAAATACCTCAGCTGCGTCCTTCAGTAGGGATGAGGTAGAGTAATGAGGCTTCTCTGTCTCTGGAAGTTGTGATGCAATCACAGACAGGTAAACACGGAAAGTCAAGTCCCCGAAGGAATGCAAGTAAGAGCCAAAACCAACATTCTAAACTAGGTCAGCAACCCCAGGGGCAAGTAACCAGTAGAAACTAAGGTAAGGCGCCAAATGGGTTAGAAAAACAAAAGAGAAGAGCTGAATGAGAGTATCAGGTTGTGCCCAAAGAGGCAGCATTTTGAGGTCAGGCTGACTGCACTGAGAAGCACTTAAATTGTTCAGAACTGGGACTTCCCTGGTGGTCCAGTGGTTAAGACTCTGTGCTTCCACTACTGGGGGCACCAGTTTGACCCCTGGTTAGGAAACTAGGATCCCACATGCTCTGTGGCTCGGCCAAGAAATGACAATAAATAAATTGTTCAAACTAACACCAACTCCCCACCCCCACGAGGCTTTCTCCTACAGGGTCTCCCTAGATTTGCCTGGAAGAAGGCTCTGGAGAAGCCTGGAGCTTGCATTTCTAAGGTGGTAGGAGGTTCCTGTTGTCACAGTGGATAAGCTACTGGAGCCCTTATTGGGATCAAATGCTCAAGGTCAGTTGTTGGAGGTGGACTGGGGGTTGCAGGAGAGTGGTCAGGATGTTTGCAGTTCATGGAAGCTGAGGACAGGAAGCCATGGCGTGTTGGCCTTTGACAGCTTTAAAGGCCCAAGTGGAGATCTGGTTTTTCCTCGGGTCTGGAAGATTCTGAAGGAGACCCAGGCATTTTCCATTGAGATGTCCTCTTTTAGGGATGGGCAGCTATCTATTTATGACTTATGTTGACCCTCAGCACACTGCAGGGTTTTCTAGAGAGGTCTTGTTAGGTGTCACAGCTCCTCCTGCCTCCCACCCCCGAGTCCCTGTCACTGGTCAGCCTGTGGTCAGAGTGTGGGGAAGTCCTGGGGAAGGAGCACAGTGGATTTTTATAGCAAATGCCCTTGAGTTGAGTTGAATTCCCTGGTTATTTTGGTTTCTCTAGAACTGCAGAAGCTTCCCCCTACTGCCCTCTCATCAAGTTAATATTGATTAATTATTTGTAGACTTCAAGCCCAGTAAAAAGTACTTGATGTGATTCTCCCTGAATCCTTCTTATGTTCTCCAGTAGACCCTCCCCAGCATCTAGCACCCTCTTCTCCAGAGCCCTGAATCTGTCAGGTCCCGCAGAGCAACAGTCATTGTGGATAATCACACAGCCCTTTACCACCTACTTGGAGTCGTCTGTCTTATTTAGGAAATGCTGTTTGAGTTTTCCATCACTCACAGCAAATCTAATCCATACCATACCAACTAGCATGGTCAGCAGGACTAGGCTGTGAAAACTCTAAGATCAGGCAGTGAGAACACTTAATCCTGTGAGAATGCAGGAAATGGGACATTTCCCTAGCCTACTGCACTTGAAATTTTGAAGTTATTGTTATGACTTTGTAGGGAGAATTTCTAAGTTCTGCTTTCTATAGGGAGACAGGGGGTCAGCCCTGAAGAACTGGGGTACACTTGCCAGATTTGAATTGTACTATGATTAAAGGAGGGGGTGTTGGTTTGTGTACCTTGAGGGAGATGAAGCTGGGTGACTGTCCACGTGCTCATCTGGCTTATCTCATCAGATTGCTTTGATTGCAATGCTCACAAATTCTCAACTTGAAGCCCCAAATCATGTCTTGACCCCAAAAGTGTTTAGCATCAAAAATGAGATCTGGAGGCAGATTGTAAGGGCTGCTTAATATAAGGAATTATTCAAGTGAGGGAATGATATGACGAGTAGTTTATTTAATACATACATGAGTAACACAGGGTGTCCATTCCCACTAACATTAATGTATTCTTACATCAAATATTCATGTAGTCACTTTATTTGAGAAAAATTTTAAAAAGCATCCATGAAATTATGTTGCAAATTGTCTATCCTTTGACTGTATACCAATTTGGGTTTTCCTGTGTTATATCCTTTTGTGGGAGTTTTTTTTTTTTTTTTCTTTCTAAATTAAGGATTGTAACAGAATTAATTCTAATGCATTCTGATGCCATTCTTCATTGTTAGTCATTGTCAGAAAATTATAAATATTCTATGTTAGATACTGCCAAATGTTAAGCATCATAGTTCTACATGAATAATCTTTTGCTGATAATTACTAGTGAGGCTTATGCTTTACTGCCTTGCTGGGGTTCGTGGAGGTTTATTGACTTGGAGCTAATTAAATTGTTGCCTGCTGCTTTTGAGATTCCGCCACAGAAACACGCCTGTCATTAGTGCAGCCTTTGGGCAGGAGGCCTGAGTTGGACTGAGACCAACTTAGTGTTTGCTTAGTACCTAAGTGCTTGCTGGGGGTGGAGGTGGGGAAGTGAGATGGAAGCACAAGGGTGAAAGTCGTATACACTAAAAACCTAAACATAATATATGTGTGTGTGTGCTCAGTTGTGTCTGCCTTTTTGCAGTCCCCTGGACTGTAACCTGCCAGGCTCCTCTGTCCATGGGATTTTCCAAACAAGAATACGAGAATGGGTTGCCATTTCCTCCTCCAAAGGATCTTCCCAACTCAGGGATCAAACCTGCATCTCTTATGCCTCCTGCATTGGCAGGAGGCCACTGTGCCGCCTGGGAAGAGGCATCTGAAGTGGAGGTTCAGTTCAGTTCAGTCACTCAGTCGTGTCCGACTCTGCGACCCCATGGACTGCAGCAGGCCAGGTTTCCCTGTCCATCATCAACTCCCAGAGCTTGCCCACACTCATGTCCATTGAGTCCTTGATGCCATCCAACCATCTAATCCTGTGTCGTCCCCTTCTTCTACTGCCTTCAATCTTTCCCAGCATCAGGGTCTTTTCCAATGAGTCAGTTCTTCCCATCAGGTGGCCAAAGTATTGGAGCTTCAGCTTCAGCATCAGTCCTTCCAATGAATAGTCAGGACTGATTTCCTTTAGGATGGGCTGGTTGGATCTCCTTGCAGTCCAAGGGACTCTCAAGAGTCTCCTCCAACACCACAGTTCAAAAGCATCAATTCTTCAGTGCTCAGCTTTCTTTATAGTCCAACTCTCACATCCATACATGACTACTGGAAAAACCATAGCTTTGACTAAACAGACAGTTGGCAAAGTAATGTCTCTGCTTTTTAGTATACTGTCTACGTTGGTCATAGCTTTTATTCCAAGGAGTAAGTGTCTTTTAATTTCATGGCTGCAGTCACCATATGCAGTGATTTTGGAGCCCAAAAAAATAAAGTCTGTCACTGTTTCCATTGTTTCTCCATCTATTTGCCATGGAGTGATGGGATCAGATGCCATGATCTTAGTTTTCTGAATGTTGAATTTTAAGCCAGCTTTTTTGCTGTCCTCTTTCACTTTCATCAATAGGCTCTTTAGTTCCTCATCACTTTCTGCCATAAGGGTGGTGTCATCTGCATATCTGAGGTTATTGATATTTCCTCCAGCAATCTTGAGTCCAGCTTGCGCTTCATCCAGTCTGGCATTTCGCATGATGTACTCTGCATATAAGTTAAATAAGCAGGGTGACGATATATAGGCTTGATGTACTCCTTTCCTAATTTGGAACCAGTCTGTTGTTCCATGTCAAGTTCTAACTGTTGCTTCTTGACCTGCATACAGATTTCTCAGGAGGCAGATCAGGTGGTCTGGTATTCCCATCTCTTTCAGAATTTTCCACAGTTTGTTGTTATCTATACAGTCAAAGGCTTTGGCGTAATGAATAAAGCAGAAGTAGATTTTTTTAAAAAATTCTCTTGCTTTTCTATGATCCAATGGATATTTGCAATTTATCTCTGGTTCCTCTGCCTTTTCTAAATCCAGCTTGAACATCTGGAAGTTCATGGTTCATGCACTGTTGAAGCCTGGCTTGGAGAATTTTGAGCATTACTTTGCTAGTGTGTGAGATGAGTGCAATTGTGTAGTAATGTGAACATTCTTTGGCATTGCCCTTCTTTGGGATTGGAATGAAAACTGACCTTTCCCAGTCCTGTGGCCACTGACAAATTTGCTGGCATATTGAGTGTGGCACTTTCACAGCATCATCTTTTAGGATTTGAAATAGCTCAACTGGAATTCCATCACCTCCACTAGCTTTGTTCATAGTGATGCTTCCTAAGGCCCACTTGACTTCACATTCCAGGATGTCTGGCTCTAGGTCAGTGATCACACCATTGTGGTTATATGGGTTATGAAGATCTTTTTTGTACAGTTCTTCTGTGTATTCTTGCCACCTGTTCTTAATATCTTCTGCTTTTGTTAGGTCCATATCATTTCTGTCCTTTATTGTGCCCATCTTTGCATGAAATGTTCCCTCAGTATCTCTGATTTTCTTGAAGAGCTCTCTAGTCTTTCCCATTCTATTATTTTTCTCTATTTCTTTGCACTGATCACTGAGGAAAGCTTTCTTATCTCTGCTTGCTATTCTTTGGAACTCTTTCCTTTTCTCCTTTGCCTTTAGCATCTCTTCTTTTCTCAGTTATTTGTAAGATCTCCTCAGACAACCATTTTGCCTTTTTGCATTTCTTTTTCTTGGGGATGGTTTTGATCACTGCCTCCTGAACAATGTCACGAACCTCTGTCCAAAGAAAGGAAGAAGTAAAATTGTCATTATATGCAGATGACATAATACTATATATAGAATCCTAAAAACTCCACACAAAAACTACTAGAACTTAAAATGAATTCAGCAAGGTAGCAGTATTCAAGGTTAGCCTATAAAATTGGTAGCATTTCTTTACACCAATGAAATATCAGAAAGGGAATGTAAAAAAAAAAAAAAAAAGTACCTTTTAAAATCACACACACCACCAGTAAAATACTTAGGAATAAACTTGACCAAGGAGGTGAAGGACTTATAGGCTGAGAACTATCAAAACTTTAATAAAGGAAATTGAAGATTATTCAAAGAAATTGAAATATAGCCCATGCTGTTAGACTGAAATAGTTAATATTATTAAAATGGTGGGAATATAAGTTGGTACAGCCACTATGGAAAACAGTATGGACTTTCCTCAAAAAGCTAAAAACAGTATATATCCAGACAAAACTATAATTCAAAAAGAAATATGGCAGTACTGTTCACAATAGCCAAGACACGGAAACAACTTAAATGTCTATCAACAGATGAATGAATAAAGAAGATGTGGTACATATTTACAATGAAATACTACTCAGCCATAAAAAGAACAAAATAATGCCATTTGCAGGACTGTGGATGCAACTAGAGATTATCATACGAAATGAAGTAAGTTAGAAAGAGAGAAATACTGTATGATATCACTTATATGTGGATCTAAAATATGGCACAGATGAATCTGTCTATAAATCAGAAACAGACTCAGACTTGGTGAACAGACTCATGGTTCCCAAGAGGGAGGGGTGGAGGGAAGAGGTTGACCAGGAGTCTGGGGTGGGCTTCCCAGGTGGTAAAAAATCTGCCTGCCATTGCAGAAGACACAAGGACCTGGGTTCCGTCTCTGAGTTGGGAAGATCCTCTGGAGGAGAAAATGATAATCCCCTCCAGTATTCTTGCCTGGAAAATCCCATGGACAGAAGATCCTGGCAGGTTACAGCCCATGGAGTTGCAAAGAGTGGGACCTGACTCAGCACACACGCAGAGAGATAGAAGCAAACTATTACATTTAGTATGGTTAAACAAGGTCTTACTGTATAGCACAGGGAACTAAATCCAATCTCCTGGGATAAACCATAATGCAAAAGAGTATTTTTACAAGATTGTATATGTGTGTGTGTAACTGAGTCATTTTGCTTTTCAGCAGACATTGGCACAACATTGTAAGCCAATTATTTTTGTTGTTATTGTTTAAACCTTTGAGAAACCTTAAGTATGGCCGACCATCCCTAACTCGACCTTAAGTGTGATAAGGGCCTTGACTCAGCTGAGCGTCTGCTCTCCATTGCAGGAAGGGCCCCGGGGGTCCCAGGCTCTTGTGGCCACCGAGCACCCACAGAAGAGGCGCAGACCCCCAGAAGGCCCGGTCTGCAGCCCAGCTCCTTCCCGGGATCATTTGGCGCCGACTCCCAGAGCACGCAGCCCACCGCGCCCACCTGCGCCGGCGTTCCCCGTGCGGGGCGGGAACAGGAGTTAAAGCCGCCCGGGCGCCCAGTGCGCTCTGCCGGCCGGCTGCATCCACGCGCCTCGCGGCTGGGTTTCTTCGCTCTCTTAGCGGCCATGCGACGCCTGGCTCTCCTTCTGCTCCATGGGTCCGTGCTGGCCGCGCTGGGCGGACTGAGGGGGCTCTGAGACCGGTGAGTGGAGGCCCCTGGCGGGCGTGCATCTCAATCAGCCGACTGCGGGGCGGGGGCGGAGGAGAGCTTGGGGCCCCCTCGCTAGGTGTGCGTGGCGTGTCCCCCGTCCTGCAGTAACCTTTTATCCGGGAGGGCGAGGCTGGACTATCTGGAGGGCCCCGGGCTTCTCAGCCCTTAACTCCTTAGCAAACCTGCCTGGTGGGTGGGCTCAGCGGACAAACTGTGTGTCTTTTGCTTTCTGGCCCTCTGTGGGAATGGAAGGCCCCCTCGACAGCTTCTTCCTAGATTCCCCACGGTCCCGCGAGTGGGATTGGCTTTCTAGCCCTTGTCACTGATGGGCCCGCCGCCCAGGTTTAACCAGGCCTCTCCGGAGGCTTGGCACCTTGGAAAAGGGTGCTTACCTGCAAAACAGCCCTGGAGTTTGTTCCCAAGGGCGGTTAGCAAGCAAGTTGCGGCAGCACTTGTTAATACCACTCAGGTGTAGGCGGACCCCAAGGCAGAGAGAGCTGTGCCAGGTCCCAGGGTGACTGAGACACCCTCAGCTCCCGTAGGGTCGGTGGCTGGTGGCTGGTGACTTAGCTGGTGCAGGAGCTGCTCAACGTTTGTCAGACCACCTGGCCTGCCAGAGTGCGTCTCTCCTGACAGGTGCTCCTGTTTGGCCCTCGTGGATGGAGGCAGGCTTTAAATCCTTTTTTTTTTTTCTTTTTTTTAACTTAGACACTTTCTTGGTCAAGGTACTCTGAACTCATTTGGAGGAGATGGCCCTTCATCTCTGAGTTGTTTGTCCTCCAGTAGGGATTCTAACCCTCAGGGGTTTTGCCTAACCTGCTGGAGCATCTCTGCTTGGCGGGAAGCTCTTACCTGGGATTTAAAGTTACTTGTCTTTTTCACTAAGCAGTGTTTCCCAAAGCCTTCTGATGGGAAGACATCTTAATGACGTCTGCTGTAGAACAGCAGGTGATCTGCTTTGTATATTGTACACAATATGCTTTGTATATTCACAGACTATGAGAAAGCTGCTGCTGCTGCTAAGTCACTTCAGTCGTGTCTGACTCTGTGTGACCCCATAGACGGCAGCCCACCAGGCTCCCCCGTCCCTGGGATTCTCCAGGCAAGAACACTGGAGTGGGTTGCCAGTTCCTTCTCCAATGCGTGAAAGTGAAGTCGTTCAGTCGTGTCCGACCCTCAGCGACCCCATGGACTGCAGCCCACCAGGCTCCTCCGTCCATGGGATTTTCCAGGCAATACACAAAATGAAAGTGATAGCTGCTCAGTCGTTTCTGACTTTTTGTGACTCCATGGACTGGAGCCCACCAGGCTCCTCTGTTCGTGGGATTTTCCAGGCAAGAATACTGGAGTGGGTTGCCATTCCCTTCTCCAGGGGCTCTTCCCAACCCAGGGATCGAACCCATGTCTCCTGTGTCTCCCACATTGCAGGCAGATTCTTTACTGTCTAAGTCACCAGATATGTTAGTAAAATTTTAATTTAGTCACAGCAAGCATGTACCTGAATCTGAAAACTAATGTTTGAGACTCATCTACAGATGGTATGTAGAATACGTGTGCACACTGGATCTCCAGACTGAGAATCCCCAGGGCAGAATAGTGTTCCAGACGGGACTCGCCTAGCTGTGCGAGTCTCTGAAGGTTGACTGCAGGCCTCACTGGGCTCCTTCTGGAAGGATCTGATAAAAGATGGCAAAAGAGTCCAGGAGCATTTATTTGAGTTTATGCTAAGTGACTCTGGACTCATTAAATCCTTGAATTTTCCTTTTAGAAACACTTGTTCACTGGGGCTTCCCTGGTAGCTCAGCTGTTATAGAATCTGCCTGCAATGCAGGAGATCCTGGTTTGACTTCTGGGTTGGGAAGATCTGCTGGAGAAGGGATAGGCTACTCACTCCAGTATTCTTAGGCTTCCCTGGTGGCTCAGCTGGTAAAGAATCTGGCTGCAATGAGGGAGACCTGGGTTCGATCCCTAGGTTGGGAAGATCCCCTGAAGAAGGGAAAGGCTACCCACTCCAGTATTCTGGCCTGAACCACTTATTCACTAGCCTCACTTTATAGATAAGAACTGAGGCGATAAGTCTCTGAGGTGATATGTTAGTATGTGGTCTAACCAAAACTGCAACCTAGTAGTCTGACAGCTGAGCCTGGGATTGTTGACCTCACCTGCTTTCAATTGAAGGGTTTTAATAAAGTTAAATGGGATCACTTGGATGCTATGTGTGTCATTGGCAAAGTTGTTCATTAATAACCAGTACCTCCCAAGTCTTTCATTTATAATGCAATTTATAAGCCAGCCTTTTAAAATGAATTATTGAGTAACTTGCTAAAAGCACTATGCAGGTAAGGTCTGGTTGTTACCGAGGAAGGTGTAGTCTACAAGGTGGGCTTCCATTGTCAACTCCCATCATAGGACTTTCCATCCCACGTGTACACATTGTCCCTAGGTTAAGACTGCTGGGTCGTCACTGTGTCTTGTAGAGACTTCTACTGAATGAGTCAGGCAGTTTGTTTTCTCAAAACCAAGGATTGATTTTTTCTTTTTGGAAGTTTGGAATGAAATAGTAAACTAAATACAGTCAAGCCTTCCTGGTGTTTCCCTCTGAGTACCATACCCTTAACAGGCTTATTTTTGATCATTGATCATTCAGGGTTGATAAACACAAGTTCATGATTCGAATAAAACTGATAATGTAAATCAATGACCTGCAAAGAACTGAAAACTTATGTGTAACCAGGCTGCTAGAGGCTTTCTTATAAAGATGGCACACAGGACCCCAAACCCTAATTTCACTTGAAGCTATATCTACACGTCTAAAAGTAAACTGAAGTCAAGTGCTTTGAGCCCAGACCTCTAAACTTGCAACTCTTCATACTCTGAGTCTTTAAGACTAAATCAGACCTGGAGGAAGAGTAGTCATATCTTTCTAAGCACAAGTGCAAGTCTGAGCCATTCTAAGAGGACAACAGAGAGGTAAATGACAGACCTCCAGTAGCAACTCCACAGCATCAGAAAGAACGGTCCCCAAGGCAAAAACTCCAGTATCAGTGGCAAATCTTCATGGGTTAGGGTACTGAACCCCCTAGCTTTCCCCTAAGTGGTAGTTGAAGGAAAGTTTTTCGAGGAGAGTGTTGACTACAACTTATCGCAAAAAGGTCTCCTGGACCCAAGGAAACCAGGAACTCTAATGGCTTTGCTTCTTGATTATCCAAAGCAGAGGAAATGCGGTGTCACATGACGAGGCAAGCTGCATGTGGTGGAGGTGCATTCCTGTGGCCTGGCTCTGCAGCAGAGAGCGGGAGTGCCTGGATGGGGCAGACGAGCAGTGCGGTAAGTGGTCTCACAGCTATGCTGTGTTATGTATCATGCACTCACCCACACCTGGCCCTTATTGCTACATGCCTCGTTGACAGCTGTCAAGGTTTCACCCTCTTAGAGGTATTCTAAAATGTTTGGAGTTCTGGGTTGTCTTGATAATGTAATTCCAATGTCGGAAGTAGCCTAACCTTAGCAATCAAAGGAAAACTGGTTTAACTCTACTGTGTGCAGTGGGAGCTCGGCATCCCTCCAATTCCCATCAGATTTGGCCAGAGGAGCCTGGTATACAGCATTTTGGGGTCCCCTCTGGAGCACCCTCCACTTTTGTTGAATTGCTGAGCTTGTGGGTATCTGCACTTCATGTCCCCACCTATTCTTAGGTGCAGCAACACACATGCACTGCTCTTCGCCTTCAAATTCCTGCTCGTTCTTTATGGATCCATTCAGTTCTTTACCAGCAACTTCTGCCTTAGGAATTTCACTATAAATTCTAGGCTACTTGTCAAGGTATTTTACTTAGGCAATAAAAGTTCTATCTTTTGTCATGCTCCTAAGACTTTTCAGGAGAAAAAGCTAGGAAAGATTTATGAGGAAAATGTAACTTTTTAAGTAGATATTACCAGTTAAATTGTAAAATTATAAGAAATGTATTCAGTATATTTTATTTATTTTATACTTTAATCTCTTTTTTACTGAAAATTGTTTCCTGACAATTTTTTTAAACTTTTTCTCCATTTTTTTTTTGTTGTGGTACATTTTTAACTGTACAGTTCATTGGTATCAAATACATTCACAAATGCTACCATCACCATCATCCATCTCTAGAAAATTTTTCATCTTGTAAAACTGCAACTTTTACCCATGTTTCCCATCAAATTCTATATAACCATTTGCTATATCCTACAGTATATGTGAAATAATCTCAAAGTGGTAGTACAAATATTTCTACTAGTACTGACTATTGAATCATTTATGTTTTTGCTCTTTTTCCCCCTTAAAATGTAACCCACATAAGAATTTAAAATCAAAATATTGTATTGGAAAGTCATTTGAAATGAGTTGTTTTCTCTTTTAGTTATGTCACCAGAGTGATATATGGTTATATTCATTTATTTTAGCTTTTTTAAAAAAATGCTTAGTGATTAAGTTAATCTTATGAACATAATAAAGCAATTACATTACCAAGAATAAAAACTTTTATGAGGTATATTCAGAAAAATCCTGCTTCCATTCCTAGCCCCTCTTTTCTGTTTCTCTATCACAATGGGTAACCATATTTTAATTTAAAATTTTTGTTTTGTTTTATATACCTTTATAAATAAAGTATATAAATACACTCACATAAGAGGAAGTATAATAGACATACTCTACTTGGTTTTCTCCACTTAATGCATCTTGTATATGTCATATTCATATGTAGGAATCTTTTTGGTTGTTTTTATTGCATAGTATACTTTTGTGTGGATATATCACAGTTTATTCAACTGGTCCCTGTTGATGAATGTTTTGGTTGTTGCTAATGGTTACCTTTATGAGTAATTTCACAATAATGTTGTTCATAAAAAATTCCATCCCTAAGGGAAATTCTATTGCTGTTAAAATAATTTATTATTTCACCTTGCTGGATGAATTAAGGCTCATTTGATTATGAGTCATAGAACCCAAATGAAGCTAAGGTAAGTAGGCTTAGTAACTTACTGTAAGGATACACTGGTTTCTAATGGAACTCAAAGAAGAATGGGACACCTGGGCCTTGGGACAGTGTCTTATAGTTAAAAACACCTATTTCTGGGGATCAAAGACAATTCCTCCAGAAGGGGAAGTCCCCATGAGTTGGCCAGACACCCTCAGAAATGTCTATAAGGTGACCAACTGAGCCCACAAGATCTGAGTCCATCTTCTCAAAGAGGTAAGAGTTCAAGTGCGTTATCAACTATAGGACATATCACATCCACAGACCACTTTTATGGGTAATCATTTTCAAATTTTTACAAGTCATTGTTTTACTTAAAAGCAAATACTTTTTAAATGTTTTATTTTAAAACTTGATCTCATTTTGGAGTATAGTTCACTTATAATGTTGTGATAGTTTCAGATGTACAGTAAAATGATTTGGTTATACATACATCTATTCTTTTTCAAGTTCTTTTCCCGTTTAGATTATTACAGAATATTGAGTTGAGTTTCCTTTGCTCTACAGTAGGTCCTTGTTGGTCATCCATTTTAAATATAGTAATATGTATATATCAATCCCAAACTCCCAATGTGTACACCCCCCAACCAAGCTTTCCCCTTTGGTAACCATAAGTTGATTTCCCAAGTCTGTGATTCTGTTTCTGTTTTGTAGGTTCAGCTGTAACATTTTAAAATTCTTCATTGAAGAATAATTGGCTTAACAATAGTGTATTAGTTTCAGGTGTATATGTAGTGATATTTTTATACGTTATAAAATGATCACTCTAATAAGTCTAGTTATGATACATCACCATACAGATATTATACTTCTTGACTGTAGTCCCCATACTGTGACTCATTTATTTTGTACTGGAAGTTTGTACCTCTTAACCTGTCTCACCGATTTCCCTCATCCCAGCTACCCACTTCCCTCTGGCGCCCACCAGGTTGTTCTCTGTATCTGTGGGTTCCCTTCTGTTTTGTTTGTTCAATTAAAATTTATTGGAGTATAGTTTATTTACAGTGTTTAAGTGTACAGCCAAGTGAATCTGTTATACATACACATATATCCACTCTTTTGATTCTTTTTACATGTAGGCCGTTACAGAATACTGAGTAGAGTTCCCTGTGCTATACGATAGGTCCTTATTAGTTATCTATTTACACACAGTGTGTATTCGTCAATCCCAATCTTCCAATTTCTCCCTCCACCCTTTACCCTCCTGGTAACCATAAGCTCATTTTGTACATCTGTAACACTCATTCTGTTTTTGTAGGTAAGTTCATTTGTAGCCTTTTTTTTTTTTAAGATTCCACTTATAAGTGATATCATATGATATTTGTCTTTTTCCATCTAACTTTACTCAGGATGACAATCTCTAGGTCTATTTATGTTGCTGCAAATGGTATTATTTCATTCTTTTTATGGCTGAGTATAACCATTGTATATACATACCACATCTTATTTATCCACTCCTCCATTGATGGATATTTAGGTTGCTTCCACGTCCTGGTTATTGTAAATAGTGCGGCAATGAACACTGGGGTGTATGTATCTTTTTGAATTATGGTTTTCTCTAGATGTATGCCCAGGAATGGGATTGCTAAATCATATGCTAGCTCTATTTTTAGTTTTTAAGAAATCGCCATACTGTTCTCCATAGCAGCTGTACCAATTTACATACCCACCAACAGTATAAGAAGGGTCCCTTCTCTTCACACCCTCTCCAGCATTTATTGTTTGTGGACTTTTTGATGATGGTCATTCTAACTGGTGTGAGATGATACCCTGTTGTAGTTTTGATTTGCATTTCTCTAATATTAATAATTACTGATGTTGAATATCTTTTCTTGTGCTTTTCAACCATCTGTATATTTTCTTTGGAGAAACATCTATTGAGATTCTGATTGGGTTTTTTTGTTTGTTTGTTTGTTTTATATTGAGCTGCATGAGCTGTTTGTATACTTTGGAGATTAATCCTTTGTCAGTTGCTCTATTTGCAAATGTTTTCTCCCATTCTGTGGCTTGTCTTTTCATTTTGTTTTGGTTTCCTTTGCTGTGCAAAAGCTTTTAAGTTTAATTAGATTCCATTTGTTTGTTTTTATTTTTGTTACTTTAGAAGGTGGAATCAAAAAGATATTACTGCAGTTATGTCACAGTGTTCTCTGCCTATGTTTTCCTCTAAGAGTTTTATAGTATCTGGGCTTACATTTTGATATTTAGTCCATTTTTTTCTTTTAAATTTAATTTTAGATTGAACTATAATTGATTTACAGTGTTGTATTAGTCTCAGGTGTACAGCAAAGTAATTCAGTTAGATATATATACATTCTTTTTCAGATTCCTTTCCCATGTAAGGTATTACAGAATATTGAGTAGAGTTCCCTGTGCTATGCAATAGGTCCTTGTTGGTTATCTTTCTTAATATATGTAGTGTAACCGTGTATGTGTTAATCCCAAGCTCCTAGTTTATCTCTTCCCTGCACCTTTCACCTTTGGTAACCATACTTTGTTTTTGAAGTCTGTGAGTCAGTTCCTGTTTTGTTAATAAGTTCATCTGTATCATTTTTTTTAGATTCCACATGGAATTGATATCATAGGATATTCATCTGATTTACTTCATTTAATATGCTATTTCTAGGGCCATTCATATTGCTGCAAATGGTGTTATTTCATTCTGTTTTATGGGTAATACTCGATTGTATATATGTACCACGCCACCTTTATCCATTCCTCTGTTGATGGGCATTTGGGTTGCTTCCATGGCTTGGCCACTGAAAATAGCGCTGCTGTGAACACAGGCATGCATGTATTTTTTCGAATTATGGTTTTCTCCAGATATATGCCCAGGAATGGGGTTGCTGGATGATATGATAGTTGTATTTTTAGCTTTTAAGGAACCTCAGTACTATTCTCCATAATGGCTGTACTGATTTACATTCCCACCAGCATTGTAGGAAGGGTCTCTTCACACCCTCTCCAGCATTTATTGTTGATAGACTCTGATGTCAATTCTGACTGGTCTGAGGTGGTAACTCATTGTAGTTTTGATTTGCATTTCTCTAATAATTGGCAATATTGAGAATCTTTTCATGTGCTTTTTGGCCATCTGTGTGTCTTCTGTTTTTTTCCCCCAGAGTTAAGAATCCTTTGTTATTGGCATTTGACTTAAAATGAGCTTCCACTGGTTTTTTAACAGACAAGTTAATACAAAGTAGTCCTTATCAAAGTATTCATAATTTGCAATTACACATCAGTGTGTATCTGACACTGTTTGCCTTTTAGCCTATAAGCTCCAAGAGCGCAGGAGTCTTCTCACGTTTATTCACTACTCGTTCTTTTCTGTTTGTCCCCATCAGATCTTTCCATCTTGATGCATCGTTGGGTTCCCTTACCTTCTGTTTGCATTCAGTTACTAGGAGCACCAAGAGGATGGAAAAGAATGAGATACATATATGCACACCACACATGAATGCTGTTGCTATCTCAATTTACATAATTCCCTACAAGGCCTATACTTCCTTTTTTGATAACAATCTTGGCAGAACTTTTCCTTCTCATTAACAAACAAACCCACATATATGATTAAATGAAAATACAGAATCTAGTTCATTCCAATCCTCCAATAGATTTCCTTCCTTAGTTTACAAACAAACAGTAGTAAACTTTTGTAAGAAACTGTATACTGAGCGGTATTTTCTCTAGGGCTCCCCATGTGGCTTAGTGGCAGAGAACCCACATGCCAGTGCAGGAGAGGAAGATTTGTTCCCTGGGTTGGAAGGATCCTCTAGAGAAGGAAATGGCAACCCACTCCAGCATTCTTGGCTGGGAGATCCCATGGACAGAGGAGCCTGGTGGGCCACAGTCCACGGGGTCACAAAAGAGACACGACTTAGTGACTATATAAACAACAATTTTCTCTAAATCTAACCAATTAAAACAATTAAATCCTTACTAATGATTGGAAAGAATCCAGTTTTGCTGGCAAATAAGAAGATCTTTTTCCTTTTGTTCTTAAAGGACTACTTGTTAAAGTATTTGATAAAGGAGCCAATGGTAGTACATTCCGTATTTACAGGTTTCAACACTGGTCACAACAGATAATCTAGTGAACATTATTTATAGTTTCAACTAAGGAGAATGTAAAACTATATTGAGAACCTATCAAAAAAGTAAAATAGGTACTTCACTGGCAGTCCAGTGGTTTAGACTCTGCACTTCAAATACAGGGGGCATGGGTTTGATCCCTGGTCAGGGAACTAGGATCTCATGTTCCATGAAGTGGTCAAAAAAAAAAAAAGTAAACCAAAACCAAAAAAATCCCAAAAGCTAACAATGACAATAAAAATCAATGATTCCTTAATTAGATGATGAACATCACCTTTTACTTAGAAAGTAAGTTTTCATGGAACAAAATTCAGGAAAGGAAAATCCATTTTAGACCTCATTCCATAGGACTTCAATTTCTAAAATACCAAAAAGAACTTATTTCACTTGTAGTAAGGTTCCACTTACTACACTTGTAGAATGGAGTTAAGTTAAAACAATAAAATGCATCAGTGCATGTGAAATAAAAAGATGTATATTCTATATACATTCATAAAAGAAATTCATTGCAGCACTGTTTATAATGGCCAGGACATGGAAGCAACCTAGATGTCCATCAGCAGACGAATGGATAAGAAAGCTGTGGTACATATACACAATGGAATATTACTCAGCCATTAAAAAGAATACATTTGAATCAGTTCTAATGAGGTGGATGAAACTGGAGCCTATTATACAGAGTAAAGTAAGAAAGAAAAACGCCAATACAGTACACTAATGCATATATATGGAATTTAGAAAGATGGTAACAATAACCCTATATGCGAGACAGCAAAAGAGACACAGATGTGTAGAACAGTCTTTTGGACTCTGTGGGAGAGGGTGAGGGTGGGATGATTTGAGAGAATAGCATTGAAAGATGTATATTATCATATGTGAAACAGATTGCCAGTCCAGGTTCGATGCATGAGACACGGTGCTCAGGGCTGGTGCACTGGGATGACCCAGAGGGATGGGATGGGAAGGGAGGTGGGAGGGGGGTTCAGGATGGTGAACACATGTACACCCGTGGCAGATTCATGTCAATGAATGGCAAAAACCCACTACAATATTGTAAAGTAATTAGCCTCCAATTACTCATTTGAAAAGACCCTGATTCTGGGAAAGATTGAGGGCAGGAGGAGAAGGGGACAGCAGAGGATGAGATGGTTGGATGGCATCACCAACTCAATGGACATGGGTTTGGGTGAACTGTGGGAGTTGGTGATGGACAGGGAGGCCTGGCGTGCTGTGATTCATGGGGTTGCAAAGAGTCAGACACGACTGAACTGGAAATAAATAAATTAAAATATATATATATAAGAAGTATTTTAGTTCCAAAAAAAATTTTTAATGCCTAATCTATGATTGGAATTACTGTGGGATTGCCTAGTAGTAATGCTTAGTTCTTATTGTATTGATACCATGAATATATATATGAACTATTAAAACAATATGATATAGTCAATAGAGAGCTCTGTGATGCACTTGTGTTTAATAAAAACTGCTGCAATCAAACAAAGCCTGTAATGCAACTTGAACATCCACCATTCTGAAACAGTAACCTCCAGAAACATTATCGCTTAGGGCTCCACATTCTTCTGCCTGGTCTCACATTCTTCCTCTGTCATATATTCAGTCTTCTACCCCTACTACTTTGAAACAGTAGTCTTGCGAGACATTATCACCTAGGACCCCCTCTTCCTCTGCCTCGGTCTCCCTGCAACAACTTCCATTTTCTTAGATTTCATCTTTGGTGCCACATCTACGAGTAGTGTATCCAGAGGTAAATTGGCAGAATAAAATATTAAATGTTATTTCCTCAAATACTCAGTGTTTCCAGTTGTACAGGTTATCTGTTCTTCAGGGTCATTTTCACTGCTTTAAGGCGTGTATTCATGCTGACATCTACACCTGTGATTGTTCCATGGGCCTGTGTCCCATTCTTTGATTCAGCGGTTACACTTTCACGACTCAGTTTCATCAGAAATCTCATGAGCTTCATCCTAGCGGCACCCTCACCCCTTCGACCCAGCAGTGCGCAAAACCTGACCACCAAGTGCTGACTGCCAGGGAGTAGGAATAGCTGGAAACACTCCCTTTATGTGCACTTTGGAGAAGAGTCTGTTTTGATCTTCTGTTCGTTTTTGATTGGCTTGTTTCTTCTTTTTTTTTTAATATATATTGAGCCTGTAAAACTTGTTTTTATATTTTGGAGATTAATTCCTCATCAGTGGCTTTGTTTAAAAATATTTTTTCCCAATCTGTGGGTTGACTTTTCATTGTGTTATGGTTTTCTTTGTTGTGCAAAAGCTTTTATGTTTAGCTCTCATTTATTTTGTCTTTATTTTCATTAGTCTAGCAAGAGAATTCAAAAAGATATTGCTGTGATTTATGTCAAAGGGTGTTCTGCTTATGTTTTCCTATGAAAGTTTTATAGTATCTGGTCTTATATTTAATTCTTTAGTCCATTTTGAGTTTATTTTTATGTATAGCATTAGAGAGGTTTCTTTTTTTATTTTTTTTTGGTAAGGTTTTTATTTTATATTAGAACATAGCCAATTAACAGTGTTGTGATCGTTTCAGGTGTGGTGTAGAGGGACTCAGGCATACATATACATGTATCCATTCTCCCCCAAAGCCCCTCCCATCCAGGCTGCCACATAACATTGAGCAGAGTTCCCTGTGCTATACAGTAGGTCCTTGTTGGTTATCCATTTTAAATATAGCAGTGTCTACATGCTGATCTCAAACGCCCTAACTGTTCCTTTCCCCCTTCACCCTATAACCATAAACTGTTTTTTTCCTAAGTCTGTGATTTTGTTTTTGTTTTGGAAATAGGTTCATTTGTATCATTTCTTTTTAGACTCTGTATATAAGGGATGTCATACAATATTGCTCTTTATCTGTCTTCACTCAGATAACAATTTCTAGGTCCATTCCTGTTGCTGGCTGTAAGGGGCATTATTTCATTCTGTTTAATGGCTGAGTGATGTTCTGTTGTGTACATGTACAACGTTTTCTGTATTCATTCCTCTGTTGATGGACATTTATGTTGCTTCCATGTCTTGGCTATTGTAAATAGTGCTATGATGAACACTGGGGTGCATGTATCCTTTTGGACTATGTTTTTCTCTGGATATACCCCAGGAGTGGGATCGCAGGGTCATATGGTAGCTCTATTTGTAGTTTTTTAAGGAACCTCCTTACTGTTCTTCATAGTAGCTGTACCAATTTACATTCCTACTGAGAGTGAAGGAGTGTTCCCTGTTCTCCACATCCTCTCCAGCATTTATTGTTTGTGGATATTTTGCTGATGGCAATTTTGACTGGTGTGAGGTGATATCTCATTGTAGTTTTGCTTTGCATTTCTCTAATAATTCTTGATGTTGAACATCTTTTCATGTGCCTCTTGGCCATCTGTATGTCTTCTTTGGAGAAATGTCTATTTAGGTCTTTTGCTCATTTTTTGATGGGATAGTTTGTTTTTGATGGTATTAAGCCTCATGAGCTGTTTATTTTGAAAGTTAATCCCTGTCCATTGCTTCATTTGTAAATATTTTCTCCCATTCTTTGGTTTGTCTTTTTCATTTTATTTATGGTTTCCTTTGCTGTGCAAAAACTTTTAATTAGGTCCCATTTGTTTATTTTTGTCTATTTTTATTACTGTAGGGGATAAATCCAAAAAGATCTTCCTGTGATTTAAGTCAGAAAGTGTTCTGCCTACATTTCCCTCCAAGGGTTATAGTATCGGGCCTTTCATTTAGGTCTTTAACCCATTTTGAGTTTATTTTTGTGTAGAATGTTAGAGAATTTTCTAACTTCATTCTTTTACACGTAGCTGTTCAGAGTTTCCAGCATCATTTATTGAAGAGACTGTCTTTTTTTTTTTTTCCATTGTCTGTTCTTGGCTCCTTTGTCCTAGGTTAATTGACCGTGGTTGTGGGGTTTATTCGGCTTCCCAGGTAGGTGGCTCAGTGGTAAATATTCCGCCTGCCAATGCAGGAAACACGAGTTCGATCCCTGGGTCAGGAAGATCTCCTGGAGAAGGAAATGGCAACCCGCTCCAGTATTCTTGCCTGGGAAATTCCATGGACAGAGGAGCCTGGTGGGCTACCATCCATAGAGTCACGAAGAGTCAGACATGACTTGGCAACATGTATGCGTGTGGGGTTTATGTCTAGGTTTTGTATCCTATTCCATTGATCTGTACTTCTGTTTTTGTGCCAGTTTTTGTTGTTCATTGTTGTTGTTCAATCACTCAGTCATGTTCAACTCTGTGACCCCATGGACTGCAGCACGCTAGGCTTTCCTGTCCTTCACTATCTCCCAGAATTTGCTCAAACTCATGTCCATTGAGTTGGTGATGCCATCCAACCATTTCATCTTCTGTCGTCCCCTTCTCTTCCTGCCCTCCATCTTTCCCAGCATCAGGATCTTTTTCAATGAGTCAGCTCTTCGCATCAGGTAGCCAAAGTATTGGAGTTTCAGCTTCAATATCAGTTCTTCCGATGAATATTCAGGGTTGATTTCCTTTATGATTGACTGGTTTGATCTCCTTGCTGTCCAAAGGACTCTCAAGAGTCTTGTCCAGCACCACAGTTCAAAAGCATCAATTTTTCAGCACTCAGCCTTCTTTATGGTCCATCTCGCACATCCATATTTGACTACTGGAAAAACCACAGCTTTGACTAATCGAACCTTTGTTGGTAAAGTGATGTTTCTCCTTTTTTAATATGCTGTCTAGATATGTCACAGCTTTTCTTGTAAGGAGCAAGCATCTTCATTTTATGGGTACAGTCACCATCTTCAGTGATTTTGGAGCCCAAGAAAAGAAAGTCTGTCACTGTTTTTTTTCTCCATCTATTTGCCATGAAGTGATGGGACTGGATCTCATGATCTTAGTTTTCTGAATGTTGAGTTTTAAGCCAACTTTTTCACTCTTCTCTTTCACTTTCATTAAGAGGTTTTTTAGTTCCTCTTCACTTTCTGCCATTGAAGTGGTATCATCTACATATCTGAGGTTATTGATATTTCTCCCGGCAATCTTGATTCCAGCTTATGATTCATCCAGCTTGGCCTTTTGCATGATGTACTCTGCATAGAAGTTAAATAAGCAAGGTAATAATATACAGCCTTGACATACTCCTTTCCTAATTGTGAACCAGTCTGTTGTTCCATGTCTGGTCCTAACTGTTGTTTCTTGACCTGCATACAGGTTTCTCAGGAGACAGGTAAGGAGGTCTGATATTCCCATCTCTATAAGAATTTTCCACAGTTTGTTGTGATCCACACAGTTAAAGGCTTTAGCATAGTCAATAAAGCAGAAGTAGATGCTTTTCTGGAATTCCCTCGCTTTTTCTATGATCCAGTAGATGTTGGCAATTTGATCTCTGTTTCCTCTGCCCTTTCTAAATCCAGCCTACTGTACATCTGGAAGTTCTTGATCCATGTACTGTTGAAGCTTAGCTTGAAGGATTTTGAGCAATACTTTGCTGGCATGTGAAATGAGTACAATTGTGCCATAGTTTGAACCTTCTTTGGCATTGCCTTTCTTTGGGATTGAAATGAAAAACTGATCTTTTCCAGTCCCATGGCCACTGCTGAGTTTTCCAAATTTCCTGCATATTGAGTGCAGTACTTTAACAGTATCATCTTTTAGGATTTGAAATAGCTCAGCTGGAATTCCATCACCTCCACTAACTTTATTCATAGTAATGCTTCCTAAGGCCCACTTAACTTCACACTCCAGGATATCTGGCTCCAGGTACTATACTATTTTGATTACTGTAGCTTTGTTAGTATAGTCTGAAATAGGAAGTATGCTTCCTCCAGCTCCATGTTTCTTTGGATTGCTTTGGCTATTCAGGGTCTTCTGTATCTCCATACAAATTTAAAGATTTTTCTTTTGGTTCTGTGAAAAATGCCATTGTTAATTTGATAGGGATTGCACTGAATTTATAGATTGCCTTGGGTAGTATAGACATCTTGACAATATTGATTCTTATAATCCAAGAACATGGTGTATCTTTCCATCTGTTTGTTTTCTGAGTACTGGTCTTTTGCCTCCTTAAGTAGGTTTACTCATAAGTATTTTATTCTTTTTGATGTGATGGTCAGTAGGATTGTTTTCTTAATTGCTCTTTCTGATCTTTAATTGTTAATGTATAGGATTGCAAGAGATTTGTGTATTAATTTTGTATCCTGCAGCTTAACTGAATTCATTGAGCTCTAGTTTTCTGGTAGCATCTTTAAGATGTTCTATGTGTAATATCATGTGATCTGCAAACAGTGAGTTTTACTTCTTTTCCTACTCAGATTGCTTTTATTTCTATTTTCTTGTCTGATTGACTAGGACTTAGTCCTAGTGGCTAGGACTTCCAAAACTGTGTTGAACAAAAGTGGCGATGATCTCAGGTGGTTTTGACCTGCAGTGGCTTCAAGCCGGATCTCAGTTCCCCAACCAGAGATTGAAGCCAGGCCAGGGAAATGAGAGTACCAAATCCTTGCCACTAGATCAGGAGGGCCAAAGGCTAGTTACAAGTCTCTGAGAAATCTCCTTTGGAGAAAGGAATTTTGACAAAGAGACTGAGGTAGTGAAGCAAAGTGTTTGTTAAGAGGGAAAAAGAGTATGTGTAGATGGGCATATATAGGCAGGCTCAGAAAAGGGGTTATGCCCTCAGCGTAGTTGACATCACTTATACGGGGCAGTTCTTTGGCCAATCATCTCGCTTGCCTGGCTCTGAGTCCATATTTGGTCTACTTCAGGGTCTCCTTATACATACACATCTTTTAGCCAAGATGGATTCCATTGCAAGGGTTTCTGGGAAGAACATATTATGATCTGGTGCTCCCTGTGTTCTTTGATCTCTGAGAAGTCTTTTTGCACAGAAGTCTTTGTGTAGTTTGGGAGGTCTCTTTGACCTCAAGAATGAGAAATATGTGGTCTCTTTATCTTCTCTCCAAGCAGGACTCAGTCCTCCTTGCTCCTTCCATTATCTTTATCCTGGAGTATCTGTTCACGGGGGACAGACTTCAGCTGCTCAGCCTGGGGCCCATCTATTTCCTGTCTCAAATCCCTGTTGAGCAATGTGGACGTCAAGAAATCTTTATTGGGATGATGAAGGGCAAAAGTCTGTCTTCTGTAGCTTCTTTAGGTTAGCATGGAGCTTGCAGACTCTACCTATTTGGAGCCATGGAACTCTTACCCTATCTTGTTGAGGGGCCCCAGGGTGACTTCTGCTGTTATTCCAGAGTCTGTTTCAAGGAGTGGCTGGAATCCCTGCTGCACCATTATCCTGTTGTGCCCTAAAGGAAACAAACTAAATAAGTAGATTAGAGGAACATGAGCTAAAGACTAGTAAAAGACTATTATAATCAGAGACTCAAGCAGGGGTAAGAATCTGGTATACATGGTCAGCATATTTTTGTTAATTTCAGGATTAAAATTTAGCATATTTCTCTATTTCTTGGGCTTCGCTGGTGGCTCAGTCAGTAAAGAATCTGCCTGCAATGTGGGAGACCTGGGTTCGATCCTTGGGTTGGGAAGATCCCCTGGAGGAGGACGTGGCAACCTACTCCAGTATTCTTGCCTGGAGAATCCCCATGGAGAGAGGAGCCTGGTGGGCTGTAGTCCATTGGGTGGCAAAGATTTGGACATGACTGAGGGTTAAAATTTAGCATATTTCTTTATTTATAAAATGGAGGGTCCTAAACCTGTTGGTCTCAGGCCTCCTTCTTGAGCATAAAGGTCTTAGTTATAGATTTACAACAGTATGGAAGACAACAAAGAACTAGGTGAAATATAGCATAAATCAAGATGATTGAAAAGATAAGAGGGTTATGGGAAAATGGAAACCTTTTCTCTTGGATCAAGAGAACAAACTAGAGAACCAGTTTTCAGTTTCCCTGCCCATATTGAATAACAAGGATTGATGGTTAATTGTCTGCTGGAGAAGGTGATTTGTTGTTGAATATTTTCAGTGTTGCTTTCTACATGGGGAGAGGTGTTAACGTAGGTGCAACAAGAACTATTGGCAACTGCACAAATTCCTCCTTGTTCTGCCAGTAGATAATCCAGGGCCAGTCGGTTCTCAAGTACCACCTTGGCCAGGGAATCTAGAGACTTCTGTAAGTTAGGAAGGGATTTAGCAATCTCACTGGCTATGGTGAGTGTGCAAGGCAAGTTTCAAAAGACACATTGGTGGGCAGCTACTCTTCATCATGGTAACAATGCATACTCAAAGAAACAGGCATCTCCATCTGGGATATTTCTAGGTAAGTCTCAAGTCAATCCAGTGAACAGTTTTAATGAACAGGCTCAGTGCTTGGATTCATTTCAGGAGTGGATTGAGAAAGGTGAAATCAAAGTTCCCAGCATACACTGTGTGTATGGAATGATTGCATAGGCAGTTAGTATCCCAGAGTTGTTTATCTACCTGTCATATCCTTGTCAGCACAATGGACTAATTGGCCTAAGGTTTTAAAGCTTAGCCATCCAATCCTGTCATTATGGAAATATTTTTCAACCATACACCCAGTGCATTCCATCCATGTCTGTTCTGTCCATTTCTCCTTCAGTATGAATCCTTCTTCCATTGGGTAGTGGGTTAGGGTTTGAGCAAAAATGGGCAACTGGACCTCTGGCTTGAGTGGAGGGCATCATAAAATGCTGGGATGTCTTAATACCAGTTTTTCACTGCCTGCCCCCAACCCAGTTTTGACTTCAATAGTCTCCTGCTGTTGCTAAGGAGAAGTAGGCAAGAGACAAGAGTATTTTTTTGTGGAAAAATGAACAGTTTGACTCTGTACATCCCAGAACTGAATCTTGGGTCTTTGTTTTCTTGGTTTTTTTTTTTTTTTTTTTTTTCAGGCAATGCTTTATGGGGTCCCTGCTGCAGCATGGGGTAGTGAGAACAAGTAATTGGTTCCCCTGCTTGCTTGCTTCCTGAGGTGGGAGTAACCTTGTTCCTTATAGGGGGTGGAGGTAGACATGTGCCCAGGGCTGGATCCGGAGGGGTGTCTTAGGTGGTTTGCCCATCCCTGTGGTGGTGCTGCATGCAGGGGGAATGCACAGTACCCTGCTTTTGCTCCCAACACCCAGTTTTTGCTTCTGGCTCTTCAGAAGTGGGTTTCCCTTGTGGCTCAGCTGGTAAAGAATCCACTTGCAATGCAGGAGACCTGGGTTTGATCCCTGGGTTGGGAAGATCCTCTGGAGAAGGGAAAGGCTCCCCACTCCAGTATTCTGGCTGGGAGAATTCCATGGACTACAGCCCATGGGGTTGCAAAGAGTCAGACACAACTGAGCGACTTGCACTTTCACTTCAGAAGTAGCAGTTGGGCTCTTCTGGTCTTTTTGTAACTTTTGTCCAGAATTTGCCCCAACCGTACATACACGTGATTATTTTTAGTCCCATCCAGATTCTTTGTATTTTGTTGCTTGAGGACAGGAGAGGTATGTCCAGGTACAAGCATTGCAGCACTGCAGGGAAGGGTCCCAGGTCTCAGCTTGTCTCATTCCTCCCTGAGAGACTTTACACCCTTCTTCTTCTTTTTTTTTTTTTTTTTTTAAACATTTATTTATTTGGCTGCACTAGGCCTTATTGATAGTTGTAGAACACAGGATTTTCATTGTGGCATATGGGATCTAGTTCCCTGACTAGGGATTGAACTTGGGCCCCGTGCATTGGGAGCGTGGGGTCTTAGCCATTGGACCACCAGGGAAGTCCCTATTTCCTTATTCTTAAGGGTTAACGGTCCAAAGGTCTCTTCTTCTGAAACTTCTTCCTGCTGGACAGGGGCTGAAGACCCTAGCCTATCCTCAAGGTGTAGAAGTTAAGTCCCTCGCTGACTGTCCCAAGGACCTGTAGGGACCTGGGCCGGTCTCCTCTGGGGTGGGCTGAATTCCTTGAGCCATCATGAACCTTACTTCAAACTAGTGGAGCCTGGAAGACGCAAACTTAACCGGAATGTTAAACAAACCAGGGCCAAAAGGAACAACAACAGGAAGCCATGAAAAGGCCTAAAAAGGGAAGGAACCAGGTTAACTCTGGGGGGTGAGGTGGGAGGGAGGCTTCCTTACCTGTAGACCAGACAGGGGAGGCGATGTCTTGGCTATAAGAAGGCATTCTGCTTGTGTGTCTATTTTTGTTAATCTCAGGATTAAAGTTTAACATGTTTCTCTGTTTTTTGAATAGAAGATCTGGATCTGTTGATTCCCAGGTCTCTTTCTTGGACCAAAAATTCTGGGTCAGAGATTTACAATAATAGGGAAGACAACAGAGTACAAGATGAAATACAGCATAAATTAGTATCATTGAGAAAAATTGAGGGTTATGAGAAAATAGAAACCTCCTGCCAGAGAGGTTTGTATACCTTGTGGGATCCAAGAGAATCAACTAGAGAACCAGTTTTTAATTTCCCCGCCTGTACTGTATAGTAAGGATAGGTGGTTAACTGCTGAAGTCAAGTGACTTGAATTTTCTTAGTGTTGGTTTCTACCTGGGCATCACGGCTGTTTTTTTTTTTTTTTTTTTGCCTCTCCATCTGCCCTGTTGTTCCCTGGGGTAATTTGAGAATTTTCCTTTTGGTGCCCGCAGCAGTGAATGACTGCTACTGGCTTTGGTTTTTGAGCCACTTCTATGAGGTGTAATATCTCAGCCCCATATTTTATAGGAGAACTTTTTTTATTTAAAAAAATTTATTTTATTTTTTTTGGCGGTGCTGGGTCTTTGTTGCTGCCTGCAGGCTTTCTCTAGTTATAGCAAGTGCGGGCTGCTCTCTAGTTGCAGTGCTCCAGCTTCTTATCGTGGTGGCTTCTCTCGTTACAGAGCACGGGCTCTAGAGCACAGACTCAGTAGTTGTGGCCAGGGCATGTGGGATCTTCTCGGAGCAGGGATCAAACCCGTGTGCCCTGCATTGCAAGCAGATTCTCATCCACTGGACCACCAGGCAAGTCCTTTTTCTTTCCAGATACCTGAGTAGGCATGTAAAGCAAGAAAGGCATATTTTGAGTCTATATGTGTATATATAACTTCTCCTTCCTCAAGTTCAGTTCAGTCACTCAGTCGTGTCCGACTCTTCGCAACCCCGTGGGCTACAGCATGCCAGGCTTCCCTGCCCATCACCAACTCCCAGAGCTTGCTCAAATTCATGTCCATCGAGTCAGTGATGCCATCCCCTAAAGTTGGGGCTCCATTTCTTTTAGCTCAGTCATCTGGGTTGCAAAGGTTTTGCTTCTGTGATACTATGAGGGCTCATAGTAGTATCCATATGCCCTCCTGATTCCATCTTTAAAAACTACTGCCATCAGTAAGCCATTCTTCCTCAGGGTTTTCTATGGCCTGGTCTGTTGGATCAGGCCTATAGGTATAAACTTGGTCAGTGGTTTCAAGGCAGGAACGGGTTTGTTCTGAAATTTCAGGAGCATTGGTGTAGCCAGGTTGAGGGTGTTGAGGTTACCTCTGGGGAGATGGAGCAAAGCCTGGTACGTAGTAAGGTGGCCTCCAGTTAGCCAGAGTGGCCTTTAATCCCCAGAATCCCTTGTACTTGATGAGGGGTCTGGACATCCAGTGGCTGTCCAAAACTTAGCTCGTTAGCTTCTTCTGCTAAGGAAGCAGTGGCAGCTGCCATCCAGAAACAGCCAGAAGCACATCAGGCCTGGAAATCTAGTTATCTGGAAAAATAGCTAGTAAGCTGAGGAACTTCTCCTAGCTTTTGAATAGGAGCCCTGACAGCTGTCTCCTGTTTCTCAGTTACGTACAAGGTAAATTTTTTTTTATTTCAATTGGGGACACCCAGAGTAGGAACTGGTGAGAGACTGGTGGATATTATTAAAAGCCTTTTCTTGTTCTGCAGTACAACGTACTGGTTCTGGGCCTTTGGTGGCTTCAGATAGAAGCTTAAACATTAGTCTGAATCCTGGAATCCAAATTCTGCAAAATCCTGTCATGCCTAAGAAAATACAAAGGTTTTTTTTTTTTTTTCGGTGAACAAGGCCTGCACTTTATTTTCCAAAGTAGTTTTTATACCTTAAGTTGTGCATAGAGGATAATGGGTGAAGGGGTAGAGTCATGCAGCAAGCCAGGCTTTCTTCCTGCAAACTTATCATATGCAAAAGCTTAGGTGATTTGCATCATCTTCTGGCCCGGAGGCCTGTTAACATTTTTTTTTTTTTTTTTTAAACTTTACATAATTGTATTAGTTTTGCCAAATATCAAAATGAATCCACCACAGGTATACATGTGTTCCCCATCCTGAACCCTCCTCCCTCCTCCCTCCCCATACCATCCCTCTGGGTCGTCCCAGTGCACTAGCCCCAAGCATCCAGTATCGTGTATCGAACCTGGACTGGCAACTCGTTTCTTACATGATATTTTACATGTTTCAATGTCATTCTCCCAAATCTTCCCACCCTCTCCCTCTCCCACAGAGTCCATTAGACTGTTCTATACATCAGTGTCTCTTTTGCTGTCTCATACACTGGGTTATTGTTACCATCTTTCTAAATTCCATATATATGCGTTAGTATACTGTATTTATGTTTTTCCTTCTGGCTTACTTCACTCTGTATAATAGGCTCCAGTTTCATCCACCTCATTAGAACTGATTCAAATGTATTCTTTTTAATGGCTGAGTAATACTCCATTGTGTATATGTACCACTGCTTTCTTATCCATTCATCTGCTGATGGACATCTAGGTTGCTTCCATGTCCTGGCTATTATAAACAGTGCTGCGATGAACATTGGGGTACACGTGTCTCTTTCCCTTCTGGTTTCCTCAGTGTGTATGCCCAGCAGTGGGATTGCTGGATCATAAGGCAGTTCTATTTCCAGTTTTTTAAGGAATCTCCACACTGTTCTCCATAGTGGCCGTACTAGTTTGCATTCCCACCAACAGTGTAAGAGGGTTCCCTTTTCTCCACACCCTCTCCAGCATTTATTATTTGTAGACTTTTGGATTGCAGCCATTCTGACTGGTGTGAAATGGTACCTCATAGTGGTTTTGATTTGCATTTCTCTGATAATGAGTGATGTTGAGCATCTTTTCATGTGTTTGTTAGCCATCTGTATGTCTTCTTTGGAGAAATGTCTATTTAGTTCTTTGGCCCATTTTTTGATTGGGTCGTTTATTTTTCTGGAGTTGAGCTGGAGGAGTTGCTTGTATATTTTTGAGATTAGTTGTTTGTCAGTTGCTTCATTTGCTATTATTTTCTCCCATTCTGAAGGCTGTCTTTTCACCTTGCTAATAGTTTCCTTTGATGTGCAGAAGCTTTTAAGGTTAATTAGGTCCCATTTGTTTATTTTTGATTTTATTTCCAATATTCTGGGAGGTGGATCATAGAGGATCCTGCTGTGATATATGTCAGAGAGTGTTTTGCCTATGTTCTCCTCTAGGAGTTTTATAGTTTCTGGTCTTACGTTTAGATCTTTAATCCATTTTGAGTTTATTTTTGTGTATGGTGTTAGAAAGTGGTCTAGTTTCATTCTTTTACAAGTGATTGACCAGATTTCCCAGCACCACTTGTTAAAGAGATTGTCTTTAATCCATTGTATATTCTTGCCTCCTTTGTCAAAGATAAGGTGTCCATATGTGCATGGATTTATCTCTGGGCTTTCTATTTTATTCCATTGATCTATATTTCTGTCTTTGTGCCAGTACCATACTGTCTTGATAACTGTGGCTTTGTAGTAGAGCCTGAAGTCAGGTAGGTTGATTCCTCCAGTTCCATTCTTCTTTCTCAAGATCGCTTTGGCTATTCTAGGTTTTTTGTATTTCCATACAAATTGTGAAATTATTTGTTCTAGCTCTGTGAAGAATACTGTTGGTAGCTTGATAGGGATTGCGTTGAATCTATAAATTGCTTTGGGTAGTATACTCATTTTCACTATATTGATTCTTCCAATCCATGAACATGGTATATTTCTCCATCTATTAGTGTCCTCTTTGATTTCTTTCACCAGTGTTTTATAGTTTTCTATATATAGGTCTTTAGTTTCTTTAGGTAGATATATTCCTAAGTATTTTATTCTTTCCGTTGCAATGGTGAATGGAATTGTTTCCTTAATTTCTCTTTCTGTTTTCTCATTATTGGTGTATAGGAATGCAAGGGATTTCTGTGTGTTGATTTTATATCCTGCAACTTTACTATAGTCATTGATTATTTCTAGTAATTTTCTGGTGGAATCTTTAGGGTTTTCTATGTAGAGGATCATGTCATCTGCAAATAGTGAGAGTTTTACTTCTTCTTTTCCAATTTGGATTCCTTTTATTTCTTTTTCTGCTCTGATTGCTGTGGCCAAAACTTCCAAAACTATGTTGAATAGTAATGGTGAAAGTGGGCACCCTTGTCTTGTTCCTGACTTTAGAGGAAATGCTTTCAATTTTTCACCATTGAGGATAATGTTTGCTGTGGGTTTGTGATATATAGCTTTTATTATGTTGAGGTATGTTCCTTCTATTCCTGCTTTCTGGAGAGTTTTTATCATAAATGGATGTTGAATTTTGTCAAAGGCTTTCTCTGCATCTATTGAGATAATCATATGGTTTTTATTTTTCAATTTGTTAATGTGGTGTATTACATTGATTGATTTGCAGATATTGAAGAATCCTTGCATCCCTGGGATAAAGCCCACTTGATCATGGTGTATGATCTTTTTAATGTGTTGTTGGATTCTGATTGCTAGAATTTTGTTAAGGATTTTTTCATCTATGTTCATCAGTGATATTGGCCTGTAGTTTTCTTTTTTTGTGGGATCTTTGTCAGGTTTTGGTATTAGGGTGATGGTGGCCTCATAGAATGAGTTTGGAAGTTTGCCTTCCTCTGCAATTTTTTGGAAGAGTTTGAGCAGGATAGGTGTCAGCTCTTCTCTAAATTTTTGGTAGAATTCAGCTGTGAAGCCGTCTAGACCGGGGCTTTTGTTTGCTGGAAGATTTTTGATTACAGTTTCAATTTCCGTGCTTGTGATGGGTCTGTTAAGATTTTCTATTTCTTCCTGGTCGAGTTTTGGAAAGTTGTACTTTTCTAAGAATTTGTCCATTTCTTCCACGTTGTCCATTTTATTGGCATATATTGTTGATAGTAGTCTCTTATGATCCTTTGTATTTCTGTGTTGTCTGTTGTGATCTCTCCATTTTCGTTTCTAATTTTGTTGATTTGATTTTTCTCCCTTTGTTTCTTGATGAGTCTGGCTAATGGTTTGTCAATTTTATTTATCCTTTCAAAGAACCAGCTTTTGGTTTTGTTGATTTTTGCTATGGTCTCTTTTGTTTCTTTTGCATTTATTTCTGCTCTAATTTTTAAGATTTCTTTCCTTCTACTAACCCTGGGGTTCTTCATTTCTTCCTTTTCTAGTTGCTTTAGGTGTAGAGTTAGGTTATTTATTTGACTTTTTTCTTGTTTCTTGAGGTGTGCCTGTATTGCTATGAACTTTCCCCTTAGGACTGCTTTTACCGTGTCCCACAGGTTTTGGGTTGTTGTGTTTTCATTTTCATTTGTTTCTATGCAAATTTTGAATTCTTTTTTGATTTCTTCTGTGATTTGTTGGTTATTCAGCAGCGTGTTGTTCAGCCTCCATATGTTGGAGTTTTTAATAGTTTTTCTCCTGTAATTGAGATCTAATCTTACTGCATTGTGGTCAGAAAAAATGCTTGGAATGATTTCTATTTTTTTGAATTTACCAAGGCTAGCTTTATGGCCCAGGATGTGATCTATCCTGGAGAAGGTTCCATGTGCGCTTGAGAAAAAGGTGAAATTCATTGTTTTGGGATGAAATGTCCTATAAGATATCAATTAGGTCTAACTGATCTATTGTATCGTTTAAAGTTTGTGTTTCCTTGTTAATTTTCTGTTTAGTTGATCTATCCATAGGTGTAAGTGGGGTATTAAAGTCTTCCACTATTGTGTTATTGTTAATTTCTCCTTTCATACTTGTTAGCATTTGTCTTATGTACTGTGGTGCTCCCGTGTTGGGTGCATATATATTTATGATTGTTATATCTTCTTCTTGGATTGATCCTTTGATCATTATGTAGTGACCTTCTTTGTCTCTTTTCACAGCCTTTGTTTTAAAGTCTATTTTATCTGATATGAGTATTGCTACTCCTGCTTTCTTTTGGTTCCTATTTGCATGGAAAATCTTTTTCCAGCCCTTCACTTTCAGTCTGTATGTGTCCCCTGTTTTGAGGTGGGTCTCTTGTAGACAACATATGTAGGGGTCTTGTTTTTGTATCCATTCAGCCAGTCTTTGTCTTTTGGTTGGGGCATTCAACCCATTTACGTTTAAGGTAATTACTGATAAGTATGATCCCGTTGCCATTTACTTTATTGTTTTGGGTTCGAGTTTATACACTGTTTTTGTGTTTCCTGTCTAGAGAATATCCTTTAGAATTTGTTGGAGAGCTGGTTTGGTGGTGCAGAATTCTCTCAGCTTTTGCTTGTCTGAAAAGCTTTTGATTTTTCCTTCATACTTGAATGAGATCCTTGCTGGGTACAATAATCTGGGCTGTAGGTTATTTTCTTTCATCACTTTAAGTATGTCTTGCCATTCCCTCCTGGCTTGAAGAGTTTCTATTGAAAGATCAGCTGTTATCCTTATGGGAATTCCTTTGTGTGTTATTTGTTGTTTTTCCCTTGCTGCTTTTAATATTTGTTCTTTGTGTTTGATCTTTGTTAATTTGATTAATATGTGTCTTGGGGTGTTTCTCCTTGGGTTTATCCTGTTTGGGACTCTCTGGGTTTCTTGGACTTGGGTGATTATTTCCTTCCCCATTTTAGGGAAGTTTTCCACTATTATCTCCTCAAGTATTTTCTCATGGTCTTTCTTTTTGTCTTCTTCTTCTGGAACCCCTATGATTCGAATGTTGTAGCGTTTAATATTGTCCTGGAGGTCTCTGAGATTGTCCTCATTTAATTCGTTTTTCTTTTATCCTCTCTGATTCATTTATTTCTACCATTCTATCTTCTAATTCACTAATCCTATCTTCTGCCTCTGTTATTCTACTATTTGTTGCCTCCAGAGTGTTTTTAATTTCATTTATTGCATTATTCATTATATATTGACTCTTTTTTATTTCTTCTAGGTCCTTGTTAAACCTTTCTTGCATCTTCTCAATCCTTGTCTCCAGGCTATTTATCTGTGATTCCATTTTAGTTTCAAGATTTTGGATCAATTTCACTATCATTATTCGGAATTCTTTATCAGGTAGATTCCCTATCTCTTCCTCTTTTGTTTGGTTTGGTGGGCATTTATCCTGTTCCTTTATCTGCTGAGTATTCCTCTGTCTCTTCATCTTGTTTAAATTGCTGAGTTTGGGGTGTCCTTTCTGTATTCTGGCAGTTTGTGGAGTTCTCTTTATTGTGGTGTTTCCTCGCTGTGTGTGGGTTTGTACAGGTGGCTTGTCAAGGTTTCCTGGTTAGGGAAGCTTGTGTCGGTGTTCTGGTGGGTGGAGCTGTATTTCTTCTCTCTCCTTTCGAAGAGTTGGGTTGCTTTTCTGGGTGCCTGATGTCCTCTGCCGGCATTCAGAAGTTGTTTTGTGGATTTTACTCGACGTTTAAATGCTCTTTTGATGAATTTGTGGGGGAGAAAGTGTTCTCCCCGTCCTACTCCTCCGCCATCTTGGCTCCTCCCCCCCCCTTTTTTTTTAATATCTCTGGGGTGCTTACACCTAATACAGCATGCTTTTTATTTAGAGATTACTATGTACTTTCAGGAATTATGTCTCAGATACTTACCTTGTTGCTCTGATATCTGTGCTTTGGAGATCATGTAACCCCAGGCCCCATGGAAATTAAAGACTTAAATGGTAGTTTTATCTGAGTCCCCCATGGTAGGGTGCATATTAATATGTCATCTACATATAGTAGAATAGCACCTTCTTTTAGGTGTATTTCTCTTAGTTCCTTTCCGAGGGCCTGGGTGACCAAATGTGGGCTATCCTGAAACCCCTGAGACAGCGCTGTCCAGGTATAGTATTACCTTTGGCCCAGTGGGGGCTAGCCCACTCAAAGAAGGGATGAACTGAGATGCAAAAGAAAGCATCCTTGAGGTCAAGCACAGTAAACCATTTGGCATCTCCCATCCAATATTATAAGGATTGGCCAAGAGGGGAACGTATAGAGACCACTGTGTCATTTATTGCTCTAAGGTCATGTACAATTCAGTATCCCCATTTGGCTTAGCAACTGGCAGAATAGTGGTATTACATGGAGACTGGCAGGGCATTAAGAGGCCATGTTTTAACCTGTTTTTGCTTCCAACTTTATGGGATACTGTCTCTTGTTAGGGTAAGTGACTTCTGGCTTACAGCTAATTTTTACATGTCGGGCGTTTATAGTCTTCCCAGGGGTTCCATTGTCCCAAACTTCAGGTTTGCTGTGTGAAGAATATGGCTAGGAAAGGGCCCTTGGTCTTGCAGCTGATTTGTCTTAGAGTCAACAAAAGGCACAGCTCAGGGTGTCCAAACTTTAATATGGCCCCACGGAGACCAGACGGTCTCTCCCCAGTGGTTGAGTGCGACCCTCAGACACGATAAAAGGCATGTAAGGTCAAACACTGTTCAGATTGGCAAGTGAGAGGCCCAGTGAAGAAACCAATTGAGGCTTTCTGTTGACACCAGTCCCAGTACAGCTTTTGCAGGAAAGAGGCCCAGTGTGAGAGATCGGACAGATTGTCCCCTTTATCAATTTGAAAATTGATATTCTTACCTGCCATGTCAAAGACCACTTGGGCTCTTTGGTGGAGTTAGATATCTCATGCAGGGAGCCTCCAGAATCTCTGGGCCACCTCAGTTGTCCAGCATGGCCACCTTGGGAGCAGGAACCCACCTGTCTTCAGGACTGGGGGCAATCCCATCTCCAATGACCTGTTCGTTTGCAGGCTAGGCATGGATGTGAGGGTTCTCTTTCACACTTTTGGGCTGGTTGACTTATATTTGAAGCATTCCCCCTTGCTGGTTTTACCTCCAGGTGATGGTTAAGCTTCCTTGGCCCACTTGGGTTGTCCTGAGGTTGCAAGGCATTGCGGACAGCTGTGGTCATAGCTTGAGCCCTGGCCTGCCTGTTTTCATGTCAGGATCTCTGTTCCTCCTCAGCTTGATCTTGATTATTAAATACCCCAAAGGCCACCTCTAGGAGTTGGGACATCAGGGTTTGTGGGCCTAATTGTAACTTTTGGAGTTTCTGATTCATATTGGGGGCAGACTGGCTGATAACATGTTGTCACAACAGAGATTGACACTCTGGAGTGGAGGGTTCAACGTTAGTAAATTTTCTACAAGCCTCCACAAGATGTCCCTAAAAGAGGGCTGGGTTTTCATTTTCTTCTTGGGTCACTCTGTTAACCTTTTCATAGTTAACTGGCTTTTTGTTAGATTTTCTTATCCGTTCTAATAACAAAGTGGATCACGTGTTGCATGGTTTCTGATCCCTCTCAGGAATGATAATACCAACAGGGCTCCTGACTTGGAGTTGCATCTTCACTCATAACAAAATATTCAGTTTGGTCAAGCTGGTCACTGTTCCCCTGGGCTTCTGCCAAAATTCTCTGTTTTGTTCTCAGGGCCAGAGCAAGTATTATAGATAGGACAGTTTGAACATCCTTCCAAGTTAAATCCAAGGCCAGAGTTAGGGCCTGAAAATCTGCAGCAAACTTACCAATGTCTTTGATAAACCGGCCCAGTCTTTGTTTGCACTGGGCTAACTCAGTTAAAGAGAAGGGCACGTGTACTGTGACTGTCCTGTCACTGTCCTGTCACCACTTCCCTTTGAGGGCATATTTTCTCTGATCCTGAGTGATAGGATGTTTGACTACCAGTTACCCTGGGGCTCTCATCTCTCTCCTGGGATGACGAAGGGAATATGGGACATAGGGAGGTGAGTTTGGGATTGGTCAGAGGGAACTAGGAAACTTGGTGGCTCTGGAGAAGCAGGGAGACTTGCTTTCACCCTGAAAATTGGGGAAAGTTAAAAAGGGGATCATCTAAAATGTTGGGAGTGCTTTTCCCAGGCTTTTGATTACAGGAGCCCAGTAGAGCAGGGTTTGGGTAAAGAACCATGAAGGCTTGAACATTCCCATCTTACAACAGTGAAGTTCCAGTTGCAAGATGGTTTTGCAATTTAGAGACTCATTTTCAGGCCATTTTTCTCTATCCTCCCAACTTATATAAAAGCCAAGTAGTGTTACAGTAGAATTTGTTTTTCCTGTTGAGCTCGTCTCTTTTTTAAATATCCAGATTCTAAGGATACATTCCAGAGGTGTTTCTTCTGCTTAGAAGAGGATCCTCCTATATTGAGTAACCTGTAACCAGGAGCACTCCTAGAAATGAAGTCCGGCATCCCAGGAGACATTCACTGAGGACTTTTTACGGAAGGGAGTCAGAATGTGCTCTGAATTCTCTTCTTACCTAATGGAATTTTGAGGGTTCTCTACTCTCCCATAGATTCCTAACCTGATATCTCCGGTCAACCCAGTCCCTTGCATGGAGGGTACCAAGTAGGGGACGTTTGAACCAGTGCCAGTGTGTTGCCAGGACTCTCCTTGAGGGGGATCTGTTGTCAATAAATCTCATGTCCTATAACCGTTTTCCCTGTGTTGGGGTGTATTCCTCGAGATTGAGTACATATAAAGCGTAGAATGTGGACTGCTTGGAAGTGGCCAGTCCCGTAGGTAACTGTGCAGGGACTGCCCAGTGAAGGAGTGAAGGGAGTCCTAGAGTGTAAAAAGATCAACTAGAGGAAGTGGAGTTGGGCTCCGTGGAAAATGCCACAGAGGTCAGAAAATGAGGATCTGGGGATGTGAGTTTTCCCACAGGGGGTTTTTTGGGTGTTGAGGAAGGTGAGAGACTAGACAGCAGAAGAACCCCAAACCCCTTCGCCTATCTCTTGGGCTATGAGAAAATTAGAGCCTGGTGATTCTGTATGACACAGGCACAGCAAGTTTGGACAATGTTTCCCATGGAATTCAATACACCAAGTGAACCCAATTAGTTCAGAATCTTTTGGGGATGCTCCAGTGACCATTTGAAGCACCCCAAAATTAGCTGGCGGTCAAAAGAACTTTATATTTGGGAAGTCTGGCAAAAACCTCAAGAAGTTTTAAAATACCCATTCTGATAGAATAATAGGTCCCCGTGAAATAATTATTCCTTCAGCTAAAGTGAAAAATAAATTTCCAAAGTAAACACAGACATTTAAAAGTACGGGAACTCACACAATCTGATATCAAAAGGAGTATTCCAGGAAAGCATTGTTCTCTTAGGAGAGAGAGAAACCAAATCCAGTCGTGCATCAGCCTACTCTTGATAAAATCCATTTATCTAATTCAATCCAACCTTAGAAAATCCTGACCACCTATAAAATTCTTTTCTGGATGTCCCTCCTCTGCGAACCTCATGCAGCTTTCTATAGCCATACGCTGTGCCTTATTCTTTCCATTAAGAAATAACCAGCAAATTACTCTCTTTCCTTTTAACAAGATACATTCCCATTTCTCACATATTCTTTTCTAAAAACACACATCCTGCTTTTCTTAAGCAACCATGAACTGTCTTCTCTATTCATGTTCTATAGGTTGGGAGCATGGCACCAAATATCTTGAGTTTCTTTCTTCACAAGAAGACAAAATAGGTAAACTTAGATCTGTTCAACAGTTAGTGGTACCAATATTTTGTCTTATTTGAAATGGCCTGGGTATTCAGTGATTTCCTATCATTAAACTTAATTTAGTTTCCATTTACCAAAATCATAGAGAGTGTTTTAGATGAACTTTTCCAAAACATAGTTATTGCCATAGAATTTACCAAGAAGTTCTAAGCTCTTAACATTTTCTTAAAGACTGAATTATATCAGCTTATTTTTCCTGTTCACAAATTTTATAACAAACAATATGTGCTTACTGACTTTCAGTAACCATAGATAGGATTAAAGTGTTATACTTAATGTTGATCACTCTAAAAACAGGTCTGTATTAATTAAACCTGGAAGCTTAAGCTAACTCTAATATCAGACATTACTTAAATACTGAACATTGCCCAAGTCACATGGAAAAGGTATTTTGGAGAGCCTCCTTTATATTTCCGAGAATGTATATAAGTGCTCAGTTTCCTTTAAGCCAGTTAAATAGAGCTCTTTTACAGGTTAATTTTTACCAAAAGACCAAACCAGAGATCTCATAGTTTTCATCTTGAATATAAAATGGCCCTTCTCCCCCTTCAGTCTGGGGGAAGACAGAGAGTCAGGCAGGTCCTGAGAGCCCGGGCAGAATAGTCACAGTGCAGAGGAGAAATGTATACCTTCGTCAGGACTGTTAGTTAAACTGCAAAAGCAGAGGAGGGAGAATGGCAAGCTCTTGTCTTTACTTGTTCCCTAAAATCCCACCAAGTAACCCAAGGCTGGAGTATCGGGCGATGTGGGCTGCTCTCTCTTTCAAGAAGTAGGTGCGCCACCAGGCCCATGGAGTTGGCAGAGACTTGCATGAGCAGTTGGACAGGCAAAGCTACGTAAAGGAAGGATACCAGTGACACAAACTTAGACCCGAAGAAGTTTTCAGAATGAATGGTACTGCAGTGCAGGTATAAGGATCGGGGGAGAGGTAAAGGGAGGAGAGATGGAAAAGACTGAAAAAGAAAGAGGCAGCAGGGAAACAGAGTTGAGAATACCGGTACCAAAGGACTTCCAGCCACTACATGATACGAGGTTTGAACATCAATCACTCTTATACCTCTCTGGTCAAGGAGAGCCTGCTGGACCAAGGTCAGTGCGAGGTGAGGCGAGCCTCTCCCGCCTCTGTCTGTCACCCATCAAGGGCAACAGAGAGCAGAGAGCCAGCCAGAGAGCAGGTCCCTCAAGGTGAGAGGGATGATGCTGTACCTGCCTGGGTCCACTGTCTTGGAAAGAGAAGACAGAAGAGAAGAGCGATTTCAGGAGAGGGAAGTGCACAAGTGGGAGGGGTGGGCATTGTGTGAATGAGAGTCCTGAGGCTGCCAAGGACCCGAAAGGCAGATTTAGAAAATGTGGTGACACTGAATCCAGAGATTGGGGGCCACTTGTCACCCACAGTGAAGCTGTGATCGGTGGTCTCGGAGAGTTCCAGATCCTCTCCCAAGAAGAGGACAAGTGCCCACATTGGGCGCCATAAATCTGATTCTGACCAGGGTTCTTGGCCTTCCTTGATCAGTTAAAATTGACTAGAGGCTAGACAGGAAATTCAGGCAAGGCCTTATTGGGACCCTGCTGCAGCAGAAAGGGAGCAAAACCCTGGCTGGCTGGCTCCAGCTTTCAGTCTTTGGAACTCCATGTTTCCTAGGAACTTGGTTAAAACTCTTTACTAGGTGGACAGTGGGGTTGCTGTCATCAATGATGGGCTCATCTCTGGGTAAGCACATCCAGCATTCTGTCAACTGAGGGAAGGAAGCAAGAGTTTGAGCAATGGGAACCAGGGAGTTTTCTGTCCATTCTGGGGCAAGGGATGAAGTATAAAAAAGTTAAAGTAATGAATACCCTCGTAGTTGCACCAATCAGAGCTCCAATCATGAATGATGACTAGGAAGCAGGAACATTAAAACAAGTGTTGTAGTGAGTTCACATCATAAGTGTGGGGTCCTGAGGCTTCTGGTGAGTCACATTAAGCTACCCCTCCTGGGCAGAGGAGTTCTGTCTGGGGTTTAGGTACAGGGCTATAGAAACACTCGTAATAAACTTCAAAAGCAGAAGTGAGAGCATGGAGGACAATAATTATCTAAGTCTACCAGAACCAGTTGTTTTGTAAGTGGACTGGAGTACAGGAAGACAGGAAGATAGTGCCTATGGGTACTTAGCCTTGGGTCTAATAAGTCTCTTTGTCCTTTCTTTTTTTAAAAAAATAATTATTTAACTTGCATATTTGGCCGCATAGGGGCTTTGTTGTAGCACGTGGTATCTTCCTTCTGTCATGTGGAATCTTTCATTGCAGCTCATGGGCTCTTGAGTTTTAGCTACTCCGCTGCATGTGGGATCTTAGTTCCCCACGCAGGGATTGAATGTGTGTCCACAGCCTTGCAAGGCAAATTCTTAACCACTGAACCACCAGGGAAGTCCCTTTTTATCCTTCCTGAACAAGAGCTTCAGGTCTTGGAGAGCCTCACTCATTCACTTGATTTTTCAGGCTGTCCAGGGTCCTCTGTGTTCTGTGGAGTCTTGGGAGAAGGGAGAGTCATGTCCCAACTCTTTGTGACCCCATGGACTGCAGCAAGCCAGGCTTCCCTGTCTCTCACTATCTCTCGGAATTTGCCCAAGTTCATGTCCATTGAATTGGTGAGGCCATCCAACCATCTCATCCTCTGTTGCCCTCTTCTCCTGCCTTCGATCTTTCCCAGCATCAGGGTCTTTTCTAGTAAGTTGGCTCTTCGCATCAGGTGGCCAAAGTATTGGAGCTTCAGCATCAGTCCTTCCAATGAATATTCAGGACTGATTTCCTTTAAGACTGACTAGTTTTGATCTCCTTGCTGTCCAAAGGACTCTCAAGAGTCTTCTCCAGCACTACAGTTCAAAAGCATCAATTTTTCCGTGCTGAGCTTTCTTTATTGTCCAACTCTCACATCCATACGTGACTACTGGAAAAACCATAGCTTTGACTAGACGGACCTTTGCTGGCAAAGTCATGTCTCTGCTTTTTAATATACTATATAGGTTGGTCATAACTTTCCTTCCAAGGAGCAAGTGTCTTTCAATTTCATGGCTGCAGTCACCATCTGCAGTGATTTTGGAGCCCCCCAAAATAAAGTCTCTCACTGTTTCCATTGTTTCCCCCTCTAATTGTCATGAAGTGACGGGACTAGATGCCATGATCTTTATTTTTTGAATGCTGAATTTTAAGCCAGCGTTTTCACTCTCCTCTTTCACCCTCATCAAGAGGCTCTTTAGTTCTTCTTAGCTTTCTGCCATTAGGGTGATGTCATCTGCATATTTGAGGTTATTGATGTTTCTCCGAGCAATCTTGATTTCTAGCTTATTCTTCATCCAGCTCAGCATTTCACATGTTGTACTCTTCATATAAGTTAAATAAGCAGGGTGACAGTATACAGCCTTGATGTACTCCTTTCCCAATTTTGAACCAGTTTGTTGTTCCATGTCCAGTTCTATCTATTGCTTCTTGACCCGCACAAAGTTTTCTCAGGAGATAGGTAAGGTGGTCTGGTATTCTCATCCCTTTAAGAATTTTCTATAGTTTGTTGTGATCCACACAGTCGAAGGCTATAGTCAGTGAAGCAGAAGTAGATGTTTTTCTGGAATTCTCTTGCTTTTTCTATGATCCACAGATATTGGCTATTTGATCTCTGGCTCCTCTGTCTTTTCTGAATCTACTTATACATCTGGAAGTTCTCTGTTCACATACTGTTGAAGCCTAGCTTGAAGGATTTTGAGCATTACTTTACTATCATATGAAATGAGTGCAGTTTTGTGGCAGTTTGAATATTGTTTGGTATTTCCCTTCTTTGGCCTCAGATCATGAGCTCCTTATTGCAAAATTCAGACTTGAAGAAAGTAGGGGAAACCACTGTGCTGTTCAGTTCAGTTCAGTCACTCAGTCGTGTCCGACTCTTTGTGACCCCATGAACTGCAGCACGCCAGGCCTCCCTGTTCACCACCAACTCCCGGAGTCTACCCAAACTCATGTCCATTGAGTTGGTGATGCCATCCAACCATCTCATCCTCTGTAGTCCACTTCTCCTCTTGTCTTCAGTCTTTCCCAACATCAGGGTCTTTTCAAATGAGTCAGCTCTTCGTATCAGGTGGCCAAAAGATTGGAGTCTCAGCTTCAACATCAGTCCTTCCAATGAACACCCAGGACTCATCTCCTTTGGGATGGACTGGTTGGATCTCATTGCAGTCCAAGGGACTCGCAAGAGTCTTGTCCAACACCACAGTTCAAAAGCATCAATTCTTCGGCGCTCAGCTTTCTTCACAGTCCAACTCTCACATCCATACATGACTACTGGAAAAACCATAGCCTTGACTAGACGGACCTTTGTTGACAAAGTAATGTCTCTGCTTTTTAATATGCTGTCTAGGTTGGTCATAACTTTCCTTCCAAGGAGTAAGTGGCTTTTAATTTCATGGCTGCAGTCACCATCTGCAGTGATTTTGGAGCCCCAAAAAATAAAGTCTGGCACTGTTTCCAGATCTACTTGCCATCAAGTGATGGGACCAGATGGCATGATCTTAGTTTTCTGAATGTTGAGCTTCAAGCTAACTTTTTCACTCTCCTCTTTCACTTTCATCAAGAGGCTTTTTAGTTCCCCTTCACTTTCTGCCATAAGGGTGGTGTCATCTGCATATCTGAGGTTATTGATATTTCTCCCGGCAATCTTGGTTCCCTCTTGTGCTTCATCCACCCCAGCGTTTCTCATGATGTACTCTGCGTATAAGTTAAATAAGCAGGGTGACAATATACAGCCTTGACGTACTCCTTTTCCTATTTGGAACCAGTCTGTTGTTCCATGTCCAGTTCTAACTGTTGCTTCCTGACCTGTATACAGGTTTCTCAAGAGGCAGGTCAGGTGGTCTGGTATGCCCATCTCTTTCAGAATTTTCCATAGTTTATTGTGACCCACACAGTCAAAGGCTTTGGCATAGTTCAGGGATGACCTAAATCAAATCCCTTATGATTATACAGTGCGAGTGACGAATAGATTCAAGACATTAGACCTAATAGACACAGAGCCTGAAGAACTATGGACAGAAGTTCGTAACATTGTATAAGAGGTAGTGACCAAAACCATCCCTACAAAAAAGAAATGCAACAAGGCAAAATGGTTGTCTGAGGAGGCCTTACAAATAGGTGAGAAAAAAAAGAGAAATGAAAGGCAAATGAGAAAGGGGAGGAAATTGAGAAAGGGGAAGATATATCCATCTGAATGCAGAGTTCCACAGAATAGCAAGGAGAGATAAGAAAGCCTTCCTAAGAGTGACAATACAAAGAAATAGAGGAAGACATTAGAATGGGAAAGACTAGAGATCTCTTCAAGAAAATTGGAGCTACCAAGGGAACATTTCATACAAAGATGGGCACAATAAAGGACAGAAATGGTACGGAGGTAACAGAAGCAGAAAGTATTAGAAAGAGGTGGAAAGAATACACAGAAGAATTATACAGAAAGGGTCTTAATGACTTGGAAACCATGATGGTGTGATCACTCACCTAGAGCCAGACATCCTGGAGTGTAAAGTCAAGTAGGCCTTAGGAAGCATCACTACAAACAAAGCTAGTGGAGGTGATAGAATTCAGCTGAGCTGTTTGAGATTCTAAAAGATGATGCTGTTAAAGTGTTGCAGTCAATATGCTAGCTGCTGCTGCTGCCAAGTCACTTCAGTCGTGTCCGACTCTGTGCGACCCCATAGACGGCCTCCTACCAGGCTCCTCTGTCCCTGGGATTCTCCAGGCAAGAATACTGGAGTGGGTTGCCATTTCCTCCTCCAATGCATGAAAGTGAAAAGTGAAAGTGAAGTCGCTCAGTCGTGTCCGACTCTTAGTGACCTCATGGACTGCAGCCTACCAGGCTCCGCTGTCCATGGGATTTTCCAGGCGAGAGTACTGGAGTGGGGTGCCAGCAAATTTGGAAAACTCAGCATTGACCACAGGACTCAAAAAGGTCAGTTTTCATTCCTGTCCCAAAGAAGGGCAATGCCAAAGAATGTTCAAACTACCGCACAACTGCACTCATCTGTACCCTTAGTTCCCCCTTGGTCTCATGCCCAGGTCTCTTTGGAAGTTGAGTATCAGAGTATATTGGTAGAAGGGGCAAGGGTTGGGGTCAGTGCCCTTTCTGTTATGGGCACCAGGGCTGCTGTCTTTGCTTCCCCGTGTGTCCAGTTGCTTCCTGGGGTAATCTGAGAACTGCCCTTTTGATGCCTGTGACAGTGAACAACTGCTGTGTATTTTGGTTTTGAGCTGCTGCTATGAAATCTAAAACCTCAGCCTCATACCTTATATAAGAATTTCTTGTACTTCAAAGTTCTCTTTTTTCCTAATAGCTCCACTAGCATGTGCAGCAAGGAAGGCATAATTTGAGTCTGTATATATATTTATAATTTATCCTTCCTCTAGGGTTAAGGCTCAGGTTAGAGCTATCAGTTCAACCTTCTGGACTGAAGTGTTGGGAGGGAAAGGTTTTGCTGCTTTGACACTATGTGGACTCACAATAAAATCCCCTGCCCTCCTGACTTCATGCTTCATAAAGCTACTGCTGTCAGTAAACCATTCATCCTCTGGGTTTTCTGTGGCTTGAACTGTTAGATTAGACCTACAGGCACTGGGCTGGTCAAGGGTTCTGAGGCAGGAATGTATTAGTTTGGAGCTCTCTTCAGGCATAAGCGTAGCTGGGTTGAGGATGCAGCAGGTTTTGTGGGTGAGCTCTCAGGAGTCAAGGAGCACGGCCTGGTATTAGTAAGGCACCTTCAGTTAGCCAGTGGTGGCCTTTAATTCCCAGAATCCCTTATACTTAATGAAAGGTCTAGACATCCAGTGGCTGTCCAAAGGATGCTAGTTTCTTCCTGTAGTGAAGCAGTGGCAGCTACTGCCAGGAGGCAGCCAGGCCAACCTTGGGTCATGAAATCCAGTTGTTTGGAAAAATACCTGATAGACTGAGAAACTTGCCCATATATGAGAACACCCCAGAGCTGTGCCTTGCTTTTCAGCCACGTACAGGATGAATGGCGTTTTCAGGTTGGGATGACTGAGAGCAGGGGTTCTGGTGAGGGCCTGGTTGATACCATTAAAAGCCTTTTCTTGTTCTCCATTCTAAATGGTTCTGTGTCTGAGCATTCATATAGAGGTTTAGCCATTAGCCCCAATCTTGGAATCCAGATTCTATGAAATCCTGCCATGACCAGAGAGGTAAAGAGATGTTTCTTTGTCTTTGTTTTTGTTTAGTCGCTCAGCTGTGTCTGACTCTTCTGCGACCCCATGGACTGTAGCCCACCAGGCTCCTCTGTCTATGGGATATCCCAGGCAAGAATACTGGAGTGGGTTGCCATTTCCTTCTCCGAGGGATCTTCCTGACCCGGGGATTGAACCTGTGTCTCCTGCATCGCAGGTAGATCTTTGTAGTGCTTATGCCTAAATATAGCTTGTTTTCTGTATGGAGAAAACTCTCTATTTTGGGGGTTTGTGGTAAATCCCAGATAATTAACTCATCGATTTGAGATTTGTTGTGCCTTTGAAAGGCTCCGTAGCCCCAAGGAGATTAAGGACTTAATGGTGTTTTGATCCGAGACCTCCATGGTGAGGTACATACTAATATATCATGTACATACCTGTTGAATAGCCTGTTCTTTTAGGTGTATCTTCCACAGTTATTGTCTAGGGCCTGAGAACAAGTGTGGGCTGACCAGAAAACCCTGACACTATAGTGTCCAGGTGTATTGTTGCATTTGGCTTGAGTGGTGGTTAGTCCATTTAAAGGCAAACAAATACTGTGAGGAGTGATATGTTGTTTAGTGGCAAAGTCGTGTCTAACTCTTGACAGCCTACAGACTGCAGCCCATCGGGCTCCTCTCTGTTCATAGGATTTCCCAGGCACGAACACTAGAGTGGGTTGCCATTTTCTTCTCCAGGGGATTTTCCCGAGCCAGGAATCAAACTCACAGCTCCTGCATTGGCAGGCAGACTCTTTGCCACTGAACCACCAGGGAAGCTGAGTGGTGGTTAGTCAGCTTAAAGGCAAACGAATATTGTTAGGAAGGATATACTGGGATGCAAAAGAAGGGATCCTTATAGCTGAGCATGGTAAAGCATTTAGCATCCTCAGGGATTTGGGCTGATACCTTATAAAGATTGACCACAAGGGGGTGAATAGGCACCACGGCATCATTTCCTGCTCTAAGGTTTTGTATCACTTGAAATTCCCCAGTAGACTTCATAATTGGAAAATAGGAGTGTTGCTTGGAAACTGGCAGGGCAACAAGAGGCCATGATTTAAGAACTTATCTTTGAGGGCTTTTAACCCCTTCTTTGCTTCAGATTTTGTGGGGTATTGTCTCTTGTTAGGGTAAGTGGCTTCTGGCCTAAGCCTAATTCTTACAGGTTGGGCACTGATGGCCCTCCTGGGTTCTCCTTGTTCCCAAAATGCAGGTTCACTCCCTGTAGAATATGGCTGGGAGTAGGACCTTGCTCTCTGGCTGGCTCATGTAGGTCAGAGTCAGTATATGGGGCTGCTCCAGCTGTCCTAATTGTTTAATGGTTCCAAGGTCCCTTCCCAGTAGTGGGGTAGGACACTCAGGGACAACCAGGAAGACACGTGAGATCAAACACTGTTCAGGTTGTCAAGGGAGAGGACAGTGAAGTAACAGGTGGGAGATTTTCCATCGACACAGTCACTGTGCAACTTTTGGAAGAAAGAGGCCCAGTGTGAGCAGAGTAAGTGACCCCCATATCCATTAAAAAGTCGATCTTACCTGCCATGTCAGGGACCACCCAGAGCTCCTCGATGGAGATAGACCTCTCAGAAAGAGACCCCAGAATCCCCGCATCAGTTTAGCTTGAGCCCTGGCCTGTCTTTTCTCTTGTTGGGCTCTCTCTTCCTCTTCCTCTTGATCTCAATTATTTTCTACCCCAAAGGCCACCTCTAGGAGTTGGGTCACCAACTGTACCTTTTGTAGTTTCTGCCTAATATCAGGGGCAGACTGACTGATCAAATATTGTCACAGCAGGGATTTGCCCTCCAGATTGGAGGGTCCCATGTTAGTAAATTTCCCCAAAGACTCCACAAGTAGTCCCTTAAAGAGGACTGGGTTTTCTTTTTCTTCTTGGCACACTCCTTTAACCCTTGCATAGTTAACTGGCATTTTGATAGATTTTCTCATCCCTTGTAATACATAGTGGGTCATGTGTTTCATGGCTTCTATTCTCTTCTAGAATTTAGAATTCCAGTGGGGCTCCTGACTTAGAACTGGGACTCAACGCATAACAAAATGTTCCGGTCAGTCCCTGGCGAGCTGGTCACTGTTCCCCTGGGCTGCCGCCCAAATTCTCTGTTTTTCCTCAGGGCCAGAGGAAGTATTATAGATAGAACTATTTGGACATCTTTCCAAGGTAAATCAAAGGCCAGAGTTAAAGCCAAAAACCCTGCAATAACGTTAATAGTGTCTTCAGAAAATTGGCCCAGTCTCTGTCTGCCTTGGGCTAAATCAGTTAAAGAAAACAGCACATGTACTCTGACTGTCTCTTCACTGATTTTCTGAGAGAGGGCATTCTCTGATCCTGGGTGATAGACGGTTCCACTGTGGGTTACCCCTGGGGGCACCAGTCTTTCTCATGGGGTGATGAAGGGTATATGGGACATAAGGAGGTGAAGCTGGGATTGGTCAGAGGGATCTTGGATGTTCAGTGGCTCTGAGGAAGCAGGGGAGACTGGGTTTCACCCTTGAAAATTGGGGAAGGTTAAAAGGGGCTCACCTAAAATGTCGGGAGTGCTTTCTGAGTCCCCAGGCTTTTGATTACAGGAGCAGATAGATAAAGCAGCGTGTTGATAAAGAAAGAACCATGAAGACTGCAACTTAGGGAACCTCAGTCTATTTTCCCATCTTGTGACAGTAAAGATCCAGTTGCAAGATGGTATTGTAATTTAGATACCCATATTCAGGTCATTTTTCTCCATCCCCCTAACTTACATAAAGGCAAGGCTGTGTTACAGTACAGGTTAAGTTTTTGTCTTTTCAATCCTCTAGGTTTTTAAAATTTACAATTTGGGATGTTCTTGGTGGCTCAGATAGTAAAGAATCCACCTGCAATGCAGGAGACCTGGATTCTATAACTGGGTCAGGAAGACCCATGTAGAAGGGAATAGCTACTTACTTCGGTATGCTTGCCTGGAAAATTTCATGAACAGAGGAGATTGTGGGGCTACAGTCCTTGGGGTGACAAAAAGTCAGACACGACTGAGCCTCTAACACTACAATACTACTAAGGATACATTCCAGAGGTGTTTCTTATGACTTAGAAGAAGATCCTCTGATGTTGAGTAAACTTCAGCCAAGAGCTGTCCTAGAAATGAAGTCCAGAGTCCTGGAGACATTTACACGGAGGTTTTTATCAGAGGGAGGTGCAATGTCTTCTTAATTCCCTTCTCATCTAAGAGGATTTTGAGCATCCTCTACTCTCCCATGGCTTCCTAACCAGACGTCTCTGGTCCACCCAGTCCCTCTCATGAGGGATCCCCAATAGGGGACATTTTAACCAGTGCCACTGTTTGCCAGGACTGTCCTTGAGGGGGATCTGTTGTCTATTAAGCTCATCTCCTATAACCGTTTCCCTGTGTTGGGGTGTATTCTGTTATATTGAGCATCTATAAAACCTAGGATGTGGCCTGCTTGGAAGTGGGCAGCCCAGTAGGTAGTTGTAACTGTAGGGACTGCCAGGTGGAGGAGTGAAGGATATCCTAGAGGTGCAGAAAGGAACTCTTGGGGGAATTGAAGGGCTTCTCTGGTGGGAAATTGAAGTTGGGTGCAGTGGAAAATGCCATGAGGGTCAGAAAATGAGGGCCTAGAGGTGGGAGTATTCTCATGGGATTATTTTGGACATAACATAAGGTGAGACGAGACATTAGAAGAACCCAGACCCTTTCCCCTATCTCTTGGGAAGCTGTAATAAAATCAGGGAGAGCCTGATGATTCTATCTGATACAGGCAACAGCAAGTTTGGACAATGTTTCCCATGTAATTTAACATAACAAATGAACTCAGTCTAGGATCTTTCTTTAGGGTTCTACAGGGGCTCTTTGAAGTACCCCAAAGAGGCCTAAGGTTAGAAGAAGTTTGGCTAGAATTTGATATTTGGGGAGGCTCTCAAAAATCGCAAAAAAATTTTTTTAGCAACTTTACTTTTGGCTGTGCTGGATCTTTGTTGGTGTGTGGGCTTTCTCTACTTGTGGTGAGCAGTGGCTACTCTGCAGTTTTGGTGCAAAGGCTTCTCGTTGTGGTGGCTTCTCTTCTGCAGGCCTAGGCTCTTGGGAGTGTGGGCTCAGTAGTTTGGACTCCCAGGCTCGAGGGCACTGGCTCAATAGTTGGCACAGGGGCTTAGTTGCTCCATGGCAGGTGGGATCCCCCCAGAACAGAGATCAAACCAGTGCCCCCTGCACTGCAGGCAGATTCTTTACCACTGACCCACCAGGGAAGCCCCTCAAAATGTTTTAAAACACCCAGTCAGATAGAATCATAGGGTAAAACAATTACTCGTTGAGCTAAGATGAAAAAAATTTTCAAAAGTAAATACAGATCACTTAAGGGCATAGGAACTCATATGATCAGATATCAAAAGGCGTATTCTAGGAAAACTTTGTTCCCTTGTGGGAGAGAAACCAAATCCAGTCTTGTATCAACCTTCTCTTAATAAAATGTGTTTATCACATACGAAATTCTTTCCGCAGTGTTCCTCTTTCACAAACCTGCTACTTTTTGTAGCCATAGTTTGCCTCTAGTCTTTCCCCATTCACAAAGTCAATTCCAGGACAAAATCACCCTTTTCCCTTTCAACAAAATACATTTCCATTCCTCATACCTTCTTTTCTGGAAACACACATCCCACTTTCCTTAAGCCACCATGAACTGTCTTCTACATTAGCATTTCATAGATTGGTAAAGAACATCTCAAAGTGGCACAAAACATCTATAGTTTTCCTCTTACAAGAAAACAAAAGTAGGTAAATTTGGACCTGTTTAGCTATTAGTATTCCCAATATTTTGCTTTATTTGAAATGGCCTGGATGTTCAATGAATTTGTATCATTTAGCTTAATTTAGTTTAAATTTACCAAAATTTGAGAGTGTTTTATTTTTTTTAATATAAATTTATTTATTTTAATTGGAGGCTAATTACTTTACAATATTGTAGTGGTTTTGCCATACATTGACATGAATCCACCATGGGTATACATGTGTTCCCCATCCTGAACCCCCTCCCCACCTCCCTCACCATCCCATCCCTCTGGGTCATCCCAGTGCACCAGTCCCGAGCACCCTGTATCATGCATCAAACCTGGAGTGGTGATTCATTTGATATGATACATATGATAATATACATGTTTCAATGCCATTCTCCCAAATCATCCCACCCTCACCCTCCCCCACAGAGTCCAAAAGACTGTTCTACACATCTGTGTCTCTCTTGCTGTGACAGAGTGTTTCAGACAATTATTGCCATGCTGCTGCTTCTAAGTCACTTCAGTCATGTGCAACTCTTTGTGACCCTATGGACTATAGCCCACCAAGCTCCTCTGTCCATGGGATTCTCCAGGCAAGAATACTAGAGTGGGTTGCCATGCCCTCTTCCAGGGGATCTTACCAACCCATGGATCGAACCCGGGTCTCCTGCATTGCAGGCAGATTCCTTACCACTGAGCCACCAGGAAACCCCAATTATTGCTATAGAGTTTAGTAAAATGTTCTTATCCCAGTTATATATAGTTAAAAAGTTAATCATATGAGCTTATTTTTCCTGTTGATAAATTTCATAACAGAAACAATATGCACTTACTGTCACTAACCCTAGGTAAAATAAAAGTATAATGCTTAAAGTTGATCACTCTAAAGTTAGATGTGTATTAATTAAACCCACAAGCTTAAGCTAGCACTAATACCAGATATTGATTAAATATTGAATATTTCCCAGGTCACGTGAACCCAAAATGTATCCTGGTGAGCCTCTTTTATATTTTTGAGAATGTATACAAGTGCTCATTTTCCTTTAAACCAATTAAATACAGCTCATTTAGAAGTTGATTTTTGTATAAACATAGTTTTCCTCAAATTTAAAATGGCTCTTTTTTCCCACCTTAGTCTGGGGAACTACAGATGAATCAAGAGAGCCCAGGCAGAATAGTTACACAGGAAAAGCAGAGGAGGGAAATATGCAAGACCCTTATTATCTTTTTGTTCTCTAAAATCCCACCAAGTAACTTAAGGCTGGTTGTTGTTGTTTAGTCGCTAAATCATGTCAGACTTTTTGCAACCCCATGGACTGTAGCACGCCAGGCTTCCCTGTCCATCACCAACTCCCAGAGCCTACTCAAACTCATATCCATTGAGTTGGTGATGCCATCCAGCCATCTCATCCTCTGTCGTTCCCTTCTCCTCCTGCCTTCAATCTTTTCCAGCATCAGGGTCTTTTCCAATGAGTTGGCTCTTCCAATCAGGTGGCCAAAGTATTGGAGCTTCCGCATCACCCCTTCCAATGAATATTCAGGGCTGATTTCCTTTAGGATTGACTGGTTTGATCTCCTTGTAAACATAGGAGTGATTTCTATTAGAAGTACTTTAGCCGCTTTAGCTTCCTTCTCTGTCCTAGTGGAGAGGCCTCTACTCATCCAGCGAAAGTATCTGTAAAGACTAGTAAGTATTGAAGCCCTGGAAAGAGGGTATGTAAGCGAAATCTATTTGCTAGTCCTCTCCTGGCTAAGTCCCCTGTTGCTTACTGGGCTCACAGGGTGGGGAGGCTTGATGTTGTCTCCTGGATTGTGGATGGTGCAGAGCTTGCAGGCTCAGTAACACTTCTGGTTGTATCTGGGATCCCTTTCTCTGTTAAAAAAAAAAAAATCAGAAAACAATTGTAGACATTGCATCTGTCCCCAGATGGAGAGAATCATGTAGCACTTTCATAATATTCCATTGGGAGAAAAAGGTATGAGTAATTTCTGATCGATGCATTACCAGCCATCTGTCTCCTTAGTTTCCCCTTGGTCCTGTGCACAGGTCTCTTTGGAAGTTGAGTGTCTGGGTATAAGGTTAGAAGGGGTAAGAGATGGGATCAATGCCAGTTCTGTTATGGTCATCAAGGCTGTATAGCTGCATGGGCATGTAACATTAAGGAAGACATACTTTGAGTCTGGGTATATATTTATAATTTTTCCTTCCTCTAGGGTTAAGGACCAGGGTAGAGCTCAGTTCATCCTAGGCTGAAATGTAGGGCGGGAAAGATTTTGCTGCTTTGACGCTATGAATGCTCACGATAGCATCCCCTGCCCTCCCGACTCTGTCCTTCATAAAGCTACTGCTGTCAGTAAACCACTCACCACTCCTCCTCAGTGTTTTCTGTTACTTGATCTGTTAGATGAGACCTACAGGCATACACCTGGTCAAGGGATCTGAGGCAGGAATGTTGGCTCTGGGCTCTGGTCAGGCATAAGTGTAGCTGGGATGAGGGTGTGGCAGGCTTGGAGGATAAGCTCTCAGGAATTGAGGAGTAAAGCCTGGTTCTTAGGACCACAGGCTTCAGTCAGCGCAAGGTTCAGTTCAGTTCAGTCGCTCAGTTGTGTCCAACTCTTTGCGACCCCATGGACTGCAGCACGCCAGGCCTCCCTGTCCATCACCAGCTCCCGGAGTTCACCCAAACTCATGTGCATTGAGTCGGTGATGCCATCCGACCATCTCATCCTCTGTCGTCCCCTTCTCCTCTCACCTTCAATCTTTCCCAGCATCAGGGTCTTTTCAAATGAGTCAGCTCTTTGCATCAGGTGGCCACAGTATTGGAGTTTCAGCTTCAACATCAGTCCTTCCAATGAACATTCAGGACTGAATTCCTTTAGGATGGACTGGTTGGATCTCCTTGCAGTCCAAGGTCTCTCAAGAGTCTTGTCCAGCACCACAGTTCAAAAGCATCAATTCTTTGGTGCTCAGCTTTCTTTAGTCCAACTCTCATATCCATACATAACTACTGGAAAATCCATAGCCTCAACTAGACGGACCTTGACTAGCCCATGGTGGCCTCCTTCAATCCCCAGAATCCCTGTACTTGATGAGGGGTCTGGACATCAGCGGCTGTTCAAAGGTAAGCTTGTTAGCTTCTTCTCCTAAGGAAGCAGTAGCAGCTACTTCCTGGAGGCAGCCAGGCCAACGTCAGGCCTGGGAATCTAGTTGTTTGGAAAAACAGCTAATAGGCTGAGGAACTTCTTCTAGCTTTTGAATAGGAACCCTGAGAGCTATCTCCTATTTTTCAGTTACGTAGAAGGTAATTTTTTTTTTTAATTGGGGTCACCCAGAGTAGGAACTCTGGAGAGGGCTTGGTGGATATTATTAAAAGTCTTTTCTTATTCTCCAATCCAAAGTACTGGTTTTGTACCTGGGCTTTTGGTGGCTTCAGATAGAGGCTTAAACATTAGTCAGAACCCTGGAATCCAAATTCTGCAAAATCCTCTCATGCCTAAGAATACAAAGGTTTTTTTTTTTTTTTTTTTGTCTTTGAGGTGCTTTAACTTAATATAGCATGTTTTTTATTTAGCGATTAACGTATACTCTCAGGAATTATGTCTCAGATATTGACCCTGTTTCTCTGATACCTGTGCTGTTTTCTGGGAGATCATATAACCCTGGGCCCCACCGAAATTAAGGACTTAAATGGTGTTTTGATCTGAGACCTCAATTGTAGTGAAGTGAAGTCGCTCAGTCATGTCCAACTCTTTGAGACTCCGTGGACTCTTTGCCTCCTACTAGGCTCCTCCGTCCATGGGATTCTCCAAGCAAGAATACTGGAGTGGGTTGCCATTTCCTTCTCCAGGGGATCTTCCCGACCCAGGGATCGAACCCAAGTCTCCCACATTATAGGCAGATGCTTTAACCTCTGAGCCACCAGGGAAGCCCTCTCCATTGTAGAGTACATACTAATATGTCCTCTCCATACTGTAGAATAGTGCCTTCTTTTATATGTATTTCTCTTAGTTCCTTTCCTTGCGCCTGGGTGAACAAGTGTGGGCTGTCCTGAAATCCCTGAGGCAGTTCTGTCCAGGTGTATTATTGCATTTGGCTCAAGTGGGGCTTAGTCCATTCAAAAGCAAACAGATACTGAGATAGAAAAGAAGGCACCCTTGAGGTCGAACACAGTAAACCATTTAGCATCTCCCATCGAGTATTACAAGAATTGGCCACAAAGGGGAATGCATAGAGACCACAGCATTATTGACTGCTCTAAGGACATGTACAATCCCCATTTGGCTCAGCAAGTGGCGGAATAGCGGTATTCCAGGAGACTGACAGGGCACTAAGAGGCCACGTTTTAAGAATTTATGTATGAGGGGTTGCAAACCTGTTTTTGCTTCCAACTTTATGGGGTACTGTCTCTTGTTAGGGTAAGTGACTTCTGGCTTAAGGCTAATTTTTACATGTTAGGCATTTATAGTCTTCCCAGGGGTTCCATTGTCCCAAACTGCAGGGTTTATTGCATGGAGATTATGGCTGGGAACAGGCCCTTGGTCTTCCAGCTGATTTGTCTTAGAGTCAAAAAAAAAAAAAAAAAAAAAGGGTTACCCGGGACCTCCTAACTGTAATATGGCCCTGGGGGAGCCCAGGAGGTCTCTACCCAGTGGTGGGTGACAGCTAGGGACAATAAAAGCCACATAAGCTGAAACACTGTCAGATTGGCAAGTGAGAAGCCCAGTGAAGAAACCGATGTGAGGCTTTCTGTCGACACCAGTCACAGTACAGGTTTTGCAGGAAACAGGCCCAGTGTGAGAGATCGGGACAGATTTAGTGGCCCCTTTATCAATTAAAAAAATGATTTTCTTACCTGTCACATCAAGGACCACACAGGCTCTTTGATGGAGTTAGACACTTCATGAGAGGGAGCTGTCAGAATCCCTGGGTCACCTTAGTCATCCAGCATGGCCATCTTGGGAGCAGTTCTTCTCCTTTAGAACTGGGGACAGTCCCGCCACCAGTGACCTGTTTGTTTGCAGACTGGGCATGGACACGCGTGTTCTTTGTGACACTTTTGGGCTCTGTGGCTGATTGATTTACACTTGAAGCATTCCCCCTTGCTGGTTTTACCTCTAGGCATGTGGTTAAACTTTTTGGCCTCCTTAGGTTGTCCTGAGGTTGCAAGGCATAGCTGATGGCTATGCCCATCAGTTTAGCTTGAGCCCTGGCCTGCCTGTTCTCAGGTTCTCTCTTCCTCCTCAACTTGAGCTCAAACATTAAATACCCCAAAGGCCACCTCTAAGAGTTGGATCACTGGGGTTTGTGGGCCTGATTGTAACTTTTGGAGTTTCCAACTCATATCAGGGGCAAACTGGCTGATCAAATGTTGGCACAGCAGGGACTGACCCTTGAGAGTGGAGGGTTCAGTGTTAGTAAATTTTCTATAAGCGTCCACAAGATGTTCCTGAAAGAAGGCTGTGTTTTCTTTTTCTTCTTGAGTCACTCCTTTAACCCTTTCATAGTTAATTGGCTTTTTGATAGATCTTCTCATACCTCCTAATACACAGTGGGTCACGTGTTTCATGGCTTCTGTACCCTTTCGGATTTGTAATACCAACGGGGCTCCTGACTTGGAACTGCGTCTCCACCCATAAACAGAATGTTCAGGTTGGTCAAGCTGGTCACTGTTCCTCTGGGCTACTGCCCAAATGCTCTGCTTTTCCTCAGGGCCAGAGCAAGCATTATAAATAGGACTATTTGGACATCCTTCCAAGCTAAATCAAAGGCCAGAGTTAGGGCCTGGAACCCAGAAAGAAACTTACTAGTGCCTTCAATAAACTGTCCCAGTCTCTTTTTGCACTGGGCAGTTAAAGAGAAGGGTGCGTGTACTCTGTGTCTTCTCCATTTGCCACTTCCCTAAAAGAGGGCATATTTCTTTGATCCTGGGTGCTAGGAAGTTCCACTCTGAGTTACACTGGGGGCACTAGTCTCCATTCAGGGGTGATAAAGGGTGTATGGGACATAGGGAGGTGAGTTTAGGATTGGTCAGAGTCATCTGGGAAATTCGGCTTTGGGGAAGCAGGGGAGAGCTTAGTTTCACCCATGAAAATTGGGGAAGTTAAAAGGAGATCATCTAAAATGTTAGGAATACTTTCTGATTCCTGAGGCTTTTGATTGCAGGAGCCGGGTAGAGCAGGGTTTTGGTAAAGAACATTGAAGGCTTGAACATTCCAATCTTGCAACAGTAAAGATCCAATTGCAAGATGGTATTGTATTTAGAGACTCATTTTCAGGCCATTTTTCTCCATCCCCGTAACTTATATAAAGGCCAGGTAGTGTTACAGTAGAATTTGTGTTTCACTGTTCACCTTATCTGTTTGTAAAACATTCAGTCTTTAAGGATACATTCCAGGGGTGTTTATTCTGGCTTAAAGGAGGATCCTCCCATGCTGAGTAACCTGCAACCAATACCGCTCCTAGAAATGAAGCCCAGCATCCCGGGAGACATTCACTGAGGACTTTTACAGAAGGGGGTCAGAATGTGCTCTGAATTCTCTTCTTCCCTAATGGAATTTTGAGGGTTCTCTACTCTCCCATAGATTCCTAACTAGATGTCTCTGCTCAACCCAGTCCCTTGCATGGCGGGTCCCCAGGCGGGGACATTTGAACCAGCGCCAGTGTATTGTTGGGACTTGCCTTGAGGGGAATCTATTGTCTGTGAGGCAAATGTCTATACCACTTTCCCCTATGTTGGGCTATATTCCTTGAGATTGAACATCTATAAAGCCTAGAATGTGGACTTGGAAGTGGCTAGCCCAGTAGGCAGTCACGTGTATGAGCTGCCGAGGCCTGGAGTGAAGGCGGTCCTAGAGGTGCCAGAAGGTACTCCTAGAGGAATTGGAGTTGGGCTCAGTGACAACGCAATGGGGGTCAGAAGATGAAGGCCTGGAGGTGGGAGTATTCCCATGGGATTTTTTTGGACCTAGAGTGAGGTGAGAGACTAGACAGCAAAAGAACCCAAAACCCTTTCCCCTGTTTGGCAGGTATGATTGAATTGGAGAGGGCCTGATGATTCTGTCTGACACAGGCAACAGCCAGTGTCTCCCACATAATTTAACATACCAAATGATCCCGATTAGTTTAGGATCTCTTTGGGGGATGCTCTAGGGACCCTTTGAATCACCCCCAAATTAGCTAGAGGTCAAAAGAACTCTAGTTAAAATTTGATATTGGGAAGTCTGTCAAAAATCTCAAAAAGTTTTAAAATACCCAGTCTGATAGAATAATGGGTCCCTGTGAAAACAATTATTCCTTGAGCTAAGGCGAAAAATAAATTTCAAAAGTAAACACAGACACTTATAGGTAGGCACTGGAACTCACAATGTGATAGCAAAGGAGTATTCCAGGAAAACTTTGTTCTCTTAGGAGAGAGAGAAACCAAACCCAGTCAGCCTACTGGACTGCATCAGCCTACTCTTGAGAAAATCCATTTACCTAATTCAGCTCAATCCAACCTTAGAAAATCCTGACCACCAACAAAATTCTTTTCTCAATGTTCCTCTTCTGTGAACCTCCTACAGCTTTCTATAGCCATACTTTGTCTCTTATTCTTTGCACTAGGAAGTAACCAGCAAGTCACTCTTTTTCCTTTCAACAAAATGTATTTCCATTCCTCACATCTTCTTTTCTGAAAACACACATCCTTCTTTTCTTAAGCAGCCACGAACTGTCTTCTGCATTAGCATTTTATAGATTGGGAAAGCGCATCTCAGGGTGGCACCAAACATTGTAGTTTCTCTCTCGCAAGAAGACAAAATAGGTAAAACTTGACCTGCTCAGCAATTAATATTCCCAATATTTTATCTTATTTGAAATGGCTTGGATATTCAACTATTTCCTATCATTTAACCTCATTTAGTTTCAACTTACTTTCATTGGAGAGAGTATTTTAGGTGGATGTTTCCAAAACATAATTATTGCTATAGAGTTTATCAAAAAGTTCTTATCACAGTTACATTTACTTAAAAATTTAATCATGTCAGCTGACTTTCCCTGTTAGCAAATTTCATGACATAAACGATATACTCTTTCTGACTTTCAATAACACTAGGCACAATGAAAGTATAATACTTAATGTTGATCACTCTAAAAACAGGCCTGTATTAATCCTTGAAATTTAAGCTAACTTTAATATCAGGTTATTTAAATATTTAGCGTTTCCCAAACCTCATGAACTTGAAATGTATTCTGGTGAACCTCCTGTATATTTCTGAGAATGCATATAAGTACTGTTTCCTTTCAGTCAGTTAAATAGAGCTCGTTTACAAGTTAATTTTTTACCTAAAGACAGAGCCAGAGATCTCATGGTTTTCCTCTTGAATATAGAATGGCCCTTCCCCCTCTTCAGTCTGGGGGATGACAGATGGTCCTGAGAGCCCGGGCAGAAGAGTCGCAGTACAGAGAGATGCAGACCCTCGATCAGGTCTGTTCGTTAAACTGCAAGGGCAGAGGAGGGAGAAGGCAAGCTCCTGTCTTTGCTTTGTGTTCTCTAAAATCCCACCAGGTAACCCAAGGCTGGAGTATCAGGCAGGTGGGCGGCTGTGTATTTCAAGGTGTAAGTGCACCACCAGGCCCACAGTGTTGGCAGAGACTTGGAGGAGCAGTTGGACAGAGATACGTAAAAGAAGGATCCCAATGACAAAACTTAGACACACAAAAGAAGTTTTCAGAATGAATGGTACTGGAGTGCAGGTGTAAGGATCGGGGAAGAGGTAAAGGGAGGAGAGACGGAAAAGGCTGAAAAAGAAAGAGGCAGCAGGGAAACAGAGTTGAGAATACTGGGACCAAAGGACTTCCAGCCTCTACGTGATACGAGGTTTGAACGTCAGTCACTCTTACAAATGTGTCATCAAGGAGAGCCCACCGGACCAAGGTCTGTCTACACAGAGTGAGGTGAGCCTCTCCCACCTCTGTCTGTCACCCTTCAAGGGGAACCTTTGCCATCCAGAGGGAGCAGGTCTCAGATGGTGACAGGAGTAATGCTGTAGCTGCCTGGCGTCCACTCTCTTGGTAAGAGGGGACAGAGAGGAGAAGTAGAGCGATTTCAGGAGAGGGAGGAGGACAAGGGGAGGAGAAGGGATCCTGAATGAGGGTTCTGATGCCCCCAGGGATCTAAAAGGCCAACTTAGGAAACGCAGTGATGCTGAAACAAGACGTTCAAGTGGTCACCTGTCACCCACAGGGAAACTGTGGTCAGTGGTCTCAGAGATGCCTGGATCCTGTCCCCATAACGGGACAAGTGCCCAACATTAGGTACCATAAATCTGATGCCTACCAGTGTTTTTGATCTTCCCTAATCAGAAATCAGTCCTGAATATTCACTGGAAGGACTGATGCTGAAGCTGAAGCTCCAATACTTTGGCCACCTGATGCAAAGAACTGACTCATTGGACGAGACCCTGATGCTGGGAAAGATTGAAGGCAGGAGGAAAAGGGGATGACAGAGGATGAGATGGTTGGATGGCATCACTGACTCAATGGACATGAGTCTGAGTAAACTGGGAGTTGGTGATGGACAGGGAAGCCTGACGTGCTGCCATCCATGGGGTCACAAACAGTAGGACATGACTGAGCAACTGAACTGAACCAGAGCCTGTCAGTTATCTTGCAAGTAGACTGGAGTGGTGGAAGGAAGAAAAGAAAGTTAATGGCTTTGGGTACTTAGGCTTGGGTAAGTCTCTTTGTTCTTCCTTTTTAAAATCTATTTATTTATTTAAATTGTATATTTGGCTGTATCAGGTCTCTGTTGTGGCATGTGGCATCTTCATTGCGTCATTCAGGATCTTTCAGACACAGCCCATGTTTCTCCAGTCTCGGCACATGGGCTTAGTTGTTCTGCGGCATGTGGGATCTTAGTTCCCCAACCAGTGATTGAACGTGCATCCCCTGCATTGCAAGGCGGATTCTTAACCTCTGCACCACCAGGGAAGTCCCTGTTTATCCTTCCTGAATAAGAGCTTTAGGTCTTGGAGAGGCTCACTCATCCACCTAGATTTTTCAGGCTGTTCAGGGTCCTCTGTGTCCTGTGGAGTCTTGGGGAAAGGGCGGTGGGGGTGGGATTCACAGGAAGGGTTGGAATGTGGGTCTTTTGATTCCTATAACATATTAGTAGATGCGGGTGTCAACTAAAAAATATAGTCACAACGTGAAAGTAGAGAGTTATTTTTTTTTTGGTGGGAATGTTTAGGACTCCAAGCCCAGGAGATTGCATCTCAGTAGCTCTGAGAAAACTGCTCCAAGGAGGCAGGAGGGGGAAGTCAGGCTATATACAAGTGTGCAACTAAGGGAGCAGGGAGTCTGAACATCAAAGATCAGGTATCAAATTAAGGAATTTAGCCTTCTATACATGGGAAGATGCATGCTTCTGGGCTCACTGAATTCATTCCTTTCATATGCACCTCAGCTATCTGGGGCCAATCCTGTTCCCCGTTCACCTTAAGGAGTGGCAGATGGCTGCTTTTCGCGTTCCCCCAGCTCCTCAGCAATCAGCACAGGGGGTGGCAGCATCCACTGGATCGCAGTTTTGGGAGCCATCATTCACATTTGGAGGCCAAAAATTGCTGATTGCCATGACAATTCTTGTTTATTGATATGGCAGGAGATATTTTCATTTCACAGTTCCTCTCCATGGTCATAAATCTGACTATATTTGGGAGACATTTCATGACCTTTTTTTTTTTTTTTTTTTTTCGTCCCCTGGTATCGGGAGGCTCATCTAAGATCAGGCGAAGGTCCTCGTTGATATGTCACTCCAGGTGTTAATTTCTGGATGATGCACATTGATAAGTAATAAAAGATGTTCTGGATCCTCTATCTTCTAACTTAATAGGGTCCAGGAGGTATTTCCCTTATTGCCTCCTCCCATACCTAGAATCACATTATAACAATTATTCTATGTCATAAATGTGATCTATTTCTTCAAGATGTTTAGCCATCATTAATTTGGCCAGAGGCCTGGTTATACATAATACAAAAGACAACAATCTTAAAAGATTACAAGTAATACAGCTAATAAGGTGATTAAAGTTACAAGCAGGGATTTAAGCCATGGGCTTTCAGAACCAAACCATCTTCCTAAAACATCACCCATTAGAGGATTATCTGGTATGGAAGCACAACATTCAGTTTGAATTATAGCACAGGTGCTCCCTTGAGATGCTGTAAGGACATTAAGGGCCATATGATTGTGTAAGACAGCGTTTCTCCTTATAGAGACCTCAGAATTTAGTAGACTAATAGCCTGGTTGCTATCATTTAATGCCTTTTGAGTGAATGTTGTTAAGGCTTCAATGTGAGAAATAACATTTTCCAATCCTACTGAAGGTGTAAAATGGCTGCTATGTGATCATACCAGTGAAACACTGATCTCTTGGGTCATGGGACTCCTATTAATGGTAAATTTGCAGGAGTCACGTTTAAATTTATACATAAGTGGTCTCGAGCCCCAGGGAATCCTAAAGTACATCTTTCTGGCTAATCTGGTGGAAGCCAGGGTCATAGACTGGATCCACAAAGCCATTGATTCCAGTTAGGTACTGCTGCTGCTGCTGGTAAGTTGCTTCAGTCGTGTCCGACTCTGTGCGACCCCATAGACGGCAGCCCACCAGGCTTCCCTGTCCCTGGGATTCTCCAGGCAAGAACACTGGAGTGGCTTGCCATTTCCTTCTCCAATGTGTGAAAGTGAAAAGCGAAAGGGAAGTCGCTCAGTCGTGTCCGACTCCTAGCGACCCCATGGACTGCAGCCCACCAGGCTCTTCCATCCATGGGATTTTCCAGGCAAGAGTACTGGAGTGGCTTGCCATTTTGGACATCTAATCCAATCTGTCCCATATCAATCACTATCTTTAAAGAGAAATGGTACTTTGGCAGTTTTCATAAGACACTCAGCCTAATTTTCTAGTGTTATTTGGTTAATTATCTTTGGTATGATTGAATTGTTTCCAGCACAGGGAGCCTTTAGGCTTAGATGACCATAGCCTGGTGTTGGCCAGATAAATCCATCCCTTAAGTGAGCAAGTGTCTCTCCTAGTAGTCTAGAGTTTACTTTTTTTTTTCTTGACTAGAATTGCTTGTTGCTGTTACTGAGCTTGAGTAACCTTAGGGGAAAATTCATATTTATGGCCAGAATTAGTATGTTTGATTGGTCAAGTGAGTGGGTCCCATCTACTGATATTAGTAGTAGCCCAGACAGAACTATAATTCCTTTCTTCTAAAATAAACTAAGAGCCATCCAGTCAGAGCCTTGGAGGGGAGAAACCCATCAAGGTAAACCAGAAGTACTGGATGCAGGTAATTGACCACAAACCCAATAATTTTATTTCTAAAACTCGCATAAGATCATGCCCATGATAGACAAAACATTTGATTCATATGTAAGAGTCCAAGAAACTAAGAAGAAAATTTATGGACAATCATACAAGTGAGGTCCAGCATGTTGTGTTAGCTGTCTACTTGTAGTATCATCTTCTTCTTATCCTGGCCATGGTGTTTCCTTATTATTAGAGCATTGTTTTAAGGTGACTTTGAGGTCAGCAATTCTCTCTATAGACCAGTCTGGTACAGGAGCCCTTTTTAGGTGGGAAATGTGAATTCAAGGGTCAATTACCTTCAGTTTTGCTGTGCATGAGCTAGTCAAAAGAACCTAATAAGGGTCCTTCAATTTAGGTTGAAGGGAGTCCTTTAAGTGATCTCTTTTCCAATAAACATAGTCTCCTGGTTGTAAGTTATGGGACATCTGATCTTCATTTGAGGATCAGTTCAGTTCAGTTGCTCAGTCATGTCCAACTCTTTGTGACCCCATGAATTGCAGCACGCCAGGCCTCCCTGTCCATCACCAACTCCCAGAGTTCACTCAAACTCACGTCCATCGATTGGTGATGCCATCCGACCATCTCATCCTCTGTCGTCCCCTTCTCCTCCTGCCCACAATCCCTCCCAGCATCAGAGGCTTTTCAGGTGCGTCAACTCTTCACGTCAGGTGGCCAAAGTACTGGAGTTTCAGCTTTAGCATCAGTCCTTCCAGTGAACACTCAGGACTGATCTCCTTTAGGATGGACTGGTTGGACCTCCTTGCAGTCCAAGGGACTCTCAAGAGTCTTCTCCAACACCACAGTTCAAAAGCATCAATTCTTTGGCAGTCAGCTTTCTTCACAGTCCAACTCTCACATCCATACATGACCACTGGAAAAACCATAGCCTTGACTAGATGGACCTTTGTTGGAAGAGTAATGTCTCTGCTTTTGAATATGCTATCTAGGTTGGTCATAACTTTTCTTCCAAGGAGTAAGCGTCTTTTAATTTCATGGCTGCAATCACCATCTGCAGTGATTTTGGAGCCCCCCAAAATAAAGTCTGACACTGTTTCCACTGTTTCCCCATCTATTTCCCATGAAGTGATGGGACCAGATGCCATGATCTTCGTTTTCTGAATGTTGAGCTTTAAGCCAACTTTTTCACTCTCCTCTTTCATTTTCATCAAGAGGCTTTTTAGTTCCTCTTCACTTGCTGCCATAAGGGTGGTGTCATCTGCATATCTGAGGTTATTGATATTTCTCCCGGCAATCTTGATTCCAGCTTGTGCTTCTTCCAGCCCAGCGTTTCTCACAATGTACTCTGCATAGAAGTTAAATAAGCAGGGTGACAATATACAGCCTTGATGTACTCCTTTCCCTATTTGGAACCAGTCTGTTGTTCCATGTCCAACTGTTGCTTCCTGACTTGTGTATAGGTTTCTCAAGAGGATAGATTACTGCAGTAAGGTTTAGAAACAAGTTTAGAATGACTTGCCAATAAGTTGATTAAACCCTTGCAATAATATATCTCCCTTAAGTAATGTCGGATCATATAGTCCTTCATCCAATCTCATTGGTCTCCCTGTAATAATCACAAAGGGAGATATATGATGTTTGCCAAAGGAGTGGATATGAGGTTGTAGAGAACCAATGGAAGGGCCTGAGGCAAAGGTAAGGAATAAGAAAGTCATAATTTTAGCCAACTGAGTTTTAATTGTTCCATTTGTCCTGTTCACTAACCTAGAAGACCCGGGCTGATAGACACAATGGAAATGTTGCATAATCGGCCAAAGTTTACAAATTTCCGTAACAGCGTGTCCAGAAAAATGGGTCCCTCTGTCGCTATGTAGTTCAGAGGAGATTCCCCAGATGGGAATCCCTCTAAAAGCAGCTTCCCTACTGATGGTGCTGTGGCCCTTCTGCATGGTTAAAGATTTAAGTACAATGCACTTAGGAAACTTGGATATTTTTGCGATGTATAACATCTTAGTATAATCACTAGAATTATGACTGATAATATTATATCAGGACATGTCAGATGTTAAGGATTCCATATATATTTTGGAATATCTGTATTAATGATATTTATTTATATATTACAACCTAAAGTTTGTTTTCAATCACTTGATAATGTTTTTAAATTAAAAATACCAAATAAACTTAGCTTAACGTTCATCTCTGAGGTTCCTCAGAGATGTTTCTTTGAAGCATCCATCCCAGAGTCAGCTGGAGGCTAAAAAGTGTAGTTAGATTTTGATATTTGGGAAGTTTGTCAGAAATAGCAAAAAGATTTTAAAACACAGAATCATAGGTCCCTGAAACAATATCTATTCATTTAACCAAGATCACAAAGAAAATAAATGTAGATCATTTAAAGGCACAGAAACGCACACAAACTTTTATTGAAATTGACACTTAAAACAGACAGAAATAAAGTTTCCAGTCTTGTATTAGCTTAGTTAACTTCAATTTAAATTTAGTTAATCCTGACTATCTATAAAACTTTTCCCACAGAGTGCCTCTTTATAATCTCTCATCACTTTTTGTATCCAGCCTGTTTTTCACTTTTCATCCAAATAAAATCAACCAGCTCATTTTTTTTTTTTTACTAAAATTTAATTTCTCATATCTTCTTTACTAAAAACATGCATTTTATTTCCTACTGAATTTGAAAAGTTACTGTATTATTTCTAATAGCTTTAATTACATGTTTAAATTAGAATGCTCAACTTTTAAAACTTCAATTTTAGTAAAACTGAGAAATAGGCAACTATGTACTGTCTTTACATTAGCATTTTACAAATTGGTGAACTTAAACATCAGTGATAATTTTTAAAAACATTTGTTTTCTTGTAGAGAACAGCTTAAATGATACCAAACATTTTCATTGGTATTTTCAAATACTTTTTTTTTAAGTAATTGAAGTCTTAATATCTTTAAAATAAATAAATTTTCATCACTTATCTTCAGTTGGCACAGCTTTAGAATCTTAAGTTGCCAAACATCTGGAAAGATATTAATTAGACATTTCTAAAATATGCTTTGAAGTTTTATTCCAAAGTTTTTATCTTATTTATGTTTATCTTGAAGTTTCATCGTGTTCAGTTATTTTATTGAAAGAGATTAGTAAGGTCTTATTTATTAAACCTAAGTACAGTAATGTATTATACTTAATTTTGATGACTCTTAATTGACCTCTATATTAATTTAGATCTACAAGCTTTAACCATTACTATCATGTATCAACTTAATATTGAATATTTCCCAGTTCAATGAACCTGAAAGTCATCTGGCCAGTTTTTTTTTTTTTAAATAAGCTCTTTTTATTAAAATTAGATAGAGCTCTTTATAAATTCAACTTTAATAATATCTTTTTGAAGTAGAGATATCTCATATGTATAATGTGCACACAGACATAACAAACTAGACATCTCATGGCTTTACTTTTAGATATGAACAAAGTGTTCAGTTCAGTTCAGTCACTCACTCATGTCTGACTCTTTGCGACCCCTGGGACTGCAGCACACCAGGCCTCCCTGTCCATCACCAACTCCCGGAGTTTACCCAAACTCATGTCCATTGAGTCAGTGATGCCATCTAACCATCTCTTACTCTGTCGTCCCCTTCTCCTCCTGCCCTCAATCTTTCCCAGCATCAGGGTCTTTTCAAATGAGTCAGCTCTTCGCATCAGGTGGCCAAAGTATTGGAGTTTCAGCTTCAACATCAGTCCTTCCAATGAACACCCAGGACTGATCTCCTTTAGGATGGACTGGTTGGAACTCCTTGTAGTCCAAAGGACTCTCAAGAGTCTTCTCCAACACCACAGTTCAAAAGCATCAATTCTTTGGCACTCAGCTTGCTTTATAGTCCAACTCTCACATCCATACGTGACCACTGGAAAAACCATAGCCTTGACTAGATGGACCTTTTTTGACAAAGTAATGTCTCTGCTTTTTAATATGCTGTCTAGGTTGGTCATAACTTTCTTTTCAAGGAGTATGCATCTTTTAATTTCATGGCTGCAATCACCATCTGCAGTGATTTTGGAGCCCCCCAAAATAAAGTCAGCCACTGTTTCCCCATCTATTTCCCATGAAGTGATGGGACCGGATGCCATGGTCTTAGTTTTCTGAATGTTGAGCTTTAAGCCAACTCTTTCACTCTCCTCTTTCACTTTCATCAAGAGGCTCTTTAGTTGTTCTTCACTTTCTGCCATAAGGGTGGTGTCATCTGCATATCTGAGGTTATTGATATTTCTCCCAACAATCTTTTTTTTTTGATTCCAGCTTGTGCTTCATCCAGCCCAGTGTTTGTCATGATGTACTCTGCATAGAAGTTAAATAAGCAGGGTGACAATATACAGCCTTGACGTACTCCTTTTCCTATTTGGAACCAGTCTGTTGTTCCATGTCCAGTTCTAACTGTTGCTTCCTGACCTGCATACAGGTTTCTCAAGAGGCAGGTCAGGTGGTCTGGTATTCCCATCTCTTTCAGAATTTTCCACAGTTTATTGTGATCCACACAGTCAAAGGCTTTGGCATAGTCAAGAAAGCAGAAATAGATGTTTTTCTGGAACTCTCTTGCTTTTTTGATGATCCAGCAGATGTTGGCAATTTGATCTTGCCCTTTCTAAAACCAGCATGAACACCTGGAAGCTCACGGTTCACATATTGCTGAAGCCTGGCTTGGAGAATTTTGAGCATTACTTTATTAGCATGTAAGATGAGTGCAATTGTGCAGTAGTTTGAACATTCTTTGGCATTGCCTTTCTTTGGAATTGGAACAAAGTATTACAATATTGATGTAATTTTACTAGTTAACATTTAGAATACCTTAAGGTTGCTTGCTCAGATGATTAAGGTTTAGTATTAGTAAGCTTTGGCTGAGGGAACATTCTTAACAGTTTAGATTTAAAACTGCCTCTTTTGCCCCTTGGTTTGCAGGTCTGGCCTGCTTATTTGGGCCTAGTATAGGTCCTTGAGGCTTCTATTCATATTCTGGCATAGACATTTGTGAGACAAAGACAGTTGTTTAGTTGCTGAAATCAATGGCAAGATTTTTATCAAACTGAAATGTAATTTACCAAGTTCAATGTTTTATAACTTTCAGTTCTGTTCAGTTCAGTTGCTCAGTCATAACCAACTTTTTGCAACCCCATGGACTGCAGCACACCAGACTTCCCTGTCCATCACCAATACCCGGGGCTTGTTCAAACTCATGTCCATCAAGATGGTGACGCCATCCAACCATCTCATCCTCTGTCATCCCTTTCTCCTCCTGCCTTCTATCTTTCTCAGCATCAGGGTCTTTTCACATGAGTTCTTTGCATCAGGTAGCCAAAGTATTGCAGCTTCAGCTTCAGCATCAATCCTTCCAATGAATATTCAGGACTGATTTCCTTTAGGATGGACTGTTTGGATCTCCTTGCTGTCCAAGGGACTCTCAAGAGTCTTCTCTAACACCACAGTTCGGAAGAATCAATTCTTCAGTGCCCAGCTTTCTTTATAGTCCAACTCGCACATCCATACATCACTACTGGAAAAACTATAGCTTTGACTAGTGGACCTTGGTCGGCAAAGTGATGTCTCTGCTTTTTAATATGCTGTCTAGGTTGGTCATCACTTTTCTTCCAAGGAGCAAGTGTCTTTTAATTTCATGCCTGTGGTCACCATCTGCAGTGATTTTAGATCCCAAGAAAATAGTCTGTCATGGTTTCTGTTGTTTCCCCATTTATTTCCCATGAAATGATGGGATTGGATGCCATGATCTTTATTTTTGAATGTTGAGTTTTAAGCCAGCTTTTTCACTCTCCTCTTTCACTTTCAAGAGGCTCTTTAGTTCTTTTTCACTTTCTGCCATAAGAGTGGTGTCATCTGCATATCTGAGGTTATTGATATTTCTCCCAGCAATCTTGATTCCAGCTTGTGCTTCATCCAGCCCAGCATTTCTCATGATGTACTCTGCATAGAAGTTAAATAAGCAGAGTGACAATATACAGCCTTGACGTACTCCTTTCTCAATTTGGAACCAGTCTGTTGTTCATGTCTGGTTCTAACTGTTGCTTCTTGACCTGCATACAGATTTCTCATTGTTATTTCCTTAGTGGCAGGTAAGGTGGTCTGGTATTCCCATCTCTTTAAAAATTTTCCACAGTTTGTCATGATCCACACAGTCAAAGGCTTTGGCATAGTCAACAAAGCAGAAATAGATGTTCTTCTGGAACTCTCTTGGTTTTTCTGTAATCTAAAGGATGTTGGCAGTTTGATCTCTGGTTCCTCTGCCTTTTCTAAATCCAGCCTGAACATCTGAAAGTTCTTGGTTCATGTACTATTGAAGCCTAGCTTGGAGAATTTTGAGCATTACTTTGCTAGCATGTGAGATGAGTGCAATTGTGTGGTAGCTTGTAACTTTAGAGTTTTAATTTATCATGTCTTCAAAGGTTTGTATAAAGCACTTAGCAAAGATTTTTCTGAGTTTATAAATTAAAGCAAAGTCACTTTAAAAAAATTAACCCTTGAATGTTAGTCCCCAGTTTACTTATTTCGTATGACTGAGGTAACTATTGGTTTCCTTAGTACATTTAGTTCTTATTTCCTTAGTGGCAATCTATACGCCTTGCTTGAAAGTGAAAGTCGCTCAGTCGTGTCCGACTCTTTGCAACCCTATGGACTATAGAGTCCATGAAATTCTCCAGGCCAGAATACTGGAGTGGGTAGCCTTTTTCTCCTCCAGGGAATCTTCCCAACCCAGAGATCGAACCCAGTTCTCCTGCATTGTAGGTGGGTTCTTTACCAGCTGAGCCACAAGGGAAACCCAAGAATACTGGAGTGGGTAGCCTATCCCTTCTCCAGCAGATCTTGGAATTGAACCAGGGTCTCCTGCATTGCAGGTGGGTTCTTTACCAATTGAGCTATCAGGGAAGCCCATATGCCTCATTTATCCCACAGTATAATTAAATAAGAGCTGTTAACACATTATATTGGAGAAGGCAGTGGCAACCCACTCCAGTACTCTTGCCTGGAAAATCCCATGGATGGAGAAGCCTGGTGGGCTGCAGTCCATGGGGTCGCTAAGAGTCGGACACGACTGAGCAAGTTCACTTTCACTTTTCACTTTCATGCATTGGAGAAGGAAATGGCAACCCACTCCAGTACTCTTGCCTGGAGAGTCCCAGGGATGGGGGAGCCTGGTGGGCTGCCATCTCTGGGGTCGCACAGAGCTGGACACGACTGAAGCGACTTAGCAGCAGCACCTTATATAAAGACCATTTATATATGCCAGTTTATATTGTTGTTGTTCAGTCACTCAGTCACATCCAACTCTTTGCAACACCATGGACTGCAGCACACCAGTCTTTCCTGTCCTTCACCAAGGGACTTGCAAGAGTTGTCTCCAGCACCACAGTTTGAAAGCATCAATTCTTTGGCACTCAACCTTCTTTATGGTCCGACTCTCACATCCATACATGACTACTAGAAAAACCATAGCTGACTAGATGGACCTTTGTTGGCAAAGTAATGTCTCTGCTATTTAATATGCTGTCTAGGTTTGCCCATCTTTCTCCTTAGTTGCTCCTTGGTCTCGCACACAGGTCTTTTCAGAGGCTGAGTATCTGAGTATAATGGTAGAAGGGGCAATGGATGGGATCAGTATCATTCCTATTATGGCATCAAGGCTGCTTTCTTTGCTTCCCAGTCTGCCCTGGGGGTTCCGTGGATAATTTGAGAAATTCCCTTTTGGTGCCTGTTTTGGTGTTTGAGCTGCTTCTGTGAAATGTAGAATCTCAGCCTCATATTTTATAGAAGAATTTCTTGCTCTTAAAAGTTCTCTTTTTCCCCTGATAGCTGTGTGGGCATGTAAAACAAGGACGGCATATTTTGAGTCTGTGTCTCCTTCCTCTAGGGTTAAGGCTCAGGGTAGAGCTATCAGGGCGTCCTTCTGGCCTGAAGTGTTGGGCAGGAAGGGTTTTGTGTCTCTGACACTAGGAGTGTTCACTGTGGCATCCCCTGCCCTCCTGACTGTGTCCTTCATGAAGCTACTGCCATCAGTAATGATTCTTCCCCAGAATTTTCTATTTCCTCAGTTAGATTAGACCTACTGGCATTAAACCTGGTCAGGGGATGTGAGGCAAGAATGTGTCAGCTCTGGGCTCTCGCCAGGCATAAGCGTAGCCTGGATGAGGATGTGGTTAAGTTTTGTGGGTTAGCTCTCGGGAGACAAGGAGCATGGCGTGTTATTAGTAAGGCAGCCTTCAGTTAGCCAATAGAGGCCTTTAATCTCTGGAATCCCTTGCCCTTGATAAGGTGTATAGACTTCCTGTGGGTGTCTAAAAGTAAGCTTGTGAGTTTCTTTTACTAATAAAGCAGTAGTAGCTACTGCCCAGAGGTAGCCAGGCCAATCTTGGGCCATGAAATGTAGTTTTTGGAAAAATACCTAATAAGCTGAGGAACTTGCCCAGTTTCTGTATGAGAACCCCAGAGCTGTGCCTTACTTTTCAGCCATATACAAGATGAAGGGCCTTTTCTGGCTGGGGTGACCTACAGCAGGGGCTTTGGTGAGGGCCTGCTTGATATCATTAAGAGCCTTTTCCTGTTCCCCTCATTCTAAAGTAATAATTTTGAACCTGAGCCTTAGTGACTTCATGTAGAGGCTTAGCCATTAGCCCGAATTTTGGAATCCAAATTCTGCAAAATCCTACCATGCACATAAAGGTACAGAGATGTTTCTTTGTCTTCGGAGTTGTTGTTACTGAGTCTCTAAGCTGTGTCCAACTCTGTTCATGGGATTTTCCAGGCAAGAATACTGGAGTGGGTTGCCATTTCCTTCTCCAGGGGATCTTCCCAAACCAGGGATTGAACCTGTGTCTCCTGTGTTGCAGGCAGATCTTTGGAGCACTTAGGCCTGAATATAGCTTGTTTTCTATATGGAGGTAACTGTCTGTTTCTGAGGTTGGTCGTATAGTCCAGATATTTACCTCATTGCTTTGACATTTGTTGTGCCTTTGAGAGGCTCTGTAGTGCCCCCAAAATTAAGGACTTAAGTGGTCTTTTCATCTGAGCCCTCCATGGTGAAGTACATATTAATATATCATGCACATACCGTAGAATAGCCTGTTCTTTGAGGTGTATCTCACAGAATTGTTTTCCTAGGCCCTGGGGGATCAAGTGTGGACTTGCCTGAAACTCCTCAAGGCCATACTGTCCAGGTGTATTTTTACCTTTGGCCTAAGCAATGGTTAGTCCACTCTAAGGCAAACATAAGGAGGGATAGACTGGATGAGGTTGAGCACAGTAAAGCCTAGGCATCCTCAGGGATTCGAGGTGATATTTCATAAGGATTGGCCACAAGGGGGTGAATAAGGACCACAGCATCATTTCCTGCTCTAAGTTTTTCTACCGCTCGATGTTCCCCGGGAGACTTAACGATGGGAAAAATAGTAATATTGCATGGAGACTGTCAAGGCCCCAAGAGGCCATGAGTAAAGAATTTATTTATGAGGGGTTGTAAACCAATTTAATGGGATTATTGTCTCTTGTTAGGCTTAGGCCAGAAGCCACTTACCCTCATTCTTACAGGCTGGGCACTGATGGCCCTCCTGGGTTCTCCTTGTTCCCAAAATGCAGGTTCACTCCCTGTAGAATATGGCTGGGAATAGGACCTTGCTCTTCTGGTTGGTCTCGTGTAGTCAGAGTCAGTACATGGGGCTGGTCCAGCTGTCCTAATTGTTTAATGGTCCCAAGGAGCCCAGGAGGCCCCTCCTCAGTAGTGGGTTAGGACACTGAGGGACAACCAAAGATACGTGAGATCAAATCTGTTCAGGTTGTCAAGGGAGAGGCCAGCGAAGTAACGGGTGGGAGGCTCTCCATTGACACCAGTCCCTGTGCAGCTTCTGAGGAAAGGGGCCCACTGTGAGAGATCAGGACAGAGTAAGTGGCTCCCATATCCATTAAAAAACCGATCTTCCTACCTGCCACATTAGGGACCACCCAGAGCTCCTTGATAGAAATAGACATCTCAGAGGGAGCCCCCAGAATCCCCCCATGAGTGTAGCTTGATCCCTGGCCTGTCTTTTCTCACTTTGGGCTCTCTCTTCCTCTTCAGCCCTATCTCAATTATTGAAAATGCTAAAGGCCACCTCTAGGAGTTGGGTCACTGGGGTTTGTGACCTAATTTTAACTTCTATAGTTTCTACCTAATACCAGGGGCAGATTGACCACATGTTGTGCCACCACGGGTTGACCCTCAGGAGGGTAGGGGTCAATGTTAGTAAATTTTCCACAAGCCGTTCCTGAAAGAGAGCTTTGTTTTCTTTTTCTTATTCCACCTCTTTGGGACCCCATGGACTGCAGCATGCTAGGCCCCCCTGTCTTTCACTATCTCCTGGAGTTTGTTCAAACTCATTTTCATTGAGTCAGTTATGCCACCCAACCATTTCATCCTTTGTATGCCCTTCTCCTCCTGTCCTCAATCTTTCCCAGCATCAGGGTCTTTTCCAATGAGTCAGCTCTTTGCATCAGGTGGCCAAAGTATTGGAACTTCAGCTTCAGCATCACTCCTTCCAGTGAATATTCAAGGTTCATTTTTTTTATGATTGACTGGTTTGATATTCTTGCTGTCCAAGGGGTTCTCAAGAGTCTTCTCCAACACCACAGTTCCAAAGCATCAATTTTTCAGCATTCAGCTTTCTTTATGACCCAGCTTTCACATCTGCGCATGAGTACTGGAAAAACCATAGCTTTGACTATACAGACCTTTGTCGGCAAAGTGATGTCTATGCTTTTGGATATGCTGCTTAGGTTTGTCATAGCTTTCCTTCTAAGCAAGTGTCTTTTTATTTCATGACTGCAGTCACTGTCCACAGTGATTTTGGAACCCAAGAAAATAAAATCTTCCACTGTTTCCATTGTTTCCTCATCTATTTGCCATTAAGAGATGGGATCAGATGCCATGATCTTAGTTTCTTGAATGTTGAGTTTTAAGGCAGCTCTTTCATTTTGTTCTTCACCTACATCAGTTCAGTTCAGTTGCTCAGTCATGTCTGACTCTTTGGAACCCCATGAACCGCAGCATGCCAGGCCTCCCTGTCCATCACCAACTGCCGGAGTCTACCCAAACCCATGTTCATTGAGTCGGTGATGCCATCCAAACATCTAATCCTCTGTTGTCCCCTTCTCCTCCTGCCCTCAATCTTTCCCAGCATCAGGGTCTTTTCAAATGAGTCAGCTCTTCACATCAGCTAGCCAAAGTATTGCAGCTTTAGCTTCAACATCAGTCCTTCCAATGAACACTCAGGACTTATCTCCTTTGGGATGGACTGGTTGGATCTCCTTGCAGTCCAAGGGACTCTCAAGAGTCTTCTCCAACACCACAGTTCAAAAGCATCAATTCTTCGGTGCTCAGCTTTATTCACAGTCCAACTGTCACATCCATACATGACTACTGGAAAAGCCATAGCCTTGACTAGACAGACCTTTGTGGACAAAGCGATGTCTCTGCTTTTTAATATGTGGTCATAACTTTCCTTCCAAGGAGTAAGCGTCTTTTAATTTCATGGCTGCAATCACCATCTGCAGTGATTTTGAAGCCCCCCAAAATAAAGTTAACCACTGTTTCCACTATTTCCCCATCTATTTGCCATGAAGTGATGGGATCAGATGCCAAGATCTTAGTTTTCTGAATGTTGAGCTTTAAGCCAACTTTTTCACTCTCCTCTTTCACCTTCATCAAGGAGCTCTTTATTTTCTCTTCGCTTTCTGTCATTAGGATGGTGTCATCTGCATATCTCAAGTTATTGATATTTTTCCTGGCAATCTTGATTCCAACTTGTGATTCATCCAGCCTGGCATTGCCCATCATGTACTCTGCATACAGGGGCTTCTCTCGTGGGCTAGTAGTGAAGAACCCACCTGCCATTGCAGGAGAGGTAAGAGACACGAGTTCCATCCCTGCATCGGGAAGATCCCCTGGAGAAGAGCATGGCAACCCACTCCAGTATACTTGCCTGGAGAATCCTTTGGACAGTGGGGCCTGGCAGGTTACCTTCCATAGGGTCACACAGAATCAGACATGACTGAAACAACTTAGCACACAGACACTCTGCATATGAGGTAAATGAGCAGAGTGACAATATACAGCCTTGACATACCCCCTTCCATCTTTGAATCAGTCTGTGGTTCCATGTCAGGTTCTAGCTGTTGCTTCTTGACCTGCATACAAGCTTCATGGGAGGCAGGTCTGGTATTCCCATCTCTTGAAGTGTTTTCCACAGTTTGTTGTGATCCACACATTCAAAGGCTTTAGCATAGTCAATGAAGCAGAAGTAGATGTTTTTCTGGAATTCTCTTGCATTTTCTATGATCCAGATGATGATGCCAACTGATCTGTGGTTCCTCTGCCTTTTCTAAATGCAGCTGGTACATCTAGAAGTTCTCAGTTCACAAACTGTTGGAACCTGACTTGAAGGATTTTGAGCATCCCCTTGCTAGCATGTGAGATGAGCGCAGTTGTGTGGTGGTTTTCTACTTAGGTTATGCCTCTGACCCTTTCGTATTAATTGGCTTTTTGATAGGGCTTTTCATCGCTTGTAATAACACAGTGGATCACATGTTTCATCACTTCTGTTCCCTCCTGGAAATTATAATTCCAGTGTGGCTCCTGACTTGAGACTACGTCTCCCCCATAAGAAAATGTTCAGGTTGGTCCCTGGCAAGCTGGTCACTATTCCCCTGGGCTACTGCCCAAATTCTGTTTTTCTTCAAGGCCAAAGAAAGTACTATAGATGGGACTATTTGGACATTCTTCTAAGTTAAATCAAAGACCACAGTTAGGGCCTGAAACCCTGCAGCAAACTTACTAGTGTTTTCAGTAGAAGTCTCTGTTTGCATTGGGCTAAATCAGTTAAAGAGAAGAGAACATGTACTCTGACATTTCACCATTTGCTACTTCCCTTCAAGAACATATTTTCTCTGATCCTGGGTGATAGGAAGTTCCACTATGAGTTACTCCAGGGGCACGAGTCTCCATTCAGGTGTGATGAAGGTATATGGGACATAGGGAGGTGAGTTTTGAACTGGTCAGAGGGATCTGGGAAACTCTAGCACTGGAGAAGCAGTGGAGAGTTGGTTTCACCCCTGAAACTGGGGAAAGTTATGAGAGAGTCATTTAAAATGTTGAGAGTGCTTTCTGATTCGCCAAGCTTTTGCTTACAGGAGCTGGGTAGGACTTGGTTTTAGTACAGAACCATGAAGGCTTGAACAAATACATTTTGGGACAGTTAAAGATCCAGTTGCAAGATGGTATTGTAATTTAGAGACCCATATTCAGGCCATTTTTCTCCATCCCCCTAACTTACATAAAGGCAAGGCAGTGTTACAGTACAATTTGAGTTTTTCTTTTTCACTTTTTCTATTTTTTGTAATTCACAATTTGGGATCTTCCAGATGTTAAAGAATCTTTCTGCAATGCAGGATACCTGGTTCTGTCTCTAGGTCAGGAAGATCCCCTGGAGAAGGGAATGGCAACCCACTCCAGTATGCTTGCCTGGAGAATCCCATGGGCAGAGGAGCCTGGTGGTCTATAGTCTGAGTGAAGTTGCTCAGTCATGTATGACTCTTTGCTATCCCATGAACTGTAGCCTACCAGGCTCCTCCGTCCATGGAATTTTCCAGGCAAGCGCACTGGAGTGAGTTGCCATTTCCTTCTCCAGGGGATCTTCCCAACCCAGGGATCGAATCCAGGTCTCCCACACCGCAGGCAGATGCTTTACTGTCTGAGCCACCAGAAGAGCCTATAGGTCTATAGTCTATGGGATCACAAAGAATCAGATATGACTGAGCAACTAACACTACTGCTACTAAGGATACAGCCCCGAGGTGTTTCTTCTGGCTTAGAGGAAGATCCTCCCATGTTGAGTAACCTGCAACCGAGAGCGCTCCCAGAAATGAAGTCCAGAGTCCTGGAGACATTTACTGGGAGGTTCTTGTCAGAGGGGTTTGGAATGTCCTCTGAATTCTCTCCTCATCTGATAGAATTTTGAGGGTCCTCTACTCTCCCATCAGTTCCTAACCAGATGTCTCTTGTCCACCCAGTCTCTTGCATGAGGGGTACCCAATAAGGGACGTTTGAAGCAGCGCCAGTGTCATCAGGACTGTCCTGGAGGGGGATCTGTTGTCTATAAAGTTCCTGTCCTATAACAGTTCTCCCTGTGTTGGGCTGTATTCCTCGATATTGAGCATCTGGTAAACCTAGGATGTGGCCTCCTTGGAAGTGGCCAGCCCAGTAGGTAGGTGTAACAGTGTATGAGCTGCCAAAGCCTGGAGTAAAGGGGGTCCCAGAGGTGCAGAAAGGAACCTCCTAGAGGAACTGGAGTTGGGCTCAGTGGACAACGCCATGGGGGTCAGAAAATGAGGGCCTGGAGGTGGGAGTATTCTCATGGGATTTTTTGGACACAGAGTAGGGTGAGAGACTGGACAGCAGAAGAACCCAAAAGTTTTTCCTCTGTCTTTTTGGCGGGTATGATAAAATTGGAGAGGGCCTGATGATTCTATCTGACGCAGGCAACAGTGAGTTTGGACAGTGTTTCCTGTGTAATTTAATATATCAAATGAAGCCAGTTTAGGATATATTTTTGGGGTGCTCCAGGGGCCCTTTAGGGTGCTCCAGCACCCTAAAGTAGGTTGAGGTCAAAAGAACTTGAGTTAGAATTTGATACTTGGGGAATGTGTCGGAAATCTCAAGTTTTTTTTTTTTATAACTATTCATTTATTTTTATTTTTGGGTGTGCTGGGCCTTTGCTGCTGGGCAGGCTTTCTCCACTTGCAATGAGCAGGGGCTACGCTCTAATTGTGGTGTGTGGGCTTCTCACTTTGGTGGCTTTTCTTGTTGCAGAGCCCTTGGGAGCGTGGGCTCAGGAGTCATGGCTCCCAGTCTCTAGAGCACAGGCTCAGTAGTTGTGACACTGGGGTTTAGTTGCTCCATGGCACGTGGGATCCTTCCAGACCAGGCATCGAACCAGAGTCCCCTGCATTTCAGGTGGATTCTTTACCACTGAGCCACCAGAGAAGCCTGTCAAAAAGTTTTAAAACACCCAGATAGAATCACAGAGTGAAACTAAACTATTACTCATTGAGCTAAGGGGAAAAATTTTTTTTTCAAAAGTAAATACAGATTACTTAAGGGCACAGAAACCCATATGATCTGATACCAAAAGGCGTATTCCAGGAAAACTGTTCCCTTGTGAGAGAGGGAACCAAATCCAGTCTTGCATCAGTCAACCTATTCTTAATAAAATGTGTCTACCTAATTAAGTTTAATCCAACTTTATAGAACCCTGACCACATAACAAACTTCCTTTCTCAATGTTCCTCTTTCACAAACCTTCTGCTAATTTCTGTAGCCATACTTTGTCCCTGGTTTTTTCCCCATTCAGAAATAGCCAGTTCCAGGACAAGATCACCCTCTTCCCTTTCAACAAAGTACATTTCCTTTCCTCATACCTTCCCGGAAAACACACACCCTACTTTCCTTAAACAACCGTGAACTGTCTTCTACATTAGCATTGTATAGATTGGTAAAAACAACTCAAGGGGACACAAATCATTTTTAGTTTTTCTCTCATAGGAAACAAAAGTAGGCAAATTTGGACCTGTTTAGCAATTAATATTCCCAATATTTCATCTTATTTGAAATGGCCTGGATGCTCAATGAATTCCTATCATTTAACTTAATGTAGTTTCAGTTTAACAACATTTGGAAAGAATATTTTAGATAATTATTGCTACAAAGTTTGCCAAAAAGTTCTTATCCCAGTTACATTTACTCAAAAATTTAATCATATCAGCTTATTTTCCCTGTTGACAAATTTCACAACAGACACAATATGCACTTATTACACTCAGTAACCCTATGTATGATAAAATAATTGTATGTAATGTTGATCACTCTAAAGTCAGGTCTCCATTAATTACATGCACAGTTTAAGCTAACTCTAATACTAGATATTAATTAAATGTTGACTATTTCCCAGATCACATGAACCTGAAATGTATCCTGGAAGCCTCTTTTATATTTCTGAGAATGTATATAAACTCTCCTTTTCCTTTAAGCCAATTGAATACAGCTCCTTTAGAAGTTAATTTTTACATAAAGACAAAACCAGGGATCTCATGGTTTTCCTCCTCCATTTTATATAAATGGCTCTTTTTTTCCATCTCAGTCTGGGGAACTACAGATGAATCAAGTAGTTCCTGAGAGCCCAGGCAGATAGTTACACAGGAAAAGCAGAGGAGGGAAATATGCAAGAACCTTACTATCTTTTTGTTCTCTAAAATACAACCAAGTAACTCAAGGCTGTTTTGTTCAGTCACTAAGTCAAGTCTGACCCTTCGAGTTCCCATGTGCTGTGGCTAGCCAGGCTTCCCTGTCATTCACTATTTCCTGGAGTTTGCTCAGACTCATGTCCTTTGAGTCGGTGATGCTATCTAACCATCTCATCCTCTGCTGCCCCCTTCTCCTCCTGATCTCAGTCTTTCCCAGCATCAGGGTCTTTTCCAGTGAGTCAGCTCTTCCAATCAGATGGCCAAAGTATTGGAGCCTCAGCTTCAGCATCAATCCTTCCAAAGAATGTTCAGGGTTGATTTCCTTTAGGATTGACTGGTTTGATCTCCTTGAAGTCCAAGGGACTCTCAAGATTCTTCTCCAACACCACAGTTCAAAAGCATCAATTCTTCTGTGCTCAGCTTTCTTCATGGTCCAACACTCACATCCATACATGACTACTGGAAAAACCATAGCTTTGACTACATGGTCCTTTGTTGGCAAAGTAATGTCTCTGTTCACGGGCTATTGAGTTGTGGCATGTGGTCTTGGTTGCTCTGCAGCATGTGTGATCTTAGTTCCCCAAGCAGGGATTGAACTTGCATCCCCTGCATTGCAAGATGAATTCTTAACCACTGGACCACCAGGGAAGTCCCTATTTATCCTTCCTGAACAAGAGCTTTAAGTCTTGGAGAGGCTCACTCAAAAAATCCACCTGGAGTTTTCAGGTTGTCCAGGGTCCTCCATGTCCCGTGGGGTCTCAGGGGAAGGAGGGGATTCACAGAAGAGTTTAAAGTGAGTCTTTGGATTCCTGTAACATATCAGTGGAGGCAGGTTTAATCCTGGACAGGTGAACCCAGCTAGTGGCTCCCTGCAGTGTCGCTGCTGTCCAGGGCCCTGCAGGACTTGGTCAGGTCCCTTTCATTTGGAAGTGGATGGTGGTCAGGGGAGTCATCTTTCCAGGTCTAATAGAGCACCCATTTCCCAGGGTTTACAAGTCTAAGCAAGGAAATTATATACTTCTTTAATTAGTTATTACAATTAATCAAAAGAATGCCTCAAGGTTGTAAAAATTTTACCAGACCCACTCCCACAATTTACGTTTTAAGATAACAGGATTAGTCAGAAGGTTTTCAGGAAGGAGAAACTGTCCTCAAGCACGATACATTGTTGTTATATAATCCTTAGTACAGAGTTTAAACTGAGCTGTTTGTTGTTTGGTCATCAGTTCCTGGCTTAAAGAAAAAAAAGTTTTATGTGACTAAGAAATGTAGAGAAAAAAAGATGTTTGTCCTTTCCTCCTCCTCGAGAATTCCAGACCTCTATCTCTTCCTCGAGAGCCCTGGACCCCTTTTTCCTCCTCAGGGACCCTGGACTTCTTATCAACCTGCCTAGGGATTGACTGTCTCAGAATGGCCTTCCATAGGTTGTTTCAAAGAGGCTTAACTTAATGGTTGTTTTAGGGGCTGCTCTGACCCTTACCGGAGAAGGCACTGTCACCCCATTCCAGTACTCTTGTCTGGAAAATCCATGGATGGAGGAGCCTGGTAGGCTGCAGTCCATGGGTCGCAAAGAGTCGGACATGACTGAGCGACTTCACTTTCACTTTTCACTTTCATGCATTGGAGAAGGAAAAGGCAACCCACTGCAGTGTTCTTGCCTGGAGAATCCCAGGGACGGGGAAGCCTGGTGGGCTGCCATCTATGGGGTCGCACAGAGCTGGACATGACTGAAGCGACTTAGCAGCAGCAGCAGCAGCAGCAGCAGCTGACCCTTACAAGAGCTATTGACAGCAGGCTTTACCACAATTCTGATGTTTCCTGACAGAGTTTGCCCAGGGCTTTCTTTAGAGTATGATTAGCCTGTTTTATTTTTCCTGAGGACTGAGGTCTCCAGGATGAATGAAGGTGGTATCTGTAAAAGCTGGTGGGGAACTTCTGCTGCAAATGAGGGTCCACTGTTGCTCTGAAGGTGGTGGGGCAAACCGAACCTGGGAATGGTTTCTACTAGAAGTGCGTTAGCCACTTCCGCTGCCTCTGTCCTAGTGGGGAGGCCCTCTACCCATCCAGTGAAAATGTCTGTAGAGACTAACAAGTATTGAAGCCCTGGGGCTTGTGAGGGAGATCTATTTGCCAGTCCTCTCCTGGAGAAGTCTCTTATCCCTGGACTGAGCTAACAGGATGGGGAGGCTTGAGGTTGCCTCTTGGATTGTGAGTGGAGCAGAATCTGCAGGCTTGAGTAGTCATTTTGGTTATATCTGGGAGCCCTTCCCCTGTAAAAGGACAGAAAACAATTGTAGACATTGCATTTCTCCCCGGATGGAATCATGTGACCCTTTAATAATTTTGCACTGGGAGAAAGAAGTATGAGTGATTTCTGATGAACATCTTACTCCTTAGTTCTTCATCTCACGAGCAGGTCTCTTTGGAAGGTGAGTATCAGAGAAAAGGTTAGAAGGAGCAAGGGGTGGGGTCAGTGCCATTTCTGTTATGGGCATCAGGGCTGTCTTTGCTTCTCAATCTGCCCTGCAGTTTCCTTGGATCATTTGAGAAGTTCCCTTTCGGTACCTGTGGCAGTGAATGAATGTTACCTGTTTTGGTTTTTGAGCTGCTTTTATGAAATGTAAAAATCTCAGCCTCGTATTTTATAGAGGAATTTCTTATTCTTAAAAGTTACATTTTTTCCTGACAGCTGCATGGGCATGAGAAGGAAGGAAGGCAAAATTTGAGTCTGTGTATGTATTTATAATTTTTCCTTCGTCTAGGGTTCAGGCTTAGGTGAGAACTATCAAGTCATCCTTCTGGGCTGAAGTGTTGGGTGTTAAAGATTTTGCTTTTCTGATACTACGAGCACTCACAGTAGCATTCCCTGCCCTCCTGACTCTGTCCTTCAAAAAGCTACTAGCATCAGTAAGTCCTTCATCTTCAGGGTTTTCTATGGCCTAATCTGTTAGATTAGATTTATAGACTAATCTAACAGAACAGGTTCAAGGGTTCTGAGACAGGAGTGTGTCTGCTCTGGGCTCTCATTAGGCATAAGCGTAGCCAGGACGAGGTTGTGGTAAGTTTTGTGGGTTAGCTCTCGGGAGTGAAGGGGCACAGTGTGGTGTTAGTAAGATGGCCTTCAGTTAGCCAGTTGTGGTGTTTAATCTTGGAATCCCTTGTACTTGATGAGGGGTCTGGACTTCCTGCGGCTGTCCAAAAGTAAGCTTGTGAGCTGCTTCCACTAATTAAGTGGAGGCAGCTCCCGCCCGGAAGCCCCCAGGCCAACCTTAGGCCATGAAATCTAGTTTTTGGAAAAATATCCAACAGGCTGAGGAACTTATCCAGTTTCTGCATGAGAACCCCAGAGCTGTGCCTTGCTTTTCAGCTGCTTACAAGATGAATGGCTTTTTCAGATTGGGGTGACCATGAGCAGGGGCTCTGGTGAGGGCCTGGTTGATATCATTAAAAGGCTTTTCTGGTTCTTGATTCTAATTAATGATTCCTTATCTGAGCCTTAGTGATTTCATATAGAGGCTTAGCCATTAGCCCAAATTTTGGAATCCAAATTCTACAAACTCCTACCATGTGCAAAACAGTACAGACATGTTTCTTTGTCTTTGTTTCGTCACTAAGTCATGTCCGACTCTTTGAGACCCTGTGGAGCCCAACAGGCTCCTATGTCCGTGGAATTTCCTAGGCAAGGATACTGGAGAGGTTTGTCACATCCCTCTCCAGAGGATTTCCTAACTCAGGAATTGAACCCGCGTCTCCTGTATTGCAGGCCGATCTTTGCAGTGCTTTAGCCTAAATATAGTTTGTTTTCTATATGGACATAACTGTCTATTTCTGTTTGTAATATATCCCAGATATTTAACTCACTGCACTGAGATTTGGTGTGCCTTTGAGAGGCTCTGTAGCCCGCCCCCCCAAATTAAGGACTTAAGTGGTATTTTGATCTGAGGTGATCTGAGGTGAGGTACATATTATATCATGTACATACAGCAGAATCGCCCATTCTTATAGTTGTATCTCCCATAGCTGTTTTTCTGGGGCCTGGGGGAACAAGTGTGTGCTATCCTGAAAGCCCTGAGGCCATACTGTCCAGGGGTGGTGGTGCATTTGGCCTGAGTGGTGGTTAGTCCACTCGAAGGCAAACAAATATTTTGAGAGAGATGGACTAGGATCCAAAAGAAGGGCTCCTTGAGTTCGAGTACAGTAGAGCATTTAGCATCCTCGGGGATCTGAGGTGATTTTTATAAGGATTGTGCACAAAGCTGTGTAGGGACCACAGCATCATTTACTGCTCTAAGTTCTTGTACCACTCAATATTCCCAGTAGACATAACAACCGGAAAAACAGGAGTATTGCATGGAGACTGGCAGGGCGCCAAGAGGCCATGTGTTAAGAATTTATCGACAAGGGCTTCTAACCCTTTCTTTGTTTCCAACTTTATTGGCTATTGTCTCTTACAAGGGCAAGTGGCTTCTGGCCTAAGACTAATTCTTTCAGGTTGGGTATTTAAGGCCCTCCTGGGTACTCCTTGGTCCCAAAATGCAGGTTCACTCCTTGTAGAATATGTCTGGGAGTAGGACCTTGCTCTCCTGGTTGGTCTGATGTAGCCAGAGTCAAAATGTGGGGCTGCCATACGTCCTACTTGTTTAATGGTCCCAAGGGAGTCCAGAAGGTCCCTCCCCAGCAGTGGATTAGGACACTGAGGGACAACCAAAAGGCGGGATTGAAACACTGATCAGGTTGTCAAGGGAGAGGACAGTGAAATAGCAGGTGGGAGGCTTTCCATCAACACCAGTCCCTGTGCAGCTTTTGGAGGAAAGAGGCCCAGTGTGAGAGATCAGGACAGAGTAAGTGGCTCCCTCAATTAAAAAAATCAGTCTTCTTACCTCCATGTCAGGGACCACCGGGGGCTACTTGATGGAGACAGACATCTCCCGGCTGCCTTAATTGTGCAGCATCTTGCGAGAGGGAGCCCCCCGCCCCTTCCCCTTCCAGACCAAGGGCAGTCCCTCTTCCAAAGACCTGTTTGTTTGCAGGCTGGGCATGGTTCAGGGGGCTCTTGCTGGCTTTCTCAGTTGTGTCAGCAGGAACTGTCTCTCAGGAGTGGAAGGGTCAGTATTATTGGTGTCAGTATATTTTCTAAAAGCCTCCACAAGCCATCCCTGAAAGAGGGCTGGGTTTTCTTTTTCTTCTTGCGTCACTCCTTCAACGCTTGTATAGTTAACGGGCTTTCTTATACCCTTTCTCATCCCTTCTAATACACAGTGGATCTTGTGCTTCCTGACTCTGTTTCCTCCCAGGAATGATAATTCTAACAGGGCTCCTGACTTGGGTCAGCATCTCCATTCATAACAGAATGTTTGGGAGGGCCCCTGCCAAGCTGGTTATCATGTCCCTGGGCTACTGCCCATATTCTCCGCTTTTCCTCAGGAGTACAACATTTAGATAGGACTGCTTGGACATCCTTCCAAGTTAAATAAAAGGCCAGAGTTAGGACCTGAAACCCTTCAGTCAACTAACTAGCATCTTCCCAAAAGCAACCCAGTCTCTATTTTTGGAGGAGCGGGATGCATTTGAATGTCAAAATGGAATAACTATGCCAGAACTAGGGCTTCTCCAGTGGATCAGCAGTAAAGAACCTGCTTGCCAATGCAGAAGCCACAGGAGACCCGGGTTTGATCCCTGGGTTGGGAAGATCCCCTGGGGGAGAGCATGGCAACCCACTCCAGTATTCTTGCCTGGAAAATCCCATGGACAGAGGAGCCTGGAGGGCTGCAGACCATGGGGTCGCTCTTTGTGGACACAACTAGAGATTGAGCACGCAAATCAGTTAAAGAATAGGGCACACGTACTTTGTCCCTGTGCCATTTGCCACTTCCCTAAGAGGTCATATTTCCCCTGATCCTAGATGATAAGAAGTTCCATTGCGAGTTACCCCAGAGGGACCCGTCTCCTCTTCTTGGCGTAACAGCCAGTCTGCCCAATACTGGGCGGAAGCCCCCAGACTTATAGTTTGGTCCACAAGCCCCCATGCCCACACTCCTAGAGGTGGCCTTTGGGGTATTTAATAATCAAGACCATGCTGAGGAGGAAGAGAGAATCAGGGAGAGACATAGGGACGTGGAGTTGTGGATGGGTCAGAGGGATCCAGGGAGGTGGGTGAGCCCAGAGAGTGAGTGCTCTGAAGAAGTAGGGGTGCTGTCAGGAGTACGGGGAGCTCAGTTCCCCCCTCAGGAGTTGGGGGAATTAGAAAGGGATCATGTCAAGAGAGTTTTCTGGTCCCCTGGGCTTTTGATTACAAGAGTCGGGGCAGAATCTTGGCAAAGGGCCATGAGGGCTTCAACATAGGGAATCTCAGTCCACTATCCTATCTTTGGGCAATAAAGACCCAATTGCAGATTGGTGCTGTAATTTAGAGAGCTATTCTCCTGTCATTTTTCTTCATTCTTGAACATAGACCCAAGCAGTGTTGCAGTAGAATTTGTTTTCCCTCCTTTGTTTTTGTCCAGTTGCTCAGTGGTGTCCAGCTCTTTGTGACCCCATGGACTGCAGCACCCCAGGTTTTCCTGTCCTTCACTATGTCCCAGAGCTTGCTCAAACTCATGTTCACTGAGTCAATGATACCCTCCAACCATCTCAGCCTCTGTCACCCCCTTCTCTTCCTGCCTTCAGTCTTTCCCAGCATCAGGGTCTTTTCCAATGAGTCAGTTCTTCACATCAGGGGGCCAAAGTATTGGCGTTTCAGCTTCAGCATCAGTCTTCCCAATGAATATTCAGGCTTGATTTCCTTTAGGATGGACTGATTTAATCTCATTGCTCTCCAGGAGACTCTCAAGAGTCTTCTCCAACACCACAGTTTGAAAGTGTTTCTATTTTAAAAAGTTCCCAGTTCTTATGCATACATCCAGAGGTGTTTCTTCCCGCTTGGATGGGCTTCCTCCCATGCTGGGTAACCTGCAACTGAGAACAAAGGAGCTCTCCTAGGCATGGAATCCATGCCCTGGGAATGTTACAAGGAGGCACCTGAAGGAGACTCAGAGTATCCTCTACATTTCCTTTGATCTTATTGCAGATGGGGTTTGGAGTGTCAATCCACTGATTCCTACCTAGACATCTCTGGTCATCCTTGGTACTTTGGGCAGGGTGACCCCTCATGTGGCCAAGAGAGGACATTTGAATCAGTGTCAATCCGTTGCCAGGATTCCACTGAGGATAGATCTGTTGTCTATAGAGTTTATGTCCTATGACAAGTTTTCCTACACTGGGGTGTATTCTTTATGATTGTATTCTTATGATTGTATGTATGTATGTATGATGTATGATGTATTATATATTCTTTATATATTCTTTATGATGTAATCTTTATGATTTATGTATTCTTTATGATGATCTACGAAGTTTATAATGAGGGCTTCTGGGCAGTGGCCAGCCCGATAGGCTGTGCATGGCAGTGTGCAGGCTGCCAAGGCCTGGAGTAAAAGGAGTCTAATAGATGCCGAGAAGAACCCTTGGAGAAACTGGAGTTGGGTGTTATAGATGATGACACAGGGTTCAAGACCCAGGAGCTGGGATGTAGAGAAATTCTCATGGTGTGTATTTGGACACTGAGTGAGCTGAAAGACCAGATGGCAGAAGAACCCAGAATCCATGACCCTACTATCTGGTGGCTAAAATAAAATCATCAGGCGCTTCCTAATTTCATCTGACACAGTGAGTCTGGCAGCAGCGGGGATGCAGCTTAGGAATAAGGTCCAGAAAATCCTTCCCTTAAAGCGCTGCTGCTGCTGCTAAGTTGCTTCAGTTGTGTCCAACTCTGTGCGACCTCATAGATGGCAGCCCACCAGGCTCCCCCGTCCCTGGGATTCTCCAGGCAAGAACAGTGGAGTGGGTTGCCATTTCCTTCTCCAGTGCATGAAAGTGAAAAGCGAAAGTGAAGTCGCTCAGTTGTGTCGGACTCTAGCAACCCCATGGACTGCAGCCTACCAGGCTCCTCCGTCCATGGGATTTTCTAGGCAAAAGTACTGGAGTGGGGTGCCATTGCCTTCTCTGGATCCCTTAAAGCACATGGGGATATAAAGTGAGAAAGAGACTTGCTGTGCAAATACAGTGGGACAGAAAACCACAGACAGGGTGCCATATGGGCCAGAGACATGGAGAGAATTATACACACAGAGAGACCCCTTGGGCTCCTTCATGATCAGAAATCACATTTCTGTCAGCTCCCAAAGGACAGCGTCAGCAGTCACCCAAGTGTTGTTCGGATCCACATGGCCTGGGGGACATCCCTGGCCACCCTCATTTGACAGGAGTCATAACACAGGGAGTGGACTGAGATCATGCCCCGCGGGTCATGAAAATAAAGCGAAGCAGCGAGTGAAAGATGGCAAGAGCGAAAAAGTCAGGGGCCTTGAGCTGCCACCGGCGAAGCCCATGGTTTACCTTGGATTCTCAGCTTTTGGTACCAAAAATGATCTTGGGTGGCTTCCACCTGCCACAGCCTGAAGTGGGATCTCAGTTCCCCAACCAGGGACTGAAGCCAGGCTGCGGTAGTGAGAGCACCGAATCCTCGCCACTAGACCAGGAGGGCCGGTGGCCAAGTTTCAAGACCCTAGATCATCTGCTTTGAGGAAAGAAATTTCAACAGAGAGATGGAAGGTAGTGAGACAAGTAAATCGTTTATTGGGCGGGGGGTGGGGTTGGGGGGTCAGGAAACGTACATGTGGAGACACGCGGGCAGACTCAGAGAAGAAGTTGCAGTCTTAGAGTAGTTCAGATCACTTACGTGGGTCGGTTCTGGGTTCCCTCTGGCCAGTCATCTTGCCTTGTCTAGCCCTGAGTCCATGTCTGATCCACCTCAGGGTCCTCTCCTCCTGCTTGCACACCTTTTAGCCAAGATGGATTCCAGTGCAAGGGTTTCTGGGAAAAAGAACATATTATGGTCTGGTGCTCCCTGCTTTCCTTGACCTCTGAGGAACCTTTCTGTGTATGTGTAGTTTGGGAGGTCTCCTTGACCTCAAGACTGAGAAATGTGTGGTCCCTTTTTCTTCTCTCCAGAAAGGACTCAGCTCCTCCTTGCTGCTGCCATTATCTTTATCCCGGAGTATCTGTTCACAGAGGACAGATTCCAGCTGCTCAGCCTGGGGCTCATTATAACTTCTGCCTCAGTGAGAGTGGACATCCTTGTCTTGTTCGTGATCTTAGAGGGAAATGATCTCAGCTTTCCACCATTGAGAATGATGTTAGCTGTGGGTTTGTCATGAAAGTGAAGTGAAGTTGCTCAGTCGTGTCTGATTCTTTGCGACCCCATGGACTGTAGCCCGCCAGGTTCTTCCATCGAGGGGATTCTCAGGCGAGAATACTGGAGTGGGTTGCCATTTCCTTCTCCAGGGGATTGAACCCGGGTCTCCAGCACTGCAGGTAGACTCTACCGTCTGAGCCACCAGGGAAGTTGGTCATATATGCTCTCTATTACGTGGAGGCAGGTTCCCCCTATGCCCACTTTCTGGAGATTTTTTTTTTCCCCATCATAAGTGGGTTTTGAGGGCCCTGGGACTTACTTCCCTGGTGGTCCAGTGGTTAAGAATCCACCTGCCCATGCAGATGACACAAGTTCGACGCCTGGCTCAGAAAGATTCCACGTGCCGTGGAGCAACTCAACGCATGTGCCGCAACTACAAAAGCCTGAGCTGCTAGAGCCCATGCTCTGCATGGAGCCACCACAGCGAGAAGCCCGCACACTGCAGCTAGAGAGCTGTTCGCCACAACTAGAGAAAGCCCTCCTGCAGCAACGAAGACCCGCAGCTGAAAATAAATGAAAATAAATGGGTGTCGAATTGTGACAAAGGCTTTTTTGGCATCTGTTGAGACAGTCATATGGTTTTTATTCTTCCATTTGTTAATGTGGTGTATCATACCGATTGATTTGCTTATACTGAAGAATCCTTGCATCAAGTGGGATAAATCCCACTTGATCATGTGTATGTTCCTTTTAATGTACTGTTGGATTCGGTTTGCTAGTATTTTGTTGAGGAGTTCTGTGTCTATGTTCATCAGTGATATTGGCCTGTAATTTGTGTGTGTGTGTGTGTGTGATCTTTGGCTTGGCATCAGGGTGATGGTGGCCTTATAGAATGAGTTCAGGAGTGTTCCTCTCTCTGTAGTTTTTTTGGAAGAGTTTCAGAAGGATGGATGTTAACTCTTCCCAAATGTTTGTTACAAAATTACAGTTTTAGTTTCATTACTTGTGATTGGTCTGTTCATGTCTTCTATTTCTTCCTGGTTCATAAAATTGACTTTCGAAGTGATCATTTTTAAAGTCAAGTATTTATTCTAATAGTGTTGCCATGCTTAGCATATTTTTTCTGCACCCACCCTCTACCCCTCTGAGATATGTAATGAATATTTACCTGCTAGACAATATGTAGTTATTATTTTCATAATTTTATAGATTAGAGAAGTGAGGCTTGGAAAAGGTAAGTAACTGATCAAAGATTTCACATTTGGCAAATATTAGTAAAAATACTCATGTATCATTCAGGCTTTAAAGGCCATGGGAAATAAGCGTTCCCCTTCTAATATGGATGATATTTTTCTGGCATAGAAAAAAACACTTAAAAAACACTATGGCCTTATGTAAGAGCATAGGTTTTGTCCAAATGAGAAATCCTTAAGAACGGCGATCCAACTCCTACTGAAGCAGAGGTGACCGGCCTCATTTTATCTTCAGATGCGGCAGCACCATCTAGTGGCGAAGAAAGACATAGCCCCCGTGAGTGGTTTTCCTTTTTTTTTTTTTTAATGTCTCTGCTTTTTATTATTTTTTTAATTTTATTTTTAAACTTTACATAATTGTATTAGTTTTGCAAAATATCAAAATGAATCCGCCACAGGTATACATGTGTTCCCCATCCTGAACCCTCCTCCCTCCTCCCTCCCCATACCATCCCTCTGGGTCGTCCCAGTGCACTAGCCCCAAGCATCCTCATTGGACAAAGTTAAAAAAGATAAGTCGCTTAGTTGTGTCTGACTCCGTGTGACCCCATGGACTGTGGCTCACCAGTATCCTCTGTCCAAGGAATTCTCCAGGCAAGAACACTAGATTGGGTTGCCATTCCCTTCTCCAGGGGATCTTCCCGACCCAGGGATCGAACCTGTGTCTCCTTCATTGCAGGCAGATTCTTTACCATCTGAGCCACCAGGGAAGCCCCATTCTTTATTCTTCATTGGACAACTAACCCCATTTTTAAGGGTTACAGAGATTTATTTCAGACTTCCAATTCAAAGTAAAATGACCAAATATGTTAATCATTTTTACGTGGAAAAGTTTTGCAACACATACTAAGAGGTGATGACTGAACAGAAGTTCAGGCCAAAGGCTTGCATGATGGGAGAACTGATAACTGAAGATGGCCCCAGGGGCCCAGAGCTGAGGCGGAGGCGGTCTGGTCTGTGAAGAGAGGCATGAGGCTGGGGGCTGGAGATGGGGGCATGGGGGAATTAATACCTGTGGGAGTCAGAAGAGTTACACTCAGGATTTGATCCCAAGGTGCCATGGACGTCAGACCCTATGTTGAGCAGAAGATAAATAGGGGGAAAGTGAAGAATAATCCAGACCCTGAACAATGAGTCCTCAATGTCATTCCCACACTTGGCACCTGCCTTCCGCTCTGGAGACAGGAAGGACCTTGGAGAAAAATGCAGCCCCACAAGTCCCTCAGGGGGAAGGCGGTTTGTCTGGTGTCTTCTGTGAAGGCAGTGTGGACCTGAGACAAATACATGGCTATTTCTCCAAAGATAGGTTTATTCAGGATCAGCAGGAAATTGCACCTCAGGGGCTGCAACCATGGCAAACAGCATGTGAGTCTGCCACATGGCAAGGGCAGAAGAGCACTTTTACAGCGGGGAGAACGCTGGGAGGGCGCCAGTAAACAGAGTCCACGGCTTTTCCTTTGTTGTCGTCCAGTCACTAAGTTGTGTCCGACTCCTTGCTACCCCATGGACTCCAGCATGCCGGGCTTCACTGTCCTTCACTGTCTCCCGGAGTTTGCTCAGGTTCATGTCAGTGATGCCATCCAAGTGTCTCATCCTCTGTTATCCCCTTCTCCTCCTGCCTTCAATCTTTCCCAGCATCAGGGTCTTTTCTGGTGAGTTGACTCTTCGCATCAGGTGGCCAAAGTATTGAAGCTTCAGCTTCAGGATCAGTCCTTCCAGTGAATATTCAGGTTGAGTCCTTACCAGGAAAGAAGAGAGATTTCTTTTTCCTGTCAGAGTCTGCTCTTGTCATAGGACCTGAGAGCTCCCCTTTTTGGTCTCCATACTCTATTTAATAGAAGGTTCTGTTTATTTTTTATACCAGCCTTTAACAAGCCCAGGACATGGGGTCTCAGAGAGTCAGACATGACTAAGCGATGTCACTTTAACTTTTCACTTAACAAACCCAGCCCTACTTGTTTGAGTCTCTCTAAAATATGAATGGATGGCCAAAAGTCATCACATATTCACAGAAAAGCACTGGCATGAAAAATGAAGACCAAAACCAACAAATGGGGAAAAGAAGCTGAGTGGAAACAGGAGATGCAGGAAGGGAACAAAAGCTATAGTTAATAGTATCAGAAGAGAACGTTGCGGGGAAGGGGAAGGGGGAGAAGAAGAGGAAGGGGAAGAAAACAGAAAAAAGACTTTGAAATTTATAAAAATGGTAAGTGAAATAATTTGTGATTAAGTTTTGAAGGCTAATGTGGAAATTCCAGGTATGTTGAACATTAAGGGAAAAAAGGAGATAGAAAATAGACAAAAGAAAACTACAAGTTGAGAACAAATCTAAGGAGAGAAATCCATCTAAAGGAATTTTCAGAGACAGAAGAGAGCGAAGAGAGGTGACTTGTGGTCCTCCCACGGTATCTGGGCAGGGCCTTTCCTATTTCTTATGATGGGTACTTAGTAGGTCTCTCAATAAAGCCATGGGTTATCCCATTCTGGGAAATGTTCTGGGGGGGCTCTCCATGTCCACAGAAACAGAGCTTATTCTTTTCAAATGCTTCGTAACATTCTGTTGTCTAGAACTAACAATAGTATGTTTAACTACCTGTTCTTCCATTGGTGAGCATTTAGGTGTTTCTGTGTCTTGGCATTACAAACAGATTACTCTGTAAGCTCTCTCCTTGCAGATGCTTGGCTATTTCTCTTAGAAATATACCTCAAGACAAGATTTCTAGATCACAGAATATGAGTATATTTTTAAGTCAAAATTCAAAGGTTGCCCCATATGGCACACCAATTTATGCTGTCACCAGTTGAGCTTGGGGGTGCCACCTCCCCACACCTAATAATGGATGCTAATGATTTATTGTTTTCTAACCTAATAGGCTTAAGATGACATCTCTTTATTATCTTTTTTAAAAACTTATTTTTGGCTCTGTTGGGTCTTCATTACGCACGGGCTTTCTCTAGTCACAGTGAGTGGGGGCTGCTCTCTGGCTGCAGCGCACCGGCTTCTCATTGTGGTGGCTTCTCGTCGTGGAGCACACTCTGGTGCAAGGGCTCAGAATTCGTGGCACACAGGTTTAGCTGACCTGTGCCATGTGGGATCTTCCTGGACCAGAGGAAGACAAACCCATGTCCCCTGCATTGGCAGGCAGATTCTTAACCACTGGACCACAGGGAAGTCCTCTTTATTATCTTAATTTGCATTTTCCTGACTACTATTGAGGTTCCACAGTTTTATGTACTAATGATTTGTATTTCTTCTTCCCTGAACTGGCCATTCATACCCTTCGAATATTTATATTGGATTATTTGCTTTTTCTTACTGATTTATAGGAGCTATTTATATATTCTGGACAGAAGTTTCTATCTCAGAAGGTGTCAGTATTTTATTCTAATCAGTTTTGTCTTTGAACTTTGTTAAACATCCGAATTATAAGGAGAACTTCCTGAAGGCAGGGACTCTGTGTTACTCATTTTTGTTGCCAAGCATCTGGCCGGACTCATTAGATGTTCATTGTGTGAATAAAAACGGAAGTGACTGTGGCTTCACAGCAGCCCTAAAGGGATGTTGACAGGTGGCTCTGCAGCCAAAGCTCTCCTGGGTCTCAGTGACTTCTCACATTGGGGGAGGGGGGGCAAAGACCGGCTTGAATTTAAGCTGTAAGTGGATCACAGGAATGCCAGTGACATACACGCCCAATCGTTAAGAGCCACAAAGAACCGTGATAGGTATGGATCGCTGAGAAAGCATTCTCTGGTTATCTTCCTCAGCCTAAAACCAGGATCTAGTCAATAGTCTAACACAGTACCAGAGGGTATCTGTGTGGTTTGACTAGCTTACAGAGATGCATATATCTTTAGGACCAGAGTCCTTATGGCTCAGACAGTAAAGAATCTGTCTGCCATGCACGAGACCTGGGTTTGATCCCTGTGTCAGGAAGGTCCCCTGGAGAAGGGATTGGCAACCCACAGCCTGGAGAATTCCATGGACAGAGGAGCCTGGTGGGCTACAGTCCATGGGGTCACAAAGAGTTGGACACGACTGAGTGACTTACTGTTAAAAAGTTTGGTTTGACAGTGGACTCCTTGTCCCTTTTCATATTTCAACACCAACAGGAAGAAAAGTCAACCAAAGGGGAGATAAACTAATAAAAGATTGTGGTAAGAGTGAAAATTCACTACAGATAGTCTTTATGTGGTATCATTTTAATAGCATGAAGTTTGAGATTTGGCATTTATTCATACGTTAGTGTCAATTGTTACAAATTTTGAATCTTTGAAAGCTCATGGGTGGAATTTTTAGATTTCTTAATTGAGACTTATTTCTACAACTGAGGAAATGTGACAGATGGAGCTTCCTGCTACATTGTTGTTGTTTTTTTCCAATTTTCTTCTAATTTAGCTTGAAAAAACCTCCAGCAAGCCTCTCCTATCTAAAAACATGTCCAAACAGTGAAACAGAGCCCTTACGGAGCTGGAAAATTCAAATGCAAGGAAGAAATGATGAGGAAAATTTGCTTGTTGCTTATTATATGTATTACTTAATTGTCATATAAAAATGTGCTATATATTTGTAATTACATTAAAACCAAGCCACCAAAAACAATTATCTAAGTCTGTGTGGTAAGCAGTCAGCCTAACCCTTGCTTTTAAGGTTTGGGCAGTACTCTTTGCTGAATTTGCAAGTCTTTCTGGTAATAAGTGTGAGGTAGGAAAGGAGGTGTGAGCTTTGATATTTACAAGCAAGTCCCCCTATTTCCTCCATTTCCCCCCACAGAACTGTGCAGGGAAATGGTCTAGAATGAGACTTTCCTAAAAGCATGACATCTCTGATTGCAGTTATTTTCCTGGCCACCAGGGGACGCTTATGTGCCTCTACAGGGAAAAAGATTTGAGTTAACAATCTAGACAGAAATTTTTAGAAATTCAGGATATTTAACAAATCACAGGATTATCCCATGCAGAAGCGGAGTATAGGTGTTTCTTGACACATCTTCATGAATAGATCAGAAAATTTTACCTCGCTAAGTAATTGTTTTCTTCTTCATTAAGAAAAGCTGGCATTGCGTTTCAATCTGAAGATACCTGTATCTAAATTCTAAACTCATAGTTAAGATTGTAGGCATTAGATTAACAATCAAAACATGCAGAGTTTACACATATTCACCTCACTCCAAATCGTAGGTTGACCCCATGTTGGTAAAAAGTCAGACATCTCTCAGACTTGCCCGTGTCTACAGGATAACTGAAAAACATTTGCTTCCTTCCTAATCCTGGGTTACATTGCAAAGCAATATTCCATTAATTTAATACAACAAAATGGCACAAACCCCAAAGCCAACCAATCCTTGGGTTTTCCTAGTAGTCGAGAGTGATTCCAGCACGCCTAGCCTCACAGCCTTTTTTAACTTCCCCAGTGTATTTGTCTTCATTAAGATACATACACAAATGCATGACTCATAATAGCAAAAAAAAAAAAAAAAAACACCTGAAAATAAACCATGTCTATCAATAGTAGAAAAATTTAAAAATTGTGGTAAGCTCATAAAATAGTATGACAAGGAAAATGAACAAGCTATAATAATCATCTTGATTGAAATAAGGCAAGCACAAAGAATATGTATCATGTGACTCCATTTATATAAATTCACAAACAGAATTGATCAATGGTTTTAGAAATCAAGGTAGTTTCATTTGGGGAGGAGGTGAGGTAGTAATAATTTGGAAGGAGAGCAAGAGGCATTTCTTGGTACTAGCTTTATTCTATTGCTTAAATCAGATATCTTCACTGTGTGATAGTTCATTAAAGCTTTACATTTTTGCTGTGTACACTTTTTAATTTTTATTTTATCCTGGAGTATGGTTAAATGTTGTGTTAGTTTCAGGTGTATAGCAAAGTGACTCAGTTACACACATACTTATCACCACTCTTTTTTTAGATTCTTTTCCCACGTAGGCCATTATAGAGTACTGAGTAGAGGTCTCTGTGCTATACACTGGCTTCTTATTAGTTATCTGTTTTATATATAGTAGTGTGTATATGTTAATTCCAAGCTTCTAATTTATCCTCCCCTCTCCCCTTGGGTAACCATAAATTTGTCTTCTACACCTGTCACTCTATTTCTGTTTTGTAAAGAAGCTCATTGGTACCATTTTTCCTAAGATTTCACGTATACGTGATAGCACATCTGTCTTCCTCTGACTTCACTCCAGATGCCGATCTCTGGATCCATCTGTGTTGTTGCAAATGACATAATTCTGTTCTTTTTTATGACTGAGTAGTATTCCACTTACACACACACCACATCTTCTTTATCCATTTCTCTGCGGATGGACTTTTTAGGTGGCTTCCATGTCTTGGCTATTGTAGATAGTGCTGCAGTGAACACTGGGGTGCCTGTATCTTTCCAAATTATGATTTTCTCCAGATATATGCACAGGCATGGGATTACTGGATCATATGGTGGCTCTATTTTTAGTTTTTTGAGGAACCTTCATACTGTTCTCTATTGTGTATGGTGTTGGGGAATGTTCTAATTTCATTCTTTTACATGTAGCTGTCCAGTTTTCCCAGCACCGCTTACTGAAGAGACCGTCTTTTCTCCACTGTGTAGTCTTGCCTCCTTTATCATAGATTAGGTGACTACAGGTGTCTGGGTTTACCTCTGGACTTTCTGTCCTGTTCTGTTGATCTATATTTCTGTTTGTGTGCCAGAACCCTACTGTTTTGATTACTGTGGCTTTGCCTGTATCTTTTTGAATTACGATTTTCTATGGATATATGCACAGGAATAGGATATCTGGATCATGTGACAGTTCTTAGTTTTTTTTTAAGGAACTTCCATATTGTTCTTTTAAAATTATTATTGCTTTTAATTGGAGTATAATTGCTTTGCAGTGTTGTACTAGGTTCTGCTGTATGACACAGTGGATCAGTTGTATGTATACACATCTCCTCCAAGCTCATCACAGAGCACCGGGCTGAGCTCCCTGTGCCATACAGCAGCTTCCCTCCAGCTGTTTTACACCTTAGTGTATGTCAATCCTGATCTCCCAATGACTCACCCTCCCCTTCCCCCAGTGGCCACATGTCTGTTCTCTGCACCTGTATATGTCTCTCTTCCTGTCCTGGAAAAAGGTTCGTCTGTATCATTTTTGTAGATTCCCCATATATGCATTAATATATAATATTTATGTTTCTGACTATTTCACCCTGTATGACAGACTCTAGGTCCATCCACATCTCTACAAATGACCCAATTTCATTCCTTTTTTATTAAGGAAAAAAATTTAAATTTATACTGGAGTATAGCCAATTATCAATGTTGCGATAGTTTCAGGTGGACAGCAAAGGGACTCAGCCACACATAGACATGTATCCATTCTTGCCCAACTCCCCCTCTGATCCAGGCTGCCATGTAACATTGAGTTCCCTGTGCTATACAGTTAGGACCTTGCTGGTTATCCATGTTAAATATAGCAGTGTTTACGTGTTTATCCCAAACTCTGTAACTATCCTTTCCCCCCGGCAATGTTCGTTCTCCAAGTCCATGAGTCTCTCTTCTGTTTTTCAGAAATCACTTTTTAGATTCTGCAGTTAAGGGATGTTGTATGACATTTCTCTTCGTCTGACTGACTTCACTCAGTAAGACAGTCTCTCGATCCATCCATGTTGCTGCAAATGCAATTATTCCATTCTTTTTAATGGCCAAGTAATATTCCATGTGTATAGGTATCACGTCTTCTTTATCCATTCCTCTGTTGATGGACATTCAGGTCGCTTCTCTGTCGGGGCTACTGTAAACAGTGCCGCAGTGAACACTGGGGTACGTGTGTCATTTTGAACTAATGGTTTTCTCAGTATCTGCCCAGGAGTGGGATTACTGGCTCATATGGTAATTCTACTTTTAAGTTTATTTTAAGGACCCTCCCAACTGTTGTCCACAGTGGCTGTGTCAGTTTACACTCCCGCCAGCACTGTAAGAGGGTTCCCTTTTCTCCACAGTGGGAGGAGGATTTTCTTGTCCGTGTGTCTCGTGTTCACTGGCTCTTCTGAACGGATCTTCCATTAGATGCTTCTGGAGTCTTCAAGGCAGAATTATTTTGAGTCTCATCTGTTGATTCATCTTTAAGTCCCTTCCTTTCTTCGTTTCTGGCAATTTTACCTACAAATTTCCCAATTCTAGTTACTAGAATCAACTATGTCTAAAACAGGAAGTTTTCAGCCAGTTTCAGACCCACTTCCACAAGGCTTTTGCATCAGAATTCTTGTTGTCAGTCTGAAATGAATGCTGTATTAATGTCCTGAGATTGTGGTACAAAGCATCACGAACTGAGTGGCTTTAAACAACAGAAATCTATCGTCTACATACTAAACCAACAGAGCCATCTTCAGAGTTCATGATGGAGTGGGGCATCTCCACCAAGGGGGACCAGGATAAGAGAGAAACCCCCTTATTCACCCGGCAGGTAAGCACTGAAAACTCATCCACTGCTATGAACCCAGGCAGCTGGGAAAGCATAGAACACCAACATGAACAAAAAGCCTCCAGCAAACTGTTGAGATTTTTGTTAAATTAACAATTGTTAAGTAGAGCCTCGGGTACTGAGTTGAAGGATGAGCCATAATTTGATAGAAACGGAAAGGCAAAGTGAACCAGAGAAGGTTATTACTCACAGGTCCTGGCGGAGGTCCACGGCAGCCTCCGGGGGCCACTCAGAGAGGCTGAGGCTGGAGCAGGCAGACTGCCAACAGCAGAGGACCGGGGGCACGTGCCATTATTAGGGTCCACAGGCGCAGTGCTTTGCAAGCCCTGGGCTAAGGCTAGATCAATTCATTCAAACCATAAACAGCAAGGTTTAAGTAAGCTCCAGGGGCTCTTGGGCACAAGTGGAGAAAGCTAGCAGGCAGGAGAGAATGTTTATCAGCAGTCACGTCAGGAACTTGTGACTCCAAACTGCTGTGCAGAGCATACACTCATGGGAGGGCTAGCATCTGTTCAAGGCCCCTGCTAGCCGCTTAGCCACACACAGGGATGCCAATACTCCAAGTATTACGGAGTAGCTTAGTGAACCCCTCAACACAAAGCAATGCTCAAACTTTAAGACAGGTCAAAGCAAATGATCTCAACTGAAACACCAAGAGGAAAGAAAGGGAAAGTACAACAGAGCATCAAAGATCTATGAAAGAATATCAATGGGCTAACACGCAAGTAATTAAAAAAAAAAAGGGAAAAGAAAAATGTACATATGGAAAGATGCATGTGTGCGTAAATATATGTGCATTGATGGCACAGTTTGATAACTTTACAGTTTAATACTAATTCTGAAACTCTGAATAGAATTCACTACGGAGAGAACAGGGAAGTTATTAAAAAATTGGAGTGCCCAGGTAAGAATTTAGCTCACTTAACAAAAGAACAGAAATTGGATTTGCATTAGGCTTTCAGCAGCAACATACATGCCTGTGCCTAGAACAGGCTCTGGTATTTCAGAGGAACCCAATTGAAGGCTGCACACTGAGAGACCTGGTTGTCGCCATGTCTATTTTCACTTGCCACTTAACCACCCTGTCTTGGGCTTGAACATTTGAATACAAGAGGTAATTCCCGAGTCTCTTCTAACTCCACTGATGTGGAAACATTCCCGGAACTAGCAGTATGTTTTTCTTTCACTCACTGGCTTGCACAAGGAGTTATTAACACCTTCTACCTTGTCATTTTGCTTTTCTTTGTTGTCCTTGCTTAGATGTTTTCTAGCATGTTAGGCTGTTCAGCGATTTGTTTCTGTAGGTTGCCACACTGTTACTTCTCTGTCTTCATATTCAGTTTGTTAGTGATGAGAAAATTGAATTCAGGAATCTCACATGCACACTCCTTCCTTCCTCCTTTCCTTCACTCTTTGGAAGGGTCCATAGACTTATCTTGGCTAATTTCAGTGACTCTGGCTTACAGTTAAATCAGATGGATTAAGATTTGGGAATCATTGAATGTATGTGTGTTAGTTGCTTAGTCGTGTCTGACTCTTTGCAACCCCACAGACCGTAGCCCACCAGGCCCCTCCGTCCATGGGATTCTCCAGGCAAGAACACTGGAATGGGTTGCCATTTCCTTCTCCAAAAGGAACTACAGAAAGAAAGAAAGTGAAGTCACTCACTCGTGTCTGACTCTTTACGACCCCATGACTATAGCCTAGCAGCTCCTCCATCCATGGAATCATTGAATACTTAGCAACAAAGGCATTTCAAAGAATAGAGATGATAAGCATGGGGTACATAAGTATATGAGATTTTCCCATTGTTCTGAGTTTTTAATTCGGGTCTCTGCTACTTGGAACAAGGTGGGATAAGAAGACCCCACAGTCTGACATTGGGTTGAAGATTGTTTTTCTGTAGCTAAGTTGTGTCTGACTCTTTGAGACCCCATGGACTGCAATATGCCAGGATTCCTTCACTGTCTCCCGGAATTTGCTCAAACACATGTCCATTGAGTTGGTGATGCTATTTCAACCATCTCATCATCTGTCACCCCTTTATCCTCCTGTCCTCCATCTTTCCCAGCATCAGGGTCTTTCCCAATGAGTTGGCTCTTCATATCAGGTGGCCAAAGTATTGGAGCTTCAGCATCAGTCCTTCCAATGCATACTCAGGGTTAATTTCCTTTAGGATTGAAGATTAAGAGCATTTTAAAGATCCTTGATATACATACCCTGCAATACTACTTTCTAAAAAGGTTGTTAGCAATTTACACTGTTCCCCTAAATGTAGGGCTGAGCCTGATCTGGCTGTCTCACTATCTTGGTGAGGTGCTTAGACGCAAGTTCTAATGCCATTTCTGTAAAACGCACCCCTCCCCCGAGTGGAAAGCTTGTAAGTCAGAGTCATGTCAGTCACTTTCCGACCTTGTTTGCTATCTCAGAACCTGATGTGGGGTTAAGGTCGAGCCAGACTGCCTGGGTTCAGTCAGTTCTACCATATATTAGCTGTGTGATCCTTTGGCAAGTTACTTAGCTACTTAGTGTTTCTGTTTCTTCATCCTTATAAGGACACTACTTCACAGGACTTTTCTGAGGATTAAATGTTGAGTGTCTACCACATTTTGAAATGAAGCCTATATGCTTTTCAATATCCTACTGTGACAAAAAAAATTTCCTCAAGGATACATTTAAATTTTGGTGAACAGCCAAGAAGTATTTGGAGTCAGGTCTCTAAGAGAACTCATTTATTAAGCTGGTCATAAATGTCTTTTTTTTTTTTAATGTTGGCATTTACATGTTGGCTTAGGAAGAAAATTCATCTTATTGAGCCCGTCATCTCCCTGTGGATCGATGAGCCAATTTGAGTTATTGCTATTTTGTCTGTTCTTAGTCACCTAAGTTTGCCTTATTGTCCTATTTAAATGAATGACCTCCATTCCCCAAGAAAGCCCATAGGTTATTTTATTACCCTTGAGTCAATTACTTGTCTTGTTTCTTCTCTGCTGGTCTTAAAGTTGTACAGATGGACATGAAAACTTAGAATCTCTCTGCCACATCTTGATCTCTCCCTCCTACCTTGCTCTACTGACCTCTGCACTGTGTTCTGGAAAGGACCCCAACCCACCTTCTGCCTCATTCCTTCATCCTGTGTCTGAATTCATTCTTCTGTTTAACTCACCTGCTTAGTGTATTTTTATGATTCATTCACTCGTTCAAAAAACTAGGCTCCCAGGTGATGCCAGTGGTAAAGAATCCACCTGCCATTGCAGAAGACACAAAAGACACAGGTCCCATCCCTGGGTCAGGAAGATCCCCTGTAGGAGGAAATAGCACCTCTCTGGAGTATTCTCGCCTGGAGAATCCCATGGAGAGGGGAGCCTGGCAGGCTACAGCCCATGGGGTCACGAAGAGTTGAACACAGCTGAGCACTTTCACTGCCTCTGCCCACCTCTGCCCTGTGTCCTAGAAAGGACCCCGACCCACCCTCTGCCTCATCCCTTCATCCTGTCTGAATTCATTCTGCTTAACTCATCTGCTTATTTTTATGACACTCACTGGTTGCCAAGGACTGTCTGAGGAACATATTTTAGATCCCCAGGTAGTTTTTGGAATTGCATGTCCTCCAATCAAAGGGCACTGGATTTGTCGTTTTGTAGAGTGTCTTTCCACAAATTCGTAGGAATTGACTGTCTACTCGCCTTTGTTCCTTCCTGTGCCTTTGCTGGTTCAGTCCAGGCAGCCTGCTTCTGCTGACCGTGAAGAAGGCTGGGACACAGCCTACATGAGGGAGGTTGGTGGCTTGCTGTCTGTGCCTGAGGGCTCGCCACCCCATTGGGGATCTGTGGCTATTTATGGTTTTGTGGTCTTCTCTGGCCCAACGCCCACATTCAGTGCTTTGGCCCAAGAACAGCTGCTGTTGCTGCCTGCTGCCTAGGCCAAGTGGGGACAGGCCAGACTATCCAGCCACCTCCCCAAGGAATCTGCCCGAGATTCTCTACCAGTCTGGGGCTCCCCTGTAGTTCTTCATTTCTATAAAGCTATGTTCTCCTCTGGTCTTCTATATCAGATCCTGTTTCCAAATCTCAGAAATTCCCCCAGAAAACACTGACTTTGGTTTTGCATCACCATTAGATTTCATTTTCTTTACTGTCACTGTTTTGAACTTGGGGAGGAAAACAAGACAAAGGTATTTTCTCAATCTAAATATCTTTATCCAACTTCCCTTTTTAATTGGCATGTATTTCAACTCTGTTCAGTGGTCAACCTATGTCTTGGAGATTACGTCTGTCTAAACTGCTAGACATTAGTCTCAGTACTCGAGAGGCTTTATGTATTTAATTCAGGTATCCCCCCTAAACGCTATAAGTAAAGTGTAAGGAAAGTGCTATGGATTCAGGGTTCTAGCTGAGTGAAGGTATTCAAGTTGACCTTGAGGAATAGGAAGAACTGCACATGTAGAGACAGGTGTTTAAGAAGGGAAGAGCAACAACCAGCTACCTTGGCTTGAAATATGGAATTCCTGACAGAACTTAGTTACTTAAAGTGACAAGAGAAAATGTGTCCGATTCTTCTTTTTTTTTTTTTTCTTTCTGATAAACTGAATGGGAATTATAGGAGGAAAAAGATTTCCAAAGATTTTCTATAGACATAGTAATTATCAGAGATCATGTACCACAAAACCAGGGTCGAATGATAAATAAAACCCATGAATTCCCATTAGAAAGCAGGTGTATATAGACAGAGACCATTTACTGCTGTGTGTGTGTAGACACACTGCAGAAATGTATCACAGATGTGGATCTAACACCAGGTAACGCCTACTGCCATGTGATACATAATTTGAGAACTATACAGGTAAACTCTTCATTGACACCACCCAGACACTACTTAACAGACATTAGATAGTTTATTACAAGAAAGTGCAATCTAATACTTCAGAAAACTATTCATATGGTACTTTTGGGAAACTGCTCATTCTTTGAACATTTTCTGTTCAACTATTCAAGATTCTTGAGTAGCATAATTGTGGGGACAAAGGGTGGCCCTCTATCTAGGCAGTCATTTCTGCCTTTTTGAAGAATAAAAACATTTGATATTAAGATGACTTATTTATATTTGAAAAATTCTAGCTGAGAAACTGGGGACCTAAGTAGTTAAAACTGTTTAGTCAAGAGGAATCAGTAAGAGTCTTATCTTTATGCTTAAGGGACATAGATATTTTTGAAAATTATTATTTTTAATTGAAGGATAATCACTTTACAATGTGTTCATTTCTGCCATACATCCATATGAATCAACCAAAGGTATACAATATGTCCCATCCCTCTTGAACCTCCCTCCCACCCCGACCCACCCCTCTAGATTGTCACACAGCACCAGGTTGAGCTCCCTGCATCATATAGCAACTAGGGACAAATCTTTTAAGAGGTTGCAAAATGTGTTTTAGAGGATGGGCATAGAGCTTCCTTAAGACACTTCACTGTTTGGTCAAAAGAAGACCAAAAAAACATATTTCAAAAATATTTTGAAAGCTGTATTATTTACATCTCATAACACAAAACAGTACAGAAAACTCATGTTCTTTTTTTGACACTGACCTAATAATTAAGAAAAAAGTATTATGAATTTAGCTTTTATTCAAAATTAAATAAGCAAAAGCAAAATTTTTAAGAAACTTTTTACAAATTACTTACATAAAAGAAAGTTAAGAGGGACAGTCACAAGTCTGCAACAAATAATTACAAAAGTATCTAGGGCAGCATGAATACAGACCATGTCACAGCATAGTGACCTAACTGTGATATGAATAAGGCATAACTAACATTTGCACCAAGACCAGGATTAAAAAAAACAAGACATACTTTAAAAGCTTAGTTCTACATTAAGCTTCTTTTCCCTCAGATCCTTAATGGGTTTATACTATGTAATTTTTTTAAACAAACACATCATGTCAAACTATAAATTACACAGATGGGCAGTTAATGTGAAAAGCCCCCCCAAAATGTACAAATGAACTGGTACTGAACTGAGTTCTCCATTTACCTTTATGTACAGTTAAGTGTAAACCATATTTTCACAGTTTTAAGTGTTTTATGAATAGATGCACAGTACCAAGTCAGGTTTGCAGTTGTTCCTGAAAACTGGCTCTAGGTTCTGCATCCGACGCCCGTCGGCTATTGGGATGCAAGTATTTACATAAATAAGAAACCGTGTCATAGTCAATGGTCAAGACGGTTCAGCAAGAGCGGTATTTCCGACAAAGAGGGATACTCAATACCATAGCTTAAATACTTGTGCAAAGTAAGCATTAGGACAGAGAAATCTGAGGCAAATTCAATTTGCAAAAACTTGTATCGCTACTGTTGTAAACTTGGGCAATAAATGACCCTCGGCAAGTACTGCTCTCTATGGCTTTTTTTTTTTCTTTTAAAATTTTAAAGCCAGAGAAAATGCACTCATACTACCCACACGTGCAGAGACACACACACGCACGCACCCACCCCACATACACACACAGTTCTCATTTCATTTAGAGTATGGTACATAGTGCAACTTCATCACAATGTAGAGGTTTAACACACATTCAGTGTGTGTTTTTCTGTGCAAGTTCTTAGTGGTCTAAATCCTAGTTGAAGGTATTCGTTTGCAGAACCACATGACTCAGGAGGTTGAAGAAAAAGAAAAAAGAAAACGAACAGTTTCCTTACGTTTCTCAAACCAGCACTGGATGTGCAAAGGCAGCGGACAACCTGGCCGTCACCCCAGCCAGATTAGGGTAATTTCAGAGGAGGATCCAAGCAGTTGGTTACTTAGATTGGTCTCTGGAAAAATAAGTCAGTATATGCTGTATCTTTGTCAACCGTTCTTTCAATGACTTCATTGACAAAACCGACAGCTGATAGCGGGGGTCAACAGGAAGGACAGCAAGAAGCCACCAACACCAGGCCGGTCCATTAGGGATTGCCTAAAAAGAACCCACATCTTATAATGTTAACAAAACAAGTAGTTATGTAGGCCCAGCAGCAACATACCACCACCAAGCTAATCTGGATTGAGCAGTTCACAGCGTTAGATTCTCTTTCTAAATAAAATCTCCCTACCGTTTTCCATCGTGGCTGTAGCAACTTATATTCCCACCAACATTCCCTTTTCTCCACTCTCTCTCCAACATTTGTTATTTGTGGCCTTTTTAAATGATGGCTATTCTGACCTGAGTGAGGTAGTAGTCTTGATTTCTTCATTGACCGATTGGTTTTTTAGTAGCATACTGTTCAGTCTCTATTTAATCATTCTCACTTCTTTTCCTGCAGTTGATTTCTGATTTCTATACTCTTATTTGTTGAATGAGGTTAGTTCTGTGTCCTAATATGTGCACTTGAAGAGAATGAACTTTTTTGGATGTCTATTTAGAAAAGACTTTTCATTATTTTTTTTGGATAGGTTTAGGAATTGCTGTATTCTTTTACTTTTTGCTTTTCTAAGAAATTGTCTTTCCTTCTATTCTAAATGATAATCTTGCTGGGTTGAGTATCCTGGGTTGCAGGTTCTTCCTTTCAGGGCTTCGAATACATCTTGCCACTCCTTTCTGGCCTGCAGTGTTTCTGTAGGGAAATCAGTTGACAGCCAAATGGGGCGGGGTCCCTTGTAATTAACTCTGGTTTTCTCTTGTTACCTTTAGAATCCTTACACTTTCGCCATTTTAATAGTAACATGTCTTGGTGTAGGTTTGGGATCCTCTGTGCTTCCTGTACCTGGAGATGTGTTTCCTTCTTTAGATTTGGAAAGTTTTCAGTCATAACTTCTTCAAATACATTTTTGATCCCCTTTTCTCTTTCATTCCCGTCTGAAATCCCCATTATGCATAGACTGGCCCACTTTATTTTATCCCATAGGGATCTTATATTGCTTTTTTTTTTTTCATTTGGCTTCCTGTCTGCTGTTTTGATTGGGTAGTTTCCATTGTTCTGTCTTCCAGAACACTTATTCTTTTCTTATTCTCTCATGATTCATTCTGCTATTCATTGCCTTCAGCTTAGCTTTCATCTCAGCAAATGAGTTTTCTAATTTTTCTCAGCTCCTCTTTATAGTTTCTAGTTCCTTTCTAGAACAATCTGCATTTATGTTGATAGCCCTTTTTAATTCCTTCAATTATTTTCACTGCCTCCTTTTTGAACCTGCTGTCTACTAGACTGAAGAGGCCTATATTTCATTGTTCTCTTAGGGAATTCTCTTGGGTCTGTTTACTGGGAGTGCCTCCTCTGCGTCTTCATTTTACTTACATTTCTCTTACTCTGGGTTTAGGAGAAACAAGTAGGCACTGTAGTCTCAGACGGCTATTTACAAGTGGGAGCACCCCTGCACAGCTTGTGTGGGTTTAATAGATTTTGGCCAGAGTGCTGTTTGGTTTGGACACCCGCTGCCTCTTTCCTCAGGCTGCCTGGTCATTGCCCCTCACTGGGGGCGTGCAGGCACACGGCTCGTGGATGCTTCTGGAAGGGCGGGGGTTGGCGCCCACTCAGGGAACCCTCGGCAGCGGCAGCGAGTGAGGCCACCTCCGGAGTCCGGGACGGCGGTCATGGCTAACACCCCCGGAGCTCATGTAGTCAGCCCCCTGCTGCCTGAGAGAAGCTCCTATGGTGGTCCTGCGCCCCCAACAACGGCGTCCTGCCTCTCTGGCGGCCCAGGCTTCTTTCCGTGCTCCCCCAGCAGGGAGCGCCACACCCCAGCCCCTTCAGGCTCTCCCCCGGCAGCCAACCCCCCTCCTCCCAGCAAGGTCTGACCTCGGAAGCACCCCCTCTTCCCCGCTGGCCTCCCTGCCAGTGAGGGACCTCCCAGGAACCGTTTCTCCGTCATGGCTCCCTCCCAGGGGCGCAGGTCCCATCCCAATTCCCTTCTCTCTTTTTTTCTTTCCTGCCCGGTTATATGGAGATTTTCTTGCTTCTTGCAAGTCTGAGATCTTTACATCAGCGTTCAGTAGGTGTTCTGTGAGAATCGTTCCGTAGGTACATATAAGTTTGATGTGTCTGTGCGATCTTGATCCGACCTCCTATGTCCCACATTTAACTCCTTATCCCTCCTTCTGAAAAATCCTCACTAGAAGGGCTTTCTCCTTCTCTGGCACTAACTTCTAACGGACAGCTCAGCTCACACCTGTTTCCTTTCTCTTCCTATATAAGATGCAGTGGGTACCACTGTGCTAGAAATATATGGTCATGAGTCTAAGGACCAGACAAAGGAAATGTTGAATGAAACTCTAAAGATGAAGAAACTTAAAAATCTAACAATTTGGGTTTACACACAGAGTGAAACTTGGAAACAGTATCAAAGCCATCGTACCTGCAGGTTTTCCTCCCGCCCAGGCATTGATCCAAAGTGCTGAAGAATCTGGCTTCGAAATCTGTCTCTTAAATTCTGAAACCAGCTGCAGGCTTGAGAGTAGACCAAATCATGAAGTTGCCGGAGGTTCTCTATTTCATCTTCATTCTCAACCTAGAAATACAACAGTAAGATGTCTGTGTTTAGTCTTCCCATCCACACTACCAACGTTATAGAAGTGGAGGAAAAAATATTTAAAAAGGAATACCTGTCCCAGTGCTGGATTAGAGTGTTTGTGTGACTGACTTCACTCAGCAAGAAAATCTCTAGGTCCATCCATGTTGCTGCAAATGGCATTATTTCCTACTTGTTAATGGCTATGTAATATTCCCTTGCAGATATGTACCACTCCTCTGTTGATGGGCATTTAAGTTGCTTCCATGTCTTGGCTATTGTAAACAGTGATGCAGTGAACACTGGGGTGTATGTATCCTTTCAGACCATGTTTTTCTCTGGGCATATGCTCAGGAGTAGTATTCTTATGAACACAGTAAACCCCATACATTTCTGCCTCACATAGTACCAATAGGCCAGACTCAGACAGCAAGGCCTGACCTCCCAGCACAGCTAACCTGGCCTTGCTGAGTTAGCAGTCCAGCTGGGAGGGGCAAGATGGAGAGTGAGTTCTCAGATAAAGGTCTACAGGGACTGGGAATTCATCTCTATGGATCAAGGGCCTTTGAAAGCAGTGGAACAAAAAAGCAGAAGAATACAGTTGCTACAATGAAAGGTAAGATTGGGGGAGGTCTCAGGTGCAGATCTGCTGTGGCAAAAGTAGGAGGAGCACAGAGGAAAAGCGTAATTAAAACTTTTACCAGGGAGTTGGGTCAAAAAACCAAAACACGCAATAACTTAGCATAATAAAGCCAGAATATCAAAAGATAGAGAATACATTATGCAGTGATGAAATTCTGCTGTAAAGTCCTACCTCAATCCCCTCTGTACGCTCTTTGGACTACTGGTTCATCAAACTGCAAATACAAAATTAAATGCTTCAGCCTAAGATCCAAAAGACTAGGCACATAAAACACAGGTGGGAAGATTGAGCATTAACTCATCCATCTGATATTGATTTCTTTAACACACACTCATATCCCACTCGCTCTGTGCCAGAGAGGGCTATATTTCACATACATTAATGCATCTGAACAAATACTGCCTTAGTCAGCCTTTCATATGTCAAGAATGACTCAGTATAAAGACAATGAGACTCTAAAAAACATCCTGATATATAAAAGGTAAGACTATAGTACACAAGAGACAAAAGAACGTAACTTTTTCATTTAATGACTTGAAAAATAAAACTGAAGATGAAAAAGCATCTGCTTTTTCACAACAATGTGGATGTGCTTAATGCCACTGAGAGGGTATTGGTACAAAAGCAGACATATGGATCAATGGAATAGAAATGGAGAGCCCAGAAATAAACCCAGAAACCTACAATCAATTTTTGATAAAGGAGCCAAGGGGTATTGGAAAAGCTGGACAGCCACATACAGAAAAATAAACTCAAAATGCCTTAAAGATTTAAACCTAAGACATGACACCATAAAATTTCCTAGAGGAGGTCACAGGCAAAACATTCCCCTAGGTTTTCTTAAGTCAGTCTCCCAAGGCAACAGAAATAAAAACAAAAAGACGCTCATCACTGCTAATTATTAGAGAAATGCAGATCAAAACTACAATGAGGTACCACCTCACACTGGCCAGAATCGCCATCATTAAAAGTCTACAAAGAACAAATGCCAGAGAGGGTGCAGAGAAAAGGGAACCTAAGTTGGAACAGCTACTATGGCAAACTGTACTAAAAATAGAATTACCGTATGATCCAGCAATCCTACTTCTGAGCATACATCCTGATAAAACTGTAATTCAAAAAGATACACACACCCCTATGTTCACAGCAGCACTGTTCACAGTAGCCAAGACACGGAAACAATGAATGGATAAAGATGTGGTACACACTGATAATGTGTAACCAACAAGGTCTTACTGTGTATAGCACAGGGAAATCTACTCAATATTATGTGGCAGCCTGAATGGGAAGGGAGTTTGAGGGGAAATGGGTATATATAGCTAGGGCTGATTCCCATTGCTGTCCACTTGAAACTATCACAATATTGTTAATTGGCTATACTCCAATATAAAATGAAAAGTTAAAAAAAAAGATGTGATACATACACTACTACTTAAAATGCCATTTGTAGCAACATGGCTGCAACTACAATGAAGTGAAGTAAGGCAGAAAGAGCAAGACAAACACCCTATGATATCACCTACATGTGGAATTCAAAATACGACACAAGTGAACCTATGGAACGGAACCCCAGATACAGAGAATACACGGGTCGTCGCCAAGGGAGAGGGGACTGGTGGAGGGATGAAGGGAGAGGCTAGCAGGGGTCAGCAGATGTAAGCTTTTTATATATATAGAATGGATAAACAAGGTCCTACTATATAGCACAGAGCACTATGCTCAGTATTCTGTAATAAATGAAAATGGAAATATTTACATTTTTTTAATATTTTATGTATAAATGAATCACTTCACTGTTCAGCAGAAATTAACGCAACACTGTAAATCAACTATACTTCAATTTTAAAAATCTTGATTAAAAAAATAAACATGATACTTGTTAAAACTATTACAAAAGAAAAAAGTATCTAGTTTCCAGCCTTTTACAATTCAAGGGACCAAACCATGAACTTTCGTAAACAAGGAATGATAAAAATCATGAGTCTTGGTTAGAAAAAGGAGCTAAAAAGCTGGCAGAAGTTTTAAAGTTATGGAATTTCCTTGCAATAACAGAATCTAAAATGTTATTGAAAGACAGAAAACAGAATTACAACACCAAGGGAAAAAAATAACCTTGATATAAAAAACAAATTTGAGAAGCTTTCCCAGAATGAACAAGAAATCATTACACAAATGAGGCGCTAAGATGAAGAAAAATTTAGACATTCCTAAAACTACAACATAGAGAATTCAGTTCTAAACATCAAATCCCTAATACTTTCAATATTCTATCATACTGTCGTATTTATATGTCATATATAGTCAAGGAATTTTGTCAGCAAATCCAATATATGGAGATGTAAATTTACACAAAACTAAAGTTTATTAGTTTTACAAAGAATATCACCTTTAGGAAATAAGTCTATTAATCAAATATGCTAAGGCACAGACTATGTCAATCAACTCAAAATTCCAACTCAATACTTCTAGCTCACTGCACAAAGTTTTCCATAGCATCTTTATAATAAAATAGGATAGGCAGTGGCAGATTTAATGAAGTTCATCAGCAGAGAAGCTTGTCAAGAGTGCAAGATAAAACATAGCACTCGAAGCCAGAGAGCTGGCTTTAAATTATCATCTTGGCAAATTATTACTAATTAAAACTCCTGAATCCTACTTTCCTTACCTGCTATCTGACTTTTGAAAATTCAGTGAGCTACTGTTTGTAAAAATGCCCAATGCTAACACTCAGTAAATGCTGCTTGGGATGATCAAGCAGATCAATGAACAAGTGATAATACAAGATTTTCTTATTTTTCTAATTTTCTAATGCCCTTCCAAAGAAAATTGCCTTTCATTTGATATTTATAGTATCTCAAATCATTTTTCTGGTAGCTAAACTAACTGCAGATGCTAAAGCAGGTACTAGAAATATCAAAATGGTAGCATTAACCCTATTCAAGAAAATTATCACACTAACCCTCCCCAGGTAAGATACCACCTATAATTATACTGACAGTGCTGTATCTGTGATGCTCTAGAGTTTGTGTGTATGTTATCACTGAGGTTATCTTAGGCATATATATAGACCCATTCAAGGATTTCACGTTTACTTTTATACCAAAGTTCAATCTACTGCTGACTGTATCAGCTTTGACTACTAATTAATTTAAAAGGGAAGGAATTAGCAGGTTTCATAACTTAGGTTGGAAGTTCAACACCTGCTTTTGTTAAATAACTACCATGCAGCTACACATGACTAGATTCTAGGCACGGTGGTGGTTGTCAAGGCAGTAGAAATGAACAAAGTCTGGGTTGTGGCCTCCCAAGTTCTCTTGGAACTCAATAATTAAGAGCAAGATGATATAAAGGTCCACCTGAAACTGTCACAACATTGTTCATCAGCTATTCTCCATTATAAAATAAAAATTTCAAAAAAAAAAAAAAAAAAAAATGAGAAGCAGGTCATTAATGGAGCTAATTTGCCTAAGTATTGATGAGGGTCTCTGACAGGAAGAACTGGTTAATGTGCCTAGAAAACTGTAGCCTTCACGCCTATACAATGCCTAGGACAGAGTACACCAATGCTGAAAAAGGGTAGGTTTTAATACCTTAATATCTTCCAGGTATTCAATGTCTGCGGTGCAATATCCATCTTTCATTCCTCTTTTTAAAACCCTAAACCGCTTTCCTCCAACGGTATCAACCACAGACCTTCCATCAGGCAAGAAATGTACATTTCTAATTTGTAACATACAACCATAGTCTGCAAAACTAGAAGAAAAACTCTAGTTAGTACCAAAAGTTCAAGCCACAGGCATGCACGTTCTCAGCAATATTCACAGAAAACTCAAGAATCAATAAAAACATTTAGACAAAAAGCATACCTATTCTGTGTATCACTGACGCACATCCCAAACTGTTTAGTTCCAGTCTGTATACTTCTTCGAATCATCAATCTGTATCTTGGCTCAAATACATGAAGAGGGCAAGGCACAGTGGGATAGGCCATAGTGCAAACAAATATTGGAACATTCTTGGTCAAGCTGAAGAAGAAAAAAACTGCATTAGTATACATCAGAAGATACAACAAAAATGAGTAAAACTTTCAATAAGTAATAGAAAACAAAAATTTACTCTAAAATCAGGTAATTTTCATTCTTGGCAGGAATAAGAATCAGCATCCCCTTCATTTAAGCTTATGTTGATACAATATTAATCCTAAAACTGTCTGTAAATTCAAATTTACTTGTAAGAGGATTGCAAAGTTGTCATATAGAGCTATGCACTTTTATGAATGAAATAGAGCTATGCACTTTTATGAATGAAAAAGCAATTGATTGTAATTATTTTATATTAAAATGTTTAAAATATTTGTAACATGACAGAGTTATTATCTTCTATCCATAAAACACTCTTACTCTTAGACAATAATAAGTGAGTTCCTGCAAAGGACAAAAAACACCTTTAAAAAAATTTTAGTCACTAAAATATTTCCTAACAAAAGCAGGTAATTCAATGGCATACAATTTTTTCCAGATAATTAAAATATTTTAATTCCCAGATTGGCAGGAAATACGAAGGATAAAGGCAGCACTCAGTTTCTCATTAATCTAAAGAAACCCTTTGGCAAGGGTATGGGGAAAAACTGGCAGTTGATGGGGGCAGTTTGAAATAGTACAACCATACCGAAGAAGAATTTGGCTATATACATCAAAAATTTTTTTAAATATTCATATCCTTTGAACCAACAGGTGTACTTTTTTCTGCAAGTATTGTAAAAATGTTCAAGTGTACAGTTGCCAAAACTTAGAAGCAAAAAGAGACAACCAGTAAAATAAATTATGATGTAATCATAAAATGAGATACTATATTTAGACTTTAGATTAATGAGAAAGGAAAGTATTGAATAATGGGAGTAAAATAATCCCATCTTTGTTTATAATGTATTTATATATATTAAAATCAGGAAGGATATACATATTAAAATCAGGAAGGATATATGCCAAAATGCTAGTGGTGATTACCTTTGAGTTACAGATTCTGGCTCTCCCTGCCCACCCCCAACTAATATTTTCTACTCTTTCTTCAAAAAGACCACAATGTGAAGTCTATATGTAATACATGTTTAACATACAAGTCCTAATTCCTCTACTTTTAAAACTGTGTCTTTTACCATCACTAAGCACTCTTATGAACATAAAAACAAGGGGGGGGTGCACAACCCAGTATATCTTTTAATTAGCAAAACTTGTAAGTACCAGAGAATGAGCTACCCTTAAGAAAATAGCCCAGTTAGTACATAGCAAGATTCCCGAGGCTTCTCTGCATCACACGCAGCTTCCCTTGCATCACTACTCCTGTCATTCATGAATTCCAGTCTGTGTGTGTGTTGGGGGCGGGGGGGAGGTCTGGTCCTGTCATTGTGTTGAAGTATTTCAAAAATAAATCTGAAGCTTTCTTGTATCCAGCTTTTTGCAGCGTTGGTCCAAAAGGTTTCTAATCCACACATTAGAATATTTTCTATCACAAAGTCACAATAAAATATCAGTGCCATCAGAAGACAAACCACTATCAACTTCTATAAAGAAAAGATAGAAACCTTTCTTCTATTGAAGGCCACTGACCCGATGACAACATTTGGTGGACACATACTAAAAACAAAAAGTCTGTAAAGCAGTTATTTTTCTCTTAGAAAATGTTTTAATTTATATTAAAAAAAAAAACAAACAAACAAAAAACAGCATGTAAAAATTACAATTTTGGTCTTCAGTGTCCAGTTAAAGTGGGAACAGGAAAGAGTTAAGAAATTAGAAACCCAGTAAAGAAACTTGGAGACTGAAGAAAATGGTGAAAGAGGTCAAGTCATGGAGGGAAGAGAAAAGAAGAAAAGTGTGAGAAAGCAACACACAGAGCAACAAAATTACCCAGCCCTGATGAGCTTTTTATGTGCTCTCAGTAGTACCCTGTACCACTGAATCCCAAAGTTACCACCAGGTTTTTCACCTTCCTGATACTAAGTCAATTATGCGAACAGTCAGTATCTTCATTGAGATTTTAGCCCCTAAAGTCACCCCTTCCAATTTGTCTCAGGTCTCAAGGTCCCACCCCCTTGCAAACCTCTGATTGGCTACTCCCCCTGCCAATCCAGGCCACTTACCCTCTACTTTCTCCTATGGGCGGGGGCTGATAGTTGAGGGCGGCAGTTCCCAGCAACCACCTCCATCAGCCTGATGTCCCTGGAGGAACACCCGGCCCTCGGCCGCCCCCCCACCCCCAGCTAAAAGACTGGTTCAGTGTGGAGAGCTGTCAGGACGTCACTCCCAACAGAACATCTGGAAGTTACCAAATAAACCTGAAAACCTCTGAGTGTTGAAGGCAGGGGAAATTAACCAATATTTGTTTACGATATGCCTTTGACTAGACTGGGTTGAACTACAGACAGAACCCAGCTGGCTGTGAGGAGGCTTCTCCTCATTATTTCAAAGGGTAGTAGTTTGATTTGATTATGTTAATTTGTATGAGAAGAAACTTACTGTGAGAGTTCAGCAGTTTCTTCATCATATATTTTTTTTCTCTCAGACAGCTCATCAGGCAGATACTTCACTATTAAATCTTCCAACAGCTGTGTGACACAGTACCTCCTATCTGCTAGATACTGAAAGACAATATTATTTTACATTCCAGCACTTTTCCCCCCTACAGTACAAAACAGGTAAAACAGTTTAACTCATATAGTAAAGCCTTTATTACATATTTACACAGTCGGTTCTGAATTCATTAGTGAGGGGGAACAATACAACAGATGACGCTAAACTGGAAAACCTGCCTGAAGCTTAGCTCAAGAGCATTCAAGGTAAGTCTGCAACCCGAAACAAGTTCTGTATATAAGACGACCCTTGCCTTGCTATGATCACACATCATTAACAGCAGTCAGCCCTGCTCCTGCCGTCTCCCACACCAAAGGTAAGTTCCTTCTGACAGTGCATGTGTATCTGAAACTAGCATTTCAATCGAGAAACAAAAATAAGGAATAAAGAAAATAATGCATTTGCCTTAAGAAAAGCAAAGTTGCTCCCTTTTTTTGTTCCAGATAACTTTTCTTTCAGATTTTTCTTCTGCTGTCATCCCACTATGACTACTGATGCCCATATCTTATCAAGAGGCTGCTTTTCCTATGTGAGTCACCCTCTGGGTAAGGTGGTACGTTTGTGCCACTCCATAATACTCTGAACGCTGCCACCCTGATACATTTTTGTGTTACTTTCTCTTCCAACTGCCAAAAGCCATCTGACTATCCTTCAAGGTCTGGCTGCAATTTTACCTTTTGTATAAAGTGTTCCTTATTTTTCTGTCTCCTAGGAATAACCTTTAATATATAGAAGGCAGCTACCATACCCTGCACTATATTAGCTGGACAGGGATATATTATATCTCTGTAACTAAACTAAGAACTGCATAGGGCCAAGGACCAGTTCAGAGTGTGTACACAGAATTCTGAACAAAACATGTGTGTGTGTGTGTGTGTATATACGTCCAATACCAATTTGCTTAATGAGGAAATGAGTAATGAGGAAACTCTTGTGAGACAACCACAAGACAAAGAGAAACCAGCTTTCCCCTAGATCCAGCAAAAATAAGGGCTTTGTCAGTATCTAATGAAGTACAGAGTAGAAAATATGAATGGTGGGCAAATGGCTTATACTTGTGGTTTTTCAACTTCGGCAAGAACTGTGGCTTGTTAAAAGTGCAGACTGCTGAGCCCTCACCAGGTTCTGATTTAGTGGCTCTGGGGAAGGGTCTGCGAATTCATATTTCTAACAAGTTCCCAGGGGATATAGATGCTGCTGGTTGGGGGAACATACCTTGAGAACAACTGGGCTATTGACTGGAGAGATGTACTCTTGAGCAGATAATATATACATATATATAGGTAACTTAAGAGTTTATTATAAAATTAATCAAATTAGAGATATAAAAGCAATTTCAAAGTAATAAAGACATTTTAAAACTTAAGACTCATGTATTAAATTTGGGAAATATGGCCTCTCTTCCATTACTGGTAAGAATCTAAATTTGTACATTACTTGAGACCTAGGCAATCTGGCAATTGGTTTTAAGAGTCTTAAAATATATGGCCTTTGATCCAGTAATTCTCCCAGGAATTTATCCTAAGGAAAGAGTCAAAGACACTGACCATAGTATACTTAAAAAAAAAAAAAAAGAACTGAAATGCTCCAAAACAGAAAAATGTTGTATCATTGGACTACTATGCTGCTATGAAAATCACATCTTTGAGATGCATTCAGATGAAAAAATGAGCAAAGTAAGTAGGAAGAGCAGAAAAGTAGAGCATATCCATTTTATCCGTGTAAAGGTATATTTAGACTTTACCAATTATACATGGTGTCAAGTCAGAACAAAGGATAAAGTTATTTTTAAACAGTATGTTAGTTAAGTTTTTAAATAACATCCTTACTTTGTTTTCCTTAGAACTTCAGACATTTAAGGTGCGATAACTCTAAATTTAAAGCATAGTAAATATATAAGCATATCGAAAAACTTTGTAAAACCAGGAAAGATAGCATGTTTCAGAGTATTTTATCTGAAAACAGAGTCTAAAAGTTGAAAATGTAAAAAACTCTTTAAAGATTTATTTTAGGTTTCCTGACTTTGTAAACATTCTATGTTTTGTGTTCCACTACATGTAGGGTTGCTATGTTGTATGAAATGTAACAATACATATATGCTATATGACATCTGTACAGAGCTATGCTTTCTACATAGGAAATAACTTTTTAATAGCAAAATGGTTTTCATCAAATTTTTACATTGTATTTTCAAGACACTTTTTTTCTTAAAATCTAGAGACAGAATCACTCTCCTGGATCAATGCTACCACTGCAACAAGAATTCTAAGGCTCTGGCCTCACCTTGGAGGACATCAAGCAGGACTGAAGAGGGTGCTGCCCTCCCACTGGTTACAGAAGAGACCCACCTGAGATCCAGCTGTTTTCCTAATGCAGGGTGATCTGTGCAGACCACCTGCCAGACAAGGAGGGGTGTGGGAAGCCTCCCTCTCCTTGCCAGGCTACCACTTTCTAGAACTGTGCTGTCCAATGTGGGAGCCACTACTACTCACACGTGCCTACTTAAATGTAAATTAATTAAAAGTACAGTCCCTCCCACACATGTGGCCAATAGCTACCATGTTGGACAGCATAGATACAGGGCATTTCCATCAATGTAGCAAGTGCTACTGGATGTTGGTCCAGACGTTAAGGGGATTGACTGAGGCCTGAAATCCAACCTAAAAATGGGGGTGGGTGGCAGGGCAGTTGAGATTCCCCAATACTGTCATTAAAGTCAACATATTCCTGACCAGATACTTGATCACACCTCATGTGTTTAAAAATTAAGTATAGGGATTCGGTCTTCAGACTCTGCTTTCTCCCACCCTCTCCAAACTCACTTTCCTCCAATACTAGCAGATGGGTAATGAGACATGCATGATCCCTTTTGGTCAATCAGTATGTATAATGTAATTTATTCTGAACCTAATAATCATTATTTCTATGGCTAAATAGAAGTCAAACCATGTTGCTACACGTAAGAGCAATAAACAAATACACAAATGCTTACCTCTTTTAAGCTTTCTTTGCAAAGAGGACAATATGGTGTGTGATCTAAACAACGCTCAAGACAGTTCTTACAGAATGAATGTCCACAAGGGGTTGTCACTGGCTCAAAAAACAACCTGAAATCAACCAGAATACATGTTAGTTTTCACCATAAGCTGTGCACTGGAAAAACTGAACCAATAGTGTAACCGTAACACCAGCTTCTGTTTAGAAGAGGAAGGAGAGTTTGACAGGCACGAGAGGAGGGAAGGACCAGTGGTAAACGCCAGGTACAGCCTCCTGAACTGTTTAAAGTTCACCATCATCGGGGGTACCCTGCTTGGAGCTGTACGGACTGATATCACCACCATTCACAGGGGCTACTGCAGCCTCGAAACGGGGCTGGTCCAAACTGAGATGGGCAGTACTTCTAAAATACTTGCACCAGACTAGTGCAAGATTAACAATGTAAACTGTATTATTACTTCTTCATTTGTTTTTGTACACTCATCACTTTAAAACTGGTTTGCTTATAAAGCGCCTTACTATATGAAATTCATTCAAAATAATCCAATGAATATTACCATTGAATCCCAAAGAAAACTGATGCTCAAAACCAGATGTGATACTCAAACAATATGGAAAAACTAATTTTCCTTACATTCTAGTTATTTCCTGAAACACAATACTTTGGGAGTTCCCAGAAGTACTGTTAGATGTATAAGTACTTCAGAAATCGTCGGGGTCTGATCCCCTCACCTCAAGATGAAGCAGCCAAGGGTCAGAATCAAGGGACGTGGTTCAGAAATACCTGGTGTGGCCAGTTCCAGGTGCTTGACACACTGTTCCCTTGCCTCCACCACGATTTATATAAATGGAAAATGTTCTTTTCAAATTATCATATCAGTCTTAGAATTACAAGCATTCATATAATGGAAATCCTTATCCAGTGTTACTTAAAAAGGATTTTGGAGTTAAGATACATAAACAAGATAGAATCACATACACACAATACATCATTGTATTCTTACCCAAATCTAAAACCATGGAGTCTCAGTAATAACATGTATAGCTTTTATAGTACAATTCCTCAGATACTTTCTATATTTTAGTCATTTGATTGTTGTAAGACTTAAATATAGCATGGTGGTAAAGAATCTGCCAGCCAGTGCAGGAGATATAAGAGATGCAGGAAGATGCCCTGTAGAAGGAAATGGAAACCCACTGCAGTATTCTCACCTGGAGAATTCCATGGCCAGAGGAACCTGGTGGGCTACAGTCCACAGGGTTGCAGAGAGTCAGACACGACTGAAAGACTGAGCACTTGAGCACGTGCACATACACACAAATCCTGACACCACTTTCTAAGTGAAAAGTCAAAGTTAGTTCCTCAGTCATGGTAAAGAAAGGGAATGGGCCCACCAGGGAAGCCCCTTCTAAGTAAGGAAAAGCTAAATAAGGTTCAGAGATTATATTATTTGCCCAAGATGTGAAAGGAAAACCGAGGACTAAAATTCTTATCTTTTGATTTTTAATTCACTACTCTGTTACTTCACACTGCTTATGCTTAGAGTTCAGTTCAGTCGCGTCCAACTCTTTGCAACCCCATGGACTGCAGCACACCAGGCTTCCCTGTCCATCACCAACTCCCAGAGTTTACTCAAACTCATGTCCATCGAGTTGGTGATGCCATCCAAGCATCTCATCCTCTGTCGTCCCCTTCTCCTCCTGCCTTCAGTCTTTCCCAGCATCAGGGTCTTTTCCAAGGAGTCAGTTCTTCGCGGCAGGTGGCCAAAGTATTGGAGTTTGGGCTTCAGCATCAGTCCTTCCAAGGAATATTCAGGACTGATTTCCTTTAGGTTAGACTAGTTTGATCTCCTTGCAGTCCAAGGAAGTCCAGTTCTTACAGAGTAGATTACCTTTATCTACTCATAAAATTTGACATACTTACCTCATGCAGAGAGAACACTCAAAATCTGAGACATCTATTAATTCTTCTGGGACATCACCGTAAGTTAATGAAAACGTACAGACTTCAGTGGGAATTTCTATTAAAACAAAGAGATGGGGTTATCTTTTTTAGGAAAAAATTTGGAAGCCATTCTGAAAAAATCAATGTGTTTTCTGTGAGTGTAGTGAAATTTTTACCTCCCTGTCTTTTCAGCTTATTTCTTCCATCTTCATTTACAATCACATCCTGGTCTAAAAGAGACAACTTTCTTTTCAGCAGAACACCTTTGCCTTGAATGCAGAGTGAGGGTTCCGAGGACACTCTTTTTAAACAGTCCTCTCTGGCAGGCATGTCTGTGGAATTGATAGCCTGTGCTGACCGAGCACGGTTTAGGCTTCCTTTGACAGGCTCTGAGGTGACCTCTGCTATTTCTTCATTCTACAAAAAAAATGCAACAAATAAGGGTAACTGACTGTATGTTTTTACTGTCCTTATTGCTCTCGCCAAGAACTAAACTGAAGTGAAACTGTGATGTCTTGAAAGCTTTATTTTATTGTTCATTTAAAACAAAACCAACTTTTAATTCTAAAACCCTGGCAAGAAAAGGATTTTTGCCAGTACCTAAGAGAGCCCTAGACATCAAGCTGACTTCTGTCATGATGAGGTTTAAGTAGTTATGCTAATATAGTTGTTTCTACTACAAGGAAAGTAAGATAAATACAATGTTCTGGTTTTTTCCAAGAGACAAACATTTCTGACATTCAGGTGATGTAACGTGATTAATGAGCAGATATTTCACATAAAAGTTTTTAGTGTAAAATAAAAGGTCACAAATGGAATCCTATTAAGGCAAGCCTTACTAAGTTGAAAGTACCTACATAGATTTTAGTATTAATATTTGAAACTAGGAAAGTGAAGATCTTGTGAAGAAAATGGAAACACTAAGCCTATGACCGTCTTCTCTCACCCCTTACCTGCTCTGGGCTCAGCTCACTGGCAGAGTGAGACTCTTCCATCACTGAAGGAAAACTGAAAGGTTTGTTTTTAATACATGGTAATGAACTCCAGGAAGAGTCCTTCAGGCCTTCTTTTAAGTTTTCAGGTGATAATAAATCACATAAAATCTGTAAGGAAGGTATCATAAAGAATAATGAAAAATATAAAATAGTTTATTAAGGATAATTTAGTTACTTAATATTTAAGAGGGCTTTCCTTGTGGCTCAGCTGGTAAAGAATCTGCCTGCAATGTGGGAATCCCTGGGTTGGGAAGATCCCCTGGAGAAGGGAAAGGCTACCCACTCCAATATTCTGGCCTAGAGAATTCCATGGACTGTATAGTCCATGGGGTCACAAGAAGTCAGACACGACTGAGTGACTTTCACTCACCTCACTCACTCAATATTTAAGAATTTCTGGAAAATTTCATATGGAGTATAAACTATAAAAATATCCAATCACTTTGTTGTACACTTGAAACTAATAATATTGTAAGTCAGCTATACATCAACTTAAAAAAAAGAAAACTTAGAGCTAATATTATTTTTAACGGGCAGGGAAGGAACAGGTTAAGTAAAAAAAAACAAGGACTTCCACGTTGATTTTAAAAGTCCTGCCAAAACCAAGGTGTGCCTCCAAGGGGGTCAAACCGCATCAAAGGAATGGTTCAAAAGGAGGGCTCAGGGGTGATTAGACTGGTGGCCTGAGAAGGTGCCCAAGGTAAAGGTTTACATGTATATATAAGGTTTGTAGAAAGACGAGATCTTAAGAGAAGTGGAAGATATTTACCTCTGACCATCAGCAAGTCCCATCAGTCAATATAGTTAATGGTTCATCCCGATGTATATTCTAAGGCTGAACTTAGACTGTTTGTGTGAACTTGGACCTTTAACCACAGAACTAAAATTCCATGTGTTTACAGTGAATTTAGCTTCTCCCTGAACCAGTGACCTGTACGGTCAGTCACCACCCCTGGAGTTAACGGGGGCACCCCATGGCAGCCGGCCCAAACGGAGGCAGCTGCAGTATCTAAACTCTGGGTGCTTCTCTCAGAAACACCAAGGGGATTACGACAGAGGAACAGACTGGCTACAAGGAAATGAGAGGGATTCAAATTTGTTTGCTTGTCAAATAAGCTGTGTGTATATGTACAGCATATACACATTTCTTAAAGTCCCAATTTGGAAGTTTGGTTTTTCAGCTGTTCTATCTCTCAAGGCACAAAAATCAGAATTTTCCATAAATCTTTACAATGTAAATAAAAAGGAAATACACATGGTATTAATGAAAGTGTGTGCATCTGTAGGTGCTCAAGCAATAAACCGTTTAATGAACAATCACTAAAGAATTTGGGTATGTTTTTACATTTCCCCTGATTAAAAAAAAAAAAGTATTAAACATACCCCCACCCTAGAAGACTGTTACTTGACTCCTAGGTATTTACTGAAGAGAGATAAAAACATATGTTCACAAAATGACATGTAAAAGAATGTTTGTGGCATCAATTAGAAACAATCCAAATGAAAATCACCGCTAACTGTGAATATCACAAACTGTGACATGTTCATACCACAGGATACTTGGTGAAAAAAGAAAAAATGACTGGATGTGTCTCAAAAACATGTTGAGTGAAAAAAAGTGTATGTAAAGGTTCAGAACAGGCAGAACTAGTCTGTGGCACTAGAGGTCTGAGCAGTAGCTCCCTCTGGAAGCACAGAGAGAGGGCATCTGCTGCAGAGGAGATGAGGGAGCTTTCCAGGGTGATCTGCAATAGTCTGTATCTTGACTGGGGTGTTGTTACATGAATGTATAATTTCTCAAAACTCACTGAACTATAAAATGCCTTTTATTACATGTAAATTATACCACAATTTACTCCAAAAAAAAGAAAAAATATTTCAAGGCAGTAGGTATTTTGCATTCACCTGACCTTATTAACCAACAAATAATTACAGAAAAGTAAGGATACCCAGCAGCACGGAAAATGCAAAATTATAAGCCCTTATAAAGTCTGCAGTCTCACCAGGGAGATCACTCTAGCAAAGAGAACACAGCAAGAAAACACACAACAGTAAGCCGTGTTTTGTTAAATCAGTGGGCTGGAACATGCATGCAAACAAGCCTTATGGAGGATGTTGGCTTATTCATAAAGTATTTGGAATGCAAGAAAAATTCCAAAGTTCTCTTACTTTAAGGGACATAAGAATCTCCTGAAGTGCTTGTTAAATTATACTCTAATTCCAGAGATTCTAATTCCAAAGGTCTGTGGTGGGACCCAGGAAATCTTTGTGTTTACCATGCACTCAAGATGACTAACAAAAAGCCATGTTCTGAGAAACACTACAAACGCAATAAACGATGTGGCCTCTTTGGGGGACACTGAAGGGAACAACATGACTGGGCACTGAAATTGTATTAGGATAGATTTTCCTAAAACATTTTTCAGAGACTCTAGTCTTCCCAGATGTTCTGTGAGTAAATCTGGCAAAAGCTGAACGCTGTTGTCATGCTAGCAAAGCAAAAACTCTCGAGAAGGGCTGAAGAAATCTGTTTGACTGGTTTAACCCAGTGTTTCCCAGAGTCATTTGATCAGAGAACCCCTTTTCCTTTTAATTAACATCTACCACTGAACAAACTCTGCAAAGTGATGTATGGAGTACTGAGAAAACTAAGGCGAAATAAACTGAGTGGGCAGTACTACTGGCAACCACGGAAAGCAAGCAAAGTTGAGACCTGAAATGAAAGGCAAAGGAAGCCAATAAAAATTCCTGAGCAGGAACATCATGACAACAGTATTTAATTAAGAATGACTGGTCTGGCTCCCATGGAACAGACTATTAGAGAACATCTAAATTTAACTAGGCAAAAGTAATCCATTTAACTCTCTCTGAAATGTTCTGATTTTGGTAAGAACTCAATATGCTAATAAGTATATTGAACCTGAAAACCCCTTGTCAAACTGCTACTAAATCTGACTTATGGACACCCCTTATGTTCTTACCCCAAGAGTCTAACTGGCATTTGTAAAAAGACCTGTGTTGTCGGGAAACTGGCTGGAAGTGTTACAGTTGGTAAACGGATTACCTTTTCTACTTCTAGCTTTGCAGGTGCGAAATCTTCATCAAGCGCTAAGCACTGAAGAAACAGTTGTAAGGCATCACCTAAAAAACCAGCATCGTGGAGGACTTTTCCTTTCCTGAAGTAGACCTTTAATAAAAGCACACATACCCAACTTTTATGGTTGGAATTGTTTTTTGAAACATCAATATCACATAAGGTTTAAAAAAAAGTTCTGCTTGGAAATGTTCATTTTGAAACTCTGAATGGCTCTCAGGAGCCCAAAGCATTTTAAAGGCACATTTACACCCTACTAGGGAGAGGCACCTATGATTATGAGGTCCAGAAAATGACTCCAAAGCCACATTTCTAATTATATCCTGTCAATGATAAGTCCAGAGGGTTCTTTCCTGTTTAATGGTTTTAAGAGCTTCCCTGGTGGCTCAGTTGGCAAAAGAGTTCTCCTGCAATGCAGGAGACCTGGGTTCGATCCTCGGGTTGGGAAGATCCCCTGGAGGAGGGCATGGCAACCCACTCCAGTATTCTTGCCTGGAGAATCCCACGGACAGAGGAGCCTGGTGGGCTACAGCCCATGGGGTCTCGCAAGAGTCAGACATGACTTAGCGACTAAACCACCGCTGCCACCAAAGCTGTCTGTACAAATCATTTTCCCTCGTATTCTTAACACTGATTTGACTTGTACCAACTGGTCATGTCATCATGAGATTCTGAATCATTTTATTAATTTATAAATTTTACAGCATCCTTACTATATAGTCCTCAAAGGCATAGCTTTGAATGCAGAAAAAAAAGTCACATTAAAAGATGACTTTTAACTTAAATAACATATATGGGAGATGGACTGATTTGCCTTGACAGTATTGGTAAAAAGGAGAATTTGTAAACCGATTATATAATATATACATGCTGCAGATCTTTTTTCAAAAGAGCATGGGCAAGGCCCCCATCTACCATATTAAACGACTGCCTCATCACCCAGTTCCCATCACAATGCCTCAGTCAACTGTTCAGCCACAGAACCTTTTCTCTCTCCATTAATAAACCTCCTCTACTGACAACCTATTTGGGTCCATCTCCACAATAGGGCCAGATGTATGTCTTTGAGGAAATGCTGTATATTAGAGTTTGTTTGTTTGTTTTTTCCTGTGTGTCGAATTCAAGTTGTTCTCTAGTTAGGAAACAAACATTTCTTATAGTTTAAAAAACTGTCAGATGATATTCATCCACTCAAAATATTGACCTTAGACTTCTAGAACTATTCTATATATTTAAAAGAAATCGCCCAATCCATTTCGTTGTAACTTACAATCATAATTGAAATGCATATTCCCTACAGTTGAAATTCTTAAATGTATGCAAATGTAAAACAGTAATTTTACCTCAGGCCAATTTGGCAGTTGAAAGAGAACTGCATTTAAATCTTCTATAGCTGCTTTAAACTCTTGGAGACCAGCATACGATTCAGCTCTGTAGATTTTCAGAGTCAAGTCGCTGGGCTCTGAAATCAATGTTATGAAGGTTTGATTATTTTTAAAAGATTACTGTATAATCCACGGAAACATCATACTAGGGTAAGAACTGACTCCGCGATTCTAGTCAGTAACCACTGACGCAAAGGCAGTGAGCCAAGCACAGTACAGGTGCAACCCACTGGCATACTGACATTTCCCTAAGTTAGAGCAAATCCTCGGAGAAGGCAGTGGCACCCCACTCCAGTACCCTTGCCTGGAAAATCCCATGGGCGGAGCAGCCTGGTAGGCTGCAGTCCATGGGGTCGCAAGGAGTCAGACACGACTAAGCGACTTCACTTTCACTTTCATGCATTGGAGAAGGAAATGGCAACCCACTCCAGTGTTCTTGCCTGGAGAATCCCAGGGATGGCGGGGCCTGGTGGGCTGCCGTCTATGGGGTCGCACAGAGTCAGACACGACTGAAGCGACTTAGCAGCAGTAGCAGCAGCATAGCAAATCCTTATGGTTAGATTATTTTAGTGGAGGAAACTGATTTTTTTTAAAAACTGAAAAATTTTTGATAATATGATCACCCCTAAGAAACTGAATGTTCTCCTAACATAGGTAAAGATTTAGAAGATGTATCTTAGATGTTCAGAAGATTTGTCTTTTTGTGGTAAATCTTTTTTCATACCTGATTTTGAAATCTTTATAAATGACTACATGTGTAACTACTGCACATGGAATTCCCACAGTTACAAAGACTGACCGAGGCACGATCTTAGGAGAGGACACGGTGGCCCTGTTTCTGGAGGAAATGGGTTGACAAGAGTCAGGTTTCTTAAGAGGGAAAATTTTTTAAATTCCTTCCATTAATAAGAATAGGATTGGATGGCCCCAGAATGATTTAATTTCAAATATTTGAGGGTAAAAAGCTTTAAGTGATAATTTCACTATGCTGTCTCTACTTGAGAAACCAAACTAGTATCCAAAGGCACTAAAAATTTGAGACACTTAGTTGGTTCATTTATGATACTATAATCAATTACTACAGGTCATGTGGAATCTAGGAAAACGGTGCAGATGATCCTATTTTCGTACAGACTCGGACGCAGAGAATGGACATATGGACACCAGAGGGTAGAAAGGGAGGGTGGGACAGATTGAGAGGTCAGGATGGACATATATATATACTGCCATGCGTGACACTGCTCGTGGGAACCTGCCGAGCAGCACAGGAACTCAGCTCGGTGCTCTGTAATGACCTGAGGGCTGGAGGCAGGCCCAAGAAGGAAAGGATTTTGTATACTTATAGCTGCTTCACTTCAGTGTACAGAAGAAACACACACTGTAGAACAATTATATTCCAATAAAAAAAGGTTAAAAAAAAATTACTACAGGTACATAGATTCTGAAACTGAAGTCTAAGCCAGAAATCAATTTTCAGTATCTACAGATGACATTAACTTCACTCTTCTTTTTAAAGCTATTATTCATCTTTAAAGGCTTCCAAAATGTATGCTTATAAAATAAAGTATTTGTTGTGAGAAGGGCATAAAGACCTTACCACCCACCGTCCTGGGCAAACAAAATAAAAACTATAATAAAACTCCTTAATAGCTTCCTTTACTCTAGTTTTTAAATGATTGCTTGCTTCTTTACAGATAACTCTCGATTTAGCAATTAGGCCTTTTCCAGTTGCTGGTACTTGAGCACTCAAACTGTTACCTCAAATTTATACCAATGAAAAAATTTTAAGAATAAAATTAGTATTTCATGAAAATATTTCTTACTTCCTAAGCAGAAAAAGACATGTCTGGAACATTTCATCTTTTGTTTCTTAAAGCAATATAATTGTAAATCATTATCCAAACAAAAACTCATAGAAACTGAAAGCTCCATGTGATTAATCAATCAAGAATGAGGAGTCTGAGCACCAAGCTAGATAGATGCTAGAGGGGTTTCAAAGATGTTACCTTCTCCTTGTCTCTGAGGAGCTTACAGTCACATTAGGAAATCCTATTTTCTTGTGAAATGGCATCATGTGGTCCTGACTGGACAAGCACAACCGGATTCCGGGAAACAGGGAGCAGCGGGTGCCCAGCCGGTCCAAGGAGTGGTCACCACAGCAGCATCCAGCTCCCTGAACTGGAGAGGATGGGGACCATGTCGGGCACAGCTGGGGTCCTGCAAACAGCACCCCTGGGACCCCCCTGTGCTCCGGCACCTCCAGAGAGAGGGGCTTCAGTCACAACAAGCAGCCCCCTCCACACTGGGATCCCTTACTGGACTGTTTTTCTTCTCACGTGTTTCCTTTTACAGCAGGTCCCCCCACACAACCCTGGAGGCAGTGCCCACGGGGACCTCATGAGTACCGTACCCTCTGATCAAGGTCCTTACCGCTTGGCGCTGCCCTTTACGCAGCTTCCCCAAGGCAGCGCTGCGGGAAGGGGCTGGGGAGACCTCTGTCTTTACAGCGCCGGGTCAGTCCACCACGCTTCTCCCCTCCGAGGGATGCAAACAAGGAGCTCAAGCTACCCAGGCTCCCTGGAAAGCTGTGTCTACTGGGATGAGAAGTGTGGTGGACCCGTGAAGGAGAGGACAGGAGGGTCAGATCTTAAAACTCTTGTTTCCCGAATCCTTGCAGGTTTTGTTCTTACTGAGCATTTCACATGCCAATGGAATGGTGATTCTGACTGACTGTTGGGGAGCGGGGAGCCTCATCAGTTGCGTTCAAACTCCCACAAGAGTATTAAAGAGATTAGGGCCACTCCACTTGTTTCCTTCAAGTCCTTCCTAATTCAAAAAAAAAAACCAACCAACCAATGCATGACTGAGGGTCTCTGAATAGTATGAGGATACAGAACATCTGCCCTCTGTGTCCGCTTGTGGGAAAGGCAACTGCGAAAAAAATGCCATCAGCCAGCCTGTGTCATTACAGGCGACATATATTCATGATCTGCTCCGTTCCGGGCCCCAGGACCCTGGGATGAACTGACCACCTCACTGCACGAGCCACCAGGGAGGGCCCGCCCCTCAGGCCACGGCTGCAGGCATGCAGTGCCTGGTGCACCACAGACTCGGTGTGTTGAAAAAGTGCAGAAATATAAAGATGTGTCAGGGCCGAGTGTACTGGGCAGTATTTAATTCCTACCTCTTTTTTTCACCCTACCTCCAGCTGCATCAGATTTCCAACAGCCAGCTGTGCTTTTCCTCAGGCTCAGTCACTTTCCACACCTCCAGCACCCCCAAAAGGATATGTGTGCTGTATTCTGTTAGTAACACTGTCCAAATCAAACCTTTACCACAGTCAGCTTTACCTCCTCTAGTATTTCCCTAATCCATCCCTGGTCTTTTCCAATCCAATTGCTAATAACAACATTTTGAAAGCCAAAATTAAGCTAAGACTACTGTAACAGCCTGCTAACTGCACACCGTGCCTCCAGTTTTACCTATACCCTCACCACCCACAGATGTCGTTATTTAGCACAACATCCACGTTCCTGCGTGCCTGGGTCCTACCCATCTCTCCAGCCTTATTTCCCATCAATATGAAATGTCCCAGTGAGTCCCAACAGGACCTAGCTACTCAGTCAGCCCCATGCACGCCTTTTCCTACTTCATGCCTCCTTCCTTTTCACAAAGCTTCCTCCTTGTGAGACCATCCCTACGCAACTCCCCTCTGTCTGGACAACTTTTTCTGATCCAGTAAGACTCAGCTCACCAAGCTCTTCTCCAAGGTGCTTTCCTTTGCATCTACTGCCACGTGGCATTCCAGAAGGATTCAGAGCCTGGAAGCCAGACAGCTTGGCTTCAACTTCTGCTCCTCTACTCACTCACTGTGAATTGGGGCAAATTACCTCTGTACCTCAGTTTCCTCAGCTATAAAATCTGAGTTTTTTTCCACCTATGGTCAATTAATCTACAACAAAGGAGGCAAGACTATACAGTGGAGAAAAGAGTGTCTCTTTAATAAACACTGCTGGGAAAACTGGACAGCTACATGTTAAAAATGAAACCAGAACACCACACATAAAAATAAGCTCAGAATGGATTAAAGGCCTGAATGTAAAGCTTCATAGACAAGCAAAAGCTAAGAGAATTCAGCACCACCAAACCAGCTGTACAACAAATGTTAAAGGAACTTCTGTAGATGGGAAACACAAGAGAAGGAAAAAACCCACAAACATACATATTGATAATTACCTTGAATGTAAATGGATTAAATGCTCCAACCAAAAGACAAGGGCTAGCTGAACAGATACAAACACAAGACCCATATATATGTTGTATACAAGAGATCCATGTTAGACCTAGGGACACATACAGACTGAAAGTGCGGGTATGGAAAAAGATATTCCATGCAAATGGGAATTAAAAGCAACACTCATATCAAACAGACTTTAAAATAAAGACTGTTACAAGAGATAAGAAAGGACACTACAGAATGATCAAGGGATCAATTCAAGAAGAAGATACAACAATTATAAATATTTATGCATCCAACATAGGAGCACCTCAATACATAAGGTAAGTGCTAACAGCCATAAAAGGGGTAGTCGACAGTAGCACAATAATGTGGGACTTTAACACCCCACTTACACCAATGGACAGATCATCCAGACAGAAAATAAATACAAAAACACAAACTTTAAATGACACAACAGACCAGATAGACTTAATTGCTATTTATAGGACATTCTGGGGCTTCCCTGGTGGCTCAGACAGTAAAGAATCTGCCTGCAATGTGGGAGATCTGGGTTCGACCCTGGGTTGGAAAGATGCCCTGGAGGAGGGCATGGCAACCCACCCCAGTATTCTTGCCTGGAGAATCCACATGGACAGAGAAGCCTGGCGGGCTAAAGTCCATGGGATCGCAAAGAGTCAGACACGACTGAGCGACTAAGCACAGCACAGGACATTCTACCCGAAAGCAGTAGAATATACATTCTTCTCAAGTGCACCCAGAACACTCCAGGATAGATCACATCTTGGGTCACAAATCAGGACAAAGAAAATTTAAGAAAACTGAAATAGTATCAAGCATCTTTTCCAACCACAAAGTTATGAGATTAGAAATCAATTACAGGGAAAAAAATGAGAAATTACATCTGACACTGCAGAAGAACTGTAAAAAAAAACCCACAAATACAGAGGCTAAATAGCGTGCTGCCAATAACTGAGAGATCACTAAAGAAATCAAAGAAAAAAAAATACACAGAAACAAATGACAAAGAAAACACAAGGGGGTTTTTCTGGTGGCTCAGTGGTAAAGAATGCACCTGCCAATACAGGAGACATGAGTCTGATCCCTGGTCTGGGATCCCACATGCCCTGCAGCAACTAAGCCAGTGCACCACAACTACTCAGCCTGTGCTCTTGAGCCCGGTAGCCACAACTACTGAAGCCTGTGCGTCTAGAGCCTGTGCTCCATAACCAGAGAAGTAATCACAGTTAGAAGCCTGTGCCCTGCAACTAAAGAGCAGGCCCCACTCCCTGCAACTAGAGAAAAAGCCTGCGCAGCAATGAAGTCCCAGCACAACCAAAAAAAAAAAAAAAACCCACGATGATCCACAACTTATGGGACTCAGCAAAAACAGTTCAAACACTTCTAACAATCTCACCTTAAGAAACAAGAAAAATCTCAGATAGTCTAAACTTACATCTAATGCAACCAGAGAAGGAAGGACAAAGAAAACCCCAAGTCAGCAGGAAAGAAATCATAAAGATCAGAGCAGAAACAGAAAAGAGGAAAATAATAGCAATCGATAAAACTAAATGTTGGTTATTTGAGAAGATAAAATTGATAAACCTTTAGCTTTAGCCAGATTCAAAGAAAAAAAGGGAGAGTACTCAAATAATAAAATTAAATGAAAAATGAGAAATAATACCTGACACTACAGAAATACAATGATCATAACAGACAACTACTACAAGCATCTATATGCCAATAAAATGGGACAACCTGGGAGAAATGGACAAATTCTTAAAAAGATACAACTTTCCAAAACTGAATGAGGAAGAATTTGAAACTATAAACAGAATAATCACAGGTAACGAAATTGAAACTGTAATTAAAAATCTTCCAACAAACAAAGTCCAGGACCAGACAGTTTCACAGACCAATTCTATCATTTATTTAGGGAAATAACACCCATCCTGCTCAAACTCGTCCAAAAAACTGCAGAGGGAATTTGTTCCATGAGGCCACAATCACCCTGATAACAAAACCAGACAAAGATATCACAAAAAAGAAAATTACAGACCAGTATCACTGATGAACATAAATGCAAAAATCCTCAACAAAACACTAGCAAACAGAATCCACCAATACATTAATCAAACACCAAGATCAAGTGGGATTTATCCCATGAATGCAAAGATTCTTCAAAATATACACATCAATATGATACTCCGTATTAACAAATTAAAGAATAAAAAAAAATATGATCATCTCAATAGACGCAGGAAAAACTTCTGACAAAATTCAACATCCATTTATGATAAAAACTTTCCAGAAAGTGGGCACAGAGGCAACAGACATCAACATGATGAAGGCCACGTACGACAAACCACAGCAAACATCATTCTCAATGGTGAAAACTAAAAGCATTTCCTCTATGATCAGGAACGAGACAAGAATGTCCGCTTTCACCATTTTTATTCAGCATAGTTTTAGAAGTCCTAGCCGTGGCAATCAGAGAAAAAGCAAGAAAGGGAGTACAAACTGGAAAAGAAGAAGTAAAACTGTCACTGTCCGCAAATCCCACCATACTATACATAGAAAACCCTAAAGATGCCACTAAAGAAATACTAGAGCTAATCAATGAATTGGGTAAAGCTGCAGGATACAACATTAATGCACAGAAATCTCCTGCATTCCTATACACTAATAACAAAAGATCTGAAAGAGAAATTAAACAATCACACTTACCATCAAAACAAAAAGAATAAAATACCCAGGAATAAACCTACCTAGAGAGACAAAAGGCCTGTACTCAGAAAACTATAAAACACTGATGACAAAAGATGACACGAACAGATGGAGAAATATGCCATGTTCCTGGACTAGAAGAATCAATATTGTGAAAATGATTATACAAAGCAATCTATAGATTCAATGCAATCCATCCCCAAAGCAATCTACAGATTCAATGCAATCCCTATCAAATTCCCAATGGAATTCTTTACAGATTTAGAACAAAAAAATTTACGATTTGTATGAAAATATGAAAGACCTCAAATAGCCAAAGCAATCCTGAGAAAGGAAAATGGAGAGACATCAAAAGCAGAGACGTCATTTTGCTGCAGAGTCAAAGCTATGGTTTTTCCAGTAGTTGTGTACCAATACAAGAGCTGGACCATAAAAAAGTCTGAGTGCCAAAGAACTGATGCTTTCAAACTGCAGTGTTGGAGAAGACTCTTGAGAGTCCCTTGGACTGTAAGATCAAACCAGTCAATCCTAAAGGAAATCAACTCTCAATATTCATTGGAAGGACTGATGCTGAAGCTCCAATCCTTTGGCCACCTGATGCAAAGAGCCAACTCACTGGAAAAGACCCTAATGCTGGGAAAGATTGAGGGCAGGAGGAGAAGGGGGTGACAGAGGATGAGATGGTTGGATGGCCTCACTGACCCAATGTACATGAGTTTGAGCAAACACTGGGAGGTAGTGAAGGACAGGGAAGCCAGGGTGTGCTACAGTCCATGGAGTCACAAAAAGTTGACTGAGTGACTGAAAAACAAGAACAACAACATGCAGCTCAATATCAAAACCTCAGCCCAATCAAAAATGGCTGGAAGACTTAAACAGACATCTTTCCAAAAAGACATACAGATGGGCAAAAGGCACATGAAAAGACACTCAACATCACCAAATATTAGATAAATGCAAATCAAAACTACAATAAAGTATCAGTTCATACCAGTGAGAATGGCCATCATCAAAAAACCTACAAACACTGATTAGCTCTAGTAATTCCATTCACCATTAAAAAGAAAAAGTAAAATATTTAGGAATATATCTACCTAAAGAAACAAAAGACCTATATATAGAAAACCATAAAACACTGGTGAAAGAAATCAAAGAGGACACAAATAGATGGAGAAATATACCATGTTCATGGATCGGAAAAATCAATATAGTGAAAATGAGTATACTACCCAAAGCAATCTATAGATTCAATGCAATCCCTATCAAGCTACCAATGGTATTTTTCACAGAGCTAGAACAAATAATTTCACAATTTGTATGGAAATACAAAAAACCTCAAATAGCCAAAGCAATCTTGAGAAAGAAGAATGAAACTGCCTGACTTCAGTCTCTACTACAAAGCCACAGTCATCAAGACAGTATGGTACTGGCACAAAGACAGAAATGTAGATCAATGGAACAAAGTAGAAAGCCCAGAGATAAATCCACGCACCTATGGACACCTTATCTTTGACAAAGGAGGCAAGAATATACAATGGAGAAAAGACAATCTCTTTAACAAGTGGTGCTGGGAAAACTGGTCAACTACTTGTAAAAGAATGAACTAGAACACTTTCTAACACCATACACAAAAATAAACTCAAAATGGATTAAAGATCTCAACGTAAGACCAGAAACTATAAAACTCCTAGAAGAAAACACAGGCAAAACATTCTCCAACATAAACCACAGCAGGATCCTCTATGACCCACCTCCCAGAATACTGGAAATAAAAGCAAAAATAAATAAATGGGACCTAATTAAAAGCTTCTGCACAACAAAGGAAACTATAAGCAAGGTGAAAAGACAGCCTTCAGAATGAGGGAAAATAACAGCAAACAAAGCAACGGACAAAGAATTAATCTCAAAAATATACAAGCAACTTCTGCAGCTCAATTCCAGGAAAATAAACGACCCAATCAAAAAGTGGGCCAAAGAACTAAACAGACATTTCTCCAAAGAAGACATACAGATGGCTAACAAACACATGAAAAGTTGCTCAACATCACTCATTATCAGAGAAATGCAAATCAAAACTACAATGAGGTACCATCTCACGCCAGTCAGAATGGCTGCTATCCAAAAGTCTACAAGCAATAAATGCTGGAGAGGGTGTGGAGAAAAGGGAACCCTCTTACACTGTTGGTGGGAATGCAAACTAGTACAGCCACTATGGAGAACAGTGCAGAGATTCGTTAAAAAACTGGAAATAGAACTGCCATACGACCCAGCAATCCCACTGCTGGGCATACACACCGAGGAAACCAGAATCGAAAGAGACATGTGTACCCCAGTGTTCAACACAGCACTGTTTATAATAGCCAGGACATGGAAGCATCCTAGATGTCCATCAGCAGATGAATGGATAAGAAAGCTCTGGTACATATACACAATGGAGTATTACTCAGACATTAAAAAAAATACATTTGAATCAGTTCTAATAAGGTGGATGAAACTGAAGCCTATTATACAGAGTGAAGTAAGCCATAAAGAAAAACACCAATACAGTATACTAACGCATATATATGGAATTTAGAAGACGGTAACGATAACCCTGTATGCGAGACAGCAAAAGAAACACAGATGTATAGAACAGTCTTTTGGACTCTGTGGGAGAGGGTGAGGGTGGGATGATTTGGCAGAATAGTGTTGAAACATGTAAATTATCATATGTGAAACGAATCGCCAGTCCAGGTTCGATGCATGATACAGGGTGCTTGGGGCTGGTGCACTGGGATGACCCAGAGGGATGGGATGGGGAGGAAGGCGGGAGGGGGGTTCAGGATGGGGAACACGTGTACACCCGTGGTGTACATCATGTCAATGTATGGCAAAACCAATACAATATTGTAAAGTAAAAAAAAAAAAAAATAAAAAATCTACAAACAATAAATGTTAGAGAGGGTGTGGAGAATAAGGAACCTTCTTGCTCTGCTGGTGCGAGTGTAAACTGATATAGCCACGGTAGAGAATTAATTGTATGGAGGTTCTTTAAAAAACTAAAACTAGAATTACCATATGACCCAGCAATCCCATTTCTGGGCATATACCCTGGGAAAACTGTAAGTCAAAACGACACATGTACCCCAACATTCAGTGCAACAGTATTTACCATAGCCAGGACATGGAAGCAAAGCAAATGCCCAAGACAGATGACCCAACGTTCAGTGCAACAGTACTTACAATAGCCAAGACATGGAAGCAAAGCAAATGCTCAAGACAGATGAATGGATAAAGAAGATATGGTACATATATACAACAGAATATTACTCAGCCATGAAAAGGAATGGAACTGGGTCACTGGTAGAGGTGTTGATGGACGTAGAGTCTGTCATACAGAGTGAAGTCAGAAAAAGAAAAACAAGTATCATGTATTAACGCATACATGTGGAATCTAGAAAAATGGTACAGATGAACCTATATCCAGGGCAGGAATAGAGATGGAGTCATAGATCATGGACACATGGACATAGAGGAGAAAGGAGAGAGAGAGATGAGTTGGGAGATTCATTTTATTGTACAGCAGAAACTAATCTAACACTGTAAAGGAATTATACTCCAATTTTAAAAGAAAAGACTTAAATGTAAGACCTGGTATTAGAAAATTCTCTCAAGAAAACATGGGGAGAAAATACTCTGACATAAATCTGAGCAATACCTTTGTAGATCCGCCTCCCAGAGTAATGGAAATAAAACGAAAAATAAATGAGACCTAGTCAAACTCAAAAACTTTTGCACAGTAAAGGAAACCATAAAACAAAAAGACAACCCACCGAATGGGGCTTCCCCGGTGGTTCAGTGCTTAAGAATCCACCTGCCAATGCAGAAGACTCAGGTTCAATCTCTGGGTCGGGAAGATCCCCTGGACAGAGGAGCCTGGTGGGCTACAGTCCATAGGGTTGCATACAGCTGGACACGACTGAGAACCAAATCACCACCACCACCACGTTTGAAACAGATAACCAATAAGGACCTACTGTATAGCACAGAGAACTCTGCTCAATATTCTGTAATAAGCTAAATGGAAAAGAATTTAAGAATAATACATGTATATATATAATTGAATCACTTTGCTATATACCTGAAACTAACACACTGTTAACCTAACTCCAATAATATTCAGAGGATAATTGCTTTAGAATGTTGTGTTGGTTTCTGCTGTACAATGAAGTAAATCAGCTAAAGGTATGCGTATACTCCCTCCCTCTTGGACCTCCCTCCTCCCACCATCCCACCCCTCTGCTGCTGCTGCTAAGTCACTTCAGTCGTGTCCGACTCTGTGTGACCCCAGAGACCGCAGCCCACCAGGCTCCGCCGTCCCTGGGATTCTCCAGGCAAGAACACTGGAGTGGGTTGCCATTTCCTTCTCCACCCACCCCTCTAGGTCATCACAAAGCACATGAATTGAATTTCCTGGCTATACAGCTGCTTCCTGCTAGTTCTCTCTTTTACATACGGTAGTATGCATTTGTCAATGCTACTCTCTCAATTCGTCCCACCCTCTCCTTCCCCCACCCCAGTGTCCACAGGTCCGTTCTCGATGCCTGTGTCTCTATTTCTGCCCCGTAAACAGGTTCATCGGTACTATTTTTTCTAGATTCCATGTATATGTGTTAATATACAGTATTTGTTTTTCTGACTTACTTCACTCTGTATAACAGGCTCTAGGTTCATCCACCTCACTACAACTGACTCAAATTCGTTCCTTTTTATGGCTGATAAAATAAAAATTAAAAAAAACAAAAACAAAAAAACCTACCCCCAAGGGAAGAACTGAACTAATTTTAAATAGACTTTTTAAATGCAAAAATATATACAAAGGAGCAAAGGGTAAGAATTTTAAATATGTGAGATGATAATTTTTTTCAGTTAATACAGTTATTTGGTAACAATAAAAACTATAAACTGTTCTAAATGATCTACAGCCTTCAGAACAATCCTATATGGGTCTAACATTGTTTGCATTTTTATAAAGAAACTGAGTACAGAGAGTTTAAGTATCTTGCCCAAGACCAAACAGCTCCTAAGTGAAGGATTCTAGATGCTCCCTCCAGCCACCTGGATCCAGAGTTCCTGCTGTTCACCTCTACTAATAGCAGGGCTCACAGGGCTACTCAAGACAGAAGTAACATGTGCACAGTACTTACAACAGCGCTTGGTAAATTATAAGCTCTATTTAAGTGTTTGCTATTATGATTGCGTTCCATCACTGTATGTGCGTAGCATATATTTAATTATTAAAAAAAAAAAACCTGTTTTTGAGCTACCTCCATTATTTACTGTCTCTGTATCCTCTATTCTGGCTTTGATAAATGGCTGCTGAAGCAAGGGAAATTCATTAAAATCTGTCCCCTTGGGCTCGTCAATCCTTGCCCTCATTCCCTCTTCTCTTCAACATGGTGGTATCGTGAGTACTTAGGTCAATAAAACAACTGAAATAAAATTCTGTTACACATCTGATGAAACTAGCTTTAAGTGGTCCAAGGTACCTCACGGGCTGTGGGAAGAGAGTTCTCCAAAGTGGAGACTTCTCAAAGAAATCGGTTTTCCAGGAGGTGATGGGTAGTAAGAGGTGTGTATACATCATTTATCTTCAAGAAACTTGTTTTGAATAACAAGTGCTATAAAATATTTACCTATAAACTTTGAAAAATACAGAAAACTAAGAACCAAGATCCTTTTCCTACCACAAAGCAATTCATTAAAATCTGTTGTCTTAAGCTCCTCAATTCATGCTCTCATGAACTAAGAAATAACCAGTGTTGGCATATAACCTGTACTTTTTTATCTGTGTGGGTAGATTACATTTTTAATGTATAGTTTTATAAAATGTACCATATATACTGTGTATAATCTGCTCTTTTTATCAATGTGATTATATCCACAAGATACTTAATGGTTGCAAAGTATTCCATTATATATACCATCTATGTAAAATTCCCTATTACTTCTAATTTTTGCTACTATAAAAAGTACTGCAATGAACACTTACCTATAAGCTTTTACATATCAGTTTATTTCCTCATTTTCTAGAAAGTTGAGTGTGTAGAAAGCTATGTAGATATATTATACAAAGTCTTCAATATATTCTGCTCACCCTCCTTTTATAAAAATGTTACAGTCCCAGAAGCTGTGTATTTTTGTTTTCTAGGAAAACAGGAATGAAGAAGGATGTGCGCTCATCTCCTCCTGTGAGAACACCAAAATCACAACTAGCTGTTGAACAACCATCGACAGGAGGACGCTGGAACCTACCAAAAAAGACACCCCACATTCAAAGACAAAGAAGCAGCCACAGCAAGACAGTGGGAGGGGCACAATCACGATAAAATCACATCCCATACCCGCCGGGTGAGTGGCCCACAGACTGGAGAACCGTAAGAACTGTAATGCCAAAGAAGTGCTCCTGCTGCTGTGAAGGTTCGGAACCCCACGTCAGGCTTCCCAGCCTGGGGACCAAAGGGACTGGGAATCCCCAGGGAATCTGACCTTGAAGGCCAGCAGGATTTGATTACAAGACTTCCACAGGACTGGGGGAAACAGAGACTCCAGTCTTGGAGGGCACAACAAAACCACGTGCACACCAAGACCCAGAGGAAAAGAGTAGTAACTCCACGGGAGACTGAACCAAAACCACCTGCTGGTGTGAGGGTCTCCTGTGGAGGTGTGGGTCGGCAGGGACCAAGCACAGGGACGGGACACTGGGAGCAGCAGGCTGGGAAGGTCCCCCTTGGTGTAAACCCTCTTGAAAGTGGCCAGCAACCCTACCATAGAGCTGAGGGCTGGGTCGCCTCAGGCCAAACAACTACCAGGGAGGGAGCGGAAAACCCACTCATCAGCAGACAATTGAATTAAAGCTTCAATAAGCAAGGGCATCCCCACCAGAGCAAGACCCAGTTTTCCCCACCACCAGGAAGCTTACATAAGCCTCTTAGCCTCCTCCATCAGAGGGCAGGCAGAAGAAGCAAGTAGAATCACAATCCCACAGCGAGTAAAACAAACCGCATTTCAGAAAGTTAAGGACTTGCCTGGTGGCTCAGATGGTAAAGAATCTGCCTGCAATGCAGGGAGACCCGGGTTTGATCCCTGGGTCGGGAAGATCCCCTGGAGAAGGGAATGGTAACCACTCCAGTATTCTTGCCTGGTGAATTCCATGGAGAGAGGAGCCTGGGGCCTGGCAGGCTACTATCTATGGGATACAAAGAGTCGGACACGACTGAGAGACTAACACACAACCAGCATGAAAAAGCAGAAAGTTACATCCTAGATGAAGGGACAAGATAAAACCCCAGGAAAACAACTAAAACATAGTAGAGACAGGCAACCTTCCAGAAAAAGAATTCAGAATGACAGTGAAGATGATTCGGGATCTTGGAAAAAGAATGGCAACAAAGATTGAGAAGATGCAAAAAATGTGTACCAAAGACCTAGAAGAACTAAAGAACAAACAAACAGATGAGTAGTACACTAGAAGGAATTCATAGCAGAATAACTGAGGCAGAAGAACGGATAAATGAGCCGGAGGACAGAATGGTGGAAATCACTGCCACAGAACAGAAAAAAGAATGAAAAGAAATGAAGACAGACTAAGGGATCTCTGGGACAACATTAATCAGACCAACATTTGCATTCCAGGGGTCCCAAAAGGAGAAAAGAAAAGACCTGAGAAAATATTTTAAGAGATAATAGCTGAAAACTTTCCTAACATGGAAAAGCAAATAGTCAACCAAGTCCAGGAAGCACAGAGAGTCCCAGGAAGGATAAACCCAAGGAGGAACACACCAAGACATACAGCAAATCAAACTGACAAAAATTAAAGACAAAGATAAAACACTGAAAGCGACAAGGGAAAAACGACAAATAACATACAAGGGAAAAACGACAAACAACATACAAGGGAACGCCCATCAGGCTATGAGCTGATTTCTCAACAGAAACTCTATAATCCAGAAGGGAATGGCATGATATACTTAGAGTGAAATATAAGAACCAACAACCAAGAATACTCTACCCAGTAAGACTCTCCTTCAGATCTGATGGAGAAATGAAAAGCTTTCCAGATAAGCAAAAGAGAATTTAGCACCACCAAACCAGCTTCACAACAAATGCTACAGGAACTTCTCTAGGCAGGAAACAAGAGAAGGAAAAGACCTACCTACAGAAAATAACACCCCACCCCAAAGTAAGAAAACAGTAATAGGATCATACATATTGATAATCACCATAAATGTAAATGAATTAAAAGGACCAACCAAAAGAGACAGACTGGATGAGCAGATGAAAACACATGGAAAACATGTGCACTTCCACTTAGCACATCACTCTGCTTGACCCCCCCCCCAAAATTGTATGTATTTATTTCATAGTTAGGTTAATCATGTTTCCATTATGGATTGCAATTGTAATTATCTTTTATTTTTTGTCTGGCTATTGATTGTGAGAACTGATAAACATCTTTTACTACTGTGATTATGTAACTATTACCCACTTAATACCACCGTATCATGATTGGTCACCAGAAAAATAGAATTCTGTATCACCAAAACTACCACTTAATAGGACAACCTGTAATCACTTTTTAAAATCCAGATGCATATCATAATTATCATGGGATTTTTGGGGGGGAAAAATGCCCAGATATTGCTTTTTCTTTTTTGCCAGAGCTCCAGATATGTTTCTAACGAGCTGCTGCTGCTGCTGCTAAGTTGCTTCAGTTGTGTCCGACTCTGTGCGACTCTAGAGAGGGCAGCCCACCAGGCTCCCCCGTCCCTGGGATTCTCCAGGCAAGAACACTGGAGTGGGCTGCCATTTCCTTCTCTAATGCATGAAAGTGAAAAGTGAAAGGGAAGTCGCTTAGTTGTGTCTGACTCTTAGCAACCCCATGGACTGCAGCCTACCAGGCTCCTCTGTCCATGGGATTTTCCAGGCAAGAGTACTGGAGTTGGGTGCCTTCTCCTTCTAACGAGCAGCCATGTTTAAAAACAACTGGACTACATGAGGAGCTTTTACTTTTATTTAGTTTGTTTCACTTTTTCTATTTCATATTCAGTGTCCCATTTCATTTACTTTATAATTTCCAATTTCTCCATCTCTCTTTTTTTGATGTTCTTTCTCAAGCACGGTAGAAAAGCTTTACTATACATATATATAAATAATATGTATAACATATTTTAGAAAATGAATTTTTGCCTAATTAAAAATTTTTGACATTTTGATTCCATTTGTTCAACTTATTATGAATAGAATGCTAGATTTCTAATTTTAAAAAATATATATGCAACAAGCAACAAAGGTTTACTGCATAGCACAGGGAACTACAGTCAGTATCTTGTAATGGAAAATTAAAAAATAATATGGGTATATGTATAACTGAATCACACACCAAGAATTCTACTTTTTGAAATTTAGTAATGTTTATCTTTTTGTCAGTTTTTCTAAATCTCCTATGGACATCTAATAACAACATATGAGACATAAAATGTTAAATATATCTGTGTAGGATATAAGATTATATACATTAATTAAACATAAATCTATTACAGTCAAGTTATTAACGATATCATTCAAGATGCTCTGATTCTTATTTTTTCTGCACTTCATAAAATATTCTTAGAGAAAAGTTAGTATGTCTCATTATGATTATATATTTTTTCTTTTCCCTTATATTTCTTCTGATGTATTTGTTTCTTTGTGTCTAATGGTTTACAATGTCTATCTTCTTTGTGAACTTTTTATCATTAAAAAATATTCATCTTTGTTTCATTTAAAATAAATTAATTTAAAAATACAAATGAAAAACAGCATCATTATTTTAGTGTGCCTTTTCTGAGTTTGACCTTAAAACTATTTATTGGCTATTTGAATTACTTACGTGTAAGTATAAAAATTCCCTGTTCATTTCCTTTTTATCATTCCTCTTGAGTGTCTTTTCTTTTTATATTTATATGTTCAGCTAGTTTAAGAATTCCAATGGTTAACTGAAATACCAAATTTTTTCCATACAACTTGGTTATCACAGTTAAACTAAGAGCTGCTGACAAGTTATTAGCGATTAATAAAGTCCAGGAATAGTAGTTTGGCATACTAATTAAGATCATAATCACTGGGTTCTGATTCACTTTTGACCATTTATTTAACTCTTTGAACCTCTGTCTCCTCACCTATAAAATGCTCGAGGTACCTACATCTTAAGACTGTTGAGGGGACGTCCCTGGTAGTTCAGAGGCTAAGACTCTGCTCTCCCCATGAAGGAGGCACGGGTTTGATTCCTGGTCAGGGAACTAGATCCAGTCTGCCACAACTAAAGATCAAAGATCCTATGTGTGGCCACTAAGACCCAGCACAGACAAATAAATATTTTTTTTTTTAAAGGGATGAATGTTAACAGTTAACACAAGGCCTGGCACATAAGCGCTCAATAAATAACAATTACTGTTAAAATACAAAATATTTCAAAACAAGTTGATAAATAAATGAAATCAGTTCTTAATACAAGGTATTAGAAGAGTATTTTCTACATCTTTTACTCAAATAATCCTTAGCCAAGTAAGAAATATCTTTGGGCTTCCCTGATGGCTCAGAGGATAAAGAATCGGCACACAATGCCTGAGACCTGGGTTTGATACCTGTGTCAGGGACATCCCCTGAAGAAGGAAATGGCTACCCACTCCAGTATTCTTACTTGGAGAATTCCATGGACAGAGGAAATATCTTTAGGGTTTAGTAATGCAGGTTGGACAAAAGGAGGGGAAGAAAAACGAATGATCCTATTCTATTAATACTACAAGGGAAAAAAAAAAAAACCTGAACAGAAACTTCTGCTTAGCATTTTAGAGTTCTCTTAAATCATTCACCTTCTATAGTAAAATATAATAACAATTTCAAAAAATATCTTTATAATGCAAGAGGCAGTAGTTAAAGTCGCTCAGTAGTGTCTGAATTTTTGTGACCCCATGGACTATACCGTCCATGAAATTCTCTAGGCCAGAATACTGGAATGGGTAGCCTTTCCCTTTTCCAGGGGATCTTCCCAACCCAGGGATCGAACCCAGGTCTCCCACATTGCGGGCCGATTCTTTACCAGCTGGACCACAAGGGAAGCCCAAGAATATTGGAGTAGGTAGCTTATTCCTTCTCCAACAGATCTTCCCAACCCAGGAATCGAACCTGGGTCTCCTGCATTGTAGGCAGATTCTTTACCAACTGAGCTATCAGGGAAGCCATTAGAGGCAGAATACTATACAAATACATTTAACATTATAATTAAGTACATCTACGCCTCCAGAAATATTTCACTAAATATAAAAACAATTCTGAGTAAACCAAAGTTTAATATACAAATGAGACATCTATGATAACTGAGCTTCGGTAAATCTTTCATCATGTGCTTGATGAATAAAAGGTAAAAACATAGAAATTATTTTAAACAGATCACTTAAGAGTTATTTATATAACCCCCTTTTTCATTTTCTATAACAATGAGAAAATGCTGTTATAATAGTGACCGTGAGGCACTGCAAAAATCCTAAAAGGGAACTTCTAAATTAAAGGAAAGATGAATCAGAGATATATACAGGATACACATTCAGTCTGTTAGAAATCAGTTAAGCAATTAGCCCCTTTTCTGACTATTTTCAATAAATACTAATTTGCTGCAACTTTAAGAGAAACAAAAAAATACAAACTCTCTTCAGGACAGGCACTTGATTTTATTTACCTCTATATTTCCAACACCTAATACAAAGCCTAGTATAGAGCAAGCACTCAATAAACACTTGTTAATAAAAAGAACACTTAAGATTTATGTTTTATATGCTCATTTTAAAATCAGTCTTAGAAGCAATATCCACATGCCCAGTTTCTGCTTTCAGTTGTAACTTGGTTATTTGCTTGCCTTTAAAAAGTCACTTTCTTGGAGCTCTTTTTCTACACTCTATGAATTCGGGGTACTAATACATGTTCTCCTATCTCGCGTAATCTTTGGTTAAGACTCAGTTAACGGAAGTGAAAATGTGTTGCAAAGTATAAACCACCATATAAATGTCAATGTTTGCTGTTTCAAGCATTTGGCAGAGTACGTTAGGGCATACATAATTTTGCACGGTAAGTCACTTCAGTTGTGTACAACTCTTTGCGACCCTATGGAATGCAGTCTGCTAGGCTTCTCTGTCCATGGGATTCTCCAGGCAAGAATACTGGAGTGGGTTGCCCTGCCCCACTCCAAGGGATACATAAGATTGAAGTGAAGCTTAAGTGTCGCACGGTCTTGTCCGACTCTTTGAGGTGATAAATTAAATTCAAATCTCTTCATGTTAACCTCACTAATAAAATGTTAAAAATACCTTTTACATTTTCTTTAAATGTATTCAGTATTTACCTATAATTTGACTAATCTTTTTTCCCTGGTGGCTCAGATGGTAAAGAATCTGCCTGCAATGCAGGAGACGGGAGTTCGATCCCTAGGTCAGAAAAATCCCCTGGAGAAGAAAATGGCAACCCACTTCAGTATTCTTGACTGGAAAATCCCACGGACAGAGGAGCCTGCTGGGCTACAGTCGATGGGGTCTCAAAGAGTTGGACATGACTTAGCGTCTAACATACACATAATTGGACTAATCTTTTTATTAGAAAAGCCTTGCAGCATCTATATTTTATTGATGTATGCTAAAATGTTACTACATTGATGTAGGCTAAAATGTTACTACTAATTAACATATGTAGGCCAGAATCAGGATTTAACCCTCACTCTGTTAATATACCCTGGTGGCTCAGATGGTAAAGAATCCGCCTGCAAAACAGGAGATCCAAGTTGGATCTAAGAGTTGGGAAGATCCCCTGGAGATGGGAACGGCAACCCACTCCAGTATTCTTGCCTGGAGAATTCCATGACAGAGGAACTTGGCAGGTTACCCGCCATGGGGTCATAAAGAGTTGGACACGATTGAAGCAACTTAGCCTGCACACATGCACTGGTAATATTAACGTGGTAGAGAGAAAAGAACAGGACTTGATATTGTAAGATTTAGATTTCAATTTTGGCTAAATCATCTTCTAGCTGGGGCACAAATTTTACATTTTAAGAATATTTTAATTAATATTTGCTGGGTATTTATCTGCCAGGCACCATTCACAGCACTTCACATGATTTGACTCTCTTAATTCTCACAACAGCCCTAGGCTGTTGTTATGATTGTTATCTATCTATGAGGTAGACACTCTGCTCACTTTTCAGATAAGGAAAGCAAAACAGGGAGGTAAGACACAGGCCCAAGGCCCGAGAGCAGGTGGAGACTGCACTGGGATTCAAACCCAGGCGTTAGACACCAATATGCACAGCTCTAACTACTGGGCTGTACTAGGCACCCCAGGTGCCTCAACTGCCCTCTGAGGATAATAGTACTCCATAGGATTCTTTGTGACAATGAAATGATATAAAACATTTTGAAATACCTGACAAGGAATACATAATTAATCATCAAAACAGAGACTTCCTGGTGGTCTAATGGCTAAGACTCTGCACTCCCAATGCAGGGGGCCCAGGTTCGATCCCATGTCAGGGAACTAGATCCCTACATGCTGCATCTACAGATTCCAAATGCCACAACTAAAAACAAAACAAAACAAAAATGAACCCACATGCCTCAACAAACACAGAAGATTCTGAACGCTGCAAATAAGATCTAGCATAGCCAAACATTTTTTAATATTAAAAATAAAACTTTTTTTCTCCAAGTATTTTAAATAAAATGTTCTCTTCCCTGTGACTTTTATTTACTTTCTAACCATTTCAAATTAAAAATTATACTGTTCTGTTGGTCTTTTTTGTGGGGAGAGTGGCAAGTCAGTGTAAAAATTCATTAAAAATAAAACAAAGAGCATAGCTGAGTGGGATCATTTTAAGTATAAAGAACCAAAGCAGAAAAGATCTTTACATAATATTCTTGAATACTAAAAAGACAAAGTTATGAAACATGTGAAAGGTAATACCAAAAGATCAATGGATTAAATGTTATCTAAATATACTTCAATTCAACAGAAACTTATGTAATCTCAATGGGAACGTTCTGATTTTGGCAAAGGTTTTCTAGCTTTCCTTTCTTGTTGAAAGGGCTTAAATTTGGATGTGTGTGGGCTAACTGTAGACTGATTATTTTTTCTAGTTAATAGTATTTACTTGTTTCATTGTAAGAATTATACGAAGAAATTATAGTCTTTTTCCACTGTTAGCAATAATGAAGGTATCTGGGGTACAGCTGTCCGATTATACAAACACATTTCAAATGCCTTTCTAGCTAACTAGCTTCCAAAAAGTTAAACCTTAACTGCACAAGTAGATTTATAACTCTACTAAACCTTTTTATTTACTCTCATAAACTGTTAAACACATAATATCTGCACTCCATCAACTATAATTTGTTAGCTCTAAGATTTTTTTCTTCCTACTTTGTACTAAAGATTCAAAAGATGAAAAAAGTTATCCTCATTAGTACCAATCAGACACATTTTGGAGTATGGAATTAAAGATTTTTCAAAGACCTAAAAATGAGGAGAAAATGGACAAAGTCAAAGGAGTCTTGGGTTCTAGTCCTGCAAAAGTAGAATGAAGCAGCTGAATGGACAAAATTCCCACATGTAGTCTACGTAAATTGAAAAAAAAAAAAAAAAAAGGAGAAAGAGTAGGTATTTCAGTCTTTGCCTGTTAAAAATATCCTCAATCCCAGGCCCAAAATCTTCTTTAATTAAAAAGATTATTGGTCATAGAACGCTAAGCTAGATCTTAATTAGTAAATACTCCCTGTTCTTCTGTGGATTAGGACCTGAATTTTTTCAAAATGCCTAATTTAAGAGGTCAAACCATTTAAATCAGTGGGAGTTAATAATGAATAGGGCTGTCAGTAAGTTTCTCCTTTATTTCACACTAGTGGCAAAAAACTTCCTTGGGAATTGATGCTACACATTTTCATTGGATGAGCCATAACGGTAGGATGAACCCTGATCCAACATTTAGGAGAACTGCAGGACACAGTGCTGCCTCCACACATCAGCTGGCTGTGTGACTGTGGACCAGTCATGTCACTGCCCCCGCTTCTGCTACCTCATTTTCAGGAACGTATCCTAGATGGTCTGTCCTTCGTTGACCATCCAAACTCGATTCATCCAGAGAGACTGAGCTGTTGAGGAATTTTGTATTCCAAATAGTTCTGTTTTGTTCTGGGTCTATCATGCTACTTCTATAACTGTTACTCCCCATATAAAGATACTCAAAGCATATGAAAGCATGCCAAGTTTGTGGTTTGAATTCTAAAGGTATTAAATGACTTAACATAGTGACTACTTCAAAATGACTGAGCGCTTAGGGTTAAAAAAAAAAAAAAAAAAGCCTCCAAGAAGATGCTTTCAGTTACAGTTTATAAATGCACCTCAAACCTCACATCAGTTTATCTTCTGGATACCTACTTTACTGGTGATTAATTCTCCAAGTATTATTCCATTCCATCTCGAAATATGCTTATTTCACACAAGGGTTAACAGGGACAAAACTGACACTTCGGGCCTTGATCACTGTGTGGGAAACTGTCCCGCGCATCACTGGATACTGAAGAGCCTCCGTGGCCTCTGCCCACTATTTGTACCAGCACCACTCCACTAGCACAAGGGGTGGCCACCAAAAATGTCTCTAGACATTGCCTCTGATAACGTCCCAAGGGTGGGGGTGGAGGGAATACCCATGGTAGAAAACCACCGATTTAAAGAACAACGCTTCATTTTACACAGCTAACTAACTCCGCCAAGGTCTCTTTCCACAGCCCCAAACCACCTTTAAGGAAAGTGGCTAGCCTAGGTTAGCAGGCTGAAACTGCTTCTTGGCGGCGAAAGAACAGACCAAAGATCTTCAGAGGCCCTTCGCCGCCACAGCTTGATCAAGAGTGTGGAAAGGCAAACACAAGCGTGCCCACGAACTCCACCAGAGACTACCTCTATTATCTTCACCGTGAGCTACGTGCATTCGAAAGGAAGCACACGCGTTTCTGAAATAGGCACGCTTTGAAACAGACAGGTGGGAACCATCAAGAGGCAGTAAGTCTCCGGGTGTTCTCATTTAAGACTGGGACAACCCTGGGCAGCTCCGACCGGGCCTCCGGGTGCGGGGTGCGGGCGCCCAGCTCCCGCCACGCCCACCCGACGTCACCCGTTACACAACGCCCTCCACCACCCCCACCCACCCCGGCTTATGCAATTCTGCCTCCCGCGGCTTCCAATTGCCCCGGTGACTTTTGCGGGAGACCAAGGTATATACGTTGCACGCCCAGCCTCGGCTGGGGATCCTCTTCCCCGCCCCGGCAAGGAGTCTCCCCGCGGCGGACCCGGCCCGGGCGGCCAATTACCGGAAAGAGCGCGGCAGGAAGCGAGCCGACGCTCAGGCTCGCCCAACTCCCTCCCCATCCCGCGCTCGCGCGGCCTCGCCCGGCCACCCGCTCCGCGCCGCTCCACTCGGGGCGCGCCCGCCACAGCGCCAGGCCGAGGCGGAGGAAACCCCGCGCCGCGTCACAGTCGGCTCCAGGGCGATCCCCATTGTGACCGAAGCACCTCGGGGCGCCGCCCCTTCCCACACACACACCCCCCAAAACACACACATCCCGGGACCCCAAGACACAAGCCCTGGGCGGCAGCCGGCCTGGGGCGCAGACGAGCTTGGGGCCGCCCCGCGCTTCGGGGAAGGAAGGGTGCGGTCGCGGGGCCCGCGCGCTCACCTGCTCGCAGCTCCTCGCAGGCGGCGGCCAGGGCCTCCCGGTAGCGCCCCTGGTGCAGCAGCTCCCCGAGCCGGCCGGCCGCCCGGGCTCGCTCCCGCTGGCCCGGGAACCACTTTTCGGCCAGGTGGTTGAGAACGACGCTGGTCCTGAAGCCGGAGGCGGCGATGGCGGTGGCCGGGGGCGGCCGCGGGGAGGTCCCCGGGGCATCGGGGGCCGCGGCGGGCGGCAGCCGGTCCCGGCAGAGGCGGCAGCGCGCGCGGAGCTCTCTCCGCAGGCAGCGGCGGCAGTAGCTGTGGCCACAGGGCACTGTCACCGGCTCGCTGAGGAAGCCCCGGCAGCCCAGGCAGCTAAGCAGCCCGCCGGCGCTAACGCCGCGGTGGGCGCCCCCCGCCGGGCTCGCGCTCCAGCCCAAGCCGTGGCGGAGCCGGTAGTTGAACACCAGGCAGTCCACCAGGGTGCCGAGGCACTCGGGCCTGACCGGGGCCCCGCGGCGCAGCGCCGCCGCGTACGCCTCCAGCGCGCCCTTCAGGTGGCCGCCCAGCGCCAGCAGCTCGCCCCGGCGGAGCAGCAGCTCCCAGCGCTCCGACTCCGCGGCCGCGCGCTCCAGCCGGTCGCCGCCGCCGCCGCCGCCCACTTCCCAGAACCGGCCCTGCCTCTGCGGCCGCGAGTCCACCTCCTGGCTCCCTCCCGGGGAGCTCCTCGCTACGGCCGGGGAAGACATGGCCCGCGGACGGCTGCTCTGCCGCCGCCCGCCGCCACGGTCCCGGAGCCTCCGGGGCGCGCGGCTCCGCACGCGGCCCGCGAGCAGGGGGGCGTGGCGCGCGGACACGGCGGGGCGGCGCGCGCCCGGGAAGCCCCGGGGGCGGGGCGCGGCGGGCGCGGGGCGGGGCCGGGCTGCGCGGCGGCGCCCGGGACTCCCCCGCACGGCCCGCGGCCGGGTCCTGGAGGAGGCGACCGCCGGCCCCGCCCCTGCCGAAGCCCCTCCTGGCGGGAGACGCGAGGTCAGATGATCCCCCGGCGGGGATCTAATTGGCTTCTCCAGAAAGAAGGGCCTGGCTTGTAACCGAACAAAGCACGGAGGGGCCCGAAGCTCCATCCCCCACCTGATTGCTCCGCCGGAGCCCTCACCCCCACCCCCCAGTCATAGATTCTCCCCTAACCCCTGCTTCGTTGGCACTTCTCCGCCGGGCAGCTGGTCTCGCTGGACTGAGGTCCAAATCACCATCCCTCTCCTGACATAAACGCCCACCTAAGTTGGGACCCGCCCCCACCCCGTTCCGGTCCCCTGGGATCTTCCCAGTGTAGTTTACCACAGGTCCGGTGCTCATCTGCATTTTTACTCGTTTATGCCCAACTTACAGATGGACACGTAGAGGCCGAGGTCTCAGGGACGCGCACAGTCAGTGGGACGACTCTGTGACTCCCTAAGTCTAGAGTAGGTCAACTTTAGGAACGAAATGTGGCTCAGATGGTAAAGAAATCTGCCTGCAATGCGGGAGACCTGGGTTGCCATGCCCTTCTCCAGGGGAGCTCTGGAGAATTCCATGGACAGAGGAGCCTGATCGGCTATAGCCCATGGGGTCGCAAAGAGTCAGACACTGAGCAACTAACACTCTACACACACACTACCTACCTGACACGACTCCCTGAAGAGTGTAAGACAATTTTGCTTGGTGCCAAATTCTGCTTTTCTAGTTTAAAACTCAGTCCCCCATATCGAGGGAGGAAGCCCACATGTTCCTCTCCACATTTCATTTACTACCGCACAACTGGCTAAGGCCTACATTTGGCATTTTTTAAAGAGAAAACGCCAGGATGAATGTTTTTCACGGGGCAGTTACCATATCACCGCAACCCAAGCAAGGTCTGCAGTTTTGCCCACAGGAGAAGGAAAATGATCTGGTTTTTGTATAATGGGTTATATTTCCTTGAAACTTGGTGGCAACCAGTTTAAAGCTCTCTGTTGAAAGTATTTATAGATTTGATTGTAGGGTACTAAATTGTTAGGGGCTTCCCCGGTGGCCCAGGCAGTAAAGAATCCACTTACAATGTGGGAGACCTAGGTTGGATCCCTGGGTGGGCAAGATCCCCTGTAGGAGGGTATGGCAACCCACTCCAGTATTCTTGCCTGGAGAATCCCCATGGACGGAGGAGCCTGGCGGGCTACAGTTCATTGGGTCAAAAAGAGTCAGACTACACACAGCACACGGCATAGATTGTTAAAGCTGTCCTGTTTTCAAAGGTTATAAACAATAGCCCAGAGAGGGAAAGCTATTTGCCCAAAATCACACAGCTAAAAATATACAAAGGTTTAAAATCACTTTACTCTTTCTGCTATTATTAGATCTTAAATAAAAATATTTCACATGAGATTTTCAAAACAGCTGAAGAGAACATTAACCTGAGCATGCTATGTCTGAACCTGGCTAACGTTCCATCAGCATCCCTCTTTATACAGAACAGGCAGTTAGGCTCAAAACTGCTTTGAGTTACACGTGTTTCTACTACACAACTAGCAAATCTCCCTGCCCACAAGGGAACAAGGAAAAAGCCGATGCGCCTGTTCCTATAGGGTGCAGAGTTCACTCATCATCCACACTGAACCTAAGCAAATTGGAGCTGAAACCCTAGGAGCAACTTCCAATCAATTGAGGTGGGGCTTATTACTATTGATTTACAAGCACAACCCTGAATCTGATTCCAAGCCCCTGAGTTACTGCCATCCTTCAATACACTGAAGAATGACATTAGTCAGATACCCACAAACTCATCTGAAACTTGAAACTGTAAGTAATAAAACAAATATCCATATGCCCATGGGCATTTACTTTTGTGATGTATTCCTATCCTTAACAGCCACAGCCACATGCAGAATATACAATAGTAACTACTTAACACATGGTGTTCATGATTACACAAAAAAGTGTAAGTTGATAAATATGCTTATATTTCTTATCAAATATAATTCAGGTTTAACTAGGGGATTTCCCCCCAAAGTAAAATATAATATTCAGAAAATAGTATGAAACATCATTTGTCCTTTGAAATTTCTTTCCCCAATAAATGTGACAAATAGCCACATCTGATTCTGGTGTGAAATAAAATAGTACAATTTTGATAATATGGGGGCGGGGGATGGGACTGTAGGAGGAGTCTTGCTGTGTTCTCCTTGGCATTTGTGAATGGTTATAATTCGTGTTTGCTGGTTTATACATTTACATAACTGGTTCTCATTTATGTAACTTATTTATGTAAGAGGTTGTACTGCCTCTGCGGCCTTTGTGTGCTGCACAATTTCCCTCTGAGTCAGGAAGTCTGGGGCAAAACTATCACCAGCTCTAAGACAGGTTACTTGTCTATCATTCTGTGCCACCATGAGAGGGTATGTACTTTGATGTGGGTGCGTTTTCAATTCAAAGGAGAGAAAAATTAGTATCTTTCTTCATTCATTAAAAAAAAAAATTTGGACTTTGGTCTCTGACTCACCCAGCAGCCTGCCACAGAAGAGAGGGAATCCTGTGTGTGTGTGTGTGTGTGTGTGTGTGTGTGTGTGTGTGGTGGGTGGAGGGGGCGGTAACCTCCAGACCAAGAGGAATAGGATGGGGTAAAACTCTCCTTTCTTTCCCTTCCAGCGTTACTTGCTTGTGCCTTAGCTAACAAAGTAGTAAAATGATGAGATTTGTATTTCATTTCAGTTTTTTGTGTTGTCTTCTAAAATAGATCAGTTATGTAAGAGTACGAAGAAAAGCATATCTGTTTCCTAATTTGGAAAATGCTTATCACCATCATTCCCTGCGTATCCCAGCCCTCCCCCGCCCCCACTGTGCCAGAAGGAGCCTTTTCCTGATATAGTTAGGTAAACTATTTAAGCATCACGTAACACAGTGCTTTTCCTGTGCACGAGTCAGCTGAAGATGTGTATCTGAACCTCCTTCTTTCTTTTTTTTTAACTGTGGGTGAATTTACCATTTGTTTCTTCACATTCTTACCATTAAAAAAGAAGACAGACAGAATTTAAGCTTTAAAGAGCCAAGCAAAATTATGTCCTCTTCCTGATTCATTTCAGTTAGTAACATTCTGGTCAATGCACTGAGAACAGTCAATTCTAAAATGAAATATAGTCAGTGTGTAGCCAATAGCATATTGATACGTAAGGGCCAGATGGAAGGAAGTTTAGAGCCCACCTGGCACGCCCCTCATTTTACAGCCATGAGGACACTGAGTCCCGAGGAGCTGCTCGCTTATGAAAGTCACATTAGAGACTCCACAGACGTGGACTGCGCCTGTGCCTCTGTGCCAGGCAGGAAGGCCCCTGGCTTTGCTGAGCCTCGTCTGCCACCTGTGAAATGCCAGAACTGGAACTCTCTTTCAGGTGCCTCCTGCCTCTGGAGCAGAGTCCTGGGGGTTGGTCTGAACACAGTGAGAGGAGGCAGATGGTCTCCCAGGCACAGGAGTGCAGCAACGTGGCACCTGATGAAAATGTAACAGCAGAAGGTGAAGGCTGAAAAGTGAAAAGGAGGGATGAGAAACACACTTGATGGGTGCACACCCAGCCGTGTCCTGAGGAGGGAGAACCAGCCCTGGGACGTGAGCGTTTTCGGCCGGACAGAGATCCCCCACCACACACACCTCCTCGCCCCTTCTAACAGTCTCTGAGAGGCTGAAGGAAAGCCTGGGGGAGGGGAGCTGGTTACATAACTTGGGCATTTGTGGGGAAGTTTATATAAGATGCTAAAAATACAGTATATGATTGCAGTAATGGTGTTCTAAGTGAAGAGCCCTAATGAACACAAACTGAGTAGGTTAAATAGAGGTGATGGTAAGTAGATGTCTAAACCCAGTGGCCTGCAGTGACTACTGTCTCACCAAGTATTGCCCAGTATTAAAATAATGTTATCCTTGGGAGCTCAGTATGTAAAGAATCTGCCTGCAGTACAGGAGACCCGGCTTCGATCGCTGGGTCAGGAAGATCCCCTGAGAGGGAAATGGCAACCCACTCCAGTATTCTTGCCTAGGAAATCCCATGGACAGAAGGGCCTGGTGGGCTACAGTCTGTGGTCGCAGAGTCAGACATGACTCAGTGACTAAACCACCATCCCCATGGGGAACACCATCAAAGGGCTCAAGAGCATCATCCTTAATTCTTTTCTAATACGCTGAAGAACATAGAAATGCTAAGGACATAACCCATATTCTATTTTACTGGTAGTCAAATTGATAAAAGGAATGCAGTTCCCAGTATCAAGCTGTTAAATAGAAACAGACATAGGAATAAATCCCACACATTATTTAACAAGTTCTGAGAATTAACCACACACAAATCCCCTGGTATTGTCTATGCTCCTTCCTTCTCCTCTCACCCCTCACCTTAGCACTTACTGTCACCTGAAATTATATATATACACACACACACACACACAAACATAGAGAGAGAGAGAGTGTGTGTATGTCTGTCCTCCAAAATTGTAAGCTCCTTGAAAACTGGGATTTCTGCCTGTCTTGTTCACTGATGTGTCTCAAGCACTCAGGGCATTAGACAATAACTGCTGAATGAGTCACACACAAATTAATGCTATCACCTAATACTCTTCACCCTAATCAGAGATAAGAAGACATTACCATTAACACACTAGGACAATTTATATTCTTCATTTCTCGGCTGTCATACATCCAATCAGGCCTGCCAGAAAATCCTTCTAGTTCTGCTTTCAGAATATATTCAGACTCTGACTCCTTCTCTCTGCTCCCTCTGCTTCCCAACTCCCTGCCACCCCCACCATCACCCTGGGTCAAGCCATCAGCATCTCAACTAAAATAACATCATGGGTTTTGGTACTCTTTAGGTAAGAAAAAATTTCGCAGGTGAGAACAGATAAAAAGAAAATTATAACCAACAAAACATATGTATACATAAATCAAGAAAACAAATACCTAACAATCTAATATAGCAAATAAAGCTTTAATAACTTGAAAACTATAAAGCACTACTCATTTGGATAGAATCTAGCATTATTACTACTACTGTTATTTGGAAATGCTTCTTAAACTCCTGGGTGTATCAGAAAATCTTTGAAAATTTGAGAAGATCTGCTGGGATGCGTATATGGGTCCAAAAATTCTTGGGAGTCATCCTCAACTCCTCTCTTTCACTCATACTTCATGAATGGTGGGCCAGAAAATCCTCTGGGTTCTACTTTCAGAATATATCCAGACTCTGACCCCATCTCGCTCCTCCCCTGACACCGCCCTGGTGCCAGCCACCAGCAGCATCTCGCACCTAGTTTCCTGCCGCTGGCCTCTGCTGTTGTCATGACACCCTTTCATTGTTATCAGCACCTTATAACACGAACCGTGTGCTCCTCGAAACACAGCAGTTATTTCTCGTTTTAACTCAGAAGAAAATCCAAAGGCCCACCCATGACCCGGAACTTGGTCTGTCCCAGCCTCCAGCAAACCTTTAGACTTTGGATGAAATGGCACCTGTGATGTCTTGCCTAGTCTCCCTATCTCTTTTGCCAGTTTTTTATCTTTAGCTTTTATCACTAATATAACCGTTATGTTTTCTTTCTCTTATTTATTGTCTGTCTCCCCCAAGAGTATGAGTTCTATAAGGGAAACTTTATGTAATAAACTTGCTTTATTCTCCATTGGATTTTCAATGTCTAGAACACATAAATAGATCCTCAATTAAAAAAAACTGTTGTATGAAAGGATAAGGAAGGGGCTCTAGTGCTCCACACAGAGGGTGCACAGAGTGAACATACATGTGTGCTCTGGGGCTCAGCTTCTGCTTGTGATGGCTTTGGCTGTTTGTGCCACAGCTGGAAGTCTATGGATTTAAGGATACACAATGCAGAGTACGAGCCACTATACGAACACGGCTGGATTTAACGATACAGAATGGAACCTCTAACATGGTTTCTTATGACAGGATCTGACAAAATAATATTTGAGCTAGAGAAGTAGAAGTAGAATTGTAGCATCAGCAATACTTAAAAAAAAAATACCCAGTGAATTTACTCCTTGAAAGTTCATGAGTGGACCTTCAATCTGGTAAAGTCCCCAGGCCCATCAAATGCAGAGGAGCCTCTGCTCCCATCTCTTTCCCATGTGGTTTTGCTTCCTTTGTACATTTCTGAGGTTATACAGCGTGACTGGGCTGTCACCTGGTTTAGAGGATAAAGCCGTGCGGTGCACTTTTGCTTGACTCATTTTCAGCTTGTATGTGACTTTTTAAGAATCTGCGTTATTAGATAAATCATAAGGATTTGAGGTTGTAATTCATAAAATAATGAGTGGCTTGGATAAGGTGAATATTTGCAGAATTTCATCTGAAAGACTGGAGTATGTTAGCTATATGGGGAGGGCATTGGAGCTGGTGAAGGAGATGGAAGCATGTGAGGTAGTAGGAAGACATCTGTGACTGGGTTAGGGCAGTGATCTGTGTCCCAAGCGGTCCACAAGGTCAGTGTCACGAAAGGAGAGATGATGCCCTCAGATGATGGAAGAGTTCCTAGCCAGGAGGTGAACACATACAGATCAGAGAGTCAAGATGAGGACACAATGGTAGAATGAGCAACCAGGTTAGTTGTTAAGAAAGTTAAGAGAAAAAAGAGGAGAAGGAAGGCATGCAACACAGGTTAATATGCATTATAGGTGATCTTTATTCAATGTCTAGCACATGCTGCAGGTCAGGTTAGTTTAGGTAAATGCAATACAGAGAAGAATCTCTTTTTTATTTCTTTACCATTGTAACATATCTAGATGAGGAAACAGTCTTTAAAAACTTAAATGAGAATGGATGCTCTTTCAAACTTAAGTGAAATAAACAAGATAAAGAACTCTTTCAACTAGCATGAAACACTAGTTATCACAAAAATTAACAAAATATATTAAAAGGTTGTAAACAAGCTAAAGAATGGGTACATTAAAATACTACTAAATGAGGTCAGACTCTTGCTCTTTAGTTCCTAATTCATGTCTGACTCTTTTGCAACACCACCAACTGTAGCCCGCCAGGTTCCTCTGTCCATGGAATTCCCAGAGAAAGAATACTGAAGTAGGTTGCCATTTCCTCTGCCAGGGGATCTTCCCACCTCAGAGATCGAACCTGAGACTCCTGCATTGGCAAGCAGGAGTTGTCAATGGTTCTTTACATTGGGCCACCAGGGAAGCCCAAGTGAGACTCTACAGAAATTTAATTTAGTAAAAAAAAAAAAAAGAAAAGAAAAAAAATGCTTTCCCAAGATCCAGCCTTTGAGTTTTCTGTTAGTAACAGGATCCTGGGCTGAATGGTCCAGGAATCTCACCCAGTAGGATAGCTCCCATATTCTTATGTCTCTCCTTAATTAATCCCATTGACTCCATTACGAAACCTAATCAAAAACACATGATAACTCTGAATAAAATGCCTTGTAATCAGAAATGTCTTGATCATAGCTCTAAGCAAAACATGAAACAGAGTATGTTTCGGTATACAGTGTCAGTGTGATGATCCTTCCCACTGCTAGCCAACTAGCTCCTAGGAACTCCCAGGATTCTGGCCACTGATTTAACCTGTCTGCCTTCTGATGCCCTCTCTCAGTGCCTACCATCTTACTTGGGTTTCTCTTATCCTGGATGTGGGGTATCTTTTCACGGCTGCTCCAGCAAAGTGCAGCTGCTGCTCCTCACCTTGGCTGTGGGGCAGCTCCTCTCGGCCACCGCCCCTGACCTCAGACGTGGGGTAGCTCCTCTAGGCCATGTTCGTGCATTGTCGCAGCTGCCATCAGAAGGCAGACAGACTGAAACCACAATCACAGACAGTGAGCCAATCTGATCACATGGACCACAGCCTTGTCTAACTCAATGAAACTAAGCCATGCTGTGTGGGGCCACCCAAGATGGACAGGTCATGGTGGAGAGGTCTGACAGAATGTGGTCCACTGGAGAAGGGAATGGCAAACCACTTCAGTATTCTTCCCTTGAGAACCCCATGAACAGTATGAAAAGGCAAAAAGATAGGACACTGAAAGATGAACTCCCCAGGTCAGTAGGTGCCCAATATGCTACTGGAGATCAGTGGAGAAATAACTCCAGAAAGAATGAAGGGATGGAGCCAAAGCAAAAACAGTACCCAGTTGTGGATGCAACTAGTGATAGAAGCAAGGTTCGCTGCTGTAAAGAGCAATATTGCATAGGAACCTGGAATGTTAGGTCCATGAATCAAGGCAAATCGGCAGGAGATGGCAAGAGTGAACATCAACATTCTAGGAATCAGCAAACTAAAATGGACTGGAAAGGGTGAATTTAACTCAGATGACCATTATATCTACTACTGTGGGCAGGAATCCCTTAGAAGAAATGGGGTAGCCATCATAATCAACAAAAGAGTCCAAAATGCAGTACTTGGATGCAATCTCAAAAACGACAGAATAATCTGTTTGTTTCCAAGGCACACCATTCAATATCATGGTAATCCAAGTCTATTGCCCCGACCAGTAACACTGAAGAAGCTGAACGGTTCTATAAAGACCTACAAGACCTTCTAGAACTAATACCCAAAAAAGATGTCCTTTTCATTATAGGGGACTGGAATGCAAAAGAAGGAAGTCAAGAAACACCTGGAGTAACAGGCAAATTTGGCCTTGGAGTACAGAATGAAGCAGGGCAAATGCTAACAGAGTTCTGCCAAGAGAATGCGCTGGTCATAGCAAACACCCTCTTCCAACAACACAAGAGAAGGCTCTATACATGGACATCACCAGATGGTCAACACTGAAATCAGATTGATTATATCCTTTGCAGCCAAAGATGGAGAAGCTCTATACAGTCAGCAAAAATAAGACTGGGAGTGGACTGTGGCTCAGATCATGAGCTCCTTATTGCCAAATTCAGACTGAAATTGAAGAAAGTGAGGAAAACAACTAGACCATTCAGGTATGACCTAAATCAAATCCTTAATGACTATACAGTGGAAGTGAAAAATAGATTTAAGGAACTAGATATGATAGATAGAGTGCCTGATGAACTATGGATGGAGGTTCATGACATTGTACAGGAGACAGGAAGCAAGACCATCCCCAAGAAAAAGAAATGCAAAAAAGCAAAATGGTTGTCTGAGGAGGCCTTACAAATAGCTGTGAAAAGAAGAGAAGCAAAAAGCAAAGGAGAAAAGGAAAGATATACCCATTTGAATGCAGAGTTTCAAAGAATAGCAAGGAAAGATAAGAAAGCCTTCCTCAGGGATCAATGCAAAGAAATAGAGGAAAACAATAGAATGGGAAATACTAGAGATCTCTTCAAGAAAATTAGAGATACCAAGGAAACATTTCATGCAAAGATGGGCTCAATAAAGGATAGAAATGGTATGGACCTAACAGAAGCAGAAGATATTAAGAAGAGGTGGCAAGAATACACAGAAGAACTATACAAAAAAGATCTTCATGACCCAGATAATCATGAAGGTATGATCACTCACACTCACCTAGAGCCGGACATCCTGGAATGTGAAGTCAGGTGGGCCATAGGAAGCATCACTACAAACAAAGCTAGTGGAGGTTATGGAATTCCAGTTGAGCTATTTCAAATCCTAAAAGATGATGCTGTGAAAGTGCTGCACTCAGTATGTCAGCAAATTTGGAAAACTCAGCAGTGGCCACACGACTGAAAAAGGTCAGTTTTCATTCCAATCCCAAAGAAAGGTAATGCCAAAGAATGCTCAAACTACTGCACAATTGCACTCATCTCACACGCTAGCAAAGTAATGCTCAAAATTCTCCAAGCCTGGCTTCAGTAATAAGTGAACTGCGAACTTCCAGATGTTCAAGCTGGTTTTAGAAAAGGCAGAGGAACCAGAGATCAAATTGCCAACATCTGCTGGATCATGGAAAAAGCAAGAGAGTTCCAGAAAAACATCTATTTCTGCTTTCTTGACTATGCCAAAGCCTTTGACTGTGTGGATCACAATAAACTGTGGAAAATTCTGAAAGACATGGGAATACCAGACCACCTGACCTGCCTCTTGAGAAACCTATATGCAGGTCAGGAAGCAACAGTTAGAACTGGACATGGAACAACAGACTGGTTCCAAATAGGAAAAGGAGGACGTCAAGGCTGTATATTGTCACCCTGCTTATTTAACTTTTATGCAGAGTACATCATGAGAAATGCTGGACTGGAAGAAACATAAGCTGGAATCAAGATTGCCGGGAGAAATATCAATAGTTCTTCACTTTCTGCCATAAGGGTGGTAGGCAGAAAGTGAAGAAGAACTAAAGAGCCTCTTGATGAAGGTGAGAGAGGAGAGTGAAAAAAGTTGGCTTAAAGCTCAACATTCAGAAAACTAGGATCATGGCATCTGGTCCCATCACTTTATGAGAAATAGATGGGGAAACAGTGGCAAACTTTATTTTTGGGGGCTCCAAAATCACTGCAGATGGTAATTGCAGCCATGAAATTAAAAGACGCTTACTCCTTGGAAGGAAAGTTATGACCAACCTAGACAGCATATTAAAAAGCAGAGATGTCACTTTGCCAACAAAGGTCCATCTAATCAAGGCTATGGTTTTTCCAATAGTCATATATGAATGTGAGAGTTGGACTATAAAGAAAGCTGAGTGCCAAAGAACTGATGCTTTTGAACTGTGGTGTTGGAGAAGACTCTTGAGAGTCCCTTGGACTGTGAGGAGATCCAACCAGTTCATCCTAAAGGAGATCAGTCCTGGGTGTTCATTGGAAGGATTTATGTTGAAGCTGAAACTCCAATACTTCGGCCACCTGATGTGGAGAGCTGACTCATTTGAAAAGACCCTGATGCTGGGAAAAATTGAGGGCAGAAGGAGAAGGGGATGACAGAGGATGACATGGTTATATGGCATCACCGACACAATGGACATGGGTTTGGGGGGACTCCAGGAGTTGGTGATGGACAGGGAGGCCTGGCGTGCTGCAATTCATGGGGTTGCAAAGAGTCAGACACACTGAGCAACTGAACTGAACTGAACTGAACTGAATTTAACCTGATTCTGACTCTGGTTTCTGTCTGTGAAATCTCTGACTCACATCTCAGGTGACAATACTTCTGATCCAGTGTGAAGAGAACCAAAGATTCCCACAGGCACATTTATGACCAAGATAATGTTGATACAAGTGCCTTTGGCCTTAGAAGATTTATTAATCCAGATATTACTATACTGCATCAATGTCCCCTATTACATCAACAGAGGTCTAAAATAATTAAGGTCTGTCCCTTAGGCAGGCTTCTTTAGATTGAGATCAAATCTTTCTGACCAGAAGAGGTATTCTGAATAACTAAACAGCTCCATTTTTGTTTCTCTTAAATTTGATGTAGCCAAGTTATCTGGGCCCAAATATAACTAGATAACTCAAATGCAGTCAGCAAGAGCTGAATTTATGAAGCTTTTCATTTATATCTGTTTAGATAAGCAACTTGCTTTAACAATGTCTTGGAATTGTTTATATGACAAATCAAAGCTGCTTTGTGTTTCTCTGGGGGGAAAAACAGAGCCACTTAAACACGTAAGAGAAGTTTCCAACTGCCGAGACAGTGTGAGTTAAGACACTGCTGCAGGCAGTAATGCAAAAATCATTTTACCCAGAGGGTAAGCCACTCGAAGAGTAAGCTTACCTGGTGGCTCAGATGGTAAAGCGTCTGCCCGCAATGCGGGAGACCCGGGTTCGATCCTTGAGTTGGGAAGATCCTCTGGAGAAGGAAATGGCAACCCACTGCAGTAGTCTTGCCTGGAGAATTCCATGGACGGAGGAGCCTGGCGGGCTACAGTCCATGGGGTCGCAAAAGAGTCGGACACGACTGACTTCACAAGCCACTCGGACACTGCGCACCCATGCGCAAAAATTTCTCCAATTCCCAGTATGATGAGGGAGTTTGATATATAATTTCTAAGTTCCCTTCGAGCTCTGAGAGGCTGTAATTTCCACACAAATACACCCTTGCTTTTTTGATATTTTTCCAGTGGAAAACCAAGTCGTTTTGGTCCATGTGTGAAACCTTTTATAATTAAGGCCTCCACTGGGGCCCGCCCACAGAGGAGTGGGCCGTGCCCTATGGAGGCGGAGTCGATGCAGGCGCACCATGCTTCCTCCCAGGACGTCGGTGCCATCGCAGGGTTTGGGGTGGAGGGTGGGCAGTGGATAGTGTCCCTACCCCGAGGGCGAGGTGAGGGGTGGTTACAGGGGGGCGAGGACAAAAGGCGGTGTGACGGCGCTAGGTCACAATTGTCCAGAGGGTTAAAGGTGGCCCCCCGGGGTGTTTTAGGTGGGGGCTTGAGGAAGGCAAGCAATTGAGCATCTCGGCCCAGGTTCAGGAATGAGAGGGTGAAAGGGCCTCTCTATGAGGCCGGGGGCGGAGGGGGGGAGGCGGGGGGGTGGCGCGGGGAGGCCCTTCCTGAACGCGCCACCACGTCTCTCTCTGTGCCCTTGGATGCGCGTGGTTCGGATCCAGACCCCTGGCTCTTACCCAGCTGGCTGAAAGGGCCGAAGGGTGGATAATCAGCGCCCCCATCCCTTCCAAATTGCCCCTGCCAGGGTGCTCTGGAGCAAAAGGGAGGCCCTGCGCTCAGCCATCTGACCGCCAGGCCTGCCGAACACCCGGCAGCCTGTGATATGCGGAGCCATGCAGAGCTATATTGAAAACAGATGGCCATGAACTATGCATCCAGGTTACCGTATTACCCAGGGGAAAGCTGCATGCGGTAAGCATGATTACCACCTGCACAGAAAGCTACGCTGCACAAGGGAGGGTGTGCTAATTCAAGTATACACTGATCTTCAAGGGCAGCTCTAACCAGACCAGCAAGAGAAGTGATCAACAGACACACCATATGCAAATGCGGACTGGGAGCCTCCTATCCACCAGTGCCAGCCTTGCAAGACCTGGTGCTGTGCTGCTGGCCGGACCAGCTGTGAGGAGCATGCCAGGTGTGGTGAGACACCCAGGGAAGCGGCGGGGCCCTATAAAGACCTTGGAGCTAACCAGGCAGCTTCTGCTGAAGTGTGTAAAGATACCCATCTACAGAACAAACAACAGCCCCACCTGAAACTTGGCACTGGCCACCCTTTTCCCCTTCAGCTGTGTCCCCGTCAGTTCTGAGAGATCACTCTACTCACCAGAAAATCCTTGTTTAGCCCCCAAGACCATCAGTGGAGCCTTACACTTGTACCCAGGCCATCCCAGCTGAGGAACACAAGCAACTTACCTGTGTCTGAAGCCGAGCCCAGTAGCCATGGAGCTCCAGGGAGAAGGAGACAGCCCCCAGGTCTGCAGCAGCTGCCTTCCCATGGTGTCTGGGACCACCTCCTCTATTAACACTGAAGGTGAAGGAGTCCAGGATGCCGCCTGCACATCCTGTGTTCACAGAAGCACACCGTCTCTCCTGGTCACAATAGCTGTGTGCCTAACAAAGGAGCAGTGGTGTTAATGGCATCAAACCCAAGGTGGCAGAGGGGAGCGGGTGGAGGTCATCCCTTTATTCTTATTTTTCAGGTAATTACCTTGGTAAGATATACAGCATGCACCAGTTTACGGTTACACGGTTGTTGAAAATATAGACATTAATAATATAAATATAAGTAAGTGTGCCATAAAATATATAAGAAAAGAATATTGTTTTTCAACAGTGAGTGGGAGAGAGGTCGTGAAGCGGTGGCTACATAAGAAAATTACAGGACTTCCCTGGTGTGTCCAGTGGCTAAGACTCCATGCTCCCAATGCAGGGGATCTGGTTTTGATCCCTGATGGGGGAACTAGATCCCATATGCCACAAGTAAGAGTTCATGTGCCACAGCTAAAGATCTGCATGCAGCAATTAAGACCCAGTACAGCAAAAAAAAAAAAAAACCCTAAAAACATAACTACATGTGATCCAGCAATTCCATTCCTGAGCGTTTATCTGAAGAAAATGAAAATACTATTAGAAAAGATACATGAACCCACCAATGTTCAAAGAAGAAGTATTTACGATAGCCAACATATGGAAACAAGCTAAGTGTTCATCAGCAAATGAAAGGATATGGAAGAAGTGGTATCTATATACACAATGGAATATTACTCAGCCATAAAAAGAATGAAATTTTACCATTTGCAAGAGCATGGATGGACCCAGACCTTTGTAAAGTAAGTCAGACAGAGAAAAGACACTTATATGTGGAATCTAAGAATAAAACAAAATAGAAACAGGCTTACAGATACACAGAACAAACTAGTTGTTTCAGAGGAGAGAGGGATTAGAGGAGAAAAAAGGTAATATAGGAGATTAAGATGTGCAAACTATTGGGTATAAAAGAAATAAGTTACAAGGATGTAATGTACAACACAGGGAACATATCAAATATTTTATAATAACTTTAAATGGAGTATAATCTATAAAAATATCAAATTACTAAGTTGTACACCCAGAACTAATATAATATTGTAGGAGATGGTGATGGACAGGGAGGCCTGGTGTGCTGCGATTCATGGGGTCGCAAAGAGTCAGACACGACTGAGTGACTGAACTGAACTGAACTGAAATCAATTATATCTCAATAAATAAAGAAGACAGTGTGATGTTACCCAGTAACATAATCCCAGCAAGTAGCAGAGGGGAGGTCTTTAACCTCCTGAAGGCAGCATTGTGGTTGGGTGACTGCCTTTGCTCATGTTAGTGACAAAGTACCTTCAAGTACTCCCTTAAGTGAACCACACAACCTAGCTTATACATCATCAAATGCAACTGGGTATTCCATTGTCAAAGTAGATGCCACTTATTAGCTACTACGTGACACAGGCATGTGCATTATCTCCTTTCCCTTAACAGTTTTTGAGACAGGTACCATTATCCACATTTTACTGATGACAAAACAGCACTGAGTAACTTTCAAAGTTGCACAGTTAATAAGAGGTAGAGCCTAGATTCAAACCCAGAGTTCTTAATAGCAACCAGGATGTATCTGGGCATTTTGGGGGGAAGAAGCTAGAGAAGGCGGCTACTCTGGACAATAAAGAGATAAGTCACAGCTTTCATACAAACATAAACAACTTTGTTTTAGAGGTAAAGAAAACAAGCATACACCATTAATGTCTAGGTAGAACACAAAGGATCCCTGCAACAGGAAGTAACGTCCAGTTAAAGATGAAATAAATGCATAGATTCAAAGCTATGGTTCCAGTAGTCATGTATGAATGTGACAGCTGGACCATAAAGAAGACTGAGCGCCAAAGAATTGATGCTTTTAAAATGTGGTGCTGGAGAAAACTCTTGAGAGTCCCTTGGACAGCAAGGAGATCAAACCAGTCAATCGTAAGGGAAATAAACCCTGAACATTCATTGGAAGGATTGATGCTGAAACTCAAGTTCCAATACTTTGGCCACCTGATGTGAAGAGCTGACTCATTGGAAAAGACCCTGATGAAGATTGAAGGCAGGAAGAGAAGGGGACGACAAGACGAGATGGTTGGATGGCATTACCAACTCAATGGACATGAGTTTGAGCAAACGCCAGGAGATAGTGAAGGATAGGGAAGCCTGGAGTGCTGCAGTCCATGAGGCCACGAATGAACAACTGAACGACAACCATGTTGTGTATTTTGATGCCACTCTCCACCTTATTGTGCAAACTTATTGAAACAGGATGTTGTGTTGTATATAAAGCACAATCCAACAGATGCATGCTCTGAAGGGAACTGACTACTAGCCAGTGATGCACTGGTTATGAGTTTATCTCTCCTTTCCTTACATAAGCAGGTTTATGCAACATCAATACGCAGAGCAATAGCCAAAAGATGCCGTGATAACTGATGAGAACAGAGAAGTTCTGCCCAGCTCAGCACTTCCGGACAGTGCTGCCTTATGAAGAAGGTATCTCATAGTAAGAGATGTTCACCTTGAGAGCATACTTCTTAGAGATGCATAGTCGGTTTATTTATTTTTACTGCTTCTTTTGGATTGATGGTAGTCTTGTCTTTAATTTCTATTTATGATTATGTTTTTCTAATTACTTAACTGTATTTATTTTTGGCTGCACTGGGTCTTTGTGGGTGTGTGTGGACTTTCTCTGGTTGCAGTGCACAGGCTTCTCTTCGTGGTAGCTTCCCCTGTTGCCTAGAGCATGGGCTCTAAGGCACTCGGGTTTAGTTGCCCCGAGGCATGTGGAATCCTCCCAGATCAGGGATCCAACCCCTGTCCCCTGCATTGACAGATGGAGTCTTAACCACTGGACCACCAGGGAAGTCCTATGGTTAGGTTTTGATTTAAGGAATTGTCAAAGCTTAAAAACTTTGTCAAAGCTTAAAAACCTGACCTAGCTGAATACCTGGTCACCTTCCTAAAGGTCTCTTGAAAGAATTCTTTGTTAGGAAGTATTTTAGACATAATGATTTATAATGGTATTTACGGAGCTTAATGTTAGGTCTGAAGGATTCACTTGTAAATTATGTAGATTTGAGTTACATTCATGCTAATTGTGTTAGTTCAGAAAAGTGTTTATATAGACATTAAATCACTGTGTTTTGGGAGACACTGTTCCACTCGACCTGCCTGTGGTTAGACCTGATTACTTCAGTCTTCCTCACCACTTCAGCTCTTATTTTAATTAGTGTTTATGCGCACCCCATAAGTATATAATTATCTGTACATATCTGCTCTACACCCTCTAATTTGCTTTGACTCTTTTTTTTTATTGCGTTGAAAGTTTCTGTTTCAGTGTATATATATATGTCTTCCTCCTCCCCAAGCCTCAAAACTCCTAGCAAAATATTGTGAACAACAACAAGATTTTTGTCTGACAGTAGAGTTCCAAGTCAATTATCGAGTTTCAAGTCTTGCAGCTTTGGAGATATCTCAAAGGAATCAAGCCTAAATGATTTCTCCCAGATACCAGTCATCTCTTGGGTGGTTTCTTGTCTTTCAATTACTTGTTTATGTAATCAAATGGCCACAGGCTCCTCTGAGAGCCCGTGTTAGAAGGAAATTCAACATCTAAACGAGCATTCATCTGTAAAGGATCTTACTGTGTCTAGAGGCTAAAAGAGTTTAAATGCACGTCTATGTTATTCACTTCCTTTCTTATTCACTTTTTTCCAGGCTTTTCCTTCAGATATATCAGTAATACCTCATTTCCGCAAGCCTGTGTCTTACAAGTGTCTTTAGAGCTCTTTTGCCTCCATCACTTACCTTCTTTGTGAAAACCAAATATTTTCCACTCTGAACTTCTCTACTGGTTCAACTGGGAGAGTGATTATTTTCCATAGCAAAGCAGTCTTCACTTTACAAATGAGACCAAGGACCTCTCATCTCTTCTTTGTATAAATATTAATTGAGCCCATTTTGCAGGATGAAAAGAGTTCTGTGGATGGATGGTGGTGATGATACTACAATAATGTGCATGTACTTAATGTCACTGCAGTCGACACTGAAAAGTGGTTAAGATGGTAAAGGTTATGTTAGGTGTAGTTTGCCACGACTGTACAGCGTCTGTTCTTCTGCATTCCTGCACTATGCTCCACGCTGCGGCCACGACACTGAGTGACGCAGATACTATCGCTGCCCACACGTCCCGGCCTAGTGGGACAGTCTGCTCTACTGACCAGGTCATGCTTCCAGTGTGGCACAGTGCTGTGCAAGGTGTGTAAGCCACGTCACTGTAACTGAAAACCTGGCAGTGGGCACCTAACTTACCTACAGGGACTCTGAGAAAGACTAACACTGAGAGGTGATGTTAACATGAGATGGGTCTGGTTATTTCAAGCTGGCAGGGAAGAGTTTCAGCACTGAGGGATCGGCCAAGGCAAAGGGTACGAGGTCAGGAATAAGAAGGAGGACCTGGCGTGGCTGAGGAAATTCATGGGAATAAAGTACGGAAGGACAAGAAGTTGGAGAGGAGCCAGCATCTGGATCATTCAGGTAAAAAAAAGATTTGGATTTTACTTCTGGTAAAAGGAAAGCCACTGAGAGGTTTTAAGCAGGGGACTGGCCTGGTCTTATTAATAACAGAACACTCTGACTGCAGTATAGAGGCTGGGTTGGAGAGGGAAGAGTTGAAGCAGAGAGGATAAATAAGAAACTTTTGAGAATAAAAATATAGTTTAACTTAAAAATGCAATGGGAGGGACTTCACTGGTGGTCCAGCGGCTAAGACTCCGTGCTCCCAATGCAGGGAGCCCCGGTTTAATCCCTGATCAGAGAACCAGATCCCGAATGGTGCACCTAGGGATCCCACGTGCCACGATGAACACTCGGTGCAGCCAAACCAATAAATAAAAATATATATATATTAAAAAAAAATTACAATCGGAATTATATTTTTAGGGGCTACCTAGAGGTAATGTAAATACATAAATGCAAAATACATCTATCAGTATTGGTTTGCTTTGCTGTAAGAATCTAAACCTTTTCTTTGACCCCTTTTTATTCCTCTGTCAGTACACTTTAATTTGCTTTTCCTTGTATTGTCCCTGAATATACAGTGAATAATATTTGACCAATGAGAGAATTTATAATAAAGCTATCTGTAACCTGTCCCACATGTTAAAGCTCAACATTCAGAAAACAAAGATCATGGCATCCAGTCCCATCACTTCATGGCAAATAGATGGAGAAACAGTGCAAACAGCAGCAGACTTTATTTTGGGGGGGCTCCAAAATCACTGCAGATGGTGACTGCAGCCATGATAAAGACGCTTACTCCTTGGGAGAAAAGTTATGACCAACCTAGACAGCATATTAAAAAGCAGAGATGTCACTTTGCCAACAAAGGTCCATCTAGTCAAGGCTATGGTTTTTCCAGTAGTCATATATGGATGTGAGAGCTGGACTACAAAGAAAGCTGAGTGCTGAAGAACTGATGCTTTTGAACTGTGGTATTGGAGAAGACTCTTGAGAGTCCCTTGGACTGCAAGGCAATCCAACCAGTCCATCCTAAAGGAGATCAGTCCTGGGTGTTCATTGGAAGGACTGATGCTGAAGCTGAAACTCCAATACTTTGGCCACGTGATGCAAAGAACTGACTCACTGGAAAAAACCCTGATGCTGGGAAAGATTGAGGGCAGGAGAAGAAGGGGATGACAGAGGATGAGATGGTTGGATGGCATCACCGACTGAATGGACATGAGTTTGAGTAAATTCCGGGAGTTGGTGATGGACAGAGAGACCTGGCGTGCTGCAGTCCATGGGGTTGCAAAGAGTCGGACACTACTGAGTGACTGAACTCAGCTGAACCTGTCCTACATCACTCGTATGTAATGTATTACCACTGTGATTATTTAAATATTGGATGGAAAAGACAGTATAAGCAACATTTCACTGGCTGAAAAGATGTCCAAAATTATTGACTGCGGTCTGACCCTCAGAGGTTGGTATTGTCTTTCCCCTCCTTCTTACGTGAACAATCTTGATTCTTCCCTGGCTGATGGACTCTTCTGGAGTCTGAAAAGAAGGGACCTGGAGAAGGAGCGCATCTTTGGAGTGGGCCACATACTTCAAGAGGTGTCTGCTTCAGCACTAAAGAATTAAAAGGCTTGAATCACCCAAAACCAAGGATTGGCAGAAAACACACACAGAATGAGGGCAGATTTCCCATTGCCAACAGTGAAGATAAAGTTGCACTGATAACAATGTCACAAGGCATTCCTGGCAACACTGGGTCCTCAGTCTTCATCTCATGAAGCAGAAAGATATAAGAACATACTTCGTAACTGTGCCTACTTGCATGACTCAAAACCCTCACGGGCTGTTCAAACCAGAGAACGGGACTCTGTGTCCCTACCCTCGGGGTGGTGATCTCAGCACCACCATCTCACTGGCAAACTTCCCATGCTCTTCTCTGTGGCTCACCAGCCCCATCCGCCTCTCCACATTGCTCTGTGTCTGTCCGGATCCAGTTACTCTCAGAAAATAACTGAGAACAAAGTGTAGATGGAGGGAAGTGTTTACTGGTTTCAAAGATATTAACTGCTAAAACAAAAAAATTTCCCCTAACCTTTCAGTTAACGTAACGGTTTTCTCTTCCCTCACACAACAGTCTATACTGACTTGGAAGATGGTGATGAAGGGATGGGGTTGGATCTGCTGCACAGAGTCACTGGGGAATCCAAGCTGCCAGAGGCCCTGCCTTCGTACATAGGTGGCTTCTTGGGGAGGGAGTGGGAAATGGAAAGTTGTTGTTCAATAGGTATAAAGTTACGGTCATACCAGAGGAGTTCTAGAGCTCTGTACTATAACACAGTACCCCTCCTTAGCAATATGGTATTGTGCAATCGAAAGACCACATGGGCTTTTCTTTCCAACCACTGAAGCAACTCAGCACAAGGATGAGATACATTTCAGATTAGTTTTCATTATAGGTTATTACAAGGTATTGAATATAGTTCCTGGACTATATGGTAAGTCCGTGTTGTTTATGTGTAGTAGTGTGCAGCTGTTACTCCCATATTCCTCATTTATTCCTTTCCCCGCTGGTAACCATAAATTTATTTTCTGCAGCTGTGAGTCTCTTGATTATAGATTAATTTGTATTATTTTTAGATTCCACATCTAAGTGAAACCATGTAACATTTGTCTTTTTCTGTCTGACTTGTCTTGCATTGGATTATTCTTTCAGAGAAGAATGTATGAAACAGACATTTGCAGCTCTAGTGAAGTGAAAATGAAAATTGCTCAGTCGTGTCTGACTCTTTGTGACACGTGGACGTAGCCCACCAGGGTCCTCTGTCCATGGGATTCTCCAGGCAAGAATACTGGAGTGGCTAGCCATGCTCTTCTCCAGGGGACTTTCCCGACCCAAGGATTGAACTCGAGTTTCCTGCATTGCATGCGGAATCTATTGCAGCCTTATTACTCTTAATTGCAGCCATGAAATTTAAAGACGCTTACTCCTTGGAAGGAAAATTATGACCAACCTAGATAGCATATTAAAAAGCAGAGACATTACTTTGCCAACAAAGGTCCGTCTAGTCAAGGCTATGGTTTTTCCAGTAGTCATATATGGATGTGAGAGTTGGACTATAAAGAAAGCTGAGCTCAGAAGAATTGATGCTTTTGAATTGTGGTGTTGGAGAAGACCCTTGAGAGTCCCTTGGACTGCAAGGAGATCCAACCAGTCCATCCTAAAGGAGATCAGTCCTGGGTGTTCATTGGAAGGACTGATGTTAAAGCTGAAACTCCAATACTTTGGCCACCTGATGCGAAGAGCTGACTCATTTGAAAAGACCCTGATGCTGGGAAAGATTGAGAGCAGGAGGAGAAGGAGATGGCAGAGGATGAGATGGTTGGATGGCATCACTGACTCGATGGACATGGGTTTGGGTGGACTCTGGGAGTTGGTGATGGACAGGGAGGCCTGGCGTGCTGCGGTTCATGGGGGTCACAAAGAGTCGGACACGACTGATCGATTGAACTGAACTAAACTACTCTTAATGTCTTTTGACTCACTGGAATTGGCAATGATGTAAGATCTACAAACTCAAAACAGACTTTTAGTTACTGATGCTTATCAGACACCTGTATTTTAATTTTAATACCATGACTAAAATGAAGGAGAGTAAGGGGAATTCCCAGCACTCAGATGAAACTTCAGTGCTTCAAAAAACAAACTCTGATTCTTTGGGCTTTTTTTTTTTTGGTAATAATTTTAAACCACTTTTATTTATGCTGTTGTTAAGTCCCTCTGCCTAAACCTACTGAATCAGAAGTCTTGTCTCAACAAGCCCTCCAGGTGATTCTGAAGAATACTAACATCAGAGAACCACTGCCTTAGAGACTAGCTAAGTGAGGATCCTTGGAATGCTGGTGTTCCACTTTTGATTGTCTCAATGCCAGCTGATTCTGACTATTAAGTATTTTCTGATTAAATGGCTTTATATTCACTGTGCCAATACTAAAAATCATATCTTTGGGAACTATTCTTCCAGATTCAATCCAAATGTCAAAAGAACTCAGAACAGATGAAATCATTACATTCTTCTTCAAACAATGCATGCAAAATGCCAGCGTAAGAAATGTACAAAAGTTGTAAATCAGCTATATTCCAATATAAAATATTTTTTTAATAAATAAGGAAAAAAAGAGAAATGTACACAAGTGAAATGTCCTGGTTGTGATTAAAGGGTGATGGTGGTGGACCTAGAACCTTACTTGCTGACCTTCCCAAGCCCTAAATCTGTCACTCCTCTGGCCCTACAATGGCCTTGGAGTCACCTCTGTGGAGTTTCTGTAGGAAATTATTTTTAAAAAATTTTATTGGAGTACAGTTTACAATGTTCTGTTAGCCTCAGATGTACAGCAAAGTGAGTCAGTTATAAATATATCAGTCTTTTATTATTATTATTTTCCCATATAAGCCACCACAGAGTACTGAGTAGAATCTCATGTGCTATACAGCAGGTTCTTATTAGTTATCTATTCTATTAATATATATTGCTTGCTTGTTCAGTCACTTCAGTCGTGTCCAGCTCTTTGAGACCCTATGGACTGTAGCCCACCAGGCTCCTCTGTCCATGGGATTTTCCAGGCAAAAAAAATGGAGTAGATTGCCATTCTCTTCTCCAGGGATCTTCCCTACCCAGGGATCTAACCCATGTCTCTTATGTCTCCTGCATTGGCAGGCTGCTTCTTTACCACTAATGCCATCTGGGAAACCCTTATTCATATACATAGTATTGTGTGTCTGTCAATCCTAATCTCTCAAATTATTGCCACCCTCCACCCCTTATTCCCTCGGAACCATAAGCTAATCATCCACATCTGTGACTCTTGTTTTGTAAATAAATTCATTTGTACCATTTTTTTAAAGATTCCATATAAAAGTGGTATCTTATGATGCTTGTCTTTCCTCTGTCTGACTTAACTTCACTCAGTATGTCCGTCTCTAGGTCTACCCATGTCGCTGTAAATGGCGTTCTTCTTTTTTTTATTATTATTATGGCTGAGCACAGGACACTTTGAAAATCATTTGCTCATAGACTAGTCATCTGGCCCTTCGTTACATACTGCCTTGGCCTTGTCTCCAAGCGTTTCACGTTCAATCGTCTCCTAGAACCATTGACAGAACTCAGGGAAGCTCTTTATTACATTTGTCAGTTTCTTTTAAAGGCTACAACTCAGGAACAGACCGATAGAAGAGATTCAAAGGGCAAAGTGTGAGGATGAGGGAAGGGGTATGGGGCCTTGCCCTCTCTCAGTTTGCTGCCCTCACTGAACCAAGACGCATCGCCCACGGGAAGTTCTCTGAACCCTGTGGTTTAGGGGTTTTTAGGCAGATTCCATTCTGTAGGATTAGATCAGTGAACTCAATGTCTGGATGTCCAGCCCCTCTCTTCTCTCTGGGGCTGAGAGTTCCAACTCTCCAATCACACAACCTGTTCCTCTGGCAACCAGCCCCCGTCCTGAAGCTACCAAGGGATCCACCAAGAGTCACTTCAATGGCATAAACTCAAGTATGGTTGAAAGGGGTTTGTGCTAAATAACAGAAGACACTCCTATCACTTCTACCCCTCAGGATATTCCAAGGGTTTTAGAAGATCTGTGTCAGGAACCATTGACAAAGACCTAATACATAGTTCTTGAAGGATCACACTTCTTATACTTCCCTTTTGCGTTATTTTATCATTGCCTTTTGTTGGTTTAATTTTTGCATGGACTCAATTTCTGAGTCCTTTAATGAATAAAGCAGAAGAAAAGATCGTGAAGCACTAAATGTAAAGGGCACACAGAGCAGACATACAATCAAAACCAATATAGCCAATAAGATAGCCGGGTAACTAAAGGCATGGGTTCCGTGTGCAGTGTATGTCCTGTATTTTTCATAGTTCTTGTATTCTTCCATGTCAACTAAATGGAAGAAGGAATACAACTGGCACATGGAAGACACAGCCCAGCAAGGTGGCAATGAGAGTCAGCAGCTATTCCATGGTTTTTTACTTAAAAAAAAATCATAGAGGACCTTTATTTTTCTCCAATGAACCTTATATTTAGGAAGATTTTATTCACTAGACCAACTTACTAAGTAATAAATTATTTCTCTGAATTTTCATCATGTAGATATAGGTCATATATTCTCAATGGGGGCAAAAAATGGTTTCCATGGAGTGGCTAAAAATATCTTCCTCTTCTTATATATAAAGCACAGATATATATAGACATAGATATACACAGTGCAGAAAAACATCTGTAATATATCTATGGTATTAAAGTGTCACAGGAGGGTTATTAGGAACAAAAATATATCTAAAGAGATTCCTCAGGGGATAATAATGGGAAAAAAGGTTATGATGGACGCATATAGGGCTTCCCGGGTGGCACTGATTGTAAAAGAATCCATCTGAGATTCAGGGAGACTTGGGGTTGATCCCTGGGTTGGGAAGATCCCCTGGGATCCCTTGGGAGAAGGGACTGGCAACCCACTCCAGTAGTCTTACCTGGGAAATTCCATGGGCAGAGGAGCCTGGCAGGCTACAGTCCATGGGGCCACAAAAAGTTGGACACGACTGAGCAGCTGAGCACAGGCACTCATATAAATGACTTTCAATCAGAAGATTTGATCTGTGAGACTTACCTGTATTATCACTGGAATTCAGTTGGAATTCCAGTCAAAAGTAAATACATCTCAGGACTTCCCTGGTGGTTCAATGGCTAAGACTCAGTGCTCCCAATGCTGCAATCTGGGCTCAGTTGTTGGCTGGGGAAGTAGGCCCCACATATTGCAGCTAAAGATCTCATAAGTCCCAATGGAGGGGGAAGATCCCATGTGCTGCAACCAAGACCTGGTGCAGCCAAATAAATAAATAATAAAGGAGAATAGCAGGCAAAAATGGGGGTAGGGGGTCACAAAATCACATCACTGAGTAAAACAGGAGGCCTGTGAAGGGTTTGAAGAGAGGAGTTCATGATGTGATTTTCACCTGCAGAGGTTGGCTGTCTTTTAGAGAACAGATCTTGGTTTGGTAAGCATGAAGAGACCAAACCAACTGGAAGACTACTGCAGAGGTCCAGGCAAGACACAGTGGAGGCTGGACTAGGATATTCTGATTTGGGATATGTTTTTACAATATGTTTTTTTAAAAAAATCCAAAACAGCTCAATATCCCCATAATAAAATTTTAAAATTAGGAACTGCAGTATTATCCCAAAGTTCTAGGTTTTACTTGGGGGGAATCTTTGGTAATTCTTCAGGTTGGCAAAAAATAAATCGGCAAATCTCACATCTTCTTTCACAGGAAAATTTTGTTTGTAGCTAGACTGAATTACTATTTGGACAAAGAGTGGCTCTTGTTAAAAGACAAGCTTTGTATATTTTGCACATGTATGTGTGCTCAGTCACTCAGTCATGTCCGACTCTAGTGACCCCATGGACTGGAGCCCACCAGGCTCCTCTGTCCATGGCATTTTCGAAGCAAGAATACTGGAGTGGGCTGCCATTTCTTTCTCCAAGGGATCTTCTTGACCCACGGATTGAACCCGGGTCTCCTGCATCTCCTGCATTGGCAGGTGGATTCTTCACCACTGTGCCACCTGAGAAGCTCATTTTGTTACATGGATGTTCCTTTATTTTGGAAGCTGTCAGTATTTCCTTAACTGCAAGTAATCTAAGTTGATGTAACATGTTATATCCTGTAGCTATTGAAGTGCATTTGTATTTCCAGAGCTCAGAAAGTACACAATAAGTATTAATGAATCTTTCTAGGCAATTTTTAAACTTCTGGCATTGATCAACTGTTACACTTACTGTGGTGAAACTTTCTTCCAGATAAAATCCAAGTTTGGCTCTGAAGTCTGTTTTCCAATCCTATTAATCAATTTTGCAAGCTGCCTCAAATTCCTTTTGGTGAAAAACTGTCATAAATAAGTAAAAATAATCATTGGTTAGTCCAGAAGTAGGGAAGTACAAGCTAGTATTACACGCAAGGCATCAGGGTTGGGACATATTCTGCATATGGGAAAGACTGTTTCTTCTCTGTGGTTACATGGGTCATACACTTGTTTATCATCCTCTCCTCGTTGCTGCTGCTGCTAAGTCACTTCAGTCATGTCCGACTCTGTGCGACCCCATAGACGGCAGCCCACCAGGCTCCACCGTCCCTGGGATTCTCCAGGCAAGAACACTGGAGTGGGTTGCTGTTGCCTTCTCCTCATCCTCTCCTCAGGCTAATACAAAAGGCTGTAAGGAGCATATAATCCAAGAGTCTACTATCAAAACAAGTCCATCTCATGAAATGTGAGCTTCCACTTCATTTCAGCAATGACTTGAGATCATTTGTGAGGGGTTATAAAGCATGTTTTCAGAATGCGCCTGTATTTCTTACAAAGAATAGAATTTATAGGGGAAAACTAATAAAACTTTTAAAATAGATACTTAAACTGGCTTATTCATTTCCGGAGTGACAGTAAATTATATTGCTAAGTCATATGTGGGTTTCCCAGGTGGCTCAGCAGTAAAGAATCCACCTGCCAATGCAGGAAACATGGGTTTGATTCCTGGGTCAGAAAAATCCCTTAGAGTAGGAAATGGCAACTCCTCCAGTATTCTTGCCTGGGAAATCCCATGGACAGAGGAGCCTGGCGGGCTACAGTCCAAAGGGTCAACAAGAGTTGGACACAACTGAACAACTGAGAAAAGTATTCACAATATTCCTATATTTGTAGACCCCAGAGAACTCAAGACACCCAAATTTTTGGTGTTTAGGAAGTCAGTTCTGATCTACACCAGCCAAGACCAGGAGCCCATTTACAATATTTGAAAACTTTAATGCAAGTTCTAACTAAGTTTGCAGCTCTAGAGATGAAATTTTACAGGAAAAGTAGTTTGAAAGTCCGTAAGGGCCTACAAATGTTAAGGGGTCTTCTCTTCAATTCTTGCTCTTAAGACTAACTTTTTGTAGTTGGAAAAGACTCTGATGCTCGGAGGGATTGGGGGCAGGAGAAGGGGACGCCAGAGGATGAGATGGCTGGATGGCATCACCGACTCGATGGACGTGAGTTTGAGTGAACTCCGGGAGTTGGTGATGGACAGGGAGGCCTGGTGTGCTGCGGTTCATGGGGTCACAAAGAGTCGGACACAACTGAGTGACTGAACTGAACTGAACTGAGGTCCTTATATGAAAAAAGAATGTATTTTGTTAGAGAAAAACAAAAATTGAATTTATGGCTAATTTCTCTCAATCGTCTTTTCCTACAAGACCTTACTCCAAGGATATTCAGAGAAATAACATTCCAGTTCTAGAGACAGTTACCAGAGTCACACACACTACAGAGTCAACATATTTCATCTCTGGGTTGCATGTTTTAGCACTCTAAACTGCCTTCTTTCCAACACAGCTGGGCACTAAATTTCTTTCTCAGAAGGTGACTAAAGCAGTTTGGGGATCATGGTAATGTTGTATCACTGTTATTTCTGGATTTGCTGGCTGTCCTTCGGTTACATAAGAGAGTGCCTCATATTTTTGCGGAAATGTACACTCAAATGGGCATAGTTAATGTGGTGGCATGACTAGGATTTACTCAAATGGCTCTGGGGAAAAATAAAAACAACAGAAAGAGAATGATAAATCATATGTACAATGTTAATAACTGGTTTATGAAATGAGGAAGGTTTTTTGCATTAATCTTGCAACTTTTCTGTAAGCTTGAAACTATTTCAAAATAAAAAGTAAAAAACTTTCAAAGGGCACAGTTTGAAGAGCCTCCAACTGGCCAAAGTTTGCACTATGTGAAGCTCAAAAAAAAAAAATAAATGACTGTAATTTTAATCTGAAGAATGAATAAGAATCTATGAGTCCACAATGATATTTAACAAAGGCTGAAAGAAAACAAGAGGAAGGAAGGGAGAAAACAGGAAAGAGAAAAAGAAGTGGCAGTTACTATTATTCCAAAAGTTTAATTTGAATTTTTTTAGAGAAAAAAATTAAGCATTTACTCTGCCATCGGTACCAACAATCAATAAACAGAGTGTCCTAAGGAGGTTGATGTTTGACAGAAAACAACAAAATTCTGTAAAGCAGTTATCCTTCAATTAAAAAATAAATTATAAAAGAAATATGAGAATATTATGTGAGCCAAGCCAAGGAGTATAGCCCGGGTGACATGGATTCAAGAAACCCTTGAACTGTGTTCTGCTATGCTACAAAATTGGGCAGGGGGCGAGGGAGGGTGGGCTTATGTAGGCAAAATCCACAAGTTACATAAATTATTTGTACAGAATTAGGACTGGAGCTGGCAAGAAGTGAGAGTGCTTGTTAAGCAAGGATTGGTTGGGATCCAAAATGGTTGCACAGTTATAAAGGGAGACCTTGAGATCCTAAGTGTGTAGCTGCCAGCAGATACTCTTTCGAAAATGCCTGGTGGGGTCCTTGAGTTTGACACAGTTCACAAAATTCAAGTTCTCAGTGATACAGGAACATGTCTGAACAATGGCCATCTGGCTCCATTCTGGATGACTGAACCACAGTTACTCCATTTTGATTTTTAAATGATCTTAAATAGGTTGTCATAGTCCTTTTTTTTTTTTTTTTTTTTTGATGTGGACCATTTTAAAAGTCATTATTGAATTTGTTACAATACTGTCTCTGTTTTTTGTTTTTCTGGCCCTAAGGCAGGTGGAATCTTAGCTCTCTGACCAGGGATTGAACTCACACACCCTTTATTGGAAAGCAAATCTTAACCACTGGTTACCATCAGGGAAGTCCCTCATCATGATCTTTTTGAGAAGAATTATCATCATCACCAGTTGCTGAGTAAAAGGAATATTTTTTTAGGAAGAATGTCCACTCACATGTTCAAGAAATGATAGACTAAAAATCACCATTTAACAGCCACTATATGCGTACCTATGGCTGAGTCATGTTGATGCTTGACGAAAAACAGCAAAAGAGGGTAGGGGAGGGAGGAGGGAGGAAGGTTCAGGATGGGGAACGCGGGTATACCTGTGGCGGATTCATTTCGATATTTGGCAAAACTAATACAATATTGTAAAGTTTAAAAATAAAATAAAATTTAAAAAAAATCCTTCAATTAAAAAATAAATAAATTTTAAAAAACAGCCACCAAAGAAATAATCAGTTATACAAAGATCATTAGCGCATGCTGGGGGAAAAATGTGTGTGTGTGTGTGTGTGTGTGTAAATACACAAGTAAAAAGACAAAGACAGTAAAATAATGATATGTTATTGAATCTATGATATGGGTGTACAGACATTCTCTGTATTATTCCTTCATCTTCTTTGTATGTTTGAAAAGTTACAAACGTACAAAATCCTTTTCAATATCAATGCCACTCTATATTTGACTAGAGTATAGAAATCAGGAAAGAATCCGTCCTATCAGTTGTTAAAAGACTGTGGAATATTTATTGCTTTGGTTACCCCCTCAACCACAAAATATATTATTGGAGGGGATTTTCTGCTGGCCGCTGAATTTAACTAAAGACCTTAATCTCTGAGAGCTGCAAGATGAGCTGCTTGGCAGGTGCACAGAAGTGTTCGAGCAAACCTGGCATGGGGGATTTGTCCTTAAGTCCCCCACTGATGAATACTCCTGGCACCAACCACAGAATCAGGCTGATTGATATTCTGAACCTAGAAATTAAATCTCCAGCTGCACTTGAGACTTACCGTCTGAGAGCCGGTATTGTTCACATACTAGGATGACTGAATTCTTTCTTATTCTCTACTCTTATTAATAGACACCTATCTCAAGAAAAGTCTGAGGAAACAGTGAATATTAAATTATGTCTTGTATTCATCAATACTCATTCTGGTGTTCTCTTCACTTGAGAACTGTCTCCATGGTGGTACAGGGCAAAGAGAAAGCTCAGGATTTCCCTGGTGGTCCAGAGGCTAGACTCCACGTTTCCAAAGCAGACGGCCTGGGTTCAAACCCTGGCCAGGGAACGAGATCCCATGTCTTTCAACTAAGACCCGGTGCAGAGAAATAAATAAATATAAAAACAACGTGGAGAAAGCTCATCAATTCTAGCAAAACTTTAGTGCCATCCTCAAATCAACAAATCCACTCATAGCTCATCTCCAAAGACGATGTCCAGTTTCTAAAGCCATTCAGTAGAAAGCTCTTACAGTAAATACAATTTTCTGCACAAACATAGCAGAGTGATTTATTTTTCTTTTGATGGATATTAACTAGATTTATTGTGGTGATAGTTTCACAATATATACAAATATTGAATCCTTATGTTGTACACTTGAAATTAATGTAATGTTATATGCCAATTATACCTCAATAGGAAACTAAAAGTCAGTCTGAACAACGTCTTCCCATACTGTGTGCTCACGCTTCTGATTCTTCTACACCTGCAACAGATTCTGAAGGCTCAGCAAAAGTTGTTCCAGTACTTAGCCTTCAAAAATGGCCAGTGATTTCTAATGTTTCTATTCTTGTTGCAAAATATATTTATAATTATTTTAATATTTAAATCTCTGAATCACACCACATCTAAATATGACATGTCTTTGTGGATAAAAACAGATCTGACCTACAACTGTGCTGTTTATGTGGCCACATGGCCTACTGCTCCCTGGGGACCAGAGGTTCACTTCAGTGACAGTATTTAGCAAACTGAAACGAATTGCTATCATATGCTAGAACTGGGCCATCTATCATAGGCCTGCCACAAAGTCTAAGATGGAATAAGCCAGGTCTACAATCATGTGCAGCAAAACTCCCAAACGATACAGGAGAACAGTGGAAAAACAGAATCGCATTAAACTGTAAGTTCCAGGGAAAGTCTGTTGGGGGTAAGCAGCATAAACAACTCTGCAAAAAACTTTCAAGGAACCTTGCTTTATATACATCAATTGTTAAAAGGATGGGTTTGGATGAGCTCTCATTTTAGCATCTAGTAACTCTATAACTACCTCAAGGGAGTAATGGTGTTCAAACTGGGGTGCACACTCTTCTGGATATGTGCAAGAAGATTCACTGGAGAAGTTCTATTTACTTTTCATCTAAACACAAGTAAGCTTTGCTGCTGCTGCTGCTGCTAAGTCGCTTCAGTCGTGTCCGACTCTGTGCGACCCAGAGACCGCAGCCCACCAAGCTCCCCCGTCCCTGGGATTCTCCAGGCAAGAACACTGGAGTGGGTTGCCATTTCCTTCTCCAATGCATGAAAGTGAAAAGGGAAAGTGAAGTCGCTCAGTCGTGTCCGACTCTTAGCGACCCCATGGACTGTAGCCTACCAGGCTCCTCCGTCCATGGGATTTTCCAGGCAAGAGTACTGGAGTGGGGTGCCATTGCCTTCTCAAAGTAAGCTTTACTAGTACTTAATATACAGGTTGACACTGGAAGCATCTCTCCAGCTACACGTTAAGCTGCTACTGGCTTATGACCTATGGACACCAAGGAGAAGCTGATGGGACACCGCACATGTGCTGACAAGCACTTTCAGCGTCCAGTCTATTCGTACAGAAAGCTGTTTTGCATGACCCAGGGAAGCTGGGAAAAGAGTTAATACAAAAACAAGTGCAAACAGCAAGGTCCTACTGTGTGCCACAGGGAACTATTCAGTAGCCTGCGATACACTATGTGAAAGTGAAGGTCGCTCAGTCAAGTCTGATGCTTTGTGGCCCCATGGACCACACAGTCCACGGAATTCTCCAGGCCAGAATACTGGAGTGGGCAGCCTCTCCCTTCTCCAATATAGTGGAACAGAATATGAAAAATAATATATGTGTATAACAGAGTTACTTTGCTGGACAGCAGAAATTAACAGCATTGTAAATCAACTATGCTTCATGAAAATTTTTTAAAATACTAAAATAAAGGTAAAAATATGCCTTAAGCCGAGACCCAACTGAGCAGTGGACCCACAAATAGATGTCATTTTCAAGGCATTCAAATCTAAAGAACTTACAGGTAGTAGAACTACTTCTCAGTGGGCTGAATAACATTTATTATCTTGCTAATCTTCAAACAAAGCTGTAAGTTTAAATAGTTGTGAATTGTACATGGTTGACTAAATGTGGGTAAATTTCTATATTGAAGGTACAGGGCATGATAACTAATTATAAGCAGGGAGTGAGCCAGTTCCATCAAATTAGCTGATGTGTGAAACGAGGGAGCCCTGAAATTGCGGTTCTCACAGGAAGAGGCTGCAGGAAAGCCAATGCCTTGAGAAGCACACAAGGCCGGACCAGTTGACTTGGTGACCCTCCATCACACTTCAGGTGCTCTGAGCAGCTTTTGGATTTGATTTTGCTTGAGACACTGAAATCAGTGCAGTTTACCCTCTCGTCTAGGAATACATGGGGCAAGAAACATTTCCCGTTCCAACCAGAGGTTTTCAAAAGTTTACATACTATAAGACCAACTGTAATAGTAAAACAATGAAAAATTACCTGATATTGCTCTACGAATGTCACTGTGGTCAGTTTGCATGCATTATCTATATCATTACACAATGTTTCTGAAGAAGTTTTATGACTCTGACCACACCTCATCTTAAAGCAACCATGACTTAATGTATTAATTCATATAAGCCAAAGACATATGCAGACTTTCTTTTCCCTGATAACCATTAAAAAGCACAAGTTTTCTTTACGCAGATATTTCAGGCTTCTTTTAGTTCAGTTCAGTTCAGTTCCATCGCTGAGTTGTGTCTGACTCTTTGCGACCCCATGGACTGCAGCATACCAGGCTTCCCTGTCCATCACCAACTCCCGAAGCTTACTCAAACTCACGTCCACTGAGTTGGTGATACCATCCAACCATCTCATCCTCTGTTGTCCCCTTCTCCTCCTGCCTTCAATCTTTCTCAGCATCAGGGTCTTTTCAAATGAGCCAGTTCTTTGCATCAGGTGGCCAAAGTATTGGAGCTTCAGCTTCAGCATCAGTCCTTCCAAAGAATATTCAGGACTGATTTCTTTTAGGATGGACTGGTTGGATCTCCTTGCAGTCCAAGAGACTCTCAAGAGTTCTCCAACACCACAGTTCAAAACCATCAATTCTTCAGTACTCAGCTTTCTTTATAGTCCAGCTCTCACATCCATACATGACTACTGGAAAAACCATAGCCTTGATTAGATGGACCTTTGTTGGCAAAGTGATGTCTCTGCTTTTTAATATGTTGTCTAGGTTGGTCATAATTTCCTTCCAAGGAGTAAGCGTCTTTTAATTTCATGGTTGCAGTCACCATCTGCAGTGATTTTGGAGCCCCCCAAAATAAAGTCTGCCACTGTTTCCCCATCTATTAGCCATGAAGTGATGGGACCAGATGCTATGATCTTAGTTTTCTGAATGTTGAGTATTTAAGCAGACTTTTTCACTCTCCTCTTTCACTTTCATTAAGAGGCTCTTTTGTTCTTCTTTGCTTTCTGCCATAAGGGTGGTGTCATCTGCATATCTGAGGTTATTGATATTTCTCCCAGCAATCTTGATTCCAGCTTGTGTGTTTTAATTATTCCAGCCTAATTATTCCAGTAGACCACTAAATCTTCCAGTTCCTTCAATGTGAAGCTTCTTAAAATGCCATGTATGAGGGACTTCCCTGGTGGTCCAGTGGTTAGGATTCTGTGCTTCTACAGCAGGGGGCTTGGGTTCAATCCCTGGTCAGGGAACTAAGATTCCATATGTCATGTGGCATGGTCAAAAAATTAAACAAAACAAACCATATTATCTCTGTGCTTCTGATTAAAGCCCAGTCCAGGGACTGCTGAGCTCTGTGGTAACTCTCAGTACCCCAGGGCCCTCCTGGGATTGCTCAGAAGTGCATCTCGAAACAAGTTGATGCCATCTAAAGCTACCTCCTGGCTCAAGGGGACCCTCCAAGAAGATGGAACATGTGTTACCTCATTCCAAATTTTCTTTTCTGGAAAGAGGAGAGAGAAGTGTAACAACCACTCATGAGAACTTAATATGGGCCCTGTGGTTCGCTAAGTGCTAATATATTTGTTCCCTGGAGATGGAAATGGGAACCCACTCCAGTGTTCTTGCCTGGAAAATCCCATGGACAGAGGAGCCTGGAGGGCTACAGTCCATGGGTTTGCAAAGAGTCAGACACTACTTGGTGACTAAACAACAATAATATATTTGTTATTTTACACGTTGACAGGCTCCAGAGTCACAGGACCTCATTCACACCTTATTACTCCATTTATGAGTTATTTGGGCCTTGGTTTTCTCATCAGGAAAGAAAGGATAATAATAACACCTACTTCATAGGATTGCTCTGAGGATGAAATGAATAGTTTTTTTGGATAAAGTGCTGAGAACATGACGGTTACATAGTAAGCTGTCTAAGAAAACCAGTCCTGTGTTGTCTACTACAACACACTCCATTTCTGTATTTTTAGTTGGAAGGACTGACTGCTGAAAACCAACTCATAGAAAGGTGCTCTTCAACTGAATTTGGACTTTATTCCTTTGACTTCCCCTCTGCCTGGAACAATAGTGTAACTAACCTATTACTGGCTTGAAATATGTTATTTCTTTATTGGTTTATGAAATATTGGCTTGCAAAATATTATTATAAATGATAATTCCTGTAGTGAACCTGTGTTAAATAAATTACTGGTGAAGACAGTCTCTGAGAGTAGTTTGCCTCCAAATAAAACATCTGTGCTTCTGACCGACCATCCATAAATCAAATGTCCCCATGATCCCTTCCTTGGGTTTGACCAATGTGCCAGAGTGGCTCACAGAACTCAGGAAAACAGTTTACTTACTAAATTACTAGTTTATTATAAAAAGATATAACTCAGGAACAGCCAGATGGAATAGCTGCAGATGGCCAGGTACATGGAAGGGGCTGAGGCTCCCACATCCTCTCTGGGTGTGTCAACCGCCTAACACTTCCACTTGCTCACCAGCCTGGGAGCTGTCTGAACCCCATCCTTTGGGGGTTTCACGGAGTCTTCCTGAAGTAAGATGGCCAATGAAATCTTTGGCCATCTATGATGGGGCTTCACAGGTGGCTCAGACGGTAAGGAATCTGCCTACAATGCAGAAGACCCAGGTTTGATCCCTGGGTCAGGAAGATCTCCTGGAGAAGAGAATGGCTACCCACTCCAGTATTCTTGCCTGGAAAATTCCATGGACAGAGGAGCCTGGCAGGTTACAGTCCATGAGGCTACAAAGAGTCAGACATGACTGAGCGACTAGCACACACACACACACACACACGAAAGATTCATCCCCCAGCACCTCTCCCCTCCCTGGAGGTCAGGGAGTGGGGCTGAAAGTTCCTACCTTTTCAGTAGCCAGTTGGTTCCTCTAGTGAATAGCATCCCTAGGGGCTTTCCAAAAGTCACTTCACTAACATAAACTCTGGGTGGTGAACAAAAAATGAATAACAAAAAACACCTTTCTCACTCTTATGACTCAGGAAATTCCAATGGTTTTAGGAACTGTGCCAGGGATAGAGTCAGAAGACTAACTACGTATTTCTTATTATTAAACACAGTATCACAAAAAGCACTCAACACAAGTTGGTTGGTTTAATCTAAATTCTGATAACAACCCTACAGGGTAGATAATAATAATTCTCCTTTCGCATGGAGAAAGTAAGCTCAAAGTGATTAAGCAAATTTTCTTGGTCCCGCAACAAGTAAGTGATGATGCTGGTATATTTGTACCTGAGCTAGTTGGCCTAACTTGACATTTTAAGCTCTTTTCTGTCCACCACACAGCTTCAAAGAGAAAAGTCTATATGGCAGAAATGAGAACCAAGCAGAGACTTATGAAACAGAGCATCACGCTGTGGGGCCCTTCCAGGGAACAAAAGCTTTCTTGTGCCCCCCGTTTCTGGTGTGTAGGAAAAACCCTTTGGCCTTCTAGACTTTCCCTGAGTTCCAGAGGGCAGGTCTGAGCCGTTACTAATTAGGGAAGGTGGTGGGTGCAGAAACAAAGGAAAAGCAGTCAGGAAACCACCGTGCAGCATGAAGACAGAGTCCTAGTTCCTTCTCGAGGGATGTATACAACCATCTGATGCATATCTTCGAGTTGTTCTACAGGAACCAAGGCCCCCACCCAGGTGGAGGATGGCAACTTCAGGCTGAGCAGGAGAATTCCTGAAACACTGCCCTGTTACCTCACCAGCAACCAATCAGGAGAAAGTCATACCCCCTTCAGCCCAAATGCTGCCTTTAAAAACTCTTCCCTGAAAATCATCCAGGAGTCTGCCTGGGTCTTTAGAGCACAAGCTCCCCATTCTCCTTGCTGGACTCTGCAATAAACCTTCTTCTGCCCCAAGCGCTGATGTTTTGGTCCGTTTAGTGTCCCTGTGCATTGGGCACATGGCCTTGGGTGTGACGACACTTACGGTACAGGGGAGGCTATCCAAGCCATGTCTGTCCTTCATTCCTATTTTGGTCAAAATATCTGGAGATCAGACTTGCACTAAATTCTTTCCAGCATATAATGATTATGGTAATGAACTGTGAACTCTAAATTCTGAGGAGCTATTTTATGAGTTGTGGGAAAATCTAATTATTTCTTCAGTGATATGGAATAAGCTATGTATGGAATGTGGCTTTTAACCATAAAACTGTAATTCTTGTTACTGTTTATACAAGAACCAATTTAAATACCTACCCAAGTTCTGAACTACTTACTGCCTGTACCTCAGCTTTCCCCCTCTTCCCTCTTCCGTTTACTTCTACATAGGTTTGTGTGACAGACACTAGAAAAACTAAGCTTTTTTTTTCCTTAGGAACCGAGATGCTTTACTTCTATAAGTAAAGAATCCCTTGACATTGAGAGAGCTAGCAAGGAACAACGACACAGCATGCTTTTCTTTTTTCCATGCTGTAGGGAAGTGGGATAGTTCAGGCACCACATCTAATCTCTTACATAAGACTTATGCAAGAGATGTGAGCCAGTTTTTTCCTGAAACAGTGCCAGAGCTAATTCAGATATTGAAGGGCCTCTGCTTCCTAATATTCCTGGTAAGCATGGCATAAACTTACTTTACTTAGTTCACTTAGGTTATTTTTAAACCACAGGGGTAAACACACACATACACACATTTAAAAACATCCTTGCCAACACAGTGCAAGCTCATACTGTATTTCTTCAAGTGTGCTTAGCCTGGGTGGGGAAGGGGAATAGAGAAAGGTTTGGGATAGTTCATGGTACTTTTTCAATCTTTCGTAGAAAAGTACACAATAATTGAAGACATTTTGGAAACAAACTATTGATACTCATCTGGACTTTGGTAGGACAGAACTCCAGCGGGGAAGGCAAACAGTCCTGTTAAGTGGCTCAGCAACTGGAGTTCTCTTATTTCAAGTGCGGGGTTTCCCAGGAGGTGCAGTAGTAAAGAGTTAGCTTGCCAATGTGGGAGACTTAGGAGACGGGGCTTTGATCCCTGGGTCAGGAAGTTCTCCTGGAGTAGGAAATGGCAACGCACTCCAGTATTCTTGACTGGAAAAATGCCATGGACAGAGAAGCCTGGTGGGTCGCAAAGAGCTGGACATGACTGAGCGTGCACACACACAGTTTAAGAGTGGGGAGAGTTAGGCAGCTGAAAGTGGAGTGAGTCTGCCAAAGACAAAGGGGAAATCAGAAGCAGAGATAGATCAGAGATCCTGTTTGGTTGACCAGAGCCTCTGGGAGTGTTGCGTCACAACCCCGTCTTTCCTCTAACACACGACTTGTGTTGGCTGGCTGAGCATTAACAAGTCCTGTTAAGATACGTTTAGGTGGGGCACCCTTCTTCTCACATTGCAAGTAGAGCACACAATCTCAAACCCAAGTATCAGCTGACAGTCGAGCCAAGCAAAATAGCTATTGTAAAATATTAGTAAACAAAAATCTCAATTAAATGGAATCTGGAGACCAGAATGGGGAGCTCTCAGGCCCTGTGATGGCAGCAGAGACCAGGGTTCTTTCCTGGCAAGGACTCAGCCAATGACGAGCCATGGACTCTCTGTTTACTGGCGTTTCCCCCAATTTCCTTTCCTCCTTTATATAAATATTCTTTCCTTGTTGAGTGAGGACTTGCCTGTGGCTCAACAGGTGATTACAGACCCTGAGTTATAATTCTCTACTGATCCCAAATAAACCCATCATTTATTTTCCAATTATATATTTTTTATTTATTGTTAATTGAAGGATAACTGCTTTACAAAATTGTGCTAGTTTCTGCCCTACATCAACAAGAATCAGCCATAGGTATACTTATGTCCCCTCCCTCTGAACCTCACTCCCACTTCCACCACATCCCACCCCTCCAGGTTGTCACAAAGCACTGGTTTGAGTTCCCTGAGTTATATAGCAAACTCCCACTATTCATTTTACATATGGTAGTATATATGCTCCCATGTTACTTTCTCCATTCCTCCCACCCTCTCCTCCCCTCCTCCGTGTCCACAAATCTGTTTTCTATGTCTGCATCTCCACTGCTGCCCTGCAAATAGGTTCATCAGTAGCATCTTTCTAGATTCCATATGTATGTGTTAATATATGACATTGTTTTTCTCTTTCTGACTTACTTCACTCTGTATAATAGACTCTAGGTTCATTCAACTCATTAGAACTGACTCAAATGCATTCCCTTTTATGGCTGAGTAATATTCCATTGTGTATATGTACCACAGCTTCTTTATCCATTCATCTGTTGATGGACATCTAGGTTGCTTCCATGATCTGGCTATTGTAAATAGTGCTGCAATGAACATTGGGTACCTGGCCTTTTTCAATTATGGTTTCCTCAGGGCATATGCCCAGGAGTGAGACTGTTGGGTCATATGGTAGTTGTATTCCTAGTTTTTTAAGGAATCTCCATGTTGTCCTAAATAGTAGCTGTATCAATTTACATTTCCACCAACAGTGCACGAGGGCACCCTTTCCTCCTCACCCTCTCCAGAACTGATCATTTGTAGATTTTCATGGCCATTCTTAAATGGCAACCCACACCAGTATTCTTGCCTGGGAAATCCTATGGACAGAGGAGCCTGGCAGGCTACAGTCCACAGGGTTGCAAAGAGTTAGACACGACTGAAGCAACTTAGCATGCATACAAGCATTCTGACCATGGGGTCGCAAAGAGTAGGACATAACTGATCAATGGAACAACAAAAACAATTCTTATGGGTGTGAGGTGATATCTCATTGCAGTTTTGATGTGCATGTCTCTAAGAACAAGCGATGTTGAGCATCTTTTCATGTGTTTACTAGCCATCTGTATGTCTTCTATGGAGAAATGTCTGTTTAGGTCTTCTGCCCACTTTTTGATTGAGTTGTTTGTTTTTATGGTATTGAGTTGTATGGACTGCTTGTATATTTTGGAAATAAATCCTTTTTCAATTGTTTAATTTGCTATTATTTTCTCCCATTCTAAGGGTTGTCTATTCACTTTGTTTATAGTTTCCTAAACCCATCACCAACTCGATGGACATGAATTTGAGCAAGCTCCAGGAGTTGGTGATGGACAGGGAAGCCTGGCGAGCTGCAGTCCATGGGGCTGCAAAAACTTGGACATGACTGAGCAACTGAACTGAAACCCATGTTTACTGAAGAAATATCTAGCAGTCTGTTCGATTCAGGTCAATGCTATCTATGAATAGAAATGATGAATAAGATATCTATTCATCTATTTATGAACAGGAAATGAATTTTAACCAAGATTTTTTTAAAATCAAGAAATTAATTGAAAAAGATGAGTTCACACTACACATCATGAACTATATACATTTAATTAGAGCTTAATAACTTAACTGAGCAAATTTTAATACATGGCGAGAATTCTAATACCGCTTCATATCCTTTCTTCCTGACAAGTGTTGAGTTGCTGACTTCTTTCAGTGTGACTGGGAGCATTGTTTCTGTTCTGGTTTGGTCAGCATTCTCTCTTACATTGAGCCTCCAGGTTCTACTGATCTGTTTATATATCTTCTGTTGAGTCTAGACCCAGGGAGTTTTGTTCCGAGTTTGTCACTCTAATGCATTAAAGCAGAAAATAGTTTCTTGTATTATGACTGTTCAAAGTACTAGTTTTAGGTATGGTCTCCCCCAGCTATATTTAAAGGGCTGCAATTCTCCAAGGATCCCTGTGAAATACTTGCCACATAATGGAAACGTCTTCTCCCTTTATCATGTGACCTCGCATCCTCTCCCTCCGGAAACACCTTCTGTATTCTGCCTTATTAGGGCAATGAAAACATTGAAAACAGCTATTTCAAGCAGGAAGAAGTAATTTCTGGATCAGATCTGAGCAGATATGATGACCCCTCTATTGTTGTAAGCCAATTAACATCCTGACACTTTCAAATCATTAAGAGCTCCACCTGGGAGCAGAACTTCAGAGTTTAACTGTTTAGCCATGTCAAACTCACTAACAGTTGGGCCTTATTAGAATCACATGGCCCATAATATGAACAGAATACACTTTTTAAAAACTTCCCAAACAATAAATATAACTGCCATGTTTGTCTCTCAAAATTTGATTCCTCCAAGAGATATTTCATGTCTTAATCTATCCAATTAATGGAGTCAGAATAGAACCAGCTATGGACAGAGGGAACCATGGAGCCACCCAAATACCATGGTTTTTTAAAGAGAACAGGGTATATTCTGCATCTTTAATTCTCCTCCTGAAAATTCTATACTGAGAGGTATTTCAATCATTACTTTGAATTATTCCTGTGAAAGGTTATATGCTCTCAAAGGTTAATATCTGAGCTGAATTTAGTGAATAGACACCTTGAAACAAGACAGGCTCTGCTAGATGCTGTAGGAACAGACAAATGTGCCTTGGCTCTTTGTGCCATAGGACAAGGTAGCAGAGACGGAGAAGCCATTAACATGGTGGGGAAGGGGAACTAGAAATTGGCATTGGCCAGTTCCCTGCAATGTGAGAGGCTGCCTAATTCCAGACTGTTGCCTTTTGATAGAAGCAGTGAAGCCTACAGAAAATCTCTGGGTCCAGACCAGCACTGCCCAACAGAGCTTTCTGCAATGATGGAAATATTGTCTATTTGTTCTATTCAGTATGGTAGCCACTGGCAACATTTGACTTCTGAGCATTTAAACTGCGGCTAGTACAACCACAGATTTAATTAAAATTTTTAAGTATAAATAACTACATGAGGCTAGTGTCTGCTGTATTAGTGCAGGTTTAGACCATGTTCCTTTTGACAGTTCTGCCTATATGTTGCCAAGATCAAATATAATTCTAATTCTTTAGTATCCCTTCTTCATTTTTTTAATTCAAAGAATACGTTCTTTGAATTGAGATACATCAAATTAGTATTACTACTAATTATTACTTTCATATATTAACTTCTTACTAAGTACTGAGTTCACTTATTATTATTTTAACTCTAACAACAGACCTTAAAGATAAACATTAACTTTTTCTTAACAGATTAAATAAACAGGTTCAGAGAGGTCATGAAGATAGGAAAGGACATGTCTTTTGATCTGTCTTTGAGGTCTTTATTCTTTCCCCTACCTCACACTAAAGGCACCAAACATATAAAATATCTTACAGTTACTTTTCTGGATCAAACCATACTTTAATTACATTTTATTAGCACAAATAATAAAATTTATTCTCCCTCCATCACTTTCTGTACCTATGTCTATTTGATACAGCCAAAAAGAGCTCACTGATGTCCACAGCAGAAGTGGTTCTCTTAGGAGATACAAACAGAATCATAAAAGACATGGACAAATTTATGACTAAAAGGGCTATAAACTACTATTATCCTTCTGGGACATAGTTACTTTTAAAGCTTGTTAGGTAGCACAGTTACAAATTACCATTGCATGTTGCTTGAAGTAGCTATTCATAGCTGAACACGAGAATGGATTGACCCTGGCATGACTCAGTTCAAATTCCTATGTTCTTATGATAGGCTATTAGCAAATGAAGGAAACAGAATTCTACCTAAACCTCAGTTTTAAGTTAATAATTTACTTGTTTAGGGATGATAGCTTTATCAGTATCATTATGGAAAAATATTAACTGCTTGAAAATGTAAGACGTATGAAAATCAAACAAAAGCAAAAGTATTCAAATAAATTCATGAATTCACAAGAAGCAATATTAATTTTAGAAAAGGCAGAAAAACAACACAGTTGTAAATGAGAACCCAATTAATGAATTTTTAAGTGCTCTTTTCAGCTGTCAGATTTAGTTTTCTCAAACCAGAGTTTCAGTTCAGTTCAGTTCAGTCGCTCAATCATATCCGACTCTTTGTGACCCCATGAATCGCAGCACGCCAGGCCTCCCTGTCCAACACCAACTCCCAGAGTTCACCCAGACTCATGTCCATTGAGTCAGTGATGCCATCCAGCCATCTCATCCTCTGTCATCCCCTTCTCCTCCTGCCCCCAATCCCTCCCAGCATCAGAGACTTTTCCAATGAGTCAACTCTTCGCAAGAGGTGGCCAAAGTACTGGAGTTTCAGCTTTAGCATCATTCCTTCCAAAGAAATCCCAGGGCTGGTCTCCTTCAGAATGGACTGGTTGGATCTCCTTGCAGTCCAAGGGACTCTCAAGAGTCTTCTCCAACACCACAGTTCAAAAGCATCAATTCTTCAGCGCTCAGCCTTCTTCACAGTCCAACTCTCACATCCATACATGACCACAGGAAAAACCAGAGCCTTGACTAGACGGACCTTTGTTGGCAAAGTAATGTCTCTGCTTTTGAATATGCTATCTAGGTTGGTCATAACTTTCCTTCCAAGGAGTGAGCGTCTTTTAATTTCATGGCTGCAGTCACCATCTGCAGTGATTTTGGAGCCCAAAAAAATAAAGTCTGACACTGTTTCCACTGTTTCCCCATCTATTTCCCATGAAGTGATGGGACTGAATGCCATGATCTTCGTTTTCTGAATGTTGAGCTTTAAGCCAACTTTTTCACTCTCCACTTTCACTTCATCAAGAGGCTCTTTAGTTCCTCTTCACTTTCTGCCATAAGGGTGGTGTCATCTGCATATCTGAGGTTATTGATATTTCTCCCGGCAATCTTGATTCCAGTTTGTGCTTCATCCAGCCTGGCATTTCGCATGATGTACTCTGCATATAAGTTAAATAAGCAAGGTGACAATATACAGCCTTGATGTACTCCTTTTCCTATTTGGAACCAGTCTGTTGTTCCATGTCCAGTTCTAACTGTTGCTTCCTGAACTGCATACAGGTTTCTCAAGAGGCAGGTCAGATGGTCTGGTATTTCCATGTCTTTCAGAATTTTCCACAGTTTATTGTGATCCACACAGACAAAGGCTTTGGCATAGTCAATAAAGCAGAAATAGATGTTTTTCTGGTGGTAACATGAACATAAGTGGAAAAAGAATAGACTAAGTATCCAATCAAAGCCACAGTGTCAAGAGAAAGCCAGATTTTTGAGCAAACAAGTAAGGTCAAGGTTCAGCTGTTTTAGGAACAAATGGCACCCGGCAACTGAAAAAGAGCTGAAAAAGAACCCTTAAAGCTAAGAGTTAGTCCTCAGGAGAAAACCAGGCAATACACAAATAAAAGCCCACGGTAACTGGCAAACTGAGAGTGGGTCAGGTATTCTTAAAAAGCCCACATGGGTGGGCAACTGGCATGGCTAGGACAAGGACTGCTACAAGTAGGGAGAAAATGAAGTCAACAATGGAACAATTCAGCCACTAGGAAGACTACTACCATACAAGACAAGAAATAAAGTCTCTGAGAAGACAGTATATGGTGTGGTCTGAATGTCTGCATCCCCCTCAAATTCCTATGCTGAAATCCTAACCACCACCCCCAACCCCATAGCAACATTACACAATGGAGCCCTTGGGAGGTGCTTAGGTCATGAGGGTGGGGCCTTCATGAATCAGATTAGTGCTCTTATAAACGACCCCTCTGAGCTGCCTCACTCCTTCCACCATCTGTGGGTACAGAGAGAACGTGCTGGCTGTGAATCAGGAAGCTGGTGGAACACAGCCATGGCTGGTGCCTTGATCTCTGCTCCAGAAATGTGAGAAATGACCTTCTGCTGTTTGTAAGCTACCCAGCCTGTGGGATTCTGTTAGAGCAGCTCGAATGGACTAAGAGAGTACAGAAGCCTAACTACTGAAGAACTAGGGTTGAATAAAAGAAGCCATTTGTGTAAGCCCTGAATATACAGCTGACAGAGAGCTAGAGGCATGGCTGACTCATTGCTGAGCAAGCAAGCCGCTCCTTCACAGTCAGGGGACGATGACGTCTCAGCTGGTGTAGGGTGTAGCTGGACCAGGAGACACGGCCGTTCAGTCTTTAAAGACGGTGTGACCACTGATGTGTAAGCTTCTTGAGAAGATACCATGGCTCTAGGAAATAACACTGAACACATCTCTTCTTGTGGCTCACTGGGCAAAGGTCGAGGTGCCAGTTCCCTTACGTGCCTGTGAACAGACACGAAGTGGGGGCAGTGGAAGCTTGGAAGGGAGCAGGGAGCACGGTAACCTAACTCTTACCTTCCAGCTTCTCCCTAAAGGCACAGTTGGAATTAACCAGAATTTTCACCCTGATGGTGTAGGAACACCCTTTGTAACACAGGTGTTTTCTGATGGCAACAGTAGATGGGCCTCTTTTCATTTCACTGTCCCCTTTCTTCTCTGTGAGAAGCAAATGCTACAGTGTCTTTCTTGGGTCTTTCCTACCCAGGAAAACTGAAGAATGTTCCTTCTATGTTTGCTTCAGGGATGGGAAAAATGATGGGTACAAAAGGCCACACTTCTCCTACAGTGCCTAATAACATGTCTCCGATGACCCCTGCCAGGGAAGGGCACACCCTAGAAAACTCACATGTCGTGATGCTCTCCCACCGGCAGGCATTAAGACCCTTTCAATAGGTATCTATTGTGTCTCTCCATTCATGTGTGTAAAAGTCACAGGAGTTGTGCTTAAGTGTTTAGCTTGCTTTTATTTTATCTGATAGGGAATCTGGCTTCTGAAAGGAGCCAAGGATGGGGAAGGAATGGGGAAGGTGTATTTTGGGGCCGACTCTCCAAAAGGTGGCAGGGAAATCTGCTTTCGCTCTTTTCCATCTCAATTTTTCATTGTTTTGCATGTTTGATTCTCCCTCATAACTCCGGGGTTTAGTTTCTTTTTGAAACTATTAATTGGGCTAGAGTCACAGAACACTGGAGCTACTTGGCAAAGAATCAATGTCTCATAATTATCACAAGAAAAGCATTAAAACGAGCAAAACCTATTATGAATATTCCTGTAGACATTTATAGATACTTTCTGTAATAAAGAATGAAGTTTATATTCTGTCTGGTAGCACAATATGCCCAGGAGGAGGCAAAGATGCTATTGAACAGTGAAAAAGAACATTGCAAAGAATTTTCCAGTCACACAGTTTTAAGGATGATATTCTAAGATGGGGATAAATCTCACGATTGGAATCATACTTTCTGAGACCTAATTTTAAAAGTTTAAGCTTCTGGAAATCTCTTACTTGTTTGTTTACAATTATTCTGAACACTTGTTTTCTATTATCTATGATGAAATTTGAAAAGAGCTGGATCCTAGACTAGGGGAGTGTCCTGCTTTTGCTTAAAAAAGCCTTGTTGGGTAGCATTTTTGCACGACTTCTGAAAGTTATCAGAGGTGAGAAAGGTAACTGAAGCTTCCAGAATCACGAAAAACTACAAAAGAAGCTCATTTTTATAAACAGTATTGTCTTATGTAACCCCCTGGAAGACACCCAGTTCTCACTTCTAAGAGCTCTTATGAGTCAATTTGTCATTTGATATTTTGTAGAGTTTGCAGTAAATTGGAAGAAGTGAATTCTTCTATTAAACTTCTATGGTAAACTAAATCAACGCAAGTTTCTACTACAGTTCTGTGAGGGAAGCTATTTTATCTCCTGTCCTTGCCCCACCGGTTCCCAACATCAAGAACAGTTTCTTACATGTGCTATAGGCCCAATAAGTATTTGCAGCATGAAACTGAATTTTGAAAATTTTTCCTTTTTTAGGGTATGGAACTGAAAAAAATAAGAAGCCAGAAAGTTTTGCACCCCCCACCCCCATGAATTCCTACCCCCGCCCCCCGCCACTACCCCTCACAAGTACCTGCCTTTCTTGGGACTGGTGATGAGAATAAACCAACAGGAAAACAAGATGCCGATTTATTAACAGCTGGGCAAGGACTCAATCATTCCAACTCAAGGCAGATTTGGCAAATAAGGTTTAAGTCCTGGGCAGCTCAGCTGGTAAAGAATCCACCTGCAATGCAGGAGACCCTGGCTTGATTCCTGGGTCAGGAAGTTCCCCTGGAGAAGGGATAGGCTACCCACTCCAGTATTCTTGGGCTTCCCTGGTGGCTCAGGTGGTAAAGAACCCACCCTCAATGTGGCAGACCTGGGTTCAATCCCTGGGTTGGGAAGATCCCCTGGAGGAGGGCCTGGAAACCCCCTCCAGTATTCTTGCCTGGAGAATCCCCGTGGACAGAGGAGCCTGGTGGGTTACAGTCCATGGGGTCACAAAGAGTTGGACACAACTGAGCCAGCATAGCACAAAGAAGGCTAAGAAAGGCTTCTTTTTGTTTGGCCCCTGAGTCTAAGATGAGCAGGAGTCCACTTAGCTGCCAAGATGCATCAAGATGGACAGAAGAAGGTCTTAAGGCAAGACAGCAGCACCATCAGGGTCCTGGGCTGGAAGCACGGAGCTGACCATGTGGACACAGGAAATGACTCAGATGAGGTTGTCCTTTAACACACCGACATTCTGAGCATCGTTAAAAAGTGGCCAGTGGGAGGCTCATGTTCTCACCAACCAGGAACCACTGGTTCTACTCTGGACGGGGGCTAGTGGAGGACTGGGGGTGGGGGTGGGCAGAAGAATGGCGGTGCCTGCCCTCCTCCCGTACAGAGGTGGGGAGCAGAAGAGGGAACTGAGGGTCCCCTGACAGGGAAGCACAGACACAAAGGCGGAAAGTGAGTGTTGAACTCCCTTGTTGGATTCCTGTTGAACTCGACTCTCCAAGGAAAGCAGGTCATAGAGTTGGGATTTTTGCCCTGGACCCAAATTCAACACATGAATGGTCACCATTGGACTTCTGCTTGACACCCCCAACCAAGCTTCAACCTGTCCATTTTATTTCCCTCTACTCACTAAACTGTCACTAAATTAGACTTAAGTTCCTTAAACAGCCTCTGTACTTTTCTGTCTCCACATCTTTATTTTATTCCCTTCCACCACTCTGTCATAAACTTGCACAGTGGGCCCTCCATACCCGAGAGTTCTGCACCTGTGAATCTGACCAGCTGTGAATGGAAGATATTATTTTTGTAATTCCAGAAAGTTTGGAAAGGCAAAACTTAAATTTACCTAGTGCAGGTAACTATTAACAGAGAAGCCTGGAGTGCTGTAGTTCATGGGGTCACAACAAGTCAGACATGACTTAGGGACTGAACAACAATAAGTAATGTAGAGATGACTGAAAGTATATGGGAGGATGTGCATGGGTTATATGCAAACACTGCTGCTGCTGCTGCTAAGTCGCTTCAGTCGTGTCCGACTCTGTGCGACCCCATAGATGGCAGCCCACCAGGCTCCCCCGTCCCTGGGATTCTCCAGGCAAGAACACTGGAGTGGGTTGCCATTTCCTTCTCCAATGCATGAAAGTGAGAAGTGAAAGTGAAGTCGCTCAGTCGTGTCTGACTCTTAGCGACCCCATGGACTGCAGCCCACCAGGCTCCTCCATCCATGGGATTTTCCAGGCAAGAGTACTGGAATGGGGTGCCATTGCCTTCTCCAATGCAAACACTATACCATTTTATGTAAGGGACTTGAGCATCCATCCTGGAACCTATTTCTCGCAGGCGCTGAGAGATAACTGTACATCCTTTAAGACCCAGCTCAGATGACACTTCTCTATGACAGTCTTTGATCACTCCAACCAGAAACAGTCACGTCTTCATTGGTGTGCCCGATGTGTGTCTTATAGTGCAGAGAGCAAGGATCTAGCAGTTTGAGTCTGAAACCTGGCTCCCCAGGCTTTTAGCTTTGACCTTGAGCAAGTTATATCTTTTTTCATTACTAGATTTCCTCATAGTATTTTATGTAGGGAGTTGCCATGTCATAGTGATTGACATCATGTGGTTTTTCCAGTAGTCATGTGTGGATGTGACAGTTGGACTATAAAGAAAGCTGAGCACTGAAAAATTGATGCTTTTGAACTGTAGTGTTGAGGAATACTCTTAAGAGTCCCTTGGACTGCAAGGAGATCCAACCAGTCCATCCTAAAGGAGATCAGTCCTGAATATTCATTGGAAGGACTGATGCTGAAGCTGAAACTCCAATCCTTTGGCCACCTGATGTGAAGAACTGACTCATTTGAAAAGACCCTGATGCTGGGAAAGATTGAAGGCAAGAGGAGAAGGGGATGACAGAGGATGAGATGGCTGGATGGCATCACCGACTCAATGGACATGAGTTTGAGCAAGCTCTGGGAGTTGGTGATGGACAGGGAAGCCTGGCATGCTGCAGTCCACAGGATCGCAAAGAGCCAGACATAACTGAGTGAACTGAACTGAACTGAAATTATATAATGGCTAGCAGACAATAAGTCAGTCTCCGAAAAGGAAGCCTACCATTACAGCTGTAGCCATCCTTAGCATCGATTACAAGATATGGTAAAATTATATTTATGTGTAGACCTCAGTTATCTCCTCCTACTGTATAATTCACCTGCTGTGGGAAAGAATTCGCAGCTTCCCATTTCTGTATATCTCCCACCCTAACTCCAGCATCTCACATGATGCACACAGACAATATAGGTGATCAACAGAATGGACTTAAATGCACCAACATAGACTTGGCTGTCTATTGTACATCAGTTCGTATCATACTCAATCATTAATTGCTACTTACCTTAAAAGGGCACCGTATAACCTAATTAATGCTGTAGAACACTACATATATTCATTTACTCAAAGTATCATATGACCAAGGTTTGTATTTTTGCAATCAGATGTTCTTTTAAAAACAGAGCCTTGTTTGAATAAAGAATTAGAACCTATTAATCTTTTATCCTAACATTTGCCAATCCCCTGCCAGAACTTCAGGCTTTGCCAACCTTTTTTCCTCCACCTCTTTAACAGTTATTTTCTTTAGATTTAATCTGATTTTGCTGTTAAAGCACACCCATCAAGATTGCGGAACAGGCTCCACAAACGAATAAAGATTGCTGAAATGCTGTTCATCATTGAGGGTAATGATGATTCTCTACAATCTGTACCCTGTGTCTCTCTGTTTTACCAGGGCAGGCTTGTGCCACAGCCCGGCTGGAACCTCGTCTAAACTCTGTGGAGTAGACAGACCCTTTCTGTGAGTGCCGAATCGATTCAAGCATATGCCTCTTAAGCTTAGCTTGAAAAAAAAAAAATAAAATTAGGAAAAAAATAAAACCAACCTGTGAGTATGGGAAGTTTACATGCCATGAACTCCACACTATCATTAAAAGCAGAGTTCTTCCAGAATCTGGAAGGAACCAACAGGGCCCCTTTGTTCCAGCCCTGCAGTCCTAAAAGAGCAGTTCCAAGCCAAACAGCCTGGAGGGGCACCCAGTCGGCCCTGGGCACGCCTGCCAAACAAACACCCAAGACGGTTCCCAGGAACCTTCCGCGCCGGCTGAAGTGTTGACAGGCTCGCGAGCAGAAAGATCGGGCTGTTAATACGAATCTACAGCTCAGAGTCAGAAACCGACCTACTCATATTTCCCAGCCCATCCTCCACTCCCTTTCTCTCTTCCCAACAGTCCAAGTACAGATTCTCTCTTTTTAAAAAAAAAACAAAAACCTTCTTCCAGTAAAGTATTTACGTCCCCTGCTTTCCTCCACCCGGAAAAAATATAAAAAGCTGTTAAGGTTCTTGATGCCAAGTGGCGTCAGCTCAGCTGCCTCTCTGCCCGCCAGCCCCACCGCCACCCCAGGTTCTCGCGGATTCCAAGGGAGGGGGGGCGGGGAGCGGGGCGGGGCGGCCTTGGCAGCTGCACCGGGTCCGGGTCCGCCCTCACCTCTTGCTCGGTCATGTCTTCTTGGGGCCTCATGGGACATGGAAAGTGTCTTTTGCTTACAGAGAATGCGGGAAGCCCTGCAGCCCATGAAGCTTTTCATTTCACTTTCTTCTAAAAAGTCTTTTATTTTTCTAAACACACCTCAAAGACTGGTCTGATGGTTTTAGAGACATCGGTCCCTCCATTCACAAGATATTAATGCTAGCTAATGAAGCTCTGAGTTGGTAGACTTAAAAGTTTAATGAGAGGTCAATTAAACCTCACGAAAGCTGGAGGGAAAAGTTAATGAGTCAGGGAGAAAGAGACCGAAATGCTAGCTGCTCCAATACTGATCTTCCTCTGTTTCTACAGAAATAAAACCCTTGACATTGAGCTGACATATCTGACCACCTAGAATAGAGCCTTCCTTTTTCAGGTTCCCCCGCAGCTATGAGAAGCCATGAAACTAAATTCTGGACGATGGGATGGAAGGAGCAGCTCTAAATGCTCTTTGCAGAGTACGTTCCTGAGTCCAGGGCAAGCCCATTCTTCCAGCCCTTCCTCAATCCTGCTGCTTGACCAGGGACCTGGTGCCAAAGACAACATCCCAGGAATGACAACCAGGGAGTAATAAGACAGAGGAACCTTGCACGATGCAGCCACACCGCCACCCCTGGAGTGTCTATCCCTGCACTACTGCATGAGAGAGAGATACATTCCTATCTTGATTATGCTACTGTTCATTTGAGTTTCTGTTTTACTTCATGTAGCCAACAATACTTTAAACAGAGTTGGGTTTTCCGTGAAGTGAATGAAGCATAAAGTCAGAAGGTCTCGCTTGTCTGGGATTATTCCAAGGCTGGAGGAGGAAACTTCGTGTTGTTTCCATGGTCATCTTGTACCCTTTTCCTTAATGGGTTCCCCTAAATTGCATAGGCCCCACAATTCTGAATTCTTACCTTATCTTCAGTAATTCAATGAAGCTCTTTGTGTGCGCCTCTTCTGGTAAGCCAACCTGAAATAAAGAACAATAAATACATCCATTTTCTCCTGCATGACATAAACTCGAACATACTTGGTGAGATTTAAGAATATTACTGCCCACTTTCTCAAAGTATACATTGCCAGATATTAATGATTGCTGTATGAAAAAAGAGTTTTATGATCAAGTAATTTGGGGAAATGCAATATAAGTTAAAACATTTGTGTCTATGATTTTCACTTTACCATCTCTCAGAGGATTTAATTTGCAAGTATGAATAGGGAACCTTCCTGAGAAAGAGAAGACTGTGTTTTTGAAACTTGAAAGTGAAAGTCCCTCAGTTATGTCTGACTCTACGACCCCATGGACTGTATGTATAGTCCATGGAATTCTCCAGGCCAGAATACTGGAGTGGATAGCCATTCCCTTCTCCAGGGGATCTTCCCAACCAAGGGATCAAACCCAGGTCTCCTGTATTGCAGGCAGATTCTTTACCAGCTGAGCCATCAGAGAAGCCCAAGAATACTGGAGTGGGTAGCCTATCCCTTCTCCAGCATATCTTCCCAACCTAGGGATCAAATCAGGGTCTCTTGCATTGCAGGCGGATTCTTTCCAACTGAGCTACCAGGGAAGCCCAGGACGACTAACCATCTCTCCCCTTCTAAGGAGTAGTTTGTGGGCTAGTTTTCTGTGGAGCAAGATTCAGAAATTCACCAGATCTCAGCTGGAAATATTTTTATGTTTTATTTTTTAATTTTATTTATTTGGCTGCACCAGATTTTAAGTTGCGACATGCAAACTCTTAGTTGCCACATGTGGAATCTAGTACCCTGACCAGGGATCAAATTCAGGCCCCCTGCATTGGAAGTATGGAGTCTTAGCCACTGGACCGCCAGGGAAGTCCCCTGTGTTTTATTTTTATAGCATTAGCAGAACAAGGTGATTTTTCTTCCTCATCTTTTTTTTAAGTTGCTGTCTGGAGTTTGTTGCCCAGTAGGCATGAATGCCAACAACACTGCCATTTTTAGATTGACACTGGCCCACCTCTCAAGTCTCCAACAAAAGCTAGGAATATTATGTACAAAGTATTAGATCACCTCTGCAGGAAAGGGTGTGATTTCAGAGGCGCTGGGGTCACACTGAGGTTTTATCTCCCATGAGGAGGTTTTTTTGATAGTGAGGTACAAAAAGATACAACCACAATTGAGAAGTAGTTTACATAAAATGTCTTTTTTTTCCCTTTATGTCAATGCTTGTAGAAATGTCCCAGCTCATTTGTGAGTTAGAATCTCATTACAGGGAAATAATTAGTCTCCATGCTTCTTGCCTTTAACTAAAATTTTAGCATTCACACTTGTATTTGTCTTCTTAAGTTTCTGTAAGTGTTCCACAACTGGGTGACTCAGGATTTTACTTTCTTCCAGTTCTGGAGGCTAGAAGTCTGAAATTAAGATGTCAACAGGGCTGTTCTTCATCCAAGACTCTGGGGAGAATCCTGCCTTGCCTCCTCCTAGCTTCTGATAGTAGCCTTCAGTCCTTGGGGTTCCTTGGCTTACAGCTGCATCCTACAATCCCTGCCTGTTTTCACATGGTTTTTCTCTTGTCACAGAGGTTAGAACTTCACCATATCTTTAGGGAGGATACAGTTCAACCCATAACAACACCCATCACTTATCTGCGGGGCAGCATGCTGTCATAGTGGACAGAGCTCAGAGTTAGGGGTCAGAAACTCTGGACAAACGTTTAGCCTACATTTTCATACACATACTGAGAATAATAATACATGCCTTGATGTCCATCTAAGGGTTGTGACAAAGATCTAGAAAAGTGCTTTGTGGCCTCTCAATGATAGTAAGTGCTATCGCTATCTTTAAGGAGAAACATGGCCAGGGTGGGCAATTATCATTTAGTATATAATCTCATGGGCTTCCCAGGGTGGCTCAGAGGTAAAGAATATGTCTGCCAATGCAGGAGACATGAGCTTGATCCCTGGGTCAGGAAGATCTTCTGGAGGAGAAAATGGCAATCCACTCCAATGTTCTTACCTGGGAAATCCCAGGGACAGAGAAACCTGGTGGGCTACAGTCTGCTGGGTCACGAAGAGTTGAACATGACTGAGCACACACACGGTAGCAGCCTATCATCCATACCTAACTGTAGACAACCATTCTGACCTCTATCTCATACAGCTACTTTCTAGACAAGGGTAAGATGCTTTTCCCTTTTTTTTTTTTTTTGCTGCCCGTGCATTGTTAACCAAGCAAAGTCAGGTGGTGAGGTGAATCCTCGCAAGTGCAGCCAACTCAGAAATGGAATATGAAGCACTGAGTCATGGGAAAATGCCCATAAATGCTTTAATAAAATTCTCTGAGTTTTAACTCAAAAGACTGAAAAATGTCTGTGAAAGGCTTTTTTTTAAAGACTAGATATTAATGAGTATATTCAAAATTACTCAGCATTCATTGTACATAAATGGTAACCCAAAGTTTTTGATGCAATAATAATAAAGCAGTAGAGCCGACTTATTAGAAAAGACTCTGATGCTGAGAAAGGTTGAAGGCAGGAGGAGAAGGGACAACAAGAAGATGAGATGGTTGGATGGCATCACTGACTCAATCGACACGAGTTTGAGCAAGCTCCAGGAGATGATGAAGGAAAGGAAGCCTGGTGTGCTGCAGTCCATGGGGTCGAAAAGAGTCAGACATGAGTGAGTGAACAGTAGCAGAGTTGTGGTTCCTAATCTGAGGTCCTTGGTCTCTAGAGACACTGGAGATAGTAATAGGAATTTGCATACAAGCTTTAATTTTGCCTAAGTCTTTTCACTTAGTTAACTAAAGGTATCATAACTAAAACATTCATCTTTTTTCTTGGGTGTGAATTTATTACATAATTTTGACTATACTGGTTTTCTCATGTTGGGTAGATATTCTCCTTGGCAACCATATACCTTTTTAAACAAATACAAATGAATCAATTATGATGACACATTTAAAATCAGTTAAAGGATCAAAATGGAATAAGTGGCTCAGGCCACCAAAATGGAGCTGGGTGGCTCTTATGGATTTGGTTTCAGACCTGTTTCGGCATTACAGAGAACCTGAATTGTCTGAACTGTATCAAACTCGCGGACACCACCAGCGTTTTCAAAATAGTATCTGCTAGCAGCTGCCAGCTACAACCTTCTGGTCTCAAGGTTGTAATTTATAACTATGCAACCATTTCAGAACACAGTCAATCTTTGCTTTACAGGCACTCTTAATTCTTGCTAGCTCCGATCCTATTTTCTGACAAACATCTTACGTAACTTTTCAGTTCAGATTGTTATTGATTATCTGCATCAATGTTTATATGTGTAGTTATTTTGGTATACAGAATCTTAAGAAAACATGAGAACGGAGGGAGATTGAGATCTTAAGAAAGGATTCTTAGCAGTTAAAATGTTGAGAAAAGGGTAGATTAAAAAGGTGGATACTGATCATATGACCCCCCCCTTTTCATGAACACAGACAAAACAAGGCAGTCTCCCAAACTCGTTGTTCTATTTTTACTTAAAACCATTACTTGACTTAAATGCCTTAAAACCATTACTGTGACCTTCTAGAATTTCCTGAACAGTTTTCTGCTATTTAAAATGTAGTTGGCTGATTCCTTTCACATTTCAGAAATTTCCTGTATCATTTTAATGATTATGTAGAGTATGACTTTGCTCTCAGCGTTATAAGTAAACAGAGCCAAAACACGAGGAAGAAAAATTTATATATTTAGGCAAAACCTTAGAGAGGGCAGAAAGCTTTTACGATGTGTGGGTGCATGCATGCTCAGTCATTCACTCATGTCTGACTCTTTGTGACCCTATGGACTGTATCCCTCCAGGCTCCTCTGTTCAAGGGATTTTCCAGGCAAGAGTGCTGGAGTGGGTTGCCATTTTTCTCTTCCAGGGGATATTTCCGACCCAGGGAAAGATCTGCCTGTGTCACCTACACTGGCAGGCAGATTCTTTACTATTGAGCCATCTGGGAAGCTTTTATGATACAAAACCTAAAGTAAGACAAAGTCTGGGAAGGTAAAGTCACCATTCCTGAAAGATCTCAAACCCCAAATCAGAATACTCTACACAAGGAGCCAATGATGTTCTAGCAGATTTATTGAAGCCATCTCCCTGGTTTACGACATGAAGATCCCACGTAGACTCCACACTGTCTGGAATCCCCGAGGAAATCAATAGAAACCGCACCCCTGACCATTCTTAGCTGGTTTCTATCGCTTTCCCTGAACTTTAATTTTATATAACATTATTTATCATACAGGTTTTCCTTGTGTGTACATGCTAAGTCGCTTCAGTCATGTCCGACTCTTTGCAAACCCACGGACTATAGCCCGCCAGGCTCCTCCGTCCATGGGGATTCTCCAGGCAAGGATATTGGAGTGGGTTGCCATGCCCTCCTTCAGGGGGTCTTCCCAACCCAGGGATCGAACCCGCATCTCCTGCCTTGTCAAGAGGGTTTTTTATCACTAGTGCCACCTGGGAAGCCCCACAGGTTTTTCTTAGAACCGCATAGATCTTTACAACAAAGCACTTTTCACTCCCTGGGAAAGATGTTCTGAAGGCCAGGGTATGCTCTCCTTTCATCCAGAGACTCAACTTTAAGCAGCTCCTCATCTCTACCTTTTTCAATAACTTGTTTTAAAATCAGTTCATTTGCTTTCAAAGTTGGGTATCACATAACATTCTCTGCTGGAGGGCATACGCGGTGAGAAAAATCACTCGTCTAAGTGATTTTCACAAAATGTATCCTTTCTCATAGGTATATCGTATCAGCATGAAGGGCTCTGCTCAATGACATTTTACTCAGTGAACCTATTTGTGGGGCCAGAAATAGAAAAAGAAATCAAAGTTGGTCAGCAGTCTAGGTGCCCCTCTAAAGCTACCTCCAAGTCACTCCCAACCCTACTCCACCCCTGAAAATAACTTAAAAATTTTTTTCATCACTACAGATTAATTAGTCTGATTTTAGTCAGAATATATGCACGGAGAAGGCAATGGCACCCCACTCCAGTACTCTTGCCTGGAAGATCCCATGGGTGGAGGAGACTGGAGGGCTGCAGTCCATGGGGTCGCTGAGGGTCGGACATGACTGAGCGACTTCACTTTCACTTTTCACTTTCATGCATTGGAGAAGGAAATGGCAACCCACTCCAGTGTTCTTGCCTGGAGAATCCCAGGGACGGGGGAGCCTGGTGGGCAGCCGTCTATGGGGTCCCACAGAGTCGGACATGACCGAAGCGACTTAGTAGCAGCAGCAGCAGTACATGACTCAGTTTCCTATTTGTTGAGGCTGCTGAAGCAGTGAGTGGTTCATTTTTATTTCTGACTCACTCTGGTATGAAAATGCAACAATTTATTTTTTTGTTCTATCTTGGATGAACTTTTGGGTTATTTCTAACATTTGACTATTAAGAATACTGCTTCAATAAAAATTGTGCATGTCTTTTAGAGAACACACATACATATTTCTGTACATCACTACATTTTGCTATTATCTGTGCTCTCGATATTATTTGCATTTATTGTGTCTGTATGATAGAATATAATATAATGTTGTGTTACTATGTATCTCTTCTCAACTCCTCATTCAAGAGCATCAGGTAGGTAGCATCACACTGGTTTTGGTGGCAATCTCCAAAACACCATAGAAACTGGCAATTACTAAAAATCAGGACTTAGTGTCTTGCTGATCATCAAGACTTACAAAGATGAAGGAAAATATTAATAATGCAGATTAAGTGTAAATGTGTATCATACCAGTAGTCACTGGATTGTTAATAGCATAAAAATAGAATATTTTTGAATATTTGAAAACCATTATTCAATTCAGCAAACAATTGTTCCTGTTAATGACAAGTGAGTGAAGCTTCAAAACATGTGTTTTTGGTTTCACTTTGTTTTACGTATGAACATAAAAATATCAATCAACATTTATGTTGGATATCCACTTGGAAAATGTTAAACATTTGTTAGAAAATCTCTGGTCAGAAGGTACAATTATGTTCAGTTTTAGTAGAAAAGACCAAACAGTTTTCTAATTTACACTCTTATCGGCAGTACATGAGAGTTTCAGTTGCTCCTCATATGCACGCGTACTATTTCATTGCAAGTACTTTTTTTTGGTTTTAGTCATTCTGATTCATCTGATATTGCACTGTTGTCTTTTTTGCATTTCTCTAATGACTAATAATGTTGAGCATCTTGTCAGTATTAATTAGCCTTCTGAATATCCCTTTGGGAGGTGTCTATTTTTATACCTTTTGTGCATTTTCTTATTAGGTGGACTGTGTTTTTCTCATTGCTTTGCAGGAATTCCTTATATACTTTTTGTATATCTTGTATCTGAGGTTTTCTATCTCCTAAAGATCTTTGTCAGATATACATGTGACCACTTGCAGCTTAACTTTTCCTTCTCTTGATGGTGCTTTTAGATCTTAATTTTAATACAGACCTATTAATCAACCTTTCCCTTTATGGTTTCAGTGATTCATTAAAAAATATTTGCCTACACCAAGGTCATGAAGACACTCTCCTAGGTTACATTCTAAAAGCTTTATTGGTCTTTCATGTTTAGGTTTATATAGTGTCCCAGGAGACGATTTTTGTAGGTGATATGAGATGCACATTTAAATTTTTTTTTTCTACATAGGTTTCCAAATTCCATCTAAGTTTTCTAAATGGATACCCATATACCATTTGTTCAAAATACCATCTTACCCTACTGCAGTGTAGAGTTGTTCAGTCGCTTAGTTGTGTCTGACTCTTTGCGACCCCATGGACGGCAGCACTCCAGGCTTCCCTGTCCTTCACCATCTCCCGGAGCTTGCTCAAACTCATGTCCATCGAGTCGGTAATGCCATCCAACTATCTCATCTCCTGTCGTCCCCTTCTCCTCCCACCCTCAATCTTTCCCAGCATCAGGGTCTTTTCCAGTGCATCAGTTCTTTGCATCAGGTGGCCAAAGTATTGGAGTTTCAGCTTCATCATCAGTCCTTCCAATGAATATTCAGGACTGATCCCCTTTAGGATGGACTGGTTGGATCTCCTTGCTGTCCAAGGGACTCTCAAGAGTCTTCTCCAATACCACAGTTCAAAAGCATCAATTCTTTGGTGCTCAGCTTTCCTTATGGGCTTCCCTCATAGCTCAGTTGGTAAAGAATCTGCCTGCAGTGCAGGAGACCTAGGTTTGATTCCTGGGTCAGGAAGATCCCCTGGAGAAGGAAATGGCAACCCACTCCAGTATTCTTGCCTGGAGAATCCCATGGACAGAGGAGCCTGGCAGGCTATAGTCCATAGGGTCACAAGAGTCGGACACGACTTAGTGACTAAACCACCAAACCACCACAGCTTTCTTTATAGTCCAACTCTCACATCCATACATGACTACTGGAAAAACCATAGCTTTGACTAGATGGACCTTTGTTGACAAAGTAATGTCTCTGCAGTGTAGAGTAACTGGTCATAAGTTGAACAACTGTCTATCTCTTTATGGACTCTGTTCTGTTCCACTGGTTTATCTGCCTTTCCATGTATCAAGACCACAGTGTTTAAAATAAGTCTTGATATGAGGTTGTGTAAGTTCTGTAACTTGGTTCATCCTCAAGACTGTTTTTATTATCCTTGGCTTTTTATACTGTCATAAAAAATTAGAATTAGCTACTTCTCGAGAGAGGGATCAAAAGGAAGGGGATGCCACATAACATAATCTGTTGGCACATTAGTAGTGTGATTAGTCTCTCCTGATTTTGATGATGCATTAGGTTTATGAACTCCAAATTAGAATGACTTGGGCAGTAAATAGTAGAAGACTTCAAACCAACTGGTTTAAATGTTAAAGCACGTTGTTATCTCAATAAACAAGATTTTATTCATGGTATGATCAATATCTCTGGGTTCGCTTCATATGATTCTGTCTTCCATGTGTTTTGGTTTTATCTTCAGGCTAAAAGATCACCTCATTTTCAAGTAACATGTCCATAAATAACAATATTCAAAGGAAGGAGCACTCTTTCTTCTTTAGGTTTTTCTCAGGACAAAAAGTTCTCCAATCAGGCTTCCCCCTCTTGCCTCATTAGGCAGAATTATATCCAATGTCTTTGCCTAAATCAAATACCAGTTAAGAGAATGGGACCACCATGAATGACTCAGATAGGACCTTGGACTAGGATTATTTCTCATTAGGTACATGTTCTTGCCAAAGAGGGTGTCTATCTGAACAAAAATAGAGTGGTAGCTATAGGGTAAGTATATAAATATTTCTGCTACAATTTCCCTTTGGTTACTCAACATCCAAACACATTCTACTTCTTCTGTCTTCACTTCCAAAGATAACTATGCTTGTGTGAATGAACATGAGCGCTTTCTTAGATGAAAATAACCCAGAGTCTCTTTTAGTTAATATGTCCAGCTCCAATTCACTTCCCAGATGAACCAGAGTGCCAGAAATCCTCTAACACTCTCTTTGTAGTCCTCTCTATGCAAATATAAGAGCAAACCTCACTGCAGTTAGGGGACATTTTGAAGTACTCTTTGCCCATCTCTTGATTTGACATCTGCATCGATCCAGGGTCCCTTATGTCAGGAGAGCCAGGCATCACTGAGCCCTTTGTAAACATGTTCCTGACTCTCTCCAAGGCATGATCATTCAAAGATGATGAAAGTTTCATTACTGCTGCTCGGTTTCTGCTTATACATGAGACATTTTATGATTCCAGTTAATACAAGATACCACTGCAGAACAGGAATAACCAAAGCACTTAATCACAAGATTGAGCCTTCTGATCTTGAGAGACAATGCTTTCCTATTTTAACAGTCACCACAGGAAACCCCAAAAACAGTACTCAGAAGAGGCTTCCAGGAAAGCAGAAATACTCACCGAGTCTCATGCAGGAGGACTGAGCAGATGCTGTGCTCACTCTATGACTTGGTCAACAGGTATGAGCAGTGTCATGCTTCAATCTCATCCCAGCAACCCTGCTCCGGACTTGCTAAGAGAGAGGAAAAGAAGAAACAGGGAGGGATAAAGAGAAGATCAGGACCTGTCTCAAAGTCATATGCTTACTCATGCCCACTTCCCATACATCTTCCTCTGAATCACAGAACGGTGGAGAGTGTGGTAAACGGGAAGGGGGAGTTCAAGCTAAGACACAATCTTTGTACATATTCAGTCAGCTGAGTTCAATGTCATACATTTAACTTGAAACTGATAACACTTTATTGAGGTGGTCCAAAGCAGACAGATCTGTATCTAAGCAATCTTATTTTTAGTGACATATTTTTAACTGTGGGTGTGACCTCTGGGAAAGTTATGTAAGCAGTCTGAGGCTTGGCACTAGCAATAACTAACAGTTATTCAGGACAGGTGGTTAATAGTAACTGACGCAGTATACGTGATGCCTGGCACATGGCAGTCAGAGCTAGGTGACGCTGATTGTCTTCCTGATTACTGATAAGGATGGTGTGTGCGTGACAACAATAAAACCAAGAGCCTTGGCAGACTCAGTTCTCATAGCCACAAATGGTATTAAGTACAAGAAAAAAAACTGGAACCTCTCCAAGTAACTGACAACACAGTGTAACATAATGGAAAACAATTGCCAAGTGAAATCAGAAATCATGCAAAAAACTCTAACAAAAGTGATCTTGAGGGAATTGCTCACAGAATACACACATCCTCTATTGATAACATTTGTGAGGTCAGGATAAAATATGCTATTTGCATTTCCAATGGAAGGATCATGTGAGCTGGATCACGGGGATGTATGTCAATGGTGCTCTGAAAATGCACATCAAAACCACAATAAGGTGCCACTACACCACATCAGCTGTTGTTTAGTCGCTAAGTCATGTCCGACTCTTTAGAGCTGGTACTTGATGTTATTTCCAATAGACCCCAACCAACCACAAGTGTTAGCACCGTAAATCAATTTTCCTAAGACCTCATAGTCTCTGGATTAATCACACTTTAAAGTTTTGAGCTGAGAGAACAAACAAAATACAGAGAGCTAAAAGCAACTATAAATCTTTCTGCATCAGCAAGTTTGATATCAGTGCTATTCAGGCCCCCTCTTTAAAATTTTTGTTTATTGAGCTAAAATACATCTAACATACTTTGAGCATTTTAAAATATACAGTTCAATGGCTTTTAGTATATTCACAACCTTATACAACCATCACCATTATCTAATTCCAGAATATTTCCCTTACCCTCCAAAAGAAGCCTCTTTTTTTTTTTTTTTGGCCAAGCCACGTGGGCCTGCGGGATCTTAGTTCCCCGGCCAGGGATCAAACCTGCACCCCCTGCAGTGGAAGTATTGAGTCTAACCCACTGGACCGCCTGGGAGGTCCCAGAAACCTTTCTTTCAAAGCAAACATTTGGAGGAGGAACCTACTGATTCCAGTACTAACACATATATTTTCAGACTTAATTCCAAAATACAATAAAAAAAACTTAAATATACTAGGGAAAAGGGGGAAACAGGGAGAGAGAAATATGGGAGCGTATTGTAAGCATCGATTGTGCATTATGCCTGGTGTGGCCTGCCTGCAAGGAGGCCTGCGGTGATCTCGCCTCCTATGGGGTTTATAAACAACTCGGTGGTTTTCCCTTGCTCTGTCTCTCAGATCTCTCCCTCTGGAGGAAGCCAGCTGCCATGTCATGATGACGCTCAAGCAGCCTATACAGTGGCTCACCTCTCAAGGAATTGAGGCCTCCAGCCAGCAGCCATAGGAGGCAGCCATCTTGGAGGTCATCCAGCCCCTGCAAGACTTCAGATGACTGCAGCCCTGACCAACACCTCCTGAGAGAGCCAGAACTACCCAACCAAGCTGCTGCTGGATTCCTCAGTGTTAGACTCTACAGGTGATAATAAAGGTTTGTGGTTCTCATTATCAGAGAAATGCACATCAAAACCACAATGAGGTACCATCTCACGCCAGTCAGAATGGCTGCTATCCAAAAGTCTACAAGCAATAAATGCTGGAGAGGGTGTAGAGAAAAAGGGAACCCTCTTATACTGTTGGTGGGAATGCAAACTAGTACAGCCACTATGGAGAACAGTGTGGAGATTCCTTAAAAAACTGAAAATAGAACTAACATACAACCCAGCAATTCCAGTGCTGGGCATACACACTGAGGAAACCAGAACTGAAAGAGACACGTGTACCCCAATGTTCATCGCACCACTGTTTATAATAGCCAGGACATGGAAGCAACCTAGATGTCCATCAGCAGACAAATGGATAAGAAAGCTGTGGTACATGTAAACAATGGAATATTACTCAGCCATTAAAAAAGAACACATTTGAGTCAGTTCTAATGAGGTGGATGAAACTGGAGCTAATTATACAGAGTAAAGTAAGTCAGAAAGAGAAACACCAATACAGTATATTAACACATATATATGAGTCCCTTGGACTGCAAGGAGATCCAACCAGTCCATTCTGAAGGAGATCAGCCCTGGGATTTCTTTGCAAGGAATGATGCTAAAGCTGAAACTCCAGTACTTTGGCCACCTCATGCGAAGAGTTGACTCATTGGAAAAGACTGATGCTGGGAGGGATTGGGGGCAAGAGGAGAAGGGGACGACAGAGGATGAGATGGCTGGATGGCATCACCGACTCGATGGACGTGAGTCTGAGTGAACTCCGGGAGTTGGTGATGGACAGGGAGGCCTGGCGTGCTGTGATTCATGGGGTCGCAAAGAGTTGGACACAACTGAGCGACTGATCTGATCTGATCTGATGGAATTTAGAAAGATGGTAATGATGACCTTATATTCAAGACAACAAAAGAGACACAGATATAAAGAACAGACTTTTGGACTCTGTGGGAGAAGGCAAGGGTGGGATGATTTGAGAGAATAGCATTGAAACATGTATATTACTATTCGTGAAATAGATGACCAGTGCAAGTTTGATGCATGAAGCTGGGCACTCAGAGCTGGTGCTCTGGGACAACCCAGAGGGATGGGATGGGGAGGGAGATGGGAGGGGGGTTCAGGACGGGGGGACACATGTACACCCGTGGCTGATGCATGTCAATGTATAGCAAAGACCACCACAATATTATTAAGCAATTAGTCTCCAATTAAAATAAATAAATTGATTAAAAAAATAAACAACAGCAAAAAAGTAAAATAAAACAGAAAAAAAAAAGCTCCACACTGCTAAGTTTTGAGGTAGCTTGTTAACAGAGTAATAGATATGTGCTAGAGGGGTGTCAGAGGAATGACTGAGCAAAGCTGCCAGCAGGAGGAGACGAAATACAAGTGCCTCACAGCGTGAAGCACCTGAAACACACAGAAATATACAGAATTATGGTCAGTGAGCAAACCTTTACCTGACACTCAGCTTAGGCAGGTGGGACCACAGCTTCCCTTCTGGAGTTCTTTCTCTGCCACCAGTGCCCTGTTACAACCTTTTTTCCCAATCAAGACAGTCCTTGTTCAAATAAAACCTAACTCATACAGAAATCAACAGAGGGGCACACACAATGTGATTTTTTTCTGTGCTCCATTTATGCCTAGAGATGGGGTACTTTTATCCCCTCCATCTTCCTAAGGATAGAGCTGAGAGAAGGCTGATAAGTTATTTTCCAGAAGATCCCTCTAATGTTCTCTGTGTCTATTTACCCTGGATTTTTTTTTATGAAAGAGGTAAAACAAACAAATTGAAACAATTTAAAGTAAATGGAAATAAAATGGCAAACCATTTTAGAATAACTGGGGGGGAGTGGTCAAGGAAGAGATAGCTTGCAAATGTTAAATCAGGAATTAATATCTTCACCATTCCTTAGTTTTCTAGAAAAGGGCCAGTTTCTCCTCTCCTGCTCAAAAATTCACTCAGACCCTCTATTCTTTGAGTTGCGTAAACCACTCCATGTGTTTTCTCCTGGCACCAAAATATGTTTGGATAATTCAAACCTCCAGTCTGTTCAGATCTTGTTGAAACGTGTTTGCTTTGCTAACTCCTAGTAAAGTAAATGTACTTTTAGAGCTTGGTCATGGACTTAAGCCGCCAGATATTTTTGCCTGATACCATCTATTCCTGTCACCTTGTCAACAAGTTACCAGAGATGGGGTTAATTCTCATTTTGCAAGAATGTGACCCAAAAATGTGTTTGATGATCCTGAGTCCTGGTTATCTCAGATTTACAGCAGCTCTTAGATCACAGCTCTGAGAATAAGCCAGATGCTGTCTTGTTACTCCCCTTCAAGATCACAGTGAAGGAGCTGGAGCAACTCAGTGAAGCTACGAGCCACACTGTGCAGGGCCACCCAGGTCGGACAGATCACCGTGAAGACTGCTGACAAGACATGGTCCGCTAGAGGAGGAAATGGCAACCAATCCAGTATTCTTGCTTGGAGAACCCCATGAACAGTATGACAAGGCAAAAAGATAAAACACGGGAAGATGAGCCCCTGCAGGTCGGAAGGGAGTCCAATATGCTACTGGGGAAGTGTGCATGAGTATAGTTGCTCAGCCCTGCCTGACTCTTGGAGACCCTATGGACTGTAGCCTGCCAGGTTCCTCTGTCCATAGAAGTTTCCAGGCAAGAATACTGGAGCAGGTTTCCATTTCCTTCTCCAGGGGATCTTTCCAACCCAGGGATGGAACTCGTATCTCATGCATCTCCTGCATTGGCAGGTGGACTCTTTCCCACTGTGCCACCTGGGAATCCCCATGTGTGGAGGGCAATTACTAATAACTCCAGAAAGAATGAAGAGGCTGGGCCAAAGCAGAAAGGACGCTCAGTTGTGGATGTGCCTGGTGGTGAAAATAAAGTCCAATGCTGTAAAGAACAATATTACATAGGAACCTGGAATGTTAGGTTCATGGGTCAAGGTAAATTGGACTTGTTCAAGCAAGAGACAGCAAAGCTGAACATCGACATCTTAGGAAATCAGTGGTCTAAAATGGGCGGGAATGGGTGAATTTCATTCAGATGACCATTATATCTACTACTATGGGAAAGAATCCCTTAGAAGAAATGGAGTAGCCCTCAGAGTCAACAAAAGAGTCTGAAATGCAGTACTTGGGTGCAACCTCAAAAATGACAGAATGATCTCAGTTCGTTTCCAAGCCAAACCTTTCAACATCACAGGACTCCAAGTCTATGCACTAACCACCACTGATGGCAAAGAAGCTGAAGCTGACCACTTCTGTGAAGACCTACAAGACCTTCTAGAACTAACATCAAAAAAGATGTCCTTCTCATCAGAGAGGATTGGAATACAGAAGTAGGAAGTCAAGAGATACCCAGAATAATAACCAAGTTTGGCCTTGGAGTATAGAATGAACCAGGGCAAAGGCTAAAAGAGTTTTGTCAAGAGAACATGTTGGTCATAGAACACATTCTCTGCCAACGACCCAAGAGACGACTCTACACATGGACATCACCAGATGGTTAATACTGAAATCAGACTGATTATATTTTTTGCAGCCAAAGAAGGAGAAGCTCTATACAGTCAGCAAAAACAAGACCTGGAGCTGACTGTGGTTTAGATCATGAGCTCGTTATCACAAAACTCAGGCTTAAATTGAAGAAACTAGGGAAAACCACTAGGTCATTCAGGTATGACCTAAGTCAAATCCTGTATGATTATATGGTGGAGGTCATGAATAGATTCAAAGGGTTACATCTGGTAGACACAGTATCTGAAGAACTAAGGACAGAGGTTCCTAACACTGTACAGGAGGCAGTGACCAAAACCATCCCAAAGAAAAAGAAGGCAAACTGGTTGTCTGAGGAGGCTTTACAAATAGCTGAGAAAATAAGAGAAGTGAAAGGCAAGGGAGAAAGGGAAAGATATGCCCATTTGAATGCACAGTTCCAGAGAAAAGCAAGAAGAGATGAGAAAGCCTTCTTAATTGAACAATGCAAAGAAATAGAGGGAAACAATAGAATGAGAAAGAGAGCTCTTCAAGAAAACTGGAGCTATCAAGGGAACAAACTTTTCCTTTATCATGTCATAAAGGACAGAAATGGTAAGGACCTAACAGAAGCAGAAGAGATTAAGAAGAGGTGACAACTTAATACCCAACTGAATGCAGAGTTCCAGAGAACAGCAAGGAGACATAAGAAGGCCTTCTTAAATGAGCAATGCAAATAAATTTGTTTTCAAATAATTACATTACCATACAGTATGCCTCTCTCTTTTGTAAGTGGAGAAACTGCCTATCAGCCTATTATCACAGGTTTTTTTTTGGTAATGTAACAAAAATTTAATACTATAAATGTGACTATAATACTACGTGCCATAAATACTGCATAAAGACCCATTCATTGGTGTGTAGCTTAGAATACTGTGAAGCAATCTTATCCATTGCATTAGGCTACTATTAAGCAATTGCACTGCTGCTTCTTTAATTATCAATGTATAAATCATTATATAAAAAGAGGAAAAGAAATAGAAAAATAGGAAAACAATAGAATGGGAAAGACTAGGGATCTCTTCCAGAAAACTGGAAATACCAAGGGAACATTTCATGCAAGGATGGACATGATAAAAGACAGAAACTGTAAAGACCTAACAGAAGCAGAAGATATTAAGAAGAGGTTGCAAGAATACACAGAAGAACTATGCAAAAAAGGCCTTAATGACCCAGATAACCAGGATGGTATGATCACTCACCTAGAGCCAGACACCTGGAGTGTGAAGTCAAGTCGGCCTTAGGAAGTATTACTACAAACAAAGCTTGAGAATATGATAGAATTCCAGTTGAGTAATCCTAAAAGATGGTGCTGTTAACCTGCTGCACTCAATATATCAGCAAATTGGAAAACTCAGCAGCAGTCACAGGACTTGAAAAGGTCAGGTTTTCATTCCATTGCCAAAGAAGGGCAATGAAAAGGAATGTTCAAACTACCATACAATTGCACTCATTTCACATGCTAGCAAAGTTATGCTCAAAATCCTTCACGCTAGGCTTCAGCACTACATGAACTGAGAACTTCCAGATGTACAAGCTGGGTTTTGAAGACGCAGAGGAACCAGAGATCAAATTGCCAACATTTGTCTGATCATGGAGAAAGTAAGGGAATTCCAGAAAAATATCTACTTCTGCTTCATTGACTATGCTAAAGTCTTTGTGTGAATCACAGTAAACTGTGGTAAAGTCTTAAAGAGGTGGGTGAAACAGCCCACCTTACCTATCTCCTGAGAAACCTGTATGTGGGTCAAGAAGCAACAGTTAGAACTGGACATGGAAGAACTATTGTTGCTGTTTTTCAGTCACTCAGTCATGTCCAACTCTTTGCAACCCCATGGACTGCAGCACACCAGGCTCCCCTGTTGCTCACAATCTCCTGGAGTTTGCTCAATTCATGCCCATTGAGTTCATGATGCCATCCAACCATCTTGTCCTCTGTTGTCCCCTTCTCCTCCTGCCTTCAATCTTTCCCAGTATCAGGGTCTTTTCCAATGAGTCAGCTCTTTGCATCAGGTGGCCAAAGTACTGGAGCTTCTGCTTCAGCATCAATCCTTCCAATGAATATTTAGGACTGATTTCCTTTAGGATTGACTGGTTTGATTTCCCATCCAAGGGATTCTCAAGAGTCTTCTCCAACACTGCAGTACAAAAGCATCAATTCTTCGGTGCTCAGCCTTTTCTGTGGTCCAACTCTCACACCCATACATGACTACTGGAAAAACCATAGCTTTGACTATATGAACCTCTGTCGGCAAAGTAATGTCTCTGTTTTTTAACATGCTGTCTAGGTTTGTAACAGCTTTTCTTTCAAGGAGCAAGCATCTGTTAATTTCATGGCTGTAATCACTGTCCGCAGTGATTCTGGAGCCCAAGAAAATAAAGTCTGTCACTGTTTCCATTGCTTTCCCATCTATTTGCTATGTAGTGATGGGACTGGATGCCGTGATCTTTGAATGCCATGGAAGAACTGTCTGGTTCAAACTTGGGAAAGGAGTACGTCAAGGCCGTATGTTGTCACTCTGTTTATTTAACTTGTATGCAGAGTACATCATGAAAAATGCCAGACTGGATGAATCACAAGCTGGAATCAAGATCACTTGGAGAAGTATCGACAACCTCATATATGCAGATGATGCCATTAGGAACTAAAGAGCCTCCTGATGAGGGTGAAAGAGGAGAGTGAAAAACTTGGCTCGAAATTCAACATTAAAAAAACTAAGATCATGGCATCCTGTCCCATCATTTTATGGCCAATAAAAGGGGAAAATCAGATGCTGTGATAGATTTTATTTTCTTGGGCTCCAAAATCACTGCAGAAGGGGACTGCAGTCATGAAATTAAAAGTCATTGGCTCCTTGCAAGAAAAGCTATGACAAACCTAGACAGAGTATTAAAAAGCAGAGGCATCACTTTTTTTATAGGTCCATATAGTCAAAACTATGGTTTTTCCAGTATTTGTGTACAGATGTGAGTGTTGGACCATAAAGAAGACTGAACACAGAAGAACTGAGGCTTTCAAACTATGGTGCTGGAGAAGACGCTTGAGAGTCCCTTGGACTGCAAGGAGATCAAACCAGTCAATCCTAAAGGAAATCAGTCCTGAATATTCATTGGAAGGACTGATGCTGAAGCTGAAGCTCCAATAATGTGGCCACCTGATGCAAAGAGCTGGCTCACTGGAAAGTCCTTGATGCTGGGAAAGACTGAAGGCAAAAGGAGAAGAGGTTGGCAGAGGATGAGATGGTTGGATGGCATCACTGACTCAATGGACACGAATCAGAGCAAACTCTGGGAAATGGTGTAGGACAGAGGAGCCTGGTGTACTGTAGTCCTTGGTGTTGCAAAGAGTCAAACACAACTTAGGGAATGAAAAACCACTGTCCAGTTATTAACATCAGAAGTTGGTTACCCAAAGGAGCTCATCTTCTGTTCCATCAAATAAAAACACGACACAAATACACAATGTTAATTGGGTAAGAAGGTCAGACATTGGCTCCATGGGCCCAGTGGTTTATAAAACAGGCCAAAAAAGGTCATCAGACACTGCTTTGGACTCTCAGAATCAGGTGTTAAGACGAAATTATAGTCTTTGAGCCAGACTCCTTCTGCATCTTTCTCCTCTATTTCTGTTGGTCTATTTGGACTGTGCTTTGTTGGTGAGCTTACTTGTTAATTAAAAATTTTCTGTTGCTTACATTTTGAACTATTTCAATGATAAAGAAAAGCTCAGAAACAACATAATGGAAATCTGTGTATGCAATACCAAGACTGAACAAATGTTAAAATTTAGATTCTGTTTTTTTGAGAATGAACACAATTGAGGCAAAGTCAAGACTCTAGTTACATGGTAGACAGGCCGTTGGGTTATACCCAACGACCCACACCTGTGTAAAGTCCCCTCTGCAGAACCTGTGACTTCTTTCTAATTGACAGAATGTGGCAAAGATGATGCAATGTCCCTCTTTTAATCAGATTATGCTACACGGCAAAGGCTAAAGGATTTTGTAGATATGATTAAAATCCCTAACTAGTTGACCTCAAGTTTACCCAAAGGGAGATTATTCTGTTTGGACCTCATTTAATAAGGAAGTAAAAATAAAAGTTAGTCGCTCAGTCATGTCCAACTCTGTGGCCCCATGGACTGTACTCCACCAGGCTCCCCTTTTCATGGAATTCCCCAGGCAAGAATAATGGAGAGGGTTGCCATTTCCTTCTCCAGGGGATCTTCCTGACCCAGGGATCGAACCAAGTTCTCCCACACTGCAGGCAGATTCTTTACCATCTGAATCACCAGGGAAGCCACCATTTAATTAGGGGGCACCTTAAAAGGGAAGCAGGGAATAAAAGACTTGTAAAGACTGAGAACCTCTCTCTTCATCACTGGCTTTGAAAAAACAAGCCGCCTGTATTCTACAGTTGCAAAGAAATGAACTGTGCCAATAACCAGAGGGAGCTTGGAAGCAGATTTGTTTCTAACTGAGGTTCCTAAAGAGAACACATTGTGGTTAACACTTTGATTTCAGCCTCGTGAGACCCTGCTCAGAGAACCTAGGAAAACTTTGCCTGATTTCTAACCTACAGAGACTGTAAGATAGTAACCTGGCATCAGTTTAAGCTATGAAGTTTGCAGTAATTGTTACTCATAGATTAAAAAAAAAGAAAAACCTAATACAAGCCCTGATCTCATTTCTTCATCTCCTTCCCCAGGGTATCCCATTAAATGATGTTCAGCTTTACTAGAAGGAAGGGAAATACAAATTTACATAAGGAGATGCCATTTCATACTCTTTAAAATTGACAAAAATCAAAATGCCTAGCAACCCAATGGAGTAATAAGAAGTGTCACGTATTGGAAGTGGGAATGAAAACTGGTAGAACCATTTCACAGAGGTTTATGATGCTTTTGTGACCTAACAAGTTAACTTTTAACAGCTTTTAATACTTTTTACTACATATATTCTGCGTGAAAGTGAAAGTCACTCAGTCGTGTCCAACTGTTTTCTACCCCATGGACTGTAGTCCGTGGAATTCTCCAGGCCAGAATACTGAGGTGGGTAGCCTTTCCCTTCTCCAGGGGTTCTTCCCAACCCAGGGATTGAACCCAGGTCTCCCACATTGCAGGCAGATTCTTTACTAGATGAGCCATCAGGCAAGGCCAAGAATATTGGAGTGGATAGCCTATCCCTTCTCCAGTGGATCTTCCAACCCAGGAATCAAATTGGGGTCTCCTGCATTGCAGGCGGACTCTTTACCAACTGAGCTATGAGAGACTGAAGTAAAAGTCACTCAGTCATGTCTGACTTTTTGTGACCTCATACACTACACAGTCCATGGAATTCCCCAGGCCAGAATACTGGAGTGGATACCTTTCTCTTCTCCAGGGGATTTTCCCGACCCAGGGATCAAACCCAGGTCTCCGCATTGCAGGTGAATTCTTTACCTGCTGAGCCACAAGGTTTGCCATAGATTTTATTTTAATGTATATTATTCAGAAACATTTGGTATTTTTGAGTGTTTTAAATTTAAAGTAAGTAGCATACTTTAGTAACTTGATTTTTTACTTAATATTCTGATATTAAAATTCATCTACTTTTATACTTAACAGATTCTTCTTTTTAACTCAGTAAAATATTCCATTATACTACAATATACCACAGTTTATTCATTCTTCAAACTATACTGGGGCAACCACACCTGTATTCATCTTAGGGGCAGTTTCCCTAGTGATTACACTAAAAGTGAAAATTTAAATAAGGCTGAGCATCGCTTTGTGTGTTTTTGGTCATTCTATCTTCTTCTTTGCTAAATGCCTTTTCATGTTTTTACCCATTTTCCTGCAGGGTAGTTATTATTTTCCTTGTTGACTTAAAGGGTTACTACAAAGCTAGTGGAGGTGATGGAATGCCAGTTGAGCTATTTCAAATCCTGAAAGATGATGCTGTGAAAGTGCTGCACTCAATATGCCAGCAAATTTGGGAAACTCAGCAGTGGCCACAGGACTGGAAAAGGTCAGTTTTCATTCCAATACCAAAGAAAGGCAATGCCAAAGAATGCTCAAACTACCGCACAATTGCACTCATCTCATACACTAGTAAAGTAATGCTCAAAATTCTCCAAGCCAGGCTTCAGCAATACGTGAACCATGAACTTCCTGATGTTCAAGCTGGTTTTAGAAAAGGCAGAGGAACCAGAGATCAAATTGCCAACATCCGCTGGATCACTGAAAAAGCAAGAGAGTTCCAGAGAAACATCTATTTCTGCTTTATTGACTATGCCAAAGCCTTTGAAAACTTTGGAAAATTCTGAAAGAGATGGGAATACCAGACCACCTGACCTGCCTCTTGAGAAACCTGTATGCCGCTCAGGAAGCAACAGTTAGAACTGGACATGGAACAACAGACTGGTTCCAAATAGGAAAAGGAGTATGTCAAGGCTGTATATTGTCACCCTGCTTATTTAACTTCTATGCAGAGTACATCATGAGAAACGCTGGACTGGAAGAAACACAAGCTGGAATCAAGATTGCCGGGAGAAATATCAATAACCTCAGATATGCAGATGACACCACCCTTATGGCAGAAAGTGAAGAAGAACTAAAGAGCCTCTTGATGAAGGTGAAAGTGGAGAGTGAAAAAGATGGCTTAAAGCTCAATATTCAGAAAACAAAGATCATGGCATCCAGTCCCATCGCTTCATGGGAAATAGATGGGGAAACAGTGGAAACAGTGTCAGATTTTATTTTTGGGGGGCTCCACAATCACTGCAGATGGTGACTGCAGCCATGAAATTAAAAGACTCTTACTCCTTGGAAGGAAAGTTATGTCCAACCTAGATTGCATATTCAAAAGCAGAGACATCACTTTGCCAACAAAGTTCCGTCTAGTCAAGGCTATGGTTCTTCCTGTGGTCATGTATGGATGTGAGAGTTGGACTGTGAAGAAGGCTGAGCGCTGAAGAATTGATGCTTTTGAACTGTGGTGTTGGAGAAGACTCTTGAGAGTCCCTTGAACTGCAAGGAGATGCAACCAGTCCATCCTAAAGGAAATCAGTCCTGGGTATTCATTGGAAGGATTGATGTTAAAGCTGAAATTCCAATACTTTGGCCACCTGATATGGAGAGCTGACTCATTTGAAAAGACCGTGATGCTGGGAAAGATTGAGGGCAGGAGGACAAGGGGATGACAGAGGATGAGATGGTTGGATGGCATCACCGACACAGTGGACATGGGCTTGGGTGAACTCCAGGAGTTGGTGATGGACAGGGAGGCCTGGCATGCTGCAGTTCATGGGGTCGCAAAGAGTTGGACCTGGCTGAGCAACTGAACTGAACTGAACTATATATTTTGGCTCTCAATCTCACCAGTTTTATGCATTACAGGTGGATTATCCATTCATTCCCTGTCAAAAAAATATTTACAGTGAACCTGGTTTTCTCACCTGAAAAATGTGGATTATACCATGTACCTCACAGATAAATGACATGACATCCATGCAAGTTTCTGCTCCCATGCCAGAGACACTTTAGATGTTCAGTGAATGTGAGTTTCCTCCTTCTCCTTAAGGATCTTCTGGATACAGGAATAAGGCAGTGCCTAAAAGAATGGACTGGAATTGGACTGATGTCTTGCTGAATCCCAGTGTCACTGCTTGCCAGTCTTGTGATCTTGGACCACACTGCTTTAAGTCGTCTAAGCCTCAGTTTGCTCATTTGTAAAATACAGATCATAATGCTTGCTCTATAGAGTCGCCAACAAAGGTCCATCTAGTCAAGGCTATGGTTCTTCCTGTGGTCATGTATGGATGTGAGAGTTGGACTGTGAAGAAGGCTGAGCACTGAAGAATTGAATAAATAAAATAAATTAAATAAATAAATTGAATAAATTCTGAGGAATAAAGCTCTGTCTTCCACAGTGCCTATAAAACACTGAGCTATCAGAACAACAGCAACTGCTATCATTATTATTATTATTGTTAGGGAAGATGAGAATTGCAGAGAAATAACAAACAGAAGGTAGAATATGACAGTCTCCCTATGTGAGACACCAGCTAACTGGTGTCACAAGACAGAGGTGAAGGAGAGATTACATCCAGTCAAGGGCTGCTGGAAATTCAGGGAAGGCTTCACAGAGGAAATGTCATTTAAATGCAGCTTTGGGGGACCTCTTTGGTTGTCCCTGGTGGCTCAGACGGTAAAGTGTCTGCCTGCAATGCGGGAGACCCAGGTTCGATTCCTGGGTCGGGAAGATCCCCTGGAGAAGGAAATGGCAATCCACTCCAGCACTCTTGCCTGGAAAATCCCATGGACAGAGGAGCCTGATAGGCTACAGTTCATGGGGTCGCAAAGAGTCGGACACGACTGAGCGACTTCACTTTCACTTGGTGGTCCAGTGGCTAAGACTCCGAAATCCCAGTGCAGGTGGGCTGGGTTCCATCCCCGGTCAGGGACACAACGAAGACAGAGGATCCCAAGTGCTGCAAGACCCAAGCAGTGAGATAAACAAATAAAAGAATATTTTAAAAATGCAGCTTGGAAGAAGGGTGGGTGGGATATAGATAGTCAAACCTGAGGAGAAAGAAAATTTTGCAAATAAAACCAAAAAATGCCAGGGTATTAAGCAAAATAAAGAAACAAACAAAGAAAACTCCTAGTATTCCAGCTGTGCAGAAGTGTGGGATAACCTGAAAGGGGCTGTCGACATCCTGAAAAGGAACATCAAGACCAGATCAATGGAAGCTCTTGGATGGCTTAGGACTCTGAAGTCAGAATGTGATCAAAGCGCATTTAATCTTTGGAGATATCAAAGTATGATACATTCTGCATGAAATAGAATCCCATGCCCTAAAAAAGGCCCTTGCTGGGTAACCACAGAGTGCTTTGGGCTATGGGATCACACTTGTCACCCAGAAGTCCATGAACGAGTGCCCGGAGGTGGCAGTGGGGAGGACTGGGGACAGTGCCTGTGACTGAGATAAAGGAGTCCAGCAGGTGTGTTCATGGAATCAGGCCCTGGGTCAGCGGCCTATGGAATCCAGCTTGGAGCTACTCATTGACTCCCATCCCGCACTAGGAGTCAACCAGATATGCATGTTTCCTCTCTTACATGGGATCAGTTCTTAAATAGGATCCAGAAAAGGCAAAGTGTACAGTCTTCTTATAGACAAACCTGGTGGCTCAGTCAGCAAAAGAATCGCTTGCAATGAGGAGATGCAGGTTCGATCCTGGGTCGGGATGATCCCCTGGAGGAGGAAATGGCAATGCACTCCAGTCTTCTTGCCTGGAGAATCCCATGGACAGAGGAGCCTGGCGGGCTACAGTCCATGGGGATGTAAGAATCAGACAGGACTTAGCAACTAAACCACGTACCACCATGGGTCCAGATAATAGTTTCATGAATATTTTCCTTTAAATGTGGGTGAAACACATTTATCTTCAGAAAGTTTGGCTTTGGACAAAATGTGCACCACCAATTGGCCATTTAAATCATAGAATTTGGCTGTACCAAAATATATTGGATTTACAATGATCTTTGTTTCTTGTGTTTTATCTAGATTTTTTTCCTGTTTACTATCACATTATTGTTAACTTCAAAAGGTGTTTTGGGTCTTTCTTACATGAGGAATCTAAAATATTCAAACTCAGAGGAGCAGAGGGTAGAATGGTGGTTCCCAGGGGCTGGGGGGAGATGGAAATAGGGAGGTATTAGTCAAAAGGTACAAAGTTTTACTTAAACGAGATGAATACATCTTAGAGAGCTACGGTGCAGCATAGAGCCAATAGTTAAAAAATACTGTACTGAAAATTTATGAAGAGAGTAGATATTATGTTAAATGTTCCTATACAGAAAAAAATTATAAGTACAGAGGGTGAGAAGAAACTTTTGGAGGTGATGGATAAGTTTATGACATAGATTGTAGTGATGGCTTCATCAGTTCAGTTTCAGTTCAGTCGCTCAGTCGTGTTCGACTCTTTGTGACCCCATGGACTGCAGCACGCCAGGCCTCCCTGTCCATCACCAACTCCCAGAGTTTGCCCAAACTCATGTCCATTGAGTTGGTGATGCCATCCAGCCATCTCATCCTCTGTCGTCCCCTTCTCCTCCTGCCCTCAATCTTTCCCAGCATCGGGGGCTTTTCAAATGAATCAGTTCTTCGCATCAGGTGGCCAAAGTACTGGAGTTTCAGCTTCAAAATCAGTCCTCCCAATGAACACCCAGGACTGATCTCCTTTAGGATGGACTGGTTGGATCTCCTTGCAGTCCAAGGGACTCTCAAGAGTCTTCTCCAATGCTACAGTTCAAAAGCATCAATTTTTCAGTGCTCAGCTTTCCTTATAGTCCAACTCTAACATCCATACATGAATACTGGAAAAACCATAGCTTTGACTAGATGGACCTTTGTTGGCAAAGTAATGTCTCTGTTTTTTAATATGCCGTCTAAGTTGGTCATAACTTTCCTTCCAAGGAGTAAGCGTCTTTTAATTTCATGGCTGCCGTCACCATCTGCAGTGATTGTGAAGCCCTGAAAAATAAAATCTGACACTGTTTCCCCATCTATTTCCCATGAAGTGATGGGACCGGATGCCATGATCTTCGTTTTCTGAATGTTGAGCTTTAAGCCAACTTTTTCACTCTCCTCTTTCACTTTCATCAAGAGGTTCTTTAGTTCTTCTTCACATTCTGCCATAAGGGTGGTGTCATCTGCATATCTGAGGTTATTGATATTTCTCCCGGCAATCTTGATTTCAGCTTGTGCTTCCTCCAGCCCAGCATTTCTCATGATGTACTCTGCATATAAGTTAAATAAGCAGGGTGACAATATACAGCCTTGAAGTACTCCTTTTCCTATTTGGAACCAGTCTGTTGTTCCATGTCCAGTTCTAACTGTTGCTTCCTGACCTACATATAGATTTCTCAAGAGGCAGGTCAGATGGTCTGGTATTCCCATCTCTTTCAGAATTTTCCACAGTTTATTGTGATCCACACAGTCAAGGCTTCGGCATAGTCAATAAAGCAGAAATAGATGTTTCCCTGGAACTCTCTTGCTTTTTCCATGATCCAGCAGATGTTGCCAATTTGATCTCTGGTTCCTCTGCCTTTCCTAAAACCAGCTTGAACATCAGGAAGTTCACGGTTCATGTATTACTGAGGCCTGGCCTGGAGAATTTTGAGCATTACTTTGCTAGCATGTGAGATGAGTGCAGTGTTGTGGTAGTTTGAGCATTCTTTGGCACTGCCTTTCTTTGGGATTGGTTTCATTGATGTATATTTATCTTCAAACTCATCAGGTTGTATACATTAAATATCTATGAAAGTATTGGTCGCTCAGTCATGTCTGACTCTGCAACCCCATTGACTGCAGCCTGCCAGGCTTCTCTGTTCATGGAATTCTCTAGGCAGGAATACTAGAGTGGGTTGCCATTTCCTCCTCCAGGAGCTCTTACCAACCCAGGGATCAAACCCCCAACTCCTGGCAGGTGGATTCTTTACTGTCTGAGCCATCAGGGAAGCCTTGAAATATGTATAGATTTTTATATGTCAATCACAACTTAATAAAGTGGTTTAAAAATGCTTTGTTCTTATATTATTGTTTTGTTAACAACTGAACATTCCAAAACCTATTTATTTATTCATAAGACAACTGACTTTCAAAAGATAATGAGATCCAGCTGCAAAACTGTATGTATTCAAATTATGAGTCTGAGGTTAGAAGCATGCCTATTTTTTTTAAAAAAAAGCAAGTTCTAGGCTTCAGCACGCTGAATGCCTTTTCTCAACCAGGAAATGATGAGTAATTCTGTTAGCAAAACCAGACGGGCATCATGCCACAAGAAATGTTTATCCCTTCACCTCCATCACCTGTTAGAAAAAAATCCAAAGACATTTCTAAAGGAAAGACGGAGAGCGTTGACAAAGAAGTTACCCTATTGCTGTCCTTGGTCTAAAACGATTCTGCTGGTGTTGACTGCCCAGTGAGTGCAGATGGAGCTGAAACGATCTTTTCGAGACCAGCAGCTCTTCTTCATTTTCTGCCAGGACTTTTGTAGTATCTGGCAAGAAGTAAGTAAACAGCAGGTGTGTTCATCATTATCAATTGATTTTTGAGAGCCATTTCTTAAGAGCCATTTCAACATTTCCTCTCATTCTAACCTAATTGGTAGACAGCATAGGAAGCTTTTTAAAACAATGCTATTGTAATGAAAGCTTATTTATCCAGGACTTTATGAACAATGATTAAATTTTTAAAAATATTTATGTGTCTGCATCAGTTCTCAGTTGCAACACGTGTGATCTTCTCTGCAGTGCGTGGGCTTAGCTGCCCTGTGGCATATGGGATCTTAGTCCCCTGACCAGGGATAGAACCTGTGTTCCCTGCACTGAAAAGCAGATCCTTAACCTCTGGACCACCAGGGAGGTCCCCACAATGACTAATTAATCTGACTACCGCAACCTCTTTTAAGACAGAAGATAAAGCAGTATGAAATGGATGAGTTGATAGCTAGCTTTTAATTCTTTATCTCAAATGACTTTCTGGCTGGATGTTTCATGAAAACGTGCTATCTTTTACAAAACAGGGAGATGGGTCTCTGAGAAGTTCCTTGACTTCTTCTAGTACAGAGTAATGGTGGTTCTAACCAGAGACACAAGTCTTAGGACTCCTCATCATATATGTCTGTTGTCTGTCAATTTATGATTTGCAAAGGACACTTGAAATGCTATTTCTCATCAAGAGACTTTTATCTTTGTCAATAAATTAACTGAGGCAATTTTAAATATTCCTATCAATTTGCTGTAATTTTCCCTAAGTAGCTGCTCCAGATGGTGCGTTAGAGACCAGAACACAGGGTATGAAATGTTTTCAGGATACAATGCCATCTCTAATAATACTTCCTTCTAGATAACACGGCCAACCTTTTTCCTTCCTAATACTGTCTAATTAACCAAGAAGGGAGCTGCCAGTAGGAAAATTCCAATGTTCCCCTTCAGAATTGGGGCTTTTTATACAGACTTCAGCACCTGCAAACCTTGGGGAAAACACAGCTCACAGTAGTGAGCAATTTGGCCTTGCTGGTAAAGAAAACATCACACTTCTCATCAGTTTCATTTAGAATTGAACTCAAGTCATTGTTTTGAAGATAATGACAAGTTGCATCATTGATATTTTATGATACGGTTCCAGGGGGCACAAAGCAAACACTGAGGCCCGGACACTTTCCTCTCGTGTTTTGCTCTGTGTTTTGTTTTTGTCTTCCTTTGGTCCCAGTCCTAAGAATCCTTAGCTTGAGCACAGGACTCTTTTGAAAAAGTAAGTCTCTGCTCAGATCTGGTTTATAGGCTCATCCTTGTGGTCACGTCCCGGACGTTTTAGAAACGAGACGGCATATGTGGGCCCCTCAAGGGGCCTGACTTGCACAGTCTTCTCAGGTTGCCTTCTGCAAAATTTCCCTAGTACTTTCTCTTCTTCCCATGAAATTCAACACTATTAGCCTCAGGTCCTTAAAAAATGGAAGAGGCTTGTGGCTGGGCAGCGTCCACAAAGAAGGAACTGGAACCCATTGTCTCCCATCCTTGGCCTTGGGCAGCGCACTCTTCACTGCTGGCAGAGGGAGCTCATGACAGATGGGACGTTAACCACCACTTTCGGAATACAACTTGGCTGTGTCCGGGCCCCGTTTTCAGTTTCTTGGCAGCTTGTTTTGGTAAAAATAAGTCATCAGCGTGAGACGAGTATAGAAGCATCATGTGAATGAGAAAGGTATGCACTGTAACTGCCTTGTCTGTGATCCAAGATGAGATCTTGCATAGACCTTCTCCTGCCCCACCCAAATCTCTGATGTAATTTAAACAGTCTAACCTGAACACTGAAAAGTCCTTCTGGGATTAGAAAACAATTCTCAGGGATTTCACTGACAGTCCAGTGGTTAATACTCCGTATTTCCACTGCAGGAGTCATGGGTCTGATCCCTGGTTGGGGAACTAAGTTCCCACCTGCCATACGGCCAAAAAAACCAAAAGAATTCTCATTTGGATGCAAAGCCCTGTCTCTGACCATCCTTCTCTCTGGGTCTTCTCCTAAGATGGTGCTGTTGGTATAGGAGGTGGAAAGGGGTGGCCACACGACTTCTTGAGTTTGGGGAGAAAGGAGTACTCTGATCTTGTGTTGAATCTGGAGTGTGATCTGGCAACATCTTCCAGCCTCTGGCATGATGTCGCTTGATCAACTGCTTCGAAACCTGCTGCCCAGGGCCAAGGAGCTCATGGTTCCGTGTTCTGGGCAATGCTTCCAGGCGGCACCGGTCAGCTCTCACAGGCGGGCTCAGTGTCTCTGCTTCTTCCACTGCCTGCTGATTCCCCAGTCTTCCTTTTATCCTCCATGTGGTCTACCCTTAGCCTCTGTGTGAGTCACACTGGCCCATTCTACCAGCCCCATGGCAGCTCCACGGGCCCTCAACACGGGAAGGAGAGTGCCGTGGGAAGCCGTTTTCTCTACCTGACAGCACCGTACCTCCAGCTTTATTTGGATGGACTGTTCCTTGCCTAATAGGTGACCCAAATGAACAAGAGTCCACGCGCTGAGTTTAGATAACAACTTTCCGAAGGAAGACTCAGGACATGTTTATCAGGCCATCTCGCTCCCCTCTCTCTCCCTTTTCCTCAGCATCTCATGGCCTTTGCATCATCATCTCAGGGCTGGAAAAGGGCAACTTTCCCGCTCCTCCTCTGCTCTGTCTGCCCCTTCATAAAACTCTAAGCCGAAGAAAAAGATAAACGAATTGAGTTAATCCTTTCTTATGGTAGAATCCTTGCCAGAAAAGCCTTTGTTTTGCTTCATTTGAGTGACATGTCAAATATTTTTTAAAGCTCTAAGTGTTTTACTCTGTTTAGACTAAACCACGGTGTAACTGACAGAAGCTGAACATCAGGTGTCATTGTGTTGTCTGTCGTTAGCTTGTTTTGTGTTCCTTTTATAGAACATCTCAATCCCCTTCCCTCCCTCGGGCAGATGACTACCTGGAATGCCCTGGGAACGAGGCCACGCATTAGGAAAGTCAGAAGTATAAAAGCACGTACATAATTGTTAAATTCTTTCCCCCGTGACATTTATGCTGTCCCAAATCTTCATAGAAATCTACCAGAATAACTTTAATTCTTGATGCCGTTGTCTGGAGGAGGAAAGTAAGATTCACCTTTTAAAAAACAGATTTCACACTGAATCATACTGGCTCCAAAGACCAACCTCCTTTCCTGGGTGACGTGAAGTGAAAGTTGCTCAGTCGTGTCTGACTGTGCAACCCCATGGACTGTAGCCTGCCAGGCTCCTCTGTCCATGGGATTCTCCAGGCAAGAATATTTCAGTGGGTTGCTATTCCCTTCTCTAGGGGATCTTCCCAACCCAGGGATGGAACCCGCATCTGCTGCACCACAGGCAGATTCTTTACTGTCTGAGCCACCAAGGAAGACCAACCATGCTGCTTTGAATAGCTGGAAGTTTAGATACAGATCATGAGCCAAGAGCGGAGGTCAAAAAAGAACCATGTAAATGTCAGCAGCCACATGGACTACAGTATAGAGCCAAAGCAGAGACAAATGTGGTGTCCGATACCGTGGTCCCAGGCGATCTTGGAAGCTTGAAGGTGTAAGTAAATACCAGGCCATTCAGTAGAAGATCTGATTGCTTGTTTAATAATAAAAACAGAATCAGCCGATGACTTCATTAAAATGGGGCAGGCTTTGAGGCTCATTCTCTGAATTCTAGTTCAGCTGGGAAGCCCAGAGATCATTCCATAATCTTGTGGAGGAAGGAAGAATACATTCTGCTATTCTGACTTCTGTATCCCAGGCTTCCTACCAAGTCTCCGCTACTCAGGTCAATGTCCTACGATTGGCGTTTAGATAATTTAAAGATACTAGATACTGCATCTCAAGCCTGGTTCATTTTATGTGTATAAACACATGGTTGTGTTTTCAGTTGAAGAGTTTACTCCAAGCCCATTTCATTCTCCTCCCTTGTTTTTAATTGATATTATAAAGAATGGTAATGAATGAACAAGAAAGCTGGAGGAACAAAGAGCACCCATCTGTGGGCAGGGAGAGGAGGACATTCCTGCGTGAGCATGACCTCAATGGGGCGTTAGAAAGGGAGTGAGGTGGGAAGGACAGCCTTGGGAGAGGAGGTGGCCTGGTGTAGAGTGTGAGAGCCAGACTGGGTAAGAAGGGTGTGTTGGGGGGGTAGGAGTAGGAGCCTGGGAAGTCAGAGCCCTAAGAACATCAGGAGGGGGTCTTCCAGCAGGGACCCGGGGGTGCTGGAGCCCAGGTGTGGTGGGAGAAGCGTCCACATGGAGGAGAGGGTTATGACAGCAATCAAGAGATTGTTTACATACTGGGGAATCAATTAAAGAAGTAACCACGTTAAGGGTAGTGGGAAACAGATTTCTCCCCATCACAGAAGAGAGAAAACTAAACAAGTCCAGGGCTGTTGGACTGGAACTGAAAGTATCAGTGTGAACATTTGGTTTTTCAATATATATCAAGGTAGATAAGAGATACAAATAGATTTAAATATACCTACGAACACACACACACATATAGTCTGGCTGTCTGCTGACAGCATCTTGGTGAACTGATGCTCCAATACCTGTGAGTATCTAGTACTCAGACCTCATTTTTCAACACCGTTCTCCACAAAAAGAAGTCAAGTTTCTTGGAGGACTGGCCAATTCAGGGCTGAGGCAAGGAATGTACCTGATGAAACAGAAAGATCTTTTTTGTGTCCAAAACTAACAAGGTGCTCAAAGAATGGTGGGGGCACGTCAAAAGGACACAGGGGCTCCTACTGGCCATGCCTGGGACAATCTATCCTTCAAAATAAATAATCCTACTGGTAGATTATGGGTTTCCCTGGTGGCTCAAGGGTAAAGAATCTGCCTGCCAATGCAGGAGATGGGGGTTCAATCCCTGGATTGGGAAGATCCCCTGGAGAAGGAATGGCAACCCATCCAGTATTCCTGCCTGGGAAATGCCATGGACAGAGGATCCTGGTGGGTTACACAGTCTGTGGGGTCACATGACTTAGTGACTAAACAACAATAACACTGGTAGATGATAATCTATTGAAAAAACTAGGAAACTATGAGTCACACTGATAACTAAATAAGTTTCATGAATATTGGGGTATTTCTTCTCAAAGTACCTTTGCACGAAAGACTTATTAGTTACAAGGAGAAAGAGAGTCGCCTTGCATTGGAGAGTGTGGCAGAAGACACTTCAGTCAAGTGATCAAGGTGAACACCACCAGTAACAGGAGAAAGTGAAATGATGCCCCACCAATCAAATGCAGGGAGGAGACCTCACCATCACACTGGGATGTTCTCAACAAAGATGCAAAACCTGAATCTAATCACGAGGAAGTGACAGATTACTCTCCACTAAGGGACACTGTACAAGGTACATGCTTATCTTCAGAAGTGCCAAGGTCATGAACTTCAAGGAAGTGTGAGGAACAGTTCAGAGTAAAGGAGAATGAAGAGACCACTATGTGATTCTGAACAGGATCCACTGGCCATAAAGGGCATTCAGTTCAGTCACTCAGTCGTGTCTGAGTCTTTGCGACCCCATGGACTGCAGCACACCAGGCTTCCCTGTTTATCACCAACTCCCAGAGTTTACTCCAACTCATGTGCATTGAGTTGGTGATGCCATCCAACCATCTCATCCTCTGTCGTCCCCTTCTTCTCCCACCTTCAATCTTTCCCAGCATGAGGGTCTTTTCTAATGAGTCAGTTCTTCTCATTAGGTGGCCAAAGTACTGGAGCTTCAGCTTCAGCATCAGTGAATATGCAGCACTGATTTCCTTTAGGATTGAGTCTGGGACAATTAGCAAGGCAGGGGTTCTGGAGCCCAATGATAATTTTGTATCGACATCAATTTCCTGATTTGGAGGTGGTCTTATGGCTCTGTAAGATGCTGCTGTTTGTAGGAAATGCACCCTAAAGTGTCCTGCCATTATGGGGTGTAAGGTTGGTCTCACTATCAATGATTCGGAAAAAAAAGGTCTGTGCTATACTGACACGTTTCATGTGAAAAACAAATCTTTAAATAATATATTAGAAAATACATAAATATGTAAAGAAATTAAAATTTTTTTGATATTTAACATAAACTTCAGATCCTGGCATATTTATTCCTACAGCTATTATAGGTGATTAGACAAAGGTGTCTAGTCTGATTTGAAGCAGAAAAATGCAACTAGTGTGAAGCTTTAGGTTCAGTTTCTCTGAATTATTATTACTATTATTATCATTATTAATATTCAGTTTAAAATCATTGCAAAATGTACGGAAAAGTTGTAAGAACAGTACACCTTTAACAGTACCCCATAAACCTTTAAACTTCACCTAGATTCAACACTTGTTAACATTTTATGAGATTCAGTTTTTCCCCTGTTTTTTCTTTTATCTGAACTATCTTGTGATAAGTTGCAGACAACACACCCCTTTCCCCTTAAACCTTTCTGCCTCTATCTAGAGAGGCAAAATATATAAGATATATAAAATTTATTTAATTGGAGGCTAATTACTTTACAATACTGTGATGGTTTTTGCCATACACTGACACGAATCAGCCACAGGTGTACATGTGTCCCCCATCCCGAACCCCCCGCCCACCTCCCTCCCCATCCCATCCCTCTGGGTTGTTCCAGTGTACTGGCTTTGAGTGCCCTGCTTCATGCATCAAACTTGGACTGGTCATCTATTTCACATATCTTTATACAGAGCTATCTACCTATCTATATGCATGCGTGCATGCTCAGTTGCTTCAGTCATGTCCAACTCTTTGTGATCCTATAGACTGCAGCCCACCAGACTCCTCTGTCCATGGAATTCTCCAGGCAAGAATACTGGAGTGGGTTGCCATGCCCTCCTCCAGGGGAGCTTCCCGACCCAGGGATTGAACCTGTGTCTCCTGCATAGCAGGTGGATTCTTCACCACTGAGCCACTGCGGAAGCCCATGTATCTACCTATATATAGATATACACATATTTATATAAGTATATTCTTCTACATAACCACAGTACAATGATCAAATTCAGGAACTGCAGCATTGATATAATATAAAGAGTCCATATTTTAATTCTGACAATCATCCCAATAATTTCCATATTTCTTAGTGCAAGATCCAATCCAGGTTCAAGTATCACATTAGACTGTCATGTCCCCTTCATCTGAAACAGTCACCAGACTTTCCTTGTCTCTCGTGATATTGACAGTTGCTTTGTGAAGCTTCTCTCCATGTGGGCATGGTGTCTTTCTCTAGATTATTTTTCTTTTACTTCCTCTTTTCTTTGCCTTTATTATAACAGGTTTTCCCACCTGTTATAGATAGCCCTTTTTCTATGTTCTTGCATCCCACCAAATCCCAGAAATAGACAGTTGTTTTGCTGGGCAGATTGCTCAGTTCAGTTCAGTTCAGTCGCTCAGTCATGTCCAACTCTTTGCATGAGTTGCATGCACCGCATGCACTGCATACCCATGAACCGCAGCACGCCAGGTCTCCCTGTCCATTACCAACTCCCAGAGTCGACCCAAACCCATGTCCATTGAGTCAGTGATGCCATCCAACCATCTCATCCTCTGTCGTCCCCTTCTCCTCCTGCCCTCAATCTTTCCCAGCATCACGGTCTTTTCCAATGAGTCAACTCTTCACATGAGGTGGCCAAAGTATTGGAATTTCACCCTCAGCATCAGTCCTTCCAATGAACACCCAGGACAGATCTCCTTTAGGATGGACTGGTTGGATCTCCTTGCAGTCCAAGGGACTCTCAAGAGTCTTCTCCAATACCACAGTTCAAAAGCATCAATTTTTCAGTGCTCAGCTTTCTTTATAGTTCAACTCTCACATCCATACATGACCACTGGAAAAACCATAGCCTTGACTAGACGGACCTTTGTTGGCAAAGTAATGTCTCTGCTTTTTAATATGCTGTCTAGGTTGTTCATAACTTTCCTTCCAAGGAGTAAGCGTCTTTTAATTTCATGGTTGCAATCACCATCTGCAGTGATTGTGGAGCCCAGAAAAATAAAGTCAGCCACTGTTTTCACTGTTTCCCCATTTATTTGCCATGAAGTGATGGGACCGGATGCCATCATCTTAGTTTTCTGAACGTTGAGCTTTAAGCCAACTTTTTCACTCTCCCCTTTCACTTCATCAAGAGGCTCTTTAGTTCTTCTTCACTTTCTGCCATAAGGGTGGTGTCATCTACATTATCTGAGGTTATTGATATTTCTCCTGACAATCTTGATTCCAGCTTGTGCTTCTTCCAGCCCAGTGTTTGTCATGATGTACTCTGCATAGAAGTTAAATAAGCAGGGTGACAATATACAGCCTTGACGTACTCCTTTTCCTATTTGGAACCAGTCTGTTGTTCCATGTCCAGTTCTAACTGTTGCTTCCTTACCTGCATACAGGTTTCTCAAGAGGCAGGTCAGGTGGTCTGGTAGTGCCAACTCTTTCAGAATTTTCCACAGTTTATTGTGATCCACACAGTCAAAGGCTTTGGCATAGTCAATAAAGCAGAAATAGATGTTTCTCTGGAACTCTCTTGCTTTTTCCATGATTCAGAGGATGTTGGCAATTTGATCTCTGGTTCCTCTGCCTTTTCTAAAACCAGCTTGAAAGCCTGGGTTGGAGAATTTTAAGCATCACTTTACTAGCATGTGAGATGAGTGCAATTGTGCAGTAGTTTGAGCATTCTTTGTCATTGCCTTTCTTTGGGATTGGAATGAAAACTGACCTTTTCCAGTCCTGTGGCCACTGCTGAGTTTTCCAAATTTGCTGGCATATTGAGTGCAGCACTTTCACAGCATCATCTTTCAGGATTTGAAATAGCTCAACTGGAATTCCATCACCTCCACTAGCTTTGTTCATAGTGATGCTTCCTAAGGCCCACTTGACTTCACATTTCAGGATGTCTGGCTCTAGATGAGTGATCACACCATTGTGATTACCTGGGTCGTGAAGATCTTTTTTGTACAGTTCTTCTGTGTATTCCTGCCACCTCTTCTTAGTATCTTCTGATTCTGTTAGGTCCCTATCATTTCTGTCTTTTGTTGAGCCCATCTTTGCATGAAATGTTCCCTTGGTATCTCTAATTTTCTTGAAGAGATCTCTAGTATTTTCCATTCTATTGTTTTCCTCTATTTCTTTTCATTGATCACTGAGGAAGGCTTTCTTATCTCTCCTTGCTATTGTTTGGAACTCTGCATTCAAATGGGTATATCTTTCCTCCTCTCCTTTGCTTTTTGCTTCCCTTCTTTTCACAGCTATTTGTAAGGCCTCCTCAGACAGCCATTTTGCTTTTTTGCATTTCTTTTCCATGGGAATGGTCTTGATTCCTGTCTCCTGTACAATGTCATGAACCTCCATCCATAGTTCATCAGGCACTCTGTCTATCATATCTAGTCCCTTAAATTTATTTCTCACTTCCACTGTATAGTCATAAGGGATTTGATTTAGGTCATACCTGAATGGTTTAGTGGTTTTCTCCACTTTCTTCAATTTAAGTCTGAATTTGGCAATAAGGAGTTCATGATCTGAGCCACAGTCAGCTGCTGGTCTTGTTTTTACTGACTGTATAGATTGTTCACAACATACAATTTATTCTAATTTTTTAAAAATTTGCTGGATGAACCATGGATCAATCTCTGAGAAGTTTCAACAATTTAGAATTGTATGAGGACCACAAACAGATTTGTTGAAAAGAACTCAGTTCACAGTTGGAATGAACTCTTTATCACTGACTAAAGAACTACGATAACTCTATACAGCAAGGTACAGATTATGGGCTCACGAACCATCACACCCACAGTATGAGATCGGTGTTAATTACCAACTGCGTCTTTCTAGACCACCTCTAAACCTCTTAGCCTGGAGGAATCAGAGTACGGATTCTGTTCCAAAGGGTCTTCATCGTGTTGACTCCTTGTTGAGCTCTCACACTGGTTCCTTCCTTAATAACAGTGCACTGCTGTGTTGTAAGGAGACGTGTAATATATAACGTGAAAAGACAGACAACTAATTGTAAGGAAAGATAAAACAACCTGAGACCAAAGGAGCTATTAAGTGGGCTTCATTTCAGGGAAGGCAGGGTGAGGTGGGTAGGAATATGCTAAGTAGAGAAACAGAATATAATGTGCTAATTATGTAACAAAACATCCACCTCATTTAGCAGTGTCATAACCTCAAGGTTCTCACAGTCTTTTCATGCCTGCCAATATGGGTAACTGTTAGCTTATAAACCGTGAACATGGTAATGGACAATTTAATAATATTGGGAATATGTGTCTGGCTGGAAGAATTGTGCCCTAATCATCTGCATATTTCCCCTCGATATCCAGATAAATTATACTATATATAAAACCTAGCAGTATTAGTACACATATCCTTCTACTAAAACAACTCTTAGCTTGCCAGATGGAAAGGTCATTGAATAAACATTTAAACAAGCATTTAACGACATTAATATTATTTGCTAATATTTTAAAAGTGCTCTCCAATGAATAAGGGCATTTTGTTTTAATCAGCTTCAGATGCACAACACAGGACTTCAGAGAGTTTAGCTAGGCCTGCCTCCCTTTGGCTTCTGAGTCTGTGCTGCCACCTGGTGCTCTCTGAGGGCCTCAAACTTGGACACAAATGAGTTCGGTATTTCCTGCGGCCTGCTGGACATTAAACAGGGTGTGTCTCTCACTGCAGCCTCTCCCTGTCTCGCTGAAGACGCCGCATCTTCTCACCCCGGACTTTCCTATTCCTGCTACTGTTCCCAACACTGGGCACAATGCTGACACACCCAGTGCCTGACTCATCGATGCCTCTTAGCTGAATGAATGAATGACGCTTGTTATCCAGGCTAGAAAACGTGAAGCCATTTTTAATGGCTGCTTCTTTTCTGCCCCCATCAAATGGTCAAGACTCTCTTTACCTTCTGCCACCCCTTAGTTTAAATCTTTACAGTGTCACGTCTAGACTAATTCTCACTTATGTGCCTCCTCTTCCAACTGAAATCTCCCCCTCTTCTTCTTTCTGCCAGTATCTTATTTTTCTTGAATGCCTGTTGCCTTTGCTTTCTGTACCAGAGATCTATAAGGAGGAGGTAGTCAAGAAGATAAGGCTTCAGTAGATATGGGTCTGAATACCAATTCTGTCCCTCACAAACTGGGTAAGTTAAACACATTAATCTCCTTAAACTTTAATTTCTTCATCTGTAAAATGGGAGTAAATAATCAGTTGTTCCAGGCATATAAACGTAAAGTGAGGCAGAGCAAGACTGGTTATTTTTAAATACTTCTTTCATCTGAGTCACTGGTCAAGGCAGAATAATATTTCTTAAAGAGAGAATTGCTCTTTTGTTTAGAAAATATTGTGTCTTTGGGTTTGAAAGGCAAACCTACATTTCTTATTCTCCTGCCACAGAAGTCTAGATCATGCAAAGAACTGAATTCAAAGAGAGCTAACGTTCTCTGCTGAATACAGTATTTGAAATCAGGTATCTCTAGCCAGCCCAGGAAAGAGGGCATAAGGTTGATGAGGCTGAAATATGGAGAGAAGGTGGGGAAGTAGAAGGGGACTTTGGAGGGAAAAGAAAGTATTCATTGTAAAATATTCAATCTTAGGCTATTTTCTATTCTGTACTTAATTTTTCCCTTTATTTTTTCTCTCTAACTTTCAGAAAAGTTTGTTGCTATAATATATGTGTGGGAGTGAGGTTTTAATTAATGAAGAAGAAGGGAAGACTTTCTGAGTGGGCTTAAGAGGGAAGAGGATCAGCATAAAAGGGATGGCTCAGAGGGGTGTGCTTTAGACTCAATTCAGGAGGGGGAATCTGGGGAGAGGAGGCAGGAGAATGTAACACTCACCACCCACTCTGTCTTCCTCAAGACACACTGAGGAAGCCTCCCAAGAAAAAGGAGCCCTGCCGCATTGCTGGTGGGAATGTAAATTCATGCAGTCATCATGGAGAACAGTACGGAAATTCCTTAAACAACTGAAAACAAAGCTACTACCACATGATCCAGCAATTTCAGTCCTGGGCATTTATGCAGAAAAGATGAAAACTCTTAATTCGAAAAGATAGATGCATCCCAATGTTCACAGGAGCTCTATTCACAATAGCCAAGACATAGAAGCAACTTAAGTATCCACTGACAGATGAATGAATAAAGAAGATGTGGTACCTATATATGGTGGAATATTATTCAGCCATTAGAAATGGAATAATGCTGTTTGCAGCAACATGGATGGACCTAAGTGAAGGAAGTCAGACCCAGAAAGACAAGTATCATATGCATCACTCATTTGTGGAATCAAAAAAATGGTACAAATGAACCAATTTACAAAACGGAAATAGATCACAGACACAGAAAACAAACTTACACTTATCAAAGGGGAAAGTGGAGGGGGATAAACTAGGAGTTTGGGATTAACAGATGCACATTACTATATATGACATGGATAAGCAACAGGGATTTACTGTATAGCACGGGGAACTATATGCAATATCTTTATATAAATATATACAACATCCTTATATATATAATGGAAAGAATCTGAAAAAGAAGACATATACATGTATTGTGTGTGTATATATATATATATATATATATACACACAGTATATTTATATGTGTGTATGTGTGCTCAGTCACTCAGTCGTGTCCAACTCTTTGCAACCCCATGGACTGTAGCCTGCCAGGCTCCTCTGCCCATGGAATTTTCCAGGCAACAATACTGGAGTGGGTTGCCACTGCCTACTTCAGGGGATCTTCGTGACACAGGGATCTAATCTGTGTCTCTTGTGTCTACCACATGGCAGGCAGATTCTTTACCACTGTATCATCTGGGAAGTCATGTATGTATATATATGCTCTCTCTCTCTATATATATATACATAGAGAGAGAGAGAGCATATATTTACGTATGTATATTTTCAAATGTAACTCATATGCATATGAAAATACATATAAATGTATATATATATTATACATACCTCATATATTACACCTACATATATATATATATATCTTTTTCAGATTCTTTCTGCTATAGGTTATTACAAGATGTTGAATATAGTTTCCTGTGCTATGCAGAAAATCCTTATTGCTATATATATATAACATGTATGTATATATATACGGAGAAGGCGGTGGCAACCCACTCCAGTGCTCTTGCCTGGAAGGTCCCATGGACGGAGGAGCCCGGTAGGCTGCAGTCCATGGGGTCGAGGAGAGTCGGACACGACTGAGCGACTTCACTTTCACGCATTGGAGAAGGAAATGGCAACCCACTCCAGTGTTCTTGCCTGGAGAGTCCCAGGGATGGGGGAGCCTGGTGGGCTGCCGTCTATGGGGTCGCACAGAGTCGGACACGACTGAGGTGACCTAGCAGTAGCAGCAGCATATATATATAGTGTGTGTGTGTATATATATACACATACACACATACACACATATGCATAATGTGGTTCCCTGATGGCTCAGCAGTAAAGAATCTGCCTACAATGAAGGAGATACAGAAGACGTGGGTTCGATCCTTAGATTGGAAAGATCGCTTGGAGGAGGGCATGGCAATCCACTCCAGTACTCTTGCCAGGAAAATCCCATGGACAGAGGAGCCTGGCAGGCTACAGTCCATGAGGCTGCAAAGAGTCGGACACAAGTTAGTGACTGAGCATGCATGCACAGAGCGTGCATAATACATATACATATAAAACTGAAGCACTTTTTTATATGTCTGAAACTAACACAACATTGTAAATCAACTATACTTCAATTTAAAAAAAGCCCACCTCCCCCCAATATTGTGTCAGACTTTGCACATTATGAAGGATAGAAGCTCCAGGCGTTTTATCTCAACATTAAAAAAACAGGCCCACAGAAAGCCAAAGGACATGGCACCAACTGAGTTACATTTGAAAATCAGTTCACGTGATGCCTAAGAGAAAGGAAGCACTCAAATAGAGTATGGTAAGAATAACAACTGTGTCACTATCGAGCCACTATCATTCCCATTTATTCAGAATCTTGTATGTGGGTGTCATAGTCCATCTCTTAAAGTGTTGAAGTGAATTTCTGATTATCTCTTCGTGTGCACTGGTATTTTTATCTCCACATGGGTTTCTCTCCAATACAGTTTAGACTCTAGAGACTGAAGGCCATCGCCGGGTTTTCTATATATGCTCCAAAGCTCCTAATCTGATATGCTGTACAGAATAAATTCTCAAAATACTTTTTGATTGAGCTGTCCCGGTGTGTGGCGCTAACTCTGCATTTACGTATTCCACTGATTCCATCCAGGAACAACCTGGACAACTTAACCTTTAGATGTTCTCCAACTCTCAGCTCCCTCCCCTTCCAAGCCTTTAAGGACGGGCTCCCCTGACAGAGAAATACATGCTTGTAGATTATACTTTTTGTCATTCTTGAAAATGCGGGCTGGGTTGAGATTTTCAATTATCAGCATGAATGCTTCACTGAAAATGGGGATCACTGTGGAAATGTTAGCCCAGTGAGGCTTCAGTTTGGAGCCTATCCAAGGACGTCCACGAGCAAAAGGACTTCCTCACTCAGCAGCTCTGTGCAGTGGTCTGTAAACCGGGATCCAGGCGGCCCTGCTGGTGTGAGGCTCCAGTGAGTTTATTCATGTGGGTGAGGCTGAAACGGCCTCTGTATAACCCCCCACAGATTTTTTTTTTTGCAATCTGTGCTTCTGAAAAGATGAATGTTTGACTTAGAGCTGGAGTCACCACCTGTGACACTGCTTACTTATTATCCACTGGAGTGGAGCATAGAGTAGTCTCTGTCCCCAAAGAATTAACATCTGAAGTAGGGGTCACAAGCAAGAGAAGGGGTGGGGAGAGGAGCAGGGGGCTTTGACATCTCTTGCTTCTGGTATGCCTAAGACTCATTCATTATTCAATAAAACAGTTTTGAACCTCTCAAGTTGTACTCATTTTCTTATCATTGAACAACAAGTTTATCAGTATAAAAATTTAATGCTATAGATAAGGCTGGAGAAGAAATATTTACTGTATCTAGGGAAAATTCAAGGGAAAAACCCTAAAAGCATTGTTTTCTAGATTACTAAAATCACAGATTTATTTTTTACCATATTTCACTTTATACTTTCATTAAAGTATAGTTGACTAATATTATATTAGTATACAACAAAACAATTCTATATTTTAATAGCTTATTCTCCCTACAGAGTTATTATAAAATATTGACTATATTCCACAAGCTACATAAAATCACAGGTTTTTTAAAATGTGCATTTAGAAGGCCTGAATTAAATATTTTTAAATTACAAAAAGTAAGTTACGACATAAACTATGTAGCTTAAGATTCAACATACATTTACTGCATTTGCTGAAGGCATAATATGTGCTTACACAGCTGAGGGTTTTTACATGCGGAGCCTCAGTTCGTCCACAAAACGCCTTATTATAAGAGAGCAATGTTTTCCAAAGTGGGGGATGAGGGTCACAGGACGGGAGATGGTTTCAGGTGGCGCAGCGAGTCTCTCAAATATCACAGGCAGTAAGAGAGTATCAGCAGACACGCTGAGGCATCGCGGGATGACTGAAGTTTAAAAACTCTGATGGAGACTAAGAATCGTCAGCCTGTTTCACAGGTGAGGAAGAATGCCAGGGAAAATGCAGTTATTTCCCCAGGGTTTAATCCAGAAAACATCAGAGCTGTGATGCATATTTATTCTCATTCGAAGACCAGGGCTGGCCTTTCATCCCTTTTCTTTTTGTTCTTAGTCATTAACTGTGAGGTATTTTAAAACAGAAAATATTTTACTGCAGTGGCATCAATCTCTTTACCTTCTTAAGAGAAATAAAACATTCCAGATATTGTCAGAGCACCACCCAGGCCTTTCCTTTCCCTTCCTCCCCAAAATAACTACTCTCCTGAAGTTGGAGCTTATCCTTTTACTTTTATCATACATGCAAATTACAAAAACAATATAAATAGAATCCCCCCCCCCCCAAAAAAATGAATCCTATAAAACGTGACGTCTTGTCACTGGGTTAGTAAAGCTAAGAGGAAGACTTGAGGAGGAGGAGGAGGGCAGGCGCCAACAATGGCCAGTGGTAGTAAACCATGAGGAAGAATTAGGTTTACAAAGTTACATAAATTGCATTTGTGCACATCCTTTGGCGATGTGTGTTTTTCTTCACTCAGCACTGCTTTGAGATTTCTCGTGTTGAAACACATCTTTGTAATCCATGCAAATGAGTCCATGTACTGCGGCTCCATTTCAAGAACTCTGCTTCTACTTTTTAAGAAAAGATTACAAATAGTGCTGCTATGAATACTACTGATCATGGTTCTGGGGCAGAGCTTCTGGTGACATCTGGGGCTGGATAACTCTTTGCTGTGGGGCTGCCTGTCCGTAATAAGATGTTTAGCAACATCCTTCGACTCTACCCACTAGATGCCAGTATCAACTACCCCATCACCCATCCACACTCCTCCCCTTGAATCATGATGACCAGAAATATCTCCAGACTTTGCCAAATGTCACTTGTGAGGCAAAATCTCTTCGTTTGAGAACCACTGCTCTAGAGGCTAGAGTGGAATTTCTGAAATGCTAAGTGTGTGCACCTTTAGCCTACTTCAGCACACTGCCAAATCGTCCTCTAAAGTTGCACTAATCTATACTTCCATCCAGGTGGGTGTTTGTTGTAGGGTTTTCATGGATACACTTCAACAAGTTAAGGCAGACAGACCCCTCTATCCTTGGTTTGCTAAAGGCAGTATCATGAATAGGAGTTTAAGTTTAGCAAAATAATTTTCCTGACTCAGTTGTCTCTATATTCATTAATGTGATGAATTTTATATTTTCTAAAGACATGTTATTCTGTTTTCCTGAGAAAACTTCTCACTGGTTCGGGTGGGCTTTTAAAAACACCATGTTGGATTTTGCTCAAAAGTGAGATTATCCAATAATTTTTCTTTCATTAATGTTCTTGTCTATTTCGTCTATTGAACACTTGAAATGTGGCTAGTCGACGTGAGAAACTGAAGTTTAAAGCTGATTTAATTTTAGTTAATTGAAATTTAAATAACTATGTATGGCTAGTGGCTTCAATATTGGAGAGCAAGTTCCAGAGTCACAAGAATGTGCTACCTACAGACATTACAAAGAGAATAAGAAAGTTCTTTTCTCTCCTTCTTTCCTGAACACAGTCCTAAAGATGTTGAGTGTGGGAGAGGGGGAGCCAGCCAGAGGGTCACAATCTGATCGGTTACAGGGAAGTCGCCTGAACACGTGATTATATTAAGGGATTGTTGTCTTGAAACATCACTGTGATTAAGATATTGTGGTTTGTTTTTCTTTTTGAAGAAAAAAAATTTATCTTTAAATAAGGGGTTTCCCTGGTGGCTCAGACAGTAGAGTCTCCCTGCAATACAGGAGATCTGGGTTTGCTCCCTGGGTTGGGAAGATCCCCTGGAGAAGGGATTGGCAACCCACTTCAGTATTCTTGCCTGGAGATTCCCATGGACAGAGGAGCCTGGCAGGCTACAGTCCATGGGGGTGGCAAAGAGTCGGACACAGCTGAGCAACTAACATTTATCTTTGATGTTGTTGCTCAGTCACCAATCGTGTCCGACTCTTTGCGACCCCATGGACTGCAGCATGTCGGACCTCCCTGTCCCTCATCTTTAGATATGCATAATGAAATGTTTGTGGATGAAATGGTATGATGCCATTAATTTGCTTCAGAATAATCCAGTCGTGTCTGGGAGGGGGGCAGCCCAGAGATACAGATGAAACAGGACTGGTTGTGAGTGGGTAACTACTGAAGCTGGGTGATAGGTGTTTGAAGGTTCATTAGATAGGCTGGCTTCCCTGGTAGCTCAGCTGGTTGAGCTCACTGCAAGAATCCACCTGCAATGCAGGAGACCCCGGTTTGATTCCTAGATCGGGAAGATTCCCTGGAGGAGGGCATGGCAAACCACTCCAGTATCCTTGCCTGGAGAATCCCCGTGGACGGAGGAGCCTTGCGGCCTACAGTCCATGGGGTCGCAAAGAGTCAGACACGACTGAGCAACTAAACATGCACACGTTCACATATGTTGAAAATATTTAATAACAGAGACTCTTTTAAAAAGAACTTCTTAAGTATTTGAATCTGTAGAAAGAAAGCTAGTATTTTTCTACCTTTGGCCAAAATCCTGCCTAAAACATGCAGTTAGATTTTCGTCTCAGTATGGCTTTAGCTGTATCATACCAGTTTTCATGTGTGATGGTTTTGTCCGCCTAAATATTTTCTCATTTTTGATTTAAAATTTTCTTTGATCTGTGAATTACTTAAATACATGATTTTAAAATGTCTAAATATTTTGGGGAGAGATTATTTTATTCCTTTTAAATTTTATAAATTTGCATTTAGACAACATGGTTGGTTATTCACTCTTTGAGTTTTTTTTTAGATTTGCCTTTTGGACAAGCATCTGGTCAGTTTTTGCTGATGTTTCAAGTGTACGTACTTAAAAAAGAATGTCTGGCTAGTGTTTAGCTCTATCCAGGTTCACTAAATCAAGTCTACTTTGTGTTTTTTATATATTCCATATCCTTACTAATCCTGCCTCAGACACACAATAGCACAAACAAAGGGAGGTGTGTTAAAACTAGAAATCACTCTGTTTTTTAAAACAATTTCTTTATGTAATTATGACAAAATTTTCTTTACTGTTAGGTTCACACAAGTTTAGAAATATAGCTTCCTGATGAATTATTCCTTTTATCATCTGCAACAAATATTTTTCTCTCTATATTCTTTCTTCCTAAAAGTCATTTTATGTATACCTATAACTTCCATTCTCAACCGTCATGTCTCTTAATCTCAAATACTTCCGTGTATTTGTTTCTCTTGCTGTATTATAGATAATTTCCCCTCATAATTTTTTCATTGATTATGTCTAACCTAACTTCTCACAGGATTTTTTTTTTTTAACCTTAAATGTCTGTGTTCTTTATTTCTGGAATCTCTATTTGATGGTTTTTTTCAAATCTGCTGGCTCTGTCAACTCAGGGTCTTATTCTTTCTTAAAAGTTTTGATTCACATTTTAAATTATTTTAAACAGCCTTTCTTTATATCCTCTTTCTGACAGTCATTCCATTCAACTTAGTTCTCAGAACTGTAAACTCACATTATATTGTTTCTGTTGCCCTTCACTCACTCTTATATAAATTGCCATTCACTGTCCTCTTATATAAGTTGACACGTTTTACAACGAGCTCATCTTTATCAGAGCTTGGTTCTCCCTGAGACCCTTCTGTGGTGTGGGCTGGAGGAATGTCGTTTTAAGCAGTGTTACATATGCTCTTCCTGATGGCTCTACTTTTTACCCCCCAGACTTGACTTTCTTAAGTCTTCCCAATGTCCTGGCTATTGCATTTCAGATCACAAATTCAGGTGAGGTTCTGGTCTGTGCCTTTTGAGAGTAAGAACTGAATTTTTTCCCTGCAGATTCTCCACACTGAGGCAGAGCTTCCCTGTGGTCCCTCTGTGCCAGAGTGTGACATTTTCCTTGGTCCAACTGAGATGTCATGACTTTTCAACGGGTGGGGAGGGTCTTGGTTATAACTCTTTCATGTGTAGCCCCAGAGTCTAACTTCCTCAAGCATTAAACTCAACTCCCCACTCAAGCATTAAACTCAACTCCCTACTTGACTCTGCCTGACATCCCAGCAAAGCATGACTTTATTTTGTCTTAATTTCTAACTCAGCTATGCATTTCAAAGAGTACTTATTTAGATGTACACTCACTTCAATCTAAGCATTATTAGACTGAGGTCAAGGATTTCATCTGTTTTGTTCACTGACATACCCCAAGGCCTGGATAAGTACCTGGCACAAGGCAGGAGCTCAGTAAATATTTGTCAAAAGAAATGAAGACAGAATTAATGAATGTAACTCTCTCCCTAGTATGTGTGTGTATATGCTGGGGTAGGTAAAGGGCAATTCTACACGTTTAGAGTGGGATCTTTTGCAGATCATCCAGTCAGCACTAAGGAGACATATCTGTAAAAACAGGCATGCATTCTACCATCCCATATGCTGGGTGACATTAGGAAACCCTGACCCTATTAGTCCTCAATCCAAATACCCAAATCTGGATTTCATCCTTCTCCCCGTACTCTCCCATTTCCAGCCCACCCTTCCCAATTCTACAACCAGCACTGACCACCAACTCCAGCTCAACCTGAAACCTGTCTCTGACATCCTTCAACCCTCAGTCTCCTGTCCAGCCATAAATACTGTGTGTGCATAATAAGTCACTTCAGTCATGTCTGACTCTTGGCAACCCAATGGACACCTAGTCTGCTAGGCTCCTCTGCCCAAGGGATTCTCCAGGCAAGAATACTGGAGTGGGTTGCCATGCTCTCCTCCAGGGGATCTTCCTGACCCAGGGATTGAACCCGAGTCTCTTATGTCTCCGGCACTGGCAGGCGAGTTCTTTACCACCAGCGTCATTTGGGAAACCCCAAATCAAAAGCCCCCATTCCTAAATGGAATATCTGACCAAGAACCCACTGAATCCAATCATAGGGCCAAGGGCTTGGTTTTTTTGCTCACTGCTATACCCAGGGGAGTACCTAGCACCAAGAAGGATTTCAGTAAATATATGTTAAGTAAAATAAAGAAGAAATGAATTTAACTGCCACTCACACTGAAATACCATATGGTATAAATACACAACATGCAATCAAAACTTCTACTTTCAAACAAAATGAAGATAGCAAAAATATGCACCCCAAAGTTTGGTTGTACAGTTTTTAAGTGCCTTTAAAGTTTTCCAATGTGGGATGGTATTTCAAGCTCCCATGCTACCGTTACCAATATAAAACAAAGTACAGACATACGCTAAGAAAACAAAAATCTTCTGATATAAAGAATAAAGATAGCAGAGAAAGATTCAGATTTTAAAAGACATATTGAAATTCCCTGGCCTCAGTTTCCAATTAAAAATGGGCAAGCTCAAGTCCAGAAGTTAAAAAAAATTATTTATAGAAATCTTCCACCATATTTTTGGACCTGAAGTAGGGAGGAAAAAATGGGGAGCCTCTTTAGAAACTTGATTTTGTTGAAAGTCCTGTGGCCTCAGTTTCTAAACAAATAAAGTTTTCAAATAAAACAAGCCACAAAAATAGCAGCCCAAAGCCCCAAAGCAAAACTTGGCTAAATGTTTTGCAAAAACCTACCAAGTTAAGTTTCCAATGAAAACAAACAGTAAGAAGAGCATACAAACTAAATTCATACACAAACTAAGTTTCTTCCCTAAGGAGGCTTCCCCTAAATGTTCTCAAACCTCCTCTCTAAAAGTTTTATTAAAAAAAAAAAACACTGTTTTTTAATGAGAAAAAGAATCTTCTTTCAAAAATAAAAATCTACCATCTCCTGAGTTGGAAGTCAATTACAAAGGGCTAAAATTGGCCACAAAATCTGTTTCCCTCTCCTCTGATAGCTTCGAAGTAAAGAAACAGTATTTGGCAGGATTTAGGGCTTTGCGGAGCTGACACCTGAAACAGAACTCAATGGACACACTCCTGGGATCTACCTTTGTGGGGCAGATATTCCAAAAGAAGCTCTAAGGTGGCACCTGTTCTCCATGTCCAGTCCTCCACCTCCTGCTTCATTCAGGATCCGTAAGGAGGACAGCGCATCCTGGAGTGGCAACTGGGATGTCAAAAAACGACTGGAATTTTCAGAATCTCTTTATCACGTTGTATTCTTCGGGCCCTTCCAAAATGATCTTGTGTTTGACTGCAAAATAAATATAAGAAAAGTATACCCAGTTTAAAATGAACTCTCTGAATTTGTTGCAATCATCTTGAGGACATGCTTACTGGGAGCTAACTAAGTACAAATATTAGGTATATTTTCATGCTTTTTACTGAAATAGTTTAAAAGTGCCTTTTCTCTGAGAACGTACAGGGGGCCGGGGGCTATTTAAGAATATCTTAGAGGATCCCATAGTAATAAATGTCAAACAGCTGAACAACCAGGAGATGAAAATCTTCTTGGAGATTCCACTCTGAAAGCAGCTGCCACCTTGGACATCAGAAGTGCCCCCTCGGGTGCTACAGGGCGCTGATCACTTGTCAACTGTGCATCTTTGACTCCTGCATGTCTTTCCTGAAGTCTGACCGCCCTCCTTCTTGCCCTGATCGGGGCAGACTGTGGTCCTTCTGCCCTGGCTAGAAAGGCACGGGTAATCCGAGTCTTGTTCTGCCTTTACTTTCACTGACCCTTTATCTCTCCCCTCTTCCCTTTGTTTGCTGCTGCTGCTGCTGCTAAGTCACTTCAGTTGTGTTCGACTCTGTGGGACCCCATAGACGGCAGCCCACCAGGCTCCCCTGTCCCTGGGATTCTCCAGGCAAGAACACTGGAGTGGGTTGCCATTTCCTTCTCCAATGCAGGAAAGGGAAAAGTGAAAGTGAAGACGCTTAGTAGTGTCCGTCTCTTAGCTTAGGGACTCAGAAAACAACTTGTCACAGCTTATTTTTTATTACAAAGACAAAACCTTAAAAAAAAGTCTTGGTTGGGAGTTTCCTGGAGGTCCCGTGGTTAGGACTGGGCACTTGGCTGCAGCCGCCCTCCACCCCCCAACCCTGCCCCCAACAAAAAGTCTTGGCATTCTATAGGCTTCTCCAGCTAGAAATCCTGCTGGGGAAATGAGTCTGGGAGGTCCATTCCTGCCTAACAGTTATCAGAGGGAGAAAAAAAAGACATTTTGACATCTTCTGAGTTTAATGTTAATGTTGTGGAGAAATTAAACTTACAGAAGACCAGGCACGTTTTGTTGAGGGAGTCTTTCTCAGTTCGCCGGGGGTGTTCCCGGGAGCCCTCCTACCGAAACTCCTGAGAGGCGGGACTGTGGAATGACTGTTGTGCTGTTCATCCAAGTAACCCAGTGACCTGCTTGCCTTCAGCTGCCTAGATACGTGTGTGCTCAGTCACTCTCAGTCGTGTCTGACTCTTTGCGACCCTATGGACTATTATAGCCCACCAGGCTCCTCTGTCCGTGGGATTCTCCAGGCAAGAATACTGGAGTGGGTTGCCTTTTCCTCCCCCAGGGGATCTTCCCGATCCAGGGATCAAAGCTGCTTTCCCATGTCTCCTGCATTGGCAGGCTGATTCTTTACCACGGGGCCACGTGGGAAGCCCAGATCCTTAGAGCATGTCTTTTAATACTTAAACAGAGACAGGAATTGAGTGAAGGCTGGGGTCTTTATCAGGTGGGAATTCGGAACCAAGAGGCCTGCACAAAGGAAGAACTTTCAAAACACCATTAATAAATCCAGCCTAGCAGCAGGAGACACAGCAAGGAGTCAGGTGTGTTTCGTTCTTTCTGCCACTGGGCCCCAACCTGAAATCCAAGACAAAGTGCTCACGGTTATTCCATGGTTAACTGCCTTCTCTTGCCTCTTACCCAGAAAACTAAAACCAAATACAAGATTATTTATCTGCAGTTACTGCTCCATAATCCTCCAGTATTTTCCTGTCTTATTAATCAGAAGGACTTCCTCAGAGTCAGCTGAGCAGAAGGCTCATCCTAGACTAGAAACTCCCTGAGATCAGAGGTCAGGAGCACCTGTCAGGTTAGCAGTTTCTGTTTCAGCGTTCAGTGAGCATCTTGGTGTCTATCTTTACTCCAGACTAGATGTGGATGTTTAACTTGCCATTATTAGAAATACTTATTATTATTAGAAAAAATTATGAGAAATGTTTTGTTGGGGTGATTTACATACATACTCTATTTAATTTCAATAATAGTTTTGCAGGTGAGGTATTAACTCACTTTAGAGGCTAGAACACAATTTCAAAGAACATTCTGCTCAAAGCTAGAAATCAGTGGAGTGAGATTTAAATTTGGATCTAACTTTAAAGCACTGGATTTTTTTCCTGCTATGCACTCTTGCCTCCCACATATTCCATGTTGCTGATGTTGTTTAGTTGCTAAGTTGTGTCCGACTCTTTTGAGACCTCATGGACTGTAGCCCGCCAAGGCTCCTCTGTCTATGGGATTTCCCAGGCAAGAAGACTGCAGTGGGTTGCCATTTCCTTCTCCAGGGGATCTTTCTGACCCAGGGATTGAACCCACGTCTCTTGCGTTTCCTGCACTGGCAGGCGGGTTCTCTACTGCTGAGCCACCCAGGGAAGCCCCACATACCCTACGCCGAATATAAAATCTAGTTCAAGCCTTTACCAGCCTTGACCAGCAGTGTACTGGAGCTGGCTTGTCAGAACCAATCATGAGTCAATTTTAAATGTTTCTGGCTGCACGTTCACTGACTTCAGATCTGTGACTTTGAGTGAGCCATGATGGAGTGTTTATACTCCCAAATTAGCAAACATTACAAATCAGTGCTTTTCAGAGTGTTAACTGCTAAATATATATCAGCATACCACTATCTTTGAATTATAGTGCCTTCCTAATTTTCACATCAACATCCATGCAGACCATGTAGCAGAGAAGTGTCAGCAGGTTGAGAAGCAACAGTTAGAACTGGACATGGAACAACAGACTGGTTCCAAATTGGGAAAGGAGTATGTCAAGGCTGTATATTGCCACCCTGCTTATTTAATTTACATGCAGGGTACATCATGTGAAATGCTGGGCTGGATGAAGCACAAGCTGGAATCAAGATTGCCAGGAGAAATATCAATAACCTCAGATATTCAGATGACACCACCCTTATGACCAAAAGTGAAGAGGAACTAAACAGTCTCTTGATAAAAGTGAAAGAGAGTGAAAAAGCTGGCTTAAAATTTAACATTCAAAAAATGAAGATCATGGTTTCTGGTCCCATCACTTCATGGCAAATAAATGGGGAAACAATGGAAACAGTGAGATATTTTAGTTTGGGGGGCTCCAAAATCACTGCAGATGGTGACTGCAACCATGAAATTAAAAGACACTTGCTCCTTGGAAGAAAAGCTATGACTAACCTAGACAGCATATTAAAAAGCAGAGACATTATTTTTGCCAACAAAGGTCCATTTAGTCAAAGCTATGCTTTTTCCAGTGGTCATGTATGAATGTGAGAGTTGGACTATAACGAAAGCTGAGTGCCAAAGAATTGATGCTTTTGAACTATAGTGTTGGAGAAGACTCTTGAGAGTCTCTTGGACTGCAAGGAGATCCAACCAGTCCATCCTAAAGGAAATCAGTCCTGAATATTCACTGGAAGGACTGATGCTGAAGCTGAAGCTTCAATACTTTGGCCACCTGATGCCAAGAACTGACTCGCTGGAAAAGACCCTGATGCTTAAAAGACTGAAGGCAGGAGGAGATGGGGACGACAGAAAATGAGATGGTTGGATGGCATCACTGACTCAATGGATGTGAGTCTGAGTAAGCTCCAGGAGTTGGTGATGGACAGGGAGGCTTGGCATGCTGCAGTCCATGGTCCACCAGGTCTCAAAGAGTCAGACTGAGTAACTGAAGAGTAAGATGCTGTAGGGTGTTAAATCTACCAGCAGGGGGAGCCTAATTCTCATATATATATGCTCTTTGCCTCCTCTTGGAATACAGCAGCAATGCAAATGAAAAACAGAAAACTCAGCTTTGATAAAAGTTCACCAGCAACTCAAACATACATTAGAAATAGAGATAAATGCCATTCAAATAAATTTATATTGGCAGAACAAATCAGCATTACCCATGCTAATGGGAATAAAGGAGAAGCTTATACAAAGATATCTAGTAGAAACATTAAACAAAGAACTTGGAATTTTAAAGTCATGATAGCTTTTTCAAAAAGAAAGTCAGAAGTACTATGCATTTTGAATTCTCTTATCTAGGCCTATATATAAACCATGCAATTTTCAGAAAGCTTATTAAATATTCAAGGTTCTAAAACTCTTCCAAACAATATATAAATATAATGAGACTACAATCTAAATTTCAATAGCACTTTTAAAAACTTCACAAGATTATTCTAAATTTTACACCCCAAAATACAACATTATGAAGGCATTTAAAATACTGAAAAATGAAAATAACTTTTAAAGAGGGAACTTTTACAAAATCTGAACTTTCAGATTTTGTATCATGTCATAAAGTGTAATAGTAATAATTAACATGCTATCACACATGTGCTAAGACATATAGACCAAAAGAACATAATGGATTATATGAACCTAACTACTGATGATTTGATTACAGTGGCATATCAAACTGGTGGGAAAATTGTGAATCATTCAATAAACGGTGTTGGTATAATTATTTGGAGACAAAAAGTTATGTGCTTCTCATGTTCTAAAATATAGTCCAGATGGACTAAAGTTTTAAATATATTATTTTATATATGTCTGTATGGACAATACACTAAATGTAATTTATAGACTTCCCAGGTGGCTCAGGAGTAAAGAATCCACCTGCCAATACCAAAGATGATCCCTGGGTCAGGGAGATCCCCTGGAAGAGGAAATGGCAACCCAGTCCAGTACTCTTGTCTGGGAAATCCCATGGGCAGAGGAGCCTGGTGGGCCACAGCCACAGTGTTGCAAAGAATCAGACATGATTTAGCAACTGAGCACACACACATCATTGCACCTAACACATGAATTGCAATTCCATTAAACAGTCAGCATTTAATCTCCCAAACTTTATTATAAATGTTTTGGTACTATTTGAATCCAGCTCTTAACAAGCTCCAGGATATATCCTAAGAGGCTCCATCTTGGTTACATGCTCACATCTCTATTAATTGCAGAGCCCTGTGGGCATGCATGACATTCTGTGATTGTTCACAACCCTGGTCAGGAGGAGAGGACTTTGTTACAGGCTAAGTGGGGGCTGAAGAGACACAAACCACAGCCAGTAAAACCGATGCAACCCAAAGTAGATGGTTAGTTCCTGCTTCCTTTTCCAGCCTGCCTCTGTAACATAGACTTATATTGATACTTCCTGTATAGGCTCTAATCGACTAGCCACCCTCAAGAATCCCTTCAATTCTTTCAGAGAGTTTTGAAAGGTTCTTCTCCTGTATGTTCCAGAATAAGCTTTTCTGGCCCTTGTCTCCCCATCTCAATCCCTGGCTGCTGTCTCTGGTGCAGCCCCTTCATGATGGTGTGGCCCTTTTGAGAACAGACCTGCATGGGTGACTGCTGTGTTTTTTCAAAAGTCTTTATTGAATTTGCTACAATATTGCTTCTGTTTTATGTTTCGGTTTCTTGGCTCTGAGGCATGTGGGATCTTAGCTCCCAACCAGGGATCTAATCTGCACCCTCTGCTCTGGAAGGCAAAGTCTCAACCACTGGACCGACAGGGAAGCCCCCAGTGATGCTATTTTACCCTAAAACCCACACTGGAGAAGAGACACTGCTCTCAGGGCCTCCAGCTGCCAGGAGAAGCAGTTTCTCTTGTAATCTTAGGTCTACGGCTTCCTAGTTATATGTCAGTGTTTCAAACAGACTGCTTACAGCCAATCCACTTGGTGTCTTTAATTAATCCCCGCTTATCCCTCAAGTGCTGACATGAATTGCGCTTTCTCTAAATGGGTGGGTCTCCTCTCTCTGTGACCTTTGGTCTGAGCAGCCTATTCTAACCCTTCTTACCATGTATTCTTCTTTATTGCTATGGCTGTTTGTACAGGTGCCTACTTGATGCAGCCTCTATCCTAGACTGGCTTTATTTATGGAATACTTCCTTTAATATTAATATGTGCAATGATTCACCAATTAAGTTTTCCTGAAAATCTGGAGAAACTAGTAAGTCTAAAACACTGAATTATTTCAGATCAAGTGAGAGAAGATGCTCAACAGTAAATATCATTTTTAGCTTTAAGTACAAAGAGTAAACCAGGGGACTTCCCTGGTGGTCCAGTGGTTAGGAATCTGCCTTGCAATGCAGGGGTCATGGGTTCAATCCCTGGTCGGGGAACTAAGATCCCCACATGCCGTGGAGCAACTGAATCCATGAGCTACAATTAGACAGTCCATGCAGCACAACAAAAGACCCTGCATGACACAGCGAAGATCCTGTGTGCTGCAACTAAGACCAAGCACAGCCAAAATTTTTTAAGGGTAAATCAGGATCTGAGCAGAAGTTAATGCAAACCTGATTATTTCCTTTGATTTTGATCCAGCTTAGTCCCCATGCATGCCTCTGGTAGCTGGTTAATAAAAGTTTCCAAATTTCTGCTATGCTATGCTATGCTATGCTATGCTATGCTAAGTCGCTTCAGTCATGTCCGACTCTGTGCGATCCCATAGACGGCAGCCCACCAGGCTCCCCCGTCTCTGGGATTCTCCAGGCAAGAACACTGGAGTGGGTTGCCATTTCCTTCTCCAATGCATGGAAGTGAAAAGTGAAAGTGAAGTCGTTCAGTCACGTCCGACTCTTAGCGACCCCATGGACTGCAGCCTACCAGGCTCCTCCGTCCATGGGATTTTCCAGGCAAGAGTACTGGAGTGGGGTGCCATTGCCTTCTCCGAAATTTCTGCTAGAGGCTAATGAACCTACTTACTGAGAAGTACAACATTCTCAGTATCAGTTTCAGTCTAACAGTATGCAGACCAGCCTATTAGCTGTGATTCTCCACTGAGGCATTCTGCATTCTGCACCTTAGTTACTTGGTATAAATGTTCAGCCAAGCTTCGCTGTAAAGAGAAAGATTTTTCTCTTGGGCTTCATAACAGATGGCAAACCACAAGAGAAGGCAGATTTATTGTTTCATTTGTGGAAAAAAAATCTGTCAAGAGAATTCCATGTATCTTAAGAAAAACTCAACCTTCAGAACTGAGAGCATGCATTCATAAGATGTTATAAATACTTTATGCGGCCCTGTTTCACCACTGTTAGTAAATTCTGAGTGCTGTGGAGGAAGGGGCCTTGTGCTGGAGAGTCAGACACCAGTTCAGAAACCCTATGCCACCTAAAGTTGTATGTCTGAGTCAATCACTTAACTTGTTCACCTTGTATATAAAATCAGGATTACAGTAACCACCTCTGAGGGCTGGTTCTATTTGAGTGAAGGCATGGCAGTGGCATAAAACACTGGTTGAAATCTAGCAGGTGACCAACAATACAAAATCCTTTCCAATGATCTCCATGGATTCATTAAATCAGCATTTCCCACAGTGTGCCTAATCAACACCATGACTTTAATAGTTACTACACAATGAAAGCATTCTGTGATTAAATGTGTTTGGGCAAAACTGGATTAAACGAAGAGCAGATGGGTTATAGATTCTCTTTTTGTTTTCTTTTTTCCCTTTCTAAGCTGCAGGACATCCAGGAGACTTTTATGCAGATCTCTAAAGCAGAATTTCCCAGCCTATTTGAGTATGGAGTCCTTCTTACAATCATGGAACACTAGCAATTGCAAGGCACATTTAGGGAAATACTAAGTTATCCTCCATCAAAGACATAAATCCTTCAACCACAAATGCCTTTCTTGTATCCATACTACGGAATTAGGATGAGACTGGTTCTCAAATGTTTTCTTAAAAGAACTTTTCTTTTTTTCTTATTATTGTTAATATACTTGAAGGAAAGACAATGGCTTGCTCGAAACCATAGATATGTTTCTCCCATTATTAAAACAATCAGAGCTCTGATTTGGTATATTAAGTATCGACTATACTTAGACACATTTGCACAGAGTTCTAGAAATTTTTTTAAAAAGTGGAAAAAGACCAAAAGGCTATTCAGTCTCATCTCTGTCAAGGCAGGTATCCTTTCAGGGCAACGTTTTCTGACTTTTTCAGGCTAATAATTTTGTACAGTCAGCATTCAGAAGTGGCATTCGCTTTTATCACCCAAATCTGCAAGAGGAGTGAGCCTTTTTCTTTTCTTTCACCTGGAATAATGAGGATTCAGTAAGACTCGGCTGCCTGGGGAAGCTTCTAGCTATTTTCACCTTCTTGAAATGAGCAGGAGAGAAGAAAATGTCAGCCTGGATGAAAGAAGGAGAGGGCAAGGAGACAGGGGGCCTGGTTGCCCTTGAGGACGAACAAAGTACAGCTGTGCCAAAGGGACTTGGCGTGCCTTAATGCGTGCTGTCATTGTTTGGAAATTCTCCCTAATTTTTCAACAAATGATTCTACATTTTCACTTTGCACTGAGTCCCTAGAATTATGTAGCTGGTCTTGGAGGGGAAATTGAAGACAGGGTGTGACCCTTTCGGTGTCTGGTGTGTGTTGGCTGGAATCTAGCACTGACCGAGGTCATATTTGGTCAGAGCTCTTGACGCAAATGCCACTGACAGAAAAATAAAATGTTTCAGCGGGCTAAACTATGTGGCAGCCAAAAAACAAATTGAAGTGATAAATATATATTTTGTGGGTGAGGCTTTCTGAACTAATAAAATATTTGATTCATTATCCTTCCTCTGAAATCCTTAGGAAGTTACAGAACCTGAACAAACAGCCTGGGGATTATTAATCTCTTAATATAAACCCTCAACTTACTCAGCCATCAATTTCCTTTATGAAGAGTTGCCATGGTGATGTCTATCACACCTGCCAATCACTTCTCTGCACCATTCATCTAGAAGGTAAGTAGTTGATATTATACACAAAACAGATAACCAACAAAAGCCTGTTGGCTCAGTGGTAAAGAATCTGCCTGCCAGTGCAGGAGATGCAGGAGACACAGGTTCAATCCCTGATCTGGGAAGATCTGATAAGCCATGGAGCAACTGAGGCCTGTGCCACAACTATTAAAGCCCACGTGCCCTACAGCTCGTGTTCCTAAACAAGAGTCAAAGGAAGCCACTGAAATGAGAAGCCCTCACACTGCAACTAGAGAGTAGGCCCCGCTCGCTGCAACTAGAGAAAGCCTGCACAGCAACACAGACCCAACACAGCCAGAAATGTAAAACAAAACTATAGTCAATATCTTGTAATAAACTATAATTGAAAAGAATTTGAAAAAAAAATATATATAACTGAGTTACTTTGCTGATACCTGAAATTAACACAACATTGTAAATCAAGTATATTTCAATTAAAAATAAATTTTAAAAGGCAAAGAAACAAAAATTAAAGATAGTAGCAACTTTCCTGATGGTCCAGTGGCTAAGACTTGGCACTTCCAATCCAAGGGGCCCGGATTCCATCCCCGGTCAAGGAACTAGATCCCTCAAAGCACAACTAGGAGTTCACATGCTAAACTAAAGTTCCCCCATGTGGCAACTGGGGCCTGGAGCAGCAGATCACTATTATTCTGTTGGTATTATTTATTATGTTTTTATTATTAACATAATAAATGAATATGTTTGAATTTTTTAAAAAGTACATAGTTGTGGGCTACCCTCAGAAATACTAAAGAGCAATCATTTCAGCCATCTTGGACGAATCATCCATTGGGATGATAATGTTTGAAAGCATGTTCAGATCAAAATCATAACCCCCCCATTGATTTTTTACTCATTAAGAATATTTGGGGGCTTTATATAGACATAGTTTAAAACATTATAGATGCTTAGGAGAAAACTGCAGAACATATAAACATTTATGGAAACATTTTTTTTAAATTGACCCAAGAGCAGGCTTGTATTTTCCAGTCAGTTCCATAAGAGAGGTAAATAAAAGAGAAGAGCTTTCATATTGGGCCAAAGTGGAAGAATCTGCATCAAAGAGTGAAATGTCGCTTGTAAGGAAAAGAGAAGAAAATCAAGAGACTGTCCTGTCGCTACAGTCAAAATAGGAGCACTGCAGAGACACAGAGTCAGTGGTAACAATCCATCACCATCCTGGAGCATGGGGCAGGCAAATACAGAACAGGCAGCTCATTCTCGCCTCTCTGCTTAATCTTCCTTTTTCATCTGAGAGGTGATCTCTAGGAACCAGCCTTGATATCTCTGTGATAAAAGACTTTTAAAAAATTTAATGGCATTTCAATGATTGTTAATAACTACTTTATAAATTACTTCAGATCTTTAAATTTGGGGAGAAATTTCCTTCAAGAATCATTTAGTTCTAAAAAAGTTTCTAGTACTACTACTAAGTTGCTTCAGTCATGTCCGACTCTGTGCAACCCCATGAACTGCAGCCTACCAGGCTTCTCCATCCATGGGATTCTCCAGGCAAGAACACTGGAGTGGGTTGCCATTTCTTTCTCATGAAAGTGAAAAGTGAAAGTGAAGTCGCTCAGTCGTGTCTGACTCTTAGCGACCCCATGGACTGCAGCCTACCAGGCTCCTCCATCCATGGGATTTTCCGGGCAACAGTACTGGAGTGGGGTGCCATTGCCTTCTCCAAAAAAGTTTCTATTCATTATTAATTCAACTATTCATTATTTTATGTCCAGCTTTCCCAACACTACTTACTGAAGAGACTGTTTATTCTCCATTTGTATATTCTTGCCTTCTTTGTCTTGGATTGGTCATATGGATCAAAGGATCCAATAAATAAGTGGATTTACTTCTGGGCTCTCTGTTTCCAATTGATCTATGTGTCTGTTCTGTGCCAATATCATACTGTTTTGAGTACTGTAGCTTTGTAGTATAATATAAAGCCAAGGAGCATGATACCTCCAGCTTTGCTGTTTTTACTCAAGATTGGTACGGCTATTCAAGATCTTCCATGGTTTCATACAAATTATAGAATTATTTGTTCTAGCTCTGTGAAAAAAATGTCACCAGCATTTTGATAGGGATTGCATTAACTCTATAGATTGTTTTAGGTAGCATGCACATTTTAACTATAGTAATTCTTCCAGTCCCTATCTTTCCATTTATTGTATAGTCTTCAATACACTTCAGCAGTGTGTTATACTTCTCAGAGTACAGGTCTTTCACTTCCTTGGTTACATTTATTCCTAGATATTTTATTCTTTTTTGATTCAATTGTAAGTGGAACTGTTTTCTTGATTTCTCTTTCTGATAATTCACTATTAGTATATAGACACACCGGAGAAGGCAATGGCAAGCCACTCTAGTGCTCTTGCCTGGAAAATCCCATGGACGGGGGAGCCTGGTGGGCTGCAGTCCATGGGGTCGCTGGGAGTCGGACATGACTGAACGACTTCCCTTTCGCTTTTCACTTTCACACATTGGAGAAGGAAATGGCAAGGCACTCCAGTGTTCTTGCCTGGAGAATCCCAGGGATGGGGAAGCCTGGTGGGCTGCGGTCTATGGGATCGCATAGAGTCGGACATGACTGAAGCGACTTAGCAGCAGCAGCAGCAGCATATAGACACACAACAGATTTATTTATATTAATCTTGTATCTTGCAACTCTATTGAATTCATTTATTAGCTCTAATAATTTTCCTGATGGCGTCTATAAAAAATATTGAGCTACTATGTTGTACATTTGAAACTTCTCTGTAGCTCAAACGGTAAAGAATCTGGTCTTGCTGCAATGCAGGAGACTAGGGTTCGATCTCTGGGTTGGGAATTTCCCCTGGAGAAGGGAATGGCAATCTACTCCAGTATTCTTGCTTGGAAAATTCCATGGTCAGAGAAGCCTGGTGGGCTATAGTCTATCGAGTCTCAAAGAGTTGGACATGACTGAATACACACACACACACACACATACACACACACATGTGAAACTAACATAATATTGTAAGTCAACTATATTTCAATAAAGGACTTTCCTGGTGGTCCAGAATTTAAGAATCCACTTGCCAACACAGGGGACCTGGGTTCGATCCCTAGTCCAGGAAGATCCTACATGCTGCAGAGCAACTAAAGCTCGTTTACCACAACTGCTAAGCCAGTGCTCTCAAGCCTGTGAGCTGCCAACTATTGAGCCCATGAGCCCTAGAGCCTGTGCTCTGCAACAAGAGAAGCCACCACAGTGAGAAGCCTGCATATTGCAATGAAGACTAGCTCCCGGCTCGCCACCATTAGAGAAAGCCAGAGCACAGCAAAAGAGACCCAGTACAGCCAAAAGAAAAAACAAAACAAAACTATCAGTTCATTTCAGTCGCTCAGTCCTGTTCAACTCCTTGCAGCCTCATAGCCTGCAGCATGCCAGGCTTCCCTGTCCTTCACTATCTCCCAGAGTTTGCTCAAACTCATGTCCATTGAGGCGGTGATGCCATCCAACCATCTCATCCTCTGTAGCCCAAAGTGTACTTCAGTAAAAACAAATCCCTAAAAAAGAAGCATTTAGCTGAAAAAGCCAAAGAGATAATTTTAAGTGGTTTCATCACAAGACCCTAGAATAAAAAAGGCTAATAAGCCATTAGTGAACTTTTAAAAATCTTTTTTTAGATATTTTATCTACTCTGATAGCAGAAAACTTACTTTCCATCCACTATTTTTCATGTTTTTATCTTCTAAAAATGTAATATATAAGATTACTTTATCTTCAAGTCTATTTTCTATTTAATCTAACTTAATTTCTTTTTCCTAGTCTTGAATGCATATTTCACTTGCAGACTTTATTCTTTGAACACTGAGACTGGCAATCTCTTCCAGACAGAGGTCTTTAATTTGATTAGCAAGCTGGTTTTTTTCCCAGAAGGCTCTATGAGAGGAGCCTGCACATCTGTGCCTCCTTTCATATAAATATTTTACCCTCCACTCAGAAACTGATGTTCTGAAGGGAAAAGAATAGTCTTTTCCCAGTGGGGCTGAATTGGAAGGTTTTCTTGTGTGACTTGCAGCCATTCTCAAGTGTTATTCTGACTTTAGCTAGTGGCCTCAGTTATAAAGAATTTTGCAGGATTTTTTTTTAACATGGGGCCCCTCTTAATGCTTAATTACGTAGCAGAGAGGAGTGGGGAGGGGAGCTCTGGGGAGCCATCTGCAGATGCTGAGGGCAAATGAATCATTTCTGCTGCACCACCTTTTCTTCTTCATTCAAAATTGTTCTTCAACGGGTGATTCCAAGCTAGATTTGATTCCTATCTTGCTTTAGTTTCATGATACCACTACAGATTTTTTTCTTTTGAAGTATCTACACTCCCAAATAATCTTTCTCACATGATACCACCTATGCAGTCACAGTTTATCTGAACTATATAAAATGACAGTTCCCTGAAGAGATACCTCCATTCCTATCAGAATGTAGTCATCAGGTCCGCAGATTCAAGGCTCACTTAACAACTTCTCAAGGATTTGTGAGTCACATGTGCCAAGAGGTACTTTGATAGATCACTCATGCACATTTTTGATTAGAAGAGTTGAGCAGGTCCTTCAGTGGCTTTACTGTTCCTGGAAAGACAAAAGTTCTATGATGGGGGAACACAGCTCAGAGAATCATGAGCATCGATTATCTTTAGAACCGGTGTCAAAACCAACTGGATTTGGAGATGGTGTTTTTTGTATCCACTTGAAACAGTTTTAGAAATTCAACCTCAACTCATTTTAAATTTATGAACCACAAAGAAGTTCTTTCCTCAATGTTTGTTAAAATATGGATCTTTTGAGGCTTATATTTAAGCTCTGTTTATTTGTCCTTGCCTCATGGATTTTGGGGTAATGATCATGGAAGGAGTAAGAGAAGGTTAGAAATGGGAGGAGGTGATGAGGACAAACCTTATAGGGAGATGGAGGTTAAAGTCCTTCATAACTAATTGCAATCTACCTGAAATTTGTTATTTCCACGTGTTACCAGGATTGTTAATATCTGAGGCTGCTAACCTCAACATTTAAAGTGGATGAAATCTAACGGAACCAATCATCGAATAAAAGTGCTACTTGTTATAGAGATTGTTCTTTTTTGAACTTTTTTTCAATGACCTGAATTTTATCAGATACAATTCTTTTTGAGTTTCATTCTATTCAAGCTTTGGAATGAGGCATTATATTTTAATCTGGAGTTTGTATGTCATTTTAATGCTGGAACACAATGTTCTTAGTTACTTTCCACAGGGCTTTCAGGTATAATACGTTTCAAAAATAATTATCAGAAGTTTATTTTGAAGGGAAAGATTGGAAAGAAGAATCACTCTAATTCAGAATAATGGGGGACAGACAAATGAATTAGTGAAAATAGAAATAATTAATTGATGTTAATTTTACCATTTTCAATTGCAGAAACTAATTAGGAAGTATTATCCATCTTTGCATCATTTCACCATGAGACAGTATGTTTGTGTGCGTCTGTTTGGCTTCCATTTCTGTACCGTCAGCTTCATCTGGAGCCCCATGGCTAGAACACAGCACTCTTTCTTAAGGATCTTAAACCAACTGATTCTTGACTATTTATGAGCTCTTGCAAGTTGAGTCTTAAACTCCCAGGAGCACCAGACTGAGTCTCATTATAGCAAGAAAGGGCTTGGAGCTCGAGATGGAGACCTGGAGACGCTGGAGGCTGATGAAGCTACAGACATACATACAGCAATTTTCCAGGGAGAACATAGAAAGTAGGAAAGAAACTTTGGACATAAGCCTAGAAAATGTCTGAATTTTTGTTGTTGTTCAGTTGCTAAGTCACGTCCGACTCACTGCAGCCCCATGGACTGCAGCACGCCAGGCTCCCCTGTCCTTCACTGTCGCCTGGAATTTGCTCAGATTCATGTCTTTTGAGCTGGTGATGCCATCCAAGCATCTCATTCTTTGTCGTCCCCTTCTCCTTTTGCCTTCAATCCTTCCCAGCATCAGGGTCTTTTCCAATGAGTCAGTTCTTTGCATCAGGAGGCCAAAGTATTGGAGCTTTAGCATCAGTTCTTCCAATGAATATTCAGGGTTGATTTCCTTTAGAATTGAGTGGTTTGATCTCCTTTTTGTCCAAGGGACTCTCAAGAGTTTTCTCCAGCACCATAGTTCAAAAGCATCAATTCTTTGATGCTTAGCCTTCTTTACGGTCCAACTCTCACATCCGTACATGACTACTGGAAAAACTATAGCTTTGAGTAGATGTACCTTTGTTGGCAAAGTGATATCTCTGCTTTTTAATATGCTGTCTAGGTTTGTCACAGCTTTTCTTCCCAGGAGCAAGAGTCTTTTAATTTTATGGCTGCAGTAATTGTTCGAGGTGATTTTGAATTTAAGGGGGAGAAAATAATAGGAGTCCATAAAGAGATGAACAAGGATAGGAAAGGTAGGAAAAAGTGGGAATCCCATCCCAGTAATCAGAATAAGAGGAAGCTTTTTAAAAAAAAAAAAAAAAAAAATTTGTATTTCTGCTGAGGTGGTTGTCAGAGTATTTCTGGAATCACAATTCACATTGTGAAGACAGGGCAATTTTAAAAGTTTTTATTTAGAGTAATAATTGGGATCAAATAATATTGATTACTGTTTGCAAAATGTCTAAGATGTTTTTTGGGGGGAGTGGAAGATATATATGCTATATACATAAACAAGAGAACTCCTATTTCTTCCAGGTAATTTCTTTGACAAAATGTGAAGGTTTCCTAAAAAGAGGTCAGTAGCTTATCAGCCTCATAATCAAGGAAACAGACTGCCTCTATTAACATACTGTCATGACTTTCTAGCATTTGGGCAAATCAGTAGTATTTCCCAATAAAATCCTTATCTACCACTTTTTACTCTGTCCATTGAAAACCAGAGTCATACACATTGAGGAGGCTCTGCTATGCATCAATATGAGATTGGTCTGCATTTTCTAGAGTTAAAATATGTGAAAAGCCAGCTACTTGGTACCCTTAGTGGTATATAAAGAAAAATACCAATGAGTCAGTTCTCTTTCCCTCCTGTCTTGCTTTCCATCAGTCATTCAACAAATATTTAAGAATGTCCCTTGATGACAGTCACTGAGCAGGAGATTAAGAAGTATTCATATCTAGGGTGAGATAAACCTTTCAAGACGAAGAGAAACAGAGTGGGAACACCTGCACTTCCTGAGAACCTGTGTGCCAGCACCCCTGGCAGGCCCTTTATGCTCCATATCACCAGGCAGACCCAGGATTTTGCAGGTCTAAGACATCCAACCTGGGGCCTTCTTTAGCAAAAAGAATACCAAGTTACAAAAACAATGCTAGGTACAGAGCCTTAACAGAATCACATCACATTTCATCACATTTCTTACCTATAGACCTATTTATATTTAAAAACTCATCTCTTTCCCAGTTGGAATAAAACCCAAACATTTCACCTTGGCCTTGAAGGTTCTATGTCATTTGGCCCCTTGTAGAGGTCCCTTTGGAGCCATATATTAAATACGAGTGTATGCTTCCCTATTTGAAGTGTCAATCAAATTGATGTCTGACAGAAACAGGGAAGAAATCACTAGATCAAGAGTTCCGAAAATTCAATTTCAAAAGACGATTTGGAGTGCTCTTTTACTAAAGGAGATCCCTGGCCCAACACCATCACACAGAGCTCCAGGTTGTGGATGTGTCCCACGGATATTTAGCTATTAATATGTGTGTCACACTATTATCAGCTGTGTGTGACACTATTAAAGGGTGACACTTTAGCAAGGCGTGCCCCCAGAAAGTCTGATGCAGAGAAATACAATTTATCACTGTTCTAAATCCAGACATAGGGCTCACATTTTCAAATAACTGAAAATTATTAACAGCAGAATTTTGGTTTATATTAATTGTAACTGAAAAGTCGAAACAGTTCTCAGTTCTGAGCCGCTCATAAAAATGGCTGGGCCCCAAGTTCCCCTCCTTCTTTACTCCCAGATTAAGATGCAGCTAATCTGGGTGATTTCTGCATCCTATGTGTCCCAGGTAATGGACAGTGTATTTCCAAGAGACATCGTAGGACATTCGCCTAACGTAAGACCAGTATCCGTGGTGTAACCTTGAGGATTCTACTGCACAACCCATGTGATCACACAAAATGGCAGTTTGAACCAACAATAATATTGGCTTTAAAGCTATTATTCTGGGATCTTTCCATAATGACGCTCGTAAACATTTTCAGGGAACACACAGTGGCCACGGGAGAAAGGTTAGGCAGGGAAACGACTTGCTGGAAAGAAGTGGCAAAAAAGAAGTTAAGATGGTATGCTGATTTCAGAGGGAAAGCCCTGCTCTGTGCTAGTGATTAGACTTTATTCACATATTCTTACCACTTTTATCACACTTACTCACACTCGTATCACCAAAGTCAGCCTCGAGCAAGTGCAATGTTTTCTCTTACCAAGAATGGCAAATTCCACCCACCCTAAGACAGACAGCAAATATTAATATTGAAAACAAATATTCAATGTTAGAGGTAGAGAGTACAATGAATCCCACATGTACAGATTATCACCAACAACCACCCATTCAAGGACAAGTCTTCTCCATTCACGTGTCTCACCTCCCTTCACCTTGAAGATAGATATTAATATGGAAAAGCAACTAAAAATCGCCCAACCTTTCAGAAAAATAGTGTCATGAAGGAGCAGCCCCAAATTTAGAAGCGCTACCAATCGTGGAAACAGAGCTAACAGAAGAAACAGAACCATGAGCAAACTCAAGAGGCTGCAAGGGAAATACTAACCTCAAGGCAAGAACGCCAGCTCTGACAAAGCAAAAGTTTAAAACAATGCAAATAATATTAAACTAAGGGAACTTGGGGAACTTTTAATTGAATACGGAGGTGGCTGTTGACTTCACCCATACACAAGTAAAGCAGTGTTTCCTCATGTCTTCTATAGTGTCCTCAGAGACCTCGTGAACCAGAGCAAACGTCAGGAGTTGCCCATCAAAATGAGACTAAGTCTCAGTTAAAGATGAGCCTTACCTTTTCTACTCACATGGGGTGTCTGAATTTTGACTGTGATTATCTGTTGAAGCATCAAGCTTTTGCCAGTGACAATGCCAACGGTATCGCGATTTTGACTTAAAGCCCTTAAGAAACAACACTGGAAGCTGCTGCTGCTGCTGCTAAGTCACTTCAGTCGTGTCCGATTCTGTGCGACCCCACAGATGGCAGCCCACCAGGCTCCCCAGTCCCTGGGATTCTCCAGGCAAGAACACTGGAGTGGGTTGCCATTTCCTTCTCCAATGCATGAAAGTGAAAAGTGAAAGTGAAGTTGTTCAGTCGTGTCCGACTCTTAGTGACCCCATGGACTGGAGGCTAGTGCAACAAAAATATAGCTGGTAAAGAAAGACATTTTGAACAAAGTCATCGTAACAAGACCATAAAGTTTCCGGGTTAACCTACACACCTTCACCCCAGCGAAGTGATCAGAAACCTTAGGTACTACATTTCTCAAGCTTACTGCACCAGATCTAGTCAACACCACACCCAAAGAAGACCAGCACTTTTTAAGTAGCCACTAATAAAAGACCTATCATAACTGTTGCAATTTTCTTGAAAATGTCTTTTTCCTCCCCTGTATTAGGTCCCTACATCTGTCAAGATAACACACACTTTCTGCTTCTTCTATTCCCTTCCTCTCTCTCTCCTTTCCTCTGATCAAAAGACTCAAACTTTAAAAAATCCTAAATGCTTTCCTGCTTAAGAAAAGTGTCTTCCTAATTTAAACTTGCTGAGAAACAAGTCTTGAAGTAGAAAATGCATCTGATAATAGTGTGAAAAAGAAATAAGCATAGCCCTTTGGGAAAGAATTAAAAAGAAAAAAAAAAAACTTGGCAGGATTGAAAAGTCTAGCCCATTATCTTAGCAATAGCAAAGAGTTTTTTGGTTGGATGAATAATACATGATTTCTTCAGCTCAGACTGTTATCTCTGTATTTCATTTTTCTTTTGTAAACAGGCAAATTAATTATCAGAATCGGAGGACGCTGTTCAACAATAGGTTGTAAAGTTTCAGGAAAAGTCTAGAAGAAAAGAAACATAGTGGAATTATAAGTTGCCCCTCACTGCTTCCTCCCTGAAACTAAAGTATCCTTGTGAATTGAATCTGAGGAAGAACAACTGAGCTGGTTCAGTTCTATACTAATTATTGAACTAAAACCCCTGCAGAATATAAATGTTCAAAATCTGGCATTATTAGGCTCCTTGCAATCTGAAGTTTAGTCCTGCTCCAAGGAGAACAGAATGAAATGTACTTAAGCACAAGAAGGAACAGTACAATATGGAATGGATGACTAAAAACCCAACCTTCATTAGAAATGCAAAGCTAAACCAAAGACCACCAAATTTTCTGTTACCCAAGTCAGACTTCCAGAGCTTTCCTACTAATACAAGGTATCCTTCTGACCTGTCGCTTTTCAAGTATCTACCCTAAGCAGTCTCTCATGTATTTTGTTATTGGTGGGTGATCTGTTGACACTGAGCCCAGGAATAGATGTGAATTCTGCAGTGTTGGTATTAAAGGGATCTTCTAGATTCCACCTTACTGGTTGTACCAGTGATAAGACACCCATGAAGACATTTTTTGGAGAACAGAACAGCAGTGAAGAGAACGGAAAAAGAAAATCCAGGCAGAGAAGACATGGGCAAGTGAAAAACCCACTGATTTTCAAGAGTCATTCTATGGCTTTGTAAGTGTTAGCTTCTCAGTCATGTCTGACTCTTTGCAATCCCATAGACTTTAGCTCACCAGCCTCCTCCATCCATGGAATTCCCCAGGCAAGAATACTGGAGTGGGTAGCCATTCCCTTCTCCAGGGGATCTTCCCGACTCAGGGACTGATCAGGTCTCCAGCGCTGCATTGTAGGCAGATTCTTTACCGTCTGAGCCACCAGGGAAGCCCAACTTTCCTAAACTCCTCTCTTCCTTCTTTTAAGGCCCACTGCTCTCCATACCCACTTCTATCAAGCATATGTAACTGTGGTTGCATTTATTATTTACATATGAACAAAAGTTTTTATAAGTTAGGGATTAAAAAATGAACAAATGAAAAATAAAGACGCAATATTCCTGCACTGAGGGCTTTTTTTCCCTCAAAATAATCATGATGAATTGGGAAAAGATCATACTAAAAAGAAGACAGTTTTAGTATCGTGAATTATCTTCATCTGAATATTAAGAGGTCTCTGTCCAGTTTTAAAATAGTTTCAAATATTTCAGTAATTTGCTCTGACCCTTGTAAGGCATATGCATTCTTGGTATGTCTCTTGCTTTCTATTGGAAACTTGCTAGAAAGAGAAATGTTTTGTAGATTATGAAATCCTATTTATACAAAAAGTCTGAATAGCAAGACAACTCTGAATTTTAAGGTATCATGAAGAAAGGCAGGCTACTTACCCAAGACCCTGATGTTTATAAGTTTTTCAGAGACTTGAAGATTAAAAGTTATGTTTGATATCACAAATGGTAATTGTGTTTTAAATACATCTAACTGTTTGAAATCTATTATCTATCTTGTTCTCTATCATCTATCTATGTCTATCTAAAACTATGATAATATGACTTACAGAATATGAAAATATGAGTATGTTCCTTTGGTAAGAATAATTGCTCTCCATGTATTTTAAATTTTAAGAAATGAGTGTGTAATTAACCACTGAAGACACATTCAACAACAGTTCGGTTATTACAGACCATCTGTTATGTTTGCGGACTGTCAAGTTGGAGCAGGTTTCAGAAGTCATAAATATCTCGGTTGTGTTTTTTCCTTGGGACTAGTGCCGTGTGTGTGTGTGTGTGTGTGTGTGTGTGTGTGTTGGAGTAGTGATAAAAGTAGGTCAAGGGGAGAGACGAGTGTTCCTAATTAGGCACAGACGGGGAAGGACCAACGTTTTGCTCCAGCGTTTTCAAGTGAATTGATTTTCTCATCTCACACTCTTTTTTTTTTAGAACTTTCCTATATTATTGAATCTCTGAAATATAATGGGGCAAAAATACTTATTTAATATATATTTACCTATATTATATTTATTTACTATGTAATAATTCTAAGTAGCTGCTTCTTTAAAGTTAAACCTGTTGCCTCCTTGGCTTAAAATGGAATCCTACCATGGTTGTATTGTGGTGTTGTTTCGGGGGATCTATCTATGACTAGAATGTTCTGCAACAGCACAGTAGAGCGTAGCTCTCAGGTGGCAATCTACAAGTGCATGCGTAGAGGTTTGAGGGTTCTATGAGAAATGTTACAACCTTTGATGTGTTTCATTAGAATTTTTCTCTGGAAGAGGCAAATATTCATTTAAAAGGACACAGAATGCACTAGCCACAGAAGAAAAGACTGCTCCAGTTGAATGTTATTGAAATTAAGAACTTCTTTCCAAGAAAAAGACACCACTGAAAGAGTGAGAGGCACTCTGAAGACCAAGAGAAGACGTACAATACACATATCGGTCAAAGGGCCCTCCAGTTCAGTAAAAAAGGACAACCCAATTTAAAAAATGCACAAAATATTAAAGTAGGCCTTTCACAAGAGGATACCCAACTGCTGCTGCTAAGTTGCTTTAGTCGTGTCTGACTCTGTGCAACCCTATAGACGGCAGCCCACCAGGCTCCCCCGTCCCTGGGATTCTCCAGGCAAGAACACTGGAGTGGGTTGCCATTTCCTTCTCCAATGCATGAAAGTGAAAAGTGAAAGTGAAGACGCTCAGTCACGTCCGACTCTTAGCGACCCCATGGACTGCAGCCTACCAGGCTCCTCCATCCATGGGATTTTCCAGGCAAGAGTACTGGAGTGGGGTGCCATTGCCTTCTCCAAACTCAGTAGCAGTTTTTACTAAAGTCCCACATATGTCTACCCTGTAACCCAGCAATTCCACTACTATTTACCCTGGAGAAATCAATGCATGTGTCCACCGAAGACATCTCCAAGACGTGTTCATAATAGCCCCAAAGTGGAAATATGCCACCAATGGAAACAGATACCTAAGTTTGGTATATTCATAAATAACATATCAATGAAAAAGAAAAAACTGAGTGGGACATGGGTTCAGTCTTAGAGACAATGTTGAGGAAAGTAGCCAGACTTAAAAAAAAAGTACGTTCATTTATGTAAAGTTCAGAAACAGACAAAACTAATCCACTGTGATACACTCACAGCAGTAGTCACTTTAGCAGAATTTGGTATTAATTGGGAGATGGCATGAGGGAGCCTTGGAAGGCTCTGGAAATGTTTTAATCTGAATGGTAGTTAACATAAACAGATACACATGTAAAAATTAACTGAATGATACCCTTAAGATTTGTACAAGTATGTATCTTATGATCCAATAAAAAAATCTTTTAAAGCAAGGGTAAAAAATGAAAGCAGAGTAGGGGCCATCAAGTTTGAGAAACTGTGCTATAGCAAATACACGACACTTATGTACAAGAGAAGAAAAACATTAATATTGAGGAGGAAATTATTTTAAAAAAACTAGAAATGCATGAAGTTAAATATACATTATCTTAAATAGAATATTTTTTGGCATTATAAATATCCCCTATCTGTTAGAATATATTTACATATTAAATAACATTTCCAATTCTTACAATTATAAATGCAGTTCATTTCGTTTACATAACTTGAAGTTAGAAAGGAGCTCATTTCTACCACACCATTTCTAAAAGCAATCTGGATCTCTTCCCTGCGTCATTTTCACTTCATTAATTAACATCTAATTTATAAGCATCTCAACAGTTGAAACATTCTTGCAAATAGGGCAAACTAAAATAAGTCTGGACATGTTTAAACATCTTGGAAATGCAAATGGCCCTTCCCCATTCTATCTGGTAATTTCAAAATCTCTTCCCCGTGAGGCCTTCCTGACCTGCTTAATCACAAGTAATCACTCCATTCTTCGTGTTCCTGTAACACTGTGTTCTAACGTCTATCACTGCACATGTTCCTTTATAAATAATATTTACTAAACTGTGAGTTCCTTGAGGACAGAGAATAAGTCTTATCTACTTTTTTTTTTTTTAAGTTTGCAACATTGGGGAAAAATTGTTTCGCTTCATGGGGGTATAATTGATACGCAACAAAGCTGGACACATTTACACTATACCTCTCTTTTTTTTCTTTTTTTCTACGTTCCCCACCTGTACACTTCATAACCAACCAAGTCTCATTCATTTTGCAGCAGAAAGTTTGTATCTCTTAATCTGCCTTACCTCTTTCTCTCAAGCCTTATTAATCTCTTAATTCCTTTTGCCTTTACCCTGTGGGCTCTCAATACACGTCTGCTGAATGACTGAATGCCTTAATGATAGACAAGTCTCTCTAGAAACTTTCCGAGTGTCTCAGGATATTTAACAACTTTGAAAATAAAGTCTGAGCAGCCCTACCACAGGTTCCCTGAACTCCACACCCTGCCCACAGGGACCCTTCTGCCTGGAATCCTTCTCCTACACATCTGTCCCCACCCACCTTTTCCTGAATAACTTTTCATTCTTTTCCAATTCAGCTCAGAAGCTGAGACCCTGGAGTCTCCCACCTCAGACTGGGTTATAGGGTCACTGGTACCGCTTGCCTGAAAGTAGGTGTGGATCTCCCCCCCAGATCTTCCTGAACTTGAATAGTTCTGTTCTATACAGGTTTCCCGCGTGTGCTCGGCCAGAACTCAGAGCTCCCGCTCAGGTTTGAGGGCTTGTAAATGCACAAAGGATATTCAGAATAAGGGTACAATCGAGTGGCAGACATTGCTTCCAGGCCTCACTCATTGTCAGCGAGGGGTGTCTTCAAGGGACACAGACTGGGTCCCGGGTGGGGGTGGGTGAGAAACTCTGCAGGCTGGAAAGCTCAGGGCCATGGATGCCAGCTCTCGACAGAGTGCTTGGAGCGCCCACTGAGACCACCCGGCTGCCCCTTCCTCCTGAGTCCCTGGCTTCTGAGGGGACCCCAGGGTCAGGCGGGGAGCTCCTGTGATCACTGCACCCACTTCCATGTGACAATGGTGGCCCAGGCTCCTTCTCCCAGACTCGTTTTGAATAGGACCTCCCTACTGTTTCCCTGAGAGGAGGGCTCGCTCCCCTCAGCCTTGGACTTCCTCAGGGCTCTGTAACTTGATGCAGTGTGGATGACACTGCTGCGACCTGCCTTTGTGCCCATTCCCCTAACAAGGCTCAGGCCTCTTTCCAGCTCCAAGATCTGATGGTGCCAGCATCTCATCTCCATAGTAACGGAGGCGCCCCACAGGCGCACCAGCATGTCCTGGGTTACAGTGCAGTGAGTGGTTCCCACCAGCTCCGCCTTCGCTGCCTGTCATAAGTCTAGATGCGCTGCTAGTCCTTGGCGGTGGGGCACCATTGCTGAGACGCCCCAGTCTAGGAACCTGCCCAGGGAATGAACGAGGGGGGACCTTGGGGTCTCCAAGAATAGCTGTGACAGCACAGCAGCTGGGACAAAGTTGGGACTGCTGCCACCAGCACTGAAGCCTCAAGTAGGCAGGCTGAGCTGTGCTCTCCTCCACCTGGACATTCTCCATCTGATCTGTGTTTTGGGCCCATTTGTTGCCAAGAGGGGGACCTGGGTGGGGCACTAGGTCTTCTACCACGGGCTCCTCCCGCAATGCCACGGCCTTCAGGGCACAGAGTCTGGCTGCTCTGAGCTAGAACATGGAGGGCAAGCAGCAGACCTCCTGCAACAGGCACAGGAAAAGATGCTCAATACTGCTCATTATTAGAGAAATGCAAATCCAAACTACAATGAGGTACCAGCTCACGCTGGTCAGAATGGCCATCATTAAAAAGTCTACAGACAACACATGCTGGAGAGGGTGTGGAGAAGAGGGAACCCTCCTACACTGCTGGTGAGAGGTAAATTGGTGCAGCCACTACGGAAAACAGTATGGAGGCTCCTCAGAAAACTAAAAACAGACTTGCCATATGATCCAGCAATCCCGCTCCTGGGCATATACCCAGACAAAACTATAATCCAGAAAGACTCATGCACGCCAATGTTCACAGCAGTTCTAGTCACAATAGCCAGGACATGGAAGCAAACTAAAAGTCCATGTACAGAGGAATGGATAAAGAAGACGGTGTGAGTGTATCTCTATCTGTAATACTGGGCTGGGCTGTGCTTAGTCACTCAGTCATGTCCCACTCTTTACGACCCCGTGGACTGTAGCCCACCAGGCTCCTCTGTCCATGGGGATTCTCCAGGCAAGAATACTGGAGTGGGTTCCCATTCCCTCCTCCAGGGGACCTTCCACACCCAGGGGTCAAACCCAGACCTGCTGCTGCTGCTAAGTCGCTTCAGCTGTGTCTGACTCTGTGCGACTCCATAGACGGCAGCCCACCAGGCTCCCCCATCCCTGGGATTTTCCAGGCAAGATCTCCTGCTATGCAACCATAAAAAGAATGAAATAATGCCATTTGCAGCTACATAGGTAGACCTAGAGATTATCATACTAAAGTGAAGTAAGTCAGAAAGAGAAATATCACTTTTATGTGGAATCTAAAATAGGACACAAAGGAATCTATGAAACAGAAACAGATATGGAGAACAGATGTGTGGTTGCCAAGGGGGAGGGGGTAACGGGGAGGGCTGGCCTGGGAGTCTGGGCGTGGCAGATGCAAACTATTAGAAAGGATAAAGGACTAGGTCCTATTGCACAGCACAGGCAACTATATTCAATATCCTATGATAAGCCATAATGGAAAAGAATTGAAAAAAATGGAAGCAGGCCTCCTGGCAGCTAGGAAAGCCAACTCTTACCCTGCTCTTCTTATTCCTGCTAAACTGCAAATTATTCTCGCCCACCCTACTGACTCCAAATGAACTGAACCAGGCAATAAACAGCTGGTCCTGAGATCAAAGACAAAAAAGAATGACCATTAGGACTGAAACTGCCTTTACTTTTGTTTTCCTTCAAACGTTTAACGAGCCTGGGCAACAAGTCTAGATACAAGTATGCCTGTTTTTCGAAGATTCGCTTTACACCAGTTCCACACTACTTTTCCAAAAGACCTACCCTAATTAGTACCTCTCTTCTCCAACCAAAAGAAATCTGAAGAGGATATTTTCTTTATGAAAATAGGTGAAAAGCAAAGAACAGTGTTCAGCAAGTGTTTTGTAGCGGCCTTTACAGAGGCAGCACACACCCCCAGCACCTGGAGTGGCCTCTCCAAGCTCCTTCCCCAGGAACCACACTCAGCATCTCAACGACTCAGCATGAAGCCACCAGAGCTGTGAACTGTGGCTGTGGACATCTCTGCTTTACCTTGATGTATTTTGAGCATCTGTTAATAAGATGTGTCCTAAGGTAATCTGCCAACAAAGGTTCGTCTAGTCAAGGCTATGGTTTTTCCTGTGGTTATGTATGGATGTGAGAGTTGGGCTGTGAAGAAAGCTGAGTGCCAGAGAATTGCTGCTTTTGAACTGTGGTGTTGGAGAAGACTCTTGAGAGTCCCTTGGACTGCAAGGAGATCCAACCAGTCCATTCTGAAGGAGATCAGTCCTGGGTGTTCTTTGGAAGGAATGATGCTAAAGCTGAAACTCCAGTACTTTGGCCGCCTCATGTGAAGAGCTGACTCATTGGAAAAGACTCTGATGCTAGGAGGGATTGGGGGCAGGAGGAGAAGGGGACGACAGAGGATGAGATGGTTGGATGGCATCACCGAATCGATGGATGTGAGTTTGAGTGAACTCCAGGAGTTGGTGATGGACAGGGAGGCCTGGCGTGCTGCGATTCATGGGGTCGCAAAGAGCCAGACACGACTGAGCGACTGAACTGACTGACTGACTGAAGGTAATTTCTTCTTCCCTTTATGCCACTGTGGCTTAGGAAAGGTTTCCTAGGAACGGTGCATTTCTGGACAGCAGGAAAAATCAGTACAGCAGGAAAAATCTGTGAGCCAAGTGGCCTCACCTCCCAGTGCCTCACCCAGTCCCCACAGAGGTGCCCCAACACGAGTCTTGGGTGGGAAAAGGAAAGCAGCAGCCATGAACTTGGTGGGAAGTTGGTGAACTTGCCTGGTAAATATCAGGCTGGCTCTCCAGGCTCTACCTACTCCTCAATTGAGCAAGACTGCATTCTGCTCATCAGGCCTATGAAAGCTCCACCCTGGCCAGCCACATCCTTCCATCCTTGAGATCCTGGAAGGAATTAGAGCCATGTCCTGAATCTCTATACTCCCAGCCCAGCACTGTATCAGGCCCAGAGAAGGCACCAGAAAATGTCTGCTGATCACATGAGTGGAGATTGACTTGTATTCAATTCCACACCCTTGGGAGGATGAGTATCTCCCAGGGAAGGTGAACAGAACCCAGAGAGGTTGGACAGACGGTCAGGGGGGATGGTTCTCCTCTGCTGCACCGCCCCTTGGTCTCAAGGATGTAGGGATGGCAGCCTGGGCTTCCTCACAGCTCCAGCCGGCCTTCAGAAGAGGGATGAGGGGGCTCGTGTCTGAGTGGAGTTACTCCCTGGGCAGGAGCTTTGCAGCAGAGCCAAATGCTGTGACAAGATTAACTCATATGATGATTCACTTAACTGCATCAGATTAAACCAGTTAACAATTTGTTGAGCAACTAGTATGTAGACACTATAGAGAGACAGAAATAAAGGGTGGTGTGGTAGAGACAGGAATGAATACAAACTCTGCCACTAGCTGGTTATAGGCCTTGGGGGAAAGTCTGTCTTTTGGTCCTAAGCTTCTTCAAAGGCATCTACTGTGATTTAAAAACTCAATCTCAGCCCTAAGCGACATGAACAATAATAGGCAATAAAAACAAAAACTCACTTGTTCTTCTGTCTGAGATGATGGTCATAAGGATCCTGCCAGTGTCCAGGAGCTCGGAGAAGAGCCAACAGAGAGAGGCTTGCCTGGCAGCTGGTTTGGGCCCTGAGAATCTGGTCGCCCCCTGTGCAGCATCGCAAGAGCTCCCCTGAACAGTTGTCAGGCTGGGAAGTCGGAGCTGAGGGGCTTGAGGGGAAGCTCTCTTCTCAGGGGTGCAGTAGGCTGTGGGGACAGAAGAAGCAAGGAGGTTACCACCTGTTCCCAACCAGCAAGCCGGGGAAAGTGGTTCTCTTTCTTCCTCTCTTGCTCATCTGACAGGGGGATCCATCTGTAGCCTCTGAGTCAGGGAATCAGGCTCATTATTTCTGCTCTATAAAAAGACCTTCTGAACCCTGGTTATTTTCACTGTGCTTTTGCATAGTCAAACATAAAATGTCTAAAGGGAACTAAACTCAAGCTAGTTTCACATGCTAAATGTCCGTACTTGATGTACGAAAAACAGCATACTTCTGAGTTCCATGGTACAATGAGCAGGGCAACATCCACGTGGAGAGTCACTGCTGAAAAAAAGAAAAACTAAATAATGTATAAACATATTAGCAAACTTGCCATCATTAGCAAACATCATTAGCAAACTTGCCATATCCTAGGCAGCACTGACATAAAACCACAAACAAGAACAAATTAATCACAACCTAACATCCAAAAAAAGACCAAGAAAACAAAAAAACCGAGAAAGGATCAAAACATAATTTTAACTGAGTTTGTAGAGCTAATGGACTATAGCTTAATAACATGGTTACAAAATCATGGTTTTTGAAAAACAAGATCTCTGACAATAAAAATGTATTTCTAATTCTCTGGTTAGGTTTGCAATGGCTACAAATGCAAATAATTTTAGAGAAAGTAAAACCAGAGTTGTTAAAAGCAAGTCAATATACTTTTCTTATTCTCCTTAATATTACGAGCTGCAGCCTCTCAGGGTTATGAATGCTGAAGTTTTGCTCCAGCTGATGATGTCATGGACAGACCTCTCTCAGAGTGCCTGCTGCACAGATCTGATTGTGTAGCTTGTTCACTCATTTCTTACATTTTAAGGAGGCACATTTTGGGGACCACAGTCCAACACCTGTATTCTGGACTGAGCTCTTCTGCTGTTATTCTGTACTAGTTACATCACCTTTCTGAGCTCAGGTTCCTGAATCTGTAAAATTATCTGTAAAATTAAAAAATGATAGTAGAGTGCCTCGAGGTTAACATTTACACTCTAAAATTACTTAATTTTATGCCAAATACAGGTAATGCCAAAATTCGTCTCTAATAAATTAGACACTAGAAAGACCCTATGAAGTCTCTTGGGCCACATGACAACTTCTGAACACATACATGAGACTCTAATACCAATACTCAATGATAAAAATCATTTTATTAAGATATAGAAACACAACTTTCTTGCCCACAAAAATTATAATAATACCCTGGCTATAAAACCTGTGGTACTTTTTATTAACATTAACAAATAGAACACAGTAGTTGTACAGAAAAACCTACACTATTCATGTGTGTTTCTCCTTTACTCTCATACAACCAACATACTCACACTACTGACACCAGATACGTGGGAGTTTCCTGCCCATCAAGTCATCCTCTGCAACACGAGCTGAGTCCCGTGCTGTGCCGTGCCGTTTTCAGTCACTTTAGTCACGTTCAACTCTTTATGTCCCTATGAACCGTGGCTCCCCAGGCTCTGTCCATGGGATTCTCCAGGTAAGAAGACTGTAGTGGGTTGCCACGTCCTCCTCCAGGGGATCTTCCTGACCCAGGGATCGAACCTGGGTCTTCATCATTGCAGACGGATTTTTCACCACTGAGCCACCAGGGAAGCCCAGCTGTGTCCCACAATAACTCAAACCTGACACTGTCTACCTGGAGATAGCATCAGATTCCACAGGTTAAGGGCTCAGTCCCACAAGATTACCCACATCCCACTTCAGACACCAAGTGCAAAGCCAGGCTGTTATCTGCGCTTCTGACCAATCAGCTATAAATCAGAGGTTCCCATGACCCCTCCTCGGGTTTCACTAATTTGCTAGAGCAGCTTGCAGACTCAGGGAAACAATTTATTTACTGTTTACCAGTTTATTATAAAAGGCTGTGATAGGGACTGCCCTGGTTGTCCAATGGTTAAGAACTTTCCTTCCAGTGCAGGGGATGTGGGTTCAATCCCCAGTTGGGGGACTAAGATTCCCACATGCCTTGGAGCAACTAGCCCTTGTGCCACAAGGAAGCAATAAACAAATATTTTTTAAAAGGATATGATAAAGGACACAGATGAACACCCAGGTGGAAGAGGTGTGTAGGAAGGTGTGTGAGAAGTGGGGGAGAGTCCATGTCCCATCCAGGTGTACCCTTCTTCCAGCACCGCCACATGGCCCCCAACCGAGAAGCTCTTCAAACCCCAATCCCCTGGGATTCTGTGGAAGGTTTTCTCCATAGGGATGATCAATCATTAACTCCACTTGCAGCCCCTCTTCCCTCGTGGGAGAAAGGGATGGTGCTGCAGATCCTAAGATTCTAATCCTGGCTTGTTGGTCTTTCTGGTGACCAGCCCCTATTCGGGAACCCACCAAGAGTCACCTCATTAGAACAAAGGACGCTGTTATCACCCAGGAAATTCCAAGGGATAGAGGAACTCTGTCAGGACAGGGGCTCAAAGACCAAATACTAGAACAGAAGGTGCTCCCAGTGCTCTAATCACTAGGAAATTGCAAGAGTTTTAGGACCTCTGTGCCAGGAAATGGGGCAGAGACCTAAATACATATGTTTTTGTATTACCTCACAGTAGCATTAGAGAAAAATCAGCAAGTTTTGTGTCTAACAAAGTAATAAAGGCCCACATGACAGCTGTCAGTTAGTTTAGTTCAGTCGCTCAGTCATGTCCAACTCTGTGATCCCTTGGACTATAGCATGCCAGGCCTCCCTTTCCATCACCAACTCCCGAAGTTTACTCAAACTCATATCCATTTCGTCAGTGATGCCATCCAACCATCTCATCCTCTGTCGTCCCCTTCTCCTCCCGCCTTCGATCTTTCCCAGCATAAGGGTCTTTTCTAATGAGTCGGCTCTTTGAATCAAGTGGCCACAGTATTGGAGTTTCAGCTTCAACATCAGTCCCTCCAATGAATTTTCAGGACTGATTTCCTTTAGGATTGACTGGTCTGATCTCCGTGTAGTCCAAGGGACTCTCAAGAGTCTTCTCCAACACCACAGGTCAAAAGCGTCAGTTCTTCGGTACTCAGCTTTTTTTATAGTCCAACTCCCAAATCCACACATGACTACTGGAAAAACCATAGCTTTGACTAGATGAACCTTTATTGGCAAAGTAGTCTTTGCTTTTTAATATGCTATCTAGGTTGGTCATAATTTTTCTTCCAACGAGCAAGCATCTTTTAATTTCATGGCTGCAATCACCATCTGCAGTGATTTTGGAGCCCCCCAAAATAAAGTCTGTCAATGTTTCCACTGTTCCCCTATCTATTTGCCATGAAGTAATGGGACCAAATGCCATGATCTTAGTTTTCTGAATGTTGAGTTTTAAGTCCACTTTTTCACTCTTCTCTTTCACTTTCATCAAGAGGCTCTTTAGTTCTTCTTCACTTTCTGCCATAAGGGTGGTGTCATCTGCATATCTGAGGTTATTGATGTTTCTCCCAGCAATCGTGATTCCCACTTGTGCTTCATCCAGCCCAGCGTTTCTCATGATGTACTCTGCATAGAAGTTAAATAAGCAGGGTGACAATACACAGCCTTGACGTACTCATTTCCCTATTTGGAACTGTTGTTGTCCAACAGTCCAAACAACAGTCCATTGTTCCATGTCCAGTTCTAACTGTTGCTTCAGACAACAATAGAATGGGAAAGACTAGCGATCTCGTCAAGAAAATTAAAGATACTAAGGAAACATTTCATGCAAAGATGGGCACAATAAAGTACAGAAATGGTATGGACCTAACAGAAGCAGAAGATATTAAGAAGAGGTCGCAGCATACACAAAAGAACTATATAAAAAAGATCTTCATAACCCAGAAAACCACGATGGTAAGATCACTCACCTAGAGCCAGACATCCTGGATTGTGAAGTCAAGTGGGCCTTAGGAAGCATCACTATGAACAAAGCTAGTGGAGGTGATGGAATTCCAGTTGAGCTATTCCAAATCCTGAAAGATGAGGCTATGAAAGTGCTGCACTCAGTATGGCAGAAAATTTGGAAAACTCAGCCGTGGCCACAGGACTGGAAAAGGTCAGTTTTCATTCCAATCCCAAAGAAAGGCAATGCCAAAGAATGCTCAAACTACCGCACAATTGCACTCATCTCACACGCTAGTGAAGTAATGCTTAAAATTCTCCAAGCCAGGCTTCAGCAATACGTGAACTGTGAACTTCCAGATGTTCAAGCTGGTTTAAGAAAAGTCAGAGAAACCAGAGATCAAATTGCCAACATCCTCTGGATCACTGAAAAAGCAAGAGTTCCAGAGAAACATCTATTTCTGCTTTATTGACTATGCCAAAACCTTTGACTGTGTGGATCAAAATAAACTGTGGAAAATTCTGAAAGAGATGGGAATAACAGATCACCTGACCTGCCTCCTGAGAAACCTATATGCAGGTCAGGAAGCAACAGTTAGAATTAGACATGGAACAACAGACTGGTTCCAAATAGGAAAAAGAGTACTTCAAGGCTGTATATTGTCACCCTGCTTATTTAACTTCTATGCAGAGTACATCATGAGAAACGCTGGGCTGGAAGAAGCACAAGCTGGAATCAAGATTGCTGGGAGAAATATCAATAACTTTAGATATGCAGATGATACCACCCTTATGGCAGAAAGTGAAGAAGAATTAAAGAGCCTCTTGATGAAAGTGAAAGAGAGTGAAAAAGTTGGCTTAAAGCTCAACATTCAGAAAATGAAGATCATGGCATCTGGTCCCATCACTTCATGGGAAATAGATGGGGAAACAGTGGAAACAGTGTCAGACTTTTTTTTGGGGGGGGGGGTCCAAAATCACTGCAGATGGTGATTGCAGCCATGAAATTAAAAGATGCTTACTCCTTGGAAGGAAAGTTATGACCAACCTAGACAGCATATTAAGAAGCAAAGACATACTTTGTCAACAAAGGCCCGTCTAGTCGAGGCTATGGTTTTTCCAGTGGTCATGTATGGATGTGAGATTTGGACTATAAAGAAAGCTGAGCACTGAAAAATTGATGCTTTTGAACTGTGGTGTTGGAGAAGACTCTTGAGGGTCTCTTGGACTGCAAGGAGGTCCAACCAGTCCATCCTAAAGGAGATCAGTCCTGGGTGTTCATTGGAAGGACAAATGTTGAAGCTGAAACTCCAATACTTTGGCCACCTCATGTGAAGACTTGACTCATTGGAAAAGAACACTGATGCTGGGAAAGATTGAGGGCAGGAGGGGAAGAGGACAACAGAGGATGAGATGGTTGGATGGCATCACTGACTCAACGGACATGGGTTTGGGTGGACTCCGGGAGTTGGTGATGGACAGGGAGACCTGCCGTGCTGCAGTTCATGGGATTGCAAAGAGCTGGACACGACTGAGCAACTGAACTGAAGTGAACTGAGGAAGCAGAGATCAAATTGCCAACATCTGTTGGATCATTGAAAAAGCAAGAGAGTTCCAGAAAAACATCTACTTCTGCTTTATTGACTATGCCAAAGCCTTTGACTGTGTGGATCACAATAAACTGTGGAAAATTCTTAAAGAGATGGGAATACCAGACCAAATTTTTCATGACCCCTAAGTTAATGGTTGGAGAAGGCGATGGCACCCCACTCCAGTACTCTTGCCTGGAAAATCCCATGGACGGAGGAGCCTGGTAGGCTGCAGTCCATAGGGTCCCTAAGTTAAGTCGGACATGATGAGTGACTTCCCTTTCACTTTTCACTTTCATGCATTGGAGAAGGAAATGGCAACCTACTCCAATATTCTTGCCTGGAGAATCCCAGGAGCGGGGGAGCCTGATGGGCTGCCGTCTATGGGGTCGCACAGAGTCAGACATGACTGGAGAGACTTAGCAGCAGGTTAATGGTTAACTTAACTGTCTCTGATAAGCACAATATTCTGCTCATTATAAGGAAAAAATCCATCAAACTGATTTATGAGTATATTATTTAAAAAATTGATATCTGTGAGCTGGTGACTTACTGATGAATAGCAGGTTCATCAACAGCATGAGTTTGAGACATTACTTCTGACAGCATGTAAGTCATTTTCACTTTACTTTAATGTCCTTTTTAGGTAATAGGGCATGGCAACCCACCCAGTATTCTTTTCTGGAGAATCCCCTTGACAGAGGAACCTGGTGGGCTACAGTCCATGGGGTCACAAAGAGTAAGACACGACTGAGCGACTAAGCACAGAAGTATTAGTTTAATAAATAATATAGTAAAATAATATTTAGGCTTGCAGTGGCCAATTTCCTATTTAGAGAAACTTAGCAAAGGTCTGACAATACTCCATATAGTGATAATCCCCAGGAAAATTTGCCCATTAACAGGTTTATATTCAGCAAGGAGGATGCCAATTCACTGCCCAGAAATCACAACTTGTTTTAAAATAAAAGCAGAGACACTTCCCTGGTGGTCCAGTGGTTAGGATTCTGTTCTTCCACTGCAAAGGGCCTGGGATCTACCAATGGTTGGGGAACTGAGATCCCCAAGCTGGGTGCTATGGCCAAAAAACAAAAAGAAAAGAGGATCTGAGGTTTAAGCATACTGGATATACATCTATAATCCCTCTTTTTCACATAAATAATGACTTCAGCTGCAGGGACACAGAAGGACGTCAGAAATTCCATTCTATAACTTTGACTTGTAACTCTTCTTATCATTAATCACATCCTTCCAATTATTTGCCTCAGAGCCAAGGACAGAGGAGCTTCCAGGTGGCACTAGTGGTAAAGAACCCACCTGCCAATGCTGGAGACGTAAGAGATGCAGGTTCGATCCCTGGGTTGGGAAGATCCCCTGGAGGAGGGCATGGCAACCCACTCCAGTATTCTTGCCTGGAGAATCCCATTAAGAGAGGAGCCTGGCGGCTACAGTTCATGGGGTCACAAAGAGTTGGACATGACTGAAGCGACTTAGGATGCATGCAGGTATGCCCACAAAGGACAAAGAGGGAATCAATACCACCCATGCTTATAATAAATAATCAAAATTGGTTATCTGATGCTTATTATGTACACATACCTCTTCATCCCTTGCTAACTGAACTCTCTGCTATCTGGAGATTGGCTCCAATATCCTGCAAAAAGGTCTACAAGATGGGCCATGCAGTCCATGAGGCTGCATAGAGTCGGGCATGACTTAGCAACTAAACAAAAACAACATGCCAAAAAGGCCTAAAGATCACAGCAGATATCCTGCTAAAATGAACCCAGGTGTCCATGTAAGTGCAAACACTGAAATTATGTGCAAGATATGTATGCACACACATAGAGATGTGCCCACAAACATGTATCTGTTTGAATATGTGTACAGCTGTACCCCAGCTCTGTCTGCTGAGAAAGCCCAAGGTGGGAACCTCAGTAGCACTAAGTGCCCAGATCATGGTTTAAGAGCATTGTTTGCCCTTCTTTCCTTAAACATCAGGGTAAGGTCCTGATATTTATGTCGTTTCCCCACTTTGCACCACAGGTAGGCTGCTACCAGATTAAAAACTGGAAGCTAAGAAATGCAACCACGATAAGGAGCTAGTAAATGGCTGAGCTGAGATTTGAATGCAGCTCTATTTGACTCCAGTACTCAACTTCCTGACCACTGGGCCTCGATCTTAATAAGGGCATCCTCGTCTCGCTTCTGGTCAGCACAGACGAGTTTGTGTTGCCAGACTGTGTTTATTATTCACATCACACTCCGTGATTTCTCCCAGTATCTGTGGACCATCTCTGATCCTAATGATCTCAAAGAATGGGAGGAAGCTAGTACAGCAAAAGCTTGTATATAGAAGTTATGTCTATGAGAACTGGTGTTTTATTAAACCTCCAGGAGCCTGAGCCTTTTGAATAAAATATGAATTGCAAGAAAGAAGTCTTGCTCTTAAGGTAAAAACAGGCTTTTTCCCAACAACTAAGATTCAAAAGCATCCTTACTTTTCTCTTTAAAGAAAACTCTTAGTTCTCACATAAATCTGAACCCAAAATCCCCTTGTGGACTTCACGTGAGCAAATATAAAGGAAAATGAGAAAAGGCATAGAAATGGCAACCATCATTTTTCATTATAACCTTACTGATCTTATGATCCTGGTGTAACTGGTGAGTTAATATTTTGAAGTAAAATATTCCTTTCATAGTCATTTTGCTGTTAACATGAATAATAAAAAGAGATTTCCCCCCTTATAACTACGGTAGCTTCTAAATAGTATGAAATCAAGTAGACATTTAAAAATAAATTATTTATATGACTAATATGCAGCTTCCCTGGTGGCTCGGCAGTAAAGAATCTGCTTGCCAAGGCAGGAGATGTGTTTGATCCCTGGGTCAGGAAGATCTCCTGAAGAAGGAAATGGCAACCCACTCCAGTATTCTTGCCTGGGAAATCCCATGGACAGAGGAGCCTGGTGGGCTACAGTCCACAGGGTCGCAAAGAGTCAGATACGACTGAGCGACTAGGCAACAACAGCAAAGATCAACATAAAACACTCAAACTGACGAAAATAAACTCTGGAACCTAGATTATCCCAAACAATTTTTTAGGTAATGACCAGGTGTCTAGTTCACCTTACTAGATACACAATAACTAATTCAGAAGCATGAAAATGAAAACAAAAAATATTTTAAATAACTTAAGAAATAAAACTGGTCTTCATTAGGAAGGCCGCATTAACAGAACAGTGTTCATTTCTCAGAAGGATAAATGTTTACTAAAATCAAGGAAGTTTTTCCTGGTTACACTAACCTTTGAACAGTTAGTTACACTAACTGTTTCTTTAAGCAGTTCTGCAGAGAAGGTTTGCCCTGCTTGGTCTCAGTTTATTAGCGCCAGAAACAGGAGGTGAGTCTATGACACCTGCGGTCTGAGGAAACGTGCCTTACTGATGCTTCCAGAATCAGAGCGCTTCTCACGCCCCACTGCCTCTTCCCTGGTCTTTGCTGCCTCCTCTCTCCCCTGCAGTATTTCAATCTGGTCGCCTGAATTTTGCCCTTGCCCAAGCTGCACAGCCACCAGGGTGATCGCCCTCAAATAGAAGCCAGATCAAGTTGCTCTTCTGTTTCAACTCCCCCAATGCCTCCCAATTTCTCTTAGACAAAAGGCTAGAGTTTTGGGACCTCCCTGGTGGTCCACTGGCTAAGACTCTGTGCTCCCAATATAGGGGGCCCGAGTTCGATTCCCAGTCTGGAAACTAGATTCCTTGCGCCACAACTAAGAGTTCACACGCTGCACGTGCTGCAACGAAGACAGAAGATCCAAATAAATACTTTTTTTTTTTTTAAGCCAGAATTTTTCCCATGGTTCCAAGGCACTCCAGGGTGTGTACTGCACTCGCCTGCCCCCAGGTCTTTTCTCTTTCTGCTCTTTGCACTTGCTGCTGCCTTTGCTGGGAACATTTTCTCTCCCAGGTTTGCATGTGGCCAACTCTTGACACCAAGTCTTGGCTCTGGTGTCACCTCTATGATGTGTCCCCATGACCCCAGCACATAAATGTAACCTGAACTACCCTGCCCACCTCCTCCATTACCATCCCCTTCCAGAATGCTCTTTTTTCTCTTCTTCCACAGCACTTGCCATTCCAAAATACTACATAAACTGACACATTATCATGCATTGTCTCTGTAATCTAATCCCCACCCCCAGTAGAACATAGGCTCCCTGAGAGCAGGGGCTATTTCACTACTGTTCACTAGTATACGCCCAGTTCCTGAAACTGCCTGACCCATTGCAGGTCCTCAAAATTACTTGATGAAGGAAAGAATAAGTTGTTATTAATAAGCCATTTCATTTTTAAAATTAAAATTATGAATTACACACAGCACCTCATTCACAGAAAGCCTTGGTTATGTTTTTCTCTTCTTCATCACAATGCAAATATCTTTATTATCCATATTTTAAATAATTTTCCTGGTATCCTCATTTCCTAAACATCCTTCACTGGCTATTTCTAAACTCGAGGTCAGCAGCTACTGATGTTTCATATATTTGAGCTAATGCAAATACATGAATTTCGCAGACATCACATGGACACTTTGACCTTTTGATTTCACTGTACCTTCAATTTCTTCCATTCTACTGCAAGTAGAAAATGTTCATAACAAGATGTTCCTTATGACTTACAAGATTGTTTCTGCCATCGGGTAAGATATTTGATTTTTAAGTGAATGTTCTTGTGATAGTACAAAATGATGCTATAAATAAGGGTTTTGTTTTTGATGCTTTTGTTGTTTTATTTCTTTTTACATTGCCATATTTTTCTTCTGTTCATGGATTCTTATGAGATTTGTTCTAGGACAAAAGGCCATTAAAGCAGGTAATACTATTCTAGCATTTGTTTCACAAGAAGATTTATTATTTATTTGCAGATATTCTCCAGAAGCCAAGTTTTACGTCATATTCATGCATACTATTACTTAGCTAATGACTAAACAGTATAACTTAATTTCTTCAGTAAAACAGCATAATTAAGAAATGCAAGGAAGTTGTGTTTGGGAAGGCATGCAGACATGTTCAGCTCCTGTGGGAGATTCCTGTCTTTTGCAATTTGTCTTAAGAAAGAGCAGATCACCTATAGTTTCTACCTCTAAACATTCCTTAGTGCAAGTCACCCTGTAGACAGTTAGAAATTTTTTATCTTAAATATATTTTGCCCAATAGATTTCCCTTCCTGGCTGTGACTGGCACTGACTCTTTTCCTAAATGCTATATGTTTCCTGGGCTCATACTGATACTAGGGTGGTTCTAGAACTAGAATGTCCATTTCCCACAGTTCTGAATTTTGAAGGGCTCCAAGCCAGGGCTAAGAGAAGAGGCTGCCGGTAGGGTTGGATTTCTGCATCTGTAGTGCCGTTCGCACGAGGTTACCAATCAGGCTGCTAACTGCCTCGCTGAGACACTTCCCACTGTTTTCTTTAATCTTTATCTTCTATATTGCACTGACTGCAGATTGTCTATGATGTTGTCAACTACAAATTGCACGTGCCATGGGTGCTTGCCATCCACCTCTAGAAGGATTAGATCGTGTGCTGCTATTAGATCAGATCGGAGGCTGCTGATCTTTGACAACCCCTGAAGGAGCTCAGGGTGGAGAGCGGAAATGAAGCACTCTGTGCTTGAGAAAAACTGGCAGGACAGGTCTTCAAATAGTTAGATATTCTCAGCAGCTGATTTTATGAGCCCAATTCTTTTATCTTATCTCCTCATATCTAGAAAAGCACTAAAGTCCTTCATGGTGATGACTGTTCCTTGTAACTAGCAAAGGCTTCACGAGACTAGTAGAAACCTTCTGGAGAAATTCACGTTTGGTTGCATGTACTCTACCTTCACCAAAAATCATATATTCTGACCTTTCCCCCCCTGCCTCTTTGGAGCAGTCTCTCAGAGCTATCTGAGGTGCTATCTCCTGGGCTACTATCCTTATTTTGCCCCAAAAAAAACTTAACTTGCAACTCTCATGTCGTGTACTTTTTTTTAAGGAGACAATGTTCATTTTAATCTAATATAATTAACCTGATATGGCTCCATTTGAGGAGGGGAAGTTTTCTATTTTCTCTGAGCACAGAAATGTCCTAGATGGGGAAAAGAGCTTTGGATTAGGACCCAAAAGAATGTGAAATGGTGGGTTAACTTGATCAACATGACCCCTGATGTTCAGATGTCCGAATTTTGTTTCAGATAATGTTTCCATCAATCCATGAAACCTAACATCGACCCTTCCTATCTGTCCTCCAGGAGTGGATTAGGTTGGAGACTGACTTGAAGGGCCAGACTCAATGGTTTCTCCATCACCAAGATCACCCAGTTCCACATCCTTCACTTACTGCCCAGAAGCCAGACATGATAACATCTAGTCTCTGTCAGAGGAAGCTTCAGAAGGAGTTTGAAATGCAACTAAATGTTCTTCTATGTAACTCTAAATAAATGTGTTATGTTGTGAGCTCACTGAATTATAATTCTCAATGCTACTCGAAGACAGTACTATTGATTAAGCACCAGGTACACAAAATATCTGTTAAGCTAAATACTGAAATATCTACTGAAATACAAAAAAAAAAAAAGTTGGCTTGAGACTCCAAATTCGAAAAATGAAGATCATGACATCCAGTCCCATCACTTCAAGGCAAATAGATGGGGAAACAACAGAAACAGTGACAGACTTCATTTTCTTGGGCTCTAAAATAACTGCAGATGGTGATTGCAGCCATGAAATTAAGATACTTGCTCCTGGGAAGAAAAGCTATGATAAACCTAGATGGCATATTAAAAAGCAGAGACTACTTTGCCAACAAAGGTCCATCTAGTCGAAGATACAGCTTTTCCAGTAGTCATGTACAGATGTTGACAGTTGGACCATAAAGAAAACTGAGCGCCAAAGAATCAATGCTTTTGAACTGTGGTGGTGGAGAAGACTCTTGAGAGTCCCTTGGACAGCATGGAGATCAAACCAGCCCATCCTAAAGGAAATCAGTCCTGAATATTCATTGGAAGGACTGATGCTGAAGCTGAAGCTCCAATACTTTGGCCACCTGATGCGAAGAACTGACTCATTTGAAAAGACCCTGATGCTGGGAAAGATTGAAGGCAGGAAAAGAAGGGGACGACAGAGGATAAGATGGTTGGATGGCATCACTGACTCAATGGACATGAGTTTGAGCAAGCTCTGGGAGTTGGTGATGGACAGGGAGGCCTGGCGTGCTGCAGTCCATGGGGTAGCAAAGAGTCAGACACGACCAAGTGAGCGACTGAACTGAATAGAGGGAGGCCTGGTGTGCTCCAGTTGGTGAAGTTGCAAAGAGTCAGACACGACTGGGCAACTGAGCACAATGTTAACTTTAGATGGATGATCCTCACACTGCCTAGAATTGGGATTTAATCTCAAACACTGATCTCCCATAAGTCATCATATAAAACAAATATATAGTGCTTTGCATTTTAGTATTTAAGTATCCATATGTTGTATGCCATTTTGAAAATTAAAATTGTCCAAAGTTCAATGACTTAACATGATTACTGTACTGTATCACTGGACTTTTCTAACTTTTTAGAAAAGTCTGTATATTACATTAATATACAGCCCTATTTTAAGAACACAATCTAAGAATGGCTATTCTTAGCGAGACATTACAGAAAGTTCTGTTATAATTTGTGAAAAAAAATTAAATTACAATGCTATACAGCAGCTGAGAGTCCATCTGTTGTCCCATTAACTGAGATAGCTCAAGACGACTCTGGTTTCCTACACCCCCACTACCAGTACTCCCCAAATTATTCATATACTGGCACACACAGAGAGGGATAGAGAAAGTGGAAGGGTCTGCTCACACCTGAGATAAATGACCCCAGGGACTCTGGCCATCTGAAGTCTCCGCTGGTAGCCCCAAGGACTCAAGGGGGTCAGTATTCAGCTTATCTGTGACCTCTGCTATGTATGCTATACCAAATAGAAACCTTGCCATATACCTAAAATTTAGGACGAAATTACACAAATGTTTGAAGAGATATGAAACATCACTAGTCACTAGTTCAATTCAGTTCAGTTGCTCAGTCATGCAGCACGCCAGGCCTCCCTGTCCATCACCAACTCCCAGAGCTTGCTCAAACTCATGTCCATCGAGTCGCTGATGCCATCCAACCATCTCATCCTCTGTTGTCCCCTTCCCCTCCTGCCAAAAGGTAGAAACAACCCAAAGGCCCATCAACAGGGTAAAAAACAAATTGTGGTATATACATTCCTAGTCCTTGTTAGTGCTCAGTTCAGTTCAGTTCAGTTCAGTCGCTCAGTCGTGTCCAACTCTTTGCGACCCCATGAATCGTAGCACGCCAGGCCTCCCTGTCCATCACCAACTCCAGGAGTTCACTCAGACTCATATCCATCAAGTCAGTGATGCCATCCAGCCATCTCATCCTCTGTCGTCCCCTTCTCCTCCTGCCCCCAATCCCTCCCAGCATCAGAGTCTTTTCCAATGAGTCAGCTCTTCACATGAGGTGGCCAAAGTATTGGTGTTTCAGCTTCAGCATCAGTCCTTTCAATGAACACCCAGGACTGATCTCCTTTAGGATGGACTGGTTGGATCTCCTTGCAGTCCAAGGGACTCTCAAGAGTCTTCTCCAACACCACAGTTCAAAAGCATCAATTCTTCGGCGCTCAGCCTTCTTCACAGTCCAACTCTCACATCCATACATGACCACTGGAAAATCCATAGCCTTGACTAGACAGACCTTTGTTGGCAAAGTAACATCTCTGCTTTTTAATATGCTATCTAAGTTGGTCATAACTTTCCTTCCAAGGAGTAAGCGTCTTTTAATTTCATGGCTGCAATCAGATTCTGGAGCCCTAAAAACTAAAGTCTGACACTGTTTCCCCATCAATTTCCCATGAAGTGATGGGACCAGATGCCATGATCTTAGTTTTCTGAATGTTGAGCTTTAGGCCAACTTTTTCACTCTCCTCTTTCACTTTCATCAAGAGGCTTTTGAGTTCCTCTTCACTTTCTGCCATAAGAGTGGTGTCATCTGCATGTCTGAGGTTATTGATATTTCTCCCGGCGATCTTGATTCCAGTGTGTGCTTCTTCCAGCCCAGTGCTCAGTTGTCTCCAAGTTTTTGTGACCCCATGGACTATAGCCCACAAGGCTCCTCTGTCCACGGAACTTTCTAGGCAAGAATACTGGAGTGGGTTGCCCTTTCCTCCTCCAGGGGATCTTCCCAGCCCAGGGACTGAACCTGTGTCTCTTTCATCTCCTGCATTGGCTGGAGGATTCTTTACCAACCGCACCACCTGGGAAGCTGAGGTATATACAGGAAGTGGGTGTTACTCAGCTATGGAAAGGGATGAAGGACCAATGTACACTATTCTTCCAAAGCTTTATGCTAAGTTAAAGAAGCCAGATATAAAAGATCACATACTGTATCATTCCACTTATAAGAAATACCCAGAATGAATAAATCCATAACCACAGAACACAGATTAGTGGGTGCCAAAAGCTGGGAGGAATGGGGTAAAATGGCTTAATGGATAAAGATTTCACTTTGGAAAGATGGAAATGCTTTGGAACTAAAGAGAGGTGGTGTTTGCACAATACTGTGAAAGTATTAAATGCTAATGAATTGTTCACTTTTAAATGATTTATGTTATGCGAATTTCACCTCAGTCAATTATTTTAATTACACAAGTGAAGTAGAAGTGGATAATTTAAAAATTCTCCCGTGTATTTCATCGATATGGATGGTAAGACCAATGATTTAGGTGCAAATTTTAAAGTTCACCATATGGTACAGAATGTTTTTTCCCCATTAGGCAGAAAAATTGTGCCAAGAAAATAAATGGTTTGTTCCATTTCAATGGAGCACTCTTCACACCAGCTATTTTAAACAAGAAAAATAGGTCAATTTATTGGGCTATGCTGACAAAGGAGGAAAAGAAGGAAAGTTGTGGAATAAGAGAATCATGCATTCTCATGAAAGTCTGTTGCTAAGTTGTGCTCGACTCTTAGAGACCCTATGGACTGCAGCCCGCCAGGCTCCTCTGTCCACTTACTTTCCTACTTTTCCCTAAATGAGAGTATGTTCATGGTCTCTGCATTTGTTGTTCATGGGGATAGAAATGCTGGAAACGAATGGGACATTAGAGATCTCTCCTGACCACAGTTTGACTACAGCCAGGCTTCACTTTAAATTACTTGCTTCATAGAGAAATGAATACTACTTGCGTCATTTGAACTCCTTTGAACCAAACATACTCAACAGTGATGGTTAATTTTGAGTGCCAACTTGGCAAGAATAATGTGTCCATTACTGTAAAAGTATTTTTTATTTGATGTGATTAACATTTACAATCAGTTGACTCCAAGTAAAGCAGATTACCCTCTATACAAGGAGCCTCCTCCAATCTGTTGATGTCCTTAAAAGCTAAGACTGAGGTTTCCTGGAGAAGGAATTCTGCCTCCAGACTGCAATGCAGAAATTCTGCCTGGGTTTCCAGCCTTTGGGCCCCAAACTGTAAATCCACTCTTACCTGAATTTCTAGTCTGCTGGCTTGCTGTACAAATTTGAGACTTATCAGCTTCTCAACTGAGTAAACCAATTCCTTATCTATCAACAGAGAGAGACACTGAGAGAGTGAGAGAGAAAGAGCCTTTTGATTCTGTTTCTCTGGAGAACTCTGACTAATATCATCACTTCACCATCACCCTCTCACCTTGATGAGTCTTGGCTATTAATATAAGGCCACTGCCACCTTGTCAATCTCCCTCCTCCCAAGGCCGCTACATCAGAAGTAATCACTGAACCCTCACAGGTTTATTTACCTTAGACTCACTCCAAAGAAACCAGGGCTTAATTATTTTTTGCTCCTAGATTCACCTTGCTTAGCAAGACAAGGCTTATACCGAAACTACAGAACGTGGTGTCATCATGCCTCAACATCAGCACAAAATGATGGTACGTTTTAAACCGAGTATATTCAATAGCTAAAGGTATTCAGTGTTACTTCCTCAAAGGAAATAAATTACAATACACTCAGAAGCAAGTAGCTGACAGCCATTCTCTTGTCCTATTTTCCAAGATGAGATAACAAACAGCATTAAAAAAAAAATCCTATACACAGCCTGAATCAAATGAATTTGGAAATGGCTAAGTTTTATTTCATCTCACTCTGGGAGACTGAAGACATATAACGCAGACCTGCAGAGGAAAAAGCAAGGTCAGCACTGCTGTGTGGTACGCAGTAACTCAACCAGCTTCCTCACTGGGAACACATCTTCACAAGAGACCAGGAGAAAAATATGGTTCTCAGCGTTCTTATAAAATTCAATAAGGAAGCTCTGAGACGTTCAGTGTTATTAATAGCCAAGAGAAAAATAAATTAGAAAAATAATGAAACCATTATCACCTATCAGATTTATAAAAATTAAAACATTTATAACATCCAGGGCTGCTCAAAATGTGGTTAAAACTTCCCATGCTGCTGACACTGGTTTCAACTACTACAACAATCTGGAAAAACAAATCTGATGCTATCGATTATCTTTCCTCATGTTTACAATGCATTCATTGACCCAACAACCTCACTGGGAAATAAAAGCATTGGGACATGGCGATTTATGCACCAGGATATGCATTAAAGCATACATGTAGCAGAGTTTTAGTCACTCAGTCATGTCCGACCCTTTGTGACCCCATGGACTGTAGCCCGCCAGGCTCCTCTGTCCATGAGATTCTCCAGGCAAGAATATTGGAGTGGGTTACTACTCTCTTCTGCAGAAGATCTTCTCAACCCAGGGATCAAACCCAGATCTCCTGCATTGTAGGCGGATTCTTTACTGTATGAGCCACCAGGGAGGTCTCGTATTAAAGCATACATGCAGTTATTAAAAAAAAAAGCCCACCTGAAAATAACCAACATGTTTATAAAAACAGTGGCTGAATAAGCCCGAATATATTCTATAAAATACTAAGCATCTACTAACAGTAATGAAGTATATTACAAGTATTAATTTGGAGGGCTGTTCATGAAATATAGTCAGTGACAGCATAAGCAGCAGAGAGATGTATAGAGTGTGAATTCATATTTATAAAAATTCCTACATTGGCATCAACATGTTTGTTTGCATATGTTTGCACAGAGAAAGGCCTGGAAGAACACACACAGAGTGCTAACTCCACTGCCAGTGAGATGGAATTGCAGATGGGGGTGAGGAAGGGGATGGCTGTTTGTTAATGTTTCATTTTTGTGCTTCTGTAAAGCTCAGCATTCAGAAAACGATCATGGCATCCAGTCCCATCACTTCATGGGAAATAGATGGGGAAACAGTGGAAACAGTGTCAGACTTTATTTTTCTGGGCTCCAAAATCACTGCAGATGGTGACTGCAGCCATGAAATTAAAAGACGCTTACTCCTTGGAAGAAAAGTTATGACCAACCTAGATAGCATATTCAAAAGCAGAGACATTACTTTGCCAACAAAGGTCCGTTTAGTCAAGGCTATGGTTTTTCCTGTGGTCATGTATGGATGTGAGAGTTGGACTGTGAAGAAGGCTGAGCGCTGAAGAATTGATGCTTTCGAACTGTGGTGTTGGAGAAGACTCTTGAGAGTCCCTTGGACTGCAAGGAGATCCAACCAGTCCATTCTGAAGGAGATCAGCCCTGGGATTTCTTTGGAAGGAATGATGCTAAAGCTGAAACTCCAGTACTTTGGCCACCTCATGTGAAGAGTTGACTCATTGGAAAAGACTCTGATGCTGGGAGGGATTGGGGGCAAGAGAAGGGGATGACAGAGGATGAGATGGCTGGATGGCATCACTGACTCGATGGACATGAGTCTGAGTGAACTCTGGGAGTTGGTGATGGACAGGGAGGCCTGGCATGCTGCAATTCATGGAGTCGCAAAGAGTCGGACACGACTGAGCGACTGATCTGATCTGATCTGATTGTTTGACTTTGTATTGCTTATATATATTTTAAATTAGAGGATAATTACTTTACAATAGTGTGATAGTTTTTGCCATACATCAACATGAGTCAGCATTAGGTATACATATGTCCCTTCCTTCTTGAACCCCTCCCCCACTCCCTCCCTTTCCCATACTCTAGACTGTCACAGAGCTCCGGCTTTGGGTTCTCTGCTTCATACAGCAAACTCCCATTGGCCATCTATTTTACATATGGTAATGTATATGTTTCAATGCTATTCTCTCAGATCATTCCACCTTCTCCCTCCATCACTGTGTCCAAAATCTGTTCTTTATGTCCACGTCTCCTTTGCTGCCCCGCATGTAGGATCATCAGTACTATATTGCTAGATTCCATACATATGCATTAATATACGTCATTTGTCTTTCTCTTTCTGACTTACTTCTCTGTGTATAATAGGCTCTAGGTTCATCCACTAGTTTCTTTCTATAGTGAGGAATATTCCATGATGTATATGTAAAACAACTTCCTTATCCATTCATCTGTCAATGGATATCTAGGTTGCTTCCTAGCTATCATAAATAGTGCCGCAATGAACACTGGGGTACATGTGTCTAAATATTCTGTACACTGTTTTGAGATCTTACAAAACCTTTCTGGCTGGGGAGAGACTGCCCTTTCCCTGATCTGGCCACTCCTCTGAGACAGGACAGGGCTCAGCCCAGGGAGTCTCTGACATGCAAACTAACTGATCCAGAGTCACACTTCCATTCTGTGGCCTGTGCACCCCACGAGGTAACATTCCTGCCTCAGTCACCCCAAGGCCAGGTACCTGGCATCTGGGACCACCCGTGTAGTTTAGAGCCTGAACAAATTATTCCAACTAGCCAATTACAAGAGGTGCCCTGGTGGCTCTGCAGTAAAGAATGTGCCTGCAACGTAGGAGACCAGAGTTTGATACCTGGGTTAGGAAGATCCCCTGGAGAAGGGCCTGGCAACCCACTCCAGTATTCTTGCCTGGAGAATCCCATGGACAGAGAAGCCTGGCAGGCTACAGTCCACGGGGTCACACAGAGTCAGACATGACTGAAGTGACTAAGCAGCAGCAGCCAATTGCAAACTGTTTCCCCTGTCCTGCCTTTCTTGGGCGCGCCCAGACAGGCTCTGGTCTTGGTTTTCCCTTTGCTCTTGCTGTCTCCTGACAATCCTTAGGCTTCCCTACCTGGCCCTGTTCCACCTGCTGAGCTTCCTATATCGAGGACCCATGAGAACCACGCAGGTCTGACTCCCTGAGCCTCTCGTGTGTCCCTTCTTGTGGCTGCACATGACTGACTGTCATCCAAAAGACACAGAACAGACATTTATGCTGCTGCTAAGTCGCTTCAGTCGTGTCCGACTCTGTGCGACCCCACCAGGCTTCCCCGTCCCTGGGATTCTCCAGGCAAGAACACTGGAGTGGGTTGCCATTTCCTTCTCCAATGCATGAAAGTGAAAAGTCAAAGTGAAGTCGCTCAGTCGTGTCCGACTCTATCGACCCCATGGACTGCAGCCCCCCAGGCTCCTCCATCCATGGGATTTTCCAGGCAAGGGTACTGGAGTGAGACATGTTGTACAACCCTGTAAATATTGTGGCATTTAAAACCATCTGGTATTTATTTATCACTAAATCTGTTGCTGTTGTTTTGTCACTAACTTGTGTCCAACTCTTTGCGATCCTGTAGACTGTAGCCCTCCAGGCTCCCCTGTCCATGGGATTTCTCAGGCAAGAATACTGGAGTGGGCTGCCATTTCCTTCTCCAGGGCATCTTCCCAACACAGGGATCAAACCTGTGTCCCCTGCAATGGCAGGAAGATTCTGTACAATTGAGCCACCAGGGAAACTCCATCATTAAATTTATTTATATTTATTTATATTATAATAAACTTATAATTAGTATATTTATTTACATTTAATTGGTAAATAACATATTGATTTATATTTAATTGGTATACATTTATTTATATTTAACTCTATCATTAACTTTATTTATATTTAATTGGTATATACTTATACTATTATATTAGTATAATAGTGTACAGCACAGTGATTCTATATTTCTGTAGACTATATTCCATTTAAAGTTATTGTAGGACTTCCCTGGTGGTCCAGCGGTTAAGACTTCTCCTTCCAATACAGGGGTGTGGGTTTGATGCCTGGTTGGGGAGCTAAGATCTCACATGCCTCACAGCCAAAAAACCAAAACATTAAACAGAAGCAATATTATAACAAATTTAACAAAGACTTTAAAAGTGGTCCACATAAAAAAAAAATCTTGAAAAAATAAAAAAATCAAATTATTGTAAAATATTGGCTATATTTCCTATGCTGTATAATATATCCTTATAGCTTATTTTACTCATAGTAAAACAAATGTAATATTTAAATAAAATAAACTCTTCAACAAAAATCTAATATAAAAACTAAACAGAAAATTAAATCAAAAGAACTTTAACTTTCATCAATTTTATTACCAAAGGGATAAACAGACATTTCAGGTAGGTGCAAGGGCTTCCCAGGCGGCGCTAGCAGTAAAAATAATTGTGCTTAGTCACTCAGTCATGTCCAACTCTTTGCAACCCTGTGGACTGTAGCCTGCTAGGCTCCTCTGCTCAAGGACTTCTCCAGGCAGGAATACTGGACTGGGTTGCCATTCCCTTCTCCAGGGGGTCTTCCCAACCCAGGGATCAAACCCAGGTCTCCCACATTGAAGGCAGATTCTTTACTGTCTGAGCCAATGCAAGAGACACAAGAGACTCAGGTTCAATCCCTCAGTAGGGAAGATGCCTTGAAAGAGGGCATGGGAACCCACTCAAGTATTCGTGCCTAGAGAATGCCATGGACAGAAGAGCCTGGTGGGCTACAATCAATGGAGTTGCAAAGAGTCGGACACAATTGAAGTGCCTTAACCCACAGGGACAGGAGGATCTGAGGACAAAGTGTACTCCCATCTGCATGTGCAGGGGGTAATTATAACCGTGAGTGGCTAAGAAGGCTTGAGAAGGCCTCTCTTCTAGGTTTCCTCAATATCTAACCCTATTCCTTCCATCAAGCTCTTGATGTAAGACTATTTCATTAGAAACGGTATCAGCTGCTGGTGGCGATGTTTAACTTTAGCCTCTCATTCTTCCCTTTTAGTATATGATTCACACTATTTGTCTCATGCCTTTGGCTTCATTTTAGGAAGCAGATGTTTAACCTCCTGTTCCTTGAGCTAGTAATCTCTATAATTAAGAATTCCGAAAGAAAACTGGAAGGGGTACAGCCTAGTTCTTGGATAAAATTATATCTGTGCCTGGGAAATTTATTTCCTTCCGATTACTTTAATTATAACTTAAGCACTTATAGCATTTGTTTAGCATTTAAATCTTAACAACAAAGCTTCACTTGGAAAAAAAACAACTGTGGAGATTCCTGGCTGACTTCTCTCAAATTCACCTTTTATTTTCATTTACATATTTATAGCCAGTACATTTTTATGGACTATTTTCAAGTTTTAAATGTTTAACAGACTAAACTAAGGGAAGGCTCCACTCTGCCACGTGAATGACTAAACACTGAAACTTCAGAGGTTTAATGTAATAACAGCTTTACACAAAGTGAGGTAGACCAGTTGTCTGTCTTCCATTTTGGAATGACATCATCTGGTGCATGGAGGGCTCTAAGGGCACTGTGACAGGGGAAGAGAGGGTAAAAAGAATGTATGGGGTCTTTTATGTACCAGGACTTAATGTGACTTGCTTTACTTTTCTCCAGATTCTAATGGGCAGACTCTGAGCTCAACAGCAAGGGAACTGTGACACATGGATGGGTATTTGTTCATCCAAAAGAAGGGGGAAGGGATGGAAGACAGACAGGGGAGGGATATTTGTTAGGTACCATCAGTGTCTACATTAGATAAGTGTTTAAAATAACTCCCCAAGGTAGAAAAACAGAGCGGAAGAAAACTGTTTTAACATTGTACCTTTACTGCTTGCTTGCCGTTGCTTTAACACTGCATGTTGGAATTTTCTAAGCATAGATACAGAAGGTACTGATTCTTACTGGGAACAAGTGGAACACTCATAATTGGGTGACAAGTGTGGATAGGCAGTGAGATTGGTTTCAGTTTAGAATGAAGTGAAAGTTATGTGTGGCCCCTGGGAAGGGAGAGACGAGAGAAAACAGGGTTGGGGTCTGAAAAAGAGAATGATATTCAATTTTCAAGGTATTTCTGGAAGGTCAGGGAGTAGCTAGGTTTTCAGTTTCAGGAACTCTTCTTCACATACTGAACCTTTGCTCATTCTTATTCCCTAGGATTGCATCAATATTCCTCTTTCCAGTTCTCTACTCTATTTCTCATAATTGGTCACATGCAAAAAAAATCGAACATTTAATTCATGAAAAAAAGGTTGAAGATTAGAGACAAGCTAACATTACCCCAGTTTTTATAAGGAAAGAATAAGCTATCAAGAGACTTGAGAAGATGAAGCCTAAGGTCCACTTCTATCGTGAAGAAGAGTGAGATGAATGAAATACAGTCCCTTTTCTCAAGTAGATCACAATCAGGTAAGAGGAGGTGAACTGTTACTGTCATGTAATATGACGTGGGGCCTAAGAGCGCTATGCACAAGGTTACAATGGCAGTTTGCAATGCCCAGCAAGCATACCTGCCTGTGAGGAAGGTGGGCAGGGACCTGTCACAAAAGGGATGTGCGTGTCTCAAAAAAATGAGACACAGGAAAAGTCAAAGCCCTGAACTATCATGACTTGGTATGCAAGAGTGAGCCAAGCTGGATGTGGGAAAATGATGGGAATGATACTGGAAATAGAGGTTAGGATCACAGCATGCAAGTCCCCCAAAACCAAATTAGGATATTTGAACATCTGGGGGCAAATAAGAGCAAGCTATCACAGATTTTATAGGAAATAGAATGATTATGTGAGAAGCTCCCCAAACTGCTGTTTGTATAACAATGTCTCTCACCAATGCCTGCAGTCAACATGGTTTGGGAAATATATCACAACATATCTCTTTCCTAGAGAGTCACAAAAACTCTAATGAACATACTATACACTTGATAATTCTTTTTTTTGGCATTCGAAGGAGGATGTGCAAGAATATTTGTACCCTGTACTTTTTTCTTTAACTTTTTAATTGAAGTATAGTTGACTAACAGTAGTGCATAAATTTTAGGTGTATCGAATAGTAATTCTCATCTTTATTGCAGAGTATATTCCATCATAAGTTATTACAAGATATTGGGTATAATTCCCTGTGCTACACACTAAATCTTTGTTGCTTATCTATTTTATGTCTGGTAGTTTGTATACGTTAATCTCATACTGCTCATTTGTACTCCCCACACTTGAGAATTCTTAAAATAAAGAAGCTTAACTTGGTTTAGCACAGTATTTCCCAAATACAATTAAGTATGTGTATTATTTTTCTATCGCTGTGTAACAAAATATCTCAGTTTTAAAAAATGAAAGTCTATTTATTAGCTCACAGTCTGTGCGTCAGAAGTCTGACATGGCACAGCTAGGTTCCCTGCTGAAGTTTAACAAGGTTAATATCAATGTGTTGCCCAAGTTAAATTCTCATCTGGAGGCTTTGTGGGGCCTGGGTGGGGGAAGAGAGGGGAATCCACCACCAAACTTTAATATTGTTGGCAGAATTCGGTGCTTTGCCTCTTTGCTGTTGCAGACCTGATGCCATTTCCTTGCTGGCTGCGGACCCTGCTGCCTCACTCACAGTCAACAGCATGCGGGAGAGGGGAGCTTGCTGTCTTCTAAGTCAGCCGGGGAAGCCTGGTGTGCTGCAGTCCATGGGGTCGCAAAGAGTCCTACACGACTGAGGGACTGAACTGAACTGAAGCAAGCCAGGGCACATTTCTCTGTTTTCCTGTCTCCGACCAGAGGGCTCATAGGTTAGCTTAGACCCACCAGCATAAAATTTCCATTTTAAAGTCAATCGATTTGGGCCTTTAATTACATCTATAAAATCTCTTTACAGCAGTAATGACTATTTGCTTGAGGAACCAGGAATCTTGAAGATCCATTTTAAAATTCTGCCTACCACAATAAGCAATTTTTTCCATGGAAAATATTTTAGGATATTGCAAAATAATATTTCACAGCTGCCCAGTTTGGTAAAAAACTGGACAGATGTTGTAGAAAGAATACTCCAGAGAGAGTATCAGAAGTGTGGAATCTCGGAAACCGGTTAAGATGCTATCGTGGCTATCAAAACAAGATAAAACGAGCATCTAAACTGAAAGAAGTTGGAGACAGAATAAAGATAACTTGAGGAGGAACAGAGTAGGAAATAGCAGACAAGAAATGTCTACTACTAAGTTCAGGACAAGAAACAGAACTGACAAAGAGACAATGAGTTTGGTTTTCAATATGTTGAGTTTGAGCTTTGCTACACATGGGAAGAGAAAAGTTTGAAAGTTTAAGAAAAGACAGGAATTGATGATATGTATGTGGGAGTCACCACGATGAGTAAGATTTCCTAAGTTGGGTGAATAGAAGAGCATGGAAGAGGAAGGGGGATGGAGTGAATAAACATGTTCACTAAAACGCAAGAGTTAATCTAAAAACAATAAAAGAGCCAGTTATTTTACCTGAAAAACAGGTTTACTTGAGAGCAGCAAGGAACTGCAATGTGCTACTATGAAGAACCATATACAAATCAGTAAAGCAAAAGGAAGGAAACTATTTTATAGAGGAGAAGGGGAAATTGGGAAGGGATGTCTAAACAAAAAGTTTGTTGGATGAAAGTGGAAGTGTGAAGTTCAGTGGCTGAGCTGGTGCTAGACTGGGAGCAAAATCTTTCTTGCTCCTGCGGGTGGTAGTAACGTAGTGTTCACTTCCTTTCAGAAAGGCGAGGTGCACCACTTCCTGCTGGAATACATACTGGCCCTGTGCATATCTACATGTGTGAGAGCTCCCTCTTCTGCCCTCCTTCTCCGCTGTGGTAAAGTTTTTCTTTATTAATTTTCATACAAGCAATGCCAAGTTAAATCCACAAAACCATTTACTTATTAGGGCAGGAGAAGGCTCAGTCAAATTTACATTAATATTAGCAGAGTATTTAATAGACGACCCCATGAGATCCCTGCAGATAGATGAGAGTTACATAATAAATATTTGTATTCAGCAGTGATGATTCATGAGTCTTTGTCAAAAGAATTAGTGGAAAAGAGTAGTGGTCTTGGAGTCAGGGGAGAATCTGGACTCTTCCACTAAAAGTGAGTTCATATAATAATGGATTAAACAACAACCACACTCACACAATTCTTGAAAAAATGAAAAGCCAGTTGTGTGTCCTTGAACCATTCAACCCACTTTCCAGGTCTCTGTTTCTCATCAATATGACTGCTTCATGAGATATTCTGAAAAATCCATTTATCTCCAAAATTCTAAGGCTTATAAACTACAGAAGTAGTTGCAAAGCACCATGCAGGTCTCATCTTTGATCTGCACTGTTTAACATTTTTGTGATTTGGATATGTACATAGTAAGCAATCATGTAGTTGAAACAAATCTGAGAGACACACAGCTAAGTGACAGATGGCAAAAATCAACATTAGATTGTTGGCAGGACTCTGGAAACAAAACCACAAATAATTAGCCAATACTTTGACTAAATAAAGATAATTGCTGGAAGTTAGAATTTACTTCTTAAAAAATGTAGTCACAAGGCGTGTAGTATGATTTCCAGATGAAACCATTCAGTTCTCTTTGGTAAGCTCCTGAGCTGCAGGGCTCCCATCAGGTTTGAATGGCCCTCCTCTCAGAGTGCAAACAGCATCCTCCACCCGCTGCTGCTCCCCAACCTACTATTGCCATGCTCCAGAGTCACTTACCACCTTGTTTCACTACATGACTTGCCTGCAAACCAGAATTTCCTCCTACAAAGGATCTCAACTAGATGTTATTCTAAAATTTTTAATATTTTTAGAATTTTTAAATGACTGTGTTAATACAGTGGAGTTACACCTTCCATCTTAGGGCTGGGAGGTGGGCCTCTCTGTCCCGACCCACCTCATGCCTCTCAAGCACAGTTCAGTTCAGTCGCTCAGTCGTGTCTGACTCTTTGCAACCCATGGACGGCACTACAGGCTTCCCTGTCCATCACCAACTCCCAGAGCTTGCTCAAACTCATGTCCATCAAGTTGGTGATGCCATCCAACCATCTCATCCTCTGTCGTCCCCTTCTCCTCCTGCCTTCAATCTTTCCCAGCATCCGGGTCTTTTCCAATGACTCAGTTCTTCGCATCAGGTGGCCAAAGTACTGCAGCTTCAGCTTCAGCATCAGTCCTTCCAATGAACATTAAGGACTGATTTCCTTTAAGGTCACCCGTTTTGAGCTGTTCCTTCTAGCCTGGAGGGGCTGGACATTTGTGTGCAGTTTTTTTCATTTACCAGCTGGGGACTCTACCAAGGTATATGTGCCTATCCATGTATAGAGTGTGTGGGAAAAGGAAGGAAAGACTCTTCCAAATGTCCTCCACCATCTCTTTAATTCTCACTGCTTATGCACTCTGTAGAGAGCTATTCTGCATTCACTGAGTCTGTTCTCCTGAAGCCAAAGCCTGAAAGCATTACTATGTCCTCTTTGTCCAGAGGTGGGTCCTGCCTAGTACAAAATTTCCCTATCAGAGAAGGAAGATGACTCAAGCCTAGGCTTGTCACTGGAATTTGATTTAGAAATGAATGACTGCATTTAAAGAATTACAAATCTATTCAGTTTACCTTGATTTAATCTCGTCTATTGATTTAATACAAATCTTGATCAGAGGAATCAACCAGGAATAATCTGTCATTTGCTAATGAAATAACTGCATCAAAATAACAAAAAGGTTATGACCCAGCTGAATGTATACTGCTCCCAACACAAAACAGCAATATGGTTTTGTTTACTCCTTTCTACAGACAAGGAAAGAAGAGAGGGAGGAAGGAGAAGATGAAAGGAGAAAGAAAACAAAGAAAAAGCTCAGCTCAATTGGAGGATTTCCTAGCCATCTTAACTATTGGTTTATGTAAAGCTAAAATTAGTGAAAGTCACTCAGTCATGTCCGACTCTGCGACGCCATGGACTGTATTGCTATTGCTAAGTCACATCAGTCGTGTCCGACTCTGTGCGACCCCATAGACGGCAGCCCACCAGGCTTCCCCGTCCCTGGGATTCTCCAAGCCAGAATACTGGAGTGGGTAGCCTTTTCCTTCTCCAGGGGATCTTCCCAACCCAGGGATCAAACCCAGGTCTCCCACATTGCAGGCAGATTCTTTACCAGCTGAGCCACAAAGGAAGCCCAGGAATACTGGAGTGGGTAGCCTATCCCTTCTCCAGCAGATATTCCCGGCCCAAGAATCAGACTGGTGTCTCCTGCATTGCAGGCAAATTCTTCACCAACTGAGCTATGAGGGAAGCCAGTAGCTAAAATTATCCCTCCCTTAATCCAGCCCTTTAATGAAAGTGGTTTGCAATGTAGAATCCCATAAATTTTACATCCCTTTACTATCCTGATTCTATGGCCTGCACACAGATGCTTCCTGGTGGGCCTCTTCATAAATGTGGAGTTTGAACGATGGTCCCAAAAGTCTGGTGACAATTTCCTTACTGAGAAAAAGTCAGTAGACCATGTCCCTTGGTCCCAAACCTGTGGACCCTGGACTCAGACAGGAGCATTTTACATTTGGAAAGGTGATATTTAGGAACTGGGCTCCATGGCTCTGAAGGTAGGACCATGTTTTTAATTTAGTGAAGCAGTCTCTGAGGACACACTGTTTCCCTGTGAGAAAACAGAGGATGTTTTTTTTAGGGGCAGGGGGGGTGCGGTCCGAGCATTCTTACATAAAGAGCTTCAGCTTGCTTCCTGAGATGATAAGACCTAAATGCAAGGATCTTATTCAGAAATCATAAACCACTTCAGGACTCTGAATTGTGGATCTTATAAGTACTCAGTTTTTTCTTCAGGCTTCAATAATTGTTGATTTCCTTCTACCATGTATAAGGCATTACACTGCATCCTGGGGGGAGAAAAATGCATATGGAAGATGCCTGCATCTCCAAGGTGGGAGACAGATCTGAGGTGCAAGGAAAGGAATGATATCTGAGGTTACTGGGTAACAGAGAGATGCAGCTTTTAAATATTATCGCAGCATTTGATGGTTAATGGAGTGTTTTTCCAGATCTGGGGGCTGAAGAGAAGACTGGGTAGCGAGGTTAATTTAAAAATCCATTCCAGTGTCTGGGTTATACGTAGGAGTCCAACCACGTACTGTCAATATCTTGGATCAATAGTTACCTTTCATCTCTGTTGGCAAGTTAGCGCTTCAGATGTCATAAACTAAGAGCCAGGTGATGAGGACTTGAAAGAAGGACCTGATCCTATGGCAAAATCCCTCCAATGGTCTGTTTTCAGCTCAAGGTCTTCACAGACAGATGAGATAAATGCATCTTAATATGTCCTTGCTGGGAATCATCTGACAAAAGCATCTCTGTGAAATTTCTGGAACCATACGACTAACAGACTTAAATATTTTACTGCTGTCAGGTTGGAAGGTTTTGGGAACATTGCATTTAAGCTAGAACATTAAGTTTAAGCTTTCCAATCTTTTAGCTACCGGGTAGGAATTGACAGATAAGAACTGGGAGATGGAAATGAAAATATACCCCAAAAGTCTTTTACATTGTTTATATCATACTTTGATCCACTGGCATATTCCCTTATGTCTGACTCCCAAGGCAACCATTATAAGGGATCAGAACAACCCACTGGTGAGTCCTTAGCAACTGTGCTGAAAGGGCAAGGAACACTGGGATGAGCAGGACTCTGTATCTGGGAATGCTCTCCAATTGCACATGAGGTGTTTTCCATGATTATTCTTAAAACATAAAAGAGATAAAATCGTAGATCACAATAATTGAGATCTGGAAGTAGGGAAGCCTAAGAACTTGTTTTTACTGATCACATATTATGGGTCAAACACTAAGCTAGACACATCACATTTTAGATCTCATTTAATCCTCCAAACACCCATAAAGGTAGAAACAGTCTTACTAAGTTGTTACTTGATACAAGCTAAATGCTTTTGATTTTTCAAATCTGTTAAGGGTTACTTCATGTAAGCTCTGATCACCTAAAAGCCCAATGTGTGCTGATCTCGAGAGAGCAGAAGTATTGTATAACTTGGAGATTTTGGTATCAAATGTCTCTGCTTAAGAAAAGCAGAGAAAAATAGAGAAGATAAATAGAAAAAGAGAAAGAAGAGGCTGCACGAGACAGCGTCCAAGGATGAAGGGAAGGAAGCCAAGAGCAGGCCAGGAAGGAGGGACGTCAGGAGGGAAAAAAGTGTTTTAAAGAATTAAAAATTTTTTTCTAGCTAAATATTTGCACTATAAACCATTTCCACTCTTCCTTCCAAAAAATCCCCCATATTTTAATAAACTCAACAGTGGAGCAACATTAAGTCTTACTTCAAAAAGGGCATGGACTGAGAACAGAGTTTGCCAGGGCCAGAGGTGTGGGAAGCAGCAGCTTGTCAAATACACAGAGTTGGGGCAATTGAGACTCCAAGAGTTTGAATGGCAGCCTTAAAATACAATAGCTAGGAAGTGGAACCAGGATTTAGTACCATGTCTGGCTTCCCTGGTGAATCAGTGACAAAGAACCCGCCTGCCAATGCAGGAGACTCAGTGTCAATCCCCGGGTCCAGAAGATCTTCTGGAGAGGAAACAGCAACCTATTCCAGCATTCTTGCCTGGGAAATCCCATGCACAGATGAGCCGGGCAGGTTACACTCCATGTGGTCACTAAGAGTCAGACATGACTTCAGTTCATTCAGTTCAGTCACTCAGTCGTGTCTGACTCTTTGTGACCCCGTGGACTGCAGCACTACAGGCTTCCCTGTCCATCACCAACACCCAGAGCTTGCTCAGACTCATGTCCATCGAGTTGCTGATGCCATCCAACCATCTCATTCTCTGTCATCCCCTTCTCCTCCTGCCTTCAATCTTTCCCAGCATCAGGGTCTTTTCCAATGAGTCAGCTCTTCCCATCAGGTGGCCAAAGTATTGGAGCTTCAGCTTCAACATCAGTCCTTCCAGTGAATATTCAGGACTGATTTCCTTCAGGATTGACTGGTTGGATCTCCTTGCAGACCAAGGGATTCTCAAGAGTCTTCTCCAACAATGCAGTTCAAAAGCATCAATTCTTCAGTGCTCAGCTTTCTTTATAGTCCAACTCTCAAATCCATACATGACTACTGGAAAAACCATAGCTTTGACTAGACGGACCTTTGTTGGTAAAGTAATGTCTCTGCTTTTTAATATGCTGTCTAGGTTGGTCATAGTTTTTCTTCCAAAGAGCAAGTGTCTTTTAATTTCATGGCTGCAGTCACCATCTGCAGTGATTTTGTAACCCAAGAAAATAAAAGTCTATCCCATGCTGTCTCCCCGCAAAGTTTAGGAAGCATCAAGGTCAACCTCATCTCCTACAAATAGCAAGCTTAGATTCAGAAAAGCGAACTGACTTTCCCAAGGTCAAATTGGTAGGTTCTCCCCACCACACCATGGTTTGTGGGATCTGATCTTAGTTCCCTAACCAAAGATTGAATCTGAATACTAACCACCGGAGTGCATGCAAGCCAAGTCGCTTCAGTTGTGTCTGACTCTTTGCAACCCTATGGACCACAGCCTACCAGACTCCTCAATCCATGGGAATCTCCAGGCAATAATACTGGAGTGGGCTGCCATTCCCTCCTCCAGGGGATCTTCCCAACCCAGGGATCGTATCCAAGTCTATGGTGTCTCCTGCATTGGCAGGCAGGTTCTTTACCACTAGCGCCATCTGGGAAGCCCTCTAACCACTGGACCTCCAGAAAATTCCTCAGTTTTGCTTTTTTTTTTTTTTTAAATAGCTAAAACTAGAACTCAAATTTTTTCTAGAAAGTTTTAATCCAATTAACTTTCCACATTTTTATTACGGTCTCCAAAAACTCCATATTATAAAGTCCAATAGGACCGTCTCAGTTCCATCTCACCAGACTTTGTGGCAGGGTTTTAAACAACTGATCATTTTTCCCTTCTTGAGTCATCTTGATATCCTGGCTTTGATAACACCACACTCTTCTGGTTTCTTCTGAGAAGGAGAATGGCAGCCAAGAGCCTGGAGCTAGCCTGATGCTAACAGTCAGAACTTGGTATTGCCAGTATCTGGCCTGCATGCACTGCTGGACTCCCCTTAAACATAAACAATTTCACAGAAAATCCACCTTAAACAAGGCCATGCTGCGACCATCAGGCATCAAAACAAGAGACAAGACTGCTTCCTAATACTGCGTTCACACAGCCCTGTGTGTGAACATGGTCCAAACCACAGAATACCGAGCATCCTCCACCCTGGTTCTGCAGAAGCCCCCTAATTAGCCTTCCAGATTCCACCATGGCTTCCTCTCCTGAGGAATAGACTAGAATTTCATCTTGCTAATAACGCAGAAAGGAATTGACTAGAAGCTGTTTCAAGAGAAGCAGTAAAAAGGTTACAGAAACAAACACCAGCTTGAGTCGCAATCAAAACTTTGATCATCCATACGGTAGAACCAGGCCACCAAGAGAGCTACCGCCACTGCTATAATCACTCGACTGGTAAGGCGACACACCCCAAACCGTACAGCCTCGCCACAAACAGGAAGCCAGCATGATCAGAAGCTGCTTCTCCTGGCAATGAGACCAGCCAGCAGAAAACAGAGGAACCAGCCATCTCACGGCCTCAACCCTACTAAATCTCATGTGCCTGTATTTGTTCAGTGGAACCTACATTACCTCCAGAGCTCCCGCTAAACAGGAACCCTGGAATGTGGGTTTTATCTTTCTGGTGTCTCCAGGACCAAGAGGTGCTCTAGAAAGAGGCTGGAGTAGATACTGATCATCAGACTCTAGGACCTATTATACTGGTCCATTTCAACGTGGTTAAGCAAAAGGCTCATGATCCCATCCCTCCTTGGTCAGCACCCTTACAGAAGGTGCGCCATCACTGGGAATAAGATTCCAAGTCCTTATGGGATGGCAGCTGGCTGCAGACCCTCCTTCCGCTCTCTTCCTTGCTCTTTCTGCTGGGGCTCCCCTGGCTTCTTACGCCCCACCCCCACCACGCTGAAATATTCCTATTCCCAGACTGCTTGCTTCTCACTCTGTCCAGAAAGGTTTTCCCTCAGATACTCACACTGTCTGTTGCCCTACTTCACACAGCACTCTGGTCAAAAGGCCAAGCTGCCCTCCCCTGACCACCCTGCTCCATCAGCTCTGCTGCGCACCCTCCACAGCTCCTCTCCCACTTCACCCCTGCCCCCTGATCACACCCGTGTCGTTTTCTATGTCTGTATCCTGCTTTATTTCACCTGATAGCTTTTATTGCTTAATTATTTTATTTATTTTTAATTTTCAGCTGTGCTGGGTCTTTGTTGCTGGTTAAGGGCAGGCTTTCTCTAGTTGCAGTGAATGGGGGCTACTCTTCGTTGCAGTGCGTGGGCTTCTCCTTGGGGTGGCTCCTCTTGTTCTGGAGTGCAGGGTCGGGAGTGCGTGCTCAGTAGTCGTGCATGGGCTTAGTTACTCTGAGCCACGTGGGATCATCCCAGATGAGGGATCGAACCTGTGTCCTCTGCACTGGTGAGCAGATTCTTAACCACTCGACCACTGGGGAAGTTTCCCCTCCTGATAACTTTTACACTACTGGGGATTCTATTTATCTGTTTAAATGTTTATACAGTTATCCTTTAAACAACATGGGTTTGAACTATGAGGGTCTGCTGAGACTCAGATTTTTTTTTCACTAAATCCATACTACACTATGATACCATCCCTGGTTGAATTCCCTGATACAGAACCATGGATATGGAGGACAGACAGTAAAGTCTGACAAGGATTTTCCAATATTTGGAGGGTTAACACCTCCAACTCTGACTTCAAGGGTCAACTATAATCTGTCTCACCTCATTAACATATAAGATTCACAATTTGGCTGTGTTATACTTGGGGCCAGGAACAATAATGTCTGGCCCACAGCAGAGGTCAGTAAATATATATTTGTAAAATAAATTGATTATTCAGTTCCATCAAAACAATCTCCAAAGTGTGAACTAAGAAATGTAGGTATCAGTAATGAAGGAAATGTAGTTCGGGTCCACATTCCTTAACCTCAACTCTAAAAGCCAAAAACTATTAACTCGAAGTTTGGCAATTTAAAAAAAATAAAACTCAATCTACTTTTTTCATGGAACACCATTTTTACTTGAGAGAACAAATGACAGGAAAACTATGACAAACATATTTTTAAAGTGAAGTGGGCGTGTAGGTTCAAAGAAAACAACTGACAATGTTTATTATTAAGCTTGAAATTTAAGCTTTTAAGTGAAAATTATAATTCTGAAAACTTGTATTCACCATAGTAAGCTTGTCAGCTTTCCAACAGTTGACAACATTTTTGATGAGCTCAGTAGTTATATTAATGAAAAGAACTTTATAATTTTGTATAATGAAATGCGCTAACATTTGCAAAATCAGCATAACTCCTTAAACAAGTATTTGCCAAATAGCCAATGCATCATATTACAAAATGAATGGGTAAAAGATCTATTTAAGCTTCAAGACGATCAAGAGATTTTAATAAACTAGAGTACAAAAATTTCATTGATAAGATTTCAGATTCTACAGTTTTACTAACCTCTATGAAGTCACTAATTATCAGGTTGTGATGTAGTATCAAACAAAAACATCCACACTTATCTGAGCAAGTTATTAAAATACCCTTTCCTTTTCTAACGACATACATGTGTCAGACTAAATTTGTTTTCGTATACTTCGATCAAAAGAGCGTATCACGAATGACAGAATACAGAAGCAGATTAGGATCTAGGTCTCTTTTATTAAGACAAACATTACAGAGATTTGCAAAATTGTAAGGGCTCCCCTTTCACTATTCTTTTGTTTTAGAAAACAAAGTTATTTTTCATAATGAATATGGTATATATGGATTTCCCCAGTGGCTCAGCGGTAAAAGAATCCACCTGCAATGCAGGAGCTGTAGGAGACGTGGGTTCGATCCCTGAGTTGGGAAAATCCCCTGGAGGAGGGAATGGCAACCCACTCCAGTACTCTTGCCTGGAGAATCCCATGGACAGAGGAGCCTGGTGGGCTACAGTCCATAGGGTCGCAAAGAGTTGGACACAACTGAAGCAACTTAGCATGCACGCACGGATGGTATAGAGATTTAAATACAATGTGCATTGTTATGGTTATTTTTAATGAATTAGTAAATATTTCTAAACTACCAGTCTCCATTTCTAATATGGAAAATATTGATAGATATATTCCATATGACAAAAGCTCCCTGAAGTCCTATAATTTTTTAAGAGTATGAAGGGATCTAGAAACCAAAAATTTGAAAACTGCTGTTTTAAAGTATATTCTCAAATTAATATGCAAGTTAAATTCAGAGGAAACCATACACTAATGATATATTTTTATGTGCTCGTGTATCCCAGGCTGCTTCAGTCGTGTCCAACTCTTTGCAGTCCCATGGACTATAGCCCACCAAGCTCCTCTGTCCATAGCATTCTCCAGGCAAGAATACTGGAGTAGGTTGCTATGCCCTCCTCCAGGGGATCTTCAAGACCATGCATCAGCAGCTCCTGCATTAAGGTGGATTCTTTACCCCTGAGGCACCTGGGAAGCCTATTTTTATGCAACTCAACCAATTAATTCTAAAGTTCCTTTGAAAAAGAAAATGTGCATTAATAATCAAGGAAATTTCAACAAACTAATCAATGAAAAGGGATATCCCCACTTATATTAAAACATAACAGAAAACTACAGTAATTATAATTGTACTGGGTATAGAAGTAAATAAGGAGAAAATGGAAAAAAATGAAGAAACTGACTCAAAATATAATTACGGACAGATTTAGATGAAAAACAATGTTGGATTCTGTTTTCGTTAAGGTCCTTAGTTGTAGGTAATAAAATCCACTCAAACTAGCTTAAGATACAAGGAATTTATTAAGGGGTATGTGGAGTTCACATTGTTTTAGTAAATAAATGAAGAAAAAGATTCCTGGCTGAATTTCCAGGAATGATTATCAAAACCAACCCCCAGAATTAAACAGTTAAGGCACCTGATGCACGCACCAGAGGCAGCTGCAGAATCGGGAGCTGCTACCACAGCTGCCTCAGAACAACCCTCTGCTATCTCAGGAAGCAGCCAACATAGGAACCCATCTGCCTAATGAGAAGCAGCCACCATAGACATTGAATCTAGAACTTGCTGGTACTGCCAAGATCCAAGTCTGCCAGATGAATACCCCACGTCCTTCTTTTCTCTCTAAACAACTCAGTTCAAATACAAGCCTCGTAAGTATCTCCTACTGAGGGAACCAGACTCTCATCTAAAAGTCCTAGTGAAACTGAAATCTGGAAGAGAGTGGAACAATCTTTGAGTGAGGTCTTCTATTATTACCCATGATCCTTATCTTGCACCATAACAATAACAAATTACAAAGGTGTTATAAGAAAATATAGGCTAGAAAGTTCCCTGGCGGTCCAGTGGCTAAGACTCTGTGCTCCCAGTGCCAGGGCCCTGGCTTAATCCCTGGTCAGGGAACTAGGTCCCACATGCCGTGACTATGACCTGGGGCAGTCAAATAAATAAATAAATATTTAAAAAAAGAAAACACAGGCCAGTATTTTTATAATCGTGAGAAGAGGAAAGATTTCATAAGCAAAATACAAACCCCAGAGGCCCCTGTATGATAAACTGATAGGTTTGACTACCTAAAATTTTAAAGCTGTTACATGAAAAACAGAAACACAAACAAAATTAAAAAGACTTGCCCTAACTGGTAGAAAATATTTGTCGTACATTAGACCTTGAGGAAGCAGGGAAGAAAGTCTCTCTGGGGCTACCAGTGCCTTACTGTGTGCAGTGGGTCACAAGGTTCCTCAAGATTGCCCCTGTTTCAGCTAGAAAATGAGGAGCATGACCTAGACACTTTTGAGACCCTGCAGACATGTCCAAAGCCAAATTCATCACTAGATCCCAAACCTGCTCTGGCTCCCATGTTCCCATCTCAGCCAATGGCTTTGCTCTCCACCCAGTCACCAGATCAGAAACCTGAGTGTCGTTAAAACGCTCCCTTCCCTTCACCTCTAGTCTCCTCCTCAGTCACGGGTTCTGCCCCTGCTCCCTCCTAAACGTCTTCCATCTCTGCCATCTTAATCACAACCCCAGCATCATCACCATCTCCGCTGCCTACTGCACAAGTCCCAGCCTCCACCACACTCTCCTACTTTTCTTCCACGCCAGAAGCCACAAGGGGGAATCACACTTATATCAAGATCTGGATTTTTTTTAAACTGAGGTATTCTCAACAAAATGACTTTTCACATCCAGAATTGATATGCTCATTCTGTTAATGGGACAATAAAGAAGTGTAGTTCTTGTGGAAGGTTACTGAGGAACACCATGGAATTTTTAAATGCACTATAAATATCCTTATATAATATAAATATAATGCTTTTGAACTGTGATATTGGAGAAGACTCTTGAGAGTCCCTTGGACTGCAAGGAGATCAAACCAGTCCATCCTAAAGGAGATCAGTCCTGGGTGTTCATTGGAAGGACTGATGCTGAAGCTGAAGCTCCAATACTTTGGCCACCTTACGTGAAGAACTGACTCATTGGAAAAGACCCTGATGATGGGAAAGATTGAAGGCAGGAGAAGAAGGGGATGACTGAGGATGAGATGGCTGGATGGCATCAATGACTCGATGGACATGAGTTTGAGTAAGCTCCAGGAGTTGGTGATGGACAGGGAAGCCTAGCAAGCTGCAGTCCACAGGGTCACAAAGAGTCAGACATGACTGAGCGACTGAACTGAATTAATATAAATATATATTTATATATAATAAGATAAAATAATACAAATATTTACATAAAATAAATTTATAATTATATAATATATAAAATATTTATATAAAATAATATAAATATTTATATATAAATATAAATAAATAAACTCCAATACTTTGACCACCTGATGCAAAGAACTGATTCATCGGAAAAGACCCTGATGCCAGGAAAGATTGAAGGCAGAAGGGAATGACAGAGGATGAGATAGTTGGATGGCATTGCCTACTCAACGGACATGAGTTTGAGGAAGCTCCAGGAACTGGTGATGGTCTGGGAAGCCTAGCATGCTATAATCCATGGGGTCATAAAAAGTCAGACATGACTGAGTGACTGAACTGAACTGAACTGATAAATATCCTTTGATACAGATATTGTATTTACCTGACACTTTCCAATCTGTAAGAATACTCATATTTGTGCCTATAAGGACATAGGCAGTGATTTTCTTTATAGCAATTCATAATAATAAATATTGAGTAAATTTAAATCTCTGTCCTTGGAGACATGGTTAAATAAAATGTAGTAAATCCACACGATGGATGTTGCAACAGCAGTTAAAAACGAATGAGGCAAATCTATCTGTATGGACATGTGTTTTCAAAATATAATGGTTGAATAATAAAGCAAGTTGTGGAATAATATATGCAGTAAGATAACATCTATGTAAAAACTGCTCTCCATCATATTTGTACAGGCAAAAACTTATCAGCAATTGCATAGAAGTCTAGAGACATTGGCTCAGATAGTAAAAATCTGCCTGAAATTTAGGAGATTCAGGTTCAATTCCTGGGTTTCGAAGATTCCCCTAGAGAAGGAATTAGCAACCCACTCCAGTGTTCTTGCCTGGAGAATTCCATGGACAGAGGGGCCTGGTGGGCTATACTACATGGGGTTGCAAAGAGTCAGACACAACTTTCACTTTTCTAGAGACATTACACACACCCTTAATAAAAGTGATCTCTGGGAAGGACAGTGCATCTGGGGTGGGAAAGAGGCCATGAAAAGAGCCAATATAAAAAAATCTGTACATCTTACTTATTGTTTAATTTTTCACCAAAACATAGTTGGATCTTACAATTAAAATGCAAAAGTGTATTTTGCTGCCCTTTTGATATTTGGCAATAAATATATTTTATTATACTTCAGGGTATAACTTGGGGTTGTTTAGTACAATAACGATTATGGTAGGCATTTTCAGTGCTTAGCTATATTTTCTGAAATCAGATTGTGTTTATATTTTGGATAATGGCCATATTCTTAATAATTAATTCCATGGAATTTTCACCACTTTACTTATTCACGTGTGACACACTCCCTGATTGTATCACTGGGATAGTACTAATTCCTGAGCCTTCAGCAATAGAGGCAGCCTCACAGGTTGCTACCCCATTACTTTCTCCCCAGATTATGAGGGTCTAATTTTCCACCTCCATGTAAGCATGAATTTGTGACAAATTACAGAAACCACAAGCGAAACGTAATACACGGTAGAGGACTCTCAAAACTCTGTCTTTCCTGAAACAATACAGCAGTATTGATCCAGAGCAGTTGAATCATTACCATCTCTTCTGTAAATACATCAACCAGACAGAAATAGCTTATGAGAACGGAACCTCTTCCTTCTTCAAAGTGTGCTGATTGTAGGGTAACTAAGAATCATGGAAGACTTGAAATTGCAACAAAAGGAATTTAGGTCAAGTTTAATGATGAATTTCCCATCTGGGAGTGTTATTAAATATTCAAAGAATTATGAAACCCTGATGAACACCTATTCTAAGGGAAAAAAATGCACTTCTCTCCACCATCACTGATTGCACTTTAGCCATTCCACAGCCTTTTCTTTCTTTTTTTTGGCACCTTAAAAGGTCTGAGTTTTGTTTTCTCATGAAATACTGGTAAATCAGGCTACCCTGGGCAGAACTTGGTAAGCTTGGGACCCTTTTAAATTCAGCATACTTTGCTAGTTTCGGGTGTACAGCAAAGCGAGCCTGCCATACGCCATGCAAATCAACTATACTCCAATTTAAAATTTTAAAAAGAAAAAAAAGTTCAGCATGTTTTGTGAGCATGCCGCCACAAGTATATTTTAATTGCCTCCCAAGTGCCACACTCTGTGTTTGCTGCTGGGAAATACAGAAATAAATTATATGTGACCCTACAAGCAAAGAGCTTATCCAATCTGTAAAGAATGTCAGGCACTCATCTGCCACGGCTCCTTCACTCAGTCACTGGTTGACAAGCATGACTGAATGCTCACAAACGCCAACACTGGGCCAATACCAGGAACACAATGGCCACCACACTCGATGATGAAAACACAATAAGCAAATGAAGCTCAGTAACAGTTTAGAGCAGAGCAAAATTAGATCGCCTGTGATAGGAAATACAGCTGCACACAAAGGACATTAGAGCTGAGTCATAGGTAGGGTTTTAAAAGGCACAGATATGGGAGGAGGGAATTTCAGGTGGAAGAAATAGTGGGACTAAATGGAAGAGAACCATGACTGTAGAGGACAGAAGGGCCTGGTGCCCAAAGTGCACGAGAAACAGTACGTGACAAACGCAGTTGGATACGAAGTGCTGGCAACAACCCCTGACTCTCAACAACTCACATCCCATCACAGCCAGATTTGGTATTCAGTCGGCAGTCTTCCATAAGGAGATCCACATCCCTATGCATCCACTAGTTATGTCTTCCCTGAAGCTGTGTGTGCGTGGATCTGAGAGAGAGAGACAGACACACAGACAAAGAGCGACAGAGGGAGACACAGAGGCAGAAACAGAGACAGAAAGAGAGATCAAGCCACAGAGGAGGCTGCAGGCAGTGGGGACCATGCCTGGAAGGGCATACATGACTTCTGCCCACATTCTTGTTGCCAGAACTAAGTCACGCAGACATGGTCCCACTAAACTGGAAAGGAGACATGACTAGGTCATTTCTCCGTGTGCTGAGAATGTAAGTACACCAGTTTGTCACCACTTAGCATTGTCTGTGCCACAGAAATAAAATCATCTATGAAGGTAATACATTGAAGCATTTAAGTATTTAGGGCGTCTCAGGTGCCCAAAGAAAGGCAATGCCAAAGAATGTTCAAACTACTGTACAATTGCGCTCATTTCACATGCTAGCAAGGTTATGCTCAAAATCCTTCAAGCTAGGCTTCCCCGGTATGTGAACTTCCAGATATACAAGGTGGATTTAGAAAAGCAGAGGAACCAAACATCAAATTGCAAACATACACTGGATCATAGAAAAAGCAAGCAAATTTCAGAATAACATCTACTTTTGCTTCATTGACTTCACTATAGCCTTTAACTGTGTGGATCATAACAAACTGTGGAAAATTTTTAAAGAGGTGGAAACACCAGACCACCTCACCTGCCTCCTGAAAAACCTATATCCATGTCAAGAAGCAACAGTTAGAACCTAACATGGAACAATCATCTGGCAAAACTGGGAAAGGAGTATGACGAGGCTGTATATTGCCACCCTGCTTATTTAATTTCTATGCAGAGTACATCATGCAAAATGCTGGGCTGTATGAATTCCAAGCTGGAATTAAGATTGCCAGGAGAAATATCAATAACCTCAGATATGCAGATGATACCACACCTATGGCAGAAAGTGAAGAGGAACTAATGAGCCTCTTGATGAAGGTGAAAGAGAAGAGTGAAAAAGCTGGCTTAAAACTCATCATTCAAAAAACAAAGATCATGGCATCTGGTCCCATCACTTCATGGCAAATAGGGAAAAAATGAAAAAAAATGGCATATTTTATTTTCTTAGGCTCCAAAATCACTAGGACAGTAACTGTAGCCATGAAATTAAGACACTTGCTCCTTGAAAGAAAAGCTATGACAAACCTAGACAGCATATTAAAAATCAGAGACATTACTTTGCCAACAAAGGTTCATCTAGTCAAAGCTATGGTTTCTCCAGTTGTCACGTATGGATGTGAGAATTGCACCATAAAGAAGGCTGAGCACTAAAGAATTGATGCTTTTAAATTGTGGTGCTGGAGAAGACTCTTGACAGTTCCTTGGACTGCAAGGATATCAAACCAGCCAATCCTAAAGGAAATCAACCTGGAATATTAATCAGAAGGACTGATGCTCCAATACTTTGGCCACCTGATGCCAAGACCCAACTCATTGGAACTCATTTCCTGATGCTGGGAAAGAGGGCAGGAGGAGGAGAGGGCGACAGAGGATGAGATAGCTGCATGGCATCACTGACTCAATGGACATGAGTTTGAGCAAACGCTGGGAGACAGGGAAGGACAGGGGAGCTTGGCGAGCTGCAGTCCATGGGGTCGAAAAGAGTCGGCCATGACCGAGTGACTGAACAACAATGACAACAAGGTGGAACAGTGGCAACGCATCTACCTGCCAACACAGAAGACTCAGGGACTCGTGTTCCATCTCTGGGTCCGGAAGGGCCCATGGAGTAGAAGATGGAAACCCACTCCAGTATTTTTGCCTGGAAAATTCCATGGACAGAAGAGCCTGGCAGGTTACAGTCCATGTGGTCACAAAAAGTTGGAAATGACTGAGTGACTAAGTATGCACACATTTAGTATTTAAGTATTAATTCTCAGACCATAATCACCATCATGTATATTACAAACAAGTGTTGAGAAACTGTTTTGCAAGGTGATGTGCTAGACTCTGAACATGCAAGAAGTGACAATATACTGAAGGAGCTTACAAACAAGAAAGGCATCAGGACTTGCACATAATGAGAGAAGTAACACAGAATAACCTACAGTAAGTGCCAAGAGACAGAGCCACAGTAATTACGGCTTTATGTTATGACTCATACAACATTACTACAAAAAGAGACGCAGATATAATGTTCTCCAGATTTTCATACAGCTCTAACGTAGGCTTATAGTGTTCTCCAAACACAGAGACAAATGCACAGTACTGCCTTTTAAAATTCAGAGCTTCAAAAAGGAAAACTGAAAACCTTGTGTAGAGAGCAATATTTGCTCTCTGAGGGGAGATGCAATTCATACAGCTGTCACAGTGATTTATTCAGGAAGGCTTCTCAAGGAAGTTAATTGATTTTCTGACAAGTAAAAATAAAGAAGTAAATAAAACTTTTGACATTTTTATTGGGATCATTTACATTCATCATGTAGAGGTGGTCGATCATAATAATTAAGAATACTAGCGTTGAGGTTAGAACGAAATCATTTTAAGTCCCAGCCCATCATTTATTAGCTTTGAGCAAGTTATTTAACTTCTCTTGAGCTCAGTTTCCCCATTTGTTAAAAAACAAAGATAATAGTAATGATACTGTTGCCTTGGGCTCTCCTGAAGGTTACATAGTTAATGCATTGCTGTACTTTGTCCAATACCTGCTGCTGCTGCTGCTGCTGCTGCTGCTAAGTCGCTTCAGTCGTGTCCGACTCTGTGCGACCCCACAGACGGCAGCCCACCAGGGCCCTCTGTCCCTGGGATTCTCCAGGCAAGAACACTGGAGTGGGTTGCCATTTCCTTCTCCAATACCGGGCATGTGCCAAATATTTTTTAAATGAATTTTTACAATGATGTTAACAGCAGGGTTTTGGGAGATTACTTAACAACGTGATATGTTGCACAAAGATACAATTTAAAATAAAAATGAATACAATACCCAATTTTGATTTTAAAAATATTAAATGGACTCACAGGCAGACAGGGAGGAAATGCACTACAGTGTTAAGGATAGTGTCCTGAAGTGGTACAGTTATGCATCTTTTTCATATAATTGTGAATTTTCAGATGTTTTTAGAGTAAACATTTATTTCATACATACTCTAATACCTCAAAAATTCCTTCCATCTCTTTATATGTACACACAACTGCTTTATTAACATGATGTGATTCTTTTATGTTATTTTCTCATGAAATCAAGAAAAATTCCCAGAGGAAATTCTTCGCTTTACTCTCATGTTAGAATAATCGGCCAGTAACATTAAAGTTTAACCTGCTGAGAAGCAAACAGTCCCTGCTCTAAGATTTTTTTCTCTCTCAGTCAATAGTAAAGAGCAAAGATATTTTTTCAAATCCTTGTTTTTCCCCTTCTTTCTCTAACATGTACCTGGATCCCAAATCATTTGGACTAATTTCAAATGATTTCTAAGATAAAATTTCACTGAACGGTTGAACGTGACAATCAGACACACAGAACTCTAGAACTCCAAGCCATTTCAGACTTTCTTTAAAGCTGGAACTAAAATATACTGAATGTTCAATATGCTGTAGTTTATGAATTTAGATGTAAATAGAATTTTGGGAAAAGAGTTCATTTTTATTCCCACGTAAGACGCCTTTCTCTCTTGCATGAACATTTCTTCAGTCAAGTTAGCCCATGGATAAAGAAAATTATTTTAACGTGGACTCAGTTTGGATACAGGAAAATTGTGCTTGGCACTTCTCTTAAATTGTTCTCTTCACATTAGACTGATTTGATTTCCTATCAGATAGAACTGAGCTCACGAGGGATGGCTATGTATATTACATTACCATGCCTGTATGTGGCCAGAACAGTGAGTGCAAAAGAACTTTGGCCTTCGGGAATGGAAGAGCCACTATCCAAAATGATGGACGAGTTTGCTCCTGCAATAACAGAGAATGTTTGGGCCAAGGGCTTTCCCACCTGTCTAACTGGCAATGACTTCAACCTCTGGGCCAGTTCACTTGCAATCCTCCCCGTAGGAAGGCATTTTTTTCTGTTTTGTTATTCTTGTTAGGTGATGATTGTTCATTTTCCTTTTAAATAAGAAAACAAAACAGGGACTTCCCTGGTGGTCCAGTGGCTAAGACTGTGCCTTCCAATGCAGGAGTGCAGGTTTGATTCCTAGTCAGGGAGTCAAGTTCCCACATGCCTCGTGGCCAAAAAATCAAAACACAAAACAGAAACAATAGTGTAACAAATGCAATAAAGACATTAAAAGTTTTCCACAAAAGTTAAAAAAAAATCTTTAAAAAAGGAAAAAATAATTTGCAAAACCCAACATACCCTTTTTCTGGCCTCCTGTGGCTTTTCTGATTGCTCAGTTGAATTTTTTTAATGCTTTTAGTTACCTCCCTACTCATTATCTTATTTCCTTTTTGTTTCGCATGTTAAAGAGGAAAAGGAAGAACAAATTCCAAGTGAGCAGGTATGAGCCCAGTCTTACTCAAGCCACAGATGCTGTTTTCTCTGATGATCTGCACACAGATTCCTCATAGTCTTTAGGTTATACTCCTTGCTCAGCCAACTGTTTTGAATAACAAGGTGAAACCGATTTTTGCAGCCCTTTCTCATGGTGGCTCAGCAGTAAAGAATCTGCCTGCATTGCAGGAGACCATCTACAGTGCAGGACACTCAGGTTCAATCCCAGGGTTGGGAAGATGCCCTGGGGAAGGAAATGGCAACCCACGCCAGTATTCTGGCCTGGAAAATCCTAGGGACAAAGAGGCCTGATGGGCTACTGTCCATAGTTTTGCAAGACCTGGACACAACTTAGCAACTAAACCACTGAACCAATACCCTGCTCTGGTCTCAGCCAACTGCCTTGAATAATGGGTGAAACTGATCTTTGCAGCTCTTCCTCATGTTAGTGTATATCTTTGCTTGACTGCTATTTCCAAAAACAATCAGTTGCTTTTCCATAATACAAAAGATGAAACCAACTGGAGAAGGAAGGAGAAACCAGCATGGCAAAGGCTGTGTTGTAAAAATATCAGCCTCATTCTTTGTCCAAACGCCTGAAGAGACTTTGTGTTCTACCGTTTCTCAACACCCTTTGTCAACAACACATCAAATAATCCCATGGTTCTTGGGAAGGGACTGTGGGTGCCTGGGAAGCATGATCTCCCATCTTATGTGTGGATTCCTTCTGAAAAGGTCGGCGATAAATCAGAGGGCCTCTTTGTCCGTCTATCCAGATACAAAGAACTGTACCTGTTAAAAGGAGCTGGGTTCCAGGCAGCTCAAACTCCAGAAATATCTTGCTCTTGTTGAGTCTAAATGTGCTGGCCTGTAACTTGCCTTTGCTGGCCCAAGTCTGCCCTCTGGAGCCCCTTGAAATAAATCTCCTTCCTCTTTCATCCTGCAAGTTCTTCCTAAATTCTTCCTGTGAATTAAATAGAAGCTAGTACCACCTATGAGCTCCTCATCCGATCCTTTTAAATTCAGATTGGAAAATAGGAAGCTCTTATTCAGCCTTAAGATCATAAACGGGTAAGATAAACAAGGTACCAAGTGTGAAAGTGTGAGTCCCTCACTCCTGCCCGACTCTTTACGACCCCATGGAGGTATAACTTGGTTCCCTAAATTTTCAGGTGAATCATCTAAGACCCAGAGATCTTGGTTGAGATCGGGGTCAAAGAACTCTGGTCATTGTAATTCTGGTGGTAGGACTGTGGGAGAGCAGTATTGTCTTGCTTGTTCTCAGAAGATAAAACACCGTGATGTGACAATTACAAGTGATTTTCCAACAACTTTTGTTATTGTACAGTTTTCTGCAACTATTTTACATCAAGTTGACTTCTAGTAATGTGGGTGGGTGGGTGCTCAGTCACTTTAGTCTGACCCTCTGTGACCCCACAGACCATGGTCTGCCAGGCTCCTCTGTCCATGGGATTTCCCGGGCAAGAAAACTGGAGTGGGTTGCCAAGCCCTCCTCCAGGGGTTCTTCCTGACCCAGGGATTGAACCTGGGACTCCTGCATCTCCTGCACTGCAGGCGAATTCTTTATCACTGAGCCACCAGGGAAGCCATGTATTAGGACCTAATCTTAATTACTAATTTAGTCTAAATTTTTAAAAAAAGTTTTAACCCCACAAGAGAGTTCCAAAATTATCATCAAGGAAAAATAAAAACCACTTTAAAATTCACCTTCCATCTTCCCCAGAATATCTAATCTTTGGCAACTGCATATACACATGTAAGTGCACACATAAGCACGTGTGCACACGCGTGCAAGCACACACAATGAATCTACATCTCCATTTTTCCTAGAGTCGACATTCAGATAAACTCAAGATCACCATTAACAATAGGTAGATGTAATCAAGATGTTTACCCAGGGGGTTGACATTTGACTGTACCTAACAACTGCTAAGTCGCTTCAGTCATGTCTGACTCTGTGTGACCCCATGGACGGCAGCCCACTGGGGTTACCCCGGTCCCTGGGATTCTCCAGGCAAGAACACTGGAGTGGGTTGCCATTTCCTTCTCTAATGCATGGAAGTGAAAAGTGAAAGTGAAGTTGCTCAGTCGTGTCCGACTCTTAGTGACCCCATGGACTGCAGCCTACCAAGCTCCTCCATCCATGGGATTCTCCAGGCAAGAGTACTGGAGTGGGGTGCCATTGCCTTCTCCAAGCAGAACATAAATACAACAAGTAATCTAAGCACAGTACAAGATGGGGCACATATGGCTGCGTCTTTAACATAGCCATGAGCAGCTTTCCGGTATGGAAACAGTGTGGTAATTGTGACTTCTATATTTAAAACAACTGGACTTAAACTGCGGCACCAGAGTATTTAAAATAATATTAAAGGAAAGAAACAAGAGGGCCTTTCATATGTTAATACTACTTCTCACATACTTGATTAGTGTTAGTAACAGCAGGGAGGCACAATCCATAAAATCCATGAGGACAGACTGTGGCTACAAATAGAAATATGCTTTGCTATGAAACTGCATATCATCCCCTTCTCTTTAAAAAAATATATAGAAGAATGTAACAGTGAAAATTGTATCACTCAGAGAAAATCACTATTATCATTTTGGTATACTTACACAGTATTTTTCCTGTACACATATGTGAACATATGATTTACCTAACCTAAAATCTATTCAAAATGCTTTTTAACTTAACATTTTATTGTATTTCCAGGTCATTAAAATTATCTTCAAAATCATGTCTCTGTATTTTTCTACATGCTAAATGTTCTAGTTTTTATATGACACATTTTCTGTTGTTTGAACTTCTTTTTTACTCTTTATTTTCCTACCATGAAAATAAGGTCACTTTCCCACTCCATATCTATTTGAGGCTGAAAACAAACAATAGATTAAAAAAATCAGACTTGAGATTCTGTGTCTTTTTTTCAAAAGTGCTTCTTTGAAAAAGAATTACATAGCAGCATTGCTGCTGCTGCTGCTAAGTCGCTTCAGTCCTGTCTGACTCTGTGTGACCCCACAGACGGCAGCCCATCAGGCTCCCCCGTCCCTGGGATTCTCCAGGCAAAAACGCTGGAGTGGGTTGCCATTTCCTTCTCCAATGCGTGAAAGTGAAGTCGCTCAGTTGTGTCCGACTCTAGCGACCCCATGAACTGCAGCCTACCAGGCTCCTCCGTCCATAGGGTTTTCTAGGCAAAAGTACTGGAGTGGGTTGCCATCGCCTTCTCCGTAGTAGCACTACAAAAAAAAAAAATGATAAAATAAACTAGGAGACATGTGTCACTTACTGTTCCAGTGAAAGACTGATTCCCAAAAATGACAGGATCACAAGCAAAAGATGTTAAAAAGCAACATAGCAGAAATGAAAAGAAAGGGGATGCAGAAACAACGCTCACACAATTACAGAGATGGAGAGGAAGCAGGGAAATGACCCAGAGGGTGGAGGATGACACAGTTTCCAGCAGGGCAGAAAACACAAGGCTATTTTACTTCCTCAGCAAATGTTTTGAACTATACGGAAGGTGAAGGGGCTGATGCTGGTGAGAACAGTGAACTGTTCGTACATAGAAGAACTTCTGCCATAAAGAATGTTCTTGATAATGCTACTGGGATTACAAAAAATTCACCTGTCACCATGCTGACAAAGAAAACAGGATGCATTTAGAGAGAGACGATCCATGGATTTGCCGTAATGGAACAATAGCCAATAGCTTAAGCGACAGTGGGTTGTGATGAGTGTTTGTTGTTATTTTATTCAATACTTTGCAATATAGAAACATATCAAGTCACTTACATGTAAAAAATAGATGCATATGTTCATTCAACAAAAACTCTGAACACCTCCCCACATACAGCTCTGGGCTACATATTGAGGCTGAGTCGGCCAAATTCCCGCAAGGAGAGAGATTAGACACGTGAACTTTCATGACAGTCTGTACCTATCCTCCCTGGGACCGGTTTCAGTTTGGATGACATATTTCATTTTTGGTATCTGTGATTATTTGATTAATGTTTGTCATCTCACCTTTGTATTACGAGGGTAGGAATTTTATCTGTTTTGCTCACCACTGTTTTCCTAGCATAGTGCCTGGCACATAATAGATGTTCAATGAATATTTGTTGAAAAAAAAATGAACAAATACTTTCAAAAGTTGGTGATAAGTGTTATAGGAGGTACATAGATAAAGACCACTAAAGTCTCAGGACAGGGTGATTAGTTCCAGATAAAAGCTAAAAGTTTTCAAAGAAGAGATGGTTTTGAAAGTCAGGACATGGAATTAAACAATATAATCACATAGGTGAGAAGGAATAGGACATAAACAAGTAAAGTAGAAACAGTTAGAAGGGAGGGAAGTAGGTAAATACAAGTATTGCAAAGATTGATGGTAGATGGTGGCTGCCAGTGGGATACGGAGGGCCAGGAGAAGCAGAGTTTGTGAAACCAGGGGAGTGGGAGGATGGGATTGATAGAGAAATGCAAAGAGAAGCTGGATGAGGTCATGGAGGGCACAGGACCTCAGATTCAAATGTACTGCGGTCACTCTGCAGGGGATGTCAAGCAAGCTGCTGGCAATATGGGTTGGGAGGTTTATGCAAAGACTAGCTCTTGAGGCACCTTCACAGAGATTCTGCTTGCAGTCATCAAAATGGATGAGGCTGTCCAGGGAAAGAAGATAGAGAAAAGCAGAGAACCAGGACAGGTGCTTGAGAAAGATTGAGATTTTTGGTAGTGTTATTTTTTACATAGTTCAGGAAAAGGGAGAGGCCCATAAAACCCATATATATATGCAGTTTTGTCTCCCGCTGCCCTTTTAGACACGACTGAAGCGACTTAGCAGCAGCAGCAAGGAACATGGGCGGAGGAGCCTGGTAGGCTGCAGTCCACGGGGTCGATAAGAGTCAGACACAACTGAGCGGCTTCACTTTCACTTTTCACTTTCATGCATTGGAGAAGGAAATGGCAACCCACTCCAGTGTTCTTGCCTGGAGAATCCCAGGGACGGTGGAGGTCTATGGGGTCGCACAGAGTCAGACACGACTGAAGCAACTTAGCAGCAGTAGCAGCAGCAAGGAATACCCCAGTATCCAGTATGGAGCCCTCGTCCAAGGACACAATGCAGCTCTAACTCTACTGAATGGAAACAAAAATGAGCAGTGGCACTTCTGTGGGCTGGCATTCTGGGCAAGAAGAACATGTACCATCAGACTCATGATTCTTCCCCTTTTAAATGCCAAACGGAGTTTATATAAAAAGGAAATGTCAATTTGATTACCCTTGGGCATTAAGACAGAGATGCCCAAGCAAAGTTTCCCAATATAGTAAGTCACTAGAAAACTATTCCAGAATCACAAACTGTATCTGCTGAGCTCCTCTTGGTACTGCCTTAAATAACATCATCGAGGTGTTATATGAGAGGTGTAGTTGGGTCCCCACAGAAAACCGTGCCTGGAAATACAACTCATCTCTGTCCCATGGGGTCAGGAGTGTCATACTCAAACTCAAGGAGGGGCAGAACAGTTACTCAACATGTTATTTTTCCAATATCGGGTAGCCGCATTTTTAAGTCATAGGCCTCTGAAGATTAAGTTGTTGGACCAGGCGAAGGACCTGATAGAAAGTAGCTAGCCCTACTGTTACAGAAGCGGGGGACTGGGGAGGGAGGAATCTGTGTCCAACTTGCCGCAGAAACTTTCAACCTAAGTTCCATCCCTTCTTCTGACTGACGCTACTTGGATGGGTCTAGTCCGAAGGCCATGTGAGTGAAAAGATCTGGAGAGAGCGAGCAGCGGCACCTGGGACTGAATCCCTCTGATCTCCGGTTTTGCCAGATACCCAATGGGGACCTTTCGGTGGCAGAAGGTGGTTGCCAGGATCAAATGAGAAAAGACGCGCTGAAACGTCACGCTGCTGTCACCCAGGTACGGCGTTGCTGCGCTCCAGGTGTGCTCGCCTCGGCCTGGCCTCCCCACGGAGGACGGGCCGCGCCGGGAGACACCGACGAGAAGAGGCAGGAAGGTCACCCCGATCTCCCGGCCAGGCGGCGCGGCAGAGCCTCACTTTCCGGGCGCGTTCGGGCGGGGCGTTCCCAGGGGACCGGGCCGAGAGGCGGCACTCCCCGGGCTCCGCTCTGCGCCCGCCGCCGCCCTCCCGGCCCGGAGGCGCCGCTGACCCGGGTCCCCAGGCCGCCGGAGCTCGCGCGCCGCCCGGAGAGGTGAGGGCGGGTCGGGGAGGCGGGGACAGAGGTGGGGGCGGGGAGCCGCGTTGATCGTCCGGAGGCCCGCGAGCCCCGGGAAGCCCGCACCCGGGCCGCGGCTGGGGGAGGCGTTGGCGGGGCGACGGCCCCCGGGCTCTGCCCCAGGCCTCCGGGGGCCGCGCCGCAACTTCTCTTTGGAAGCCCCGGGCGCGCGCGGGCGCGCGATGCCACTCGGCCACGCGCGTCCCCGAAGCCCGGCTCCCGCGCGCCCTATTTTGTTTTCCCCCCATCGCGTTCATTCTCACACTCTAAAGTAGGTCACCGGGTGGAAGTTACACCCGGCGCAGCCCCTGGCTTTGATGCAAAGGCAGCTTTTCCGCCTCGGCTCCGGGGAAGGGCGGGGGGTGCGAGAATGCATTGGAACTACTCGGTTTCGTAGTGCTGCCCGCCCCCATACCTCGCGGCCAGGACCAGCGACCGTGGCGTTGACCGTGGTCCGCAGGGGTGGGAGGCGAGGAGCCTCCCTTCCACCCTAGTTGGGCCGGCCCCGCTCCTGCCCTCCCCGCCTGGATCCGGAGGAGGGGGCGCGACAGGTCGCCTCCCGCGCTCTAGGGCGCCCGCGTCCCGGGTCTGACCGCCTGGGGTGAGTGCCTGCTCTTCCGCTGTCATTCCAGTCGCCGAGGGTGACCTGCTTACCTTGAAAACTTAGACGTGATCCGAACAGCGAAGCCTGACGTGCAGGAAGGGACTGCGGGGATGGGCTTCGGATGTGACAGCGGATAAATCAGAACCCGGAGCTGCAGGAGACCTGTTTCGTATCTAAAGGTGAAAAGTAATTTGTGTTTTCCTGGAGTACATGTGTATCTTTCCCTTTGGAAGCTATCACTTGGGAATTGATTTTTAACTAGCTGGAGGCAATAAACGAACATAACTTGAGGCCAGAAAGTTTGTCAGGGAATATTTTTTAGTTGATCTGGAAAAACTTATTGAAATAGTCCAAGCTGATGTCAAAAATACAGTTTAAGAAAGAATATCAAAACGGGATTGGCAGAATTTGTGTAGTATTTGCTCTAAATGTCCTTACATATTATTTGAGTTCTTCGTGATAAACATTCTAAGCGTGCGATGCATAGAAACAGGGTACGGTTGTGAACTACAGCACAGATGAATCTTTATATTGGTATGTCTGCATGCATTTAAATGTACACGGAGTATTTCCTGGGGGCGAAAAGCTAGAACACAGCTATGTCATTTGAGTTTAAGGTTACTGGCAATAATACAGGTTAACAGTTGGCTTTTAACTCCTTGTTTAAGGAGCTGAAGTACTATTATTCATGTGACTCATTAGCACAGCGAATCCTTGACATTTCTGACTGATGACCGGTTAATCTGTCTTGAAGTTTAGGAAGGAACAATTGTAGGTTTTTCTGTCCTGATGCCCGGCTGGAAACGCAGTATGAAGGAGTCTCCAGGGATGGTGAGGGCTGCTCTAGAGTAGCTCAGAGGGAAAGATCATTTGAAGAGAATGAAAGCGACTCCCTGGTGGCCCCTGATTGCCCATAACTTCTTTTAAAGTGGACCTTGACAGGTTGGAAAGGATCTCCTCACCAAGGAAACTGCTCCAGAGAACTGCTTTCTTAATGCATTCGGTCAGGTTTGAGAGGCGGGTTCTCTATAGACCCTTCTCTTAGTCCAAAAGAAATCCTTTTTCTAGGAAGATTCAATTAATGAAATGATGTTCTTTGGAAATACTTTGTCCTTTTGTGTGTCTGTCTTCGTATAGCAAAAGCATCAAGGTTTTAATAAGATTTTACTTACTGGAGGGATGGGAAATGAAAAACGCTATGTTCTCATGGTTAACTCTGCCTTAAAGCAGAGGGGCAGTGGTGGGGGGAGGGGTGCTTTCCCAATACATCTTAACCCTCTGTGTACCTATATCTTCTAAAGCCAAATCCTAAGGGGATTAACAGGACTGTAAAGAAGGTATTAATACTTTCAGTATTTCTGATAGGTGGATACGGGGATATTTATATGCATTCCACTTGTAAAGAATTCACATGCGCCTTTAGAGAACGTGTGTCCAGAATCTGAGACACATTATGATGGACAATTATCAGCACTACCTCGAGGAAGGCAGAGGGCCAGACAAGCTTGGCAATAAACAGGACCTCCGTGCTGAGGAAGAAATGCAACTAAATCCTGTGTTTACTGCATGTTGATGTTCCGATTCGTATTTTAAATGGGAGCTGAATCAGCTCTCACTGTGATTTAGCCCTTCTATGAAGTATCGTTGCGATTAAGCTGTCAGCACTTGCCTGTGCAGTCTTATGCTTTTAAGCGTAGATAAATTAGGACGCGTTCTGAGGAGAGTGGCAGGAAGGGATGAAGACTGTGTGGTGATTTACTTAAAGACAGAAGGAACTAAATATGGAGGCTGATTCTGGTGCAGCTTGGTTGGTGGTCAGGCTGGAAGTGTGGGTGTGCTAATCGACCCACCGAACGTCCCTTCGCCTGTGTGATTCTCCTTTCTTGATGTCATCAGACAGCCTGAACCTCTAGCTAAGAAGTGTCCTAGAGGAGTTGCACCATTCACTTTGGGTACTCACTTTCCAAACAGAGAAACACTTGGAGTTTGAGCTCCATCACCTGGACTGAATTGCCACATTTCCTCATCTGTGAAATGGGAATAATATTTCGTAACTAAGGTGGTGCGTGCATGCATGCTAAGTTGCTTCAGTGGTGTCTGCCTCTTTGCAACCCTATGGACTGTAGCCCATCAAGCTCCTCTGTCTGTGGGATTCTCCAGGCAAGAATACTGGAGTGGGTTGCCATGCCCTCTCCTGGGGATCTTCCCGACCCAGGGATCAAACCTGCATCTCTTATGTCTCCTGCAATGGCAGGTGGGTTCTTTAGCACTAGCGCTACCTGGGAAGCCCAACTAAGGTGGTAGTCGGGAGCAAATGGAATAACTGGTGTAAAATGCACATTGTGAGCTGTCTTACAAGAAAGAGAAATGGGTTAAATCTCATCTCCTAGGGCTGCAGAGGGGTTGCTGTGTAATTGATGGTAGAACTCAATATTTGGGTGACTCATTCTCCTGTCCTGGTTAACTTATTATACTTTTGTACAATACACTACAGGGTACAATAGACTCTTAGTAATCAGTGTTTGGGGGAGAATTAGAGGCTTATACTGTCAAGTCTGTATCTCCTCCCCCATGGACAGACCACCGGCTTATCTAGCTGAACGAAGTTATGTGTGGTGGTTCTGAGAGGTAATGATGAGATAGCAGGGAGAGGAAGGAGATGAAATTCTAAAATCAAATTTAAATCTTTTATAAACTAGCTTCTGTTAATGCCATTAAAGTGTGGTTCTCATAAAACGATAAGAGTCCATAGTTTTCCCCTGGGCAGGTACATACTTAGAAATGGAGTAGTTGGGGCTGAAGCAGCAATATGACTCATGCAGGGTTTTATTTGTTGAGCATCCCTAAGTCACCTGAGACACCATGCTAAAGCCTTCAGGATGCAAGAAAAGCAGATGTAACCCCTCCTGGAAGCATGGCTGCTGGTACTACACAGGTAAACCTATCGTTATACCTGTGCTGAGTGCTATGCAGGAAACACGTCAAGGGAGGAGACAGGGAATTTGACCCATAGAGGGAGGGAGGTCAGGAACGTGTGCTTTAGGAAGTGATATTGGGGTTGGGAAGGATTAAAGCCCAGTGAACAACACCTGCAGAGACTCTGTGCGCTTCCTGTGTGCAGGTTTCCTGATGAGGAGAGAGCGAGCAGCAGAGATAACAGATATCTTTGCCGAGGGGGGGCAGTGGTGTGGGAGCGGGGCTTGAACAGCAAGCTGGGCTGGGAGACACGCTTGCTTTTCTTTTACATTAAGAATTACATCTCCATAGAATCTTAATTGTTTTGTGTAAACAGCTTAGGATTTGTTTTTCTTACAGATCACTCTACTGAATTATAAAAAACATATTGACAATCTTTTTTTTTTAAGCTGCCCAGAGCCTAAGCCAATATTTACCATAATTGACTAGTTTTGTCAACTCTTTGCATTATTAACTGTCTGACTTTAAAGCCATCTGGATTCATTTCCTTTTTAAAAATCTAATAGATTTTTGTTTAGAATACATATTTTGTATATTTTCAGCTGCATGCATTCGGGCTCAGTCATGTCCAACTCCTTGCAATTCCATGGACTCTAATTTCCAGCTACTAGACTTCTTTTTATCTATCTATCAAGAGAAAGAACACTATGTATAGATGGACTTGCCAGGTGGCGCTAGTGGTAAAGAAGCTGCCTGCCAGGGCAGGAGATTTGAGATATGGTTTCTATCCCTGGATCTGGAAGATCCCCTGGAAGAGGACACGGTAACCCACTCCAATATTCTTGCCTGGAGAATATATGGACAGAGGAGCCCAGCGGGCTTCAGTCCATGGCGTCACAAAGAGCTGGACACGACTGAAGTGACTTAGCACGCACACGTGTATAGGATAGCTGGAAATAAACAAAATATATGTATTTATCCAGTTTGAATCTACCTATTCAAGAGCTGATGGATTCACTTGATTTCTCCTGTGGAAAGCGCCCCTGCATCTGCATCTGAGACCCCGTGAGCCCAGCTCTGTGACACTAACAGGTCGGACTGGGCAGTGCCACCCAGGCCAGGTCACGTGAGGAAGCTGGCAGAGAACTGTCACCAGTGCCTGGTTTTATTTGGTTTTTTATTTCCTCTTCTCTTCTCTCTTCCCTTCTTTTTCCTTCCTCTCTCCCCTCTTGTTATTTTTCCTTTCATGTTTTTCTTTTTTCCTTTTTCTCCAAAATGTCTCATGACTATTTCTAAGCCTTTATGCTGTGGCCTCATCCTTGGGCCCTAAGAGTGGTGCCCAGATTTGGGGAGTTCTTGGTGGCAGGGCCTGTGACTTCTCCCTGGTCCTTAAGGAGTCACTGTGGAGGTCATTTTCCCTTTCGTGGTTCTCTCCAGGCTTTACCTGCTGTCCTGGGCACCGAAGGCTGTCCTCTTTCCTTTCTCTTGTTTTAATGTCATGGTGCAGATAAGAGAAACTATCCCAGCTATTTTAAGCAGAAAGGGGTTTAATATGGGAAGTAGGTGCTCACAGGAAGGCTGGAAGGAAAGGCTGCTGCTGCTTAGAGAGGAGAGGCTGCAGGCTGGACTGGAGGGGTGAGCCCCAGAGAGCTCCACGGAACTGGTGTCCTAGGGTTGCTGCCATCATCGCCCAAGTCCGGAGGCTGGAAATTGGAGCTGCTGCCTGAGCTGCTGACATCAGAGCTCACTCTCTGAGCTGTGTTCAGTGATCAGAGAAGCTGCTACAAAGCACCACTCCACGCAGGAAGCTAGTAACAGAACCTGGTTACCAAGGACAGAAACAGAACATCTTCCTTAGACACCGTCTACCTCGCTTCTTATCCAGGTCCTCTCACTTGGCAGAACCTAAGCTGTGCCCAGAACCCTGGCTGCAAGGGACTCTGGGAAATGTAGCTGATGGTTCTCCAGCCTAGAGACAGAGGAAGGCACACCTGGAGGAGACCAGAATGGATGCTGTGTGACACTCCATTTCCAAAGCTTACTGGAAACAGATTTCATCAGAGACTTAGCTAGAATATTTCATTCAAAGCAGAGAGATGATATATTGTAAGAATCAAAAAAGGATCCAGTTGCTAACCAATTTGCATTTCAAGCAGATGGATGTTACAGTCATTACAGATGAAATTGCTAGAAAAAGCATCAAGCAAATAAATCACTAAAATTCCTAAGGACCTACCCCTTCCTGTGGTGGTTCTATTTGAATATGAAATAATCTTCTTTTCTTTCTGTTTTTTAATTGAGGTAAAATATCAAGAAAATGATTTTTAAAAGCTCCTCCCCACTCAAGTTCCAGAAAGCCTATCTACTTAATGAATAGCAATACAAAGGAGGAACTAGGGTTTGATCAGGGATATAATAGCTTCTGGAAGACTGGTTCTTTCATTAAATGAATTATCTGTGTGGCTGTGTTTCTACTGAATCTTTCTTTGCTCTGGAACTTTAATTTTTTTTTTCCTTAGAGGATTAAATAGAGAAATGTCCTGTTAATTGGAGATTAAAATAAGAGTATGCTTGAATTCACTCTAATTACTTATTTCATACTCTAAGTCTTGTCAGATTTTTTTTTGAGTTATTAAAGTAAATATGATTGAAAGTGAAAGTCACTCAATCATGTCCAACTCTTTGTGACCCCATGAACTTATATACAGTCCATGGAATTCTCCAGGCAAGAATACTGGAGTGGGTAGCCTTTCCCTTCTTCAGGGAATCTTCCCAACCCAGGGATCAAACCCAGGTCTCCCACATTGCTGGAAGATTCTTTACCAGCTGAGCCACAAGGAAAGCCCAAGAATACTGGAGTGGGTAGCCTATCCCTTCTCCAACAGATCTTCCCAACCCAGGAATTGAACTGGGGCCTCCTGCATTGCAGGCAGATTCTTCATCAACTGAGCTATCAGGGAAACCCTGTTGAAGATCAAATATGATTCGGTCTTTATAATTCCTAAGTAACACATTATCATTTATTTGTACTCAGAAATTATATTATCACATCTAGGAATTAAGTCTTGATTATTGAATGAAATCATTTTATATTTGCTTCTGATATTTGAACCTTAAAATTAGAGAAGAGTAGCTGAGGGAGATGGAGTTACTTAGTGAATTTGTTAGTCTAATACATATATAATTTCTAATTGATTTTCATGTCTCAAAAGGTGAGAGTTCATTCAGAGATCTGCTCTGGTAGGTAATGAAAGAATTTAAATGCAGAATTATAAACGCTGCCTGGGATAAACCACACTATCATATTATACATCCAGTGGTGACAGCAAGAGTTTAGCCACTTGACCCCACGTCACCATAAATAAACACATCAAAATAAAAACAGTACTCTTTCTCTGTAAATGCAGCTTCAGGACAAATGCATTCTCTTCCACAGTGAGCCCCCATCTAAGCCCATTTAGAGTATATTCTCAGGGAGGAGCTGGTTGAATCTAACCTTAATCGGATTCACTGTGAGGAACAGTAAGTGGTATTCACCTTTGTAAGTTACAGTAACACACAAATGACCTAATTCCAGCTTTCCCCCACCCTCCTCTTTTTCTCTCTCATTCCTATTTGAGTAAATATTCAAGAGAAAAACCTGGTTTTTTCCTCCCTCTGGGCTATAAGCATGATGAGTTCTTGTCTAGCTATATGGAGCTTAAAGATTAAGTTGTAGGACACAACTCTGTTGTTTTTTTTTTTTAAGATTGAAAATCAAAATGGTCTTTTGATTTGCCAAGTGTATTATAGAGCAGAAGAACATCCAAGTCTTAAATCACTGGTTAGATCACTGACGTGCCAAACTGAATCAGGGATGTGGGAAGAGAGACCACGGGGTTGTGATACATTTTTTAAGGCAAAATTTATATGACACACCCACAACTAACATCATACTGAACATTGAAAACGGAAGGCTGTCCCTCTGAGATCAGGAACAAGGATGCACACTCTCACCACACTTATTCAACATGGTATTGAAGAGAATTAGGCAAGAAAAATAAATAAAAAGCATCCAAATTGAAAAGGAAGAACTGTCACTATTTGAAGATGACATGATTTTATATATAGAAAATCCTAATGACCCCACCACAAACTATTAGAAATAATAAACTATTAGAAGTAAAGCCTCAGGGTGCAAAGTCAATACATAAAATTGGATTTTGCATTTCTATACACTAGTAACAAACTAATATTAGTATTATGTGCTGCCAAAGTGCACACTAACAACACACTAGCAGAAAGAGAAATTGAGAAAACAATCCCATTTATAGTCACAACAAAAAGAATAATATCATCTAGGAATAAATTTAATCAAGGAAGTGAAAGACTTGTACCCTGAAAACTATAAGACATTACTGAAAGAAATCAAAAGAAGACAAAAAAACCCTGAAAGATATTAGATGCTCATGGATTGGAAGAATTAAAATTGTTAAAATTTACATATTATCTAAAACAATCTACAGGTTAAGTTCAATACCTATCAAAATTTCAACATTTTTCATAGAAATAGAACCAAAACCCCTTAAATGTATTTAGAGCCACAAAAGATCCCAAATAAGCAATCCTGAGAAGAAAAGAGTAAAGCTGGGTTTGATTTTAAATTATACTATAAAATTATACTGCCTGACTTTAAATTATACTATAGAAACATAGTAGTAAAAACAGCATGGTATTGGCAGAAAAATAGACACACAGATCAATGGAACAGAATTGAGAGCCCAGAAAGAAACCTACACACATATGGACAATTAATTTATGGCAAAAGAGCAAAGAACATACAAGGAGAAAGGATAGTCTCTTCAATAAATGTTCTTGGAAAAACCGGACAGCCACATGCAAAAGAATGAAATCATACTAGTCTTAAACCATACACAAATAGAAACTCAAATTGGATTAAAGACTTGATGTAAGACCTGAAACCATACACCTACTAGAAGAAAACACAGGCAGTATTCTCTTTGCAGTTGGTCTTAGTAATGTCTTTCTGGACATGTCTCCTCAGGCAAGGGGAACAAAATCAGCCATGAAACAAATGGGACGACATGAAACTAAGAAGCCTCTTCCCAGCAGAAGGAACCAGTAACAAAATGAAAAGACAGCCTAACAAGTGGGAGAAGATATTTGCATATCGTGTATCAAGTAAGGGGTTAATATCTAAACAAAATACCAAAAACTTCTACAACTCAACAATAAAAAGCCAGACAACCCAATTAAAACACAGGCAGAGGAGCTGAATAGACATTCTCCCAGAGAAGACATGCAGATGGCCAAGAGGCACATGACAATATATTTAATATCACAAATTATCAGGGAAATGCAAATCAAAGCCACAATGAGGTATCACCTCATGGCGATTAGAATGCTGCTGCTAAGTCGCTTCAGTCGTGTCCGACTCTGTGAGACCCCATAGACGGCAGCCCACCAGGCTCCCCCATCCCTGGGATTCTCCAGGCAAGAACACTGCCATTTCCTTCTCCAATGCATGAAAATGAAAAGTGAAAGTGAAGTTGCTCAGTCATGTCCGACTCTAGCGACCCCATGGACTGCAGCCTACCAGGCTCCTCCGTCCATGGGATTTTCCAGGCAAGAGTACTGGAGTGGGGTGCCATTGCCTTCTCCGGGCCATTAGAATGGCTATTACCAAAAACACAAGAAATAGCAAGTGTTGGAAAGGCTGTGGAGAAAACGAAGCCCACATATACTGTTGGTGGGAATGTAAACCAGTGCAATCACTTACAGAAAACAATATGAAGATCCTTCAAAAAATTAAGAATAGAACTACCATATGATCCAGTAATTCCGCTCCTGGATATTTATTTAAAGAAACAAAAACACTAATTATAAAAGATATATACACCATCACGTTCATTGTACTACTTACAACGGCTAATACATGGAAACAAAGGCCCACTCTGTCTATGGATGGATGGACAAAGAAGATGTGGTTTATGTACACAACGGAATATCGCTTAGCCATAAAAAGATGCAATCTTCCATTTACTACAACACTGACCTTGAACATATTATGGTAAGTGGAATAAGTCAGATGGAGAAAGACAAATACCATGTATTTTCACTCTTACGTGGAATATAGAACAAAACAAAATAAACGAACAAACCAAAATTTAAAAACCACAAACAAACATACAGGTACAGAGAGCAGAGAAGTGGTTATGGAGTGGGTGATGGGAAACTAAACTTTTAGCGGTGAGCACACTGCAGTGTAGACAGAAGTCAAAATATAATGCTGCACACGTGCAATGTATATAATGTTACAAACCAGGATTACCTCAATTAAAAAAAAAAAGAGGCTTTTAGTGTTTAAAGAAGTAAAGAGTTCGTGAGAATGGAGGGCTGCTTTTGGTACTTCAGTCATTGTTCGGCAAGTAATCAGTAATTTTTTTTAAATGTGAAGAGGGCCATCAAGGAAAGGGGAACCTCATTCTGATCAACGATTTCAGTCCTATGACCACACGAAATTGAATTCAATTCCAAGAATTGGCTTGGAAGCAGATTTTACCCCAGAACCTCTAGCTGACAGCTCACCCTGGCTGATTATCTTGGTCTCAGTGTTAACCATAGTCGGAGAGGAAAACTCAGCCATGTTGTGCCAAACATCTAACCAACAGAGTTATGAGCAAATAAATAAGTGTTGTTTTAAATTAAAAAATAAAAATACTGGAGACTGTAGCGTTCTCTGGGACACCGTGTTTATAATTAGAGTGATTCTAGAAAATGCAGGCATGTTCTAAATGTTAAGATGTTTTAAAATGAAGATGGCAATACAATGATTTATGCGATCACAAAATAGAACCAGGGTGATCATGTGACTTACTGTTCAACCTGGGGCACTTCTGAGAGCAAAGAGCGGGGGCACTGCGGGCAGATGGTATTATATTGTGCTTCATTTTATTCCACTTTGTGGATTTTGTCTTGCCTACAAATTGAAGGTTGGAAGTAGCCCTGCATCGAGCAAGTCTATCAGTGCCATTTATTTCTCCAACACCATGTGTTCACCTTGTGTCACTTTTTGGTAATTCTCACACTATTTCACACTTTTTCATTGTTATTATATTTGCTATGTTGATCTGTGATCAGTGATCTTTGATGTTAACTACTGCAAAAAGATTAAGACTCACTGAACGCTGAGATGACAGTTGGCATTTTTAGCAATAAAGTATTTTTTAATTAAGGTACATACATTTTTGATACATAATGCTGTCGCACACTTATAGACTACAGTATATTACAAACATAACTTTTATTGTAACAGGAACCAAAATTTCACGTTCTTCACTTTATTGCCATATTTGCTTTACTGCGGTGGTCTGGAACCGAACCCACAGTATTTTCAAGGTCTGCCTGTATTAATGAGTGCCCTGGGGAAAAGAAGCGTGGGTGGGGACTGCCCCAGCAAGCCTGCACTTAAGATCTCACCCAAGATTAAGTGTTGTGTAGCATTATTGCATTAATTGTAATAGTGACTTTCATGAAACTTACCATTTTAACCATTTTTAAGTTTGTAATTCAGTGGCATTAAGTATGTTCATATTGCTGTGCAATCATCATCGTTTATCTCCAGAATGTTTATCATCTTACAAAGCTGAAACTACACCTATTAAACAGCAACTCCCCATTTACCTCTCCTCCCAGCTCCTGGCAACCACTGTTTCTACTTCCTGTTTCTATGAGTTTGACTACTCTGCTGCTGCTGCTGCTGCTAAGTCGCTTCAGTCGTATCCGACTCTGTGCAACCCCATAGACGGCAGCCCACCAGGCTCCCCTGTCCCTGGGATTCTCCAGGCAAGAACACTGGAGTGGGTTGCCATTTCCTTCTCCAATGCAGGAAAGGTAAAAGTGAAAGTGAAGTCGCTCAGTCGTGTCCGACCCTTAGTGACCCCATGGACTGCAGCCCACCAGGCTCCTCCATCCATGGGATTTTCCAGGCAAGAGTACTGGAGTGGGGTGCCATCGACTACTCTAGGTACCTTATATTAGTGGGATCACACAGTATTTGTCCTTGTGTGACTGCCTTATTTCACTTAGCAAAATATACATTGATGCTGTGGCATATATCAGAGTTATACTTCTATTTAAGGCTGAATAGTATGTTTCTATGGGTTTCCCTGTGGCTCGGTGGTACAGAATCTGCCTACCAATGCAGGAGATGCGTGTTCGATTCCTGGGTTGGAAGATCCCCTGGAGGAGGAGATGGCAACCCACTCCAGTATTCTTGCCTGGAGAATCCCACAGACAGGAGTCTGGAGGTCCATGGGGTGGCAATAGAGTTGGACACGGCTGAGCGACTAAACAACACAAGTATTCTTCTGTATGTATATACACATTATGTTAATTCATTCATGTCTAAGTGGATACTTGAGTCGCTTCCACCTTTGGCAGCTGTGAATAATGCTGCTATGGACATGTGTGTGCAAATCTCTCCACAAGCCCTTGCTTCCAGTTCTTTGGGGTATATATCCACCATATCGATTTTTAAATGAAGTTAAAAATGGAAGGGGAAAAGAACATTATTTCCCGTCAGGATGTTTTTCATTATACTTCTCCAGCATCACACTTTGTTGGGCGGAAGTCCAGCACTGTCTCTGCAGAATTCATCAGAGAAAGGAATCTGGGATCATCTAAACAAGCTGCCTGCTGATAAAAGCACCCAGGGTCTCGAATTCCATCCTCACACAAGGAAGCTAGCTCTTCTGTTACAACTGTCATAATACGCTGACCACAGATGTTTTTAAGAGAAAAGGCGTGGCATCTAGAATGGAGTCAGGGAACAGCCTCCAGCAGCACAAAGAACCAGGGGATCGACAGCATGAGATCAAACAGAACTAGTCCACGTGACCAAAAACATAACACAGGGGACATGAACTTCCTGGAAACAGGCAACAAACCAACAGCCACCTGTTGGCTTGGAAGGTGAGATGAAACGAGACAGGTAGCAGAATGTGGTCCTTCTACATAAAGAGAAAAATATGCTTCCTTTGGCTGTGGAAGTAGGTAATAATGTCAAGTTAGGGGGCTTGGGATGGACATGTACACATTGCTTTATTTAAAATGTATAACCAACAAGGTCCCACTGTATAGCACATGGAATTCTGCTCAATGTTATGTGGCAGCCTGGATGGGAGGGGCGTTTGGGGGTCAAGGGACACATGTAAATGTAAGGCTGCATTCCTTCACTGCTCACCTGAAACCATCACAACATTATTAATCAGCCATGTGCTGTGCTTAGTCGCTCAGTCGTGTCCAACTCTTTGAGACCCCATGGACTGTAGCCCACCAGTGCTCCTCTACCCATGGGGATTCTCCAGCCAAGAATACTAGCCAAGTGGGTAACCTATCCCTACTCCAGGGGATCTTCCCAACCCAGAAATGGAACCAGGATCTCCTGCATTGCAGGCAGATTCTTTACCAGCTGAGCTCCCAGGGAAGCCCTGATTCATCACCTATACCCCAATACAAAATAAGAAAGTTAAAAACAAAAAACAAAAAAAAACCCCCGATGCATCTGATCTCAACTTATTAGTCCCTTTACGGAAATTGTTGTTATTTACTCGCTCAGTCATGTCTTGACTCTTTTGAGACCCCATGGACTGTAGCCCACCAGGCTCCTTTGTCTTGGGGGTTCTCCATATAAGAATCCTGGAGTAGGTTGCCATTTCCTCCTCCAGGGGATATTCCTGACCCAGGGATCAAACCCGCGTCTCCTGCACTGGCAGGGAGATTCTTTACCGTCTGAGCCACCAGGGAAGACCTTTATGGAAATAGAAGCATTAAAATATGACCCTTCATTTGAAATTTTTTAACTTGGTTTCCATTGGGGGTTTATAGATCTGGACAGTAATACTGACATGTCTGGAACAAACAAGAAATTGCCACATTTGCTGGGTGGGAATTGCTCCCTCTCTTGAAGTCTCATTGGCAGATACCAGCCTTCTGTGGACTCAACCAAGAAATCTCATTCATCTGTAATAGCAGACTTGAAGAAACTTAATAAACTTTTGGTGATCAGTAGTAACTGAGCTTCAGAAAATACATCTACAGAAGTTACCTTCCAGCCAGAGATGATAGCTGAGAGCCCAACAGGTGTTAAGGAGCATTGAGAAAAGAAGACTCAAAGTGAATATCTCATGAGCACCAAAAATGAACAGCATCCACAAGTCTGCTTGCATTAGACCACACTTGTATTGCTGAGTACCAAAAAATTATCAGGCAAATCCACACAAAAACCTGCACACACGTTTTATAACGCAAACATCCCAAATTCACATATAATCCACAAGTCCTCCAATAGGTGGATGGATAAGCTGTTCATACAGTGCTATACTAGTCATAGTTGCTGCTGTCGTGTTTTTTTTTTTTTTTGGCTGCATCATGCACAACTTCCCTGACCAGGAATCAAACCCACGCTCCTTCCATTGGTGGTGTGGAGTCTTAACCACTGGGCCACCAGGGAAGTCCTGGAATATTATTCCATGATGAAGATATCTATGGAGCTACAGAAAGACATGGAGAAGGAACTTTAAGTGCATAATTGCTAAGTCAATACACCAGGCTGAAAAGGCTAAATTCTATATATAATCCCAATTTTTTGACATCTGGGAACAACTACAAAGACAGTAAAAAGATCAGGGGTTTTTGGTGGGGAAAAAGAGGTGAATTAAGTGGACACAGAGGGTTTATGGCAGTGAAACTATTCTGCATGGTGTGTGGGTAACTGTGGATACATGACATTTGCATGTGGCAAAACCCACAGTACACAACACTACAAACTGTGAAGTCTACTACCTACTATGGACACTTACTAATAATAATGCATCACGATTTGCTCATCAGTTGTAGCCAAAGTTCCACACCAATGCATGCTGTTAATTTTTAAATTACCTAAATATTTAAAAAATGTACTAATAGGTACTTCATGTGCTAGAGAAATGTAGACAATGTTACCTTCAGTAGGCCAGGTAATGGCATGTCAGGGAACATGGCTCAATTGAGGGAAATTAATAAATGAGAGCATTGCTGTCATTCCAGGCCCAGCTGAAACCTTTTACAAGCGGCACTCACCCTAGGCACTGACATTTCACCCAAGCTCTTAGGAGATGAGGAGGATGTACTCAGTGAGACTTCTGAGCAAACTACTTCTTGCCATCCAGTTGAATATGGGTTAAAGAGTAGGACCAGAGCCCAGAGAATCCACTGACAGACAGGCCTGAAACCAGAGAAAAGGCTGCTTTTGAAGCTGTTAAGGCCATTCATCATCAAGGCCCTGCAACCTTCTACCATTAATTTTTCCTCCTGCAGACACTGCCTGGATTCTCCAGGCTGGCTTTCCTTTGCAGGAAGCTCTTGAGGCTTTGCATCTAGTTGGCAGAAATGCAGACCTACCTTTTCTTGTTTCGCGAGCCAAGAATGTTATATTCCCACATGACCATGAAAAATTGGGCCAGACAATCCACCATTCCCTTAAAAAAGCTACACAGACACACGTGCACATTCCTATGTATGCAGGAGATGTTTAAACCTCCAAGTGGAATGTTCAGCCAGATATTTTTAAAGTCATTTATGTTAGGTAATCTGTCTATTTTACTTGTTAAACTTTAGGCCTTTTGAGATGCAGTGGAAGTATGCGCATACAGGAGATGTTTATTCTCATTAAGATGATTATATTTTGGATATGTTGATGGTTTTATGTATAACATACCACTTTAGGATGACAGCAAATGTTCAGAAAGCAGAAGTTACTAGGAATCCCACTGTAAGTGCTGTTAAAAACAGAAAACTGCATTGTAGGCAAGGTACACCCTGTGGACTCAACTGTCAAGTTACAAAGTTTTAACCACATAGTTTGCTGCTCTGAATGATACCCAGGGTTTTGTGTATTATGATTTGTCCATTAAAAAAAAGGAAATTGAAGGATAATGGAATAATTTTTAAAATGAAGGAAAACTATGTATTTCGACACAGAAAATTTTCTTACAGGTAATAGTAATCATTAAAGCATTTATTCAGGTTATTGAATACTTTGTGTATCAATTACTTTAGTTAAAGCTGTGACTACTTTAGTTAGACCTTGGATTTGTTTATTTAAACTAGACCACAGTGTGGCAGGGTAGACCCCTGCACATGCAGAATTAGTACAGGAAGGTTTTAGTCATTCAGAAACATAATTATATAGTTTTCTTTTATTTACCCATTGGCTCTCAAGTATTTATAACGGCCTGCATTCTCACTGTGACCCAGAGCTTAAATAAACTTCACTCCACAGCTGACATTTCCCTCGCCTGACCATGCCAGCATCATGGTCTTCCCTCAACATCCTTACATCCTGCACCCATTTCCTTTCAAGTCTTCCTTAGCATCCTGAACCCTTCACTTGAGCAGCACTGAACTGAGGCTTCATGTTGGAAAGATGACCAGTGGCTTCAGAAAGAATATATTCTAGTCCACATACTAACAGTGAGTTCCCGAAGTCCCAGCAAAATGACCATCCTATGGAACTCAACCATAGTTTCTCTCCAGGATGGTGTTTCTCTGAAACCGAGTGATGGAAACAGGTGGCAGGATGACCCAAGAGACCTTGGTGATGGAGTGTGTCACACGGCAGCCAGGCTGCGATGGGTTGAGAGGAGACTGGAGGACAAGCAGACAGGTGGGATTCATGGACCCCTCTTGAAAAGGAAGGAGGAAGACGAGGGTAAAGCTTGAGAGCAGAGGCAGGGCCTGGCAGGGCTTGCCTTGTGTGTGGCTTTGTGTTTCTGTTTAAGCAGAGGGGGCTCCGTGTGTCTGCTGGCTGAGGAGAGGAGGCCATGGGCAAAAGCCAAAGGCCGGAACAGAAAGAGCAATGAATGAGGCTGATGTCCCCGTAAAGATGGGATCCATGGAGAAGAGAGGCCAGCCTTGGTGAGGAGTCTGAGGATTCTGAAACAAAAGGGATGCATGAGACTGTGGAGCAAAAAGATGGAAATGGAAGAGGTCTGTCTGCATTTTCTTAGTGAAGTCGGGGCAGAGTTAGCCTGAAAAGGCACTGTTCTGTCAATATCCCTGACTGCCCAGGGAATTAAGATCCTGATGTAAACAATCAAAGTGAAAGCTTTGGTTTCATATCCATTTGCCCCCATCTGACCCTAGTTTTTTCGTGCATGAGCTGTTCAATGTCTCATTTTCTAACAGTTTAGGAGGCCATCAAACAAAGACCTGATGAGGAAAGTACACTACTGCTTGGCCCTTCTAAGGAAAAGCCTACTTTTAAAAACTCAAGTCATTATTGTCCTTTTTGGGCTATTATTTAAAAACTATTTATCAAAAACATTGTATTTCATCTTTATTTTTCAATATTTCACATGTCCATGTTATTGGAATTGTACACCTTGGGGGGCTTCCCAGGTGGCTCAGTGGTAAAGAATCGACTGCAAAGCAGGAGCCGCAGGAGACGCGGGTTTGATCCCTGGGCCGGGAAGATGCCCTGGAGGAGGAAATGACCACCCATTCCAGTATTCGTGCCTGGAGAATCCCATGGACAGAGGAGCCTGGCAGGCTACAGTCCATGGGGTCGCAGAGCTGGACACCACTGAGTACGAGTGAGTGAGTTCCCGTTCATGACAGACACATCATCGCCTTTCCTGGTAAAATAAGTGTGCATGTCACAAAATAGTGTCTTAGCATGGGCTGGCATGACCAAGTACCACAGACAGGGTGGCTTAAACAATAGAAATATGTTTTCCCACAAGGTTCCAGCTGGTCTGATTTCTGGTGAGAGCTCCCTTCTTGCTGGCTTGCAGACAGCCTCCTTCTCCCTGTGTCATTATCTGACCTTCCTTCTGTGTGCACGTGGAGAGAGACCTCTCTGGTGTCTCTACCCTGCTGGATCAGGACCATACTCTTATGACTTAATTTCATCTTAATTACCCCCTGATAGGCCCCCTCCAAGAAGGCAATGGCACCCCACTCTACTACTCTTGCCTGGAAAATCCCATGGACGGAGGAGCCTGGTAGGCTGCAGTCCATGGGGTCGCTAAGAGTCGGACACGACTGAGCGACTTCACTTTCACTTTTCTCTTTTCATGCACTGGAGAAGGAAATGGCAACCCACTCCAGTATTCTTGCCTGGAGAATCCCAGGGACGATGGAGCCTGGTGGGCTGCCGTCTATGGGGTCGCACAGAGTCGGACACGACTGAAGCGACTTAGCATAGCATAGTATAGCATAGGCCCCCTCCAAATACAGCCACATGGAGAGTCAGAGCTTTAACATGTGAATCCTGCAGGAGACATGGACATTCCGTCCATGAAGATGGCACCCTGGATTCCATTAAGTGCTTACCACCATCACCAAGATATCTTGCCATCAGTGCTTTATGTTAAATCTTCTGTCTTACTTAATTTTTAATTTAGAATCAAATTGTATTTGTTTATTTTTTTAAAGTAAATTATGATGAAACTGTGAAGGGTACAAATGGTATTTATAGTTTTCAATTAGAAATAATAAACAGAGCTTCCTTATAGGCTTACTGCTGAAGAAACCAACATTGTCATAAAATGGAATATGAAAACTGAAAAAACTAAACTTTCCAAAACAGTCTGGTTTATTCTGGGCACAGACTTAATAACTCTTGCTGCTAGGAGAAGTACAATTTACTGCCATAGGAAAGCTGAAAATGTCAAACATATTGTTATAAAATACAATGCAAGCTGCCTGCAAATTAGACGTTTTTTTCTTTTTTTTTTCAACTGGCATATTTCCTCCTTCTGTGCAGCTTTTATAGCTGTGGCCCTCGCTTTGAATTGAATGCTTCAGCGTGTGATGTAAACATTCAAACCCCGTCACGCACTGGCTGGTTTTCAGAGGTGAGGGCTGCTGCACACAACAGAGGGCATTGCAAGGTCTGAGCTATTAAGAAGGAGCTCAGTAGAAATGAGACAGAACTAGCACTGACATGAACACACAGCCAGGAGCTGAGGTCAGCGAGCTCTGGGTAAAAAAAAACGAAGTTTGACAATCAGAGGACCAGCGCCCAAGGACTGAGCAGGAGGCAGTAAGCCTTTCTTAGCCCCCAGATCGTAACACAGAACCAACACAGTACAGATGTCATCAAACTGGTTCATCTAAAACACATGCCTCTAATGACCCAAATGTTTTTTTCTTCCTGTTTTAGGTAGGCTTCCAACAGGTTTAGTTGTTTGATCTCTCTTAAACGCCAAGCCAATGAAGAGCAGCAAATTAGAAAGGAGGAGAGAGAGAGTGAAAAGTGCCCACAGCAGTGCAGGGCAGAGAAACAGTCAAGATGCCACTCAGCATAAATGCAGAGGTTCTGTTAGCATTGCTGGATGCTGGAGGGCACTGCTGCTCTACTATGAACCTGAAAGGGAAAGTCGATCAGTCATCTCCGGCTCTCTGCGACCCCATGGACTGTATAGTCCATGGAATTCTCCAGGCCAGAATACTGGAGTGGGTAGCCTTTCTCTTCCCCAGGGGAATCTTCCCAACCCAGGGATCGAACCCAGATCTCCCGCATTGCAGGCGGATTCTTTACCAGTTAAGCCACAAGGGAAGCCCAAGAATTCTGGAGCGGGTAGCCTATCTCTTCTCCAGAGGATCTTCCCGACCCAGGAATCAAACCAAGGTCTCCTGCACTGCAGGCGGATTCTTTACAAATGCATTATGTAGTCTCTTTAGAAAGATATAATGGAATTCCCTGGTGGTCCAGTGGCTAGGACTCCATGCTTTCACTGCTGAGGGCATGGGCTCAATCCCTGGTCAGGGAACTAAATTGTGGGGAAGCTGTGGGGAATGGCCAAAAAGAAAAAAAAACATAAAAAGTACGTGGCATATTAGAAATATTTCCCCAGAAGTGATTAAATAAACAATATCTTGGTAACAAAAAGGATCAACCTCAGATACTTCTAATGTTCAACTATATGACCCAGGTTTTTTTTTTTTTTTTATTAAAATTGGTCTAAATTTTGAGTTCAGTTCAGTTCAGTTTCTCAGTTGTGTCCGACTCTTTGAGACCTCATGGACTGCAGCACGCCAGGCTTCCCTTGTCCATCACCAACTCCCAGAGCTTACTCAAACTCATGTCCATCAAGTCGGTGATGCTATCCAACCATCTCATCCTCTGTCGTCCCCTTCTCCTCCTGCCTTCAATCTTTCCCAGCATCAGGGTCTTTTCCAGTGAGTCAGTTCTTTGCATCAGGTAGCCAAAGTATTGGAGCTTCTGCATCAGTCCTTCCAATGAATATTCAGGACTGATTTCCTTTAGGATGGACTGGCTGGATCTCCTTGCAGTCCAAGGGACTCTCAAGAGTCTTTTCCATCACCACAGTTCAAAAGTATCAGTTCTTCGGCGCTCAGCTTTCTTTATAATCCAATGCTCACATCCATACATGACTACTGGAAAAACCATACCTTTGACTAGATAGACCTTTGTTGGCAAAGTAATGTCTCTGCTTTTTAATACGCTGTCTCAGTTGGTCATAGCTATTCTTTCAAGGTGCAAGAGTCGTTTATTTTCATGGCTCAGTCACCATCTGCAGTGATTTTGGAGCCCAAGAAAATACTGTCACTGTTTCCATTGTTTCCCCATCTATTTGCCATGAAGTGATGGGACCAGATGCCATGGTCTTAGTTTTTTGAATGTTGAATTTTAAGCCAGTTTTTTTCACTCTTCTTTTTCACTTTGATCAAGAGACTCTAGTTCCTCTTTACTTTTGGCCGTAAGAGTGGTGTCATCTGCATATCTGAGGTTATTGATATTCCTCCTGGCAATCTTGATTCCAGCTTGTGCTTCATCCAGTCGGGCATTTTACATGATGCATATAAGTTAAAAAAGCAGGGTGACAATATACAGCCTTGAAGTACACCTTTCCCAATTTGGAACCAATCTGTTGTTCCATGTCCAGTTCTAACTGTTGCTTCTTGACCTGCATACAGATTTCTCAGAAGGCACTTAAGGTGGTCTGGTATTCTCATCTCTTTGAGAATTTTCCACAGTTTGTTGTGATCCACACAGTCAAAGGCTTTGACGTAGAAAATAAAGCAGAAGTAGATGTTTTTCTGGAACTCTCTCTCTTTTTTGATGACCCCTGGCAATTTGATCTCTGGTTCCTCTGCCTTTCTAAATCCAGCTTGAACATCTGGAAGTTCTCATTTCACATACTGTTGAAGCCTCACTCAGAGAATTTTGAGCATTACTTGGCTAGTGTATGAGATGAGTGTAATTGTGCAGTAGTTTGAACATTCTTTGGCATTGCCTTTCTTTGGGATTGGAATGAAAACAGACCTTTTCCAGTCCTGGGGCCACTGCTTAGTTTTCCAAGTTTTCTGGCATATTGAGTGCAGCGCCTTCACAGCATCATGTTTTAGGACTTGAAATAGCTCAGCTGGAATTCCATCACCTCCACTAGCATTGTTTGTAGTGATGCTTCCTAAGGCCCACTTAACTTCAGACTCCAGGATGTCTGGCTCTAGGTGAGTGATGACAGCATTGTGTTTATCTGGGTCATTAAGATCTTTTTTGTATACTTCTTCTGTGTATTCTTACCACCTTTTCTTAATATCTTCTGCTTCTGTTTGGAGTTCAGTACCTGTCTATTTAGCACAGGACTTCGCAGACCAGTACAGGAGCTGGCTGGCACATGCTCATACCACCACCCTCCCAGAGGAGGAGCAAGACAGACGCAGGAGATCAGAGAGGCTAGGCTTCTAGAAACAGGTCCCGTTGGAGGTGGGCAGAGCCTGTGTGCCCTGGAGTTGGCCCAAGGGGAGGTGCATGGCAGGGGAGGGGAAGCTGACCACCTCACTTCCCCAGCTCAGAGGAGCAAAAAATAGAGGTTACGATATTACTTGTTCACCTTTTTCAGTGTCCCTTTCAAGTTTTACATTATGTGATTATAATTCAAAGGTATTTTAGGATCAGGTAGCATAACACCACTGGCTAATTCTTCTGAGTTATGGGAAGTATAAGTGACAAGATGCTAGGTAGCACGAAAATTAATTTTTTCACAGTCCACAGAAGAATTGGGTTGATAAGCAGAAATGTTCTATGGATTTCGTGTGCAAATTCTGTTTAACTCTAGGGCACAAGGTAAGTCACTTCCTGTATTTGTTTTCTCTCTGAAATAATCATCTAAAGGTATGCCCAGGGCCCCAAACTCTTGTCAGTTAAATTAAATACTAATGTGTTAGGCAAAAGCCAACAAGGGTGGTGCAAAATGCCATCCGAGACTTTAGGAAAACATATTCCATGATGGCACAGACAGCAGCAGAGCGAAAACTTAGGAATTCAGGGCTTCAAAACCATGTTGTTAACTCCTGCTCCATCTTAGCACTTCCACACACAGACAGACCCTCAGCAGACCTCAGGAAGTCAGAGGGACAATGGCAAACATTTGCTTACCCCAGTGGCTCTTCCTGTGGAGTTGACATGAAAATGACTTCCTCTGTTGGCATGTGACCAATTCAAGCTCTCTCCCTTTAGATTATTTTGAACATTTTGCCCCTACTGAGCTAAACCTTCCTAATTAAAGCAGCTCTTTAACACTCATAATTTCTAGGGAAGGCAAATTCTCCTGAATTTTCCATGTTTCTTGTTAAGAATGAAAGCTGTCCCTCCCACAGTAGAATTACAATCACTAATCAACTTAGAAAGCCAGACCAATGCTGAACACATTTTTAGAACACTGTCTTTCTAAAATAGAAAGTAGTGAATGTCCATATGAATGCAATAACTGGGAGTACGCTATTAGCAAATGATGAATTTCTTTTAAAGCACTGTTGCAAGTTTTACCATTGTCACTACCATTGTCAGGCTGAATGACCTTGTGATACATTTTCTAAAAAGAGATACCACCACAGATGAATTTCCGTTTTAAATGAGATGTTACCCAGATCATAAAGACACTCATGCTAAGGGACTATACAGGTCTGCAGAATTATGTGCCTTTCCTGGGATGTGGCCTGTTTTATAAAGATGAGGTCAGAAGGGGAACAAAGTGGGCAGAGATTCCTGATTTCTATTCCTTTCATCTAGAAAGCCATGGGCTTCTTCTTTGGAATTGCCAGAAAAGAAGAATTTTCCTTCTTGAACAAACACTGATCCTTTAGCAATTTCTTATGTATTTGTCATAAAGAGCTACTGCAGCGCTCTTAATTACTAGAATCTCCTCATGCTCTCTGAGATCTGGGTGTTTATGGCATGCAGTCAGAGTGAGAGGAATCCTGTCAGGGAATCAGTCACCAGGAACCCGGGTGATGTTCTGATGTGAGACCTGGAGTCCCTATTGCCGGGATGTTCCATCGCCCCCTCTGGGAGGGATCAACCCTCAGGGTGAGGAGCCAAGGCAGCCCAGAGGGTTCAGCTCTGAGTTGCTCACGGGAGGCACCAGCAAGACACCCCCACCTCTCCACAGGTATTTTCCAATCCAACAATGTCAGCTAATTACGAGAAGAGCCAAGCCGTGATGAACAGACGACATGCCCTGTATTAACTACTCTGGCCTGGCCTGAGCAGCGTCACAGAGAAATGCAACCGACCTGCCGTCCTTCAGAAGCCGTCGAAGAGGCATCTCTTCCTCAGACACCTGCGAGAGCCGGAGTCCCTCCCGTCACGGTTACACCCAGGCTTCCACCCTGGGATGGGACAGAGCTGCCTGCTTCTGTGTTCACATGGCTTGTGAGTCCACTGTCCTGTTTTGTGTTACTTACATATATAAACACATACACATATGTATACACATGTGTGTATATACACAATATGTATATGTACATGTGTGTGTGTATATGTTTGGTTGGGGGGGGGGGAGAGAGAGAATTATTTGAGATCCCAGGCTCCCTCACTGATAGTGAGCCCCCCTGATGATCACTACAACACTACTCGGTTTTCTTCCAGGAATGAAAACTATGTTTTCTTACTCATATACATTTTGTACACATACACATTGTATTTCACCTCTGTGAACAAAAATGTAGAAACAATCTTCTCTGGGTCTCTGTGACTTCATCTTAGATATAAAACAACAACAACAGGCAAATTTACTCTGTTCACTTTTGTAGACATGTGCTGTCATTAACGGAGAAGGCAATGGCACCCCACTCCAGTACTCTTGCCTGGAAAATCCCATGGACAGAGGAGCCTGGTGGGCTGCAGTCCATGGGGTCGCTAAAGAGTCAAGACACGACTGAGTGACTTCACTTTCACTTTTCACTTTCATGCATTGGAGAAGGAAATGGCAGCCCACTCCAGTGTTCTTGCCTGGAGAATCCCAGGGACGGGGGAGCCTAGTGGGCTGCCGTCTATGGGGTCGAGCAGAGTTGGACACGACTGAAGCGACTTAGCAGCAGCAGCAGCAGCTGTCCTTAAACAGACCAGTCTGTTCTTTCCCTGTCCTTGAACTTTTGACTCCGTGATGTCTTTTACATAAGCCTGTTTTTCCTCTGTTCTGTTTCTAAAGTAGAATTAGACCAAATTTATGTTGCACTGTTCTCCGTTACACAGAACCGTAAAGAGAGAATGGTTATGGCAGGTGCACACTACTCTGTATTGTAGCATTATTCCAGTTCCTTCCATGGGCCATTATTCCAGTCCACTGCATGGATGATTTTCCAGTTCCATTCATGGGTCACTATCCCAGTTCATTCTGTGGACCATTTTCCAGTTCCTTCTGTGGATCATTATTCTGGTTCATTCTCATGGCTCCATGGATGCAGGGTTCCCTCCCGTGAGCCTGTGTCCTTGCTCAGATGTCAGGCTGGTGCGTTCTGGGCTGTCTGATCCATTTAAATGTCAGGGAAAAAGAAGAGCTGGCTGCTCTGACCTGGTCTCTGTTGAGCTTTTGCAATGTATTCCGAGTGTCAGATGTTTCATGCAGCTTTCAATATTAACACTGCTCTGCAGATTAGGGTCTTAAAGATATCCAGACAAGTTTAAAACGTATGAGCTACAGAAAATTAGAATTGCCTCTGGACCTGGAAATAGGAATTGGCACCAAAGCTTTTTATTCGACTGTCAGTCACTTCACACTTTGCCAGGCTCCATCTATGGAAAGGATACGCCTGAGGACAGTGATGAGAAGAAATTCAAGTCTGGGATAGAGTCTCAAGGCTTGAAAGTTCTCTTGTGCTCTTGGGATGGTAAAGCACTCTTCTATCTGAAGAATCAAGAGTCTAAAATGAAGGAAGACACTTTACAAATGATCTATACATTTTTATATCAAAGATGAAGTCACAGATACCCAGAGGGGCTAAGCGACGTGCCAAGCGACTTGTCACAGCAGTGACGATGTGAGCCTATGTGGTCACCAATAGTTATTTTTTTATCACATCAAAATTCCCTGAGTTCTCCTTTGGAAGTCTTTTATTTGTGAAGTATAACTACTGGTGTTTCGGTTTTCAAACTGTATTTTATTGACTGAATGAATGTAAAGGAAGAGCACCCTCGTGTGTCTCCTCTGCTCTCACACCGATTCACTGTGGGTCCCCAGACGTAGAGCCTTCCCACACATCAGGCACCTCTGCTACACCAGATGGGCATCCTACAATTTAACTCAATCCTGACACCACCCACCTGAGCCAGACTCGGACACACAAGATAGGGCTCAGTCCCACAAGACGGCCACCCTCCTTCCCACCACACACACTTCAGATGTCACTGGCAAGTCAGGTTGTCATCTGTGCTCTGACCACTGGTTATCAATTGGTGGTTCCCATGACCCCCTACTCAGATTAATTTGTTGGAGTGGCTCACAGAACTCAGGACAACATTTTACTTACTGGGTGACCAGTTTGTCTCTCAAAAGGCGTAACTCAGGAAGAGCCAGATGGACGGCATGCACAGGGCGGGATCTGGACCTTTCAAGGCCCCAAGCTTCTGCCCTTGGAGCTTAGAGCGTGACACCCTCCTGACACGTGGATGGGTTTCTGTCCACCAACACAGAAGCTCTCCAAATCCTATCCTTTGGAGTCCTTACGGAGGAGTGATTGATTAAATCCTTGGCCCTTGGTGTCTGAACTCTCTGGAGGGCTGAGGCGTAGGCCGCTAGGTCCAACTCTCTAATCACATGGTCCCCCAGGCAACCAGCATCATCCTTAGGGACTTTCCAAAGGTCACCTCATTAACGGAAACTCTGGTGTGGTTGAAAGGGGCTTGTTATTTATTAATTACAAAAGACTCCCATTTCACCTTTATGCTCTGGAACTGTTTCAGGAACTGAGAAAAAAACACATAACAAAAGATGCCTCTAAGGCTTTCATACAGGAAATTATAAGGGTTTAGAAGCTCTGGGCAAGAAACAGTGGTGAATACATATTTCTTAGTATAAATCACAATATCACCTCGACTGACTACTTATGGATAACATGCCCCAAAAGCACAAGAAAAATATGGAGAAACCCCCACTGAGTGAAATCATTAAACAAGAGAATGGGGGGGGGGACATAAAATGGATACTGCTACAATTTCAGAAAGAGGTTTGCAAATTCCAGCTACTTATTTTCCCCCTGGAGATATCTGCATGTATATTTATATATTACAAGCACATTTTCATGACTAGAATTATTCTGGTTTTTTATATTCAAATTAAATATTTCCTGTTCATTTATTCAACGAAGATGATATGGGTGCCTGCTCTGTGCCTGCATTCACAGGGTATAGCTCAGTGAACCAAAAACAGCTGATTTCATGGTGCTTACAAACTAGTTAAAGCAGATAGGCAATACGCAACTGTAGCAGGTTGTTGAAATGGAACACCCTCTCTTGTTTTCATTTCTTGCACAGAAGTGCAGGAATACAGTAATATTGGTCAATATGCTGTCAGGAAAACAGAAACCTCACCAGTTACGTTAACACAGAGAATTTAATGCAAGGAGATGGTTAAACAGATATTAGAGGATCAAAAGTCATAGGGGCAGGACGGTAAAAGCAACTGAATTGCCACCCTGCATTGTCGGAATCAAGAAAAGAGAGTGGGCTTTTCAAAACCTGGAGGGTTAGAGGAGGGGCCCCTAGAGCAGCAACCAGACGCAGGAGACTAGAGAGGGTCTATGGAGGTAGGACCCAGAGTCTGGGAAGCTGGCACTGGCCAGCTAGTGCTGTTTCCTCAAGAGCCCAGACAGGGGGCCCTGAGGGTCTGGGAGCAGATCTCCTGGCCTGGGCGCTGCCTGGCATGGAGGGGTCTCTCAGGGGTAGGCAAAGGGCTGAGGTTTGGAGAGCGCAAAAGAGCTGGGGACTGACTGCTCCCAGAAACAAATGGTCTGCCAGGGCACAGGGCGGTTGCCAGGTGACACTCACAGGAACAGGAAGCAACCTGAAAGAGGCTGGTCCCCCTCCTTCCTCTCACCTCCAGGACTCGCTTTGGTGCAGTGTGTCCTGGGTACAAAGCCACTTGGCAAGGAAGAAGTATTGTCTGCAGAGCCCTCACGCCCACAACACAGCTTGTGGAGAAAGGGGTGCAAGGCCCACAACTTCACAGCAGGCATGGTCCCAAAGACCTGAGGGGGCAGTTAGCCTCATGGGGTGAAGCTACTTGCTACAATACCCAAGCAGGTCATGCAGGAGGACGGGCAGAAGTCCATTAACACTTCCCATTTTAACCATTTTTAAGTGTAGAGACAGTGGCCTAAGTGCCTTCACATTCTTGTGCAACCAACTTCGAGAAGATTTTCCTCTTCCTAAGCTGAAACTCCCTCTCCATGAAACTGTAACTCCCCCTCTCGCTCTCCCAAATCCCCCAGGCCCCATCTTGACCCCCACTCCAGTCTCTGTCTCTATGAATCTGACTACTCTAGAAAGCTCACAGAAGTGGATCACCCAGTATTTGTCCTTCTGTGTCTGGCTTATATCACTTGACATAACGTTTTCAAGCTTCATTCATGGTGCAGCACATGTCAGAATTTCCATTCCTTTTTAAGGCTGAATACTATGAAATTTGTGCTTCCCAGGTGGTGCTAGCAGTAAAGAACCCACCTGCCAATGCAGGAGATGCAAGAGACACAGGTTTGATCCCTGGGTCGGGAAGATCCCCTGGAGAAGGACATGGTAACCCACTCCAGTATTCATGCCTGGAGAATCCCATGGACAGAGGAGCCTGGAAGGTTACAGTCCAAAGGGTTGCAAACAGCTGGACATGATTGAAGTGGTTTAGCACAATATGAAATTTGGTTTTATGACCCTTAGGGCAACATCCATGCTGAAGGACCTGGACACTGGGGAGATGACTGATTTAGAGATATTGTTTTTGATATCCACTTCCCTGCTCTCTCCCTCTCTCTCTCTTTCACATACACACACACACACACACACACACACACACACACACACACACACCACAGCATCCTGAGAAAGAGAGGGAAATGTCTGTCTCATCCCCAAGCAGCAGGGTCCCTAGAGAAACTGACCAGGGATGGTGAAGCGTTCTGGGGTAGCAGCTGGGCACATTTATCATCCTGGGCTTAAAAGGGAAAGGGATAAATACTAGTAGAACAAAATAATGCCATTGCAGCAACAGGGCTGGACCTAGAGATTGTCATATTGAGGGAAGTAAGCCAGACAGGGAAAGACAAATATCATATGATATCTCTTAGATGTGGAATCTTAAAAAAAAAATGGTATAAATGAATTTATTTACAAAACGGAAATAGTAACAGAGGTAGGAAATAAACTTATGGTTACCCAGGGGGAAAGGCAGGAAAGGATAAATTGGGAGATTAAGATTGACATATACACACTGCTGCTGCTGCTGCTGCTAAGTCGCTTCAGTCATGTCCGACTCTGTGCGACCCCATGACCCCAAAGACGGCAGCCCACCAGGCTCCCCCATCCTTGGGATTCTCCAGGCAAGAACACTGGAGTGGGTTGCCATTTCCTTCTCCAATGCATGAAAGTGAAAAGTGAAAGTGAAGTCGCTCAGTCGTGTCCGACTCTTAGTGACCCCATGGACTGCAACCTACCAGGCTCCTCTGTCCATGGGATTTTCCAGGCAAGAGTACCGGAGTGGGGTGCCATTGCCTTCTCCGATATACACACTACTATATATAAAATAGATATCTTATAAGAACCTAATGTACAGCACAAGGAACTCTACTCAATACTCTATAATGACATATGGGAAAAGAATCTGAAAAAGAGTGGATATACGTGTATGCATAACTGATTCACTTCGCTATACATCTGAAACTAACACAACATTGTAAATCAACTATATTCCAATAAAAATTTTAAAAAGACTAGTTACTTAATGAGAACTTTAATCTCAGGAGAGAGCAGCCCATGGAAGTTGTGGCCTTCAGGAGAGAAACAAAGCCATTGTTAAAACCCAGGCCCTTGTTGATATATGGCAAAACCAATACAATATTGTAAAGTTAAAAAAAAAAAAAAAACCCAGGCCCTTGTGGGAGGCAGTTGACATGATGTAATAAATAACTCCACCTCTGTCTCCTCCCAAATCCTGCTTCTGCCCTTCACTGACCAAACCCAGCTGGAAGCCTGAGGGCAAAGAAGAGCCCCCTGGAGGTAGTGCTAGGAGATGGTGCTGCTAACGGAATTGTGGAAGGCAAAGAAAAAAAATGTGAAAGTGTTACTCCCTCAGTCGTGTAATGGACTGTAGACTGCCAGGCTCCTCTGTCCACAGAATTCTTCAGGCAAGAATACTGGAGTGGGAGGCCATTCCCTTCTCCAGGAGATCTTCCTGATCCAGGGATCGAACCAGGCTCTCCTGCATTGCAGGCATATTCTTTACCATCTGAGCCACCAGGGAAGCCCCAGCCCCCTTTTAATGCGCCTCCATTTGCTGCCCCCTCCATGATGAAAAGTGGCCCCAGACAATCAACCTACCACCAGGCAAATGTGTGGTTCCCTTGGTGCTCTGTACCCCTTCCTGGGCTGAGGGTTTAGGACCTCTGCTGATTGACTGAGCACTTGGTTGTGGGGGTAACAGGGTCAGCCTGGAAGAAGCACCATATTATTGAGTGCGAGCACACAAACACACATATATATAGCCCCATCCTTGCCAACATGGCAGCCCAAGAGGTTCGTGCTCCCAAGGAGTCAAGGCTCTGGAGTCATGAAGGAGGGGGTAGCCTGGCCATCTTATATTCTTCAGTCAAAAATATTTGGCCACGGCGGGACTTCCCTTGTGGTCCAGTGGTTAAAAATCTGCCCTGCAACCCAGGGGACATGGGTTCGATCCCTGGTCAGGGAACTAAGAGCCCACATGCCATGTGGCAACTAAGTCAGAGAGCCACAACTGGAGAGAAGCCCGCCTACCACAGCAAAGATCCTGCATGCCCCAACTAAGACCTGATGCAGCCAAAATAAATAATAAAAAATCAAACAAGATATCCTCATGTAGTGAGCCCTTCTGAGAAGCCTATCCATAGCATTCTTCCCTGAACTGTGTTTCTCTGTTAGCAATCCAGTAACCACTCTGTGCATGCAGCAGCCATCTCACCAGACCTTAGCTGACCTCTGGCCAAGCAATGTGTGGCACCTCCATTCTGTCTGGGCCACTACTGAGTCCAGACTCTGATGTACCTGATGGGCAGGCTCCTAGGAGCCCCTTGCTTTGGTCAGGTTGGCAGAACATCTGGTAAGGGCACCTGTCATAGATAAACCTGGGGCAATCTAAAATTATATTTCTCCTTTTGCCAGTCCCCCTCTGAATCCATGTGTGTGGACATTTACCCCAGCGTTCTCTGCTTTCTAGCTTCAGCTGTCTGTAATTCTCCTGGGGTGCAAGCCTTCGGGGCTTGCCTTTGTCTCCCTGGACCATGCAGGAAAGTGACCGGTACAGAGCTGGGGACAGTGAGAGGTGGAGGCATTTTGTAGGTGTGGAGGGGGTGAACTGAGTCCCTCTTGCAAGAAACCCACTGTGGGGGTGGGGAACTGTAGGGTCCACAAGGAAGTAAGGAGGTGCTGCACCCATTAATTCTCAGTCCTGTTCTCAGGGTCCCAATCTCTCCTCCCAAGAAATGTCCTAACTTTCTCATAAAATACTCAGTGACTCTGCAAATTCACCTAATTTGGTAACCCACAAACTCTAACTTGGAGTTTAATTTTCAGCTACAGCTTCAAGACATAAGAGAATCAGGCTTGGGTTAAGAATAATGCGATCTCCATTTGTTTTACTCCTTCGGAAGCTCCGCAAACATCTTACGGCCCTTCCAGAATTCCTCATGGCCTGCTGTACTGTTCTTGGGAACAGCACTGTTGGGTCACCACAGCCTTGCCTCTCTCAACACCTAATTCCTATGACCACGTGGGGGTTGATAGGTTTAGCCTTTTGCTACTGTAAGCCATTAGCTGCCAGATTCCTTTTGAAAACATTAACGATGCTTTTCAGAATGGTCATATTTCTCTGAATAGACTGGACTGTAACAACTACTGATACTAAGTCTAGATATCTTCAGTAAGAAAGAAAAATTTCTGGAATACACTAGGGACTGCACAGAATCAAGAGTCTAGGTTGGAATATGGGCACAAACCAAGGCTGTGAGAAAGACGGGCCAAGCTCCCACTCGAGGCTCCAAGGAGGTGCCTCCTCCAGCTGCTGGTGGCTCCAGGGGCTCCTCTGCTTAGAAGCATAGCTCCAGCCTCTGTCTCTGTCTTTAGTGGCCTTCTCCTTTTCCATCTCCCATAAGAATGCTTGCTTTTAGATTTAAGGCCCACCTGGATCCAGGAGGATCTCATGTCAAGATCTTTGCGACTTAATCACATCTGCAAAAGGCTTTTTCTAAAAGAGGTCACATTTACAAATTCAAGAGGTTAGCATATGGACATATTGTCACCCTGTTTATTTAACTTATATGCAGAGTACATCATGTAAAATGCCCGACTGGATGAAGCACAAACTGGAATCAAGATTGCTGGGAGAAATACCAATAACCTGCAGATGACACCACCCTTATGGCAGAAAGTGAAGAAGAACAAAAGAGTCTCTTGATGAAAGTGAAAGAGAAGAGTGAAAAAGTTGGCTTAAAACTCAACATTCAAAAAACTAAGATCATGGCATCCAGTCCCATCACTTCATGGTAAATAGATGGGAAAACAATGGAAACAGTGACAGACTTATTTTCTTGGGCTCCAAAATCACTGCAGATGGTGACTTCCAAGGAACAAGATACTTGCTCCTTGGAAGAAAAGCTATGACCAACCTAGACAGTATGCAGAGACACTACTTTGCTGACACAGGTCCCTCTAGTCGAAGCTATGATTTTTCCAGTAGTCATGTATGGATGTGAGGGTTGGACTATAAAGAAAGCTGAGTGCCAAAGAACTGATGCTTTTGAACTGTGGTGTTGGAAAAGCCTCTTGAGAGTCCCTTGGACTGCAAGGAGATCCAACCAGTCCATCCTAAAGGAAATCAGTCCTGAATATTCATTGGAAGGAATGATGCTGAAGCTGAAACTCCAATACTTTGGCCACCTGATGAGAAGAACTGACTCACTGGAAAAGACCCTGATGTGGGGAAAGATTGAAGGTGGGAGGAGAAGGGAAGACAGATGGTGAGATGGCTGGATGGCATCACCGACTCAATGGACATGAGTTTGAATAAGCTCTGGGAGCTGGTGAAAGACAGGGAAGCCTGGCATGCTGCAGTCCATGAGGTCACCAAGAGTCAGACATGACGGAGCGACTGAACTGATTTCTTTTGGGGGGCGATGGGGAGCAACATTCCACCCTCTATGCTATCTGTTAGGAACTGATCTGCGTTTTCCCAGATTCACATGTTGAAGTCCTAACCCTCAGGACTTCAGAATGTGACTGTGTTTTGGATGCAGTCTTTAAAGATGTAGTTAGGTTAAAATGAATTTATTAGGGTGAGCTCTAACCCAGGGGGCTTCCCAGATGACACAAGTGGTAAAGAACCCGCCTGCCAATGCAGGAGACTTAAGAGATGCAGGTTCGATCTCTGGATTGGGAAGATCCCCTGGAGAAGGCCACTGCAACCCACTCCAGTATTCTTGCCTGGAGAATTCCACGGACAGAGGAGCCTGGCGGGCACAGTCCATAGGGTCGGCAAGACTTGGACACACCTGAAGTGACTGAGCACACACGCAGTAATCCAGTAGGGCTGGTGTCCCTGTAAGAAGAGAAAATTAACCCGTCGAAGTGTAGAGGAAGATGACATAAAGACACAGGGAGAAGACGACCATCTCCAAGTCAAGAGGAAGGGCCTGGACACAGTCTTCTTTTACAGCCCTCAGAATGAGCCAACCCTGCTGATGCTTTGACTTTGAACTTCTAGCCTACAGAACTGTGAGAAAATAGATTCCTGTTGTTTACCACATGTCTGTGGTACTTTGTTTATTTTTTTAATTGGAGTATAATTGCTTTTCAATGTCCTGTTAGTTCCTGCTGTACAAGAAAGTGAATCCGTTACGCACATATATATATATATGTATATATGTCCCCTCCTTCTTGGACCTCCCTCCAACCTGCCCCATCGCAGCCCTCTAGGTCATCACCAAGCACTGAGCTGAGCTCCCTGTGTTATCCAGCAGCTTCCCACTAGCCATCTGTTTCACCACGGTCGTGTATATACGTCAGTCCTAATCTCCTGATTCATCCCACCTCTCTTTCCCCTGCTGTGTCCACAGGTCTGTTCTGGATGGCTGTGTCTCTGTTCCTGCCCTAGAAACAGATTCATCTGCACTGTTTTTCTGGATTCCACGCACATGCATTAATATACAACATTTGTTTTCCTGCCTTACTTCACTCAGTATGACAGAGGCTCTGGTACTCTGTTATGGCAGCCCTAACACACTAACACACCATCCCACCAGGAAGCGGGGACAGGAAACTCTGCCCGCTTCAGCATCTGTGCAGAAGGGCAAGGCCCCCGTTCACCAGAACCACACGCTAGCGGTCGCCCCTAATCACAAACACAGCTGGGTGTGAGGCAGCCCGGAGCAAGGAGACAATGGCCACCAAAACGCTAGTGCTGCAAGCTTCTGTATAATACAGGGTAGACACACAGCGGGCAGAAGGCAGTGAATCTAGCCGGGGACAGGAAAGGCTTCGTAGAGAAAACGAGCCAAGCTGAACCTTTGAAGAGAAGGGTCTGGCAGGTGGGCTGGAGGAGACAGGTGATACCAGGCAGAGGGAACAGGTGAGCAAAAGGCACGAAGACCTCAAATGTCTAACGTGCTGAGAGAATGGCAAGTCACAAACGTCAAGCAGTGAGCCTAGGTAAGGAGCTTGTGCCTGAGTGGAAATCTGCTGAGTCACTAAGCTGACAGGTTTTTCTGTGGGGGGCAGGGGGGCCGGCTACATTGAGTAACTGGTGCGGCACAAGGCATGGAGGTGGGGTGTGGGGCGATGCTGGAGGGTGGGCTGGGGTCAGATGCTGGTGGGCTCTATGAAATGCTAAGGTACTTGGACTTCCGCTTTAAGTCTGAAGAGGGGGAACCGTTCATCAGTTTGGCGATGCTGTAGAGAATGAATCTCAGAGCTACGCTATTAAGCTGACCCAGTTCTTTCTACCGCGTTGGTGTGTGATGGTGTTTTCATCAATCTCTAGTAAATTGAGGCATTTTCAAAAGGTAAATTTTTCATAAAGCTAAATTTTATTTAATTTTAAAGGATTTTTTCAGTTCAAAATTATGACCTCCCAGCTTTCATGGCAGAGAAGGCAATGGTACCCCACTCCAGTACTCTTGCCTGGAAAATCCCATGGACGGAGGAGCCTGGTGGGCTGCAGTGCGTGGGGTCGCTAGGAGTCGGACACGACTGAGTGACTTGACTTTCACTTTTCACTTTCATGCATTGGAGAAGGAAATGGTAACCCACTCCAGTGTTCTTGCCTGGAGAATCCCAGGGACGGGGGAGCCTGATGTGCTGCCGTCTTTGGAGTCACACAGAGTCAGACACGACTGAAGCGACTTAGCAGCAGCAGCAGCTTTTATGGAGGGTAAATCGTCCACTGCAGTGATGGTGTTAGTAAAGAATAGGTTCTAAAAAACATATAGGTGTGTGCTCGCCTTCAGGTAAAGCAACTGGCGAGGTTTCCCAGGTCTGCAGGAACTCCTGGATTAACACGGAAGGCTTAAGCTCAGGCTGAGGCAGCAGGGGGTTGGGGGGGATGAGACGGAGGTGGAGTCTACAGAAGACGCCTGACAGTCCAGGTTTTACTGTTGTATGCACACACACTCTCTTCCTGTACCTCAAAGACACGGATTTTTTTTTTTCAGTAATAACCCCATGAGTGCCCCTCTTTGGGGTCAATTGTATTATAAACATGTTTTCATGAAATATAAGAATGTATAATTCATCCTCACATTGCTCCCCTTAATTTCATTCTTAGAATAATCATCAGATGATTTATAGTGTTATGGCTGACTACACGGGCTTCCTGTAAAAGCTCCTTGAACAATCATTTCACACCAAAATGACGGTAAATTCCTTGTCACCCAACCTGCTGGGACCTCCCTTCCTAGGAGGAAAGGGGATGGGAAATGTGTTGTGTTTTTTCCTGTCTTGCCTTTTGTGACATCACACCTATCTTCTTCTAAGCTGCTGTTCAGGGGACCACCACCACCCCTCAATTTTAACACAGACTGAGGACTGCTTTTGTCAAATTGACACCAGTAGCAAATGCCTGGGGCAAGTCAGGTGTTATATTTTCATTTTTTCTTAAATCTCATCTTTGATTTTCTTGTTCTTTTCTGGCATTCTCTAATCTACACCATCAAAATGAGTTGTGATCCAGTTATAATAAATACTGCCTACTCGGTGCCCATGGGGGAGTGGCCTTTGATCAGATCAGATCAGATCAGATCAGTCGCTCAGTCGTGTCTGACTCTTTGCGACCCCATGAATCGCAGCACGCCAGGCCTCCTTGTCCATCACCAGCTCCCGTTCACTCAGACTCACATCCATCGAGTCAGTGATGCCATCCAGCCATCTCATCCCCTTCTCCTCTTGCCCCCAATCCCTCCCAGCATCAGAGTCTTTTCCAATGAGTCAACTCTTCACATGAGGTGGCCAAAGTACTGGAGTTTCAGCTTTAGCATCAGTCCTTCCAAGAAATCCCAGGGCTGATCTCCTTCAGAATGGACTGGTTGGATCTCCTTGCAGTCCAAGGGACTCTCAAGAGTCTTCTCCAACACCACAGCTCAAAAGCATCAAATCTTCGGCGCTCAGCCTTCTTCACAGTCCAACTCTCACATCCATACATGACTACAGGAAAAACCATAGCCTTGACTAGACGAACCTTTGTTGGCAAAGTAATGTCTCTGCTTTTGAATATGCTATCTAGGTTGGTCATAACTTTCCTTCCAAGGAGTAAGCGTCTTTTAATTTCATGGCTGCAGTCAGCATCTGTAGTGATTTTGGAGCCCAGAAAAATAAAGTCTGACACTGTTTCCTCTGTTTCCCCATCTATTTCCCATGAAGTGATGGGACCGGATGCCATTTCCTACTTCCTTGTATTCTCCTCCTGTAGCCACCCCCACCCCTCACAGGGACACACATTCCTCACCCAGATATGACCACCTTCATTTCCTTTATTTTTAGATTCTGGAGATACCATTCTGCTCCCAACACAAAATCAATGCAGACGTGCAAGTTTTTGAAGAAAAGTCGTTGTTTTTTTTTTTTTTTTTTCAAGAAAACCAAATATTCTTTGGGACTATTTGATCTTTCCCTCATTTTATCCACGTTCTTTTCACATGTATTTCCTCCAAGGTAACCTTTCAGTCCCTGTTGGGATTGCAGAGAGGGTCCTATTCTCTCAGGGTTACATATGTTATTGTTTTAAAGCCCTCCATTTGTTCTGCTCATAGGATTTCAACCAGAAATGCCAGTTACCTTTGTCCCCACCATTTCTGCTATAACCTCCGGTGTATTGTTAAGAGGTTCTGTGTAGCATCTCTCTCTCTCTTTAGTTGCTAAGTCATTCCGACTCTTGCCTCCACATGGGACTGTAGCCCGCCAGGCTCCTCTGTCCATGGGATTCTCCAGGCAAGAATACTGGAGTGGGTTGCCATTTCCTTCTCCAGGGGATCTTCCCCACCCAGGGAGCAAACCCACGTCGAATGCATTGGCAGGTGGGTTCTTTACCTATGAGCCACCCGAGGAGCCCACTAACACGTTGATTACTACTGGTGATGTCCTAACCTCATTTCTTTCTTGTTCTGCACAATCTCTTGATTTAATTCACTTCCTTTTTTGTAGTGGGCTGGGTTTTAAATTATAAATATTAACTGTTTCTGGGTGAAAAAGAGTTTCTAATAAACACCTTATTACCTCTTCACTGGACCGGCCCAACAACTTTAACTTGTTAATTGTGCAGTGACTGTCCATGTAAATAGAGATGGTCATTAACTGGCTCCTCGAGTTTGCCTCTTGGGTCCGTCCACTGGACTAGGCTGGTGCTCAGGAGAAATCTGTTTTTTAAGCTCTCTGAATAGGACTAAACTGTATTTGGTCGTGGCTGAACACTATATGCCTTCTCTCTTTGGGAGTAAATGGTAAGAAACATCACTGCCAAATTTTAGAACAATGATTTTTAAATGATCTCTAGAACAGCTTGCTCTGAGCTTCATGTCCATCTTACTTGGTTGTCCTTCAGATAAACAGAAACAGTTATGTCCAAACCTAAACCCTCACGCAGATGTATTCCCTCTGATGGTGAACTACAGCACCATCTAAAGTACCCTCTTTTTTATTCTTCTCTGCCTTTCTTCATGTATTTTTATCATAAACATTGACTGAATGCTGTGTAAACCGCAATACCCAACAAGACATCAGCGATCATGAGCTCCACTGTCCATATCTAGAAAATGCTGCCATCAATTACAGACATAACGGATATATACAAACAGCCAAGGCAATAATGCGAAATATAATGTGTTACCGATCACTATGGCATTTCCATTACCAACACTTAGTCCTTCTTACAGCCTTTTTCCTGTAGATGCAAGTATCTTAAGTAAATTTCTCTGGACGTATTCACAGGTATTCCAAGGGAAGAGTCTTTCAGAGTTTATATATGGTCATTACCAAAGTTTCCTTTTGTCTTTCATTCTTACTCTCTTTCCCTCTATTTTAGGATGCTGGTGGTACCTCTTACAGGGTCAGCCTTATCAGTAGCACTGCTTCCTCTTCAGTGTGTTCTTTCCCTTAACTCATCAATTTTTGTTGTTGTTCAGTCACTCAGTCATGTCCGACTCTTTGCAACCCCATGGACTGTAGCACACCAGGCTTCCCTGTCCTTCACTATCTATTGGAGTTTTCTCAAACTCATATCCATTGAGTCGATGATGCCATCCAACCATCTCATCCTCTGTTCTCCCCTCCTCTCCTGCCTTCAATCTTTCCCAGCATCTTTTCCAATGAGTCAGCTCTTCACATAAGGTGGCCAAAGTATTAGAGTTTCAGCTTTAACATTAGTCCTTCCAATGAATATTCAGGGTTGGTTTCCTTCCGGATTGACTGGTTTGATCTCCTTGCTGTCCAAGGGACTCTCAAGAGTCTTCTCCAACACCACAGTTTGGAAGCATCAATTCTTTGATGCTCAGCCTTCTTTATGGTCCAACTCTCACATCCATACATGACTACTGGAAAAACCATAGCTTTGACTAGACGGTTCATCAGTTAGCAAGTCCTACTAATGTGATGCTCTCTCCTTATCATCTCCTGTATCTCACCCCCTCCTAAGCATCCTTAATATCATTATCTGTCTAAAGGATTTTACTAGGTTCTGTCTCTGTGAACCTGTCCAGGAAATACTAGTCTACACTCCTGCTGTGGATTTCTGGAAACCAAATCCAAATTTGTCTTTTCTCTCACTGACATAATTGTTGTTCACCATTATATTCAGGATAAAGATCTAAACTCCTTAGAAAGTTAAACTAGGTCCTACGTGGTCTGACTCTTCCAGGTTCTTATAGTATCATCCGTTCTCCCTTCCTGCCTCCCCACTGACTGTATAGTTAAGAGTGTGAAGTCAGGAATCCAACTTTCTGGTCTGAAATCCTGGCTCTGCCACTTACTAGCTATGTGACCTTGGAAAGTCACTTGTGTTCTCTGTGCCTCTGCTTCCTTATCTGTAAAATGGGGACATGGTGGTTCCTGTTTCATTTAGTTACTGTATAGATTCAATGAGTTGATATATGTTAAAATGCTTATAACAGGGCCTCAATAACAGTAAATAATTAATACACATTGTGTGTGTGTGCATGTCTTGCTATTATCATTAAGTTACTTGAAGTTCATCGAAGAGTCTCATTTCTTTTCCATATATGATGTCTGATAGCTAGAATCGCCTACTCCCATGTTTCCTGACTCACCCCTACCCTCTTCTGAGCTGTCAGCCTCTCAAGGGAGGCTTCACTGCCCCTCCCCGTGAATAGGCTGGATGAGTTGCCTCACCTACAGTTCCTATAGAACCTGTGCACACCTGGATCATAACATTCCTCACACCTGGTGTGGGCTCTGGGCATCTGTGGTTTTAAATATTTGATGATGGCCCAAAGATCTATGATGTCGTAATCAGTAATAGGTGTGTTTTATCTATTAATTTATCAATCAACTGATTGATCTGTCGATTGATAGGTATAACAGCCAAGGCATAATTAGTTTAGAGATTCAGAAGCTCAAAAGCTCTCAGGATGTATCCATACCGAAAATGAAAGTAGTACCATATTTTAATTTTCTATTTCTTTGTATGCTTCCTATATTAAACTTTGGATTCCTAAATTGGGAAACTTAAAAAATCTTTATCCCTAGCACCTTATTATATAACAGAAGTTCAGTTAGTATTTGTTGAATGAATGAATGTATCTCTTTAATACAGAAACTACTTTTTTTCCAAAAAACTAATTTTTCCCCTGAGACATAGGTTGAGGTGCTGAGTCTCTTCCCAGGAAAATACACACACTTGGTTAACCTCAAAATTTCATAAGGTTTGAGTCACCTTTGTTCTTGAAGATGGTTTCCGATTTATTCAAGGAGAAAAGAAGAAGAAATGCATTTTTAATACTAGATACCCCAAAGATGTGTGGCTGATAAAATGAAAGGACTGATCCAATTCAACTTATTAAAAGAAACATACTACCTACCCTATTTTGTCTTTGCCCAGAAACTTCTTGGAAAAGATAAAATGATTCATTTTTAAGAGAGGCAAGTTTGGATCATAATTCAGTAAACTTATGGAAAGTCAATTATCTTTACAGGTGTTTGAGGACTATGATTTGGGTGAATAGAGAAGTTCCCCACCATGCGTTCTTTTTCACCCCAGCAGCTCACACATGCCCGCTACACTATCTGAAATTCTTTTCGTTCACTACACTTTCTGACTAAGTCTCAAAACACCCTGTCCTCAGAGCCTATCTGAGAGGGTGAATGCATTTGGACACCAATGCCTGAAGGCAAGGGGCTTAGACAGTCAGGCTGGCTGGGGGCAGAGCAGCCCGTAGGTCAGGGCCGGAAGGGTGAACCTGAGGTGACGCGCTTTAAGCTTTGCCACTAGCATGGAGTTTCAGACAACGTCATCTCCTATTCCTTAAAAAACTAGGAATAAAACTGCCATATGACCCAACAATCTCACTACTAGGCATATACGCTGAGAAAATCGTAATTGAAAGAGACACATGTATACCAATGTTCATTACAGCACTATTTACAGTAGCTAGGACATGGAAGCAACCTAGATGCCCACTGACAGATGAATGGAATACACAAACTGTGGCACAGGTTTACTACGGAATGTTACTCGGCCATACAAAGGAATGTGTTTGAGTCAGTTCTAATGAGGTGGACGAACCTAGAGCCTGTTATACAAAGTGAAGTAAGTTAGAAAGAGAGAAACAAATATCATATATTAACGCATATATGTGGAATCTAGAAAGGATTCATATGATGAACCTATTTGCAGAGCAGCAGTGGAGATACAGACATAGAGAACAGACTTGCGGATACAGTGGGGGAAGAAAAGGGTGGGACGAGTTGACAGAATAGCATAGAAGCATATACAATACCATATGTAAAACAGATAGCCAGTGGGAATCCGCTCTATGATGCAGGGAGCTCAAACCTGCTCCCCTGTGACAACCTAGAGGGGTGGGATGGGGTGGGAGGTGGGAGGGAGGTTCAAGAAGGACAGGACGTATGTATGTATACATATGGCTGATTCATGTTGATGTACAGCAGAAACTAACACAGTATTTAAAGCAGTTATCCTCTAATTAAAAATAAATTAATTAAAGAAAGAACATGTGACAGACACAACACATACACACAAAACATCCTCTCCTTCATGATAAAGGCAGGCTCGAAATTGCCAAAGGAAAGATGAAATCTTTTGACTGTAACTCTTTCAAGACTCTTTCTAAGTGTTCTTCCTAAAATGCCAAACTTCGTGGCTGTCAGTGGTACAGATTGTATGCCTGCATGTGACTGAGAGACGATGGGTTATATGCACACTCTGAAGACCAGCAAGAAGTGCACAGCAGATCAGTGCTTCTTAAACAGGGATCAAGACTGGGGTGGATGGAGAGCCCCACCAAGTTCAGGGAAGCCACGTACATCCCACCCCACCATTCTGAGAATCACTGTGTGTAATAAACGGGCACAGTTTGCGGTACTGAGGTGCATATGCAAAGGACGTGAAGACCGAGGAAAGTGACTGAGAACTGTGATCAAGATGAAAGTCCATTTGCCTCATTTACAGATGAATCAGGCCCCCAAATGTTACACGACAGGCTTTTCCTACTGCACCGGGCATCTCTCCAGACCTCATTTTACACCCCAAGACCTCCCCATTACAGAGGGGTTTTCTGCATATGTCCTCTTTTTAATGTAACTCAGAGTCTTTTGATGAATTTCATGACAAACCTGTTCTATTATGTAAAAAGAAAAAAAATAAATGTGAACAGTGAAGAATAGGGGTACTTGTCAAAGTGACATGGAAATAGCTGCTAACGACAATTATTGAACAGTTAAATTGTACTGGGATGACTTAATAACATTTAGTCATATGTCTTAAAAAGTTACAGTAATTAAACCACTGGATTCGAAATTGACTCTCCATACTTGTAAATTTTGAGGAACAAGATGAAATCATCCTATTTAATTTGGGGAGAAAGTACTGGGTGTTTTACAGAAAGCTGAGGGATTGATTCAGAAACTGCTCTTATAGTTCTGGCACATTCCATATATTAACAGTTTGTTCTAATCCCTTCTTCTCTGGGTAATTCAGGCATGTCAAGAGGTCAGCATGGGCTGTAGCCGGTTCAATGGTTGTATTATGTAAAATGAACTTCAGTACTTGTTTTTTCCTAACAGAGCCTGCATTCCCTGCGAAGACGTACGCCGAGTGGCTCAGCGCATGAAAGGGCCTCGCTGTTAGATTCTCCTCTCGCTACACGCGTTTACAGTATACACTGAGGAAATTACGAGCAACAACTGTCACTCTCCGAGGGTGGAAACTGCCATGAATCAAAAAGACAAGAAGTAATTTTCTGTAATCACAAGATGACTCAGGTTAGTAGCTTTCAGTTATTACAGCAATTCACATAATATGAGCATATGCAGTAAACCTAATTAGGCCCAATTCCTATCATTTAAAAGTTATGACATTGTGATATAAAGTAAGCTGGAGTTTATTTTTGCACTAGGTGGAAAAAAGAATTTGAAAGTAGTTTTAAAATAACAAGAATGTATTCAATGTTCTATTAGAAAACAAAATGTGTTTCTAGGACGTCAGCATATTGTGAAATGATAGTTTTTTATCATACAAAAGATTGCAGTATAATTTGTATTTGAAAATAATATGTAGGTATAAGTACCATGATTTAATATTTTTGTAAATGATTAAACTCAATTATATCATGATGAAGTCTTTTTATAATGTAAATAAAGTCTCTGACCCGACTTGACCATTTTGTATTTAAAGTTTAGAATCACAGTTTGAATATATCTTTGAAATTTAAAGCAGCCCTATGCTCTTTTTAAAATATGTGTCTTCTGTGGCATTTATAATAAGAGAACAATTTACAGTATTTATATTTGTTTTCAGTTATAAAACTGGGACAATTTTGTGTCTAGGGTATATCTCTGCCTCTGCAAGGGAAGGAAATTAGGAAACACAAAACATGACTGGGAAAGCTTAGTTTTAGCCTTGGGAGCCTCTGAGAGCCTCTTGGCTCTTATCAGGGGATTAGTGATTTATGACCAAATATTGGAGGACCAGTTTATCTGGAGTAAAGCATTGTTGTCTTGCATAGGGAGCTCATTGGTTCTACACATATGTATAAAAGAGAGGTCCAATTTCAGTTCTGCCCTCCAAGAGCTTCTAAACAAGCTGGGAACATACACAGAGTTGAGAGTTCAAGACAGAATCAGGAAAAATGCTCTAAAAGTGACAGCAATAATAAATATGCAATATATAGAAATACTAGGGGAAATGATTATTTTTTATTGATAGCTATCCATAAAGTCTTTACAGAGAAGGGGGAAGCTGAGTTAGACTTCGAAGAGCAGGTTAAGATTTCAGAAGGGAAGCACTACAGATGAGAAATAGCCTGCTGACTTTAGCAAAGACCTGAATGAGGAGCTATAAACAAGGCCCACTCAGGGAAACATGAGTAGAGTTCTTTGGGTGGAGCTGAGAATTTGAGTTGTTGCAGTAAGAGGATATGGCTAGAAAGCCAGACTGAGACCAGGTCCTGGAAGCTTCTGAATGTTGGATGGAAGAGTGTAAGCTTTGTCCGAGAGAGGTCTCTTGAAGGGTTTTCAACAGGGAGAGGAGATGATCAAATGGATATTAGAGGAAAATTATCCAGTACCAGTATGAAAATAGATTCTAAACTGCTTTTCTTGAGTTCTTGGACGGAGATTACAAGCTACTTCCATCAAGCCAAGAAGAGCATCATGCAGTGTGGTCTCTGCAGTCGCCTTTTACTATAGGATATGTCTCCAGCCAGTGAATGTTAACTGAAAAGAGAGCTGCAACCTCCCTGCATTATGGCTGTATTAGAGGTGACAGGGGGACAGAGAGACTGACTAGGAAGCTGTAATAACAGCTCAGATACCAGGCTGTGGCCATTAAAAAAAAAAAGATGTAGCAGTAGCAAAGATGGCAGCAGTGCAACAATCTGCTCATCTCTTGGGCTGGCACTGGTTCCAACAGGACACTGCACCCCAGTGTTCCGTTTCCAGGGCTCCAACCAGAGTCCTTCCATCTGTGGGAGCCAAGTCCTGACGGGCCTCTAGAGGCCACAGCACCTCTCTTCCACCGTGGCACCCCCTAAGGTCCATGCTATGATCATGAAGATGCATTCAAGTCCGAAATAACTAAAGTCCTCTGCCCGCAAAACAAACTCTTCCCCAAGCAAGAAGGGATCTGTTGCGGGTATACCAAGCAGCTGATAGAATAGGAAAAAAACCTCAGAAAAGGTAAGACTTAGGAGAAACTGGAGGATATTTCCTCTAGTAATCTGGCTTCAACTATCTCTTGTCAGTTTTCCAGGGGAGAGAGAATGATTTTCTTAGATGAGGTCATGTGTCCACCCCGTCCTACATGACGACAGGCTCCAACATCACTTGGAGTCCAAAGGGAGGTACAGTTCCTCAAAGGAAGAGCAGATGGCACAGGTTTTTAGAAGTATTTAATTTCTAAAGTGTCTAGGCCTGTAAATAATGGTCATAAATGCATAGGCTCAGGCTTGGGGATAGATTACATATTCCCTAGAACCTTATATCTCCAAATGTGTTTCCACTACTACCTGTGACAGATCCTCTTACTTTTCAAACTACATGTTATTGTTAAGTACACACACACACACACACACACATGTTGACAGAAAGTGCTTTCAGCAACACCTTGATGCCTTCATGCTCTCAGGCCCCCAGACATTAGCATAGTTTCTCCCTGCCTCTCTCCTTTCCTTCCTTGGGTCACAGTATTAATTTTAAAAAGTGGGAGACAGAATTATATTCAGTTTTCTCCCAATTTAGTTCTATCTACAGTAATGAGAAAAATGTTAATGTTTATGAAGGAAAAAACAGGACAAACTTACATAGTAACAAGTGATCTTCTAATAGAACATGGCTGATAGAGTTTACTTTTCCATATCTAGGTAGATAATCCACATCTCATATGATAAGCTGTGTATTGCCCTATTTTTGGCTAAAAACATGCACACTGTCCACCCATCAAGACCAGTCACTTGGAGACCTGGGCCGGTGCTTCCAGGATCGCAGACACACACTCTGGTTGGTAAAACTTCTGCCCAGAAGTTTTCCTCTGCCCAGATCTTTTCTGATCACGTGTAATGGTCAAAGCACATCCCGTGGCTTTGCCTGAATCAAGCTGGGTGGAGAAGTGTTACCCTAGTTACACGCCCAGAACAGGAAAACCAAATATCTGTGGCCTATTACTGACCACGCTGTAGCTAGAAGCAAGAAGCACTGATGCTTCTCTGTTTGGTCCTCTCTCCACGGGGAACACACCAAGCTGCCCACCCCTCCTACTAGCTTCCTAGCACTTTCTCTCCCCTCCTCTGCTCTCCAGGGAACCACTTTCCACTGCACTTGAAATCCAAACTAGTTCTCAGATGTTCAGGGCATCACTTTCTGTGACTTATTCTTCCTTTCAAGTTTGTCAGCATGCAGACTAGGAGCCTGGCTAAAGCAAACCCCACATCCCTAGCTTCAGCTAGTGCTATAGAACCAGTCTTACTAGCTTAGTCATAGGACCAAATTCACAAGGAATCTGCATATACGTATAGTGTAGGAAGGGCTTCCCAGTTTGCATTAATGGTAAAGAACCCGCCTGCCAATGCAGGAGACTTAAGAGATGCAGGTTCCATCCCTGGGTCAGGAAGATCCCTGGAGAAGGGCATGGCAACCCCTCTGGTATTCTTGCCTGGAGAATCCTATGGGTAGAAGAGCCTGGTGGGCTTCAGGCCATAGGGTCACAAAGAGTCAGACATGACTGAAGCAACTTAGCATGCACACACGCACACAGAGGACGAAATATAAATCCATAGAGTGTCAAGGATGTCAAATTGGATGGCCCCAGCTCTGCAAATCAATTTCACAGTTAGCTACATATTCTGCAGAATATAATCTTAAGTGAAAAATACAACAAAACGGATTTATATTGTTCACAAGCTTTCAAACAGCTCTTTGAAGTTACTTGTTTATGGTAGAAGCTGGGAAACATTGGGGAAGAATAACAGAAAGGTCTCCATGTGGTGCTCTTCAAATACTACAGATTCTGAGCTTACAGATGGAGCCAGCTTGAGGGGAATCAAGCTCGTGTTGACTGTCACTTAATCGGTGTGTGCGCTCAGTCGCTAAGTTGTGTCTGACTCTTTGTGACTTCCTGGACTGTAGCCCACCAGGCTCCTCTGTCCATGGAATTCTCCAGGCAAGAATACTGGAGTGGGTTGCCACTTCCTTCTCCAGGGGAATCTTCCTAACCCAGGGATCGAACCTGGGGCTCCTACGTTTGCAGGCTGATTCTCTACCACTGAGCCACCCGGGAAGCCCTTAACACTGGCAAGTGCAATAAAGCAAAATGTATTTGTTCTACAGTTCTCAAGACTGTACTGCCTAAGTGATTCCTTAATGGGGGACACTTTTAAACAGACCTAAGTCTACTGAGATTTTGATTACAGAGAAAAGCATTCAGTGTTTGGGTTTTTCCTCATGTGTAGGCAGTTATAGGCAGCCATATGTTTACTTTGTATTCTAGTTGAGGGTGTAATATAAGCTGCTTCAGTTTGGGTGGAAGTTTTGTCAGACATCACAAATGAGATTTGTACTCTGTTAGAGTTGCCAGATTTTTTGCAGGGACTGTGGGCAGGCCCATAATAGTTAAGGACAAAGTGAAAAGTAAAAGTCACAAAGTCGTGTCTGACTCTTTGCGACCCCATGGACTATGCAGTCCATGGAATTCTCCAGGCCAGAATACTGGAGTGGGTAGCCGTTCCCTTCTCCAGGGAATCTTCCCAAACCAGGGATCGAACCCAGGTCTCCCGCAATGCAAGCAGATTCTTTACCAGCTGAGTCACCAAGAAAGCCCAAGAATACTGGAGTGGGAATCTTCCCAACCCGGGAATTGAACCAAGGTCTCCTGCACTGCAGGCAGATTCTTTACCAACTGAGCTATCAGGGAAGCCCAATTAAGGATAACCTACTGCTAATTTAAGAGTAAATCCTGAAAAGCTCTTCCTTGCAGTGAAAGGAATGATGGAATGAGAATATCATCATTCTCATCATTTGAGAATATCATCTTATCATCATTCATAAAATAGAGTGAAAGTCTGCCATTTGCAACAACGGGGATATTATGCTTATAATACTCAATGAGAGTATTATGCTCAGTGAAATAAGTCAGACAAAGAAAGATAAATACCATAAGATTTCATGTGGGATCTAAAAAATTAAACAAATGTACATAACAAAACACACACAAAAAAACAGACTCACAGATAGAAAGACCAAACTAGTGGTTAACCCACTCCAGTATTCTTGCCTGGAGAATCCGATGGACAGGGGGGCCTGGCAGCTGCAGTGCTTGGGGTCACAGAAGAGTCAGACACGACTGAAGCGACTAGACAACACAGTGGTTAACAGGAGGGCAAGGGGAGGGCAAGGTAGGGTTATGGAATTAAGAGATACAAACTAGGCATAAAACAGATAAGCAACAAGATTACACCATAGCACAGGGAAATACAGTCATCATTTCATAACAACTTTAAAAGTATAGTCAATAAAATACTGAATCACTATGTTATGAACCTGAAACTAATCTACTATTGTACATCAACTATACTTCGGTTAGAAAGAGTCGTCAATGGATTGGACGCTGAAGGTGGTGAGCGGGGACTTCCCTGGTGGTCCAGTGGTGAAGACTCCAAGCTCCTGCTGCAGGGGGAATGGGTTTGATCCCTGGTTGGGGAACTAAGATCCTACATGTCATGTACAGTGGCCATAAAAATTAAAATAAAAAAAAATTGGTGGCTGAGATTATGGAAACAATATTTACATGGTCTTTAAGTATCTCTCATCAAGATATTTCTTAAATACAAGGTGAAAGGTGGGCACTTTACAGTGGGGTAACTCCTCAGATGCTATCTGAGCCAAGTGCCTTCTATTCCCCAGAGTGACAGAGACCAGGGGGTGGGGGTGGAGGGAATACAGAGGCTGGCCAAGGACAGCACCTTCTCTTACCACATTCCCATCTGCAAGCTTGTGGGTGTCCAGGGTCCCCTCTTCCCACACTCCTCAGGATATTCTCTTACCCTCTGTACTCAGAGTCCACTCTGGTTCTTTCTTTGTTCATTTATTGAAGGTCTGCTGTGTGCCAACTACTGGGGACTTGGCATTAAATAAGATAAGCCCTTGTTACCTAGGCTCTTCCAGTCAGGGCTAGAGAAAAAACACCTAATAGACTTACAGCCCTCAGTAACCACAGAGGACGCATGGGACGCAAGAGGACAAGGGGTGGGACTCAGCCAGCTGGTGAGCAGCGGTAGGGCCGAGTGGGTTACTCAGTGATTAAAAACACTTTAATACTGATTGGTACAAAGCCACAGCCTGAGCCCTGGCCGCTGCCCTGGGATATACTCACTCACATGCCACAGGAGAATAATTAAAAGACCAAACCCTAAACAAACAGAAGCCTCGAAGACCTGCTCTTCTACTTTCCCCACTCCTTTTTATTTAAAATTTTTTTCTGCTAAATTTTTGGCTGCACTGGCTCTTCACTGCTGCCTGTGGGTGTTCTCTAGTTTTGGTGAGTGGGGGCTGCTTTCTAGCTGTGGTGCAAGGGCTTCTCGCTGTTGCAGAGTCTGGGCTCCAGGGCACACGGGCTTCAGGAGTTGTGGCACACGGGCTTAGTTTCTCCACTGCATGTGGGATCTTCCCGGACCAGGGACCAAGCCTGTGTCCCCTGCTCTGGCAGGTGGGTTCTTATCCACTGTGCCATCAGGAAAGTCCTCCCCACTGCTCTCTGATTGCCCTTATCCTGCATGGGAGGTCAGAGAAGTCCTTCTGGAAGAGGTGACGGTTGGGCCAAGAATGAATAGAAGTTAGCCAGGAAAGGCACAGAATCTGTAGCAGCCCCTGGATGAGAGAGGGTGCATCAAGTCTGAGAAACCTCGGGTCACTAAGTATGACAGGTGCCCCGACGCTGGGGAAGGAAGGTGAGAAATCGCTGCAAGAGGTAAGTGAAGGCCAGATCAGAAAGAGCCATGGATACCCTCCTGAGACACCCGGCCTTGAGCAGACAAGCGATAAAATGCCTTTGAAGAAGTCTAAGATAGGGAGCAATGGCAACCCACTCCAGTACTCTTGCCTGGAAAATCCCATGTGAGGAGCCTGGTAGGCTACAGTCCATGGGATCGCAAAGAGTTGGACACGACTGAGTGACTTCACTTTCACGCATTGGAGAGGGAAATGGCAACCCACTCCAGTGTTCTTGCCTGGAGAATCCCAGGGACGGGGGAGCCTGGTGGGCTGCAGTCTATGGGGTCACACAGAGTCGGACACGACTGACGCGACTTACCAGCAGCAGCAGCAAGATAGGGAGCAGCACAGTTTTATGTTTTTAGAAAAACAGTTGTGGCACAACTGAAGGAAAGAGACTGAAGGGACAAAAAAAAAAAAAAACATTTACAGGTAGTTGAAGTAACTGAAATAAGAAATGAGGTCTTTTCTAAGAATCAGTAGGATGTAAAGAAAATGGTTGGAATCCAAAGACATTCAAAAGGTAGAATCAATTGGGCTTTGTGATTGGCCTGGAGTTGCAAAATGCATGCTATAAAATTTTTGTCTCTTTAGCATCCAAGAGAAGAGCTTTATCCAAAGTGAACCACTGCTAAGACCTTTGTACATGTTTCCAAAATTAAGGACTCATCTTGCACAGAAACACATTACAGTTAGCTCATTCCCAAATGACTGTTTTCTGAAGTTGTACAGCTAAGAGCGATGCATCTGCTAGTCTTTCAACAACGCTGGTGAGGTTCCGGTGAAGGCTGTGTTCTTTGCAGTTTGTAAGAGAGGGAGGGGACATATGTATACCTCTGATTGATTCATGTTGATGTTTGGCAGAAACCAACACAATTCTGTCAAGCAGTTACCCTTCAATTAAAAAGTAAATATTTTTAAAAAAAAAAAAGAAAGAAAAAGAAAGGATAAAAACAGCGTAACCCTGGCAGTCGTTAAGTTCCCATTTTAGGAAACCTGCATCTCCGTCAGCCGTTTCCGGTGCCCGCTCTGAACCGCATCCCCTGGCATGGCCCCGCTCTCCCCAGGATGGACCATGCAGCCGCCCAGCTGGAGAAGCAGCACGTGCATGACGTGTATGAGAGCACCGCGCCCTACTTCAGCGACCTGCAGAGCAAAGCCTGGCCCCGCGTCCGCCAGTTCCTCCAGGAGCAGAAGCCAGGCAGTCTCATCGCTGACATAGGTAACCTGTCGGGGCCACGCAGTCTGATGTATATATACTCCATTGTGCCTTTCCTTTTCAGATTCATTTTTCATCTCTGTTCTAACCGGAAGTCTGAAACCGTGTCCTTGGCACGTTAGCACCTAGAATATTCACTTTATAGCAGAAATTCATGAGGTCTCACGAGAAAGTAGAAAAGTTCCCCGAATTAACATTTAGACAGAGGTGGTCTTCTCAGAGCCTTTGTGCATATCCTTTCACAAAATCAACCTGACCTTGGCTGAATCTGCCTGGACTGAAATGGCCGCTTGCGAATCTGACCACTTTAAATGTAGATTCCTTCACATTTGTGAGTACAGTGTTTTGGTGGCTCACCTTGAGGGGCTCCCATGCCTTCTACAGAAGAGCCAGAATTGTGTATATAGAAGAGGTTCTACCTGGCAGCTCAGACTGGTAGCTCAGACAGTTAAGAATCTGCCTGCAAAGCAGGAGACCTGGGTTCGACCCCTGGGTCAGGCAGATCCCCTGGAGAAGGGACTGGCTATCCATTCCAGTATCCTTGCCTGGGAAATCCCATGGACAGAGGAGCCTGGAGGGCTACAGTCCACAGGGTCACAAAGAGTTGGACACAACTGAGTGACTAACATACACTCAAGAAGCCCTATCACCTCTTATGAATCTCAGGAATTCTTTCCCTTAACTATTCTGTAGGTGCTTTATTATTAGAACATAAATTGGATCGTATCTTCATAATCCCTGATTTGCTGGGAAGTTTTCGGCTCAGTATGTTTTGGAATCTAGAAGTGGTAGCCACAGCCCAGGAGAGCTCAGATTAAGTTTTAAGACAAGGTATGATTCCACTGGAAGCATTCCCACCTAAATCTGCTCTCTAGCAACTGCACGCACACAGGACCTGTATGAATCCTAAGTCTGGAGTCACAAGTTCTGTTTAATTTGACATTCAATCAAAATGCTGGTAAGAGAAATAGATGTGCCCAGGGCTTTCAGCTTGTTAAAGATGGTGTGAGCAGGGCAGAATTTGAAGAAGGGGTACATGTCATGTAGAAGTGGAGAATCTTTAAAAATATCTCTATTTTGTTAACTTAAAAAAAACAAAACTGGTTTCAGAAGATGCTGTGGGTTTGGAACTCTTACCACTCATAATATAAGCAAAGTACCAGGATCTTAAATCAATTGGGATGAAAAGGTTTGGAAACAACAGAATGTATATGCTACTTTCTCATGAAAAAAAGTGCGTGTTAGTTGTTCAGTCGTGTCTGACTTTTTGCGATCCCATGGACCACAGCCCACCAGGCCCTTTTGTCCATGGAATTGGACAAATCCCATGGGGGATTTTCCAATAATTGGGGGATAATAATTGGGGGATCTTCCCAATGCAGGGATTGAACCTGGATCTCCTACATTGCTGGCAGATTCTTTACTGTCTGAGCTACCAGGGAAGCCTGATTATATCTTACATCAAAAATTCCAAATGGAGCAAAGATTTAAATATAAGAAAATAAAGTGATTAAAGGGCTAGAGGATGACTATGTTATTTTTTAAAATATTCTCAAAAGCAAAAGGCCTCTCCATGCATGACACAAAACAAGTCAGAAACCATGAAAGAAAATACAATTGATTGTCGTTATCTACAGAAGTCAGATTCTATAAAGCTCCTGTGAACCCAGAATTAGTGAACACTGAATTGGTGCCCCAAGGGGAAATACAGGATTAGGTTCCTATGAGCCTGTGGTCACAATATTTTTGTCAACTGATCAACACCTAATCTTTTTTCACGTGTGTTTCTATTTAAAGACACTCATGCACTGTCAGTACAGGCTCTGGCATTCCAAATGAACGTTAGCAAATAGATGAGCATGCAAATACTGAGTCTGTGAGTAAGGAAGATTGGCTGCATTTGGTATTTTTGACTGCATAAAATGTAAAAGGTTCTACAAGGCAAAAATCTAGACATAAATATAAGGGAAGTAAAAAACCAAAATCAAACTAGGTAAAACTAAGTGTAACATATCTGATAGGAAAAAAAGTAATTTTCTTAACCAACAGAACCTTCTTCAGAGTCAATATGAAAAAGATCAATAACTCCCAATGATGAAACCATATGAGTAAACAGTTTAAATATTAGGGGAATACAAATTGCTTAAATTTTTTTGATAGGTAATCCACTTAAATGGCTTAGTAACAAAGGTACATAAAAATGTATAGTAAGAATTATCTTCCCATCGCAGCTCCCAGCACCAAGTAATCCACATCAGAGGCACTATGCTCTTAGGTTCTCGTTTAATCTTGAGATACTTCACATAAATATAAGCATATTTGTGCATGTAAGTGTGTGCCTGGGTAGACTCACCTTTTTCAATTATACAAATTAGTATGTTATACAGACTGCTATACAGCTAGCTTTTGTCTCTTTTTGTATATTGAGATCAAAAGAATCCCCCTGGAATGTAGGAGACATAGGAGATGTGGGTTTGATCCCTGAGTCAGGAAGGTCCCCAGGAAAAGGGAATGGCAATCCACTCCAGTATTCTTGCCTGGAGAATCCCATGGACAGAGGAGCCTAGCAGAGTACAGTCCAAAGGGTTGCAAAGAGTTGGACGCGACTGAGCACAGCACAGCATAGCGTTTGTTCTTATATAGCTATTGAGTATGAAAGTTGCGTAGCTTTCTATGCTAATAACACCACACGAACAGACATGTATGTCGTTTGCTACATTTTGCTACTACGAATTACAGCACAAATAATAATCTTTAAGGATCCCTGTGCAAATCAATTTAGTAAATGTTATTTTGTGTGCTCAGTAGCTCAGTCCTGTCTGATTCTTTGTGACCCCATGGACAGTAGCCCATCAGACTCCTGTGTCCATGGAATTTTCCAGGCAAGAATACTGGAGCAGGTTGCCATTTCCTCCTCCAGGGTGTCTTCCCAGCCCAGGGATCGAAACTGTGTCTCTTGTGTCTCCTGCACTGGCTGGCAGATTCTTTACCACTGCGCTTAGAAATCCAAATGTTATTTTACTCATCTGTATCTTTTGACTTTTATGTTATTTATAGTTTTTTTACTACTCAATAGTAGGATTATTTTAATTACACAATGAAAGATAAGTTTAAAAATAAAATTGAAATTAAGAAAAATCAATAAAAAGGAAAGAATCCAAAGGCATTAGTAGAGAAAAGGAAGGAGAACAATACTGTTAGTCACTCAGTTGTGTCCGGCTCTTTGTGACACAATGGATTGTTGCCCTCCAGGCTCCTCTGTCCATGGGATTCTCCAATCAAGAATACTGGAATGGGTTGCCATGTCCTACTCCAGGGGATCTTCCCAACCCAGGGATTGAGCTTGTGTCTCTCACATTGCAGGTGGATTCTTTACCACTGAGCCACCAGGGAAGCCCATAGAACAACAGAACTATCCTCCAAAGGAAATACTTTTTCTTTCTAGGTTTTCCACTTAGTTAAAAAAATCAAGTCTATGTTGGCTAGTTTGACTGGTATTTAGATTAGCAATTTGTAATTAATGATTTGGGCTTCCCTCACAGCTCAGTTGGTAAAGAATCCACTGGCAATGCAGGAGACCCCAGTTCGATTCCTGGATCGGGAAGATCCGCTGGAGAAGGGATAGGCTACCCACTCCAGTATTGATGATTAATAAAACTTTGCATAGGTAACAAGCATGCAAGGTAACTGGGCTCCAGTTGCCCACACTGGGATACTCTACCTGCTATGCTATTTTAGTGGTGCAACTGTTTATTGGCTAAATTTTATTAAGCACATCACCCTGTTCCCCAGAGAAGCTGATCTGCTGAGGTGTGTGATGACGATTCCTGATGGGAACTATGTCTTCAGGGAGGGATCAGGAATGAAGGGAGAGCAACTGTGTCTAAATATAAAGAGCGCTGAAGATTCAAAGACAGCAGAAATGAAAGTACCCTCAGGAAATACTGTGGCTTGTACAATGAAGGCAACCTTTTCCTGAAATGGGCTACTAACTGAAGGCCATTAGAAGAGGGTACATGCCAGGGATAAACTGGGAGACTGGGACTGACATATGCACACTACTATATACAAAATAGAGAACTAATAAGAACCTGCTGAGTAGAGCACAGGGAGCTCTACTCAATAATCTGTAATAATTGATATGGGAAAGAATCTAAAAAGAAGAGGGGATATATGTATATGTATAACTGATTCACTTTCCTGTACACCTGAAACTAACACAACATTGCAAATCATCTGTTTTCCAATAAAAAATAAATAAAACAGAACCATATTTGGCTAACCAATCCCTTTTAGTATAACCTTCAGTTCAGTTCAGTTGTCACTCAGTCGTGTCCGACTCTTTGCGACCCCATGAATCACAGCATGCCAGGCCTCCCTGTCCATCACCAACTCCCGGAGTTCACTCAGACTCACGTCCATCGAGTCAGTGATGCCATCCAGCCATCTCATCCTCTGTCGTCCCCTTCTCCTGCCCCCAATCCCTCCCAGCATCAGAGTCTTTTCCAATGAGTCAACTCTTCGCATGAGGTGGCCAAAGTACTGGAGTTTCAGCTTTAGCATCACTGCTTCCAAAGAATACCCAGGACTGATCTCCTTTAGAATGGACTGGTTGGATCTCCTTGCAGTCCAAGGGACTCTCAAGAGTCTTCTCCAACACTTTATCCTTATATATAAAACTCGTATTTCTCTCAACTCAACAAAGTCTTAAACTGATAAATTATGAATAGACTATAATATTTAAAAAGAACATGGTACATGGTGGGTGTTCTTTGGGTTAAAATCTTTACTTTTATTAGTTTAGAAGCAAAATAAAGACTAGAGCTATATTCCTTTCTGAGCAAGGTGACCTTTTTACCTGACATCAGAGACAACTATCCTAACAGGATTGAAATTTTTATTTTTGTACACTTATGTGTACATAAACTAAAACTAATTTTCAATAATCAAAGTTCCTCTTTGCCTTTTAACTCTCAATTATTTTTCCCATATTCTGTGGTCAGACTTATTTTGCTAAGTCATTCTCTAATTACCATTTCTTCTCTGAGTCAATAAAAATTTAGAGCTCCTACTAAGGGGCAGGCACCATGCCTACAGAACAAAACATATTCCCGCATCTCTGACTTCAAAAGGTTTAGGAGAAATAAATAGGCTGTATTCTTCCTTTTTCCAAAGGAAAAGAGAATTCTCTTTCAGAGAAGGTCTTAGCCAAAAAGAAAAAAAAAAAACACTTCAATTTTAAAAATGTAGCTCTTTCTGCAAACTTCAGCGGGAACATTCAGATTAATTATTTCTAGCAAGTACTTACTCACCATGGGCCAAAACATCTTGCTGAACTGAGGCAATTATCTGTTTTCTTCCTTGGCTCTACTGTGGTGCAGAATACGGAATAGAGGGGGATGGAAGCACGCAGACACCTGCTATTGTTGCTCTGCAGGAGGTTATCATTTAATGAGATTTTGTAAAGGAGCATGACTGCTGTGTACAGGAGCTGCCAAATCAAAAGTGTTCTGATTTACTTCTTGTTTGTTTAAGATAATGGGGTGACTAGGCTTGGCAGTATTCTTCATTTCCTCATTAGGATAAAATCTCCCCTCTCTAGCACCTCCATGTCTGCACTTAGGAAACAGATAATTGCGCTGTATTCAGGAGTCCCATTACTATCCTTAAAAATGAATGCCATGTTGGACGAATTGGGAGGGCAGCACAGACCCACATACACTATGATGTGTAAAATAGAGAGCTAGTGGGAAGCTGCTGGATATCCCAGGGAGCTCAGCTCAGTGCCCTGTGATGACCGAGAGGCTTGGGGTTGGAGGGAGGTCCAGGAAGGAGGGGATATGTGTATACTTATAGCTGAGTCACTTCGTTGTACAGCAGAAACTAACACAGCATTGTAAAGCAATTCAATTTAAAAGAGAAAAGGTATTCATAACAACAAAAAAAAAGAAGAATGCTGTTAGAAATGAACATGAGGGAATTCCCTGGTAGTCCAGTGATTAGGACTCAGTGCTCAGGGTTCAATTCTGGTCAGGGAACTAAGATCCCTGCAAGCAGAAGAGCACAGCATCCCCCCCACACACACCAAGAAATGAATATGGGATAGATCAAGGGCATCAGGGGCACTGGAAACACTTCAGGAGATGATAAGATTTAAAAAGACCTCAGTTTCCTCATTGCTACCAGATGCTCTCTGAACACATCCCTCTAGCTCTCACATTCCATGAAGCTGTTTTTATTAGTATCTTGGAAGTAATTTCCCCTTTTATTTTTCTAAATGTATCCCCTGAGCCAGTTCAAAACAGCAGAAAAATTTACAAGATTATTTTTCTTAAAATACGAGCATTATCTTTGAAATGCTTTGGATTTCAATTTTAAAATACTTTATGGGTTATATTTTCCCCATGATTGCTCTCACATATTGGATCCTTTTTCTCAAAAGCATTCTTAGGGAGTATGGCTATGAGATCTAAAATATTTCTAAGACCTCAATCATTTACACTGAAACAATAAAGTTGGAAATCTTATTTTTTATTCACAAGCTCTCCACTGTCTCAGCTGGCATTGGCGAATCTTAATTATGTTTTTAGTGTCTCATACAATTTTGAATAGCTCCTATTTAGGAGTTATCATCAAAGAGTGTTGTGATGTATTTCAAAAGCAGCAACGGAATCATCTTTGAATAGTGGTAGCTATCTTTTAGGCAAAAAAATCTACAGCCAATGCCAGTAGGCAGGGATATAAGCTCTAATGAGCTTATGAGATCTTTAAATATTTCTGAAAAAAGAAATAGATGATATGTCTGCACTAGAACAGAGTACTAGGCACTAGACCACGGAAGGTTTTGTTTCAAGATGACCATTTCTTTATGTCACTAGCTTCTTCAGGATAGTATCAGGGAAATCTGACTGATCTAAATCTATGTGCTGTGTGAACCCTGAATTATCTGGGTCTCTGCCACCGGAAAGCGAATGTCAAAACTGGTCTATTTAAGAAAAAAATGGTTCTTTGTTAGAGGACTTCCCTGGTGGCCCAGTGGTGGAGAATCTGCCTGCCAGCGCAGGGGATGCAGGTTTGATCCTTGGTCCAGGAGGACCCCACATGCCGCAGGGCAAGCCATCAGCGCTGAGCCGGTGCTCTAGAGCCCGGGAGCTGCCACGAGAGAAGCCAGCAAGCGAGAGGCCAGCGCAGGGCAACGAAGACTGGCCCCCACTCTCCGCAACTGGAGAAAGCCCGCGCTCAGTGACCAAGAGCCAGCACAGCCATAAGTGAACAAAGAAGTTCTTTTAAAAATAAACTTACGAGAGCTAGCACTGACAACAGATTGGATAAAAAGATACTGAAACCCTTTTTTCATTCAAATTTTAAATTTCTGAAAGGCCCGTTCCATTGTATAACTTATTTTATAAGTTGTTATAGAAGTTGAAAAGTTGTTACATAGTGGCAAGTGGTAAGAAGTTTTGATAACACAAGACTAAATGCCCAGAACACATAAATCTAGAGAAAAATGTATGTGCAAGTAACTTATAAAGAGACTGGACCCTATCACTAGAATACTAGGGAACTATTATTATTAATAATAGGATGAATAATAATAGCACTACTATTATTAATATTATATATTAATATTTAATTATATTTAAATAATAATACTAGGAACTATTACTATCTGCTGGGGGCCAGCTGATGTTTCTTGCTGTCATGTTAAGAAACCCCTATGGACATGACCTTATTAAATAGTCAATACATAATGTTTCCTTTTCCCACTTCCATTTCCTTTTCTCTATGTACTAACATGTCCTGCTCTCTGAGGCTTTTCGCTTGTGTGCACCTTCAGTCCGTGCTGGGTTCCATCTTGGCGAGTGAGGTGGACCTCATTTTATTGCACTTCCCAGATACTGTATTGTGTTTGGCACCAACTGAAGGTTTGTGGCAACCTGGCCTGAGCAAGTCTACTGGTGCCATTTTTCCAAGAGCATTTGCTCACTTTGTGTCTCTCTGTCACATTGTGGTGATTCTCCCTGTATTTCAAAGCCTCCACCAGAAGAAACATTTATGACTTGCTGAAGGCTCAGATGATGGTGAACATTTTTCAGCAATACACTATTTTAAAAATGAGGTATGTACATGGTTTTTGTAGACTTAATGCTGCTGCACGCTGAAAAGACTACAGTGTAAACACCATTTCTAAATGCACCAAGAGGCCAAAAAAATGTCGCGTGACTCACTTTATTGCAACACTTGCTTTAATGCCATGGTCAGGAATGGAATCCGCAATATCTCCAAGGTTGGCCTGTATCAAAGTTATGGCTATTCCCTAAGACAAAGTATGGAGAAGGCAATGGCACCCCACTCCAGCACCCTTGCGTGGAAAATCCCATGGACGGAGGAATCTGGTGGGCTGCAGTCCAGAGGGTCGCACAGAGTCGGACACGACTGAAGCGACTTAGCAGCAGCAGCAGCAAGACAAAGTAACCAACAGTATTGCATTTTCCACTAAGGATAGCATGTAACACAGATTTTTCTCTTACAGGTTGTGGGACTGGAAAGTATCTGAAAGTGAACAGCCAGGTACATACCCTGGGCTGTGACTACTGTGCACCACTGGTCGAGATTGCCCGGAGCAGAGGCTGTGAAGTCATGGTGTGTGACAACCTTAACCTCCCCTTCAGGGATCAGGGCTTCGATGCCATCATCTCCATAGGCGGTAAGGCAACCCCATCACAGGGTCGCTCTTCACCGTGAGAATAACGCTACCTGGTTGAGGACACTCTCACAACTCAACAGCCATTCTTTGCAGAAAGATCCATGTAATTCATTTTATCTAATTTTTAAAAAAGCATTTCAACTGAATTATTTAATTTCAAGTGTCCTTACAGTGGTACATGAGATTCTTTTATCTAGTTTAACCCTCAAACTGTTGCTTTCCTCTTTTGGACGACTCATTCCAGTTTCTTCCACTTATGAATGACAAACTAACTATTAGGCTTGTACTCATTGAAAACAGTACTTTGCTCTACTGAAATGAAGCCAGCTTTTTACAACGTGAAGTAGATCTCTAGAAGTCATGCTACTTTTTTCAGCCCACAAGTGTGGCCTTTACTAGCAGAATATTCTAAGAGTAATGCACTGACTGTCACTGGAAGGATGTCACCAACCTGCCACTCATGGTACAGAAGTCTCTGGGGAAGACAGCCCCACCTGGTCCCAGACTGCACTGGTTTTACATTGCCCACCTCCCCGTTCTCTCACTGTCAGAGATCATTCAAAAATCTAGGGAATACACCTGTCATATTCTCCCAACAAGTGTGCCCATAAAATACACATGCCAAAAATGAAAAGAAACAGCAAAAATCCATGCCTGAGATATGTACAGATAAGGCTCATTTTCCTAGAGGAGGAAATGGCAACCCACTTCAGAATTCTTGCCTGGAAAATCCCATGGACAGAGGAGCCTGACAGTCCATGGGGTCGCAAAGAGTCGGACACAACTGAGTGACTGAGCACAAGGCTCATTTTACCCAATACATGTATTCCTGAAACCTAGTATGTTAGTCATATTTAAATATACTAGAGAATCATGCTATGTAAGGGAATATCATGGCAAGTTCTTTTTCAAAGTGAGAAATCTTGTGCAAGGCAAATTATTTCCTCCAACACACTTTTAAAATAATTAACATATTTGAATATAACAAGCTTTATCAAAGCAAGGTGAATCTATACAAAACTGCTAGATATTAATAAACATACAGAATATGACTATTTTCTCTCTCCTGAAATAAACAAGAAATCAATTTATTCACACTAATTGGGAACTGTATATCTGCAAAGTGAGGGGATGCAGACCTGGATGTCATGACCTTGGAACCAGTTAGGACTGGCAAGAGATGGTTGTCATGGAAACCTGCTCTTTGACAGCCCTACTTCTCTGCTTTTGAAACTGTTAACTCCATTTGGTTGTAAGAATTAAGAGAAGGGATTCTTGTTGAACCAAGAAACACTACACTGTCCTCTGAATCTTCAGTAGGAAGAAAGTTTTTGGTCTGGTCATGCCACCTGAAGAACTAGAAACTGCAGCGAGGTCAGAGAAGTGCTTGCTCTTCTTTTGTTTACTTTAGTTGTAGAATTTCTACGGCCAGCAACCTACAAACAGGCTGTGCTGCTGAACCACCGCTGGGGTGTGGGACTACTGACCAACTTTGCTCTTTCAGAAAATGCTCCATGTTGTACATTGTTGAGTCCTTCTTTTCGTCCAGCTGAAGTCTCCTGCCCGAAGATGAGATGAGAACAGCTGGCTGCCATCTTCCAGTGAAAAACGCTTCCTTCAGTGGAAACCCAGCATGTGTTTTTATGAACTGTGGTCATTTTCCAGTTAGTTTTTACATTTAGAACTAGGAGAAATTTCACTAAACTGTCTCTCCTATGTCCATATAGATTTACTTCCCTATTTAGAATGCTGTATGTTGGCATTTCTTGCTTAACATGAAGAAATATATTTTTACTATTTTTAAATATATAAATATATATTTTCCATGTCTCTTAATAATAATATGAGAGGGTAAGCATCAAACCCAATTATACATTCCTTTTGTTTTACTGACAGATAACAAAAAGAAACAGTCTTTCTACTTACTTTTAGAATAGGATGATAAAATTTTTATAAAAATTTGTCCATATATTGAAATGGGGTAAAACAACTTTTCATGCCAGTGGGTCTCAACTTGAGATTATATTGTACCCCACTCTCAGGGGATATTTGTCAACGTTTGGAGGCATTTTTGGTTGTCACAACTGAGCGTTGTTATGTTCAACTGTTGTCTACTTGGTCCCCACTGCCTTGCAATAAAGAATTATCCAGCTTGTTTAAAAATGCCAATAAAAAAATAAAAATAAAAAAAATAAAAATAAATAAAATAAAAATGCCAATAGTGCTGAGGTTGTAGAATTCTGCTTCTACTGTGTTTCCCCTGGGAGCAATGGCTCAGTATTTGTTAATTCAGTGTTCACAGGACATTATAGAACATAACTTCTGTGAATAATTAGAATTGATTGTATTCTTGTGTTTTGACTGTGAGAGGAGAAAAAAGCATCATTAAAATAGGATGATTTTAATACAGTAATGTCTTTTTAGCAGACTTTATAGACCTTTATAGACTTTATAGGTTCAGCAGCACAGCCTGTTGTAGGTTGCTGGCCATAGAAATTCTACAACTGAAGTAAACAAAAGAAGAGCAAGCACTTCTCTGACCTCTCTGCAGTTTCTAGTTCTTCAGGTGGCATGACCATACCCTACTAAACCCATGGATTCCGAATACTTATAGTCAAATGAGACACACCTGAAAAATTAAATAACAATACATCATAAAATACCAAGATATAACAGGACTTTTAAGATGACTATGTGTAACCTCATATGATTCTGGAATCCAGTCACTGAATTCGACCTACCCATGTGTTCAATCAACACCCTATCCTACAGGAAACATACACCAAGTGCTACTTTTGCCTTTAAATTATGATTTTTAAACAACAAGGGACTTCTCTATTCTTTAAAATTCAACACAGTTTCCTGACATTGCTAATTCATATAAATACATCTTTAAGTCCCACTTATTTACAATGTTTCTTAATAGAATATGTGTGTATAGGCATGTATAATACATTTTATATGCACTGTAAGTTTTTCTTTTTCTAAAACATCTGGCTTAAAAGTTACTTAGTATTATATATTAAATATATAAAAGATACAGATATTTCCTGGGTGAAATTATGGTATTAAAATGGATTATCACATAAGCAATATTAAGGAATGAAAAGTGTAAAGATATTCTTCCTTAAAAGCAAAACTTCTGAAGCCAAGAATCCTAAAGTGTTGAAGGCCTATAAAGTCTGCTAAAAAGACATTGCTGTATTAAAATCATCCTATTTTAATGGTGTTTTTTCCCCTCTCACAGTCAAAACACAAAAACACAGTCAATTCTAATTATTCACAGAAGTTATGTTCTATAATGTCCTGTGAACACTGAATTAATAAATACCGAACCATTGCTCCCAGGGGAAACACAGGATTAGGTTCTTGTGAGCCTCTGGTCACAATATTTTTATCAATTAATCAACAGAGAAATCATGAACAAAAACACAAAAATGCAAAACACACGGCACTAAATAGACCATGAAAAGGACACTTGTTGACACTACGAGAGCTGAGACAGGAACGGATCAGCTCCTCCTCAGACCCCAGCTGGGAACACGTGCCTTGGGAAGCTCAACTTTTGGGTTGTTCTATGCACGTCAAGGAATGACCACAAAAATGCTGAGCATACAGACTTCTGAAGTTATAAAAAAATTTTAGCAAGTGAGCAAATTTGTGGATACAGAATCCACAGGTGATAAGGATCAACTACGTTTAGAAAACACACCCATGGAAGTTTCAGGGTGAATTAGGTGCAAGCTATGGGATATATTAACGACCAGGAGTAGTCACAGATCTGAATGTTAGTGCTCTCCTAAATCTGACTCAATCCTGACTTCTCTGCCCCCTTTTGGCTCATTGACCAAGACACTACTCAAGAAGTGTAAGCTCTGGGGGGGGGACTTTCTTGGTGGCCCAGTGGTTAAGATTCTGCACTCCCAATGCAGGAGGCCTGGGTTGGAGCCCTGGGTGGGGAACTAAGATCCCATAGGCCCTGCTTGCTGCATGGTGTGGCCAAAAAATAACAAAAATTTAAAAAGACATCAATAAATTAAAAAAAAAAAAGAGTGTAAGCTTTCAAACTGACCTTTGCAAAGGGCTCATTCTTCACTGTCACTAGCCTGACACCTAGTGAAGTAAAGTGATCAGTCAACAATCACAAAGCTGGTCACTGCTAGATCCAGGACAAAATACACTGGTGTCTTGTTCTCTAAATGCATCTGAGGGTCTCCCTGGTGGCTCAGTGTAAAGAATCGCCTGTCAGTGCAGGAGACACAGGTTTGATCCCTGATCTGGGAGGATCCCCTAAGCCCATGCACCCCAACTACTGAGTCTGTGCTCTAGAGCCCGGCGCTGCGACTACTGAGCCCGTGTGTCGCAAACTGCTGAAGCCGCAAGGCCTGGAGCCTGTGCTCTGCGACAAGACCACTGCAACAAGCGGCTTGCGCACTGCGACCAGAGAGTGGCCACAGCTAGAGAAAAACCCATGCAGCAACGAAGACCCAGCACAGCTGTAAATAACTAATTTAAATGCATTTGAACCTTGGGCCTCTAGGTTCCTGCATGGTATAGTAAGAGAAACCAGGGTTTGTGCTCTGCTGATGGGAAAGCAAACCTGATTGGGAACAACACAAAGTGTGCCTCCTGGATAATCTTGCTTTGACAGCTTTGTCTATATAATAATCTCACTTTAGACATTTACTAGCTCTCTGTGCCGTGTAAACTAAAGAGATTTATTTGTACCTCTGCATTATGCTAAGGTTATAGGCGCTGTTTCAGCCGCTCTACTCACATCTGAGCAGCAATGTCCAGATTCTCTTTAGAGCCAATTTCCTACCTGAAATAAGTGATAAGCTTGTGTGAGGAAAAATAATGTGATGTTTTTTCTTAACACAGTGTGATTAAACTCTAGGAGCTCACAGACTGTGGCTGCTACTAAGTCACTTCAGTCGTGTCTGACTCTGTGTGACCCCATAGATAACAGACTAGTACTTTCTAAATCCTGTTTGATAAAAATGCATCTAATAACCCCCCTAAGACTAGATACAGGCAATCCCACTTGACTCTCATTTTAACTTGCAAAGAACTGCAAGTAAAACAGTGACCGGTAAGTTGCTTTTTCTTAAGTAAATACAATTTCATATTATATTATTAAAAATTATAAGGAATCATTTGGTTTGGAGATTGGATGGCTTACCTTTGCATTTTCTAAACAGAAATTTTTTTTTAACATTTTCTCTACTTACACTTGCTTATTAACCAACTGTATTAATCAACCAGTGGTGTCAATCTTGTGATGCTTCAGAAGTACAAATCATTCATTAAAACAAGTTATTTCATAGAATTCTACTAGGGAACATTTACCTAACTTAGGGTTAGCTCTCCCTTTCAAATTGTATTAATTCACACTGGTCGTTCTTCTGGCTAATGAAATTCACAGGATTTTAGAACTGGAAGAGGCCTTACAGATTGTTTATTCTAGGTGTCTTCTTATACATGAAGAGACAGACTCCAGAGAAGTTACATAATTGTCCAAGATTAGTTGCCAATGGCACCCCACTCCAATACTCTTGCCTGGAAAACCTCATGGACAGTGGAGCCTGGTAGGCTGCAGTCCATGGGGTCACTAAGAGTCAGACATGACTGAGCGACTTCACTTTCACTTTTCACTTTCATGCATTGGAGAAGGAGATGGCAACCCACTCCAGTGTTCTTGCCTGGAGAATCCCAGGGACGGTGAAGCCTGGTGGGCTGCCGTCTGTGGGGTCGCACAGAGTCGGACATAACTGCAGCGACTTAGCAGCAGCAGCAGCAGCTGTCTAATAAGCAGAGGCATCTCATTTTGTTGCACTTTGCGGACACTGCGTTTTTACAAATGGAAGGTTGGGGCAACCTTGCACTGAGCCTGTTGTCTATTGGCGCTGTTCTGCCAACAGCGTTTGCTCACTTTGGGTCCCTGTGTCACATTTTAGTAACGTTTTCAACTTTCTCATTATCATTATCTTTGTGTGGTGACCTGTGATCTTGGGTGTACTGCTGCAAAAAGATTATGACTTAAGGAAGGCTCAGGTGATGGTTAGCAGTTTTTAGCAATATTTTTAAATTAAGGTACATACATTGTTTTTTAGTGCATAATGCTAGTGCACACTTAACTGATTACAATATAGTGTAAGTATCACTTTTACATGCACTGGGAAACCAAGAATTCGTGTGACTTTATTCATTCCAGTGGTCTGGAAGCAAACCCACAGTATCTCCAGGGTCTGCCGATATAGGAAACAAAGTTAAAAATTATGCTTCTCCTGAAACCAGGTCTGTGCTATTTCTACCATCTGCCCAAGCTGCAGGAAATAAGGAGAACTTACAACATGTCAAGGGCTTCTCAGGTGACACAGTGGGAAAAGAATCCACCTGCCAATGCAGGAGATGCAAGATATGTAGGTTCAATCCCTAGGTTGGGAAGATCCCCTGGAGGAGGAAATGGTAACCCACTCCAGTATTCATCAAAATTGCATCACTGTTATATGGAAAACACTAGTCTATAAATGTGTAGACTAGTATTTATATAGAAAATACTAGTCTATAAATGTGTATACACACTGAGATCCAGTTTCTTCTTTTTCAGTCATACATCATTTTTCTACAAAACAAAGAAGAATCAGAGCCATAAAAGAAATGGCCAGGGTCCTAGTTCCTGGGGGCCAGCTGATGATTTATGTTTGGGCCATGGAACAGAAGAACCGGCACTTTGAGAAGCAAGACGTGCTTGTTCCCTGGAACAAAGCCTTGTGCTCCCAACGCCTCTCGGAATCCGGCCAGCCGGGGAGAAAGCAGGAGTGTGGGCACCCAGAAAGAGGCTATCCCTACCACCCGGCCTGCTCCGCCTGTCACTGTTCCGTGTGTTTTGAGGGGCGCTGCAACTCGAAGCGGTCCCACAGTGTGGACTGCGACTCTGTTCTGGCTGGCACCTGCTGTGCAAATATTTCCAAGGAAGGCGAGGAAGAAAACGGATTCTATAACACACTGGGGAAATCGTTTCGCTCCTGGTTTTCCTCTAGATCTTTGGATGAATCCACTCTGAGGAAGCAAATTGAAAAAGTGAGACCCCTGAAAAGCACAGAAAGTTGGGCCAATAGCGCGATATCCATCCAGCCTACAAGACACTCAAGTTTCGACTTAGGTCATCCAGAGACTTTGTCAGCAGGAGAGCAAAATTTAGATGAGGAAGTGTTTGTGGAGCCATCTCAAGGACCTCGGGAGTGGCTGAGGGCGCCCACCACATGCAAACAGCTAAACGGAGACCATCCCGGAGTCATAAGGAGAAACGGAGATGGGCATTTTCTGGGTGGCGTCAATGCTAAGGAGAGCTGTGTGGATGAAGGTAACTTAGAAGAGGGCACCGCTTCTGGTAGTAAATTATGGAGGAGGATTTCTGCAGCAGATTCCACAGACTCCAACCCAGGGGACGCCATTTCTGTCGAAGAACAACAGCCCGACGTTTTGGATTCCAGAGCCTTTATGCGTTATTACCACGTGTTTCGAGAAGGTGAGCTCTGCGGCCTGCTGAAGGAGAGTGTGTCGGAGCTCCATATTCTGAGCTCTGGGAACGACCATGGCAACTGGTGTGTCATTGCAGAGAAGAGGGAGAGCTGTGACTGATGGGATCATCTCAGAGACGCCCTCCAAAAGAGGAACCACGTTCTTCTCACTGGGTTTGTGATGTGGTTCCTGGAACTGGCATCCAACGTTGTTATTTGGTCTGTGTTTAATCTATTTAGATTCTCTACAGACTATGAATTCAGCATCTTTTCAGTCAAGCGCAGTGCTTGGCTATCTAAAGCATCTGACAGAGTCTTTGTGGTTAAAGGTTAATAGAAGAGATCTGAATAAGCAATAGAACATGAACTCCGATATGGGCAAACTGCCCTAACAATACATGTGTACATGTTTTTCAGTATTATATTGTGATTTCAAAAGATTCTGCTTTTAAGTATACCTTGTAAAAACATCATTTGTATGCAGTAAGGGGTAATTCCTATCTCTAGTTATAATTTACCACTGCACAAATGTGATCAATTATTTCATGGCCAAGGCCTTGCTTCTGCTTAAAGTCTTTAGAAATGTGAGAGACAGTGGAGAGAGACAAGCAGGGTTCTGAGAACTTTTCTAAATGATAAGCGAACTTGCTTCAAGGTAAGTAAATAACAAGGTTTTTGATGTTGCCCAGAAGGCTTTTAAAGGCACTGTCAGCATGCAGAGTAGATATGTGGGCACTAGAAGACGTTGCAAGTTATCCAGGAGGTATTTTTCCAACCTTATTAGAAGCAGGAGTATCCAGTCACGGAAGGTCCAAGACTGACTAATGAATTTTCATCTGGGAATGATGCTTTTCTTATGCACTGAAGGGATATTTAGAAAATAAAAATCTGGTTGAAGCAGCATTTTATTTTGGTTCTCGATACAAGTAGATCATTAAAGTGCAAGATATTTGGACTTGGTGGAGGGCTAACTATTGGATTTTAAACAATAATATCTGGGCATTTATCCTCTTGAAAGGGACTACATTTTAATGGTTGTAGTAAGAATTTACACAATCAAATCTTACTAACTAAAGGTTCAATTTCTGCCACTTTATAGACAAATGGATAGGTGGGCATTGCCTGATCACCACATGTTTACTTTTAACCATGGATCTGTTTATATCCATGTCGTGGACACTGAGACATAGCTATGATTCGGAAAAGCAGGCAAGAGTTGACCCAGGAATACAGTCTCAGACAGTTCCTTAATGAGGAGAGAATCAACACTTGACAAAAGCCTTTTTACTGTATGGGCTACTGTAAACCTGGAAGATACCCAATTCTTGTTTTGCTTTCCACTGAAATTACTAAAATAGTATAACTTTTTCTCTTCAGTGATTGTGCACTAACTAAAAATACTGATGATACTTTCAAAGAAGTTTAAAGGATTATTTTTAATGTGCATCTGAAAGTATTGAAGTTTATTATTCTCTTGGCTTCAAAATAAGATTGTGTCATCACCTTTTCAGTTGATGAGGCTGTTGGGTGGAAATGAGATCTATGATTTGTATTGTTCTGCACACAGTCTGCATTAGAGGGATGATAAAAACAAACATAAAAGTGGAATATAAATTAAAATTTAATTTAATGTCTTCCATTTCTTAAATGAGGATATTAAGCCATGAGTGTAAGTGGGGTTTTTGTTGGAAAGAAATGTTCTCAGAGTCAGAGACATTCTTCTAATTAAGGCTTGATGACCCTTCTATTATGAATGGATTTTTCCTCTCCTTGAAATCTGTTGTCACATACATCTTCATTACCAGCCTTGTTGCTTGAAATCTGTTTATAAAGTCATGGCTTTCTGGGAGGGAAGCCACCACGTAAGTTCCACCACTTACGTGGAACTCAGTTCATTAGACGGCGCCAGAAAAGCTTTGAGCAAACCTTTATGTGCAACGTCCTACACACACACACACACACACACACACACACACACACACCACTTTATATAAGCTAACTCTCTAGAATGGTTTTTGAGAGAAGAATATTTTCACATAATTTTGATTTGACAAGGCTATAAATAAAAAAACACTAATACTACCAATCTTTCAGTCTTCAACTGCTGAGCACAAGGATTCTATTCACCCAGATTATTTTGTATGCAAACAACTGACTTTCCAGTTGATAATCTCTCTTTGGTATATTCATGTGAAAAACACTCTTAAATCTTACTTCTGTCTTTGGAGAGGTATATATATATGTATGTGTATATATATATATATATATATATACACACACACACACACACGCACACACTCGCATACGTGTGTGCTAAGTCACTTCAGTCTTCTTTGTCATTCAGTGGACTATAGTCAGCTGGGCTCCTCTGTCCATGGGATTCTCCAGCAAGAACAATGGAGTGGGTTGCCATGTCCTCCTCCAGGGGATCTTCTCGACCCAGGGATCTAACCCATATCTCCTGCGGCTCCTATATTGCAGGCAGATTCTTTACTTTATATATATGTGGGCTTTGCTGGTGGCTGAGACAGTAAAGAATCCACCTACAATGCAGGAGACCTGGGTTTGATACCTGGGGTTGGGAAGATTCCCTGGAGAAGGGAATAGCAACCCACTCTACTATTCTTTATAGTCCAACTATAAAGAGTTGGACTATAAAGAAAGCTGAGTGCACAAGAATTGATGCTTTTGAACTGTGGTATTGGAGAAGACTCTTGAGAGTCCCTTGGACTGCAAGGAGATCCAACCAGTCCATCCTAAAGGAGATCAGTCCTGGGTGTTGATTGGAAGGACTGATGTTGAAGCTGAAACTCCAATACTTTGGCCACCTGATGCAAAAAGCTGACTCATTTGAAAAGACTCTGATGCTGGGAAAGATTGAGGACAGGAGGAGAAGGGGACGACAGAGGATAAGATGGTTGGATGGCATCACTGACTCAATGGACGTGGGTTTGGGTGGACTCCGGGAGTCTGTGATGGACAGGGAGGCCTGGTGTGCTGCGGTTCATAGGGTCACAAAGAGTCAGACATGACTGAGCAACGGAACTGAGCTGAACTAGTATTCTTGGGGCTTCCCAGGTGGTGCTAGGGATGAACCCCACTGCCAATGCAGGATACATAAGAGATGTGGGTTTGATCCCTGGGTTGGGAAGATCCCCTGGAGAAGGGCACAGCAACCCACCTCAGTATTCTTGCCTGGAGCATCCCATGGACAGAGAAGCCTGCCTGGCTATAGTCCATGGGGTCACAAAGAGTCGGATACAACTGAGCGACTAACAATTTCACTTTCACACATATGGATATAATATATCCTTATACTTCATATATACATGATACATACATGTAAATATCTTGATGATTTAAAATTTTGTTCATCTTAGGACTATACCCAAAAGGAAATACAAATCTAAGTGAGTTTAAACACACACACAGCATTTGTGAGTGTTTAGTTGGCCTTAACTTCCTCTATTATAGATTTTACTTTTCAATTCAAAGTATGTACTTTGAAAACTTAGATTCCATTATTAACACTGGAGTGTCTTTCCTGCTTCTCCTTTACTTGCTGGCATCATTGCAGATGCCACTATCTGACATGGAAGGAAGCATGTCGGAAGGTCCATAGAAACCTCCGTGGGCTTATCAATTCCTTGCTGGCCTACTTAAGGAATTCCATATAATGAAATGATCTGGGGGAAAGTGCATTATCACAGACAAAGGATGCAAAATAACATTAGAGTAAGAAATAAGCAGCTGGCCCATTTAAATTTTTACTTTTAAAACTGTCACTAACATGACCAATGGAGAAGGCAATGGCACCCCACTCCAGTACTCTTGCCTGGAAAATCCCATGGACAGAGGAGCCTGGTAGGCTGCAGACCATGGGGTCGCAAAGAGTCGGACACGACTGAGCAACTTCACTTTCACTTTTCCCTTTCATGCATTGGAGAAGGAAATGGCAACCCACTCCAATGTTCTTGCCTAGAGAATCCCAGGGACGGGGGAGCCTGATGGGCCGCCGTCTATGGGGTCCCACAGAGTCGGACACGACTGAAGCGACTTAGCAGCAGCAGCAGCAACATGACCAAATGACACCAGCATGTCACTAACAAGCCATCTAACATGTCCTGGAGTATCAATTTGGTTCAGTCCTCCCTTTCACCACACATTCCTATACACAGGATGGTGTGTGATTCCCGTTTTTGTTTGCTTTTCTGTGTCCTTCCAAATTCTAGATGTCCGGACTTCCTCTGGGTTTTAACTGACCATCAGTTGGACAGGCAAAAACTGGCAGTAAACCAGAGAAAAAATAATCCCAATATAAATCAGCCAGGAATGTTAATGTGCTCGTATATTCATGGCCACAAAAGAATAAGCCCTGTCAGATTTTTTTTTAATAAATAGTTTTGGAGGAGGACAGAAGATCTACCCTCTAATAGTTGTTGATCTTGGTGGGGGAGGGTACTCTTTTTTGGTAGCAGTTTTATTGAGATATACTTCATATACCACACCATTCACCCACTTAAAGTATATAATTCAGAGGTTTTTAGTATATTCATAGAGTTGTGAAACTATCATTGTAATAAAATTTAGAACATTTTCATCATCTGCAGATGGAGGAAACCCTGCTATGACCCACCCAGTCCCCCCAACTTAAGGTAACCACTAATATGCTTTCTGTTTCTATAGATTTGCCGATTCTGGACCTTTCATTTAAAAGGTATCATAGACTATGTGGCTCTTTTTCTTTTTCTTCACTTACTTTTTTAAGATTAATGTGTATTACACTATACAATGCATATTGAAAAGCAGAGACATTACTTTGCCAACAAAGGTCCGTCTAGTCAAGGCTATGGTTTTTCCAGTGGTCATGAATGGATGTGAGAGTTGGACTGTGAAGAAAGCTGAGCACCGAAGAATTGATGCTTTTGAACTGTGGTGTTGGAGAAGACTCTTGAGAGTCCCTTGGACTGCAAGGAGATCCAACCAGTCTATTCTGAAGGAGATCAACCCTGGGATTTCTTTGGAAGAAATGGTGTTAAAGCTGAAACTCCAGTACTTTGGCCACTTCATGCAAAGAATTGACTCATTGGAAAAGACTCTGATGCTGGGAGGGACTGGGAGCAGGAGGAAAAGGGGACGACAGAGGATGAAATGGCTGGATGGCATCACTGACTCGATGGACCTGAGTCGAGTGAACTCCAGGAGTTGGTGATGGACAGGGAGGCCTGGCGTGCTGCAATTCATGGGGTTGCAAAGAGTCGGACACAACTGAGTGACTGAACTGAACTGAACTGATAGTTGCTTTATAATATTATGTTACTTTCTGCTGCACAGCAAAGTGCATCAGCTATACATATACATATATCCCCTCTTTTGGATTTCCTTACCATCTAGGTCATCACAGAGCATTGAGGAGAGTTCCCTGTGCTATACAGTAGGTTCTCATTAATTATCTATTTTACATATGGTCAAATATATGTCAATACCAATCTTTCAATCCATCCCCCCAGTACCATCCTGTGTCTCTATTTCTGCTTTGCAAATAAATGCTGCTGCTGCTAAGTCACTTCAGTCATGTCCGACTCTGTGTGACCCCATAGACGGCAGCCCACCAGGCTCCCCCATCCCTGGGATTCTCCACGCAAGAACACTGGAGTGGGCTGCCATCTCCTTCTCCAATGCGTGAAAATGAAAAGTGAAAGCAAAGTCGCTCAGTCGTGTCCGACCCCCAGCGACCCCATGGACTGAAGCCCACCAGGCTCCTCCATCCATGGGATTTTCCAGGCAAGAGTACTGGAGTGGGGTGCCACTGCATCTGTATCCTTTTTCTAGATTCCACATATAAGTGATGAGAGGGTACTCCTTAAAAATGAGCTGTGAGCTGAATTCTACCAAAAATTTAGAGAAGAGCTAACACCTATCCTACTCAAACTCTTCCAGAAAATTGCAGAGGAAGGTAAACTTCCAAACTTATTCTATGAGGCCACCATCACCCTAATACCAAAATCAGACAAAGATGCCACAAAAAAAGAAAACTACAGACCAATATCTCTAGTCTTTCCCATTCTGTCGTTTTCCTCTATTTCTTTGCATTGATCGCTGAGGAAGGCTTTCTTATCTCTCCTTGCTATTCTTTGGAACTGCATTCAGATGCTTATATCTTTCCTTTTCTCCTTTGCTTTTCACTTCTCTTCTTTAAACAGCTATTTGTAAGGCCTCCCCAGACAGCCATTTTGCTTTTTTGCATTTCTTTTCCATGGGGATGATCTCGATCCCTGTCTCCTGTACAATGTCACGAACCTCCGTCCATAGTTCATCAGGCACTCTATCTATCAGATCTAGTCCCTTAAACCTATTTCTCACTTTCACTGTATAATCATAAGGGATTTGATTTAGGTCATACCTGAATGGTCTAGTGGTTTTCCCTACTTTCTTCAATTTAAGTCTGAATTTGGCAGTAAGGAGTTCATGATCTGAGCCACAGTCAGCTCCCAGTCTTGTTTTTGCTGACTGGATAGAGCTTCTCCATCTTTGTCTGAAAGAGATGGGAATACCAGACCACCTGACCTGACTCTTGACAAACCTATATGCAGGTCAGGAAGCAACAGTTAGAACTGGACATGGAACAACAGACTGGTTCCAAATAGGAAAAGGAGTTCGTCAAGGCTATATACTGTCACCCTGCTTATTTAACTTATATGCAGAGTACATCATGAGAAACGTTGGGTTGGAAGAAGCACAAGGTGGAATCAAGATTTCCAGGAGAAATATCAATAACCTCAGATATGCAGATGACACCACCCTTGTGGCAGAAAGTGAAGAGGAACTAAAAAGCCTCTTGATGAAAGTGAAAGAGGAGAGTGAAAAAGTTGGCTTAAAGCTCAACATTCAGAAAATGAAAATCATGGCATCTGGTCCCATCACTTCATGGGAAACAGATGGGGAAACAGTGGAAACAGTGTCAGACTTTTTTTTTTGGGGGGGGGGGCGCTGCAAAATCACTGCAGATGGTGATTGCAGCTGTGAAATTAAAAGATACTTACTCTTTTGGAAGGAAAGTTATAACCAACCTAGATAGCATATTCAAAAGCAGAGACATTACTTTGCCAACAAAGGTCCGTCTAGTCAAGGCTATGGCTTTTCCAGTAGTCATGCATGGATGTGAGAGTTGGACTGTGAAGAAAGCTGAGCACCGAAGAATTAATGCTTTTGAACTGTGGTGTTAGAGAAGACTCTTGAGAGTCCCTTGGACTGTGAGGAGATCCAACCAGTCCATTCTAAAGAGATTAGTCCTGGGTGTTCTTTGGAAGGACTGATGCTAAAGCTGAAACTCCAATACTTTGGCCATCTCATGCAAAGAGTTGACTCATTGGAAAAGGCTCTGATGCTGGGAGGGATTGGGTGCAGGAGAAGGGGATGAAAGAGGATGAGATGGCTGGATGGCATCACCAACTCGATGGACATGAGTTTGGGTGAACTCCAGGAGTTGGTGATGGACAGGGAGGCCTGGCGTGCTGCAATTCATGGGGTCGCAAAGAGTCGGACACGACTGAGCGACTGAACTGAACTGAACTGAACAGGCCAATATCACTGATGAACATAGATGCAAAAATCCTTAACAAAATTCTAGCAAACAGAATTCAACAACATATTAAAAAGGTCATACATCATGATCAAGTGGGCTTTATCCCAGGGATGCAAGGATTCTTCAATATTTGCAAATCAATCAATGTGATACACCACATTAACAAATTGAAAGATAAAAACCATATGATTATCTCAACAATGCAGAGAAAGCATTTGACAAAATTCAACATCCATTTATGATTTCAAAAAAAAAAAACCTCCAGAAAGCAGGCATAGAAGGAACATACCTCAACATAATAAAAGCCATATATGACAAACCCAAAGCAAACATTATCCTCAGTGGTGAAAAATTGAAAGCATTTCTCCTAAAATCAGGAACAAGATAAGGATGCCCACTCTCACCACTACTATTCAACATAGTTTTGGAAGTTTTAGCCACAGCAATAGGAGAAGAAAAAGAAATAAAAGGAATCCAGATTGCAAAAGAAGTAAAACTCTCACTGTTTGCAGATGACATGATCCTCTACATAGAAAACCCTAAAGACTCCAAAAGAAAATTACTAGAGCTAATCAATGAATATAGTAAAGTTGCAGGATATAAAATTAACACACAGAAATCCCTTGCATTCCTATACATTAACAATGAGAAAACAGAGAAATTAAGGAAACAATTCCATTCACCATTGCAATGAAAAGAATAAAATACTTAGGAATAAATCTACGTAAAGAAATAAAGACCTATAGAAAAGTTTATAGAACTTGTATATGTTTCTATATGTATTTAATATGTTTCCAAAGTGATGGAATTCCAGTTGAGCTATTCCAAATCCTGAAAGATGATGCTGTGAAAGTGCTGCACTCAATATGCCAGCAAATTTGGAAAATTCAGCAATGGCCACAGGACTGGAAAAGGTCAGTTTTCATTCCAATCCCAAAGAAAGGCAATGCCTTTCTACCGCACAATTGCACTCATCTCACACGCTAGTAAAGTAATGCTTAAAATTCTCCAAGCCAGGCTTCAGCAATACGTGAACCGTGAACTTCCTGATGTTCAAGCTGGTTTTAGAAAAGGCAGAGGAACCAGAGATCAAATTGCCAACATCCACTGGATCATAGAAAAAGCAAGCGAGTTCCAGAAAACATCTATTTCTGCTTTATTGACTATGCCAAAGCCTTTGACTGTGTGGATCACAATAAACTGTGGAAAAATTCTTCAAGAGATGGTAATACCAGACCACCTGATCTGCCTCTTGAGAAATTTGTATGCAGGTCAGGAAGCAACAGTTAGAAGTGGACATGGAACAACAGACTGGTTCCAAATAGGAAAAGGAGTTCGTCAAGGCTATATATTGTCACCCTGTTTATTTAACTTATATGCAGAGTACATCATGAGAAACGCTGGACTGGAAGAAACACAAACTGGAATCAAGATTGCCGGGAGAAATATCAATAACCTCAGATATGCAGATGACACCACCCTTATGGCAGAAAGTGAAGAGGAACTAAAAAGCCTCTTGATGAAAGTGAAAGTGGAGCGTGAAAAAGTTGGCTTAAAGCTCAACATTCAGAAAACGAAGATCATGGCATCCGGTCCCACCACTTCATGGGAAATAGATGGGGAAACAGTGTCAGACTTTATTTTTCTGGGCTCCAAAATCACTACAGATGGTGACTGCAGCCATGAAATTAAAAGACGCTTACTCCTTGGAAGGAAAGTTATGACCAACCTAGATAGCATATTCAAAAGCAGAGACATTACTTTGCCAACAAAGGTCCGTCTAGTCAAGGCTATGGTTTCTCCTGTGGTCATGTATGGATGTGAGAGTTGGACTGTGAAGAAGGCTGAGCACTGAAGAATTGATGCTTTTGAACTGTGGTGTTGGAGAAGACTGTTGAGAGTCCCTTGGACTGCAAGGAGATCCAACCAGTCCATTCTGAAGGAGATCAGCCCTGGGATTTCTTTGGAAGGAATGATGCTAAAGCTGAAACTCCAGTACTTTGGCCACCTCATGCGAAGAGTTGATTAATTGGAAAAGACCCTGATGCTGGGAGGGATTGGAGGCAGGAGGAGAAGGGGACGACAGAGGATGAGATGGCTGGATGGCATCACTGACTCAATGGACGTGAGTCTGAGTGAACTCCGGGAGTTGGTGATGGACAGGGAGGCCTGGCGTGCTGCGATTCATGGGGTCGCAAAGAGTTGGACACGACTGAGCGAGTGATCTGATCTGATAGTTTACAGAAAACTATAAAACACTGATGAAAGAAATCAGAGATGACACAAATAGATGGAGAAATATACCATATTCATAGATCAGAAGAATCAATATAGCGAAAATGAGTATACTACCCAGAGCAATCTATAGATTCAATGCAATCCCTATCAAGCTACCAACAGTATTTTTCAGAGAACTAGAACAAAGAATCTCACAATTTGTATGGAAATACAAAAAACCTTGAATAGCCAAAGTAATCTTGAGAAAGAAGAATGGAACTGGAGGAATCAAGCTGCCTGATTTCAGGCTATGCTACAAAGCAACAATCATCAAGACAGTATGGTACTGGCACAAAGACAGAAATATAGATCAATGGAACAAAATAGAAAGCCCAGAGATAAATCCACGCACATATGGACACCTTATCTTTGACAAAGGAGGCAAGAATATACAATGAAGAGAAGACAATCTCTTTAACAAGTGGTGCTGGGAAAACTGGTCAACCACTTGTAAAAGAATGAAACTAGAACACTTTCTAACACCATACACAAAAATAAACTCAAAATGGATTAAAGATCTAAACATAAGACCAGAAACTATTAAACTCCTAGAAGAAAACACAGGCAAAACACTCTCCAACATAAACCACAGCAGGATCCTCTATGACCCACCTCCCAGAACACTGGAAATAAAAGCAAAAATAAACAAATGGGACCTAATTAAACTTACAAGCTTTTGCACAATGAAGGAAACTATAAGCAAGGTGAAAAGACAGCCTTCAGAATGGGAGAAGTGAAAGTGAAAGTGAAGTCGCTCATTCGTGTCCAACTCTTTGCGACCCCATGGACTGTAGCCTACCAGGCTCCTCTGTCCATGGGATTTTCTAGGCTATAGTACTGGAGTGGATTGCTATTTCCTTCTCCAGGAGATATTTCCAACCCAGGGATCGAACCCAGGTCTCCCACATTCTAGACAGATGCTTTACCATCTGAGCCACCATGGAGTCAGAATGGGAGAAGATAATAGCAAATGAAGCAACTGACAAAGAATTAATCTCAAAAATATACAAGCAACTCCTGCAGATAAAATACATAAAAATAAGCAACTCAATCAAAAAATGGGACAAAGAACTAACAGACATTTCTCCAAAGAAGACATACAGATGGCTAACAAACACATGAAAAGATGCTCAACAGCACTCATTATCAGAGAAATGCAAATCAAAACTACAATGAGGTACCATCTCACGCCAGTCAGAATGGCTGCTATCAAAAAGACTACAAACAAAAAATGCTGAAGAGGGTGTGGAAAAAAGGGAACCCTCTTACACTGTTAGTGGGAATGAAAACTAGTATAGTCACTATGGAGAACAGTGTGGAGATTCCTTAAAAAACTGGAAATAGAACTGCCATATGACCCAGCAATCCCACTGCTGAGCACACACACCAAGGAAACCAGAATTGAAAGAGACACATGTACCCCAATGTTCATTGCAGCACTGTTTACAATAGCTAGGACATGGAAGCAACCTAGATGTCCATTGGCAGATGAATGGATAAGAAAGCTGTGGTGCATATGTACAATGGAATATTACTCAGCTATTAAAAGGAATACATTTGAATCAGTTCTAATGAAGTGGATGAAACTGGAGCCTATTATACAGAGTGAAGTAAGTCAGAAAGAAAAACACCAATACAGTATATTAATGCATATATATGGAATTTAGAAAAATGGTAACGATGACCCTACATGCAAGACAGCAAAAGAGACACAGATGTAAAGAACAGACTTTTGGATTCTGTGGGAGAAGGCGAGGATGGGATGATTTGAGAGAATAGCATCGAAACATGTATATTACCATATGTGAAACAGAACACCAGTCCAGGTTCAATGCATGAGACAGGCTGCTCAGGGCTGGTGCACTGGGATGACCCTGAGGGATGGGATGGGGAGGGAGGTGGGAGGGGGGTTCAGGATGGGGAACACATGTATACCCATGGTGGATTCATGTCAGTGTATGGCAAAAACCAGCACAATATTGTAGAGTAATTAGCCTCCAATTAAAATAAATTTAAAAATAAAAATAATTTTTTCAATGTCCAATCTTCAACACTTTTCAGAATAAAAAGATACAAAGGGCTTTTCTTTGGGGGAAAGGGGATGACTAGCTACTTAGAAAACAAACACAAATAAGCATAATGAGAAAATAAAGAGTACACCTAATCTATACTTCAACATTTAATAAACTACCTTAAATTAAAAAAAAAAAAAAGGGGCTGTGAGCATCAGTTCAGGGGACAGAGGGGTAAGTGGGGTATAACCCTTGGCCAGGCAGCTACAGTCTGGGAAGAATAAATGAGGGCAAGCCTGAGCACTTCTCTCCTGTTGTGAAGGAAGTAGGAAATAATAAAGAGAAGCTAGCTTCTTGAATCTCTAACATGTATTATTTTATCTGTAATCCTGACCATCACTAAGTATACTTATTGTTCCCATTCTGCAGATTAGGAAAACTGAGTCAGAAAGAGTTCAGTTAAATTGTCCAATGCCACATGCATAGTAAGAATCACACAGCTAGTAAGGGGCAGGGCTGAGATTCAAACCCAGGCCGTCTGCCTCCCAGTCTCTGCACTTACCTGCAGCACCGTTCAGCACCAGTCACGGCACCAGGCAGACTATGAGAGCCTTTCGAGCGAAGTGTGATTATCCCCTTTACAAGTAAGCTTTGGTAAGGCTAAACCAAGATTCCATAGTGAGACAGTAATTGGACAGGAATCCCTTTCATATTTCCCTCTATCTTTTACATTAACTTTGTTCATTTGTAAATCTCATTCCATTTAAGTTTTTAAAAAAATAGTCACAAAATGCTCTATGACCACTTTTATCCAACTCTTTGATCCTCTAAAAATTGTTGTTACTGTTTTCTCATTTTATAGGTGAGAAAAGAGAGGGCTATGCAGATATTTCATTTCTTCTGTTTACTGAACCCCACTATGTGCCAGACACATAGGATACAAAGAAATGAATATCAGGGGCTTCCCAGGTGGCGCTAGTGGTCAAGAACCGACCTGCCAATGCAGGAGATGTAAGAGATATGGGTTCGAGCCGTGGGTTGGGAAGATTCCCTAGAGGTAGGCATGGCAACCCATTCCAGTGTTCTTGCCTTGAGAATCCCATGGACAGAAGGGGCCTGGTGGGCTACAGTCCATAGGGTCACAAAGAGTTGGACATGACTGAGGTGACTTAGCATGCATGCACACAAGTATACACAGAATATTAGAACTAACTAAACTGAAAGTGCCAGACTGGAGCAGTTTTCATATTCATTGTGCACCTACTACCGCATTATATTGTTTTGTTTGAGAAAAGCAATCTACAAAAACCCCTCTTAGAGAATCACAATGCATATGAGCGTATTTAAGGCTTCCCCTAAAGTAAGCTGGGATTTACCTGAGCTTGCCCTCGACATGTTAACATACTCCAGCACAAGCATTCTGTGGAACACGTTTCATGAAATAGCTCATCCGAAACAGAACTCACAGACGCAGAGAACAGACTTGTGGTTGCGAGAGGGGAGGGGGAAAGAAGCACTGGGAGTCAGAGGTTGGTAGATGCGAACCATCACATATATAATGGATAAACAGCAAGGTCCCACTGTAAAGCATAGAGAGCTATCCTCAATATCCTGGGACAAACCATCATGAAAACAAATATTTAAAAAGTATGTATCTATGGGTATAACTGAGACTGAGTCACTCTGCTGTACAGCAGAGATTGGCACAACATTGTAAATCAACTGTACTATAATTTAAAAGAAGCAACTCATTCAACATAGTAAAATTAAAACTTCTCAGGATGACCTGTACATGCCCCCCTGCATAAATTCTCTTAAGTATTTTTCAGTCTCATCTCCTGCTATTGCAAAAAAAAATTTTTTTTCTGTTCTGCAATCTGCTGTTTTAAACAATACTTTCATTAGGGTTTACATAATGACAAGTAATTATCACTTCCCCTGGATAAAAACTTGGATTTTAAATGCCAATGGTAATCCTTCTCCAAAGAAAAATGCATGGAACTGGCTTCATCCTGTTGATTCAAAGGGCATCTGAGATACGTGTTATCACACATCCATCCAGCAGATGGACACACCACGGGAGTGAAATTACAGAAGCATCAGCAGACCCCAAACCAGGATGCTCAACTCCTCTCATCACAGTCTTAACTCAAATGCATGATTATTGATTTGATATTATAGACTCCATATTTGCAGCTACAGTTGTCTACAAAATTGGAGTGGGGATATTTTGAAAGGACTCTCATCAACCAAGGATTAAAATGATACTGCAAATAGAAAGCATTTGGCATGGCATGGGGAATGTCAACACAGAAGCCTGAGAGCCAATCAAAGAGAAAACACTCACTGTGAACTGCCCTATTTTTTATTCACCATGGGTCCCACAGTAGGAATGTGAATCATTTCAGTTATAACCCACATTCTTTCTGTCCCCCTCTAGATGCGGGTCTTTCCCAGTTGATTATGCACTTGTCACCATTCTATCTGGGTGGGTGGATGTCAGTGACTCAGTCGTGTCTGACTCTTTGTGGCCCCATGTGGCTTGCCAGGCTCCTCCGTCCATGGAATTCTCCAGGCAAGAATACTGCAGTGGGCTGCCATTTCCCTCTCCAATTTGGGTGGGAGCAGAGCTGTAATGCAATCTGCGTGGCCAATCCGATGGACTGTTCGTGAGAGCTGATTGTCGAACTGGATCTCTCATGGGGCAAATCAGAACATATTTTGTCTTTTCTTCAACTAGAGCTGGGAAAAATATAATTCACTCCAACCCAATTTATTATTAATTAACATACATGTAACTGCATTCCCTTCACACAAAACATTTATTTTTCTCTAGATATTACCCCTGCACAGAAAAGACACAGGGTCACAGCAGCCAGTGTCACTGAATATTGAACTGCATGAAGAAATTACCACCTATTTTTACACCCACCACAGGATTTGGCTAAATAACGAGCATTTCTCTAATGAGCTAATCATACCACTTTCCTTGAGAGTTTCTATTAATGCATGTAGATGGACACCATTAGTAAAGGTTTGCTTTTCTGCTCATTTACACAGAAGCTAGCAATACTTACGGCACACTAATGTGTTCCCCAGTGAAATTTCTGAGATGCTTTAGATTTGTATGTAAAAGCTGTCCCATTTTCTTCAGATGTTCTCTTAAACATGTATTATGTAAATATATATGTGTGTGTGCATACATATATATATATATATATATTCCTAGATGTCTAGCATTTGCTATCACTAGTGACCTTTTTATGTATATGTGAAATATTAAATTAGCAATTACAGTAGAAACGTATTTCATTGAATAGATTTTTTTGTTTGGGGAACTATGAAGAGAATTGTCTTTTATTATTGTGCCTCCTCTGATGTTGATGTGTATTTGTATCAAAAGTGCAAAAATCCTATTCTTGTACATTATACAGTCAGTTACTTTAGCTTTTCCTAGAAGAAACTAGCAACAATTTTAAAAGCACGTGTGTGCATGCTCAGCCATATCTGACTCTTTGCGACCCCATGGCCTGTAGCCTACCAGGCTCCTCCGTCCATGGGATTTCCCAGGCAAGAATACTGGGGTGGGTTGCCGTTTCTTTCTCCAAAGGATCTTCCCAACCCAGGGATCGAACCTGTGTCTCCTATAGCTCCTGCATTGGCAGACAGATTCTTTACTACTGAGCCACCTGGGAAACCTTTAAAAGCACAAGCTGATGTAAAATATCGTGACTGTTATACAAACCTGAACATATTTTATTTGCATTAACCAACAAATGTTTAGGATCTTTTGCAATAAGTATTATTAAAAATAATGTGATTCATATGCTTATGAAATGTATGATAGTTTCAGTTATGTCTAAATGCGCTTTAAAAAAATGTTACTAAGATGAACAAAATCACCTTTCATTTCCACTCTGAGTGTGACACGACAGGTGTCACCCTCTTTCTATTCAGACAGCCACCTCTCCTTGGACATACAGAAGTGGGCAAATTTGTATTTGGATTCTGTTATCTTTGTCTAGAAGAAACCAAGCTAGGAATTGAGTAACAGAGTATCATTAATGGGCTAATAAAAGGCTGTTATTGACTAAAACAAAAGACATCTATAAGATGGAATAAAACTATTAGACTATCTGTGCCGAGGTCCAGCCCCAGCTGATCCAGAGTATTCGAAGGGGAGACGGCGTCAGCGACTATTTTTTAGTAAATTTTAGTACTATTTAGTAAAAATTAGTACAAGGAGTAATAGAATGAGGATAGCTCAGTAGGAAAATTCAGTGGAGAAAAGAGGCTGAGTAGCTTGGTTTACGCGGAAAATCAATATAACCTGTGACACCAGGTTAGCTCTGACCACGGAGGCCGCAGGCGCCCTCTCGAATAGCGCAAGGTGCCCCACCTTAGACACCTTCTCGAGTGGGTCTTAGAAGCCCAGGCAAATAAATGGTCGCAGAGGATTTTGCACTCCAGATGGAGACTCAGCTGGAAGTTAAGGAAAAAAATGACATGGGGAGACCAAGCGTTGGTGAGCAAGGCCTGTAGCTTTATTTTCAACAGGGGCTTTTATACCCTAAGTTACACATAAAGGATAATAGTGGATGCAAAGTCAGCAGTCATTGATCCTTATCAAAAACCAGGGTTTCTTTCCTGCAAATTTATCGTATACAAATGGTTTAGGTGATTTACATCATCTTCTGGCCAGAAGGCCTATTAACATTTTATGACTCTTGGTAAAAGTTTGTCAACCGTAAGACTTATTTTCTCTAAGAGTAATTATTTTAAGGTTTGGCGCCATCTTCCGAAGGTGTTAGATAAAATTGTATTCCTATAGGGCAGAGGTGCAATGGGTTTACAACAAAGGAAAGAATTTATTACCTTAAGGGTCTAAAGTTGCTAACACCAAGGCCACTACTTATCTTTTCTACATACAAACTATATTAATTAATACACATTCAAGGATACAATACAGGGGATGTAGAAACTTGGCAGCAAGCATTGGCTCATCAATGAAATCTTTTACTAGTTTATTCTGACAGTTTCTAACTCTTTGAGAGGCTCTAAGCTATTTGAATGTCTTAAGCTTCCCTTGCCTCTCGAGGCTGGGAGACTGTAAACAATCCTATGCATAGCTGTAGGAGTCCGGGTAAACTTGTCAGGCGAGTTAGAGAGCTATCTGAGGGGTTTGGATTTAAACACTCCTAATTGCCCACGAACTTTATTAATTGGAGCTGTAAGTTAACTCTTTGACAGAAAGAGCAAGATGGTGGTGGGGGACAGCCCCCAGTAAAGTCAGAGGTGAGAGCACAAAGCAATAAAGTAGGCAGACTCTGGTTTTTTGGGGGTAGATGCTCGAGAATATCCAGGGGGACTCCTGAGGCTCGATCCCACCTTTGCATATGCCAAGCCTCCTTCCTCATGACCTTTGTCACGAGTGGAATGCCTCACCGGCTCCCGGCATATCTGAAAGTGGGCATGTGTGAAAAAACAGTATTAATATTGAAAGAGCGTCATGTTTTACATTCTAGGAATGCAAGTACATTTATTCTTTTTCCTGACCTGCTCCATCTGCAGCCAGTCAGCTCATTGGCAGAGCTGGGGTGGGGGTAGGTGGTGGGCACGGGGTGAATGAAGTAAGAGGGGCCTGAGGCCAGCCCTGCTGTGGCTCCAACGAAGCTCTGCGGGGCCACATTCTAGCAGCAGATGGCACCCTGGCTTGGGCAGCGCCGAGCACCTCCCATCCCTTCCCTGTGATGGAGGAAGCTATGGCAAATCTCCGAGCATCCGTGCGCTGGTGGTAACTGATGATGTGGGCTTGGTCCCTGGAGGTCATCGGTCAAGGGTTAAAAAGAAAGCCAATATCTAGCCATCAGTTTCGAGCCCCAGCCCGGCTGCTTGGGACACAAAAATGAAAAGTACAACAAATGAAATACACTCCACACCCACCTTTTGGCAAGAATCAATGAAGCTGAGAATACTCTTTGGTGGAAATCTCTCAACTTAAAAATCATCACTAGTTCTTGTCTCTAGAAACCATCACTTCTTTCATCTTTGTGCTCATCTTGGAATTTTTGAAATATCTAAGCGTAAATTCAGCTTTAAAAGCCGTATGCATTGTGGGTTTGTTAGCAGTTTCTAGCATTTTCTTGATGGTCGGAATCAGAAGGAAATAGCTAGTTGCAGTACCTTTTTACTGCGCTCATCACCCCCGGCCCAGTCCCCGGGGGAGGACACAGAAGACAGTTCCCAGGATGACGCTGCACCTGTGAACAGCCTCAGGGTGGGAGGCCGTCAGATGCTGGAGCTGCGAGAGCCCCCGGCTGCCACTGAGCCGCAGGGTGGGGGGCTGTCAGATGCTGGAGCTGCGAGAGCCCCCGGCTGCCACTGAGCCTGAGAAGGAGGGACTCACCCAAGCCAAGAACCATGCCTGCGCTTCCCACCACACCACCCCGCACTCCTTCGGGGAGTTCCAGGCCTCTGCATCCATCCAGGACTCTGTCACACTGCAGCCCCCAGCCCAAGTCCTATCTCCAGGGAAATCACCCCAACCTGCTACTCCACGTTGATTTCTTCCTCACTGTCCTGCAGCCCTGTGCATTTAGGATAACTGACTGCAGTATTTGCTGCATTCACTTTCAGCCAAGAATCTTCCTGCAACCTTCCTGAACCAGCTACAATTTGGTCTCCTCCTGTCTCTCCAGTAAAAAAAACAAGCGAGTTGACCAACACCTTCCCAACTCCACTCACTTTTCTGCCTAGGGTCTTTCCCCTCTGTGCTAACTGTGAGCTCCAGAAACTGTGAGCTCCAGAAACCGATTCTCATTTGCCATTTTAAAAAGCAGCAGTAAAGGGACATAAAGGAACTCCCCCACCCACTGGCGACTCCCAGGCTGCCTTCTCAACTTGAGGAAGGTAGAGTCCGGCTCTGGCCACTGGAATTCTGCTCACTGTGGGCTCAGCTGGCCGGGGAGGCCATGTCTCAACTTCACTGACTCCCTGAATTTTGAGTCTCCTCCCAAGAAAACTTCTCATAGGTCCCATGGTTCTAAGTCCTCTAAGACTCCCCAAGTGGGAAGAGTTAAGTGTTCACTTATTTGTGAGATTTTTCTTTGAGGCCTGATGACAACTGATGATGTGGGCTTGGTCCTTGGAGTTCACTGATCAAGGGTTAAAATGACAGTCACCAATATTTAAACCATCAATTACTAGCTGTTTCTTTCTCTTGAAAGAGGCCACCATATTTGGCTAAGTGCATAAAATGAAGGGGGTTTCCCAGGTGGTGCTAGCGGTAAAGAACCCGCCTGCTAATGCAGAAGACAGTGAGTTCGATCCCTGGGTCAGGAAGATCCCCTGGAAGAGGGCATGGAAACCCACTCCAGTATTCATGTCTGAAGAACCCCAAGGACAGAGGAGCCTGGTGGGCTACAGTCCATGGGGTCGCAAAGAGTCGGACACGACTGAAGCAACTTAGCATCCCCGCAAACAGTGAAGAGCATGAGAGTTGGAGATACTGATACAAAAGTAAATCCCTTCCTTCTCACAAGTCACTCCTGAAAAATCTGGGCAGCCAAGCCTCAGTGTACAGAACTCTCTTTGACCATGAACTTAACCCGATCCATGCCTTTGAGCAGCCAGGGCTCAGTTGTTGGTTGACAGAGATGCCACATGATATGCAGGCTGGAGCAGTCCCACTAGCAAGAAGCCAGTTTGGGCTCCCAACACTGCCCCATGGAGGCAAGGAACCTGCCTGAGGGTAGCCCCACATGTACCACGAGCCTGAGCGCTGCCCCACATCTGGGAAACTTGGCAAAGATTCCTGGGCCCATGCTTTGGGCTTGGCATAAAGTGGGTGGAGCTGCCACTTCCCAGTGACTTGGTGGAGCCATTTCCACGGGTCCTGTTCCTAGGCTGTAACAAGAGACCACCATCCCTACCCAAACAAGGCAGTGATCTGCTTGCGTGCACCCACACCAAAGGCATCCGAAGTTTTCTCATCAAAAGAAATGCAGTTGAACCCCCAAAGTTCCATGACACAAGATGACCGCGTGGACGTTGATCGTTAGACTGTCGTCATCCAATCCCGCACCCCTCTGTTTTATCATTTGGGGGGCCTCAGTGTGTGGGCTGAAGTGACCTGCACGCCTCCCACAGGCAGAGCTCCTCAGTCCAGGGGGAGGCTCAGCACAGCAGTTGGAAGAACCACACCCGTTCCATCTAGTGAGGCCTCCGCCCTCAGAAGGGGATGTCCATGGAGAACCTGCCTTGCTGTCACTACCGAGATACGTTGGTACCGGCAGACCTCAGGTGCCTGCATGTCACAGATGCTGCCTTTTTTCACAAATGGAAAGTCAGTGGCAACCCTGTGTGGAGCAAGGCTGTCCAAGCCATTCTGTCAGCTGCATCTGCTCACTTTGTGTCTGTGTCACATTTTGGTACTTCTTGCAATATTTCAAACTTCTTCGTTATTCCTGTGTCTTCTATGATATCTGTGATCAGTTATCTTTGATGTTACTATTGCAAAAAGATTATGAATCACTGAAGGCTCAGAGCATGGTTAGCAATTTTTCAGAAAGAAGGTATTTTGAATAAGGTATTTAAGTTCTGTACAATTTTTTAGATGTAATACTGTTGCACACGTCACAGACTATTCTCATGGGCCTCGAATGCCTCCCTGGAAATTCAGACTTCAACCTATAATGTCAGGAAGCATGGAAGGGGTTTTGACTAGCTGCTTGGGCAGATTCCTCTGGAAGACCAAAGGTGTGGTGGGAGGGACTGAACTTCCCAGGTGGCACCAGTGGTAAAGCATCTGCCTGCCAATGCAGGAGATGCAGGAGACACAGGTTCAATCCCCTGGAGGAGGAAATGGCAACCCACTCCAGTTTTCTTGCCTGGAGAATCCCATGGACAGAGAAGCCTGGTGGGCTATAGTCCAAGGGGTCCCAAGAGTCGGACAGGACTGAGCAAACACGTGTTCAGATTCTGACGATGGAGCAGATGGAAATGAAAATAAGACAGTGCAGAGTTCAGAGACAACGAGCTAGAATCTGATCAGAGAATCAGGGAGAAGAAAAGGAGGAAATAGCTCCTACATCCAACCTGGCTGCCAGGGAGGCTAACAGAGCCCAGCGGGGGAGCTGAGACTAGAGGACCCTGCAGCGACGGTGGAACTAGGGCGCCCTCTTCTGGACATAAAAGCCGGCTGTGAACCACGCCGTCAGCACACGCCAGCACCACCTAAAGGTCTTTCCAGAACTAGCTGATGCTGAGTCAACACTAACTTTCAAACACCTGCTGCTGCTGCTGCTGCTGCTAAGTCGCTTCAGTCGTGTCCGACTCAGTGCGACCCCATAGACGGCAGCCCAACAGGCTCCCCCGTCCCTGGGATTCTCCAGGCAAGAACACTGGAGTGGGTTGCCATTTCCGTCTCCAACGCATGAAAGTGAAAAGTTAAAGTGAAGTCGCTCAGTCGTGTCCGACTCGTAGCAACCCCATGGACTGCAGCCTACCAGGCTCCATAACTAACAAACTGGTAACTCAGTAGTAATTCAAACAGATCTGTGCAAACAAGAGGCGGTCCAGGCCAGCTGCTGCATCTTCTACAGCATACTGCCTCATACTCAGATGTGTTTAGTGATAACAAAGAATCACACTCGACAGAAGGCGCAAGAGAATATAATCTGTGGGAGAAAAATCAAGGGAGGTCTTTTGGGGAATGTTAAATGTGATAAAGGGCTGAAATGGTGATCTTTAGCTGCTAAGGCGACACTGGAATACTTCAGGCTATGGAGTGTGGAAATGTGGAGGGTCTGAAGAACTTAAGAATACTGCACATGCAACCTGGCAAAGAGAACAGCAGAAGGAAACTGGGCTGCATGGGTGTGAAGTGACTCCGTGAGAGGCCTCTGGGGCTTCCACACGAGACACCCCCCAGCACCCTGCTAGGCTTTCACCCCCACACCAACTCCCTGATTTCCACACCCATCCTGCGACGCACACATGTCCTGTACAAAGAGAAAGGGCTGCTCGAGCCAGAGAGTCATGAGAAGAGAACTGTCAGCAGCCTTCCAGCACCCACTGCACGACCCCAGCGCCCTCCAGTCTCACCTCTCACTCAGCTCCCGGTGCCCCCAGCTCTGGCCTTACTGCCTCCTGGCTATTCCTTGGCTTGGACAGCCTCTTGTTTGCACAGATCTGTTTGAATTACTACTGAGTTACCAGTAGTTACCACATTTCAGGACGCAGGGTCTCCACACTTGCTGTTCCCTCTACTGGGAATGCTTTTCCCTGAAGTATAAGCAATGTCCCCCTCACTTTCTCCCAACCTTGGCTCAGACATCACATCCTCAAAGTCGTCCCCCTGATCACTCAATTGTACACATACACACACCACACACACACCACACAAACACAGCACACACATACACACCACACACGCACTCACACCACACTCACACACCACACACACACACATACATACCACACATCCACTCACACCACACCACACAAACACACCACATACATACCACAGATGCACTCACATCACACCACATACACACACACACCCACCACACATACATACCACACATGCACTCACACACACTCACACACCACACACACACATCACACATACATACCACACACACTCACACCATACCACACACACACACCACATACCTACATACCACACACACTCACACACCACACACACACCACACAAACACAGCACACATATACATACCACAGATGCACTCACACCACACCACACACACACATACCACACATACATACCACACATGCACTCACACACTCACATACCACACAGACACATCACACATACATACCACACACACTCACACCACACCACACATTCACACCACACACACATACCACACACACTCACACCACACCACACATACATACCACACATGCACTCACACACACCACACCACACACACACACCACACACACTCACACCACACCACACAACACACACATACCACACATACACTCACACACCACACACACACCACACAAACACAGCACACACATACATACCACAGATGCCCTCACACCACACCACACACACACACACACACACCACAGATACATACCACACACACATATCCCGCACACACACACACCACACACATACCCTGCACACACACACACCACACACTTACACACCACACACACACGCCACATACACACACACCACACACACACACACCACACACACACTCACACACACACTAGATACATACCACATACACACAGCACACACACACACCACACACTCCTTACATATATCACACACACACACTCTTACAACACACCCCCCACAGACACCCCACAAACACACACGTTCCCCTCCAAGCTTCGTGCTGGCCCACAGCCCTCACCATCTCTACATACTACATTTTCTCTGTGTACGTTGCCTCCTCTCCACTCCCCAGGATGCAGGGCTCTAAGAGGACCTGCATTCAGTTTTGTGGTTGTATTTTCTGTCCATGGCCTTAACCAATCGGCTTGACCCATCCTGAGCCTCAGCTTTCTCACCTGTACAGTTTCCTCACCGGTAAACTGAGGTTTGTGCTACCAGTTCCAAGCAAGCTGAGTAAGACACAACCTGTGTTTGAGTTTCAGAGCATCAGGAAAAGCAAGGGCTGTTAAGGAGGGCCCCCAGCACAGGGTCAAACCGAACATCCTCTCTGAACAGGTCGCCCAGACATCGTTTAAAAGGACAAACAGGACAAGAACAGCTGTGAGTAACGAAGCTGAGACACTTGTCCCGTTCTGCTTGGAACAGGAAAAGCATTAAGAGTTCAGTATTGGCTGCTGCTGCTGCTGCTAAGTCGCTTCAGTCGTGTCCAACTCTGTGCAACCCCATGGACTGCAGCCTACCAGGCTTCTCCATCCATGGGATTCTCCAGGCAAGAACACTGGAGTGGGTTGCCATTTCCTTCTCCAATGCATGAAAGTGAAAAGTGAAAGTGAAGTCGCTCAGTCTTGTCTGACTTAGCGAACCCACGGACTGCAGCCTACCAGGCTCCTCCGTCCATGGGATTTTCCAGGCAAAGAGTACTGGAGTGGGGTGCCATTGCCTTCTCCGCAGTATTAGTTAGAAGGATACAAATGAAACTGAAAGAAATAGAGGAAGCAAGCATTTGCAACATCAACAGATCAACTTCTGAATTTCTGATTTATACAAAGGCATTTTCCCCAGGAACATATCCAACTAGGAACAGTCCAGTGGTGTCAGACCCAGGTCAGGGCCAGGCTTAGGAAAGCCGGGCTGCATACCCATTGATTTTCACTGTCCCCGCCTCGCTCTGTGCCCGCTCTGGTCCCTCCATGTCCCCAGCTGGCCTTGGTGGTCCCATTCCACGGCCAGGAGCCCAGGGACGCGAGGTGTCCTGCAGGGCATCCATCCCTGGAGAACATCCCAAGCCCAGAATAGGAAATTTCCTGAACCTGGCTGTCCCTTCTCCAGCTGGGCACTCGAGTTCCCTTGGGCCCAGTTTTCTAACCCATGTTAACTCAACAGATGAAGGAAATTCCCAAAGCTCCCAGGGAACTCAGGCCTCCTCCTGTGTGGCCCCATCCACTGTGGCTCACCACACCATCAGAGTCGCCTAAACCTCCCCCGGCCCCCGTTCACTTACAGAAGTGGTTGGCAGCCCAGCCACGGTGAAAAGCATCCCAGTGAACACCATCCACTCTGAACCCACCAATTCAGACTCGTGCTTCTAATTCACCTTGGATGTGCAGTCACGGTTGGGCAGCTGGCCGCTGGAGTCCCAGAGCCTCTCCTGGCCACAAGCCCTCCTAAGCCAGGGCCTCTCTCTCTCACCGCCTCGCTCACCACCGTCCACACAAACACCTAGGGGATGCTCCCCGAATACACCCAACCACTTTATGCCGGGGAGGTTTTGCATGCCCCTCTATGGAGAAGGCAATGGCACCCCACTCCAGTACTCTTGCCTGGAAAATCCCATGGACAGAGGAGCCTGGTAGGCTGCAGTCCATGGGGTCGCTAAGAGTCGGAAATGACTGAGCGACTTCTCTTTCACCTTTCACTTTTATGCATTGGAGGAGGAAATGGCAACCCACTCCAGTATTCTTGCCTGGAGAATCCCAGGGACGGCGGGGCCTGGTGGGCTGCCGTCTGTGGGGTCGCACAGAGTCAGATACGACTGAAGCAACTTAGCAGCAGCAGCTATGGGGTCAAGGACCTCACGACTCAAAAGTGTAGTCCCCAGACCAGCGTCAGTGACACCTGGGAACCAAGAACTGCAGGATAAAGCATCTGCATTGCGGCGATATCCCCTGCTGATCGGTGGTGTGGTAGTTTAGTCACTAAGTTGTGTCCGACTCTTGCAACCCCATGGACTGTAGCCTGCCAGGCTCCTCCGTCCATGGGATTTTCCAGGCAAGAACACTGGTGTGGGTGCCATTTCCTGCTGATCCGTAGCAACATTCAAGTTTGAGAGACCATCTAAATTCTTTCCCAGCTCACATCTCTGCAGAATTCACATCACACTTCTATCTCGCACCTGAGTAACTCTTCTGGGAACCTCCTCTCACCTCATCCTCTTCCGTCCTCACCCCCTTCTCCAAGGAACTAACCCTCCTGCTTCATGATTCCACATCTGTAACACCCAAGCAGTGAAGCCAACATACTTCCCTGTATCTTTGTTAAATGATGCTAGGACCAAACAAAATAACCAAGCTATTCGCTTCAGGAAACACGTGCTCCTAGAAGAAAACCCTGGCCCAACCAGACCGCTGACTCACCAAGACTCACAGCTGGTGCATGGAGAGGGGCCCCAGGCCCCCACCTCACCACGCCCGCCGGTCCAGAGAAAGCTGGGAAGGCGGAACTCGGCCGGAACCCGACCCCACAGTGCAAGATGCACCCGAAATTCACCCAGCCGAGGCCCCGAAACTACACAAATACCCTGCCCTAGTCTCCTTTTTTGAGACACAACAAAGACAATCTAGGTGATAGGTGTCTTCCTCATGGCGACAGAACTAATAAACTTAGCTTTACAAACAAACAAAAAACTCAGAAATGCTTTTTTAATGAAAAAATAGCAAATAAGAAGTGAAATAAGAGGAAATCATCTAAGTTTATATAGTCAATCTTAACGTCACTCTTATTACTATGACTGGAGAGAGTCTGAAGTAATTTTCTGAATACTTTCAGTAGATACTCGTTAATGCCCATTGATTCTACTCTATGTCCTGGAAGTAACACCCACTTCCTAATCTGGGCTTTTCTCCCTCATAATTAATTATCCATTATCCAGCTTCCACTTCCAGGAGACAAGAGAAGATAAGTCAATAACATTTTTTTGATGAGAACAATGCATACTGTCTCTGAAAGATGTCTCTTATTAAAGAATGCACCTTAATGTTTAAGACTAGTGAACGTAGCAACTCTGTTAAAAAGAGCAAGAGAAAGATTTAGGAGGCTTCCATTCGGCCCATGAGTGATCACAGCAACTATGAGCCCATAACTAATGAGCACACTCTTTCTTGAATCAACAAGTTTGTCTGGTGGCCTATTAGATAGTTGACAGGCAACACGCCAATCACAGAATACACCAGTTATTGATCAGTATGGTCGCTCTAACCCCAATCCCGGGGCAATGCCCCTTTATCTGCTCAGTTTCTGCAGCTCAGGAATTCGGAGGTTTTGCTGGCGGGTCTGACCCTGGGTCTCTCAGGAGGCTTCGATCAAGTATCAATTGGGGCTATCACCTGGAGATGTGATGAGGCCGGAGGACGTGCTTCTGAGATCCCTCTCTGACACGGCTGGTGGCTGGAGGCCTCAGTTTCTCACCACGTGGACCTGTGCGTGCTTAGATGTCCTCAGGACATGACAGCTAGCTCTGCCCAGAGTCAGTGATCCAGGAGCAAGCAAGCAAGAGGGAAGCCACGAAGTCGTCTATGACCTAGTCTCAGAGCTGACAAAGCATCATTTTTGCCAGGTCCCCTGGTCACGTGGAACAACCCTGAAATGATACGGAAGCAGCTACACGAGAGCATGGATGCAGGAGGCAGGGCTCCATGGGGGCCATCCTGGAGACAGGCCAGCACACAGCCTGATGAGTTAACTTAGAATCTGAGCCCAGGAGCACTGTCTGAGGCCCCTGTGACAGCATCTTGTGATGTTTCTGCCACTTTTCATATGATCTTTTTCTGTTGTTTAGTCACTCAGTTGTACCCAACTCTTTGTGACCCTATGAACTGTAGTCCACCAGGGTCCCCTGTCCCTGGCATTTCCCAAGCAAGAATACTGCAGTGGGTTGCTATTTTCTTTTCTTTTCCAGACAATCTTTGCGATCGAACCCATGTTTCCTGCATTGGCAGGCAGATTCTTTACCAGTGAGCCACCCGGGAAGTAACAGCAAAATTTATGGGCACCATGAAACTGGGGGTCTTATATAATAACTGTTTCTACCAAATGAATGATGACTGAATGATGATGACTGACCAAGAGGATTTGTGTGAAAAGAGCCCACAGACATTCAGGCATCGCTGACACATGTTTATCTGCAGAGGGCACTTTGAAGTCACGTGGAGCTGGCAATTGTGGTCTTGAAAAAAAACAACACTGGCTTGCTTTCTTCCTTGGTTTGTTTACTCAGCTCCAAAAAGAGTACAGTAAGAGCTTCTTTGATTAAATTTTATGGAGATTTCAAAATTGGATGTGTAAGGCAAGTAGCAATTATTAATCAATTGATAAAAATAACTATTGTAAAGATTACTTCATAATTCATGATAGTGTAGTGGAACCATCTGAGTTGATAGATGTCTTTCAGTTTTTGGAAAGAAATTTATAGATTCATAAAAAATAAATCTCTCCCATTTTATAACCACATATAAATCTCTTCCTCATATAACTACATTTCAGGAAAAAAAAAAAAATCCATTACCCTGCAACTCTAACACAATCTCATCACCATCTTTCCTTCCAGCCTCTTTTTCTATGCAGTTTTCCCGTAACTGGAGTCAAGAATGTACATAAAAGTTTGCTTTTTGTTTCTTTCACTCTATGTCTTAATCCTGAAACTTCAGAGTTTTATACAGAAGTGGTTCAAGATGTGTCATACTTAGGGCAGTCAGCTGAGGGTGGAAGTGGGAGGTGAGAGTTGGGGGTGGGGGGAGAAGGGGAGGCATCCCGGATCAGTCAGTGCTCAAGAAGGCTATGTCAGGATCAGCTGAGGTTCCGAGGAGAAGTCCTGGAAGTTATAAAAGGCCGGTGAGGCAAAACAGCAGGAGGTACTGAGAGATACCGGAAGTTGTGGTCTAAGGGGGAAGTTAACTACCTAACCAATCTCTGATCCAATTCCTCTTCTATAAATCATAGATGTTACATGCACCTACCTTTATAGGGTTGCTGGTAGAAGGGTTAGTCAAATTAAAATGTGTCAAGTGCCCAGCATACGGGAAAGCTGTTATTACTAAAATGATTCCATGAATCAGGATCTAGGATTTACCCCAAAATGTTTAGTAGCCATTCTTAAGAGACCTCTTAAGCATACAGTTTATGCCCTAAAATAAACTAATTGATGACTAATTTCTATTGTATAATATAGGACAGTCCATCTGGACATGAGGTCAGTGTGGGACTGATCATTAATCAAAATCATTGATAACAAATACCAATGTCAAGAGAACTTCCCAGGTGGCACAGTGGTAAGGAATCCCCTGCCAATGCAGGAGACATAGGAGACGTGAGTTTGATCCCTGGGTGGGGAAGATCCCCTAGAACAGAAAGTGACAACCCACTCCACTATTCTTGCTTGAAGAATCCCACGGACAGAGGAACCTGGCAGGCGACAGTCCACGGGGTCACAAAGAGTCAGACACAACTGAGCATGTACACGCACGGCAATGCCAACACGGACCAGGAGAGCAACCTAAGCATCCCAGCACCAGGATGCTGCGAGGAGCATGAAGCCTGCAACCCCACCTCCGGGGGACAGCAGCTACTGGGCTCACCGCTCTGCAGGAGTGTCTACCAGGTTGCCAGGTGACTGCGAGGGAACATTTCCACCTTTCATCAGAGTGGATGTGCTATCCACAAAGCAAAGTGATGCCACAAGGACGTTTTTGGAAACCTCCACGCACATGAACTAACCAGTGTTTAGCTACCAGGGTTCCTAGCACAGGGAGAACAGTTGCACTTTCCCGCTTGTCCCCAACTGTTGAGGGTTACTTGATTTATATATTAAAATACAGTTAATGTAGGACTTCCCAGGTGGTGCAGTGGATAAGAATCCGCCTGCCAACGCAGAGGACATGGGTTTGATCCCAGGTCCGGGAAGATCCCACGTGCCTCAGAGCAACTAAGCCCGAAAGCCACAACGGAGGCCACAAGCTGCAACTCCTGAAGCCGGGCCACCCCAGACCCTGCGCCCTACCAGAGAAGCCCCACACTGAGACGCCCACGCACCTCAACAAACATCCAGTTAATTAAAACTACACACTGACTTCCCATCACTTCATCACAAATACAAGGGGAAAAAGTGGAAGCAGTGACGGATTTCCTCTTCTTGGGCACTAAAATCACTGTGGATAGTGACTGCAGCCATGAAATTAGAAGACTACTGCTCTTTGGAAGAAAAGCTACGACAGTGTGTTAAATACCAAAGACATCGCTTTGCTGACAAAGGTCCATAGAGTCAAAGCTATGGTTCTTCCAGTAGTCATGTACGGATGTGAGAGCTAGACCATAAAGAAGGCTGAGTGCTGAAGAATTGATGCTTTGGAACTGTGGTATTGGAGAAGATTCTTGACAGTCCCTAGGAAGGCAAGGAGATCAAACCAGTTGACTGTAAAGGAAATCAACCCTGAATACTCACTGGAAGGACCAATGCTGAAGCTCCAATACTTTGGCCACCTGACATGAATAGCCGACTCACTGGAAAAGACCTTGATGCTGGGAAAGACAGAAGGCAGAAGGAGAAGAGGGTGACAGAGGATGAGATGGTTGGATGGCATCACCGATGCAATGGACATGAACTTTAGCAAACTCCAGGAGTTGGTAAGGGACAGGGAAGCCTGGGCGTGCTGCAGCCCACGAGGTTGCAAAGAGTCAGATGCGACTTAGTGACTGAACAACACACGCTGACTGCAAAACATTTCAAGCAGTCTTACACCAGAGCCAAGAAACCCATTAACTTTATTCAGCCCAGCAGTTCTCATGCTGTTTGATCTGAAAGCTTTGTCTGCCTCATAAAATGTATTAACACCCTAGAAAGCACACTTTGGGGAAGGCTGCTCAGCTTTCAAAAAAGAAGACCCAAGCAAACCAATCAACAGAAACACACAGGAGGCTGCTACGGGGCCATGCCCGGGGCACCCAGAGCTGTCTCTGCGATGGTGCTGACGGACCTCTGCCACGTGCCATCACCGCGCCAGCAGCCAGGACACAGCAGCTAGCCCTGGGGCCTGGCCCTCTGTCTCTCCTACTGCTCAGCTCCCAGGGAAGAGATCTGAGTACCATGTTAGCACTTAAAAAGGCGACCTTCCCCCTGAATCCTTGGAAAACTTTTTTTTTTTTTTTTTACTTTTTCTCCAGCAATCACTTTGTGACAGAAGCTTTACAAGTATGTGAAAGATAAATATCTCCTCTTCCGATGAGGCCTGAATACACTTGGTGTTGCGGGAACCCTGTGAGTGGTGTTATGATGAATTATAATGACAACAGCCTATTTGCTCACTTGTTTCTCTTTATCTTCTTTACCCGTTTGTTAGCACAGAGAACAGGCAGTGGGCGCCTTAGATTCCTTGACTGTGGAACGAGCATAATAATGTTCATGTTACAGAATCTGTCAGTGAGAACTTTTTAAATATTAAAAAGGCAAATGTGTGTGAATTTCAAACAGTATCAGAGATGCAGCGGAACCCAATCAATGATAACCATTAGTATTCTTTCTACACTTCTTCTTGGAAGATGGAAAGAACAATGGATCCGAAGCGTGTACAATCACCAGAGCAAATCACAAAAATTGCAGTGCCTGTGGTTAGAGGACATTTCTTAAAGGGCTGGAAGGATTTTAGAAATGATCTTTTACTTACAGGTGAGAAACAGGGACACTGAGGCTGAGAAAAATCAAGCCAGTTACCCATGTTTTTCACAGGGGTGTAAATTCCTAAACCCCAAAACTCGGACTTCAAACTAAAAACACAAAACCTCACTGAAAAGTTTAAAACTGAACAAGACTCATCTCAAGTGAATGCATTAGTCACTCAGCCGTGTCTGATTCTTTTGCTACCCCATGGACCACAGCCCCGCCAGGCTCCTCTGTCCATAGGATTCTCCAGGCAAGAATATTGGAGCGGGTTGCCATGCCCTTCTCCAGGGGATCTTCCCGACCAGGGATTGAACCCGGGTCTCCTGCATGGCAGGCAGATCCTTTACGGTCTGAGCCACCAGGAAAGTGAAGATGCCCATAAATCTTCACTTCTCACAGCCCCAGGGATTCCGTACTTACACACATTTGCATGGTTAATAACACACTGGAACCTCCTGTATACTAAGTGACCTGCTGCAAAATGTCCCCAGTATTTTAAGGTCCTGTTTGCCTGTTTCACAGCCCACGGGTTTTCTCGGGCAGGCGTAGCAGGAATCGGGCAGCAAAGCGTCAGCCCAGCCCATCACTAGATGGCGCTCCACCCACTCCCGACGCATCTGGGGAAGCCAGGAAGGGACGGACAGCCCAGGTCGAGGAGTACAGAGACCTATCGTATCCTGGTTCTAGTTCAAATGTTCATACTGGGCCGCGAAAGCGGAATGAGTTCGATTTGCCATGATCATCCTTCGTGCTTACATCTAATTACACTGAACAAAAATAGAGCAAAGCTGGAGAAGTGGCTGCCGGCCCAGCACCTCTGGGCTCTACTGCAGCGGGGCGGGAGGATCCCGACACAATCCAAGCTCCAGATCCACCACTAGCTGAACCCTAAGTGAACACACTGCGGGGTTTTCTTTCTCAGAGAAGGAGACCGTCCATAATATCATTCTAGAGACAATGGGAGCTGAATGACAGAGCCAGTGAAAGACAGCCATTCTGGAAGAACTGAAATACTCTTGTGCTTAATGTTGGGCTAATAAAGGGAAAGGAAAGAGGATGAACAGTAGGTGGAAAGTAAAATCAGAAAGAAGAAAAATGAATGTTTCAGAACAACAGAGTGTGGTGAGCTGGAAAATGAGGTTTCTACAAGGACTCAGAGTTGCAAAATTTCAGACAGGGAAGGAACCTTATAAGGAAGCAGAATTGGGCCTGGGAACTAAAAAATTTCCCCCGAACTACACACATAATCCATAGCAGACAAGCACTGGACCTGTATTTGTGCTAAGCCAGCGCTCTTTCCAGGAAAACACGTGGCACGCCGCATGTCTGAATGAAAATGTTTCACAAAATCCAAGGAAAGCCATGCAGAGACACCCTTCCTTCCGTCTCCATGGGCAGTATGCACACACGTCCACTCTTCCAACAATATGGGAAACTGAAGGAAGTGATCTGAATCTTCAACCGCGGGCACAGCTGCTGCAGGCAACGTAGGACCCGAAAGGCTGAAATCCATGCTGTGCGTTCACACAGGAAACCCAACTGGAGTTGTTTGACCCTGTTTAATAATCAGTTACATGCTCACAAAAGAATGCCGGAGCAGAAACAGAAGGGAAAGAAAAACCACACACACACACAAACCCTTTTTCCTTATGAAGAAGAATCATTCCAAGAAGTTTAAAGATCCAGCTAGTTCATACTTTCACAGCAAATTTGGAATTCTGTGATACTACTGCCTTTGCCAGCCCAGGGTGATGGCATGACCAGGCAGTCACTGGGATCATTCAAATACATCAGAACCATATTTCACCTCAATCACACTTATATTTCAAGTGACAGTGTGTGCGTGTGCACTCAGCTGCACGTTCGTGTCCTACTCTTTGTGACTCCATGGACTATAGCCCCTCAGGCTCCTCTGCCCGTGGGATTTGTCCAGCAAGAATGCTGAGTGGGTTGCCATTTCCTGACAGTTATTTTGGACCTAAACACTTCTGATAATTATCAGATGTACTGTGGTTTGGTGGGAAATGCTGGGCAGACCTGTGATTCTGCCACCCACTTTAGGGCTGTGTGATATTGGGAAAGACACTTAACTCCTCTGAGCCTCTTTCTTCTATCAAAATGGGACTGAATAACTATGACCTCACAGGACAGGTCTGAAAAGAAGTGAGAACAGCCATCACACAACACAAAGGAGCATCCGGAAACACGAGCCTCCTTCCTTGAGTGCTGTTTTCTAATCCACACCATTGGTGTGGAGTTGGCCTCAACTAAAAAGAAAAGGGACTTCCTTGGTGACTTAGATGGTAAAGAATCTGCCCACAGTGTGGGAGACCTGGGTTCAATCCCTGGGTTCGACCCCTGGGTTGGAAAGATCTCCTGGAGAAGGGAATGGCAACCCACTCCAGTATTCTTGCCTGGAGAATTCCATGGACAAAGGAACCTGGTGGGCCACAGTCAGTGGGGTCACAAAGAGTCGGACACAACTGAGCGACTAACAGATAGGAGGTACATAGCAGGTATAAAGAGAAAAGTGAGAAGAAAATGCTTCATTTTCTTTGCAGCCACTGTTGAGTCCTTTTAAGCCTAATCTAGGCCAGGGGTTCTCCAAACATTTTGGTCTCAGAATCCCCTTAACACTTTTTTTTTTTTTTTAACCACTTACACTCACAAAAGAGGATTCTGAGGACCTTTTTTTTTAAAAAAAAAAAAAAAAACACGGGTTATCAGTATTTACCATGTTAGACATTAATACTGAGACATTTAAAAAATATTTATTTATCAAAAAGATAATCATGCATTACACGCTAACATAAATTATGATGCTTTTCCCAAACAAAAAAACGTTTAGTGAGAAGGGTGATGTCATTTACAAATCTCTTTAATGTCTTGCTTAATAGAAAACAGCTGGGTTCTCATAGCTTCTCTGCTTCTACATTTAGCCTGCTGTAATATCCTAGTTGAAGTTTATGAAGAAAAATCAGTCCCCAAGTGCAAGAGGAGTTTAATATGCTTTTTAAAGAAAGATAATTGTATATATTCTTTGATACAACTAAAAACACTAAAGTGCTCATTTCTTTCCAGTTAATTTTCAGTGTGGAATCTGCAACCTTGTCGATGAACTTCTAAAGCTCTCTTCTATGAAAGTCATTGATCTGTTTTGCTCTTTGAACAGTTGGTTTTCTCATGTGTTCTCACGTGTGATTTTTGTTAACATTTGGAAAATACTGACTCACTGAGCTATACAGATCACTCCAAATGCTGATCTATTTTATTACACAACATCAAAAATCCCATTATTAATATATCACCACCAATCTCATCAGAAGGCTTCTGTGACAGCTCAGTTGGTAAAGAATAAGCCTGCAATGCAGGAGGCTCCGGTTCGATTCCTGGGTTGGAAAGAGCTGCTGGAGAAGGGATAGGCTACCCACTCCAGTATTCTGGCCTGGAGAATTCCATGGACTGAATAGGTCACAAAGGGTCGCAAATAGTCGGACACGACTGAGCGACTTTCATTTCACAATCTCATCAGAAAAGTCTCTGTAAGGAAGCTGTTGAGCTGCCTGTGATGGACTCAAGTTTTCCATAATTCTAATTTTCTCTTCAAAATTAAAATTTTATCCCTGGCAACTGACAATGTCATTCATCGTTTCACTTGACAAGCTCACTTTATTCATTTTCAGCAGAATCCCTGAGAAATGCCCCAGTCTAAACAACTACTGTTTGTCTTTCATTGTCTAAAGTAAAAATGATGCTCCTTAACAAAGAAGAGCCAATTTATTTAGCTCAGAATTCAACTGCCAAGTAAATTTTTTAATTTTAACTTTTAAAAATTAAAATAAATTTTAAATTATTAATAAAATAAATTAAAAAAAATTTCCCCGAGAAAACCAACATATTTCACTTTTCAGAAATGTTATGTGTATTTCCCATTTGATCACGCAGACATGAAACAGACACGTACTCCAGGTTGAGATTTCATAAACTGAACAGCTTTCACTGATAGATTGAGGACATTCTTCAGTGAAGCTGGAACCTGTTTTGCTGCATATGGTCCTAGTTTGGTGCCTCTGCCCTGATTCATGCTGGACCTTCTCCCGCTTCAGCAACATCAGTGGAAATGTCACCACAGTGAAAGAGTCAACATCGAAACACTGTTTTGAAAATAGTTTTGACCTTACAGACTCCCTGAAAGTGTCTCAGAGATCGATGCCCTCCGGCCTCTGTGGACCACACTGTGATAACCTCTGCTCTAGCTCCCTCCCCTCACCCTGACACTCCTCTTTCCTTGGCTCTCCATCCCCCTCCTCCCCCGACCAGTGACCTCTGGCTGCTCTAAGTCCCCCTCTGGCTGCATTCAGCGAAATGCCCTATTTCCCCAAGTTCTCTGGTTTAGGGCTGACTATATCCTCTCTGTATATTGTCACCTTGCTTATTTATATGCAGAGTACATCATGCGAAATGCCGAACTGGATGAAGCACAAGCTGGATTCAATATTGCCAGGAGAAGTATCAACAACCTCAGAAATGCAGATGACACCACCCTTATGTCAGAAAGTGAAGAGGAACTATAGAGCCTCTTGATGAAAGTGAAAGAGGAGAGTGAAAAAAGCTGACGTGAAACTCAACATTCAAAAAACGAAGATCATGGCATCCGGTCCCATCACTTAATGGCAAATAGATGGGGAACAATGGAAAGAGTGAGAGACTTTATTTTGGGGGGCTCCAAAATCACTGCAGATGGTGACTGCAGCCATGAAATTAAAAGACACTTGCTTCTTGGAAGAAAAGCTATGACCAACCTAGACAGCATATTAAAAAGCAGAGACATTACTTTCCCAAGAAAGGTCTGTCTAGTCAAAGCTATGGTTTCTCCAGTAATCATGTATGGATGTGAGAGCTGGACCATAAAGAAAGCTGAGTGCCGAAGAATTGATGCTTTTGAACTGTGCTTTTGAACTGTGGTGTTGGAGAAGATTCTTGAGAGTCTCTTGGACTGCAAAGAGGTCAAACCAGTCAATCCTAAAGGAAATCAATCCTGAATATTCATTGAAAGGACTGATGTTGAAGCTGAAGCTTCAATACTTTGGCCACCTGATGCGAAGAGCTGACTCACTGGAAAAGACCCTGAGGCTGGGAAAGATTGAGGGCAGGAGGAGAAGGGGATGACAGAGGACGAGATGGTTGGATGGCATCACTAACTCAATGGACACGAGCTTGAGCAAACTCTGGGAGATGGTAAAGAACAGGGGAGCCTGGTGTGCTGCAGTCCATGGGGTCAAAAAGAGTCGGACACGACTGAACGACTCAACAACAACATCCTCTTTCTTCAAAAACAACAACAAAAATGATTCCATACTTATTACATGCCAAACACTGTTCTCAGCACTAAAAACACAGTCATCAAGAAGATTAGCAAAGTCCTTGATCTCATCATCCTTATACTTTAAAGGGAGAAGACAAGACAATAAACTTGCAAATACCATACAAGATAGTCTCCAAGACTCATGAGAAAAAAAAAAAAGAAAGAGAGAGAAACTGATGTAAGGGAGAGAGACAGGTGAGGTGGTAAGAGATGCTCAAAGGAGAGGTGTCACGTTTTTGCACCTGATTCATGGTAATTCCTGGGTAGAAATGGGAATAGGGGACATTCCCAGAAGACTGTCTGGGGCAGCACTGGAATACCTCCTGGAAAACTGGGAAGAGGAGGGGAGAGGGCACGGTGCTTGGTATTTGAAAGGTATTTGCCAGCTCGGGGGTGGTAAGGACTGGGCAGCTCTCAGTCCTCCAGGGGGAAAGCAAGGCACTGGGGAGAAGTGACCTAAGAAGGGCGGCTGGGACTTAGACAAGAAGCCACTCTCTCTGCCGCTCCACCAACGGCTGATGCGGCTGCTGAAGGACCAGGCGCCACCTGGCCTGCCTGGAAGCTGGTGGGAGGAGGGGACAAGGAGGGGACCGGCATTATTTAGACTATGATGCTTCCAATACCCTGGCTGCCAGACCCAACTCACAGTGACATCCACAACCTGTCACTTCTGCTCCCAAGTTATTACAAGAGTTCACTAATATTTTCCATCCAAACCAGTACGCACCTAAACTAAGACAGGAATAAACAAAAATAAAAAAAGAAATCACACGTAACTGGCAAGAATGGCTTGGAGGTTCCACTGCATGGAGGAAATCACGTCACACCCTTGAGAATTTTTCTCCAGAATTACTTCTTGGCTGGCTCTCCCCTGTGCTTTATCCCAACAGGACGACACTGTGGTTCATGCTGAAGGAACGTGTCCTCTGAAGGCGGGCTGCGTCTCTCAGGAAGTTTCTGGGGTTTTCTTTCACCGAACCCTTCTGCTCAGCCCTGGGAGGCATCCCTTCTTGCCTGTGGCTCAGCTTTTTGAACCTCCTTCCCCTACGATCCACCTCCTCTGACTGACTGCTCCTTCCTCCACGAGCCACTGTCGTGTTTCACAAGTCTCACACTTTTCCCATGAGTTACTGTAACCCCAACAAAGGTGTACTTTCTCTTTCCCTGGTCATTTCTCTGTAGCCACTTCCTGTCTTTCAGAAGCATACGCTGGCGAGGCCTAGGGTCTCTCCGCGGGATGCGGCACGGGACACAGATGGTATCTATGGAACTTGAAACACGCAAAACCTCCCTGAGCTAGAAACGCTCGTTCGAGGGCATCCACGCAACCCCCTCCACCCATTAAATCATGAACAACTCCCTCTACTTGTGAAAGTCGCTCAGTCGTATCTGACTCTTTGTGACCCGCCCTGAACCGTAGCCCACCAGACTCCTCTGTCCATAGGATTCTCCAGGCAAGAATACTGGAGTGGGTTGCCATGCCCTCCTCCAGAGGATCTACCCAACCCAGGAATGAGACGCAGGTCTCCCACATTGCAGGTGGATTCTTTACCATCTGAGCCACCAGGAAAACCCAAAAATACTGGAGTGGGTAGCCTATCCCTTCTCCAAAGAATCTTCTGACCCAGGAATCGAACTGGGGTCTCCTGCCTTGCAGGCAGATTCTTTACCAGCTGAGCTCTCTCTCCTTACGAAATCATAAAATTCTGTAGAGCAGGGACCTTTCCCTGTAGCCCCAATCTTTGCAGATTGCTGATGCTTTTATGGAAAGGATGTCAAAAAATGTGCCCTACTCAGCCACCCAGGGTTCTGCCTGCCGTTCCCAGAGGCAGCTGGTGGGGGAGGGGTGGTGATAAATAGGAGGGCGGTCTTTGTCTTATCTCTGTTCCCCAAAAGAGGACTTCTGCCGTAACCACCCCTTCCCCAGTGGTGTCACTTATCATACAGTCCCCTTCTGGGCTGGCTCTAAAATGTTTAAAGTCTATTTATACACCAACTTGACAGTCAGCAAAAACAAGACCGGGAGCTGACTGTGGCTCAGATCATGAACTCCTTATTGCAAAATGAGTTTGTAATTCAGACTTATTCGGACTCAAATTGAACAAAGTATGGAAAACCACTAAACCATTCAGGTATGACCTAAATCACATCCCTTAAGATTATACAGTGGAAGTGACAAATAGATTCAGGGGATTAGATTTGGTACACAGAATGCCTGAGGAACTATGGATGGAGGTTTGCAACACTGTATAGGAGGCGGTAATCAAAATCATCCCCAAGAAGAAGAAATGCAAAAAGGTAATGGTCGTCTGAGGAGGCCTTTACAAATAGCTGAGAAAAGAAAAGAAGTGAAAGGCAAAGGAGAAAAACAAAGATATATCCATCTGAATGCAGAGTTCAGAACAATAACAAGGAGAGATAAGAAAGCCTTCCTAAGTAATCAATGCAAAGAAATAGAGGAAAACAATAGAATGAGAAAGACTAGAGATCTCTTCAGGAAAATTAGAGATACCAAGGGAACATTTCATGCAAAGATGGGCACAATAAAGGACAGAAATGGTATGGACCTAACAGAAAGTGAAAGTGAAAGTCACTCAGTCGTGTCTGACTCTTTGCAACACCATGGACTATATAATCCACGGAATTCTCCAGGCCAGAATACTGGAGTCGGTAGCCTTTCCCTTCTCCAGGGGATCTTCCCAACCCAGGGATCAAACCCAGGTCTCCTGCATTGCAGGCAGATTCTTTACCAGCTGAGACACAAGGGAAGCATTTTATGCAAAGATGGGCACAATAAAGGACAGAAATGATAGGGACCTAACAGAAGCAGAAGATATTAAGAAAAGGTGGCAAGAATACACAGAAGAACTATACAAAAAAGATCTTCATGACCCAGATAACCACAATGGTGTGATCATTCACCCAGAGCCAGACATCCTGGAATGTGAAGTCAAGTGGGCCTTAGGAAGCATCACTATGAACAAAGCTAGTGGAGGTGATGATGGAATTCCAGTTGAGCTATTTCAAATCCTGAAAGATGATGCTGTGAAAGTGCTGCACTCAATAGGCCAGTAAATCTGGAAAACTCAGCAGTGGCCACAGGACTAGAAAAGGTCAGTTTCATTCCAATGCCAAGGAAAGGCAATGCCAAAGAATGCTCAAACTACTGCACAATTGCACTCATCTTACACGCTAGCAAAACAATGCTCAAAATTCTCCAATCCAGGCTTCAACAGTATGTGAACTGAGAACTTTCAGATGTTCAAGGTGGATTTCAAAAAGGCAGAGGAACCAGAGATCAAATTGCCAACATCTGTTGGCTCATAGAAAAAGAAAGAGAATTCCAGAAAAACATCTACTTCTTTGACTATGCTAAAGCCTTTGACTGTGTGGATCACAAAAAAACTGTGGAAAATTCTTAAAGAGATGAGAATACCCGAACACCTTACTTGCCTCCTGAGAAACCTGTATGTGGGTCAAGAAGCAACAGTTAAAACCGGACATGGGACAACAGACTGGTTCCAAATTGGGAAAGGAGTACATCAAGGCTGTATATTGTCACCCTGCTTATTTAACTTATATGCAGAGTACATCATGCAAAATGCCATACTGGATGAAGCACAAGCTGGAATCAAGATTGCTGGGAGAAATATCAATAACCTCAGATATGCAGATGACACCACCCTTATGGCAGAAAGTAAAGAGGAACTAAAGAGCCTCTTGATTAAAGTGAAAGATGAGTGTGAAAAAACTGACTTAAAACTCAACATTCAAAAAATGAAGATCAAGGCATCCGGTCGCATCACTTAATGGCAAGTAGATGGGGAAACAATGGGAACAGTGACAGACTTTATTTCTTGGGGCTTCAAAATCACTGCAGATGGTGACTGCAGCCATGAAATTAAAAGACTCTTACTCCTTGGAAGAAAAGCTATGACCAACCTAGACAGCATATTAAAAAGCAGAGACATTACTTTGCCAACCAAGGTCCTTATAGTCAAAGCTATGGTTTTTCTAGTAGTCATGTATGGATGTGAGACTTGGATCATAAAGAAAGCTGAGCAGTGGAGAACTGCTGCTTTTGAATTATGGTGCTGGAGAAGACTCTTGAGAATTCCTTGGACTTCAAGGAGATCAAACCAGTCAATCCTAAAGGAAATCAGTCCTGAATATTCATTGGAAGGACTGATGCTAAAGCTGAAGCTCCAATACTTTGGCCACCTGATGTGAAGAGCTGACTCACTGGAAAAGACCCTGATGCTGAGAAAGATTGAAGGCAGAAGGAAAAGGGGATGACAGAGGATGAGATGGTTGGATGGCATCACCAATTCGATGGACATGAGCATGAGCAAGCTCCGGAAGTTGGTGATGGACAGGGAGGCCTGGTGTGCTGCAGTCCATGGTTCACAAAGAGTTGGACACAACTGAGCAACTAAACTGAAGTGACTTCAGCAGCCCTCCAGGACCTCATCACCAGCATGGTAAGAATCAGATACATGAAAGGCTTCGTCTAACATTTCTCACTTTCAACATCCTTTTGCTTGAATCATCACAACTTCATCACTTCTCTCCCGTTTCCTTTCTCACCTCTGACATGTGTCTTGGCTACATTTTATCTCCCCAAAACAAACTGCTGTAGAAACGTTAACAAGTTAGTCCCACATGTCTATTGCAGGGACATTTTTCACATTTCCAAATCCCATGAATCACTAAGAGCTTTCACAGGGGCCCTGGGGAACACGGCAGGGAAACAGCATGTTTTAATAAGGTTAAGGTAAGTCGGTATCACAAGGGAGCCAGTAGGTTTTCACAGCTGCAGAACCTAGTTCTATTCCACCAGATAGAACTCTAAGTAATAACATGAGTCATCAGCTTTGCCTGCCGATTGACTGGATTAGGAAGGGGGTAGGCGGAAGCCATGACAGCGTGGGTGGTGGCCAAAGGTCAGGGAAGCCAGCCGGAAATCACAGAGAAAAGCAAAGTTCCGGAAGAGCTGCTTTTCCTTCATCCATTCTTCTGAAAACCCTACACTTTATAGCAAATTCACACCCTGAAAAGGGAACCTAGGGAGATGGGGGTACATCCTAGTTGGCCACTTTATCCCACTTCATCCCAGATTCTTAGCTTTATATCCACCTTCAAACCATACCTCCAGCTCTTTGGGTTCTGCAAACATCTGATTTGCCTCTTAGCTTCTTGAAGTGGAGCCTGCTTCCTGTCCCATTGAGGCTGCTCAATCCCTCACTTTGAGCGTCTCCTTATAGTCCTTGAGAATCCCAAGAAAGCACTGGCTCCATCACCCCTGGCTGAACCAGTGGTCAGTGGTAAGCCTGGGAGAGCCTGCACTCAAGGATCTGATCAAAAACACACTCTTGGGATTTCTCTGGTGGTTCAGTGGTTGGGAGTCTGCCTTCCAAAGTGGCGACGAGGATTCGGTCCCTGGTCGGGTAGATGCGAAACCACATGCTGTTGGACAATTAAGCCCTTGTGTGCCGCAACTAGGACCCGACACAGCCAAATAAACACACAAATAGGAAAGGAAGAAAAAACACGTTCTTGCTTAAAATCAATATTAGAAACTAAAAATATAGTTACCCTATGATCCAGCAATTCTGCTACTAGGCATATATCTGGAAAAGATGAAAATTAACTAGAAAAGTTACATGCACCCCAATGTTCAAAGCAGTACTATTCACAACAGCCAAGACATGGAAGTAACCTAAATGTCCATGGACAGACGAAGGGATAAAGAAGTGGTGCATACATACACCTGAATGATAGTCAGCCATACAAAGGAATAAAATAATGCCATTGGCAGCAACATGAATGGACCTAGAGATTATCCCCTGAAGTGAAGCCAGAGAGATAGAGACAAATATCATATTATTTACATTTAGAATCTAAAAAAAAAAAAAAAAGATACAAATGAGTTTATTTATAAAACAGAAGCCAACTCAAAGATTTTGGGAAAAAAAAAAAAAAAACTTATGGTAACCAAAGGGAAAAGTGACAGAGGAGGGATAAATTAGGAGTTTGGGATTAACAGATGCACACTACGACATAATGGGCTTCCCAGGTGGCACAGTAGTAAAGAATCTGCCAACACAGGAGACGTGGGTTTGATCCTTAAGTCAGAAAGATACCCTGGAGTGGGAAATGGCAACCCATTTTCCTTGCCTGGAAAATCCCATGGACAGCAGAGCCTGGCGGGCTGCAGTGCATGGTGTTGCAAAGATTCAGACACAACTGCGTGACTGAGCACACGTGCACTACTACATATTATAAAGTAAAGTGCAGGAAACTTCATTCAGTATCTTATAATAACCTATAATGGAAAAGAACCTAAAAAAGAATATATACACACATACATACATGGAAAACACCAGGAACCCCTGGTGGCTCAGATGGTAAAGAGTCTGCCTGCAGTGTGGGAGACCTGGGTTTGATCCCTAGGTAAGGAAGATCCCCTGGAGAAGGAAATGGCAACCCACTTCAGTGTTCTTGCCTGAATTCCATGGACGGAGGAGCCTAGCGGGCTACAGTCCATGGAGCTGCAAAGAGTCAGACGTGACTGAGTGACTAACACAACATACATATAAATGAATTATTTTGCTGTACACCTGAGACTAACACAACAATCAACTGCATGTCAGTAACATTTTTACATTAAGTGAATAAAATGAAAGTTGTGTTTTCTGCCCAAATCTTAACTCTTCAAATATTTTAAGTTTTTCACCATAATTAAGCTCATAGAGAAGAGAAATAAAAGGAGCTGAAATCCTAACCTATGTAGATTTTCCATTATGTAATACCTGCTCATTTCTTTTTAGATGAAAATTTATCCTGTTTTGTAGGGCTTCCCTGGTGGCTCAGACGGTAAAGAATCTGCCTACAATGCAGGAGACCTGGGTTCAATCCCTGGGTCAGAAAGATCTCCTGGAGGAGGGCATGGCAACCTACTTTAGTATTCTTGTCTGGAGAATCCCTGTGGACAGGGGAGCCTGGCAGGCTACAGTCCATGGGGTTGCAAAGAGTTGGACACAATTGAACAACTAACACTTTCTCCTATTTTGTAACCTTCCACCTAAGGCCTGGATGGAAGGTAGTAAGCACTGATAATGTTAAATTTTAAAAAGTTGAGGTTCAGAGTTCAGTTATTTTTCTTTGTCTCTGCACAGTCAGAGAACAACATATGCAATCAACTTCCATATGCACGCTCCGTGAATGTATTAATACATTATTTACTAAAGCCAGAGAGCACTCTGGCCATTGCTGTTGAGGAAGCAGAAACTCTCCTCAGCTAAATTCCCAGAATATAGAACGTGAGTGTGCAGGAGAAGCTTGACAAACATGTGACATTCACACTTGGGGGATGACAAATGGATGTCTTCAGCCATGCCATAGAAAACTGGTGTTCCTATAGCAGCGTAGTGCTTTATGTTTCTCACATACATATACACATATGTATACGTGTTAGGTGCTTAAGTCGTGTCCGACTCTGTGTGACCCCATGAACTATAGTTCGCCAAGCTCCTCTGTCCATGGAATTCTCCAGGAAAGAATACTGCAATGGGTTGCCAGGCTCTTTTCCAGGGGATCTTCCCGACCCAAGGATCGAACATGGGTCTCCTGTATTGCAGGTAGACTCTTTAGCATCTGAGCCACCAGGAAAGTCCTATGTTTTTCAAGGCAGATGATGATCTCCTGAATGGAAGGAACTTCATCTATTTACTCTGAATACCCTAGAGAAGTGCCTCATCTGTGGCATTCAATAACTGTTTGGGAAATAGAACAGCTACCCTCTCACTTTATACTTCGTGCGTGCACGCTCAGTCGTGTACAACTCTTTGCAGCCCCATGAACTATAGCTTGCCAGGCTCCTCCGTCCATGGGATTTTACAGGCAATACTGGAGTTGCCATTTCCTACTCCAGGGGACCTTCCTGACCCAGGGATTGAAACTGTATCTCTTACATCTCCTGCACTGGCAGGCAGATTCTTTATCACCATGCCACCTGGGAAGCTCCACTTTATACTTTCCCCATCTTTATATATTTTCCTGAGCCCCTACTCAGACGCAGCATCCAAGGTATTGATTTCCTTGGCCTGCTTCAACTCAAGGTTCAAGCAGATGAAACCAATACACAGGAGACCCAAGCACCATGGCAAGTCCTGCTTGGAATCCCTACATCAAACACAAAGTTCTTTCAGGGGATGTTCCATGGGGAGAAACAGACAAATACTTTAGTTCAGTTCTGATAACACACAGGTCTATTTCTGTTTCCTGTCTGACTGCAGGCATAGGAGGACTTTTGACACAAGGAAGGCAATTTGTTTTAGAAATGTTTTCTTTCATTTATGGTTTTGTTTGTTTTGTTTTCTGAACTTTCAGCTCACTGACTGGGCCAAATAATTAAATCATGAATCTGGCACTTCAGGCATGTAGATTACATCTTTTTTAAAGTTGCTTTTACATGTGGCATTTATTTGAAACAAATTTACAGGCAAGAATAAAACGCTGGATTTATTGCCAATAGAACTGGACTCTTTTGAAACCCTAGACATCATGTAATTCATTTCTACAGTGCGTATTGAGTGTGTGCATGCTAAGTCACTTCAGTTGTGTCCAGCTCTTTGAGACCCTATGGACTGTAAACTTCCAGGCTCCTCTGTCCATGGGATTTCCCAGGCAAAATACTGGAGTGGGTTGCCATGCCCGCCTCTAGGGGATCTTCCCAACCCAGGGATCGAACTCATGTCTCTTATGTCTCCTGTATTGGCAAGTGAATTCTTTACCACTAGCGCCATCTGGTGGAGAAGGAAATGGCAACCCACTCCAGTATTCTCACCTGGAGAATCCCCAGGACGGAGGAGCCTCTTGGGCTGCACTCTATGGGGTCGCTCAGAGTCGGACACGACTGAAGCGACTTAGCAACAGCAGCAGCAGCCCTAAGTAACATGGCTTCCTAAGAAGCAAACAGACTGGTACATGGGGAATAAAGGGATGTGGGCCCTTACTGTTCGGGAGAGGAAAATTTGTTTGTTTGTTTGTTTTTAGCAAATAACATTTAAGCTGAGATCTAAAGAGTAAGGAGCCAGCTGTGTGAAGCTCAATTTTCAGACTTAGTGATGGATAAGATGAAGGAGGGGGAGTGTGAAGGAGAGGGAGAAACCACGCAGGACTCCCAGGCATCTGCTTTGTGCACCTGGCTTGGTGTGCTAATGTTCGTTCCCAGAGACCGAAAAAAGGGAGAAGGAGAGGATTACAGGAAAAGTCAAAAGGTATGTTCTGGGTTTGCCATGTGTGTGCCGACTATGAGAATTCCCAAGGGAGCTGTCAAATACATACAGACGTGTCAGGATCCTGGCTGGAAACCAGGGTTATGTGAGCAGAGTTTAATAAAAGGATTAAGCCAAAAGGATCATTTGTGTTTTTTTCCATAGGATGTCTCTAGTAGCACTTAGTTGTCTTTAACTTCATTTAAAACAATTTTGTTAGATTGTCTTGTGATAGCTGTCATATAAGTATGCATTAAAAACAAAAACTTATCAAAACTGATGAATTTCCGTGTAGCCATTTCAATATTGGAAATGAAAAAAAAGCAACATTTTCGGCATATTATGCTTCATTATTTCAAGAAACATAAAAATTCATAATCTTCCATCAGGCTACTGCAAGACCACATGTATCTTTGATGACCAGGCAAAAACTGTTACAGCCTGGCTGGGAAGTCCCGATTCATCTGCCACAGTCACCAGACACTGCACTTTCAAATGTCCATTTATTTTGCTCTTTATAAAATTATCTTATTGGAAAAGATTTCAATTCCCCAGAAGACTGTAAAGGGACCTGGAATAGGCCTTTGCTCAAAAAGATAGAAAGTCTTGGGAAGATGGGATTATGAAGTTGCCTGAAATATGGCAAAAGATAGTAGAACCAAAAGGTGACTATGTTGTTCAATAAAATTCTTGGTGAAAATGAAAAACGTGTCTTTCATTTTTATTGAAAAACCAAAGGAACTTTTTGGCCAATCTAACACAAAAGTGTGAGCAGAGTTTGCCGTGCTCAGTCACTCAGTCGTGTCCGACTCTTTGCGATTCCACAGACTGTAGCCCACCAGGCTTCTCGGTCCATGGAATTCTCCAGGCAAAAATACTGGAGAATATTGCCATTTCCTACTGCCATTTCCTACTCTAAGGGAGCAGAGTTTCGGACAAGCAAAGAGAGCTGATGTGGTTACCCTGAAACTAGTAACCGCAGCTAGGCCTGAAGGAGCAAGTGAATGGGGCAGTAACTGGTAGACAGAGAGCTGGCTAGATGGAGAGGCTCTTGTGGTAGGAGCCGCGGCCCTTAGGAGGGAGATCCAGTCTAAGGTGAACCACAAACAGGCGGCTGGGTACTAAATTTATTGACCTCACTCTCTTCCTGCCTTTCAACTTTCTGCTGGAAACTTCTCCTGGCCAAGCCCACAGGAAGCGAGAGATTTTGTCCACGTGGCCCACAAAGGTCAAAGTACCAAGGGCAGAGGGGAGGGTCAACAAGAGTAGAGAGTGAATCAAGGACACACAAGGCAGCTGGATACACTGAGCTCCAAAAAGACGGATGGGCCAGTTGGAAATGATTGGTGTACGGTCTGGAATCAAAGCTTTGGAATCAAAGTTATGGATGCAGAGAGAAAGAAGAAAAGGGACCAAGCACTAAAGCACTCCGACGTTAAGAGCTTAGCTAGACAGTAAAGAGGAACTTGCAAAGACTGAAAGGACTGGCCAGAGACCTAGGAGAGAAAATAAGAGCGTGGTGTTCCACAAGCAAAACCAGGAGACGGTTTCAAGAGGAAGAACAGTCAGCTGACTCCCCGAGTCAAACGCTCCTGGGAGGCTGAGGAGCAGAAATGTGCCTTTTGAATCTGGCAGTGTCATTCAACAAGTCTGTTAGTACCGTGCTCATGGGTGTCTAGACTGAGGACACCCCAATCTAGACAGGAAAGCAGATACCATATTGTGGGACGACCACTCACAGAAACAGGAACAAGTGCCTTTGCGAGCAGAGTGGGTACTGCAAAGTTTCCTAAGGATAGGGCTTCCCTGGTGGTCCGGTGTCTGAGACTCTGCACTCTCAGTGCAGGGGCTCTGGGTTCTATTCCTGGTCAGGGACCCACACCCATATCCACAGCTAAGACCCAGAACAGCCAATTAAATAAATAAAATTTCTTTTAAAGTTTCCCAAAATTCTCCAAGCCAGGCTTCAGCAATATGTGAACCGTGAACTTCCTGATGTTCAAGCTGGTTTTAGAAAAGGCAGGGGAACCAGAGATCAAATTGCCAACATTCACTGGATCATGGAAAAAGCAAGAGAGTTCCAGAAAAACATCTATTTCTGCTTTATTGACTATGCCAAAGCCTTTGTGTGGATCACAATAAACTGTGGAAAATTCTGAAAGAGATGGGAATACCAGACCACCTGATCTGCCTCTTGAGAAATCTGTATGCAGGTCAGGAAGCAACAGTTAGAACTGGAAATGGAACAACAGACTGGTTCCAAATAGGAAAAGGGGTTCGTCAAGGCTGTATATTGTCACCCTGCTTATTTAACTTATATGCAGAGTACATCATGAGAAATGCTGGACTGGAAGAAACACAAGCTGGAATCAAGATTGCTGGGAGAAATATCAATAACCTCAGATATGCAGATGATACCACCCTTAGGGCAGAAAGTGAAGAGGAACTCAAAAGCCTCTTGATGAAAGTGAAAGTGGAGAGTGAAAAAGTTGGCTTAAAGCTCAACATTTAGAAAACGAAGATCATGGCATCCAGTCCCATCACTTCATGGGAAATAGATGGGGAAACAGTGGAAACAGTGTCAGACTTTATTTTTGGGGGCTCCAAAATCACTGCAGATGGTGACTGCAGCCATGAAATTAAAAGACGCTTACTCCTTGGAAGGAAAGTTATGACCAACCTAGATAGCATGTTCAAAAGCAGAGACATTACTTTGCCAACAAAGGTTTGTCTAGTCAAGGCTGTGGTTTTTCCTGTGGTCATGTATGGATGTGAGAGTTGGACTGTGAAGAAGGCTGAGCGCCGAAGAATTGATGCCTTTGAACTGTGGTGTTGGAGAAGATTCTTGAGAGTCCCTTGGACTGCAAGGAGATCCAACCAGTCCATTCTGAAGGAGATCAGCCCTGGGATTTCTTTGGAAGGAATGATGCTAAAGCTGAAACTCCAGTACTTTGACCACCTCATGCGAAGAGTTGACTCACTGGAAAAGACTCTGATGCTGGGAGGGATTGGGGGCAAGAGGAGAGGGATTGGGGGCAAGAGGAGAAGGGGACGACAAAGGATGAGATGGCTGGATGGCATCACTGACTCAATGGATGTGAGTTTGGGTGAACTCCGCGAGTTGGCGATGGACAGGGAGGCCTGGCGTGCTGCGATTCATGGGGTCGCAAAGAGTCGGACACGACTGAGTGACTGATCTGATCTGATCTGATCTGAAGGACACTAAATTGATGCATGGAATGTAAATTCTTTGAAATAAATAATGCCAGTCCTAAAAAAAAAATAAATAAAAAAGCCTTGCATTTAAAAAAGAGAGAAGGAAATGAAATTTAGAAAAGTAAGCAACTTGGCATTATAACTTGCCTCAGTACCCAGTTGGGAGGATCCCAACAACCTAAATACTATCTTGATTTCAGACTTTCTTGGTTAGATCTTCAGAAGATAAACCTATGACCTATGCTTTATTCATGTGAAAATGTTATTTATTTAAAATTTTCCATGAAAGTAATATATTTATCCCAGAAATTTTCAACAATAAACATAACATAAAGAAGAAAATTAAACTTATTAATGCTAAAATTAAATCCATACTACTAACTTTTTAGTGTTTTTTTTCCATTTTTTCCCTAAGTTCATGTATGTTTATATAAACATATGTTTATATATTTCTCTTTAAAAAATGTTTTATACATAATCAGTAGCATGAAAAGGCAGCCACAGAATGGGATAAAATATTTGCACCTGATAAGGGGCTAATATCCAGAATATATAAAGAACTCCTACAACTCAACAATAATAAAAACAAAATAAAAATGGGCAAAGACTTGAATAGACATTTCTCCAAAGAAGACAAACAAATGGTCAGTAAACATTTGAAAAGATGCTCAACACCACTAATCGTTAGGGCAATGTGAATCAAAACCACAATGAGGGGAGCGGAAGACGGCAGAGAGTAAGATGGGGAGATGGACTGCCTCCCCACAAATACATTAAAAACTCCTTAAAATATGAAGCCACTCCTACAGAGCAACTTCTAAACCAGAGCAGAAGATCCCAGGCCTCCAAAAAGGCAAGCTAATCTCTCTGGAACAAGAAATCAAACCAATACTGTAAAGCAATTACTTTTCAATTAAAAAAAAATAAATTTTTAAAAACTACAATGACATACCATCTCACACCCACTAGGGTGGCTACCGTTATCTAAAAAAACCAGAAATAACAGGTGTTTCCAAAGATGAGACATTAGAACACTTGTGCATTAGTGATGCGAATATAAAATGGCACAGCCTCTATGGAAAAAGTATGGCAGTTCCTCAAAAAACTAAAAACAGAATTATAACCCAGAGTCTCGAAGAGATCTTCGCACACCTACGTTCATTAGTCATAACAGCCAAATCACAAGGTCAACACAAGTACCACCAACAGACAAATGGATGAACAAAGCATGATACATAGATATAATGGAATATTATTTAGCCCTGAGTAGGAATGAAATTCTGACACATGCTATAATGTGGGTGAACCTCGAGGACATAAAGCTTAGTGAAATGAGCAGTCACAAAAATACAAATACTGAATGATTCCATTTATACGAGGTATCAAAATTCATAAAGACAGAAAGTAGAATGCTTGTTGCCAGGGACTGAGGGCAGAAAGAAAAGTGGGGAGGGAGCAATGCTGCTGAACAGTAGGGAGTTTTAGTTTTGCAAGATTAAAAAAAAAAAAAATGTTCTGGAGATTGGCTGCAGAACAATGTGAATGCACTTACTCCTACCGAACCGTGCCCTTTTTAAGATGATAGATTTTACCACAATTGAAAATTAAAATTAAAAACATTTTATAATTTTACTTCATTTAAAAATATCTGCTGAACATCTTTTCATATTAGTTGAACATTTTTGGTATTATCTTAGCGGTTCTGGAAAAGCCTATTTTATTGTTCCATACCTTATTTAACCAAATTACTGGTTTTTTTCAAATTCACATTTTCTACAAAACTCAAACATTATAAACAAACTGCAATGGACAGTGTTCAGCTACTTTTTGGACTCGCATGAATTATTTCCCTAGAATAAATTCCTAGAATGGAATTGCTGGGTCAGAAGAGAGTGGGACTGTGTCAAGGGTGAGACTGGGGTGGGAAATGCAATATGAAAACCAATCAACAGAGACCTGAAGTGGGGTGTGGCATAAATTAAGTGTTACATAAATGTTTCTGATTAGAAAAAGGGACTGTAACTTACTCACTCATTTATTCCTTATCTAAAATGTACCGAGACTCCGCCATGCACCACTGTTCTAGACACTGTGATACCACGTTGCCGCATGAGATGCTCTCTTATCCCTCAAGGAATTTAAAGACTAGGGAAGACAGAAACAAAGAAACCACCAGCTTCAGTGTGGTGTGGTAGATGAGGAAAGGGAGAGGTGCCACAGAGCTAACGGAAGCCGGGGAGGAGGCTCAGGAGTCGGGGCAGCTTCTCCATGGGACTAACTGTGCATCAGTGGGCTGAAATTTGAGGGACAAGTCCGAGTCACTCAGACTTAGAGAGTGGATAACCCCATGGTATAGTGCACCTCCAAGATGGCACCCAGTGATCCCGACCTCCTGGATCAGGGCCGTTCTGAGTGCCCAATAGAGAAGACAAGTGTGTGAACTCTGAGACTAGGTTATAAAAAGCACTGCAGTGTCCTTCGTGCTCTGCTGGACTGTCTGCTCTAGAGGGGGTCAATGTTCGGGCCATTCGAGCAGCCCTGTGAAGAGGCCCAAGTGAAGAGGCACCCAGGCCTCTGACCAAGAGCAAGTGCAACTCACCAGTCAGGTGAACGAGCCATCTTAGCAGCGGATCCCCCAGCCCAGTGGTGGCTGCAACCCTGGCCAATGTCTTGTCGGCAGCCTCGTGAGGGAACCTAAGGCGGAACGGAAAGTCATGTAAGTGATCACTGGTTCCATGAGCCACGGAAAAGTTTTGGTGGATTTGCTTCTCAGCAATAGTTAGTTTAACATACTACATCTAAAATTTCTAACAATGGGAGATATTTGGGGTGACCCCAGAGAAGGTTACATGTGGGGGACCAGCAGGAGATGGAGAGGAAAGCAGCGGCCAGATGATCCTCGGCCGTGGTACACTCTGCCGCCCCTCCCTCCCCCGGCCGATGGACCCCGTCTTGTTCACGTGTTGGGTGGCATCTGGAGGAGGTCACACTGGGAGGACGTGCGTGTAAAGGACAGTGAGTCAAGGGGAAACCCTCAAGGGTGAGCAGAGGCAGAATGCTCTGCTCAGCCACCCACGAAAGAGGGGCCACTGAAATAGGAAAGAGGAGGAGAAAGAGGAACTCCAAAAGTCAGAGTTTCAAAAAAGAGGGAGCGCTTAATGCTGTCAAAGGTAACAAATCTAATTAAGGGGACTTCCCTGGTGGTCCAGTGGTTAAGACACCACTCTCGTATTGCAGGGGGCACGGGTTTGATCCCTGGTTGGGGAACTAAGATCCCTGCACTAAGATCCTACATACCACTGCATGAGGCGAGGGCAAAAAAAAAAAAATTAAAGGGGAAAAAAAAAGGAAATCTACCAAGGCCTGGAAATGGGCACCGGAAGGGTCACCCTTTGCGTTCTTGGTTAGGACCGTCAAAATGCTGGGTCTGACCCGAACACCAACAGTCCTTCAGTGGCTCATGTAACACCTGTCACTCCTCTGTTCCTCTGTCCCCTCCCACCTTCTCTTTTGGGCTTCCCTGGTGGCTCAGAGGGTAAAGCCTCTGCCTGCAGTGCGGGAGACCCAGCTTCAATCCCTGGGTTGGGAAGATCCCCTGGAGAAGGAAACGGCAACCCACTCCAGTACTCTTGCCTGGAAAATCCCATGGACGAAGCCTGGTAGGCTACAGTCCACCGGGGTCCCAAAGAGTCCAATAGGACTGAGCGACTTCAACCTCACCTTCTCTTTTCTTCTCTTCCCGTTGGCCACCTGGCCTCTTCCTTGCTCCCACCTCAGGTGTCTATGCTTTCTGCCTCTCAACGCGTAGAAGTTTCCTCATTAAGGTCCACACTGCTCCTTCCTTCCCCACAAGCTGATGCCCATCGCCTTCTGAGTGTGACCTCCAATGGGTCCTGCAGTTGAAACTCCCATCCCCACAGACACACCTTCTCTTCCGTCCTCTGCTCTCTTGCTCTCCCTACTGATCACTCTACAGGCCACATCTTTTACCTGGTCTTGCCTTTTGCATCTCCCCTTCTGTGTTGTTGGGTGTTGTCATTATAGACATGCCTGAACTGGCTAAGCCTGCTCCTGCCCCTAAAAAGGGCTCTAAAAAAGCTGTGACCAAGGCCCAGGAGAAGGACGGCAAGAAGTGCAAGCGCAGCCGCAAAGAGAGCTACTCTGTGTACGTGTACAAGATGCTGAAGCAAGTCCATCCTGACACCGGCATCTCGTCCAAGGCCGTGGGAATCATGAACTCCTCGTCAACGACATTTTCGAGCGCATCGCTGGCGAGGCATCACGCCTGGCGCATTACAACAAGCGCTCGACTATCACATCCAGAGAGATCCAGACCGCCATGCACTTGCTGCTACCTGGGGGGCTGGCCAAGCACGCCGTGTCCGAGGGCACTAAGGCTGTCACCAAGTATACCAGCTCCAAGTAAATATAATATGCCTTGCCACTGTTAACGGAGAAGGCAATGGCACCCCACTCCAGTACTCTTGCCTGGAAAATCCCATGGACGGAGGGCCTGGTGGGCTGTAGTCCATGGGGTTACTAAGAGTCCGACACGTCTGAGCAACTTCACTTCACTTCACTCACTTCTCTAGGGTGTCAGCTTCAGCAGTTTGAACTCTATCCCCAAAATGGAGGACTCAAGTGTTCTCCAAACACGAGTTAAACGCTGCAAAAATAAGGCACAATTCCTGTTTTCAGGACTTGTGACTTCCAATCACAGGGTGACAGCTGCTACATCTGAAGCATGCAAAAGCACTAAGAGGTCTCCAAGGAATGAGGGAGGAAGCAACTTTGGAGCAGAGAATACAGGAACAGGAGAGGGGCATCACACTCCGATGTGATGTGTCAGGACCGTGGGGGTGGGGGTGGAGACCGGGACCGGTTGAAGGCAGACTGTGAAAGGTCTGGCGGAGCGCACACTCAAGAGCCTTTAACCTATAGGCCAGAGACTTTCAAACTGTCCCCTGCGAAGTCTCAGGGCCTCACACCTGCCAGGCCACTGGCCGACGGCAGTCAGGCAGGATGGAAAGTGGTGTTCTAGCCTCCATTGGTTTACATATCATGCTTCTGATGAGTCCTTCTCCTGGAGGCTCCAGTCCCGCCCACCAGCATTTTGAAAACCATCTCGGCCAGTAATGAAACCTGTGGCCTTAAAAGAAACACCAAGTCCAAGGAGAATCAATCATTTCCTTTGGCCGACACAGGAGGGCAGGCCAGGCTTGGGGGCGGAGGGGCGGTGAGGTGGGTTAAGAATATGCAGGTGTTCTTGGTCAGCTTTGGCAGCAGTGGGTGCAGAAACCAAACCTGGGCTCTAAGCAGGGCTAGAGCCGTATCAAGGCTCGGCCCGAGAGCACAGCGGCCTTCCATGCGTGTAACTAACAAATCCGGCATCCTGCGGCGCACCTGTGATCGGTGCCGCTGCACTCGCTGCTGCCCAAGACTTAAAGCAACTCGCGAAAAGACCCACACCTTCATTTGGTGGCAAAGGTGGGGTTAGCTCTACCCAACTCTGCCGTTTTTAAAGCATTGTTTACAGCCCTAAACCACCAGATAAAAACAGTGCAACGGGCCGGAATGAGACGAGGGCAGAGAGCGCGGCGGGGGGAGGGGTAAGGACCACGGGGCTGTGGGAGTGGGGGTGGGGGTGGGAAAGGAGGTCAGGGAGTGGGGCAGGGGGACTGGGCTGGTCCCTTTCGGGCCAAACTCGTTTCGTTATCTGCCAAACCGGAGAAACTCGTGCTCTTGCAGCCACTGGCTCATTCTACGACATTTCTTTGCTTCTGAAAAGTATAACAAGTACACGAACGTGCCAGATCCCCATTTTCTGTCCATTTCTGGGAAGATGCGGCGAAGGGAAGGAAAAGGAGGAGTTTTCCTTCCTGCATCACACCCATATCTGAAAACGCTGACCTTCGGAGTCCTCTCGGTCAGGGGCTGGCTCGGCGGGGGATGGCTGGCTGGAGGCTACGTGACTGCGCGCTCGCCGCGCCCCCAGCCGCTCGGGACAGATGCGTGCCCCTGGCTGGCCCCGCCCCCGCAGCCCGGGCGGAGGGGAGGGGCGGCCCCTCGGCCTCCCGCGCCCCCTCCCCCGCCCCCCCCCACCCCCCCCCCGCCCCCCCCCCGCCCCTCCCCGCCCTCCCCCGCCCCCTCCCCCGCCCCCTCCCCCGCCTCTGCGCAGCTCCAGGTGTCCAAGTCCTGGGAACCTTGGACCCTCCAGACGCAGGCACCTCCTTCTCCTTCCTGGATCCAGGACGCTAAAGGTCACCAATCTTGAGTCTTGGCTTCCTAGTTCTTAGACTCACAACTTGGTGAGGCTCCCTAAGGGCCCTTCCGGATGCTCTAAGGTCTGGGGCTGTGGTTCCATGAATGATGCTTTTCCACTCTGCAAGCATCAATGAGACCTTATCTGTAAAGCGCCGTGAGTTCCTTGAGATAAAAGTGCTGACTTAATTTGTCACCCATTGCTCGTAAAGTCAACTAAAATGGCATTTTAAAATCAACATTTACTTAGATGTAACCCAACCGTAACAACCTTCCTGTGCAGCTTGCCAAATACTTTAAATGTCAGGCTAGGATCTGAATCATTACTTCATTTTTACAGATAAGGAAATGAAACATTGTTTATTATAATAGTAATCACCATGATATTATTATTACTGAATGATCCATTTTGAGTGAAAAACATAAATTGCTGAATACATGTATATCTGAGAAAGTCTTCTGGAGCCACTTTCAAAGAATTCTTCCCATCTGACCTTACACAAAAGGAAAGAGCAAAGCGATGTTATCTTTTAAATCAGGAAAATAAACAGTTTTCTATTTTCTTCCCTCTTCTGTAAGCACTGACATTTGAGAGGTTTCTCACCATCACTTGAGCCTAAGCATGGCTTCGACAATCTGGGGATCACCTAAAATGATGAGCTGGGAAATGGTAGAAATGGGGTCTGCAGATTTTAGGGAAATATTAATACCTTCCTGCTCCTTTATTGGTTGTGTGGCACGGTCTCCGAGACCCCTGAAAATGGTGAGCAGGGTAGAAAGGAATGAGATTTGTCCACATCCTCTTGCTTCCTTTGTGACGCTTGGGTGATGAATGTCCAAGGAACCTCAAGGGTGGAGGTCAAGCTGTCTAACTGGTCTGGGTGGGCGTGGTGGAGGTGGTAAAGGAATCTCCTCTCCAGACCCCCCTGGGTGCAGTTCAACCTGCACTGCAGGCCTAGGAGACATGACCATGATCCTCACTGCCGCATATATGAGGCCCAGGAAAGTTGCCTCCAGTAAAACAGCTGGGAAGTAATAGGACCAGCTTTCAAACCCAGCCATCTCAAGTCCAGCTTCAGAACTGTCTCCCTGGACTCCAGGAGTCTTTGGACTCCATCGGAGTAATGGTCCTGGGATGGTAGAGACTTGCCGGGGGAAGGAGATGTGGGTCTCTCTAACCTACCATGAGCTGGCTCCAAAGCAGGGGGATTTGTGGAAAAGAAATAACACAAGAGTTAGCAGCCTATGGACCATGGGCTACTCCAGCCTGTCACCAGTTTTTGTACATTTAGCCAGTTAAAACTGGTTTTTACACTTTTTTTTTTTTTAATGGTTGTGGGGGAAATAATCAAAAGAAGAACATTTTGTGGACACTTTTTTTTTTTTAATGGTTGTGGGGGAAATAATCAAAAGAAGAACATTTTGTGGCCTATGAAAATTATATGAAATTCAAGTTTCCCTGCCCATACGTGAAATTTTATAGGAACGCAGCGTGTTCATTGCTTGCATATTGTCTGTGGCTGCTTTCACATTACAAACGCAGAGTTGAATGGAATGGGTTCTTGTTATTTGTGGCCCTTATGTTCTGTAAAGTCACCAGGAATACTAAATCAGCAATACTGAGCCACTGCCCCTAGGGAAATACAGGGTGAAGTTCCTGCAAGCCTCTGGCCACATTTTTGTTAACAGATCAATACATAACCTTATGTTTTGTATTTCTGTTTACAGAAACATTATTTTAATGTATATTGCTCGCTCACTAAGACTGAACCCAAGACCAACTGCAGTGTAACTCATGCTTGGACAAAACTTACGTAACACGTGAATTTTCCTCTTTTAAAGCACATCTTCCTGTGCGTGGGAACACCAGACAGCACTGCAGAGCGCAGCACTTGGGAGCCGTTTTAAACAGCAGAATCACTCACACAGTGAAATAAACATGACACAAAATAGACCCCAGAAAGAATGCTTGTGCACAGTGTGTGAGCTGAAATACGAAGGCAGGAGCTCTTGTCTGCCCTCACTGCTGAGAACGTGGGTGTCAGGTGATTCGTACGTTTTCCTGCTCTTCACACACCCATGGTGGTGGTTTAGTCATTCAGTCATGTCAGACTCTTGTGATGCCATGGACTGCAGCCCACCAGGCTCCTCTGTCCATGTGATTCTCCAGGCAAGAATACTGGAGTGGGTTGCCATTTCCTTCTCCAGGGTCAGACACCCATAAAGTGACTGCAAATGCACACAAATATTGATCTGGGGGGCTTCCCTGATAATTCAGTTGGTAAAGAATCTGCCTGCAATGCAGGAGACCCCAGTTCTATCCCTGGGTTGGAAAGATCCCCTGAAAAAGGGAAAGGCTACCCACTCTACTATTCGTGTGGAGAGAATTTTCAAACTGTGAGTCAAAGCTTCAGTGTCTTCCCTTCACGATCTGCTTTTCATTCAGCAAACATTTATCTATACTTCTACATTTGCAGGAGTCTGTGCTGAGAGTGGTAAGCTGTTCAGAGTTACTAGTTTAAATAGGAACACCGCCCTACCCCGCCCCCGCCTTGGTCAGCGGCTTCCAAGAGGGCGATAGTGATAAAGAACCTGCCTGATACTGCAGGCAGACAGAAGAGACATGGGTGAGCGCCCTGGGTCAGGAAGATCCTCTGGAGGAAGACACAGCAACCCACTCTAGTATTCTTGCCTGGAGAATCCCATGGAGAGAGAAGCCTGGCGGGAGACAGTTCACAGGGTTGCACAGAGTCGGACACGACTGAAGCAACTTAGCACACACGCACGTCCCTTGTCAGTATCCTGAGAAGTGGAGTGTGAAAGGCTTCTGGGAGGAGAGGAGCCTTGACACACAGGGCCTGGCCACTTTATAACTTGGATCATCGGTCTCCGAAACGGATTAAGCAGTTTGCTTGTTAGGACTTTCTTCGATCCAGCAAGGGTGGAGGCAGTTTACAACCTGAGCCCCTGATACAGCGGGAGGAGGGAGACAGAGAGACGGTGCAGAGGTCTGAGGAGTGAGGCAGTACCATCAGGCAGGCAGGAGGGGCTGTGGACTGGTTCTGCGGAGTTTCAGGTTGAACTCTGAAGATTCCCATCTCAAAAGACAAGGACAGGGAACAGAAAGTCAGTTCTGGGAGCAGACTCGATGGAGGAAAGTCTTTCTGCAGCCCTTAGGAGTTCCGGGTGTTAGTTGCTCAGTTGTGTCTGACTCTTTGTGACCCCATGGACTGTAGCCCACCAGTCTCCTCTGTCCAAAGAATTCTCCAGGCAAGAATACTGGCTGCTGCTGCTGCTAAGTCGCTTCAGTCGTGTCCGACTCTGTGCCGATCCTGTAGACGGCAGCCCACCAGGCTCCCCCGTCCCTGGGATTCTCCAGGCAAGAACACTGGAGTGGGTTGCCATTTCCTTCTCCAATGCATGAAAGTGAAAAGTGAAAGTGAAGTCACTCAGTCGTGCCCGACTCTTATCGACCCCATGGACTGCAGCCCACCAGGCTCCTCCATCCATGGAATTTTCCAGGCAAGAGTACTGGAGTGGGGTGCCATTGCCTTCTCAGAAGAATACTGGAGTGGGTTGCTATTTCCTTCTCCAGGGGATCTTCCCACCCACCCAGGGATCAAACCGGGGTCTCCTGCATTGCAGGTGGATTCTTTACTGTCTAAGCCACTATGGAAGCCTTTTCTAATGCAGGGTCTCTTTAAGTGGACCCAGCAGACGGAGGGGCCTCAGCTCCACAACCCAAGCAGATCCAAACCAAATGCCTAACTCTGTCCTGTTCTCCTCTCGGGGCTTCCCCAATGAAAACACAGCTCTGTGGGGGAACCTAAGGATTAAGTGTCTTAAGTATTTACTTTTCTGATGTCTGGCTGTATCCCAAGAAAGAACTCAAAGTACCCAAAAGAGTGATGGACTGAATAATTTTGCAATAACCCTTCACAGGGAACTCTTTCTCACTATCCTTTGGATAAGACTTAAAGGCATCTGTTCATGGGATTAGAGAGACCCTATTCTGTGTCATTAATTGAGGGACAGTCCATGGACATCATTGATTCAATGGATATGAGTCGGAGCAAACTCCAGGAGGTAGTGAGGAACAGGGAAGCCTGGCGTGCGGCAGTCCATGGAGTCACAAAGCGTCGGACATGAGTTAGCGACTGAACGACAGCAACAAACCATGGACTTTAGAAATAGCTGAGCACTGTGGAAGGGGAAACCACTAGCAGGCCAAGCCAGGAATTTTTTTCAGGAAACGGTTTGGGGTCCGCCCTAGCCCATGAACAAGTCCCAGCTTTATTTTACAGAGAGGGCTCAAGGTGATCTTATTCTGGAAGATTTTCAAAGTCCACCACCCCCTGAAAAAATTCCAGCAATGCTTACATTGTATGTACAGACAGAAAACTTGCGTTCCTCTCCCAAAGCCCCTCCAGAGTCTAGTATACCTGAAGTCCCTTCATACCTACCCTGACCCTTCATCTGGGTGACAGTTTTATTCTTCCTGTCTCTTGACACGGAGACAGATACTCAGTTTAAGAAGCAGCGTCTTAAAAATCTGATCCCACTGAATTTCCCCACTAATCATGTCCTGTTTCTCCCAACTACAGGACTTAGTGGTATCAAAGGGATAGTCGTAGATGGAAGATTAAGTAACAGGATGTAGGTTACAGGATTACAGGATGGATAACAGTGTGACCTTCCCCATCCCCCACCCCACAAACACACATACCTCAGGCCAGCAGCTCGGCCTGCACATAAACGGACGTGATTCTTAGGCACTGCAGTGTGGGCCTGAAAATCCTGGCTGGCGGACAGAGTTCATCCTAGCCACCGGAAGCACTAACCATCTACTTTAGCATCTGATCTTATGGAGAAGTATCAGCCAATGAGTCATAGAACTGGGTCTCTCTACCTTGAAATCTGCTCCTCTCTTCTGCCTCCCCGACCCCTATGCATCATGAGCCTCTGAAGGTTTCCAAGCAGCTTCTTATACCTATGAAAAGCAGGTGTTAAAGATAATGCTAAAAAGAAAAAGAAAAGTCAGATGAGTAGATGATAAGCCCTTTCGTGGAGAGGATTAATTTGAAGGATTTGTCAAGTCCAGAGGTCTCTTCCCGGCTTGGTGGAATCCTGGTCTCCCCTTATGGATCAGGTTGGGAAATCCCAGTCTGACACCTCGTTTTTGAACTAGGATGCAGCCTCCTCCCATGGTCCCAGCGGTTTATACTGATGCACTTCAAGGGGACCGGGATGTGGAAGTAGCAACGGGAGTCTGAACTGAAAACCTCAGCCCTTCAGCTTCATGCATTAAAAACATTTTTTTTCTCCCTGTTGTTGCAACCACATTCATTCTCTTCATGCCTCTTCCAGAGGGGAGGCTTTAGGCAAAGATAAGGGGATGTGAGGAGAGCCCCTTTATCTGGAAAGAGAAATGTAGAATAGAAAAGAGAGGGTGGCAGTTAAATTACATACAATATGCTTCTTATCCATTAGGGACACACGTCTGGCAGTTCAAAGATTTTAAAGGTAGCATTTCCCCAAATGCTTTTGTAAGCCTAGACTTCTGTTTGTGAGCTGTTTGTGCTGAGTGAAATAAATACCTGAAGACTCTATTGCTTTTTTTTTTAAAGAGAGCCGCTTGTATAAGCGAGGGGGTAAATGACTAGAGAAGTTGGCTAAGTTACAGTACACCTACCAGGAAGTACATATAACAGAGCCCCCCGCCCCTGGAAAATGGCCAACGTAATTCTCAGTGCAGACAAGGAATGCAACTACACACAGCTCTGGTAATGCTGGAGACAGCTGAGGTCTTCATTACAATCGGGGAGAAACACACAGAGGACGCATTTGGAGTTGAACCTTACTCTTGCCATTTTCCAGAAAGAAATTTTTACCCTAATTAAAATTTCCTCCAGGCTCCACTAGTCCTAACTCTGAGGATAAAAGCTTATTTAGATCCATATTCTCACAGAGTCCAAACTGATAACGAGAAGACGATAACCACCATCCAGTTCTCGGCTGCGGGCATGGCCTGGAGGAAGAGATTCCTGTATCCAGACTGGTAGGCTCCTCTCCACCATTTTCCTGAGACCAGAGCCCCCCTTTCTTTTTTTTTTACCAGAGTGCAAAATGTTTCTTATTAAATACTTTGGTAACCCAAAAACAATTTGTTTTTAAACACAAGAATCCTTTAAACACAAGAATCCACAAAGATATCCATTGCCGGCAGTGGATGTTAAATGAAATCGCCAGCTTGAGTGAATGGCAACTATAAAACTATGCATTTGGTTTCTGACCTTGTCCAGATAACCCTGTTTATCTGTATAAACTCACTGTTGCTCCTGTATTCATCATAGAGAAGTCTTCGTCCACAGTCTTGGATTATTCTAGAGTCTAAGGAATACAGATCTTCTAGGGACATTGTCAAGTTCTCTCTTACTTCTGGGTATTTTGAGGAATGTTGAAGCCATTCTGAACACCATCACAATTAGCCATGAGAGCTTTCCTGTCAGCATCCTCTGTCTTCAAAGGCAAGTATCATCGTACAGGCAGGCTCCCCTGGTGGCTCAGCGTAAAGAATCCCCCTGAAATGCAGGAGCCGCAGGTTCCATCCCTTGGGTTGGGATGATCCCCTGGAGGAGGGCATGGTAACCCACTCCAGTATTCTTGCTGGGAAATCCCATGGATAGAGGAGCCTAGTGGGCTACAGTCCATGGGGTTGCAAAGAGTTGGACATGACTGAAGCAACTTGGCACGCACGTGTGCACACATTGTTGTAAAACAAACGGTCTGTGTTCTGCTCCACACACATTTTTGGAGTTCTGGAAATACGCCAGGCACCATGTTACGTGTTGGGAACAGAGGCAGGAGTAAGGTAATGTTTGCCCCTAAGAGGTTGCCGTCTGGTAGCAGAGCCAGACCAAAACCAAAACAAAACCCAGACAGTGACAGAGAATCTGGGAAAAGAGAACCCAGGGGGAGACTTCACCCACCTTGGTGGGCTTCTTAGTCTCTGGAAGGATGGCTTAGAGTTCGCTGGGGAGGATTTAAAATTTTCCATTCATCTCTGTCTCAGAGTGTTTGGAAATGTGAGCAGGCCGGACACTTTGGTCACCTCCAGAGATGCCTGTGGCCTTGCGGGTGGCTCCCAACCCACTAACTAAGGGCCAAGCATTTGCTGTGGGTTCCTAGGCACTTTGCCAGGCAGGGTACCGTTTTATTTTTAATTCTCAGAAACTTCATATTTTGAAAACTGATGTCTATCAATTAAAGTGTGTTGATTAAGTAAACCTAACTATTTTTCCCATTATAATTTAAATAATTTAATAATCTAAGTGATATATGTGCTCTGTGTGTCTGACTCTTTGCGACCCTGTGGACCATAGCCCTCCAGGCTCCCCGACCATGGGATTCTCCAGGCAAGAATACTGGAGTGGGTTACCATGACCTCTTCCAGGGGATCTTTCCAACCCAGGGATCGAACTCACGTCTCTTACACCTCCTGCGTTGGCAGGTGGATTCTTTACCACTAGCGCCACCTGGGAAGCTCTAAATGACATATGACTATTATTAATTATTATCAATTTAATGGCACATAACTGCCGGTTGAAACTGCTGCTTATCACGGGATAGCAAAAGACACTACACAGGGGAGTATGTAGTTTCTTATAAAATCAACCAAGTGTTTTAATTAGTGTGTACAGGCTTATTGTGCTAAGGCATGGTTTGAATTAGACTTTTCTTGCCTTTTATTTTATTTTTTTTAAAGATAATGAAGTAGCAACCAGTTCTTTTCTCTGGGAAACACTAACTTTGTGAAACAGGGACTGGGTCTGAGTATCAGGGACTCTAGGGCAATTTCTGACTTTTAAAAATTTTGATGTGCACATTTATTCCATTTAATTGGGTTTTTTAGTTGATGCCAGTCACTCTTTTTCCATTCCACTTCTCCATGAGGCCTCCAGCCCTGTATGGAAGGGATGCAGAAACAAAATTCATCCTCTTTAATTAACCTAGGGCATTCGTGAACCTAAAACATCAAGTTAGGGAGAAAAGCCCTTAGATTCCTAGTAATTATCCAGGCGCCCTTCTCTCCCCGCATCCCAGGGTCCTGGGATCTTTCATAACGTGACCTCCAGGCCCTGTGGCTTGCACAGCATAGGTGGCTTCTCTAGTCTTCCCCGGGCCAGGACAGTCCATGGTTTCAGCTACCATCTACCCTTCCATCCATGCATCACACCAGGCTTCTCTTGGGAACTCCTGACCTAGATCATGTCCACCACCCACGGACAGCTCCCTGAGATGCCTTCGGAAGCCTCAGTGCTCTCACAGCTAAACTCACTGTACCTTCCAGCATTGTCCCAGATCTGTTTCTGCTCCTGAACTGCTTATCTCAGACGGCAGCCGCCACCCCTCCACCCAGGCTGCGGGGTGGGGTTTAATCCTCATTGCCCGTCTCTCATTCCAGCCAGACTGTCACCAAGCCCTGTTGTCTACCTCCTAACCAACAGTGTTTCCAGTGCCTCCTCTCCTCCTCCCCACGGCGCCCTCTAGGTCCTGGCGCTCATGATCTCGGGGTGGGGGGACTCCTGTGAAGGACTCAGTACTGCCTTCTTGGCCTCCAGCCTTCTTATTGGATCCACTCTCCACACCGCCTGCAGCCTCTTGTTTTAAAAAGTCAGATCTGATTCTATTGCTTCCCTCCTTTAAAGATTTGCAAGCTTCCCACTGCCTGTAGGGTGACATTCAGATTTTCGAGAAAGGTATGCAAGGCCCTTGTCCACCTCACAGCTCCTGCTTCTCCCAGGTCTTTCTCCTGCCACACCTTCCCTACAGAACACCTCCCCCCACGTGAAGTGAAAGTTAGTCACACAGTTGTGTCTGACTCTGCAATCCCATGGACTGTAACCTGCCCAGCTCCTCTGCTCATGGAATTCTCCAGGCAAGGGAGTACTGGAGTGGGTTGCCATTTCCTCCTCCAGGGGATCTTCCCAACCCAGGGATCAAACCTAGCTCTCCTGCATTGCAGGCAGATTCTTTATCAACTGAGCCACCAGGGAAGATGTTTCCCACGTGCAAGGCCCTCCCAACTTCCTCCCCAAGCCAGGCTCCTCCAAGCTGCCCATCATCGCCCTGCCTGGAATGCATTTCTGCCCTCTCCCTCACCTTCATCCGTCAACACCCAACTCAAATGTCATCTCCTCCTCAGGGCGTCGGGGTGGGGTCACCACTCCAACACATTTTATTGTAATGATTTCTCTGTCTGTCTTCTTGAAAAGACTACAATCACCTCCAAGTCAAGAGGGATGACATATGTTTCTGTGGCTTTCCTTTGTTGGTACCTAGTAGCTATGGCTGTGAGAGCTGGACTGTGAAGAAAGCTGAACGCCAAAGAATTGATGCTTTTGAACTGTGATGTTGGAGAAGACTCTTAAGAATCCCTTGGACTGCAAGGAGATCTAACCAGTCCATTCTGAAGGAGATCCGTCCTGGGTGTTCATTGGAAGGACTGATGCTAAAGCTGAAACTCCAATACTTTGGCCACCTCATGCGAAGAGTTGACTCATTGGAAAAGACCCTGATGCTGGGAGGGATTGGGGGCAGGAGGAGAAGGGGACGACAGAGGATGACATGGCTGGATGGCATCACCGACTCGATGGACATGAGTTTGAGTAAACTCCGGGAGTTGGTGATGGATAGGGAGGCCTGGTGTGCTGTGATTCATGGGGTCGCAAAGAGTCGGACACGCCTGAGTGACTGAACTGAACTGAACTGAGTAGGTATTCAACAAATGTTTGTTGAATGAATAACCAAGTTAAAATGGAGGGCTAATGCTGCTGAATTCTAGAGACTTCATGAAGAAAAGAAATTGTCAGGTCTTCACCACTTCGCTTATGGAGTCTGGTTATCCAAGCTTGGACAGTATTCATCTTAATATTAATTTGATGAATATGGATAGTGTATTTTAGGCACAAATTTAAACCAGGAAAGAATAAGAACCCGATATTTAGAAGTAATGATACCTAGTAACTACTGTGCATTGGGCAAGGTTCTATTAACAGTTTTTGTATAATAATTTCTCTGCTATTGTTATGTCTATTTTGCAGATATGAAAACTGAGGTTAAGTAACAATTTCTCTGAGATTATATGCTCAGTGTCAGTGATGGTTTAACTGTGAAACTCTGTCCAGAGTCTGTGCTCCCACCTGTTGCACAAAATGAGGTCTGTTGTTTTTGTTGTTCTTTAGTTGATAAGTTGTGTCGGACTCTTTGTGACCCTCATGGACCGTAGCCCACCATGCGCCTCTGTCTGTGGGATTTTTCCAGGCAAGAATACTGGAGTGGGTTGCTATTGCCTTCTCCAGGGTATCTTCCTGACCCCAGGGATCGAACCCAAGTCTCTTGCATCTTCTGCATTGGCAGGAAGATTCTTTACCACTGAGCCACGTGTGAAGCCCCAAACGACCTCTAGTATAATATTAAAAATAACAATAGCTAACTGACTCAGTGCTCACCACATGCTGGGCTGTGTTCTAAATGCTTTATGTGATTTATCTGATGGGGACCCAGACAGTTTAACCTAGCCATGCTTTGATTTTCTCATCTGTAAAATGACGTAACAATGCCTCCCAACCTTATAGGTGTGCAGTGAGGATTAAGCAAGATAATAGATGGAAACGCTAGAATTGTGCAGACTTACGCACTTAAGCACACAATAATTCACGTAACCCAGTGGCCACCCACAGCTTTAGGGAGTAAAGTAGGCATGACACTTCTGGCCAACAGTGACATGGGTCCCAGCCCTAGAAGAGCCAGAAGTGTGAATGACAGTCACACTGGAGCACCTGATGGAGGTAAACTCAGAGGGAAATGGCTATCATCAAAGCATTCATGTGCTGTTTTATTGGAGAGGAGAACTCAAGGCCCTCCGGGTGACCGCTGTCACCCTAATGTGACTTCTGGTCCATTTGTTGCTGCAGTTTGAAACCTAAAGGCAGTCACAGACTCTTACAGGGTTACTGCTTCCACTTCTGGAAGATCAGATGGTGGGATTTAGTTATCTTGAAAGTCTCATCCAGTTCAACATGCTCTGACCCCACAGCCCCACGCTCTGGTTGACCAGGATCCTTTCTCAGTCTGTCCTTCCTTGCTGTCCCAGAGGAAGGCACCTTCCTTCTTTTCTTAAAGTCACCCTTCATCTTGTGAGCCCATTCTGTCCCTGTAACAGAGGGACTCCGAGGCTGTCCGCATCCCTCCATCTCCATGGGCAAATTCCCTTTGTCCTCAAACCTATGCATGTATGCCCCCGAACTTAAGAAAACATTGCCCTGATCTGCTTTCTCCAAATCCCCTGCTGTGCCTGTACCTGTCCAGCAGAGTGAAGGACCATTAATTCTCTCCCCGGTGCCTTACCACATCCCGTAGCATTCCCTCATATTGCTGTCCTTGCCCAGTGAGGGCAGCGGGATAAAGAATTCTTCAATCCATCTAGCAGAGATAGGCTGAATACCTGTCAATTAACAGAAGCAAGAGAAATACAAAGTGATCTTCCTGCTTTGCAAATTGAAGCCTAAGAAACTACTTGAACGATTTTTTGTTTTTATGTTTTTTTTTTTTTTTTTCTTGTTTGTTCGTTTGGAAGGATGTGGGGCAGGAAGAGGAAGCATATGGAGATGTGAGAGATGGAAAGAGATGAAGGAAGAGACAGAGGGAGTCTTTCAGGCCATCTGGGAGCCCAGGGGAGGGCCTGGAAAATAAGCTGGTTGGAAGGCATGAGGAGAGAAAAGTCACAGGAGAGAGGAAGTATTAGTGTGAAGGAACAGGGGCCAGAGTGAGGGGAATTCAAATATCAAGAGGATGTGAAGAGGAGGAGGTCAAGGAGTTTAGTGTGAAAATTGAAGTAAAAAAATGGCATTTCATTAGGCAACATAAGAAAAAGCATCTGGCTCTTTGTGTCTCCAAACACAGAGGTAGGTGCAGAAGGGGTGATGGAGAGTTAAGAACTTTAGTGAGTATATTTTAATGATTAGATTCTCTTGCTTGTTCCCTCTTTATCCTATTTCTTTCTTTTGCTGCTTACTTGAGGGTTTTGTTGAGAGGCACGGCCCCTATATTTCCTGATTTTTATCTTGATTTGTACTTTTCTTGGCATAGAATGGGTTTAGGATCAGAGAAAACTGGAAAGTCAGTCAATGCCAAGAAATGAAGTTATCAGTCTTAGAAACTGCTTTCTTAACTGTTAGGTCTGCTTTGTTATGAAATGGGAAAAAAAAAAAGAAGTCAGCAAAAAACGCGATCCTGAAATTTAAATGGCCACTGGTCCCACCGATGCCAGGCTGACCTATGTCCTGGAGTCACTGACAAGCGGGAGTTCCCGGAGGATCCTGCTGGACCTCAGGATCAGCCAGCCGGAGCTGCCCATGGGTGGCAACGTGGTGAGGATTAATCTGACCAAGAGCGTTTATGGCATTAGGCTGGTTAAGAACAAACATCTACGTCCTTATCCTGCCTTACCAGTCAGGTTGCTCCGTTTCTGGAAATTTATCTTCTTTCCTTTCCGGATGGTGGCAGGAAAACATATCCCATTTTCAGTATTCTGGGCCATGGGGTGAAATATTCTCTAGCTCTTTTGAGATATTGCAACATTTTGCATGGCCCCAGGGACTTCACATCTCTTCTTGCTTTAATAATCTTTACAGTCTGTATGACCTCTTCATTTCCTGCTTTCCTGGAATGATATTAATGGTCTATTCATATTTTTACATTTAAAAATACTGCAACAAAATAGAGCTTGACTTATCTTTGCTATTGAAAAAAATACATCCTATCACTCCAGGAAGTCAAGAAAACTGGTTTCTCTGGAACTTGACATTAAATCCCCCGTTTCCTTGATGAATTATCTGAGCAGGGCTAGGAACCATCACTCAACTACAGACCAGTGACTGGGAGGAGTCAGTGGCCTTGGACAGTGTTCAGCTTAACAGCCTTCGTAAGCTATTTTTCATTAAGAAAACTCTCAAACCATATGCCAATAAAAGATATTTCACACACAGGTCTAAGACCCTTCTAGACCTCATTCAGTTCAGTTCAGTTCAGTCACTCAGTCGTGTCCGACTCTGCGACCCCATGAATCGCAGCATGCCAGGCCTCCCTGTCCATCACCAACTCCCAGAGTTCACTCAAACTCATGTCCATGTAGTCGGTGATGCCATCTAAACCTCATTAGCAGTTTTAAATAGTATGTATCTTGTTGAAAATTCAAATAAAACATTGTTGTTCGGTTGCTAAGTCATGTCTGACTCTGTGACCCCACGGACTGCAGCACACCAGGCTTCCCTGTGTAAACTGTACTGTTTAATACCTTAAATCTTTGACAACTCTGAAAAAGAGTGGAAGGCAGTAAGCAATGTAGTGAGTCCTTGGAAGCAAAAAGCTAGGACCCACTGTTGAAGATGTATCTTTATCTTAGAGTTGTTACCACGGGCCTTGAAGTTCTGACGCCTCACACATATCAAACCTGGATCAAGAACTCCTATCACAATCCAGAAAAAATGGTACAGATGAACCGATTTGCAAAGCAGAAACAGAGACACAGATGTAAAGAATAAATGAATGGATACCAAGAGGCAAAGGGTGGGGGTGGGGTGGGGATGAATTGAGAGATTGGGACTGACATATATATACTATGGATACTATGTATTAAATAGATAACTAATTAAAATAGAAAACTTACTGTATAGCGCAGGGAATTCTACTCAGTGATCTGTGGTGACCTCAATGAGAAGGAAATCCAAAAGAGGGGGGATTATGTATGGCTGATTCACTTTGCTGTACAGTGAAATTAAAAAAAAAAAATAAAAGAACTATTACTGAAGCACACCCTGGGCTCTGACAGCTGCTGCCAAGTGGCTACTCTCACCAGCATGCAGGAAGGCCTAGACACCAGCGACAAGGGAATTGAAGGGACAGATGTTGACCGCGAAGGGACCACTGTGGTTCCTGGACAGCAGCATCTGCCAGGATGCCTGGGCCTGCAACAAGCCTGGGAGAATGTTCTGAATGACAAAGCATTCTTTCAGGCCAGCTCCAGCTTATCTCTGGTTTGGTTATGTAAAAATACTCTACCAGCAAAGAAAAGAGGTCATCCAACTCAAGCTTGAGAAATGCCGGAGCTGGCCACAGGACAAGGAACACACAGTTTTAGCCTCGTGACTGGTAGAATGGTTAGTGGATACTATCTGACCTGAAATGTGGGTTTCTACAATTGATTAGATTTCTTTTCCCTGCCTTCCTTTTTTTTTTTTCTCCTTCCTTCTCTTGTTCTTAAGAGGATTATTGTAGGTGGTAGAGAGAGAAGAATTGGATTGCTTGGAATTATTCTCAGATCTTTGGAATAAAAACTACACTGTCCAGTTCAGTAGCCACTAGCTACCTGGAACTATTTAAATTCAATAAAAATTAAGTAAAATGAAACATTCAGATCAGATCCTCAGTCACAGTAGCCACATTTCAGCAACAGTCACGTGTACCAGTGGCAGAATGCTGTGTTGTATTGTGCTGTTCTAGAATTTCTTGAGTCCCTTTGCATATATTATATAGCTGCTTTATTTCTTTAAGTGTCCCACTGTCTTTAAGCTTTTTCATTTATAAAATGAGGCTAGTAAGGTCTCCTTCAAAGGACTGCTGTGAGATTTAAATGTAATATTAATCAGGAAAGCATGTATTTCAGTACCTTGCACATTGATATGCTTATTAAAGGGTAGCTCAGCAGCAAGTCCTCTCAGACTTAAGCCAAACTCACTTGTATTTGTCAAGTACCTATAACCTACGAAGCTTTTTGAAACAATTTCCTCAGGAATCAGACAATTTTTATGGGAACAAGTCACTGTTTTTGTGGGAACAGCATCAGCCAATAATGGTTGATGTCAAGTCATAATAAAAAGAGTAAGGTTTTTGCTCTCCATGGTGCTCTGTATCTTGACAGAAAAAGAGAAAGAAAGAAAGAAATGAAAATCCCCTATGAGGAATAACATTTCTAGCCCTCACTTTTTTTTTTTTAAGTCTAATGAGATGAAAAATCTCTCCAAAGAGGTGTTTATACTATAGGTGTCAACACAGCCTTGGGTCCAGACAGGCAAACCGGCTGCTCTAATGGGAACTGTGTATACACAGTGAGGGTAATTACTTTGGCTACAGCCGCCGACATGATTTAGCAAACCCCCAGCCTGCAAAGATCTGATCATTCCCTGGAGAATGGGTCCAATTTCACTGCAACTGCACAGACCTACCTGAGTTTTCCCTGCCACAGGCTCTTTGAGGGTTTTTGTAATTTGCATTCCTTAGGCAACTGGAATTTAAATTCCTTAGGCAAATTTCATCCTGATGGAATACCAAGATGACATGCATGCCATGATCTCATTGTTTAGGCTTTCTGCTTTAGAATCATATATGTATGCTTCAACAGGCAGGTGAGGGAAAACATGTGGGCTAAATCCCACTTTGGTTTCACGAAGGATCCTTTACCTTTCAATGTGCTCTTGTTTTTCAAAGCACCTTCACGAATATGTCAGTGGCAGTTCATGGTATTCTTGGCTGGTGGAAAGGGCACCGTGATGAACTGCAGAAGATCACAGGACGGGGTTTCTAAGCCTGGGCCGCAGTCTAAGGGGCCTGTAAATAGCTATTTCCCTTGTATCCATGAAGCACAGCAAGACCCACCCAGGTCAGGTGGGTTGCAATCAGATGACATGTCAAGATTTTTCTGCAGGTACAGATGGGGAGGAGCGGGTCTTCTGTCTCACAGGAGGCATCACTGGAGTCTTGGTACACCACAAATCACATATTCAGTTTGCAAACAGAACTACAAATTCTCTAAACCATTAATCTGAAGCAAAACTTTTGCCTTATATTTAACTTTAGCCTACTTAATTTTTCCTTAAGCCTCTCAGTAATTGGGTGACAGAATAATTTCTTGGGAACTTTGACTTAATGTGATTTTGCTATGGACTTCCCTTTTCTCTATGTTCCTTCTGATTCCAATGCTGAGATGACCTGAGTGAACTGGATCTTGCTATGAGAAATTTGTCACTGGATTAAAGAAAGATCAGCAGATGGGAGATGGGCTGGGGTAGGGATCAAGTGAGCTGGAATTTAAACTTCTTTCAGGCTCTGAACACTTTAACCTGTGGCTTAGGATAATACCTACGCTTCAAGGGGTGCATGTGAGGATTGAGTATGTGAAAAGTTAACAGAAGTGGCAAAAAGAAACCATGAATGTTGGTCTATGGGTTTGTCTATGAGAACTTGAACAGAATTTGTACCTACTCGTGTGAAAATTGTATAAATCTTATGTTGAATTGGTTCACCGTGCTTTTCAGGTCTACTATATCCTTCTACTTCTCTGTATATTCATTCTATTAATTTTGGGGAGTTTGATATTGAAACTCTAAAAGTCTTAATTTACTACTTAAAATAATTGTATATATTTTTGTATATTATATATATTATACACAAAATAATATATAGTGGAAGTATTTATAACCTTGTTCTGTATTTTCCAAGTCTCCTGGCAAATGTGTTAGTCTTTCATAATTAAAAAAAGTAAAAGAAAATCTCACACAGCTCTTTTGCCTTTATCTTCTTTTGCATGCATACACACTCACACATACCCCTCTCACCAGTGGTGTTGGAAAAGCAGCAGTTTGGATTATCTTTCCTGGCTTTCCCCACTTTTTTACTTTTCCAAAATCTCAGCTGTTTCCCTTAGCCCTGCAGGCAAATTTCAAGAATTTTAATTCGTAAAATTAAGAATCTATTTAATTTTGTTAGAATCTCCCCAGTTACTCTATCTGTAAACTGGTGGGCAGGATGCTATGGGGTGTTATTATTTCCATATTAGTGTCCATGAGAGCAGATTTTCAGGACTGCGGTATCTTCAGGTCTGAGCTCCATATGGGTGAAATAAACAGGTGTTGGAATAACTGACTAAATGAGGTGCCAAGGACAATGGTGGTGACAGGAGCAATCTGAATCTACCTTGCTGCCCGTGAGAGCATGTCTCCCACCGTGGTAACCACACTTAGCCTATGTGTAAGTCATGACTCCAGAGGCATTCAAACAACTGAACTTTTACTATTTCAGGCCTGAGACATTTTGATTTTTCATTTTATATGGCTCTGAGGAAACCAGGACTGGAGGCAGGGCCAAATAAAAAAGGCTTTGGGCTGTGTGTCTTTTTAAAAAAATTAACAAAACAAATTCTATTAAGGTTGGTTTTTCCCCTTTACTACGCCCATAGTACTTGTGAAGAGCAAATTTTAAGATCTGTATCACATTGTATTGGAGAAATGAGACTGGCTGAATTTCGAGCACAAAGAACTCTCTAATTTAGAATCCAGAGCATCTCTGCAGAGCATCTATGTCTTCTTCAGTTTGAACTTTGAGATTTCACTAGATGTAACAAGTTCCAGTCCCTGCCATCTCCAAATGGGCACGGAAGAGCCACAGTGACAGAGAGCATCATAGATTCGATCCATTTTCAAACAACAGACACAAATTCAATCAATTCCACTTGGCAAATAATAAATTTATTAGGTGCCTACAAGTACAAAACACTGAAAGCTGCTGCCGGGGATTATAAAGACATGTAGAAGAGCCCTGCTCTCAGAGAGCTTACAGTCTAGGCAATTAGTCACAATTAGTAAGTTGGGGCAATGTCACGGTAGGTGGCTTAAAGCAGACTTCTTGAAAATGTTCATATCCTTCACATTCTCCTCCGGTCAAATATGTAAGGAATCCTTTGAACAGGAAAGCAAACAGTGGGAAAGAGACCTTTTATGGAATGAATCCATGACCTTGGCTTTGCTTAGGGGCATCTTTCGGTTGCTGTTGCTTATTCTTGTAACTTTCTCAGCATCGTTTCCTCGTGACCTTTGTTTGGAGAGCATCTCTGTGCTTCCTGAACCTTCACCAGGGTTTCCTGTTTGTGAGTGAGTGGCTCAGTTGCAGTTTGGCCTTGGAATGATTTGCAGTCTGATTTTTTCCTGCAGCAAATCTGTATTTTCATTTCAATTGATGCTAGGATGGTAAGCCTTGCCATCTGTGGTTTGAAGGGTGGTAGAGAGATGCAATACAATGGAAAGCAGGCCAGACATTTCCCTTACTTTAAACATTTAATAGTGCACTTATTGATTATATTCTGTACAGATATAGAGCAAGTTATAAACCTCTTCTTTTATTTACTTTTTTTTCACTTAGACTGTATTCATGTAAAGTGTATTTACATTAGCAAAAAACAAAAAACAAACCAAAAAGACTTGAGGTACAAAATCCAAAAGAATATCTGAGGTATAAATACAAGTATATTTTAAATAATAATTTTTATCATGCTTTATCTATGTTGGGAAGCACAGTGGACAGGTAGGTGTACATATTTCTTAATAGAATGGTATATACAACATACAATCTTACAAATCTGAAGGCCATTAAAATTGCATATACAAGTATATCTTCATGAGGAACACTAATATCCAAAATACTCAAATTAAACTCTCATCTGTCCCCCGCCCCTTAATTCTTCAAAGAACCTTTGAAATAACACTGACAATGGTAACTAAATTATAACAAAATTAAAATCCTTCTTACAACTCTCATTCATACATTATTCACTTTTGATCCATATAAAATAAATTTCACTAATACTGTCTTTTGAGCCAACCTTTACTATTACAGTAAAACCTGTATAAAGACCACCCTTCCAAAACCCTGCACAAGTGTATTTTTATTTGTTTTTACTGTGATTAGAACTTTCCATTACTACTAAAATCTATCCCAAGGGCTTCAGAAAAGAGAAGAAAAAGAAATATAGGAAAAACAAAACAAACCCTCTTTGCTGATAAGGACAAATCCAATTAATAAACATATGCAGCTTTAAAAAAATGCTGCTAATAACCATAACAACAACAAGCAACTTTTTGGTTGGGTTACATTTGCACGGAGTTCCCTGGGACATAAGTTTCCTGTGTTCCCACACATAGTGCCTTTAAGAGTTTCTCCTAACACAGACATGCAAAGACTTTGCAGATACATAGAAAGTATTGATACTTGATTCAGAAGTAGATAGAGTGGTCAGTTTTCACATCTCAACTTAAAAACCAAACCAAACCAAAACAAAACTGCTTTGGCGCTAGCAAGGAAGAATTTCCATCCCTGAATTCACCTCTACTGGATAACAACAACTTTGCTCCTCGCAATCAGATTTAGAGACAAACTGCGTTCGAAAGGGGCTATCTGAGTAATTACAACCACTTTTAAGGTAAAGAAGAGGTTGGTGGAAAAGGAATATGTCTACTACCTCAGAAAAGAAAAGAAAAAAAAAGACATGGGTGGGTTGTCCAACACCCCAAAATAAACGGGTTCCCTTTCTGGACGATTCCATGGGTGGTCAGATATTCCCGGTTAAACTGGACCTGGTGCATCAAAATCCTTCTTGGAGGTGTCTCAGTGTGCCAGACACTGCGGCCCAACTTACACATCTCTGCCATTCAACCAGCAACAAACACACATACACACGCTCCTCTGTGCAAACCTTTCTTTGCTCTTCTCAGTGAGAAAACATGTCAAAGAGGACCAACTATTCCAGTGGATACACCCATCCCTCCACACACTGCAAAGAAAATGACATAGGTACATGTAACACAGACGCTGACATTGCAAGAAAATGAAGTCTCTTCATTATCTTCCCGAATGCAGTTATAGAGTTTTGCTTCTCAGAAGCAATTCAAATAAGAATACATTTTTTTTTTTTTTTTGCACAGTCATATATTCCAGTCAAGGTCCATAATACAGACCTTACACAAACAAGAAGCAGCTTTAAAAAGGTATCAAATCGCTATAGTCAGTTCCCACTCTCCAATTTGTAGTTTCGTTTCAGGATCAGACACTGAACCCAATCTTCCAAGAACTGGCAAGTGTTCTAGAAACAAACGCCCAGACAGTGGACACGCTTCAGGAATCACCTAGATTTGGTGTCTTTGGTTTCAGTGTTCTGATGACTGAAGGAGTCTCGGATCTTTACCACTTCAGCTGCACACAAATGTCCAAAAGATTTCGTGTACCACTCTGGCATGTGGCCCCTATGGCAGACAGAAAGGAAACGCAAACAAATTATTCAAGTTGGAAAACCCTGAATCAGCTGAAGGGATTTCTGAATACACTTCTATTTCTTGATGTGCAAATGTGCAAGTAAAGATCTTTCTTACTATTCCAAAGTAATCTCCTGGCACCTTGATCACACTTATGGAACCAGAAGTTTCTCAAGGAACAGCCTACTGAGTGCAAATATCGGATGAGACTGGGCTTCCCTGGTGGTTCAGACAGTAAAGAATCTGACTGCAATACAGGAGACCTGGGTTCGATCCCGGGGTTGGGAAGATCCCCAGCAGGAGGAAATGGCAACCCACTCCAGTATTTTTGCCTGGAGAATCTCACGGACAGAGGGAGGGTTAAGTCCATGGGGTCACAAAGAGTCAGACGTGACCGAACAACTAACCCACACAGACTGGGTATAACTGTTCAGGAAACCTCTGGCATATAGAACAAAAACAAAAGTATGGCAGTGTAAAGACTTCAAACAAGAACTGATTTAGTAGGAGAGCCACTTTGGAAAGTTTTCAGAGGTTGATTTTTTTTTTTTTCTTGTTTTTTTTGATAAGAACTCACAGTGATCTAAGACACAGAGCATAGGCCTAATTAATTACTAAAAGGGCATGTCATATTATTCAAATATCTTTGAATATAAAATAACACACATCGGCTTGCTGATTCAAACTCTCATTTCCTGTGGCTTTAAGCTCATGGTAGAACCACCATATCTGCATTGCTTTAATACCAAATTCTCTAAAGGGTGGAAATTAGTAAGTGGTATCCAGAAGACCCAGAAATGTGAAGGAGTTACTTTATAAACACTGCTCTTCATGGAGCATCCAAGATGCAAGGATGTATTCATTTAAGCCATTTTCTTTTTTGCATCAGACAAAAAGTCTGAATCTACTTTATGCCCCTCACTCACGATGTCAAAAAAAAACAAAAAAAAATCAGCATCAGAACGTACCTTAAGTCTGCTCTGCACATGTAGGTGAGTTTGGATTTCCCTGACCCACAGGGTTCGATCAGATACCTGGCCAGGAGCACATTGACCCTCACTCCCACCACAGGGGCCCGGTCATGATCCACCGAGGTGAGTAAAAGGGCACAGGCTCCCTTGGGTAAATTAGTCCTCCATGTTCTGCAGAGACAAAACGAGACGGGAAGTAAATGGGAGGAGGTTCCTGAAAGCCAAGTTTAAAACGGGGCCTCACTCTTACAGGAGGGAGCTGAAAGGCAGGATAGGGGCCCCCTGGTGACCCAGCCTGGGCAGAAAGCATCCTTGTGCAAGAACTCACGAATGGCTCACTCTGTACAGAGCCCCTTCTGCAGTGTGTATACAGGCTCACACAGTCAGTTCTTTGAAAGAGAACCAAACTGAAGCAAATTTGAAAACCCTTTTTATGTTTCACAAATGTACTAGAACGTGGACGTCCAAATGAATGTTACTCTGTTGGAGAAGTTCTGGACTAATGATGTGACATTTCCTCAAAGATTGTTGAAATTCTTCCCTCAATAATGTCTTCAGAGAATGTAGGAACTACATATAAATCAGCTTCAACCACAGCTCACTTGGGACTCAAATGTTATTTCCTGGCTGATGCATTCACTAGCTATTTCTGAGAAAATCTATCCTAAAGGGGAAAAAATAGCTACCACTGAGCACATTTGATGGACTGTGCCTCTCTCTCTGAGCTCAGTTCTGAGACTTCAAACCATTTTCAGGGATGGACACACTGCTGGAATAAATGCAGATGTTATCTTTCTTATCTGGAAGGGTTCAATGCTTTTATGGAAGCGTATGTTCTATTTTAAGTAATTTTAATGTAACGTTCAGTGACATATAAGCTCATTCTTGTCATAATAATCAATCCGGAAGCTCTCACCTCAAAACGACATAGTCCCGAGCAGGATGGGGTGCCATACTGTTTTGGACATACTGGTAAATTTCAGTCTGGCTGTCCAGGATTTCAATCACTTTTGAATCCAACAAGTCTACATCCCAGAGGTGCTGCTCTTTCAGGAGGCGCTTTAAGATTTCCTCGGGTGTTGCAGGGACTTCGATGGTTGCCCGCCAAAGCCTCAGAGGTGGTCCTTCACTCACCTAAGAAGAAGATAGACTTTTCAGTGCCAAGACAGTCCCTACGCATCTAGACTCTTAAGACAAACTGCTAGCCGGGTACATGGACCTAATGCTTATTTCTGACTTTAACAGGCTGCTGACCTCAAGCATATTCAAGATCAGAACAGAAAGCAGATAGGACTGCTGGCGTCACCTCTGATTTTATGTTTTCCTGGGACCCATATTAGGGTCAGTGCAATGAAAGTAAGATCCGTTTGCACGTCCAAGCCTGCATGGCCATCTGGACTGTGCTCAAGGTTTCTTTCTTCTCAAGGTGGTGGAGACAAGTCAACAAATACCTCCACGTGCATGGAAAGCCACACAGGATACCTCTGCCCTCAAGGGGTTTTCAAGTTAAACCAACCATCCCTGCCCCCAGCACTCCCTGCTTATTAGAAGGTGAGAAGAGTGACTGAGAACAGAGGAGAGCCTGAGGAGGTTCTAATCAAAGGATGGAAACAGCCAGCTCCTCATAAAATGCCCGGAGGCCCAAGACCATTAGTAAAACATTCCAGGAAACTCTTGCATGATTCTGTGGAGTCAAAGGATTTCACTAGGGAGTTTCCTCTGACATGAGTTCAATGAGCACCACCCCTCATTGAACTGGTTTCCACTCTTACCGCGGGGATATGAATCACCTATCTGCCCAGCTCTAGAGGGAAAGCGATGGGTGACAGGCCGCCCCTGTGTTGGCAAAAAGGTCTGGTCTCTAATGAATCCAAGTCCCAACCACCAGACTCGAATGGCCGAAAATGAGGATATGACTTACCTTCTTATAAGAGAGCTCGGCCTGCTCAGATGTGGAGTAACTGACCCAGCCTTTGAACTTCTCCTTGACCTCTTTAAACAGGCTGTCCACACAGTCTTGGAGGAAGTGTTGGTAGTCGGCTGAGTCATCATTACAAAGGCGTCCTAACGCTTCGAGGGTAAGGGGCTTTAGCTCCTGTTCGGTGTAGGAATTTCGACATCGGCTCATTTCCTCAGGAACCTGGGAGGGACACGAGAGACAAAAAGGATGTCTGCTGCCCGTCGGTGGAGGTGCAGGATCCTCCAGGCTGAGAAAGCAGTCTAATCCCCAGGCTTCCACCAGGTGAAGGGTGTCCCTGCTGACTCCATGAGGTATCACGAGGACACAAGCAGAGCACCTTCATAAAGGTACCTAAGCTTATTCTTGTGCGAGGCCCTCCTCTTTAGGAAGAAGTTAGAGTAGAAGACAAAGTAACCAAACAAGGCGTACACTGACGAGGACACAGAATTTTGTTTTTGAAACTGAAGTATAGCTAATTGTTTTATATACTCCATTTAAACTTATGATAAAATATTGGCTATATTCCCTGTGCTGTACAATGTATCTTGTGGTTTAACCCCTCAAACCACTATTTTGTTCTCTATACCCATGAGTCTGTTTCTGTTTCACTGTGTTCATTGTTTTATTTTTTAGGTTCTACATATAAGGACGTACAGGTGCATGCAGTACTTGTTTTTCCCTGTGCGGCTTATTACACTAAGCATAACGCCCTCCAGGTCCATCCACGGTGTTGCAAATGGCAAAACTTGAAATTTCATTCTTTTTTTTAAATGGCGGAGTAGTATTTCATTTTATAGACACACACACAGACACACCCCACATATTCTTTAGTTCTTTATCCTTCCATCTCATGGACACTTAGGTTTAGTGTTTTGTTTTGTTTTTTCTTTGGATATACACCTAGGAGTGGAATTGCTGGATTATAAGGTAGTTCTCAGAGGAGGCAATGGCACCCCACTCTAGTACTCTTGCTTGGAAAATCCCATGGACAGAGGAGCCTGTTAGGCTGCAGTCCATTGGGTTGCTAAGAGTCGGACATGACTGAGCGACTTCACTTTCACTTTTCACTTTCATGCATTGGAGAAGGCAATGGCAACCCACTCCAGTGTTCTTGCCTGGAGAATCCCAGGGACGGGGGAGCCTGGTGGGCTGCCGTCTATGGGGTCGCACAGAGTCGGACACGTCTGAAGCGACTTAGCAGCAGCAGCATCAACAAATAACAAAACTTTCCATCTCCCTACCTGGAAAAGCTTCTTGCACTCAGCAATCATATGGGCTAGCCCTTGAGTGGCAGCGAGATTCTCATTCAGATCTTTTTGATCTGGTTTGCCCAAACTCTGTTTTCTTTGCATTACCCTAGAGAGAGAAATGAGGGAGAGGCAAGATTCAAATGTTTATATATTTTTAATCAATGTGTTATTCTAGGAAACCTAAAGGAGAGAAAAAGGCTATTTCACTGGAGCTTATTTGACATTAAGTAGTTGAAGAGAGTTTTACTTTGGTCACTAAAATTTCTCAGTTGTATCAACAACACACAAAAAACATGAAAGAGACAGTCTGTGATGAAATCCAGGCTATTTAAAACCATCATGTTAGGGACTTCCCTTGTGGTCCAGTGATTACATATCTAAGCTCCCAAAGCAGGGGGCATGGGTTCGACTCCTGGTCGAGGTAACTAAGATTCCCCCATACCACGCAGCCCATAAAAATAAAACCACCATGTTAAATAGGTTGCTACTGAAACAGAGAAGCTTTTAAGGTCTATAAATGTGGGGTAGGAAGAAGGAAAGGCAGCTTTGACTGGTGGGTGGGTGGGAAGCACTCATCATTGGGGTAAACAGGACCATTCTTTCCAGTTTAAAATTAAACAGGAGCCCCTCCTGTTGGTGAGAGAAGTCTATTGTTTCCTAGAGGTTTTGTCTTAATCTTATCTGATCTCTTTCTACTGCTCCCCTTTAGTTCTCTATCCCATTAAAGCAGGAATGCTCTAGTCAATGGTTAGAACTAGTTAATTAAGCATTGTATGTCTTTTGGAAGCAAAGCTAACTTCACCTAACACAACTAGACCCCACCCCAACAGCTGAGAACTATCTGTCAAGTTCCTTTAGAGCTGAGGAAAAGGATCAGCAGGATGAATTTGGTAGAAAGGAGTTAATGACGCTTTTCCTACTTCATATAAAATATTCGTGTAAGTAAGAAGTTCCTCTGCCATTTTTTGTGTTTTCCCCATCCATCAGACAGAAGCAAGTTAGTTCCTTAATGGACCTGCCTCGCAGTCCCACCTCATGTATAAAATAGATACTAACAGCAGCTTCACCTCCTTCAATTGTTAGGAGGATTAAAGTTGATAATGAAACCCAGGGTGTAGCTCCTTGCTGGGGACAGAATACGGTGCTGAGCAAACATCAGCCTTAGTTATTTTCCAGATTCCTCGACTTCCACAGTCACTTCACCTTCTCTACATCTAAGGAGAAACTCTGCAACATTGGCTCAGCAGGGTTCTTAACTTCGAGGCTGAACACCATCCTTCCTTATTTCACATCCAGCTCCTTTCAACCTCTGGCACAGGCCAGCAGCTCGGTTCTACTGAAGAAGCCAAGCCAGACTGGTTTTATTTATGCAGAAGCCAGGACTGTTTTTGAGGTCAGTAAACCCTCATGATTCTTTGTGGGTACAAAGTACGATGACCATGTTACCGAGGGCACTGACAAAGGGTCAGGGGAAACCCTTGCCGCAGCAAAGCAGGAATGCAAATGTTTCTCAAAAGCGGGTTAAAACTACATTGTCTAGGAGGCCACACCCCCAGGGCTGAGTAGGAAGGATGGGAGAAGCACAGGGGAGGAACGTGAGCTGCGAAAGGAGGTCAAACTCCGTTTTGCTGGATTCAGGTATTAAAACAACAAAAAAACAGGCGGACAGCCCTGTTAGGACAGGGAGGCTGCCGCTGCCCGAACAACGGGGCGTGTGCATCGTCACCGCGCCCGCAGCTCACTGGCCCCGTACCTGGGGGAGGAGTTCTCTCTCTTCAGAGTGTTGAGGTGGAAGAGAGAAGGCGCCAAGCACACGGCCAGGTTGGTGGGGGTCATCTGGTTCTCCTTGACGGCTGCGGTGACATCGCTCAGGAAGTAAAGGAGCGTCTGTAGGACCTCCCGGTTCTCGTCGGGCAGGAGCATGATGGCCGCCTTGATCGCCTGGAGACGCTGGTCCTTGGGCACATCTGCACGACACCAGCACTTCCCCCGTCAACCCAGTGATTTTCCATGTACTTTTGCAAGGAAACGTCCCGAAAGCAAATATCGGCACCAAAGACCTCAGCCCAGCACTGAACAAGCACTTTCAGAAAGTGTACTTGAGGTTAATATGGAAGAGATTAGGGATTGCCACCAACGTCACTACCCTCAAGCATTTCCTGCCTGTGGAGGAACTGAGAATTTTAAACACCCACCATGCCAATATACTCCTAAATCCACCCAGAGTTCAACTCCAGATGATGTCTGCTGTTTTCTTTTAGTTTACAGAAATTTGGTTTCTTTCTTTTCTAAGTACTTTTTTCCAAAACTCCTAGTTTACCATTCTCAATTACTGAACATTATAGGCTTATACTTTTGTTCAGTTTCAAGAAATTTATTACAGACACATACAAAAGTACAAAAACTGAGATTTCTTCACTTTGACTACAAAGTGTTCAGCATCTCCGAGGACTTTCGTAATTTTAACCGATTTGCTCCTTCTTTAAATGAGGAAAGGAAGCTGCGAAAATCTTCAATTTAAACAACAGATGTTTTTTATGTAGTAATTTAAGCTTTGGAAAGCCTACTGAGAGGCTGGTAGTAAAAATACATGCTTGAGAAATAAACCCATAAAAATATAAATAATTTAACAATGTAATATAATGTATATATATGTAGAAACTAATAAAACAGGTAGAAAATGCTAAACACAACTTTCAGGTCTCCTATACTAGGCAAAATTTTTCTTTTGAAAGGCATGTGGTGGAAAATTCAAGTCACTCAAACGTAGCTCCATAGGACAAACCGATTAAACAGCTCCATGGTTACAATACATAACAAATACCTTGGTGGGGGAAATGTGACCTGTGTTTTCATAAAATCTGAAAGGATGAAACAAATAATGAAATAATCCAGACCAGCTCCATGTCTCATAAAATCAAGTCCCATGCGCCAATTCTAAAGACAATTCTAGCTCTGAGAGAAGCTGCTTTTAAATTACATTGCTGTAATACCACACCGAGCCAAGAAAAACACAAGGCTGTAAAAGCTATAATCCTGATCTTGATCATTAATTTAGACAACTGTTTGCTTTAAGCTTTACTTAAAAGTGAGATGGGCATGGGGATTGTTTTCCCAACTATTTCTGGCAGAAGCTGAGATGCATAACAGAAAGATTATTTATTCATTTTACAGCAAGATAAAACACATGGACACCTGTGAAATTTTAAACACAACAGGCTTTGCTAGAGAGAAGTGAAGCAACGGAAATACCTATAGACAAGACAGAGAGAGAGAGAGATCTTGGAATCTGCTCTTTTAAGTATGTTAGATTAACACTGTTCTTGAATGAAAAAAAAAATGAGTTCCTGGATTTGAATGTAAAAATGTACAATTGCTTAGTAACTGGAGAATGATGACAAAGGAGTTTTTCCTGCACTGCTCAACAGATGTACACAAATCTGTTTTGCAAACAAGAAAGCAAAAAAGAAACAAAACAAAAACTGATGACCTGTCTCTAAGAGGTCACGATGTGGGTCCAAAAGAATGGCATCAAAGGAGCTACAGGTTTTGGCTGACCCCACTTTCCCCACCGCCAACCATGTCAAGGTCAAAGAATACTCACATTGGTATATCTGCAGAAAGGTTTCTGAGAGTTTGTTTGTCATCAGTGGCTCAGGCAGATCTCGAAAATACTGCTTCAACATGTCTGCCACGTCATAAGCAGACTGTCCCTCATAGTTGACACAGTCTATGGTGCTTTCATTCATCTGGCGCAGAGCCTGAATCCGGGATTTGACACCCGATTTTCTGAAGAGTCCAACCTTTGTTGGAAAAACAAAACAAAGTGTAAAGTGTCAAGAGGAAAGCAACATTTTCACTGCAGAACTAGAAGATGATGCATGCACCTGAGCTCCCATGATTACGTGGGACCTGCAGACGTCAGCTCTCACCTGATCCAAACAATGGTTGCGGAGGTAGCGCATGGCCTGCTGGATGCTCTGGGGGAGGGGCTGTCCTGTGCGCTGCACGTTGACTGTCAGAGGGACTCCGAATACATTCCGGTCCTTGTAGTCTGGAACCTTGATCCTTTTCATGAACTTGGGCACAGCCCTATCGAAAAAATATTGCGGTCAGAAGGGATACATTTACTCACCTTCTGCACATTTTGTCCATCTCTGCAGGTAAACCATGTGGGTTCTAGATCTGTGCTAATAAGTTGGCGATTTCAATTTAAACAAAATTACAAATTCAGTCCCTCAGTCGTATCAGCCACACTTTGAGCGCTAGATAGCCATTTGTGCCTGGTAGCTATTACTGGTCTGTGCAAATATGGACCATTCCTACCACTACAGAAAAGCCCACTGGACAGTGCTGTTCTAGATTTTCTAACCTTTGGGGCCATGAGGCCCAATAACATCTCCTCAGCTGGGGATTCTCCCTCCACTGTTAGCTCTGAGAATGGGGTCTGTCTTCTTAAGGGAGAAGATGGGCTTCCTTCCAAAACGGCGGCACAGGAAGGAACGAGAGGAGAAAGCTACAGTCAAGACCCTAAGTAGGCACTGCAGGATAGAGCTGAGAAACACGTTCCCATTTGTCCTGAAAATGCATGAGAATCATTTCTAAGCTCTTGATGAGATCCAAAAGTATTTAGGGTAAAAAAAAGATCAGGATGGAAAAAAACCCAGCAAATGCATAATGTTGGTCCCACATAATGAGAACCAACTCCAGAGCTCAATGTTGCGGGGAAAGGCAAGCTAATGACCTGAAGTTCAAATAAATTCTCCTGCTGATGACCCGAGAGAACACAACATCTTTAGCTTTCTAAAGGAAGACAGAGGAGAACAATGAGGGTTTTGTGAGCCCACCCCAGGCTCCCTGGAGTCCTGACACCGGGTCCAGCCTGAGCAGCGTGTGCAACAGCAGGAAACCGCTGTCATGTACTTAATGCTGTCAAGCAGAAATTCCAGCTCTACAAATGACCTCTCTGAATGGGACAAGAAAGGGCAAAGCTGAACAGGAAAAGAACTTTGTGTAGAATTTCTCCTTATTCCGTGGATCCCACAGTATGAGGCTTTAACGTTTGGTTTTGACTCACTGGAAAAAACTGACCAGAACTCAAGAAATATTCTGGACTTTCAGATTCTTGAGGGTTTGGTGGTGAGGGGGGGTGGTGGGCCACTCAGAACTGAGAATGTGAAATATGCAGTTTTAAATAGCCAGCAGGGAAACTCTGGCTCAAAGCATAGAGGAACATTGCGGAAGGCAGACTGCCTTGACTTTAGAGTGCTAAACCCACAGCCACCGTGTGTTACTGTTTATAGCTCAGGGAAAGGTAAAACTGAAGCGCAGGGCCAAATCCGTATTTCCATACAGTGAAGTATATGGATCGTGGCTGTAAGTATGCATAATACTCGCTTTGTCAGGGGAGAAAAGCCCAGCGGCGGAATGTACAAGGAACACATTACGATCTCCACCGAGAATCTGAAGCATGTGGGGGATAAACCAGTCAATACTTATTTCTGTCATTCAGAACAAACAACTTCTGTATTTAGCAGGGCTCACATAATAACAGCCTTTGAACAGGAGATGCTTTGATGCCGAAGTTAACCTCACTATGAGTCCCAAGGAGGGGAGGAGCTGGGGAGAGAAGTTACGTTGCTGCGCTGATTCTGGTTTTGCTACCAAGTGCTACTCATGAAATGGACCGAGTCTCCATTTTATCAAGAACTAAAATTGTGCAAGTGGATAATGAACACTTAAGATTAGTGAAAAGACTGAAGGATACCCAGCTGATACTGCAAAATGCGCTGGGATGTCAATGTAGAGACATTTATCTGCTTTGCACTCAGTAGAAAAAAATATGCACATAATGGCTCCTGTCCATGACCTATTCAGCCCAGCAGTCTATGTCTCACAGTATACACACCAAGGGCCGTGCTTTCAAAAGTGCAGACAGTTCAATACATTTTATTTTTGTACATTATTTTTGTTTATAATATATTAGAGTGGTATATTCCTTTATTATTCACTGCTCAAGAATCTTTGTTGGAAAAAACATAACCTAAACTCTTTAGCCCAGGTAGATTTTTGTGATATTGCAGATACCTATATCAATCAAAAATGATTTCTAAAAAATGTGCATGAAGAGGGTTACAAAGCCAAGTGCTGTACATTAAGCATTTCAAAGTTGCTCTCATAACATCCTATGATCTAAAATTTTCTTCCCTTCCTTCCAAAATATGATCTGATTCTGCACACGTATTTGCCTGTGGTGGGCTATTCCTACCACTGGGAAGGAAGAGCCCGGACAATGTGGTGGAAGAGTAAAGAAGTCTCACCCTATCGACTGGCAGTTTATCATGCCTAGCGCTGAAAACTCAACCAACCCTGATGGAAATTCTCTAAAGCTATGCCAGCTTAAGCCGTATTGTGCGTGGACTCAAGAATGCAGACACTTACAGCGTCAGGACGATGAACTAAAGATACAGGATCCACCTGTTACACCCTCAGTGCTGGGACAGCGCTGGCTGAAAATGTTTTCAAATATGGTTCACTGGGCAGTTTAAATCCTTACCAGCTAAAGCCATGCTTATTAGAAGGCGTGTATTTCTCCAGCAGGGCGGTTAACTTCAAGAGGGAGTACTTCTGCAGCAGGTTCATCTGGGCCACTGACTGGCAGTTAATCTGCAGTGACACGGAGTTTAGGCTCGGCCGATGAGAGCTCTGGAAGCTGTGCCATCTCAGCCTGTGCCTGCGAGAGAAGGGGGAGGAATGTTAGTACGAAAGCTTTTTAATGGGTTGAGGCACAGTCAGCAGTGGGTCACTCACTGGCCTCTAATCTTAGGAACTGAGAAGATTCAATTTCCATTCCAGTTTGTTTTTATTTAAAATTTACTCCTTTAACCACTTTTAGTATACAGTTAAGTTCCCTTGTGGCTCAGCTGGTAAAGAATCTGCCTGCAAGGTGGGAGACCTGGGTTCGATCCCTGCGTTGGGAAGATACCCTGGAGAAGGGAAAGGCTACCCACTCCGGTATTCTGGCCTGGAGAATTCCATGGGCTGTATAGTCCATGGGGTCGCAAAGAGTCAGACACAACCGAGTGACTTTCACTCAGTCAAGTACATGAAGCATTAAATACATCCACGGTGTTGGAGTTCCCTGGTGGCTCAGTGGTAAAGAATCCGCCTGCCAAGCAGGAGACATGGATTCAGTCCCTGTGGTCGGGAAGATCCCCTGGAGGAGGAAATGGCAACCCACTCCAGTATTCTTGCCTGGGAAATCCCACAGAAGGAGGAGCCTTGCGGGCTACAGTCCATGGCGTCACAAAGAATTGGACACGACTGAAGTGACTAAGCAACGACGACAACAATGTGTTATACAATCAATCAACCCCGCTATCCATTCACAGAACTGACTTCTTCCCAAACTGAAATTCCGGTACCCAGTGAACAATGTTCATTAATTGTTTAGGATGATAGGATTTTCCCATCTAGCACTTTCCTTAGGAATTTCATGGCTATAAATGGTTCAATCCCATGTTCCCTACACAGCAAGCAGAAGCAGCCCCTTTCTGATCACCCGCCCCTCACCCCCACCAGGTAAGAAAAACTCACCTGTTGGACCTGGTCAGGGAGGCCCCGACCCCAGAATCCCTCCTTTCCGGGATGTCAGAGGGCTCCTCAGGCTCATTCAGTGAGTTGCCTGTGCTGTCCAGGTCACTGGGGGTGGCTCGGTCATTGTCCACATCCAGGTGTATCTGCTTGGGAGAGGACGGGCATGGTGAGACCGAGTCCAAGGCCGAGTCGGAGTCTCCCTCATCGGAAAACTTCTCTGACCACTGGTTGACTATCCTCTGCATCCCCTTCACATGGTAGAGGATGTCGTCCAGCTCAGGGAAGATGTCCTCGTTCTCCAGATCGGCCAGGTCACCTGAGCTGGAATAGAGGATGGAGCCTGGCACGTTGTCGTAGATACTCAGGCGGCTGCTCACAGAGCTCGAGGAGTTACGTCTCTTAAGTTCCTTGGGGCTGCTGTTTTCTCTCCTCAGGCTGATGTGGCCGGGGCCGTGGAAGCTCCCGGTCCTCCAGTTCACAGAGCTGTTATTCCCTGAGGGAGAGAAACTGCCATTGGAAAGGGCTTTCGGGAAGGTGCCGGGCTTGTGATCTTCCGGGATGTAGAACACTGTGTCCTCTGGGTAGCTCTCCCGGTTTTTACAGTTCTGCTCCATGACGTTGTTGAAGGTGGACTGATTGAAGGGATCGAAGCCCTCCAAGTACATGCCTCCCCGCTTGTTGCAGGCGCTGAGGCTCCGGGTCCTGGTGACGGGACTGGGCGTGCTCACGTTGCTGCTGGTCTCAGACTGGCTGCTGCTGCTGCTGGTCTGCGTGGAGCTGGATATGCTCCTCTTCCGTACCATGGGGACGTTGATGTGGTTGCCGTTGAGGGCGGAGATCTCCACGCAGTTCAGCTGCTTCAGCTTCTCCTCGTCCACCCCCTCCTGCAGGATGGGCCCACTGATGATCAGACCCAGCTTGGAAGGCGCCTTGTGCTTGCTGTGGTGGGAGCCCTTGAGCTTTAAGCTCTCCATGCGCTTCAGCAGGCTGTGCGTCTTGGACTTGGCAGTCTTCTCGTGGCCCTTCATGCTGAAGCTGAAGCTGGACAGTTCCTTGGGAGAGGGCAGGCTGCAGAAGGAATCATCATTGCCTACAAAGGTGCCTGAGGAGCAGACGCTGAGGACGGAGTTAGTCCGGGCTGGGGCCGCCTCCCCGCGCTGGGGCACGTGGGTGGTGAGGCTGCCGGTGCTGTGGACAGAAGCCACCTCCTGGCGATCGCTGAGGTCCGTCTGCATGTTTTCATGGCTCGGGGCGCTCTTCAGGTGGACAGCGTCTGGGGACCCAGGGATGGGGTCCTGTTTTGGAGAAAAGACGTCGAACTCTTCAAGCCGGGACCACCTCTTGCTGTCCCTCTGGAAAGTCCATTTGCCACTTATTGCACAAGGCTCGTCCTCGTCGGAATCTTCGCTCTGCAAAGACAGAAGGGAACCATTCGTCCCCTGAAACTGGCAGGCAGCACGGGGCAGGGCATGCCCCGAGGCCCAGGGGCCAGGAGACTGACCATAATGCCATTCGTGTCAATACCCCCCCTTACAGCTTTATTATTATTTTTTAAAATAGCCAAGATGAATGTAAGCATTTCACAGGAAAAAGCCTGAGCAAGTGTTTCAAGCTAAAGAAGAGTTATTTTATGGAAACTCTGGGATCTATAGGCTGCTCTTAAATCACTCACAGAGGAAACCTCTGAGATCTGTGAAAATTCCAGGCATGTAAAATATTTTGAACTGGCATCAGCAATGGGTAGGACTCCCTCTGGTCTGCCTCCAGTTTTGCTGTCTGTTGACAGTATGTGTTTATATTCCGTTTTGCAACTAAAATGGTGGTTCTCGAACACTCTCATCTCTCAGCCTCTTCCCTGTTCCTTTTCATTCCTCCCCCATCGACATGGGAACCAGAGTTAATGCCACAAGAGTCCTATGATGTTTCAAACTCAGGCATGCTCCAGGCCATTCAATAAGGTTACACAAATACCCAGTTCTGCCGGCATGTAACATGCGCACAGCCGACAGAACATCTCTGCTGGTGATGCCCGACTTATGGACAGGACCCAGGGTTACACCGTGACAGACTATTGATGGGACATCAAGTTCAGTGTGATGCATGGGAGTGTCTCCCGTGAGCAGGGCCCCCTGGGACAGTGGGTGGAGAGCACTGAACGCTGACCTGCAGGCTCCTCTCCACAGCTCCTCACAGTGTGCGGTGGGATTTGTTTAAAAGGTTTGACTCCCCCAAGAAGGCAACTTGGCGTAGGTTAGATAATTAAAATCGGTACTCTGACAATGAAAAATCTGTTCTTTGACCAAACTCACTTCTGTTTACTCTAATTTGTGGTATTCACTCCCACCACTACACCCACCTCCTCTTCTCCTAAGATCTCATAAGATGTCCTCACATTTCAAACACAGGAGAAAATACCATCCGAATCAGTTACGTGCCGGCATTTCACTAGAATGTGTGGGATTTCCAGCCCTCCCTCTTTCTCCTCTAATTCCTTTTCTCCCTTCAAAGCTCTAGTCTTCCATATCCCACCAGCCAGCCTTCCCTGCCATCTCTACAGCTTCAAAACACAGATACTCTTACACATGGGAAGACAGAGTTCCCAAGAACTTCAATTGCTGTTTCTGCAGGGAGGCAATGCAAAATGCACCGGAATTCCTTAAGCCTCATCCCTTTAATACGTTGTAGGCATTGAGTTAATGAGGCAAAATCACAGAAAATCTGTTCAGATCAAAAATAGCAGGTGAGATACAGGTTATTGGCTAGCTGTAGCTATTGGTTCCAACTACATAAGGCTACACAGTTTTTGGTAAACCTGTGTGGATTATAACATTTAAAATGTAGGTATTTTTAGAACAAGGAAGTAAGAATTTGTGAAACAAAATCTATCAGAGAACACATAATCCAGTTTTTCATCTTCTCCTTTGCTCCTACCCTATGATACATTTTATATACATTTTATATACTCACTCTTTTCCGATGAGGACTGATTTCCAGCTTCATCACCGCACATTTGTTTAAAGTATTTAGACGCCTACAGAGCAAAGAAATAACATTAGCAAAGACAGGAAACCATGGATGGGTGGCTAAATATTTTTCCAAACAGTTGACATGTTTGAGTTTCTTTAAATCCATTAATATCTACAATTGAGAAGAGTATTCGAAACTTCTTTAAAAAGTGGTTTAAAAATACTTATATATTTCACAAGTTTTTTTCATTTACATTTAATATTATTATTTTACAGTGAAATGGCACACTGCAGTGGTTCTGTAAAGTGCCTCTTATTCTTGACAGAACAAACAACCCTCATTTGAAGACATGTATTCTTCCAACAGCCCCTAAGTTGAGCCATTAAGTGTTTCCACCCAGTGCCAAGGAGTAAAAGCCAGTGATGTCTCCTTTCACAGAAATAGGAACATGAACATGTAACCAAGCTGAGATGCTGGTGAATAAAGTGTTTGCTGTTGTAATGTATTCTATCTCAGATCAAAATTCAAATACAAAAATAAAGCTATTTTTAGTTATCTCTGCAAATGATAAACAAATGATAGGTAGTCTTAAAAAATTTAGTGAGCTCTATATAGAAAGGAGATTTGAACTCTCTTTACTACCTAATTCTTTTTTTCAGCTTCCTGTATAGGACAGGAAATGCATTGGTATAGTCGTAGCAACAGTGCAAATGATTAATTTTAAAAACTGTATACTTCAAAGGTCAACATCTTTAAAAATTCAAAAAATGAGAGCTTGAATCAGATTCTTCTTTGGAACAGGAGTCAAATTTTTTACTCTGAATGCTTTTTTAAAAAAAATTCCTGCCAAAGAGTAATAACTTAAAATTAGGAAAGTAATTTAGCTTCATTGAAAATGAAGTACTTAAAGCAAAACTCCACCTCACTGGGAAATAATGAAATAGCTCAAAGAAAGAAACCCTTTACAGATGCAGGAATAAATGGCATGTAAAATTGTGAATGACAGCTTTTCAGGCCCCAGATCTTTCTAACATCTTCCAGATGACCATCACTTAGTTGTCTTCAAATGGATCCTTAACATAGCTGCCGTCCACCATCAGTTAAGACTGCAGTTCTTCCTATTTCACAGGACAAGCACGTTTAATGCACACAAGTTCAAACTGATTCTGAGCCCTCTTCAAGGCTCTATCGTTCTGATCCTGTTCTTGCAGCTTGTCTAATAACTTGAATAAAGGAGGGTAGAAAGTATTTTTGCCTGGTGATAAGACTGCCTTTGATTTCATAGATTATGTGGTAGCCTGCTTATAGGATAAACAAAGATAATCCTAAACAGAGCACCTATGCTCAGGAAAATTCTCTCTGATAATGGGAATGGAAAGAAGGCAAATAACTTAAAAAAAAAGTCCACAGACATTAAAACGAGTAGACATAAAGTCCCTTTCAAAGGGGCATCCATTACTTCAATGACTTGTATCCACAGTGTTTTAGTTCTCAAATGTTTTAAGATGTAAAGAATCCAGGATGGTTACAGTCTTAGGTCTGGGTTTCATTAATCAAACCTGAAATCAAATACCCACTTGACTTCATTAGGGCTTTAATGGTCGAGTGGTGTTTATAATCAAGTTTACTAGGCATGGGTCCCTGTGGGGGTGGGGGAGGGACTTACTTCACAAGCTGCAGATTTGAGTCAAACAGAAAAGAAGGTCATTTTTGTAAAGGTTAGCGTTATCTTTTTCTCTAGGTAGCACCAAGCTAATGGCGCTTCAAAACTGAAGCCCAGGAGTTATTCCTGAAGTTTTTATGGAATTCACGTGTCCCCTAGGCACCTCCAAAGTGGGATGTTACCAATTTAGAGAGGGTACTGACATGAAGTAGCAGCTGGGGATGCACTCTGGGCCAGGCATTGTGCCTGGAGCCTCACGTGTATTATTTCATCTTGAGAGAGATACTACTATTTATTTTCAATGTATAGATGAGGAAATGAGGCTTGGAGTGGACACAAACCTGGTCCAAGGCTACAGGACTAAAACACGGTGACTCTGGCCCTGAGAAGCAGTCTCTTCCGTGTTCCTTTCTAAAATAAATGTTAATCATGATAATATACGGAAGCAGCTTCTACCCTAAGTATGACTCCTCCAGTGAGTGGCAGAACACTGGTATCTCACACTGTCTGTCCGGAAGCCCGGGGGTCCTTTCTGGCCTCCAGGGTCCCTGCTGGCTCAGCTCCTCAGGAATGTGTCAGTCTTATCTGCTGGGCAACTTGCACTCTGCTCAGAGTGGGAGGGAGCACGGAGTGAGCCATCAGAGGTTCAAGAGCTTTGCTGGCGGAGCTGCAAGCACCCTGATAAAACCATGGCAGGCGTGGTCCTGGGCCTCACGTACTCAAAGTGGAAACAGGGAAAGCAGAAGAGAAGTGAGAAAGGAAAAAGGAACGTATACCTATGACCTGATATATGGCAGAAACCATCACAATACTTTAAAGTAATTATCCTCCAATTAAAATAAATAAGCAATTTTTTAAAAAAGAGAATAAAACTTAAAAAACAAAACCCAAGAACATTGTTCCCCCATCTCTCTCTAAGAATATACCCCCCCTCCCAAAGAATAAATACTAGCCAGGTGTCAAGAACATCCATGAATAGCTTACCAGTTTTATTCTGCTTTGAGATGCTGAAGGTGAAATGAAAGGTTCAAAGAAATGTATTTCCAAGATGCTGTTATTATTTGGCACTAAAAGCATAATTTTGAGTTTCCTAAGAAATATACTATTTAAAAATATAAAAAAAAATAAAAAAGGAACAATTTCCCACATAGACCTGACAAATAAAAATTCTTCCAGGCCTTAAAGATATTTTCTTGGAATTACTGCAATTGCTTTTATTTTAATAGGACCAAAATAGTAACATAGCTGAAATGTACTAAGTGGCTGGGTGCTTCACAGAGCGTAGGCTCTTCAAGGGCGGTTTTATAATAAAGTTCAGATTGAAGATGCTACTGTCATTATACGATTTGTCATTATATGATTATCACTTTATTTAAGTAATTCTTTGGTGTATTCATAGGAGTCAGTTGTAACCTCACAGGAAAACAGCAATGTGGGATATATGAAGTTATAGAGAGAAGATTTCAGAAAAGGTATTCTAAGAGGTCACAGTTTGCATTATCATCTGCATATGCTTCAAGACAAGTGAGTCACTCCTTTAGTACTAATACTGAATGTGATGCTCTCAGAATCTTGGCCTTATCATCGGGGTTGGATCGTAACAGCAAAGCTAGCGCGACTGGGACAAAAGCCAATCTCTCCAAGGAAACAAGTATGTTTACTCCTTACAAGTGTGCATGTTAAGAATGCTGGTGAGCAATGCAAACCCAAACAATCTAGTAGTTGCATAATTACACAACTTTCGGTCATTACAAAACTTTATATTAAGACAGTATCATTATCATTCTCAAGAACACACTGCCTACAAGTTTTCTGCTCTTAGTAGATTATGTTAAGAGGTCAGCGCCTACTAGATTATTGACCAAAAGGAGCTTTAAGATCTGCACAAGTTTTAAGTACATGAATGTTTATAATAACCTTTAAGCAGAACATGGGAGTGTGTACTAGTATGTAAATGGGAGCATTTGATCTGTGTGTATGTGTGTGGGGGGGGTGGTGGCAGGAAAGAGAAACCATGTAAGAATTATTTCATTTAAAACAAACCTAAAGAAGTTTTAAAGTAAAAACTATTAAATATTTAATAATATTTTATTAAAGTAAAACTTTTAGCTGAGTTTCTGTTAACTACATTACCGTATGTATTTAAAATCAACTGCTCAAACTGTTTCAACAAGGCAAAAAGATGGAAGTCTATGAAAGAGTCTGTCTAGAAGAAAACTTAACAGATCACAAGGCAAAGTTTTAAACAACACTATAGATTCAGGATCTGCTGGCCCTTTGAATTTTGTGGGCTGAGAGAGTACATAGAAGAGGCCAGTCTAGCAAATGAGATGAATATCATCATCAGTAAAAGCAAGTGTCCCCAACTACTCTGATGACATCCCAGGATCTGGAGGGCATTTCCAAGGAAGATGCTTGCCACTTCCTTCTTCTTCAGAACATTCGTTTAGCCCTCTCCAAGGAAAATCATTTGCCATAAAAAGTCTGTTTATGTGAAAGTGTGGACAAGAGACCTTGGGTTTTCATTACAATCAACTTGATGACTATTCCTGTGAATTCTGAATCCTACCCCAAGCCTTTCTCCACATACTCAAATCTGGGTGTCGGTTTTAGGCCTGGTAATTTTTAAAGCACTTGACATCCATCATTGCATTTTCTTCTTATACTTAACCTATGAGATATTATTCTGCACATAAGAGAAATTGATCCGATGGACTGCAGTCCATGGGGTCACAAAGAGCTGGACACGAGTGGCTGACTGAACAACAATAACAGCAAGAGAAACCAAAGACCAATCAGAATACACCTGTGGAATCCAAAGAGAGAGCAAGGTCTAGTTGTTTTTGGGCTTTTCTTTTCATCAAAGATCTAAGAGTACAGATCTACTCCCTTCAAAGAGAGGCAGACTCTCTGATGGTGCTGACAGCCAGTGTAGGCCACAAAGTATGGAGGATGTCCTTAGACCCAGACAGGGTAACTACATTTCAAACTGATATTAAAAAAACAAAAACAAGAATCTAATCATGACCCCTTGGGCTGTGATGCTGCCATGATATTTTTATGACCCAGAAATTCCTAAGCCATTGCTGCTGTTTACAGGGCACACTCACTAAATAGCTTGAAATGTGTGAGATGGATGATCTGAGGCAACGAGTATGTCTCCTAGGACACATCTTAGGAGTGACCTCATTTCTATGCGTTATCACCAGTGATGAATTGAGAAGAAATTTATTCTGTCCCACAGCTAAGCATTCAAACATTTCAGAAATGTCTGGAGTCATTTATATTCCAGATGCGGTCTCCTTCCCTCCTAAACTGCGTCGGGGACATTTTTTCATTACAGATGACATAGCTATGATATTATACACTCTGCGGGGTGGGGGTGGGGGCCTTGGCATCAGATTCCTCTCAGAAAGTGTCTACATACCCTGGGCTTTTCTAAGCAGTCGTTCAATTGGATGTGAAAAGTGACAGTGTTTCTGTGGTTAATGTGGCTTTTTTTTTTCTTTCTGAAGCCAGGAGAACTAGTCTATTCCATATTCCATTGTAAATACCCTATTTGTCTTTCCCTAAAACTCCTGCTTAAGTTCGGTGCTTCAAAAACTAATGGATGACATAAGAAAGGCAGAAAACAGTATTTTCACAGAGCTACAACTGCTTTCTTTGCCTGTAAAAGGGAAATACATCCTGGGTGCCATTCCACCTCAATGATGCTTTTCCAAGTTAAAGGTAATACCGAAATTAAAAGAAAACTAATTTTACAATCAAATAAACAAGTGAGCTAGTCTGTGTATGATCTTTTTCTCCCCAGAATTCACCTTTGATGGCTTATAGGTTTTGAGAAAAATTACAAGGATGATTAGCTTAAAAACGAATAATATGTCCTGAAGAGCTGGAGAGGATTATCAGTGTCCTGTCACCGTCTGCGGCGTATTTTATCACTTCCACTTCGTTAAAGCCCGCGAGCTGCTCAGTGTGAAAATCCACCAGCACCACGAACAAGGCTTTCTGACAGTTTTTCTCACATTTCCCATCAGTGCTCATTTGCTGCCTGTCTACTTTCTGTTAAAGGCTGTGCTGAGTTATTTTACAGTCGTACTTAATCCTATTGTTATGAATGTGTACGTGGGGAAGCTCGAGAGGTTCAGAGATGCTTTCCTGGAATTTAAGCCACGGTCCTCCTGCCTCTAGTTTGGCGTAGTCTCCCCGTCTCCCACGTCCACTGATTCCTCTAAACGTGTTACTTCCATTCAACAGCAGCTTTGACTCTTTGAGGGTACCTGGGTGGGGCTGAGCAGTCAACTACACTGCCTTAAAAAAAAAAAACCCTGTTCCAGGTTTTCAAACTGCCTGAACATTACCTGTTTCAGGAAGCACATGGTATCAAATATGGAATGGTACTGAGTATGCCCTAGGACAGTGCTACCTTAATGGCAATATTAAATAATAGGAAGTTACTAATTTTAATTAAAAGGCCTATGATTCATGAAGAAGTAAATCTCTATATACAAATACTATTCAAAAACCGGACATAAACAGGGACTTCCCTGGCCGTCGTGTGGTTAAGACTTCGTGCTTCCGCTGCAAGGGGCACGGGCTCGCTCTCTGGCTGGGGAACTGAGACTGTGCATACTGTGCAGCCAAAAAGAAAAAGACACCTGACCTAATTAGAACAAGAGCAAAGTCATCCCAGTGATAAATACTATGCTCTTAAAAAGGAAGAAAGAGAAAGAAAACACACGAAACATTTCAATTTACCTGCATAAAGCCTCAATAGCATCTCTGTCCAAAAAATCATGCTCTCTCTTGACTGAGGAAATATCAATGGGGAACAGAAGATCTGTAAGAAAAATAAAAACAAATATACTTACTGAGCATTCAGAGTCTTGCCAATCTAGCCCAGTTTAGCAGAGAGAGAAAAAAAAAACACAAAACCGTCAAAAACAAGATAATTTCTTGAATACTTACTGTGTGCAGGTTACCTCCTTCCCTACCAAGTGCTATGGGAATGTAAAGCAGTTTAAGACAATATCTTCTGTGTCCTAAAGGAGCTTGGATATCAAGTGGTCTGCAGACTCAAGTATCTGTTGTCAGAGATAAGTGGTTCAAAACACTGTTTCACCTTTAAACAAATCAGCAGTCAACAGACCTGCTATATAAATAATAATTTAAACCAGAATGAATACCAGAAGGATGCTCCCTTCTAATGTGGCTGCTTCCTCCCTCCCCCCACCATGTGTGTCTTTGCTCACATTTGATCAGGGAAGAGGTCACAGAAAACCAGGCCAAGGAAAGATCTAGAGAACAATGATGGTTGTCAATGGAATCCAACCATTTGCATGACATCAAAAGCTGAAGAGAATTCAGGATGTGCTATTTTTAAACAAATACAAGCACTTCCATATGGCTTTCCAGGGGTTTATATAAATCCCCCTGAAACAAAGGCCAGCTCTAAAAGCTGGTGTGGAAGGACAGAATCCCAAATCCTTTTATCGGTAGAAGAGTTCACTACTCTACGAATACGTTAAGTTATATCAAAATCGAAAAGCAGAAAGGGGGAAGAGTCAACTCAATGGAAGAATTCCCTTTTCTGTCCCTCGTTGATAAACACACAGGAAGAGTAGGGAGGAAGAAGACCAGCAGTGCTTCCGTGGAAAACGACAGAGCTCTGGAACTGCCACTAGATAAGAGCAAGTTATCCCTCTGTGGTGTTCCAAGCTGTTAAAGTAAATAACGGGCCTTCCTATTAAAAGCTTGTAAAAAATCGTGAGGAAGACTCCTTCTATGCAACTCTGTGGGTCAGGAATAGAGCACTGCAGGACACCAGAATACACAGAGCCTAAAGATCCCTTTGGCCTCCCGAATGGGTAATGCTGCAGGGGAAACTGACATGGCTGTTGGTAGTTTTGGAGACACAAGTAACTAACAGTATTCTAGTTCTGGGGTTGACGTGGGAGCACATAATGGTTCGTTATGTTTTTATGGCTTCTAACTTATGATCATTGGTTTTAGAGGATGGTATCAAGCTCCTTATTTTCAGTCATCAATTTCCCAGAGATTATACTTATAAATACCTTTTTTTTGTTCCAATGTTGAAAACTAACATAATGAGTGTTGGGGTCCATTCTTTTTTCTGAAGGCTAAAGTTAGTGATCCTGTTCTCTGAATGGTAAGACAGACAGACCAATGAAATAGGTAGAGCTTAAAGAGTCATGAAGAAATTTATAAAATTCAGTATTGGAGGGTTTACCTTTCTTCATTACCTCATAGACCAAATGATTAGGGAAATGATTAGTGGCACCCCTATAGTAGCAATAAGAGAGACTTCTAGTAAATGTAAATGATTAGTAAATAGAAGCAAAACCGATTATAAAGCTGTTTGAAGCTTCTGGCAACTGTATTTCACTTTGAACAGACACCATGCACTCTAAGTATTAAAGGACAAAGCTTATATTAGAGAATACGCTTGTATACTTAATACATGTAAATCATAAAGTTAGCACGCCCGTTGAGTGCATCTGAGACAGCAACTTTGTTATTTTAGCAATTCCGAACTCAGTGTGCCCAGAGCTATATTTTAGATTATTTTCCTGACCCAAATTAACTTTAAAATTCTGTTTAGAAGAGAAATTCTAGGAAAAGTAGGGACTTGTGAAATAATTACTTTTTGTTGTTGTTGTTCAGTAGTTCTCAGAGTTCTTCAGGTTAGGATCTAAACTTCCAGCTTGGGTTTAAGTGCAGGATGTATATATTGTCAATGACCAAAATAAAGCTAGGAATTAGGAATGAGTGTGGTGGTATGGGGTGTGTGTACCTGCCCCGCACCCAGGGGCAGGACAAAGGAGAGAAATTACAAATGCTTAGAACAATGTCTAGTACAACCTCAAAAGTAGACTCAGGCTTCAAAAGACTTATAAACATCAAGGGACCCCCAAACTGTAACTTGCGAAAATATAGTCTGTCTCTTAGGATTTGGAAAGATGTAAGCAGAGACCGGAAGGGGATCTCAGCAAAGATACACATCACAAGAAAGGGCTGCTTGGCAGCAAATCAACACTAAAAATTGACATAATTGAAGGAAATTTAATTTCTAAACAGGAGAACAAAAGGACAAGCATGTTCCTGCCACTGCAAATGCAATTATCTTTCCACATCTCCAGTAGAGCTGTGAACTGAAAATCCAATAGAATGCTTGGCCGCCCCACCCCCACCCCCGCCAAAGCCCTACTGAGAGACAGAGGTGCTGTAAATGGTACCAGGTCCAAAATTCTCCTACGGGAACAGTAAGCAACTCCACATAATACACACGCGGGCTAACCAAACACCTTAAAAGAGAGAAAAAAAGGAAGGAAGAAGGAAAAGGAATTGGAGATATTCTGTGAAATGGAGGAACAGTAAGATATTCTACATAGTCTAATTATAAAATAATTTTAAACCCATCTTCATGGGGAACTATCATACATTCAGTCTGGGCTACAAAGAGGAAGAACAGGCATTATTAATGAAGTAATGAGTTAGATTAGCTGAGTGAGCTAAGGATATAAAAGTGATCTCTGTGGTTTCACCCCAGTTTGCTTCTGGGGAGCATCCCTACTCCCTCCATTTCCCTCTTCAGTGCAACCTGCTGCAAGGGGACTCCCCTGGTGGTCCACGGCCTGGGACTCCATGTTCCCAATGCAGGCGGCCCAGTTCAGTTCCTGGTGGGGAAACTACATCCCATAAGCTGCAACTAAAAGCCAGTGGAGCCAAATAAATATGTCCTAAAAATGCAGCCTGTTTATCACGGGAGCACCTCCAAGCTGACAAACTGCATCCATTTAGCATCTGTTGTTCTTCAGTTGCTAAGTTGCATCTGACTCTGTCACCCCATGGACTGTAGCACATCAGACTTCCCTGTCCTTCACTATCTCCTGGAGTTTGCTCAGACTCATGTCCCTTGAGTCAGTGATGCCATCCAACCATCTCACCCTGTTGCCCTCTTCTCCTCCTATCTTCAGTCTTTCCCAGCATCATTGCATTCTGTTCATTTATTAAAGAAGAATGCTGGTGACCAGTAGATACAAGAGGGAGCCCACTGCCTCTGCTACAGGAAGCAGCCTGCTTGTAATCATCCTAGAAGGATGGGAGAGCAAAAGAAACATCTTAAAATCACTATTTATTGTGAGAAGAGTTGAACATCCCTGGTGAAAAGACTGGAATGACATCGTTTAACCTGGCTCTTTCAGCAGTTCTGTCACACAATGCCTGTCTCACAGCATCTCCTTCCTCTTTAGTGGTGAAAAAGATGTATTCTTTCAGTGTAAATCAACTAAAATTATGCTTGTTTTTGAGATATCTGGCAACCTCTTAATGGTGTTCTTTGAGGTATGAACTGTTTTATTTCTACAAAATCTGCAGCATCTACCCAAGTGGTGGACACCCCTGATGGTGCAGAATTAATACTGGCTTGTTGATTAGCTGAATGGATGGTTGGATGGATAGATGGCTGGACAGATGAATGAGAGACACTTGGCAATAAGAACAATAAGCCTCCAGTTTGAATGAAAAACCTCTTCCTCCCTGCGTTATACAGAGCACACTCTGCCCACCCCAAGCAGCCAAAGACATGAGTGAGACTCAAGGTGCTCAGCACCCTGTTTCAGCATTCAAGTGATGCTCAGGGTGCTGAGGAAGACATGAAGAACCAGCAAAAAGCCAGCCTGAAAGTGAAAGTGCTAGTCACTCAGTCGTATCTGACTCTTTGCGATCCCATGGACTGTAGCCTGCCAGGCTCCTCTGTCCATGGGATTCTCCAGGCCAGAATACTGGAGTGGGCTGCCATGCTCTTCTCCAGGGGATCTTCCTGACCCAGGGATCGGACCCGGATCTCCTGCATTGCAAGCGGATTCTTTACTGTCTGAGCTACCAGGGAAGCCACTAAAAGTCAGCCTAGATCTTGATTTTTTTTTCTTTAAAAGGGTCCACTTTTTTCTTAATTAAAAACTGAATGACTCAGGAGAAATAATAGTGATCAAATGACAATCTAAGGAAAAGTCTAATGACAAAGTAGGGAAATATATCTATGACACATGACCAACAAAGCCTCAGTGTTTAGAATAAAGAACTGTTATAAATTATCAAGAAAAGCACAATCAACTCAAGGGAAAAATAGGCAACAGATATTTCACAGAAGAGCAAACACATATGGCCAGATGACATGAATAAATGTGTCTTATCATCAATAGCTAGAAAAATGGCAGTCAAAATTTGTAAGATATCATTTTATATCCATTTGAATGGCAAAAATTAAAGTCTGGCAATGTCAAGGGTTGAGAGCATGTGCAGAGACAGGATCTTTTTATATTATATGGAGGGGTGGGATCAGTACAGGAACTTTTCAAAAACTTCCATTACAAAGTTGCATGTACATCTTTCCAACTACCCAGTAATGCTTTTCCTAGGTATGTGTGTCGGAGAAGGCAGTGGAACCCCACTCCAGTATTCTTGCATGGAGAATCCCATGGATGGAGGAGCCTGGTGGGCTGCCGTCTATGGGGTCGCACAGAGTGGGACACGACTGAAGTGACAGCAGTAGCAGCAGCAGGTGTGTGTGTGTGTGTGTGTGTGTGTGTGATTCCATGATGGTTACTTTGGCCAGGGGGCGGCAGAGTGACAGGAGACTGGTAGGTCTGCTGCTATCAAGGTCCTGGCTTTTTTCGGTGGTGGTGGTTTTAGGTGCTTGCTATATTTTTTCCTTCATGAAATATTCAAGTAAATAATAAAATATCTGAAAATAACTTGCAGATCAATAATAATCATATACCAAGGATACGCTTATGGCCATTATAAAGGAATGGCATGGGACTTCTCTGGTGGTCCAGGAGTTTGGAATCCACCTGCCGACGCAGGGGACACGGGTTTGACTCCTGGCCCAGGAAGATCCCACATGTGGCTGAGCAGCCGAGCCCGTGCGCCACAGCCGTTGAGCCTGTGCTCTAGAGCTCATGCTCTGCAACAAGAGAAGCCACCACAGTGAGACGCCTGCGCTCCGCAGCTAGGAAGTGGCCCCCGCTGGTTGCAACTAGAGAAAGCCTGTGAGCAGCAACGAAGACCTAGCGTAGTCAAAAGTAAATAAATGAAAATTAAAAAAAAAAAAAGAAAGGCGCTTCCAGCTTACCTTCATAAAGCTGGGCATACTGGGGGAATCCTGCGGCTCGGAGCCAATCACAAGCTTCTTTGGCTTCGATTTCTAGAAGAGAAGAGAGGACAAACAAGCATGTTAGCCATGTGTAACTCTGCTTCTTCTTCCTTAATAAACTCTGGTTTAGCTACATAATTCCCTTTTGGAGAAGGGATAAGCAAAAAACAAAACCCACTTATTCAAATGGTTTAAATTTTTTGCATCTTTTTGGACTTTAAAAGATACATATAATTATCCATCTTTCCTTTAAGAAACAAAAATGGAGTCTCAGCAGTAAGTCCCTCTGCGCTGCTTCTGTGCTCTGGTTACAAAGAATTACAAAAACAGGGCATCATGAGAACAGTTGAAAGAGGATTAAACAATTGATTTTAGGTCTGGGTGGCTTAACTGGGTTTACTTTTCACATCAATAGAAGGCCACCAAGTACATCTGACACCTTGGAAGAGAACTGGCTTGACCCGATGGGATGCGTGCAGCGGCCTGTGTGCTGTGAAGGTGCCTCTTTGGGTCTATCAGGCGGCACAGAGGCGCTGGAGGGCACTAAGCCAATGAACCCCACAGTCATGGCAGGCTGAAACACCCGAAACAGCTTCTGGCACCCCGCGGTTAATATCTTATAGACAGTACGGATAAACAGTACAGCCAAGAGCAACTGACGTGGTGTTCAAATTCATTCAAGCCCTGCTTCAGATCAGATCAGATCAGTCACTCAGTCGTGTCCGACTCTTTGTGACCCCATGAATCACAGCACGCCAGGCCTCCCTGTCCATCACCAACTCCCGGAGTTCACTCAGACTCACGTCCATCCAGTCAGTGATGCCATCCAGCCATCTCATCCTCTGTCGTCCCCTTCTCCTCCTGCCCCTAATCCCTCCCAGCATCAGAGTCTTTTCCAATGGAGTTTCAGGTTTAGCATCATTCCCTCCAAAGAAACCCCAGGGCTGATCTCCTTCAGAATGGACTGGTTGGATCTCCTTGCAGTCCAAGGGATTCTCAAGAGTCTTCTCCAACACCACAGTTCAAAAGCATCAATTTTCCGGAGCTCAGCCTTCTTCACAGTCCAACTCTCATATCCATACATGACCACAGGAAAAACCATAGCCTTGACTAGACGAACCTTTGTTGGCAAAGTAATGTCTCTGCTTTTGAACATGCTATCTAGGTTCGTCATAACTTTCCTTCCAAGGAGTAAGCGTCATGGCTGCAGTCACCATCTGCAGTGATTTTGGAGCCCCCAAAAATAAAGTCTGTCACTGTTTCCACTGTTTCCCCATCTATTTCCCATGAAGTGATGGGACCGGATGCCATGATCTTCGTTTTCTGAATGTTGAGCTTTAAGCCAACTTTTTCACTCTCCTCTTTCACTTTCATCAAGAGGCTTTTGAGTTCCTCTTCACTTTCTGCCATAAGGGTGGTGCCATCTGCATATCTGAGGTTATTGATATTTCTCCCGGCAATCTTGATTCAAGTTTGTGTTTCTTCCAGTCCAGCGTTTCTCATGATGTACTCTGCATATAAGTTAAATAAACAGGGTGACAATATACAGCCTTGACGAACTCCTTTTCCTACTTGGAACCAGTCTGTTGTTCCATGTCCAGTTCTAACTGCTGCTTCCTGACCTGCATACAAATTTCTCAAGGGGCAGATCAGGTGGTCTGGTATTCCCATCTCTTTCAGAATTGTCCACAGTTTCTTGTGTTCCACACAGTCAAAGGCTTTGGCATAGTCAATAAAGCAGAAATAGATGTTTTTCTGGAACTCTCTTGCTTTTTCTATGATCCAGCGGATGTTGGCAATTTGATGTCTGGTTCCTCTGCCTTTTCTAAAACCAGCTTGAACATGAGGAAGTTCACAGTTCACATAGTGCTGAAGCCTGGCCTGGAGAATTTTGAGCATTACTTTACTAGCGTGTGAGATGAGTGCAATTGTGCGGTTACGACCCCATTAAAACTGACTCACAGAGGAGTTCGGGGCACAGTCATTAGTTTCTCAGTTTGCACAAAAAATATTCTTTCAACCCTTCTTCCCACCTTCCTCAGATCCGCAGAGTACTTAGCGTGTAAGGCTATTCACTCATTTGTAAATGTCTCAGTATTGCTTAATTTACTCCACATTCAAATGTTCATCACACTTTAATCCTCTGAGCCAGATAGGAGGCGGATAAGCCATCAGAGAGAAATATATATATGTCTCACTGTAATATATATCTCACTTTTGTGCAGTAACTTTATTGTTTTAGAGAATAGGTTTTAACTTATTATTTCATGAGTTCTTTGAGTCTTTAGAGAAAAGAGAATTGAGAACACTCAAATTCATTAAAACAAGTAAGGATGGCCTTACTGAATGAACATGCCAAAGAAAAAAGCCTGCTACTATCTTTTGATAAGTTAGTTAATACCCAAACAAAACCACTTATGGCAGCAGAGAAGCAATAAAAGACAGGGCAAGGTTTATTATTCTGATGAATCTTTTCAGAGTGGCGATGAAAGTAGCATCATAAACACAAGATTCAGGACTGAACTTGGGGTTTTGAAGGACAGAGTGGCTGGAACGTGTCACTCTATTGACATTGAAGAATCTCAATCTCCATACTGAATCAAACAATGTATCAAATTGTCCAGTGAGAATTATCTACACTTAACAGTTATTCTTGTATTTATATCCATACCTCATTCAGTAAGGAATTAAAGAATCTTTAAATAAAATCATAAAATAAACATTTCCCAGAAAACTGTATTGCTGGAAAAACATATAAAAGTTCAACATTTTATTTTAAGAGATGTGGAAACTACTTTCCCTCTACCCCCATGGCCATGGCACAAAGATAGACATGGAGAGAAAAGAAGCTAAACGTTTGTTTTTTAAAAATATTTTAAGTATCTTGCTTCTTCTACTCTCTAGAGGTTATTTCCATTCAACAGATTGTTAGATGTCAAACAATAGATTGTTAAAAAGTATTTGCTTTCTACCTATTTTACTTAATAAGTGGTGAATAGCCACAAATTCTCAACATCTACTTTTTCTGGACTATATTCAGACATGCTATCAGATCAGAACACACACACAAGCCTTAACTGGACACAATTCTCCAGCCAGCATCACCACTTATTTAGAACATGTTCCTGATTTCTTATTAAAATGGCTTCATGACAAGAGGCATGAAAGATGTATGGCATTATTTTTTCTAAAGAATGTTTAAATTTATTTATATAATACCTAACAAATCACAAAGTGTTTTCACATATGTGCTGTGCTTGGTCGCTTAGTCGTGTCCGACTCTTTGTGACCCTATGGACTGTAGCCTACCAGGCTCCTCTGTCCATGGGGATTCTGCAGGCAAGAATACTGGGGTGGGTTGCCATCCCTCCTCCAAGGAATCTTCCTAACCCAGGGACTGAACACAGGTCTCCTGCATTGCAGACAGATACTTTACTGTCTGAGCCTATTCATTTAAAGCCACTTCAGACCAGATCAGATCAGATCAGTAGCTCAGTCGTGTCTGACACTTTGCGACCCCATTTATCGCAGCACGCCAGGCCTCCCTGTCCATCACCAACTCCCGGAGTTCACCTAGACTCACGTCCATCGAGTCAGTGATGCCATCCAGCCATTTCATCCTCTGTCATCCCCTTCTCCTTTTGCCCCCAATCCCTCCCAGCATCAGAGTCTTCTCCAGTGAGTCAACTCTTCGCATGAGGTGGCCAAAGTACTGGAGTTTCAGCTTTAGCATCATTCCTTCCAAAGAAATCCCAGGGCTGATCTCCTTCAGAATGGACTGGTTGGATCTCCTTGCAGTCCAAGGGACTCTCAAGAGTCTTCTCCAACACCACAGTTCAAAAGCATCAATTTTTCGGCGCTCAGCCTTCTTCACAGTCTAACTCTCATATCCATACATGACCACAGGAAAAACCATAGCCTTGACTAGACGAACCTTTGTTGGTAAAGTAATGTCTCTGCTTTTGAATATGCTATCTAGGTTGGTCATAACTTTCCTTCCAAGGAATAAGCATCTTTTAATTTCATGGCTGCAGTCAGCATCTGTAAAGCCACTTCAGGAATACATAAATGCCTACTGATGTCGTTACTCTTATTCATTTCCCACCACTAAGAAAAAGAAATGTCCCCAAATGACCAAAAATTGATCTAAAAATCTGTTCACATACCCACTCTTCTTGGGGGCAGTTGGTTAGAAAGAAACGATGTGACTAAGCCAAGATTTGCATCTTGTGCAGATAATTTAATGGAAGGCTTACAATGGCTAAAAAGCAGCACTTTCAAGAACTACAGAGATCAGTAATTTTACCTGCCTTTTCCTTTCCCTAATATAGATGAGAATGTCTTTCTTTTAGATATCAAACCATGGGAAACAGACACGCCTCTATTTAGTTTACATTTAACAGTGTCCACTCATGAAAGTTTAGGATGCATAATAAATGAGAACCTGTTGCTTCTATAGAAATCAGAATTAGAAAAACTGTAAAAAGCTGTCATTGACTTTTTAATAAATGGGATAGTTACTGACTTCACTCTCACCCCTTTGTAGTTACCAAGAGAAAATGGTAACAGTCTAAGATCCATTTTATTTAATATGAAAAGAACCCATGTCTCCTACCAGGTCAGGTAGGGATTTACCCTTTCTAGTTCCCTTCTGATCCAGGCCACGACTTCCACTCTTACCCTAACTGAAACTCCAGGTCTCCTGTTCTCTTTCCTGAGACTCCTGCCACCAACCTTGCCTCATCAAACTTCCTCCATTACATTTTTGATCTTGTGTCTCCTGCACAAACTTCCCTGGAGCTCCTGCTCCACTGCTTAGAAAACAAGTCTAGACATCTCCCCGGGGTTTTTAAGGTTCTCCACGTGGCATGGAACTGTTCAGCTCCCTGTTCCTGCTCCATACCCCAGCCAGAGTAAACATGATCCTTCTTCACCCCCCAACACATCCCTGGTGGAAAATACTCTCCCATTTTCTCATTATCAAATTTTACTCATCCTTCAAGGCTTCAGCCAAGTGTCACCTCCTATAGGCAGTCTTCCCAGATGCCTCCCAACAATTCCATCAATGGTTAACTTTTATTGAGCACTCACTATGTACAAGGCCTAGTTTAAGCACTTCAAAGGTGTATGAATTCTCTGACTCCTCATATTGATCCTAACACGTGAGTTGGGAATATCCCTAAGATATGAAGATGAGGGAACAAGTGGAGAAACAACCACTTCTTGCCATTCAATTGCCATAGTGTGACAGAGAGCAAAGACTTGCAGAAATAAGCAACCCCAATTTCCCTGAAAAAAAAAAAAAAAAATCAATGAACAACGTTAACAATATTAAGCCAAACCATGTGAATGCAGCATTACTACTGTCAGGCGAAGAGCTGACTCCTTGGGAAAGACTCTGATGCTGGGAGGGATTGGGGGCAGGAGGAGGAGGGGACGACAAAGGATGAGATGGCTGGATGGCATCACTGACTCGATGGACATGAGTCTGAGTGAACTCTGGGAGTTGGTGATGGACAGGGAGGCCTGGCGTGCTGCGATTCATGGGGTGGCAAAGAGTTGGACACGACTGAGCGACTGAACTGAATTGAACAGGCTCTCGGGACAATTTTTTTTAATTCCCCACCAGGCACAAGTGCCATCAGAAACTGAAAATGCAGTGGAAATACAATGATACATTTAGATCTGGGTTTTCTCTAAGCCAACAACAGACAAACGTGTGAAGGAGGAAATAGGAAATTTTTATTGGAACCAGCTTCAGTAATGACTTGTGTTAGATGAACGAGGTTCGGGAGAACCTTTGGTGTCTTACTGGGAACCATGAGGCCGTATCTGCACACTTCCTGGCATGATGGGGTGACCCTAGCTTCCCCTCACCCCTCAACAGTAAGTTAGAAATTCCCCAACTCCGTCATCGTTCCGCGGAACTCGCCATCTCAGTGGTTGAGCAACGATCGGGTCTGAGCAGGATGTGAGTACTTCCACCTCCCCTCTGCTCTGACTTCAAGGTGGAAACTCTCATCGAGCTTCCTGGCTTCTTTGTGATTTGCCCTGTGCTTCCAAAATCAGGCCTCAAGGCAAATACTCCACGGAATGCATCTCTTAAATACAATTCTAAGGAATCGGGAGGAATGTAAGAAAATTCAAGCACGTTCCGGATTCCGTGGATTCCCCTACGCGGGCAGACTTGCGGGCACAGATCCATAGAAACGCGGGTGCTTTACCAGCCGCGGAGAAGCACGTGGCTGTGTGAAGGCAGGCGCTGCTTTCTGATCTAAACCATGATTCCTAATCCCGGTCACAAACATTCCTTCAAATGGAAGGAAGAATTACTTCAAAGGATCAGTTCTCCTGCCTCCATTCAGGGCACCCACTTTACAGGACTGCCATACAGCTGGGCACCAACAGGCCCACCTTCCCTGGCAGGTGGGTTTCTCAGGGGCAGAGGAGCAAACCACAGCCTCAGACACTTGACCTCGGAGGCTCTGAGCCCGGGTCCTGGCGGCATGACCTGGGGGAGTCTTCTAACCCGCCCCTACCCCCTACCCACGACTCCCAAGTGTTCTCATTTTCTCCACCTAGAGAGGATCCGACAACATCTTTTTAAAGAAGCTCCTGCTGCTAAGTCGCTTCAGTCGTGTCGGACTCTGTGCGACCCCATAGACAGCAGCCCACCAGGTTCCCCCGTCCCTGGGATTCTCCAGGCAAGAACACTGGAGTGGGATGCCATTTCCTTCTCCAGTGCATGAAAGTGAAAAGTGAAAGTGAAGTTGCTCAGTGTCAGACTCTTAGTGACCCCATGGACTGTAGCCCGCCAAGCTCCTCCATCCATGGGATTTTCCAGGCTAGGGTACTGGAGTGGGGTGCCATTGTCTTCTCTGAAAGAAGCTCCTAAGTAAATGTAAAGGTAGTCAGGATCGGGGACCACTGAACCAGGTAGCATTTCTTCATATTCCTTTATCCCAGACTCTTTCTTCCCAAGGTATCCTAGCATCCTTCCCACAGAACTCTGATAACCCTTGCTCGTCCTTACCCTCATGAACTCTCTCCTAGTCCAAAGGGCAGGTGAGCCCTGGATTGGTCTGTAGGAAATACATGATTTATGTCATGTCATGTCATGTCACTCCTCTGCTCAGAATTCCTAGATGACTGCCACTGCCTTTCAGACATGACTCCTCAGCAGACCCCACAGCCATCTTAACTCACCCTCTGCCCAGCCATTCTGCTCACGGAAGGCCTCCAAATGCAAGCTCCACTCTAGTCTTCCTGAACTCCTTTCGGGTCCCAGGATGCACAGGCTCTTCATCTCCTATCTCTCTTGCTGCAGATAAATTCTCCCTCTGTACCCCATCAACCCCTCTCCCTCTCCTTCCCTGGACAGTGAGTATACCTACTAGAAGCTTCTTAATTCATTCATTTATCCCGAGAGACTACTATTTCCACATTGGAAGCACATTTACATTTGTTTGAAGGCTAAGAATCCATTGACATTTGACTGAGAACTACGACTTAAACCCCTATCTCTTTGCAATTAACAAAAATAAATGTTTAGCACACGCACACACATGCTGCCAAAAGACTGGCTACTGGGAATTACCTATGTAAAGTGAATTTCTAGTTGGGCTAAGTCAGATAGGCCAATGTATATGCTAATAGTTATTAAACTCTTCTGTTATCTAATCACAGCAAAGATTATGACTAGCCACTAGCAACATTCCTACCCTCAGGTGCCTAAAAAAAAAAAATTCTAAACATCTGCTGTGCCTCTTCTCAAAGAGACCAGAGAGGAAGCTTCTGCAAGACCAGTCAATATAATTCAGTTCCTGGGCCATCTGGCCTTCCAGTAGCTGACCCAAATCCACCTTTAGATATATTCTAGCACAGCCACACATTTACGTGCAGCGAATCACCCTTCACTTCCCTGTTCAGCTCAATATTTATTTATTGCACATCCAGGGTCTGTGCTGCCTGCTGTGTTCAGGGACAATCAAAGACACAGGTCGCTGCCCTGAAGCAGGAAGCCAAAGGGAAAGGTAATTCACCATTGAGGATACTCAGCTGATTCTCTTATGAATGAGCTGGCTTCTGAAGGGCTCTTCTGAGATCCATGTATTTTAGTCCCAAGGGACTCTGTCCAGGCAGCCCCCAAGAGTCCTCGTTTCATGGATGAGAGCCAGACTTCTGACGGCGGCCGCCGTGCCCTCGAGCCTTCCTCCAGCCTGTTACCCCAAGGCCCCCGGGCTAACTGACCCACCCTCACAGGCTTCTTCTCACCCACCCCATGCTCCCTCTTCTGCTTCATCTTTTCTTCTCCCAAAACATTTATTATGTTTATGTTGTCTCTGCCCTCTGTAAACTCGCCGAAGGCCAGTTTCTTTGCCTGTTTTACTCTTTGATATATCCCAAGCACCACCAACAGTGTGGGATACATACTAGTTACTCAATAAATACCATATAAATAAATAAACTGCAATGTGATTTTCTTCTAGTAAAGTGGTCTTAATTTTTTCAGATCAGGAGCCACCGTGAGAAATATATTTTACATTGGCCCCCCACACACATGCATATGTGTACCTATGCACGCATTCATGTACACAAACATGTGTGTATATAAGCATATATAAAACTGAAACAAGTTTCCCCAAATAACACTTACAATAAGTAATGCAGTCTTACATTTTTTTAATGGAAAAAAAAAAAAAAAAAAGTTATTTGTTACCTCCAAAAAAAAAAAAAAAAACCAACCTGTTTGAAATACACTGTTCTCACACAGCTTTTTCTTAAAGAGAAGGAAAGAGGAAAAGAAAGAAAGAAAAACGAAGGAAGGAAGGAAGAAAAGTAAACTAATCTCTGTATAGTACAGAGGAGGCTATGAATTCAGAGGAAGGCGGGGGAGGGAGGGAGGGGGCTACTGGGCATTCATTTCAATGCTCAGCTTTTATTTATAAGTAGGGATTATGATCTTTTATAGAAGGCTGGATTGCAGGACAGGAGACTGGGAATAAAAGAGAATAAGCTAAGTGGAGAGCTGGCAAAGCACAGGTGTGTGTGAAGGTACGGTAAGCAGACTCGATTTACTGTAACACACAACAGAGGAAGGGGAGGTATGCAGTGAAAAGTAGGTTATGCCTAAGAGCAGATACAAGCATCTCCTTAGCCTGGTTACCCAATGAGCAACCAACATGATTTCCTCAGATACAGAAGAGCTTTGCATCTGAGTGTCCCAAGTTCCTACTAATAATCCGCCACAGAAAGGGGGCAAAGTATGACCTGTAACAGGTCAGGGAAACAGGTCCAGGAAAGAATCCATTGCTTAGCTAAGTAGCCTTAAGAACACAATCCTTCTGGACTGGTTTCCTCATCTGTAAAATCTGAGATTGCCACAGGCTGTGCAGATTCCTTAAGTTTCTGATTCTAAGAATTCCTTTATGCCCATACCCTCAGACTAGGTTCCATCTGTTAATTTTCCAGATTTATCATCAATTACATGGAGACATTCTGTATGTCTCAAAAAACTGATCAAATGTACAAAATTGACTGGCTTATTGCTAAAATATCTAATTTGTTTCCTTTTTTGGGGGGGCGGGGGGGGGAGCCATGCCTTGTGACTTGCAGGCTCCTACTTCCTGACCAGGGATCGAACATATGCACCCCTGCACTGAAAGAATGGCATCCTAACTACTGGATCACCAGGCAATTCCCTCTAATTTGCTTCTTAATAGATGAGTTTCTAGATTTGTTCCCTGAAGCCTATGATCATATTACAAGAACTCAAAGGCATTTTTGCATATCCATGTCTCCAGCCCTCAAACTAAAATTAGTCTTTACAGGAAGAAAACACTCCAATGCATAGAAAACTCTTGAGTTTAAAAAAAAAAAACCCAAAGTTTTACTTTGCTTATTGATCTTGTACATTTGTGTTTCAGTTAACAGCACCATCTTGACATCAACTCAATCAGTGAACTGGGGGCTGGGAAGACTCTTGGAACTTGTCCATTTTTTCCTCTTTACAAATGAGGAAGCTGGTCCAAAGTTTAGCCAACAATAATTTGCTTACGGTCCCAGAGGGCACCCCCACCCCCCCTCACCCGACCAGCCCTCACTCCTGGTTAGAGAACTTTCTGCACGTGGCAGTCTTGCCCACAAAGATTACCCTCACTTTGAAATCACTAGACTGTTTTCAATACAAGTAAGAACTGGGAGTTTTGAGGGAGTTCTCTTTTAAGTTTTTTTTTTTTCCTCCTACTTGAGATTCAGAGGCAGATACATTGCTTTCTAGTAAAGAACATTCCTAGAAATAATATAAAGGGAGGGGGGCAGGACCCATTTTCCCTAATGATGTGATGACAACTTAATAAATGGCTCTGCTTTAAAGAAGGGACACATAAGGCAAGCCCACACCTGATAGTCTGCACAGGAGTCCACACTCCAGCATTGTAGAAATTAAATCAATTCAAGTTTCCTTTGGGGATCACTGAGTTCAAGTGTTTGCAAAACACTATTTTTAACACACAAACCAGGAAAAAAGCACATAGCTCACATCAAAAAATATATGCCCTTTCCGTGCAAAGGCAAACAGCTCTGGATCCATTTAAGCTCAGGCAGGACTGGGTGCTATCACTCCAGGCTTGAGCTGATCCAACTGTTTCCAGGAACAGAAATCATCTCCCAGTGAATCAGAAACTGGCACTTACTACCCAGCACACACACAAAAATCAAACTTAAATGAAAATAAACTGTTAAGGAAATGGATATTGCATCATCACATCTTTCTACTTCACTGCAATCTGAGGTGGAACAAAACCCACCTCCATCTACACACACACACTCTCTCTCTCTTCCAGTATTCTGCACCAAATATTTATGCCTTTCAAACCACCTGTTGCTAAGAAAAAAGATTTGAAGTAGTTTCTTAGATGATAACTGGATAGATTAGGAAAATGATTTCAAGAGAGGAAGCCATCTTAAACCAACTTTAAGGGTCCTTGTTTTTCTGAGTCTCATTTTTTTTTTTTTTTTGCTAAATGAAGAAGATGGTTTAAAATTATATACTTTGCTTCCTTTTAAACTTACTTTTTCAAGGCAAAAATACCTGGTTACAAACCTAAAATAGCACCTACTTCCCTATCTCCACCATTCAAGACTGACATGTCAGCAAGTCTTTCACATATGTCTGCAAAGCCTATTCTATAACACTAAGCACCTCTCCCCAGTCCGTGGCTTTTGCCCTAAGTTCTACAGCGTCACAGCTCAGGAAAGATAAAATACTGTGCAAACTGTAGTGCTACAAAACTTCAAGTTAGAAATAAAGGGAATAGTGAGGGATGGTACAGAAATATTCACTCATATTGCAGTCCATCCTGACAGAGAAAAAAAGGAAATCTAGAATTGAACGAAACATCAAGTTGCCTTATCAAAGACCAATGAAATTAACAACATGCCAGATACTGGCTAATACAAGCAGACTTTAGCCACTCCTATGTCTAACCTCAAACAGGAAACACTACAGACAGACCTTGCCTTTACTGTACCTCACGGATACTGCAGTTGTTACAAATGGAAGGTTTGTGGCAACTCTGTCAAGCAAGTCTATTATTGGGCCACTTTTCAACAGCCTTTTAAAAAATCACTTAATAGATGACAGTATAAGGTAAATGTAACTTTTATACGTGCAAGGAAAGCAAAAAATCTGTATGACTTGCTTTATTCTGTGGCCTGGAACCAAACCTGCAGAACCTCCAAGACATGCCTGGGTTCAATTAGACTTTCTGACTCTTGAGTAGAAGGTGTAAGAAATAGAAGTATTATTGTCTCCTAGGTGAGCAAAAGAATTATTTTCATCAAAACTGCTTATGACATTCAGCCCCCGCCCCCACAAACACACACAATCCACTGGTCAAAATTTGACCCAAGTATTTTTGTTTAGTTTAGGACATTAATGGTTTTATAATATACGCTTTTCCTACAAACACATTAAAATCCTCATTTTGTTGCTTCCCTGTTTTATTTACACACGAGGACAGGAAGAGGTCTCCAGTTCCATTCAACTCACATATGACCTTGGACTAGTCCTTGAACTTCCAGGCAACTCAGCTGCCCCTCAGTAGGGAAGAGGCAATGTTTTTCCAGGCTGCCTTTGCATAGATCTGGAATTTCCCCTGGAAAGACTTTTACAAATGCATAAGCATCATACAAGATCCCTTTTTGGTGTCACACAGTTTGAAAAACAGAGTTGTAAAGAGATGTCCTTGATGGTGAAAATGACTGCAGAATTTCGGCATCCTCTATCTCCTCGGTTATCTGAGTGAGACAAAAGGCAAGGCAGGGCGGGAGTGCATGGGCCACAGGCCATTTCACCTCTCAGGTCCCTTCCTCTCCGGCCTCCTAAGTGCTGCAACCTGGGAAATGCTATGAACTCAGGGTGTGGAAAACTTTTGTCCCTCAGACATCCTCTGGAGACTCTTGCAAGGAGGAGGAAGGCGCCTTTCTGTCGAGCTGCAGGAAGCAGCCTCTAGCCCTCTCCACAGGACACTCAGAGGTGGGGCAGGGGAGAGAACAAAATGTGGATGGGAGGCGTCAAAGGCATCTGAGGACTCTACGCACTGACCTCAGCCTTCAGCTAGCTTTTGATTTTCCTCCTGGGGGCAGAAAGGGGAAGACATGAGGAGGCCACCCGGTCGAGGTAGAACGTGTGGATGGAAAAGGAGCATACTTTCCACTGTGAAACTCACTCCAGTAGCAGCATAAAAAACAAGAATGAAGGACTGAGAGACTTGATTCCCACCGTGTGTGTTGGCTTGACTTCAGCAAAGGAATACTGTTTTTACCTTTTGGTGCCGAAGAACATTATTTCCTAATAGGTAGGCCTTTTCAAAATGCCATTCAAAATGTTTCCAATGACCTCTGGGAGAAAACTTTCCCTTGGAAACATTATTTTGGAGTGCTTTCACAGAAGTAAGCACTGTTCAGTATAGTCAACAGAAACTAGAAAATGGTATCCAAAACTCCTTCTTCACATATTAAAGACAGAGGCTTGAGTTCTCCATTCACGAGGCCCCTGAGAGGGGACAGAGAAACCACTCATTTGTCAACCTGGGACCCTAACGTTACAGGTCTCTACCTACCAGCACAAAGAAACTGTGGAGTAACTGCAAGGCTCTGTTTGGCCACCAAATATTGTTTCCTCAACCGAATCAACTCCTGCCAAATGTATGTCCACAATCGGGATCTACAGTCACAGACACCTGGTTGAAATCCTAGCTTGGTCATATACAGTGATCTCAGGAAAGGTATTTAACTCTCTCCCAGGGCTCAGATTCCTCATCTTAGGAATGGAAATAACTAGATCTACTTTGTGAGGTTGCATGAAGATTACATGTGACAATGAAAGCAAACTTAAGAATACATTTTAACTTCTATAATGTGGCTCAGTGGGTTAAGAGTCCGCCTGCAACGCAGGAGACATGGGTTCAATCCTTGGGTCAAGAAGATCCCCTCGACGAGGGCATGGTAACCCACTCCAGTATTCTTGCCTGGAGAATCCCAGAGGACAGAGGAGCCTGGTGGGCTACAGTTCATAGGGTCGCCAAGAGTTGGACATGACTGCGGTGACTGAGCACGCATACATAATGTCACTACTATTCTGTTAAAAGTCTATATATTAAAAAAAAGTCTATGTATTTTTTATAAAAATTAAAAAGAAGTATCCACACTAGAGAAAGCTGACTGTTGCTTATTAGAAACTATGAAATTTTTATATATACATATACATGTACATATACATATGTATAGGCTAAAACCACAATACTTTATTCCTACCCACTGTTAATTACGATGGCAAGGAGGAAATAGCTAGTGAAAAAAAACTGTTGAGACCCAATTAAAGAAGTTCCAGCGGAACTATACTTACTTATCATTGATGATGATAATCCTTAACAATAACACAGGATCCCACAAGGAAAAACGCAAACAGGCAGGAAGAGGCTTTCTCAGCTGGGAATCTTACCCCTTTCACATTAATTAGATTTCTGACTAACTTGAGGTGGAAAGAAAACACCACTGATCATACTCCCTCCAGCCATCTATTCCTATAAAAACGTATTTTAACCCTACAGCACTGTCCTCCTTAAAAAGAGTAAGAATTACCCTCAAGTTCTGGAATTCCTCTCTACACAATGGCCACACAATCAGATACACAGACAACTGTGAAAATCCACTCCAGAAAAGCATTCTCCTCCTAACTTCACAGCCATGGAAAAGAGGCACTTGGCACTGTGCTTTTTAGGACACAATGCTGGACCTTTATACCTTATGGCTGAGCATCAGTTTCCACCACCCCCCCACCCCCACCACAGCGAGGACAATTTTTGATGTCCTGCATGCTATGAAGATTACTCCTTGTACTGCAGCCCCACAATGCCAAAGTATATTAGAGGTAAATCTTGCTAAAATGAACATTCAGAGAAATGACTCCATTTAGAAATTAAATTCTCTCTCCTCCACTGGATTCCAACTCATATCATTGTAAGCATTAGACTAAGTCAACTTTACAAATGAAAACCACTCGTCTTCCCAAGCCAGCTTTATAATTTCAAGAATAGGCTTGGCAATGATGAGACTTTCTGCCAGCTGTACCACGAGCCTGCTTGCGCTGTAATGTTCTAAAGCACAGAGAATTTGGTCTTTAGCACTTTGGCAATGTCCAGGGAGGAAGGGGAAACATCTGAAGTTATTTTTACTTTTGCAAGTCCTCTGGTTGTGCACAGTGAATGCTAGGGTGGGTCAAGTATTGTCTAGAACCTTCAGAGTCTTTTTTTTTTTTTTGCATGGCCTCATTTCCGTCTTCCTGTTGCTAGGAAGGGGAGCTAAGCATGAGAAAAGCGTGTTTACAATACTGGACCATCCTGTCCAGCACAAGGCTCTCTTCAAAAGAGTACAATTCACTTCACCCACTGTACTCTGGATGCCCCATTCATCTGAACCAAACCACCCTCCCCTGAATATTTTCAAATTGCATATTTACCCACTGAAGCCATAAAAATACCACTTTCATTTGAACGTTGCATCATGGCTTAAAATCTCCATGGGGACACCAAGGGAAACCCAAGTACTTATTTTTGTATTTGAAACCACCTCTTGGAATCCCACCAAGCCTCTGATTAGAAGGCATCTCACCGGGGCCTCCCATACCCTCTTAAAGCCCCACACTAGTTTTACAAGAAAGAGTTTAACTACTATCCAGATTTTTCACTTCACAGTGATAAACTGTTTAATCATAACATGCTTTTCTATTAATCTGCTATATTTTCCAGAAGCAACCAAGCATTCCCCTTTAATGTAAAAACACCCAGAAACTTCGCTCCATCTTCGGTTTTTGAACTACAAGACAGAACAATAATAAACAAAAATAAAAAGGCTTGAAAGGGGCATCCGATCTCTCACCTTTGCTCCAGAACTATAGGAAAATCCTTTGATTAGTCCAGTGTATTAAAACTTGGAACACTGCCTTCAATTAGCCATAGTAACTGTTTAAGCTTTTTGGTCTTTAAGGAGTTAGAGGTGGTGTTTCTCCTAAGGTCCACAATTAGTAAGTTAAGACACAAGTAAGTCATTGATATGACACTTCTCATTCACTGGAGGGAAAGATGAAGTTGGAAGCTACTTAGTCTGATTCTGTGGAGGAGGGAAACCAAGTCAATTCTCTGTCTTGGGCTTCCAGCCAGTTTGGTGTAAGGTGTCACTCGGCATGAATTAAAATAAAATCTGTTTTTGTCAAAAGCAAAGTTTTAAAACCAGCTGGGAGAGAAAGTCAGTCCGCTGTGCTTCATTTTAAACGCTGAACAGTAGTGCTAATGAAAAAAATATGCACTCAGGTTTGGGCCACGCTGTAAATCTGGCATGCCACAATAAAAGTTAATACACACAATCGCCAACATTTTCTCAGAAAACGTCTCGAAATAACGTCTGAATGCACATCTGCTAACTATTTGACACTCATTTCCCAGGACTCAGTTCTATTAGGGGGACTGTTGACTTACAGGGCACCCCTCCGACCATCTGCTGCAGTCTGCAAGCCAAGATGGCACTAGGTCCCTCCATTAATTTCTCACTTATGCTCCGCAAATTATCTCTGCGGAGGACCAGCCTGCAGGCCAGATGGATGCTGAATTAGTCAACCTCTTGGAGCTGCTGATAGATTTACATCCAGAGTTCTGCTGGGCTATTATTTTCCTTCAAATCTTCAGCAAATAGAGTTTTGAAAAAAACAAAAAAGTAATCTGAGACTCGGTATTCTGCCTTCTTCAGAGCTATGATTTTTTTTTTCCCCATCCAAATGCGTCATATACCCCGCCCTCACGAATCTTCCGGTAACGGAGGCTGTGCCTGGACTGCATTCCTCCGCCTCACCGGCCATCACTAAGGCAGCTTCTGAATCCTAAGAATGTACCCATTTGCTAGCCAAGTTGAGTGTAAAATGACTGGGGCAAAGCAAGCTTGGGCAATATTTTCTTCTCCACTCTACATGCAGGGGTTCCCTCCTTCTCTAATTAGCACACACTGGGTACTGAACATCACAGAGACTGTGCTCAGCCCTTGTCGTTTGATCCTCAGCACCTCCCAGCGCGGTAAACACAGTTATGACGCCCCTGGTGCAGCTGAAGGAGGTACGGCGAGGTGTCACTTCTCAGATTCACTCAGCTAGAAGGCTGCAGACCACTATTCCCACCCTGCCGGCCTCACCCAGGGTCCGCGCGCTGGAAAGGCACGCGGAGACTGTTAAGTTACACGTGGCGGCGTCGACTTGCCGCGGCCAGAGGTGTAACTCCTGCCTAAGGATCAAAGGCTCGGTCCGCGAGGCTGGCGGTGGGGACAAGGACACGGAGGGGCAGAGGTCCAAAAGGCCGTCACCTCGATATACGGAAAAAGCCAGATCGCCCGTTGTGCTTCCTTCCTTTTGGCGGCCCCGGGATTCGCGGCGCGCGGGCGCCTCCTCCGGAGCCAAGGGCGTGGGCATCCCCGTGGGGCATTTTAGGAAACCCAGTCCAACGCCCCAGCACGTGAAGGCACAGTCTTCCAGCAAGCGCCCCACATGCAAGCCTTGGGGCTGGCTAAAACAGCTGCAGTACTCTCCAGGGGCAGGCAGCCACCAAAGCAAGACTTTCCTGGCTAAGCCTGAGTTATTTTCCAGTGTTTAAAATATTTGAACAAAAACGGTTGGAAATCAAAAGTTTTTTGGTAGGCTCACTTTTAAGCAGTTGAACATTTTTTTCCAAGGGTCACCGCAGTCTAAATACCCCTAAATAATAAGATTCTCAAAGGAGTCAACGCTGATTTTGGACTTGTAGCGTGAAGGACAGCAAGCGCCGAGCCCTGCAAAGGTCCTCAAAGGGAAGAGAGTAGAAAGAAGGTCGCTCCGCGCCCCCTCGGAGCCAGAGGCCACCGCCTCGGATTTAGAATAAGAATAGAAAGACCGCCAGTGAGGCTGGGCAGAGGGACTACGCGTCTTGCGACCCCGGCCCGGCCCTGTGCCCCCCAGCCCGGCCTGCACCCCCAGCCTGCGCGGGAAGTTATTGTGGGTTTCACTTCATCATTTACGGTCGCCCACCCCCCACCCTCACCAGCCCGCAGCCCTTCCCAGAGCCCACGGGGCGCGTCAGCCCGCGGCATTACCCGAGATTAAGACCTCCCTCCCGGACGACGACCCTGGTTTTCCCCACACTCCACCTCCTGCACTCCAAGAAACACGGGCGACTCGGTTCCGAGCCTCCTCGGAAAGCGCTGCCAAAGCACAGAACGTCAGGCACCGACTTGACAAGGCAGGGTGACATTTCCTCCGCGGCGGGTTCCCTCCGCAGCTGGCTCTCGAGGCCGGCCGGACGGCAAGGCACAAGTCTAGCTTACGTGTTAGGATCATGGTGTCCGGCTTCTCTCTGCACATCAAGTGCGGCAGGGGACGGCGGGCGCGCGGTGGGGAAATCGAGGCAGCCCCACGCAGCTCGGCTCCGGCGCCGGGACCCACGACGGCACCCGAGACGCGCGCGCCCCTCCGAGCGATCCTCAGAGCATCCTTGCTCGCCACCCCAGAAAGAACGCGGGGTTTGCCCGAGATCGAAAAGGGGGAGCGCTCAGAGAGCTGAGCCAGAAGCCCGGGAGCGCTGCTGGCTCCTGCCGCAGGGAAGTTCGGCCATGGCCGGGACCGGAGCCCTGCGCCCTCGTACTAGCCGCAGGAGCGCTCTGCCTCCCGCCTAGCCGGCAGGCCGCGCCCTCCTGCAGCGCCCACCCCAGAGGGGAGGAACTAGACCCTGCGCGTCTCCTCCTCCCCGCCGCCGGGGTTTCCAGCAGCGTCTCCCGCCGGCCTCAGGCCCCGCCCTACTCTCCCGGCCCCGCCCCCTCACTACCAGGCCCCGCCCCTCCCCTCATCCCGCGCCGCCCAGCTAGCCCGCCACCGCCCGAGGCCTCCCCTGGCGCTGCCCCCCGTCAAGCCCCGCCCCGTTCCTCCTCCGCCCCGGGCTGGAATGTCTTTCCCCTGGCCGGCAAATCCGCTGAAGGAAGCGCCTACAAGTCTCTCATTAGTGGTCTTGGGGGCAAAGGCAAAGGCTGGACCCTGGGGGCATTTACTTGCTGGGGAGGTCTGGGCTCCACTCTGGGAACACTTTCCCTCATCTTTTTCTTGGTAGGTTTGCACACTTTTTTCTTTTTTTTTTCACTTGTTATCCTGCCTTTCATCATGACTGGAACCGCATAAATTCCTGGGAACCAAGGCGAGGTGGGGAGGGAGGGGTGAATCAGTGTTTCATTACATGTAAAATGGGAAGAAGACAACCTGTCCCTTGGACATTCATCATTCATTGCTAAGGTGCGCAGGGGTACAGAGGAATGTAACTGACGCTGTAGTAGAGAGGGACAGCTGTAACTCCACGTGTCCAGTCTGCTGTGTGCAGCCAGAGCTAAAGGTTTCCTAACCAAAGCCCTTGGGCCACAACCCAGTGCAGCTCCTGGAACTGGTAGAGCAGACTCCAGACTGCAGAATTAGAATCTCTGATGTTGAGAATCTGCATTTTTTTTTTTTTACAAGCCCTTGGGTGATTCTGGTGCACTGCAATTTGAAGACCCCTGATATAAAAGGAAGCTTCATTTAAAAAGATTACAATTGACTATAATCTCTGTAAAATTAAAAAGAAAAAAAACTCTGATAGAGATTGCATGAAAATTTCCTTTGAGGCTAGTCAGTGCTTTCTGCCTATTTCCTCTGGGTAAAGAAAACACCAGTCTAAACCTATTCATTAAATACATCCAGAGCATTTATTTACCATGAGCCAAACACTGTTCTAGGCTCTGGAGATTCAGCAGTGAGCAAAAAAGATACACATCCCTTCCCTTCTGGAGTATACTTCCTAGTGGGGAAGATGCACAATAAAAAAAATAAGTCAGTGAAATATATATAATGTCTTAGATAGAGATATATAAAGTAGGGGAGGGGACAGGGAAGCTTGAAGCAGAGTCTGTTTTCAAATAGGGTTAAATACAAATGGGAGAATTTAAACTAATCTCTTGATTAGTTTAAAATGTGTTGATTTCATAGCTGGGTCTTAGTTGACATACACAACTTTTTCACCCCATTGCTTCAAAAACAAAATAAAAACACTCATTTCACCACTGATTTCCTAATTTACCCAAACTGGAATTGGGCTCTGAGGAGTGGCATCCTGGGAGTGCATGGGGCTCCTCTATTTAACGGTTATTTCCAGGGCTTTTACCTACTTAGAGCTGCTGGGGACCCCAAGATAAGCAAGGGCAGGCCCTTTGCCTGCTCAGAGTTTAGTCTGCTAACAAAGCAAAGGGCTTATGAGAAAGAGGTCCTGGAAGGGCCTGAAAAGTGGGGACCCGACCTGGCCCAAGAAGAAAGAAAAGGGAATGTCCCTCTGAAGTCCAGGAGCTGGAAGAACGCTCAAAACAGCCGCCAGCAAGGGGGAATTCGATTCAGGGGAAACTGGAAAAATAAAGGCAAGAACTTTCAATTCCCTACACTACTGTGTTGACAATTTTTAAAAATCCTTAACAGCAAAAAACAATGTAAACCACTATAAAGAAAGAAGGCATCCCATGATCAGATTTGCATTTTGAAATCTTTGCTCAGTGCGTACTTCTTCAAAACTTGAAAAAGAGGAATATTTCCCTAAACTTCCCTTATACAGTAAATTCTCTTGTTTAGAAACAATCCAAACCTTAAAAATATAGATACTCTAAGCCTCTCCTCCAAAACATATCAATTCTCAGAATAAGTTCTTAATGCTTATTAGTTGGTTGAAGTTCTATTTTTCTTGAATTAGGTTTCCAGGCATCTGTGCAAGTCTGATGTACCATCTGCCACTAAGCTATTCATCTTTCCAGAATAAAACCTACTAATGTTAATATTTTTGTCTCAAGTCTCATTCCTTTTTCCTTGATTTTTTAAAAATATCTTTTGATGTGGCCCATTTAATTATTCATTTGTGGCTGTGCTGCGTCTTTGTTGCTGTGCAGGCTGTCCTCTAGTTGCAACGAGCAAGGGCTACTCTCAGCTGTGGTGTGCAGGCTTCTCGTTGCGGTGGCCTCTCTTGTTACAGAGCACGGGCTTTAGAGCACGTGGGCTTCAGTAGTTGTGGTGCATGGGCCTGGTTGCTCTGCGGCATGTGGGATCCTCCCAGATCAGGGATCGAACCCCTGTTTCCTGCATTGGCAGACAGATTCTTTACCACTGAGCCTCCAGGGAAGCCTCTTTCTCCTTGACTATTTATGTTGTTTTCTCTTTTTTCATTCCATCTCTTTGGAGGTTTGTGTGACATGGATTGCTCACCATCTAAAAATAATAGTAACTCCAGACACATTTCCTTGGTGATGCATTGGTTTTCATATAGCCTCCCCTGAATCTCATTGTCTTCTTCCATTCTTTGGTTTCCTAACATAGCCTGTGACCTGGGCCAAATCCCAAATTTTATTTTTTAAATTCTTACTCCCATTTCGTGGAGAAGGCAATGGCAACCCACTCCAGTACTCTTGCCTGGAAAATCCCATGGATGGAGGAGCCTGGTAGGCTACAGTCCATGGGGTCGCAAAGACTCGGACATGACTGAGAGACTTCACTTCTTCTTCTTACTCCCATTAGAAATGGATATGCTACATTCAGAAAACTGCTACACTTGTAGAATGTGGTTGAAACAGGACTTTGGAAATAGGTCACTTACCAACTGTGTGATGAATATATTATTTAGCCCCCTAAACTTTAGCTTCATCTTTGAAAAAAGAGGTTTGAAATAGTGCATATCTCATGAGGTTTTTCATGAAGATTGATAAGCTCATGCACATTACAGCTTAGCACACAGTAAGTACTTGATAAGGCTAGACATTATTATTATATATTAGTAAATGGGCACATCAAACTAAGCCAGGCAATTAGTATTTAAATAACCATCTAGGAGAAGATGAGGAGAAGGCAATGGCACCCCACTCCAGTACTCTTGCCTGGAAAATCCCATGGACGGAGGAGCCTGGTGGGCTGCAGTCCATGGGGTCACTAAGAGTCAGACATGATTGAGCAACTTCACTTTCACTTTTCACTTTCCTGCATTGGAGAAGGAAATGGCAACCCACTCCAGTGTTCTTGCCTGGAGAACCCCAGGGACGAGGGAGACTGGTGGGCTGCCGTCTATGGGGTCGCACAGAGTCGGACACGACTAAAGCGACTTAGCAGCAGCAGAAGATGAAAACAACAAGATTTTGATTTCAATCTTTGTGAATCTGAGGAACCTGTACAAACTGGGGCAAGGAAGAAGTGGGGATGTCATTAAGAGTTAAACACACAGTGGTCCTTTCCGGATGAAAGAAGGTCCCCAGGAAAGAGCAGCATCCTGCCTCTCCATCTAACCATCAACTCATCACCCACGGTTTCATTTGTCTATCACTGGAAGACGCCATTAGCCAGGGTTTGTCAGCCAATGCATGGCATGAGATTTGAATATTGAAACACTGGACTCCAAGAGGCACGGAATAAGGGAGCCCATTTCCCTGCCCACAGTATATACGGTCCTCTGATACTCCTTTGATAAATGAGAATAAAAAGCCCTCACAGGGACTTCACTGGTGGTCCAATGGCTAACACTCTGTGCTCCCAACGCAGAGGCTCCTGGTCAGGAGATAGATCCTACGTGTCACAACTAAGAAAGATGCAGCCAAATAAATAAATATTTTAAAAAACATCACAAATTACCCCAGGTTTTGTTGCTACTGTAGCTGCTGCTGTTCTCAATGGTAGGTTAAAACCAACAACAAAGAAAATATTGGACATAAGGACCTGTGATGCTGCTCTTCACTTCCTGCCACACTCCTCTCAGTTGGAGCATCAATTTCAGTGAAGTTATTCACAAGGATAGCCAGGCCCTGTCATCTACATGGATGTTTTCACATTCAAGGGCTGTATTACCAAGGCAAACAAATCACACGGCGAACTTCTAAACTGCCAAACAGAAGGCTGGGTGACTTAATTGGGCTACCCTTTGATTCCCGTGTGTGGTAACTCGCTTCAGTTGTGTCCGTTTTGCGACCCACCAGGTTCCTCTGGGAGAAGGTGATGGCACCCCACTCCAGTACTCTTGCCTAGAAAATCCCACGGACGGAGGGGCCTGGTGGGCTGCAGTCCATGGGGTTGCTAGGAGTCGGACATGACTGAGCAACTTCACTTTCACTTTTCACTTTCATGCATTGGAGAAGGAAATGGCAACCCACTCCAGTGTTCTTGCCTGGAGAATCCCAGGGACGGGGAAGCCTGGTGGGCTGCTGTCTATGGGGTCACACAGAGTCGGACACGACTGAAGCGAAGCGACTTAGAAGCAGCAGGTTCCTCTTTCCATGGGATTCTTCAGGCTCTTTTCTGATGATTAATATTATGTATCATTGATATTGCCCCAGGGCATCCTTCTTGCTTTTTTTTTTTTTTCCCCATTAAAGAAAAGAATAGAACTCAGGTACCTACAGGCAGTCATGCAGATAATGCCGATGAGGAAAGCAAGTCATAGAGGGATGGCTAGAAGTTGAGGAACCCAGGGCCCCTCCAAGAGGGCAGCGCCACTCAGGCTCACTTGGTTCTTGGCTTGTGTTAACACAGCAACCCATTGTCCTGGGTTTAAAGATTTTGTTTTCAAGAGCCCCTAGATTTCTAAATTTTTATACCACATGTGCCAATTTTTAGATGCTGGCAACTAATTTAAAAAAAAACAAACATTGAAACCCATCCCTGTTTCAACTTTGGGCTTCATTTAGCTCTGGGGCAGCTAGCGTAAACCTCTGCTCTAGTGATACAAGCCAAGCACTCTCTTTAAAAATTTATTTCTCTCCCACAGGAACTAAAAGATTTCTGCACTTGGAGAATGTTGTAATATAATTTGTGTTCAATGGACCATTGTGAAATGTGTGTGGGAAATAAGTTTTTTATTTTTACTGTTCAAAGGAAATGTGATAAATAGTAGAAAGTAGTGAAATAGTTTGTAAACAGTATACAATTCAGAGAAATAATTAAATTTGAAGTTTAATGGTTGTCCTTAAAACATTCATTCATGGTGAAGCTTCCATGGCCCAAATCTGGATTCTTTTCCCACCGTCTACCCTGGTATTCAACCTTTTCCAAAATATTTGAAACCCAGATGCCAGCGGGTATAGGATGGTGAAAGAAGAGAAAAAGCAAGGTTTAGGAGGGGAAATGAATTAGCCTGCTTGTAATTCTACCTACAATAGCGGAGTCTGGCAGGCTACAGTCCATAGTGTCATAGAGTCGGACATGACTGAAGTGACTTAGCATGCATGCATGCATGCACACGATAGCTCTCTTAGACCATTTTTTGACTACATCTTTTGAACACATGAAGTTTAAAATATGGGGAAGGTTAACAATCTGTCAGTCAGTTTTAGTTCAGAGGAGGAAGTCCCTTGTTCCTGCATAAAGGTGGTAAAAATCTATTTTCTGCATAATCACTTAAGCCTCAAATATGATCCAGCCTAGCACAGAACTTTTATTATTCAACAAATATTTATAAAATCCTAGAAAAGACACTGTGCTGATGAGATAAAATTCAACAGGAATAAATAGGTTCTGGGATGTTATGTACAGAATGGTGATTATAGTTAATAACATCTTACTGCATATTTGAAGGGCTTCCCAGGTGGCACCAGTGGTAAAGAACACGCCTGCTAATGCAGGAGAGGCAAGAAACTTGGGTCCAATCCCTGGGTCAGAAAGATGCCCTGGGAGAGGAAATGGCAACCAGTATTCTCGCCTGGAGGGCTTCTGGGTTCCTCACTTCTTGCCATACCACTGTGACTTGCTTTCCTCACCAGCATCACCTGAGTGTCTGTAGATACCTGAGTTCTATTCTCTTTTTTAGTGGAAAAAAAATGAAAGAAGGATGCCCTCCGGCAATATCAATGATATATAATATTAATCATTAGAATAGAGCCTGGAGAATCCCACGGACAGAGGAGTCTGGTGGCTACAGTCCATAGGATCTACAGAGTCGGACATGACTGAAGTGACTTAGCACGCATGCATATTTGAAAGTTGTTAAGAGTAGATCTTAAAAGCTCTCACCATAAGAAAAAACAATTTGCAACAATTTGTGGTTCAGTTCACTTCAGTTCAGTCGCTCAGTCGTGTCTGACTCTTTAAGACCTCATGGACTGTAGCACGCCAGGCTTCCCTGTCCATCACCAACTCCATAAGCTGACTTAAACTCATGTCCATGGAGTCAGTGATGCCATCCAACCATCTCATCCTCTGTCATCCCCTTCTCCTCCCACTTTCAATCCTTCCCAGAACCAGGGTCTTTTCAAATGAGTCAGTTCTTCGCATCAGCTGGCCAAAGTATTGGAGTTTCAGCTTCGGCTTCAGTCCTTCCAATGAACACCCAGGACTGATCTCCTTTAGGATGGACTGGTTGGACTCCCTATAGTCCAGCGGACTCTCAAGAGTCTTCTCCAACACCACAGTTCAAAAGCACCAATTCTTTGGTGCTCAGCTTTCTTTATAGTCCCATCTCACATCCATACATGACTACTGGTAAGACCATAGCTTTGACTAGACGGACCTTTGTTGGTAAAGTAATGTCTCTGCTTTTTAATATTTTGTCTAGGTTGGTCATAGGTTTTCTTCCAAGGAGCAAGCATCTTTTAATTTCATGGCTGCAGTCACCATCTGCAGTGATTGTGGAGCCCAAAAAAATAAAGTCTGTTACTGTTTCCATTGTTTCCCCATCTACTTGCCATGAAGTGATGGTACCGGATGCCATGATCTTAAGTTTTCTGAATGTCGAGTTTTAAGCCAACTTTTTCACTCTCCTCTTTCACTTTCATCAAGAGGCTCTTTAGTTCTTTTTTGCTTTTTGCCATAAGTGTGGTGTCATCTGTGTATCTGAGGTTATTGATATTTCTCCTGGCAATGTTGATTCCAGCTTGTGCTTCATCCAGCCTGGCATTTCGCATGATGTACTCTGCATCTAAGTTAAATAAGCAGGGTGACAATATTCAGACTTGGCAAATTTCTTTCCCAATTTGGAACCAGTCTGTTGTTCCATGTCCAGTTCTAACTGTTGCTTCTTGACCTGAATACAGATTTCTCAGGAGGCAGGTCAGGTGGTCTGGTATTCCCACCTCTTGAAGAATTTTCCAGTTTGTTGTGATCCATACAGTCAAAGGCTTTGGCATAGTCAATAAAGCAGAAGTAGATGTTTTCCTGGAACTCTCTTGCTTTTTTGATCATCCAACAGATGTTGGCAATTTAATATCTGGTTCCTCTGCCTTTTCTGAATCCAGCTTGAACATCTGGAAGTTCACGGTTCATGTATTATTGAAGCCTGGCTTGGAGAATTTTGAGAATTACTTTGCTAATATGTGAGATGAGTGCAGTTGTGCAGTAGTTTGAGCATTCTTTGGCATTGCCTTTCCCTGGAATTGGAATGAACACTGACCTTTTCCAGTCCTGCGGCCACTGCTGAGTTTTCCAAATTTGCTGGCCTATTGAGTGCAGCACTTTCACAGCATCATCTCTTAGGATTTGAAATAGCTCAACTGGAATTTCATCACATCCACTAGCTTAGTTCATTGTGATGCTTCCTAAGGCCCACTTGACTTCGCATTCCAGTATGTCTGGCTCTAGGTGAGTGATCACACTATTGTGGTTATCTGGGTCATGAAGACCTTTTTTGTATAGTTCTGTGTATTCTTGCCATCTCTTCTTATAATATTTGTGGTGACTGATGTTAATTAGACTTATTCTAGATTTATCACAGTGATCATTTTGCAATATATACTTATATTGAATCATTATGTTATACTCCCAAAACTGATATAATGTTATATGTCAATTATATCTCAATTTGGGGCTTCCCTTGTGGCTCAGCTGGTAAAGAATCTGCCTGCAATGTAGGAGACCTGGGTTTGATCCCTGTGTTGGGAAGATCCCCTGGAGAAGGGAAAGGCTACCCACTCCAGTATTTTGGCCTGGAGAATTCCATGGACTGTATAGTCCACGGGGTTGCAAAGAGTTGGACACAACTCAGCGACTTTCACTTTCATATCTCAATTTTTAAAAACTTCAGTAAATGACAAAAACAAACAAACAAAAAACAGAATATAAAGAGAAGGCTTGGAAGAGAAAGCTCTTCGGTAGACAGTAGAAGCAAATAGAGTCTGCCACAGTTCACTGGTGTGCTGGACACACTGAATTCTCAATCTTGATTTGGTAAAGCATGCTTTCCTGAGAGAATTATAATATTCACAGTAGAATCTCCTTTGAAAGGCTATTTCATTTAATAGCTGAGATAGTTAATCAGCCCAAGGCCTCACAGCCCCAAATGGCAGAGAAGTGACCCCAGGACACCTCATCAGTGCCTCTGCCACCCCCACCTTCCATCTGTGCTTTACCAAGGATGGCTCTGATCCTTTCAAGTGGCCTTTGACAACACAAACATCAGGCCAGAGAAAAGTAAAAACTGGGATCCTTTTTGAATCCACAGAAGAAAATGGTCTAATTTCCCACTGAATTAGACAATTTTAATGGCATGCTTTTGATTCTTTGTCTATTCTGACATTATTCTCAATTGAACAGGATTTTTTTTTTTTTTTTTGAGCTTGTAGCAAATAACTTATTGAAAACTGAGGATGGACAATGTTATTTTTATACAAATTAATAATATTTAATCTTTTGCTTTCTTATTTAACTTTTGTGACTATAAAATATTCATTGTTTAGAAATTTGGAAAATATGAAAAAGTATAAAGAAGAAAATAAAAACCTTCTCATAATTGCACTACCAGAGACAACTGGAGATGATTGACATTTTTATGTCTCTCTTCCCAGTCTGTTTTTCTAAGGACAGATCCTTTACTGTACAACATTGGAATCATAGTGTATATTGTTTGTAATATTTTCTTTCACTTCATATAACTGAAGAATATAGCTTTTGAAAGTTGCTTCGTATTTCTTCTTATGGATAGACAACAAATAATCAATATTGAATTTCAAATTTTTCACCGTTTTTCCTTTCATGGACATTCTTGAATAAAAATTTTTAAAGACCAAGAATGATTATTTCCTTCAGGAAAATTCACTTACTTCGAATTAAGAGGTAGGAAGACATTAGGACATTTGATATATATTTCTAAATCGTCATCCAGAAAGTCTGTACTTATTTTACATTTTCACCAGTGATTGAATGTACCCATTTCTCTACAATGTTAAGCATCGTAATAATTTCCATTACTAATTTAATAAGCAAAAATATATTATCTCATTATTAAGTCTACACTTGTTTGAATATTAAACTGGATTAATTTACTATAGTAAAATATATGTACCATAAAATTTATTTTAACCACTTTGAAGTGTACAGTTCAAAGGCACTGAGTACATTCACACCATTTTTCTAGCAGTCACTACCATGCATTGCCGGAGGTCTGTCATCCTCCCCAGCTAATTCCCCATTCTTCCTTCCCCAGCCTCTGGGAACCGCTGTTCTACTTGCTGTCTCTGGGAATTTGACTATTCCATGTAGCTCATATAACTGAAATCATACAGTATCTGTCTTTTTGTGTCCAGTCCTTTTGTTATACTGGTTGAGTGTTTTCATATTTATTAACCAGTGATAATTTTAAAACTTGCCTATTTAATCCCACAGTTTTGTTCTTTTTTTTTTTTTTGATGAAGCATTTTGTCTTTTCTTAAAGATATTAACCATTTGTCATTTGTCCCTATAAAAATATTTTTAGTAGTTTGTTATCTGCCTTTTAAGCTTGATTATGATATTTTAAAAAATTAACAAACAACATTCAAAGATCTTATTTGTTTTTCTTAATGATTAACTAGGAATTTACTTAAGAAGTTTTCCCAATGTGGTTTGAAGCCAGAAATGCTAAGACACAAAATCAATTTGCAAAGCAAGGTCATTTAACAGGTGGGACTTTTGCTTTAGTTATAAGTTTCCTTATTTACTCAAAGAAATATTCTAGGTATCTTATTTGATTTTTCTGTTTACTCTAGCATCACATATAGATGCTACATATAGAGTAAGGCCTCCATAAAGACTTACTGCAAAAGGCTCGCAGGTTTAGTGTATAAATTGGAGACTTAGGGGCATTGAGTTTCCATAGTTATGAAAATCTGCATGAAATCATTCACGAGTTTGTTTTTACAAACAAGATGTTTTGTGTTCACTTGAGTTGTAATGCGTTGCTTTTCTTCATAGTAGACTGCGTCTTAAAATAAAAATACTATGGCATGGGTTAGGGTGACTGCCTGAAAATTAATAAACAGCTCTTTTTCTCAGCTGCTAACTACAGCATGTTGGCCATTATAGTATTATTTCTGGAAACTCCTACACAGCTCCAGATCATTAACTTACTTTAATGGCCAGAAGGAGAATGAAGCTGCAGTCAGTCGTTAAGCTTGGCTTTTCATGCATAGCTAACTCAGTCAATTATCTCTTATGAATTCAGTTGAATTAAGCTGCTTGGGGGGAACTAAATGACAACACATTAGACATTTTAAAAATAGCCCTGGTTATAGGAGTCATGAATTGTGAAAGACTGACCTTTGAAGATTTATCAGGAGAGACCAGAGTAGGTTGACTCTCTCCTATACAAATATTCTACTGCTGGACTCACAGCTATTTCTGTATTGATTATTGTAATCTTTTTCATGGGTTGACAAAACAAACATACAATAAAGGGCAAAAAAATTAGGAAAGCCCACTGAATGTCACAACTGAGTTCTCCAGGTCTGAATTAGAAAAATGAATGTGTGAGGGTCCTTCAGTCCATGCATGTGTAGAAGAAAGAATGCTGATGCAACTCACGTTCCTGCCCTGGTCACAGACTCTATCAGTGACCTTGAGTTGCTTACATAATATTATCGCTTGTTCCTTAGTTTATCTTAAAAATTATATATATTAGATATATATGATATGTTCGTATTATGCTTTATTGTGCTGTGCTCAGTGCTCAGTTGTGTCCAACTCTTTGTTACGCTATGGACTGTAGCCCACCAGGCTCCTCTGTTGATGGGATTCTGCAGGCAAGAATACTGGAGTGGGTTGCCATTTCCTTCTCTAGGGGATGTTCCCAATCAAGGGATCAAACTTGCATCTCCTGCATTGGCAGATGTTTTCTTTACCACTAAGCCACCTGGGAAGCCTCTATATTTTACTATAGATAAATAAAAATAGGTATAACTTATATGACAAGGATACTGGATCATTTAGCTTTAGGCTGAAGACATAATATAATTTGGAGGTGAACATTACTATCACAAATAAGATATTTAACTCAGAGAGATTATACTTAGCAGCTTGCTTGATTTAACACTGTTAAGAGCAGAAGAAGCAAAACTTGATCCTGGGTCTCTCTGCAGTGATACTTGTGAGCTCGGAGCAGGTTTTTGGGTCTCACCTTTTCTAGAATGTAAATTGAGGGGATGGGACCAGCGGTTCTCTCAGTTCCTTTCAGCCGTCTATAGATTCTAGTTTGTCCTGACTTACAGTGTAAAGCTGAATTTACACTCACATTCCTTTCCTTGTTTAGAGCTCTAACATATCCAACTTTCAAAAAATCTACTAATTTAAAAAAAGAGTGGAAAGGAAGAAGGATCCACTCTTTTGGCCACCATGCCTCACACCAATTCAAAACAGAACATGGTGTCCCCTGAGTGTGCTGCTGCAAATCCCAGGATTGCACCTGCTTGGCCGAACTCTTTTCCCGTGACAGGCAGTTTCTCATGTACAGAGCCACATTTCTTGAAAATCCCCAGGGAAAGCTGAACAACCTTCTTGACCATCACTGAGGCCTCATGAGGTATGTGATGTGGTCCCTACACATGCTCGTGAAATTCAGACCATGCAGTGTGGTTTTGTAGAATTTCAAGGCTCTTTGCCAAAATGATCTTCTTCAAAATGATCTCTTCCTTTTTTCCTGTGTCATTGTTCTAATTTGCCGATCATATTTCGATTTTAATCTTCCCACCTGGGTTTTGAAACGGAATGCCTTTATTTGTGTGATTTCTTTCACACTTTTGACTAAGAGTTATTTTCCACTTTTCATACACTTAGTCTCTCTTCAGAATTTATTCTTCTTTCTAAGAAACCTATTGTGATTGTTATAAAAGAATATAAAATCACCATGGCAAAGTATTACTGATAGAATATTTTGGACCCATGCCTTTCCTCACAGTGATACAAACAGTTTTAAAACAACTACCAAACTAATAAAAAGATGACAATATGTGCGCTGGCTGTCTTGCTTTTATGCACTAAAACCTGCTACATCTGAGCCATTATCTATTATGTTCGGCATGTAACAATGCTCTTTTGCGTAGTACTCTTAAATATAAATGAAATTTATATTTCTATAATTAAATTTCATTTTCAATCAGATCAGATCAGATCAGATCAGATCAGTCGCTCAGTCGTGTCCGATTCTTTGCGACCCCATGAATCACAGCACGCCAGGCCTCCCTATCCATCACCAACTCCCGGAGTTCACTCAGACTCACGTCCATCGAGTCAGTGATGCCATCCAGCCATCTCATCCTCTGTCGTCCCCTTCTCCTCTTGCCCCCAATCCCTCCCATCATCAGAGTCTTTTCCAATAAGTCAACTCTTCGCATGAGGTGGCCAAAGTACTGGAGTTTCAGCTTTAGCATCATTCCTTCCAAAGAAATCCCAGGGCTGATCTCCTTCAGAATGGACTGGTTGGATCTCCTTGCAGTCCAAGGGACTCTCAAGAGTCTTCTCCAACACCACAGTTCAAAAGCATCAATTCTTCGGCACTCAGCCTTCTTCACAGTCCAACTCTCACATCCATACATGACCACAGGAAAAACCATATTAGTATTTATCAGTAGTAATAAGTATAAATGGTCTCAAGTTGTCACGTAAAAGTTGAAATTTATAGATTATATTGGTCTCTTAAAAATAAAAATACAGCTATATATATTATTTGGAGAAGGAAATGGCAACCCATTCCAGTGTTCTTGCCTGGAGAATCCCAGGGACGGGGGAGCCTGGTGGGCTGCCTTCTCTGGGGTCGCACAGAGTCGGACACAACTGAAGTGACCTAGCAGCAGCAGCAGCAGCATATATATTATTTGACCTACATTAAAAAGATTGGAATATGGAAAGGCTGAAAGTAAAAGAATAGAAAATAATTTACAAACCAAATACAAATTTAAAAAAATTAGGGTAGCTACATAAATACAAATAAAAGGCTTCGATTCAAAAAGGACTATAAATGATGAAAAGTTACTATACGGCACTAAAAAGCTCATTTAATGAGGAAAATAAAGTAATTCTGAAGCTATGTACCTCTAATAAAATAACCTCAAAATTTACAAAGCAAATATTGGTAGAATTTGAGGGAGAAATGGACAAATATCATATTGTTGAAAGATTTCAACATACTTCTCTCAATTCTGGATAGGTTGAGTAGGCAGAAAGAAAAGTAAAATAGGCAAGTTTTAATGACCATGTATAGATATCTGTACCCATCAATTAAAAAAAAGAATATATACATTCTCAACATTGCAATATTAAGACCAAGCAAACCAGACAAAACAAAACCACTGACCATATACTAAGCCATAATGCAAATCTCAACACATTTTAAAGAAGTGGTATCATGTCAACCACTGTGGTAGTTTTAAAACACGTCACAAAACCTTTTGCAATCCTCTCATCAAGTGATAGAATCAGTGTCCCCTCTCCTGGAACCCAGGCGTTCCTTGTGACTTTCAGTGACTAGAATGTGGCCTAAGGGCTTCTGCCCTTAGGTGGGTTAGAGAAAGTCATGTAGCTTCAGCAAGTTTTTCTTGGACAGTTTCTCGCTCTGGTGTCTTCCATGTAAGACATTTGGCTGCCCTGAGTTCCTGATGTGGAACCTCCAAATAGAAAGGCCAGGAGAGAGATGCCAGAAGAAATCCAGCTGTTTTGAGTTTCCCCTGCCCAGGCACCAGTCATGTGAATGGAGATCCCAATTCCAGTCACTTTCTGACTGCAACTGTCCAAGAGACTCTGAGGAATGCCTAGGTGAGTCCAGCCAACCTCCAGAGGAAAATGCATACGTGATTGCTATCACACTCTGCCCCTAGTAGTTAGTTCTACAGAAACAGATACTCAGAACCACCACATTCTCTGACCAAAATGCAAATAAGTTAGAAATCAACAACAACAATACCCGCCACCACTCCAGTATTCTGGCCTGGAGAATTCCATGGACTGATAGTCCATGGGGTCGCAAAGAGTCAGACATGACTGACTTTCATTTTCACTCATAATTTAAGAAACTACTAAATATCTCAGGACTGAAGAAGAAATTATAATGGAGAATGTTAAATATTGAATGACAGTGAAAGTAGTCTATATTTTAAATGGTGAAACACAGTGGAAAGAAGTATTTGATAAAATATATAAACTTAATTATTTATATTAGCAAAGAAGAAAGGCTAACTATTAATAAAGCACCCAGTTTTGAAAAAGAACGAGGGAATTAAAGAAGGCAAAATAAAGAAATTAATAAAAGAGCAAAAATTAATAAAATTAAAGGATAAGAAAGGCATGGAAAACAAGTAGTGAATAAACACATGGCAAGATACTTAAACTGGTTAGTAATGAAAAATGAAAATCAAGACCATATTTTACATATACAATATTTACAGTGAAAAAGTCTGACAATGTCAGGAAATGTTGGAAAGATGAGAGCCCATTTATATTGCTAGTTCAACCTCCTAGGAAAGCAATTTCACATTCATTTTAAAGCTGAACACTGTCTATGCTATGACCCAGTAATTCTGCTCTGTGGCTTGTTGCCTAGAGAAACTCTTGCAACTGTGCATCTAGAAAACTGAAGGAAGCGTGCACTAATATTATATTAGGAAAAACTGGAAATAATCTAAATGTCCATCTAATGGAGAACAGATCTTTTAAAATGGCATGTTTACACAGAGGAATACTACATGAGCAGTGAAAGTAAGTGAGCCATAGCTACATGGAATGACATGGACAACTCTTTATAACAACTTTGGGTAAAATATCAACATTAAAAATGAAGCCTTACATGGTAAAAACATTTCATAAAATGTAGAGGGAATAATAAATTCAACATTCAGGATTGTGTTAGTCTCTGGAGTCAGGGAGACTAGCTAGGGTAGAGTGCATAGGTAGCTTTAACAGGAAAGGTAATTTCAGATATTTAGTTGGGTTTGGGGTTAATGGCTTGTTGTATTATTATACTTTATAATTTATATTCACATACATTTTCTTGTTGGTATTAAATATTACATCACTAAGATTTTAAGTGACATAATCCTGGAGAAAATTTGTTTATTATACTGATAAGAATCCTGAAACTTCCATTTATTTGCTGCATGACTGTGGAGAAGTAACTTTATTTTCAAATTTTATTTTCCTTATACATACATGGCAATGGGCTTCCCCAGGGGCTTAGTGGTAGAGAACCCACCTGTAAGGCAGGAGACGCAGGAGACTTGGATTCAATCCCCAGGTTGGGAAGATCCCCTGGAGGAGAAAATGGCAACCCACTCTAGTATTCTTGCCTGGAAAATTCCACAGACAGGCAGCCTGATGGGCTACAGTCCATGGGGTGCAAGGAGTCAGACAAGATTAAAGTGACCAAGCAACAGCAGCATACAAGGCAACAGTAATACCTTCTTGGGTAGTTGTGAGGATTAAAATAGATTATGTTTATAAAGGGCTCAATATTTACTTATATATGAACTTATTAAAAAATAGGAACTGAAACTGTAACTCAAAAATCTGTTTTGGGGGTACATGTGCATATTTTATCTGTTTAAACGTCTCAATATACTATATTTATAGCTGCAATTATATTACACTGCTATTTTATTTGTCTTAAAAGGATTCTTTCTCTTTTAATTATTGTACTATTATTGTGTGTTGTAGTATTATTGAAAAGTTCCAGAACTAATGACTTAATGAAACTAAAAACACTTAACTTTTTAATATCTAAATTTTTCACTCAAAGCAATCCCCTACAGCTATCTTATTTTCTCCTTTTACCTTCATTTGCATTATGAAAGCTAAATAATATTAATAATGATGATAATAATAGTAGTAATAATAATTTGACTCTGTAAAGGAACAACTGTGTGTGCGTGTTCTGTTGTTCACTTGTGTCCAACTCTACAATACCATGGACTACAGCCTGCCAGGCTCCTCTCTTCATGGCATTTTCCAGGCAAGGATACTACAGTTAAGTTGCCATTTCCTCCTCCAGTGGATCTTCCTGATCCAGAGATTGAATGAACATCTCCTGTGTCCCCTGCATTGGCAGGCAGATTCTTTTAACATTGAGCAATCCGGGAGGCCGCAAAGGAACATCTACCTTCTGCTATTAAAGTTTATTCTTATTGTATAACATCTAAGACATGAGACTTTCATGTTTATTTCAGTTCTATGTTTTTAAAAAAGTTGTATCATATTGCTATCGCTTATGCTATTAGAATGTTTAAAGTTGGGAAGATAAAATCCAAGATTTTATCCAAGGGTTACAGAAAGGCTTCTAACATTTCTTAGCACAGAGATCCAGAGGGAAAAGCAAACCCCAAAACTTTATCTGGAAGTGACAAGACATTGCTGGTTAGTTCTGACTTAACCTGGTTCTGATATAGCCCTACTCCTGAAAGACACTTTGAAATCTGCATTGAATTTAGAAAGAATGAAGGAACACTGATGAATGTGGTATAAATTTTAAATCTTTCTGGGATACTCAACCTCATATTAAGGCTTTTATTAGCAAAACAAACAGTGTTAGATATGAATCTATCAGTTCACAATTTATATATTTTTTTCTTTATTTGTCTGGTAGGGTAGGTTTGCATATCTGTGTCTAAGAGCCACACTTCAGTCAAAAGAACGATTTTGCTCATGAGGTTATAATAGAAACTGAACACAACAGTCGTTATCTCTGGGGTTCTTCCTCAGAACTGAGATTTTAAATAATAATCTCAGTCTCCCTGGGGAGTAAGAGATCTAACCCAAAACCCTGACCTACATAAATCTCAAGGGCAGAACTGAAGAATGGCAAGTTTAGGGAAGCTAAATTAGTATGCACAGATTTACTTCCCCCCTTTTCAAAATGAATGCAGCGCTTCTTCATACAGCTTTGTGACCTAAATTGTTCTATCCCAGTAGCTTTCATTCTATCGCCAACCTCAAATCCTGAACTCAGAAAAGAAAGTTCTTTCATGCTCATTTTCAGATCTTGCGGCTCCCACTGGCAAAGCTTCATCTGGATATTCCACAATTAGGAAGAGGTAGGAGCCTTTACCCAAAAATTACATGCATGGTGCGTGAAGAAGCAGGTCTGCTGTGACAGAAGCTAAGGTTTAAACAATGTTTGAGGGGACACCCTGTGACTGAGAAAAGGAGGCTGTCAGAGATGTAGAACCCGGTTTTGGTTTCTAGGCCACCAACAGCCACTAAGGAACTAAAGGGAGAAACTTCAACTAACTCCTGAGAGTGTGTGTGTGTGCAGGTGTATGTAACACACACGGGGCACACATATGCTGGCATTTCCTCATAGAGGGCTTACGAGGGCTTTTCCTAAAGACCTGACTGTTAGCTTTTAGCCTTGATGCTTACTTCTCACTCTTCCAGAACAGGAAGCACCCAGTTTGATCAGTAATAAGGTGAATAATATGTATTTTTTTAAGGAAGCTGATTGGAAATCTCTCAGCAGAAACAAGGTACAGAAGGCACAATCTTATTCCTAGTCTCCTGACAAAGCTTAACTGATGCAAACTTTCAAAACCTCTCTGTTTGCACTTCCTTGTCCGAATCCCATCCAAGAATCAAGCTCTCTTCCTAACTTGTTGTTCATATGTGAACCCTATTCTTTAATTTCCCTGAAATTCCAAAACAGTGAGACTAAGCTGCCCCATTATAGTCTGGACATTAATAATCGCCTCATTTCCTACTCCCAGAACTCACTCTGAAATAGTCTCTTTATTTCCTAGGGACAAACTATCGACTCAACTTCTCTTGCCTCCTACAAAGGGTAGGCAAAGCCCTACTGAGGCAAAGCCCTGTTCACCATTAGTTCATAAAAATCTCCGTATTTGTCCTTTCTTTGTCTACTCCTCACCTCATTCTACAGTTCTTCCCGGCTCTATGCAGATCCACCTACACCGTCAAATCTCCCCAGACAAACACAGACAACATTAACATTTCCCAAGTGCTCCTTTATGGTGGATGACTGTGTCCTGCATCTTCAGAAAGGCAAAGAGATCCCGTAAACTTGGCCAGCCTTCCCACCAGCTGGAACAACATCTGTACATAGGAAGGAACGCGATATAAACAAACTAGCATCCCGACTGGCTGGGGCTGGGATAAACAGGTGCCTATGAGACCAAAGGCTCCATTAACAGTCACCGGGGTCATCAGGCCTCTTGTTTGCACTTGGTTTGGGAAAGCTTGCCTAAGTGAATTACTCACAGCGTCTGAAACTGAGACTCCATGCTGTTGGTAACCACAATACTTGTTTACATAACTCTTCCAGAGGATGTAATAGGCATTTCCCAAGATCTGTCAGCTCTGGGTCAGGATTAAATCAGCCATTTGTCTCTGAAGGGTGTAATACTGCCTGCAAAACCAACACCACCAAAATGTCTTTTGCAGCCTGTGGTGTATACATGTATGTGTGTGTGTGTGTGAATATATATTCCTCCGACCCTTTTAGAAGCTTAAGAGAAACATACAGGAAAGACAGGACTCTGGTTGGGTCAGGAGAGGATTTTCTTTTATTACACGCACCATCTGTTTTCAACAACCATTATTTTGGTTAGAAAACATTTAATGAGTGTTTTCTTTTTTTCCCCTTTCTTAAAATATTATATTTTAATTTATTTTTGGCCATGCCACACAGTATGTGGAATCTCAGTTCTCTAGCCAGGAATTGAACCTGTGCCCCCTGCATTGGAAGCGCAGAGTCTTAACCACTGGACAACCAGAGAAGTCCCAATGAGTGTTTTGTTTTAAAATTCATCTCATCCTAATCAAAGGATCATAACCAAAGAGAAGTGATGGAGAATAAGAATTGGAATGGTTTGCCCAGCAGGCCCAGTGAGTCCTTTAAAGGTATATTTCTTTCTTCTAATTACATTAGACAGTGATTGGAAGGATGGTCACTAATAATAAGGGTTTCATTGTCTCTCCTGTTTTCTTTGTTGCCCATACCCTAATGACTCATTCTGTGGTACTTGACAAGGAGCCCTGGAGGAGCCCTGGTCATGTGGTTCGTGGGGACAGACACAAGATTGTCAGACACCGGACTGGCTGTAAAGGAAAGGAGCCTGCGATGGCTTTAATATCCCGTGAGACAGAAGCATGACAGATTAGCGGGCAGCTCCTTCCTTCTCAGGAAACCAGGCCTCTGGCTATAGCTTTGTCTTAGCTCAGTCTCAGATCTTTATAAACACTTTCCCCCTGAACTTTAAAGGACCTGTGCTTTTCAGCAATACTTAATGCCCATGAAGCAAAAACTCAGATAAAGGGTTCAAGCATAAAATCTTACTGAAGAGCCTGATTTCTCAAAACGCTTTCTATAAACTCAAGACTTTACATTCAGAAAAAGATGACAATTGTGAACATTTTCACCAGAGAAAACACCAGCCTGAAAAAATGCTTGAGCCTTGGTAAAAGATTCTGAATCTCAATTGTTTTAAAGAAATACAAAAAGTTGTACCATTAGGGACCAGTTGTAGTCAAGGCCTTCCATTAAGATTCCTGGACAAGAGATGTTTAGAGACAGAGCAAGCCAGTTGGGAGGTAATAACTAGAATTACAGGGGATGGAACCGTATGATGATAAAATATCCCAGGAAGAAGAACTGTAGTGAGGGGAATATGAATCCTTATAAAACATGCATAAAGATATGTGGGTGTATGTCCAACACAAAAAAAGACTTGAGTCCATAAAAACAAGGACATGATGTTTACTTGGGAAGACACAATATTTACACGTCAGTTCTCCTTTAATTAATCCATCAATTTAATTCAGTTCAGTTCAGTTCACTCAGTCGTGTCCGACTCTTTGCGACCCCTTGGACCACAGCACGTCAGGCCTCCCTGTCCATCAACAACTTCCAGAGTTTACTCAAATTCATGTCCATTAAGTCAGTAATGCCATCCAACCATCTCATCCTCTGTCATCCCCTTCTCCTCTGCCTTCAATCTTTCCCAGCATCAGGGGATTTTCAAATGAGTCAGTTCTTCTCATCAGGTGGCCAAAGTATTGGTTTCAGCATCAGTCCTTCTAATGAATATTCAGGACTGATTTCCTTTAGGATGGACTGGTTGGATATCAAGAGTCTTCTCCAACACCATAGTTCAAAAGCATCAATTCTTCAGTGCTCAGCTTTCTTTACAGTGCAACTCTCACATCCATACATGACTACTGGAAAAACTATAGCCTTGAGTAGATGGACCTTTGTTGGTAAAGTCAAGTCTCTGCTTCTTAATATGCTGTCTAGTGAAACAGTTGGCTTAAAGCTCAACATTTGGAAAACTAAGATCATGGCATCCGGTCCTATCACTTCATGGCAAATAGATGGGGAAACATTGGAAACAGTGGCTGACTTTATTTTTCTGGGCTCCAAAATCACTGCAGATGGTGACTGCAGCCACGAAATTAAAAGACGCTTACTCCTTGGAAGGAAAGTTATGACCAACGTAGACAGCATATTCAAAAGCAGAGACATTACCTTGTCAACAAAGGTCCATCTAGTCCAGTCTATGGTTTATCCAGTGGTCATGTATGGATGTGAGAGTGGGACTATAAAGAAAGCTGAGCGCCGAAGAATTGATGGTTTTGAACTGTGGTGTTGGAGAAGACTCTTGAGAGTCCCTTGGACTGCAAGGAGATCCAACCAGTCCATCCTAAAGGAGATCAGTCCTGGGTGTTCACTGGAAGGACTGATGTGGAAGCTGAAACTCCAATACTTTGGCCACCTGATGTGAAGAGCTGACTCATTTGAAAAGACCCTGATGCTGGGAAAGATTGAAGGTAGGAGGAGAAGGGGACAACAGAGGATGAGATGGCTGGATGGCATCACCGACTCGATGGACATAGGTTTGGGTACACTCCGGGAGTTAGTGATGGACAGGGAGGCCTGGTGTGTTGCGGTTAATGGGGTCGCAAAGAGTTGGACACAACTGAGCGACTGAACTGAACTGAACTAGGTTGGTCATAACTTTTCTCCCAAGGAGCAAGCGTCTTTTAATTTCATGGCTACAGTCACCATCTGCAGTGATTTTGGAGCCCAAGAAAATAAAGTCTGTCACTGTTTCCACTCTTTCCCCATCTATTTGCCATGAAGTGATGGAGAAGGCAATGGCACCCCACTCCAGTACTCGCCTGGAAAATCCCATGGACGGAGGAGCCTGGTAGGCTTCAGTCCATGGGGTCGCTAAGAGTCGGACACAACTGAGCAACTTCACTTTGACTTTTCACTTTCATGCACTGGAGGAGGAAATGGCAACCCACTCCAGTGTTCTTGCCTGGAGAATCCCATAGACAGAGGAGCCTGGTGGGCTGCCGTCTATGGAGTCGCACAGAGTCGGACACGACTGAAGCGACTTAGCAGTAGCAGCAGATGGGACCAGATGCCATGATCTTAGTTTCCTGAATGTTGAGTTTAAATTTAATTAAGTACCAACAAAACAACAACAGTATGTTTTAAGAGTAATGATCACTAATACGAATTGCATGCTATGTGAAGTACTTTCTGAGTGTTCTCATCGCTTAAATAGTTTAATCCCTCAATAATCTTATAATTATTCACTTCCTCATTTTATAAGTGAGGAATTTAGGCAGAGTTTAAGCAACTTGCCTGAGGTCACACAGCCAGTAAGCAGCAGAACTGAGATTTGAACCCAAGGGTTCAGGCTCTAGAACTTAACCATTATCTGTGCTTTCACATCAATAGAACTGAAGAGTGAGTCTAGAAATTGATTTAAATACAGGAGTTTAGATGGTATCAAATGTAGCGCTGTGGAACATGGGAGAAAAAGAGGGATAATCATGTGGCCATCTTATGTGGCCATCTGGAAGCAAATAAAGTTGAACCCCAGCCTACTCTTTACCCCAAAGTATTTTTCAAATGTATTGAAAATTTTAAAATGTAACCATCTGAAGATAATCTGGGTGAGTAAATGACAGGAATTGGGGGACGACACTTAAATTTTATACTACTGGCAATTATTGTCTGTTAAAATTATTTGTAAAAGAGAAAGAAAATGAAATGATAGGGCTGCCTACAGGGTGTGAGTGAGAGACAGAGTGTGTGTATGTATGTGTGTGCGTGTGCATGTGTGTGTGTATATGTGTGTGTGTATGTGTGTGTGTGTGTAAGTGACATGAATTAATGCTAGTGCTATTCAGAGCTGTTCCTGAAGGAATCGCTCTCTGGAGGTTTACTCTACCCGGGAAAATGTGGCTGTCTCGTGTCTATGCCTATGTGATGCTTTAGATGGTTCACTTTTCATACTTTCTTATTAAGAGTATGAACTTTTCCTCCAGGTTACTGAATATAGTGTCTGAGTTTCTCTGAGTGAGAGATGGTGCTAGAATTTGGAGCACACTTTGGGGAAGTTCAGTGCCTATAAAAAGGCAGTTGTGCCAGATTTTCTGAAGTTTACATCGTGGTCTGCAAAAATTGTGCTGAAACAGCAGTCAGTGTTGATCACAGTGGACAAGTCTGTGTGCTTTTCCTGACAGGTGCAAATCCTTCTTTTGGGTTCATTTACTAGTTTATAAGAAGAACACAACAATTCTGAGTTTATACATATATATCCAAAAGAAATGACTCAATACATTTGATGGGTTTCAATGCTATCTCAAGTAAGCTTTAAAGCATCTTTGTTTAGTCAAGTTATAGATTGTTCTCAGTAAAAGAAGCGATGGTTTTTACCCTGCATGGGACATGGAGGCAATGACGAGAAATGAGTTGAACTATTTCCAGTCAAATATTAGTTTTTAGAAATCTGACTGGCTGTAAGCCTTAATGTTAAACTAATGTTGTCTTTTTATTATGCTTAAGAAATGTCTGTATGCAACCACCTGGGGCCTTTTCATCAATTATCTGAAAAGGTCTGCCTTTTTTGCCCTGAGGTGAGAGGAATTTTGTTTAAGCTTATGACTTAATAATAAGGCTTGGTAACTATTTTGGGCACCACACACTCAGGCGTCTTCCTTTCCACTCTGTTGCCGCTCGCTGTATGTTGTCCCTCTGTTGGGATTGTTCTCTGCTTTAATATTTTTAAAAATAATTCTTTATTTTGTTGTTCAGTTGCTCAGTTGTGTCTGACTTTTTGCAACCCCATGGACTGCAGCCTGCCAGGCTTCCCTGTCCTTCACTATCTCCTGGAGTTTTCTCAAACTCACCTCCATTGAGTCGATGCTGCCATCCATCCATCTCATCCTCTGTCACACCCTTCTCCTCCTGCCCTCAATACACAGTTACATATAGAAAGTATGGAAAAAATAGACAATACAAATGATCAAGGAAGAAAAAAATATAGAAACAAGTACTCTTAATATTTTAATATGTAGATAAGGGTACCCTATTATATCAATCTTTGTTTTTCACAAATTGAAAAAATTCACATCATACAGGCTAACATTTAGAAAATCAACACAGAATCGAATGAACTTGGAAGTGGAGCTCCCCCATCTATTGAGGTAGCTAATATGATTATTCAAATCATTTTCTAAGCAATTGCCAGTATATTTTATATATTCTGCATACATGTATATGAACACATTTTTTTTCACAAATTTCTACGTAAATTGTTCTACAACTTGCTTAAAAAAATATATATAGTAAAAATAATGTACATATCTTCATGTTAATGTATACAGATATACCCAATTTCTTTCAAGGTTTGGATAGAATTCTGTTACATATCTATATCCTAATCCTAAGATAGTTATATAACTAGCTTATAAATACTATAATCATAATGGATGTCTTACTTTATAATTATTTCAGTTTTAAACTTTTAATCTACTTATATGCTATAGAAAAAAACACGTTCAACAAAATCAGATTATTTTCAATACCTCAGAAGGACCCTAAAATATTGAGATAAATGCTTTTAAAGTTAAGCATTCTAATATTTGTTTAATACATTCCCCTGTACTTTATATTGTTTACTATACTAACTTGTAATTTGAAGGTTCTCATCATAACTTTGCTGAAAATCTTGCTCATTTTAGAGTTACCCCTTATTTGAGATTTCCTGTTAAATAATACTTATTGATGAAAACTCAATAAAGATATCATTTAAATAGTTTGTATGAGGAATAAAAGAACCCAGGGCCATAGGTGAATAGTAACTTTATCTGTCTATATTAACTATATGCCAAAAGCCTATATAAAGGAATTTGAAAACTCCTAACTAGTTTCTGTTTGATAAAAATGAAACATTTTTGAATAGATGAAATGGAGACTAATCCTGTTTAATTTTTCATTCTGAATCCTAATTTTTAAGATTTTTTTTTTAAAAAAGAAATGAGCTCTCTAAATGTATTTTCAATATGTTTTTACTTTTTAAATTTGGGAAAATGTAGTAATTTATTCTCCTGTTGCTTTGCTTATTCAGCAAGGAGAATCCACTCAGCAAAGATGCAACTAGGTATTCAAGATGAATAATCTCTAAACTCCAGTACTATTCTTAGTTTCAATTAAGACATTGTTAAGCTCACTGGTGACCAACCACTCCAACCCTTGCCTCAAGCTGTGCCTTACAGCAAGCTCCTACCATCAATATGATGCCCCAAAGGCCATCCCAAAGGATCTAAATTACAGTCACACAAAGAATATTGAGTGCATAGTTTGGTTTTGTCCTGACTTTCTTCCTGCTGTGCCAAATGATTACAAGGTTATGAGGTTAAAGTGTGCTGGACGCACCAGACACTTTTTATATTTTAGCCCTAACTTTGCCTTACTTTGTTCTGCCTTGTGAGACGCCTGGAGGAAAACTCTTCTCTTCCTTCCCACCAAAGCCTAGAAAAACTCATCAGATATTTTCTCTCGGAAATTCTGACTCCTGAGTCATTGGTGGGCTGTGTACTCACACACTTCCCATCCCTTCCTTCCAGGGTTTAATCATAGTTGTCGGTTTGGAGGAGGAAAGGGTGGATTCCCACATGTATAAACTATAGAATGAGAGGTTATGAAAAGTCCAAATGTCCCTGTGTCTGAAATGGCTAAAGAGAGAATGTCTGCAACTCAAAGGTCAGGGACTTTGGGCGAAAGGCTTGCTGAGAGAGCATGCCTGGCTAGGATGCAGCCAGCTTGTGATAACTATTACAAGATCTGCTCAGGAGCAACTTGATGCCTCTGCCCCTTTGGAAGTGAACACCTGCCTGAAGTTAATGTAATACATAAAGGAGAGAAAGAATAGCTCCCTCCTGTTGCCTTTCTGAGGGAATAACCTTTTTTTTTCCCTCCAGGTACAAAGTTTAAATGAAAATGCCAGGATTCACTGCAGTGACAGAAATTTGATTCCCAGACAGGAAGCGTAAACAATTGTGTGAATGGAGCCCACGCAGAACCTTCAGACTGATTTACCAGGAGCTCTTTGGGACTCCTCATGCAAACTCCACTCCCTAAGTCAGAAGAGGCAGAGTGCTTCTCCACACTGTGACTTCCACAGTGAGTGCAGGTGCCCACTGCAACTACAGTAGACACTGTTCAGCAGGTTTGCAACACTGACACATTAAGAACTGGCAGACTGAAGACTTTTTGAGAGTAAAAGACAAAATGAAAACTTAGTAACTTGAGGTGGGGTTAGAGAAAGTGCAAGAGTGGAAAGTGCTTGAGCCTGGAGGAGTGTGGAAAATGAAAATTCACTATTGAGAAGAAGAACATGTGTTTTGCAGGAAAGCCTGCTAGTAGTTAGATCCAGAGGGAACAACAGGAATAAGAAGAGCTACGATGAAATTAAAAAAAAAAAAAACTTTAAAATGACCATGATTAGAGGTCATTTAGCATTTGAAAAATAACAAAGCATTGGTAATCACATTGGAGCTATTTATTGGCTTCCAAATCATGGGCTAACGGAGCTTAATCTAGGCAGGCTGAGGGAAGAAAGGTCAGACTGTCTGTCCCTTCACAAAAATAATAAATATAATACAGGGACTGTGACCGAAAGGGGGAACTTCAAAAATGTTGTTCTCAGCTCTAGAATCTAAATATGTGGCACTGTGACTATATTTGAATTAAATCTAAATGTAAAACCTGGGAGAGAATCTGGTATGCTTTCACACTCTGACTGGGAACTTAGCTTTTATAGTTTTTACTACATTTGAATCACAATGATACTCTTTTTCTTTTCCCACCAGAGTAATTCACATTTTTCCTCTCAATGTTTACTTATTCTACGTACTACTTGATACCAAAAATAAAGCAACATTTTTTAAAAAAGAAAAATATCTTACCAGTTTAGTTTATCCACTAGTTTACAGCAGCAGAATTCTTTGAAACTAGAAACCATGGGAATATTTCAGGATTTGGAACTTGTGCATATAAACCAGCTGGGCTTTGTTTAAAATTTTAAAGCCTTCAAATATTTCACTGAAAGAAACCCAAGATATCTTTTTTTTATAGATGTCAAGAGGTCACATTTTTATTGGTTCATCTGTGTGTCAAATAAAAAGTCCTTAATATTTTTAACCACAGTAGGTCTCTAGGTTCTCTGCCCAATCACCCTATATCATCAAGACGGGTTTATTATGAGTCTAATTTTTGCTAAAATACAGTACTTATTTGTGGGAATCACATTTACTCACACTTGTCCATCTTTCTATTAAAAGGAATTCAAGAAACAAAAGAAGTAAAATTTTACAAAGCACTTGCTCTTCTCTGGGTAACCAGGTTACATTTCAATTTAGAAACAACTGTTCTGAGTGCACTTGTGTGCACACACATACCCATGCTGAAATAATCTGCATATTTGGGGAGAACTCATTTTTATTCAGCTAAACCTTTCCCCTAACTTCTCTATTCTCCATGAAAGTTATGATGGGACGTTGTCAGACCAGGCGGTGAGGTTCTGGCACAGATAAGAGAGGGGGAGATGCATCCTATCACATCAGCTTTTTCTTCCTCAAGTCCAACAGTATATTAGGGGGGTACCTATAAAGCGAGATGATACTTCCCATAGTAGAATCTGGAACATTCTCAAAGCAGCTGCATATATACTTATTTTCAGCTATAGCCCTGCTTCTCTTCCAGTGCTCTCTGTAAGGATTCTGCACTTAATCTTTACTGCTAGTCCCTACCCTGGTAGCTCTGTTGGTAAGGAATCCACCTGCAAAGCAGGAGACCCAGGTTTGATTTCCTGGGTGGGGAAGGGAGAAGGAAATGGCAACCCACTCCAGTATTATTCTTGCCTGGGGAATCTCATGGGCAGAGGAGCCTGGCAGGCTACAGTCCATGGGGTTGCACAGAGTCGGAGATGACTTAGCGACTAAACCACCACCACATTCAGAACAAATACACACACACACACACACACACACACACACACACACACACACACACACCTGTCTGTCTGTCTCATTGTCTCAAAGCATGAAATGGATCTAGGGTCACCTAGCATCGTCAACAGAAATAAGATGAGCACTTAAGAGTCTGAGCTCCCGACCAGGCGTGAGTGCCATCTACCCCTCCATGAGCAGTGCCACTTCTGGGAACCTGAGTTGTATTCTTAGAAACAGCTGCAGAATCTAGCAAGGAAATTTATGTAATTAGCGAAGCAGGCAGAGATAGGATTTTTGGCTTCAGATTGAAATTCCACTTCATGATTCCAAGGTGGAGAGTGTTTTGTTATCTACCCACGTGGGACTGATTTCCCTCTTAGGCCTCTAACTCAAATACCAGTACTGTGGCGAGGGCCCAAGAAACTGCAAGAGATCGAGGAAGAAAATTCTCATGCATCCACTCCCCAGAGTTTGGGATTCACAGTTTCAGGTGAAATTCAAACAAGGGAAGCAAAGTTGGGGATCTCACACTATTTTCCTTGTGAGGCGGTGGTGTCAGCCACCCCAGAGGTCCAGGACTGTTCACTCACAATGACTCCAGAGCAGTGTCCTTTATCCAGGGATTGGGACAAAGCTGCACATTCTTGCTTTGAGGTCTTTCTAGGGGTGGAGGAGGGACTTGGTTGACTCTCCTTGCTCTGTGCCCTGACATGAAGCCTGAGAACCCTCTCCCTCGCTTGAGGCACCATGTCATTCAACATCCCCTCTTTTGTTTGTTTATTATGCAAACTATAGGCGTATCATCTCAATTATAAACCCAGACAGGGGCTTTCCCCTCCCCACACCCGCATCCCTGTCGCCTAATAAATTGCCCTGGGTGAGCTGGCACCCGCCCTGTGGAACACATCCGCACAAGTCCTCTAGCTCCCCAGGTGGCAGCCCGGGCAATGTCCAGAGCCCTTGGTGGGTCAGCTGATGCATGGTCCTTGGGCCATTCTTCCAGCTGAAGGGCAGACAACAAAGAGGAGGAAGGGAGGGGACCAGGGAAAGAGTGGAAACCTAGCAAAAAAAAAAAGAAGGGGAGAGGAACACAAGCATCAGTAGCGCCAGCTTCAAGTCATAAACCTTTGAGTCATAAAGAATAGCTGATGAGTGGACCAAGCGCTGTTTAAGTCAGAGTATTCCAGTACCTGTCCCAGCTTGATTTAAAACTTTGACACATTTCTCAGCATCTGCCTGTGGCTTTCGGGGGTGCTGCCCTCCTGGACTTGGCGGTTAGGCGGTCCCATCTCCCTTTCTCCTCACTCAGAGGGTTCTCGCCCTGGACATGTCTCCCTACTTTCTACTGCTTTTCTTCTCTCTCTTTTATTGGCATTGGTTAAACCTCCAGGATGATTTGGCTTTGAAACCACAGAAAGCTTGCTGCTGCTGCTGCTGCTAAGTCACTTTAGTCGTGTCCGACTCTGTGCGACCCCATGGACGGCAGCCCACTAGGCTCCTCTGTCCCTGGGATTCTCCAGGCAAGAACACTGGAGGGGGTTGCCATTTCCTTCTCCAATGCATGAAAGTGAAAAGTGAAAGGGAAGTCGCTCAGTCGTGTCCGACTCTTTGCAACCCCATGGACTGCAGCCTACCAGGCTCCTCCGTCCATGAAATTTTCCAGGCAAGAGTACTGGAGTGGGGTACCATTGCCTTCTCCATAGAAAGCTTACTGCATGCTAACTCTTGCTTAAGAGAGAGGACTTTTATCAGGGAGGGGGACAGGAGAGGTAAGGACAGTCAGTGCCCCTCACTGTTTTGGGGAAACATTATGTGGAGGAGGGGGTGATATTAGGATGGATCTGGGGTGTTGGCACTGGGGGAGATAGGCCTATAAGACATTATTCTATATCTAAGCAAAGATTCGGACAAGACTGAAGCTACTTACAACGTATGCGTGCAACCTAATCTACTCATCTCTCTTCACCTTAAAGGTACCATCTCTGTGTACAGGAAACAGAACTGAAACCTCGATGGTGAATACATTTGTTCACAATACTAGCATAAATAGCTATAACAACAAAGCTAAAAATTCCAAGAGCAGCTTTCAATGGAGTAAAGAGTGGTAGGGATCTTTTAGGATAAGCTGTGAGGGCTTTTTCAAATAAAAGTCCTGATCCTAAATTAGCCCATACTCCCCCTCCCTGATTCTTCTGAAGTGAGACTGATAGGTTTTATGTGCCTCTGTCACTTAAGGAACTGTATCCCCAGAGAGAACAGTTCCTGGTCAGCATCCCTTCTGAGATACAGAACATATAGAATGTATCAAATGGTAGAGTGGAATGTGGGCCCATGTTAGGAACACTGCACCTCATGTTGTTGTTAATTGCTAAGTCAAGTCTGACTCTTTAGGACCCCATGGACAGTAGGCCTGCCAGGCTTCCCTGTCCGTGGGATTTCCCAGGCAAGAATACTAGAGTGGGTTGCATTTCCCATCAGGCTTCTCTCTCCATGGGATTTCCCAGGCAAGAATACTGGAGTGGGTTGCCATTTCCTTCTCCAGGGGATCTTCCTGACCTAGGATCAAATCTGGATCTCTTTCGTCTCTTGCACAGGCAGGCAGACTCTTTATCACTGAGTCAGCTGGGAAGCCAGAACTTCAAGTAGAAGGTCTATAAATCAGTATTTGTAGACTGAAGGGACAAACTATTTCATTCTGATATGAACTCTGCTGGGAGGGATTGGGGGCAAGAGGAGAAGGGGACGACAGAGGATGAGATGGCTGCATGGCATCACTGACTCAATGGACGTGAGTCTGAGTGAACTCTGGGAGTTGGTGATGGACAGGGAGGCCTGGCGTGCTGCGATTCATGGGGTCGCAAAGGTCAGACACGACTGAGCGACTGATCTGATCTGATTAAAATACAGGTAGATGTTTTTGTGATGAATAAAATACAAATTTGTTTCAAAGTATACTAAATTTATAACAGCATTTTTGGGAGGGGTACACTTCAGTCAATAGGAAATAAAAGGAAAGATAAAATTCTGCAGGCATTTACAAAAGCTTTTTCCTTCAATAAAGAATGTAAAACTGAAAGTTTAGGAACCAAGACTGACGAGTGCGTGCCTAGATAATGGAAACTTCTGATAAAAGAAACACTGTCATTACTATTATTGGAACAGCTTTACCACTTAATAGAAACATCATAAGAAGGAGTTCAGGAAAAGATAAACAAGCGTAGGAAAATCCCATGGATGGAGGAGCCTGGTAGGCTGCAGTCCATGGGGTCGCACAGAGTCGGACATGACTGAAACGATTTAGCAGCAGCAGCAGTAGGACCCTGGTAGAGAAACTGAAACAATTCTGGAGATTGAAGAGTATCAAAGTAAAAGCAATTATTATCTTGGCAACTAAATGGTGGTAGGCTATCGTTTTATATAACTGGGTTTGGAGATGCTTAAATGCTTATCGAACTGGCAGATCTCTCTCGGGTCATTGTCTGCACTGTGAGGTTGACACTAAATAGCCTAAGTAAGACTGAGCCTCCTCCCTAAGTCATAACCAGATATTGTTAGTAGTACAGGCATGCTCCTGACATGCATACACTAACAGCTGAAGGATAGTCAGGTAGCCTATTTTTTTAGCTCCAACCTCATTGCTTAGTTGGTAAAGAATCTGCCTGCAATGCAGGAGACCCTGGTTTGATTTCCGGGTTGGGAAGATCCCCTGGAGAAGGGATAGGCTACCTATTCCAGTATTCTTGGGCTTCCTTGTGGCTCAGCTGGTAAAGAATCTGCCTACAATGCAGGATACCTGGGTTCAATCCCTGGGTTAGGAAGATGCCCTGGAGAAGGGAAAGGCTACCCACTCCAGTATTCTGGCCTAGAGAATTCCAGGGACTATACGGTCCATAGCACGACTGAGCAACTTTCACTTTCACTTTTGCATGTCTGTTACCTTGTTAGTACTCAATTAAAGTCCATCCTTTTATAATACGACCACACTTCCTTAGTATGTTAGAGCTGTGACATAACACAAATGTTAATTCCTACATTTATAGAACATTTTACCTCATTCTATTAGTATTGGATTGTTTGATTGGTGAACTGCTGATCAACTTTAGGAGAAAGGAACATAATTAATCACTTTGTGTTCAGCACTGCCTGCAAGACCTCTCAGAAAGTACCCAGGACTAAGAAATGCTTTTCAAACTGGATGGCAGGCTCCTTAGTCTAGGGCTGGCAGACATTTAGGCGGAGGAGGAGTGACCCCTCCAATCTCACGTAAGGGGTTCATTCAGGCAGATGAACAAAGTACCTGTGGTAGCACCAACTGGGTAGTTCTTCCCTTTGTGTGTGTGGAGTGGGGTGGGGAGGTCATGGGTGGTGATGCATTATGGTGAGTGAAACAGTGGGAAGCAGAAGAGAGCTGTCTACTGCTTCTAGAACAAAGTAGCTAAATGCATTCAGCAGGCAGTCAGGGAAGAAGGAGCCAGCAAAATCGAGATGGTACCCATGGTCCAACGTGGTGAGATAGTAATCATCCAACCAATGAGAGTAGCCTGGTCTTTGGCCAATGCAGCCTGACTTCTTCCCTTGGTTTCCTAGCATCTTTCTGCGACATCTTATCTCCTGATATTCCCTTTGAAGACTTTCTGTGGCACTGACTTTAACCCAATCTTATCTTTATAAAAATATTAACTGGATCTTGAGCTAGAAACATCACTCCTCTGGAGCAAGCAGTACACACCCAGAGGAGATGATTATACTTATACACCAGGAAAGAACTTTTTTAATAATGTGTGTTTATTCTGGAGACTTCTCCACCAAAGTTTTTGCAAATGTTCTACACAGAAACTTGACTGTGTTGAAACAGGACTAAAGTTGTTTGTCAGCTTGGATAATTCAGTAGAATAACCTGCAAAACTATATTAGTGAAAAAGGAGCTATGATGACTGTGAAATTAAATCCAAATCAGAAGAGACTGTGAGCCTGGACTTCCCACTTCCTGGTGGGTTTTGCAGTATTTTGTGAGCACAAGCTTGTGGACATGAGATAGCCCTGGAGACGAGTAAAGGAGACCACCATTAGAACAGGTAAGCAGCAGAATGGAGACTGATCTGGCTCTGGAAGTGGTTCTCAAGTTGTTTTCTTTGCAGTCGCATTGCCAGATAAAATGCAGGATGCTCAGTGGCACTGGAATTTCAGATATATATCAAGTAATATCTTAGTACACAAAAATATATCACATCATATCCCATGTGATATTTGGGATATACTTAAAAAACAAAACCCTCACTGTTTATCAGAAATCCAAATTTCACTGAGTGCTGGTTATTTTTATTTGCTAAATCTGGCAACTTTATTTCACACCGTGGTCTAAATGGATTTTCAATGTTGTTAAAAAAAAAAAAAAAGGGCAGATGAAAGAAGGGTAATTGGCTTTATTCAGAAGGCAAAGAGCTTAAAGTGGTTTGAGCATGATACACTGAAAAGGTGACTGCTAGATAAATGGCATATAGACTGAGCAGCAGTATTTCTATATTTCCAGAGAGATTCTGACCTTGTCACAAAATTTTCTAGTTCTGAGCACTTAGTTTCAACGCCCAGCTAGTGGTGTCTCCCTGAATGAGTGAAGTTCTGCTGGCACAGAACTGTTAGTTGTGACAGCGGACCCAGGGCCAGGATTTCTGTTTGCCATGGCTCTTTTGGAAAGGAAGATTTGACCTGGCTTCCTAAAACTTAAACAGTTGCTACTTCAGCTACATTTTCCTGAAGAGTATAGCCAAAGCATCGGGAAGCTCCAATGAAACCATTAGCATCCACACCTCTGTGGATTCCCCTACCCTGGCTAAATGAGCTGACCACACCTGAGTGGCAGTGACTCTCTATCCACTCAGTCTTGTGGCTTGACAGGAAGTAGGATGAGTGGCCTCCTTTGGTCCATTTCCTTAAGCACATATCGTTATATTGGCTCATCTGAATCAATCAGATGATTAGAGAAGTCCAGAAAGCTAACCCAGAAAAAAAGTGTTTGGTTCACTCCTATTACGCTCCCCTAGTGGTACTGCTGCTGCTAAGTCGCTTCAGCAACTGAGCACTAACTAAACAGACCATCTTTTCTCTCAGGCTTTCCTTAATGGCATGATATCACAGAAGTCACATGAGCTCAGGTCCCAGCATCTTTTTTTGACCACCCACCGCTGCATGTCATTCTCTTCCCACACAGCTGATGAGCTATTAAGCCCAACACATCTGACCTCTGCAGGGCATCTCCCATTGCCCTTGCCACCACCCTCACTCAGGGCATCATTACTTCTCATTAGGACCACTGACCATTAACTAGTCTCCTAGTACCTGATCTCTCTGCTGTTAAGTCATCTTATTTAAACTGATCAAACAAGCCAACTTGAGGCTGCTGACTAATTTTTTCTCAAACACGCCTTTGATTGTGAGTTTGGCCATTGAAAATCCACCAGAGGTTTCCTATCTCACACCAGGTCTGCCTACAAGAGAGGAAGAAGGTGGGGGCTGGCAGGTGAGCCCAGTGGGTGCTGCTAATTAGCTGCCCTGTAGCTCTTGAGAGAATTCCTGTTTGTCAGAACTGGCAAGAAAGGAGGCAGGTTTCCTGAGCCCTGAACCCACTTCCATATGATGAGAATGAAGAAAGTTAGAGAAATTGTGTCCAGTTCATCTCCTTTCAAAGGAAACAAAACCATGAAAATGGACTGAATTCTGAACAAACAAATCAGAAGACTTCAAGAAGACTTGTATAGAGCTGAACTATACAACTAGAGGAAATGAACAAAAGACCTTTTCTAGTGGAAGAAATCTGTGTACATTCTAGGGTAAACACTCAGCAAGAAGATAATTCGGAAAATGGTTAAAAAGGGAGTTAAGGAAGTAAAAGATACAAAAGCTTACAGAAGCAGACTCTGCCAAATCGCCCTTTGTCTTAACATTTCCTAGGTTCTTAAGACTAATTGGTTCAGACTTTTTCTGAAAGGTTGCAGTAGAATTTAATCTTCATGTTAGGGATTTGGGGACTCTTTAGTAAGCGACTCTGATGACACAGAATTACATGTATTATGTGTGCGACCTGGACCATAGCTCCCTTTGGATTTACCTGGGTTCTTACACTCATTTCCCCGAGGATTACGGATTAAAACTGAATGGCTTCTCAGTGGGGAAACGTTTTATCTTCTGGGTCTTGACGCTGTTATTTGTGGCCTGATTGATGCCTAAAATCAGAGTCCAGCCCCCAAGGAATGCACAGCTTTTCCCGTGAGTCTGGCTATGTGAGAATTCGCCACAGCAGCTATGAAAACCATCTTCTATGGTAACTGCCATTGGATCAGTGACTTAACTCCAGAAGGAGCCCCACAAAACAGTATTTCTTGAGTCCGTACAGTCTTGCAAAGGCATCACCTGCATGGATTATTTTCGTTGTCAAATCTCCAACTGGGCATTTTATGAAGCCATGATTTAAAACAAAAGCAAAAACTAAACTTCTTATTTTTAGATCACTCAATCAATCAATCTGGTCTTTTATGACTCACAATACTACTGAGTACCATTTACTTAGTCCATGTAGAGTCTTACTTTGTTTTCAAAATAAAAAACCCAACAAATTCCTATTTTCTCTTCATTTTTTCTGCCCCAAGGGATATAGAGCATCTGAAAATGAGGATCAGACTAATTCTTGCAAATAAAGCCTCTCTATGCCACAGTGAAAACATTTCTAGTAATGCTGCCACACTGGACTCAAATCTCCATTTTTTATTTCTTAGAGGTCACATCTAAAATAGAAACTGTGTCATTAAGGCTTTTCTTAAATAAGTAAAGCAGCACAGTTTTTAGAGCTGCTTCTCTATAAAGAAATGTACTAATATGAATATTAGATGGCTTTCCAAAATTCTAATGGGTGGCCAAGCCCGTATTATTTCCCAGATGAAACTCTTCTTCTCAGAGCTCTAATCTGTATCTAGATTTGTCCCAGATCCACTCCAGTTTTTTGTATCCTCAGGTGCCAGAAAGGAAAATCTAAGAGGGTTTAAAAAAAAATCTTTTACCACCAACAGCAATTGGTGCCATTTTTACTGTACCTATCATGAAAATAAATGAGACAAGTCCCTGAAATTGATTTTACGCTTAAAATACATAGACTGATGGTCAGGATATTATTGCTAATCAGGAAAGGGAGTGGAAAGGAACACAGGAACCTCAAAGGAAAGGAAAGGACACAGAATCTTTTGTCTTTTGTCCTGAGATGGAAATAAACCCTCTCCCATCATGATAAGCCTCCTTTTGATCTTCCTCTTGGAATAAGGAGAGGTAAACAACTGGATGTTTTAAATTTGCTTTTACAAATTCAAAGTGAAGTCTACAACGAACTAATTGTTGATGGGCATTATTTCAGTCAGAGAGCCAACTACAGAAGTGACCTTCTTGTTATTCTATCTACTTTCCTAAGGATGCCCCCAAACCCCCACGGCAGTCAGGAAATGGACTTGGAGATTAGAGGGCTGTTTTTCCTGATGGTGACCCTGCAGTTATGACTGATGGATGGAAGCGTCTAATTTATTGTCATAACGTTAGGGGAACTCATACTCCTCTTAGCATTGTAGCAAAGGTCACAGGTATAGGAAATGAGATTTAGAATTTTCTGTGAAGTGTATTACTAGTCCAGAAATAGTGCACAGCCATTTATCTTTATCTTCATCATGTTATGGGTCAGGAGGAAATGTGACGTGTAGAACTTGGAAATTTGGGGGCTTTACTTCTAGATACTTCAAGGTTAGAACCTAATAATACTGTTCATTTTTAAATTTTGATGTGTTTGTTTCTCATAGATCAACTACATCTGATGAGACTGTTTTCAGAATGTTTATATTTTAATATCTAAGAACTAGAAAGAAAAGCAGTGGAATGTAACTTTTTTTTTTTTTGCTTTGAAGTTTGGATATACAGGGATTTAAATCTTGGCTCTGTTGTTGAATTACTTAAGAGAACTTGGGCAAATTACTTAATCCTCCAGACTTGAGTGTTTTTATAAAATGGGGAAATAATCACCATCTTGTAGGGGCTTATTGCTTTTAAATTTAAGGTCTAATATGTGTAAAATATCTTGGAATATTGCCTGGCTTTTAGTAGAGATGCAATAATAAACAGTTCTTTTTACTAATAAAAACCACAACTGGTCAGGTGTCAGGGCACCTAGGCTTCAGTTCACACTTGGGTTCTAGAAATTGCTTATGGCTTTGGTCAAATCTTAACCTATGGAACTTCAGTTGCCCTCTCTGAAAAATGAAAGAGGTGGTCTAAATCAGTATTTTGTTAAAAGCCTATTGTTATTATTGCCTTTCATCAAATTCCCCAAGACATTAAGAACATGGAAGAACATTTCATGATTTAGATCACTTAAGCACTAAAATTCTGTGATTTATGCAATAAAGCTGATTTCAAGCTTATTTAGCACAAAATTTTAATTTTTGCAACTGTTATTAGGCCATGCCATGCTAGACAGGACTATTGATATATTAAAAATTCTTCATAGATTAAAAGATACGATAGATGCATTTCTACATGTTCCTTAATATTTGAAGAGCCAATAGTTCTCAGATGATGATTCAAGCAGTCTCTGCTAAGTCATGTCAGTCGTGTCCGACTCTGTGTGACCCCATAGACGGCAGCCCACCAGGCTCCCCAGTCCCTGGGATTCTCCAGGTAAGAACACTGGAGTGGGTTGCCATTTCCTTCTCCAATGCATGAAAGTGAAAATGAAAGTGAAGTCGCTCAGTCGTGTCCTACTCCTAGCGACCCCATGGACTGCAGCCTTCCAGGCTCCTCCGTCCATGGGATTTTCCAGGCAAGAGTACTGGAGTGGGGTGCCATTGCCTTCTCCGTCAAGCACAGTAGAATGTCTCAATTAAAACACAGTCATCATCGCTGGGAAGAAAAGTTATTGAACAGTCTTTCACTGTTAGAAATTGAGAGAAGTATTATGACTTGAGAGTTAGTAAGATGTAATGGGCATGTGCTATTGATCCCAGAAGACCACTTTGAAAGTATGTTTCTATACCTTATTGCAGACTACCTATTTTGCAGACATCTAATGCTAGAGGAAACAATCATTTAGAACGTCTGAATGACCTCTGTTCATCACAACAGAATGATCATCTGTCCATTTCCAAGGCAATCCATTCAATATCACAGTAATCCAAGTCTATGCCCTGACCAGTAATACTGAAGAAGCTGAAAAAATAATGAAGTCTACTGGTATTAGCTACTGATGCAATCTTTCACAAACAACTCAAGAGGAGTGGGACCCACAGAGACCACTTTGTGCCTGAGGGCTCCTGCATCTCTGAAATTCTGTGACTTACAAAATACAACTCACTTAACGCTTACTGAGTACTAATTTTACTGTTATTTACTGGTTATTAGAACATGCCATCAGATGACTACTACTGTGGGCAAGAATCCCTTAGAAGAAATGGAGTAGCCATCATAGTCAACAAAAGAGTCAGAAATGCAGTACTTGAATGCAATCTCAAAAATGACAGAATGATCTCTCTTTATTCCAAGGCAAACCATTCAATACCACAGTAATCCAAGTCTATGCCCTGACCAGTAATGCTGAAGAAGCTGAAGTTGAACACTTCTATGAAGACCTACAAGATCTTCTAGAACTAACACCCCAAAAAGATGTCCTTTTCATTATAGGGGACTGGAATGCAAAACTAGGAAGTCAAGAAACACCTGGAGTAATAGGCAAATTTGGCCTTAGAGTACAGAATAAAGCAGGGCAAAGGCTAACAGAGTTTTGCCAAGAGAACACACTGGTCATAGCAAACACCCTCTTCCAACAACGCAAGAGAAGACTCTACACATGGACATCACCAAATGGTCAATACTGAAATCAGATTGATTATATTCTTTGCAGCCAAAGATGGAGAAGCTCTATACAGTCAGCAAAAACAAGACCAGGAGCTGACTGTGGCTCAGATCATTAACTCCTTATTGCCAAATTCAGACTTAAATTGAAGAAATTAGGGAAAACGACTAGACTATTCAGCTATGACCTAAATCAAATCCCTTACGATTATATAGTGGAAGTGACAAATAGATTCAAGGGATTAGATTTGATAGACAAAGTACTTGAAGAACTACGGGTGGAGGTTTGTGACACTGTACAGGAGACAGTACAATGACCAAGGAGATCAGACCAAGGAGACAGATCAAGACCATCCTCAAGAAAAAGAAACGCAAAAAGGCAAAATGGTTGTCTGAGGAGGCCTTACAGATAGCTGTGAAAAGAAGAGATGTGAAAGGCAAAGGAGAAAAGGAAAGATATATCCATTTGAATGCAGAGTTCCAAAGAATAGCAAGGAGAGATAAGAAAGCCTTCCTCAGTGATCAATGCAAATAAATAGAGGAAAACAACAGAATGGGAAAGACTAGAGATCTCTTCAAGAAAATTAGAGATACTATGGGAACATTTCATGAAAAGATGGGCTCAATAAAGGACAGAAATGGTATGTACCTAACAGAAGCAGAAGATATTAAGAAGAGATGGCAAGAATACACAGAAGAACTATACAAAAAAGATCTTCACGACCTAGATAATCATGATGGTGTGATCACTGATCTAGAGTCAGACATCCTGGAATATGAAATCAAGTGGGCCTTAGGAAGCATCACTATGAACAAAGCTAGTGGAGGTGATGGAATTCCAGTTGAGCTATTTCAAATCCTAAGAGATGATGCTGTGAAAGTGCTGCACTCAATATGCCAGCAAATTTGGAAAACTCAGCAGTGGCCACAGGACTGGAAAAGGTCAGTTTTCATTCCAATCAAAAAGAAAGGCAATGCCAAAGAATGATCAAATTACTGCACAATTGCACTCATCTCACATATTAGCAAAGTAATTCTCAAAATTCTCCAAGCCAGGCTTCAACACTATATGAATGATGAACTTCCAGATGTTCAAGCAGGATTTAGAAAAGGCAGAGGAATCAGAGATCAAATTGCCAACATCTGCTGAATCATCAAAAAAACAAGAGAGTTCTAGAAAAACATCTACTTCTGCTTTATTGAGTATGCCAAAGCCTTTGACTGTGTGGATCACAACAGTCTTCAAGAAAATTCTTCAAGAGGTGGAATACCAGACCACCTTACCTGCCTCCTGAGAAATCTGTATGCAGGTCAAGAAGCAACAGTTAGAACTAGGCATGGAACAACAGACTGGTTCCAAATAGGAAAAGGAGTATGTCAAGGCTGTATATTGTCACCCTGCTTATTTAAACTTCTATGCAGAGTACATCATGAGAAATGCTGGCTGGAGGAAGCACAAGCTGGAATCAAGATTGCCGGGAGAAATATCAATAATCTCAGATATGCAGATGACACCACCCTTCTGGCAGAAAGTGAATAACTAAAGAGTCTATTGATGAAAGTGAAAGACGAGAGTGAAAAACCTGACTTAAAACTCAACATTCAAAAAAGTGAGATCAAGGCATCCTGTCCCATCACTTCATGGCAAGTAGAAGGAGGAAAAAGTGGAAACAGTGACAGACTTTATTTTTGGGGGCTCCAAGATCACTGCAGATGGTGATTGCGGCCATGAAATTAAAAGACGTTTGCTCCTTGGAAGAAAAGTTACGACCAACCTAGACAGCATATTAAAAAGCAGAGTTATTGCTTTGCCAACAAAGGTCCATCTTAGTGAAAGCTATGGTATTTCCAGTATTCATGTATGGTTGTGAGAGTTGGACTATAAAGAAAGCTGAGCACCGAAGAACTGATGCTTTTTAACTATGGTGTTGGAGAAGACTCTTGAGAGTCCCTTGGACTGAAAGGACGTCCAACCAGTCCATCCTAAAGGAGATCAGTCCTGAGTGTGCATTGGAAGGACTGTGTTGAAGCTGAAACCCCAATACTTTGACCACCTGATGCAGAAAGCTGACTCATTTGAAAAGACCCTGATGCTGGAAAGATTGAAGGTAGGAGGAGAAGGGGATGACAGAGGTTGAGACAGTTGGATGGCATCATCGACTCAGTGGACATGAGTTTGAGTAAACTCTGGGAGTTGGTGGTGGACAGGGAGGCCTGGCGTGTTGCAGTCAATGGGGTTGCAAAGAGTTGGACACGACTGAGCAACTGAACTGGACTGATGGGTAGCCATCTCAGAAACTGCTGAAACAGAGGAAGAAAATTACTACTCTTATCAAAGATTTAGAAATCCTGCATGGTACAGGACGAAAAAGCGAATACCCTATTCTCACTAGTTACAACTGAGGATGAAGGCAAGAAAGGAAGAAATAAGAAGTTGCTATGAAATTATCATCTCTCCCAACACGGTGTCAAGTGTTTCTATAAAGGACTAAGTGAAATTTACCACTCTAATAACAGAAAGTGAAGAGGATCTAAAAAGCCTTTTGATGAAGGTGCAAGAGGAGAGTTAAAAAAGCTAACTTAAAACTCAATATTCAAAAAACAAAGATCATGGCGTCTGGTCCCATCACATCATGGCAAATAGGTAGGGAAAAAATAGAAACAGTGACAGACTTTATTTTCTTAGGCTCCAAAATCACTGCAGACAGTAAGCACAACCATGAAATTGAAAGACGATTGCTTCTTGGAAGAAAAGCTGTGACAAACGTAGGGAGTGTATTAAAAAACAGAGATCCATATGAGGGCTGGACCATAAAGAAGGCTGAGCGCCTAAGAATTGATGATTTTGAACTGTGGTGCTGGAGAAGACTCTTGAGAGTCCCTTGGACTGCAAGGAGATTCAACCAGTCCATCTTAAAGGAAATCAGCCCTGAATATTCACTGGAAGGACTGATGCTGAAGCTGAAACTCCAATACTTTGGCCACCTGATGCAAAGAGCTGACTCATTGGAAAAGACCCTGATGCTGGGAAAGATTGAAGGCAGGAAGAGAAGGGGACAACAGAGGATGAGATAGTTGGATGGGATCTCTGACTCAATGAACATGAGTTTGAGCAAACTACAGGACATAGTGAAGGGCAGGGAAGCTTGGCATGGTACAGTCAGTGGGGTTGCAAAGAGTCGGACACAAGTTAGCCACCGAACAACAAGAACAAAGTGAAATTTTCCAGAATGGTATTATTTATGTCATTTAGGCTGAACTGATCTAGGCTTATTCTTATCCTCAATTCATATTTTTTAAAGTTTCTAATAGATATACGTCTGTGGGGACTCCGCATTCACCGAGCGTTCCTAGGTGCTCCATTTCCTCTTCAAACATTGTTCACATACAGGAGAAATAGACGTTTTTTGTAACGTCTAACATGAAACATCTAACTAAATCCTTCCAAAAGGCACTGCTAATGATGACTTTAAGGCTCAAATTCCTTGAGGGAAGTCAGTGTTTCTAGAGAAGCTGATGCTCCAGAGGAGGACCTTTTGTGGAGGAGAGAAAGGAAGAAATTTGGGTCCAAAGCAAATTCTGAATGAATCCTAGTGCTACAGCTACAGGAAAGGCTGCCCTTGGGAGCAGGTTTATGTCCATCATAGAACAGAGCTCAGGATTAGCTTACAGGCTCAGGAGTTAGTATAAAACCAGTACATCTATACGCAATCACCCCATAAAAAAGCTGATCCTAATTAACATCAACCCAACAAGAACAATAATTATGCTTCGTCTATATGGCTCCATGCTTTTGAGAAAAAATGTATTTTTTATAGACATCATTTGGGGGTGCTATTTTTATATCTAATTTATAGAGTCTGAGGAGTTAAAGATGTAATTATTTATTTTAAGAGTTAAGTTCCTAGACTTGTAAGATGCTCATGCAAATATTTCAGTAATACACTTGCAGCTTCATTAACAGAGAGCTCAACAGGGTGTGGCTAGCAGCTTTTCAAACCTAAATCCCTGCTTTAGAAAATATGTGAATTAGAGAAACTAAAGGAAGGAAATCAATAGTTACTTAGTATCAAGTATGTTCCACACACAAAGGGCTGGGGTTTTAACACTTAGGAGTGCATTTATTCCTCACATAGAATAATTTCCTGTGAGATAAGTAGTATTTTAGTATTATTGTTATACTAGGATTAAATGAGGCCATTTGTATAAGGAATTTATATCTGGGCTTGCAAAATAGCAATTCCTCAATAAATGTCAACCATTATTATAATTCTCTTTGACAGATGATACAATTTAGACTCAGTTTATTTTATAGACTTCCCCAACTCACATAGTCAGCAAGTGCCAAAACGGATTTGAACCTGCCTTACTTCAGTTGGTTAGGAATAGATACTATTTTGAACAAACTTCTGATTTTATATATACATATATATATATATATATATATATATATATATTTGTGCAAAAATTAGAAAATGGAAATTCTATGTTTTGGTTGCTTAACTGATCTAATAGGAGTTTCCTAATCCTCTATGAAAAGGAACACAGGAATCAGCTCCCAGAATCTTTCAGAGACTGCAAGATTCAAATAAATCCCAGATTTAGCAACCCCTAGATAACTCTCTTTCTGAGTTCCCTGTCTCTTGTTAAATTCTGCTACTTCTCCAGCATTGTCAAATTGATATTGCTACTTCTTTATTTCAGACCCTCATCATCAGGTCATCCCAAAATTATCAGTCTGTATAAAATATTTCCTTTTTTCCCTCTGTTGAGAGGTCATTGAGACTGCATTTCTTCCCAGCACAGTTAGGATGATTGTTTTGAAATGTTTTGAACTCTGAGTAAACTCACATATTTGAAAAACTGACATATTTTTGAAAGGTGCTTTCTGAAATTGTCTTGACTATCTCAAAGTGAATAAAGATTTGAATCCTCTTTTTAAAGGTCCCCATAGATTGAGTCCAAACTTTCAGTTATAAAATAAATAAGCCACAGGGATGTAATACAGCTTAGGAAATAGTCAATAATATTGGAATAACTTTGTACAGTGACAGATGGTAACTAGACTTATAGTGGTGAGCATTTTATAATGTTTAAAAATATTGAATCACTATGTCATACACCTGAAACAAATGTAATATTATAAGTCAACTGTACTTCAATTAAAAATATAATTTTAACATTACCAAAAAAAAGGTCCTCATCAGAGGTTTGGCTTCTTGCACACCAGTAGGGGAACCTCTTTCTGAATACACTCCACTCCCTCAGAGCTCATGTAGGATGGGAATTGAAGCGTTTCACGTGGTCTCTTTTCAGACCAGCCTGATGACTTAACTTTTGGTGCTTCTAAAGAAACCAAACAACATTACACTTTCTTCTCTTTTTTTTAGCTACTGGATTGAGGATAGAACTATTTAGTGTATTGAATTTGAAGTACATATGAGACTAGAGATCTGGAACGATTTAAGAATTAAAATGCATTTTGAGAACCCATATTGTATCGATTTATTTGGTCTATGTCTCCATCAAATGTTAAACCATAAATAAAGTCCACTTTTCCTAATTTAAACATGGCCGACAGATGTTTAAGTGCTTATCTTCAACTTTTAACCATCTGCCCACACTCTCACTTCTCTCGTTTTATAAACACACATTAAAAAATCAACATATGTCCAAAATAATTATAGACTCACAAGAAGTTGCAAAAATAGTTACAAACATCACTCAGCTTTCCCAACGTGCATAATCAAAACCAGGAAAGGGACTGGCATAATACAATTAATTAGACTACAGACTTTAGTCAAATTTCTTCTGCATGCCCTCATTAAAAAGAAAAGTCTTCTCTGACCCTTCCTTACCTGCAGATAAAGATGCCTAAAGCCATCACCACCATCAAGATACACTACTGTTCTGTCACCACAAGGCAATTCTCTCCTGCTGCTCCCTTAAAGCCACACCTTCCTTCCTCTTTCCTACCCACTGCAAGCACTTATCTGTTCTCCGGTTTTATAATTTTGTCTTCAACAATGTTACAGACACAGAGTCCTACAGTTTGTATTGCTTCTTCATTATGAGTAGAGGATAAACTTCCCCACTTTTTAGACATGAATCTGTAAAACTCAAACTTCTCAGCACCTTATGTCCTTAAATTGTATTTCTACTTTTCTGCTTTGTTTTTCTGGATACAGAATTCCTTACTATATTTCGTAAAAAGTCAAATATATTACAATCAGGTTAGGACCTGGTTTGGTTTTATTGCTTCTGAAGCAAGAGTTTAATTGTTTTTCATTTTTTCTCCATTTCCTCTAGGGGAAAAAAATGGAATAAGTTTTAAATTGCCAAGAGAAGGATAACAATTGTCTACACATAAGCACTTTCTTTGTTATAGAAAAGACAGCAAGGGAGGAAGAATAACTAATGCTTCCTTCCTCTCCCACCTCCAATTCCATGTCCTAATCCTAGGAATCTATGAAGATGTCATGTTACTTGGCAAGGGAGAATTAAACTACAGATAGAAGTTAAGTTTACTAATATGTTGACCTTCAAATGGGAACATTACTCTGAATTATCCAGGTGGGTCCAGTGTAATCACAAGGATCCTTACAAGTGGACAAGGGAGATAGGAAGTTGGAAGTAAGAAGTACAAGAAGAATTTGCTGGCTGTTGCTGACTTTGAAGATGAAGGAAGGAACCATGAGCTAAGGAAAGTGGGACAATCTCTAGAAGATAGAAAAGTCAAGGTTTCTTCCCTTGAGCCTCTAGAAGGAAGGCAGCCCTGCCAACACCTGGAATGGAGCCCAGTGAGACCCTTTTGGACTTGTGCCTTCCAGAACTGTAAGGTGATAGATCTGTGTTTTTGAAAGCTTGTGGTAATTTTTTAATACAAATAATAAACTGATTTTGTTTTGAGTCACAGAAATAAGAAGTCATACTAATACAATAGTCAACCTTAAAACAATTGAAGGAGGCATTTTATACAAATATTTCTCCATGATCTTTAAGAACAGAATAAAGTTTTGCCCATTTAGACTGATGGTGAGTTAGTATATAGAGTTTTACCCATTATTGTATAATAATCTAATTATTATTATACTATTGTGTAGTAATCTATAGTGGAATACAGTCTGCAAAAACACTGAATCACTATGCCATTCACCTGAAAAAATACAACACTGTAAATCACTATACTTCAATAAAAACTCTATTTCCTGCAAAAATGAATTCTTACTTGAACCATCAACATAATCAACATTTCTACTGTATTAGTGCATCTTTGTTGTATATGTACATATATGTGCATGTGTGCTCAGTCACTCAGTTGTGTCTGACTCTTTGTGAACCCACGGACGATAGCCTGCCAGGCTCCTCTGTCCATGGGATTATCCCAGCAAGAATACTGGGGTGGGTTGCCACCTTCCGTTCCAGGGGATCGTCCCAACCCAGGGATCGAACAAGAGTCTCCAGGAATGCAGACGGATTCTTTACCACCGAGCCACCTGCGAAGCCACGTGCACATATATACATACCTAAAGAAATGAACAAATATTTACACATAACATGCATACATGTATTTTTGTGTTATTTTTGTTTTTCAATTAGGTAGAACAACTTTCCAAAGTGAAACAGCAACCTTCGACCCCAATTTTCAGAACACAAGTATGTACATTATAGACATTAATAGAATCAGGAAAAGCATTAAATAGTACTTTAAGCAAAATAAAAAAATGGGAAAGATTACTGCCTCAGCATATTAGTACGTATCAGAAATAAAATATTTTGAAACTTCAAAAATAAACAAAAATAGAGAAAAACAATATAATCAATTTCTATGTACCAAGCACTCAGCTTTAAACAATCAATCAATTCATTGTCTACTTCTTTGGTCCAAATCCCACTCACTCCATCCCACCCAACCTGAGTGGCTAACTGTGAAGCAAACCCCTGACATCATATCATATCATCCATAAATATTTCAGAGTGTATCTCTAAAGGCTAAATTTAAGTTTTAAAAGACTTAACAATAAGCACACTAAGAATTTAATGATAGTCTCTAACCATCAGTTCAGTTCAGTTGCTCAGTCGTGTCTGACTCTTTGCAACCCCATAAATTGCAGCACACCAGGCCTCCCTGTCCATCAACAACTCCCAGAGTTCACTCAAACTCATGTCCATCGAGTCGGTGATGCCATCCAGCCATCTCATCCTCTGTCGTCCCCTTCTCCTCCTGCCCTCAATCTTTCCCAGCATCAGGGTCTTTTCAAATGAGTCAGTTCTTCGCATCAATTGGCCAAAGTATTGGAGTTTCAGCTTCAACATTAGTCCTTCCAATGAACACCCAGGACTGATCTCCTTTAGAATGGACTGGTTGGACCTCCTTGCAGTCCAAGGGACTCTCAAGAGTCTTCTCCAAAACCATAGTTGAAAAGCATCAATTCTTCAGCGCTCAGCTTTCTTCACAGTCCAGCTCTCACATCCATACATGACCACTGGAAAAACCATAGCCTTGACTAGACGGATCTCTGTTGGTAAAGTAATGTCTGCTTTTTAATATGCTATCTAGGCTGGTCATAACCCTCCTTCCAAGGAGTAAGTGTCTTTTAATTTCATGGCTGCAATCACCATCTGCAGTGATTCTGGAGCCCCCAAAAATAAAGTCTGACACTGTTTCCACTGTTTCCCCATCTATTTGCCATGAAGTGATGGGACCGGATGCCATGATCTTCGTTTTCTGAATGTTGAGCTTTAAGCCAACTTTTTCACTCTCATCATTCACTTTCATCAAGAGGCTTTTTAAAGTTCCTCTTCACTTTCTGCCAGAAGGGTGGTGTCATCTGCATATCTGAGGTTATTGATATTTCTCCCGGCAATCTTGATTCCAGCTTGTGCTTCTTCCAGCCCAGTGTTTCTCATGATGTCTCTAACCATGATACCTATTAAATGTTCAAATCCTTAACTCTCCCACAATTTAAAAAATTTTATTTCTTCTAGTTGAGTATCAGAGTGGAACAAAGCATTTTTATGTGACAATGATATATTAGCGATTAAGTCTACTGACTCTGAGGGTTTTGAGTTTAAATTTTGTTTTAGACACAACTTTTGTGGGATACTTGGGTTGCATGAAAATTCGAAATATATTTCCCACCTTTCCTGATATTCTCTGAAAGTTTTTTAATAAGAGGAGCTAGCTCTGGGATGATATGCCATTAAACCTTCTATGTGTCATCCGTTTACTCTGAGGAATAACAGTCTTCGCAGTCTTTATCATTGTTGTTGTTTAGTCACTAAGTCGTGTCCAACTCTTTGTGACCCCATGGACTGTAGCCCACAGGCTCCTCTGTTCATGGGATTTTCCAGGCAAGAGTACTGGAGTGGGTTGCCATTTCCTTCTCCAGGGGATCTTCCTGACCCAGGGATTGAACCCGTGTCTCTTGTAGTGCAGGTGGATTCTTTACCACTGAGCCACCTGGGAAGCCATAAAGAACTAAAATGCACACTTAAAGTATTTAAATATAGCTGCTCTCAGCATAATGAGTATACTGCTTATAGAAATTAATAAGTGCCTCCAACCACCCTTCCCTCAAATTCCTGCCTGAGAGTTGTGGTAACGCACTTGAGGTTTAGAGGCTTATTGGAATATAAATTACAAAGCAATCACTCTTTCAAATGGAATTTGAAGGAAATAATCCAGAGTGATAGCAGGGGCTGCAAATGAAATTGTGGTGGTCTAGGGCAAACGTGCCAATGTTCCCGTCCATTTTGCTATTTTATACTCCAGATGCTGTTCCCATCGTTACTGTGACCAGGAGAAATTCTGGTTCTTGGACTGAGAATCACGTAAAAACCACGTGCTGTTTCTGGACAGAATGGAAAATGCAGAATCACAGTGGAACTACTCCAATTTAATATCTGTAGGATAGATTTACAGCAGTGAAATTAACTTATTCCTTCTGTAATTTCCTCCCTAGTATTTGCTGGAAATTTGAGTTTGTCAAACACACACACACCCACACTTCCCACACACTTAAAACTAAGATTTCAGATGATAGAAAACATTTAAGATGATAACATATATTTGATTCTTACTTATTTCAGTGGATAGAAAACATCTCAAGTAAATTAAAATAACTATGTTTCAGTAAAATAGTTCTAAGTCATTTGGATATCCATACAGAAAAAATTTTTTATCTCAATCCTGATCTTACAGCAATTAAAAAGAATAATTTCCATGAATTGCAGGTCTAAGTGTGAAAAGTAAACAATAGGGCTTTAAGACAAAAAAACAGAACTTCTTTCTGACCTGGAAGTAGGCAGGCTTCATAGATAATGCAAAAAAGAAAAAAAACACACAGAAAATCCATTAATGATGAAAGAAAAATGATAGATATATTATGTTAAAATTAAGATCTGTTTATTAGGAGACAGTATTAAGAGAATGAAAGAAAAAAAAAAGAATGAGGGAAAATTTTCACTATATATATATACATCTAATAATGGTTTTTATATCCAAAATATATGAAGAACTCCTAAAAATCAGTAAGAAAAAGACAATCCTCTGTCTGTCATGAGAATGGTCAAAATGAGACAGATGGGAAATATCAAATGTTAGATGTGCCACAAATGAGAGTCTCAAAAACTGTAGGAAGATAAGTTGGTACAGTTTGGAAAACAATTGGTAGTATTAATCAGCTGTGATACAGCAATTCTACCAAATATACACCAAATGGAAATGTGCACACTTGTTCACCAAAACACAAGCACTAGAACATTTATAGCAGCAGTATCTGTAACAGCTCCAAACTGGAAACCATCCAAATGCACATCAAGAGTAGAATAGATAACAAAGTATAGTTCAGCTCGCCTTTGAACAACATGTTAGTGGTACCCTTCATACAGTCAAAAATTCACATGTAACTTAAGAGTCAGCTCTGCATATCCCGGGTTCATCATCGGAGGATTCAACCAACCTAGGACAGTGAAGTAGTGTAATATTTACTGCTGACAAAACTACTGCACAGTTCAGACCCAAGTTGTTCAAGGGTCAACTGTACATCGACAGAACAGAATGCCACAGAGCAGTGAGAACAGCTATGCCCAGCAATAGTGGATGTATCTCAGGAGCATAGTTCTGGGTGAGGCAAACGAGACACAAAACAGTGCAGACTGTGTGAGTATGTTCTGTGTGTGTGTTAGTCACTTAGTTGTGTCTGACTCTTTGCAACCCCATGGGTTGTAGCCCGCCAGGCTCCTCTGTCCATGGAATTCTCTAGGCAAGAATATTGGAGTGGGGTTGCCATTCCGTTCTCCAGGGGATCTTCCTGACCCAGGGATGGAACCGGGTCTCCCGCATTAGAGGCAGATTCTTTATCATCTGAGTCACCAGGGAAGCCTGTGACTATATTATGAGGAAGGAAACAAAGCTCTGCTGTTAGAAACCAGGAACCTTGGGGATGTGTGGTGGTATGACCTGAAGGGGTAAGTGAGGTGTCTCCTGCAAAGCTGGCGATGTTTTGATTCTCAATGTGGCTTCTGGGTAAATAGATGTGTTAAGTTACCAAACTCTACAATTACATATTTCTGTGTATATATTATCCTTTAATAAAAAGTTAAAAGGCAATTACTTTGCATTCGGGCTTAGTGTGCCTATTTGGTTTGATTCTCTTTTCATGAACATGTCCTTGGCTTTGTGATGCTGGATTTACTGTGGATTGCTGGATATCAGTGGCAGCCCCAGATGTAAACGTTGAGTTTGCAGTGGATTTTCATATAGATGGTTAGTAATCCGGGTTCTTATCAAATGCAGATTGTGTTTGCAAACATTCCTCTACCTCTTAAGGTCACGTTTCAAGGTATCCACTGATGGGTATCTTTTTTCTGGAGCTGACCAAGTGTCTGCAGCCCAAACTCATTGTTCTTTGCTCTGCGCTTCCACTGTTCTTCATTTGTACTTGTGTTACAGCACTTACTCTGTTACTTAGGAAGCTGTACTTAGTTGTTTGTGTATCTAAGCTTGTCCACTGGATTGTTAGCCTCCCCAAGGAGAAGTACCTTTTCTGAGTCACACAGCACAGTGACCAGATACGAAATAAATGCTAGATTGTCTTCAGGACTCCAGATCTGCAGTCTTCTGAAGCCACATATTGCTTCAGTAAACCTTGTTGGCTCAACCTTTAGCCACACCTAAATCCCTTCTCAGGCTTCCCAGGTGGCTGGGTGGCAAAGAATCCACCTGCCAATTCAGGAGACACAGGTTTGATCCCTGGGTCAAGAAGATCCCTGGAGAAAGAAATGGCAACCCTCCCCAGGATTCTTGCCTGGGAAATCTCACGGACAGATGGGCCTATGCTTTTTCATGGGGTCGCAAAAGCACTGGACATGACTAGTGACTAAACAACAACAACAACAATAAACCCCCTCCCAGCACTTGCACTGCTATCAGCTTGTTCTAGGCCAGCATCATCTCTTGCCTGGGTAGCACCAGTAGCTTCCTAGTTTCCTTCCTTCTACTTTTGTCCCCTTTGAATCTATTAGTTTAGTGGTCAGAGTGACTCTTAGAATTAAAGTCAACTAACATCACCAGACCGCCTGATCTGCCTCTTGAGAAATCTGTATGCAGGTCAGGAAGCAACAGTTAGAACTGGACATGGAACAACAGACTGGTTGCAAATAGGAAAAGGAGTTCGTCAAGGCTGTGTATTGTCACCCTGCTTATTTAACTTATATGCAGAGTACATCATGAGAAACGCTGGACTGGAAGAAACACAAGCTGGAATCAAGATTGCCGGGAGAAATATCAATAACCTCAGATATGCAGATGACACCACCCTTGTGGCAGAAAGTGAAGACGAACTCAAAAGCCTCTTGATGAAAGTGAAAGTGGAGAGTGAAAAGGTTGGCTTAAAGCTCAACATTCAGAAAACGAAGATCATGGCATCCGGTCCCACCACTTCATGGGAAATAGATGGGGAAACAGTGGAAACAGTGTCAGACTTTAATTTTCTGGGCTCCAAAATCACTACAGATGGTGACTGCAGCCATGAAATTAAAAGACGCTTACTCCTTGGAAGGAAAGTTATGACCAACCTAGATAGCATATTCAAAAGCAGAGACATTACTTTACCAACAAAGGTCCATCTAGTCAAGGCTATGGTTTTTCCTGTGGTCACGTATGGATGTGAGAGTTGGATGGTGAAGAAGGCTGAGCGCCGAAGAATTGATGGTTTTCAACTGTGGCGTTGGAGAAGACTCTTGAGAGTCCCTTGGACTGAAAGGAGATCCAGCCAGTCCATTCTGAAGGAGATCAGCCCTGGGATTTCTTTGGAAGGAATGATGCTAAAGCTGAAACTCCAATACTTTGGCCACCTCATGCAAAGAATTGATTAATTGGAAAAGACCCTGATGCTGGGAGGGATTGGGGGCAGGAGGAGAAGGGGATGACAGAGGATGAGATGGCTGGATAGCATCACTGGCTCGATGGACGTGAGTCTGGGTGAACTCCAGGAGTTGGTGATGGACAGGGAGGCCTGGCATGCTGTGATTCATGGGGTCGCAAAGAGTTGGACACGACTGAGCGACTGATCTGATCTGATCTGAACATCACTCCTCTGAAAATCCTCCATTGGTTTTCTATCCTAGAGTAAAAACCAAAGTCCTTTCAATGTTCTATCAGGTCCTTCCTTCTGTTACCTCTCTGACCTTTTTTCCTATATCTTTTCCTTTGCCACTCTCATTCACATACGGCCTCCTTGATGCTTCTTAAGAAAGAACCTTGGGGACCTGCCTGGTGGTCAAATGGCTAAGACTCTGTGCTCCCAATACAGGGGGCCCAGGTTCAATCCCTAGTCAGGGAAATAGATTCCACATGCTACAAGTAAGTCCTAGCCCAGCCAAATACACACACACACACACACACACACACACACACACACACATATATATAGTCCATTCTAAAGGAGATCAGCCCTGGGATTTCTTTGGAAGGAATGATGCTAAAGCTGAAACTCCAGTACTTTGGCCACCTCATGCAAAGAGTTGACTCATTGGAAAAGACTCTGATGCTGGGAGGGATTGGGGGCAGGAGGAGAAGGGGATGACAGAGGATGAGGTGGCTGGATGGCATCACTGACTCGATGGACGTGAGTCTGAGTGAACTCCGGGAGTTAGTGATGGACAGGGAGACTGGCGTGCTGCGATTCATGGGGTCGCAAAGAGTCAGACATGACTGAGCGACAGATCTGATCTGATCTGATATATAAAAGAAAGACCTTTGGGGGAAAAAGGGACCTGAAGCTTGTTCTCACTTAAAGGACTTTGCACTTACTATTTTCTCGGCTTAGAAAGCCCTTTCTCCCAAGAACCATAAGGCTGCTACTCCTCCCTTCAAGTTTTGACTTAAATGTCACCTTCTCAGAGGGCCCTTCTCTGACTATGTTGTTTCAAATGACACTCACATTCTCCTTATTCCCACCAGCTCTATATTCTTTCTTTTCTGTTTTATACCACCCCACAGTACCTATTATTAATACCTACCAACATAATAATATATACATAATATATAATTTACTTATTCTCTGTGATTTGTCTCTCACCAGTAGAATGTAAGCTCCATGACAGCAGAAATTCTGTTACAGTCATTGATGTGTACCCAGAGCCTAAGGGCATTTGGCACATAATAGGTGCTCAATAAATATTTGTTGAATGAGAGAGAGTCTCTTTAACCTCTCTGTTTTTCTCACTAAAATAAACACAAATTGCTTTCAGGCAGGGATCATGTCAAATTCATCTTTCAGAGTTTAATATGGTCTCTGGCAAAGGGTAAGTGGCCATTAATATTGAAGTGAACTGTTGAAGAAAAACACACTCTATGAGTCTCTGAATACTGCATTCCAAGATGGACATTCCAAGAAGGGCTGGATACATGATACAGAGGAGAAACAGAGAAGGCCTCAGTTAACCAACAAATACATCGATATTAAATTTTATATTACACAAAAATGTAGATAGAATTTGAGAAATAAACAGAGGCTAGGGAGATTCTGGATTCTTACTATCATGAGAGTAGGGAGTGAGGATTTTAATCATAATTACCTGGGAATATTTGAGGGGTTCAACACTGCTACCTCTTCGGGAGAGCCTCTCGCATTTATGGAATATTTATTATGTGCCAGACTTCTGGATGAGATTTCCAGTGGCTGCCCACTGGTGTTTTCTTGGCCCGCACCCCTTGAGCTCCAGCCTGAATAACTGTATTTCTCTATGTGGTGACACTTTCTTATAGAAGAAGTAAAATCATACTAAAAGTTAATATTTTTCTCTTGCTCCCTTTCCTCCTCCTCCTTCTCCTTAATGGAAAAGTATTCGTAAAAACAAAATAGTTGCTTTGGGAGTTTAAGTTGCTATATAGAATCCAGGATAATTATTTTAAGGAGGTCCATACAATAGAGGCAGATTTAAATGACTAAACCAGCTTTTAAAGCAGCTCCATTGGCAGTAAAATTTTTACTAAAGGGAAAGTAATGATAAACATGAAATTTAGACTAGTAGTTACTACTGGGAGGTGGGAGGAACTTTCCAAGGCATTGGAGACAGCTTCTTAAGCTAGATGGTGAGTACATGTTATTACTTTTCAATATATTTCTATGAGATACATATTTTTATGAAATATTAAAAAAACTAATTGCTCCTCTGGACCAAGACTTTTCTCAAACAACCATTTAAAGACCCTATATTAGAATTAAAGTAAGTCACTTCAGTAGCATTAAAATTTTCCAGGGTAAAATAACTGTAAGCATTTCAGCCCTCCCTGTGGAAAGCTTTTATGTAAGGGTCTTTCAACAATAGAATCTAAAATAGCCTTTTCCTGTGAAGGTTGTATACAGATTTCTTTTGTTTGTTTGTTTATAAGTCATTTGTTTTAAACTCTAAATAATCTTCTCTTAGTGCCAATATTTAGAATTCCAGCAAAGGGGAAAAGCCTATTTAATAACTCAAAGAACTCTAGTGATGACACACAGCCCCTAACCACTATTTAACTATAATTAAATAAAAAGGCATTCAGATCCAAATTAGGAACACAAGTAGCATGGAGACAAAAGAAGGGACTCCTAGAGTTTGCTTCTGCATAAGCTCCAGGCTTTAGCAGGTCAGGAGAGACGCATCTGGCCTGAGATAGGTGTCTTACGAGAGTTTGGAGCAACAGAAATATGATATAGCCACTTTTGTTATTTAAAAATTTCTAGTAGCCACTTTGAAAAAGGAAACACGTGAAATTAATCTTAATACTACATATAGTTTATTTTACCCAGTATATCCAAAACATCATTTCAACAAGTGATCAATATAGAGATTATTAATGAGATTGTTTACATTCTTTTTCTCACAATAAGTCTTAAATCTGATGTGTATTTTATATTTCAAAGAGTGGATCCATTTGTGGAACCTACTGCTTTGCAACTGTAGATGATATAGCCATCTTTAACAAAAAGACGACATTAATAATACAAAATTATATATGACAGTGAACGTTAATTTAGAATTAAAAAGGCATCACAAGGAATTACTGGAGATTTGAAGATTCAGCGCCACCCCCATCCCCACTCCACCCTTTTGACCTCTCTCTTGGCAATTCACCAGAAATACTTAACACAGAATTGTTTCCTGACTCCAACTTGGCTTCCCCTCCCCAACCTGAACAGGACACCTCCTGGCACTCACAGGGGCCCCACCTACGTCAGGGTCTCTTAAGTGTTTAAGTTTTGTTAGTGTTACAGGTGAAGCCTTGATCCCTAGCACCTGAAAATGTTGGAGATAAGGTCTTTAAAGAGGTGACTGAGTTAAAACGAGGCCATTAGGCGTGGGCCCTAATCCAGTATGACTGGTGTCCTTAGAAGAAGAGGAAGAGACATGGAGAGAACAGGCCAGAGCAAACTAATACAATCAGCTTCTTGGGAAACTTCCTCTGCTTATGGACTCTGCTCTTTCGTGCCTTATCCCCTCGCTCACCAGCAACCTCCTCCTCTCGGTAGCTCTGATCCAACCCAGTGTGAGCTCTCTTCAAGTCTTCCTAGTGGAGAGACCTCCTGGGCTCAGAGTGCATTTACACTGATTGACTTCCATCATTTAACTAAGGAACTCGAGCTTCCATGGGACCACTCCCATGTTAGTCCCATGTAGTGTTACTTTGACTTTTCAACATATCTTTCCTCCCTTAGGAGGAGGGACAAGACTTCAAGACTATCAGGGACAGTGTCATATCAAATAGGAATATCACAAACATTTCTTTCTGGGGGGATGTGCTTGTGGGATCTCAGTTCATTGTCCAGGGATTGAATCCGGGCCATGGCAACGAAAGCACCAAATCCTACCCATCAGACCACCAGAGAACTCCCTCAAACATTTCTTCAGCTATCTTTTTTTAAATTAGGAGGGAGGAGGCCCATCCAATGCTGTGGATGATAAAACAAAAACAAGGTGTGGGGGACTCTTTAAAAATGTTATTTTCAAAGTTAAAAGAGAACAGAATTCACCATACTTGCTGATAGTTTAGTGCTACATCTGCATCACGGCAGTTATGGCTGAAATCCCCTAATCTCTCCCATTGCTTCCTACTAATGCAGTGGGTCAGAGGCATTTATCTTTGTTTCTGCTGCAGCAACCCAATCCTGGAGGTTGCCTTCTGTTTTTCCACTGCTTACAACAGTAACGGAAGTTCACAAGAATATCTTCCAAAAAACTTTGGCCAGAACCAAAGGAAATGAGTACATTCAAGGGTGAAAGGATGATTCAACCTCTTTCAGTGCTTAATTCTTGGTTTGGTATTCCTTCTGAAATTTCTGAAAAGAATGCCAACAAGTTGTAATTACCATGGTGCTCCCTGGGAGATGGAAATCTGCCAGGAGTCATTGGATTTCAACCAGAAATTAATTTTAAATAAGTGTTCGAAGGAAATGAGTATCTTTTGGGGTTATTTATAGGGAATATCTGTGGTCCTTTCCCAAGTTCACAAGCATGCTTGATACAGAGTTTCATAGAACTATGCTTATCTGCACTTTTTTGGGTGCAGGCTTGACTGGGTACTAAATATAGTAATTCATTAAAAGGTTGATAAAAGAGAGTGGCAAGTATGTAGTCCCTGAATAAGTGTACCTCCAAATCTGCATTTGCTCCTCACAGAGAAATGTACGCTTATTCTCCTAGTAAGAAAATATATCTGGGTTCAAAATATTTATCAAATGTCATATTTTTCCAGTAAACCAAGGTCCTCTAGGGGAGACATCCATCACCATCCTCAGGAAAGTGAGAGGCCTGCTTTTGCAATCAGAACGGCTTTCCAAGGCTGTTGTGCCAATCGCCTTGTGGAATGATTCAACCTCAGCTTCGGAAACTTCCCTGGGAGCTGAGTGGGCGGCCATGAATCATCTCTCACCCTTTACACATGTCACTACCGATCACCTTGGAATATTATGTGAAAATAACACTTTGCATTTTTGTAAAGAATGCTTTTCCTAAAGGAGGAAAATTATCTCAGTAACTTTTATGTTGAAATGACAACATTTTACATATGTTATGCTAAATAAAATATATTATTAAAGTTAAAACAAAACAAAAAGAATGCTTTCCCTGATGACGTTAGACAGTCCCAGAGTAAAAGCAGGCCTGGTGTGCAGTGTACCCTGAATTGAATACATTCCAAAAATGTGTGCAAATGCTTCTCTGATTCTGAGACAAATACCTGATCTGGAGGGCTGTCTGTCACAGTCAAAGCCTGACGGTCTGGCAAAAGCACAAGGATTTCTTTTGGGAATTAAAAGAAAACAACAATGAATTTTAGCCCTTTTATAGTCAATTTGAAGGAGCATTGTGATCTTCAATTATCTGGTTTTGTTATAGATGAGAAAATAGACCCAAGAAAACCTCTCTTAAAAAAAAAAAATGCTATGTATACACTGAGAAAAACATTGAGAGTAGTTTTCTAGCTATTTCTCATTTATTTGGCCACAGCTGATGCCACAGTGTCCTACCACGTGGGAAGGAATGGCAGGAGCCTTGAAACCTTTGGGAGCTAATGCCACTTTATACTGCCAGTTTGCTGTGCACTTTTCAAGTTGCCTAGACTCCCCAGGATACCTGTTGAAGTTGACTGATAGAGTTTGCAGCATTCGGCGATGGCAGTCATTCTGTTGCAAGATCAAAAGCAGATGAATCATCTCATCAGAATGTTCTTACAAATAGTGACAGCTGCAATGGCATTTCTGACCCTTCACATATAAAGAGCTCCTGTCAATGGTGAGCCATCAGGCTAAAGGGATTGTGAATGCAGCTTGTTGAAACCAAGTCAACATACGATAACTACTGAAACCATGTCCCATGAAGAATAGTTGATTGAAAGGAGGATAGCTAATTTGTAGAAAAGACGATTCAGAGAAAATCTAGTAGTTTCTCTGTGTGACTGAAGGACTTCTGGGAAGGAGAATTAAATATGTTTTTGCTTGTGTGATATCAAAGTATAGAATATGGCCACAGCAGAAGCCACATGGAAACAGATTCCAGACCAACTCAGGAGTCTCCTTAAAGATGCCCCAATACCGAATAACATGCTCTTCCCTGGAGGTGTCCAAGTGGACATTTGCTGGTCATGGGGCAGAAACACTGTGATTTTACTACAGAAGTACTCCTCTTTTCCTAGATTTCAAGGAACATCTAAAAATAAGCAAGGGGATCATCACAGAAATTTAGGCTGTAGCTTTTTATTTTGCCACTTAAGGATATTTTAATTGATATTTTTTACTATAACCATTTAACAGAACAAAGTATAAAGCTAAGAAGAATAGGAAGGAAATACTGTAAGAATAAAGGATAGTTCTGGAGTAGTACTAAATAAATTCAGCACCATGAAAGATGTACCATCTATGTAACTTGAAAGTGAAAGTGAAAGTGAAAGTGAAGTCGCTCAGTCATGTCCGACTCTTTGCAACCCCATGGACTGTAGCCTACTAGGCTCCTCCCTCCGTGGGATTCTCCAGGCAAGAGTACTGGAGTGGGCTGCCATTTCCTTCTCCAGGGGATCTTCCCAACCCAGGGATCAAAGCCGGATCTCCCGAATTCCAGGCAGACGCTTTAACCTCTGAGCCACCAGGGAACTCCAACTTGAAACATACAACAACCAATACTGTACATTCTACATTCACACACACACAGGCACATATACATACACATACACACAGATGTGGGTGTAAAAAGAAATTAGAAATGTGCATATATTGGAGTGGATGGGAAGAGAGACTAGGATAGTGTGCATGCATGCTAAGTTGCTTCAGCTGGGTCCAGCTCTGTGCAACCCTATGGGCTGTTGCCTGCCAAGACTCCTCTGTCCATGGGATTCCACTGGGGCTAGATGGGACATCTAGTTTAAAAATGACAACAATCTGATCTACACTATTTTACTTCTTTATATAAAAAATGACAACACAAATGTGATAAAATGCCCACACTTTTCAATTCTGGATGCAGGAAGCAAGAATGTCTGTTATCTTTTTAGTTTGTGTTTTTCTATGTTAAAATAACCACCCTCTCCTACCAAATAAAACAGAACAAAACATCAAGCTTTACTACATTGTCTGTATTTTTCTCATTTCAACAGGCACTAACGTAAATTAAACTGTCTATCAGCACCGATCCACAGGCCACTATCTGGGAGACAGGAGTCTTCCTTTATCAATTGTATCTCACTGCCCACGGTGGGACAGGTACTGTGCTTGTGCTTTCTTCTAGCCTGTGATTCTGTGGTTCTATGATTCTCATTTTCAGTAGATACTCCTTGTAAAGTTGCTTTCTGATCTTACATTTCCTCTGAAACCAGGAAAAAAACTCCAATTATGTCAACATAGTTTGTTAATAGAAGCTATTGTATGCTGATTATGATTAGACTCTCTAATTGGTAGCTATTTAAGCCCTTGATTTATTTTAAAAAGAAGGAGGGAGACTGAAGAAAAAAGCTTTTTTAAAAAAAAAAGAATGAAGGAATCTCCAGGAAGCTAGTGGTTTAGTTGCTCAGTCATGTCTGACTCTTTGCAGCCCCCTGGACTGTAGCCCGCCAGAGGCCTCTGTCCAACAGATTCTCTAGGTGAGACTACTGGAGTGGGTTGCCATGCCCTCCTCCAGGGGGTCTGCCCAACCCAGGGATCGAACCTGTGTCTCTTATGTCTCCTGCATTGGCAGGTGGGTTCTTTACCACTAGCACCAGCTGGGAAGCCCATAAAAATAATACTAATTATATAACATGTAATATCCATTATATAAAATAATATAATAATTATGTTACATTAATAAATTTTAGAAAGTGTTGGCAAGGGGAAAAAGCAAAAAATGTTCACTCCTCAAATTAATGCTAGTGATTCTTGATTTCATGGTGATGGTGTTTGCTTTGAACTGGGACTGTTTACAAAGGCGGCACAGAGATGGTGGACCTGGTTTTAGATGTTTAACAACTCAGATAAAGCTGCACCTCCTTGGCATGACATTGAGATCATGAAGTTCAATCAATATCTACAACTAATAGCAATTTACATTTTATTATGAAGTTTCACTGTAAACTCATCCCTGACCACCGATGTCCAGACATCACTTCTTTTTAGGCCATTGAACTCACTGACTAGTAAACTTCTCTTCATTCCTTAGAATACCACTGAAACATAACTTCCCCTGGGAAGCTTTTCTTTCTACTCTGCTAGTCCTCGCTTGCTGCTCCCTTTGTGTTCTCATTGTTTTTTTTTTTTTTAAATACACTTTTATTAAATAGTTCCTACTTTAAAGTATTCTTGTTATATTAAAATAGTTCTTATTTTATGTTAAAATTATATTTTATGTAAGTCTTCCATACAGGACAGTGAGGAGAGGATGTCATTTCCATGGCTTATGAATGATGACATAGAGATAGGCGAAATGAGTAAAATCACAGACCAGGTGAGTTTAAGACCCTGAGCTTGAAACTAGGTCTTCTGTCTCTAACTCGTGTTCTTTCTACTCTGCATGATAGGATGCATGATAGGATGCCCAATTTCACTAAATACTACAAGCATCATCATTGTTCTTTAAAATGATAGTAATGAAATAATTTAAGAAAAGTAACAATGACTCTTAACAGTCTACATTTACTGTGTGTTTATAATATTCCCACAATGTTCTAAGAGATTTAGATGTATTAATTCATTTAATCCTCATAATGATCCTATAAGTACTACTATTATCTTTACTGTACAGGTAAGGAAATTGAGGTGCTGAGAGATGAGATAATTTGCTTGAAGCCACCCAGCTAAAGAGGGGCAGAGTAGAAATCCACACCCAGGTGGTCTGGATTTGTCACCTATATTTATTCTTAATGGAAGTAGACTTAACTACTGGTCTTTTCTCTCCTCAATGGAACTTTGATCATGAACAATGTCTACAAGATGAGTTTCAATTTTGATACTATACATACTATGGAACCAAGATTTATCTTTAGTTTTACATCTATAGCCTCAACTCTAATTACACAGCACAAAAGAGAGTTGGGGTCGATTCAGATGATTGACTACATTGAATTTCATATGGACAGTTATTATGAAACAAGTAGGCTTTTAATTTTTGGAATTCCCCCCCTCCTCCTCTACAGATAATAAAGGAAACTGGGAATTGAGGGAGAAAAGGACAAAAACAAACAAACAAAATTTCTGATTTGTTTGGGACTCCATTCAAGGTTGAAGGTATCATTCAGAGTTGCGTTTCAGAGTGTTCAAAACAACTGTTCTCTTTTGACGTCACTTTGAGATGAAAAAATAAAATAGTAAAATATGTTGTGACAAGCTGCTATGTGAAAGACTTTTTACATGTAGAACAATAAAGAATGGAACACTTTCATTACAGTTTACATTGTAAACACTATCTGAGTATAAAACCTAAATAACAACAAACTAAAAGCATATGTAAGAAAAAATCTTCATAAATATTTTGCGCCCTTTGATAATAATCAATCAAAAATTCACTTTATTAAGAAAGTAAATTTAAGGAGGCAATATTGAACAACTATCAGAATCACAAAATATAGCTGAGAATGTATCCAAGAAGAAAAACTTCTCATTTCTAAGACATTAAAATATAATTCATAGTCACTATTATAGTTATTTAAATGCTATTGCAGTTTACTAATTAAGAAGAAAAAACAATTCATGCCTCTGAGATTTTAGGAGTCACTAAAATGCCTGATATATATTCTGGACATTCTCATCTACACCTTAGCAATACTGAATATACATCTTTCATTGTTTCCTTAAACTATATCTTGAATACTATATATACAGTTTTATTCCTGGACATTTGGGCCAAATGACCTGGTTCTTTCTCCTTCAGGCTTTCTTAAATTACTGTCTTTTTTTCTGTCCCTACATTTTCCTAATTTGCCTGTTTCCTGCACTTTTCCATCCTTTTCCTCTTTATTAATTAATTCACTTACTCATTCATTCATGCGACATCTATTTCACTTCCTACACCACAGCTTCCTATTTACCAAAATTGAAACTTCCCCCTTTTAACATATTACATGTCCTCTCTTTGTCAGGGACACCTTGAGCTTTTAGAATCAGTCTCTCCTACAAAATGAACAGCGGGAAAGTAGGATCCACTCCTAGGTCCCTCCTGAACCCTCGCTTCACTCACTTTATCCTGTCCTTCCCTAAGCTAACATCATTTGGCCTCCTAGTGTTTAGGTGATGCTCATATACACACTGTCCTAGGAAAAGTTACTGTGTTTTCTGTTTCAGGTTGTGAGGTACTAGAGGGTACTCAGAATGAAGTGTGAATAATGACCATGCTCACCTCTTTTAACGGAGAGGGCAATGGCACCCCACTCCAGTACTCTTGCTTGGAAAATCCCATGGATGGAGGAGCCTGTTAGGCTGCAGTCCATGGGGTTGCTGGGAGTCGGACACAACTGAGTGACTTCACTTTCACTTTTCACTTTCATGCATTGGAGAAGGAAATGGCAACCCACTCCAGTGTTCTTGCCTGGAGAATCCCAGGGACGGGGGAGCCTGGTGGGCTGCTGTCTACGGGGCCGCACAGAGTCCGACACAACTGAAGTGACTTAGCATAGCATAGCATAGCACCTCTTTTAAAATTTTTATTGGGTGATTTTTTTTTTTTTTAAAACAATACCTGGGCTCTATTCAGCCAAGATAATGAGTTGGGAGTTTCACTCGGAAATTAGAAACAAGGAAGATAAGTAAGAGGTGATAAGAAGTGGCTAGTTTCCTTCTATTGGTTTTGGAATTATGCTGGGATGAGTATTTCTAACTTGGACAATTACCAAAAGTGACATGAAGAATGAATTTTCTATGAAAAGGCAGAAAGGGAACAAACCCGAAGCTGTGTATAATCCCCTCTAAACAACGAATCAGCTGTTTGCATGGCCTGATAGAGTGAACTGGTGGTATCCCACCTGTTTCTTTGGCTGGCTTTACTCTAAGAATATATTTCCTCTCCTTCTGTACTGAATTGTAAACACAGGCACCCTCTTTTAAAGGCCAGTGTTCCTCAGGGTTATGGACACTAGAGGAAATTCCTTTTAAAATAGCTTTGTGATAGAACTTCTGTCCTTTACACGAAATAAACCTTTTGGGAAACAAAACAGAATGGATGGGAAATAACATGATAAGAAAAGAGCTCTGTACTTTTGCATTAATTTCAAATCCAACCTCTTCACTAGGTGAGTTGTTAAAAGTTGGTGCTGACTCATTTCCCTCCCTCTGCTGTAACCCTGGGGGCAGACACCATTACACGTCTCGCACATACTCATAAGTGTTAGTAACTTCTTGGGTCTTTGATGTGCTTTGGGTCAACAGAGTCATTGCAGCACACCTATCATGGGAGTGACTTTGAACAGAGTCTTGAGGCTTGTAGTGGCAAAAACACTCAGGAGGAAAAGTTCCTGTTAAGAAACATATTGCTGTAAACCAGAAATATTTCTAAAGTCTTCATTCAGTCTAGCAAACTCCAAGGACAAATGGACCCATGAACTAATAAACTCTCCTGGGTGTGCTAACATACAGGGTCTGTGTGGGCTGAGGGGTTGGAAAACAGAGGGCCTGTGGGCTCTGCTGAACTCTGACAGCAGTAAATTTTGTCACAAAGTTCACTTACTTTCAGATATTTGAAGGTCAAGGTAATGAGAACCCCTGGCACAGACTAAGCTTAAATACACTATTACCCTCAGACTTTAAAGATCGCTTTAGTACTCTCTTGATTATTCATATGGGCAAAACTCAAATTCTAGATTAAAAAAAATTTTACATAAAAATAAATAAATAAATTACTGTAGATCTAGACAATTTCAGGGTAATATATGCACACACCTATATACTCACAGGTTTTAGAAGCAATAAAATATTTTATTAAGCTAAAGTCATGGCTATTTCATTTCATTATGAGTAGGATACTTTACAAATGAAATAAATCATCGGCAAATAAAATGCTGCACTTTAATGATCTTAAAGCATAACATCTTTTTAAATGGTCACTAGATATTTTGCCGATTTTGCCAATTACTTGTCACACGTTGGTTGGAAATTCTGAACCATTCTATTCATTTATTAACTCAGCCAGAGAACTGTTTTAAAATTTATGAGAATGCTTGTGGTCAAATTCCTCCATTGCTTTTACCTATGACTCAGTGGAGAGAATGCTTCTCAGTCGGTTAGCGGTCCAAGCACCTGTCTTGTATTTGGGACACTGTGACTGTGACACTAATTGGCTTGTTCCTTAGCACTTTCTCGATCACAGTGCTTGAACTGGGCCAGTCTTGTAATGGAGCACTTTGTGATCACATGCTAAAGTGAAACTCTTATAGCACAGATGGCATTACTGGGAGGTCACCCTAGGAAAATCGAGACAGCACTGCGAGTTTTACTTTTCTATAGGAAAACAGGGTTCATTTCAGCCTGCGATGTAGTCTAATACACATCATTTGCACCTCCAAGGATACCCAGTACATATTGTAAGGCAGGGCCCTGAAAGTGGGATCTCCCACCCCAATGAGTGTGCAACTAAGGCTGAGTTGCTACAACTAGAGGCCTACATGCCACAACAGAGACCCAGCACAGCAACCCCACACACACAAATACTCACCTATGGACAAACAGAGGTAACCTTAAGAGATTTAAAAGACATATTATGCATTTGAAAAGAAACCTGACTGAAAATAATGCTAATCAGTCAATACCCATAAAGAAGAACAAGCTAAAGCTGATATTTATTCTACTCCTAATGTAAACTCTTGATATGTTGACAAATCAGATTTGGCAAAATGTCTTCCGCCACCTGCCTCTGCCATGAAATTTTCAAAAAGACTATACTAATATTCACATATTGATATTCATGATATTCATGATTTTTCAGAATGAAGCTTGACCTGGGGTACAAGTACACCTTGAGATGAAATAAAGTTATAATAATTACTATGATGCATCCACCCTATGTATCCAAAATATACTCCTTTGATTGCTTCCATGATGATTAATTATGTGATACTCAATCTAATGTTTAATTTTAAATGTTTGGAAGCCACAATTGAAAATTCTCACTTGATAGATTGACAATACACTAAAGACATATTAAGGAAACACTTGTTCTTCCTGCCTTGGTAAAAATGCTTAATATAATCCTTGAAAAATAATACAATGTCAAGTTAGATTACATTCCTTTGACAGTAAACACTTACAAAAAATTCATAGTAAATATTATTAAAATTTGAAGAAACAACTTTTATAACAAATTATGTAATGGAAAGGGCATGGTATGGTTAAATGAAAGCACAGATGTTTCTCATAGGTCTCAGCTTATATAGTATTTGCTAAATTTTATTTCAATGATGGAATATGAACGATTACCTTCTCACTTGTATTATGAGTCACTAAAGGAAAGAAAAACCAATGAGGTGATATTCTTATAATAAATGACTCTTTCAATAAAAATAATATTTTTCAAAAAAGCTGTTAATTTAACCACAGAAAGTATTCTAGGCTAAGTTTACAGGGACAACATTGCAAAATTAATAGATGAGCTATTTTAAGAAGGAAGTAAAAACTAAAAGTGTACAAAATGCTATAGGATGATGTTGACATTCTAATGATTTTAATTTAAGAAACTAATAAAGCATAGTGAATTCTTTACAGTATTTGAAATGAGGTAGGGAGTGACCACAAAATTCACTTATTATTATACAGAGGTTCACTGGTTATTTTACAGGAAAGAAGTTGAACCTGAAGATGTTACTTATTTTTCTTTTTTTAGAAAAGCATATGTTTAAAATTTGTTAAAATTTCTATGATGGTAAGTTGCTATTACTATTACATGACCTGAACATACATTTAAAAAAATCCTATATGATTTGTTTCCCCAAGATAAAGGTGACATTTAAACAATGAGGGGGGAAGTAACTGCTTTTTAAAATAAACAAACAATGTGGATTATCTATAAAGCACTCTGAAAATATTTTGGAAATGAGTGCATTGTTATGTGAATTTTTTACTGAAAATTATGTGTTGTGTCTCCTATTAAAACTCCCATAAACAAAGTTAAAAGAAATTTAATACAGCTTTCTAACTATTTTTTTTTCTAAATGAAGAGTTGTAATAATTTCAAGCATATGTGTTAAAAATATAAAAATGCAATTTCCTACTAGTTTTTAAGGGATCAACACAAAGATATTTATTAGTGAAATTTCAGCAAAATCCTTTCTTTAGACTGAATGGACAATTTTGTATCATGATATAGTTCAAAAGTTTCATAGTTTCATGTTGTCCAACTGGAGTTACCTATCCTTTGCCTGGTGGCCTTTAAATTCAAGTACTTAAATAAACTGGCAGTTTGAATCAGGATGCAATACATCAAGATTTAAAAACCAAGTTGAAGTACAGTCTGTCACATTTCTTTTTCTAAAAATTATTAATGATAACATTTATAGAGAAAGCAAAAAAAATTGTTTAGCACTACTAAAATGTAAACCTCAACCTTAAAAAGACATTTTCCATGTTTGCTTTACGTAATATATTAGTATTATTATACATAGCATTACATGTAGATGATTTAAAGTAGTGGTTCTCAACTGGGGCAATTTTACCCGCAAGAGAACATTTGGAAGTGCAGTGGCACCCCACTCCAGTACTCTTGTCTGGAAAATCCCATGGGTGGAGGAGCCTGGTGGGCTGCAGTCCATGGGGTCGCTAAGAGTTGGACACGACTGAGCGACTTCACTTTCACTTTTCACTTTCATGCGCTGGAGAAGGAAATGGAAACTCACTCCAGTGTTCTTGCCTGGAGAATCCCAGGGACGGCGGAGCCTGGTGGGCTGCCATCTATGGGGTCGCACAGAGTCGGTCACGACTAAAGCGACTTAGCAGCAGCAGCAGCAGAGATGTTTTTGGCTGTCGTAACTGAGGAAGGTACTCTGACGTCTAGACTGTAGAGACAAGGGATGCTGCTAAACATTCTACAATGCACAGGACAATCCCCCATGGTAAGAATTACCTGGCCCAAAATGCCAATAGTGCAGAGCCTAAGGAATTCTGCTTTAGAGATATATAAATATGTATACATATATACATAGTATACTATATGTACTATATGTACTATATATACTATATATATACTATACGTATATACATAGTATGCACTCAAGATATTTCACTTAGGTGTGTACTCAATTTAAAGTTCTAAACCACTGCAAGTTATGATTTCTCAGAAGTTCAGTTATGCTGTTTGGTTCAAAGTGCAAAATATCTGGTATTTGTTTCAATATACCATCATATCTTGACTCAAAGTTCACCTAATTTTTACCCCTGTGAATTATAAATCATGATTGACAAAAGAAGGACTTCTTAGGAAGCAAGGCCACAGAGCTGTTTTTCTGTTGTTTTTCTTTTTCTTTTTTTTCTGTTGTTTTTCTAAAGTGCCAAAATGTTTAAAACAAAGTTAGATTTTCATAAGTTTCTATTACATTTGCATACAGAATGCAAGAAATTTAATCTCAAAGTAGTGGCACTATGATGAATTTCATAAAACTTATCCTCTGATTACCTTGGAGTTTCCAGGCAAAGAACTGAATTTAAAAACAGCTAAAGACTTTTGTTATCAGGATCTCTGTCTCTACTTTGGTCAGCCTTTAAAAGAAAATTGTGGAGATAAACACAATTGTTAGCAGTTATCACTTTTATTTTTCCTCCAGTAAAAGGGTATTAAATCTTACCCAAAAGTTGCAGATTTACAATTTTAGTTTTCAAGGTTAGTATATTAGTTTTCCTGTTTTTGGTACAGGGGGTGGAGATTAAAAATTGACCAGAGGTGTTAACAGTCACTTTCCAACTTTAAATTCCTCTTATCTGATAGTTTATCAAACTTCCGTTTCCCTTCTGCAACGCCCAGAGCTTCAGATCATTCATGAATCATGGCTTCACAATAGAGATTTAGCGATTGAGTTATAAAATTAAAAAGGCAATGGAGTTTTGAATATAGGACCAGACAGATGGAGATAAAGACAGACCAACAGACAGACACACTCACACACAATGAAATGAAGCAAGATAGTTTTACAAATATTTCCTTAAAACCTGGAGAAGCTGATGATGGAGGAACGATATCATAAAAACCTTCTATAAATAAACAAAAATTAATTGTGTAGTAGTCCTTATTTGGGGAGGGGAAGTGAGTGATTTTAGCTTCCATAGCTTTGAATGTCTGTAGGGCATAGTTCTGTATTCCTGTGAAAAGATGGAGGAAGACAGAAGGAAACCAACTTAAGTTTATGTAATTTATATTGTCTGTATTGATTGATTTTCATGTTATTTTGTTTTAGTTGATGCTAAAGAATGTAAAGAACGCTAAAGAATAAGAAAATAAAGAGAATGTTAAGAGTCACTGATGGCTTTGATTTTTCTACTGAATTTTCCTAAAGCCTGTACATTCTCTGCTGTTCTTTTGTATTAAGCATTTTTTTTCAATTCTGACTACATTTAAATAGTGTTTTAGTAATAAAAAGTATTCATTAAAGGAGAATTTCAAAGTTTACAGGACTGAAATATATCGACAATGGTTATAATATTTACTGGGAGCAAAAAACTTCAGAAGAAGAAATAAAATACACTGAGCCTATTAATAAGTTGTAAAATTGGAACATAAAGTGAACAGCAACAATGGATTTGATCTCCAATAGAGATCCATATTTCAAAATCATTTCTGCAAATTCATTTATCATGTTAAATCAGTTTTGGAAAAGCTCCTTCTCAGACATTTGGAAAGAAGGAAATTTCTGCTTTGGTATCATAAGGCAGATGGTCCTACTTATTTGTTATTCGGTAACTAGTGGCTCAATAGAACCACTTTGAATTTTCCATCCTTTAGTGATTTGATAGTTAAACACGTATATTTTGACATTTTTTGGAAAAACTGTTTTATGCCTTCATTATCTTCAAAACGGAAGCTACATAAGGCATTTGTCATTCTTGCTGCTTTTAAATCTCTTTCTCTGAAGTTCTTCATATAAATCTTAAATAATATAGTAATCTAGGTCATTTCATCTGTAGGAGTGAAACAGAAATCCAAAATGAATAGTGTTTTAGTTTTCTCATTCTTCCAGACTGAAAACTCCTGAACAAATGATGGGGAGGGAGAGTAAAAGCCAAGAGAAGAATGACTGGTATCTCCTGCAGGGACCTTTTAAAGATGAGCATCGATCTATTTCTAAAAACCACTGGCATCCACTGCATTAGTTACCAACAAATACTAGTCATGCTTCCTCTGTCTACTAGATAAACACCAATATAATACCATATCATGCTTGGTAAGGGAAATGTCAATTTCTTTTTCCTATTTCCTTATCACTGAAACTGTTATAGTTTAATAGCTATAAAATAGAAATGAAAAGTCAGCTAGCACTGAAAAGAAAAGCAAGGAAAAAAAAAAAAAACAAAAGAAACCCCAAAGCAAGGAGTGGGGGACTTTAAAAAAATCTCCATGAGGTCCTGGCAGGTAAAACAACCCTATGTGTTGTAAATATTAGTGTTCTAGAATGAAAATTGAATACAACTCACACATTGTATGTTGGCAAACTGCAGCTGATCAAGCGTGAGATTAAATAAATCATAACCAGGACTTTACTCAACATAGAAAAGTTGTTCCTACAAATGCTTGGCACCTTGCCTGATGGACAAGAAATAATTGGTGCCTTCAGCTTAAACTAACAGTGGTATAAATACATAAACACTCTAGGGAGAATTTAACTTAATATTTCAAAGGCTTCCATCTCTGTTTAACAGCTAGATAAATGGCATTCTTTTTATTTGGGTCGTATAAGATGACCAGCCAAGCTTGCAGAGTTGCCTCGATCTTGTCCGTATCCCTAATCCTCTCCTAGGATAAGTCAGGTCTGTTAAGACACAGTTAAACAGTACTCAGCTTTTCTCTGGAACGCTCAGTAACTGCTGTTTCTTCTCTTGAACTGTAAGTTCCGCAAGGGCAGGGGTTGTGATGGCTCTGTTTATTGATATGTCTCTAGCACCTAGGACAATGCTTGACATACACGAAAGAATGAATGAATTTGGGTTTGTTCATTTCCTAAGGCTGTATTTTCTTTCTATCTTGCTTCATCTGAGGATTTGGTCTTGGTATTGCTTTTGGCACTCATTTTACCAACGAAGATTGATTTAGGAAATGTTCATTTTGATGTGATACTTTTATGTCATAAACTTAAGAGAAAGGTGAAATGGATGAAAAATGATGGCCTAGCTTTTTCTTTTTGAATTTTTAAAATATTTTTTTGATGTGGACCATTTTTAAAGACTTTATTGAATTTTTTACAATATTTCTTCTGTTTTATGCTTTTTTTCTTTTTTTTTTTTTCTAAAGCTCCCTGACCAAGGATTGAACACCGAACCTCTGCATTGGAAGGTGAAATCTTAACCAATGGACTGCCAGGAAGTTTCAATTACCTGGTTTTAATGACAGGCTGCCTGGTATCATTGTCAGTGCTTGTGTTTTCTCAAGTAGCTTTCTCAGAATAGTTTCAAGAACTTCAAACATGCCTTTCATCCTCATGTTATCTCTGTGATACGTGAAGTATTTTTGATATCACCATATAACAGCTTGGGAGGCAGGCAGGTCTGAAAGGCAGAAGTCCAGAAATGTTTTCCATTTGACCAAATGTTTGTGTCTACTTCTGGACTTCACTCATTTTAGTTTGACCTGATCAAAATTTGCTTTACTCCAGGGTACTGGACTGGTTTTTATTTGCATAGCTATATTCTGTTTGCTGTAATAGATAATTTTAAAATGGCTTGTGATTTACTTTTGATTCTTTAAGTTTTTTGAGAAAAGATGTTTAATGTGGGAGCTTAACTATAATTTATTTGTAATTTCACAATTAAAAGTAACATTTATTTATTCATATTAATTTTTATTAACTTATTGCCCTTCTTTATAGTCTCAGAGATGATGGTGAAAGACTTTTAATAAAAATAATGCAGGATAATATCAACATTAAAATGCCCCAATAATTAACTTTAAAATACTGAGAAAACGGGTCTTTCCCTCAAGAGTGATTACTGGCTACAGGTAGCTCAGGAAAGCAAAATGATCACACAAACCTCATGAATGTGCACTCATACCCACTGTGCATGGGCTCACAGTTATGTATCACACAACCTCATGTGTGCTAAGTCACTTCAGTCGTGTCCGACTCTTTGTGACCCTATGGATATAGCCCACCAGACTCTTCTGTGCGTGGGATTCCCCAGGCAAGAATACTGGAGTGGGTTTCCATGCCATCCTTCAGGGGATCTTCCCAATCCAGGGATTGAACCCGAGTCTCTTCCATCTCCTGCATTGGCAGGCGGGTTCTTTACCACTAGCACCACCTGTGAAGCCCCTCACAAACCCTCAAGCACACCCTTCCAATCTATGACGCTATATTCTTGAAACGCATATTCTTCTCTATTTCTATGTAAATTTTGACAAAAAATGTGCCTCACTGAGTTTATCAAAAATCTTCATGATTTCAGAAAACATATAATTTGGGAAGATGCTGGAAAATTACTGGTTTTTACACCAAGGATATGCATTTTAAAAGATTAGACATTAAGAAAGAAAACTAATAGAGCTGGCTTCGCCCATGAATCCCATCTGAAACAGAGGGATTCTATTTCCAGTGAAAAGAAACCCCCAGCAGATTCCTTTCCCCTCCTTGGCTCCTCTTCAGTGATGAAACTTCATCTTTTAGGAGTCTTGGCCAAGTCTGCAGTTAAGGCTCCCACAATGCAAAAACACCTCAGACTAAGGTTTCATGAGAATGGTACTTCAATTCATATCAGAGTAAGTACCTTTTTTTTTTTTCTGTTTTCCTTTATAAGAAGATCTATCCTGGAATTTCCCCCTACACCAAATGAAGGGCTCAGGTATCATAAAGAACAACTTGCATGTTGATGTAGAAAATGAACAAACATTATTAATATAAATGACTAAGAAATACTCAGAATGGGAACTTCACTGGTGGTCCAGGGCTAAGACCCCGAGCTCTAAATGCAAGAGGCCTGGGTTTGATCCCTGGTCAGGGAGCTAGATCCCGCATGCCTCAGCTAAGAGTTCGAGTGCCGCAACTAAAGGTCCTGCATGCCACAACTAAGACCTGGTGAGGCCAAGTAAATAAACACATAAAATACCAAAAAAAAAAGAAACATAGATATACTCAGAATGGCTAAAGAGAATGGAAAATAGGCAAATGCGAGTCCTTCAAACCATGAAGAGGATCCGTAAATGACTGAGTTAGCGTTCTTCTGTTGTTTCAGTAGGTCTTTAGGAAAGCCACATTTTACATTTTTGGAACTCTGCTGACAGGCTGTCAAGATAGCCCTCCTCCTTGCTTGGTTTGGCGGTCTCACAGCCCTACCTGGGGAAGTAGGGCCAGTGGCCTGCGGTGACTGCTGTGTTTCAGGCTCCTCTTATCGCTGGCGGAACTGGCATCTTGTCAAGTCTTACTGAAGAGCCCTTATTTCTGTAGCCACTGAAGAGACTGGAGTACAACAGTCCTGCCAGGCGCACACCCGCCCAGACTATGTTTTCTTCCTCGGAACATGGAAAGGCCACTTTTGGGGAAAGGTGTAAGGAGACAAACCAGCTGCCACTTCCAAGGGGGAAAATTTGATCCCGTTGTGCTCTTATCTGCATCCACTTCCAACAGTACTGATTCATCTCTGCTGGGTTCCAGAGAAGGTAAAAAGGAGAGCGGAAAACGCTTGATGTGAGTGCTCATGGCCACGAATGAGTGACAAGAGATGGGTCTTGGTGGACGGCTTTGATAACAGTCTTAGTTCAGGACGGGGGTCAGGTACTGTCATACCCGGCCCCACAGGTGTACACGGTGTTTGATCAATCACACAGCCACCTGGGGAGAATGCACAGACAGCACATACTTCTTGTTCATTCGTACGTTCATTCATTCATTCATTTGACAATTTATTGAGTGTTACCATGAGCTGGCACTGGTTCTAAGCATTAGGGTTATAGCAGTGAATTAGGGTCACAGCAGTGAACAAACCAACCCCAAACCCCTGGCCTTTCGAAGCTTACATCCCAGTGAAGCCTACATTCAACATTCTCTATAGACATGATAAAGCCAGTAAGCCATTTTCCAAATGTCTTAAAAATAAATTATTTTAATTAAAAATAATTAACATGTTAAATTTTCTACCTTGGTGCCAGGCTGGCAAAATCTGAAATTAAAGATTGAATATGGGAAAATAAAACCTCAAAGATAATGTATTCCATTACCTATATATGCTTCAAAAATACTACCATGGTAATGCTTAGACTTTCCAGGTGGCATAGTGGTAAAGAATCTGCCTGCCGATGCAGGAGATGCAAGAGGTGCGGCTTTGAACCCCGGGTCAGGAAGATCCCCTGGAGCAGGACATGGCAACCCACTCCAGTGTTCTTGCCTGGAGAATCCCAGGGACAGAAGAGCCTGGTGGGCTGCCGTCTACGGGGTTGCACAGAGTCGGACACGACTGAAGCGACTTAGCAGCAGCACAGAGTCGGACACAACTAAGCACACAGCAGCAAGCGTCCTGCAAGGTAGGACAGATTCAGGAAAATCCAGCATCTAGTTTTCCTTAGAATTCTATTGTATGTTGATTATGAAATATTAAACAGCCACTCTTAGAAACCGCATATAGCTTTTACTTGTTCAATTCTACCTCATTACACAAAACCAGTGCACAAGCTCATGGAGTAACCTGCCTGCATTTCTGTCCACCTCTGCAAAGGGCCACACCTTACTCCCCAACACACCCTCAGAAGAGCTGCAGGAGTCAGTTTACCAGGTCATGGAAGTGCAGGGGCAGCAGCTACCTGGGGGAAATGATGGGGTGGGGTCTTCCCCCAGCTGCCTCCATGCTGGCCCCTCCTCCACTCATGCTGTTTCCCTGGAAAGGTGTCTGAGATGGTCATCCTTACCACACTGCCTCCTTGCTCTGTGACAAAATAAACCACACATAGCATCACTCTGCTCTAATGGGTTTCTGCTCCAGATGGTCCTGTCAGACCCAACCTTATCTCCTTGTCAGGCTTTCAAGGTCCTAACACTCTAAATCAACCCAATCTGGTAACATCCACAATCATAAAGTTAACAGCAATATTTCATATTTCCTCTTATAAACTGATTGTACACATGGGATTTCATTTGATTAAAATGATCTCTGTTGACAGAGGCTTACTCTGAATTTCAGAAAGGTCAAGTGATTTGCTCAAAGCCACCCAGTTGCCAAGTTAGACCCCAGTACTTCTGAGTTCCAAATCATTTCTCTGGCTACTGCTTTTCCTTTCCATGACACACTCTTTGCTCCAGTGGGCTCCAGCTCATTTTCAGTTCCCACCACTGGCCACACTCCTCACCGACTGGTAATACCCTTCTGCTCAATTTCCCCAGCCCTGTCCCCAGCTGGACGGTTCGGGTCCCTTCCTTGCCCCAGGCTTCCCACAAAGTTTTCTCTTCTTTTTCTGAAAAAGTTCCTTAGCGAAGGTTTAGCCTAGAGTTTCTCAACCTCAGAATTACTGACATATTGAGACACATAACTTCTGCCATGGAGGGGCTGTCCCGGTGCATTGCAGTGGGTGGACCAGCATCCCTGGTCTCTACCCGTTAGATGCTAGTGGTGGCTCCAGCTGCGGCAGCTAACAGTATTTCCAAACACTGCCAAACATCTTTTGGGGCCAAAAGACGGTTAAGTCTGGCTAAGCCTGCAGTTATTCTCTAGTTGAATGATGTGGGTCTGGTATGTCTCCCCATGAGACTTCAAGTGTGGGCAGAATGCATTTTCTTTGTATTCTCTGAAGATGTTCTGCACTCAATAAATATAACGGACCTTTGCCTCTCCTTCCAGTTTCATATGGGAGCTGCTGACCCTATCTTCACATTCCTGATTGAGTTTTATGGCATAGTAATTAAAAGTCCAGGCTATAGAATTTTAAGAAATGGGCATTAAAATCACCTCTATCATTTATTAGACAACCCACAGATGAAAGAAAATATTTGCAAGCCTATAGACATGTCTCCTAAGAAGATAATAGCAACAAGTACATGAAAAGAAACTCCAGGTCACTAGCCATCAGGAAGAAGTAAATCAAAACCACAATAACATACCATTTCACACCCACTAACATAGCTATAATTTAAAAAATGGAAAATAACAAATGTTGGTGAGAATGTCGAGAAATTGGAACCCTCATGCATTGCTGGTAGATGTAAAATGGTTAATCCTTTGAATAAGTTCAAAATAAATAACTATCCCTCAAAAATTCTACTAGGTATAGATAACAAAAGAATTGGAAATGGATGTTCAAAGATAAACTTGTACAAGAATGTTCATAACAGCTGAACAATAGCTAGTTAAATATATTTTACAATAAATGTATTTTCACAATCGTTAAAAAGTGTAAACATTTCAAACAGCCGTCACTGGATGGATAGATAAATAAAATGTAGTAGAATCATACATGGAATACTATTTACCCATAAAAAGATGAAATACTGATACATGCTACAACATGGGTAAAAATTAAAATATTATGCTAAGTGAAGCAAGCCAGACACAAAAGGTCACATATTGCATAAATGTATTTACATGAGATATCCAGAATAGGCAAACCCAGAAAGCAGATCAGTGGTTTCTAGGTGTTGGGGAGCATCGGAGATGGGGAGCGACTGCTTAATGGGCATGAGGGGTTCCCTTTGGGGTGATCAAAATTTTCTGGAGCTATATAATGGTGGCATGCAAAGCAATATGAATACACTAAGTACTTCTGAATTGCATATTTTTAAATCTTTAAAATGGTGAAGTTTGTGTTTCGCATATTTTGCTACAATAAAGAAAAATGAATGGCTGGTAATGGTTCAGTAGTAGGGATGTCAGTGAGGGCTCTTTTGAACAAGGTAGGTTTCTGAGCACAAAGGAGATACAAAATTTGAACTTCTCAGCCAAGAAATATAAGGGTGACCAAAATAAAGATGGAGGCCTGAGCAGAATGGCTGGTGGGACAAGTGGGGTTCATATTGAAATGCTAAGGTAAGTTCTTTTATATTCCACTATAATTACATTCTATAATAGAGTTACATTCTACTATAGAATGTAACTATAGAACTATATTCTATAATTTTGATCCAAGCAGGAATTGCTTTAAAGCACAAAATATATTTTCCTCAGAGACCAGATGCTTCCAGATTATTAAATACAAGTATCAGTAAGTGAGCACATCAAGTAGGATGCTATGTTCCTTGGATTTTGTAATCAGATATTATTGTCTTCTTACCCTTAAGAAAAGGAGCAAATATCCTTCGGCTCACTCACAGTTCATCAATTTTTATAACATTTGTTTTATAAATACTGCGTTCCTGTGGAGGAGAGAGGCGTAGACACACATTGCATATTTATTTTTTCTACATCAGAGGGTTCCATACATCACTGCTTTAGGGACTAAATACAGCTTTTGATTTACTATTGCATTAAAGTGTCCCCCCTCAAAAAAAAAAATATACAGTTTCAAATAAGGACTGCTACCCGTTCACGTGGAGATTAACAGACTCAGGAGGTGTGACTGTGTGTCCTGCAGGGGAAGCACGGTGACAGCCACACAGTCACAGCCTGGAATGTCGGCAAGAAGGGCTGTGGGCTGAGCGATGAGAGGCAGCCCCAGGAAGAAGGTGTGAGGTGACTGGGTCTCAAAGCTAATGGTGCAGACTCGGGCCAAGGGAGGCCTGGAGGTGACTCCTGTGCACAAGGAGGTGAAGGGACTATCTTTCAAGTCTTCAATCCTTAGCCACTTTAAACTCATTGGGTTTTCTCAGCCCTGAACTAAGGTTGTCACCTTTCACGAGTTTTCCCTACAAACTAAACAAACACTGTCGTGTCGCCACCTCGTTCGCTCCCGGGGAGACGTTAGACACCACTGCTCTCGATGATTGCTGCTGGCAGCACACCCAGATAGAGACATCTAGGCTGGAGAGAGGCCTCCAAAGCTGGCTGGCAACCCGAATCCTTCCCCAGGGACCCATCCCACACAATGGCGAAACTGCTTCCAAAGGCTTCCATTTCTTAATGCCAAGGAAAGCACTGCCAAGGAGAAGTTAGTCTTAGTTCTTCTTTTAAGAGACAACAAAGAAGGCTGAAATTCTGAAGTCTAAGAAGGCCTTTTGATTACTTTCATCAATTAATATTTTGGCAATCTCTGGCATTCACAGTACTGTGCACTGGAAGATATCACAGACATATTACATCAGGAAACAGAGCCATCCTCAAAAATATATTTTTGATTTAATCACTCACCCTTGCTATTGTAGATGAGAGGGGGATAGAGGAAGTCCTATATCTTCAAACTCTTCAGATTATGGTAAGAAAATTTAAAAAGGTAGATAGTGTAGATTATCCTATGCTGGACTTTAAGCCATTGTACTAAAAGTGTTTTGAGAAAGGAAATTTACATTCCATATCAGCATTTTATTGAGTATATTGATAATGTTTTATACAGGCTAGAAACATGTCTAGAAACATAGTAAAATAAGAAACTATTAAAAATTTCCCCTTGGACTTTACCTTCTGATTGCTCCTTCACCAGAATTGCCCCAAATTCTACTTGCTAAAATTTCAAAAGAGTTTCTAAACCCCAGGCACTCCCTGGTGATTCCAGAACTCTGTCTCCTAGCACAGCTTTCCTCCTGCTCCTGCCGATTGTTTTTCCGAGACACTGTTCTTCCACACCTTTCTGCTTTCTAGAACTATGCCTCCCTTCTCCACCATAATGAGAGGAGTTTAGGATTTGGAATTGAACAAACCTGGTTGAAATCTTAATTCCATCAGTTACTGGTTGTGTGACCTTTTGCAGTCTTCTTAAATATTTGTGCCTTGATGCCTTCATTTGCAGAAAAGGGAGAGTAACATTATAGGTTTGTTAAAGGCTAATGTGAGAGACTATATTTAAATCACTTAGTACAGAGTAGTACACATAGCTCAGTTCAGTTCACTTCAGTCGCTCAGTCGTGTCCGACCCTTTGCGACCCCATGAATCGCAGCACGCCAGGCCTCCCTGTCCATCACCAACTCCCGGAGTACACACAGTAGGCACTCAATAAAAACTGTTTCCTTAGCCCATCAGACAAGAACTGCACCTTCCCCTCACCCCACAAGTCTCTCAGTTGGTGTCTAATATCTTCTGGGGTATCTCTGCACCTAAGACAGTTGTGCTTTGTTTAAAGAACAATAAATGCTCATTTAAACTAACATTATAATCTATTTATGTCTCTGAAGCTTACTTTTTGTGTTGTGTCTATTTTTGATCATTCCTTTGATACTTTTCTTCAATGCAACAAGGATTAAAAAGTCTAAAAGGAAAAGCTGACCACCAAGGATAGTCGTTAAATAAGGCAAAAAGAGAATACATAAAACTAACTTTAACTTGATGTTGCAAACCAAACCATCAATATTAATTGTTATAGAAACATTTCTCTGTACACATTTTTGAGCAGGAAACTTGAAAAAAGAATTACTTGGTTGGCTAACACCACTGGAATGTCAAATTCCAATAAATAACAAGCACTCCATTTTATTGGACTGCTAGGAATACATACATATATATATGAAAGTAGAGCATTATAATTTGAAAATTTTATTTTAGTCTTTAAGTCTTTAAAACTGGCTTCAACTGTTTTTACTTTTATATTGCTTTTAATTTTTCAGTGGTTAATACATTTCAGTAAAAGGTAGAGGGTTTTAAATTACATAGTAAAATAGAAACAAATCAAATGATTTCCTAAAAATGTGAAGAATGTCTGAAACTAACTCTAATAAGAAAGGAAAATGTACAGAGAGTATGTTTTAAGAAGCTGTTTCTTTTTGCATTTATTTTACCCTGAATTGCCAAGACCAGATTATTAAATTTTTGGAATAACTATAGGCTCTGAGGGCATATAAAATATCTGACAACAAAACTTTTTCTTTTTGATTACAAACATTTGGAATCTTTTGATTATAAGTTACTTAATATTTCACATAAACTGTTTCTGTTTAGCATATGATGGTTTCAGAATGCGGTGGTCCCTAGGAATGCTCACCAGTACTTCAATTCTCCTTTTACTGGGTATATGTCACGTTTGTCTTTCTCTACCTCCTTGAAGATATATGTATCTTCATAGCTTGCTTTGGCTAAATGAACATTTGTAAGTAGAAGTCTTTAACAGTTAGTGGGCAATTCACCCATTCCCTGGCTCCAACACTGGAAAAATTAGAGGGAAAAAATGATGCCTGTTCATGATATATGTTCATGCCAGGGCGAAGGAATGCAGAGTATACAAAATGAGAGGAAACCTGGAGAAGCAGTGGTCAAGGTTATGGAGACATTCAGAGCCAAGTGAAGCGTTTGAACTCTATTTCAAAAGCAATGGAGGAACTTCTGAAGGTTTGTGAACTGGGGAATGAGGTGACCAGAGCTGGGCTACTGGAGAAGCTGGAAAAGTTTTCAGGTGCATGCTAGAAAAAGCCTAAGGAAAACGGCCATTGTCATAAATGGACTATTCAGGCTGATTCTGATGAGAGCTTGAAAAGAAAAGAAAAGTGAGCTCCTTGTAGAGACTGAATCTGCTGGCACCTTGATCTTGGACTTTCCGGGCTTCAGAATAAAATAAATTAAACATATTTTCTCCGTAAAACAACCAAAAAGCTTTTACGAAAACAGTGAATCTTCTATAAAAACAATGACTAGCTACTTGTTTTCTGAGACATGTACATGAAGCCAGAGCCTATTTTCTAGAGGATCTCATTGCCGATGAGCAGATGGCCACCCTGCTGGTCAGAAGAGCTACTTCATGAACTAAGGGGCCACTGAATCTCAGTAATGTTTTTTGCTTCTTGGCTGCTGTTGGAGGATTGTAAAATTCTTTGCAAAGTGTGAACAAATGGTGTCGACTCATCTGTTTATTAAGGATGTGAGAGCCCACGTAGTATCTGAGAGCTCCAAACGCCAGTGAAGTTGATTTTAGAACACTGGTGATTGTTTATGGGCAGGGCAGGCTTGGACAGGTTTTGACATGTGTATCCCTGTCCGGCAGGACTCGGACATGGGGTGGGGAGCTTCAAGTGGTGGTCAAAGGTGAATTCTATTCTGAGAAGGTTCTGGTTTGTTTTTCCTGCACTGCCCACTTCCTTCCTTAAGGAGCTACTTCCTCTTAAACGACATTTCCTTGCCCCATATTAGCACAGGGCCACGTGCACAGTAAGGGTGAGATAGGGTGGTAATCCACAGGGTTGAGTGCTTACAGATTCTCTCTCTTCCAGCTATGTCGACTGCAGCTGCTCACCCGAGAGCCAAAGGCCAACTTTCTCACCCCGCAAATAATATAATGCATTGGGTAAGTTAACCATCAAAGACAAAACCAAAACACAGAAGCTTCTCTAGGAATTTTCTAGGTAATAACGGAAGATGGGCTCCTGGATTAGGGGCTCAGTCATTTATTTCTTTGTGAGGGTTTCAATGAATTTTCCTATCTGTATCAGGAAACGAAACGCCAATCTGAAGAATTCTTGGAGAGCTCAGCCACTTAATCTCAACTAATTAAAGTCTGTTTCACAGGCAGAAATGCTTGTTTCTTCTATACCCCTGTGTGATTTTAAATAGAAAGCTGATATTCTTGTGTAAAGGTGGGAGTTCTGCTGAGAAGAAAACCATACTTCTTTTTCAAAGTGGCTCTTGACTGAGAGCATGTTTCCCCTGGACTGTTGAGGCAGCCCCAGGATGCTTTCAAAGGCTTCATTCTCCAGGCACTCCAACCAATGTAATCATCACATCTACATCTGAAGATTTCCCAAACAGGGGAAGTAAAGAGATCGGTCCAACAGAGTTCAGGAAGGAATGTGAACAGCCTGGCTGGCACCTACAACCAAAGAGGGCAAACACATCATTCACTTCCTTCCCGCGGAACAGGTATTTCTGAACTCACCACTGGTTAGAAGAGAGCGAACAAGAACACTAAACTGCATACGCAACACACAGAAAGGGAGATGCCCATGTGCATGGGTCCATTTTGGGGCAAACAAAACAGCAGAGATTGCCTTTTTTTCTGCAGTTGGAAAATTAGTTTTTCCCAAAATTTGATTAATTGACTTGAATATAACACTCCTGATGAATGCTACTTTTGATTTACGTTTTGAGTTTTTACCTAGGAAATAAGAATACAATTATTTCGCATATACTTTCATATTTTGGTAAAGATACAGGTGGCTCAGATAGTAAAGAATCTGCCTGCAACGCAGGAGACCCGTGTTCAATCCCCGGGCCAGGAAGATCCCCTGGAGAAGGGAATGGCTACCCACTCCCAGTATTCTTGCCTGGGAAATCCCATTGACAGAGGAGCCTGGTGGGCTACAGTCCATAGGGTCGCAAAGAGTTAGACAAAACTGAGTGACTAACACTTGCACTTTTTCATAGAGAAATTAGTGCTGCTTACGTGATAGTGAACACACATATATACTGCACTTTACCAGAAATGCTTTGTCTGGTTTTACACTTTAAGTTAATGGCAGAATAGAGTATGTGTATTATTTTCTCAAGTTTATGCATTACTATTAGATAAAAACCCAATACACACGCTCTGTGGTCATAATGAGTCCTTTAATTCAACACACACTCTCAGAGGGACAGATGTATGCATTTTAAGACATGTTAAAAGATAAATTAAGTTTTTGAGATATCTGGTATCTGTAGTCATTCCATGGCTAATTTATTGTGATACTGGCTATTGTTTTACTTCCCATCTTATATTAAGACATCACATACAAAGAGGTAAAGTATTAAAGAAAATCATTTCACACAACCAGTGTGATGGCTCTTATATTTCACTGAATAGAAATACAAAATACTTTGACCTGCATATTGGGGCATTTATGTAGTGGACTTAATCTTAAGTGTGAGAAGGTACTTTACAAAATATCTCTACTCTGTTCCCGTCCCTTCATTTTTTCCATTAGTAAATGGGATAAATGTAATATTTTGAAGAGCTGTTAGGAAAATTACAAGAGAGTATGTATATCAGGGTAATTTGTAAACTCAAAATCTATATACAGACATGAATAACTTGTTGCAACAAAACTGAATGGGCTATGGTAATGACTTACTAAGTTCTTGTTCTAATATTATGATCAGAGCTTTTTCTCTTTCAATCTGTATATTTGTCAAAAGAGAATTCTGAAACATATTTTATTTCCTCTATTGTGACTCATGATTCCTTTTGAAGGAATTTCCTGTTCATATAAACAGGAAGCACACAATTACTGTAGAACATCTAAATAAAATTAAAAAGAGAAAACACTGGCAAATTACATATTCAAGGATTCATGTCTAGAATACATGAAGCATGTGTGCATGCTAAGTCACTTCAGTTGTGTCCGACTCTTAGAAACCCCATGAACTCTAGCTCACCAGGCTCCTCTGTCCATTGGATTCTTCAGGCAAGAATCCTGGAGTGGGTTGCCATGCCCTCCTCCAGGGAATCTTCCCGATTCAGGCATTGAACCTGCCTCTCTGCATGTCCTCAGTAATAAAAAGACAACTTGGTTAAAAAATAGGCAGAGGATCTGGATGGACATTTCTTCAGGGAGGGTATACCAATATGGTCAATAAGTATAAAAACAGGATAAGCAGTATGATCCAGGAATACAGAATGGGAAATGTACATCAAAACACAAAAAGATACCATGTCATACCTGCTAGGATGGCTCTAATCAAAAAGACAGACAGTAATATGTGTTGGTGAGGATGCGGAGGGCTTGGAACTCTCACCTGACGAGACTGTAAATGCTGCTGCAGCTGTGGAAAACAGCCTGGCACATACTCAAAAGGTTAACCATAGAGTTACAATATGATCCAGCATTCCACTCCTAGGTATATACACAAGAGAAATGAAAATACATGTACACACCACAGCTTGTATAAGAATGTTCACAGTAGTATTATTTATGATAGCCCAAAGCAGAAACAACCCAAATGTCTGTCTACTGATAAATGGATAAATAAAATGTGGTATATACATACAATGGGATATTGTTTGGTAATTAAGTACTGACACATGCTACAAGACTTTTAAGTGAACAAAGCCAGTTGTAAAGGATCATATTTTGCATAATTCTACTAGATGAAATATTTGGAATAGGCAAATTCATAGAAGCTGAAAGTAGAGGAATAGTTGCCTGGTCATGGGGGGATGGAGGTAGAGAGGTTTGGGGGGAAAAGGTAGAGTCACTGCTCATAGGTTTCTTTCCTTTTTCTCCCTCACTTTTGTTTCCCAGCTTTACTGACTTATAACATTGTGTAAATTTAAGGTAAACAACATGATTCAGTCGAGGGTTTCTTTACCAGGTGATGAACTGTTCTAAGATGGTACAACTCTGTGAATATACTAAAAACAATTTGAATTATACACTTTAAAAAGGTGAATTGTACAGTATGTGAATTATATCTCATTAAAGCTCTTGAAAGGCGGCAGGTAGAGGGAGAATATGCTTCTTTTTCCTGGATTCTAAATTGTGTTTTTCCTTAAAAATAATGGATGACTTGATAAGATACAGGAACAAAGAAGCTATCTACCTCCAGACTGATGAAGAGAACCTGGCCCCTAGAAACTAATGGTAAATTCTGAAAGTGTTCATTTCCTTCAAACTGGTGACCTGCGGTTATCGGGAGCATTTCTATCTTAAACCAGATGGATTAGTAAAATGATTTGGTCCCGTGCAGACCAAAGAAGCTAATGGTCAAAAGCTTTGATGCTGTCAAACAACTAAGCAAATAACACGTTAGATGAAAAGAAAACAGACGTACAGACACCACTGAGGGAGTCTTTGATCTCCTCTGCGGTGGCTGCTCGCTCATAAAGGACACTGAAAACTGTTGCTTTTTCCTAATGAGCCTTCCCGGCCTTATTAGGGTCACTGATTTCACGTGCATCAAACAGGCGGGAAACGGCACTGCCTTCTAAGAGGGGGCTTTGATGTTTTATTGATACTCGCCAATAAACCATTTCTTGCACTCTCAGCCAGTAAATAGCGATTATAGGATACCTTAAAAACTACTATATTTAGCTTCTGCTGGTGTGAACAGAAGGTGCGCTGGAAAGGGTTACAGCTGAAAGTCCAGAATGCCTTGGAAGTCCTCATCAGACTCACGCAGCATCTTACTTTTTCTAGTTTATTGTTTATTTCTTAAGCTTACGAGTCATTGTTTGTCTCACAAAACTGTTAAAACGGTAAATTGTAAAGCAAGGTTAGGTTGCAACGCATCCACGATAGCTCACAACGTCGCTCCTCTTTTAGGTTTTGACTCCTGGGGAGTTGAGGGGAGACAGGCTGTCTGTGCACAGTGTATGGAGTATGTGTACAGGAGGGTTCTATCCAGATGGACATTGTTTTCAGGATTACACAGAAAAGAAACACCATGCAAAGGGTTGTAAGCATTTGCCACTTTGCTTACGGTTGGAGAAGGGGCTGGTGGGTCACTGTGTCACATGCCGCTGGGCTAACAGCAGAGACACATGTGGGCCAGGATACTCAGCACAGGAGAAAGTGGGCTTGTCTATCACAGGACTTGTGTACTGTACAAAAAAATGCCTGACCTCCAAGTTCTTCAAATTCTTGGTTTTATTGCTAAGCCTCAATTTCTTTTAAATCCTGATAGGAAGACGAGAGAGAATCAAGGGAGGGGTTTTATTCTTGTTAACTGATGGAGATGATTGCCATTTTCTGTTTAATGTATCACTGAAGAGCGCCAGCCTTAGGGTCAAAGGCATTTGGTTAGAATCCATGACTCAGCATTAACGACTGTACACATTTGGGCAAATTACTTAACCTTTTTACTTTTCCATGACTAAAGGAGGTGATCTCTAGTGTTGCTGTGCCTCTAAATATTTTAAATCAAAAAAGACACAATTAAGTCCTTAATTCCTAATTTACAAAAGGAATATATGTTCTTTGCATAAAATTTAGAAAACACAGAGGATCAAAGAGTTGGAAATTTCATTCACTTTATAATCTTGGGCACCGCCAAGTCAAAGACTGTTAGAATAGGGAGATACAGCAACAGTTATCTTGTCCAAACTTCTTGAAATTTAACAGATGAGGAGCCTGAGATACGACTTCTCCAGGATCACACAGAGTACTCGATTGAGCGTCCTGTGCTCATTACTTTAAAATGTCTTACCCCCTAATTGTTTGCAAATGGCATTTTTTGATCTTCCCCTTTAGTGTTCGCTGCAAAAGTGGGAACTTGGAACCATTCTTTCTGTTTTTCTTTGGCCACACCTCATGCTATGCAAAACTTCCCTGACCAAGGATTAAACCAGCACCCCTTCCCCCACTGGAAGCGCAGAGTCCCAACCATTGGACCACCAGGAAATACCAAACCATCACTTCTTATATGTAGATATACTTGACTGTATTTTCTTCACAAAGGGAATCCTTGTGGCTTTTTAAAAAACATGTTGCTGTATTCAGCTGCTGACATCTCCACAAGACACAAATAACCTAAGAATCCCGACATATCTGGCACATCCAGTTTAGTCCACTGTTTACTCTGACTTATCCACGTCTGTCACAATGGCCCTTCTTGAGTTCTTAGTTCCCTAATCAGTGTGGTGGCAGCTGTTCTAAATAGAGAGGTGACCCTGTTTCACTTGGCCACTGGTCTCAGCAGCAGACACAGTATGGGGTCAGAGGTAAAGCAATATTAGGAGACCAGAGAGCCAAACTTAAAGGGTTGGGGAGACCAACGGTTCTGGGCCAAGGAATGCTGAAGCTGGGTTGGAGGATAATGTGTGGGGACAGATTAAGATTCTCTTCCTCCAGTCAACTGCACACACAGGAACTAGGTAGCCATTCTTATTTCTTTGCCATTCCAACCTGACCATTCAACTAAAATCGCAGACTTTGGGGTGTGAAGAAAACCATGACTGAAAGGCTGCTCCCTGCAATCCATCTTCACATCAAGTGATATTAAGGCTGCCTTGGCAACTGCAAGAGAAGCAGCATGTTTACCTTGTCACTTCTGGAATTTTAAATTCAAGTATAAGCTATTTCTGTATATTCATAAAATATCACATTGTATTAGAGTTCTTAAAAATAGCCATTTATTTCATTACATTGTCTTCTTTTGTAATAGGAGAAAAAATTGTTTTAACATGAAAGAAATAAAGCTCTTCCATGATTGGTTCTGTTTGCTTGTTTTCTCTGAAGGAGCGATAATATTTGGGGAAGAAATAATGGCATGTGTAGCAAAAAAAAAGTATTAAAAGGATAGTATGTATTCACATTTTGACTACTGCTAAATAGATATTTTACAACTCTGGTTTATGTTTGTGTATCGCCCTTGGCCACTGTGATCCTTATTTCAGACAGATGTTCCTATTTTCATCTGAAAGAAGTTTCAATACATTTTTTAGTATGTTCTCTTTCTTCCTAATAGTTAAAATTTTTCTTCTCAAAAGATAATGTATTTTAAAGACTGACTCTTATTTTTAGTTCTATTCAGGTCAGGAGTATATTTCATGGAAGGAAATTTGCATAGGATAAGAATGTACTCCCAAGGAATTTTAAGTGAAGGCCCTGTAATCCCACATTCAGTGCACACCTCATCTTCCAGCACACTGCTTCAGTCTCAACAAAATATTTAAACCCATTAACAAACATCAAATAATTTGGCCTGTCATCTGGATATTTCATCAACACAATGTTTTGATACTTGGATATTTCTGAGTTGTTCATTTCATCCAGCTGTTTGATAATTAAATAAATACAACCTTCATGTGCCATAAGTCCTTAGAGCAAGAGAGTCTGGGATTGAGGATCTGGTTGCAGGAATGAATTCTACTGGTTTATCGTCTCTCTCTGAGGCTAAGATCATAACAACTAAATGCCACGGAGTCTCAACCACTCACAAGCTATAACAATTAAATTTTTTGTTTTTCTTTTTTTATCTTTCTTATTTTTAAAACAATGGAGTATATTCAAGGCAGTGTTAAGCCCTGAATCACACTGTAATTATTTTTTACACAGTTTATTTGCATTCAAAAAAATTTGATAACAGCACACAATTCACTCCAAGCTAGATACTGGTCCCTCATCCATGAGTTGAAGACAAACACAGGTTCCAATAAAACATTTAGTAAGTGGCTGGGTAATTCAGGACAGGTCTATTTCAAGCCTATTTCCTGTTTACATAAGCATCCAAGTCTAATTCTAATTAGCATCCTGAAATCAGCCTTAATTAGTACATGTATTTTGGATAGTTCATTTAAGAAAACACACAGCCTATGAAGAAAAGATTTGTATACATGGAGATCTGAGGACAATATTACAATGAAGAAAACTTTCTAAGCACTACCATTTCAGATCAAAGGAGGCTACATAGGGAAACATTTGCTAAGGGGTAGAAATACCTTTGCTTGGTTCTTTATTTAAACATCTGTCTTAGGTTGAACATAAAATAAAACAGTGGTACATGTAAGTTATATTTGTAGAATGAACATTTGAGAGTTACATGGATTAAATTTTGAAGCCTCACTCAACCATAAAAAGCACACAAATGCTGGGAAGTTGAATTTTGGGGAGTCGTTTTGGCAAAGAAATGAGTTGTATATAAAGAAGAAAAAGCCCAAATTACTGATTTATAAATAATGTTGTTTAAAAGAAGACAAACCAGAAAATATTTTGAGACCTTTAGGAGGACTTGAGTTTTCTCTTTTAAACATCATCACCTTTCTATAAATTGGACATTATTATACCTACTTTTGAGATGAACTACAGTAGAAAGATTCAGAAAAGTTCAGCATCTTACCCAGCTCATTCAGCTATTAAACCACTGACACAAAATTTGAACCTAACTCATATTTATTCAGATTCCCTGGTAGCTCAGTTGGTAAAGAAACCCACCTGCAATACAGGAGATCCAGGTTCGATCCCTGGGAAGATCTCCTTGAGAAGAGAATGGCAACTTGCTTTAGTACTCTTGCCTGAAAACTCCCATGGACAGAGGAGCCTGTCAGGCTACAGTCAAAGCCCATGTTCTTTGCTGTTCACACATTTTGAAGCCTCTAAAAGTTTTTTAAAAAATAAAAAATAAATAAAAGTTTTTCAGTCACTAAGTCATGCCCGACTCTGTGACCCCATGAACTACAGCATGCCAGGCTCCTCTCTCCACCCCTATCTCCTGGAGTTTGCTCAAATTCATGTCCATTGAGTTGGTTATGCTAACCATGTCATCCCCTTCTCCTTTGGCCATCTATCTTTCCCAGCATCAAGGAATGTTGGTCTGAATCAATAAGGGAGAGGCTGAATTCCAGGTGGAGGTCAGGAGCCCATGAGACAGTGAGACCAGGCTACCTGGGACGGGCCATCCCTCCTAACAGAGAAGCGGGTGGGAAATGCTGCTCCTCTGCACCCCTGCTGCTGACCTGGGAGCGCTCTGTACTGTGTACAGGAGTCACCGGAACTGGGTAGGTAGGATAATCTTCATTACTATGCACGTTGCACTTGAAGCACCAATTACCACAGTACATTAATTTAAAAGGGCTCTCCAGGTGGCACCAATGGTAAAGAATCCACCTGCCAATACAGGAGATGAAAGAGATGCGGGTTCAATCCTGAGGTTGGGAAGATCCCCTAGAGTAGAAAATGACAACACCCTCTAGCATTCTTGCCTGGAAAATTCCATGGACAGAGAACCCTGGTGGGATACAAAGGGTCCATGGGGTGGCAAAGCGTCGGACACGACTGAGCAGGCACACACGCACGCATACATTACTTTAAAAAGATAAGGTAAAGTTTAGCAGATTTACAAAAATAAAATAAAACATTAAAAAATGGAGCAATTTGTGTACTTTTACATTTTCTGCATCATATCAGCCATATTTTTCCCCAAAGGGAACTCAAGTTGTGTCTAGGGTATAAAGAAGCTGTACAGGAGTGTGTAATACATTTGATTAACAGGCAATTTACTTGTGACAGCTGTTTTCTCCTGCTCGTTTTTATTGTGATAGGGTCTTAACCAGCATTTAATAATAAAGAACATTGAGGCTGCTTGCATTTCTATAAGCATATCCATTTAGAAATGAAAAACTGGGAGCAAGGCAGTGAAAGGAAGAAATACACTTTATCTTTGACTCTAATTTTACAGATGAAGTATCTAAGGTCTCTTTGACTATGGAATGACATTCGATGGGCCAAGGACGACAATGGCCTTATTTGCACTTATAAAATGAGGTATTGATAGCTTGATGTTGGGTCTAAACCTGGTCCCTCTTTCCTCTGGGAGCTATATGGAAAATACGGAGAGAAAGCATTTTCATTCTCCTCAAAGCTTAAAGCCAAAAGGAAATCTGTATATTCAACTAACTCCAACCACTTCATGGTTAAATTTCTTGATAAATTTCTTCAAGGGGTGGTATTCTGAGCCTGTGTATAAAATATCAACCTTGGGGCTAATTTGTGTTAATTTTCTTGTGCAGTAGAAAGAAATGCAGTATTAAAGGACAAAGCCTCATAAACTATGGATTCACAATAATGAATCCATAGGTTGAACCCACCAAATCTAGAGTTTTGTTTTTTTTTTTTTCTTTTTTTAGCTGAAAGATAATTGAATCTTTTCCCAGCAATCATTGTCTTGGAGGATATTTCCTAAGAAATGGGGCCAGATGGCTCATCATCACCCACTAGGCCCCAGTAATAAGTCAATTTGGACAAATTGCCATATACACATTCAGTCGTGGCAGCCTTTAATTTCTAACAGCTTTAAAAGCATCCATTAAAGCAAAATAGAGGAGAAAGGACTATAAATAGCTGGCAGTTTTTAGGAGGATTGTTTGAAGACTAGAAGGTTTGTACTTATACAAAATGCTAACAGTAAGAAGCAGGAAGAAGCAGTAAAAGGCAAAGTGAAATTTAAAAACCTACAATTAAGGTATTACCCATTTTCTGATGTTAAAATGGAACCCATTTTGGAAATTCTGAATAATATATTTCTAGTAAATCAAAAATATATTCTGTTAATGTAGCATGCTTTAAACCATATAAACTAGAAGAAATCATGAATTTACTTAAAGATTAAAAGAATGCAGAAGGTAGGCTCTACTATGGTGTTTCAGCAAGGAAAATGGTGCAAAATCAAGGTGTAGAAGCCTCTCTTTGACTATGATCTCTTTAAGTCTCACTCAGTTTTCTAATACATTGTTATGTTACAGATTCTTGATTTTCTGCAAACTTCAAAGATTTTATTTATTAGTTCAATTCTTTTTAACAGTCTTAGTTCAAGTTGATTGCCACATCAGTTAATGGCATTATTTTACCTTAACTAATGGGAAATGTGATTATAAAATTCTGTCTGATCCTCTTTATAAATTGATGTTAAAAACAGAATTAAAACTTAGAATTCCTAACCCCCTAATTAGGCTGTCAACCTTGTCATACAGTTACTCTGCCCACATCCATAGGAAATTACCTATATAATGATGCCTTCAGTGGGGAAAAAAAGAAAAACAGTAATTTGTTTGAGTGTATTAAACCATAGGTTCTTAATTACTTTTAAAAATTAATAAACTCTGACAGTATTCCTTTTATACTCTGAGCCAGGTAACTCTTATTGCATGTGCTTTGGAGATGGATTCAAAAGAATCAATTAAAAATATTTGGCATAAATGTTGTACAGAGCAACGATTATCACCTTTCTATTGAAATAAAAACTTGAGGTTGATGTTACAATCTGATCTCTATCTACAAGGACTTACTACTCACCCAGGTGAACTGTTAGGTAGTAGAACAAAGCTACAGCTAGATGTTCCTGGCTCCTAGGCATCAAGGGGATAAAGGAGACACGGTGGGTCCTGAACATAATTTGACCTTTCTAAAATAAGAAATAAAATACAAAGCACCAAGTCTTTTCAGTTATGGAGTTTTTTTTTTTTCCTCTGTAAAATGGAGAGACTGGAGGCTTATGTGGCTTCCAAGTCCCTTCCGGCCCAGATCGTCCATGATTATACACAAATTATTCTCATCCGGAAGTCCTTCCATGCTTTCAGGTGTTTTGCTTGCTCTGAGGACCCTGCAGTGCAGTGGTTAGGAACAGGCACAGTGACTGTACACGGAGAGGACGGAGCTTTCTGTTGCTCAGATTCCTTGCATTTTGTTGACCTTTCTGACCACATAGAAGATCATCTGCAGTAGTTTCAGAGTAGAGCAATCAAAGCCACACATCTCTTCCTGGGTTATAACTGATCGATTTTAAATGGTATGGACCTATACACGTGCTAAAAGAATGAATGAATGAATGAACAGGTCATTCATTCTGACATCCTTTGGATTAAGTTTATAAGTGTCAGGTAACTCTATGCTCTTAAACATCCAGGCTTGCATATATTTTTACTTTTAGCCCAAACCAAGTTCTTTGTGTGTATGTGTGTGTGCATGTGTATAAATATGCATGTGTTAACCAATATGTATTTATATTGGTATACAGAAGCAGCTTAATTATAAAGGAAATCTAAAAACAAAACCCTCTATTCTCTACAGACTCTGATAATATAAAACTAAAACCTATCAGCTCATTAAACTAACTTTGACCATCCTTCCTCTCTGGGTATTAGACCTGAATCTCTAACTCACACAAAACCATCGAGGAAATCAGAATATGTACCCTCTCAGGATACCCCGCCCCACAGGTATGTGGTTTAGTGAGGTATTAGCACCTTTTAACACATTAGGAAAAAGCTTCCTGTCTTCAGGTGAAGCTGTCCTCCTCCAGGACCTGGAGATCTGAGGACAGGCTGGACTTCAGCTCCGAGGCTGGAAGCCCTGCAGCAGGGCTGCTGCTGCCCAATCATGGCTCTGGGTTATACACTTAGCAACTGGAATCAGCCCAATGTCCTGGAAGTTCATAAAAACCACTCCTCTCCAGAACCAAGCATTTTCTGAGCCTACTGTGTGATCTCCTAAAGCATATCAACCCTGAAGGACTGGAAGGACTGATGCTGAAGCTGAAGCTCCAATACTTTGGCCACCTGATGCAAAGAGCCAACTCGCTGGAAAAGACTGTGATGCTGGGAAAGACTGAGGGCAGGAGGAGAACAAGGCAACAGAGGATGAGATGGTTGGACGGCATCATCAACTCGATGGACATGAGTTTGAGCAAACTGTGGGAGATAGTGAAGGACAGGGAAGCCTGGTGTGCTGCAGTCCATGGGGTCACAAGGAGTTGGACACGACTGAGTGACTGAACAACAAACAATTGAGTGCCTTGTACTCTGCTGCGAGGTGCGGGAATGTATAACAAAAGAAGACAGGTCCCTGTCTTCAGAGCACACAGTCTGGTTGGAAAGCCAGAACAAAACCAGGCAAAATGGTGCGGTCAGAAGTCAGGTTCTGAATATACAATCACTTGATTTTTCTCTCTTTTCCTTATACACAAAGGACACTGGGTAGGAGGACTTTGAGAGTACTGACCTACGGCTGTAAGTTTCTTATCTCTAATCTACAAACAACAGTGTGCAACACATCACATCCAGTGCTCATGGTGAAGAAAAACTATAAGAGTAGCTACGATCTGCAGATGTCTGGGGAGATTAAGGGCTTCATGTTAAATCACTAAAGACTGGGGTGAATATTCCAGGATTGGGATACTATGGAGGCAAAGACACAAAAATAGGAACCACTTTTAAGTTGTGTGTGGAGCAGTGAGAAGTCCAAGGTAACTGAAACAGGTATCAAGGTTGGGTTATACGGGGGGAAAGACAGGTAGGACAAGATCAGACTGGGGTCTACCATTCCATCACCTCTAGTGGATCACAGGCACATAATCGCCAAATGACTTGATATCATTTGGGGATATTAGTTGGATCTGTCACCATGGAGAGCCTTCCTCAGTGTGAAATGTTCCAGGATGGGATCCAGGATCCCGGTCAATATTACACCATATTCTAAGGACCCAATGAAACAACTACCCAACACACACACACACACTCACACATGGGCCCAGACCTCAAGAGGGAAACAATCCTGATATGTCATCTCTGGCCTATGCCATGTTCTCTGCTTCAAAGAAGACTCCAATGAGGGGAAAGTATTAGAAATGGGAAGCTTTCCAGAAGAAGAGTGTTAAAATATTGGCTCCTGCAGAACCGTAACCCAGAGAGAAATGTTCTCCTCAAACAACAAAACAGTTTACAAAGTGGCTTGAAGTCAGTTGGAGAGAAAGCAGAGTTTGGGAGGTAAGCCAAGGAGCTTGCATTTCTGTGATGCTTGTTCTGGTGCCAGTGATAAACACGAGTGCATCCCACCAGCCCTCCGCCTGCGAGAGCTATCTAAGTGGCTACAGCGCTTTCTGAACATAAATAATCTTAATCTTCAAATGAAGAGTAGACACAAGAGAACAATTCAGGGAGACTTTTTCCTTAGCCCTTTATGGAAACTTCCAGAGGAACAAACTTCAGCCTACTATGGAAATCTCACTTGGAATAGCTGTTTCTGGAACCTCAGGTGTATCTCTGTGCAGTTTACCAGACTGGACTTGCTCTTTTCCTGTAATATCGACCCCTAAGCCACAGAAGCTGTAGAAGAAGTAGAGGGCTTAGCCAGTTTCAAACTCACACAGAGGGGCTGGTTGTTCAAAGGAACATGAAAATGACATTTGAGTGAGTCATGTGATAGTTCATCTAGTCGTCCTTAAGATGTTTTAAATACAGGTACAGGAAAAGGATATAATGATCACTCGGCAGTGTGTTTTTTTTTTTTAAGCAACATCATTAAGTTATTCATGAACAATTTCTATTCAGGTGGAAATATATGGATTCTCTTTAATTTCATAATATTAATTTAATTTCATAATATTGGTAGGGAAAGCCCCAGGATGGGGAAAATCTGAATTTTTTCTGGAGATGCACATTAATAGCACAGATCAGCCTGTTTGCTTCACACTGTCACACTGGCAGCAGGTAAGGGTGGCTTGGCATGCAAACTATTCAATTATGAGTTGTTCTGGATAGTGTTGGACCATAAAGAAGGCTGAGTGCCGAAGAATTGGTGCTTTCAAATTGTGGTGTTGGAATAGACTCTTGAGAGTCCCTTGGACAGCAAGGAGATCAAACCAGTCAATCCTAAAGAAATCAACCCTAAATATTCATTGGAAGGACTGATGCTGAAGCTGAAGCTTGAATACTTTGGCCACCTGATATGAAGAGCTGATTCACTGGAGAAGACCCCGATGCTGGGTAAGATCGAGGGCAGAAGAAGGTGATGACAGAGGATGAGATGGTTGGATGGCATCATCAACTCAACAGATATGAGTTTGAACAAACTCCAGGAGATGGTGAAGGACAGGGAAGCCTGACATGCTGCAATCCAGGGGGTTGCAAAGAGAAGGTCACAACTGAACGACTAGACAGAACCAACAAGAGGCTCTCTCTACTAACTGTATTCAGGAGGCTGAGAAAGATGGAAAGGACAGCTAAAGCAGAGATGAAGAAATAAATCTATGAGGGAAAAGAAGGAGACAGCTGGGAAAGAAAGGAGAAAAGCTTTGGGGCTTTTCTACATCTAAGTTATTCTTACATAGACTCAAAGTCTAGTTGTGAAATATTGTGCTTTCATAAAGGGCTTCGGGATGACAAACTGTGGATTCCTATTGTCCCTGCATGGGGCTTCCCTCACAGCTCAGTCAGTAAAGAATCTGTCTGCAACACAGGTTTGATTCCTGGGTTGGGAAGACCCCCTGGAGGAAGGCATGGCAACCCACTCCAGTATTCTTGCCTGGAGAATCCCATGGACAGAGAAGCCTGCCAGTCCATGGGGTCACAAGAGTCAGAGCCTGGCAAGCTACAGTCCAGGGAGTTGCAAGAGTCCATGGGGTCACAAGAGTCATATATACAACTTAGGGACGAAACCACCATTGTCCCTGTATGCACACTTTGAACTTCTCTTCACCTGAAATAAAAGCAGATGCTCAGACATTATCCCAAGAGGTGAGACGGGCTTTTAATTAAGAGTTAAGGCCACTTCGAAATGTATTATTATGCAAATTTCTGTAGTAAACACCTTCAGTATGAACAAGCAGATGGTCCTATTGCACTCGCATACAAGTTTTCCCAGACTAAGGAAATGTACCTGTTTGGGGTACATTTTTTCCTTTGGTTTCTTTTTCTTCAGTTCCTGGTCTTCAAACTCATTCTGCCCTTTGATACGTTTTTACATTCTAGCTGAGTTTCGACTGTAGATCATAAAAGGAAGAGAATTAGAGAATTAATGTTGAGGTAAGAGGCTCTACGGATGTAACAGAGAAAACAAAAGAAAAGCTTTTTCCCTTTCCTTCTTCATGCTCTGCCCTCACGTTCTCTGAAGGGCAGAGGAGTGCTGTGAGGAGCAGCTCTCAGGCTTTTCAACAGGAACAAAGGACGCTGATGGAGAATGTCTCTCTTGGTGCCCCCCTCCCCCAGTTCCTTCCTAGGGGACCCTGCTGGGCTGCAAGGAAATAAGAGGCATTACTCGCGCACCACTCACTATCTTTCAGGAACTAATTAGCTGGTATGGACTATCCAGACCGTGTGTCCCTTTCATTCCTCCTTTGGCAGCTTGCCTTTTGGTCATTTACCATGCTTCAGCAACGGGGTAAAGTTCAGATCTGCCCATTTGTCTCACCCTTAGGAGCACGGATGGCAGCTTTCTTGGGGAAGGCAATCGAAAGGGCTATGGGGATTACCGATGGATTAGGATTATCTAACCTGGTGGTTTTCAACTTTTTAAACTAGGAGTCCTTTTACAGGTTAAAAAAAAAACACAAAAAACTTGAGCACCCTGACGGGACAGTAATTATACTGTTTGTGTCTGCTGAGGAAGGTGAGCATGTGCTCATAAAAAAGAAAGTCTTGTTCATCTCGTCTTCTTGCTCTTCAAACACATTCTCTTCTCCTGCCAACTCCTCTTGGAAAGCCATCTTTCCTAGGGCATCAACAATACTATGAATTCCTTGTGGTTCAGACTCAAGTAAAGCAATGAAGGTTTACAGGAGAAGCCTGGTATCTATCATCTGTTGGAAAGTCTTACTGACACAAATACAGATTATTGAGATGTTTTGGAATAATGACTAGGAATAACAAGGGAAAACGAAAGAAAAATCTCTTTCCATTTCACGATAGGTGTTTCCATTTGTGAAGGCTTAAATTTGAAGATAGTTAGTGGTTTTCTTGTTTAGTGATGATTCAATGTATGTGTGAATCCAAAGAAACTGAAATCAACTTAAGAATGCTGGAGATTATGGACAGTATGATCCTAATGTGTTTTTAGCAGTGTTGCTGCCTAGTTAGTGATGGGCCTCAGGGTGAGGATTTCAGAGGACACGTGAAAGGCATACCAGCATGAGGAAGAGTTGCTAAGAGGTGCATGGTCAAAAAGAGCAACCTTTTATTTTTCCTGTGCATGGTCCACATTTGTTGTTTCTCTTTGTTCATCGTTTGAACAAATTGTTCTCAGTATCTGGACTCCATCTTCTCTCAACAGATAATTAGTCTTCATCATCAAGAAAATAGAGGTGATATGGTTTGAACGACTTCAAGTAATTAGCAACATCTGCATTCTTGGAACCAAAAAGAGTTGCTCTTATCTTTCCATGGATTCTTACATTCCCTCCCCCATTCTTTTCCTATCTGCTGATCACTCCCAAGTCGGTATCTCCAGGCCTATCTATCGTCTCTTTCCAGTTTAGACTCAGACATGCACCTGACCACTGGCCATGTGCAGTGGGATGGCCACAGGCCCCTCATGCTCACCTCTTCCTCCTTAACCTGATTCTCCTCCAAAATTCCTCATCTTACTGGAACCACCATTCCTTCAAGCACCCAGAGTAGGAACTGGGTAGTAAATCTATATATACTTTGCTCTTTCCTTCACTCCACATGTGTGCTAAGTTGCTCCAGTCGTGTCCGACCCTGTGCAACCCAGTGGACTGTTTCCTGCCAGACTCCTCTGTCCATGGGATTCTCCAGGCAAGAATACTGGAATGGGTTGCCATGCCCTCCTCCAGGGGATCTCCCCGACCCAAGGATTGAACCTGCGTCTCCTGCATCTCATGCACTGCAGGCAATTCTTTTAACTGCTGAGTCATTAGGGAAGCCCAATGTTAACACCCCAAGTATTATTTTACCTTCTAATAGTTATCAAGTCCATCCCCTACTGTGGAGCTCAGCTAAACTTCCTTCATTCAGGCTCTCTACCCTGGATGCTTACAGGGACCCTTAACGACTCTTCACTCTGCCTAAAAATAAGGTCCCTGTCTGCTCATGTGACATTCAAGACTTTTCGTGACCTTCCGTTTCCACTTTGATCTGCCACTTTCCTTGGTCCACTTCACCAGACTGTACATACTAACAACTGCTTATATTCCCTTTACTTCAAATCTGCCCCCGTCCTTCCTTTCTTCATCCGACTGACTCTAACCCACCTTCTCTGAACCTTATGACTAAGCTAAGTGCCCCTCCTCTGTGACCCTATGATACCTGGTGCATACCTGTCTCTTATCACCCGTATGTTACATTATATTGTAATTAACGTTAATGCATTTTTCCCTCCTACATTTTTCCCCCTCCATCTGATGCTTCCAGTCCTGAAGGAAGATGGTTGCCTATACTGTGATGCAATGGTTTGTTTTTCGAAAAAATTCAGAAAGTTTCTGACATACTTTGAGAGCCAAGCTGTAGTCCTTGCACTGCCTTGAACTGGGGCAGGACTACCACACGCTTGTGACCCACAGAATGTGGCTGTGTGACCTTAAGGTCAGGTCAGAAGCCGTGATGCTGCCTGGCCTTTGCTCTGGAGTCCAGTTCCACCTGATAAGAAGTCTGGCGGCCCTGAGGTTCCCGTGCTGGGAGGAAGCCCAGGTCACATACCTAGAGGCCACGTGTAGGTGTTCTCTTGAGCCCCAGCTGAGGTGCCAGCTGACGGCCAGACCCAGATAAAGAAACCTCTGGGTGGCTCGAGCCCCCGGCTATGGCGTCACCCCAGTTTTTGAAACTTTCCCCTCTGAGGCCCCAGATCTTGTGATGCAGAGGCCCCTGTGTTCATCCTAAATCCTGCCCCACAGGCTCGGGAAGCTTCCTAAATGGTTGTTTTGCACCACAGTGTTTGGGGTGGTCTTGTAGCAATGGTAACTTAAGCACACCACAGCAGTAATCTGCTCATTAACTCTTTATTGACTCATCACTTATTGATCTCACCTCATTATTTCATCATGCTCCTGGTGCTCGTGTCCTAAGTAAGCTAATGCCCCCAAGTCATTGTCTCAGGGACTTTTTAAACAAGCGAAATCTAAGTAAAGATACTGCCCAGCCCCCACCTTCAGAAGTTATTCAGGTGGATGTAAAACACTAAAAATGGTTTAAAAAACCACTTTAACAGGCTACAGAAGGGGCCAGAACTTAGACCGAGACAGTGGTCCTGAGAAAGCACAATTACTAGAGAAAGCAGAGTAGCCTGCTTTACCTCCAAGGCTCTTTGCAACCCCATGGACTGTAACCCACAAGGCTCAGGCAGGAATACTGGAGTGGGTTGCCATTCCCTTCTCCAGAGCATCTTCCCAACCCAGGAATCAAGCCCGGGTCTGCTGCATTGCAGGCAGATTCTCTACCATCTGAACCACCTGAGGAAGCCCAAATACCAAATACTGAAGGTTAAAAGTCCAGTAACAGCTTTTGCCCAGAATTGAGATTTTTAGAGGCCATTTGCAATGATGGCAAATTAAAAGAAGAACTGAGGTAAAGATATGTTTCATTTAAAGAAAAAAATAACTTTCTTTCCAAAAGTCTGAAAGCTTGCCTTTAAAATATCTTAGATTTTTTTTTTTTCTGTAGGAGTCTCAGGTATCTCAGGTAAGATTGATTTAATCAAAAAAGAATTAGGAATTAAGATGGCAATAGTGGTATCCTTAGTGTTCAGTGAAGTTATTGATAATTCAACATACGCAGTGTTCCTCCTTTTACTGGGGAGACCCAGTCACATGGTGGCGTTCTGGATTGCATGTATTTATGTATGTGTGTGTATCTCGTCTAAAATAGAAGACTTTGATGTTTCAAACGCTTTAGAAAATGAAGACCATTCAGAAATCTTATTGAATAAAGAGTCCAGGGTTGATATCAGTTTAGTATTCATAATAAAGGTACCTACAAAACCATGACTGTTTTTACATGACCACATTCCATCATCCAACATTCACCTGCATAGCACTGCCTCACTCATTCCTTTACCAATTCAAGTATCTGGAGATAGTCCAGGGAGAAGGGCTAGCATGGCGTCCCAGGGTTTAGCACAGTGCCCAAGACATGTTTCTAATATTTACTGGATGAATAAAGCAGTGCATAAAGCAATGCCTCCCATGATTTAGATCATAAATACTGTTCATTCCTGTCTTGTTGTCAGTACCGTGCCCCACCCAGAAGTGACCTTGATTGCAAAACTATAATGAACAAACCCAGACTGAGTGTCTCTATTCAACACAGGCAGAAACAGCCTCCTCTGTTAACGAGCATACCATCCGGATAGCCTGTGTCCTTAACCACGTTGCAAGGAGTTTCACCTCCTGCCCAGAAAGAAGCCAGCAAGTCGCTTTTTAAAAGTAAGTATTTAATGTATAACCACTGAAAATAGATAAGAGACAAAAAATGTGGCTGAAGTGATGGTGAGGATTCACGACTTGGTTGGATGCCAACTGAAAGTCAGTTCCAGTTGCTCCATTAGCAGTCCAAACTTCAGGCACTGCCAGACATTACTATCTGCTTGTGCAATTTGGCACAGTTGCTACTAGGTCTGGAATATAATTGCAAAGCTAGTACAGCCAATACTTGACCCTGAAGGATCCACTATAGAAGATATAGCACCTTTTAAAAGAGAGACACACTATATGCAATTATAGTACCTGTTAACACTTACCGAGAATATGCCAGGCAGCGTTCTAAGTGCTTTGATTAAAGTGGCTCCTTTCATCCTCACAACAACCTCATGTGGTAGATGTGTTACTATCATGCCCATTTCACGGTTGAGAACATTAAGGCACAGAGAGGTGAAGTAACCAGTCCATAGTCACCCACACTGTACGTGGCAGAAAGGGAGTTCAAGTCCCCTAAATCTGCCTCCAAGATCTATGCTCCAAGTAGCCACACTGCTTTTGACAACAACGGTGTCTGCTTGTCCCGATGCAGTGCAAATATCTGACTATGAAGACACATTACAAGTACACTCAAACAGGTGCAAAAAATAGTCCAGGTTTAGCTCCCAGGCTAAATCCAAATGCAGAAAGCTAACAATGGTGCAGGAATAATTTTCTAACCGAAATATGCAATATTTTATTAGTAACCAGCCCCATTGCCCTACCTGAAATTGCTCAAAGTTAAGTGTTCTTTCTGGTCTGCAATTCATTTTAGTGAGATATTGCTTATGGCAAACCTAGTAAATAACATGTAAGTGATTAGTTGCAGTCTTCAGTCACTTGAAACCATGCCTCTGCTCTCTGTCACCTTTAGTTATGAAGTAAAAGGCAAGCCTTTTGATATGGAAGTTTCAGGAAGGCAGGGACCTGTTAGTCCTGGTCATCAGCTCTGTATTTGCACAGAGCGGGGGCTCAGTAACTAACTGAAGCACCTCTTACATCGCATTGCCTGGCACAGCATTTCCTCACTCCTGTCTTATCCTCCCAGTCCCTGTCCCTGTACCACTGGTATCCTCACTTAACCGTTAACGTACTTTCTTACGTCCCTAACGTTTGCTGCTGCTTCTGTACCTCCTGCTCTGACTAGAGACCTGGATCTCTGGAAGCACACCTCTTCTCTTGCAGCTTTCTCCTGCTTTCACATCCATTAAATAACTTGCAGGAAGAGCTGTTCTCTCTGAACTACTGTTTCCTGATCCTAACACTCCAAATGCTCCCATTTCTTTGAAGTTGAGGCCATCAACTCTACATCAATCCCATCTCCTGCTGCTCCTCCTTCTTCATGGAAGACTCTAGCTCTTGGTTCATACACTTCTCTTTCATTTCAACTCCAGCAGACTTACCAGGAGGCCAAGTTCCTGTACAGACTGCAACCTTACAATTTCCATCTGTGCTTCAACCTGGCAATTCCAAGACCATCACTGGACACAATATGGGTTGTTTTATCCCCTAGAGGGCTTGCTTCAGAAGTTTTCAGCTCCAATACCTCATTCTGATTCCAACCTCCAATCCCTCTCCTTCCACAGCCCAGTTCTGGGTGAACCACTCATTCATTTCTTTCTGACATGCACCCTCAATTCCCTGGCATCCCAGCTTCTTCCTGCCTTCAGCCAGACAAATCTCCACACAGAATTAGAGCTGCAATCCACTCCTTTCTCCTTACTGTGACAGTGAGTTACTGCTGGAGAGGATCCCGCAGCTTTGCAGACAGGAGCTATCACCACTCCAGGCTCCCTAACCTTCATGGGGCTCTTGACTCATTTCTGGACCTCTCTCTCTCTCTCCATTCCTTAGTGATTCCTCCAAACCTTCCTGACTCATCTCAGGCTCTGAACCATTTTTATCAGATTGCATTGCCAGAACTGCATTAAGAAAGTTGAGACTATCTATTATGATCTGTGTCAGCTCTCCAGACACTCCTTGTCAAGTGATCTCTTACCACAACTATCTCCACTCCATTTCCACTAGTCTCAGGCTTTAACTATTTTCTTATCCCTTTCTCAGAGTTTTGACTTCTATGTCTTTCTCCGTCCCTCCCTCTCTCCCTCCCTTCCTTCCCTCTCCCCTTCCCCCTCTTCATCCTCTTCAACTGGCAACTTTCCCTTCAGCTTAAGTCTCTTTCATCCTTATTAAAAACCAAACAACCCAGACCAAAATAACAAAAACAGCAATTAACAGAAAACCAAAACATATCTGGAACCAATTCTCTCCCATCCCAAACAATCCCCATTTATCACTCTTTTTCCATATTAGACAAATGTCTCCAAATGATAAGCCTTCAGTGATGTCATCCCTTCAGTGACACACCCGGCTGCTTCTTGCCTTTCTGCATGTTACCCACTCTCTCTGAAATGTCTCTGCCTGCTAGGACCCTCCAGGCTGGGCTGGGGCCTCTCCCTGGAATTTCTTTGGGACACTGTGCCCACTTCTGGAACTTCTACCATTTCCTTCAGTCTACTTGAGTAGAAGTGAGACCTTCTCACACATGGAGCGAGTCATCTTCAGTGCTGTATCTCCACAGTCTGGCACAATGCCTGGTACATGGGAGGGCATCAGTGAGTTTTTGTTGAATAAATGCTTCCCTATAAAGTTCTACCTAATGGCTCTGCTCCATTCATTTTACCTTTTTATTGCTTTAATATGACTTGATCATTTTCGACCCAAATAATCACTGCTCCCTGCCAGAACAATATTGTTCCCATCTGCTTCATTAAGCTTCTGCAAAGATCTCAGAGAGTTCTTTGCAGTTCAGAGTTCTGGATGAAGTCAGCTTGCCAACAGAACATCATTTCTTCTCTCATGTTCTTCTTCAATGACTTCTACACTTAGGAATGTCATAAACTAATAAGATTTCTAAACTATTTGGGCAGAGGATTTGATTGCTAATTTTTATTATCTTAAGTAAGTGCATTATCCAAATCATCACCCAAAACCAACTTCTAGATGATTACAATTTCATAAAAGTCAGGATATTTTAATGCAACAAAAAAGTTAGAAGGAATAACGAATAAAGATGGAATAAAGGATACGATTTTAAATAGAATACTTGGAAATTAACATTAACCTTAGTATTAATTTAATAAAGTATTAACGCATTTGATACTTAAAAACATTCAGCATGTTTCTGGATTAGTCTGCTCAGGCTGCCATAAAGGAATACCAGAGACTGAGTGCCTTAAACAACAGAAATTTATTTTCTTACAGTTCTGGATGCTGGAAATCTAATAGATTTATATTTATTACAGTTCAAGGTGCCAGCAGGGCTGGGGTCTGGTGAGGACTCTTTCTGGAATGTAGACAGTCACCTTCCAGCTGTGTCCTCAAGTGGTCTTTTTTCTCTCTGTGTGCATGTTTCTGGTGCTTCTTGTTCTTAAAAACACTAGTCTTATTTGATTATGACCCTGCCCTTTAGATCTCATTTAATCTCAGTTACTTTTTTATAAACCCTATCTCCAAATACAGTCACTGAATTCTGAGGTCCTGGGTGTTTGGACTTCAACATATAAATCTGGGGGCTTCCCAGGTGGTACCAGTGGTAAAGAACCCATTTGCCAATGCAAGAGACATAAGGACGCAGGTTTGATCTCTGGGTCAGGAAGATCCCCTGGAAGAAGGCATGGCAACACACTCCGCTATTCTTGCCTAGAGAATTCCATGGACAGAGGAGTCTGGTGGGCTACATGTAGTCCACAAGGTCACAAAGAGTTGGACACGGCTGAAGTGACTTAGCACAGTTCAGTTGAGTTCAGTCACTCAGTCATGTCCGACTCTTTGCAACCCCATGAACCACAGCATGCCAGGCCTCCCTGTCCATTACCAACTCGCACAGTTCATCCAAACTCATGTGTATCAAGTTGGTGATGCCATCCAGCCATCTCATCCTCTGTTGTCCCCTTCTCCTCCTGCCCCCAATCCGTCCCAGCATCAGGGTCTTTTCCAATGAGTCAACTCTTTGCATGAGGTGGCCAAAGTATTGGAGTTTCAGCTTTAGCATCAGTCCTTCTGATGAATACCCAGGACTGGTCTCCTTTAGGATGGCATACATGCATTTAAGTTTGGAAGGGCCACAGTTCAATCCATAATAATTGTTCATTTCTCATTTTGTTGCAGGTCACTGGAAATTTCCTCTTGGACTGGCACCAATCTGCAGGCCAGGATTTGGAAAACACAATTATAAACACTGCAAAAATCACGTATTTGTTGTTCAGTCACTAAGTCATGTCTGATTCTTTGCGACTCCATGGACTGCAGCATGTCAGGCTTCCCTGTTGCTCACAATCTCCTGGAGTTTGCTCAAATTCATGCACATTGAGTCAGTGATGTTCTCTGACCATCTCATCCTCTGCCGCCCTCTTCTCCTTTTGCCTTCAATCTTTCCCAGCATCAGGATCTTTTCCAATGAGTCAGCTCTTTGCATCAGGTGGCCAAAGTATTGGAGTTTCAGCGTCAGCAACAGTCCTTCCGATGATTATTCAGGACTGATTTCCTTTAGGATGGACTGGTTGGATCTCCTTGCAGTCCAAGGGACTCTCAAGTGTCTTCTCCAAAACCACAGTTCGAAAGCATTGATTCTTTGGTGCTTGACCTTCATCATGTTCCAACTCTCACATCTGTACATGATTACTGGAAAAACCATATCACATATACTGTTTTTAAAAATTACTTATTTTATTTATGTATAGGTTTACGCCTTGTTGCTGTACTTCTTGGTAGAATATGGTCTTTAATTTTTGTTCTTTCTAAAATTTTCTATTTATTTTAAATGGCAAAGTGCTTGAGGCAGAATCCTTGGGTGCAAATACTTTTAGAAAAAAATTTAGCCACCCAGTCAAACATAGTCATTGAGGACCTAACATATAAATAGAATGCAATCAAATATTGCCAGTTGTGGTGTCATGGAAAGAAATCTATGCTTAAAATAATAAGATCTGGATTCTTAAACTCTCAGAGATTAAGCTTCTTCATCTTTAAAATGGAGATAATCACATATGTTTCCTTAATCTCTTTGAAGGGATTCCATGGGAATTTTTGTTGACTTTTTTTTTTAAGGTGTAAACACTACACAAATAAAGGAAAAATAATAATTATTAGAGATAACGCAGTTGGGTTAAAAATATTGAGACATGGGACTTTGATGGTGGCACAGTGGATAAGAATTTGCCTGCCAACTCAGGGGACAAGGGTTCGGTGATCCCTGGTCTGGGAAGATCCCACATGCCGAGAAGCAACTGAGCCCACGCACCACAACTACTGAGTCCATGTTCCAGAGCTCGTAAGCTGCAACTGCTGAGCCCAAGCATCTAGAGCCTGTGCTTCACAACAGGAGAAACCACTGCTAAGAGAAGCCCGCGTACTGAAGCTAGAGAAAAGCCCGCGCAGCAACACAGACCCAGCACAGACAAAAATCAATAAATAAGAATATTGAAACATGAAAGAATTAGGTGACAAAGCAATTCTTACACAATTCACTCTCTAAAGTTATTAGGCTACTTGATCGGGGACTTGGCCTGCCCCTGGTATTAGCAAAACATTTTACAAGTTTTAGTGATGTTTTTTCACACTGGATGGGTGCTGGGAAAACCAGATATAGTAGTAATACTTTGGCTGAACAACTGAGTTTTAAGAGTATTGATAACTGGATACATATGGAGAGAAGTCTTTATTTTGTCACTGATCTTGTCCTAAGTAGCATTTTGGTTAAATTAAATTTTAAAAATCTTTGATTACAAGTTCCAAGTGGCATGCTTACAAAGTCTATGGGTGTCACAAAGCTAAAATAAAGAGCTAGGATATGAAGAGATAAAGACTCGAAATTATCTCAATAGACTAGAATGATGGGTAAGGGGAGGTATATGTAGGGTGAGCAAAATTAGATTTAACTGGAACATGGGCCAACCTTCTATTTAGATTCAGTAAAATCTAAACAAAACCATGCTTCACAAGAGAAAAGGCCTGAGAATTCCAGTTTCTGCTAAAAAGACCTCTTGCTTATAGGTGATCAAAACTTAATATGAATCATCAACAAGATATAAGTGATAAAAAGACAAAGAATAAATACATTGCAATTAAAGATTACATTAATGCTTTCACACAGCCGAGACTAAGAGAGGAAAGAATAGTACCATATCCTACCCTGCTCAGAGCAGATGAGAGTATCTTATCCACTACACAGGGCTGCCAGGAGGCTAGCCAGCATCTAGCAAAGGCTGTTTAAAAGATTCTGAGACATTTTCCAGTAAGAAAAAGCTGACATAATTAAGGACATATATCCTGGAAATAAGAGCTTAACTTTCTTACTGGCTTTCAAATACCTAAAGGTTCAGGATAGCCCCATTATAATTGTTCTGTTAAGGTGTCTGACCAAATAGAAAAGGCACAAGACTGCGAGTAAGAAGAATGTCTTGACTGTAAGGGCACACTTCTACTGAGGTGCAAGCTGTGTTCACAGAACATGTTAAGTATGATCAAGAACTGAAACCAGAAAGGTAATCTCATCATGAACAGATCACATCGGTTCACTGTTAAACTACCATGTACATCTCCATGTACATACTGTGAAGTTATAAAATGTTCACATAAAGTCATCTGAAGGACTGAGGTAAATGGGAAGCTATCATATGATCCTGCTCCCAAACCTGGCAATAGCAGAGCAGAACTTGGGGTAACACCCAGAAAACTGTGGGAACAGTGTCAGGTTAAACCAAAGTTGAGACACTAAACACTATGTAAGAAGTATTCAAAATATGTATGGCACTCGTTACCGTAAGACGTGAAATCAGTTAAAAAATGAAAAGCCGTGCGAATATCATAAATACATTAGTGGATACAGAGCTAAAATGAGTTTTGAAAGAAGACATTCTTACTGAGGATTTTCTGAATTTCTGGGCATGCATGTCAGAGAGTAACAGCAGCAATGCTTTTTCCAAACTGTCCTGGGACGTTCACGGTAACGTGAGTCTGCTCCAGTGTAACTGCTCTGGTGCCAGTTCTCCTCCAGAGCAGTAAGCACTGTGTGTTGTGCATACATGTTGTGTTTACATACTTATAGATGCATGCGTGTATGTACACATACAACTAGGCTTCCCAGGTGGCTCAGTGGTGAGTAATCCCCCCGCCAATGTAGGAGACATGGGTTCGAACCCTGGGTTGGGAAGATTCCCCGGAGAAGGGAATGGCAACCTGCTCCAGTGTTCTTGCCTGTGAAATCCCATGGACAGAAGAGCCTGGCTGGCTACAGTCCACGGGGTCGCAAAGAGTCGGACACTACTGAGCAACTAAACAACAACACACACAGCTAAAATCAGATTAAAAGAAAACAACTACAGAAATTTTCAAATATTCATTATTGATTTTATTCCTTTTCCTGTTTCCTTACTACATGATATTGAACCTGAAAAGACTTAACAAACCGCTTACGTTGTTTTAAGTCAAAATAACAATGGAATGAAAATAGGCTTCTCTGAGCAGGCCCCGGGGCCCATCTTCCACAGGCTGCACATCCTAGGATGGCCTGAAAGTGTGCTTAAAAAGGCGAGGAACTGTTGCTCGGGGCCCGGGCCATACACTAATTGCATTTTCCCGTCTTCTCTGACACCATCGTGGATTAAGAAGAGTCTGAAAATAACAACCAAAAAAAAAACCAAACAAACAAACCCCAAAAAGGCAGCAAATGCTTACAAGTAACGAAAACATGGCTGAGTTATAACATCTGGACTTTATCACCACAACCCTGATGTCAGGGCACAGCCCAGATGTTAACTAGAGTAACCATCTAGAGTTTGGGTGAATGTGGTCTTCCCTTTAATTTACAAAATCCTTCTTGCAAAAATCCTTGAAAACATTACAACTCAGGGATATAAGTAGTCTACCAAATATTTAGGAAACCAACTTTGGTATTACACAAATACACCAGCTTTCTATGTGTTTTTATCTTCTCGGAATGCTGTGGCCACCTACCTGGAATCCCACTTCCTCTCTCCACCCCCTAGGAAAAGAATAAAGAAAAGAAATAACAAGTACTTGGAAAGAATGGCAAGAAGGGAAATTGTGAATGCACAAATGAGAAATGACCAGTCCTGGGCCTTAAAAGACATGCAGACAGAAGTCAGGACACGCTTCCTCCCCATTCAAGGGCAGGTTGCCTATGGCAGCCTGCTGGGATGAGCGTCAGGATGTCTGTGTTTTATGTATTCTCTCCACATCTTCTAGGCAGTTGAAGAACAAGAGAAGACATTAGAGAACAGATGGAAAAGAAAACAATAAACTGTATCTTAAATTTCTTTCCACTTTTGATTACTATATTGAAGTAATGCATAACTGATGCCTTATATACTTTTCACAGTCATATAATTAATGAAGCTATGCTACATGGGCTTGTCTTTGGGATGATACTGACATAAAATGGAATAAAACTACATTCCCTATCTCCTAACCCACCCACACTCCCAACTGCCAAATACCATTGGAAAAAGCGACTGGATAAAGACCAAACTATGGTTAAAAGCATGAGTTACTCATAGATGAAAGATCTCCTGAGGAGGGAATGACAACCTGCTCCAGTATTCTTGGGTTTCTCTGATGGCTCAGACATTAAAGAATCTGCCTACAGTGCAGGAAACCTGTGTTCAATCCCTGAGTCAGGAAGGTCCCCTGTAAGAAGGGAATGGCCGCCCACTTCAGTATTGTTGCCTGGGAAATCACATGGACAGAGGAGTCGGGCGGGTTGGGAGGCTACAATCCTACCATCCATGGGGTCACAAAGAGTCAGACACGACTGACAACTAACACTTTCACTTTCTTTCACCCCTTTGTGATTTCACATACGGGGGTTATGACATGACTAAAAGCCTCTTTGCTTTAACAAAATACTTAGAGTTCACTGAACAAATACCTAGAAGGCAGAATAGTGCTGGTTAAGGCAAAGATCCTAGAGACAGATTATCTGGTTTCAAATCCTGACTCTCTCACTTACTATATGATCTTCAAAGATTTAACAACCTGCTGGGATGAGTTTAGAATCTCGTTGAGTGACAATCTATTATAAAATTGGGAAAGTAATATCTATCCTATTGTATTTTTGTGAAAATCAGTGATAAATGTCTGAAAATCCTACAGGAGTAGGATTCCCTTCTATGGCAAGGGGATATGCCATTCCCTTCAACGGGGAACCTTCCTGACCTGGCATATAAAAGCTCAACAGATTACATTATTAATTATACTAAAGGCAGAGATGAGTTCTGTCTATTTTTGTATCCCAGTATACAGTAACTTGATAACTGTTCAGCAATAGTTTTTAAATACATGAATGAATGAAAGAGGAAAGAGGAAATGAATAAATTCAGGGGTTGAAACCACAGCCTCTACTGAAACCAAGTGAGTTTACCCTCGGTTTCCAGGCCCTTGTTTTTATTTTTTTGTGGGGATGCTTGTCCTGTGCATTGCAGGGTACTTTGCAGCGTCCCTGGCCTCTACCTGCTAGATGTTTTCACTGCCTCTGCACCCTCTGCCAGGGTTCACATGTTCCCTCTTATTCCTGCATCTTGCCTACATTTGCCTGACTTAACCAACCCAGTTCCATCCCCACTGTCTGTCACGATCACTTTCCTCAGGACTTCAGGGACACCTTCTTTGTTAACGGCCATAGAGCTGGGCCTCACCTCTCTTCAAGTAGGAAGTTATTCATACTTGTTAAATAAAAGAATATTGCCCTTTTTTTATTGTTTAATGTTTATTGTGCCCGTCTTGGGAGTAGGGCTCGTATTCTATACCTTTTCACCACAACACAGCATCGTGATGAACAACTACTTAGCACACAGCAGATCTGGATTGAAGGACATTTAGCAATAATGCAATTGAACCCCATCTCTGAAGATGAAGAACATGAGGATGGCATAGGTTAATGACCTGCTCAAGTCTCACAGAGCAGGTACAGTCCCAGACTGGGGAATACAAATCAGACTCTTAACTAATCATGCTTGGCTGAACAGATGGAAAAAAAAATTCCTAAAGGAGGTTTGTAGTAATCACATGTATTTATTACTATGTAACTCAAGCTCTCAAAATTCCTAAGAACTCAAACAAGGTCTCGCTTAGATTAATTTATCCCAAGAATAATTGCTTTTCTTGCCACAGATTTCTAAAATAATTTAACTAGTCAAGGAACAAGGGCAGGCTCCTTGGAGATGGCCACAGGTGACTTGGAATAAATACCAGTTACATACTGATTAACGTGTAGAATGAAGGATACTTTTAAAACACATTTTGGAGGCTCGGAACCTATTACATGCATTCTCTACACTGTCTAGTATGTATTGGAAGATAGGATCGGGGACCAACTTCTCCCTTGAACTTCTTTCTGAAGCATGGCAATCAAGATGGTTGACCACAGTGGTCATATCTTGTGTTGCAAGACCAAGTTGTCTGACAAGGATTTTCTGTCTAATCTTGATAGGCAGTTCAAAAGAATGCAAACATTTATCTTAAAAAAAAAAAAAGCCAAAAGTCTGACATGCCCATTGAGCAAGTGAATAGCACTACAGCTATTGGCAAGGACAGATGATCTCATGTGATAATCTACTTTCTATATTTTAGTCATCGTGTGAATGGATGCTCTGGTTAAAATGCAGATTCATGAATAAGGAATTGCTGGCTGAATTCAGCATTGGAAGTATTTTAGGGGAATATCCTGATTATATCAAACATGTCAACTGCCTACAGGATATGATGCCGACTTTTGTTTATGTCAGCTGTAGAAAAAAAAAATTTTTTTTTTTAAAGGAATAGAAGCTGTGGGAAAGTGGTACACCGAAGCTAGAGTGTTCCCTTAATCCTAACCAGCTGTCCTTGCTTGAATGCATGTGAATTTAACAGCAATTTCTCTCTTTCTCATAATGTGCTTGGTGAGTAGCCTGCTCTGTATGCATTTTATCAAAGCAACGACAGAGCTGTTTTCCAACTACCAAAGTGTCTAAGACAATTCAAGAAGGTCATATTCAAAAGCCAACTTAAACAAAATGTATGTAAGTACCAAAAACAGACTTCTCTAAGGCTGTTAAATGCCAAGGAGCCACAATTAAGTAACTACTGGAACACAGCAAGTTTCAATTCACTTAGCCTGTTTTTAGAGTGGTTATTATCTCAAGTTGAATCACCCAGCAAATCACAAGTGCAAGGGTGAGAGAAACACAACATTCCAGCACCTGAAGATAAATAGTCTAAGTGTCACACTCCAAACTCCTCAGATCTTTCAACTACTCCTCCTTCACATTTTTCTTTAGGGACTGACAAATTATAAATCCTTGACTACAGAGGAAACTGTAGATTTACTCTGAATCTCTTGAAGTAATAGGTCAAGAGGATACACAGAAGGAAGGAAAGAAATAACATTTTTACTTTTGGTTATGAAACTATGCTATGGAAAAATATGTAAAGAGTGAGTGATTTTGATTTTTGTTAGTTTCTAAAAATGGTTACCCACATATGCTCCCGTTTATTTATATATCTGCTTCCTGAGTTTTATTTCATTTCTTTAAGATAATAGAAACATCATGGACGTGGGGTTCAAGAGAATTGAGCTCACATCTGTATTTAAACTCCTACTAATAATGTGACTTTCGACAAGTTGCTTAACAGTCTGAGCTTGGGTTTCCTGACTTGTCAATGAGGAGAAGGCTATGCGCCTTAAATGGCTAAAGCAGCACTCAGAGAAATGGATGACCCATGTAAACTGCTGGGCTATTCCATAGGTTCTCAATGAAAATTGGTCTCGCTCTCTTCTGATACTGCATTTCTGTGATTTCTCATATGGGCAGGAGACTGTCTAGAGCTAGCCTTTAGAACAGTTTCATTTTGCAACTACAGGAACAATGACAAAATTAAAAAAATTAAAAATGATAATTACAAAATGCCCATCAGTCACCCCAGCAGTATCTGTCATAAAAATTACAGCTATAAATAAAGATCTTGGCCACCCCATTCCTAAACAATATGAGAAATTATGAATACCAAATGCCCACAGACAATCCACTGGCATGAATAATAATGAACTGTAATGACCTGAATTGAGAGAAGTTAGAAATACGTTAATATAACAAATTTTATGAAAAACATATGAATACAGAGCTAGGATTTCCTTAGGACCTCAGAGGGATATGAGCAAGTGAGGGACTCTGAAGGTCATTAGAGTGATTATATATCTGCCTCGGACTGTGGGGGTACAGGGAGTCAGTGCTTTTTATTATAATTATTTTATAAACTTAGATACTACAATCTTCAAAAATTTCACAACTTCTTCAAACCCATCATATTTCCTCCGTTTTTTCCTCCCACCTGCCCTGCTTGAATTGGCATGTAAACTTGTTTCTTCTGAGTAAGCCATGGGAATGTTGACTTATTTGAACTGGTGTGTGTGTGTGTGTTTGTGTGTGTGTGTGTGTATGCTGCCTGAAAAAAAAGTGTACTGGTATGCTATGCGGGTGCATACCAGTGCTATATACAAGCACCAGAGATGTTTTTTCTGTTTAAGTAGATTCCTATCTAATTGGGTGGAGAATACTAACATATGAAATAGCAACAAAGAGATGAAATAAATAAAAAGAAGCATATAATTAATTAATTACAACACTGAATCATTAAGTATTCAGTTTAGTTCAGTTCGGTTCAGTCACTCAGTCGTGTTCGACTCTTTGCGACCCCATGAACCGCAGCACGCCGGGCCTCCCTGTCCATCACCAACTGCCAGAGTCTACCCAAACCCATGTCCATTGAGTCAGTGATGCCATCCAACCATCTCATCCTCTGTTGTCCCCTTCTCCTCCTGCCCTCAATCTTTCCCAGCATCAGGGTCTTTTCCAATGAGTCAACTCTTTGCATCAGGTGGCCAAAGTATTGGAGTTTCAGCTTCAACATCAGTCCTTCCAATGAACACTCAGGACTGATCTCCTTTAGGATGGACTGGTTGTATCTCCTTGCAGTCCACAGAACTCTCAAGAGTCTTCTCCAAGACCACAGTTTCAAAAGCATCAATTCTTCGGTGCTCAGCTTTCTTTATAGTCCAACTCTCAAGTCCATACATGACCACTGGAAAAACCATAGCCTTGACTAGACGGACCTTTGTTGGCAAAGTAATGTCTCTGCTTTTTAATATGCTATCTAGGTTGGTCATAACTTTCCTTCCAAGGAGTAAGCGTTTTAATTTCATGGCTGCAGTCAACATCTGCAGTGATTTTGGAGCCCAGAAAAATAAAGTCAGCCACTGTTTCCATTGTTTCCTCATCTATTTGCCATGAAGTGATGGGACCGGATGCCATCATCTTAGTTTTGTGAATGTTGAGCTTTAAGCCAACTTTTTAGTTTCCTCTTTCACTTTCATCAAGAGGCTCTTTGTGTTACAAGAGTGCAAATAACATGGACATCAATAAAGGCTGATATTGTTCTAAATGTTATAAAAGCAAGAGAATTGAAAGGTGGAGATGACTTGTACTAGGGGACCCTGCTCTGTTGGAGGAGAAATGAGCATGGTGCTTTAGTGGAACATAGGGAGCTAGGGATGACTAAAGAGAGTTCATCTAGGTAACAGAAGACCTTCACACATGCATTGAGGGGTTTTGGTTATACATGCCTAAGAAATGCACAACACAAGGTTTTTGGGCAAAAACAGTGACAAAGTTAAGACGGCAGTGGCATGCAAGATGGATTGAAGTGGCAGATGCTGGAGTTACAAGGACAGGCTTAGAAGACCTGTTAGACTTTATCTACTGAAAAATAATGGCAGTCTGTGTCCCGGTGGTGGATGTGGAACGGGAAAGGAAGGGGCAGACGCTGAGATACACAGAAAGTGAATTTGACAGTATTTTGTCACCGAGGTGGTATGAGGGATAAAGGGTGAGGGAAGCAAGCTATAGAAGTTTATGAGGTTAACCTTGCAATTGTTGAGTTTAATCTGATGTTGCAAGACCACCAACATTTGATGAACATGTCCAGTAGACAGTTTGAGATACAGGATTAGAGTTTAAAGGTGAGGATAGGATAGACAAAGCTGGCTAGCTAGCTAGATGAATAGATAAATGTGTAAATAGACAGACATGTACATAGATAAAATAGATAAAGGAGAAAGGCTTAACTAATGCTGATTGGTACAGGTGGAACTATCCTATCGTGTATATATATATAATAGTTTGAGCTTTAGGAATTATCACATAAAAGTAAGGATATAATCCAAAAATAATTTATGAAAAACAATATACATGATGTACAAGAGAGAGGGTACTGATTCAAATAGCTCCTAAGTGTTTGGTTGATACAGAAAGAATGTGAGATGTTCAGTCTCAGCTTCCTGATACCTATTTTTTCCTTTTAGTTGGCTCTATACTAAATGTACTTGTATATTTTGATATACAATGTTCATACATGCATTTCTGCTTTTGCCAATATGTATATGTACATTTGGTTTTGGCTTCCAAGAAGAATGTAGATTTTAGAAGGAGAGACATAAACAAACCCACAACATACTGGGATGAAAGGATTGCAATTGGTTGATGGGAGAATGTGATTTTAATAGAATGAGCCAGAATGGCCTCTCAGTTGATGTACCATTTATTGGAGACCTGGATGAAGTGAAGGAGAGAGCCATGTGACTATCGGGAAGAGTTTTCCTAGAGGAGGGAACAGCAATTGCCAAGGAAGAGCAGAGGCCAGAGTGCATGGAAAGGAATGAGCTGGGGGAAGAATATAAGAAGGTGACTTAGGAGAGGTAGGCAGGCTTCAGGTCAGGTGAAGACTTCTTGGCCACAGAACAGATTTTATTCTAAGTGTGAGGAAAAGCTACTAAGGGTTTTGAGTTGAGGAGTTACAAAACGTGATTTACATTTAAAAATATCCCTCAGGTTGCATGCTTGGAATATGCTACTGGAGAGAGGCAGAGGCAGAAGTGAGTGAGTGTGGGCTGAGCTGCTCCGTTGTGTCTGACTCTCTGTGACTCCATGGACCGTAGCCCACCAGGCTCCTCTGTCCATAGGGAGGCCAGTTAGGAGGCAATAGTGTGAACGCAGGTTGGAGTGACGGTGGCTTGGCCCAGGGCGGCCGTTCTGAAGATGGCAGTCAGAACGTCCAGGCGTTTTGCTGGGAGAGCTGACAAGACTGGTGGATGGAAGGAGTGCGAGGTATGAAGGAAGAGAGAAATTAATGATGAACTGAGATGAAAAGATAAGTTTTACGGAAAAGTGAAGAACTTGCCAATTTTGGACATGTTATGTGATTTTTGGCCAGTTATTTACCTGTCTGGACATATTTCCTCATTTGTAAAATAAAAATATAACAGGGCTAATAAATCTACTTCAGAATCTACTTTATGTGTGTGTGCATAGTTGCTCAGTCGTGTCTGACTCTTTGCAACCCTGTGGACTGTAGCTACCAGGCTCTTCTCTCCATGGATTCTCTAGGCAAGAATACTGGGGAGGGTAGCCATTCCCTTCTCCAGGGGATCTTCCTGACCCAGAGACTGAGCCCAAGTCTTCACTGGCAGGCAGATTCTTTACCATCTGAGTCACCAGGGAAGCCCACTTCATAGTGTTACATAAGTATTAAACAATACTACAAGAGAGGCTCTGAGCAGAGCAACACACTGCATGTCAGGGGTCCAGCTAAAAGTAAATGTCAGGGAGTTGAGGAAACTTATCATCTTTCTGAGTTTAAAGAAAAAAAAAGTTTAAAAACTTTAGCTACAATTTCTTTCGCTGAGTCCTTTTTTGGGGTATGGGCACTACAGTTGGTGTGGGAAACAGCGTTCGTTCTAAATGTCAATTAACATAATGAGTGCTAAAAATAATCATTTTTATGGTGACTGTCATTGAATAAGTAAATTTAGTATAAAAATGATGGATATTAGAGACATTCTAACTGAAATAGGAGACTTAAAAGAAGAGACAAGGTTTATATTTTGAAGAGAAGAACAGAAAGAACTGAACAGAATTGCTTGAGGGGAACATATTCCATGAGAAATTATAAAAGGCATTAAAATTAGGAGGAAAATCAATAATTATGTGATTATAAGAAAATCAGCATATGTTTTACAGGGCATGGCTTGTTTCCATCCAGACTTCATGTTCTCAAAGAATGACTTGTGATCAACAGTAAAGTGAAAAGAGATCATTTAACTAAGGAAGCCGTAAATTCACCAATATTGCCAGGCAACTCTGAGGAGCCCACTTCCACAATCACATCTGAGGTCTTCACAATATCACACAGTGCACTGCTTCCAACTTATATCCAATCAATACAGAAAGAAGAAAGACTGCTAGGCGGATGGGAAAACACATATGCAGAGGCCACCGTGCCCTTACTCAGCAGTCTCAATTTTCAAACTGAATAACCATCTTTAGTTATATATCTCTGAGAAAAAGTTGAGGTAAAGACATTGATTTTTAACAGGCATATTATTCTAAAGCATGATGCTTTGCTTACAAAAGACATCTTTAAATAAAGTATTGCTATTTTACTCATTTAACAGAGAAGAATAAAAAAAATAAAATCTACACTTATTTTTGAAAAATTAATGCTTCTGCCATTTGAGGATAATTATCCACCATTTGAGGAAAGACTTGCTTTTCAGTGACATTTGTCCCTGGGACTTCCCTGGCAGTCCAGTGGTTAGGACTCTGTGCTTCCAATACAAGAGGCTCAGGTTTGATCCCTCGTCAGGGAAGTAAGATTCTACATGCTGCATGGAATGGCAAAAAAAAAAAAAGTTTGTCCCTTATGCCTGGTTTTCACACTTATTCCAGGGACCCCTTGGTTCTCAAGGAAGCCTTCAGGGGAATCTTTTTTTAACTTTGGTGAAGAGGAGCTATTTCTTCAGAAAAGGCAATGGCACCCCACTCCAGTACTCTTGCCTGGAAAATCCCATAGATGGAGGAGCCTGGTGGGCTTCAGTCCATGGGGTCGCTAAGAGTCAGACACGACTGAGTGACTTCACTTTCACTTTTCACTTTCATGCATTGGAGAAGGAAATGGCAGCCCACTCCAGTGTTCTTGCCTGGAGAATCCCAGGGGCGGGGAAGCCTGGTGGGCTGCTGTCTATGAGGTCGCACAGAGTCGGACACGACTGAAGTGACTTAGCAGCAGCAGCAGCAGGTATTTCTTAATACAGGTTATTGTGAGAATATTATTTCTGAGTCACAGTTTCTGCTTCCTCTAATTCTGGGATAGATTTTCCCTCCATTTTCTATCCTCATTACCTACCTAAGTTGCACAAGTGCAACAGCTCAGTCGCTTAGTTACATCCAACTCTTTGTGACCCCCATGGACTGTAGCCCACGAGGCTCCACCTTCCATGGAATTTTCCAGGCAAGAATACTGGACTGGGGTGCCATTTCCTACTCCAGGGGATCTTCCTGACCCAGGCATTGAACCCATGTCTCCTGCACTGGTAGGCAGATTCTTTACCACTGAGCCACCTGGGAAGCCCTTAAGCTAGATTTGTACCCAAATATAGACCCAGAATAGGCATAAATGAACTTGACATTTATTGTCACCTTTAAGCAGATATTTAATTACATTTTAATTAAAAAATTAAAATGAAAAATATTATTATTTATAAGCTTCATTCCAACCCTATTTATCTAATTTTTGCTTAATTCTATTAATAATTTAAAAAACCCTTCATGATATACTTATATATGATATATACATATAAAAATGTACATATGTATATGACTATATATATAAGAACACATACATTTATATGTACTCATACATACATATTGATATATATAAATTTGACTTTGTTAATATCTTATACTATTTATATTTTTGTGTTTTTTTTAAAGTAAATATTCTACGAGTTTTACAGCACTTGAAAAATTCTCTTCTATTGAGATATTGGGTATTCTTCTATATCATTGGTGGGTGAACAATACATGAACACCCACCACAGTCTGAACAGTTTGGCCATATAAGATGTGCATAACTTACTAAGAAATCCCATCCTTACAAGAATTACCCTGTCACAGAGAAACTTCTACACATATGTACAGAGAGGTATAAACAATAGTATTCATTCCTAATAGCAGATGCTTGAAAAAGTGCATAACTGAAAACAAACTAAATGCCTTTCAACAGAAGGATGACTAAGTAAAATACAGCATATTCATAAAATAAATAATAAGAACAAATGATCTTTTAAGTTTCAACATGAATAAAATAATTCTCAAGGAAAACCTATACAGAATATTTTTTGACATAAATCTCAGCAGTATTTTTTTGGAACTGCCTCTAAAAGCAAAAATAAATGGGACCTAATTAAACTCAAAAGCTTTTGCATAGCAAAGGAAACCATCGACAAAACAAAAAACAACATACTGAATGGGAGAAAATATTTGCAAATAATATGAGTGATAAAGGATTAATAGTCAACATAAATAAACAGTTCATACAATTCAACATCAAAACAAAAACCAAAACCAAGCAATATGATTAAAAAATAGGTAGAATACCTGAATAGACACTGTGCCAAAGAGGAAATGTAGAGAGCCAACAGGCACATGAAAAGATGCTCAACACTGCTAATCATCAGGGAAATGCAAACCGAAATCACAATGAGATATCACTTCACACCTTCAGAACAGCTATCATCAAAAGAACATAAATAACGAATGTTGGTGAGGATGTAGAGAAAAGGAAGCTCTTACATACAGAGTTGGTGGGAATGTAAACTGGTACAGCCACTGTGGAAAAGAATATGGAGGTTTCTCAAAACGCTGAAAACAGAAATACCATATGACTTAATTCCAGTCCTGGGTATGTATCAAAAAAGAACAAAAACAGTAATTCAAAAAGATACAGGCATCCCAGTGTTTACAGCAGCATTATCTATAATTGTCAAGATGAGGAAGCAACCTCAGTGTCCATCAACAGATAAATGGATAAAGAAGCTATTCAGCCATAAGAAAGAATGAAATGTTGCCATTTGCAAACAACATGGATGATCCTGGAAGGTATTATGCTAAGTGAAATAAGTCAGAGAAAGACAAACACTATGATATCACTTATATATGGAATAAAAAAATGCACAACAAACTAGTGAAAATAACAACAACAACAACAAAACAGACTAAAGAAAGACTAGTAGTTACCAGTGGGGAGTCGAAATAAAGGGATAGGGTAGCACGATGTACAAACTATTAAGTATAAAATAAGCTTCAAGGATATATCGTATAACACAGAGAATACAGTCACAATTTTATAATAACTATAAACTAAGTACAACCTTTAAAAATTGTGACTCACTATATTGTGTGCTCAGTTGCTCAGTCAAGTCTGACCCTTTGCAGCTCCATGGACTATGGCCCGCCAGGCTCCTCCATGGAACTTTCCAGGCAAGAATACTGGAGTGGGGTGTCATTCCCTACTCCAGGGGATCTTCCCCACCCAGGAATCGAACTCACATCTCTTGAGTCTCCTGCAGTGGCAGAAGGATTCCTTACCATGTGCCACCTGAGAAGCCCATATAATATTGAACAAAAACTAAACATCAATAAAAAGCTTAATTTATAAAAATATACTCAAAAATATAATTCTGAGCAAGATGACTTACAGAATGATATCTGCAGTATGGTCCCACTTAAAAATTTTAAACGTACAAAACAATAATTAGCACTGTTCTGGGTTACTTACATATATAATAAGAGTGCAAAACCATTATGGGAAGGATTGAATCCCAAGTTCAGGACTAGAATGTCAGGGGGAGTTGGGGAGGAAATGGGAGGGAATGGGATTCAGGAGGGGCACATAGTAATTTTAAATTAAAAATTTTGAGACAGTAATTTTAATATTTTATTACTTAAGTTAGTGGTTGATACATGGGGTTTTTTTGTGTGTATGTCAAACACTTAATAATGATAATCTTGCCATTAGTTAATTGGTAACATATCTAAAGATGTTTTTGGACAAAATATTTTTGGAAGGCAAAGGTACTGATTTCAAATGTTACCTGAACTGTATTGAATCAAAAAAACAGCGAGTATGTTATGAAAACAGCAACTTAAGCCACATGAGACACTGTGATCAAATGTCCCAGGGTAAGACTGCATGGACCATTAGCTAAAGCAACATCACCTTCATTTTACAAAAGCAATTAGTACATGCTTCAGTCTTCAAAGTGAGCAAGGATTACCTACTCTTAAAAAGTTATTAAAAGCACTTGGCTTTTGACCCTTAGAGCTCACTGGGTCCAAAGAATGGCTCAGCTTTTTTCCATTGTAATAAAAATTACAAAATGCCATTTTCCTAGACTCTGTTTAAAAACAGAGATGTTACGTAAGTTATTGTGATTCATAAGCATGCACTTTTATGTAAGTGCATGTAAGAAGAGTGGATAGCTCATGTCATGGTGTTTCATTAATCAGTTAAAATACTTTAAGTCCAGGTAGGGACAAGAATACGGAACAAGGACAGGAGAGTAAGCACACACCGGACAGATTATGAATTCTGACCTAATTCCACTTGTAGCTCATTTTCAGTGCAAACTGGATAAAGAAAAAGCAGACAGTCACAAAATCGGCTGGAGTCAGGGTCCGTGTGGGTTGATAGGGGGGTTAATGAGGATGAAAGGCCATGAAGGTTCACTCCGGGAATACTTCATGGGCAAAGTGGGAGTCATGCTCAGGGTCACAGAAATAAAAACATTTTCTGCGAACTGAGCTCACAAGAATGGGAACCTGGAATGCGTGTGGCGGTGGCTGAGAAGATGGGTGCGCTGTTGTGACCCATTCATTCTGGTGTGATCAGTGAGCAGGGGTTTACCCTCACCTCCCTGTTAAAGCCCTTTCCAGATGCCGTCTTTTTATTTTCCTTTCTTTCTTTAAAAAATATTAAATGTTTATTTTTTCCCATTTCCCAGCTTATTAACACTTGGCTAATCCTTGGGGTTTGTGCAGTGTGGCTGGTCACAAACTGCTGTTATTGGCTTAAATAGGGCAAAGGGGCATTTACAACAGATTTTCAGCCTGCACTTTGAAATCACTTTTCTGAGGTTTAACCTCCATGTTTATCTTCAGTTGTGCAAAGATTATGCTGTGCCAAAGAGCTCTGTCTGGCTGGAAACACAGCCTGGGTTCTAAGTCATCAATTTATACAAAGGATCACTGAAAGACTGAAAGAAATCTTTCTCTTCTTTTCTTACCCTAGCCAAAAAAAAAAAAAAGGAAAGAAGAAAGAAAGAAGCTTAATATTATGCACAAGATGCTGTACACAAATTGGGATTCATTACTGAATGTACATTTCACAAATGCACAGTGTAATCCTACGTGTAACATTCCCAGTGCTGTTCTCATCCTATTGCTATAGAGGCCACCTGCATGCAAAGAACACAAATAAGGCAGACTCCTTGGGTTGTCTTGTCACACCTCTACATTTTTCATCCTGGTGCTCCCAGCTGCACACAGGTTTTGCTGGCATTTGGTTGAATGTGGTCTGTAGCCCTAGCATAAAAGAAAGGGCCTCAGTTTTTCCCTGGGACAAGTATTCCACTCTGGTGTGTGCTCAGTCGTTCAGTCGTGTCTGACTCTTTGTGACCCCATGGACTGTAGCCCACCAGGCTCCTCTGTCCATGGGATCCCCAGGCAAGAATACTGGTTCGGGTTGCCACTTCCTTCTCCAGAGGATCTTCCTGACCCAGGAATCGAACCCAAGTCTCTTGGGTCTCCTGCGTTGGCAGGCAGATTCTTGACCACTGTGCCACCTGGGAATGAGTGCCGGCTCTTAAGTAAGCCCTCTGCAGAGTTCCTATCAATCAATAACACTTAGAGTAAGGACATCTGCCCAGGTGAACCAAGATGTGAGGAGGCCTGGTACCACGCGCATCCCCACGTTGCTGTGGCTTTGGTCCTATCACTCCCTTCCCGCCCCACTGGCTTATCATCTCATTTGTTCACCCAGAGCCACACATGAGTCAGTGTGCATGTGCTCATTTCATTTGGCTGGAATTCACTAAATGAAATTCTAGCTTCTTGTAATAGCACAAAGGAGAGATGTTCCTATTGCAGTCTGAAAGTACATGCTCAAACTTGTTTTCATCGGTGAAAAATTATAGTCCAAAGACTGACTCATCTGAGGTGAAAAACAATATGTGTGATGGCATCCTTTACAACCTGAGATGGGCTTCATTTTCAAAAGTTTTATTTTAAATATAGCATATCGTAAAGGTATATGAGGAATGTCCTTACTCATCCAGTTTAGCTCTCTTTTTTTTTTTTGCCAGATGTTTATGTTGGTGAGAAACCAATAACACTGTCTAGACCTCTAGGATATAGTAATCAAGCATGAATGGAAAACATTCAGAGGTCACACTTCAATCTGGACCTACAACATCCTGCTATTCAAAACCAGATTAGAGATGATGGCTCATGATAAACGGAACCACACCGAATGCTGAGTCAGTGATTTGAAAGTTGTCTGCAAAAAACTAAATATGTCACCAAAATTCTACAAGATAAAACAAAGTCTAGACATCATTAAAGGAGCTGAATCTCTGCCCCTACTCCAGGCTGTCAACAACCAGATGCTACGTTGTGACTTTTACAGCATCATCCTGTAAATCAGAGAGCCTTAGTCTGTTTTTGAAGAGAGGTTCCCTGAAGTCTTGGCTTCCTGAGGGATGTACGTGTGTGTGCTGAGTGTGCGTGTATGTATGTACACAACTGCCTAGATGTGTTCATACTAATAATAAATCTCTTAAAGAGACACAGAGAGAAAAGTGATTTGTGGTGTCAGGATACTTAGAGATGACCAAGCAAGATTTCAGCCGGCAAAATATGCTGTGTTTTTTGCTATGTCCTGGTGATTTCTGTTGTTGAGAGGTTGTTAATTAGTTTTTCATTAATAGTGTTTCAGTTCTTGACTGAAATAATTTACTGATTGGAGATTCTTGCAGTACAGGATCAAAACTGACACTGAATTCAACACAAAGATATTTTTACTAATCAAATAAAGAGGAGACTGGATATCTTGGCAAATCATAAAAACAGCCTCTGTTCTCTCCACCTCTTGGTTGCTACTCTCAAGCCCTTACTGAACTTTCGACTGGGAATACATTTGTGTTATACTGAATGCAAGATGTGGGTCAATGACTGTCTCAAAAAAGGGCAAACCTTACTGCTTCCAGCCTATACTGGGGCAAAATTGTCCTGGGATACTTTACGTTCTTATTTTTATTCTTTGGAGGAAGCAAACAGATGAATCCATTCAGTTACTAGTGTGAGGGTTTTTTTCCAGTGTTGAGGAACACCCGTATAACTTATCTGGCTGAACATATCAATGCTATTGTGAAAAAAAATTTTCAATGTGAAACCCCTGTATTTATCATCCTCTGAGCACACATGCACGCGTGTGAATGCACGTACGCGCGCACACACACACATATCACTGCTGTCACATCCCCATAGTGACATAGAGGCTCTTCTCTGCAATGATTCAAATGTTTTCATTTCCATGTGCAATAATGGAAAAGTGATCATTTATGAGTTGAAAAGCTAGTTATCTCAAAGCAATTTTCACTTATAAATCATGTTTATTGGGATACAAATGAGCATGACTCTACCAAAGTACAGAAAAACCAGTAATGAAATAGTCTGGACATCCTTTTGTTATAAGGTACTTGGGTCAGTAGTCAGTTCCTACTGTAGATAGACAGGAGAGAGAAAGAGGGAGGAAGGGGAGGAAGAAGAAAGGGAAAGAGGGAGGGAAAGAAGAAATGAGGGAAGAGAAAAGGAGGGAAGCAAGGGGGAAGGACAGATACTGATTGGCTCAGCAAGTGCCTTATGGGATCCGTCAAACCATGCCCTAGAGGCTAGTTTTCTCTGTAGGTTACTTTTTTTTCCTGCCAACCAGAATCTATGGAAGTCTAGGGACAGTTTTTACTTTACGCTGTATATTTTCTAGCAGCTAGCATTACAGTCTGGAGAAGGCAATGGTACCCCACTCCAGTACTCTTGCCTGGAAAATCCCATGGATGGAGGAGCCTAGTAGGCTTCAGTCCATGGGGTCACCAAGAGTTGGACACGACTGAGCGACTTCACTTTCACTTTTGACTTTCATGCATTGGAGAAGGAAATGGTAACTCACTCCAGTGTTCTTGCCTGGAGAATCCCAGGGATGGGGGAGCCTGGTGGGCTGCCGTCTATGGGGTCGCACAGAGTCAGACATGACTGAAGTGACTTAGCAGCAGTAGCAGCAGCATTACAGTCAGTGCACAACCAATATTAGCTAATTAGTAGCTAGTACAAGGTTATGCCCATGCAATGCAAAAACTCTCTGCTTCAGTGGATGCTCTGTCTGCCTTCTTGGTTGTACAGCATCCGAGCCACATCTCACATTTTCTCCAAGACCCCTTATTTGAAAACAAAATGTTCAGCTTTAAAAACTTTCTTGCTTTCTTTCATCCTTTGGCTTCTCTACCTGGAAATACTAAGATGCCACAATTAGCTGGATTCTTTGGAATATATTAGAGAAGTCACTTCTAAGAGAAAATGAGGCCATGATAGGTGAACTTACTTTCAGTACTCAAAATATGCTCTAATTAAAATGTGGAGGCTGTTAAAAGCAGTATTAATTCAAAGTCATACCTTCTTTGGTAATTTTCTCACTGATTTAAACTCTGCATTTGATAGATAACTAATGTTCAAATTATTTTTTCTCTAATTTTAAAATTACTGAAAGCAATCTAGAATGTCACTGATCTGAAATGAACTAGAATTTTTTGAGCTCATTATATATATATGAGAATACAGAATTGCTTCACTATAATTATGTGTGTGTGTGTGTGTGTGTGAGTTGTTCAATTGTATATGACTCTTTGTGATCCTATGAACTGTAGCCCACCAGGCTCTTCTGTCCATGGAATTCTCCAGGAAAGAATACTGGAGCAGGTACCCATTCCCTTCTCCAGGGGATCTTCCCGATTCAGGGATCAAACCTGGGTCTCCGGTACTGCAGGTGGATTCTTTACTGTTTGAGCCAATAGGGAAGCCCCCATGATTACATACTTGACCCTCAAATTCTATTACCTCAAGTATTTTTCTGTTCAGAGTGTGATACAACCTTGGTGACTGGTAAACATTTAAGAATATAATAATTATGCTGTATTTTTGAGGTGTAATAATTATGTCATATTTTAATATAACTCATCCATCATTATCTTTCTTTTCTTTTAAAAATCCAAAATAGGAATATCTCTTTTAAAGTTATTATGGGAAGAAAAAATGTCCTTACTTCCAGTTTGGTTCCATGAGAAATTCTGTGAAATAACAAAAGATTTTGAAAAATCAATTTTAAGTCTATAGCCCATGTATGTTGAGATCTGAGATCAATCTCATCAATAAACTAAAATATTTAAAACACAATCTCCAAGTTTAGTTCATTCTGAATTCTGAATCAGTCAAAAGCACCCTGTTTTAGATAGTGACATATTTTCAACTTTAGTACATTTCAACTTTGTAAAAAAGTCAGTATCTCATCTTAAAGAAATGGTTAAAGCTATGATCTCATAGCACTTTGGAGGTATCGAGTCTTTGTTCCATGAAGAGAATGGCTAGTTCATCAGGGAAGATGCACTAATTTGTCCGATCCTCTGCAGAGAGGGTCTCCCCTTGCTCCATCGGGTTGTCCACTGATGGCCTGATTTACTGATTTACATTTATAGGTTACTCTGCTCATGAGAGGAGTTGGGCTCGCTGGGATGCACGGATCAGTTTAAACTGATGTTTCTCAACCTTTATGCTCATGTTCCATCCCTCCCACCTGTGCATGATTTCTCTATCTTCAGCATTTTGGAGGATGCAGTTTACACTATGGAAACAATAAACGGATCGTGTGTATCTTTAAAAACTACATGTGCTCTTTCCAATACTGCCCCTTCCAAGTGTGTCTTTTCTCATCCCCTTGAGAGTCATTGGTTTAAAGATCAAATCAGTGATGAGTTTTAGACCTCTCTCAATGTCAAGAGTGGAGAAGGCAATGGCACCCCACTCCAGTACTCTTGCCTGGAAAATCCCATGGATGGAGGAGCCTGGAAGGCTGCAGTCCATGGGGTTGCTGAGGGTCGGATATCACTGAGCGACTTCACTTTCACTTTTCACTTTCATGCATTGGAGAAGGAAATGGCAACCCACTCCCGTGTTCTTGCCTGGAGCATCCCAGGGATGCGGGAGCCTGGTGGGCTGCCATCTATGGGGTCGCACAGAATCGGACACGACTGAAGTGACTTAGCAGCAATGTCAAGAGACATTGCACAGTTCTTCCTTAAGAAAATGGGGTTCATGTTGCCCATGCCAGGTCCCTCTTAAATTCAAAGGTAGAATTCAGATGTGATGTTCATGGCTGGTGGTTAAGGACTGTGTCTGTCTTGTTAGTTATCTGGTGCTTAGCACAACATTTTGCATATGATAGATTCTCAATACATATTTGTGATATTAATTAATGATGATGGCATATTTGGATGTTTCTGATTTTTGTCTATGGACATTCATTAATGGATTTTTAAGGTACTGCCAAAAATACCCTAGCTTAAATGGGAATAAAAATAGTACTACATACCTCTGAGGATCATTTTTAAGATTAAAGCACTTGGTAAACACTCAAATAACAACTTAGTTATTGTTATTATATTATTTGTCATAAAGAATCCATCCAATGATAATAACCACCTCAGGCTGGGTGCCATATTTAGTTCATATTACAAAAAAAATTAGTTCATACTAGCTGCTTTGTCTTTGACGATTGCCTGAGGAATGTAACAGTAGTCCTGTAGTTGCTAGTTTGATTATTAAAGGGATGAGTAACTTTGTTTTTTTCCATGGTTAGGTCTTCATCAATAATTCCAGGAAAATGATTCAAAAATATCAGTGGCTGTTCACAAGCAATGTGGGACGAGCACAGAAGGATCAATATGAACACATCATCATTACAAGTAAATAGCCCCAACACATGCCTTGTGAACAGCATATCTTCTTTCTTCAAGAATGGCCTATTATTATTAAGTGACAGGAACAAGAAATTGAAAAACACATAAAAGGCAAGCTTGACTTCAATCTACTCCTTAATCATTCCTCTAGAATAGAGCTCCTCCAGTGGAATGTTCTTTTAAATCCAGTTTTGGTTTCCTGATACAGATTCTGATGCTTAGGCAGACCTATCACTAATATGAAACAGTCACTCAGTTGTGTCCGACTCTTTGCAACTCCATGGACTACAGCCCACCAGGCTCCTCTGCCCATGGAATTCTCCAGGCAAGAATACTGGAGTGGGTAGCCATTCCCTTCTCCAGGAAATCTTTCCAACCCAGGGATCAAATCAAGGTTTCCTGAACTGCAGGCAGACTCTTTACAGATTGAGCCATCAGGGAAGCCGCTAGGGAAGTCACAAATATAACCCTTCTATTAAGCCCCTGACTTTGAACACATCTCATGATTGTAATTATAATGACCTTTGGCAAACTGTGCTGACTGTTCATACATACTATTTTATGCCATTCTTTTCTGGAGAGACATACTATTTTAGGTGAAGAAAGTTACAGAAGTTTCACTACAGAAAGGGAGGCGTGAGAACTATCCCTTTCAAGTGGCAGCCTTGATGTTGAGCATACTTTTTCCTACTTCAGAGCTGGCCCACGTGCTTGGATCTCGCCTGCTGGTGCTGCTGCTCTTTCCCATGTTTGGCTCCAACTATCCAGCAATTTTCAAAGCAGGTTCCAACTCGTTTGGGAAGACTCTCAGATATTGTATAATATATCTAGCCTGACAAACTCATATGCAAAGACTAGTGTGTGAAAACAGTTATTCTCTAATCAATTCTTTTTGGATTTCAACCCAGGTTCTGTAAAAGTCACCTTCGTTAGAGTCTTCTTTGTTTTGCACCACAGGTACAGAAGTACATCCCATGTTCCATTCAAATGTTACATTTTCTTTTCATTTCCTTAGGACTGATGAACTCCTTTTGCCCAAAAGACTTAGGCAAAAGTTGAGGTGTCACCCTATAGGGGTGAAGCTTCCTTGCAAGTAGAGCACAAGGAAATGGGAAGTTATACCAACCAAAAGCTGACAGAGGGTTTACTTATGCCAATGACTTTTCTGAGGACTTTGCGTAGTAACTCACATGATCCTTAAAACAATTTATGGCATAGATACTATTTTCATCCCTTTTTAAATTGGTGAGGAACAGACTTGCCCAAAGTTACCCAGGCAGTCTGATAGCACAGCCAGCTCGCTCAGTAACTGTATATTTCCTCTCATTCAAGTTGGTCTCAACATCAGAATGCTTCTTTTTTTTTTTTTAAACTGAAATAGTAATATCTAATTTAATACACGCTCATATCCACCCTTCAGAAGGTGACCGTGTCTCATGAAGCACTATTAATGGTTGTCTCTCAGGCCCTTTGAAATGTTCCATAGTGCTGCATTCTTCTAGAGAAGTCTTTGTTTACTGGAGGAGCCTGCATAGTTTGAGGCATACATCACTCCTGGTTAAAAGACATTCTATTTGCCCTTACTTGCTTTTCACAGTGAACCAATGAGTAGAAAACAGTTCACAGGAGTCAGTGTTTGTGGTTGCCTGTCATGGGAAATGGGCCAGAATTCTTGATGCCCTACCAAATTCAGAGCCAATATACTGCACCGTGTGTCAAGCATTCTTTTTTACTGGTGAAGTGGAGACTTGGTCAGCTGAAATGTAAAAATCTACTTTCCAAAAGATAGAAGATGCTGAACATCCAACAAAGTATCCCCGGGGGTGGGGAGGGGGACTCTAACCTAACATAGATATCTGAAGCATTTATTCTATGCCTATTGAATCTCACTGCTGCTGCTGCTGCTAAGTCGCTTCAGTCGTGTCCGACTCTGTGCGACCCCATAGACGGCAGCCCACCAGGCTCTGCCATCCCTGGGATTCTCCGGGCAAGAACACTGGAGTGGGTTGCCATTGCCTTCTCCATTGTGTGAAAGTGAAAAGTGAAAGTGAAGTCGCTCAGTCAAGTCCAACTTGTAGTGAACCCATGGACTGCAGCCCACCAGGCTCCTCCATCCATGGGATTTTCTAGGCAAGAGTACTGGAGTGGCTTGCCATTGCCTTCTCCGGGGATCTCACTGAGACTGGTCTAAATTTTATTAATTTCTTCATAGGCAATTCGGTTCCTCCTCTCTTTAATGTTTAGCCATGGAACTAGTGACATGTGTTCATAACAGTTTGCAGTATTTAGGTTTTTTCCCCTTATGTCATCTTTCCCTAAAAGAATAGACTGAATACTTTTAAAAATCAGTATGTCTTACACTGTAGAAATTGTTCTTATTTTGTGTGTGTGTGCTTAGTTGCTCAGTTGTGTCCGGCTCTTTGCAACCCCATGGACTGGGGACCCCATGGACTGAGCCTACCAGGCTCCTCTGTCCTTGGGATTCTGCAGGAAAGAATACTGGAGTGGGTTGCCATGCCCTCCTCCAGGGGATCTTTCCAACCCAGGAATCGAACTAGGGTCTCTTGCATTGCAGGTGGATTCTTTACCAACTGAGCTACCAGGGAAGCCCTGTTCTTATCTTATTACAGGTCAAATAAGAGCTAACATTTTATTGCTTTTTGGTTAATTTCTTCAGTCCACTTTCCAAATTGATGAAAGATACTTCACATATGTCCTCTGGATTTTGCCTTACTTTCAGTCTCTCTGTGTCTTCATCTTAATTTTTTTTTTAAATTTCCTTAGAGGGCGTCCTGTTGGTGCATCAGTTTAAACTTGTTAGCGGATCTTTGTGAAATATACATCAAAGGATTCCAGCCATCTCATGTACGATAGCCTAGCATCTCAGGCAATAAGAATTTTTGACTGAAAGTATCTGAAACCCATGGTAAGCATTAAGCAGGTATTTTTAATTTAGGGTCTTTGGAGAGAATTCAAGGTGTCCATGAACTTGGAGGGGGAAATAACATTTTTATTGTCACTAAATGTAATTGAGATGTAGCATTTTTTTGAATTATGAATGTTGACAAATTGACACCATTCCACACCCAGTGGTACTAGTGTCCCTGTGACTTCATCACCAGTGGAAGTGAGACTCTTCCAAACCACATTACAGTTATCACAAAATATCATTTACACTCATCCTTCCTCGATAGTTATGGCAGATGTCACATCCACTCCAGATCACACACGACTGCAGTTCTGTCCACAGATGTTCATGCGACGCTGTTGGCCCCATTCAGCCACTAAACAGGAAAGCTGAAGATCTGCATGTTGCCACCTAGATACGGATGTTGTTGCCCAGGATTTCCTCTCTCTGATGGTTGGTGACAAGGAGACGAATTAAGGATGGCTGTTCAGTTTAATGCTATTAATTATGGCTGCAGTAACAAACTGCACACCCACATCTTTTAAAAACATCAAATTTGTATTTAATTCCCTATGTTGAATCCCATGGACAGAGAAACCTGGTGGGCTACAGCCCATAGGGTCTCAAAGAGTTGGACACGACTGAAGTGACGTAGCACCTGTTTTGAACACATTATCCTGTTATAGAATTCATTCATGTTATAGTGCCATATTATAAATTTTGGGTTTGAACACCTTGATCCCTATATTTCATTCTAATTGGTTTCTGCTATAATTCTATACATTTTATTTATATATTAAAAATATTATTCTGAGAAGTGAGTTCAGAGGTTTCACCAGAATGCTAAAGAGATCCACTGGCACAAAAATGTGAAGTCCTACATGAAAGGATTAAGGGGCAACAGGTTTTTCAGGAATGAAATGCTCCCCAGAGCCAAGATGTCACTGAGCCTAAGGGGAAGAGTGGCAAGGACACAGCACACACGTAAGACCGATGCAAATTTGTCCAGAGAAGGGCTGTCAGCCCCATCTGTCACTCACTGTTAACCTCAAAGTTCTAATTCCCCGAAAACACAATGCCGTCCTATGCTTTTAGGAAAGAAAAGAGACTGAGAATAATGGTTGCAGAGGGGACAGGAGTAAGAGAAGCCCTGTGGGCTGTGGTTGTGCAGAACCAGCAATTACATATAAAGGAGGATGCAATTAAGACAGTCTGTTCTGTCCTTCCTCACGACCTGTCGGTCTTTCACTAGCAGCCAGCAACAATTCTTTCGTTTATGTAAGCCTGTGGATCCTTAAAAATAACAGATGGAATTTGTTTTATACATAAGAGAGTTAAGGGGAGGAGAGGTAAATGATGGTTTGCGTATATAACACCATTTGGAGTAGAAGAACTAGGAGCTTCTAAGTTATGTAGTGCGTCTGTGCATGCATGCGCGTATGTGTGTGTGAGAGAGAAAAACAGAGACCTACATTGACTGAGAGAGAAGATACCTAACAAGGAAACTTTAAACTCTGTCCCATGGCCAAACACTCCAGTCAGGGGAAACCTCTGAAAGAAACTGAAATCTCAGATTAGTGTTTGAGAAACTTGGTGAAAGTCATCAAGGTAACGACCATCATGGAAATAACATTCCAGGTACTATTAACAGAAGTTATTTCCCTCCAGAGGCTTCCAAACACGTTTCACCTGTCACCTCATTAACTTCACAACATAAGAGAAGTGGGCGGTTTGGATTTTCTACTGCCCTCCATTCTGCAAGAGAGGGCAAAGTAGCGTGATGTAGAATAAAGACTGGATTTGATGTTTAGAGAAGTGGCTTTTTGTGGATAATTAACAGCTAATATTTAGCCTTTGGCCAGTGGGACGGGGGTGCAGAGGAGACATTTGAGGGAAAGCATAGAAGTGTCCTGAGGTCTGGATGTGCACCAAATAGGTCTCCACTTGACTGAGCTATGAGCCAAGCAGGAGAGAGGACACAGAAAGAGTCCAAGTCCCCAGCAATCACAGTCAGCTATGGTAGCCAAAGTCTGTTCTTGTTCAAGTATCATATCTGGCTATTCCACTGTGTAAATTATGAAAGAGGTTCATATTTGTCTTAGAGAACCCTTACAATATAAAGAATTTCTTCCTTCAGTAGACCTAAAGCTAAAGTCCCACTTGCTGTTAGAGCTGGGGAAATGTTTAATTTTTATCACATGTAAAAAGTAACTATTTTTCTCCACGAGGTCTTCATGAGGTGCTATATTTTGGACTCCATACAGACCATTAATATATAACAGACAAATGACAAAGCAGAGACAATAACTTTCTAGGGATAATATCCTCATTCTAAGAGACCAACAGCTGTCAAAAGCTCTTCATTTATGAAAATACAAGAGGAGGTCCGGGAAGCAAGACTGTATGAATCAACCTCTAGTTTCAAATTAGAGCACCAAGCTACAACAAAATATTTTTGTGTTATTTTTAATAAGGCATGATTTGTGAAATCTTTCCACTTGGGACAAAGGATTTGTCAAGAAAAGCAACAGTGAAGGAACTGTTTTTTTAAAGAGCCAATCAATAGAGTCATGAATTTTACACTCCCATATCTTATGTCTTAAACTTCTTTTGGCCAAGTGGAAATTATCATTACATAAATCTACTTTAAAAAAATCTTACTATAAAGTTGGATTTCTTCAAGGTATCATATTTTACTCTAAAGCCGCAATAAAATTATTAAATTTAAAATGGTTTACTCTTTCTTCACTACCTTATGGTAGACTTGACATTGTTTACTCTTTTCCAGTCCTGAGCAGCATTATTTAGTTTAACAGAGAGAAAGATTTTCGTGGGCATTTGAGACAAATTTACAGCCTACAATGATAAGTAACTGCCAGGTTATCTTCTTAATCTGCTTTATCACAATCACAAACCTTAACTTTCACCTCTTCAAGTCATGTCAGGACAATTAGGTCAAAGTCAAAGGGCCTTTTATCAAGAACACATAGCACAGAAACCTGGATTGACACTTGGAGGCCACATCCAATATTTTTAACCATTGAGAACTTCATTTACTCTATGGAAAAACAATTGGATTAACCAAGAAGGTTAAGAAAACATAATCTTTGACCCATCCATGCAAACAGCAGAAGTATACAGACTTGGAGAGCAAACAAGAAGCAGCCATTAAACACTATTGGTGCGTCTTCCCTGGATGCAGAGAGGTTTTGTTTTTTATTGTGAGAAGCTATTTTTTACATCAATTTATGAATATTCTTAACACCACAATCAGGCAGAGGTTCCCTTTTCCTTAACATACCCTTTCAAACAGTCTGCCATTCTGTCTCTGTCACATGAACCCTAGAACGTTTGAACTGCACACTGTATTTATGTTTTATTATATTTCAAACGCCTGCCTCCAGCATATCTGACACCCTCTTGGAACTCAGAGCAGCCCCAGGCTGCCAGAGGAAATACCAGCAGGCTTTCACTGGGCTGCATAGATGACTGCCCTGCCACCCAGCTTCCCAGGCCCCTCTCTGCATAGGCCAGGCCACCTCACCAGACCAGCTCCACAGCCGACCCTCCCCGGCCCATCTGACCTCGGTGCTTTTGCCTGGTGGTGTTCATCACCACTGATTTCCTGACATTTGAAAGGTCCTTGCTTTTGTTTTCAAGGTTAAAAAAAAAAAAAAAAACACAACCCACAAAACCTCTCATGAAACCTTATCTAGAAATAATCAGACCAGAAACCAGAGAGGCACTGGAGTTTCAAAAAAAAAAAAAAAAAAAAATCACTCCGGAAAAGCTAAACCTCAGAACAAGGGAGACTGAAATCCTTGCCATGACAGTGACGAACTTCACCCCGTTGATGAGCTCATGCATGATCCGAGTTAATAACTGTGCCTGTATATTTAATTGTTTTCCTTTTCAGACCTCTCGTCCTCGCCCGCCCCTCTTCGCCTCTCACCTGCCAGCCGCCTGTCTCGGGTGTTTTTCCAAATGACATCCAGGGCTCTGGCCGTGGAGTCTCGGATGTGATCACTGAAGGACCTCCGGAGAGGGGCTCTCAGGGGCCGCGCCATCACGTGGGCCTCGGAGTCCCCCATCCGCCGCGGCCGCAGCGGACTTCAGCGCACCCCCGGCGCGGCAACCCTCCCGCGGGGCGCGCTCCTGCGGCGGTCCCTCCCCGGCTGCGGGCGGTCGCCGTGCGAGGCGGCCGGGGTGCGTGCGCGCCGGGCCCGGGGGCGAGCGAGCCGCGCGCGAGCCCCGCGCCCTCAAGGGCCTGGCATTGCGGCTGGGCTCGCGCGGCGGCCCGGGGAGCGCCGACTGCAGGCGGCCGCCTGGCCCCGCGCCAGGTCCGCGCGGCTGCCACATCTGGAAAGGCTTACAAGTGAGCCAGCGACACCCGCGCGCAGCTCTCGGGCTGCCTTCGTGGCTGTCTAGATGATTTTGGCTTCCTGTGTGATCCAGTAACCTGACTTGGCAGAGCTCGGCTGTTGGTCTAGGCAATAACGTGTCCCCCTGCCCTGGCAGGCCGGGTACCCTTGCGTGTTTTGAAGGAAAGGCCGGGCAGGAGGCAGAAAAGGGACGGAGGGAGAGGAGGGGTGGGCAGGTGGGGCTGTCTTCCATCTTCATGGCTAATTCTCACTCACATTTGTGTTTTATTAACTCATGTGTGTTTCTTCATTAGGCTGTTTATGAGACAGAAAGTCCAGCCTTTAGTTGTGGTTGTGGGAAGGAGCTAGGGCTGTAGCGAACATTCTTCAGATCAATCTAGATTCCCTCTAGGAAACAGACACCTGCGTTTTAAAGCGAAATATTAATCAGCTCCTCGTATTTCCCCTCTAACTATGCTTCTACTTACAGCCAGTGGTTTCATCAGATAATTCTAGGTTTTACCCTTAAATAAGGATCAGATGTCCCCTGGTTTTGTGAATCTTTTGGCTCCCACTAAGCAAACTTCATCATTGTAATTGCACATCAAAAACTCTGCCCAAAAGAACTTAAAAAATAAATAGTGCCAAGCAGCATGAAATCAAAATATGAGCCAACTGCTTCTTTTACAAGATATGTTTTTGAGTTTCTAAAATGCCAAGTAAATCTATTTCTCTGCCAATGAGTTTGGCTAATTTTCGGCCTTTCAGTGCGTTAATAATCCTGTCTTTTTTTCACTGTTCCCTAAATCCAATCTTAAAACTTTCAGCCTTTGGCATGGAGGCTTAATACTGGCATCAGATAGTATCTAAGAGCTAATTTATAACTTTTCAAAATTACAAGATGCTGTAAAAGCACTTAGTAAATCGCAAGGCATGATGCAAATGCTAATTATTATTGTAATTATTTTTGTACATGAAATCATTTTCAACCCGTGCTGATCCTGAATCTCCAAATTTCTGTAGTGTGCATCCTCTTTCCCATCACCTTTGACAACTGAATTATACAAAGGGTGAGAATTAAATTAGTGTAGTTATGCTCACGAGTTACAACTAATACTAGTACTACTGCTTATCAGTAACTCATGTGTCCTAAATTTACTGTTTCCAGAGTGCTCATGCCCTTGAGTCCCTTCAAACTGAGAATGTGCTCCTTGGTAGATACCACTTTGCTTTATCACTGGGCTGAGCATAGATGAGGAGTCAGTACCAACTGCTGAGGCATGTAGACTTCTGTGCCTGTGGGGGACAATCCTAAGGGAATATTCTCCATAAAAATCTCAAAAAATTGGACTGCCTAATGTCTGGTTCCCTTTTAAAACAAAGTACCAAAAGTCTCTGTGTGTGTGTGTCCTTCAAAGAAACCTGGGCACTTTGAACCCAGTTTACTCGTTTACTGGTCAGATGGAACAGAACAGGTCTACGTGGACACTTTTTGCAGAGGAGCAGCATGAAGCAACCATAGCATAAGCAGGGAACCACACCCTGTGCTAGGCATGGGGAAGCGGAAGATAAATGGGACCCTGGCTGTGTCTTGGAGGAGGGAAAAAATCACACTGACTCACAAATGATTTCAAAATAGTGTGATTAGTTCTATGATTGAAGCATGTGCCAAGAACCACCGAGAAGGAAAAGGTAGCCTGCACTCCTCACTCCTGTTAGGCACGGACTTCACCTAAATTTCTAGAACTATGACAGAGTCAGGGACGTACAGTCATTTCTAGCACAGATATCAACAACTGATAGTCTGAGTCATGCAAAGAGACCGACTACAAAGGCACAAAGCTCTTCTCTACCCAAACACAGAAAGGAAGGGGAGCAAAAGAGAGCACATAGTATTTACTGAGTACCTATGATGTATCACAGGCTCTCTTAGCACTGGCTATAGACCCACGTATATAGACCACTGCTGTTACACAGACTACTATCAGTGTTACTTTGTCCTCTTTATTGATGAGGAAGCTGAAGCACAGAGAGAAATGTTTTGAGAAAGGTCAGATAGTAACTGGCAGATCCAGGATTCACACCCAGTGCTGTCTGCGTCCAAAACTCATTAGCCTCCCAATCAATTTTAATGGTCAGAAACAAATAATAGTGATGATACGGATTCATTAAAACTATCTAGGCTCAGTTGATGCTAAGTTATGGATCAAAACTCCATAATCTTATTCAACTAAAACTACCACTGGACCCACTGTATGGAGGAAGAAGCCAGAGTTTTAGATGTTTGAGGTGATGCCACCTACGGAACATCAGGGTCAATCAGTCAAGAGAACCAAGAGCTAGTCAACACATATTGTCAAATGATGGAGCACTCTGCTCATTTCTCCAAAGTGTTCCCAAATGACTCTCCTGCTTTGCAGCACTCTCTTTCCAGGACAATACTCCCAGTTTTGATACATTGCTTCTTAGAAAAAGTACTTCTTATGCTAAGTACAAGTTCCATTAGGTAGAATGACCTAAACTATCTGAAAGATTTTTATGTTTTTTTAAAAGGAAAATTACCAACATAAAGGTTGCTTTTTTCTTTTCTGGCCATGCTGCATGGCATACGATATCATAGTTTCCTCCTCAGGAATGGAACCTGTGCTCTCTACAGTGAAGTGAGGATTCCTAACCACTGGACCGCCAGGGAATTCCCATAATGTAACTTTTACTGAGAGATTACTAGAGAGGAGACACAGCTAAATGTTTTCAAGCAAGATGGGCTTTAATTTCTGATTTTACCATAGCCCAAAGTAGGGCTGGCAACTTGGCCCCTCATTTCTAAAAACTCATTAAATCCAAATTTCATTGTAAGGTCATTTCAAGTCCTTATGGAGAAACTTGGCCACATACCATGGGTATGGTGCAAACACATTCTAATACACAACCAATTTAAAATTATATTTTTATTTCTGTTTCCTATCTGCACTTACTGGCCATCAGAAGTGTTCCACAACAAAAAAGTGCCTTTCAGAATTTATTGTTTATAGAATAACTCCTCAAGTTATATTTCTACAAATTTGAGATAATCCAAGTCTCCTGTAATTGTGAGAGGTGAATACAGTATGTGATAATTAGTGTTGGTTTCAGCTTAGCAGATGGGAGGAGTGGGAATACGAGAAGTCATTTGATGTTTTTCAAGATCCTGCTGGGAATTGTAAGAGCAGTGAAAATAGCAACATCATGCCCTGATTGCTTTCCAGCTCGTGCTTTTTATGATAAAGGACCAGTTTCAGCCATTGGTGGAGCTGCCCTCTGACCTGAGGAAGCTTTGCAAACTCGTCTAGATCCCTGGAGAGCAGGGATTCTGGTCAGTATACCAAGCTAGAGATTCTGGCTTATGTATGTCTCTGGTATTTTCCATCTAAGCAAATCATCCCACTCTGGCAATGTATTACAGATTTTATCTAATTTATAAATGTCATCTTCTTATTGCAAATTAATCTTTTAATTTCATAGTGTTTCTAGGTCTGTGTGCTTTGATCTAACAGCAGGGATACCTTCTTGTCCGAGCCAGTGTAACATAAATCTGCTTTGGTCTTATGGTTACTCTCACTTGCTGATGCAACTTACTTAAGCCTTTTAGGACTACTCAAAGTTGGCTCAGAAGGAAAAGAATCTTCCTGCCAATGCACGAGACATGGGTTCGATTCCTGAGTTGGGAAGATCCCCTGGAGAAGGGAATGACTACCCACTCCAGTATTCTCCCCTGGAGAATTCCATGGAGAGAAGAGCCTGGCGAGCTATAGTCCATGGGGTCAAAAAGAGCTGAACACAACTGAATGACTAACACTTTCAAAGTTCTGGTAGATTCTTTCAAAATAATGTCAATGATGGGAAATGGAATGTTTATTAAGAGTCACTGCCATGCATGGACCTAGGTCTTTGGTATAGGAAGGACATTATTAAAACTGCATTTGGTTAAGCCCTGTGAGTGAGACAGTGCCTGCAATAGGACAGCAGGTTTAGTGAATGACAATGTCTGCCCTGGCAAAATAAGTCTGTCTCCAGGGCTGCAACTTCACAAAGGAGTTCTCTTCCATTAGGGAGGTATCCAAAAGCCCATGTCAAGGAGAATTCATAGTCTGAAGCTTCTGTAACTCTGAAGAACGTGTAAATGCTTTCTGTTTACTCCAGTGAATAACATCTAGCGTGTAGATTACATGCTGCCAATGACTGCTTCGTTTTGAATTTTGTTTATTTAATATGATCATCTTTACTACATTTACTACGTTTGTATATTTACTACTACATTTGGTGCAAATGGCAATTTTATTTCTTAATTTGCCTCTACGTTTGGCACACTAAGGAGCTTCCCTAGTGGCTCAGAGGGTAAAGAATCTGCCTGCAGTGCGGGAGACCCAAGTTCGATCCCTGGGTTGGGAAGATCCCCTGGAGAAGGGAATGGCAATCCACTTCAGGATTCTTGCCTGGAGAATTCCATGGACAGAGGAGCCTGGCAGGCTATACAGTCCATGGGGTGGCAAAGAGTTGGACACAATTGAGCTATTAACACTTTGGAATGCTAAGGGTTACACTGAATTTGGTTGAGCATCTCTTTTGTGATAAACTCTAATGTTCTCAAAGGGCTCAAGTCAAGGTCGTTTACACTATTAGGTATCTATGTATGCTTGATGGACCAGTAGACCATAATGACAATATTCTTGGTGATCTCTCACCTGGCAGACAGGACTCTCCTCAGAAAGGGAAGAAAATCTTAGAATCTATATCTATGTATATAGTTCTTTAAATATTTCTACTTTTGTCAAATGTGCAAAGCATATAAGTATAGTGATTTATTACCTAATTTACAAATAAATGTATATATTGGGGTTCCATGCTAAGAAAGTTTTACTGATGGGAGTTAATGATCAAAGTTCAGAGACCTTCTCTGAAACTAATGATATATACCAAAATCACACTATATTTCAGAGTAAAAACTTGTTTGGGGCATAGTATTGAATAAATATAAAAGAGGAAAGGGTGTAATAGAATAGGAAACGAATATAACAAGAGAGAAAAAGACTTCCTTTTCTTCTTGATTGATGCAACAATTTTTTATTTCCTTTTCAACTATGGATATCTCATGCTTTCTGAAACAAAGTTCACCTGGGCTGAGAGAAGTCACGCCTGTAAAAACTGCTATGGAATGTTTGTGTTACCCCCAAATTCTGATGGTAAGGAGAAAGAGCTTTTAGAAGATGATGGGGTCATGAGAGTGAAGCCCTTATGAATGGGATTAGTGCCCTTAAAAAAGAGACCTCAAAGAGCTCCTCTGCCATTTCTGCCATGTGAGGGTTCAGCAAGAAGATAGTGTCTATGAACTGGGAATTCAGCCCTCAGACACTGAATCAGCCAGCACCTTGATCTCAGACTTGCTAGCTCCAGACTGTGAGAAATAAATTTCTGTTGTTTGTAAGCCACTCAGTCTATGGTATTATGTTAAAGCAGCCAAAACAGACTTAGACAGAAGCAGGCTTTATTTCAGTCCTGCTTCTTGATAGCTCTGTGACTTTGAGACAGCATTCTCACAACTGCTAAAGATGGGATTGACTAGATCGCTAATTCTGGCCCAGAGGGGAAGATGGAAATGGTGAATATCAGAATCATACAGGATGGGGCCTCTTCTATTCAAGTGAAACAAAAAAGGAAAATAATTCTACTGGGCTAGATGGCCTCATTCCCTTTCTGAAAAATACCTCAACAGAATCTTAACTATTAATAAATTAATGGACCATTTTTAATCCTTTCCTCAAGCTATTTTCAAGTGGCTTTGAATATATTTCTTTGGAATTGTTCATTTATCTTGTTTTACTCCTGTCTCAATTATTTCTTTCTCATTTTCTGTAGTTGACTTATTTTCTATACTGACATTTTTGGCAAAGAGATAATAAAAAATGATAGAGAATGAAAAGAGAAAGTAATGGTGCTCCCAGAATTTTTTAATATAATAATTTCAAATTTTATGATTTCAGAAAGTTAAAATATTTTAAATTTCTATAGAAAAACATACATGGATACCTCACCAATACTAATGCTAAAGAAAATAATGCATATATAATTTATATTTTCTATAAATATAAACTTTCTTTCTTTCTTATAAAATAATAGGCTATCTAATGGTAAAATAAATTATGGATACAGTAAAAACTTTAGAAGGAAGTGATCTCCTTTTTCTTAGTCTTCACTTTCTTTTAATTTTAAATTCTTCCTTTTATTCTTTTAGTTTCCTATCCTTTATTCTTCACAATGTAAAATTCCAGTATTTTATTAATTAAAGGAGTTTAACATTATGACCGGAGAAGGCAATGGCAACCCACTCCAGTACTCTTGCCTGGAAAATCCCATGGACGGAGGAGCCTGGTGGGCTTCAGTCCATGGGGTCGCTAAGAGTCGGCAGGACTGAGCGACTTCACTTTCACTTTTCACTTTCATGCAACCCACTGCAGTGTTCTTGCCTGGAGAATCCCAGGGACGGGGGAGCCTGGTGGGCTGCCGTCTGTGGGATCGCACAGAGTCGGACAGACTGAAGCGACTTAGCAGCAGCAGCAGCAGCAGCAGCAGCAGCATATGACACAGAATTATGGTCATGTAATTTCTCTGCTTATTCAGGTTTAAAGTTTATTATGACTACTATGGATTGCTTTTAAATTATATTTATTTCAATTCATACCAGCTATTTTATGGATAATCTTATTGAGATCTGGATCAAAAAGAAATAACCTCTCACCAATTCTGAATTATAAGGCTTCCTTCTGAAAAGCAAATAATATATTAAAACTGTTTATTTTACCTTTATGTATGTCCACTGCCACAAGTCTCAGTAAGGAATGCCAGGTATGATTATCCTTTGGATTATAACAATTAACAATAACTTCAAATAACATGCTACACTAATAATAAACCAAAAGTAATTCTGGATGATAGCTGAATGGTATACTCAAGCATATACACTCAGGAATAATTTCAAAGTCAGACCAAATAGGAATCCAAATATTTGTCTATGTTAATGTAACCTATTGATTACACCCTTCCAATAAATGTTTTATATTGTGATAAGACCTGAAACAGTGCCAATACTAAAAGGCTGGGATGTTTTTGTGAAAAAACTCTTTTACAGGTTGACTTAGCTTTTGTCCATGAAGGGATCCTGCTCTTTCTCTTCTCACTCTCTCTCTCTCTCATACACACACATACACACACACACACACGAATACAAAACAGTGTTTTCCAGAAAATGTAAAATAGGTAATGCAGGACTGTAATCTCTAAAAGGTCAAAAAAACAAATAGATGAGCTATACCATTGCCCCAAATAGATGAGGTGTACTATTGCCTGGGAGAAGTTTCTGGGTCACGGAGTAGAAATAGGAAAGCCACACACAACCTGACAGTCTTGAGGGGAAAGGGATCAGAGTTTGTGGGGACTGAAGCAGGACAGAGGAGTGGCATAGTGAGCTTAGGGGGTCTGCAGAGGGGTCTCCCCAAACGCTTGACTGAATGCTAATTGGCACAGGTGTAAGAAGGAACTCTCCAAAGCCAGGGAAAGAGGTATTGGAGGTCAGGAGGCAGATAACTTCCTGGAGCTCACAAAGTGAAAGTAAAAGTCGCTGAGTCGTGTCTGACTCTCTGCACCTGTACAGCCCATAGAATTCTCCAGGCCAGAATACTGGAGTGGGGAGTGTTTCCTTTCTCCAAGCGATCTTCTCAACCCAGGGATCAAACCCACGTCTCCCACACTGCAGGCAAATTCTTTACCAGCTGAGCCACAAGAGAAGCCCCTTTCACTTTCACTGAAGCCTAGGATTACTTCTGTTCCCACCAGTTGGCATGAGGAGTCCTCAGGTAATCTGGGGCACTGGATGAAATCCCCAAAAGAGTTATGTGTCAGTAGGGGGACTAAATTAGTGTCAGAAAGAAGAAGAAGAAAGAAGAAGAAAGGAAATAATAAAGATAAGACAGAAATCATGGAAATTGAAAATGGACAAATGATAGAGAAGATCAAATCTATTTCTTTGAAAATAATCAACAAAATTGATTAACATCTATTTGGGTTAACTAGAAATAAAAATTAAGTTTAATTAGGTCACAAGATTCAAGGTTAACATAAAATAATCAGTTGTATTTCCCTATACTAGCAATTAATGATTGTAATTAAAATAAATGCCACTTATGATTAAAAGATACAAACTACTTAGAGACAGATTTAACAAATATGTAGACAAAAACATATACATTAAATGCTATAAGAAACTGCTAAGAGAAACTAATGACCGAAATAAATAGAGACATATACCATGTTCATGGATTTGAAAACTCAAAATTGTTAGGGTTTTCCCCATAATAATCTCCCCTTAATGATGCACAGATTCAACATGGAAACAATGAAAATTCCATAAGGTTTTTTAGAAAAAACTTGACAAGTTGATTCTAAAATGTATTTGAAAATACAAACAACCAAATGAACCTAAAAGACTTTTAAAAAGAAGAGCAATTTTTAGATGATTTACACTACCTGATTTGAAGATTTACTATAAATCTTCAGTAATCAATTCAAGGAAGGATGATACTGATATAAGGATAGATGTACAGGCCAATGGAACAAAATAAAAATTCCCAAAATAGGTCCATACTTTACTACACGTTCAGTTGATTTTTGATAAAGATGCCAAGGTAAGCCAATGGGGTAGGATAATTATTTTCAAATGTTGCTGGGATAATTGGGTAACCATTTGGGAAAAATGAATCTCCACACTGACCTCACACTTTAAGCATTAAGTCTAAATGGACCATGAACCAGAAACCTAAATGTAAAACTCTTAAGACTCACAGGAGAAATTTTGTGACTTTAAGTTAAGTAAAGCTTTCCTAGGCCTTGATAAACATGAATCATAAAAAAAGGAAAGAGAGAGAACAAAACAGAACAAAAACCTCTGTTCTTTTAAAAGGACTGTGAAGAAGAGGAAAAGACAAACTACTGGCTGGGAAGAAATATTTGTAAAGCATACATCATCAACAACTTGTATTTGGAATGTATGAAGACTCTTATGATTCAGTAACACAAAGGCAAATAACCAGGCTTTAACAGTGGGGCAAAGAATCTTCATAAAAGAAGATGTATGAATGACCAGTAAGTACAGTAAAAGATGATTGGCCTCATTAGGGAAATGAAAATTAAAAGCATATTGAAATACCACTTCAGTCGTGTCCAACTCTGTGCAACCCCATAGACAGCAGCCCACCAGGCTCCCCTGTCCCTGGGATTCTCCAGGCAAGAATACTGGAGTGGGTTGCCGTCTCCTTCTCCAATGCATGAAGGTGAAAAGTGAAAGTGAAGTTGCTCAGTCGTGTCCGATTCTGAGCGACCCCATGGACTGCAGCCTACCGGGCTCCTCCGTCCATGGGATTTTCCAGGCAAGAGTACTGGAGTGGGGTGCCATCACCTTCTCTGTATTGAAATACCACTACTTACTAAAATTAAAAAGACAAACCATACCAAGAACTATATTGGAGAGGATGTGAGGCAACTGGAATTCTTATACATTGCTGGTGGGAATGTAGAATGGACAGACAGCTGTCTGGAGATGAGCACAGAAATAGAGGAAGCATTTAGAAACCTCTAAATCAATTCTGAATATTCACTGGAAGGAATGATGCTGAGGCTGAAGCTCCAATACTATGACCACCTGATGCGAAGAGCTGACTCATTAGAAAAGATCAGGATGCTGGGAAAGATTGAAGGCAGGAGAAGGGGACGACAGAGGATGAGATGGTTGGATGGCATCACCAACTCAATGGACATGAGTTTGAGTAAGCTCTGGGAGCTGGTGAACGGCAAGGAAACCTGGCGTGTTGCAGTCCATGGGGATGCAAAGAGTCGGACGTGACTGAGTGACTGAATAACAACAAAAAAAGTGTTAGGTGGGCTTCCCAGGAGTCTCAGTGGTAAAGAATCTGCCTGCCAAGCAGGAGATGTGGGTTCAATCCCTAGGTCAGGAAGATCCCATGGAGAAGGAAATAGCAGCCCACTCCAGTATTCTTGCTTGAGAAATCCCATAGACAGAGGAGCCTGGTGGGTCGTAAAAGAGTCAGATACGAGTTAGCAACTGAACAGCATAGCAGAGTATAATAGTTTGACAGAGTAATTCTATGTCTGTTGAATCTGACGATAACACACTTTGCCTTCTATTTTTTTTTCTGTTTTTCCCTCAATTTTATTTTTTCAGTGCTCTCTTTTTCATTTTAAAATGGTATACGTCCAGAAGAGATTAAAAAAAATTGGTCACCATAAATAGTTTGGGAAACCCTGCTCTAAATGTATGTATAATATACCTAGAGAAAATAACTGCTTGGGTATTTCAAGGGGTGGTAATTTAGCTTCCTTGTATGTACATGGAGAGGGGTTCCCTGGTGGCTCAATGGTAAAGAATCTGCGTGCCAATGCAGGAGGCATAAGAGACTTGGGTTTGATTCCTGGGTCAGGAAGATTCCCTGGAGAAGAAAATGGCAACCCACTTCAGTACTCTTGCCTGGGAAATCCCAAGGACAGAAGAGCCTAGTTGGCTACCTGTCAGGGAGTGGCAAAAGAGTGGGATACAACTTAGCAATTAAACATTAGACAAAAACAACAATCTACATGGAGAAAAAAGGTTAAAACACTATTTCATAAGTGTTTAATTAGCCTCTAAATTAAACAACTTTCATTATTTGCACATTTCTTGCTATTTGTTACTTACAAATAAAGTAACATAGGCAGCAATAATATCTGAAGTTGGAAATTGAAAAAAAAAATGAAAGGACATAGAAGTATTTTTTTGCCTTTGGAATTTCGTGCACAATAAGAGGTTCATTTCTGCCACCAAGACCATAGATCACTGGTGATACAAGCACATCCAAACCTGAAATATTTAAAGAAAAGCAAAGGATGGATGGTGGCAGGAAAAAGACCAGGGAATTTTGTCATTTAAGTGTAAAATATAATTGTTTTAAAATAAGCCTCTTTTTATCTAGCTATTTTTTAAGAAATGGTTAGCATTTTGTAGGAGGATGACTTGCTCCAAAACCTTTGTTGTTGTTGTTTAGTTACTCAGTCGTGTCTGACTCTTTGCAACCCCATGGACTGTAACCCACCAGGCTCCTCTGTCCATGGGATTTCCCAGGCAAGAATACTGGAGTGGGGTGCCACTTCCTTCTCCAGGGGATCTTCTCAACCCAGGAATCGAACCTGCATCTCTTGCATTGGCAGGCAGGTTCTTTACCGATGAGTCCCCAGGGAAGCCCCTAAAATCTTGTGCAAAGACACTGTAAAGAAAGCTGAGCACTGAAGAATTGATGCTTTTGAGCTGCGGTGTTGGAGAAGACTCTTGAGAGTCTGTTTGACTGCAAGGAGATCCAACCAGTCAATCCTAAAGGAAATAAGTCTTGAATATTCATTGTAAGGACTGATGCTAAAGCTGAAACTCCAATACTTTGGCCACCTGATGAGAAGAACCGACTAACTGGAAAAGACCCTGATGTTGGGAAAGATCGAAGGTGGGAGGAGAAGGGGACGACAGAGGATGAGACGGTTGGATGGCATTGCCAATGTGATGGACATGAATTTGAGTAGGCTCCTGGAGTTGGTGATGGACAGGGAAGCCTGGCATGCTGCAGTCCATGGGGTCGCAAAGAGTTGGACATGACTGAGAGACTGAACTGAACTGATTTTCTTTAGTTCCCTAAATTCATGTTACCTCCTTTTTATCTTAATGGTATCACTCGTTACTTATTATCATGAGCATGGTGAATTATAATAAAGTAGAACTCAAGTTTTAAAAGTGTATCACCAAAACAAAAACCAAAATCTTCTGACTTTTCTCTAAACTCATCACTGAATTCCTTGTGATGTATACATATTAAAAGTCCTTGATCAGTGTTGACTATAGCTGTAATCTAATGGGTTGTATGGATGTGAGAGCTGGACTGTGAAGAAAGCTGAGTGCTGAAGAATTGATGGTTTTGAACTGTGGTGTTGGAGAAGACTCTTGAGAGTCCCTTGGACTGCAAGGAAATCCAACCAGTCCATTCTGAAGGAGATCAGCCCTGGGATTTCTTTGGAAGGAATGATGCTGAAGCTGAAACTCCAGTACTGTGGCTACCTCATGCAAAGAGTTGACTCATTGGAGAAGACTCTGATGCTGGGAGGGATTGGGGGCAGGAGGAGAAGGGGAGATGGAGAAGGGGAGGAGAAGGAGGATGGCTGGATGGCATCACTGACTCGATGGATGTGAGTCTGAGTGAACTCCAGGAGTTGGTGATAGACAGGGAGGTCTGGAGTGCTGCGATTCATGGGGTCACAAAGAGTCGGACACGACTGAGTGACTGAACTGAACTGAACTGAACTGAGTGCATCATTTAAAAAAAAAAAAAAAAAAAGGTTCTGCCTCCTTTTTCCAAACTACTTAATAAAGAGTTAAGAATGAGGATGTCTAGATTTTTGCAGCTGGGGTAATACCACTGATTAATTTGAAAAGATTTACTATTCTTAGTGAAAAATAAAATCACTCTCTGAGGCCTGCTAGAGTCTGGACTCATCCCATTTTTTCCTATCTTCTCTCCTTCCAAACACAAACTCTGTGTTCCAGCTGGCCAGGCCACACCATTGCATCACCGTGTCTTGTGCGTTCCCACAAAGCCTAACTTTGCCAACACCACTGTCCTTGCCTAGAAATGTGTCAGATCTTCCATTCCAGTTTTCACAGCTTTCTGTTTCCCCAGATTTTCTCTGGATCGTTCCAGCCCAGGTGTCCTCTCTCAGATAAAAGTCTAGAGTCTCTTGACTATCTCACCACTTAGTCATTGCTATGTATCTTGCCCAGCAGGCTGGAGGCATTCTCAAGGGATGTGTCCTCAAGGTCTGGAATAAGGAAACTCTGTGCTGCCTCAACAGAAGAGGCAGGAAAAGAAGCACGTACTGACACCCCTCATTCCCAGACCTCCCCTCCGACCCCGATCTCCGGTGCTGAGCTTTATAGTGGAGGGCAGGAGAGAGAAAGAGGTTACCCTTTCTGGGATGGGCTGACATTTGGCTGGACTTGGATTAACCTGGAATAGGGATAACAGGTTCCATTGAGGGGAAGCTAAAGACTGTGGACTTACTAAAGAACTATAATGTTTACATCAGCTGTCAGCAATATATGGCAGTGATTTTTCAGTGTCACTTGGGCTGTTTCTAGGATTCCATAAATTATGTATAAACTACTTATGTCATTCCTTCATTTCCCTCTCTGAACATGACTCCTGAGATTTATTCCTTTTCCCTAATTCATCGAGTCTTTCTGCCATCTGACTGTCCAGAATCACCACTGCACAGGTTACTCCTTCATCTCCAAACACCCTCCATCTCACAGAGGGTGGAATTTCTGTTATGTGGTGCTTGATAATCCTTGCTGGGCCATTCAAAGATGAAGATTAGCTGTAGGAGAGGACAAGGAGGGTGTGGAGAAATTTATATCTAAAACAAGAACCTGGTCCAGATAAACATCTCCTTATTGAATGCGAGGGGCTTCCCCAATGGCTCAGCAGGTAAAGAATCTGCCTGCAATAAAGGACAGAGGAGACATGGGTTCTATCCCTATGTTGGGAAGATCCCCTAGGGGAAGGCATGGCAACCCACTCCAGTATTCTTACTGGGAAAATCCTACGGACAGAGGAGCCTGGCAGGCTACAATCCAGGGGTTGCAGAGTCAGACACGACCGAAGTGACTGAGCACAATGAATGTGAGAAGTGGAACAACCAGGACCTCCAGCTCTTCACTGCAGAGTCTCTGTTTTTTTTTTTCTCTGTCTATCATGTCTGCATTTGGAGTTATTTCCACTGCTTTAAAATGCTGTTATTTTGATTTGATTAGGCAGTGAGTATGCTAGATAATTTGCTGGCATATTGAGTGCAGCACTTTCACAGCATCATCTTTCAGGATTTGAAATAGCTCAATTGGAATTCCACCACCTCCACTAGCTTTGTTTGTAGTGATGCTTTCTAAGGCCCACTCAATATGCCAACAAATTTGGAAAACTCAGCAGTGGCCACAGGACTGGAAAAGGTCAGTTTTCATTCCAATCTCAAAGAAAGGCAATGCCAAAGAATGCTCAAACTACCACACAATTGCACTCATCTCACACGCTAGTAAAGTAATGCTCAAAATTCTCCAAGTCAGGCTTCAGCAATTTGTGAACCGTGAACTTCCTGATGTTCAAGCTGGTTTTAGAAAAGGCAGAGGAACCAGAGATCAAATTGCCAACATCCGCTGGATCATGGAAAAAGCAAGAGAGTTCCAGAAAAAATCTATTTCTGCTTTATTGACTATGCCAAAGACTTTGACTGTGTGGATCACAATAAACTGTGGGAAATTCTGAAAGAGATGGGCATACCAGACCACCTGACCTGCCTCTCGAGAAATCTGTATGCAGGTCAGGAAGCAGTGGTTAGAACTGGACATGGAACAACAGACTGGTTCCAAATAGGAAAAGGAGTACGTCAAGGCTGTATATTGTCACCCTGTTTATTTAACTTATATGCAGAGTACATCATGAGAAACGCTGGGCGGGAAGAAACACAAGCTGGAATCAAGATTGCTGGGAGAAATATCAATAACCTCAGATATGCAGATGACACCACCCTTATGGAAGAAAGTGAAGAGGAACTAAAAAGCCTCTTGATGAAAGTGAAAGAGGAGAGTGAAAAAGTTGGCTTAAAGCTCAACATTCAGAAAACGAAGATCATGGCATCCGGTCCCATCACTTCATGGGAAATAGATGGGGAAACAGTGTCAGACTTCATTTTTCTGGGCTCCAAAATCACTGCAGATGGTGACTGCAGCCATGAAATTAAAAGACGCTTACTCCTTGGATGGAAAGTTATGTCCAACTTAGATAGCATATTCAAAAGCAGAGACATTACTTTGCCAACAAAGGTCCATCTAGTCAAGGCTATAGTTTTTCCTGTGGTCATGCATGGATGTGAGAGTTGGACTGTGAAGAAGGCTGAGCGCCGAAGAATTGATGCTTTTGAACTGTGGTGTTGGGGAAGACTCTTGAGAGTCCCTTGGACTGCAAGGAGATCCAACCAGTCCATTCTGAGGGAGATCAGCCCTGGGATTTCTTTGGAAGGAATGATGCTAAAGCTGAAACTCCAGTACTTTGGCCACCTCATGCGAAGAGTTGACTCATTGGAAAAGTCTCTGATGCTGGGAGGGATCGGGGGCAGGAGGAGAAGGGGACGACAGAGGATGAGATGGCTGGATGGCATCACTGACTCTATGGATGTGAGTCTGGGTGAACTCTGAGAGTTGGTGATGGACCGGGAGGCCTGGTGTGCTGCGAATCATGGGGTTGCAAAGAGTCGGACACGACTGAGTGACTGAACTGAACTGAACTGATGCTGGATAATATGTGAAACTATAGGACACAATAGGACACCTCTGATGACTTTGCTTGTTTCAACCAACTTTTCATATATATCATTTCTCTCACCTTGACCATAAGCTCTCTGAAGCTAGTACCTTAAGTAGTTTTATAACCACAGCACACTATTTGGTAAAAATAAATATTCAGAAATATTTCTGGTTATATTTATGATAAAACATGACATTACTTCAGTCTTTCAGTGTCAGGATAATTTTTCTTAAGCCTTAGGCTTTTGTTATGCTGTACAAACTTTGAACTATGTAATGAAATTTATGTGCATGTGGAAGAATAAATGTGAAACTTTCATTGACATTAAGCAATGATCCTTAAACTTTAGTACAGATAAGAATTCCCTGGAGAGTATGTAACATTTAAGATTCTTGGGTCTAAGATATTCTGATTAAGGAAGCACGAAGGAATATAGGAACCTGGGTTTTAAAACAAATATTCTAGAAAATTCCAGATGTACAAGCTTGATTTAGAAAAGGCAGAGGAACCAGAGATCAAACTGCCAACAGCCACTGGATCATAGTAAAGGCAAGAGAATTCCAGAAAAAAACATCTATTTATGCTTCACTGACTATGCTAAAGCCTTTGACTATGTGAATTACAACAAACTGTGGAAAATTCTTAAAGAGATGGGAACACCAGACCACCTTACCTGCCTCCTGAGAAATCTGTATGCAGGACAAGAAGCAACAGTTAGAACTGGACATGGAACAACAGACTGGTTCCAAATTGGGAAAGGAGTTACGTCAAGGCTGTATATTGTCACCCTGCTTATTTAACTTATATGCAGAGTACATCATGCGAAATGCCAGGCTGGATGAAGCACAAACTGGAATCAAGATTGCCGGGAGAAATATCAACAACCTCAGATATGCAGATGACACCACCCTTATGGCAGCAAGCAAAGAGGAACTAAAGAGCCTTTTGATGAAGGTGAAAGCGGACAGGGAAAGAAGCAGGCGTAAAAGTCAGCACTCAAACAGTGAAGATTATAGCATCCGGTCCCATCACTTCATGGCAAATAGGCTAACAATGGAAACAGTGACAGACTTTTATTTTCTTGGGCTCCAAAATCACTGCGGATGGTGACATGAAATTAAAAGACGCTTGCTCCTTGGAAGAAAAGCTATAACAAACCTAGACAGCATACTGAGAAGCAGAAATATTACTTTGCTGACGAAGGTCCATCTAATCAAAGCTATGGTTTTTCCAGTAGTCAGGTATGGATGTGAGAGTTGGACCATAAAGAAGGCTGAGTGCTGAAAAATTGATATTTTTGAACTGTGGTATTGGAGAAGACTCTTGAAAGTCCCTTGGAAGGAGATCAAACCAGTCAATCCTAAAGGAAATTTACCCTGCATATTCATTGGAAGGATGAATGAAATCAGTCTGAATTCAGATTGATGCTAAAGCTGAAGCTCCAGTAGTCTGGCAACCTGATGCAAAGAGCTGACTCATTGGAAAAGATCCTGATGCTGGGAAAGATTGAAGGCAGAAGGAGAAGGGGATGACAGAGGATGAGATGGTTGGATGACATCACCAGCTTGATGGACATGAGTTTGAGCAAGCTCCAGCAGTTGGTGATGTACAGGTAAGTCTGGAGTGCTGTAGTCTGTGGGGTTGCAAAGAGTTGGATACAACTGAGCAACTGAACAACAACAATTCTAGAAAATGTTGAAGTGTACTTCAACATCTTACATTAAGAGAGTATGCTTTTATTTTCAATTAAAAATGCCATTTTTCTTTCAAGCAGAAAATTATTAAATCTTCTTTATGTGCAAGGCATTCAAAGATAAATTAGACATTGGTTTGATTATATAACATGAAAAAATAAGTCTTAAAAATCATAACAAAAGACATAAAAAGATAAACATTGTATGAGAAGTTTAAATATAATATTGAGAGATCTGGTAAAAAGGGCTGCTTTCAGAGTAGTGGAGATCTTGGAAGCTTTCAAAGAGGAGGTGTATGAAGCAATTTGGAGATAGCATGAAAGGAAATTTTAGGAAAAGGTCACAGGAGTAGTGCAGACTCTGAAGTAGAAAGAGCAGGATGTGGAGGGTATACGCATTCCTGTGATGGAGTCTCAGGGGCGGCTGGAAATGAGGTGGGCAGTTTGGCTCACTGGGCCTGGACATTATGCAGACACATCTTTATTTGGATGAGACTTCTAAGAAAGTGTAAGGACAGACAAGAAAAGAAAATCCAAACATCAATGCCACGTGACTCATTTAACATTTAGGAGGGGGCTCAGTGAGACAAAGATTCAATCATAAATATTATTTGTTAATTACATTAAATAAGATATTAATGAGTTCTATGATATGAATAATGTAACTTTATTTCTATGTGCTCTATGATATTAACATCTATGATTTGAGGCAAACAAAGTTAAGACTCTCAAATTGGAAGATTAATACCAATATTCAATCTAATAAAATAAAAATCAAAGCACTGTCTATCTAATGCATTTCTAAAATATAATTCCATATAATTGACTAGGTACTTTATATATATGCATATACATATTTTTTTTTACCATCTATATCACTTACGTAGACACTTAAATATAAACCAGGCTCAATTCTAGAGAATCACAAAAAAGTTATAAAGTATTCCTTTGCTCTCCTTCCTCTTAAAAACAAAACAAAACAAAAATCTGAAACCCCTAAGGGTTAAATAACTTCACTAAAGAAAACAGAAAGGAGATAAGCTGAAGTCATGGGAAATGGTAGAGAAAGAGCAAGAGGCTGGAAACCTACCACAGATGGAGCAAAGATTTTCCAGATGTGGAATTCTTCCTATGGATCTGCGCTGTTGGCCTGGCTCATTTAAGTTCTACCAGGAAAGAAAATGCAACCATGGCTTCCTTCTATCTGTAATCTAACTAAACCTCTTTTGCTGAAATTTTATATTTTGTTTCTGCTAGGAAAAAGTCTTGCTATCTGTGATCTGCAGTTAGTTTTTAAAAACTGGCTTCCATTCCAGATGGGAGTGCTTTTGAAACACCCGAAATGATTTGTCTGTGTGTCAGAATAGCTCTATTGCGAAAGTCATTTCTAACTTCTCTTTGTCACAGTGCTTGCGTCCACATCACAGAGGGCCAGGGAGCTGCCTGCACGTGAGGGTGGTGGGGTCACTGCTCTGTTTATGTTCTGCTGTCAGGGACCATCTGGGAGCGCGGCTCCTGATTAGCTGCAGAGTGATGAGTGCCATCTTAGAGCCAGGGTCACACGTTAGAGCAAGATAACTTGTTTTTTTTTTAAGGCCCCCAAATTTGGTACTCAAAAATATTACAAAACAATGAAAGTTTCATGCTGTAATAAATAAGCTGGTGTTTTGACTTAGCAAAAATCACAAATTTAGAAAACTCTTATATCCCCCACCTGGCTGAGCTGGGTTTTACACAGATGAAAGCTACTGTTTTCATGACTGCAGCTAGAATTCAATCATTGGTGGTCTCAGAGGGGGAAAAAAAATCATAGAAATGCCTTCATATCCCACAAACAGGTGACTTTTTAAGATTAAAAAAATACTAAATCATAAAATATAGGTAAGTTTAATAGAACTCAGATTTTTTTTCCTTTTAAAGACATTTTATTTTAAAAAATGTATCAACTGTCTCACTCTTTGATTATTTGTTTCAATGCTTCCCTCTTCTGGTTTTATACTGTTAACACTTATTATTTAATATCTGACATATATTAATCATATTCAGTGGAATAAGGGAACGTGAATATAGACTATAAAAATACAAAATTGTTGAGGGCAACAGCACTTGACTCAAATGAATTACAATGCAAATTAAAAACTGAATGGCATGGTCAGGATGACGTTAAGTGATTTTAAAAGGAGATGATTTATTTGGTCAAGGGGGAAAATACAATCAACCCATGAATCTCATAAATACAAGATATGATGGTTGAAGGTGACTGAAAATGGAGAAACATGTTCTATGGGCTAAAAGGTAATTATGAAGCAGTGATAGAGTTCTGTAGTCTAAAATGGCAGTGTAACTGAAAAACTGTAACTTTATTGAACATTCACTATATATGCAGTTCTTGCTAGATGTTTTAGAGTAAAATAAATCATAAACAGGAGATCAAAATATTCCATGGTTCTTCACGGTTGCTGCATATTACATATTTTGAACATGTATATGTTTATATTATACATAGATATGAAGCAGAAAATAGTGTTATAAGACAGGTAAAATAGATAATTGACTATTTTTAATACTAATTATATTCCATAGGGATTTGGAGAAGGATGTCTAATCATCTGAATGCAAAGAACTCATTCACGTTTGATGATGTTCAGTTGCTAAGTTGTGTCCGACTCTTTGCGACCCCATGAACTGCAGCACGCCAGGCTTCCCTGTCCTTCACTGTCTCCCGGAGTTTACTCAAACTCATGTCCATTGAGCCAGTGATGTCATCCAACCATCTCATCTTCTGTTTTCCCTTTTCCCGCCCTCAATCTTTCTCAGCATCAAGGTATTTTCTAATGAGTCAGTGCTTCATATCAGGCGGCCAAAACATTGGAGCTTCAGCTTCAGCATCAGTCCTTCCAATGAATATTCAGGGTTGATTTCCTTTAGGATTGACTGGTTTGATCTCCTTGCTGTCCAACTAAAAGCCTGAGATGTGAGGACACAGAGATACCCTGCAGATGAAGGGTGGGGACCTCCTGAGAGTTGGAACTGATAGAAGCAGTTTCCTTTTCCATCTTTTTCTCTAGTTTGCATCATCTCTACTCTTCTTTTTTAGGTCAGTTGCCCCTTTACCCTGCTCCTCTCTGCAGAATCATGTTTCCTCTGTGACTCCATCTAACAGTGGAGTCCAAAGCACCTGTTACAGGTTGACGGAGTTTCTCTGGCTCATAATATGAAGAAGGAGAGAGAAGGAAGAGAAGGAGGAGGAGAAGTGAGAGAGAGAGAGAAACAGATCATCCCCTGGTCACTCAATGTATTCTCTGGCCTTGAGTCACATGTGTCTCTCACCCCAGCCACCTGCCCCCAGTCCAATGGACTCTGGCCATAGGATAGGATGGGGGGAGGGAAGTCACAGTGTACATAGGCTGCCACTTCCCAGGGAAGAAGATAAGATGAGCAGTGACATGTGTCTGATTCAAAGGAAGAGCTCATCCAACAATACAGCAGCTGAGGTTCTGGACAAAAAATAGCACTCAGGCAAATCCTTGAAGGAAGTGTATGATTTGGAGAGAAAACAATAGAAGAGTGTTTTGGGAACAGTAAACTTCAGGAGCAAAGGCATAAGAAGAGAAATAAGTAGACCACATAAACTATATGAACTATTAGACTTTTACTAATTTCGGTCATAATTTTATTAGAAGACTCAGACATGGGAGATGTACGTGGTGCTGTTAGGCAGGACAAGGTGGAGGGAGCATCAGCTTTGGAGCAGGAGAGAGTTAAGTTCTATGAGCTCAGGGTGCACTAAAGATGATATTGGGGAAGCGTCTCTTCTCAGAGACCGCGAGGTAAGTGCACAATAAATAACAGCTGTGGATAATGCATTTAGTAGTAGTATCTTTCCTTTGAGAACATGAAGAAATTCTGAAGGAGAGAAATGAAGTAATCACAATCAATGGTTTAGAGAAGAGAGTCTTTTTTTTTTTTTTTGCCTGAAGAGGAAGAGATACAAATTAACAAATGTGGTGTGTGCAATATATTTTATGATCAATGAGTTGAAACATTTTTACACTAAAAGTATGTTAAATAAGCTCCTCTAAATGTGGTATATTCAAGCAATGCAATATTAACTTAGTACTAACAAGAAACAAGCTATTATATTATGAAAAGACATGGAGGAATCTTACATGCATAGTTGTAAGTGAAAGCAGTCAATGTGAAAAGCCTACATGTTGTACCACTGAAGCAGCACATAGAATAGCTTCCCTGTCTTAAAAATCCTCTGTGCTCCATCAGTTCATGCCTCCCTTTCCCCAACTCCTGGCAATTCCTGATCTTTTCAGATCAGTCGGTCAGTCGTGTCCGACTCTTTTCGACCCCATGAATCGCAGCACACCAGGCCTCTCTGTCCATCACCAGCTCCCAGAGTTCACTCAGACTCACGTCCATCGAGTCAGTGATGCCATCCAGCCATCTCATCCTCTGTCGTCCCCTTCTCCTCCTGCCCCTGATCCCTCCCAGCATCAGAGACTTTTCCAATAAGTCAACTCTTCCCATGAGGTGGCCAAAGTATTGGAGTTTCAGCTTTAGCATCATTCCTTCCAAAGAAATCCCAGGGCTGATCTCCTTCAGAATGGACTGGTTGGATCTCCTTGCAGTCCAAGGGACTCTCAAGAGTCTTCTCCAACAGCACAGTTCAAAAGCATCAATTCTTCGGCGCTCAGCCTTCTTCACAGTCCAACTCTCACATCCATACACGACCACAGGAAAAACCATAGCCTTGACAAGACGGACCTTTGTTGGCAAAGTAATGTCTCTGCTTTTGAATATGCTATCTAGGTTGGTCATAACTTTCCTTCCAAGGAGTAAGCGTCTTTTAATTTCATGGCTGCAGTCACCATCTGCAGTGATTTTGGAGCCCAGTAAAATAAAGACTGACACTGTTTCCACTCTTTCCCCATCTATTTCCCATGAAGTGATGGGACCGGATGCCATGATCTTTGTTTTCTGAATGTTGAGCTTTAAGCCAACTTTTTCACTCTCCACTTTCACTTTCATCAAGAGGCTTTTGAGTTCCTCTTCACTTTCTGCCATAAGGGTGGTGTCATCTGCATATCTGGGATTATTGATATTTCTCCCGGCAATCTTGATTCCAGCTTGTGTTTCTTCCAGTCCAGCGTTTCTCATGATGTACTCTGCATATAAGTTAAATAAACAGGGTGACAATATACAGCCTTGACGAACTCCTTTTCCTATTTGGAACCAGTCTGTTGTTCCATGTCCAGTTCTAACTGTTGCTTCCTGACCTGCATACAAATTTCTCAAGAGGCAGATCAGGTGCTCTGATATTCCCATCTCTTTCAGAATTTTCCACAGTTTATTGTGATGCACACAGTCAAAAGCTTTGGCATAGTCAATAAAGCAGAAATAGATGTTTTTCTGGAACTCTCTTGCTTTTTCCATGATCCAGCGGATATTGGTAATTTGATCTCTGGTTCCTCTGCCTTTTCTAAAACCAGTTTGAACATCAGGAAGTTCACGGTTCACATATTGCTGAAAGTATACTTTAAAAGAATGTTATATAATTTGAACTGTACTTTCCACTCAGTTTTCCTATGAACTGAAAATTTCTTTAAAAAAATAAAGTCTATCAATTCAGTAACTCCTTCTTAGGTGCACAGCACTGTGCGAAGGATTCTTACAAAACTGCTGCGGGCAGAACACGCAATGGACAATGGCAATCCACATATGATTAAGAATGAAAATGACCATAACAAGACTATATATGCTGTATCATTTCAAAAAGCATGAAATTAATATGAGCAGGAGTTGTCACAGAAGACTACAGTGAAGGTCGGACCCAAATGAGACCTTGGGGGATGGGGCAGTTAAATTTCTGGAAGGGAAACAGGAGGAACAAAGGTCAACTTATATAGAAGCAAATTCAGGAGAAAAGCAAGGTTGCTACCATGGTTACAGCGGAAGATGCAAGTCAGGGGAGGACGGGAGATAAGGTGGGAAAGGAAGGGTAAGGTCTGTCTGATTAAGGAAAAATTTGCTCCTCAGCCTTAGGAACTTTGGCATTTAGCCTCTACCTGCAGCATAGGGGTTAAGAACACGCGCTCCAGCCTGTGTTGCTTGCTTTGAATCTTGCCTCCGCAGTAGTGTGACTTTGGTTATCTTAGGAAACCTCTCTGAGTCTCAGCTTCCTCATCTCCCTAATGTGGAAAACATTACGTCTACATTATATTATTGCTAGAGGATTAAATTAAGTCATATCAATAAAGTGCTTGGAAAAGTGCAGGCACAGAGTAAATGTTTGATATTGAGCCATTCAACCATTCATTCGACAGACATTAAGTCAAAAACCTCCTAAGAGGCTGGTGCTATACAGGTGCAGGGAAAATGTCTGCCTTTAAGGAAATAACAACACAGCAGGAAAAACACTGGATAAATACATAGAAGACCAGAGATTAAAAAGGGTAGATACAGAAGTGATGAAGTGTACCACATTGTTCTCCCATTTATCTATTTCCTCAAATCCATAGAAACAACAGATTTAACATTTATTTTAAGGAGTTTATCACCAGGATTAACATAATGTTGTAGGTCAATATACTGCAAAAACAAACTCATAGAAAAAGAGATCAGGTTTGTATTACCAGTGCTAGAGAGGGGGAATTGGATGGAGGTCAAAAGGTTCAAACTTCCAATTATAAAATAAGCAATACTAGGGATGTGACAGAGAAGGCAATGGCATCCCATTCCAGTACTCTTGCCTGGAAAATCCCATGAACGGAGGAGCTTGGTGGGCTGCAATCCATGGGGTCGCTAAGAGTCAGACACGACTTCACTTTCACTTTTCACTTTCATGCATTGGAGAAGGGAATGGCAACCCACTCCAGTGTTCTTGCTTGGAGAATCCCAGGGATGGGGGAGGCTGGTGGGCTGCTGTCTATGGGGTCGCACAGAGTCGGACACGACTGAAGCAACTTAGCAGCAGCAGCAGCAGCAGCAGCAGGGATGTGATGTACAACATGAGAAATATAATTAACACTCTGTGGTGCTCAGCTGCTTCAGTCATATCTGACTCTGCGACCCTATGGGCCACAGCCTGCCAGGCTCCTCTGTCCATGGGATTCTCCAGGCAAGAATACTGGAGTAGATGGCCCTTTCCTTCTCCAGGGGATCTTCCTGACCCAGGGCTCAAGCCCACATCTCTTATGTCTCCTGCATTGTCAGGCAAGTTCGTTACCTCTAGCATCACTGCTGTATGTTATACAGGAAAGTTGTTAAGAGTGTAAATCTTAAGAGTTCTCATCACAAGAAAAAAGTTTTTCCTATTTATTTTGTATCTTTATGAGAGGATGGATATTCACGGAACTTCTTGTGGTAATCATTTCATGATATATCTATGTCAAATCATTATGCTGTATACCTTAAACTTACACAGTGCTGTCTGTCAATTAAATCTCAAGAAAACTGAGAGGGAAAAAAAGCAGTTTATAACATTAGCAGTTGGGAGTCGCTGGAATATGTTTTCTGGGGAAGCACAATGGTTAGAAAAATTAAGACAAAAAGCAAAACCCCAGTTTGGTGGGCAAGTGAGGGCTCTTGATGACCATTTTGCTTAAACATCACTCATAGAATTCTAGAAGATCATTTCTACATGATAACAGTAGTCAGGGCAAAATAGTTCCTTCTAGTCATGAACCACTCTCCTGAAATGGCCAAACTGGTACTCTGGACAGCCAGCACATAACAATATGAGCACCAGCCTTTTCTTGGGTATTGGTTACTTTATTATGATTGTAAATTACTGTCTTAGATGTCCCACTTAGATAAGCCATATCTCAAAATCATACTTTAATTATAAAACAGAAATACTTATGGATCCATCTGGAAGAGATACTGATCTCAATCCTTTGCCTATAGAAACACAAACCAAAGTCCTTAAAACCAATGGAAGATCAAGAAGAGAAGAAAAATATGATCATACCAGCAGAATTTTTAGTCATTCCATACTCATGTCAAAGTAATACCTCTTATATGTACCTTTCCAGGGTAAGTGGCACCTTTCGAAAGAAATTAGAATAATACACACAGTTATCTTGTGGGCACATATTTGTGTGTATATTCAAACTATTAATAAGAGTAACTGAACTGCAAACTGAGGACTCTATAAAGGTAAATATTTGAAGGAATCAGATGATCAGATATGATTTTCAAACTAAATGCAAGCTGTATTGCTTTGTAAATAAAACTGATAGAAGGAGGCCTTTTCATAAACTGTCTTTCTTCAGTTCAGTTCAGTTCAGTCGCTTAGTCGTGTCCAACTCTTTGCAACCCCATGAATCGCAGCACGCCATGCCTCCCTGTCCATCACCAACTCCCAGAGTTCACCCAGACTCACATGCATCGAGTCAGTGATGCCATCCAGCCATCTCATCCTCTGTCGTCTCCTTCTCCTCCTGCCCTCAATCCCTCCCAGCATCAGAGTCTTTCCCAATGAGTCAACTCTTCACATGAGGTGGCCAAAGTTTCAGCTTTAGCATGATTCCTTCCAAAGAAATACCAGGGCTGATCTCCTTCAGAATGGACTGGTTGGATCTCCTTGCAGTCCAAGGGACTCTAAAGAGTCTTCAACACCACAGTTCAAAAGCATCAATTCTTCGGCGCTCAGCCTTCTTCATAGTCCAACTCTCACATCCATACATGACCACAGGAAAAACCATAGCCTTGACTAGACGAAACTTTGTTGGCAAAGTAATGTCTCTGCTTTTGAATATGCTATCTAGGTTGGTCATAACTTTCCCTCCTAGGAGTAAGCGTCTTTTAATTTCATGGCTGCAGTCACCATCTGCAGTGATTTTGGAGCCCCAAAAAATAAAGTCTGACACTGTTTCCACTCTTTCCCCATCTATTTCCCATGAAATGATGGGACCAGATGCCATGATCTTAGTTTTCTGAATGTTGAGCATTAAGCCAACTTTCACTTTCATCAAGAGGCTTTTTAGTTCCTCTTCACTTTCTGCCCTAAGGGTGGTGTCATTTGCATATCTGAGGTTATTGATATTTCTCCCGGCAATCTTGATTCCAGCTTGTGTTTCTTCCAGTCTAGCATTTCTCATGATGTACTGTGCATAGAAGTTAAATAAGCAGGGTGACAATATACAGCCTTGACGTACTCCTTTTCCTATTTGGAACCAGTCTGTTGTTCCATGTCCAGTTCTAACTGTTGCTTCCTGACTTGCATACAAATTTCTCAAGAGGCAAGTCAGGTGGTCTGGTATTCCCATCTCTTTCAGAATTTTCCACAGTTTATTGTGATCCACACAGTCTTTCTTCAGGGGAGATTAAAAATGACAAATGAACTTTCCTACTAATCAAAGCTCAATGTCAGTTAAAATATGGAAATGCAGAACTGCCTCATGAGCCTGTCCAGGTAGTTCATAGCCACCTCTTCAATGCTGACAGCCATTCTTTCAAGTGATAAAGTCAGAAAGCAAAATGTTCACAAGACTTTTTAAAGGAAGAATTTTCAAGCTTGTTAAATACTGTGAACAGCTATAGTCACTGATAGATCAGAGATGAACTAAATGCCAGTATGAGTTGTTCGGTAAATCACATAAATGGATTGATTTAAAACTGTTTCTTGAGCATCTGTTCTGTGCAAGATCATATACTGGGTGAGGGCTGACAAAGATGAAATGAAGGGTTTATGCCTTCATGGAGCTCACAGCCTGATGTGGAAGAGAATTCCTGAACAGCAATACATCATAGGAATCATTAAATACTGTAAAAAGATACCATTCCTTTTTGATACCTACTCCATGTGCAGGAAGCAATATTTGAATTGCTACTTGTTAAAAGAAAAATTTTCATGCCTTTGTATTGCTTGTAATATAATTGAGAAGAAAAGGAAATATGTGTGCTTGGTTCTGGTGATAAGTAGCTTTGTTTTACCTGCTGCTGCTGCTGCTGCTGCTAAGTCGCATCAGTCGTGTCCAACTCTGTGCGACCCCAGAGACGGCAGCCCACCAGGCTCCCCCGTCCCTGGGATTCTCCAGGCAAGAACACTGGAGTGGGTTGCCATTTCCTTCTCCAATAAATGGAATACCAATAGAACATTAAGAAACAGATTTAGAAAATTATCTGTACTGGAAAATATCCTATGAATTCAAGATCTTTCGCATTTAAGAATAACTTACTTATATTTTTCACGAATTCCTTGATACCTGAAAGCTAATGTGTTTTCTCTCAACAGCCCAGTCAACCACAGCCAACTTTTTCATGGATTAGTTTACATTAGGTTTCAGAAAAACTGAGAGGTTATTTGTGGGCATACCCTGAATTCTTTTCTCATAAAAAATCAGGCAAACAGAGACTATAATACTAAGAAAAGTAAAATAAGTGAGTATTTATAAGCCATTAGTAAAAATCTAATGAAATTCATTTTCTGAGAGTGAAAGGAAATAAAGAATTTGGAATGTTGGCCAAAGGCCAGTTTAGCCTGATAAAGACAATTTTCAGATCCTGTTTAACCCTGTGAAACAGCTGGGGGTCTTTGCAGTACAGAAAGTGTTTCACCTAGAATAAAATGATAAGATTCTACATTTGGCTTTGGGAGTATTGTATTTGAAGATTTTAAAAATATCTCATTTATCCATTCATTTACCAAATATAGGGCAACTACAATAATGCCAAGCATTGGAAACACAGAGCTGAATGAAACAAAATTCCATCTTGCAAGATGCTTAGAGTCTAATGAGTGAGACAGCCCTAAAACTGACCTGATCTGTACTAAAATGGAGACACAGAATGGGGCACAGTCTTTCAAAGAAGAATGCTGAAATCGAGCAGGCCTAGTTTTGTCTGTCAAATCTTTTTGGATCTATCGATATTGGAACATGACTCAGAGTGGAATCTTACATTGCATGGGTAGGTCTCTGAATTAAAGAAATGATAATAAGACTGGAAAAGGAGGAATATCTTTGCGTTTCAGTTTTTCTCTTTTTGTTATCATCATTTTCCTTCTCAGTGGTCAAAGGCAGCCAAGAAAATTAATACCAAAAGGCACCATGTCTGGGCTTTGTTATTTACTATATTTACAAGGAGCTTGTAATGAAATTGTGAAAACCTCGTTTTCCCGTCTTACACGTGTCACAAAGAAGTGCTTGATTTCTATGTTCTGTGTTACCACAACACAAAGTTTGGAGAGACTGAATCTGTTATATGCCTCCAAAAGCTATCTTTCACAAGTGTTTCAGGCTATACTCATTAATTATCTTGATTTTTAACATTTTCTGACCAACAAAATAACCTAGAGACAGGCAAACAAACATCCAAAGAAAAATGACCAATGAATGTAACTAAAGTTCGATTCTGAATCATCTTTCTCAATGGCGCCCTTTGCACATTTGTATGGAATAGATCCCCAAATAACATCCTTAATTAATTACCTAGTTGAGATACTTGGCAGTTGTGTGGGTAGCAGGCATCAAGAAAGGAGTTGAGGTGAGGAGTCAAAATGTTTTGGAACCATATTAACTGTAAAGATTGAAGCCAAAGCATTTTTGTAATTACAATTAATTGGTTAACAGGTATTTACAGAGCACCTACTATATGCTAAGAGCTGTTTTAATTACAGAGCACACAAAGATGATATTCCTAATCTAGAAACACTCATAGCCTAGAGAAGAGATCATACAGAAAAGCAAGATGACAAAACAGTAATTGAAAACACAGAGTTTTCTAGGAGCACAGAAAAGTCCAGGACTAACCCTGCCTTGGAAATAATTCATGAAGGAGGTGTTATTGTTGGATAAGTAGAATTTTCAAGACAAAAAATGCAAAAAAATTAAAAAGTGTTATTTTTGGCTCATGATTTTGGTATATTTTTTATGGGTTGCTCTGCAGCCTAACAAAATTTGTGTTATATGATTTAACTTTAGAATGAGAGATTTCATATTATTCCCTATGACTACTTTTCAAATATGCTTAGAGAGTCACATTTTGCTGACTAAAAACCAATGGTAATTGTCTAATTTTCATGCCTTTGGGCGATGGAGGACACGTTCTAAATAGTAAGGATGGATATTTTTCTCCCCCATGTGATTAAATGAAACTCTATTCATTTATGATAAAGAAAAACATGGTCCAATGGCTCTTCTCTTTTTCCTGAATAAGTAATTTCTCTTTTTCTCCCTCTATCTCCACCTATCATCTGTATTTTTAAAAAGGCAGTTGCATGATCTACATAGAAGTAGAAGGATCAAAGTTAAAATGGGTTCTGTGGCTGTATATTATGGCTGAAGTTGGACAAACCAACCAACCAACACACACAAAGGAACAGAAAGAAGAGAAAATATTGGTGGGTTTATCAGTGAAACCCCTAGCAGGAAACAGATGGCAACCCGGGTAAATTGAGCAGAGTTTAATAACAGAACTATTGACAAAGGTGTAGGGGAACCACGAGGCCAGAGGAGAGAATGATTTAAAGAACCTGGGAATTTGGGTGGAAAATGCCAGCTGTGATTCCTCTGGAGGCAGATGGGGGAATAAACGACCCAACCTCACAGCCCTATTGTCCTTCCAACCATTATTCTCCTGTCGAGGCTCCTCACTGGTGCAACAAGAACACAGAAGAGAGCAGCCCAAGCTTTTGCCCACCCTGGTCCACCTCCAGATCGCAAAACTGGGGAGAAGGAGGGTGGAGGGTGAACTCGAAGGGTGACATGGGCATATCCAGTGCAATACACAGCATCCAGATTACAAACAGCCAATGACGTCAAGCAGGAAAGTTTGATCTTATCGTGCAATCAGTAAGGAGGTTAACAAAAAGCTGAAGTAAGAATCAATATGATCAGGTGATGCTTTTCAAAGATAATTTTGGTGACAGTGTAGAGAGTGAACTGATGTAATGTTAAGTTAAGGCAGGGAAACCAGTTCTGGATGCTGTTTCCAAAGCCCAGCGCAAAGTGGAGGGCTGCTTTAAGACAATGGCAGGGAGAATTGACGTGGGATGATAGGATGGCAGCGTTGACTGGACCATATGCAGGAGGCGAGGGACGGAGAGTGAGACTGAGTAGACAGGATCCAATTACCCCAGCATCTAGGACATACATTTCTCAGGGAGCAATCTTTTGTGAAAAATCAAAGATTATCTATTCACTTGAGAGAATTTCACATTAATAGAGCTAAGAATTTCTAAAGAGATTTTAAAATATGGACAAGTCTGCCTACACTGTGATAATCTCTGTCTGAATGAACTGACTCAAAGAAAGTGATCTCTTTCTTCCACATGGACAGCTGCTCAGCTGTGTTAATTGGTGCCCTGAGGAAGTGTTCAAGAAGTCTGAGCAGACACGGGCAGGAGTAACATAGCTAGAGTCTCTCTGGCTTTCACACGTGGTGGTTATAAGCACAACTCATTATCACAAGACACAGCTACCATTTTTTAGAGCCTACTTTGTGCCAAGCATTGTAGCCTTACAATTACAATATGGCAGTTTCTTTATTTATTCTCTAGAAATGGGAAAATGAAGAGGTTAAGTAACTTGCTCAAGGCTACACGGACAGGAAGCAGATGTGCTGGAAAATATACCAGTGGCTTTGGGCTCACTCTTTACAGATTCTGGTGGCATAAAGGAAGCTAACTGAAATTATTCTGTGTTGGATACAATTACACATACTAATACTTGTGTGATTAATTCTGATTTTTTAAAACAAAATGTATTGGACTCTCAAGATCTGGAGAATGCACATTCCAATATAGAATTTCTTGAAAACAGTATTTTTATTTGATTCTTTTCTTGGGAGGCTTTCTGAATAACTTGGGTTAAGAATTTTTCTTTGAGAAGAGGAAAAGGAGGATGTTGGCCCAATGCAATATTCTCCTCTAGAGTCTGAGTTCCTTCTGGGCGAGGACCATGTCTTGTTCGTAACAGCTTCCTTGATAAAACCTAATACGACGCTTAGTGCATGTTGCTGTTCAATACATATTTGTGGAGTAAATGGACCAATGGGATGCTGTTTAACAACCGCAGTCTTCCTTTGCAGGGCTTTGTCATCCCAAGATGGCAGAGAAGCAGCAGAATGATTCCACTGGGCTCAATTCATGTAGCAACACAGATCAGAAGGAAGACAGCTACTTAGACCCCACACTGGGGCAACCACACAACTGCAACTTAAGAATTATTAATAGCATGCTCCCCAAATGATTTTGTTTAGAGCTTCATAAAGCCTGGTGGAGCTGGTTCCAGTTGGCTTGGACGAGAGGTCACACAGATTAAAATAGACTTTCTTAATAAGAAACAATAGGCTACATTCATTTAGCCAAACAAAAAAAAAATGACAGGCCTTAGGGGTGGGAATGAAGCTTAATCCTATTTAAAGGCTCAATTAACCCCTAGAAGATTGAGTAGGTCCTCTGCCTTTCCTGTCATTCCTCTGTCTAGCAGAGCTTAAAAACAAAGATTCATAAAAAGGAATAAAGATATTCATATCTGTACATAAAACACTCAAAATATTTTAAATATGGCATAATAAATTTTAGAAATTTAGGAAACTGATTAGACTTTCATAGTCCTTTAAAACCTTTTGAAATGAATCATACTCTCTTTTGAATTGGCAAATCTGTTGCCAACTGAATAAAATATTCAAACATAAGCCTCTATCTTAACATTTAAATTCATTGATTAAAAAAACATTTCTTTCTTGTATTTATGTTCTCAAACAAAACTGTATTTCCTCCTTCTTGTATTTCCAATTATATTTCCTTATAATGTACTGTACATTCTCAATAAATCTAAATTAGAATCCATTCTGGAGTGAATTTCAATCCTTCTAATGTTTTAATGCACAGAAGCCATGTTCTGCTCAAATCAGCCCATCCTGGGTTAAATGTCTGAGATAGGGCATCCGAGGGCCCGCTTAGGTCACACATACGAAAGGTCAGTGCATCTGACCTTTCACAAATCATCTGTAAATGAAACTTATCAACTTTAAAAATTTCTGCCCCAGCAGTGTAAAAATGACCCAAAGAGATAATTAAATAGTGACACTTAATTTCATGTTTTTTGTTGTTGTTGTTATTGTTGAGGAGAAAAACATCTGGGACTATGGCTTTTAAAAAGTGTTGTGTGCATTATATGTATGTTCCCTGTTTAATTACCTCTTTGTTTTAATAAAAATGTCTTTAAGAGGAGCTTGATAACTGAGGTGCTTCTCCCTAGCACACTGACGTCACTTAGGCAGAATAAGTCTTCACCTCTTCAGTCTCTCAAGCAATGGCATTTCCAGCCTTTCTCCCCCTGCCCCTCCAGCCAAGAATTCCTATCCTAATTTTCTCCTTGGGGTATGGAAGAATGTGCTGATTTTCTGGAATAAGATGACAACTTTGCTCTGTTACATCCTTTGTTTAAATTGTAGCCAATCCTGCAAATTACAGAGAATGTCACAGCACAAGATAAAGCACAGCTTTGGCTAAGTTCCTTTTTCTTTGTGATGCAAATGCGCTCTTCACCATTTATGTTTTGTTCTAAGGAGATAGCTAATATATCAATTATTGAAGATATAAGAGCTTGGTAACGGTAATTTGAATCTGTTTAGTATATAGCATTAGTCCAGCGCATGATACCAACGCATGATAAACCGAGCAGTTTTTCTCTTGAACTGACACAAGATACCAGTTCCACGTTTTTCTTTTATTTGGAAGGCTTACCTTTCAACAAATTAGACAGAAGAGGCTAGACAGAGCCTAAACAGAGGAGAACACTTTAGCTCTCGGAAGGACATAAACTATGAAAACTCGTGTGTGAAAACTATCTGGCAGCAAAAATCGAGTCACTGAACTTGACACAACATCCCCCATAAAACAATCTTATCAGAACAACTCTATCGCATTAGTGTAAAGTCACTTGAAGTCATGACATCTTTTAGATGATTCTATAAACTTTTAATTTGGCTTTTAAAAATTACACACATCAAAAAGCTAAGTGATGTGCTTCAAGCTTGGTAAAGCACCTTTAATCTGTTTTTTAAAAACAGATTTAAAAATTTTTTTTTTAAATTTTACACAGAAAACGTTAAGACCATACTGAGGATGATCAACAGATTGTTAAAAAGCATACCATTCCACCAATCTGAGTCTAATTTTTTTCATATTTCTGCATTTCTCATTAATCCTCATCCACTTCCCACAATACTGTTAAACAGTTATAATTATAGCACAGAGCACAAAAATATATTATCATTTTTTTCTAATGAACTATCCATATCGCTACACAATTGTATTTTTGATGGCATGACATAATCTTTAAACAAGCACAACTTTTTCTAGGACTACTAAACAAGCTACTAAGATTTTTTTTTTTTTAATTTAATTTTATTTTTAAACTTTACATAATTGTATTAGTTTTGCCAAATGTCAAAATGAATCCGCCACAGGCATACATGTGTTCCCCATCCTGAACCCTCCTCCCTCCTCCCTCCCCATACCATCCCTCTGGGTCGTCAAGCACCAAGCATCCAGTATCGTGCATCGAACCTCTTGGTCCCTCAGTAGCCTCAAGGGACTGGTTCTGGGACTCCCTGTGGGCACCAAAGTCCACAAATGCTCAAGTCTCTTACATAAAATGTCCCAGTACTTATACACAATCCACACACATCCTCCTACATCCTTTAAGTTCCTTCTAGATTAGCTATAATAACTAACACAAAGTAAATGCTATGTAAATAGTTGCCTTTGTGGCAAATTTCAGTTTTTCTCTTTTGGATCTTTCTGGAAATCTTTGCTTTTTCAAATATTTTTGACCCAGATTGATTGAGTCCATGGATGCAGAACCCATGGATCCAAAGGGCTGACTGTATGAGCAACAGATCTCCAAAGACCATTCCTCAGTACACCGAACAACATCTAATTGTTTTTCTCAAGAAAAGAGTTGTGATCGCATTTACAATTAAGGCCACAAGAATTACACACCGTATTCTAACAAGATATAATGTTATGTTAGAAAACCATATTTTTTCATCGCATTTTGAACAAAACTTATTTTCCAGGAATTCAACCATAACTTTTGCCCAGAAACTGAGGAGATGTATGCATTTTAGATATTTAATGAAATGTCTACATGAAGATGGAATTTTATTCTACAATGGATAGGAGTGAAAACAAAACCAGTGTCAACTTACCAGCCTTTTCCTTCTCTGAGAGACCTGGAATCGCCTGAAAAAGAAGAAAAGCCAGAAATTGTGGTATCATTAGAAGGAAATAGCAAACAATACTTTAGGAACAAAATGATGCCCCATAAATGAAGCAAAAATTAAATAGGGCCTGACACTAGAGATATCAGAGAAGAGGAACTGAATAGACATTTTTTTTCCCCAAAGAAGACATATAAATGGCAAACAAGCATATGAAAGGTGTTCAGCATCACTAGTCATCAGGGACACACAAATCAAAGCCACAGTGAGACATCAACTCACACGTACAGAACGCCCATCGTCAAAAAGACGAGAGATGATTAGTACAGGTGAGGATGTGGAGTAAAGGGAACCCTTGTGCACTGACAGTGGGCATGTAATTCGGTACAACTATTATGGAAAGTAGAACGGAGGTGTCTCAAAAAGTTAAAAATACTTTATACTTTCCATATATATGATCCAACAATCCCATGTCTGGGTATATATGTCTAAAGAAAAGGAAAGAGGATATCAAAGAGGTATCTGCACTCCCAGCTGCACAGCAACATTATCCACAATGGCCAAGGTACGGTAACAGCCTAAGTGCCTACTGATGGATGAATGGATAAAGAAGATGTGGTGTGCATGTGTGTGTGTGGTTGTGTGTGTGTGTAATATTATTCAGGCCTGAATAAGAAGGAAATCATACCATTTGCTATAACATGTGTTTTGACGTCATTATGCAAAGTGAAATAAAGACAAATACAACATGGTATTTTTAATATGTGGAATCTTTAAAAAAAAAAAAAACATGAAACAGAGAGAGTATAAAAGTGGTTGCCAGGGGCTGGTGGAGTGGGAGAAATAGGGAAGGATTAGTGAAAGGTATAAATGTTCAGCTATAAGATGAATAAGGTCTAAGGATTTAATGTAAAGCATGGGGATTAGAGTTGATAACTGTATTATATAATTAGTATTTTTTAAGAGAGTAGAATTCAAATGTTCTCACCAAAAAAAGACAAATATGCGAGGTGATGGGTATACTAATTAATGAAAGAGGGAATCCTTCCACAATGTATGTGTTCTGTGCTTAGTCACTCAGTTGTGTCCGACTCTTTGTGAGCCCAAGGACTGTAACCCACCAGGCTCCTCCGTCCATGGGATTTCCCAGGCAAGAATACTGGAGTGGGGTGCCATTTCTTCCTCCAGGGGATCTCTCAACCCAGGGATTGAAGCTGCATCTTCCGTGTCTCCTGCATTGCAGACGGATTCTTTACCCTCTGAGCCATCAGGGAAGCCCTTCACGATGTATACATCAATCAAATGAGGTATATGATCTGATTTCTATAATCACCAATCAAATGATGATTGATTTGATATATACATATCAAATCACTACAACGCACACTTGAAATGTCTTAACATTTTATTTGACAACTATACTTCAATGAAGCTGAAAAGAAAAAAGAGAGCAAGCTGTGGTACTGTTGTAAAGTCACTAGATCCAGCTAAGCTCATTGTAAATTAGTCATGTAATTGTCTTCCTCTCTGAAGATAGACTCATCTCACCCTTAAAAGGTATTGCAATAAATGAAACTAAAAACACTTTGAATTTGGATCGAATTTTTTATAGTTCAATTTCTTTGTCCTATTTCGGGAGGCAAAGAATGTTAATTGTTTGGTCAGTATCTGGGCCTTTCAAATCTCTGTCCAGTCCTCTCAAGGCTCAGATTCCTCCTTTATACAAGGGGGATAAACACCTCGACTTCACAGGGCTGCTGAAAGCACCAGATGTAGTGGCTTCTGTAAAGCACATGAGGTCCTTAGGAAAAGACAGCCGCTCTATTTGCTACTTTGGGCACTGGTCCAATGAGCAAATTACTGAAATGAGAGGTTTAGAAGTTCAATTCCTAGTAACGATTATCTATCACTATTATTTAGAAACTAGAGTTTAGGATGAGATGTCTTCAACAGACTTTAAGGTACCTTAAAACAAACTAAGGAAGTGAGCTTCTGATTGCCATTCACCTCAGTCACTCATGTATAAAATACAGTTAGCATGAGGGTATTAACTTTTATTGGAAAGCCTTTTATAAATCTATCTGGCCTACTGGGATTTCACGCTTTCTACTCCATAACTGCTGACCACACAAGATGTCTACAAGCATGTCTCTCTCCCCTTCTTTAGGGGACAAAGTCTTCAGAGTTGAGGGAAGGAAAATAGGCTCAAATGGGAAATTAATTTTGGTGCACATGTGTATGAGAGAGAGCGAGAGAGGGACAGAGGAAAGTTCATGTGCACCTCTCTTGCAGGTCAGCCTAAGAAAATAATATCAATCTCCATTTTTGGAAATCTCAAAGATCAAGACTCTTATTTTCTTTGTGAGATATTGATTATTGTCGAGAACCTCACCTTTGGAATTTACAGGATTTGGAGATTGATGCAGTTTTTCAAATAAGGGAAAAATCTATGGATAAAAAAATGGAGGATTTGTTTTGGCAAAGATTGATCTACAGTGAAAGCATATTTTGACTTAATCTTGATCTACCTTTAGTTGTTCACTTCTTGTTCTCTGGCTGTGAATGCTGACTCTGCAACCTGGCAAAGATGCAGCCCTGAGGAGAACATCGGGTTATTAAATGGCAGAGTGGAGGACCACGTTCAGACAGCAGGGCATCAGATGGACTGCATAGGCTTCCACCCCTGTCCTCAGCACCCTTTTATTTACAGCAAGATCATCTGATTTCTTCTTTGTTTCAAGAAGAATTTCTCTGATTCTGTCTTCCCTTGACAAGAAAGTCATCCTACAGCTTTGGCAATGTTTGTTTACTTCTTATGTCTCTATTTTGGGAAACGTCTAAGAATGGAATTAAATCCATACTATATATTTTAAACCTAGCCTCAGATTTGTCCCCTGACTAAAGATAAGGGCTTTTAAAATTAAATTTTCTCTTTTGTTTCAAGCAAATAAACAACAAAATAGAAACCCTTTTGTTGACAAGGTTGTAAAGGGTGGTAAATAGGTAATTGGCTCAGCTGGTAAAGAATCTGCCTGCAATGCAGGAGACCCACGTTCGAACCCTGGTTTGGAAAGATCCCCTGGAGAAGGAAATAACTACCCACTCCAGTATTCTTGCGTAAAGAATCCCATGGACAGAGGGGCCTGGTGGGCTAAACTCCATGAGGTCGCATCGAGTCGGACACGGTTGAGGGACTAACATTTTCACTTTCATGGAGAAGGTTCCTCAGAGTATGAAGAGCTAACACTTACTAGGTTCTCAGTATGTACAAGGTACAGTTTTAAGATTTTACCTGCATAAACTCACTCAATCCTTACACCAACTCCATGAAGTCTTAAAAAGCACAGTAAGTTTTGTGAGGTCACATTAATAGAATGGAAGCCAGGATACAACTACTCGCATGCTGATCTTCGAGATCACTAATTTCAAAATGCTAATCAGAGTATTTTGAAACAAAGGAGAAGAAAGGTTTGCAGAGGTCCTATGGGCAGATATTGACTTAGACCACAAAATACTTGTGCAGGATGTCTGTATGAAACATTTAAAAATTTTCTAAATAAGCTCTCTCTTCTTATGGCTAAAGTGTTTTAGACAAATTGAATGTCTTACTCCAATTCCAAGTTGATCAGTGACAGGCCTTCTCCATATTTTATTCTATTTGATTACAAAGTGTGTAACCAAGCATGTGTAAGTAAATATTTCATAAAGATATTAGCCCTATCAAACAAAAATATTTTAGCCTCCAAACAGCCAGAACCAATATGTCATGTAGACAGTGCCAGTTACTTTAGAATATCACCCCATGCTCTGCATGATTCTTTAAGTTACCAAAACTCACCTCCATTAAATAACAGCAATGGCTATATCAGCACATGGAGAAAGGAAAAGTCAAAGTTTAATGTATCCAACATTTATTTTTTTTTTTTATTTTATTTATTTTTTTTTTTCTAAATTATTTAATTAGTATACATGTGTTCCCCATGTATACATGTGAGGGTTCAGGATGGGGAACACATGTATCCAACATTTAATACCTTTTCTTTTAAAGCATAATCACATAGTAATAACAGCTGGATATCCTTCAGCTGATTTATATTTGAATTTGAGGGAGAACCATCTCTTTAGAAAATGGTTTATGAATACATTGATTAGATTTGTGAAATTTTCTAGTGATGAAAGGCAATAAATTAAAAAAAATGCTGACACCTGGATTTCAATTAATTAAAGCTATTTGTTGTTTCTTAATTAGTAGCAACTTTTGTGTGTGTATGTGTGTGTGTGTGTGTGTGTGGAATTCATGATCCAGTTGAAGAAGATAGAGAATAGTTCCACTCAGAGGTTGCTGAATGACAATGATTAGCACTTTTATTGGTGCAACATTAAAAGGTGTAGGAAGATAGTAAATAATTAGGACTACCCAGGCGTAAATGGGATGGTTTTCCTGGGTGTTGAACCCCTGGGGAGAAAGTGCTGGTCAGGAGATTTCTTTTTGCCTTTGATGTAAGAATACTGGAGTGGGTTGCCATTTCCTTCTCCAGAGGATTTTCCCACCCAGGGATCAAACTCAGGTCTCCAGCATGGCAGGCGGATTCTTTACTACTGAGCCACCAGGAAAGTGCATTTCTGGGCTTGGGAAAAAAAATTACTTCATGCAAGCTGTCTGTATCATCTGGTACAAAGTAGGTGTTCATCAAATTTTTGTGGGGATAAAAAACCAAGTGTATATTTGTATATATAGTTTAAGTAATATGCATGACTGTTGCTTATGAGAAAGCTCCCATAAAAAGCATATTTTTGAATTCATTAGGGGTTTTTTCTTAATAGCTGCCATATGTTTCATTTGAACTGTATCCTCAGGAAGTGATTTAACATTTCTGGCAATAAAGCAATTAAGTAGGATTTTCCTGCTGGCCATATGGGTTCGCTGTAACTTCATATTTTCTTCTCTCATTTCTCAATGGAACAAAGGGAAGTCTAGTAATAACTTCCAAATGAGAGAAAAAAAATTATTCATCGTCTTTTGTTATTTTTCTCTGTGATATTCAAATGATAGTAACACAACCTTTTCTGTGGCTCTCCTTACCTTCCAGTAGTGCTCCACATGCAAAGATTTTTCATTTATGTTCATTTGTTTTAGGTGTTTTACAATTGAATTTTTAAAAAGCCATTAAAGAGAAAGCTTTTTAGTAAAAGGGGAGGAAACAATTTGCTTTCTCTTAATGAAGTCTTTTAAAGCTGTGTGTGGGAACCTAGACTGTGTGTGCGTCTGTTTATGTTTCTGGACATGAAACGTTTTGGGGAAATGCTCATTTTGACGTGCCTTGCGGAAACGCTGTAGACATACGCTGATTCATTTGGTCTGTTGCTAGAATGGCTTTCTGCACTTACAGAAGGACCTCAGCTGGATACCTTTTAGGAATTTATACCAACTACACAGAAGCTGCTAACATAAATAGTAACACAAGTAATGGATGTTGTATCTGAACCCATTTTATAAAATGACAAAACATTCTAATTGATCTTGATGATTTCTAAGTTCATCTTAATGATTTCAGGTAAAAATGGAGTAGGATTTTTCCTCTTTAATATGTTAGTTTTATTAATATGTCAAGTCATATATATTGTTGTTGTCGTTCAGTCGCTAAGTAATGTTCGACTCTTTGCGACCCCATGGACTGCAGTACGTTAGGCTTCCCTGTCCTTCACTATCTCCCGGAGTTTGTTCAAACTCACGTCTATTGTGTCGATCATGCCATCCAACCGTCTCATCCTCTATCACTCCCTTCTCCTCTTGCTCTCAATCTCCCAGCATCAGGGTCTTTTCCAATGAGTCGGCTCTTCGCATCAGGTGGCCTGATGCTCCAAAGCACTGGAGCTTCAGCTTCAGTATCAGTCCTTCTAATGAATATTCAGGGTTGATTTTCTTTAGGACTGACCATTTGATCTCCTTGCCATCCAAGGGACTCTCAAGAGTCTTCTCCAGCATCCACAGTTTGAAAGCATCAATTCTTCAGTGCTCAGTCTTTTTTATGGTCCAACTCTCACCAGACTTCCCTGGTGGCTCAGACGGTAAAGCGTCTGTCTACAATGCGGGAGACCGGCTTCAATCTCTGGGTTGGGAACATGCCCTTGAGAAGGAAATGGCAATCTACTCCAGTACTATTGCCTGGTAAATCCCATGGACAGAGGAGCCTGGTAGGCTACAGCCCATCCAGGCTACAGCCCACAGGGTCACAAAGAGTTGGACACGACTGAGCGACTTCACTTTCACTTTCACTCACATTTGTACCTAACTACTGGAAAAACCGTAGGACCTATATGAACCTTTGTTGGCAAAGTGATGTCTCTGCTTTTTAATACCCTGTCTAGGTTTGTCATAGCTTACCTTCCAAGGAGAAAGAGTCTTTTAATTTCATGACTGCAGTCACTATCTGCAGTGATTTTGAAGCCCAAGAATATACATTATTTAATATAAAATAATATATATACACATATATAATATAGAAATATGTATATATATTATATAGAAATGTATTTATATATTGCCTATGACAGTTACTTTTTTCTGTGTTTTGGAATTGGGATGATAGTCTACTACCGTTAAGAAGGCCTTTTGAAGGAATTCCCTGGCGGTCCAGTGGTTAGGACTCCACACTTGTACTGCAGGGGAGAACAGAGTTCTTTCTGCTTGGTCCCACAAACCATTCAGTGTGATCAAAAAAAAAATGCCCTTTGAAAGTCACCCCCTTACAACAAAGGACAGTAATGAGAGGCTGAAAGATTCTACTTGTAGGTTCCATGTAGGGAAAAATGCTACCATTTATTTTGTCCTTTCTGTCTTTATGCTGCTGCTAAGAAGCGTCAATCGTGTCCGACTCTGTGCGACCCCATATACGGCAGCCCACCAGGCTCCCCCGTCCCTGGGTTCTCCAGGAAGGAACACTGGAGTGGGTTGCCGTTTCCTTCTCCAGTGCATGAAAGTGAAAAGTGAAAGTGAAGTCGCTCAGTCGTGTCCGACTCTAGCGACCCCGTGGACTACAGCCTACCAGGCTCCTCCGTCCATGGGATTTTCCAGGCAAAAGTACTGGAGTGGGGTGCCATTGCCTTCTCCGTCTGTCTTTATAGGCAGTGATTATTTTGTATGTTTTCAAATATTAAAGATGCTGGCGCAGAAGTGTCTGGAATATTGTCTTTTTCTATAGGAATTTTTCTCTATTTGTCTTCTTAAAAATGGGAAGAATCAGTGACAGAGTAAATTATTCCTTTCCTTTAAAAACATTCCCTTTTATTCCCACAAAATGTTGTATAGTAAATTTCAAAGTGCATAATTATGTCCCTAAAAATTGCAAGAAAATGTCCCTCAGTGATGGAACTCCCTCGGTCTCAGAGGAGAACACACAAGAGTCCCTTGTGCCCACCATGGACAACAGGAAGGGGTTGGAAAGTCACATTTTTTTTTTTAAGACATGAAAGACAACATTAAAGGAAAGTAGGTACACTGGAAAATGGGTTCGTTTCCATATCTATTTATAGACGCTTTTGAAATCACTCCTGTCTGTGATATTGTTAACCAGTCAATGATTTCTGTTTGCTTTCATCTGAACAAAGAAGTTCATTGAGAAAGCTGTGTCTGATTGGCAATCTGATATCATCTGTTTTGGTTTACAAAGTCTTTCTCCAGCTTTGACAGTCATCTTTCACTGAAAACATAGACTTTATTTTTAGAGCAGTTTTAGGTTTACAGCAAAACTGAGAAGAAGCTACAGTTTTCCCCCTAAATCCCTTGCCTGGACACATGCATGCTGCTGCTAAGTCGCTTCAGTCGTGTCCGACTCTGTGCGACCCCATAGATGGCAGCCCACCAGGCTCCCCTGTCCCTGGGATTCTCCAGGCAAGAACACTGGAGTGGGTTGCCATTTCCTTCTCCAGGACACACGCATAGCCTTACTATTATCAATAACTCCCACCAGAATGGTACACTTGTTACAACTGATTGGCCTACAGTCACATTATTGGCATTCAAAGTTCATAGTTTATATTCAGGTTCACTCTAGGTGTGGTCTACTCTACAAGTTTGGACAAATGAATAAGGACAGGAAAAAAGTGAGTGTTAGCTGCTAAGTTGTGTCTGACTCTTTGTGAAGGCCAGGCTTCTCTGTTGATGGAATTCTCTAGGCAAGAATACTGGAATGGGTAGCCATTCCCTTCTCCAGGGGATTTTCCCGACCCAGGGATCAATTCTGGGTCTCTCGCATTGCAGGCAGATTCTTTATCGTCTGAGCCATCAAGAAAGCCCCTGTATAAGGACATGTATCTACCATTAAAGTATCGTAGGGAACAGTTTCATTGCTCTAAAAATCCCCTGTAAATCCTCTGTACTCTATTCAGCCCTCTCTCCTTCCTAACCCCTGGTGACCACTGAGGTTTTTACTGTTCCCATAGTTTTGCCTTTTCCAGAATATCATGTAGTTGGAATCAATGTAGCCCTTTCAGATTGGCTTTTTTTCACTTAGCAATATGCACTTAAAGGTTCCTCTGTGTCTTTTCATAGCTTGATAGCTCATTTCTTCTTAGCACTCCATATGTTCCATTGTGTGAATGTGTTAGTTTTTTACCCATTCACCTACTGAAGGACCTCTTCGTTGTTTTCAGATTTTGGCAATTATGAATAAAGCTCCTATAAATGTCTGTGTGCAAGTTTTTGTATGAACATAAGTTTTCAATTTCACTGAGTACTAATGAGTGCAATTGCTGTAAGCATGGATTTAGTTTTGAAATGTTCATTTTTTGATGACATAGATAGGTGAATAGTTGTATTAAATAAGTCACGATGGGTTTACCCTTCTGACTTCTATAGGCTCCTCTAGTAGTGTGTGAGATTCATGAGCAGAGAACAAAGTTCTTACTTTAATATATGGTTATAGTTGAAAGATGACTGGTGAGACTTCCCTCGTGGTCCAGTGGTTGAAAATCCACCTTCCAATGCAGGGGACATAGGTTCAACCCCTAATCAGGGAACTAAGATCTCACATGCCACAGCTAGAGAGGCCCGCGCACTGCCAGCTGCTGAGCCTGTGCTCTCCAGAGCCCGTGTTTAACAATAAGAGAAGGATGTGTGCAGCAATTAGAGAAAGGCTGTGCACTACAATGGAGACTCAGGGCAGCCAGAAATTTAAAAAACTAAATTACAAAAAAGATGACTGGTGGTGATCCTCTTTTCCTGACCCTTTCCAGATATGATCTAACAAATACCTCCCTTTCAAGAGCAGCATGTAGGCTGCTCACTGGTTTAACAAAGTGCACTCAGACCCAAGCAGCTCAGGGCAGCTCAGTCCTGACTGACAGAAGCGCCAGGTGTGGCTGCCGTACGCGTCCTCGGTGGACAAGCCAGTTGTGCTCTGGTGCCTGCTGCAGCCTACAGGATGCACAGAGTCTGGTGGGCCAGGAGGAGATGTGGACTAGGTGTATGTGACATGTGCATGCAAGAAATGTGTGGGGAAGCAAAGGTGCAGCAACTCTGCCACAGAATGAACGGAGCAGTAGGGGCCTTCCTGCTACAGTGGCGCCCATTATTCACTGGTAGGAAAATCTTCAACAGTAATACAATTGTTGGGTAGCAGGTTTCTTTTTCTTTTTTTTGCAGTAGTTATTAATATAATTAATTTTAACAGCTCCTTTAACTCTCAAAAACGTCCCAGTTTGGATAATAATTTATATGAGAACAAGGATTCCATCAATAGCATCCCATGTCCCTGGTTTTAGGGTAGGTTTGGCCTATGGAAAGCCCCAGTAGGAGATACAAGGCTGTGATATTATTTATAATAAGAAATATATCTTTGGATCTTTCATCCCTTTCCTAGCACAGGGCTCCTAAAATGCTTGGAATTTTCTAAGTTAGGAGAGTGATAAAAGGTGTCTTCTGTTATGCTAATGAGGTGACTCTTTGACTCCACTTAGAGATGGGGGCTGGCTGCCAGTGAAGCCAACCAGCCTCCTGGAAGGACAGGGGTGTAAATGGGGACCCAGTTCAGTTGCCAGTGGTCAGTGAATTGCCAGGAGTCATGCCTATGTAAGGAGCCTCCATGAAAACCTAAATGGCCAGCTTCTGGGTTGATGAACACCTGGAGATTTGAGGAGACTGGTGTGCTTGGAGAGGGCATGTTCCCATACCTACCCTTTGAAGTTCTTCCATCTGGCTGTCCCTGAGTTATATCTTTTCACAACAAACCAGTAGTCTAGTAGGTAAAATGTTTCTCTGAGCTCTGCAAGCCACTATATCAGCTTAGTTCAACCCAAAGAGGGAGTCAGCGGGAGCTCCAGTCTATAGCCTGTTGGTCTGAAGCACAGGTGATGACGTGGGCTTACAAGTGGCATCTGATGTGGAGGGAGGGGGCAGTCTGTGTGACTGAACCCTTAACACGTGAGATCTGATGTGACCTCCAGGTGGATAGTGTCAGAGCTGAGTTAAATGGAAGGAGACTCAGTGGTGTCTGGAGAACTGCTTGGTGGTGTGGAAGAAACCCTCTCCCACATTGGAAATTGATTCCTAAACCCCTCCAAAGGGAAAGGAGTATTTATTCCTATGGATCCTACAGTTGCCTTGAACTGTCTTTTTACCCAAGGTCATTGCTCTTCTCAAGCAGCTACCTCTGCAGACTTTTCCCCTCTAGGTCCTGCTAACTTCTCTTTGGGGCCTGATCATGGCTCAGCTCGGGGTACGCCCTACTGGTTATTGCACTAACCGTTGTATTTCTCCTCCTTATGAGTTTGTAAACAGTCCCTTTGTAACTGATCCTTCCCCCCATATAATCCTATTTTAAGTGCTTCTTCTATTTCCTACTGGAGCCCTAATTGGTACACCTCTCTTCCTTTCTTTCTTCTATGAATGTGCACAAAATTTTCATTTCTCCGCTTGCTCCCCTCTCTCTCTGTGGGGCATTATGTAGGGTACAGATGATAATAAAATAAAAAGCCTTAAGAACCACTCATGTATCTTTTAATGTCTATCTTAGTCCCAGAAAACTGCATTTCAAAATAAGTCAGTGAATTGTGAGCCTTCTGAGAAATTAAGTTTGTGACACTGACACATTTTCAACTTCTGCTAATGTTGACAAGGTTAGAATTGTTGAGGATTAGGAATATAAGACTTGGGGAGAGCAATGCACTCAGAGAAGGCATGAAAGCCTGTAAACTATAAGATTAAGTAAGAATATGAACAGTTAGCCACATTCTTGTTTTTAAATTTAGATGGAAGGATTGGGAGGATAATTAGCCATAGCAAGTTTGAAATCATCTGCATCCAGGTAGAAGTGCTTCAACGTTAATTTTCTATATAAAACTTAAGTGTATTTTGCACATTAGCCATAAAAGTGAGACTTTGTAGACATACAAGGGCCAACTGAAACTGACACATAACTTTAGAAGTTAGATAACATTTTGACTTCATCAGTAACTAAATGTTCTGCTAGATATGTTTTCAACAAATATTTATCAAAGGCTGAATAGGAGATAGGAGATGGCAGGAGAAGGCAATGGTTCAGAGTTTTAGAGAAAAGAGAGGGTTGAAATGACCATGTGCACCATATTTTGACTAATATCACTAAGGAACGAGTGTTTACAGGGGCAGGTGGAAGCTGAGGAGGACAGAAAGAGGTTGAGAAAGGAAAGGCGGAGAGAGAAGCAGGTCAAGAAGAGTCACATGATTGTAGGCATCAGAAAGGGTAGTGTTTTGGGAAAAGTTGGACAAAATGGCAAACTGCCTAACTGCCACAGGGAACAAGCAACACGTAGTAAGAGGTGACTCTTATCCAGCACCTACTCTGTGCCAGGCACTCTTCTAAGCACCTGGCACATATCCAGTTCAGTTCAGTTGTCCAGTCGTGTCCAACTCTTTGCAACCCCATAACTGCAGCATGCCAAGCCTCCCTGTCTATCACTATTCCCGAAGTCTACCCAAACCCATGTCCATTTAGTCGGTGATGCCATCCAACCATCTCATCCTCTGTCATCCCCTTCTCCTCCTGCCCTCAATCTTTCCCAGCATCAGGGTCTTTTCCAATGAGTCAGCTCTTCACATCAGGTGGCCAAAGATTGGAGTTTCAGCTTCAACATCAGTCCTTCCAATGAACACCTAGGACTGATCTCCTTTAGGATGGACTGGTTGGATCTCCTTGTAGTCCAAGGGACTCTCAAGAGTCTTCTCCAACACCACAGTTCAAAAGCATCAATTCTTCAGCACTCAGCTTTCTTTATAGTCCAACTCTCACATCCATACATGACCACTGGAAAAACCATAGCCTTGAGTAGATGGACCTTTGTTAGCAAAGTAATATCTCTGCTTTTGAATATGCTATCTAGGTTGGTCATAACTTTCCTTCCAAGGAGCAAGCGCCTTTTAAATTCATGGCTGCAGTCACCATCTGCAGTGATTTTGGAGCCCAGAAAAATGAAGTCAGCCATTGTTTCCACTGTTTCCCCCATCTATTTGCCATGAAGTGATGGACTGGATGCCATGATCTTAGTTTTCTGAATGTTGAGCTTTAAGCCAACTTTTTCACTTTCCTCTTTCACTTTCATCAAGAGGCTCTTTAGTTTTTCTTCACTTTCTGCCATAAGGGTGGTGTCATCTGCATATCTGAGCTTATTGATATTTCTCCCGGCAATCTTGATTCCAGCTTGTGCTTCTTCCAGCCCAGCGTTTCTCATGATGTACTCTGCATATAAGTTAAATAAGCAGGGTGACAATATACAGCTTTGATGTACTCCTTTTCCTATTTGGAACCAGTCTGTTGTTCCATGTCCAGTTCTAACTGTTGCTTCCTGACCTGCATACAGACTTCTCAAGAGGCAGGTCAGGTGGTCTGGTACACCCATCTCTTTCAGAATTTTCCACAGTTTATTATGATCCACACAGTCAAAGGCTTTGGCATAGTCAATAAAGCAGAAATAGATGTTTTTCTGGAACTCTTTTGCTTTTTTGATGGTCCAGTGGGTTGGCAATTTGATCTCTGGTTCCTCTGCCTTTTCTAAAACCAGTTTGAACATCTGGAAGTTCACGGTTCATGTACTGCTGAAGCCTGGCTTGGAGAATTTTGAGCATTACTTTACTAGAATGTGAGATGAGTGCAATTGAGCATTCTTTGGCATTGCCTTTCTTTGGGATTGGAATGAAAACTGACGTTTTCCAGTCCTGTGGCCTAATAAAGTGTGTAAGTTCCTCAGTCATCTCCAACTCTTTGCAACCCCACGGACTGTAGCCTGCCAGGCTCCTCTGTCCATGGAATTCTCCAGGCAAGGATATTGGAGTGAGTTGCTGTGGCCTCCTCCAGGGGATCTTCCTGACCCAGGGATTGAACTCGAGTCTGTTACATCTCCTGAGTTGACAGGTGGGTTCTTTACCACTGGCAACCCTGGGAAGCCACAACTGAGTGAACTCTTTCCAAAGCCAGGTGCTGACAAGGAGCACTTCAGATGGAGCTCGCTTTCGCAGACTGCGATTTTTCATATCAGCAGGGATGCCAAATGGCTAATTTATACTTAGAATGGGTATACCTTTCACCATGGTCAAAAGTAATTGGTTTAGTGGATATTTAGTTTATAAAAATGTTTGTGATTATGAGCACATCAACAAAAATGAAAGCATACAGGAAGCATAGAAGAGACACCTGACCCCAGACAGCAACTGCATGATAACTGAGAACCCGTTTCTTCTCCATGGCAAAGAATCCTTGCAGAAATCATGCTATCAAAACCGCCCCACTATTGTCTGCTTCCCTCAATCCACTCCTTGGATCCTTCTCCAAACATTGTTCAACTCTGTGACTTATTGTTTAAGCTGACAAAAGCTAGTTTGGGTTTTAAATGATCAAACTGGCACTAAGTAAAAAAAAAAAAAAGAAATATATTCTAAACTTCAACCAAATGCCGCTGTATTATCATAAACTCTTTTTGATCTCCATTTGGAATATATGGCCTCATGGTGACTTTCACTCTCCATGAAGTGAGTTAAAAACTTATCCAATCAATTCTTTTTGAGAACTTAGGATCCTGTTGGGATAACTCCAAACTTTTGTAATGGGTGCCCAACTTCATCCAAGGATCCATTTTCTGTACTTAACAAAAGAACATATTTGGTAACATGTTTTAAAATTACAACATGAAAATAATATATTTCCCATTTTTAAGGATTATAATACAGTAAGAGTCTAAAACCATAAAACTGATGTCATCCCACTTACTTAAAATGCAGAATCTAATACCAGGAAAGAATGACACAGTTTTTGAATATTTAGGTTTATTAACCTAAATAGGGAAATAGTAAAGGAATTGAAGACAGTGATGTGATCCTAAAGTGAGATATCTAATTAGTTCAGTGCATTTGGATAACAAACAGAAAATTCTCTTTGTAAAGAGGACTTTTCCTCTTTCCTATGAACCACTGTCTTTTCTATAGGAAATTACCACTATATGAGCCCTGAGTCAGGAGCACACTTCATTCAATTCTCAGGGTTTTCCGAAATTTCTATCTTTATTTTTTTAGGTAAGAAACAAATATTCTTTTAAAAGGACTGTTATTTGCAGGCTCTCCTGATAATGATTCACACAAAATCCACATGGCCCAGATGAAAGAGTGACCCATTTTTAAGTGTCTTTTGTAGAAATTCAGTAAATGTCTCACATTCTCTGCTAGGCCTACTTTTAATTTACACATCCGTTTTTCTTACTATTTGGGTCAAAATTCAATTAATAAACAGTACTTTTCCATGTATTCTCCATGCTGAGAACCTTGAGTACTAGAAAATTAAAGATTTGTTGAGGTAGGTCTGAAAATATTTCTATTCAAATACCTTATTTACATTAGGGTTTTGAATAACTATTTTTTTTAAGAACTATAGTAAATTTTCTTTTATGATATGCAAAATTAAGAATAAAAATAAATCAAAATTGCTTTTATTAAATGCCTTAATTTGTTAATCAAAACATTTAAGATAATATCTACTAGCTCTTTTAACAGATACCTATTGCTATTCAATAGTTTTAATTGTTACAGTTAAATGTTTGGAAGATTTTTGTTCTACTTAGGCAAGGACTGTAGTATTTTTCTCTCTTTTTACCCCTTGTAAAACTTGCTTACTTTGATAGGCACAGACTGTTACACTGAATTTAGATTATTACCGTGGACTTCATATAGAGCTGACATTCTACCATATAATTAATCCCCAAAGGAATTAAATGGGGTATTTGGAGAACTTGGAGCTAGTTCTATAGCCTCAAGAAAATTAAACACTTTAGATCACGGTTTTCTTAGTTATAAAGTTTTAGCATATCTTTAAAGTTCCAAACTTTAAATAATTCTTAATTTGTGCTGAAACGTCACGAGTTTCTCTTGGAAATGTCTGTCAGCAAAAAACTTAGCCAAACTGAAACCATATGAGTTCTAGGAAGTAATCTTTCTTTACTGCATAGAGATGGTATTACCCATAGCGTTTACTGTGATGGTTTTAATATATGTCCAGAAATCTTTGACCCTCCTTCCTTTAAAAGGTGAAGGCTCATTCCCTTCTCCAATAAAATATGGTGAAGGGAAACTTCTGACGTGATGTTACACAAAGCGTTGGAGCTTCCTCCTTGCTCTCTCTTTTGTGTGGCCCGCACTAGGATCAGCTAGTTCCCATACCATGAGGACACTTAAGTCCTGCTGTGTGGTTCACATGGCAAGGAACCAAAGTCTCCTGCCAACAGCCATGTGAGTGAGCCATATTGGAAACATCCTCCAGTCCTAGTTATGCCTTCAGAAATCCTGACAGCAAGCGCAGGACAGATGCTAAGCCAGAACCACCCAGCTAAGCTGCTCCTAAATTTCTGACGCACAGAAACTGTGTGGGATCATTCATTGTTATTTTAAGTTGTTAAATTTCAGGGTACCTTGATATGCAGCAATAAGTAACAAATCCATTTATCTGTATATTCAAATAAGGAATTTATGACTATCTTTTGTACACATTTGTGAAACTAACTGAACTAAAATTCATCTTATTTCCTAGAGAACTAGATTTTTTTTTCATGCTCCTTTAAAAGATTGTTTCATGGGGACTTCCCTGGCAGTCCAGTAGTTAAGAATCTGCACTTCCTTTTCAGGGGACATGGGTTCTATCCCTGGTGGGGGACCAGATTCCACATGCCACGCAGTATGGCCCCCCAAAAGCCATATATTTGGAAACTAATAAACATATTTCTAAATAACTCATTAAAAAAGGCTATTTCATGTTCAAAGACATTAATTTGCTCCTAATATTCAAAATCACAAATTTCCCTTGACACAATTAAATAGGATGTTCTTTTGTGGCAGACCTGATGTAAACAGGCAGAACAATTGGCCTCTATTCTTACAATTTTTCTCTCATCATTCTTTGCAGCTAAGGATTCTGCTCGGGTTGATGATCATCAATTATTAGCATATTTATTGAGTTCTTCTGGACATTTTAAGCAAAAATAAGAACTATGCACAACATAATAAAAACTTAGTTCTACTGTTAAGGAACTTAGATTTTTCAACAAGGAATGATGTGAGCATACACAGGCATATGGTGTTCACACCAAACTGACATATACACAGACATAAGGTAATGCAGTAAAGTGAATGCCTTATTGTGTTATATAACAAGATTATATTGTTCGGTAATAATACATAAAATATAATACCACCACTTCTTGGTGGTATTATTTCTTTTGAAAATAGACTTTCTCTGATTATTTTTTCTGATTATATCTTAGAGACTTAAAAATACGGAAAGATTCTCTAGTGCAATGTAAGTGTATATCAACCCAGCAAGCTGACTTATGAAACATGTGAAATAGTACTGTATCTCAATGCATCCAATTCTGTGGCTTCATTAGAGCCTGTCAGCATGTGCTGCTGAGCACAGTAGGGACAGTCTGTTACTTGAAAACACTGCCTACAGGGTCTAATAAATCAGACTGAAATCTTCGAGTCTTACATCAGAGAGAGATCTGGCCATGTTTTTAAAAATTTGTGTTGTTTTTGCTGCTGTTCTCTTTCAAGTGAGTTCACAAGGAAACTCTCTAAAATACCATTGAAAGCGCACAGAAGATTTTTAGCAGCTCATATTATTGACAAACATGACACAGACATGTCTCTAGGGCCATTCCTCAAACATGACTTTAAGGTAAGTGCCAACGTTATCAACAGGATACGACATCCTTCTTTGTTTTCTTTTCTGTGTTAATCTGAATAAGATCTTAGCTTCCAAACCAAATTCAAACCATGTACTTTTACTAATGAGGTAGAAAATGGAAGTTTTTTGTTTTTTTTTTTACAAATTAGAATCTTATTGCACATCAAGCACTTGTAGAGTCTTTACTAAACAAAAGAATTTGGAACTTAAAGCAACCAAAATACAATTATAGTTGTGTTTTCCTTGATAAACATCAAAAGTGTTATGTTTGTGTGTAAAATATACATACATGTGTGTATTTTAAGGCAACTATTAGAGTATCAAGTAGTCTTTTGACTATACTTTGGTGATGCTATTAAATGATTACCATAAGATAATGCAAGTAACTTACTTGTTTAAACACTAAGTGCTAAAAACATTTCTGCTTTTCCTGAAATTACATGGGCGTGTAAATGACTACACAAACAGACACAACTGGGAGTGAGGATCATAACAAAGAATTTTTTTAAAAAGAACTTTGTAACTAATGGCCATTATTTTACAAAACAATTGAAAAAATAAACAAGAAAAGAGAAATCTCAGAAGCTGATCAGTCTTTGCCTGTATAGCCTGTTGAGAGCCCTGAGAGCTTGGAAAGGAAGTAAAAGTGAGGCTAATGAGGTTTTGGCTTTTAGACCTGAGCCAGTCCCTTGAGGACACTGTTGGATTAGTTCAAGTATGGTGAGGGAGGGATAATATGATACACAGAAAAATTTTTTTTCTTGCTTCCAACAGTCCTACTAAATTGCACAATCCTTCAACAACACTCCTCAAACATTTAGACATGTTCTGGGACAATAATTTTTTGCATACACAAAGATAATCTCAGAAGGCCATAAATGTTGTCCTGCTACATGACAGGTTGACAAGTGGGTGGTTTCTAAGGACCAATCATAAGGTGGAGACATAAATGAAGCAGGCTGAGTGAACAATTCTCAGTACATAATTGGCCTTTCATGTGAAGACAAACAGCTGCTAGAACTTTCTGGAAAATTCTATAGAGGTTTAAGAATTCATAGAAGAACAACTTCGGCACTATAACAGATGAAAGTTAGCACTGAATAATCTCTGGGGAAAGACTTCCCTCTTGCATCATATTTAAAAACATGAGGTGGTTTATATTTATTCCAAATTCAACTAAGAAAATGGCTCTATCGACCATTCACTCAATATATAATAAAACTTAGTATTACAAGGCGTCAGTAAACTTGAGATTCAAGAGAGAGAAAAAGACATCCATATGCAAATTTCAGTAACAATTCAAGAAAACAAGAGGTAATGTTTGACAGTAAGAAGGTCTAGATCTTTATTTAAGGAAGTCCCACTCCAGTACTCTTGTCTGGAGAATCCCATGGACAGAGGAGCCTGGTGGGCAGCCACCTACGGGGTCGCACAGAGTCGGACACAACTGAAGCGACTTAGCAGCAGTACACTTAGAGTATTATGTGAGTATCAGTTGCGTGAATGCCTGCTAAGTCGCTCATGTCCGACTCTGTGTGACCCCAAGGACTGTAGCCCACCGGGCTCCTCTGTCCGTGGGATTCTCCAGGCAAGAATACTGGAGTGGATTGCTGTGCCCTCCTCCAGGAGATCTTCCTGACCCAGGGATCAAACCTGCATTTCTTATGACTCTTGGATTGGCAGGCCAGTTCTTTACCACTAACGCCACCTGGGAAGCCCGAGTATCAGTTGACCTCTACTTATTTTTTGGAATGTGGTATAGCAGAATGCCCAAAGGCTCACATAAAAGTACACATAAGTGTGTATATATCTTGTCATTCAGAACTGCTTTCCCCAGTCAACTTACTAGGTTGGACAAGCAATATCGTGGGCTTCAATAAGTTGGAGCTCCAATAACTTTCCTCCACTAAGCCCACCAAAAGAACCTGACAAATCAGATACATCTGGGTAGTAAAACAGATAGAACTAGGATTTTAGGCATTCCCATCTCAGATTAGCAAAGTTAATGGTTCTCAGACTCAAGTGTACATCAGAATCATCTTCTGAACCCTCTTCCTAGAGTTTTCTCATTCAGTCAGTAGGTCTAGGGTGAGGCTCAAGAATTTATATTTTCTTTAAATGATACCACTGTTGCTGCTCCAGCGGCTGTACGTGGAGAACTGCTGAGCTAGGAGACCACATTGGTTTGATTCTAGTTCTGAAAACAGAATCTGCGGCTGGAGTCTGGTAAATTGATGGAAAGGCTGGCATGAGACGATGCTACAGAATTAGGTGACAACTAGGTTATATAGACTTGTAGTTCATGTTAAGCCCTGACAATCTCTTTGTGGTTTTTAAGGAGATGAGTCATGTGATCTGATGTGCAGTTTTCAAAGACCATGATGGCTGCATTGAGGAGAATGTATTGGGAAGAAGAGGATCAGATCTGAGTACTGATAGGTAAGAGGTGATAGTTGAGGGCTGGTGATGAAGATGGGGAAAGTGATCAATTATCACTTACATTTTGGAGGGAGAATCATTAGCAGACACTTGGCAGTGGATTGTTTGTGGGACCATGGGAGGGCAGATGCCCAAGAAGACCCCAGGGAGCTGAGAAGATGGAGTGGTAGAGGTAGAGAAAACTGCAAGGGGCATGGCTGCACTGGGTGGTAGCAGGAGTCAACTTCAGTTTTGGACAAGGTCAGTCAGACTCTTTTAAATTACTGGTTACAGGAGTGTGAAGATCAGAAGAGAGGTCTGGGATGAAATATGAGTTCTGTGGGACCTAAAACTTACAGAGATGTGGCTTCAGAGTATGAGGGTCCCACATGGGAAGAGAGTGGGCCTGGACACTGGTATTTAAGGACCAAGTTGAGAAGGAGCCAGCAGAGCGAACTGGAAGAGAAGGACTTCCAGACAAGGATTGGAAGAGAAGAAAGAAAAACCTGCAGTGTGTGATGTCACGGAGGCTTAAAGAAGCAACATTTTTGAAATGAGAGGGGCAATCTGGAGATGGAGGTGATGCTGAGGTCAAGAAAGATGAGAATGAAAATATGGTCACTTGATCCAGCAACAAGGAAGTCAAGGAAGGCTGAAAAACCAGCAGAGGCAGATGTGGACACCTGGTAGGGAAGCTGGACTGAGTGAGCTGAAGAGTGAGAGGGAGGGGAAGAAACAAAGACACTTGCTCACTGAATCACTGATTAAGACATGGATTCATCCGATTAAGTTTTAAACAAATATTATGTGAGCTCAGCCCTGGGGGAAAGAGGAAGGATCAGGTTCCTGCTTTGCAGTGGCTCATTACAGTCTACAAGGGGAGACAAAATGGCAAATACCTTCTCTTGTGCCCGTCTTCCCAGACTTTCCTCACACAAGTATTGCTTTCTGGAGGCATAAGTATCTTCTGATCTCATAGACCTTCCCAATACTTTCACACCAAGGTGTACATAAAAAAATGATAATATTGGTACAGATCACTGAGTTGACTAGAAAGGCTGCTGAAGGCTGGAGTTATGTCCTAGACAAACACACCCCTCCAGCCTTTGAGATAAACAGAATCATCCCAAGACTGACTCACCTCAATCCAGGTATGGTCTGTTCTATTCACATCTAGGATTTATCCACCAAAACTGTGGTTCAGGAGCCCTGGTGGAAAATAAATACTCTCTGAAATAAATAATTTTCTACTGAGTTTTGGGGTTGCCTGGCTTTAGTTATTTTTTGACCCTCCATTGTTCTATGAGAGTACAAAATGTTATCACTACTAATGTAGCATTTATCTGATATATTTTTATTTTAAAATATAATTTTTATTTGATTTTTATTTAAAAATCTTTTTTACATATTTTTATTAAATTTATAATGTCATGTCTTATTTCTCCAAGGGAACTCTATGATCCCCCAGGACAGGAGATTTGAATACATTTTCGTTCTTTTCATCCTCCCTAAGCCAGTGTAGTATCTTGCACACAGTAGGTAATGCTTATTGACTGATACACACAGGTATGTGAAATCCATGTGTTCAGGCTTTGTTTGAAGTAGAAGAGAATGCATTGCTTTCTTATCCAATTATTAAAATCAACACTGATTTTTGCCTTTGGCTGACAGACTTGTCTGATACTGAAAAAATCCAGCAAAAATCTGTCTAAGGTGAAACACTAGCGGATTGTGGGCACACATTTTTAAAAAACCGATTATTAGATATTTAACTATCATACCTATGAACTTTTGACTGGACACAAAGTCTACCTTACTAAAATACAGGTGGAGGGTATTTGTGCCTCTTTCTCTGCACCTCCTTTTTTGAGTAGAATATTGCATATTCTGTGAGCTCCAAGCAAACATTAGTTGTTGTTGCTCAGTTTCTAAGTCATGTCTGACTCTCTGCAACCTCCACCAGTTATAGGTACAGTAAGTCCCATACATACAAACCTTCAAGTAGTGAACTTCCAAAGATGTGAATGATGAAGAGCTGAGAGATTGGAGGCCCGAGAGAAAGGACAAAGAGAGACAAGAGGGAGAAAAGTAACTGAAGAACTGAAGAGATTCATGATGCAGGAAATGACAAGGGGGTTTTCTTTATTTGAGGAGGTGCTGGTGTTCTTGAGACACGAGATCTGAACATATAACAGTACAGGAAGGCTGCAGCAGCCACTCAGAATGCAATCCAGGGCTGCTGTGACATCACTGGATTGTTTTTCAAGAGGGTAGATAGAATTGAATCCAGCCAGAAACTAGAACCTGTGCCATCAACATCAGTCAGTCAGTTCAGTCGTTCAGTCATGTCTGACTCTTTGCAACCCCATGGACTGCAGCATGCCAGGCTTCTCTGTCCATCACCAACTCCTGGAGCTTGCTCAAACCTATGTCCATCAAGTTGGTGATCCCATCCAACAATCTCATCCTCTGGCATCCCCTTCTCCTCCTTCCTTCAACCATTCCCAGCATCAGGGTCTTTTCCAATGAGTCAGTTCTTCGCATCAGGTGGCCAAAGTATTGGAGTTCCAGCTTCAGCATCAGTCCTTTCAATGAATATTCAGGACTGATTTCCTTTAGGATTGACTGGTTGGATCTCCTTGCAGTTCAAGGGACTCTTAAGAGTCTTCTCCAACACCACAGTTCAAAAGCATCAGTTCTTCACATTAGATGCAAGTGAAATTACAGCTTGCCCTCCATCTCCTATTGTGACGATTCTTCAGCTCTACCACATGCCACCCCCTCTCCCTCCTTCAATCAAAAACTCTTCTTGCCTGTTCTCTTGATGCCAGCCCCTGTATGCCAGCTGTCTCACTGTACTAGAACAGTAGGTGTCAACACATTCAAAGCAGTAACCAGCTACCTTTCTCCAAGTCTTCTTGGCCAGTAGGGACCTTCCTATTGTGTGGCAGTAATGCTTCTCATCACGTTCCCAGGACCCTACATCCTGCGTGTGCAACAACACCTGGAAAGAGGTTGTGAGGTGACCATCTAGCCAGAGGCTCTGATCATATACATCTGTCTTTCCCCACTTCTTGTCTTAAATTTTATTTTTCTCTGCTTAACTCTTCGCCAGACTCTCTGTGCAATAATTGGCTATGAACAGTTATTCTAAAATACTGTCCTTATAGAGTGTCCTAATCCTAAAAATAGCTTAGCCTTACAGGTATGGTTTCCTCTCTGTGAAAAATGCTTGTGCACTTGAAATTAGGTTAAAATGAACAAAAAGAATAGATATGAAAAAGAAAAAAAAAGATAGAACAAAGAATATACCCCCAAAAGTTTAAAATAAGACTCAAAGATTTAAGAGCCAGTAGAAAAGCTCACTCACCCATCCAAGACTCTTCTAAGCCAGATTCCTCAAGTTACAGGAGTTTGGGTGGCTTCCTAATTTCTGTTACACCAGCTCCCTAGTAACCAATTCTCATGTTATGAGAATTTGTTCTTTTTAAACCTAGGCTAAGATTTCATAGCCATTCAGTTCAGTTCAGTAGCTCAGTTGTGTCCGACTCTTTGCCACCCCATGGACTGCAGCACACCAGACTTCTCTGTCCAAAACCAACTCCATTCAGATCAGATCAGATCAGTCGCTCAGTTGTGTCCGACTCTTTGCGACCCCATGAATCGCAGCACACCAGGCCACCCTGTCCATCACCAAATCCCAGAGTTCACTCAGACTCACGTCCATTGAGTCAGTGATGCCATCCAGCCATCTCATCCTCTGTCGTCCCCTTCTCCTCCTGCCCCAAATCCCTCCAAGCATCAGAGTCTTTTCCAATGAGTCAACTCTTCACATGAGGTGGCCAAAGTACTGGAGTTTCAGTTTTAGCATGATTCCTTCCAAAGAAATCCCAGGGCTGATCTCCTTCAGAATGGACTGATTGGATCTCCTTGCAGTCCAAGGGACTCTCAAGAGTCTTCTCCAACACCACAGTTCAAAAGCATCAATTCTTTGGCACTCAGCCTCCTTCACAGTCCAACTCTCACATCCATACATGACCACAGGAAAAACCACAGCCTTGACTAGATGAACCTTTGTTGGCAAAGTAATGTCTCTGCTTTTGAATATGCTATCTAGGTTGGTCATAACTTTCCTTCCAAGGAGTAAATGCCTTCTAATTTCATGGCTGCAGTCACCATCTACAGTGATTTTGGAGCCCAGAAAAATAAAGTCTGACACTGTTTCCACTGTTTCTCCATCTATTTCCCATGAAGTGATGGGACCGGATGCCATGATCTTCGTTTTCTGAATGTTGAGCTTTAAGCCAACTTTTTCACTCTCCTCTTTCCTTTTATCAAGAGGCTTTTTAGTTCCTCTTCACTTTCTGGCATAAGAGTGGTGTCATCTGCATATCTGAGCTTATTGATATTTCTCCCGGCAATCTTGATTCCAGCTTGTGCTTCTTCCAGCCCAGCGTTTCTCATGATGTACTCTGCATATAAGTTAAATAAGCAGGGTGACAATATACAGCTTTGATGTACTCCTTTTCCTATTTGGAACCAGTCTGTTGTTCCATGTCCAGTTCTAACTGTTGCTTCCTGACCTGCATACAGACTTCTCAAGAGGCAGGTCAGGTGGTCTGGTACACCCATCTCTTTCAGAATTTTCCACAGTTTATTGTGATCCACACAGTCAAAGGCTTTGGCATACTCAATAAAGCAAAAATAGATGCTTTTCTGGAACTCTCTTGCTTTTTCCATGATCCAGCAGATGTTGGCAATTTGATCTCTGGTTCCTCTGCCTTTTCTAAAACCAGCTTGAACATCAGGAAGTTCACAGTTCACATATTGCTGAAGCCTGGCTTCGAGAATTTTGAGCATTACTTTACTAGCGTGTGAGATGAGTGCAATTGTGCGGTAGTTTGAGCATTCTTTGGCATTGCCTTTCTTTGGGATTGGAATGAAAACTGACCTCTTCCAGTCCTGTGGCCACTGCTGAGTTTTCCAGATTTGCTGGCATACTGAGTGCAGCACTGCCTGCGCTTTAGCACGCCCGTCGCAGCCAACTCCATGTCCAAGGAGCCGTGGCTGCAGAGGCGCAGGAGGGCCTAGAGGAGCTATCCCACGTTGAAGGTCAGGAAGGGTGGCAGTGAGGAGATAACCCTCATCCAAGGTAAGGAGCAATGGCTGCGCTTTGCTGGAGCAGCCATGAAGAGATACCCAACATCCAAGGTAAGAGAAACCCAAGTAAGATGGTAGGTGTTGCAAGAGGGCATCAGAGGGCAAACACACTGAAACCATACTCACAGAAAACTAGTCAGTCTAATCACACTAGGACCACAGCCTTGTCTAACTCAATGAAACTAAGCCATGCCCATGGGGCAACCCAAGATGGGCGGGTCATGGTGGAGAGATCTGACAGAATGTGGTCCACTGGAGAAGGGAATGGCAAACCACTTCAGTATTCTTGCCTTGAGAACCCCATGAACAGTATGAAAAGGCAAAATGATAGGATACTGAAAGAGAAACTCCCCAGGTCAGTAGGTGCCCAATATGCTACTGGAGATCAGTGGAGAAATAACTCCAGAAAGAATGCAGGGATGGAGCCAAAGCAAAAAGAATACCCGGCTGTGGATGTGACTGGTGATAGAAGCAAGGTCCGATGCTGTAAAGAGCCATATTCATAGGAACCTGGGATGTCAGGTCCATGAATCAAGGCAAATTGGAAGTGGTCAAACAAGAGATGGCAAGAGTGAATGTCGACATTCTAGGAATCAGCGAACTGAAATGGACTGGAATGGCTGAATTTAACTCAGATGACCATTATATCTACTACTGCGAGCAGGAATCCCTCAGAAGAAATGGAGTGGCCATCATGGTCAACAAAAGAGTCCAAAATGCAGTACTTGGATGCAATCTCAAAAATGACAGAATGATCTCTGTTCATTTCCAAGGCAAACCATTCAATATCACAGTAATCCAAGTCTATGCCCCAACCAGTAATGCTGAAGAAGCTGAAGTTGAATGGTTCTATGAAGACCTACAAGACCTTTTAGAACTAACATCCAAAACAAAAAACAAAAAAACAAAAAAAAAACCAACTCCATTAGCCATCTCCTAATGATGGATAGGAGAAAAGTCTTCTATTAGCTGGCAATCTCAGTTGGTAGGGTTCTTTTTGCTCACGGATCTAGGCTGTGTAACGATGGCCTGGGTACACAAGGAACATGCTGGGAAGCTATATGGATTGATGGTTTGTAAATAAGCCTGAACTTTTACTTTCATTTTTGACTTTTATTATTTTGCAAGTACAGGCAGACCTCATTTTATTATGCTTGTCTTTAGTACTTGGCAGATACTGTGTTTTTTTAACAAATGGAAGGTCTGCGGTGACTCTACATTGAGCAAGTCTATCAGCACCATTTTCCCAACAGCATCGATCACTTTGTGTCTCTGTGTCACATTTTGGTCACTCTCAAGGTATTTCTAACTTTTTCCTTATTATTATATTTGTTAGGGTCATCTGTGGTCAGTGATCTTTGATGTTACCTTTCTAATTATTTTTCATTTTTTAAGTAACAAACTATTTAAATTAAGGTACATATATTAATTTTTTAGATGGAATGCTATTTCACATTTAATAGACTATAGCATAGTGTAATTTTTATATACATAGGAAAACCAAAAAACCGGTGAGACTCATTTTATTGCAATATTTGCTTTACTGCAGTGGTCTGGAATCGAGCTCACAATATCTCCAAGGTCTGCCTGTACCAGACAGGCCACTTTGGTTATTTGATTATAGTTTTCCTTTTGTCAATGTGTTGCCTCGTCTCATGTGACAGGCAGGTGAGAGGTGAGGGGAGCTTACTGAAAACTCCATAAGGTACCCCACATCTAGGTCCTGGCAAGTACATGCAATGCATGCTTTAGTCCTGTTTTGTTTAGTCACACAGTTGTGTCCAACTGTTTGCGACTGATCATCTGTAGCCCACCAGGCTCCTCTGTCCATGGAATTCTCCAGACAAGAATACTGGAGTGGGTAGCCATTTCCTCCTCCAGGGCTCTTCCTGACCTGGGGACAGAACCCATGTCTCCTCCATTGGCAGGCAAATTCTTTACCACTGAGCCACCTGGGAATCCCCAAGCTTTAGTCTTCCCATAAATTATTTACAAACAACAGAAGATACCCCAAGTGACAATTACTTCTGTTGTTGACTCTAATTCTGAAGCATAATTTTTACTGTGATACAAAAATAAGTTCCTCTTTCAGTAATCAAACTGAGGTCTTGTGAGTTTTGGTGAGCTTGTTGAAAGTACACTTTCTTTGCTCTCTATGTACAAAATAATGGCGGACAGGAGAAAATGTTGTCTTCTCTTAGGTGGCAATTCCAGTTAGTAGGGTTCTTTTTTGCTCACAGATCTAGGTTATGAAACCATGGCCTAGGTGCACAAAGAACAAATTCTAAGCCTAATGTATTTTAATAAGTCTGACTCTGTGAAAGCCAGTACTCCAAAGAAAGTTGAGAATAAAGACCATCCAGTTTGAGGAATTCTGAGGATAAGGTATTGCTTTGTTAAAATAGCTATTGTGGTGGACGATTAAGAAGAGGGGAGAAATTATTATGCCTGGTTTTGTCATTCAACTACAGTCACTCTAGAATGTCTTCAAATTTTAAATGTTTATGTTCTAACTCAGAAATGATGCAGATAGAAACATCTCCAAATGCTAAACCAAAAAATAAATCTCCAAAAGCTAAACCAAAGAATATACCACTTTTTGTTTAAAAATACAATCTATTTTTTGAAATTTCTAGGATTTTCGTAGCATAAATATTTTTACATACCAAAAAGTGAAATATTGATATTGGCATGAAGTCAGTCCTTGCTCTTTGTTTTTAAGGAGCTTTAATATTATCCTGCCCTTGCCTTATTACTTTCTGCTAGTCTGTTCCTTGACATAAGGCACTGAGAATGTGAGCACAGGACAATGTGTATAACTCCTGAGTATGAAGTCTCAAACCATGTTCAGTTGAGTGCAGCTTCCGTAAAATACAACAAAAATTTTCTAAAGTTAAGAATTAGCTTCAGCATTTTTAATGACCTTTAAATCACACATAATAAAATTTTGATTGGCCAGACTATTTTGGAAATGGAACATAAATTGCTTTTTTTCTTAATGTAGCTTTAAATTTAAAAAGGGAAAAGGTTATTTCAACCATTGCTGAAAATCTTTGGAAAGTGGATCAGCATATTTTCTTGCCTTAGCAAATAAAGCATAATGAACACAATGCAATCTTTCTTTGAAGACTTTGGCTCTTGCAATGCCTTTAGCTCCTAATCATCTAAGCTGCACACCCCATCCTCTACTTTCAAGAAGTACCTGAGGGTCAGAGAGTGAGCAAAGCATACATACCATACCCTGGAAATTTCCTGAAATAGTAAATACAGTATATGTGTATGTATGTGTGTACATATATATGTATGTATATATATATGTATATATATGTATGTGTATATATATATATGTGTGTATATATATATATATGGCTTTACCAGTGGCCCAGTGGTAAAGAATCTGTCTGCAATGCAGAAGACCTGGGTTCAGTTCCTGGATTGGGAAGATTCCATGGAGAAGGGAAATATCAACCCACTCTAGTATTCTTGCCTGGAGAATTCCACGGACAGAGAAGTCTGATGGACTACAGTCTATGGGATTGCAGAGTTGGACACGACTGAGTGACTAACACTTTCACGTTCATACATATATATATATATAATATACACTGTAGGTGATCTTCTTGGATTTGCCTTTTGTCTAAGTTAAAGGTAACTTGATTAACCCATCAATTAACCCAGAAAATTAAGACAGTTTATGTACCACAATACACTTAAGTGTAATGTTTTCTGAATCATACTGAGTCTCTACTAAAATGGATGTATAAGGGTGATTCTGTGATTCTGGAATATCCTGTCCAGAAGTTTACAAATATGCAATCTCTATTTATCCTCCCTGAAGACAGGGAAATGGATTAAATCGCCTCTCTGGAATTTCTATAGCACTGTGAGTCTAGAAAGTTAGGTAAAATTTAAGGAAAAACAGTTATTTAAGTAAAATTTAAGTAAAATAACTATAACTTTTTTTAGAAAAGATGATACTATTTTCATACAGGGCTTATTACTTCTCATCTAATTAAAAACTTTTTTTTGGTTATCTTATTACTAAAATGCATGTAAAATTCTTGCAAAATATCATTTCCCTACCAATATTGAATGAGTTTTTAAGATGCAGAATAAAAATTTTTTAAGACTCAAACTGCTCAAGGGAGAATTTAAAAATGGCTCTCCAGTTTACTACTAGAGTGTCCTTCATCTCTTCTCATCGAAAATAGGAATTAAAAAAAAGGACTTTATTTAGAATATATAAAACAAAATGCCAAGCAACCCAAATTCAACATGAGTTTCCTAAAAGGTTCAGAATGCCTCCTCCTCCTTCATTACCTAACATCCATTTGTCAGATATCTATAAGCATGTTCCTTTTCTTAAGGTCCGCATCAGAGTAGGACTCTCACCATAAGATCTCACCAAATCCAGAGTTAGTCAGACACAAAGCATTTTTCAAGCTTCTTCCCTGTGTTCCAGGCACTGCTCTAGTACTGGAAACTGTGATGAACAAAACCAGAAAAGCCCTTCCTCTCAGGAAGCTAACACTGCAGGAAGGGAGACTGACTAAAAACATCAAAACAAAAAAGTTAATGTCGTATTCAGGTAAACACAAGGAAGAGGGTAAAATGAGATGAGGCCATGAGTTCGGAGTGACCTGGGCTGCGAGAGGCGATGGAAGGTGGCTGAAGTCAGGGAATTCTGCTCTCAGGAGGTGGAATTAGAATTGTAAGCTGAGCAATGAGGAGACACAGGGAAGCAGCAGGAGCTGCTGGTAAGTGCTTGGGACAGAAAGGAGCCCGGTTTGCTCTTCAGAGACTAGGCTAGAGTTGGTGCAGCAGAGTGAAAGATGGGAGAGAACAGAGGAAGAAAAGGTCAGGGAGCAGGGCACAGGCCAGACCTGTGAGCTCTTGTAGGAATGTTATGCTGGCTGTAGGGGAAAGCGGCTGGGAGGGTTTAAGCAGGAAGAGTAGTTTGATCTGATTCATGTTTAGAAAGAACACCTTGTGGCCTGGATCCACTGCAGGGAGGAGGGAACGTGGGGGACCAGCTGGGATTCTGGGAAATATTGGAAACTTGAGTTAGGACTTGGGAGACAAAGATCAGTTGTCTCTGGCCAAGGATAAGAAAAGGGGAAGATATCAGAATATTTTTGTTGGGGAAATGGGCAGGAACTTCCTGAGACACAGATTGGATGGGTCATTTGAAGGATACAGAAGAATCATAGATTGCTTCTAGGTATTTGGGTTGGATATTGACAGGGAACCTGGGTGTGTGGAGAAGAAACCAATTGTCCTACTTTGGCATGTTAAGCATGTGATGCTTGTTAGATATCCAAGTGGAGATAGGTCATAATTACAGCTATGCATTATCATTGCTGGCTATGCTCCACACACTGTTCTAAGTCCTTTCAGGTAATTTAGTTCTCTCAGTGATAAATGCCAAGTAGAGGCTACTATTACAACTGCTAAGGTTGTAATAAGTGTCATAGTCTGAACTAGTCCACAAAAAACCTGGCTTGAGACTTGAGCTGGTTATCACTGTGCTGAACTGAAGGAAGAGAGAAAAGGCTTATAGGAGAGAACTATATATCAGATTTACATTTTAGAGTCATCAGCCTACAAAGCATCTTTAAAACCAGGGGGCAGGCTGAGATCTCCCAAAGAAAAGGGGTAGATGGAGATGAAAAGATGACTGGAGATAGTGTCTTGGGGCTTTCAACAGTTGGGAAGGAAGAGCAAAGGAATGTGAGACATAGCAACTAGTGTGACTGGAAGAAATCAGGCAAATAGAAATAGAATCTGTCTAAAGTTCATTGGTGTTCAAATAAAAAACTTTTAAAAATATATCATATTTAGAGAGGACACATGAGCCCAACATTTTTCTCTATGGAACTTTAATATTTTTAGAGAAAACCATATAAGCACATAAGAAATTCTTTTCCAGATAACTTCATTTATACTATCAAGTCATGAGACTTTGAGGTATGGTAGAAGACAATTAAGGGAGAGTTATCAGAACCCTGACTGAATTTCTCAGAACATATCTGAAACTAACATCCTAAATCTCCCTCATGTTAAAGTCATTCCATGGTCAAGTTGATGAAAATCCTTATTTTTCATAAGAATAGGCCTTCGAGTAGTATAATATATATCACATATTCCGCCTTCGAGATAACACTAATAACAAACTAAACACTCAAGCCAAATCTAGATCTATTGTTCCATAAAACCACAGCAACAGTTCACTTATCCACACTACATAAAGACTACCATGGTCATGACGAAATGAAGAAGCAAAATTAATCAATCATTGTTCACTGGACCTATACTGAAATGTGTATAATTGAGACTTTATTAATTTCAAAACAATCTGATTTTCTGACAAGAGAATAGGTTTTCACAAATAACTGTTTTACAAATTATGAGAAAAATTACTTTTTGTTTATGAAGGTACATTTTACTGCTTATTGTACTTGAATTATAGCTGGGGAAGGAAAAGATATGATATCAGAATCTTTCCAAAAACTGGAAAGGATGCATATTTCCAAGGGCTCATCTTTCTTTCTAAAATATTGAGGTCTTTTTTCTTCCAAGTTTTATAATAGGAGCTAGAGATCATTCATCTCAACCTATAAAACATAGCCATTATCTGCTAAAATCTAGGAAAACAAAACCTCTAATAAAATTTACTTTTCTAACAATTATACAGTCCTAAGGTGAAGTTGCTTGATTACAAGATAATATGATTTATTATTGAGACTGGAGGTTGAATTACAATGCATAAATTACAACATATCAATATGTGTTATATTTGCTAAGTTATTTTAATATTTCAGACTAGGAAATATAACAATTCTAGGAGAAATTTTTTAACCTTCAGAAGGAGAGTCCTATTTTTCTCAATGTAAGAGATTAACTTCTGCTTTGAAGTTAAGTATACAGCTACTGAGATCTTACAAAGAAAAAGCAGTCAAGATTAAGCAATCAGATTACTACACAGAGCTAAACCATGTGTTCTACTGTGGGGAGCTGCTGTGTAGTTAGAGTTGGATTTATCAGAAGGCTGAGCTTGAATATGCGCTCTGTCACTTACTAGCCACATGCTCTTGGCTTTAACCTCATCTTTTTTATCTATGAAATAAGAGTAACTACAGTGGAAACAGTGTCAGACTTTATTTTTGGGGGCTCCAAAATCACTGCAGATGGTGACTGCAGCCATGAAATTAAAAGACGCTTACTCCTTGGAAGGAAAGTTATGACCAACCTAGATAGCATATTCAAAAGCAGAGACATTACTTTGCCAACAAAGGTCCGTCTAGTCAGGGCTATGGTTTTTCCAGTGGTCACACATGGATGTGAGAGTTGGACTGTGAAGAAGCCTGAGCGCCGAAGAATTGATGCTTTTGAACTGTGGTGTTGGAGAAGACTCTTGAGAGTCCCTTGGACTGCAAGGAGATCCAATCAGTCCATTCTGAAGGAGATCAGCCCTGGGATTTCTTTGGAAGGAATGATGCTAAAGCTGAAACTCCAGCACTTTGGCCACCTCATGGGAAGAGTTGACTCATTGGAAAAGACTCTGATGCTGGGAGGGATTTGGGGCAGGAGGAGAAGGGGATGACAGAGGATGAGATGGCTGGATGGTATCACTGACTCGATGGACGTGAGTCTGAGTGAACTCTGGGAGATGGTGATGGACAGGGAGGCCTGGCATGCTGCAATTCATGGGGTCACAAAGAGTTGGACACAACTGAGTGACTGAACTGAACTGAACTGAACTGAGGAAATTTGTATTTTGTCATCAGTTTTTGCCTTGATTTGATTTGACAACCATATTAGCATCTCTGATTATAAACAGAAAACTAAGAGGTAGATTCTTGTGTCTTGCCATGTTGTTCAACTTTACTACATGAGAGAATTTAGGAGAATAAGACAAACTCAAAAAACTGAATTTCCAATATTATGTATATATTATGGTATGTACGTATACATAATTAAACCTACAATGTACCTTTCCCATAAATTTGGTAAAATAAGACTAGGAAGCATAACACTACTGATCTTTAATAGAGATAGATTCATGACAATAAAAACTTAATATAATATTCACTAAATTACTGAATCAAGCAAGAGTCTCTTGTGGAAGAGGTAAGTCCCATTCTTCTGCTCACCCCCTTCTATATCTTGCTGTGGCTCTGTGTCCACGTCACAGGTGAGGTTCTATTACAGTCTGACCGGCAGCTGATCAGCTTACTCAATTCTTGAGACAGGAGAGTAATAATAAGTAGTCTTTGTTGTTGGTTTGCAGAAATCAAAATATTCTATAGAATCAGCAATAGTTATGGACATCCAGAATTCCACTTTTGTATACTTTTGTTTGCTTTTTATTTTCCAATACAAAATGTCTATAAATTCATCAAGCAGTTAAGCCAAACACATTTACGGATTAGGATTTTCTTTTTTTTTATTCCCAGAAGTACTTCGTATATAACCATGCATGTGTTTGGTAACAAGACAGGGAAATATCCATAAAAGCAGGAGGTAAGCAATTATTCAGAGAATGACTGATAATGAATTAATTAACTGAATCATTCTTTTGCTTGTCAGACAGGAATTTTACAGACTAAACTGCCTTTATTATAGAGTTGCTGTGAGGTTAAAAGACAAAATGATGCATATAAGAACAATATTCAAAGTGAAAATGGCTATTCAAAGGGGATGAACATAGCTCAAATGATACAATAACTGACCTGTAAGTCAGAAAAGACAAGGTATAGTATATGACTATTCAGGCCTCTGGTGACAATCTTTCTGGGATATTTATAAAAATGAGATGCTGCATGTGAAACAGTTAGCAGGCACATAATAAGTGCTCAAGAATTAAAGTATTATCTTCTCAATTCTCTAGTCTCAGTTTACAGTTAATTTCTCTTTGTAGGGTACCTCTCTAGGAATGATCATATCAGAAAACAGACCACACACAGTACAGTATTTTACATCTCCAGTTGACACTTGTGTGTGTTTTAAAATCACTCTTCTGACTTGATACAGGGTAGAGATGTGCTGTCATTACTTCACTGTTCTTAAATAAAAAGAGAAGAAGGTTTTCACTGCCAGAAAATTTTCTTAAGGGTCGGAGATTATGTCTGATTTAAGTTTAAAAGTCCATTTCTACAAAAGTAAATCTGAAAGCACATAAAGCAGGTTTTTTAACATGGGGCTCCTCGTTTTTGAACCCCTAAAATTGTGCAACAAATTTATTTTTGCATGTGTATATTTACTTCAGAAAACAATCCTCCAGCTTTCAGTAAATATACACAAGAATTGGGATTCTTTCCAAATTAAGAATTATTGGTATAGAAAGTTCATAACAATGAAATAGTTTATGATGTGTTACATTTGTGGCTCAAGGGTTCATATTTATTTCTTCCTTCTTTGCTTTTCTACTCATTTAGCAAATATTGATTGAATGTCTACTATGTGCTTAGAGCACCAGGAATACAGCTGTGACTAAAGCATATAAAATATCTGTTGTTCTCACTGGACTTATATTCTAGAGGGACATAGATGAAAAATAATTAATAAAATACAATATAAAATCAGGTAGAAACAAGGGTTATGAAACAAAAGCAGAGCCCAGAAGTCAAGCATGACAGGGTAAGGGAAACCAGGGGTTCAGGGAAGCCTTTCTGGTGAGGTGTCCTCAGAGCATAGACCTCAGAAGAAAGGTAGGAGAAAGCCATTCACAAAACTGGTGAAAAGCATTCCAGGAACTCTTTTTAGCTAGAAATCATCTTCATTTTTTTATGCTGACTTTTCTTATGCCTACAGAAGAAAAGCTATGACAAACCTAAACAGCATATTAAACAGCAGAGAAATCACCTTGCTGACAAAGGTCTGTAGAGTCAAAGCTATGTTTTTTCCAGTACTCATATATGGATGTGAGAGTTGGACCATAAAGAAAGCTGAGCACCAAAGAACTGATGTTTTCAAACTGTGGTGTTGGAGAAGATTCTTGAGAGTCCCTTGGACAGCAAGGAGATCATCACATCAGTCAATCCTCAAGGAAATCAACCCTGAATATTCATCAGAACAACTGATGCTGAAGCTCCAATACTTTGGCCACCTGATGCAAAGAGTTGAGTCACTGCAAAAGACCCTGATGCTAGGAAAGATTCAAGGCAAGAGGAGAAGGGGGAGTCAGAGGATGAGATGGTTGGATGGCATCATCGACTCAGTACACATGAGTTTGAGCAAACTCTGGAAGATAATGAAGGACAGGGAAGCCTGAGGTGCTGCAGTCCATAGAGTTGCAAAGAGCTGGACATGACTGAGTGGCTGAACAACAATGGTCCTGCTTACTTTTTGTTGCTCCTTTTTTTGATTGTTTTCTTTCACAGGCCCAATGTCTGTAGATTTTGGCTATTTCCTCTCTTGTGAGATGAGGGTGTTTGACCAGCTGGTTCCTTAACATGTTAACATACTGTGCTGACTGTTGTTTTATTATTTTTATAAACTTCACATTTCAGAGTTCTCCCAAATTCAGTGACAATTTGGCCTAAGTCATACTTCCTGGGTGACTCAGTGGTAAAGAATCTGCCTGCCAATGTAGGAGATGAGGGTTCGATCCCTGAGTTAGGAAGATACCCTGGAGAAGGAAATGGCAACCCACTCTAGTATTCTTACCTGGGAAATTTCATGGACAGAAAAGCCTGGTGGGCTACAGTCCATGGGATTGCAAAGAGTCAGACATGATTGAGTAAACAAGAAAAGGATACTTCTGATTCAATCAGGAGTATTTTCAAATTAAATTACTCATTACCTGCCTCATTTGAGAATAACGACATGACTTAGTGACTAAAACAACAATAACAATACATTCCATAATTAATTCACCAAAGAGTCACAAAGAAATAAAATGTATGTCCTCACCTCTAAAGAGCTTGAAATCTGGCAGTGATAAACTTCCTGGAAAATTTAACTGTGCTCTATCCCTGCATCTAACTGTAGAGAATTGTTTTTATTCTTCAGGGTAGTTTTACCAGCACCTAAGCCTATCTGAAGTTCCTCACATGTGGCACCAAAACCAGCCATCCCTCAAGCTCAGGGATGTCCAGAATCAGTATTGCTCCTTTGAGCCTCATGTTGAGGGAAATAGGTGTTTGGTAGGATTGGAGTAAAAGGAATGGATGGAGATTCACATTTCAGCAAAATTACTCTTTTTCCTGTTGAACCAATTTCTCTAGCCTGGAATCACAACATTAAAAAAAAAAAAAGGAACCAGTGACAAACAAAAAACAGAAAAGAAAGGGAAGCAAAAGAAAGCCCTCAAGAAATTCTACAGCTTGATGTATGCCACTGTATGGAAGAGAATCACGGGGATTGTCCTTTGTCTACTGTCTTCCACAAAACTGAGACCAGTTCGCAGAATGAAGCTGGTGGGTGGACCTGTAATGGAGCCCATGAGAGTCACTCACACTCTGGGTGTGGGCGTGTGCTGTGCCTTTAGCTTAGAGCAGATGTTGGAAGTTCTGCAGGTTCTTAAACTCCAGGGCGCATGGGGATACCCCAAAGGGCTTCCTGGAATACAGGTCACTGGCTCCAAGCACAGTTTTCTGAGGACTGAAAGCTTTTACTTCTGAGAGTTCCAGGTGGTGCTGACGCTACTAGACCACACTTTGAGAATTCCCCAATAGTTTCTGATTAGAGAAATGCCACTGGGCTGCTGAGGGTGTCCCAGCAGTTGGAATGTCATAAGGAATCCTGGCAGAAGGCCTTAAAACAGGGCAGCCAGGGTGTGACTCCAGTAAGTGGAACTGGCAGGCTCATTCTCCTGGTATGCAGCTGCTGAGATGCAAGATTCTTTTCAGACACTGTGCAGCTCTTAGGTTGGTGCCCCAGGGAAGGATAGGCCCCATCAAAGCCAGCTGAGAGCAGACTGACTGCATCTGTACCCAAAGTGTGAGGGGCCAAAAGTCTTCCATCAAATTCTCTAATCACACATGAACATGAAATCAGCTGAAAAATCTTTCAGTAAGTAAAATAGTACTGTTCAACATTCTATAAGCCAGGCAGTGATACACTCAGCCAGTGTGAATTAAAGAGTTTATTTGCTTTCACTTCCAAACTAAATGAATTCCAAAAAAAAGCATTTCTGATCTTGAAGAATCTAAATATGATTGATGAGCTATGACAAAATTAAAGCAGAATCCTACCTCTTCCTATGTGTAAAAAATGTAAGTAATCCACAACAGGTAATAAGAGCTTTCCTATTTACAAACTAGTTGATGATTCTGCTAAGAAACTATAACTTTATATTTCAGGGAAAAATGTTTGAAAACACATAGGAAATTTGGAGGGAACTCCAGAAAATTATGTATGATTAAAATAGCAAGTCAATAAGGGAATTGTTAGTATCTTCAATATTTTTGTAACAACCTATAAGGGAAAAGAATCTGAAAAAACAGATATATATGTATGTATGTATGTGGGCTTCCCTAGTGGCTCGGTGGTAAAGAATCTGCCTGCAATGTAGGAGATCCCGGTTCCATACCTGGGTCAGGAAGATCCTCTGGAGAAGGAAAGGGCAACCCACTCCAGTACTCTTGCCTGGAAAAATACCAACCCATGGGGCTGTAAAAGAGCCAGACATGACTGAATGACTAAACAACAACAAAATGTACGCGAAACTGAGTCACTTCACGGTACACCTGAAACTACTACAACATTTAATCTACAACTCTTCAATAAAAAATAAGATAAATAATAGCAAGAAAAGTAAATAGTTTGGTCAAGCAAGAAATATGTGATAGTTACTTTTATTGGCTGGTCTATGATGCCAATTGTTCAAACACAAATCTTGGTATTTTGTAAAGGCATTTTTCAGATGTGATTAACATTAAATCAGTTGACTGACCAAAGCAGATTACTCTTCATAATGTGGGGGGCAGGGGTGGGGTTCATTCAATCAGTTGAAGGTCTTTAGAGCAAAGACTAAACTTTACCAAAGAAGAAATTCTGCCTCAACTCTGTAACACAGAAACCTCACCTAACTTTCCAACCTGCTGCTCTGTGGAATTTGTACTTAAGATTATAATATCAAATTTTTCTTGAATTTCCATCCTCCTGGACAACTGTATAGATTTTGGACTTGTCAGACTTCAGAATCACATGAGTCAATCTTTAGAATAAATCTCTCTGTCTCTGTCTTTGCCTGTGTCTGTCTCAGTGTCTGCATTTATCTCTCTCATTTTATAGCTATGTACCTATCTACCTATCTATTTAATCTCTTATTGATTCTTTTTTTCTGGAGAACACTAACACAGTGTATATCAAAGACAAGACAAGACTAATCACACTGGAGTTGCTGGACCTCAAACTGTTTTTAATATGACTATGGTGAATGCCACAATAATTTTTTACCTGAAGGTGTACTTAATTTTTCTCTTAATCTCCACTGCCTCCACCCTTTACCCATCAAAAAGCAGAGATATACACTATTTACTATTGATACTTCTGTGAAACAGGTTAACCTGTCCTTTCTATAATTTGATTTGCTTTAAAGATGTCAAGAGGGATAGATTTATGATCCTTAGTGATTCGATCAAATTGAGAGATTGGATCGTCCAGCTTTTGGGCTTTCTCCAGTTAGTTCATGTCCTTTGCAGCCTTATGTGTAGTTACAACAAGTCATTATTCTGGCCAGAAACTGATGGCTCACTGCCTGAGACAGGAACATCACGTACAAGGCTGCTGTCTTGCACAACTCCTGGGATTGTGCAATGTGGTGTCCCAAATCAATTATGATCACTGAATGGAAAAAAAGTAAACTACATGTCTCTGTACATTTAGAGCTAAAATGTGCTCAAACAAAAGTTACAAGATGGGGAATGTTGCCTATTCTGGGCAAGGCACTGCTGCTGCTGCTGCCATTGCTAAGTCACTTCAGTTGTGTCCGACTCTGTGCGACCCCATAGAGTGTCGCAAGGAGTGGGTTGCCATTTCCTTCTCCAATGCATGAAAGTGAAAAGTGAAAGTGAAGTCACTCAGTCGTGTCCGACTCTTAGCGACTCCATGGACTGCAGCCTACCAGGCTCCTCCGTCCACGGGATTTTCCAGGCAAGAGTATTGGAGTGGGATGCTATTGGTGCAAGGCACTACACTAAGTAATTAGATATATACTCTTTTTTATTTTTTAACATGTCTATGAAACAAATGATGTTGTTGATGATGACAAAGAGTCTTATTTTCTGGGTAAGAAAAAGAAGGTCAGAGATATTAATTGACATCTTAACGTCAAACTCTTAGTAAATGAAAGGACATGAATTTAAGTCATATCTGATTCCAAAGCCTGGACTCTAGGAAAATGAGACTTTCACATAGTTTCAATGTCTTTTTAGATACACCATCTTGATTTTTCTCAGAGAGGCACCCTCTCTAGACATTGATCTGAAACTAAATCTACAGCAGGTGAATCTAAGTCAACACTGCATATCATTCTGAGCTATTCAGGGACCCAAATTTGAAATACTTATGTATTTATGTTTCTGGAATGCCAGCACAAAATGGTCCAAGCCATCAAGATGTTTGGTTAATACCATTTTCTTTGGAAATGTGGTGAGGGTTTCTCAGAATCTTGGGATTTGTTTTGCTTTGATATTTTCTGAATGTATGTATCCTCTAAACCACACACTCACTTGCTCATTTATTTTTTCGTTTAACACTTACTGAGTCCTTATTATATCAAAACTCTATTTTAAACTTAGGAAAGTATGAAGATGAATTAGCTATAGGTTCTTCTTTATAGTCCTTTCAATCTGAGAAGTTCTAGTAAGTGAGAGGAGGACAGAGCAGAGTGACAAGTGGGTTTACTGATGTTAGTGACAACATTTGCAGCTTTATCAGTAAAAGAGTTCTTGCAAAACAGAGGTTGAACTGATTATGGATGAAACAATGCATGAGGTTAGCCACTGTTCCTCTATAGCCATCACTATAAAGACCATGATCATGATAATTCAAGCCAGATTGCTCTATTAGGACAACAAGTATAGATAAAAAACATTTGGGTTTTTTTTTTTCTTGTGGCTAGAAACAGAGAAGGAAGTAATAACCATAAAAGTGGATTTCACTTTGTAATTAGATATAATTTGTGTGTGGTGTGAAAGGAAGAAAGTCTAACTGTGTACACATGTACCCAAGTAAGTTTCAGTCAGTTCAGTTCAGTCGCTCAGTCGTGTCTTGGTCGCTCTTTGCGACCCCATGAACCACAGCACACCAGGCCTCCCTGTCCATCACCAACTCCCGGAGTTCACCCAAACTCATGTCTATTGAGTCGGTGATGCCATCCAGCCATCTCACCCTCTGTCGTTCCCTTCTCCTCCTGCCCCCAATCCCTCCCAGCATCAGGGTCTTTTCCAATGAGTCAACTCTTTGCATGAGGTGGCCAAAGTACTGGAGTTTCAGCTTTAGCATCAGTCCTTCCAATGAATACACAGGACTGATCTCCTTTAGGATGGACTGGTTGGATCTCCTTGCAGTCCAAGGAACTCTCAAGAGTCTTATCCAACACCACAGTTCAAAAGCATCAATTCTTCAGTGCTCAGCTTTCTTCACAGTCCAACTCTGACATCCATACATGACTACTGGAAAAACCATAGCCTTGACTAGATGGACCTTTGTTGGCAAAGTAATGTCTCTGCTTTTGAACATGCTATCTAGGTTGGTCATAACTTTCCTTCCAAGGAGTAAGCATCTTTTAATTTCATGGCTGCAATCACCATCTGCAGTGATTTAAGTTTAGTCAACTTCTAACTATTTAATTATTTCTCCAAATTGGGTAATAGATGGAAAATGAGAAATGATGAAAAAGTGACTCCAGTAGACTGAAAATTAAATGAATCTATAATTCCAGACAGTGAAGTGGGACAGGAATTTAGAGCTCCCTACAGAAGTTGGTATAATTACAAACAAATCAAGAATTAAAAAGATAGTTGATCTCAGTTTCCCTAGAATGAAAATAGAAAGTGATGACTGCAGAGAAAATGAAGGAAATGAAACTGTTTGAAGCAGGGGTTAAAGGCTATCTCTTGGGAATGAGAGTGAGGAAGGGAAGGAGTCAGCAGATGACTCAAAGGTGAAACCTCTGGCAAGAGATAATCGACTTATGTGGTTGATGGAGGGTTTACTGAAGTAATTTCTCATTCACAGTGTCAAACTCAGCAATGAATTTGGGTAAAAAGATAAAGCTTTCATTTTAACCTAGAAAAGAATGACTTCATAAACTTTTGATGATGTTGTTTAAGATGTTTATAAATACTATAAAGCCATTCACTTTTTCTTTAATCGAGCTGTACATCATGTGGGATCTTCATTCACCAACCAGGGATTGAACCCTTAGCCCCTGCATTGGAAGCACAGAGTGTTAACCACTAAACCAACAGGGAAGCAACATTCTTGTTTGTTATTGCGAAGCTCTGCTCTGTGCATCTGCCACATCATGTTACACAGGGTAGGTACCTTCTACCACATTATGAAATGATTTCACAAGAGTCTGACATGAGAAAAAATATTCTGAAAATATGTTCTGAGTGGCACTTTGGGATTACACAATGGTATCCTTGTAGAATATATTTCACTCGTCTCTAAAGCTTGGGTAAAAGTTAAGTACATGTTCTTTTTAATGTCGAGATTCAAAACAGAATTAAAAGAGGCTCTTTCACTTCAGCTAAATTTTTGAACCATATTTCAATGCTGCTGGGTTTGAGGGAAGTAAAATTGTTCACAATCATAATTTAAGGTTTTTCAGTTAGCAGCAGGAATGAGACGTAGGCTAATTTGAATTTGCAAGTAAGTTGTAGTCTGTATGTTCACTTTCCAGTCTGTTCTTTGGAATTCTGAAATCATCTTTTTGTAGACCAAAATAAACAAACAACCCGACCTGACATGGTAGCCTAGACTGTGAAATCTGCTCATTAAATCTCTTTAGATCATCATGTACCTAAAATCTAACTGTTGTTCTTGTGCTTTGTAACATAAGCCACAAGTACAAGACCCTAACGACAAGGTGCATAGTTCCTCTAATGTATGGACTCACTGACCTTCCCCTTGTCCAGGCAGGTGTGTTTCTAGGAGGAAGGTGACAGAGAAACTGGATGGCCTTGCCACAGTAACCCCCCAGCACACACTCTTTTTATCTCACAGCCCCTAGCACTGGTTCTCTTGCTTCCCTTTCCAGGCATAGTAGATATTTCCTGACGTTTTATCTCTTCTTGGGTTCAATTCAGTTCAGTTCAGTTGCTCAGTCGTGTCCGACTCTTTGAGACCCCATGAATCGCAGCACACCAGGCCACCCTGTCCATCACCAACTCCCAGAGTTTACCCAAACTCATGTCCATCGAGCCAGTGATGCCATCCAGCCATCTCATCCTCTGTCGTCCCCTTCTCCTCCTGCCCCCAATCCCTCCCAGCATCAGGGTCTTTTCCAATGAGTCAAGTCTTCGCATGAGGTGGCCAAAGTACTAGAGTTTCAGCTTTAGCATCAGTCCTTCCAGTGAACACCCAGGACTGATCTCCTTTAGGACGGACTGGTTGGATCTCCTTGCAGTCCAAGAGACTCTCAAGAGTCTTCTCCAACACCACAGTTCAAAAGCATCAATTCTTTGGCACTCAGCTTTCTTTATAGTCCAACTCTGACATCCATACATGACCACTTGAAAAACCATAGCCTTGACTAGACAGACCATTGTTGGCAAAGTAAAATCTCTGCTTTTTAATATGCTATCTAGGTTGGTCATAACTTTCCTTCCAAGGAGTAAGAGTCTTTTAATTTCATGGCTGCAATCACCATCTGCAGTGATTTTGGAGCCCAAAAACATAAAGTCTGGGTCCAGAAGTATCTAAAACCAGAATACACAGCTTTTGGTAATTTTCCCAGGTGGCACTAGTGGTAAAGAACCTGCCTGTCAATGCAGGAGATGTAAGAGACACGGGTTGGGTCCCTGGGTCGAGAAGATCCCCTGGAGAAGGAAATGGTGACCCACTCCAGTATTCTTGTCTGGAGAATCTCATGGACCGAGGAACCTGGAGGGCTGTGGTCCATAAGGTTGCAAAGAGTCAGACACGACTGAAGCAACTTAGCCTGAATGAATGTTTTAGAAAACAAAGTGAGAAAAAACTACTAAATGAGTCTATTTGTGAAAAAAGAACATTACATTTTGGTGATAGTGGTGACGAAGAAAGCTTTATCTACATTTCTGAGGAAAATCGGATACAGATAGTCCCGAGCGTGTCCTCATGGGAGCTTGAAGATGGGCTCGCTTTCTGAGGCCAAAACCTGCAGTGTGGGAGCGGAGGCACAAGAAGGTGCGGACCTGGGAATTTAATCTCTTTTCTGTAATATACACGCATTCTGGACCACCCTTGGTGTGCAGATTTAACCCTCAGTTAAACTGGTTTAATGGTTAGAGACAGCAGAGAGGGGAGGGAAGAGAGAAAAGAAAAGTGGCTGGTATTTCCATGGCTACTTCCAGGAGGGCTGGATCACCAGCAAATGAGGAAAGACGAAGAAGCCACACTTCCTCCCCCAGAAGCATGAGAAGCTCGTTTTAGTATACAAAGTATGTATGGAAAAGGTACTTTCTATAACTCTTGCAACCCCATGGACTGTAGACTGTCAGGCACCTCTGTCCATGGAATTTTCCAGGCAAGAATACTGGAGTGTGTTGCCATTTTCTTTGCCAGGGGATCTTCCCAACCCAGGGATAAAACCCAGGTGTCCTGAGTTGCAGGCAGATTCTTCACCAACTGAGCTATCAGGTAAGTCCAAGAACATAGAGCAGGGGCTCCTAATTCTCTAGGGAGAAGGGAGTATTTTTAAAAGTCTTCTCTGGAGATTTCACTGCGTCGTTGTTGTTGCTGTGTAAATGGGGAGGGAGAGAAAAAAAGGTGTGTCTGAAGGGGAGGAGGTGGGAGACAGCATGGCCTCCGTGAGGGTGGCGTGTATGCACCTGGTGGTTGGGCACAAGCTGTTTTGTTTTGCTGGAGCATAAGGTCCACTATGTGGCAAGGGGTACAAAAACAAGCATTTGAGATAGGATCATTCAGGGCTGCATGCTACACTACGGAAGTTGGATATTGTTCTCTAGAGCACAGGGAGATACCAAAGCTTAGCAGAAGTGACACGAGACATTTGCATTTTGGATGGATGATTGTGCGTGTTGGATTCAAGGATGACAGACTGGAAAGGATATTGCTTAGGAGACTGTTGTCATAAGAAAGAAGGTGAAGACTGTATGAAGACCATCGTTGGAGTATTGATAGCAGTAACGGAGGGTGTAGTTTTTGATTCTAAAAATGTGGGTTCCAAATGGATACTTTGGTTAAATATGACTGAATAAACACATTCACCCCAAACACACTGTAATAGTAAAGAGAGAGAGAACGTAAGAAAAAGAGGTAACACAAGTCATGCCAGTAACATTTTTAACCCTGGGAAGTAGATGGACTGTTGGTAACTGCTTAGAGGGTACAGAGAGCTGTTTTCTCAACCTTCTTGGGGGAAGTCAGTAAAAAGGGATCAGATTCCTTAAGCTTAAAGAAATCTGAAACTCCAGTACTTTGGCCACCTGATGTGAAGAGCTGACTCACTGGAAAAGACCCTGACGCTGGGAAAGATTGTGGGCAAGAGGAGAAGGGGGCGAGAGAGGATGAAATGGTTGGATGGAATCACTGACTCAATGGACATGAGTTTGAGCAAACTCCAGGAGATAGTGAAGGACAGGGAAGCCTGGTGAGCTGCATTTCAAGGGGTCACAAAGAATTAGACATGACTTAGTGACTAAACAATAACAACAAAGAAATCTGAACTTGCTTAAGGAATGGAGGCATCAGTTACTAGGGTTGGGAATTTAAGGATGAAAAGAGGAGGGATGACTTTACATGTGATAGTTAGATTCCCAGATCCACAGGCCCACACTGCACAGCCAGTTAACTGCCTGTCTGCTATGTCAGCAGGGGACAGGAAGTGGTTCTCTGTGGAGACAAATTAGACAGGTTCTGGACCCAAGGCATCTGGGCAGAGCTGAGGATAGTATGAGATGCAGCAGTAGAAAGAGTAAGTGGAAAGCTGGTATTCCCTTCTCCTTCACAGTTCCTTGGATTTTGACAATCAGACTTCATCTAGGAATTACTAGAGAATTTTTTTCTGGAGAAACTTGTCAGCCAAAGGGAATAGACCAATAGATGTTAGCAGTTGAGAAACTTCCTAAAGAGAGCTGAGTTTCAACCGGATCACTAGTCACCAGTAGTCAAATCCCAGAGTGGCCATCTCCAATTTAACACAGAGCATCCAATCAATTTTAGTGACTTATTTTTATATATAAACATATAGCTAATACTCATCAGATATATAAGGAAGGCTATTAACATGAAAGGCAGAATAAAAAAGAATACATACAAAAAATGAAATTTGGAGAAAACATAGATGATGCAAGGAGGAAAAGAAAACTGCAAATAGAACCATAATTACAATTTAAAATTTAATTTGATGTTACACAATGGAGTATTTGCTGCTAAGTCACGTCAGTCGTGTCCGACTCTGTGTGACCCCATAGACGGCAGCCTACCAGACTCCCATCCCTGGGATTCTCCAGGCAAGAATACTGTAGTGGGTTGCCATTTCCTTCTCCAATGCACAAAAGTGAAAAATGAAAGTGAAGTTGCTCAGTCGTGTCCGACTCTTCACGACCCCATGGACTGTAGCCTACCAAGCACCTCCATCCATGGGATTTCCCAGGCAAGAGTACTGGAGTGGGTTGCCATTGCCATCTCCGAATGGAGTATTACTCAGCCATTAAAAGAATACATTTGAATCAGTTCTAATGAGGTGGATGAAACTGGACCCTATTGTACAGAGTGAAGTAAGCCAGAAAGAAAAACATCAATACAGTATACTAACACATATATATGGAATTTAGAAAGATGGTAACGATAACCCTGTATGCGAGACAGCAAAAGAGACACAGATGTATAGAACAGTCTTTTGGACTCTGTGGGAGAGGGAAGAGGGTGGGATGATTTGGGAGAATGGCATTGAAACATATATAATATCATATATGAAATGAATTGCCAGTCCAGGTTCAATGCATGATACAGGATGCTTGGGGCTGCTGCACTGGGATGACCCAGAGGGATGGTACGGGGAGGGAGGTGGGAGGGGGGTTCAGGATGGGGAACATGTATACATCCGTGGCGGATTCATGTTGATGTATGGCAAAACCAATACAATATTGTAAAGTAATACAATACAATTAAAATAAATAAATCTAAAAAAAGGAAAAAATAATTTAATGTTAAATTTTAAGAAAAATTTAAAAATTCAATATAAGTTTTAGAATATAAATTAGCACAAAAATTTCTCAGAAAGAAGATAAAAATGAAAAAGGCATAGAAAATGGAAAACAAAGGTTTTTAAAAAGTAGAAGATAAGCCACAAGGGTCTAATATCTAAATCACAGGGGATATAGAAAGAGAACACAGAAAACCAAGAGGAAGAAATAATTTTAAAACTGCAAGGATATCACCAGAAATGAAGGAATGAGTTTTCAGATTTAAAGGGACAACCAGGTACCTAGAAAAAAAGAGAGAAAAAAAGAACAGACTAACACTAAGACATATCAATGTAAATTCTCACTCCATTAGAGATAAACTAAGAATATAAATTTTTGATAGGTAAGATGGAAACGGTTCACGTGGAGGATTGGGAATGGGTGTCATTGTACTTTTCAATAGCAAAACTGCAAGCTAGAAAGCAATCAATACTTAGATATTTTACAGGAAAATAATTTCTAACCTAGAATTCTATATCTGTCTAAGCTCTCAGTCAAGTGTTGGGACAATAGTCAGGTATAGACATTAGAGTTGGGCCATAAAGAAGGCTGAGCCCCGAAGGACTGATGCTTTCAAATTGTGGTTCTGGAGAAGACTCTTGAGACTTCCTTGGACAGCAAGGAAATCAAACTAGTCAATCCTAAAGGAAATCAATCCTGAATATTCACTGGAAGGACTGATGCTGAAGCTGAAGCTTCAATACTTTGGCCACCTGATGTGAGGAGCTGACTCATTGGAAAAGACCCTGATGCTGGGAAAGATTGAAGGCAGGAGGAGAAGGGGATGAACAAGGATGAGATGGGTGGATGGCATCACCGACTCAATGGACATGCATTTGAGCAAACTCCATGCAGTGAAGGACAGGGAAGTCTGGTGTGCTGCAGTCCATGGGGTCTCAGAGAGTCAGACACGACTTAGCAACTGAACAACAGGGACATGGAAATCAATTTCAAAAATGACATTTCATGCACGAATTCTTAGGAAGTTGTTAGATAACTGGCTCCACCAAAACAAGGAAGTAAACCAAAAAAAGGGGTATGTGAATGAATTCCAGGAAACAAGGGATCCATTCCAAAGAGAATCCCCTGGATGAAGGGAACAGGCTGATAGCTGGGAAGAGGCATAGATAACAGATAATCCATAGTGAAGCAGAAGGCTGAAAGAGGAGAGTGGAAAAGCTGGTTTCCTACAGCTCAACTCCAGAAAAATAAATGACCCAATCAAAAAATGGGCCAAAGAACTAAACAGACATTTCTCCAAAGATGACATACAGATGGCTAACAAACACATCAAGATGCTCAACATCACTCATTATCAGAGAAATGCAAATCAAAACCGCTATGAGGTACCATTTCACGCCAGTCAGAATGGCTGCGATCCAAAAGTCTACAAGCAATAAATGCTGGAGAGGGTGTGGAGAAAAGGGAACCCTCTTACACTGTTAGTGTGAATGCAAACTAGTACAGCCACTATGGAGAACAGTGTGGAGATTCCTTAAAAAACTGGAAATAGAACTGCCTTATGATCCAGCAATTCCACTGCTGGGCATACACACTGAGGAAACCAGAAGGGAAAGAGACACGTGTACCCCAATGTTCATCGCAGCACTGTTTATAATAGCCAGGACATGGAAGCAACCTAGGTGCCCATCAGCAGATGAATGGATAAGAAAGCTGTGGTGCATGTACACAATGGAGTATTACTCAGCCATTAAAAAGAATACATTTGAATCAGTTCTAATGAGGTGGATGAAACTGGAACCTATTATACAGAGTGAAGTAAGCCAGAAAGAAAAACACCAATACAGTATACTAACACATATATATGGAATTTAGAAAGATGGTAACAATAACCCTGTGTATGAGACAGCAAAAGAGACACTGATGTATAGATCAGTCTTATGGACTCTGTGGGAGAGGGAGAGGGTGGGGAGATTTGGGAGAATGGCATTGAAACATGTATAATATCATGTATGAAACGAGTCGCCAGTCCAGGTTCGATGCATGATACTGGATGCTCGGGGCTGGTGCACTGGGACGACCCAGAGGGAGGGTATGGGGAGGGAGGAGGGAGGAGGGTTCAAGATGGGGAACACATGTATACTTGTGGCGGATTCATTTTGATATTTGGCAAAACTAATACAATATTGTAAAGTTTAAAAATAAAATAAAATTAGAAAAGCAAAAAAAAAAAAACCTCAACATTCAAAAAACTAAGATCATGGCACCCAGTCCCACCACCTTATGACAAATAGAAGGGGAAAAAGAGGAACAGTGACATATTTTATTTTCTTGGGCTCCAAAATCCTGTGCATGGTGACTGCAGTCATAAAATTAAAAGATGCTTGCTCATTGGAAGGAAAGCTATGATGAATCTAGACAGCATGTTAAAAGGCAGAGACATCACTTTATCAACAAAGGTCCATGTAGTCAAAGCTATGGTTTTTCCAGTAGTCACGTACAGATGTAAGAGCTGGACCATAAAGAAGGCTGAGCAGTGAAGGACTGATGCTTTCAAACTGTGGTGCTGGAGAAGATTCTTGAGAGTCCCTTGGACAGCAAGGAGATCAAACCAGTCAATCCTAAAGGAGATCAACCCTGAATATTCATTGGAAGGACAGATTCTGAAGCTGAAGCTCCAATACTTTGGCCACCTGATGTGAAGAGTTGACTCATTGGAGCACCTGATGCTGGGAAATATTTGAAGGCAAAAAGAGAAGGGGGTGACAGAGGATGAGATGGCTGGATAGCATCACAGATTCAATGGACATGAATTTGAACAAACTCCATGAGACAGTGAAGAACAGGGGAGCCTGGCATGCTGCAGTCCATGAGGTCACAAAGAGTTGGACACGACTTATTGACTAAGTAAAAACTGCAACATGAGAAATTTCTTCAATAAAAAAATAAAACAAGACCAAAAAAAACCAGGGAGATTACCAGATGAAGAATGTCAACACATTGAAAAAAGTTTTACCACTCTGGCAGAGTCTGGAGACGAATATGGTAGAAGAATTTAGAGCATAAGTCCTACTTCCCTCAAAGGAGGTATCTAAGGGGGGAATATTGTTTCCAATAAAGGAATATAATCAAATATAATCAAATATTATGAGCTGTGTGTCTGTGTGGTATAGGAGAGATAAATCTTTATCTTTTAGAGCTTTAGCTTTAGTTATTTATAACTAAAAAGGAAAATCAAAAAATCACAGTTTAACATATTAGTTAAGCATGCTATTTACAAATATAGAAGCACATATCAATAAAAACAGATTTCCTAATGGCTCCGTACATAAAAAATCCTCTTGCCAATACAGAAGACGCAGGGGCCAGGAAGATCTATCTCTGGGCCAGGAAGATCCCCTGAAGGAGGAAATGGCAACCCACTCCTGTATTCTGGCCTGGAAAGTCCCATACCCAGAGGAGCCTGGCATGGGCGAGCCCCAGTTCATGGGGTTGCAAAGAGTCAGACACAACTGAGTGATTGAGTACACTCGCATCAACAGAAACAGCAAGACTTGTTTAAAATGATTGCTTTGGGGAGCAGAAATCCAGAGGGGAGAAATGGGGTGGATGTTGCTAATTTTTATTGTACATGTAGTCATACTGGGCTTCTGTGGTGGCTCAGACAGTAAAAAATATGCCTACAACCATGGAAGACCTGGTTTCCATCCCTAGTTCCAGAAGATCCCCTGGAGAAGGGCATGGCAACCCACTCCAGTATTCTTGCCTGGAGAATTCCATGGACAGAGGAGCCTCATGGGCTACAGTCCATGGGATTGCAAAGAGTCAGACACAACTGAGCGAATAATGCTTTCACACTATGTAGTCATACTATTTTGGCTATTAAAAATTGAGCATGCTTTTTGTTGATACAAATTAAAAGTAAACATCACAAAAGGAAACAAAGGGAAAATCACCTGGATTTGAAGTTGGCTGGGTAGGTGAGGTGACAAAGGTAGGGTATTACATGTGAATGATTAGATTAGGCAATGGGAAGCTGATTCCCGGAAAGGACCAGGTATCTGGGGGCAAGAGCTATGAGGAACAAAAAGAGATAAAGCTGCATTTTAGATATCTTGAGTTGGAAAGCAGATGTGGCCTCAGGATGATCTGAACTAACTGTATCAGGAATCCATCTTTCCGTTTTGCTTATCTTTTCTTTGTTTACTTTAATCTCTGGGAAGAGCTTCCCCACGCGGCAGTTGATGCGGCTGCATGCATGTTGTGAATTACATTTTTCAGTTTGTGACCAGAAACTAAAGTATGCAGTCTTGCCTACAGGTCTGAAAATTTCTGGAATTATTATGCAATCCAGGCTGGATGACATGCTCCCCTCTGTGGCTAGAGGCTGGATGTGTTACCAGGAAAAGGTGTCTTAACAGAAAAGTACTGCATACCACATTCATAACTTTTCTTAAAAATAGTCTTCCCTTCTTTCAAGGCCCAACTACAAAGGTTACCATAATGATAGATGTAACTGCCTTAGCTGGAATTCATTTAGCCTTCCTTCATAACACCCACTGCTGTATTACCTGTATGTCCCTTATCATTTATTACAATTAGTTGCATTTTTATGTGTGTATATTATATCTCCTCTCTGAGATTTTAAGCTCCTTATGTGAAAGTGTAAAATATAACTATAAGGAAAAACACAATAAGGTTTCTACCTAAATGAGAATGTCCAATAGTGAACTGGGAAGTGTGCAGATTTTAACGCTTTCACTACGCAAACCTTGCCTAGAAGGCCCTTTGGGTAATTTTTTTTCAAGCTTACTACTCATTCTTTTTTTAAAAAAAATGTTTTTAAATAAAATTTTTATAATTTTTACAATTTTAAAGATTAGTTATTATAGAACATTGGCTGTATGCCCCATTTTGCACAATACAGCCTGTGTGACGCCTGATAGTTTAATGCCTCCCCTCCCCCATTCCCCACTGGTAACCACTATGTTGTTCTTAGTCTATTAGCATCTTCTTCCTTTAAAATATTTGTCCTTTACATGATAATTACATCTTTTGTGAGTCTTTTTTTTGCCCGCATTACGCAGCACGTGGAACTTTCCTGATCAGGCACGGAAACTCGCGCACCTCTGCAGTGGAAGCACAGTCTTATCCAATGGACTGCCAGGGAAGGCCTTTCCTGTGAAGCTTTTTTTTTTTTTTTAGACAATTATATTTTTAAACAGTCAAATCTAGTGACAGATTTCATGAAGTAGAATTCTTAAAGTAAATTTCTGATACAGATGTTGATTTAGATTTATATTTTTGAAATGGACAAATTCAGGGACAGTCTTCCTGAAGAAGGTAATGATAACGTAATGATGTTTTCTTCCACGCTTTGTAAATTGGCTTCAACAATCTTTCTGAAAGAGTCCCAAATGCTTTTAAACAATGAGGTTATTTACTTAGTAAATACGATGACAGTATTTATTATATGCCAAGGATCATTTTAGTTCCTTTGTATGTTTTAACTCATTTATCACCACAATAAACTAATGAGGAAGGTACTATTACCATCGTCATTTCACAGAGGAAGAAACTAAAGCACAAAGAATCTAAGAAATGAAATGTTACAGACTAGGAGAGTTGGGATTCAGTCTCAAATCAAGGTAATTCACCACTGATGACAGCTACACTATTCTGGTGTGCATGTGTGCTAAGCTGCTTCAGTAATGTCCTACTCTGCGACCCTATGGACTGTAGCCTGCCAGGCTCCTCTGTCCATGGGATTCTCCAGGCAAGAATACTGGAGTGGGTTGCCATTTCCTACTCCTGGGCATCTTCCTGATCCAGAGATCAAACCCAAGTCTCTTATGTCTCCTGCATTGGCAGGCGGGTTCTAAACCACTGGTGCCACCTGGGAAGCCCAACACTAGTATGGTAATGTTCTCTTTTCCAACATGCTCACTAAGGAAGGAGGTGGATGCTCTGCCCTTGAGCCAAATCCATCCTCCCCAGTTTTTGTACAGCCTGTAAGCTACAGTTTTTGATGTCTAAAAAACAATCAAAGGGAATATATTATGGTGCATGAAAATTACAAGAAACTGAAATTTTAGTAGAGTGTGTTAGTTGCTAAATTGTGTCCAACTCTTTATGACCCCATGGACTGTAGCTGGCCAGGCTCCTCTGTCCATGGAATTCTCCAGGGGAGAATACTGGAGTGGGTAGCCATTCCCTTCTTCAGGGGATCTTCCCAACCCAGGGATCATACCCGGGTCTCTAATCTGAGTCTCCTGCATTACAAGCAGATTCTTTACCATCTGAGGCACCAGGGAAGCCCCTTAGTATCCAGAAGTAAGGCGTTACTGGAACACATTCATGTACATTGCTATATGTATTGTCCATGCTGCTTTTGCAATATAATGGCAGAATTCAGTAGTTGTGACAGAGACTGAATGGCTTGCATATTTGCTATCTGACTCTTTATAGATTCATAGATCTGACTCTTTATAGATTCATATTTTATAGATCTGACTTTATAGATCAGATCTATAGAGTCAGATCTATAAAGTCTATAGATTTATAAAGTCATATTTTATAAAGTCATATTTGCTATCTGGCTCTTTATAGAAAAACTTTGCTGACCCCAGGCTTAGAAAAACAATACTTGTCTATGTTCAGACACATTTCTTAAAAGAAATTCCAAAATATAATTGTTTTAGTAGTTTATATTAGTGATTTGATTTGATGTTTCTTATTTTAGATTAAACTTATAGTCATAGCATAATAACATATATCCATTCATTCATCAAATGTTTAATCCACATATGCCAGACACTGCTCGTAGAAAACACAGGAAAGTATAAAGATTAAAATAAAAACTTAAGTATCATTATTTTACTGTCAGTTCTCATGCTCCCACAAACATCTAAAGGTGCTTTGCACACTGTTAAGAGATCAATAAATCTTTATTAGTAATTAATTTTCTCGCATTTTACACATAGAGTGTGTTTCCCATTATGTGCTGAAAGGCTCCATATGCTTATAAAGAGATAAAAGGAAGTTATGCACAGACAGCTTTATGATGAAAAAAATGTAAAACATTAATGGAACTAGAAAAGAGGCAGTGGAACCCTGCAGCTGAAGGCAGATCCTGGAGCCAGACTGTCTGCCTTCCAATCCTGCTGTGTTACTAAGTTCCTGCTCAAGTTACACACAGAAACCCCAGTGTGGGAAATCTCCCCGCTCCCTGACTGCAGTTTCCTCATCTGTAGACTTCTGTGCTTGACATGAAAGGATCTGTAGGGTCTCAAGGATTTTGTGAACAGATATGCTGGCTTTTGATTTTTAACATTTCCATTAAGAGATGTTGTTTGGTGTGATGTGGGATAACAAGATCAGAACAGGGTCAAATAAATATTTACCATTGGCTAAACATTAACCAATGCTTTGTAATATTAGACAAATTATTGTCATTTAAAAAGTAGAATCCTCATTCATGCATGGATTAGCGTATGGGCCTTTTCACTTTTCAAAGTGAAGTAATAAATATATAATAGTAGAGATGAATTTGATGCCTAAACAAATTGTCCAGAGCTATAGTTAAAGCTGAGTAATTTTTTTTAATCAAATCTAAATAGTTGGAAAAGCCCTCCTTTGTTCTCCAGTTCAAAACATGATTCATTTAGAGAAATATAGAGATAAGTAATAACTCTTCTTGGGGACATATTTTGCACCTAGACTTTTTACTTTTATTATATCAATAGGATAGTAAGATGAAAACGCTTATTTTAAAAAAGACATACATTTGAAATATCAACAGTCTTTTAAGAGGCTATTAACAAGCTTGAGAAAATATTTTGCACCTAGACTTTTTACTTTTATTATATCAATAGGATAGTAAGATGAAAACGCTTATTTTAAAAAAGACATACATTTGAAATATCAACAGTCTTTTAAGAGGCTATCACTGCTTGAGAAAATATTTATGAATTTTCATTTAAAATAAAGTATATGTTATGTTAAACAATGATTTATTTTTATGTTTTAGCTTCTTGGGGTAGTTGGGTTATGAAAACTGTTTAAAAACACTTTTCAATGTGAAGTGTGTGTGTGTGTGTGCATGTGTGTGCACTCACCTAACACACATGTGCTGGCACATAGGCTCACATTCACATATGCATTCCTAGAAAGCCATCAGATGCAAAAGTGAGTATAGGGGGATCCTTTTGTGCAGGAAGCTTTCTATGCGAATTTACTTTAAATAAATAAAATAATAATGTTAGTTTAGTCAATATTTTGTCATTAATATGTATATGGTAGGGCTTCCCTGATAGCTCAGGTGGTAAAGAATCCACCTGCAATGCAGGAGACCCCGGTTCTATTCCTGGAGCAGGAAGATCCCCTGGAGAAGTGAAAGGCTGCCCACTCCAGTATTCTTGGGCTTCCCTGGTAGCTCAGCAGGTAAAGAATCTGCCCGCAGTGCAGGAGACCTGGGTTCGATCCCTAGGTTGGGAAGATCCCCTGGAGAAGGGAAAGGCTACCAACTCCAGTATTCTGGGCTGGAGAATTCGCAAAGAGTCAGACATGACTAAGTGGCTTTTATTTTCACTTTCACATATATGGTACATTGTCTTTTGGGGAAAAAGAATCATTAGCCAATTGTGATAACTATGATTATGGAAAAATAAATTTATGATCAGAACATTTACAACACTGACCCCACACCTATCGGTAATACCAAGTATTCTTGGTAATTCTAATTCTCCCAAGTAATCAACTCTTCTGTAGAGAGGATAAACAAAAGCTGAAACGCATAGACATCTACTTAAGAAAAAATATATCTTAGCGAAACAACAACAAAGCCCCACAGTAAATTCATTTTATTAGAAAATTAAACCTTCTTTCCTTTTCAAAGATACTATATAATTTTCATGTCGTAGATGATATTATTGGCTTCCCCAATGGCTCAGAGGTAGAGAATTCGCCTGTGATGCATGAGATGTAGGAGATGCAGATTCAATCCCTGGGTGAGGAAGATCTCCTGGAGAAGGGCATGGCAATCCACTCCAGTATTCTTGCCTGGAGAGTCCCATGGACAGAGGAGCCTGGCCAGCTACGGTCTACGGGGTCGCAAAGAGTCAGACAACAACTGAAGCAACTGAGCACACAGCACAGGTGATATGACTCTGCCTTCTAAGTTTGTTAACATAGACCACTTTGCCCTGAACGGTGGCTTGGCCAACGTGTCTTTTCTCTTCTAGGCTACAGCCTAGACTGGCTATAAGCCTTACGCCAAGGGGAGGCTTGCCCTGCCCAGTCCTTGGAAGAGGAACTCCCAGGGAGAGGAAGAGGACAGAGGCATTTTGGTCAGGGGTTTCAGACCATCTAAAGAAGTTTTTTCCTCAACTACATATGTAGCATTTCTTCTGAGTCAGATGGAAAAAAATATGTTTGAACTCATATATAAAACCAGTAAAATGTTTCACAACCTTTTACTGCTTGTTTACTCAAAAAAACAAAAGCTTGTTTTTCTAGAGCCCTTCCGGCGCTAATGGTCTACAGTAAGCTAGTAAGGTAAGGCAAAGTTCTGGATTTACTTAGTGAAGGTCAAGAGTGAAACAGGCTACTGGATTTGTCCGTGGACCCCTGCTTCTTCATGCTTCAACCTCTTGGGATTCTACCCTCAGCCACAGTGAACTTCTCTTTGTTTCTGTAATTGGCAATGATCTTCCTTTTCAGACCTTCAATATGATATTTATTCTGTCTAAAAACTCATATTCTGCTTCTTCGTTTAGCTAATTCCTACGGATTCACCCTTCTCATTTGATTTAGTTACTGCTACCTTATATATACAACCTCCTTCCAGGTTTTGCTTAAATAAAACTTTTTCTAGGTAGACTTTCCTGGTTCTTGTAACTAGTTAGATGCTTTGCCACCGGCTCCCACAGCAACCTGCACTTCTGTCATAGCCTCTAACATATTCTGTTGTCCATCAAGTCCAATTTCTTTGTCATACGGACTTGACTGTGAGCTTAGCAAGAGCTGGGAATGGGTCTATCATCTTCACCTTTGCCTATTTCCAGAGCCCAATGCAATACCTGGCATCAAGCAGTTGTGAAAAGATTCATGTTGAGTGAATGCCAAAAATAATTACCTGAGCTTTTAACACAGGTATGAATATAAACAGAACTCCCATGAAGTAGAAAAAAGAAAACTGAAAATTGAACATGTTTGGTGTGAAATTCATTTATGCATCAAGTTTATTAGCCCCACTGCATGTTTTGAATGCCACTAATAGTTAGCTTAGGCTTCCCAGGTGGCCCAGTGGTAAAGAATCTGCCTGCCACTGCAGGAGATGAAGAGATATAGGTTTGATCCCTGAGTTGGGAAGACTCCCTGGAGAAGGAAATGGGAGCCCACTCCAGTGTTCTTGCCTGGGAAATCCCATGGACAGAGGAGCCTGGTGGGCTACAGTCCATGGAGTTACAAAGAGTTGGACACGACTGAGCAAATGAGGACACACATAATATTTAGTTCACTGAAAAAGTTTGGATGTGCTGCTGCTGCTACTGCTAAGTCGCTTCAGTCATGTCCGACTCTGTGCGACCCCATAGACGGCAGCCCACCAGGCTCCCCCGTCCCTGGGATTCTCCAGGCAAGAACACTGGAGTGGGTTGCCATTTCCTTCTCCAATGCAGGAAAGTGAAAAGTGAAAGGGAAGTCGCTCAGTGTAACAAAATACCATAGCCTGGGTATTAAGAACAGAAATTTACTTCTCACTGTTCCGAAAGCTAGTAGTTAAAGATCAAGGACCAGTAGATTTGATTTCTGATGGTGGACTCTCTTCATGGCTTACAGATGACTACCTTAACTTCAAACGTCACAAAGGCTTTCCTCTGAGTACATGAGGGAGGACAGCAAGCTCTCTTGAGCCTCCTCCAGTAGAGACACTAATCTTATTGAATCAGGGCCCCACCCTTATGACTTCATTCAACATTAATTACTTCAATATCTAAATATATTGAGAGTTAGGGCTTCAAGATATGAATTTTGGGTATCCAATGCAGTTTGTAGCTTTATCATTCTAGAATAACATTTTAAGTAATACAACTTGAAGCCATGAGAAAAAAAATTTTGGTCTATATTACACAAAGTAGTATTAATTCATTAAAAAATTTTTTTTTCAATTAAGTACTGTTATGATGATGCAAGGGAGTTTATTTTTCTGGAGTTCAGAGTACTAGTTACTGACTTGGCATTATCTTTACAGTAATTTATATAATCTGACCATATATCACACAAGGCATTTCCTCTTGAACTTTATAATGCCATCTTATTTAGACTTTCAGACCTGGTCATGAACTCAGAAATCACTCAGTCCAATTCCTTTATTTAAAGATGAGGAAATTTAGGTCAAAGAGTTAGAGCTGCCCATATGCCTAGCAAATTAGTCAAAGTTTTTCACAATTTGTTTCAATTTATATTTTATAAAAATTGTTCTTCCTTCTCCTGCACTGTATATTTTCACCATACTAGATTATTTGGCAATTACTTTTTCAAGTCCTGACTGAAATCTCTCCAAGATTATTCTGCCCAAACAGAAATGATTATTCATTTCTCTCTGTCTCTATAGAATGTTTCCAAATGCTTGTATATCACTTCTTGAATTATGTAAAAGTAATTTGTATTAATTTACATTCTTCATTAAATAATGATGTTACTAAAGCTAGCAGCTGGGCTCCATTTATATTCAGAAGTCCTAATATATAGTATAGGACTTTAATAAATGATTTTCAAACTTCATTTCTGAAGGTCATGTGGCTCACAAGTGATATGTCAATAACAGAAATTTGGGTCTCCTAATTTTCTGATCAGTGTTGCTCTTATTCTGAGATCACACTTCACTCTTCAGATGCTCCTTTTAGAGTTCTAGAGGTCTCCTATGGCAAAACCCTTCTAGGGCAAAGCATAAGTCAGAGAAGCCTCAGAAAAATCCTTCCCTGAGTTAAACATGACATCTGAATTCACTCTCTGATGTTCCACATGGTTAAAATACACCACAGCAATGAAAACTGTTATATTTCTCAGGGGGCAAAGTCACCCTAAGAACTGAGCACTCAAAGTCACGTTTGGATGTTCGTCTTATGCCTGGCTTGCAGAAGAACTGGAAGAATTGTGCAGGAATTGAACATGGTCACATTGTGAGATGCCACATTAGAAAAATCACTGATGCCCCAAATAGATTAAAGGTCATGAAGTTAAGCCTAGGGCAACTGTTCTCTGAACTCTGGCACATTCTTACTGGGTTTCTACTGTTTTATTGCATTTGGCTCTTCCCTTAATGTTTAGCAAGGATTGTGAAATTCTGAATAAAGTTACAAGAAGACAGGTTGCTTCTCTTTTCATGATTCAAATTCCAATCCTTTTCCTCTTCAAATTGTTTTGTCCTGAGAATTACAATAGTAGAGGTATTTTGCAACGGATTTGTTGCATACATACAAAGATTGAGATGGATAAAAAAATTTTATTGTTATTTTTAATGTTGTATGAATATCTAGAATTAATAAGATATTAAAAATTTTGCCATCCCCTGAAGATGTAAAAATGTACAGAAGAAATTAGAACTGGGATACTTGATAATTAAAATTCCACTTTTAATTGTGAAATTTTAGGGTACACATTTTATAAAAATACCTGTCCATATATTCTCATAAACTAGATATTATCTTAAAAGAGATAAGAACTTTAAAAAAAATTCCCAGCTAAATCTTTAAAGGTAACCATGCTATAGTATTTTGCTTTACAGCGAACATGCTCCTATCCACCTTAAGTTTTTCTGGAACTAAAAGCTGTAAGTCAGAAGACTCTGACTTACTGATTAACTGAAATTGATGTTATCAGTACAAGTCTCTTTTCCAATCTGAAAGTCGAAGAAAGGGGAATGGCCTTTGATTTGTATTTATTACCAAAGTGCTTGATTTCTTTGGTAAGTATTCCTTCTTATGTGTTTGACTAGCAGCATAGACCATTATTAATTTACCTCCTATATTTTCTTCTGCCCTATGATAAGTGAAAGAAATGTAGTAAGACTTTTTTTTAAAGAAATAAACATTAAAATATTTTTCCATCTTATCCATTAGTTACTCTTTCCCAAATAATTACAAAACACAGGGTTACAATATCCTTGGAAGTACAACATAAAATTCTTGCTAAGGAAGGAGGCAGATAAACATGCTAACAGTAAACAGAAATAAAAATGAGGTGGTGAGCAGAACCTCTGATCTGAACCCAAGCACCCAAGATGGCCATTTCTTTTAAATCTTCTTTTCTTTTCCCTTTTTGCATATGGTCCCTGACAAAGGTGCTCAAAAGAAGACTATGTTACACTGCAAGCTTGTGGAAGATATTTGTTTGCAAAATTATGTGAAAGGTGATGTCTATTTGATTATGCAAAAGTAAAGCAGTTACAAATCAACTCTTTAAACAGTGTTTGTCCTCTGATTCTCTTCTGTCTCACAAAACCTGCCCCCCAATAAGCTGATCCAGAATTCCTGGCAATTGAAATGGCTTACTTGTATCCTTAACCCGTCAATTTGACTTTATTGGGTAATGTTACGCTCAGGTAATGCTATACAAATCTGGGTAAATGAGTTTTACTTCAAAGACCTGGGACTCAGATTGTAAACGAAAAGGGCCCAGTTTTGCTGGCCATGTGCACCTGCAGCTCCGCTTGAGGTCAGGGGACCTGCTTCTATTGGAATAGGAGAAGTTTACTTTCAGCCAGTTCAGCAAAACACAACTCATTCTAAATACAACATCAGAGAGGAAATCTCAGCAAATCCAATGATGTTGAAATCTGTGCACAAAGGTAATCTAAAAACTGGCTTTGTGACATCAAAGAGTTATCGATTGTATAAGGAATTTTGCAAAATTCTTTGAGGAATTCTCAAAATATTCTTAACTATTTATTATCAAAAATGATACAAAATAAAAAATATCAAGCATACCAGGATTTCAGAAGAGATGACAGACAGTGACATAAAGTTTAAGCAATAAGACATTGTTATAACTTTCAACAAGTAAGTTTAAGTTTTAAAGCATTACGATAAGGTATCAAAATGTACATGACATTAATGTTATTTAGGTCATCGTAGAAAGAATTATCAGAAATGCCTAGCAAACTGCAGATGCATTTACACTTGATGGATTCGATAGGAATGGGACAGTTGCTAGTTGGAAAACATGAAGAGCTACAGCATCACCATTTAAAAGTGGGTAAGCCAGGTTCCTCATTAGGGTACTTAGAAAGCACAGAAGTAAATGGGATGGGCTGCCGTGAGCAACTTACCACGTATCTCTGAGTTCTAGTTTTCTCTTCTGTAAAATGAGGATAATAAAGCCCACCTCGATGGATTATTTTGAGAATTAAATGCACATAAAACACTCAGCACAGGGCCTTGCCCAGCATGAACTCTCAGTGAATGTTAGTTTACCCTGGGTGGTAAGAGTGTGAAACTCTTTCTATACATCAGAATCACCCAGGAAAACGAAAACATAGAAGTGCCAGGGCCCCACTACAAACCAATTAAATCAGAACCTGGGGTTAGGGACCCTACATGTGCTGGAATTATAAAAGCTCCCCTGGAGATTCTAATTACAGTCAAGGTTGCAAACCACTGATCTAAACTATCTAATTAGTCTAACAGTAGTTTTAAACCCTGGCTGCACTTTGAAATCACCTGGAAACTTAAAAAATACTGATGCCTGTATTTCTGTTCCTGATTTAATTTGTACACCATTCAGCTTAGGAATTGGAAGTGTTAGACATTTTTCAGTTAATTTTTATTTTAATCTCACTTTACTGAAATATGATTGACATACACAGAGCGGTACATAGTAAAGGTATACAACTGATGACTTTGGCAATAAGTATACAACCCTGAGAAACAGTGGGCTGGAAGAAGCACAAGCTGGAATCAAGATTACTGGGAGAAGTATCAATAACCTCAGATATGCAGATGACACCACCCTTATGGCAGAAAGTGAAGAAGAATTAAAGAGCCTTTGATGAAAGTGAAAGAGGACAGTGAAAAAGTTGGCTTAAAGCTCAACATTCAGAAAACTAAGATCATGGCATCTGGTCACATCACTTCATGGCAAACAGATGGGGAAACAGTGGAAACAGTGGCTGACTTTATTTTTTTTTTTGGGCTCCAAAATCACTGCAGATGGTGATTGCAGCCATGAAATTAAAAGATTCTTACTCCTTGGAAGGAAAGTTATGACCAACCTAGATAGCATATTAAAAAGCAGAGATATTACTTTGCCAACAAAGGTCCGTCTAGTCAAGGCTATGTTTTTTCCAGTGGTCATGTATGGATGTGAGAGTTGGACTATAAAGAAAGTTGAGCACTGAAGAATTGATGCTTTTGAACTGTGGTGTTGGAGAAGTCTCTTGAGAGTCCCTTGGACTGCAAGGAGGTCCAACCAGTCCGTCCTAAAGGAGATCAGTCCTGGGTGTTGATTGGAAGGACTGATTTGAAGCTGAAACTCCAATATTTGGCCACCTGATGCGGAGAGCTGACTCATTTGAAAAGACCCTGATGCTGGGAAAGATTGAAGGCAGGAGGAGAAGGGGATGAGGGAGGGTGAGATGGTTGGATGGCATCACAGATTCAATGGAGATGAGTTTGGGTGAACTCCGGGAGTTGGCGACAGACAGAGAGGCCTGGCGTGCTGTGTGGTTCATGGGGTCGCAAAGAGTCGGACATGACTAAGAGACTGAACTGAACTGAACTGAACACAACCCTGAAACCATCACCACCATCAAGGTCACACACACAGACATCACCTCCAAAAGATTTTTCCAGCCCTCTTTGTTTATTTTTATTTATTTTCCCTCAGTTACTTCTAATATGCCCCAGGTTGAGACCCACACAGTATTAGTAGAATGACACTTATCTTGTGTGCTCAGGTGGCAAAACGTGTTTTCTTTTCTTTTACAAACACTGTAATTTTTGTGATTATACTAGCAATCCATGTCTTTAAAAATCATTAAATGCAGAAAACTGAAGAAAATAGTAATTTAAAAATTCCATAATCTCACTGTCCAGATATAAACATCTTCAACAGTTTGTTTCCTTCTTTGTATGCTAATTGTTTTACATGGGGGCTTATGCTGCACATACAATATTATATTCCTTCTCTTTTTTATTTTACAGTTGACTACATTTTTATTTTTAAAATTATTTTTTATTTTTATTTTTACTAAAGTATAGTTGATTTATAATGTTGTGTGAGTTTCAGGTGTACAGCAAAGTGACTCAGTTATACTTACATATATGTACATACCTATAATCGTTTTTTTTTAACTTTTAATTTTGTATTGGGATATAGCTGATTGACAGTTTCAGGCAAAGAGCGAAGGGACTCAGCCACACAGACACATGTATTCCTTCTCCCCCAAACTCCCGTCCCATCCAGGCCACTACACAACACTGAGCAGAGTTCTATTTGCTATACAGTAGGTCCTTGTTAACCATTTTAAATATAGCAGTATGTACACGTCCATCCCCAACTCCCCAACTATCCCTTCCCCCATCCCTCCTCCAGGCAACCATAAGTCCATTCTCCAAGTCTGTGGATCTCTGTCTATTTTGTAAGTTTATTTGTATCATTTTTTTTTAAATTCCACATATAAGAGATATTATATTTCTCCTTCTCTGGCATTTGACAATATTTTTAATGTCATTTGGTATCCATTTCAGATATCATTTTAAAGAAGTAGCCTACCTTTAAAAAGCCTCCATTACATATTATTATTTTGCATATTTCAAAGAAAATTCCAGACAAATTATCTAGGAACATTTTTTGGCAAACTTCCCCTACCAAAATAAAGTTTCCCCGAGGAAGGAGAAACCTCAAGCTTCTTGTTCAAGGCAGAACTCAAGAAGCTGACATTGGTATTGCTGCCAAGTTCTCCTCATCAATTCCATTAAACAATGACCCTCTACAAGAAAGTTACGGCCCTGGATGCTGAGCACTGGGCCAGGTCATGGTTTCAATGTTCGGGCAAGCTAAGATAGACCTCCAATGGTTGAGGCAAGAAGAGGGATGAACAGAGAATATCGTAAAGCCAAAGAAATAAATCTGAACTCAGAGCTAGAGTCACTGAATCACAATCAATAGATGCCAACCACTAAGTATCTGAGAAAATCAGCAGAACTTGCCAGTTTCCTGTCCCACAAGAGTGAAAGTATTGAGTGGTGGCTTAAGCTGAAGCTAAGATGAATTAGCATAAACTAGCTTCATCTAGTCTGTGGAGTCAGTCTAGAAGCTGAAGATAAAATTTGCAGGAAAGGTGAACTCAATGGCACTAAAGGATGCAGAAGCTGAGCAACGAAGCTTCAATCACCTGCTGGAAGTTAACCAGTAAAACGGGAGAAAGAATCCATGTCTGGGACACTGTAAATAGTCTGGCTTGAAAAAATTTCCTTGACATCCTTCTCCAGAATGGAAGTACTAGAGTGTGAAATTAGAACACTCGGTGCAGGCAGATTTCTGGGCACTCTCTAAAGTGGGAGCCAAGCACCACATAGTGTAATCATTTCAAGGCTGAGCTTGCAGTGAGAGGTAAACTCTGATGTAGCGTCACCTTTCTAAGATACCTCAGCTCACAACGCTTCCATTTCTGAACAGGGACATCTGTTTCCCATGCTGTGCTGGGCTGTGCTAAGTCGCTTCAGTCGTGTCCAACTCTGTGTGACCCTATGGACTGTAGCCCAGCAGGCTCCTCTGTCCATGGGATTCTCCAGGCAAGAATACTGGAGTGGGTTGCCATGCCCTTCTCCAGGGGATCTTTCCAACCCAGGGATCGAATCCAGGTCTCCTGCATTAGCAGGCAGATTCTTTACCATCTGAGCCAGCAAGGGAATTTGCCCTCTAGTATTATTGCCTGATTTTTATATGTATGCTAGTCTTGTTACTAAAACAAAACTATAAACAAGGGAAGGTGTGGATGAGAGAACGGAACTTACATTGTGTTTAGAATAATGCTCAAATTTACCCTAGTCTGGGTCCCTGTGTAACCTCTCTGCGGGCCCATTTCACATACTTTCCTGTTGCAGGGCCTTTGCCCGTATTTCCTATCTAGAATTCTCCTCTTCTGGCTCTTTTCATCCCCATGAATGGCTTCTTCTCATCATTCAAGTATTACAACATCCTAGAGAGGCTTTCTAGATTATCCTACTAAAAGATTTACTTCCTCTTATCTCTGTCTTTTCTATTACTTTCCTAATCACAATGCAGTCATTCATTTATTCCAGAATGATGCATATTTGCCTTCTCTGTGCATGGTAATGGCATACAATAGTTGGTCTCCAGGAGATTACACTTTAGTTGGGGGTAGAAACAGGGCTCATACACTCTCATAAATCATTGCGAATTCCTAATCCTGTTAAGATCTATGAATGAGAGCCTGTGGAACTAACCTTTAAGTATCTGACTTTGGATTTCTTTGTGGTTTGTTATCTGTCTCCCGCTTGAATATGTGTTTCTTAAGGGCAGAGTCCTGGCTTTCTATATGGTTCTGCACTGTAGCCTCACAGTATGCACATTTAACAGAGGTTACTGAATAAATGAATGCCAAGCACCTACATTTACTCTTTCTGTTATACGTCATGGTGACCATGAGAACTGCGTACAATTATCCTAATTTCACGGATTAACAGCACTGAAGCTCAGATAAGACATTAGTTCAAGGTTGTGAAACTGGTGACAGAACCAGAAGTTGAACTAGCTCATATTCCAAGTTATTGCTCTTTCTATTTCACAAAAGGTATGGGAGAGGCAAAGAAAAAATTACTGTAAATTGCTTTACTCTGATGTGGAACGTAAGCGATCATTTTCCTGTGCAAAAATCGAAACAGATCAACCGACCTGATACCATGCAAAAGAATCTTACAACTTTATTTTCCAATAGCATCTCAGGATCAATAAACTCTAACCTTGCCAAGCAAGCTCAAATATTTCTGGTGTTTAGTGATTGCAAAATTGGATTTCGTTTGGATCTCTTTATATTTGGCACCAAAACGGCAACTTGAACAATCAAGAACAGAGCTGTATGCTTGTGTGGCATTTGCTTGACTTGGCTAAAGGAAACCAGGTACAAAGGTACATACTCTCTTAACTCTTTCTGTTCTCTAAGAAGTTCTCGGAAATTTGGAAGAAATGCCTACAGTTGTTTCTTTGTTAATTATGATACATGAGTGTTCGCAGGGAGAGACTTGCACGTGTGTGTGTGTGTGTGTGCAGGTGTGCGTTTTGCTCACATATTTGCTTTTATATCCTCTGATTTTCCCTCCAAGATCTCTCCTTTCAGATCTCGGATAATACAGGTCTAGCCTCCAGCTTTAGAGAAAAGCCAAGAGCTCAAGGGGAGCCAGAGAGTACTAATAAGGTGGTTTCTGACTGAGATTCTCAGATGACACTCTGAACTTCGCACAGAATGTCAGCCTATCACCTTTATTTTCAGATGTGCTCCCTGCAGCTTGCTTCTCTCCTCACAAGCATTGTTTTCAAGTTACCAGGTCTCTGGTAAAGCCACTCCGAGTCCTCCTTGTGTTGGTGACCTTAAGTCCTGGAACAAAACTCAAGGAGATTTCCTTCTTGGAATAGAGTTAAGTACTGGAACAAAACAATCTCAACTCAAGAAGATTTCCTTCTTGGAATAGAGTTAGGTGATTTTTAAATTTATTAAGACTTCTTTCCAACCTTCCAAAGATCAATCAAAACTAAACATCTTTCCCCTAATTAAATAAAAACATGTGTATTTTAAGAAAAATTGTCTCATTTTTCTAATTCAATTACCTGTAAACCATCAGAACAATAAGAACTAATTGTTGCCTACAAATCTCTTTTGAGTTTGTTAAAAGGTAACTGAAAAGTTTTCCCTTCATATTTAAGTAACCTCATATTCTGCCAAGGATTAAGTTTGGTATGTTTGAGATTGGATGATAAATCAGTGCCCAGAGACTTTCAACACTTTCTCCAGCTGGGACAAATGTCCTCCTGTTCTGATAAGTAATTTACATTTAATCCAATCTGCATTCCATTAGTATAATCCTTAGCCATCTAATTCCACTTTTAATTTCCATTTCACAATCTCTATCCTATTACTAGCTTTCATGTACGTCAACAGAGTACCCTGTAGGAATACATTTGTTGACATAAACAGAGAAAAATTACTTTGAGTTAAACTGATTACCCCTGTCCTTTGCAATGAGTCGCACACTGGGCTATGAAATCTAATTAGTCAAGTGACCACGTGGCTTGTGCTCAGGTTATGTAGAAGGAGCTGATCCATCCCCTTTTGTGGTGTGTTATCCTCCCTTGTCGGAGAAGGCAATGGCACCCCACTCCAGTACTCCTGCCTGGAAAATCCCATGGATGGACACGACTGAGCGACTTCACTTTCACTTTTCACTTTCACGCACTGGAGAAGGAAATGGCAACCCACTCCAGTGTTCTTGCCTGGAGAATCCCAGGGACGGGGGAGCCTGGTGGGCTGCCATCTATGGGGTCACACAGAGTCAGACACGACTGAAGTGACTTAGCAGCAGCAGCATCCTCCTCCCTTGTAAGAGGACTTACTGGTCTCAGTTCACCTGAAGACACCACGGTATTTCCAGGATCCTCTGGAAGGCGAATGATTCTGTGCCTTCATCCTGCTATAGATGTGATCAGCCCTCAAATACAAGGCACCTTGGAGTACATGGGATTCAAATGCAGAAGGTGCCACAGATGTCGATTTTGAGAATCTGGGCGTCTGCCTTCCTCAATTAACCTCCTACAACACCTTCATTGTATACCTCAGAGCAAGCAGCCTCGAGACGGTGTTGGTGCTGGGTTTCCAGACATGTGTCATTTCCACTGCATATTTAGTAGGGCATAACTGCCTGAAGTGGGGAGACGGGAATGTGAGGCATGTCTCACTGAGGAGGAGGGTTTTTATTTAAAAAAATATCACTCAACTGCTAATGGAAACGTCAACCTCCCAGCCCTATTCTTAAAAATAAATAAATACAAGGAGTTCCTCGTGTGAGAGGCACATTAGGGACACAAGATATTCATTTCCATGAAGTCACTCACAGCAGGCCTGTCTGGAAAAATGCTTTCATCTTCTGGGATGGGAGGCGGGGGGAAACGGTACCAGCAAGAAGGTTTAAAGACCAAGTCTTTGAAGTAGAGGGTGAAGTGGGAAGAGTGATCCCCTGGTCAGGTGAATGTGGGACAGGCCAGATTAATTTCTATACTTCAGTGTGTGCTGCGTGAGGACCATAGAGTTACAATTTGTAGCAGAGAAGTTCTACATCCAGCCCAACGGTGTTCACACGAGGTTCCCTGAAGTCCTGGTGATTCCCCCACCCCCACCCCAGGACTCCAGGGTGCAGAGGGCAGCTGGAGTGGGAGATGCCCTGTTGCCACAGCCAGGAGAGCTCTGCTTTTCGCTGCTTCATGGATTCCGGTGATGATGAATTTAATTCATTTAACATATATTCACTGAACATCTACTATGCTACTGGCACTGTTCCAAGTATGGTCTACGTGATAGAGACCAAGATAGATGTGGCCCTGGCCTCACGGAGCCTATAGCTTCAGCAAGGTTCTTTGTGGGCTGTTGGGAGGTGTGTGAGTGCTAACATGCTCACTCTGAGGATGAACAAACTGAGGCCCAGAGAGATGACGCCCTCCAAATAATTAACTGAAGTTGTTGTTCAGTCACTCAGTCATGTTCAACTCTCTGTAACCCATGGACAGCAGCACGCCAGGCTTCCCTGTCCTTTATTATCTCCCAGAGTTTGCTCAAACTCATGTCCATTGAGTCGATGATGCCATCCAACCATCTCTCCCTTCTCCTCTTACTTCAGTCCTTCCCAGCATCAGGATCTTTTCCAATGAGTCGACTCTTCATATCAGTTTACCAAAGTATTGGAGCTTCAGCTTCAGTATCAGTCCTTCCAATGAATATTAAGGATTGATTTGCTTTAGGATTGACTGGTTGGATCTCCTTGCCGTTCAAGGGACTCTCAGGAGTCTTTTCCAACACCATGCTTTGAAAGCATCAATTCTTCAATGCTCTGCTTTCTTTACGGTCCAACTCTTACATCCATACATGACTATTGGAAAAATCTAGATGCTGTGACTTATATTTCTATGTTCTTCCTCCTAAGCCCAGAGCCCAGACAGGTAGAGAAAGGAATACAAAAAAAAATCAGAAATATGCTCAACTTCAGAGGATGTGAATTTCAGTTCATGACTAGGTTTTATCTCTATGTGTGCTCATTCAAGCATTCTCTCAGGCTGCAGTCCATGCTCTATACCCATTCTTGGGCTTGGGGGACATCAGATGCATAGGCCTCATTTCTTCCAGACCAGTGTCTCTGATTCACCTCTGATAGGAGGTCATCCATCTGACTGCTCTTTGTTCCAGGAGCCTTCCCTTCAGTCTCGATCTGTTCACTTGGTCTGCACAGGTCTCTGTGTAATCACTGGGACTCTGGCATTCTTCTCTGCCCTGCATCACTTCCTTCCTTCCCCTCCCCCATGCATGGGGAATACTTTCCCTCTGGCCCCCATTCCTGCTGCTCAGTCTCCCAAAGGCGACCTTTGTCTCTTTCCCTTTTCTTTCTCTGTCCCCGCTGGGGCTCTGTTATAGTACTTTTATAATGCTGCAAACCAGGATGGGGCGGGATACAATTTCATGTGTTTTCCCTTTGAGTGTGTTTCTGTCTTGTTCTCTCACTGTCTGTTTAAAAGCCCTCACTTTTTTTTTTAATTATATATTTAATTATTTTTGGTTGTGTTGGGTTTTTGTGGCTGTGTGGGCTTTTCTCTGGTTGTGGAGAGCTGGGTCTACTCTGGTTGTGGTGCACGGGCTTCTCATTTCAGTGGCTTCTCTTGCTGCGGAGCACATGCGGGCTTCAGTAGTTGCGGCTCCCTGGCTCTAAGAGCACAGGCTCAATAGTTGTGGTGCATGGGCTTAGCTGCTCCTCGATTTGTGGGATCCTCTTGGATCAGGAATTGAACCTATGTCACCTGCATTAGCAGGCAAAATTCTCACCAATGGACCACCAAGGAAGCCCAGCCCTCACTCTCTTTTAAGTGTTGGGTTTCAACTTTAGAGGGCTTTCCTGGTGGCTCAGACGGTAAACAATCTGCCTGCAATGCAGGAGACCTGGGTTTGATCCCTGGCTTGGGAAGATCCCCTGGAGGACGGAATGGCACTCTAGTATTCTTGCTTGGAGAATCAGTCCATGGGGTCACAAAGAGTTGGACACTCCTGAGCAACTGTCACAGGCTTCACTTTCAACTTCAGCTTCCTGCCTGCTGTGCCTCTGTCCTCTTCACATCTGTAACCACCTGCAGTCCTGTCTCCAGTAAGGTTAGATCTGATCAGCTTTTACATGAAGTACAGCAACCTGCAGTGCGTATGACTCAGGATGTGGAATGCTCCTTCCTCAGTCCATCCAGTCCAGACCTTTACCTGCTGGGACACATGATATAGAGTTGCTGGCGGTGATCCTATAATGCACGCAGCATCTTGTTATTGGGAGCTGCTCACATGTGAGCTCTCATCACTCAGTCCTTATTAGGGGACATGATGGAAGGAAAGGGAAAAGCAGCCTCCACCTGTTAAAGAACTTCTCATGAACTGTTTCTTTATTATAGTACAAAACAAAACTAAAGAGTGCTTGCTTTTGAGAAGAAGAGGTTGTTTTTACACAGGCCAACACACTGACTCTCTCCTGTACCCTTCGAAATCCTAAAATCAATTGTCCATAATCTTTAGTTAATACTGTTTGTAGAAGGGAAACATTTTGTGGTTTATTCTTCTCTTCTGTGTATTTTCTTTCATCAAACTGAACTAATTGAGAGTGAATTTAATGCTTCTCCTACGCGCCAGCACCAGTGCAAAGCACGCAGGATAGAATTAAGTTTTGAGAGATCTTTGAGTTAAATTGGCAAATGAGGGTGATATGATATTATTAGGAAAGGAGCCTTGGGGAAATTTTCAACTGCGAGATTTTACAGAAATAAGCATACTCTGTCTTCTAGCTCTGATTATCAATTGTTTTGTGGGGTCTGAATGTGGTGCTAGGACAGTTTTCTGTGTGTAACCTCATCAGTTCAATCAAGGGCTGAAGCTTTGACCCTGACCTCAAGTGATCACTGTGTTCCAGATGGCTGAAACTTTTTTCCCCAATAATGCCTAACTCAGTGTGGAAAAGAAAATCAGAGCTGTTTTGTTGGAATTAGTGATAGCGAATTTTCAAACAGATAAAGTTTTGATCCCTACTTCAGAGCCGACAGATAAATGGCCCACAGTGATAAAGGTCCTTAAGTGGCACGTCATCTGTCTCCTCGGGAAATACATTTTCCATGACACCAGACCCAAGTTCACGAGGCCTTTTTCTTCCTTCCCTTTCCAGTCTCCCTGACTCTTTTTCCACGGAGCCCTGGCCCCTTCTCCTTCAAGGTCAGGGCATCTCTGGCTGATTGAAGCGTTGCCTTTACATTTCATGCAACAGAACTAATAATAAGGTCAAGTTATTTGCTCCAGGAAAATCACGAAGGACCTGAGGTTGATATAAAGGGACCTTACCCAACTGAAAATACAAGGTAATTCTTCCCAACATGTAAAAAAGAATCTTACAAAACATTAATGCTTTATCAGTGGGGGCACCTTCCACATTAGGCATTCTTAGGCATGTACTGAGTTGCTTCCGGGGAGGTGAATCTAGGTAGTCTGGTACAAACACATATACTCTGAGCTTTCAGGCTAAACAGACCTTGCAGGACAGGTGAGGGTTGGGTGTGAAAGGTTCACAGTTTCTAGAATAAACAGGTGTTTTTTTTTTTTTCTGAGCAGAGAGGCGGTACTGATGTTAGCAATGCTCCTTCCGCTCAACCCCTCTCCAACAACATTAAAGGAGCACTGTGTATGACGGCTGGGCTCACCTTCATATTGGCAGCCTGTGGTCCCTAAACACCATGTCTCCAGCTTCTCCCCATCTCACCCTGCTGTGCATAGATTTGTTGAATCTGCTTGAGCTTCTAATAGGTTCATTCTTTCCATTCAATCTGTAGATATATCTCCTTTCATAGTCTAGTAAATTTGGTATCATTGACTCTGGGGGAAAAAAGATGATTTTTTTCACCTAAGTCAACAAAGACCTGCTTCTTCTTTTGTTGTTCAATCAAATAGTCAATTTTTACTCTTTATTTCCTTGGTTTTTCTCAGACATTTAAAAGTGTTAACTGTGTCCTCCTTCTCAAAATGATGTTCTTTTGTATTCAGTCATTAAGTGGCCTTGCTTCCTCCCTCCTCTTTACTCTCTACATTCAATACATGACTGCATGAATTATAATTTTTTTAACATATCTTGAAGAAAAGCTATGACCAACCTAGGCAGCATATTAAAAAGTAGAGATGTTACTTTGCTGACAAAGGTCCATCTAGTCAAAGCTATGGTTTTGCCAGTAGTCATGTATGGATGTGAGAGTTGGACAATAAAGAAAGCTGAGCACCGAAGAATTGATGCTTTTGAATTGCAGTGCTGGATAAGACTCTTGAGAGTCCCTTGGACTGCAAGGAGATCCAATCAGTCAATTCTAAAGGAAATAAGACCTGAATATTAATTGGAAGGACTGATGCTGAAGCTGAAACTCTAATACTCTGGCCACCTGATGTGAACTGACTCATTGGAAAAGACGCTGATGCTGGGAAAGATTGAAGGCAGAGAAGGGGACAACAGAGGATGAGATGGATGGCATCAGCTGACTCAATGGACATGAGTTTGAGCAAGCTCCGGGAGTTGGTGATGGACAGGAAAGCCTGGCATCACAGAGTCAGACACAACTGAGCAACTGAACTGAACTGAGCTCAGAGCCTGCACTTAGGCCAGACCAAATCACCTGCCAGTCCCCAGATGTGACCATTTTGCCTGGAAAATTCTTGGTTTCTGACACCTCCACTAAGGTAGCTCCATCTGTCTTTAAATACTTAAGAAATACTTTAGAACACACACATCATATAATCTTTCCCTGATTCCCTCAAAACTAGTGTAGGTGTCCTGCCTCTAAGTTAGAATTGATTGTTTATTAGTGTGTCTCCCTGTTTAGCTGTGAGCTCCCTGAGGAAGTCTGTTTTATCTTGAGTATCTAGCACGTGCTTGGCACATAGTAGGCACTCAGTAAATTATTGATGAGTAAGGAAATAAACTGTAAATAGCCAAAAGGTAAATTTGGCATATAAAAGCATCTTCACTACTGAGCAAATACACTGTAAAAAAGATCAACTAAAAGTTTTGGTTCTATAACACTTCATTCTGAAGGGCCAAATCCTCTTGTAAACACTAAACAGGAGTGATGGACGCAGGTAACAGATGCATTAAAATAGATTGAGAGATGATTCATCTGACCTGCGGTTTGAGATTGTGTTTATTGGGAAACAGCTATAGCTCCTTTTCTATTTACACTTCACTTATTGCTTCTTTCTAAAATGTGTGCATGTGTGTTTTTGATAATGGGAAATAGTATACTAAATGTCTGAAGAAAATGGGGCTGAAGGGAATTGACCTTTATCAGGGATTATTTTAAAAGTCCCAGAAAATTCCAAAACAAAGGTTCAAAATCTTGTTTTCCTTGGTAATTACTAATAAAGATTAAACATTTATAGAGAGAACTGCAGCCAATATGTCATTGTTTCCATGGGTAGCCTGTTTACAACCATTTTGTACACAAACAGCCGTATTATTCTAAGGTTGGTAACCAGTTCACTAGCCTTTCAAGAAAATATTCAAACAAATTCTTCTCTGGTAATGTGACCAGAACATCATTTCTTCAGAGGCACCAAGTGCAGAAAGCCTTTCTAAGTGTTTGTGTTCCTCATGATAAAAAAGATGATTACTTGATGGCATCTGAATTATTACAATTATGAGACAAAATATGTTTTGTGTACTCTCCATCATATTCTGACCAAAGGTAAAAGTATTTCCTCCTGGAGGAGGAAATGGAAACCCACTCCAGTCCTCTTGCCTGAAAAATCTCATGGACAGAGGAGTTTGGCAAGGCCACAGTGCAAAGGATCACAGAGTTGGACACGACTGGGCGACTAAGCACAGCACATAGCACAGAGGTGTTTTCTCATCTCCTTGAGTACAAAGGAATATGCCATTGATAGACATGGAAAAACTGACAAGGGTACACAGATGCTTCATTTCAAAAGACACAGAATTCCTCTTAATATTCTGTTTAGCACAGATTTTCGCTCGTACAGAAAGAAGCCTATGTATTAGGTCATTAAGAAGCCAGATAACACATTTTATGGAGATATATGTATTTCTAATTTATAATATATGTACTTCAGAGTATTCCCAATGAGGAAGGATGGTGGGGATGCCACCCACACCATGACCCAGCATCTACCAAGCCCTGGCTCAGAAAACAGCAACAAAGAAGCAGCTGGAGAAACCAGCAAAGATGGCTGTGACTGAAACTCAAAGGACAGCTATTAAGATGTATGCAGACAGGGGTGACTGAATTATTCATCTTTTTCCGTCATCCTCAGCTTCCCAGATAATGACCACATTCATTAGTGTCATTCTGAAGACAAAAGTGCGCTGTTGGGTTTCCCCTGCTGATGAAAGGGCTCCTTCCTCTTTCACTTTTCCCTGTGGTGGAATATCCCGATCTTCCTGGGAACTTGACTCTAATAATCGCTCCTCATCTAAGGCTAGGGCGTGTAGGACAAGCATGTCCTTTATGGGCTGTTGATCTGCTTAGTTAACTCAATTGTCTTGGTCCTTTTCTAAATTACACACATGTGTCCTCCCTAATTCACCCTAGCATGGAAAATACCAGAATTTGCTTCAGTTCAAAGAACAATCTGCCATAGAATTAAAGCAAAATGCAAACATACATGCAATTTAAATACTAATTGATTCACCAAAGTAACTTTATGTACTCCTTTTAAAGAGTACATCTATTATATAAACTGAAATATAACAGCAATCACGGCTAGAGAGCACACTGCGCACTGAGTACTCTGCCAAGGGACTTATTTCCGTAATCACTGAATCTTCATGAGTAGCCTTTAAAAAGGACTAGTTGAATGATTTAATTAAAATTAATATATTTTAAAACTAGCTTATTATAAATAAAAAATAAAATGCATACATTATATATAAAGTATTTTTATAATTTACTATAATTATTATGAGTATAAATTATCATTACAGAATATTGTATAAAGCTATATTGCTCTGCTTCATGAAAATATTTACCATAATTTCTTGGTTCGGAGTGCTTTATCAAAATTTAACCTAAATCTAATGATTTTCTAAAAGAATTTTTAAAAACTCATAAAAGGACAAGTTATATAGCAAACTATAACAAGTCATTATCTGCTTAAAAGGTTTGTGTGGAAATGTCATAAATGAAAGAACTATCTCTACTTTTTAATATTTAAAATTTTGCCTCTTGAACTAGGTCTCAACGGAATAGAAATACTATGTTAATGGCCATGTATTGTTACGGATTTAGATCCCCCACAGTGAGCACTTCACATCCAAGCTTCAACTTAACCTCTGTCCCAAGAGGCCAAAGGGCAAGCTGACTCAAACCTAAATTCTTTAAATTTACTATCTAAATGGGAAATTTCAACAGTGATTATTTTTTTGCATGTGATGAAAATTTTTTAAATTGTTCATGTATTTCAAAGCTTGGCTACCACTCTAATTCAAAAAGCATAAAATACATGTAACTATGAGTCATGTATTAAACTTGTGAGACTATATATATATATATATAATATCTTATATATTATATATCTTACATACTATATAGGACATATATAATATCTTATATATTATTATATACCACTCCTCCAGTGGATCAGACAGTAAAGAATCTGCCTGCAATGCAGGAGACCTAGGTTTGATCTCTGGGTCGGGAAGATCCCCTGGAGGAAGGCATGGCTACCCACTCCACTAATCTGGCCTGGAGAATTCCATGGACAGAGGAGCCCAGCTGGCTATATAGTCCATGGGGTCACAAAGAGTCAGACATGACTGAATAACTGACACTTTCATTTTCATATGTTATTACATATTATCATTATAATACTGTTAGAGGAAACACACTGACTGAAACCGCCCACCCTGGCCAGGCGCCATAGTAACCATTTGCATGCGTTGTTTTAAAACAGGAGGTCCTGGTAAGGAACACAGAACTAGTAAGCCTCCACCAACCAGAAGAGTTTGGGAAAGGTCAAAAGGAGACACCACATGTCCAACCACCTCCCAGAATCCTTCTCTCTGGCATCCATCTTGGCTAAACAAGGTGTGCACCCCCAGGAAGGACTCTGAGTCAGAATGATTGGCTGAAAACAATCCGGAAACTAATCCCATCACCATAAAACCCGAGACTGCAAGCCATGTGGCAGAACTGTTCTCCTGGGTTCCCTGACCCTACTGCTCTCCACCCAGGCGCACTTTCCCAATAAAATCTCTTGCTTTGTCAGCACATGTGTCTCCTCAGACAATTCATTTCCGAGTGTTAGACAAGAGCCCAGTTTCGGCCCTGGAAAGGTTCCCCCTTCCTGCAACAATACTGTGTATTATATACATATTGTTAACTTAAAAATATCAGGAATTATTGATATCTACGATTCTTGTTAGAGTGGCTTGTGGATTCTCTTCTAATTTCTCCTAATTACTTTTGAGAGCACAAACACTGGAAAGATTTAAATTGTATTCTAGCTACTGCTCTAAGAAAAATTATCAAAAAGAAGAAAGATGTTCCCATGTAGTCTTCGTGTGTCTTCTGGGTGAAGAGATGGTTTCTCTGTGAGGAACTAACTAATCCCATTCATTCTTATGCTGTCTGTGCAGTGGCTCCTATCTTCTCTTACAGAGAATATGAAGAGGATTTTTACACCACCCTGTAAACTCCATTCAATAATGCATGCGATCACTTCCCTGTTTCCTTTTAATAAGGCAGAGGACAATGAGGTGCTGTCCCAGCTGGGAGCATTAGTAAGGATGTGACTTTCCCCATGGCTCAGGGGTAAAGACCTGCCTGCAATGCCAGAGACATGGGCAAGAGATGTGTGTTTGATCCCTAGGTTGGGAAGATTCCCTGGAGAGAGAAAATGGCAACCCACTCCAGTATTCTTGCTTGGGGAGTCCTATGGACAGAGGTGCATGGAGGGCTGCAGTCCATAGGGTTGCACAGAATTAGACAGGACTGAAGTGACTTAACATGCATGACCGAGTATTGTTGCCTGAGAAATCCCAGGCAAGGGTTGCAAAATAGGGTTGCAAGAGTCGGACATGACTGGGTGACTAAACAATAACCAGTATTCCTACTGCCTCTAGGTCTTCCTTACAGGCAGCCTTCCCTGGGACCTGGCACTGAGAGAGCTTGGGGACCCTCCCAGTCACACCCTCGTCTGAAGCCCAGAACCCTTTCCTTCCCCTTCTCCCTGACCATGACCACCCTACTCATCAGGCAATTTTTGAACATGAGAAAGACAAAATCATTAGAATAGGAAGTGTGATTTGGGGATAACAGAGTTAGAAATGTTAAGAAATAAGGCAGGTAAGTGTGTGGGAGACAGGAGGCATGCTTTGTTTCATGGATTCATATAACTAGCACGGGGAGGGTGGAAATCTAGAGTTGTCAGGACACTTCATCTTCCTTGAGAATTCTATCTCATGATATCATTCCAAAGCTCTGACAAAGTAACTGCCTGCTTTTACCTGCTGAAGTCTTCCATGTGACGAGAAGTAAGACAAGACTGGTCTTTTCAGCCAATATTTAATCCTACTTCTTGTCATGTGACTCAAGTCAGTGGGTCTCACTGTGTCAAGATTCTCCACCTGTTAAATATTGATTGCTGTGGCTGATTTCATGGCTATTCAGGGTGGATTATATGTGTCAGAAGATTATAAATAACATGGGAGAAAAAAGTGAAAATCTGGTAGAAACCATCCGTGACAAAAAAAAAGTAGCTAATGAGTCTTTCAGTTGTTCTAAACTCTTGCACTGTGACTTTTCAGCTTTTGGTCTTGGTAGATGAAGATGTTTTTGGTGGATAAGTTGGTTATCTAGTGTGGTACAGTGAAGATTTTTAGGGCTTGGCTCAAAAGAACCCACTAAATTGCATGCTTTTCATTTTCAGTGCCTATGATAGAGATACTGGTACATGTAAGAACTCCACTTTTTGTTCAAGGAAGCAATGAGAAGGAATAAAAACTAGTAGAAGTAGGAAGTAATCATATGTGTATGATTATATACATATAATTATATACATATACATATAAATCTAGCCCTTTATATTACATATCACTTAATGAATCATTCTAAAAGAAGTTAAAAATACGAACAATTCTATGACAAGAAGGCATGTCTGTCACAAGAATTCTCTGTTGTGAAGAGGACGTTTATTAATGGTGTTTATAAAACACTATAAAATAATTATCAAGGGAACCACTAAAAATTTGTAGAAAGGAAATACAAAATATATATCAAAATTGCTCAGTTAAGCCATAGATCCTTACAGAAATACAACAAATATTCCCTCAAGATACTTGGTCTTATCTGTACTTTCGGCATTTATTGTGCAACATACACTTCTGGATAGCACTGCAAGTCCTCAAATATCCTCGGTGAATTCTTAAAGTTCCTGAAAAGTCACTTAAAGTTCTCTGGTTTTAGAGCGTTGGAAGTACAAATCTTAAATAAGTGACTCCTAATGATAAAAGGTGAATTTATATAACTAAATTGCCTCATAGTGTGGTCTCCTATTTTGTGTATGAAGTGATACAAAATTTGACCAGAAGATGGCAGCATTCTGAAAGGAAAAAAGAAAACAAGAAAGCAAACAGGAAAACAAAAGGCAAGATAGAGCAATCATCATGCTGTTCAAGGGTTTAAGGATGACAATTTCAATGTGTTAACTTTTTGTATAATTTATTTGTTTCAAGGTATAATATCTCCTAATCCCAAGAATAGTAACTTGAGTACTCATAAGAGCCTGCTGCTGCTGCTGCTAAGTCGCTTCAGTCGTGTCCGACTCTGTGCGACCCCATAGATGGCAGCCCACCGGGCTCCCCTGTCCCTGGGATTCTCCAGGCAAGAACACTGGAGTGGGTTGCCATTTCCTTCTCCAATGCATGAAAGTGAAAAGTGAAAGTGAAGTCGCTCAGTCATGTCCGACTCTAGCGACCCCATGGCCTGAAGCCTACCAGGCTCCTCCGTCCATGGAATTTTCCAGGCAAGAGTACTGGAGTGGGGTGCCATTGCCTTCTCCGCATAAGAGCCTACCAGTACTATTTTCTCATTAAAGAAGAAAGTCCTTTCAAAGATCCAATAATTATATCTAGATTGAATTTTAAGTCAGTAGTGTATTCATTTTCTCTTGGAGTAAAAATAATATTCTAAAATAATATATATGGTACTCAAATTTATGTCCCAGAAAGATATTAACTGCATTAGAATTTTCTCTAAAATATCTGTTTGGAGTGGACGAAAGTTCTTGTGTACTACAAAATGCATTATATAGAAACATAATTTAAAAAACATGAAAATATTCTTCCAGAGAGAATTATATATCTCTTTATATATCTATATATAATTTTATTTACAAATCTTTAAAAAAGAAAAAGTCCTACATCAGCCTGAAAGAGTAACAGAATTTTCCTATGTGCTTAACTTAACTAACAGCTTGAACTGAACTGAACTGAAAAGATACACAGGGGAGCATATACTCCATGTCCTTTTAATGTCTCTTCCAATTTGTACAGCAAATAGAATTATGGATCATCCACAATGACAGTATTCTTCAAACCAGTTAATGAGTAATGTTGTTTATTCTGTGTAACTCAGAAATACACTAGGATAATTGTGGAAAATAATAAATACATGATGGTAACTAATAAAAAATATTGAAATGATTTAAATTTTATGTCTTTTGCTTTTAAATGGAATCATATAGTTTTTGCCATAAAATTAATTTCTGGCTTGATAGTAATACTATTAATTAAAGTTTTCAGGTATTTGGTAAGAAAAAAATTACATTTAGTATCCTATTGCTTCAAACACTTAAGAAAAATAGTCCTTCTGCGTGAGTCTGAATATAAGCAGGTATCCTTGGGGTCAATTCCTGCCACCCAGGCAGTTTGTAAGTCAGAATATATCCATTTACTCCATTAAGTTGTGCTGTGCTATGCTTAGTCACTCAGTTGTGTCCGACTCTTTGTGACCCCATGGACTGTAGCCTGCCAGGCTGCTCTGTCCACAGGATTCTCCAGGCAAGAATACTGGAGTGAGTTGCCATGCCCTCCGCAAGGGGATCTTTCCAATGCATGGATTGAACCCAGGTCTCCTGCATTGCAGGCAGATTCTTACCCACCTGAGGCACCAGGGAAGCCCAAGAATACTGGAGTAGGCAGCCTATCCCTTCTCCAAGGAATCTTCCCCCTCCAGGAATCGAGCTGAGGTCTCCTGCACTGCAGGCAGATTCTTTACCAGCTGAGGTACCAGGTAAGTCCCTCCACTAAGTTAGACTGACCTAATTCCCTCCATCCATGCTTGATCTGACCATTTGAGACCCAGTAAGTGTACTTATTGCTGAAACCCATCCTTCTTTATGCCAAGAAGCTACTTGCGCTTCTAGAGTTCAGCCACAAACTATATGTCCAGTAGCTTTGCCAGGCAGGGTTCATCCCTTGTCACTGCATTAGACCTCGTCGCCATAACAATTCCCAAGAAATGGACTCATGCAGAAGGATGTTTCTTCAGTACTGAAGAAGAAATCAAGCCCTCCAACAGACAAAAAAAATTATGCTATGTAGACCCCCAAAGTAGAAAAAAGTAAAAGTCTAGGCAAACAGCTAAACACTTACATTTTACCTCTCTGCAAGAATACAGTTATTTATTTTAAACCTTTGGCATCATTCATTTTTAAAATTGTGTTCAAATTTGTTAATCTACAGCTCAACTGGTATCACTGACTCAACGGACATCTGTTTGAGCAAACTCCGGGAGATAGTGAAGGACAAGGAGGCCCGGTGTGCTGCAGTCCATGGGGTTGTAAAGAGTTGGATACAATTTAGTGACTGAACAACAAACAACAACAACAGCTCAACTGTCTGTCAACAGACAAACCATGTTGGAGTATTTTAATGTGCCATCTGATCAGTATGTTTTCTGACTTGATGTTTTTAAGGAAAACCTATTTTTTAAATATTTTACCCTCCTTTAGGGGCTATGAGTTCTGCCTTTAGCTGGGCCAATCAAGGAACTGAAAAGCGGTATTCACCCCATTTGGGTGTGTGCCTACCGGTCTTTAGTCTTATCTGAATACAGTTTCAGAGAACAACAAAAAGGTACCACCATAACCTTGAATCTGTGGTTTTATCTTGCTCGGTGTTCTTACCTTTCAGACAGCAGTAGAGAAGAAACGTGCTGCCCTGGCAGCCATCATCACAGCTCATCAGACACAGATCTGTGTGATAGGATGTTAAAACTGAAGTTCTGACTTAAACCCTAAGGTGAAAGATTCAATATCAAAGTGAGTTGTGATACAGGGAAAAAAAAATGTAGATCTTATAAAAAGATTTGGAGGAGAATGCATTAGAGAACTCTCAATCTCCCCTAATCCCCAAAGGATCTAATAGGATGAAGAATCAGAACATTTGGGGAAAAGTGATTTTGGAGAGGGATTTGGGTTCTGTGAGTCCTCTTCCACATTTTTCCCTACAAGGAAAGGTTAGTAGGGACCCTGTTCTCATTTCAAGGCTGGTTAGAGGAACCTCAATGGGACCCTTCAGACATGGAGAGGGCGATGTGTCAAGTACAACATGAGGTCCCCAGGAGCCTAACCCAGCCTATTCTATCCCACCACATAGCACAAGTCCATAGTGAGTTCTTATGGGGTTTTTTGGGGGAAAAAAAGAATTAAGATTTGTAACGTTAATGTTTACAACATTAATAGAATTCAAGTTCAGCTACATTATAAATTAGAAAGGCTTTTGTTTAACAAAATGTAGAATAATTTCATAAGACATGAATACATCATTTAGATATATTACACATGGCTAGTAAATTTTTTTACATTCTGATTAAGATGTTCAAATATCTAATAAATATTTTAAAAGTTCAATATTAGGAGAAATAGAAAATTACTCTTTAATAAATATGTGAGCCCTTTTTTAGTCTATGTAACTACATAAGAGAATATTAGAATGCAGACAAAAATATATGTAGAACTATTCTTTATAGTGTTATATAATATTGTATTTAATACAGAAAAAAACTACAAATGTGCTATCAGTAGGGAAATGATTGCACAATTTTGATATATTCACAAAATTCAAAACGTAAAATTTAAATTTGCTTAGGAAACACATTTACATAGAAATTCTACTAGTTCTGAGTTCTAAATGTTTTTATCTCATAACAGTTATTTAAAATTCTGACTTAACTCCCCAATAGACAGTTTTTTAAAAAGTAAAACTATCTACCTACAGTTCGGTGTCTGAAATAGAGAATTTAATGATCTGAACCAGCAGAATTCCAGACCCAGGCTAAGGTGAGTTGCTCTGATCCAGGGCCTGCTCTCTCCCGCCTTTTTGTTTTTGATTGGCACCCAGAGCTCAGGACTCAGTGATGATGAAACTTTGTGACTGAAAGTGTTGCCCGAGCAGCAGAGAAGTTCTGGGTTAAAGTTCAGCTTTACCAGGATGCTCTTGGATATAAAGTAGACAGATATCAGAGGCTATCTGGACCCAAAAAAAAATTCTCCAACATTTTGGAAGGCTTATATATAAGAGGGATGAAAGTAAGTCTGGCTGAGACAGATGGAGGAAGGCAGTTTCAGGGGTGCCCAGAGCGCCGTCTGAATAGCACTGATTTATTATTATTATTTCCTTGTTTGTATGATTCTCTGCATTTCACAGTATGACTAGTTTGGTAATGCCCATTTGGTATCATAGTGTTTATATAAAGGTAGTGCCTTCAAAACGAGTCAACAGACCACAGCAAAATAAAATGGACAAAGCAATCTACGGTAAAAAGGAAGTAACTGGAGTTGTTTTCATGAGCTGCTGCTGCCGCTGAATCACTTCAATCCTGTCCGACTCTGTGTGACCCCATGGACTGTTGCCCACTAGGCTCCTCTGTCCATGGGATTCTCCAGGCAAGAATACTGGAGTGGGTTGCCATGCCCTCCTCCAGGGGGTCTTCCCAACTTAGGGATCGAACCCTGTCTCTTACATCTCCTGCACTGGCAGGCGGGTTCTTTACCATTAGTGCCACTTGGGAAGCCCCGTTTTCATGAGTGTCCACTGATTTTCTTTCGAAGGTGTTTAATAATCCAGAAGTTGCCTCCCTTACACCAAGTCGTCACAGTGGAAAGAATAGAGAGTCACTAAAAAGTAAGAGTGGCAGCAATAAAGTACAGAATATGAACTATTCATTGCATTCAAAAATAAGAAAGTAACATACAAAATGCTCATTAACTAACCAGAGTATCAAGAACACTGGTAGCTTTCAAGTGATTGTGTCTTAGGACCCCATGAAGAATGAACAACTCCTTTATTTTCATATTTTTGTTACATGATTCCAACTGTTTAGATGGGTGATATTCAGAATACGCAAAATGCTCTGTGGCTGTTTTTACTTTTTCATTTAGAAATCTGGTTTGTGGTAGATAGCTCAAAACTATAGTCAAGAAAACCCTCTGTGTAAATTTAGTGTAAAAGCTACTGAATAGTCACATGGAAAATCCAGTTAACCATTTCAACTGACTCTGTTGAAGTGAGCATTGAGGAGGCCATCAAACATCAGGGGCAGCATTAATTATCAATCAAAAATCAAAGTATGGAATTACAAAAAGAATGGAAACACTGAATATGTAATTAGAACTTGGGGACAACTCAGTTTGAAATGAAGAAAGCGCTGTGAAAAAGGCTTACGGGTTATTATTACTGCTCAGTGCTATGAATTATATTCTTGGTTGCTGTGATGTGGCATGCTGTTGGCTTGCCATTTTACATTGCCCAGAAATAACTGGAAGTTGTTATTTCTCTTGGATGAAAATATGAGCTGGATTCGAGAAGTAACATCAGCACATGGAAAAACTAAATTTTTCTTATTGTAATGATGATAACATACAAAAGTACTATTCATATGACCAAATCCTAGGTTGCAGAATTTTTTTTTTTTTTTACCATTTCTTGTCCTCATTTATATGTTTCATTTTCCCCATCTTTCTTCTAGTTGTAGGAATTCTGCTCCAGATGTCTAATTAACCAGGTTATTATAAATGAAATATGAACAAGACAGAAAAACACATTTTCCAATTAAAAAAAAAAACATAACTACTGTGTGCTCAGACTTTAGTATGAAGGATTAGTGTATCTGGATGCAAGTTACACTTATTCTTGGCACAATGAAACTCCTAGATTCAAAGTGAAAAATCTTACGTGAGGAGGTTATTGTGGAGATCAAATAGCCCATCCCAAACAATACTATCAGGAATTAATGTGCATTTGGAATGGAAACAGATGTCAGTAACTTCAAGCACAAGAAATGAGAGAACTGTGAATAATTTTAAGTAGAAAAGTAAATGGTTATGAAAAATGTTTCTATTTTTCAGAGCCAAGCTTAATGAATTAATATTTATTTATAATTTCAAAATCCAGAAATGTGAATGGAATCCTCTGTGTTAAGAAATATCTCATTGTAATAATCACAGAATGATTTCCTTTTTAGAAAAATGTTTTCCTCAGCTCTCTTGTGGCTCATTTTTCCTTAAAAACGCTATAAAATTTGCCTTATTTTTCTCTCTCATAAACAATGAGGATCTTAGTGAACAAAGAAAAATACTTAAAAAATCCACATACTTTAATGTTATTGCTTAGCTAGGTCAAAATTAAATTGTCACATTCAAAAGCATTACAATCAAAGGCATTTTTCTAAGACCATTACATTTTTCTTCACAAAGTGGTAAAGTTTACTAATTCAAATGTTTTGATGTTTTAGAAGAATCGGACTAAACTCTCTTTACAAATTCTGTGTGGTTATTTTTTCTTTTACTATGCTATTTTCCTTACTTACCATAAATGACATTATGAAACAATATTTAAATTCTAGTAATTTTATGTATTTTCCCTCTAAGAAATCAGTAAAAAGGAGTATTTGCAGTTCCTGTTTGCAAAAAAAAATTAATGTTTCATCCCTTTGTTTTAAATAATGGACAGCATTAGACAAAACTACTAGCTTTGTTAAAAAATCTGATAATCACTTAAGCAAAAATACAGAATAATATCTTGGGAAAACAAAATAGAGACCTAAAATTTTGCATATGAATTGCGTCTTAAATGATCCTTGAAAAGGATGTGATTTGAACTCCTGAATCTACAGGCTGTTCTTCAGTTTTACTGCCTACCATATATTAATAATATGTCACATGCATAATGCCTTTAGCTTAATAATTATATGTATGAGAGGTGTGATTACAATTTGTATAAGTGCAGTTTACATTGGAAGCTTTATGGGGAATCTCTGATGGTTTTTCTTTTCTTTCTTGAATAAGTTTTAATTTCCTTAATATGCTATATAATTAGGACAAATGACCACAATAGCAGATTAGACCGTATCATATTGGATGAAAAAAGGAAAAAATAAGATCTTGTTTTTAAATGACTTAAATGTTAATAGCATTCATTAAAAATAACATCAAGTCAAAATTCATATACAAAGTCATCACCCTTCTTTTTACCTCCACTTCAAAACACTTATGCTTTTTCGGGAGGACAGTGCTATTGACAAGTGAATGTAAGACTCCCAGATTACTGTTTGCTTCTATTATGCCAGAGAGGAGAAAAATAGATTTATATAAGTGCCTCACAGTTGTGTTTCAAAGACATATTGAGAGTTTTTTGTTTTTCTTCAAGGATAGGTTACAATGATCACACAGACTTTGAAACTGTTGGTGAAAGCGGCTAAAATATCAGGTTGACTGTGGCACTGGAATTCCTTCTTTTTCAAAGTCACCTAGAAATGACCATGAACTTGCAGTCAGGACATGCTCTTGAAGCTTTATTTCGGTCACCCTCCAGTAGCATTTAGGTAGGACTTACTCTGAACCATTCTTGGGAGGAGTTGGCAGTTCCTGGCTGGGTGGCATTCTATCTACCCTCAGCTTCCACCTCCTCCATGAGCTGTGTCTCCACCCTTATCTATCTCATTGCTACTTTGGTGAAAGTCACTCAGTTGTGTCCGACTCTTTGTGACCCCATGGACTATATAAAGCCCATGGAATTCTCCAGACCAGAATGAGTGGGTAGCCTTTCCCTTCTCCAGGGGATCTTCCCAACCCAGGGGTGGAACCCAGGTCTCCCGCATTGCGGGCAGGTCTCCTGCATTGCGGGCTACTTTGGTAGTAATGATGAAAAGATTAGGGATGTATTTGGTCTGTGGAAGTAGAGCTAGTGTTGCCACACTGAGCTGGAAAAAGATATATCTGTCTATTTTCACCCTGCGGCAATTATAGTAATGAAGGTTAATAATTCCTGCTGTTTTTGATGTCTTCAAAGGAAGGTTATTTTGTGATTCCAGTGTTCAATACACTCTAATATGAATGCCAATATCCTCCAACATTCCTTTTGATAGTTGAAGATACACTCAAAGCTGTCTAGCTGGGGTTCCCAAATGCCCCAGATGATTGAGGTTCTCAGTTCTGTGGTTGTTGGAATTCTATCACATGGCAACGACGGGGGTTGTTTTTCTATGAAGCTAATATTACTGTATAGCACAGAACACCCTCCTTGTTCCAGCAGTACTTATTTTACAAATAAAATCTGTGCTTTTTCTTATCTCAGGCTTGGCCTCTTTCTTCATATATTCAGAGTATATAAAAAACTTTTACAATTCAGTAATAGAGAAAAAACCTAGTCTTTAAAAAGGCAAAAGGCTTGCATAGACATTTCTCTAAAGAAGGTATACACATGCCCAGGAAGTGCATGGTGAATTGTTTGGTACACTGTCTCAATGTTAAAAAAAAGAAGAATCGAACAGAAATTTTAGTACTGAAAAAAAAGAGCTCAGTGTGGATTAAACAGCAGGTTAGACAAAGCTGACTAAAGAATTAATGAATTGAAAGATAGGTTAATCATGATTAACAGTGATTTAATGACCACCTATACTGATTAGTAGCTTTAAGTAAAACAACCACCACAACAATATCTCTGGGGTTTTGGTGCCCAGCTTTAAAATCTTTCATATAAAAACCCTATACTATTTCATGCAGGAACAACTCAAGCAACCGATTATCCTGGTCACAGGATGTCAGAACACTGCTCTGCAGTGGATGAAAGCACTATATGAAGATGGTATGACTACACACGGGTTGTCTGCCTAAGTGTCTACTGTGAGAGGCATTACAAGACGGCCTCAGAGGATCAAAACAAAGAAGTTAAGTAAGAAATGGGTGAGATTCTTTTCTCTGATAATTGTTGCATCTGGGACCACCTCAGTGCCTGTTTCAGTTGGGTGTTCCCTCTTTTTACTGTAAATCGCATTTTATACCTATTTGTGAGTCACGTACTTTTTAGTTACTTGTTGTGCATTGTGTGTAAAGTAGGGACTGAAATAAACATTTACACCTGGTAAAAACAAAAAAGAGAGATGGATGAGATTTTTGAAATAAAGCACCAGACCTTGTTTTTAATAATGTGTTTTTTGGTAGTAGATATCTTACCTTCTAGCTTTTTACTTTTTGTGTGTCAAATACATCTCAGAAATCTACTTGAATGCTCAGTTTTCAGCTTGATATATACATGGTATTTATGAAAAATCTGAAGATTACTCATTGGTCCCCTTCTAATAATAAATATAAAAGTAGAAATCTTATTGAAACATTGGCACTTAGAAATCCAGAGACCTTACACACAAAAGGAAAGCCAAATATTTGTGGTAGTTAGTCACCATTATAAATAGATTCATAGCAGCAAATCAAATGTAACATTAAATCATTCTGAAATGAAAGTAAGCATTCTGTAAAAATATGAGAGAAGTACACAGAACAGAAATTTAGTTAATTTTACGTGGATATTTGAAGTAGGTGTTCTTTGAATTTAATGTTTCTACTTAATATTAAAGTTGAAATTTTAGTTCACAGTGAAAACAACTACTCTGTAGGATTCTACAGTTCTTTCCATTTTTCACAAAGTAGCCAGTCTGTCATTATTCCCTAAGCTCCAAATTGAGGGGAAGTACGTATTTAATACCTCATAAAATAGGTAAAATTCTTCATTCTAATATTTTAACCTAGGGATAACTGAAAACATAAAACTGATCCATTGCGAAAGACTTCTTATCTAACTTTACTAAAAAGGAATACTCAAAATAATAGTAACACCAAAACCAGCAAAAAATAAACACATGTGCACATTAAAGTGGCCCTTCTGCTAACACAAAAGCTTGTTTTTCAAGGTACTTTTTTAATTGTTCTTTTTCTTTAAGGAATTTCCTAAAAGTCAGTTGCCTTCGACAGTAGAATGTTTCTCTCCCACTCTGGGTACCTCTCATGGCCAGCTGGAGAATTTGACTAAAGTCCTAGGAAAACCGATGGCTTTATGTTTCTTATTCTGAAAGCTTACTGAAGATGGTTACCATAAAAACACGTACACATCTCAATAGAAACATAATGGCCACATCTATAAACACGGGAGTACTGAAGAAAGACTAAGGAACTGTATACAGAGTGGCAGCAATTTTTACAAATTATAAGGTGACCACACACTAAAAAATTTACATTTCAAGGGAGAAATAGCAGATACCAACAGTGATTATTCTAAAGTAAAAGATGAACACAGAATAAATGTTATAGTAAAAAGAACACTCTAAAGGTCATTAAAAGGTGCTTTAAAAACTGATGTAAGCATAAATACCATAAAAAAGGAATTCACCTCCTTTTCTATTTCTTTCTCATATATCAGCCCCACACCTGTTTCCAGTGTTCAGAAAGCCAATGCTCCAACGTTTCCCAAATCCTCAAGCTAAAACTCTCAAGAGGTGTTGATCTTTTTCCTTAATAAGAATGTGGTAAAATCAGATTGTTTGGCTTCTATTTGAATTCTGCATTTCAACTTTCTCTGTTCATTGTGGAAAGGAGAGACCCATGTCACTGCAGTCTGCCCAGTGGCATGCATACTGGACCCTATTTTTTCAATGAACCATAAAATAGCACTGGGTAGTATGTCATTGGTTCTTCCCATTTCCAATAAATACAAGCACTAACATGTAGCATGTCATTGCATTTCACTGCTTACATACCTTCCTCTTTTGCTAGACTGTGCGATAGTTAAAGACAGAGAATATATTTTCATTGCTCTCTAAGTCTGTTTCATCTAGCATAACACATGGCACATCATAGGTGTTCAATATTTATTCCATCAAAAGTAATCTAGACATTCTTGCAACGGAACATATCTACTATGTTTTAAATTCAAGTATTCTCTTTTGAGTTTTATTTCAGATTTGCCTTTTATTTTAAAGGCAGGCAAAAAGAGCAATCCAAACTCATTTCTCTGTGTTAAGCTAACATGGACATTTAAAAAAAAATAATACGACACTATGATTTTCACTAAACTAGGAAAGGTTATTTTGGAGCACTGGGACTTTAGATATTTGAAGTAGTAATTACTTCCTCCATAAATGTTACCTTTAGAGTCAAATACTGCTTTCCTGTTGCAGTTCAACTTTTTTACTTAAAGGAAAATGTCTTTTATTCACAATTCACCGTACTATACTTCTATATGTGGTAATTCTTCTTTTCATTTGTTTTTGTAGCATTGCAAAGTCCACTAAACATCATAATAATGACAGTAGCTTACACTTTTTCAGTTTTTTTTTCTGTGCCAAGGATTTTACCAAGCACTTGACATACCCACACAAAACTTACCATATGTGTGAAATTATATACCTATCTCTACCCTTTAATCTATCCATCTATCTGTTTATGTACTATCTATCCATCCATCCATCCATCCATCCATTAATTTTCCCATTGGTAAGCCTTGTAGTCCGGAGAAGGCAATGGCACCCCACTCCAGTACTCTTGCCTGGAAAATCCCATGGACGGAGGAGCCTGGTAGGCTGCAGTTCATGGGGTAGCTAAGAGTCGGATACGACTGAGCGACTTCACTTTCACTTTTCACTTTCATGCATTGGAGAAGGAAATAGTAACCCACTCCAGTATTCTTGCCTGGAGAATCCCCGGGACGGGGGAGCCTGGTGGGCTTCCATCTTTGGGGTCGCACAGAGTCGGACACAACTGAAGTGACATAGCTGCAGCAGCAGCAAGCCTTGTAGTCAAAATAATAATACAGGGAAAATCATGTGAAGGTTTTCATTCTTATTTCTTTAAAGTTCTGAGTATCCAGCAACAAAATTTAATACCATATTTTGCATAATTTTAAAACAATGACCCATTTTAGGAAAGTACCTGTATAATCATCTATAAAACAAAAAAAAATAACATTTGTTGGGTTATAGTTAAACATTTCAAGTCACTACAACTAAGAATCCAAGAGTATTTCTTCTAAATTGAATAGATGAGATATCAACTCTTACATGATGATCATCAACACTTCATGCTGAAACTGTTATCCTATATAACTTACCATAGACTTGGGTTTGGTTCCAGAATTGGCCACTGGGGTGGAGGACTGTGGGTCAGTGGACTCAGTGTTAGAAGACAAATTTACTTGTGTCTGATTTATCGAAGTGGTATCTGTTCCACTCTCAGGTCCTGATTCCAGATCCTATTAAAAAATTAATTGATATGGAAGATATATCCACACTCTCTACATGCCTTTCTCCCTGCCTCCCACACATTTTCACCTCCTCCTCCTCCCAACACACACAGACACACCACATAGTTATGACAACCAACACTGGCCTGTCACACATAACCATGCACTATTTTGTATTAATGATTGTACTCTTTAGAGGGTCTCACTTTAGAATGCAAATACTGAAAAGAGGTAATACACTCCTTTAGTAACTTAACAGCCAACTGTGCATTGGAAAGGGCAGTAGTGGTAGCTAGCTGCTGCTGCTGCTAAATCGCTTCAGTCGTGTCTGACTCTGTGCGACCCCATAGACGGCGGCCCACCAGGCTCCCCCGTCCCTGGGATTCTCCAGGCAAGAACACTGGAGTGGGTTGCCATTTCCTTCTCCAATGAATGAAAGGGAAAAGTGAAAGTGAAGTCGCTTTGTCGTGTCCGACTCTTCACAACCCCATGGTCTACAGCCTACCAGGCTCCTCCGTCCATGGGATTTTCCAGGCAAGAGTACTGGAGTGGGGTGCCATTGCCTTCTCCAGGTAGCTAGCTAGGACACTGCAATAAGTCGGTAGATATTAATATAAGCCCACAGACAACCCTGGTTCATTGTGTGACCCTGAGTAACTCACTTCACATTTCTCATGCAATGGAGTTATGGGTGTCAAATGAAAAGATAGTTTTCATTTCTTCTCACCTCACTCTCTTCTATGTTCCCATTAAATCTCCATGGTGACACCTACCATCATGGCCTGGAATCATTTAGCTCAAGGGTATGTCTATCTAATGAACATTTTTAATTTTAAATGAAAGCTATTTAAGGGCAGAATTACACTTTGTCATATGTAATTCAATTCCCTCATTTGAAAATGAGTATAATAATTGCAGGCACTCATAGAGGCTTATGAAGATTAAGCCAGATAATGCAAATTTTATGCAACAAGCACATATTCAATTTCATTAAATGCTAGGCATTACTGTAAATAATGTTATTATTAATATCATTATGTTTTCTGAGCAACTAGTGCACAATATGTGGATAAGACATGCTGGTTCAATGAACGCAGTTACTCAGTAATCGCTCCAAAGGTTGCGCCTTTAATTTACTAAATGCTATCTGCGTGTTATACAGTGGCCTGAGAACGCAAGGAAAGGCAAGGATGAGGAGAATGCAAAGGATGGTGGGTGGGCGGGAAGTGAAGGCATACATCACTTTATAATTTTATCCCGAGAAAATTATGATTTAAATACCTTTGTGTCTACTCTTGCTACATCTCAGCTGTACCATGGCCCACATGCTTACATATCATCTGCCCTGTACCCCGACTCTCTGGTCTCATGTTCCACCATTCTCTTGTTTCCGTTTGCTTCCGTTATACTTGCTGTTTGTCAGTCCTTCTAGCACACCAAGGTGGTTCCTATAGCAACTATGCCCTTTCTAATCCCTTGCCCAAGTATTTCCCTTTGCCGGCCCTTGTCACTCAGCTCTCATTTTGAATATCACTTCTTCAGAGAAGCATCCTTTGACATTCCAAGCTCAAATAGTTTCTCCCCTTCAACCTCCATAGCATATCATTCTCTGTTTTACAATCTTATCACCTTGTTTATTTACCTTTTATCAATTTTATCCATTGACCATCTTTACCTATGTATGTATCATCTACCCACCTTTCATTCATTTCTGTATCTAATCCTTTTATGTCTCCCTTTATTGGGAATCTATGTATCACCAGAGTAGGGGTTTCACCTGTCTTGTTCACTGATACATTCACCAGGCTTATAGTAGTACCTGGCACTTAGAATATGCTCATAAATATTGTTTTATGAAAGAATAACTAGACTGACAAACGTTAATATTTAACCAAGAGCTTCCCTTGTGGCTCAGCTGGTAAAGAATCTGCCTGTAATGTGGGAGACCTGGGTTCAATCCCTGGGTTGGGAAGATCCCCTGGAGAAGGGAAGGCTACCCATTCCAGTATCCTGGCCTAAAGAATTCCATGGACTGTATAGTCCATGGGTTCGCAAAGAGTCAGACACAACTGAGCAACTTGCACTTTCAAGGAGGCACAGCATCTCTACATTAGAAACTATAAGACATTGATGAAAGAAACTGAAGAAGACACAAATAACTGGAAAGCCATCTCATGCTCCTGAATTGGAAAAAATAAAACTGTGAAAAATATCATGCTACCCAAAGTGATGTATAGATTCAGTGCAATCCCTGTCAGAATGCCAATGACATTTTTCATAGAAAAGGAAAAAATAAAGCCTAAAATTTGGATGGAACCACAAAACACTGTGGATAGCCAAAGCAATCTTCAAAAATAATAACAAAGTTGGAGGCATCACATTCTCCTATTTCAAATTTTAGTACTATAGTAATCAAAACAGTATGGTACTGGCATAGAAACAGACACAGAGATCAATGGAAGGGCACAGAGAGCCTAGAAATAAAAGCAAGCATGTACAGTCAACTAACATTCGACAGTGGGGTTAAGAATACTCAAGGGGGAAAAGCAGTCTTTTCAATAAGTGATGTTCGGAAAATCAGATATCCACATGCAAATAAATTAAATCGGACCCCTGTCTTATACCCCTCACAAAATTTAACTTCAAGTGAATTAAAGATGTAAATGTAAGATCTGAAACTGTAAAACTCCTATAAGAAAGCATAGAGAAAATGCTTCTTGACATTGGTCTTGGCAACAATTTTCTTGGGTATGACATCAAAAGCACAAGCAATAGAAGCAAAAGTAAACAGATGGGACTGTATCTAACTATACGGCTTCTGCACAGCAAAGGAAACAACAGAGGGAAGATGTAGCCTATAGGACTAGGAGGAAATATCTCAAACCTAATACTGGATAAGGGGTTAACATACAAAATATATAAGGAACTTATACAACTTACTAGCAAAAAACAAATCTGACTGAAAAATGAGCAGAGTGCCTGAGTAGACATTTTTCCAAAGACATACAAATAGGCAACAGGTACACGAAATGATGCTCAACGTCACTAATTATCAGGGAAACGCAAATTAAAACCACGGTGAGATATCACCTCACACCTGTCAGAATGGGTATCATAAAAAAGACAAGAGATAATGAGTGTTGATGAGAACGTGGAAAAAAAGGGAATTCTAGTACACTGTTGGTGGGAATATAATGAATATAGTTACTATGGGAAACAGTATGGAGGTTCCTCAAAAAGTTAAAAATAGAACTACATATAATCCAGCAATTCCATGTTTGGGTATACATCCAAAGGAAATGAAATCACTGTCTTGAAGACACATCTGCATCCTTCTGTTGTTATATTATTCACAAAAGCCAAGACATGGAAACAACCAAAGTGTCTATTGATGGATAAATGGATACAGAACATGTGAGATATACATATACAAATACACACACATACACACACACAATGGAATATTGTTTATCTACAGAAAAGAAGGAAATTCTGCCTCTTCTGACAACATTGCTGCTGCTGCTGCTAAGTCGCTTCAGTCGTGTCAGACTCTGTGCGACCCCATAGACGGGAGCCCACCAGGCTCCCCCGACCCTGGGATTCTCCAGGCAAGAACACTGGAGTGGGTTGCCATTTCCTTCTCCAATGCATGAAAGTGAAAATTGAAAGTGAAGTCGCTCAGTCATGTCCGACTCTTAGTCACCCCATGGACTGTAGCCTACCAGGCTCCTCCGTCCATGGGATTTTCCAGGCAGGAGTACTGGAGTGGGGTGCCACTGCCTTCTCCTCTGACAACATGGAAGGACCTAAAAAGCATTACGTGAAATGAAATAAGAGACACAAATACTGTATAAATCTCACTTATATGTGAAATCTAAAATAGGGCAAAAGAAAAACAAGGTAGAGGGGTGGTTGCCAGGGGCGGGGAGATGGGGAAAATGCGGACATGCTGGTCAGAGGGTACAAGTTTCCAGTTATAAAATGTTTAAGTTCTGGGGATCTAATCTTCACTTTCGTGACAGTATTAACATCACTCTATTATATACTTGAAAGTTTCTAAGAGATTAGATATTAAGTGTTCTCACCACATACATACACACAGGCACACAATTGTAATTACACTAGTTGATGGATGTGTTAACTAACCTTATTTGGTTATTATTTTGCAATTAAAAACTGTAACAAATCATTACATCATACACCTTAAATGTTGTTATACGTCAACTATATCTCAATAAAGCTCCAAATAGAAATTTAAAAAGTGGAAAACAAAGAAGGTGTATAAAATACATACAAAAGAATAATAAATGTGAAACAGAATACAACAGTCTTTAAGTATGTGTGTGTGTATATAACCCTAACCAAATTTCTCATTCCTGAGTGATTTCAGATTAAGGGCTACATATTCTTTTTTTTTTGCATGGAAAAGACATTTTCCATGTATTAAAATTTCATATTGAATCAACATTAAATGGATAATCATAAGTAATTTATAAACATCAAATGCATAATCTTAAGTAGCAGGTAGTTTTTAAGCCATTTCTATTTGACATTTATGTTTATCAAAAACCATTTGCATTACTTTTCCTTCCTGTTTATGAATTAATTAGGTAAACAAGAGGGTAACCTTGCACCTTTCTAACAATATAATAATTCTCAGGTAAAATAATAAATATTTTAAAAATCTATCACTCATTGTGCTTTTACCATTTATAGACAATACTGTACTGTTCCATGTTCACAAACTCTTTGGAAGATATTATTATCACCTGATGGATGATGAAGCCAAAGCTTAAAGCAAGTAACTTGACTAAATTCACAGTCTGTGGCGGACTGACATTAAAACTCAGATCTGTCCGACCCTCACTTATCCAGCTCTATCAAGGCAGCCTTCATAACTGTTAGCTCTACCCTTATGAACCTATTTGCAGGGCAGGAAGAAAGACACAGACACGGAGCAGATGTGCGGACATGGTGGGGAGGTGGGTGGGATGAACTGGGAGACTGGGGTTGACATATATACACTACCATTCATAAGTGAGAGAGCCGGGGGAAGCTGCCGTGTAGCATAGGACCTCAGCTTGGTGCTTTGTGGTCACCTAAATGAGGAGGGCTGGGATGGGGTTTGGGAGGGAGGTCCAAGAGGGAGATATACAAGTGTACATATAGCTGATTCACTTTGTTGTACAGCAGAAACTATACTCCAATAAAAATACCCTTATTTTATTTTTAAAGCCATTCTTTAAGACCCCAGCTCATATTATTTTTTACCACTCCCTTTATTATAGAGAATCTGCCTGCAGTGTGGAAGACCTGGGTTTGATCCCTGGGTTGGGAAGATCTCCTAGAGGAGGGTATGGCAACCCACTCCAGGATTCTTGCCTGGAGAATCCCCATGGAGAGAGGAGCCTGGCAGGCTACAGTCCACAGGGTTGCAAAGAGTCGGACACGACTGAGTGACTAAGCACACAGCACATTATACGTAGAACTCACTCTAATCTTTTCTTATAAATAATTTCAAACTGAGGTCACTGTTTCATTGTATGTCTTCCCCTCCGTCCTAAACTGTAGATTCACAGTGGAGTATGAGGGTGTGTCAGAGGAGGCTTCTCCTCTGAATCTGGGACAGAGCTCCTTGATGGACAGTCAAGATCATAATCATCTGTTACAACCCACTTATTCCATGGCACAATTATCAAATGGAATGGAAATCGCATGTGGAAAAATTTTTGATGATGAGAGAATGTTAAAATTAGCTTTAAACACCAAGGAACAGAAATAAAGAAAAAGGGATGACTTAGAAAAACACAGAGACCAAAAAGAAATTTTGAGGGATTCAGGCTATGTCTTATTCATCTTTTGCCCAGTCTCTGGTGTGAGTGAAGACATGGGAGAAGCAAAATAAATTAACAAATACCAAATATGTAGTCTGTATCAGATCTTTTGGTGCATTTACATATTTTCTTTCATTAACTCCTCCCAACAAGCCATTAAGTAGGAAACAATCTCTCCTGCTTTTACGTGAACTTGAAGTTGAGAAATTAAATACTTTTCTTATCTTCTCAGACATTCAGTTGCAGAGCTGGCATGTGAACCCAAGCCTGCAGACTCTAAAGTTTATGTTTCTATTGTATTATTGGGCTTTTTTCAATTATCTGCTCAACTAAAAACTCAGAAACACATTTTTATTTACAGAATCAACCACTGCTCAGCGAGGATGGTGATGGTCCATGAGACAGTGCATGTGATGTAAAATCCAGTTTACACTTGAAATGGAGGGAGAAGAAACAGATGTAGGCAAATCCTAATCATCGCCCACCTTAGCTCTTGTTTTGTATTGTCTTTACCTTTCAGTGAAGAACCACATGTAGCAGGTAAGGGCTGTTTTGCTCTCTGAGCTGGAGACAATGATGTGGAGTTTTATTTAGCAGAAATCTGTGCTGTGCTTTTTTTCCCCTAAATACCTAGTACTGAGGAAAGGTTAGTATAGAAGGAAAAGAAGAACCATTAAAGAGATAGGGAGAGATTAGCAATTCATAATAGAAAACTTTAAAAGAGAAAATGTATCCCACATGTACATTAATGGCAAAAAAGTACTGAGAAGCCTCTCTATTGAAAACAGGGCTTTACATTTATTGAAAATGAAAATGAGCACAAAGTGAAATGGTGAAAATGAGCATGAAGCTTCTCTACACCTTTCACCTGTAAACAAGGGTAAAACACCCTTCTTGATGGTCTTCAGGAGGCCACTTTGGTTGTGTTTCCTTCACTTGGATGCCTGTCCTACTGAAGTATGTGTGAGACACTATGGTACCAGGAGAGGAGTAAGTGATTCTGTCTGGGAAGACATACGGAGATTTAGGGAAGACTTCACTGTAAAGAAAACATCTGAGATGAATCCTGAAGGATAAGGAAAAATTATCCAGAAGGTTACAAACAAGAAGAAAAATGTCATTTCTACTGGCTTTCTAGGTCTAGACTGAAGTATTTAATGTCACATATTTTTCATTTTTAAATTAAAATTGTTTTTTACTCAAGGTATCAGATTCCCATAATAGTCAGCTATGAAAAGAAGTATGGGATAGTGGTTGAATGACGTGGCTCTTGTACATACAATTTAACTTTTCTATTCTTTTTACTCTGAACAATGTTATAAGGAAGGAATGTGTTAGCATACGTAATGCACACTATATAATGCATTCATATATCCTAAGGTTAGCTACTAACTTAACTTGCTTATTTTCTGTGAAATATTCTGTACCACAGTCAGAATAAGTCTTGAATAACTTAATAATCAAGAGTAGAACTATACAAAATAATTTGATACAGAATAGTTCTATTTTGGTAGGTTCTCAAAAGGGGTCCATGGCTTAATTATAAGTAAATTCTACCATCACGTTTGCTAGATATACAAAAACTAAGCTATTTAATATGAACATAATATTAAATATGTGAAGTGTATAGACATTTTGGCATCTATGTCTTCTAAATTTTATCTTGGGTGTTAGATTCTCAAAAGAGAGTCTATCTTATATGAAATTAATGCACAGTACAATATAGTTTTCACCTCTGTCCTATTCATTATGTTTCACTGAGTGAATTTTAGAGTGTTCTCAAGTTGATTTCAGGTAAATTCTTTCTTGTAATCTGCTGAGTTAGTTCAATCAGCATTCATTCCTCCATCCATCCATGTGCCTACCCATCCACCCATCTACTTACCCACTCATCCACCCACTCATCCATCCATCCAATCATTCATCCATTCATCCACAGATATTTATTAACCATCTTCTATATCCAGTGTAAACTTGTGGGATACTGGAAATAAAATACTAAACAAGATAAACAGAGCATCGCTAATGGTGTTTACAGCATATCAGAGAAGACTGACAATGAGGGAAACAACAGCAATGAAGAGAATTTGATCACTAGGAAACAAAGTAACTTCCCAAAGTGACCCTCTTTCCTGTCTAATAATAACCATTTTCTTTTGAATCACACACATCTCTTATGGACTCTGTGTGAAGCCTAGAATGATTTGAGTGATCTTTATGGAACACTAAGGGTCGCAAGGGGGTAGATTGGGCCATCCAAGATGTTTCATTCTCAAGAGGGCCTCTGTAGGTGCAGGGACACATTCACACGTGGGAAGCGGGAGGTGGGAAGCTCACAGGGACTTGCCGCCGCAGGCTGGTTGGTGTGCTGGACGGAGAGGAGCTGGAGCTGAGGGCATTCTCAATGTCCTGATCGAGCTGGTCCAGTTTCATGATCAGCAGCACCATCGAGTCTAGTCGTGCCCTATCCCGATCTTCTCTTATTTCCTGAGGAACAGAACATGCCGTTACTGAATCTGAAAGGCCATTTCTTGGAAAGAATAAAAAGTTCCCTGTTCTTCAATGGGACACAAAGGGTACAGTAATACGCAATCTTGTATTTAAGGGGCAGGAACGTTCTATTCTGTACCATCAGCGGACTCTTCACTGGGAAGATACCGCCCTCCTGCCAAGAAGGCATTTTTACAGGAATATTAAATACATATTTTCTAGAGCAAGGCACAATGAAAAAGAGGCTTAACATCAATGATACTGATACATTTATTATTTTCAGATTAATTATTCTTGGGAAAAGTTGTATATTTTCTTTTGTCAAATCAGTTATACACACAAATCATTTATAACATACTAATAATTGTTTTCAGGTTAGACATTTAAGGATGTATATAAGATAATATTTTTGGATGACTATTTCTGAGTATAGTAAAAAAAACAGGAAAAGAATCAAACAAGGCAGAAATTTTTGTTTGTTTTGTTTTTTGCATGAGGCCACTTACTTACTGCTTTTTCAAGCTATGTTATTGCCAATATTCATTTTCTTTTTTTAATTTTATTTTTCTTTTTAATATAAATTTATTTAATTGGAGGCTAATTACTTTACAATATTATAGTGCTTAATAAGCCAATATCATTTTCAACCTTCTTTCACACACTTTTGGGAAAAAAATCCTCTACAATCACATGAATTGTGGTTACTTACTTTGAATTCTCTATAACATAAACATATTATTTATGGAAATACTTTTTCTTATAAAAATAGTTAAGTTTCTCACTGACCATACAGAGTTATTTGCACATGACTGTTTACTACTCTTGTGTGTTCAAGTCATTAGTATTAGGAAACTTTAAAATGTTCTGTAAAGTGCAAAGTATCAGGGTTGGGCAGAACAAGGGTTGCTGCTGCTGCTACTAAGTCACTTCAGTCGTGTCCGATTCTGTGTGACCCCATAGACGGCAGCCCACCAGGTTCCCTGTCCCTGGGATTCTCCAGGCAAGAACACTGGAGTGGGTTGCCATTTCCTTCTTCAATGCATGAAAGTGAAAAGTGAAAGTGAAGTCGCTTAGTCGTGTCCAACTCTTAGCAACCCCATGGACTGCAGCCTACCAGGCTCCTCCATCCATGGGATTTTCCAGGCAAGAGTACTGGAGTGGGATGCCATTGCCTTCTCCAAGAACAAGGGTAAATGAAATAAAAACAAAACAAAACATGAAAGCACTGTAAGTTTCCTTAGAAGCAAGATCTACTGAGAGGTGTCATGGACTCAGGACCAGCCCTTTTGAGGTAAATCGTCATTTGTGACACATGTTGCCATTTTCTCATCTGTCTAAGATATTTACCTGGGTGAAATCAGCTTTGAAGGGCCATCAGCAGTGACCTCAAAGGGAAACTCTACTGTGATGAAAGCCGGAAGAGTGGGTACAAGGGAGTGGTTGGGAGGTTTTGCTAAGGGGATGGATGAGTAGTGGCATGAATGAGGTGACTGCTTGAATCAGATCTTTGATTTTGTTTTTGGACTTTTTCTTTTAATCACCCTTAATTCCCTAATCACCATTAGGGCAGACCCCAAAGAACAAGGACTAGGGTAATTGCATGGAGTCATCTAATGCCATAGGGGTCTCTGTACTTCAAACAGGTAAAGTAGACTGTTAATATTAACAAAAACTATTTTTCACAAGTCAAATAATTGGTTTATTAGATGAAGTTGGTCAAAAAATCATTAGTTCAGCTACCATTAAGAAATTATTTGGGTAAGCTGAACCTGTGCTTGGTTGAAAGTTTAATGTCAAACTGAAAGACTGAGTCCTACTTCCATAAAGTCATTAATTTTGAGAATACATTAAGAATTTTTCTGAGTTATGTTAATTCCCTCAGAGTACTATAGTGTAATTATTTCTTCCATTTCCTGCCATCATCTGTGTTGTCTAAAACATTTAATAAGGCTCTGACAGAGAATTACAGAACTTTTGTGATCATAAAGTTTCATTGTGCTTAAGAAGGGCCAGGATATTTGCAAACAGACCTGAAAGTTACGCTATATCATATTCCTCAATGCTACAGAACTTTGTTATATATTTTTAAAATGTTATTTATAGTAAAACCCTGCTTATACTTTAAAATAGAGTCCCAGAAATATTAAAAAAAATTAATTCTCTTCTAAATAATACAGAAAATGGAAGAAACTGCCTGAATAGAAGATTCTTTGCTTATATAATTTCCTTCTCATTTAAACCAAACTTGTGTTTGGCAAGGTAACGTTCTTTGCATATCTCTATGTTCACGTAAGCTTTTGTGTGATTGTCTTTCATTCACCAGTCATAACATCCTCAAGCATAAAGATGAGGTTTTACCACCAGGCAGACACAGAGTCAAGTTTTACACTGTATATGCAACACTTTACAGGAATAAAAATATTAATGAAATCAATAGGAGCCAGTGAAATAACATTTCCCGGAGTGTTAGAAAATATGTCTTGATATTTTTCCAGCTACTCAGTTAACGTTGGATAAAACAGTATACCCTGAAGCTATCCTACCTATCAACAGTAGACTTAGAAACAATTTGTATTAACTGGATGCTGAGATTGTGCTTTAAAAACTTTTTCAAGGCTATGGGCTGAACATTGAATTATTTTAAATGACCTGCCAAAAGAATAAAATCAAGCAGCCTTGGTCTAAGATATTTCTTTAGAGAAATAAACTTATTGCATTTCCCTTTCATTCATGGAGGCTTCCTTGTTTATCACCTATTACAACGTTCAGCCTGAAACGTAAGGTACACAGACTAGCATCAAAGATTACACATTAAACATCACAAAATAGAGTTGGCTACAAATCAGACGCTTTGGATACATCTTCTGTCCTTGTTGTTAAAGCTCAAGTATGAATATTTTGCAAAGTTCTAACTTTTCATATGTCCATGGCTAAACTCCAGCAAATAGCTCATGTCTGAAAACAAAGCTGTGTGTTTGCAGATTCTGGCAAGGTTGAACTCTACAGCAGAGCTTTCATTTCATGCTGTCACTACAGGCCAGGGGAAGAGGAACTTCTTAATGAGCGAGGCGGCCTTAGTTCTATGCATTTCAGTAACTTAATCCCCTTAAATCAAAGCCAAGATGTGAAATTTTCTCCCCTCCCATCTTCCCTGCAGTCACAACTGCTCTGTGAAAGGGAACAAAACGTTCATCAGTGAATAAGAGATAGAAAATCTCTGCTGTCTTCAGTATTATAGTCAACATGAGAAGACATAAGGAAAGGAAAAAAATGCATATACATATTTTCTGATAGGAACAAGGGTAAGAAGAAAATAGATAGGGTAATGAGGTATACAGTAACTGCAGAGGAAGTGTCCCATCTGGTGGAGTGTGGTCAGAGAAGAGCTTTCTGCCGAAGTAAGAGTAAACCATGATAGGGATGAAAAAAAAAAATGAGGTAGAGGAGAGAAAGAGACAAAGATAGAAACGGAGAGAGAGAAAGAGAGAAATAAGGAAGGAAGGGGGGGTGCGAGCCGGGGAGGGAAGGGAGGAGGAGGAGAAGAGAGGGTAGTAGAAGCCGGAAATCAGTGTCCCATGCAGGGTGAAGAGCGGTATGAGAACGCTGGGGTGAGAACAAGTGTGGTGAATAAGAGGAAGTGAGAAAAGGTTAGGGAAGCCAGGGGAGGGAAAGCGAGTGGGAGAGTGAGTGGGCGCTAGGGCAAAATGAGGCTGACCATAAACAGGAGCCAAACTGTATTCCGCTATGAAGGTCACTGTAAGGAGGTCAATTTTATTCTTCGTGTAGTGGGGCCACGGGCAGGATATCAGCAAATGAGTGATCCAGTGTGATTTTCAACCTTTCAGAGTTCTTGCCACGTTTGACAACCAAACATTCTTGGAACCTCATCACATTGTATGTCCAGCAATGCCACACAACGAATACAGGTGCAACAGTTTAGTTTATCCTAAGATGATTCTTCCAGTTCTAGCCATAGTCCTTTCTTCTGCTGAGGTCCCATGTTACCGTGATCAAGAGGAAATAATAGAAATTTTTATAATCAAGTCCTATTTATATAATCAAGTCCTATATTTTGAGATCAAAGTGAAAAAGAAGTAACTGTTTAGGGATCCTATTTCTTGGAAGTAGGGAGTGAGTGGGCAGTGATACGTCAGGAAATCTTTAGCAACTGGATCTCCAACTAAATAGAAAGCCCTAATTTGTAGTGTGTGCCGACTTTTCTGTGTAAATACATCCACGGCCAATTTCAAGCTCCCAGCTAGACATTACTGAGTGCAGTTTTGGGAGAGATGCACACAGTTGGCTCTTATGGTCTGTGGCGAGGTAATGCACAGCAGCTCCAACACACACACGAGGAGCGGGGACCAGTAGGATAGAGAATCATTCTTAGAATCTGACTTGAATGGAAATATTGACAATTAAACCAACAGCTGTAATGAAGGTGTAGTCAACATAATCATATATTGGAATAATGCATTTTATTTAGTTGATGCATTTACTCTCCCTGATATTTGCTTCCATTGCCCAGGTAGAGTTCAGTATATATTGTAGGTTTAAATTTAATGACCTTCTGGAAGGGTCTCTTTTTTTTCTGGTAGTGGCTCCTTTATCTACCTTCTTGGTATCATCCCTTATCTATGTTTGCAAAATTCCCTAAATGTATTATCACGAGCATATCTATTTGTATTTTTACTTAAGTAAGTCAAAATTCATTTCTTTAGGTTATTCATTACGCCATTTGGATACTTCATTCAACACCTGAGACTTTTGAAACCTACAGGTCCAGGACAGTGGTATTGGTACCAATGTCCTAACTTTGCAGATGAGGAAAGTGATTCCAGCGAGTTTTAGGTCCAGGTCACATTTCTGTTGGTAAACTGACAGGCCCAGAGCTGGCTCTCCCTGTGCCTTGCCCTAGTCTCTTTCCACTTGGCCTTCTTTCCATGATTAGTTTAGTAATCATTTCCACATCATGCACACTCTCTTCCAACTCCCACACCCTGGTTTATATTCTTTCTAACATATAGAAACTATGTTTTGGAAGAACGCCAATGACCACAACTTATTACAAGATATCTTTGAAGCATCTGGCCCAATTCTTTATGCTTTTATTTAACAATCATTCAAGATATGTTTATTGACCATCTACTGCATGCACTGCGTTTCCTAGGAAGCTACTGCTTTCGTATTTTTACAGCATAAGTTTTAGAAATGCTGTTGCTGTTGTTCAGTCACTAAGTCGTGTCTGACTCTTTGCAACCCTGTGGACTGCAGCATGCCAGACCTCCCTGTCCCTAACTATCTCCCTGAGTTTGCCCAAGGTCATGCTCATTGAGTTGGTGATGCCATCCAACCATCTCATCCTCTGCCATTTAGAAATGTTATGGAGACAGATTCTGCCTTTCTCTACCTTCCCAGTTTCTCCCTCCAGAACTAGACAGCCTAAGTAAAGCCTGTTCCATGAAACAGCCTTTCAAATATTTGAAAAACTATGTTGCACTCATTTTCTTTTTCATGGTAAATCATTCTCAGTTCCTTTAATTATTTCTGTTATATTGTTTATATATATATGAAAACATAATTATAATGTTTTCAAATCCTTATTAGTTCTGTTTACTCTTCTCTGGATATGAGATAGTTCTATCAGTGACCCAACTAATGGCTGGTACCAAGGATTACATATATTACTTTACATGTTTTCTGACCATGAAGACAGAGAAGGCAAGTATTTCTCCATGTTCCGTATACCCTCTTTAACACAGCCTAAGAATTAAGTGCCTGTTGAGAACATGAACAGGCTATTCTTAATGGGATAGTCTCAATCTGCTTTTTTAATGAGAAGGATTTTTTTGGCTGTGCACTGACCTTGAGTCAACCATGTGATATATGTCTCTTTCTCCCAGTATGTGCCTGTGTCCTGCTAAGAACAGAAACATCCTGTTGTCTTAAGACTATAACCAGCTGTTGTCAAGGTATAGATAATGTACGTAGCTGCTGTGGAACAAATTTCCAGTTGTTTCTTTTTCAAACACAAGTCAGTGTATACTTAGGCAAATTACAAGAAAATCCTCCTTTCAATTTGATTTGTTGTCAAAACCTAAGATGGCCAAGCCACGCGGTGTTAATTGGGCAATTGGAAACAGCTCCTTCTTTACTCCCTTGAGCTTCTTAGACCCTGGGCAGTGAAGTCACTTCGATCACAATGATATCGGGGGAGATAAACAGAGATTTTAGGAGATCATTCTCTCCAGGGTCATAAACTGGAATCCATTGAATGGGAGCTTCTACGACCCCTCTTTCCTTCCCTCTGAGGAAGATAATTCTGACCCTCTCTCTTTCTCCAAAGGCTTTTTATTGAACAGCATAGAACACAGCACACACACAGGGAGTGGGGATGATGTGTAAGTTATTGGACATTTCACAGACTGGGAAAACATGAGGTCCAGAGCAAAGGGCGCCTCCCTTAGAGCTGCACAGGCTCCGTTTTCCTTATGCCAAGCATTTGGAAGGGAACCAAAAAATTCAGTGAAATACCCGGATGCTTCCAAATAGAAGATATTTGGCTCAGCAAATTCAGCACTGCCTGAATGTTCTGCTTGTCAATGAGTTGTGGCATCCCATAGACAGGCATAATAAATTAAAGGCTAGGCCAGGAATAGAATTAAGACTTCCTGATTCACAAGCCAAGGTTCTGGCCTCTACACTGTCTTTGATTCCATACACATCTTACTGGCTATTCTGGGCTGCTAATACTCCTTGCTCACCCGTAAAAGAAAGAGACCTTTCAGCGAAAAGCTTGGCTCAACTTCACTCTGAATTATTTGATCTAAAGCCAGCTGGACTAGTATGAAATCTCATATTAGTGTTATAAATTTCATTTGACAATAAATTCCTCATTCTAGACTTTCCTTTCTTAACATAATATCCTGCTTGAAGAATCAGAAAGTGATTAAATCTTTGTTTCTTCAGAAGCAGTGAAGATTTTCATCTGAGTTGACTGGCAGAAGCTAAAAATAACGTAATTATTTTATGCCAGAATTTCTAGGCAAGTTAAATAAGTCAGCCTTAATTTTTATTCAGGTGCATTTTGAGATAAAATTTATGCAGACTAGTAATAAAGGTAAACAGATGCAATAAAAAAAACACAACTACTATCTCCCACTTGCCAGACATATTCTGTTTAAACACAAAATCTTTGTATGTTATCTTTAAGGAATAATAACATGCCAATATCATTTTAATATTAGATGACAGAAAGAGATAAATATTACCCTCATTTAAAGTTGCTACAAGGAATCTTTTAACTGATATGTACATTGTAGCATTATATTAAGTGTCTGTGTTTAGTTCAGTTCAGTCGCTCAGTTGTGTCCGACTCTTTGCGACCCCATGAACCACAGCACACCAAGCCTCCCTGTCCATCACCAACTGCTGGAGTCTACCCAAACCCATGTCCATTGAGTTGGTGATGCCATCCAACCATCTCATCCTCTGTTGTCCCCTTCTCCTCCTGCCTTCAATCTTTCCCAGCATCAGGGTCTTTTCAAATGAGTCAGCTCTTCACATCAAGTAGCCAAAGTACTGGAGTTTCAGCTTCAACATCAGTCCTTCCAATGAATACCCAGGATTGATCTCCTTTAGGATGGACTGGTTGGATCTCCTTGCAGTCCAAGGGACTTGCAAGAGTCTTCTCCAACATCACAGTTCAAAAGCATCAATTCTTCAGTGCTCAGCTTTCTTTATAGTCCAACTCTCACATCCATACATGAATACTGGAAAAACCATAGCCTTGATTAGATGGACTTTTGTTGACAAGGTAATGTCTCTGCTTTTTAATATGCTGTCCAGGTTGGTCATAACTTTTCTTCCAAGGAGTAAGCGTCTTTTAATTTCATGGCTGCAGTCACCATCTGTAGTGATTTTGGAGCTCCCAAAATTAAAGTCAGCCACTGTTTCCACTGTTTCTCCATTTGCTCTGAAGTGATGGGACCAGATGCCATGATCTTAGTCTTCTGAATGTTGAGCTTTAAGCCAACTTTTTCACTCTCCTCTTTCATCAAGAGGCTCTTTAGTTCTTTTTCACTTTCTGCCCTAAGGGTGGTATCATCTGCATATCTGAGGTTATTGATATTTCTCCTGGCAGTCTTGATTCCAGCTTGTACTTTATCCAGCTCAGCATTTTGCATGATGTACTCTGCATATAAGTTAAATAAGCAGGGTGACAGTATACAGCCTTGACCTACTCCTTTTCCTATTCGGAACCAGTCTGTTGTTCCATGTCCAGTTCTAACTGTTGCTTCCTGACCTGCATACAGGTTTCTCAAGAGGCAGGTCAGGTGGTCTGGTATTTCCATCTCCTTCAGAATTTTCCACAGTTTATTGTGATCCACATAGTCAAAGGCTTTGGCATAGTCAATAAAGCAGAAATAGATGTTTTTCTGGAACTCTCTTGCTTTTTTGATGATCCAGCAGATGTTGGCAATTTGATCTCTGGTTCCTAACTTTTCTAAAACCAGCTTGAACATCTGGAAGTTCATGGTTCATGTATTGCTGAAGCCTGGCTTGGATAATTTGAGCATTACTTTACTAGCATGTGAGATGAGTGCAATTGTGTGGTAGTTCACTCTCTATTAATCTCCCCTCCCATTTAAAAGGGATGTGAAAAAAATTGGTCACATATTTGCTCAATTTTTAAACTTCAGTGAGGCTTCAAATGGAACACTTCTTAGCCCAGACTTTGTAAATTTCCTACACAGTCTCCTAAATGGTTTCAAAGGACATTTATGCAGCAGGTCCTAAGGAGCACTCACCAGTGGCAAGTGTGAACCAGGAGAGAGGTGTGTGGGCAGCAACTCCTCTCTATCTCAGGGGAATCTGAGGATGACTTCCTCCACTGGCTTTAAAGGCTCATTTTTGGTTGGGATATAATTTCTAGCTAAATAATTTTGTAAGCATTCTGTAATCAGTTTTCACTTTAAGTGCTAAAGCTTTAGATTGACATTCAAGGTCAATCAATGCATGTATTTATTTAGACACAAAATCACCCTTTATGGATTATTCTGTGTTCTGTGTCATCATGCCTACACAATAACCTGCAAATCCCTGTAGTTTTTTCTTGTTGTTGTTGTTGTTTTGTTTACAATTCTCAGAAGCTCTTTGCTAGCTCAGATATTAAAGGATACAGGACTTATTCTGGCTGGAAAACATCTACTTAATATTAAAATTCCATAAATTATTTCCAAGAGTATTATGATGGTCTTTCCTTAGGTGTAGATAACAAAGAAAGGCATAAATAAAAATTTACTTCTTTTCCAGAAAAATACATGACTTAATTTAGAAGAAAAGTCCTTTATTGACCTCACTTCTGTCTACTTTTCTAATTTTACCTCTTAGCACTTCCTGATCCTGCCCAGTGTTCCTCAAATTCAATCATTCTGAGGACAACTCCATATTTCTTGATATTTTTCTTTAAGTAGACTTAACATTTCACAGTTAAAAATGCATTTCTAACCTAAATGGGAAGGAAATCTAAAAAAGAGGGGATTTATGTATATGTATAACTGCTTCATTTTGCTGTACAGCAGAAGCTAATACAATACTGTATAGCAATTGTACTTCAATAAAAAAATTTTTTAAATGCACTTTTAGGATCTGAATAGACATTTTTTTCAAATAAGATGTAGAGATAACAGGTACATGAAAAGTTGCTCAACATCACGAGTTATCAAAGAAATGCAAATCAAAAAAGCATCAGATATCTCTTCACAGGTAGTTGTCAGAATGGCTATTATGAAAAAGATAAGAAATAATAAGTGCTGGTGAGGATGTAGAGAAAAGGAAACCTTTGCTCACTGTCGATGGGAATGTCAACTGGTACAGCCACTACAGAAAAATGTACAGAGGTGCCTCAAAAAAATAATGAAATTGATCCAGCCATTCCACTTTTAAGTATTTATCTGAAGAAAACAAAAATACTAACTGGAAAAGATAAATGTATCATTATATTCATGGCAGTGTTATTTAAATAGTTAAGATATGGAGGCAAGTGAAGAGTCCAATGATGGGTGAATGAGTAAAGAAAATCAAGAAAATGAACAATGGAATATTATTCAGCCACAAATAAGAATGAAATCATGCCATTTGTGACAACATGAACGGACCCTGACCGTATTACACTAAGTGAAATAAATCAGACAGAGAAAGAAAACTACTATATGCTCTCATGCAAATGTGGAATCTAAAACAAACAGACAAACAAAAACAAAAACTGAACTCGTAGATACAGAGAACAGATTGGAGCTTACTAGAGGCAGGCTGGTTGGGGATGTGGTGGGAAAAGTGGGTGAAGGGAGTCAAAAAGTACAAACTTTCAGTTATAAAATAAAAGTCAGGGAGTGTACTATATAGCACTATACATTAGTAATACTGCATTGTATATTTGAAAGTTACTAATAGAGTAGATCGCAAAAGTTCTCATTTCAAAAAAACTGTGACTATGTGTAATGCTAAAAGTTAACTAGGCTTCAGTGTAGTGATCATTTTGCAATATATACAAAATTCACATCATTACTATCTACACCTAATACTAATATGTTATATGTCAATCATATATATCTCAATGGAAACAATGAACTTTTAATATATAATGCTGCATAAAATAAAAGTGAAAATCTTTTCTTATATTTTTTTCTATAAAATGACAAAATTATTAAAATAAAAAATCTTTACACTATCTGATGTAACCACACATAAATCATACTATACTTTAGGAAATACTGTACTAGAAGTACAGAACTTTTGGGTTCTCAAATATGCCATGTTCCTTCTCATTTGCAACTAAGATTACCAGATTTAGCCAACAAAAATTACATTTGAATTTCAGATAAACACAAAATATATATTTTTAGTAAAGTCCCAAATATTCAGTGAGATGGTACTGTATGGGATATACTTATTCTAAACATGTTTTGTTCTTTATTTGAAATTCAAGTGTAATTGGGAATTCTGTATTTTATCTGACAACTCTATTTTTTGGGGGGGGGAGTTTTAAGACTTTATTCATTTACTTTTTAAGAGCAGTTTTAGATGCACAGCAAAATTAGAAGGAAGGTACAGATATGTCCCATATACCCTTTACCCTCCCTGCCCCTCCAATGCAGACATACACACACACACAGGCATGCACACACAAAGCCTCCCTCACTGTTAACATTCCCCACCAGATTGAACATTTGTTACAACTGATGAACTTATATTGACACATCATACTCAAAGTCCATAGTTTACTTTAGGATTCACGCTTGAATTGTACACTCAATTGTACACTCTGTGGGTTTGAACAAACACACAATGACATGCATCCATCAATATGGCACCTGACAGAGTGTTTTCCCTGTCCTAAAAAATCCTCTGTGCTCTGTCTGCTCATCCCTCCCTCCCTCCCCTCACCTCTGCAATCACTGATCCTTTTACTGTCTCATTAGTTTTGCCTTTTCTAGAATGTTATTTTGTTGGAATTATACAGCATGTAGCCTTTTCACATTGGTTTCTTTCACTTAGTAATATGCATTTAAGATAGCTCATTCCTTTTCAGCACTGAATAGGATTCCACTATTGAATGTGTACCACAGTTTGTTAATTTATTCATCCTCGGAAGAGGATCTGTTGGCAACTCTATTTTTGACTCAGTAATAATGCTCCTTTGGCTTAAAACACCTCTCCCTTGCCTGAGTATATCAAAGGAAACCCCTTGGTTTCAAATTCAATGTCACTCCAATGGAGAACTTTTTCATAAGGTTGTTTCCTTGAAGAAATGAACGTTAACTGCCTTTCAAGTTTAGTGATACAACTTCAAAGAATGGAAATTGTTTCTCAGTATCTTATTCAGAGTAGTTAAGTATCTGCATATTATTCAGATAATAATCCCAAGTAAATCTAAGAATTGGCACTTTGTTTTCTCTTTAGTAGCAAAATTAAATGTGAAAAATGCATAAGGATACTCTCATGGTATTTTTAGGATTACACATTTACTTAAATTGTTACTGTTTTGTAGTAAATCTTCCATGAGAGAGTAAATTCAGAGTAAATTTTTTGCCATTGTATATTTTATAACTATCAACATGTTATGTGTGTTTGTGGTTTTTCTGACATTAATGAAGAGCCCTCACATTGAAGAAGTATGGGAACTATTTATCTAGCCCAGTCCTCTCATTTTTTTTCCCATGTGATGATAACCTTGGCAAGTTAAGACTTTCCCAAGGCTACAGACATAGTAAATGGCAGAATTGGAAACTCTGAGTCTCCTGATTCAACTCAGCTTTGCTTCCTATTACCCAGTTAGTAACCACTAACACCTTTAGTCCTTTAAGGCATTTTCTTCAATTATAAAGGTGACCCAAAAGCTATATTGCCCATGCAAATTCACGTGAAGTGAGAGATTTGAGTTGAATACATGTAGATTAAAAAGTAGACTTAGTCACGCATTGACTGGCACCATCTTACTGCTATTCATCTAGAAATTTAGAAGATAAACCACCCGCCTTTCTTCTTTTTTCTCCCTTTCCTCCCCTCCTCTCCCTTTTCTTCCCCTTTCCCTTCTTTCTGTCCTGTCTACAATGAACTCTATCAGGAGTTCTTAAATATTAGTGCACATCAACATGATCTGAAGAACTTCCTAAACACAGAGAACTGCTGACTTGTAGGTGTCTGACGGAGATAGAACACTGCATTTTTAATAAGTTCCCAGCTAGTGCTACTGCTGCCAGGAGCCACACAGGAGAACCTCTGAACCTGGAAGGCTACAGTCCATGGAGTTGCATAGAGTCAGACATGACTGAAACTGCTTAGCACACACATGAACACACACACAGTAGAGCAATAGTCAGCAGTGGCTGATTATAAGGATTCTTGTAGAGCTTTGGAAACGTTGACATGCTAAGGCTCCACTGACCAAATTCTGATTCAGTTGGTGTAGCACGGAGCCATGCTAGTGCATTCTGAAAGTTCCGCAGATGTATTCAAAGAATAGTGAGGGTTGAGGAACACTGAAATACTTGACAGAGAGAGCCATTTCTATGGCTTCAGACAAAAATGAGAATAAAAATTAGATTCTGACCCAGAGTAATTCCACAAGAAACCCATTAATTCCCTATGGTAATAGATTAATGGCAACTATACACCAAAAATGTCATAAAGGCATTCAGAACATTGAAAACCTATTTAAGACCAATTGTTAGTGATTTGATAAAAAGAACAACAACAAAACAAAAAGTGTCTCAAGTAGCAAGTTTTTGAAAGGCAACATTCTTAACTTGATTAAAACTGAGTATCAGATAATTAGAGTAAATATTGAGGATAATGGTGAAACATTAGAAACACTCCTACAATATTAAGAAAAAGTAAAAATGCTCATTATCACAAATCCTATTCAACACTGTACTTGAAGTTCTGGCTGATACAACAAAAACAATAGCAGCAACAACAAATCAGTGAGGATTATATTACAAAGGAAGAAAATTAGTGCCTTTAAAGTCTCAGAGAATCATCTGATAACTTATTAGAACAACAACAACAAAAGGATTTGGTTCAACAAAGTAAAACAGACGCATTCGTGTGCACTGTCTTTAAACATTTAAAAAATGGAATAGAAAAAATCACAATAACAACAAAGAATCATACAATATCTAGAAGTAACTGAATGAGAAAAATCAAGAACTTTTACAGAGAAAACCAAAAATGTCACCAAAAACAACCTAAAAGAACACTGAACAAATGAGGAGATACGTGGTTCTGAATAGGAAAATTCTAACATGCTTCACATCTTGTGTATATATTACATATACATATTATGTATATCGTCTTTCACCACTAGAATGTAGCAATTGTTGCCTGCTTGGCTCACTGATACAACCCAGGAATCTAGAGCAGTGGTAGACATATTATTGTCACACAATAAAAGTTGACTGACTGAATGAATGAAATGCTGCCCTCCAATTCATTTATAAATCCAAAGTAGTCTAACCCAAAATCCCATGTGATTTTTAATGGAATGTGGAGAGCTGATTACTAAAAAGTAAAAATAAAGATAAGGAAAAATCCCAAAAGAAATAGATAAAAAACATTTTTTGATGAATTTCTTTAAACATATACCAAAAAAGAAAGTGAAAGTCACTCAGTAGCAATTCTTTGCAACCCCAGGCCAGAATACTGCAGTGGGTAGCTGTTCTCTTCTATCAAACCCAGGTCTCCAGCATTGCAGATTCTTTATCAACTGAGCTACAAGGGAAGCCCAAGAAAACTAGAGTGGGTAGCCTATCACTTCTCCAGGGGATCTTCCCAACCCAGGAACTGAACTGGGGTCTCCTGCATTACAGGCAGATTCTTTACCAACTGAGCTACCAGGGAAGCCCCACCAAACAAAAAAAAAAAAGAGAGAGACAAAGATAATATAATAAACACTGTGTGCCTCTCAGCTTAAAAGTTGTCATTATTTTGTCAATTTTACTTTATCTTTATTTTTTAAAAAACATATTTCACTTCAGTTCAGTTCAGTCGCTCAGTCGCGTCCGACTCTTTGCGACCCCATGAATCGCAGCACGCCAGGCCTCCCTGTCCATCACCAACTGCCGGAGTCCCCCCAAACTCATGTCCATTGAGTCGGTGATGCCACCCAACCATTTCATCCTCTGTCGTCCCTTCTCCTCCTGCCCTTAATCTTTCTCAGCATTTTTAGTTAGACTAAAAAAAAGAGGGATGACTAAAATTAATACAATTATAAATTCTAAGAATTATAAGAGACTACTATGAACAAATATATATCAACAAATTAGATAGCTTAGAATAAATGCTAAATTTCTAGAAACATACAACATACAAAGACAAAATCGTGAAGTCAGAAAATATGAACAGATGAAGGAGCAAGGAGATTGGATCAGTAATCAAAACTCTCCCAGCAAATAAAAGCCCAGGACAAGACAGTTTCACAGCTGAATTCTACCAAATATTTGAAAATGAATTAATACCAATCCTCAAATACTTCCAAAAAGTGAAGAGGAAGAAATACTTGAAAGACATAAGGTCAGCATCATGCTAATATTAATGCTGAAAAAGTACACTCCAAGGAAAGAAAATTACAAGTCAATGTCTCTGATGAACCTAGATGCAAAAATCCTCAGCAAAATATTAGTGAACTGAATTCAAGATCACATTGCTGCTGCTGCTGCTGCTGCTAAGTCACTTCAGTCGTGTCCGACTCTGTGAGACCCCATAGACGGAAGCCCACCAGGCTCCGCCATCCCTGGGATTCTCCAGGCAAGAACACTGGAGTGGGTTACCATTTCCTTCTCCAATGCATGAAAGTCAAAAGTGAAAGTGAAGTTGCTCAGTCGTGTCCGACTCTTAGGGACCCCATGGACTGCAGCCTACCAGGCTCCTCCATCCATGGGATTTTCCAGTCAAGAGTACTGGAGTGGGGTGCCATTGCCTTCTCCCAAGATCACATTAAAAGGATCCTATACATGATCAAGTGGGATTTATCCCTGTGATGCAAGGTTTAACATTTGCAAAAAAATAACTATGATACACTACATTAATAGAATGAAGTACAAAAATCATATTATCATTTCAATAGATGCAGAACAAGAATTTGACAAAATTCAACTTATTCATGATAAAAACTCTCAACCAATCATGTTTAATAAAGACATATATGACAAGCCCACAGCTGACATCGTACTTAGTTGTCAAAAATTAAATGCTTTTCCTCTAAGATCAGAAATAAGACAAGGATGCCCACTCTCACTACTTCTATTTAACGTAGTACTGGAAGTCCTAGCAATAAAAATTAGGCCATGAAAAGAAATAAACTACATTAAAATCAGAAAAGAAGAAGTAAAATTATCTCTATTTCCAAGTGATATAATTTTATTTATAGAAAACCCTAAAGACTCCACTAAAAAATCTGTTAGGACTAGAAAATGAATTCAGTAAAGTTGCAGGATACAAAATCAACATATGAAACCAGTTGCATCTATGCATTAACAATTAACTATATGAGAGAAATTAGCTATCTCATTTACAATAGCACCAAAAACAATGAAATACTTCGAAATAAATTTAACCAAAAAAAAAAGAAAAACCTGTTTACTAAAAACTACAAGACACAGATGAAAGTAACTGAAGAAGATAAAAATAATTGCAAAGATATCACATGCTCTTGAATTGGAAGAATATTATAAAAATATTCATGTGACCTAAAGTGATCTATGTATTCAGTGCAATTCCTGTCAAAATTCAAATGGTGTTTCTTACAAAATAGAACAAACAATCCTAAACTCATACGGAAACTCAGAAGACTGAATAGCTAAAGCAATCTTGAGAAAGAACAAAACTGGAGGCATATTTCCTAATTTCAAAGTATATACCAAATCTATAGTAATCAGAACAATATGGGACTGACATAAAAACCAGAAGTTTCCACTGAAATGCAATAGAACCCAGAAATAAAACAATGCATATATGGGCAACTAACATGTGACAAAGTGATCAAGAACACACAATGGGGGAAAGACAATCTTTTCAATATAACTTATTTCATAGAAACAGAAAGGAGAATGGTGGTTGCCAGGGGCTGTGGGGAAGGGGAAAATGGGGAAATATAGGTGAAAATACATAAATTTTCACTTAGAAGAAGAAGTTCTGAGACCAACGTATAGTGTGGTGACTATAGTTAATACCATGGTACTTAATACTTGAAAGTTGCTGAGAGGACATCTTAAGTCTTCTCGTCACACACACACACACACACACACACACACACGAGTTAACTATGTGAAGTGACAGCTGTGTCAATTATCTTGATTTCGGTGATCATTCCACAACATATATGACTATCAAATCATCATGTTGTATACTCAAGTATATACAAATATATTTATCAATTGTTCTTCAGGAACGTTGAAAAAAATCCAGGTTGTAGATCATTTACTTTTAGCACATGTATTTCTTTCACTGATCTCTTTTTGATGATTAGTAATTAGAAAAGAAATAGCTAGTCAGTCCACAGGGTTGCAAAGAGTCAGACACGACTGACCAACTAAGCGCAGCGCAACACAGTAGCTCCTTTATAGTATCAAGTATTTCCTACACATATAGATGCCTGAATTAAGTTTTAAAACCCATATGAGAAGAGATGGGAACTCAAGCTTCCTGTAACCACTGAAGGACCTAGCAAAGAAACTGCCAATAGTAGGATTCAAAAGTATCTTTCGATTAATTATCAGTTATCTACAAAATTCCAATCTTTAGTGAACATCCACATAATACGGTCAAGCTCTAAGAGTCAAAGTTTCTAAAGAGAGAAAACATAAACAGCTACTATGGGAACTTTCCTTTTTAATTGAAGAGAACTCTTCCGATGCACTGATGAGAACATGTGCTGGCAGTGGAGTGGTTCATTGTTTGTGTCCTTACAAGACTCAGTGAAAACTCAAAAACGTCTTTGTGGTATAATATTTCTTGGAGTGAAAGGGACATTTGAAAAATAGCCTTTTACTTCCAAAATATTGCGGTTACTCATCCTCCAATTCCCTGAGATCATTAAGACCTGTTTGTTTGCTTTTCTCTTGTGCATAAGGAAACCAAACATGCCTCTTCTTTCCCAATATGGCCATAACTCTTAACCCAAATTTCTGCCTGGGGAATCTCTCCAGCACACTGAAGAGGGTCTCTGTCTACATGTCTAGCTTTTCTCTGTATAAACCATGGGCCCATGAAAAGGACCCATAAGTTTCGATGGTTTTTAATTCAAATGGTCATATTCAATAATACAAGTCTCCTGTGGAGTTAACTGCTTACTACAATGAATGGTGATTATGTAGCTACTAATTGTATAAACACAAATAAGTACAGAGTATTAATAAAATGTGATTGATAAAGCTTGCAAGTTACTTTAAGAATAATATTAAATAGCACTTGAAAATGGGGTCGAGTTTGCTTAAAATATTTGGGTTTGAAGTATAAATAAATACGTGTGTGTGCGTGCTAAGTCACTTCAGTCGTGTCCAGTTCTTTGTGAACCTATGGACTATACCCTGCCAGGCTCCTCTGTCCATGGGATTCTCCAGGCAAGAATATTGGAGTGGGCTGCCATGCTTTCCTCCGGGGGATCTTCCTGACCCAGGGATCGAACCCATGTCTTTTACCTTCCTGCACTCTTTTTAAGACTAGCGTCTCCTGGGAAGCCCCATGTACATATAGTACACGTATTTAATGGAGGTTGAAACAACAAATAAAAGTAACTTTCTCTGTTTTCAGAAGGTGGGTTTAAGACAGTACAGTATCATTCTTCTCAGAAGCCCAAGGGAGATGGGATAGTACTTAGTGATAAAAATCTGTTATTTTCATGGTGAAGTTATGAAACAAACAGACCATGGAGTAGCAATTTAAAGCTGGAAAGGACTTTAGTTGCTTATAGCTTTTTTACCAATGAAAAAGTTGTCTAAGATTAGTAAATCAAGAAACGATTGGCTTGCTAGGTTCTGACTGTAAGGGATGATAACTAGCTGTGTTCAGTCTCTAAGTTGTGTTCAACTCTTTTTGACCCCGTGGACTGTAGCACACCAGGTTCCTCTGTCCTCCACTGTCTCCCAGAGATTGCTCAAATTCATGTCCATTGAGTAGATGATGCTATCTAACCATCTCATCTTCTGCTGTCCTCTTCTCCTTTTGCCTTCAATTTTTCCCAGGATCAGGGTCTTTTCCCATGAGTCAGCTCTTCACATCAGGTAGCCAAAGTATTAGAGCTTCAGCTTCAGCATATTCAGAATATTCATGGTTGATTTCCTTTAGGATTGACTGGTTTGATCTCCTTGCAGTCCAAAGGACTCCCAAGAGTCTTCTCCAGAGAGAAGGTTAAAATATATACTCTGAAAAACTACACACGATTAATGTACACATTAGTTGACAATTCGGTATATTAGCCCATGTGAATCTCTTCTTTTTGAATGCTTAAGTTACACATAATGCAAACTTGGCCCACCTCTCTCTTTTTTTTTTTCAGGTCTGGGTTTCAGGTAAGTGGTTGTATACATTTTTCCCCCATATTTACTGAGCAACTCTTAGGTCAATAACACTGTATTGTATACAGGAGATAAAACAAATCTTCTCTTCATTTAAGAAGTTCATATTACATCTAGTTGACTGTCATGCAAACAAGCAGCCAAAACAAAATGGGATGAGTATGAGTTTAGAGCTAGAGCAGAGTGCCATGAAAGCAAAAAACAAAAAATAAAAAAATAAGAGATTCTATTTGGGAGATATGGGGTCAGCTTCATAAAGAAGGCAATTAAACTGAGCCTTGAAAATTGAATAAGACTCAGAGGGATGGGTGGCATGGAAGTACAAGGGGTTCTGGAAATACAGGACACGAAACATGTTTGAAAAATAGATTTACACTGATTGAGTTGAGGCACGATCCGAGATTAGCTCTGACTAGAGGCTTGTGTGAAGCACAGCAAAGATAAAACCAAATACACAGAGAGCAGTTGACTTGAACTCCACAGGTTCACCCTGTCCCTCAAGCTTGCCATGCACGTATCTTTCTATTTTTTCTCTTTACTCACCATATTTCCTTTTCCAGGTCTTCATTATGCTACTTCTATGAAATAAATAACTGTATTTTTGTAAAAATATACTAGAACTACAAAAAGCAAATGCTCCCTTTCTTCTCTCTCTGAAATCCCCACTGCCTCATGGTGTCACCTCTGTCTGGGGTATTTGGGTGTTTATGCGTGCTAAGTCACTTCAGTCACGTCTGACTCTCTGTGACCCGATGGATTGTAGCCCTCCAGGCTCCTCTGTCCATGGGATTCTCCAGGAAAGAGTACTGGAGTGGGTTGCCATTTCCTTCTCCAGGGGATCTTCCCCAGCCAGGGATCAAACCCAGGTCTCCTACACTGCAGGCGGATTCTTTACCGCTAGCGCAACCTGGGAAGCCCATATTTCCCTTATTTTTTTCAAGGTGAACCTAAATTTACCATTGAAGTGATTTGCAGGAGCAGACCTGTTTTATAAGCTGTTGCGGAGGATCTCCTGCTAGATTGGTAAAGTTTCACCACTCTGTTGGTCTGGTAACAGTTGAGCCCTAGTATAAAGTTTTAAGAATAACTTTTTTTTTCTTTTACATTTATCAAATTTTCAGGCATTTCTTAAACATTCTGTGGCTATTTAATCAGAAATGGCATTTCCACAGGATTTCTGCTTTGGTGCATGTCATTCAATTTGATAAAATTCTATTCAAATTTTATTTAACCACAGATGTTTGCAGATAACTAAATGGTCAAATACATGAGAAAACATAGATCCTTTCATAGAACCTGACACCATTACTGATAAAATAATTTGAAGTACATATTTTTATACTGTGAGCAAGTTAAAGAATTGGGTGTTCCTATTGTAAAGGTCTTCTGGATTGAAAACATCGATTCATTACAAACTTAGAAAGTCCAACCAAGGAGAAAATAAGAATTATAATCTTTAAAATTGTTATTTGCTGAGCAAAATATAACCAAAATGTGAGTTTTAGTATGTCTATAAAAATAGGAAGTAAGTTAAATAATCTTAAGAAATGTGTTTATTCAATATAATAGGAGTTTAAGGTGGGTGGTTTCTTATGTTACTGAAAATAGAAACAGCAATATTCTTCTGGCTGACAGTTCTCACAAAATTTGCAAATTAAAACAACACAACTCACTGCCCTACCTGGAAAAGATAAGAGCAGTGGTTAAAAAAAAATAAAGTCAGAGCTCCATTATTTACCTAAAGATGTTTCTTCTGCTCTTGGTCAGAAATTAGTTATTTAGTAGAACTGACATCCTTTGAGCAAGTATTTATAAGAGCCTCTGCATTTACTAACACAATGCACCAACACATATTGAATATAAACAGCTGTGAACGTGATAATATGCATTAACATTGATAAATTTTGTGAGGAAGAGAGTAGTAAGAATCCTATGAACTTTCTCATATACCAGGTCACTAGGAATGTTCTTACAAGGCCTCCAAGCATTCGGGAGATGTGTGTCTTTCTGAGTTCCTAGGACACAACGTGCAGTGGAAGGAGAAGGGTTAGGAAGAAAGGGTCACTATCTCTAAGGAAAATATGCAAGCGCCACAGATGGGCCCATCAAGCTGCTGTTTCCCACACACTCCACGGCTCCTCTTGAGCACAGGAAGGGAAAGAAAAATCCTCTAAAAAATTAACCACATGTTAGTATTGAAACGTTGCCAGGAACACAGACGACCCTAGGGGTTTGTTTCAAATCAATATTGATGGAGCCGTAGTGGGGGGGGTCAAGAGAGTGGCACATCTTAATCTTAGAGCTCACAGGACAGAGTATTTTTATTCATCCAAAGAGGAACACTCCGAAAACAAACAAACAGCAGTGGGAACGGTACAAGCAGCACTAACAGTCTGCCTGACATCTTTAGATTGATATATAGAGAGAAGGTGGGTCACAATCTCAATCAATCTCGGATTTATCCAATCCTGGGAGGCAGAGGGTTCTTTTTCAGCAGAAGGTGACATGGGATATTAAAAAGCCCTCCTGGTTAATGAGAAATTGGATTTTGCTGGGATTTTTTATGTATTGGATCAATGTCACTATTATAGTATGTTGCAGCAAATGTGACCATGCCATATTGCCAAGGTCACAGTAACTGTAGTTTAACATGTAAAGCAAAAACAACCTACCCCCATACTGTCCACCCCCCAACCAAAACATCTACAAATTATTTCCTCCCTTTTTTGAATGGACCAATCTGATTGTATACAAATTGAACAGATGCTTATGCTTACTACTCCAAGTAATTGTTAAGTAACAGTCATTTTTTTCCACATACAGAAATTTCAGGCATTATGTATACAAACTGATAAGCAGTAGGCACTCAACAAATGTCTTTTCTCTTGTTTTCTTAGCCTCAATAGCATTTTCTAAATTACACACAGTGATAGAGAAGGGAAGAGGTTTTATTAGTAATAATAAATGCAGTGTTAAGTACATACTAATATTTTCAGTTATCTGAATATTTACTTCTATATTGTAATAAAAACCATCTTTTATATCTCAGATAGAATTCTACTCAGTGTCTACATTCAAGTAAACCATGCTCTCAGTCTTTTTGCTTCATTTTCTCACTCTGTGCCATCTTTGTTCTGAGGATCATAGAATTTAAAGCTGAAAGGAAAACTTGAGACCATTCAGATTATCTTTATTTTTAAGCCAAAGTGACAACTGAGACCAAGAAGAGGCTTAGTCAGGACAAGGCTGATCTAGAAACCAGCCCTTCCCCCTCCCAGATGTGTTCCATGACTTTTCCTATGTACTTCATCTCCCAGAGGGATTACGAATTTTATAGTGCCGTTGCTTTATTTTACATATATTTTCCCTTCTGTTTAAACATTGCCTACATTTATCTCTTACTCTAGGATTTCCTCCAATTCTCCCTACCGGCATTAGAGCTTATCTCAAGATAACTCACAATGAGACCCTACTGAAACGTTTCTTGTTATGTGGGCTTTTCTCAATGTTGCCCAGTGTCAGCACACAACTGACCACCTCTAAGTGCCTTTGTCTGATGCAGATGTGACCCAAACTTTAATCTGTATTTTGGGACTTCCTGCTTTTTGCTTTGATTCCGCCCTCTTGCACTGTCCTAACACTGGACTGCTCTGTTCTCTCCTCCGGCTTCCCACACAAGGACAGCTGGCTCAGCTCCCAAGAACCACTCTGCTCTTTACTCATTTCTTCCTCCTTTGCATTTGTATCGCCAGTCTAGGGAGTGCAACTTAATTTCACACCAGTTCTCTCTACTTGTACAGAGTGGGATTTTTTTAACATGCATGAAGATCAGACAAATCTTTCTTGATCTGTGTCTCTCTCGTGTCAGCTTGAAATCGATGCTACTCTTCAGCTCAGAATTCACCTCGTTTCCTACTCCATGTGGAAAATCCTACTCATTCTCCAGGGCATAATTTATTAGTTGTCCTCTCTATGACTCCTTTCCTATTCCCTTTTCCCAACAATTAATCAACCCCTTTGCCCTGCACTTGTGGGCCCCTTGTTCTCTTATAGTCATTTTTGTCTATTTTCTTAAAAAATTGTAAACTCCTTAGGGTCAAGAATAAATCTTGTTTCTTTAAATCCCATGGTTTTCCCTTGAGTCTTTTATAATTTCTGCCTTTTCTAGAAACATATTCTTAATCCTTTATTAGGCTGAAGCTCTCAGATGCAGAGATAATATCTTCTTACTCCTTTGCACCCCTCACCATAGCTAATAAAATGTTGAGCACATGGTGGTCACTGGACACTCTGACTGCTTGACCATCTGACCAGAAATCTGGTAGCAGAGTTCCCAGTTTGGTCTCTGAGAGACAAAAGCCCCTGTACAGATGGATTTGGACACAAGGGAAGGGTTATAGTTAAAATTTAGAGCTCAGGAAGAAAGGAATTTAGTTCTTCTTATTAGTCTTTTAATCTCAGCCATTTCTAGGTCTTTGGGTGGTCATGTGACAATGTATAAAGATAACAATGCAAAAGAGAAGAGAGGGATTGAAGTCAGAAATACATGCATTGAGTCCACTGGAGTCTTGGGATAAGAAAACATGTCACTGGCAAGAGCTGCTGTGCGCCACTTTCATCAGCTGTTTCCAGCACACACGTGGTCTAGCTTAATGTTCCCCAAACCGGTATCTGAGGATCCTAGCAGGGATTTTTCACTTGAGATGTTAATAGTTCTGACTTGAGAAAAATGTCTGAATAGTCAAATAAATTAGCAAAATTCTCTTTTCTGTGATGTATATTTCCCACGATTGTTTACTGAAGCATTATAATGTCCATTAGCATATTGAAAGCTTTGAGAATTCCTGAAGTAAATAAAATTATTTAGGTTTATTTAACCAAGCATTTCTCAAACACATTTGAGCATGGCATGCTTTTACCCATTTGTTCGTTTTTCACAGAACACTAGTTTGAGGAATGCTGACCCAGTTACTCCGGGGTGACTCAAGTTCAGAAGAAAAGGTTCTCCCTGGGAAATGGTAGGACTCCATCTGTTGAGTCTCTGAGAGGTAAGAATTAAGTTGCCCAAGACAAGAGCTATAGCTAATGCTGAAGTAAATCAATTTTAATTAATTGCTGTTTCTCAAACTTTAATGGACTTACATATACCCTGGAGATCTTGTTAAGATAGCGATTCTAATTTAGTAGGTCTGGGTTGCAGCCTGAGATTTTGAATTTCTAATAAAGTCCAAGCTGATACTGATAATGTTGGTCTTCAGGAAGCCTTTTAAGTAGCAAGATAGTAGAGTGTTTAGATGGTGGATAAAGTCTGGAAGCCACTGGGCTACTGTGGACCCCAGCGCTATTAGGATTCCAGCAAAAGGGTTGGTTCTCCCCAACCAAGGAAGGCTGGAATGGCAGAACAGAGCTAGGGGCCAAGGTTCTGCAATGGCACGTGGCTATTTGGTTCCAGCTCTGACTTTCTCAGGATCTGTTGTCTGTTCCAATGTATTGCACTTGAGTGTGAGGAGCATTCTGTCTGTGTATTCCCCAACATATGCCATTCTAGAAAGTCTATGAGTGTACTGTCTGATCATTTGCTTGCATTTATTTGATAGTCTTTTAGAACACAATTTCTGAGTAGAGACAAAGAGGAATTGGGAGGTTTGAAAAGTTAAGAAGCAAGTTAGGAAAGAATTATTCATATTGTTTTTCAAAAGGTCCTTCATATAACAATTCTAAACCACTGATTCAAACTTACTTTCTCCTTTTCCTCAACCCAGAGCTGTAAGGCCCATTTAGTCTAGTCTCTTCCTGAGCCTGTTCACATGCCACGCTAAGCTCCTCCTTCACAAAAGGACACAGGCTGTGTGCTTCCATGCTTTCCTTTTCTTTCTAATTCTTACTCAATGTGAGAGCCTAGCTCAAGTTCTGCTTTTTTCATATAGCCTCTCCTAGTCACCCCAAAGCACATTCTACAGAAGAAAATGGACACTAGGGCATTTTATTTCTTATTCCATTTCCAACATTCTTGTCTCACAGTTACACTTGAGGTTCTTTGAGAACAAGGGACATACCTTATTATTATTTTGTAAATTTTAATTTTACTTTCTTGTTTTCTGCTTTTCTAGACTCTTGCATTTTCTAGTTTCATGCTTGTGGCCAGCAAAGAAAACTTCTCTAAGGACTTTGTTATCTCATCTGTGAAACACAAACATTGGACTAATGTGTGGTTTTCAAATACCTTGGAGATTTAGAACTGTTTCTTCCAAGAATATACTACATAGTAAACCCAATTTGGGGGCTTCCTAGGTACTTAGTGGTAAAGAATCTGCCTGCCAAGCAGGAGTCATGGGTTCAATCCCTGGGTCAGGAAGATCCACTGGAGAAGGGAGTGGCAACCCATTCCAGTATTCTTGCCTGAGAAATCCCATGGACAGAGGAGTCTGGTAGTCTACAGTCCATGGGGTCACAAAAGAGTCAGACACAACTTAGCAACTAAACAACAACAGCAACCCAACATATGAAGAGATCAAAGTAGACCTTAGTAGGGCTGCAGGGCAACATGGGGGGTGGGGAAGGCAGAGACTTTTCTCTTGCACATCCTTCTACTCTTTGTAGAGCTTCAATTAATCATAAAGTTGCACAGAAATCTAGAAAACCACTGGATTCAATGATATTTAAGTTTGTTTCTTTTTTTAAGATTTAAAAGACTGCATTTAATCACCAGAAGAATTTTAGCAGTTTATACTACAATAAGTGAACATATCATGACAAATAAAATCATAAAATAAAATCCATATCCCATAATGATTTTTAAGATGTGGTTCACTGAAAGCCTGCATCAGAAACACTGTGATGCTTTTTAGAGATGCCAGATCACTGGTCTCCTTTGAGACCAAGTGAATCATAATGGGTGAGACCTGAACATTTGTAGTTTACCAAGTCCCCAGGCTGATTCGTATAAACATAGAGGTTTGAAAATCAATGATGTAGAGCAGTGGTTTTAAACAACGGTGCACATAAGGATCAACCATTAAGTTTTGTGCAGTGTAAGTATCTGGCTACCCCTGCCATAAGTTCTGATTTAATACATTTTGGATGAGGTCCAGGTATCTGTACTTTTAAAAAACTTTCAGAAGTAATTTTCTGTGTACTGCTGAGAAGCACTGATACAGTGTAAAGAGAAGTAAAATACCAAACATTGAGATGTGTACAGTTGCTGTCATTATGCAGCAAGTTTAGCTTTGAGTTTTCCAGCAATTAAAGCAAAAAAGAGAAAGTTTTAAATATCTTTTTGCCATGAGGTGCAGAGCATAAAGTAATGCTCAGTAAGTATATGTTTATTTACTGGAAGCACTCTTGCATTTCCTTTTTTTTTTTTTTTGATGTCTCTTGTTGTGGTAGGAACACAAAATCCAAAGGTTAAATCCTCATGTGTTTTTGATGGCTTTTATTTTTAATTATACATTTCATATTTAAAAACTAAGTGATTCTTTCATAAGCATCTAAGTTGTTCTGGATTAAACCTTTTTTTAAAGCTTGATGATACCCAGGCCATGCTCCTGAATAGTTATATCAGGATCTCTAGGGGTGGAACCTACCTCCAGCATTTTATAAACCTCTCTAAGGAATTCCAAGGTGAAGCCAAGGTTCTAGTTTTGGCCAATAGTTCTCAAGTTAGAGAATCCATAAAAGTCACCTGGAGGGTTTATTGGAAATGCAAATTCCCTTTTCTCCTACAACTGAGATTCTGATTCAATAGGTTTATCTAAAAATTTAGATGTGATTGTGCTGCAGGGGTGTATTTGAGAAACTAAAGTTGGTGGGGGAAAAAAATCAAACCAATTCTAAAAGGAAATCTAAAAGTAAATGCATTAGAAGTAAAAATGTGACCTATTGTTCCAATTCTGTTTAATTACCCTTTACCAGGGGACATGACTGGAGACCTCTGATCTGTGATGGATGCTAGGTACCAGTTACATATCTGAGTCCTGGGCGCTTGTGATCAACCACTAACTGCACCAGGAGACACACTTGAGGACAACGGACCACCGAGACATCTTCAGTTACGTTAAGTTACCTTACGTCAGCATTTTGAAAGATGATTTTTAGTTATTTTTAAAGGTGCTGCTCACTGTCTCTTTTTCTCTACTGAACTTTGGAAGGTTAAAAAGGTTCAACTTGGAAACATACTTTATCCATTAAATAAAAAATTGGGAAAATTATCTGAAATATTTTGGCTTATGAAATTTGGTAACTGATTTTTTTTTTTAAACTTTACAATATTGTATTGGTTTTGCCAAATATCGAAATGAATCTGCCACAGGTATACATGTGTTCCCCATCCTGAACCCTCCTCCCTCCTCCCTCTCCATACCATCCCTCTGGGTCATCCCAGTGCACCAGCCCCAAGCATCCAGTATCATGCATCGAACCTGGACTGGCGACTCGTTTCATACATGATATTATACATGTTTCAGTGCCATTCTCCCAAATCTCCCCACCCTCTCCCTCTCCCACAGAGTCCATAAGACTGTTCTATACATCACTGTCTCTTTTGCTGTCTCATTCACAGGGTTATTGTTACCATCTTTCTAAATTCCATATATATGTGTTAGTATACTGTATTGGTGTTTTTCTTTCTGGCTTACTTCACTCTGTATAATAGGTTCCAGTTTCATCCACCTCATTAGAACTGATTCAAATGTATTCTTTTTAATGGCTGAGTAATACTCCATTGTGTATATGTACCACTGCTTTCTTATCCATTCATCTGCTGATGGACATCTAGGTTGCTTCCATGTCCTAGCTATTATAAACATTGCTGTGATGAACATTGGGGTACACGTGTCTCTTTCCCTTCTGGTTTCCTCAGTGTGTATGCCCAGCAGTGGGATTGCTGGATCATAAGGCAGTTCTATTTCCAGTTTTTTAAGGAATCTCCACACTGCTCTCCATAGTGGCTGTACTAGTTTGCATTCACACCAACAGTGTAAGAGGGTTCCCTTTTCTCCACACCCTCTCCAGCATTTATTGCTTGTAGACTTTTGGATCGCAGCCATTCTGACTGGTGTGAAATGGTACCTCATAGTGGTTTTGATTTGCATTTCTCTGATAATGAGTAATGTTGAGCATCTTTTCATGTGTTTGTTAGCCATCTGTATGTCTTTGGAGAAATGTCTATTTAGTTCTTTGGCCCATTTTTTGATTGGGTCATTTATTTTTCTGGAATTGAGCTGTAGGAGTTGCTTGTACCACCAAACCAGCTCTCCAACAAATACTAAAGGATATTCTCTAGACAGGAAACACAAAAACGGTGTATAAATTCGAACCCAAAACAATAAAGTAAATGGCAACGGGATCATACTTATCAGTAATTACCTTAAACGTAAATGGGTTGAATGCCCCAACCAAAAGACAAAGACTGGCTGAATGGATACAAAAACAAGACCCCTACATATGTTGTCTACAAGAGACCCAACTCAAAACAGTGGACACATGCAGACTGAAAGTGAAGGGCTGGAAAAAGATTTTCCATGCAAATAGGGACCAAAATAAAGCAGGAGTAGCAATACTCATATCAGATAAAATAGACTTTAAAACAAAGGCTGTGAAAAGAGACAAAGACAGTCACTACATAATGATCAAAGGATAAATCCAAGAAGATATAACAATTATAAATATATATGCACCCAACATGGTAACTGATTTTTAAAAACTCTATATAAGAGAAGGCTGAGAAGACTCAACATTACATTGCTTATACATTTTCTACCTTAAAACTAAATAGTAAATAGAATTTTATAAACCATTAGATTTTTTGCAAAATGCGTTTTATGGCCATTAAATTACCAACAATGGATTATATTATGGATAAATAGTTACTGAGATAGTAAAATTCAGAATATATTTTTATGTTTAAAAATATTAAAATATGGCTTGTGCAGTTAATTGCCATCACATGTGGTTGCATGAAAGACAGTGATACACTTAAAAAATAAGAGAATGAACAGACAACAAATGAGGATAAGTTATAAAGTCCTCAACAACATGAGGATAAACTCTAAGATCGACAATGTTTCTTCCATGTTAGTCAAGTGAGGGTTGATTAAGCTATAGCATAAGTTTGAGTCCCTCATAGAAACACTATTCAAACTAGTTGAAGTAAAAAGGAAATGTTTGGGGGATATCACCAAGAATCTAGGACATGGATTCAGGGATGCAGGCACAGACGTACTTAGGAATCTACCAAAGTTTGTGCTTCTTTTTAGTCTTTGTACATTTTAGAAACTTGGTTTTTATTTTATATTATAGTTGATTTACAATGTTGTGTTAGTTCTGGGTGTGCAGCAAAGCCATTCAGTCACATATACACATCTGTTCTCCCTCCGATTCCCTTCCCATGTAGGTTATTACAGAACGTTGAATATAGTTCCCTACGCTATACAGTACGTCTTTGTGGATTATCTATTTTATATACAGTAGTGTATATATGTTAATCTGAAACTCCTAATTTAACCCTCCTCCCACTTTTCCCCTTTGGTAACCAAATTTTTTTTTCAAAGTCTGTGAATCTGTTTCTGTTTTTGTAAGTAAGTTCATTTATATTATTTTTTTTTCCTTTTTTCCTTTTTTTATTTTTTTTTCTAATTTTATTTTATTTTTAAACTTTACATAATTGTATTAATTTTGCCAAATATCAAAATGAATCTGCCACAGGTACACATTCGCTCCCCATCCTGAACCCTCCTCCCTCCTCCCTCCCCACACCATCCCCCTGGGTCGTCCCAGTGCACCAGCCCCAAGCATCCAGTATCGTGCATCGAACCTGGACTGGCAACCCGCTTCCCACATGATATTTTACATGTTTCAATGCCATTCTCCCAAATCTTCCCACCCTCTCCCTCTCCCACAGAGTCCATAAGACTGTTCTATACATCAGTGTCTCTTTTATATTATTTTTAAAGGAATACCAAAGTTATTACAACTCTGTGTCTCTTGTCTCTATGATGACTTCATTTCCAGGTAGATTTTCTCAATGTGATACCAAACCTGGGTACCTGGAGCTTAAGACTGAGTACAAGATACTTTCAAGACAATCTTTCTTGGATAAAGTACTCTCAGAAAACAAAACAAAGCAAAACAAAACTGGGTAACTGTGGCGAGGGAAGTAAGTTATGAGTGGCCAGAATGGGTGATATGCTTGCAGATGCCTAGGTTTTGAAATAAAGAGTTGTGGGCGGGAAAGGGTGCAGAATTGGGCAAGGGGGTCATGGGATTGACAGTCTCCTTCAGCCAAGAAGAGCAGATACAGAAATAAAAATATTCTGGGCACATAAAAGTCAATGGCTTCCCATAATAGTACAGAAAATAAGTCCAAAGAAAGGAATATTTTTTTACCAGATCTTAGAAATTCACATGTAACATTTTATCACAGGTCTTATGTTTGTCTATTTCAGTCAGTGGTTTTCTGCCTCACTATCAAATTTTCTTGTTAACAGTAACAAACATTTATTTACTGGAAAGCATTCTTACATTGACATTTTTAAATGATGGAGCAAAGTTAACAATATCAATAGGCTACTACCTTTGACTAAAATAAGTCCACTTTCACAAATTGTAATCAACTCACCAATGCATTCTATTTTAAATGAAACCTAAGTATAGTAAGCTTAATAACATATTTATTGCAATTTTTTTGCTATTCAATATAAGCAAATGTGAATGAATGATAGCTTAAAAATAGTATACATGGGAATCATGAACTAGTTTGAGAGCAAAACATACACCCAATAAAAATTACTGTGAGTAATTTTAAGACAATATATCCCCAGTCATTAAATGATATAATACATCCTATATGCACTCATGCTAATAAGATTAGAATTTTCATTTTAATCCTACAGTTTGATGACTCCTATACACATAAGGCAATGGCACCCCACTCCAGTACTCTTGCCTGGAAAACCCAATGGACGGAGGAGCCTGATAGGCTGCAGTCCATGGGGTCACTAAGAGTCAAACACGACTGAGCGACTTCACTTTCACTTTTCACTTTCATGCATTGGAGGAGGAAATGGCAACCCACTCCCATGTTCTTCCCTGGAGAATCCCAGGGACGGTGGGGCCTGGTGGGCTGCCATCTATGGGGTCACACAGAGTCAGACACGACTGAAGAGACTTAGCAGCAGCAGCAGCATACACATAACAGGTTTATTTACATTCTATTAAACATTATTGTAGAAGTGTTCAACTCTTTTCACTAAGAAAGGCAATAGTTTAGTCATTAAGCTCAGTCATGTCCAGTTTTTAGAACTCGATGGACTGTAGCCCGCTATGCTCCTCTGTCCATGGAATTCTACAGGCAAGAATACTGGAGGGGTTGCCATTCACTTCTCCATGGGATCTTCCCAACCCAGGGATCAAACCTGGGTTTCCTGCATTGCAGGTAGATTCTTTACCGTCTAAGCCACCAGGGAAGGCCAAAAAAAGGCAATACTCTAAGTTAGTTTTACAGTTGATCTTTGCTTTACACCATTCAGGGCTGGAAAATCTCTTACCCAAAGGAAGATATTTTGACAATGAATGCAGAGTATGAACTGCCTGAGTGAAAATGCAAGAAGATTCAAATGCTTTGAAATTTTGGTGACCTGGAGATGGTTAGGGACATTTGTAAGGTAGCTCCAGTAGAGTCGTAAAGCTGCAAGACAGTTGCATGAAGTGTAAACAGGAGGTGAAAACATGAAGACAATGATATTAGACTAGCCTTACAAAAAGCTGGGCTAAGAAGAAAAAACATGCTCAAAGGTAGCTGCTATCTCTTTATGTTCAATTGCTTCGGGTTCCTTTCCTTTTCTTGTCCCATCCTGCCTCTTCATTTTTTTTCCCTTTTCCCTTTTCAAACACTGGGGAGACTAAATCTAATTTGCAGGTTGAAGACAAAAACTAGAGAACAAAAGTTGTTGATAGCACAGAAATTTAGGAAAATTGATTTAGGAAGAAGGGATGGGATGTGGAACACGGGGGGAGATGTTGGTTGGGGGAGGGAAAAGGAATGCGTTTCATGAAAGGAAGAATTCAGATGAGGGGAGAGGACAGGGATGTGAAGGAATTGTCTCACCCATCACTCTATTTTCTCTTTGAACAAAGAGGCAGGTTTCACTGCTGAAGGTGTGTCAGGGTGTTCTGGGGCAAGTGTCCCCCATAAGGCTTGAGGAGTGTGGTGAAAGAAATCTTTGAAATAGCCATTCCAGGGGTGGGGAGTGTCATATTTTCACAAAGGAAATTTCTATTATGGTAGCTGCAGGTTAGGAAAAGGCATGGATTGAAAGCTACTCTTAAATACAAATCAATCACAAAGGCCTGTCTCAACTGGGAAGCATTAACACCAAGTCTATTTTTCTGATTAACTGTCAAATAGCTAAACGATAAATACAAATATAAGTTGTATGATTCTTAAGCTTTCTTCCTTCAAAATAGCAAGTAACTGATTTTTGTTTTATCTCTAAAGCTGACAGACTAATGTGAGATTATATAATTATATGCAGGTTGTTGTTTTCAATTATGTATGATGTCAGGGTACTTTGGTCCTATAAATTTTGCAAGATGCTCTGTTGACTCACACACACACACACACACACACACACACACACAAAACCCTTCTTTTTTGGGAACAAATACGAAAAAATGACGAAGTTTCCCCCAATTATAATGTGTTGATTGGAGGGAGAAAGAAAAGAGGATGTTCATATATAAGCATGGGTTTATGATAAACTCTAATTTAATTCTGTAGTTTTACAAATGAGGATGATATTCCATATAGAATTCCCGTAACAACAGAGTTGAGATAGACTAATGACTTCTAAGCCATTGGTCTTTTAACAAAACAGAAGAGGGATATTTGGACACAGATATAGACCCACACGGGAGAAGGCTACGAGAAGACAAAGGGATAGACTGGAATGATACCCCTTTAAGACAAGGAATGCTGAGAATTCCTGATGACCACAGAAGCTAGAAAGAGGATATAGAGGGGTGGATTCTTCCCTAGAGCCTTCAAAGGTAACATGGCCCTTCTGACACGTTAACTTTGGACTTCTAGTTTCTAGAACTATAAGAAAATTAACTTCTGTGGTTTTAAGCCTCCCAGTTTGTAATACTTTGTTCCACAGCCTTAGGAAACTAATACACAAGGTTTCTGATAACACGGAAAGGATCCAAATGTGAAGTTTACCAAGAATAAGATAGAGATAAGGAATTTCAGAGCTTAGTACAACTTTCTCAATTGTAAATGAGAAGATTTAGGACTACTGAGATAAAAACTACCTCCCCCAAATTGATTAATGGGAAGCGGGAACCAGAATCCAGGTATCTTACTTCCCATCCTAACTTTCTTTTTCATGTTGTCCAAATGTATGTAGAAAACATGCTGAGCTCTGGAGAGACACATTAGAAAAAGAGACACATTCTATTTCTGATTTTGCCTTATTGTATTAGTTCACCAGGTTTTGTGGCTTTCTTGAAAGTAACACATCAAATTTTATACACATTAATCCAATATTAATTACCTATCAAGACTAATCCTTGAAGTGACTGTGTTGGTACACCAAAAGGACTGACTCTTTTTCAATATTCATTATCTTCACTTTTCCAGACTCTTCCATAAAAACAGATTTTGAGATTTAAATATATATATTTATTATTGTCTGGACAATTCAGTTCAGTTCAGTTCAGTTGCTCAGTCGTGTCCAATTATTTGCGACCGCATGGACTGCAGCACGCCAGGCCTCCCTGTCCATTACCAACTCCCGGAGTTTACTCAGACTCATGTCCATTGAGTCTGTGATGCCCTCCAACCATCTCATCTTCTGGTGTCCCCTTCTCCTCTTGCCTTCAATGTTTCCCAGCATCAGTGTCTTCTCAAATGGGTCAGGTCTTAACATCAGGTGGCCAAAGTATTGGAGTTTCAGGTTCAACATCAGTCCTTCCAATGAACACTCAGGACTGATCTCCTTTAGGATGGACTGGGTGGATCTCCTTGCAGTCCAAGGGACTCTCAAGAGTCTTTTCCAACACCACAGTTCAAAAGCATCAATTCTTCTGTGCTCAGCTTTCTTTATAGTCCAACTCTCACATCCACACATGACCACTGGAAAAACCATAGCTTTGACTAGACAGACCTTTGTTGGCAAAGTGATGTCTCTGCTTTTTAATACCCTTTCTAGGTTGGTCTAGGCTTTTCTTCCAAGGAGTAAGTGTCTTTTAATTTCATGGCTGCAGTCACCATCTGCAGTGATTTTGGAGCCCCCAAAAATAAAGTCTGACACTGTTTCCACTGTTTCTCCATCTATTTGCCATGAAGTGATGGGACCAGATGCCATGATCTTTGTTTTCTGAATGTTGAGCTTTAAGCTAACTTTTACATTCTTGTCTTTCACTTTCATCAGAGGCTCTTTAGTTCTTCTTCACTTTCTGCCATAAGGGTGGTGTCATCTGCATATCTGAGGTTATTGATATTTCTCCTGGCAATCTTGATTCCAGCTTGTGCTTTATCCAGCCCAGCGTTTCTCATGATGTACTCTGCATATGAGTTAAATAAGCAGGGTGACAATATACAGCCTTGATGTACTCCTTTTCCTATTTGGAACCAGTCTGCTGTTCCATGTCCAATTCTAACTGTTGCTTCCTGACCTGTCTACAGGTTTCTCAAGATGCAGGTCAGGTGGTCTGGTATTCCCATCTTTTTCAGAATTTTCCACAGTTTATTGTGATCCATACAGTCAAAGGCTTTGGCATAGTCAATAAAGCAGAAATAGATGTTTTTCTGGAACTCTCTTGCTTTTTCCATGATCCATTGGATGTTGGCAATTTGATCTCTGGTTCCTCTGCCTTTTCTAAAACCAGCTTGAACATCTGGAAGTTCACGGTTTGCCTACTGTTGAAGCCTGGCTTGGAGAATTTTGAGCATTACTTTACTGGTGTGTGAGATGAATGCAATTGTGTGGTAGTTTGAGCATTCTTTGGCTTGGTCTTTCTTAGGGATTAGAATGAAAAGTGACCTTTTCCAGTCTTGTGGCCACTGCTGAGTTTTCCAAATTTACTGGCCTACTGAGTGCAGCACTTTCACAGCATCATCTTTTAGGATTTGAAATAGCTCAACTGGAATTCCATCACCTCCACTAGCTTTGTTCATAGTAGTGATTCCTAAGGCCCACTTGACTTCACATTCCAAGATGTTCGGCTTTAGGTGAGTGATCACACCACCGTGATTATCTGGGTCATGAAGTACAGGTCATGAAGTACAGTTCTTCTGTGTATTCTTGCCACTTCTTCTTAATATCTTCTGCTTCTGTTAGGTCGATGCCATTTCTGTCCTTTATTGAGCCCAACTTTGCATGAAATGATCCCTTGGTATCTCTAATTTTCTTGAAGAGATCTCTAGTCTTTCCCATTCTGTTGTTTTCCTCTATTTCTTTGCACTGATCACTGAGGAAGGCTTTCCTATCTCTCCTTGCTATTATTTGGAACTCAGCATTCAAATGGGTATATCTTTCCTTTCCTCATTTGCTTTTTGCTTCTCTTCTTTTCACAGCTATTTGTTAGGCCTCCTCAGATAGCCATTTTGCTTTTTAGCATTTCTTTTTCTTGGGGATGGTCTTGCTCCCTGTCTCCTGTACAATGTCCCGAACCTCTGACCATAGTTCATCAGGCACTCTGTCTATCAAATCTAGTCCCTTAAACCTATTTCTCACTTCCACTGTATAATCGTTAGGGATTGATTTAGGTCATACCTGAATGGTCTAGTGGTTTTCCCTACTTTCTTCAATTTAAGTCTGAATTTGGCAATAAGGAGTTCAGGATCTGAGCCACAGTCAGCTCCCACTCTTCTTTTTGCTGACTGTATTATAGAGCTTCTCCATCTTTGGCTGCAAAGAATATAATTATCTGGACAATTCAGTTCAGTTCAGTCGCTCAGTCATGTCCAACTCTTTTCGACCCCATGAATCACAGCACGCCAGGCCTCCCTGTCCATCACCGACTCCCGGAGTTCACCCAGACTCACGTCCATCGAGTCAGTGATACCATCCAGCCATCTCATCCTCTGTCATCCCCTTCTCCTCCTGCCCCCAATCCCTCCCAGCACCAGAGTCTTTTCCAACGAGTCAACTCTTCGCATGAGGTGGCCAAAGTACTGAAGTTTCAGCTTCGGCATCATTCCCTCCAAAGAAATCCCAGGACAACTGGGGCTGTACAAATTCAGAAGCTCCTTTAGGAGCAACCAAAAACCTTTTTTACTTTTTAAGCAGCTTTTTAACACATGGGGCTTCCCCGGTGGCTCCGATGGGAAAGAATCTGCCTGCAATGCAGGAGACCCAAGTTCAATACCTGGGTTGAGAAGATCCCCTAGAGAAGGGATTAGCTACCCACTCCGGTATTCTTACCTGGAGAATCCCATGGACAAAAGAGACAGTCATAGGGTTGCAAAGAGTTGGACATGATTGAGCGACTAACACTTTTAACACACGGCAACTGAAAAGTACAGATAACAGGTAAGCTAAGGAGGAAATTGTATTTTCCCAGAGGTCTACTTCATTGCTGTGTCCTTTAAGATCTTGTGCCTTGTGAAGATGTTTGATGCTACAATGTCCTATTTATCTTACTCCTTGCCAAAATGCAGAGAATATTAAAAAATTCACATAATACCAGAAATGTGAGAATGTATTTGGTCACTGGACTCTCACAGATTTGAGGTTTAAAAAAGGAACTTTCCCTGTATCTTTGTACTTTTGGAGGGACAGGGGCAGGGGAGGAGTTGACATGACTCAGTCCTGAGTTAAAAAAGAGATTGATGGTTTCTTATATAAAATACTCTATAAAATCTACATTTCTAAAAATATATTATTAAAAGGCAAACTTTGAGAGAATATATTTGAGTTTCTAGTCACATAGTTTTTGAGTTGTTCATCTTGAGTTGTGATAATGTTATCTTGAGGCATCTTAATGTCATGTAGGACATTAAAATGGTTTTCCATCATCTCTCAGAGATTTCCCAAAAGCGCTGATGGCGCACAGAACTTTGACCTTGTCCTCAAAATTTATATAGCTCCCACCTCTTTTTGCCCTCCTCCCTTTTTCTCTGCCATTCCTACTGTTTCTAAAGTTGATGAGTTAAGAAACAAAGACGTTAGCAAAGAGACTCAGTTTTCCCTTCAATGAAAACATTAATCAAGGTGGCGAAAAAATGGTCAGAAGATGAAAGCAAAGAGAATGCATTTGAAGGCCCTCTACTTGATGGTCATTAGACTTGCTGCTGGCTTTCTTTTAGGTCCACGCTGATTTCTTATATTTCTATGACATGTTAGTGGATATGTTAGTCCTTTGAGCATCTTTTGAAAGTTGAAATATGTCTTTTATTTTCTTACAGTCAAAACACAGAGTTCTATCTTACACATGATCTATGCCAAGTGAATCATTTTCACATTAAGTAATAAGGTTTCCTTTCTGGTGATTAACTCTGTGTTTATTTCTTTCAACAAATCACATCAGCACCCATGACCTCATGTAATGGCTATGCCTGAGGCTCAGAAGGTCCACATGCTTACGTATAGCAAATAATATCATTGTATTACTCGGGTAACTAGCTCCTAGGGACCACTGGGTATGCAGACCTGCAGGGGCCTCCTTGCTATCTTTTAGGGGATGATCTGGGTACAGATGATGGTGTTTAAAACTCCCAAACTATGCCATTCCCCGCCAGTAAGCACTATCAGGTCATAAATGCAGTACAAATTGATTCAAGTAACAGAATCAGGAGGCTGTCTGGGACCGCTAAAGGCCATCTGATACTGACACAGCTCCTAAGCTGAATAACGTCTGCTTCAGACAAATGGGTTCCCAGTCTGATTTTAAAACTGTCCAGGACACTGAATAATTTTGAAATTCTTATACAATCTCCAGGAAAAGTGAACTCCTAGATAATTTATGCTGCATACTGAACTGCTCTTAGCTATCCTATAAAACTTGGTTTTGGGGTTTTTTTGTCTTTGTATTTTTCTCTAAAAGTGATGGTTCTCAATCCTGGTTGCACATTAAGGAGATCTGGAGAGCTTAAAACAAACAAAACACTGATTCTCAAACTCTACTTGGAACAAATTAAATCACAATCTCCTTGTGGACTCTAGCACTGATATTTTTAAGGGTTGGCCAGAAAGCTCGTTCAGGTTTTTCCATGCTATGTTACAGAAAAATCTGAACCAACTTTTTCTGCAAACCCAATTAAAGCTGCTGAGATTTTAATGTGCCATCAGAGCTGCAACCACTGATTTAATATATCGCCTTTACTGATGACAGGTGTTTAACAATAGTATCTCTGTAGCCTGATAGTAGACTAAATGCTAATGTTTTAATTTGGAATTGCCCTGTTTCTTTCTTAGTTGTCTCCCTGGAGTCAGTTTTCAACAAAATAGCCAGAACTATTGTTTTAAAACAAATCAGTTCACGTTACTTCCTTAGCTCAAAAAAATTCAAAGCCTTATCACTTAACATCCAAATTTACTGTGTCTAAAAAGAGACTGTGATCTGGCCCACCCCTAAGGCCACATCTCCTAAGACCCATGTATCTCTCACATCACTCACCTCCCCTCTTGATTTCCAGCTGTTTCTCAAGCATGCCAAGTGGAGTGCTGTTGCCAAAAAAACTCTTCCTCGGATTTTTACAGGCTGGCCTGCTCACTTTTTCAGGTCTCTCTATGCTCAAATATCATTTTCATACCGAGATTTTTCTGTCCCAAAGAGCCACTTCCCTTCTGGGATTACTCTTCGTCTACTGACTGTGATTCATTGCACTTATCAATACACACAAGACCCTTTAACACCAGGGAACAGCAAATCTTTCTATAAAGGGCTAAACAGTAAACATGTCAGACTTCGCACATCATATGATCTCTTTCATAACTACTCAGCTTTACTCTTATCAGTGCCTGCTTGGTGAAATCTATGAACGTAATCAAGGACAACCACATGTTAATTGCTAAATATTTAAAACATGTTTCTAAACAGAATGGGCCAACTTAGTCACAGTAACTGCTGATCTCCATAGGTGAGCAACCCATGAAGATACAACACTGATTTGTCTTCCATCATCAGGGGTGAAAAATATACAAATTATTTCTGAACCAAAACCACAATTACCACAGTTAAAAATGCTTTACTGCTAATATGGCCCTGGCAGAAAGTATATATTTTATTTCCTTAAAATTTTTTTTAAAAATCCCTAAGATACTAAAAACAAAAATGAAAAAACAACTCCCCTCAAGCATTTGTCTCTACTTTTCCCATTTTTAATTTGTGACATGTACACTTATGATCGCTGCTGCTGCTAAGTCACTTCAGTCATGTCCGACTGTGCGACCCCATAGATGGCAGCCCACTAGGCTCCTCCATCCCTGGGATTCTCCAGGCAAGAACACTGGAGTGGGTTGCCATTTCCTTCTCCAATGCATGAAAGTGAAAAGTGGAAGTGAAGTTGCTCAGTTGTGTCCGACTCTTAGCGACCCCATGGACTGCAGCCTACCAGGCTCCTCCATCCATGGGATTTTCCAGGCAAGAGTATTGGAGTGGGGTGACATTGCCTTCTCTGCTTATGATCGCTAGGTATTTGTAAGTAATAAAATAGAACTCGCTTAAAAAAAAAGAATTCCCTGCATGTCCGGTGGTTAGGACTCCACACTTTCCCTGCTGGGGGGCAGGGGTTCAATCCTTGGTTAGGGAACTAAGATCTTACAAGCTCAGCTATGCAAAGAAACAAAAAAAAAGGATACGTGAACACAAAGTTATGGAAATGCCAAACTTGTTTATTTGTTTTCTTATGTCTTGGGTGTAATGGTCCTTTTGGTTTTTCAGGAAGGTTCATCATTTTTGAATACTGTAAAACTGTGATAAACTTTATATTAAAGCTGTATTTTAATATGACCATTTTGAATCCCTACATGAAAATGTTTTGAGAGTTGTTCTAAACACATGCCAAAGAAGCAGTATTTAATAAAACTAGATTTCAAGAAATGGAACTGCAGGCAATATGTAAACAAGTGAATGTGTTCCAAGACCCCCAGTGATGCCTGAAACCACAACAGTACCGAATCCTTGAGATACTATGTTTTTTCCTATACATACATAACTGTGATGAAGTTTATTTTATAAATTAGGCACAGTAAGATATTAACAAAAAATAGCAAATAGAACAACTATAACAATATACTGCATTAAAAGTTATGTGAATATGTCTCTTTCTTTCTCAAAATATCTTTTATAAAAATTTAATGCTTTTCCCATCTTAACTGTGGGCTTCCCTGGTGGCTCAGTGGTGAAGTGTCTGCCTGCAATGCAGCAGATTCCAGTTCTATCCCTAGGCCAGGAAGATCCCCTGGAGACAGTAATGGCAACCCACTTTCTTGCCTGGGAAATCCCATGGACAGAGGAGCCGGGTGAGCTACAGTCCATGGGGTCACAAGCGTAGGACACAACTGAGTGACTGAGCGTGCACACACCACCACCATGAGTAATCACCACCACCACCACGGAAAAATAAGGGTTGATAGGGACCAACAACCACCCTTTTAACTAAAGCACTTAATCACGTGGTGTGGCCATAATTTTTGCAGTTAGAAATGCAACAGTAAAACCACATGGATTTCTTTTTCCTTCAATGCTTTCTAAGGGATAGAAGATTCTTTCTTACCATAGATCTTAGCATCCTCAGGATATGATGTTTTTTCTTATAGGTCGAGACCTTTCTTTTCCTTAAAGAAGCACTTCACAGCTTCTCTTTGGCATATGGAAATTGCTAGTGTCACAATTGTGCTTTGGCATCATTATTAAGTAAAATAAGAATCACCTGAATACAAGTGCTGCAACACCATGATAGCCCCCTCATGACTCAGGTGGCTACAAAGCGACTAACCATCAGGCAGACACAGGGGTGGTCCACAACCTGGACGGACGGAACTGGATCTAGCGAGATTTCATCATGCTACTTCACGTGATGCACTACTCAAAACTTAAGGATTGTTTACTTCTGGAATATTCCGTTTAATATTTTCAGGCTGCACTTGACCATAGGTAACAGGTTTCCCCTGTAGCTAAGCCAGTAAAGAGTCTGCCTGCAATTCAGGAGACCCAGGTTCGTTTCCTGGGTTGGGAAGATCCCCTGGAGAAGAAAATGGGCACCCACTCCAGGATTCTTGCCTGGAAAATCCCATGGACAGAGGAGCCTGGCAGGCTACAGTCTATGGGGTCTCAAGAGTTGGACAAGACTAAGCACACACAGTACAGTAACGGGTTTAGGCACTGCATTTTCTGTTACTGATAAAATCACCTCCACTAAAGATATTCCAAATTAATGCATCCAAGTGTAAATTAGCAAATTCCAAATGTAATTACTATTTGAACCAATCTTGGTATTCTTTCCAATTGTAATGGAAACATATATCTTGTGTGCTCTTTTTGAGCCAAAAAAATCCTTTGAGGGATAAAACCCAAACTAGCTATTTGTTCTCCAGTAATTTGGGGATTTGTAGCAGATCTAACATCAAAATACTACTGCTAGTTGTTTGTGATTCATAGAAAGAAGATTTACATTGTCTTCTGAGTACTACTATCCAGCTGCTGAACATCCCTTGGTGTCTCTGTCTTCTGTAAACCTGCTTAGTTTAAGAAAGAACATCCTTCTCTTGACAACTCATCTTTGATGAAGAAGAGTATGATAAACATCTTAAACCTGGTAGACATCTTTTTCTGACCCATCAGCCTTTTGAATTTACTGTAAGGATATGCTTCCTAATGGGAAGATGAAATGTCCATAAAAATAGTCTCGTGTTCCTCAAAGTGTATCCCTGGTGGCTCAGACGGTAAAGAAGTAAAGAAGTGAAATTGCTCAGTCGTGTCCAACTCTTTGCGACCCCATGGACGGTAGCCTACCAGGCTCCTCCGTCCATGGGATTTTCCAGGCAAGAGTATTGGAGTGGGTTGCCATTTCCTTCTCCAAAGGTAAAGAATCCACCTGCAATGTGGGAGATGTGGGTTCAGTCCCAGGGTTGGGAAGATCCCCTGGAGGAGGGCATGGCAACCTACTCCAGTATTCTTGCCTGAAGAATCTCATGGACAGGGGAGCCTGGTGGACTGCAGTCCATGGGGTCGCAGAGTGGGAAATGACCAAGCAACCAAGCACAGCACAGCACAGCACAAAGTGCATTCCACTGAAAACTGCATTTGTGAAATGATACTAGGTTTTTAGGTGGAAAAAGTTTTTGGTCACATAAATTTGAGAACTACTAGTTTCTTTACTGCAGGAACATCCTGGATAAAAAGGTCAGGGGATACTTTGATCTGTTATGAATTTTCAAGAAGGAGCTAGAGCATATACAGGTTCCTCAATCTTTTCTGATCATAGAAACTTGTAGTATATTTCACAGAAGTAGGGTTTCATAAAATCCACCTTGAGAAAAACAATTAAATTTGACATCCATTAAAATTATTTAATAACCTCTGGAAATGTTACTGATACAAACTGCTTTGATTATTTGAAAATATGTTAAGAAATATAAATAGATATGTGAAGTAGTTTGTCCATACAAATCTCAAATACCTATCTTAGTTCTTGTTGATTAGCTATGTATCTCAATGTAATGCCCAGATACAGTGATACTGCTTTTGCATATTTAAAATTTCAATAAAAATATTAAAGGACATTAAAGCAACCATGATCATTTTTTGTTTCTGAGATGAAGCATCTAGTTCTATTTCTGTGTAATACAGAAATATTTCAAAGTAGGTCATCATAATTCCTCTACAATTATACCTCGTAAGAGAGTAATGTTTATGAAAAAGTAAACCAAAGAAACACTGCCAGCTAATAGAAGGAAGTTAGTTTAAAAAGGCAGAAAGAGCAATAACTACTTCTTTTCAGCAGTAATTTCCTTTTCACTTTCCTACCTAGAATTTTGTGTTGAACTGCTTTTACTTCCCACTATGTGTATGTATGCTTAGAAATATTTTCTAAGAACACTGCTTTATTCAGCTTCCTCATAAAGTGACTCCTAATTATGATAGGTGATATTAACACTCAAACAGTTCAAATTTGGAATATATCCTGGGATCTTTCTAACCAAACTACCATTATGAAGAATTTCATTCATTGTCAATATGTTCAAAACCCCCATGTGGACAAATGTGTCTGATTAGAAAGCCAGAAAAAACATGGTACTCTGTATATATTTCTTTCAAAATTAAAACCAAAGGGAATATGAAGGAAATTTTAGGAACACAGCTTTGCTTTCCTGTTAATTCATTACCCACAGTCCTTTTAGTATTAAAAAGAACAAACTAGATATATAATACATATGAAGAGTTACAATGTCAGTGTCTTAACTTGTCTTTTAGATACCTTGATCTTCCATGATCTGTTAAATTATGTTGACCTAATATGAAATCATCCCTCATGGCCAATGTAAGTTTCAAGGACAGCTGAAGTTTTTTGTGTTTTTTTTTTTTTTATGAATCTCTGTCTTTTCCTTTAATCATTTAACTTGAACCTGAAGTTCTTGACTATTTAATACTTTATTAAAGTGTTCCATTGGATGTTTATTTCATAAATACTAAAAAGGTCTTTAGTGAAAAAAAATAATTCTGGGGGGCTATTTAATTAGGGAAACACTATGTTAAATACAAGCAAGCATCTCAAAGAGGCTGTAATACTTCTCTCAGCCTTCGTGTGATGAGGAGCTTTATGCAGTTCCAAAAGGCAACTGTTGTATCGCATTTCTAGAACACGTCTTTGCTAATGAGTGCCTCTGTTTCTTAAACTAGGCAAATGTTTGGCTATCCCTTTTACCCAGGATTTGATATTCTTATTTAAGGGGTAAGTTTAGCCAGCAGTATCTAGAATCCACAAAATATTGATAGTTTAGTTTTAGTCATTAAGCTCAATCATGTCTGACTCTTTGCAACTGCATGGACTGTAGCCTGCCAGGCTCCTCAGTCAATGGAATTTTCCAGGCAAGGATACTGGAATGGTTGCCACTCCCTTCTTTGGGGATCTTCCTGACTCAGGGATCGAACCTGCATTGCCAGCAGATTCTTTACTGCTTGAGGAACCAGGGAAGCCCCGTAAAACATCATTAGCAGTCATATCCGTGATGTCAATACAGCAATATATTTTTTTAAGCTCTAGAGTAAATACACAATGCAAGCAAAAATATTTGTAAAACAAAGCAAAAATATTTCAGAATCATAAGTTCAGAGGATAGGTTTAGAATTCTCAGCCTTCAGATGAGTGACAGAAGATTTCAGTGATTGATTCAGCAAGTTTAGATGCATTTTAATGAATGAAGAAAATTACTGTTAAACACTTTAATGGATTATTGTGAAGACCAAAATAATATTGAGTATTTATTATTATAAGCTACAATATTTCTCATCTCATATATTTGTTATGATCCAGTTTTTAGTATAAAATATTATTCTACTGTATTGTTTTTGTAAAATCACAATAATACAAGCAACTATCATTCATTGTTAGAGGAGATTCAGGGTGATTATCTATAATATTTAGTGACAGTTATGGTTCACGGAAGTTTTCAGTGCAATTTGAAAAAAAAACAGTCATTCCATTTCAGTAATAATTAAAGCTTTGCTTTATGTCTCGAATTATATTTCTTATTAGTTTGCACAGCTCCATTTTCTTATTTTTTAACTGGAGACTGTATATGATCTAGTCCCTTTTTTCATTAATATGTCATTAAAAAACCGATAGTCAAACACTTACACACGGTCTAGCCTTTTCTCTTATTTCTCCTCAAATGTATGCTCCATGATATCTGATTCCAGGAATATGCATATTTATTCTTTGCTGAGACTTTTGTTCCTTTAGGTCTTATTGCCTTTTAAATGTATAGCTGTTTTTCTCTACTTAATTTTAAGCAGTAATGACTGAATTTCTATTTATTTTTTACATGTGTATATACATATATATATTCTTTTATAACATTCCTTTCCATTGTAGGTTATTACAAGATATTGGGTATAGTTCCCTGTGCTATATAACGGGTCTTAGTTGGTTATCTATTTAATATATAGTAGTGTGTATATTTGGAGAAGGCAATGGCAACCCACTCTAGTACTCTTGCCTGGCAAATCCCATGGATGGAGGAGCCTGGAAGGCTGCAGTCCATGGGGTCGCTAAGAGTCAGACATGACTGAGCGACTTCACTTTCACTTTTCACTTTCATGCATTGGAAAAGGAAATGGCAACCCACTCCAGTGTTCTTGCCTGGAGAATCCCAGGGACGGGGGAGCCTGGTGGGCTGCCGTCTCTGGGGTCGCACAGAGTCGGACATGACTGAAGCGACTTAGCAGCAGCAGTAGCAGCAGTGTGTATATTCTGGGCTTCCCTGGTAGTTCAGGTGGTAAAGAATCCACCTGCAATGCAGGAGACCCTGGTGCCATTCCTGGGTGGAGAAGATCCCCTGGAGGAGTGCACGGCAACCCACTCCAGTAATCCTGCCTGGAGAGGAGCCTGGCGGGCTAGAGTCCATGGTGTTGCAGAGTCAGACACAACTGAATGACTAAGTACACCACAGCACAGCAGTGTGTATATTTTAATCCGAAACTCCCAGTTTATCCCTACCCCTCAACATTTTCTCTTTGGTAACCATAAGTTTGTGTTCTATATCTGTGAGTCTATTTTGGTTTCATAAACAAGTTCATTTGTATCATTTTTTTATATGATATTATGTGATATTTGTCTATTTCGGCCTGGTTTACTTCATGCTTTTCACTACTTTTTAAGATTATCACTTTGACTGCTTTTTTAAATGATGACTTCCCTAAAAGTGGATGCTGCTAAGTCGCTTCAGTCGCGTCCGACTCTGTGCGACCCCAGAGACGGCAGCCCACCAGGCTCCCCCGTCCCTGGGATTCTCCAGGCAAGAACACTGGAGTGGGTTGCCATTTCTTTCTCCAATGCATGAAAGTGAAAAGTGAAAGTGAAGTTGCTCTGTTGTGCCCGACTCTTAGCGACCCCATGGACTGCAGCCTTCCAGGCTCCTCCGTCCATGGGATTTTCCAGGCAAGAGTACTGAAGTGGGGTGCCATTGCCTTCTCTGTAAAAGTGGATATCACTGCATTTATTTTTACTTGTATTTGTAGCAGTTCTTGAAATTGTCAGAGACAAAAAGCAAGATATGAAAAATATATGGAAATACAATTAGATAAAAATTATCTGCTTTATATTTTCCAAGATAACATTCATGTAATTGATCATTTTCAGTATCTTTATTTTGGATTGGCTTTTATGGGATTTTTAATTGGATCAGCATCAGCAAAGTAGAGGGGAAAAGGCAGAAGCAATGGTATTTAATCTAAGTGGAAGTCAAAGCCTGTCTCTAAAATGATTGAGTGATGAGGGACTCAACTGACTTAAAAAAGCACTAGGATTTGACAAATGAAAATGCAATACAAAACATCTTAGTTGTCTTGAATGTGACATGGAGCAACAGTGGAAGGAAATGCCATTTAAGGGTATTAATTGTGTAGGGAATTGTAAAATTTTCAAATGTAAAACACCGCCTGCATTAAGGAAGTCACTCAGGCCACTGATTACACAAAAAAGGGAAAAGGCCAGGACGTTCATGTATAAGGTCATGTATTCTCCAAACTCCATATTTAAAACATATAAGAAAGGCAGAAAGGCAGGAAAGAAGCAAGGAAGAAAGTGAGGGAAGATGGGAGAGAGAAAGGAAGGAAGGAAGATGGGAAGGAGGGAAGGAGGAAAGGAGAAAGAATAAAGCAAACGGGAGGAAGAAAAGTGAGAAAGACTGAAGGAAGAAAGAGGGAGGAAGAAAGAAAGTGAGATGGAGAGACAGAATTAGTTAACAGCGTCATGGTTTGATCTCAGTACATGCTCTTAGTGTCTTTCCGCTTTTGTCCAAAAGTCAGTAGGCAGCTGGCCACAGTTTGCTCTGCTTATTACATGTTTAACCAGGAACAGAAAGCAGAATTATTTTGGAGGAGAGAGAGGCAGGAGAGTAAAGGAGGAATCTGAAGAAAGAAGGAGGAAGCTCTAGGCACTAACAAACATAAGCCTGTACTTCAGAGACAAAAGCTCAAACACACAGCCTAGCTCTCCACTGAGCTTGTAAACCAGGGGATGGAACAACAGCTGCAGGGCTTGTAGCATCTGACTTTCCATCATAAACCCAAAGATATAAACACAGGCACAGAGTAAGGAACCACCAATTATTAAAGCTATTACCTAGAACAACCCCCCCAAAACAGAACATCTGGCTAATTCCACAAAAGCCACAGTAATGGGTAGGGACAGAATTAGCACCTATGACACGCTGGTGACTACAGACGTAACTAGACATTACTGTAGGGAGGCCTCTTTTTTGAGTGATATCATCCTTCCCTGAGGTGCAACAGCTGTAAAAGAAAGGAAAACAAAGCAAAAATAACCCAGACATCTCTCTTTTTCTAGGTTAAAACCCCAAGGAATCTGCACACTCAGCACCTAAGAGTTTTTCAAGGGACCAAACCTAATTCAGCATGTTGTTCAGCCGCTCAGTTGTGTCTGGCTCTTTGCAATGCCATGGACTGCAGCACACCAGGCTTCCCTGTCCATCACCAACTCCCAGAGCTTGCTCAAACTCATATCCACTGAGTTGATGATGCCATCCAACCATCTCATTCTCTGTCATCCCTTTCTCCTTCTGCCTTCAATTTTTCCCAGCATCAGGGTCTTTTCTAATGAGTTAGCTCTTTGCATCTGGTGGCCGAAGTATTGGAGCTTCAGCTTCAGCATCAGTCCTTCTAATGAATATTCAGGACTGATTTCCTTCAGGATTGACTGGTTGGATCTCCTTGTAGTCCAAGGGACTCTCAAGAGTCTTCTCCAACACCACAGCTCAAAAGCATCAATTCTTCGACCCTCGGCCGTCTTTATAGTCCAACTCTCACATCCACACACGACTATTGGAAAGACCATAGCCTTGACTAGGTGGACCTTTGCTGGCAAAGTGATGTCTCTGCTTTTTAATATGCTGTCTAGGCTTATTTCAGCATATCTACATGCAACTGAGAGATATAAAGAGACACACATTTCAGTGTATCCATATTCATCTAAACATATTTCAATGTACCCATATTAATCTGAATATATTCATTTCATTAAGGAAGATTTAGAGAATCCCAAGAAAAGACTTAGGAGGTAGTGTAAGCCATTACTGAATCATAGGGTTGTTGACTGAAATAGTGATCAGCCCATTGGTAAAATTGCTTTTATCCATGTTAACTACCTGAAAATTTTAGTAGTATATTGATCACAAAGCAGAATATCACATTAAGACAAAAAACCTTCAATTTGTTTTCTAAAAATTAAACAAACAAAAAACTCCCCAATGTCTAATTATGATATCTGGTGAAACAATGGTAAAATTCCTTCTGAAAAGAATAAAAATCGACACAGACATAAGTTTCACAATTGAGAACAAAGAAACATGAAAAATGAGGATAGAAAATAGCAGTATCAATGAGATTTCTAATCATGCTTATCTTACTGTCATGGTGCTACTCAAACAACAATCCTTAGGAATATAAAATGTATGATATTATAATGTATTTCAGCAATACTATGACAGAATTTAATCTCATGGATTTTAAGTAAGCTTATTTGTTTCCTTATTGCATTATTTTCAAATTGTGAGGAATGAAAAAAAATAACATTCATTTTTGTTTTGGTTTCTTGATTTCCATAAACCTTTCCCAATGGAAAAAATTGTTGTTGGAAACCATGGCCTGGGCTTGTTCATTTAGTCATGACTAAGTTTTAAATCATACACTTGAAGCAGAAATTTTTGGCTCTGTGTAAATTAAAACAAAACAAAAAACCAGAAAAAAAAGAAAAACAACAACAAGTAGGTCTTAGTTCTTATGTCTCTTGTGACTTTAAAACAGTTCCCCAAACTTTTACTGTGTTCAGGGCTCCAGCCTTCACTGCATTGAGTAATATGTATTCTATGAGTCTCAAATTATTAACAACTCATTTTCCCTATGTTGATTTTTGGAATCAGAATATGATTCATTTTCCCAAGAAATAAAAAGATGTCTCTGGAAGTTGACCTATCTTCAACACTGAGATTAAAATATATTCTGTTTTTTACTAAACACTTTTTGTACATTCATGTTTTCTTACCAAGTACACAATTTATGCTACTCTTTATGACATCAAGTAATATCTACTTGGCATACATTAGATTTGGTTTAGTGAACGTGTGGTTGTGAAGAATTGGTCTGCCATACATTGTCAAATATTTTATCTTTATTGACCAGATTCTCCCAACTAGAAAGTGGTGGAGATTTCTGTCCAGATAATCTGACTCCAGGGCCTTGGCTTTTTATTGCCTCTCAATACTACATTAGAAAAGAAAAACTTGCCTATTAGATACTATGTCTCTATTTCTTTTATGTGATAAATCTTACATTAAAATCTTCCCAGAGTTTGTCTATTTAGGTTTACACAGATGATAGGCTAAGATTTCAGGTACAAGTCACACAATAAAACTTTTTTTCTAGTATTTGTTACCATTCTAGAGTGGAAGTTGTGGTTGCAGTTTGTCCTTTTATTTTCAGTTTTCAAACTGTAGGTTTGTTTTTGTTTTTGTTTTTCAATTAGACAGCCAAATTGATTTTCCTGATCCTTTGAGAATACTTTGCAAACTAATTTCAAATATAAAAATATCCTGTTAATTTCACATTTTTAAAGAAAGGTTTCTGTTTTTGTTCAGTAGCTAAGTCATGTCCCACACTTTGCAACTCCACAGACTGCAGCATGTCAGGCTTCCCTGTCCTTCACAACCTCCCAGAGTTTGCTCAAATTCATGTCCATTGAGTCAGTGATGCCATCCAACCATTTCATTCTCTATCACCTCCTTGTCCTCATGCCCTCAGTCTTTCCCAGCATCAGGGTCTTTTCCAATGAGTCACTTCTTTGCATCAGGTGGCCAAAGTATCGGAGCTTTAGCATCTGTCCTCCCCATGAATATTTAGGGTTGATTTCCTTAGGATTGGCTGGTTTGATCTTCTTGCTGTCCAAGGGACTCTCAAGAGTTTCCTTGCTGTCCAAGGGACTCTCAAGTTTCCTTGCTGTCCAAGGGACTCTCAAGAGTTTCCAACATTACAGTTTGAAAGCATCAATACTTCAGTGCTCAGCCTTCTTTACGGTCCAACTCTCATATCCATGCATGACTACTGGAAAAACCATAACTTTGACTAGATGAACCATTGGTGGCAAAATGATGTCTCTGCTTTTTAATACCCTGTCTAGGTTGGTCATAGCTTTTCTTCCAAGGAGCAAACATCTTTTCATTTCATGGCTGCAGTCACCATCTGCAGTGATTTTGGAGCCCCAGAAAAGAAAATCTGGCACTATTTCCATTGTTTCTCCATACATTTGCCATGAAGTGATGAGATTGGGTGCCATGATCTTAGTTTTTTGAATGTTGAGTTGTAAGCCAGCTTTTTCACTCTGCTCTTTCACCTTCATCAAGAGGCTCTTTAGTTCTTCTTCACTTTCTGCCATAAGGGTGGTGTCATCTGCATATCTGAGGTTATTGATATTTCTCCCGGCAATCTTAATTCCAGCTTTTGATTCATCCAGCCTGGAATTTTGCATGTACTCTGCATAGAAGTTAAATAAGTAGGTGACAATATACATATACGGCCTTGATGTATTCCTTTTCCAATTTTGAACCAGTTCCCTGTCCGGTTCTAACTGTTGCTCTTGACCTGCATACAGGTTTCTCAGGAGGCAGGTAAGGTGGTCTGGTATCCCCATCTCTTTAAGAATTTTAAACTACTTTAGATATATTTTCAGAAGTTCATTCTATCAAGCTCTGAAGTATTTCTGAATTCTGTATGTGTAAATCTTCCTAAACTGTGTCCTTAGTATAGTGACATATGGGAAAGATTCAAGGTCCAGGATACTGGCAGTATGGATAACTAAGTATTAACACATATTTTACTCTGAAGAGCCCAATTTTTGAAATAAAACTCATCTTGGAATCTATCCCCAGTCAACTTGGTCAACATCAGTGATTATAGCTGGACAGAGCTCTTACCAGGTGACTCACTCGCATTCACAAATGCTCAGACTATGGTACGTCACTGTGGGTATCCACTGACACACGGAAAAAAGCCTGGTAATGAATCATGAAGTCCTGGAATAGAAGTATATTTTCAAGCAACATTCATGGGATTTCCCAGGGTTGAAAGAATAATTTTTCTTTTGTATCTATAAAATTTCTTTTAGGAGTAGAATCTACATTATTCATAAAATGAATCCCATCCATCTCTTTTCTCCACAGTGTTTAATTTTTCATTTTAACTTCAGAAACATACCATCTTGGTTTAGAACATTTTGGGTGCAGGTGCTGTAGCTTCTAATATACTTCCACAAAGGCACACTAGCAGATGTGGCAACAAAGGAAACGCCATTGTTTTTGAACATTTTCTGGGACCTACAGGGACTTGGGGGCATTTGTGCTTTCCTTCTAAGAGCCCTTTAACCATTTTGTTTTGAGACCAAGATGAACTCAGGCAACTCTGGTCTGTTTGCTGGTACTTCATGGATTACTGAAAAAACCAATTTAATGAACATCTTGTACCTTACAAGCCACAATCATTCCAGAGGTTAACCTTATGAAGCAATTAAGAAAAATCACCCCAGTATTGTGAAATGACCTAGAATCAGAGATCACTGGGCTTGACAAAGGCGCTTTTTATGTAGAAAGCTAAGTATACAGTTGGACTTGAGTAAATAATAGTCTTTGGAGATGTGGAGATTGGCAGATAGCTCAGCTCCAATGCAGTTGATAAAATAGAAACAGAGGTAACCTTTGCCTTTGCAAGAGAAAAAAACAAGGAAAGGTCATTTTGGAATTCATTAGACAATATTTCTAGTGTCAAATGAAGGATAACTGCCTCTCTCAAAGAGGAGAATATACTGGTATTTGTTTTAATTAACTCAAGAAGTGCAATTTTCAAGTTTTACTTATTACTTACTGGGTGTTGTATGCATCACTGTCAAACATAAGACAGGACTTAGGAATCAGACTTGGGAGACAGGAGTTCCATGCTGTCCCCTTTTGTGCCAGTGGCAGGGTGTGATGAGATGTGTAGGAAAATGAAAATCTTGATCAAGAACAGAATGGGATATTATCTAACTGAGGAAAAGTTTTCATTCGGTGGCAGATAAAACTTGGTAATATCAGATTACAAATTTCCCCAAATGTGAATTATTGTGAAGTGTTGGTCGTTCAGTCGTGTCTGACTCTTTGTGACCCCATGGACTGCAGCCCATCAGGCTCCTCCATCCATGGAATTCTCCAGGCAAGAGTACTGGAGTGGGTTGCCATTTCCTTCTCCAGAATTATTGTGAAAGTAATTATGTGTGCCATTGGGATTCTCAGGTTTTAGTCTCTGAACCTAACCATAATTCATGAGTCTTTTGATATCATTTTCTTATACATTTAGGAAAACATGTTTTTAACAAATCAAGGAGAAATGTTACAATAAAACATATTAAAAGTAGAGGTAATGTAAGTTAGTTTAGTGTAAGAATAAAATTAGAACTAGATTTTGATAAGTAGATTTATTAATATTTTTAACTGAAATTAGATGTTTTTATTTTCTGAACATTTTTCTAGTATATAACTTAATGCTTAGTCGCTTTAGTCGTGTCTGACTCTCCGCAATCGTATGGACCAGGGCCTGCCAGGCTCCTCTGTCCATGGGATTCTCCAGGCAAGAATACTGGAATGGGTTGCCTTTTCCTTCTCCAATATAACTTAATAATATTTTACAATTTTATAGTTTAAGACTGAAAAGTTTTCCTGAATAATCTTACAAAATTAACGGCCATGAATAAATTTTTCCAAATACTACTATCATCAGAACAAAAATAAAAGCCTACACATACATATGTCATATTTCCTTAAGATAACTGTAAGATAAAGAAAAACAGAGAGTAAACCTATTTGGAAAAGTGTAAAATCATTTTTTACGTGATTTAGGTCACGTTTCATTTCCTGGGGATTTCTTCTTTTTTGATTTCTTTCTGTATCTGGCTGTGCTGGGCCTCAGTTGCAGCTCATGAGATCTTTGGTCTCTGCTGTGACAGCATCATCAAGTGCAAGTCCCTCAGTCGTGTCCCACTCTTTGCGACCCCCATGGACTGTGTAGTCCATGGAATTCTCCAGGCCAGAATACTGGAGTGGGTAGCCTTTCCCTTCTCCAGCGGATCTTCCCGACCCAGGGATCGAACCCTGGTCTCCTGCATTGCGGGCAGATTCTTTACCAGCTGAGCCACAAGGGAAGCCCAACAACACTGGAGTGGGTAGCCTATCCCTTCTCTAGCAGATCTTCCTGACCCAGGAATCAAACCGGGGTCTCCTGCATTGCAGGCGGATTCTTTACCAACTGAGCTACCAGGGAAGCCCTTTGCTGTGGTATGCAGTATCTTTTAGTTGCAGAATGTGACTTTTTAGTTGTAGCATCTGGGATCTAGTTCTCTGATCAAGGATTAAACCTGAGCCCCCTGAGGTGGGATCATGGAGTCTTAGCCACTGGACCACTAGGGAAGTCACAGCTGGCAGTTTTTTAAACAGACTTATTGCCTTTAAGCCTGACTTGTTTTTTCAGCAGCATCTAGCATCAAATTTTGTTTGACAGACAGTGTTTAGAAATCTTACATAAAAAAAAAAAAAAAAAAAAACAATAAGACTGCAGCAACATTTGAGGAGTCATCTAATGAGAAAAGGCCTGGCAGGCTACAGTCCATAGGGTCACAAAGAGTCCGAGACAACTAAGGCAATCTAGCACACACACAGGCATTCAAACAATATTTAATTGATTTTTCTACATAAATATATATGTTTACAAATATATTAAACATTAGTTGATTCAAAAAATTGTAGCAGATCATAATTATATCTACATCTACCTATAATCTGATTCACCTTAGTAGTTAATATCTGTTCTAGAAATTAGACAGCATGACGTGAGAGTCAAAGAGTTACTCAACTCATGTTATCCTATGGATGGCTGGTGGAGATACTGAAATATTTTCTACCTAATATCAAATTATCCAGATATCCTCATGCTAAGTTGGTGATGCAATTTCTGTATTTCACAAGGATTTTTACTTTTCAACCATTAGCTGAAGCATTAGATACCAATAACCATCATATAATCACTGGTAAAAAATAAAGTAGTTAGTTGAAATTATTGCTCTGTTCTCCTTGAACCATTTCAGGAGAGAACACTGATCACAAGTGATCTTAGAATGAAAACAATGGTACCCTGCATAGAGCAACGTAACCTAGATCTGAGAATGGCTGCCTTGGCTATACATTTGATACAAACCATCCAAACCATGCTGATCTCATCTGGCTAAATCTAGAGTCTCAAGGTTAGGGTGAGCCCACAGGCATACATGCTCAGTGGTTCTGGGACTGCTGGGTTTCCTCCCTGGGACATCTAATGTCAAGATGGTCTATTATGGCTGTGTTTGCTTGGCTGTCTTCACAGCTGAGCTGGCTGCAGCTTCCAGAGGAGAATGGCCATAGTATGAATAATAATAATGATGTAACAAAGCGGCTTGAGCTTCCCTGGTGGCTCAGTGGTAAAGAATCTGCCTGTGATACAGGAGATGTTGGTTCAATCTCTGGGTTGGGAAGATGTCCTGGAGAAGGAAATGGCAACCCACTCTAGTATTCTTGCTGGGAAATCCCATGGACAGAGGACCATGGCAGGCTACAGTCTGTGGGGTTGCCAAAAGGGTCAGAAACAACTTAGCAACTAAACAACAACAAAAGTGGCTTACAATTTTGTCTTTGTCCCTTTGAGCAAGAGTTTAGACTTTCCTCACTTGCTCTTCACAACAACCCTATCAGGCAATTTAATTCTTATTTTACACAAACACTCTTGCTGTTTCCATGATCCAGCAGATGTTGGCAATTTGATCTCCAGTTCCTCTGCCTTTTCTAAAACCAGCTTGAACATCAGGAAGTTCACGGTTCATGTATTGCTGAAGCCTGGGTTGGAGAATTTTGAGCATTACTTTACTAGCGTGTGAGATGAGTGCAATTGTGCGGTAGTTTGAGCATTCTTTGGCAGTGCCTTTCTTTGGGATTGGAATGAAAACTGACCTTTTCCAGTCCTGTGGCCACTGCTGTGTTTTCCAAATTTGCTGGCATATTGAGTGCAGTACTTTCACAGCATCATCTTTCAGGATTTGAAATAGCTCAACTGGAATTCCATCACCTCCACTAGCTTTGTTCATAGTGATGCTTTCTAAGGCCCACTTGCTTCACATTCCAGGATGTCTGGCTCTAGGTCAGTGATCACACTATCATTTATTGACTATGCCAAAGCCTTTGACTGTGTGGATCACAATAAACTGTGGAAAATTCTGAAAGAGATGGGAATACCAGACCACCTGACCTGCCTCTTGAGAAACCTATAGACAGGTCAGGAAGCAACAGTTAGAACTGGACATGGAACAACAGACTGGTTCCAAATAGGAAAAGGAGTACATCAAGGCTGTATACTGTCACCCTGCTTATTTAACTTATATGCAGAGTACATCATGAGAAATGCTGGGCTGGAAGAAGCACAAGCTGGAATCAAGAATGCTGGGAGAAATATCAATAACCTCAGATATGCAGATGACACCACCCTTATGGCAGAAAGTGAAGAGGAACTCAAAAGCCTCTTGATGAAAGTGAAAGTGGAGAGTGAAAAAGTTGGCTTAAAGCTCAACATTCAGAAAACGAAGATCATGGCATCCGGTCCCATCATTTCATGGGAAATAGATGGGGAAACAGTGGAAACAGTGTCAGACTTTATATTTTTGGGCTCCAAAATCACTACAGATGGTGACTGCAGCCATGAAATTAAAAGACGCTTACTCCTTGGAAGGAAAGTTATGACCAACCTAGATAGCATATTCAAAAGCAGAGACATTACTTTGCCAACAAAGGTCCGTCTAGTCAAGGCTATGGTTTTTCCTGTGGTCATGTATGGATGTGAGAGTTGGACTGTGAAGAAGGCTGAGTGCCGAAGAATTGATGCTTTTGAACTGTGGTGTTGGAGAAGACTCTTGAGAGTCCCTTGGACTGCAAGGAGATCCAACCAGTCCATTCTGAAGGAGAAGAGCCCTGGGATTTCTTTGGAAGGAATGATGCTAAAGCTGAAACTCCAGTACTTTGACCACCTCATGCGAAGAGTTGAGTCATTGGAAAAGACTCTGATGCTGGGAGGGATTGGGGGCAGGAGGAGAAGGGGACGACAGAGGATGAGATGGCTGGATGGCATCACTGACTCGATAGACGTGAGTCTTCGTGAACTCCGGGAGCTGGTGATGGACAGGGAGGCCTGGTGTGCTGCAATTCATGGGGTGGCAAAGAGTCGGACATGACTGAGCGACTCAACTGAACTGAACTGAACTTACACAAAAACTGAGAAACAAGTAAGTGATCTAACTAGCCACATTACAATGAGTGTCTTCAGTATTTTTATCAAAATCAAAGGATGCCATACTTTATATATAATTATTTATAAAAATAAAGAGAAGTGGGATATAATTAGATACACAGTAATTAAAACAGATTCATTTTATCAAAAAAGACTGATAAATCAGTAAGTCACTTATAGCTATTCCTTTTTGTTTGTTATAATTATGAAAAGAGAAATTCCCTACATATTTATTAACAGAATACACAGCCTAGGATATTTTAATTTTTGTTTTTTCAGATAGATATGTTTACTGAGTCTAAATTGAGTAGTCAATTCATTTCTCTGGTTTAAGAGAGCATATTTCACTGGAAATTTCATGACTATCCTCAAAAGAATTTATAGAAATGCCACTAGACTGGCTAGATTTTCTTTTTATTCAACTTCCTGTGTTTTGAAAGTCAACAGTACTCAATTATCATTGTAGAAATGTTATTATTTCACAGTTAAATTTAATTACAAATACTCCGTCTCTGTATGCTAACATCTGTTTTTGAATGTAAAAGATACTGATTTCTGCTAATTATTTATGTAAATAAATACATTCTGAATTTGCAAAACATGGCTGCCTTCTTTGTAATTCATGTCCATTCAGCTGACAATCAAAAATTGAGAACCTACTGCAAAACCTTTCTAATACAATAATTTAAATTTTTTTACTAAATGTGCTAAGTTTTAAAATCTTCATGATTAAATGGTAAAACTAACATGTTTTCAGTGCCACTATGTTAGAACTCCTTGTAATGGCATTTTAAAACTGTGTAATGAAAAAGGAAGAATTAGTTTTTGGACTACGTGCAGTGTGGCTTGTTCATGTAGTTACAAAAAAACAAATGTTTGTCCAACAAAAGGCTGAGTTGTGTCTCCTGGGAAACTTATACAAGGTCATAGCTTCATGAGCATAAAAAATCTTGTAAAAGCACACTAGCATGTAATACGAGAAAGTAAAGAAGTGGTTGGGGAAAAATGTGATTCTGTTAGTTGAAACATCTATTAAGGAAAAAAATAATAAGTTATTGTCTTCTTAAAATAATAGTTCATATGCAAAATGTGTTTACAAAGTACATTATTTCCTTAAAAGATCATTTCCAACAAGTTGCTGAGAAAGAAAAGAGAAATGATAACATTTTAGCATTTTTACAGAGAAGGGAGGAGTTAAGCCAGGAACAGAACTGCCTGATGTAATGAGAAGTGGGTACGAAAAGAGCTTCATAACAGTTGTAGAATGGGCAGTATTGGGACAGAGTGGTGGAGGTGTGGAGGTGGGAAAGATTATGCAGTACAGTCAAGGGTGGCTGTGACCTCTATCAACGCTAGGATCCTACTGGTTTCATTCACCACTAACACTCAGCACATGGGAGACTCAACAAATAACTGCTGAACAACTGAACAAACAGCAAATAGATGAGCAAAAGCAAACAAGCTAATTAGACAAAGGCGTGAGAACGGATTTGATACTAGAACCTGTGGACAGTTCATCACAAAATAGGCGAAATGACTCCTTTGTTTCCAAAAGCAAATATTACAAAAAAGTATAAACAAGCACAAAAATAATTGCCTTTGGTAAAGAATAGGGCTTCCCAGGTGCAGTGGTAGAGAATCTGCCTGTCAGTGAAAGAGATGCAAGGAACTCGGGTTCAATCCCTGGGTGGGGATGATCCCCTGGAGGAGGGAATGGCAATCCACTCCAGTATTCTTGCCTGGGAAATCCCATGGACAGAGGAGCCTAGTGGACTCCTAGTGGACTCCATGGGGTCACAAACAGTTGGACTTGGCTAAGTGACCGAGCACAATCACAGACACACATAGAAAAGGGAGGAGACAGAATGTTGTACTAACAGAATCAGATGTGTTCAGATGTATACACTGTACACGTGTTGCCCACAAAGAAATCAACTTGTCTGGCCTGTTAAAATGTGTGTATCGGATCATGTTACTCTTCTCCTAGGAAACCCTCCAAAGGCTCACAAGACATTCAGAGTTAGGGCCCAAAGTCCTCAAACACCATCATTTCTTGGACCTTTTCTCCTACAGGTTTCATCGATTTCACTCTGCTCCAACCACACCTGCCTCCCCAGCTCCTATTTCAAGCACTTCCTGCTGGCTGTATCCATGGGCACTGCAGTTCCCTGACCCCCACCCTGAAAAGCTGGCTCATCCCCTCATCTACTTTAGGTCTTTACTCCAATATCACCTCTCCACAGGGATGCACTGGCCACCTTGTCTAAAATTGCATCTCCTGTTTTTTTCCTGCTTCATTTTCACTTATCACATATACCTTCCTATATATTTTACTTATATACCTTTTATGTTCTGTCTTCCTCACAGTAATGTAAGCCTCATGGGGGTAGGGATTTTTGTCTGTTTTGTAGTTTTTGTGTCTATTTTGTATCCTAACTCTTTAGAACATTGTCTGAAAGATAGCATTTGTGGAATTAATGATAAACAAATGAATAAATTAACCAAATTAACAAAAATTTTGAGGCTTTCTGTTGAACATCTGTTTTCCTTCATTTCCAAAATTTTCAAAGATGCAAATGACAATTATGAAGCAAAATGGCAACTATTATAAAGAGAGAAACAGCTTTGTGTCTAAAAAAGGAAAAACATCAATTCTTCTGCAGATTTCATGCAATACAGTTTTCTAAAAGTAAAGTCCTAGATTAAAGGTTCTTAATGTGGGGTTCACAGATCCCTAACAATTTCAGAAAGAGTCTCTGAACCTGTGTATTTTCAGGCTAACTTGTATTATGCATAGTACTTATTTTTCTGGTAAAATAGGTCACAGCCTTTGTCACATACTCAGACAGTATTTACAAAAGTATGGTCTCCTTACCATCTATATTGATATAACCAATGTTGGGGGGGTGCTTATAAAGATTGTACATTCCTGGGCCCCCTCTAGACGCAGTGAAGCCACAATCTCTGGAATATGGGCATGAGATAAAATATTTTGCAGCCATTTTCCCAATTGACTTTTAATCAAAATTTCATTTCAAGATTCACTGCTGCCAGTAGGTTGTGACCTCTCAAATATGACAACCATTTCACCTGGCTGTTTTCAAGGTTATATAGTATTACTTACATCTGACCATCTCAGCAAGACAGTGAGGCCTATAAAGGTAGGTAGTTTCTCTGTTCCCTGGCAAGGAAACTGAGGCTGGGGAGAAGTGACTTTTACTCTATGTGGATACTTTCTGATGAGCTTCTTCCATGAAGAATTCACGGGGATCTGTGTAATATAGTAGCCATAACATTTCCTGTAACACTCAAGACATTTACTGAATTTTTCAATGCTATCAAGTAAATATGCAGAGCAATGTAAACAGCTCAGGCAAAATGAAATTTTAGAAGCATTGCATGACATCTTTCTATACAGTTTATAACCTTTTTCATCTCTAGCTGGTTCCTTCAGGTTGCAATTCTCTATTGTTTTTGCTCACATTGTCCTCTCTCTTCTCAATTATTTTTACTTTCAAGTCCAGCATCATCCAGTGTAGTACTTGTCGTTTCACATGTGAAAGTTGTCTTCCTACGTAGCCTTTGAAAGCAGGAATTATGTGCTTCCCTTTCGTTTATATGGGACTTGACAGCTAGTAGGTCCCCCAAATAAGACGGTCTTTGTGGCCCTCAGGTTTGAAAGCTGCAATCAGCTCAAAATACAGATTCTACTAATATGGTTGGTTTTTTTTGTTTGTGTTTTTTTTTTTTTTTTGGTTGTGCTGGGTCTTCATTGTGGTGCATGGGCTTCTTGTTGCACTGGCTTCTCTTGTTGCAAAGCACAGGCTCGTAGAGGAACTTGGGCTCAGTAGTTGTGGCGGACGGGCCTAGTTGCTTCGATTAGCATGTGGAATTGTCCCAGACCAGGGATCGAACCTCTGTCCCCTGCATTGGCAGGCAGATTCTTAACCACTGCACCACCAGGGAAGTCCAGATTCTACTAATATTGATTGAGTTCATACTGGAGCACTCTTCTGAGTGTCTGCACAGACTAGTCTGGCTGTGTATCAAGCTTCAGAAAATCAACTCACAACAATATAATTAAATCGCTATGCTATCAGTGGGCTTGAATGGTAGCATGCTTATTTTATTTTGCAGTTGTCATAATTGAAAACACTATCCCATTTTTAGAATACAACTTTAATTGTGAATTAGATTATCTGTAATTATTTCAAAAATTGGATTTAAAGTCTTTGGTTCTTAATACACTTTCTATTCTTATGCATGACTCTATACTCAGAATTTTAAAATGAGATTCTCTACAGAAAAAGTAAGTTATCAGTAGAATGTACAGTATGGAGAATACAGCCAATGACTATGTCATATCTTAGTATAATGACATTTCATAACTAGACTTATTGTGGTGATTAGTTTGAAATGTATAGAAATATCAAATCACGATGTTGTGTAACAGGAACTAATGTGTTGTAGGTCAGTTATACTGCAAAAACAAGCAGACAAACAAATAAACCTATGGAAAAAGAAATCAGATCTGCGGTTACCAGATGTGGGAAGTTGGAAGAAGGGGATTTAGAGGAATGCGGTCAAACATACAAACTACCAGTTATAAGATAAATAGTACTTAAATATCTTATAAGGATGTAAGGTTAAACCTGATACATATAGCTAACACTACTGTATGTTATATATGAAAGTCATTAAAAGCATAAATCCTAAGAGCTCTCATCATAAGGAAAAAAAAAACTTTTCCTATTTCTTTAATTTTATAACTATATGAGATGATGGGCAATCATTAAGCTTGTGAAAATCATTTCATGTATGTATACCAAATCACTATGCTGTATAGCTTAAACTTATACAGTGTTGTATATCAATTATATCTCAATAAAACTGGGAGAAAAAATAAAAATGCATCTCTCTTTCTCAGAGTATTGTAAACTCCTTTCCTGAATCTACCACTATGCCCTACTCATGTTAACTATTTGACAAAATGTTTACTAAATAAAAGAATTAAGACAAAATACTTTAAAAAGTATAAGACAAAATAGACATAATTTCTATGTCTATTTTGTTGAATTATTTAAAATATTCTTCTATCAAACAAAAATTACTGTATATTATAAAATATACTCCTGTACTAATAAATTATTATAATAATGACTAAGACATTTATTAGACTTCTTAGACATCTTAGAAGTTTCTTAAATATGAAATCAGGAGAGATGAGACAAGAAAGATATGTCTTACAGAATATATAAAAAGAAGTTGAAAATTATTTTACAAATATAACATTACTGAGGAAAAAAGAGAAAATTTACATAATAGTTATTCATTTTTAAGACAGCAAGGCAAGATCAGTTAATTAAATAACTTGATGTTATAGGAAATTCTAAGGATATTAAGAAGAATAAAATATGAGCAGTTGTCTAGAGAAAGCCAATGTATAAACAAATGATGCTAAGTGAAAATATGAAAGTGAAAACAAAGTTCACACAAATTCTCCTTGGAAATCTGGTGGTTTAGTTTAATCATATGATTTAGTCACACTCACACTCTTACCCATCCAAGTAGTAATTAAACCTTTATTGGTTACTTCTGTATTGTGGGACTACAGAGTATGAGAATACTTGAAAAGAGGGATTATTTGTTATTTCTCAAAAGTATCATCACTTACCATCTTCTCAAAAATACTGTATTAAAATATAGTATATGTTCAAGAAGAACCAATACAGACCACAACGTTAGATAGTAAAGTAGTAAGTATGAGAACCTTGAGATGGTGCAAATCTCAAGGTATCAGTAGATACCAGAAAAATTCTCTAAATGTTGGGAAAGGGTTTCTGCAAAGTCACATTTCTTTCAAAAAGAAAACAGAATAATTCCAGGAACTACAGAGCACAAAGTTTAAGTCATATGAATATGTGTTCATGCTAAGTCATTTCAGTCATGTCCAACTCTCTGTGACGCTATGGATTGTAGTCCACCAGGCTTCTCTGTCCATGCGATTCTCCAGGCAACAATACTGGAGTGGGTTGCCATTCCCTCCTCCAGCAGATCTTCTTTTTTTTTTAAATTTTATTTTATTTTTAAATTTTACAATATTGTATTGGTTCTGCCATATATCGAAATGAATCCGCCACAGGCATACACGTGTTCCCCATTCTGAACCCTCCTCCCTCCTCCCTCCCCATACCATCCCTCTGGGTCATCCCAGTGCACCAGCCCCAAGCATCCAGTATCATGCATCGAACCTGGACTGGCAACTCGTTTCATATATATTATACATATTTCAATGCCATTCTCCCAAATCATCTCACCCTCTCCCTCTCCCCCAGGGTCCAAAAGACTGTTCTATACATCAGTGTCTCTTTAGCTGTCTCATATACAGGGATCTTCTTGACCCAGGGATCAAACCTGTGTCTCTTACATCTCTTCCTTTGGTAGGGAGATTCTTTACTACCAGTGCCACCTGGGAAGCTCCCATATGAATATTCTACAATCATATACTATCAGAGTTTAAAAAATTAATGTTATTCAAAATTTGAATGTTATAAGTTTATAATTATTAGATGCACAACTTCAATGGAGCCATTTTGGCAAGATTCATTATTTGAGAGTTGGAGAAAACCTTAACCAACATCTAGTCTCACTCCTTTGCATTTCTGATAATGGGCATGAAGTCCAGAAAGATAAAGTCACTTTCCCAGGGTCAACTTGGGTAAGAAGTAAAACACAGAACTTCTAACTCTCAGTCCACTCCTACTTCTACTAACTGAAGTTTTTATTTTCTTGGAGCCTTGATAAGATATAGTCAATAAAATGTTCCAACAGGGGGTGAACCCGATAAATAATTCCCTTGTTATTTGAAATGCTAAGTTGACATTTGAGAAAACTCCAAAATAATACTTTGTTCTCTGTTACCACACAGCTCACACTGTACAGCATATGAAAACAGTGATCTGATATTAAGTCACTATTACAATTTTGAAATCACAGATGTTGCTGACACATTATAAGTCAGAAGTTGAAAGTACTTCACATGAACTTTTGAAATATGAGTTCAATCTATAATTGCAATTATTTTCCCTCTCAAAGCATTTCTACCACTCTCCTACCACCGTCATTTATAATGAACACTAAAAACAAGCCTAGAGTTTTTTTCAGTTAGGAAAAAAGTTTATCTCTCTCTTTTGGTTAAAAATCCCGCCCAAATTTACATATTGCTAACTTTGTAACCAATTTTGTAAGCCAGGATAAATATAAAGTCTCATGACACAATAATATAGACCATCCTTTTGTTGAATAAAATCCAACTAATTCACTAACAACCTAAAAAGTTAATGCCTTCAGTACAGTTCCATTATTACAGATTAATATATTTCTTGTGTCCAGCTAGTGAATAAGAATTCTTTCCTAATAAAATGCAATTTTTAAGCAACCAATAAAACTATAGTTTGGTTTTCTAAACTTAGCACATCTTCTAAAAGTTCTCGAAGAAAATGTGCTAAAAGTTCTAAGAAAAAAAAACTCTTCAAAGTTCTTTTTTTCCGGGCTTTACCTCTGGAAGATTTCTAAGTTCTATGAAGCTCTATGTTTTTCAGATTTCTTTCTTTCTCTCCTCATTCATTCTGTTTCTGTTTCTTTTTTTTTTTTTTAACTCTCTTCCTGGGACAGGAAGTTGAGGGTGTTGATCTTATCTGGATCTTTTCCAATCTCAGAAAGTGGTCTTAAAGGATTCTGATCTTAGACTTCTTCCTGATTTTTTATTTCAGATAATTGTGTCAATAAATGAGTTGTAAATGTTTTCTCTCCTCCTCCTTCCCCATAGCTGTAAAATCATCAGGTAGACTCCTTTGAGGCTAATTACTAGGCTTTTAGAGAAACAAGTATTATCTCTTGGCTCATTGAAACTGCACTGTTTTCCTGACGGGGGTGGGGGGTGCGGGTGGGAGCTGGGGGTGCACAGTGTCGAGCCCTCTGGTCCACAGGCCCTGGGCTCCCTGGCATCAGTGTGTTCTATTCTAATACTGCTCAGACTATTTCTGCGACACAGAAACATCTCTGAAAGTTTGCTGCTATGATTTCCCTTTCCCATCTGGTCTAAAGAGTGGCCTCTTTGATTCTGAGAAAAGGGAAATGTTATGTAAAAACTACTTCCTGTGAATAAGCATAATAAAAGTAGAAAGATACAAATGTCACATAACATACTCTATAAAAATATTTTTGCCCACAACTCTTTTTATAAGTTTATGAGTAAGAGGATTGCCTGGGGAACACCCCCTCCAGCTCACCCAACATGTGCCTGAAATGCCATCCTGATTCCACTCTGCCTGTTTCCCAAACCACCCCCCTCCTTCCATGAAACTGAAATGACTTCCTTCTGAAACTTCTCCAGATGATTCTGCTCACTGCTGAAGGATTAGCATCTGGGGCAGTGCTTGGAAACTATTGAGCACTTAATAAAGATTGCTGAGCACATGAACAAATGAACCCCAGCAGTCAGTGAGGATACCTGACTCTGAGATATGTATTGTCTGTATCCCTTGCAAGTTTTTAAAATAGTCTTGTACATTTACACGTGAATAGGTTCATCTAATTGATTTAGCATTTAAAGAGCTGTTTCTTTTCTTCTTAGCAAATGCTTCTCTCTCCCAGCTCCTTGTGAAGTGCCTTTCCAGTTCAGGATAAACACCCAGCAAATGTTGGTTGTCCAATTAAAGAATTTCCATAATGATTTTCCCCATGCTTATTGTAAATGTTCTATGCATCTATTCATTTAGTCATCATGACAGTTATACAGACCTCGTTATGGGCTGAAGTTGCAAAGGCAAATAAAAAATGGTCTTTACCTCAAAGCATCTAATTTCGTAGGGTAGGGACAAAGTTAATAGACACTGACAGTTCAAGGTCATGAGTGTCCATCTACTAGTAAGACAGTACACCTGCAGGAGCATGTACAGCGTTCTGAGATGGGACACAAGAAAGCAAGGGCACACTTGGGAAGGTGATGATGTGGATCAAATTTAGGGGCACAAGGAGACACTTACCTCCTGTGTTTCCTGCTGCCACACCCCTGCTATTTAAAGGGTAACAAAGATCACCACTAGTGAGGAGTAGATGTCTAATATTAAAGGCCAGGCAATGTTAAAGGCCAGGCATACCTAGGAATCCCAATGACACAGCAAACGCTATTGCTGTGACGGCTAACACCGAAGACAGATTCCTTTCTTGTATGGAACTATGTTCATGCTTCACATTCCCACAGATATAAAAATATTGGTCCAGTGGTTAAGAACCCACCTGCCAATGCAAGGGACACGGGTTTGATCTCTGGTCTGGAACATTCCACATGCCATGGGGCAACTAAGCCCTTATGCCACAACTACTGCAGAAGCCCAGTCACCTAGAGCCTGTGCTCTGCAACAAGAGAAGCCACCGCAAGGTGAAATCAGCACACCGCAACTAGAGAGAAGCACCCACTCACCCTCGCCGCAACTAGAGAAAAGCCTGCACAGCAACGAAGACCTAATGAAGCCAAAAGTAAATGAATAAATTCTAAATGTGTAGAAACCGCCATGCCAGTGAATTAGATTCCTATACCAACGTGTCTTGGGATGATTTCAAACTACACATGGTATTTTAAAAGGGGCATTTTCCCAAGTCCCTGCTTAACCCCCTTGCAAAGTGTTACATTCAGTCCCCCTTTTTCTTCAGGCTTAGAAACAGGTTCATTGACTTACTCCAGATCACAGAGATAGTTAGGGGTAGAGTGGGGCCGAGCCTCATCTTTCTCTCTGACACAAGCACTCATCAACACACGGTATCTTTCTGACTTGTGGACAAGGCAGCATGCAAGGTGTGTAAGAACGCTGCCTAAGCTATGCTATTAATACATGATGTTTCTGCACGTCTGGCAGCAACAACTATAGTGGGGCATTTATCTCAGCTAATATTTAGCGCTTTCTACATTAGCAATACCGGAGAGAAAGCTTGGTTCTAGCATCTGCTTTTATCACCCTGCTCTATACTTGCACTGCAAGGGGGAGAGTCACCTAACAGGGATGGATGGGGTCTGATGAGCCTCTTAATGTCCTTCCACCCCTGTCCCTTCCTAGGAAGGCACAGATCTATGGCTGCAAAGTCAAGGGCTACACAGATCTTATCATTCAGCAAACATTTTCAACTTAGTCCACACGAATTCTATTCAAATATATTCAAGATAATTTTTATTCAAAATCTTCTAACTCTTCAGCTGTCATTTCATCCTGTAGCCTACAGTAACATAAACCATATGTGCCAAGAATAACAGAAATCCTGAGTCCACCTGGGAACTTTTCTTCTATAATTCGGTTGGTAATCCATCCTGAAGAAGAGGAATGAAATACCTTTGCCATCCTTGTTCTTATTGCACACGTCTGTTTTTACATCTCAATATAATACCCCCTGAAAGGGGAAGAAACGGACAGGGACGTAATCAAAGAACTTTACAAGGTGCTGAAGTCATGCTCTACCCAGAGCCTTTAGAACGATCACTGAACATGTTTTATTAGTTGCTGCAACTGCTTCTGGAGCTCTCGTAGCTCTATGGTTTGATTGTTGATCATTATGATACACAGGTATCATTCATGTAAATAAATCAAAACTTACTAGCTTTTTTCTTTGTCATTACAGACACCATACATCTGGCAGTTCTGAATTGAAATATCTCAACTATGCAAGATAGCCTCTTCTACATTCTTAGAAAAGCAAGCAGAGGAGTTTGGGAGATGCTTTTTATCTGGTTGCCAGCATTCAGGGAACTTCACAAAAGACTATTATCTAGAATGATAACTTGGTGTGACTGAATACATATTAGGTTTGCAATTCCGTGGGAAAATGATCACTGGAATTTGAGCCTTGACTAGGACCACAAGTTTCAGATTCTATTAGGTGCAAAGAAGAATAACTGCTTAGGGGTGAATCTGACTTTTTGGAGATAAGATGGAGGAATCATGGAAAGGAAATATTTAAAAATAAGACTTGATACCACATAGATTAGTTTCTTCGTATCTACTCAAGGAATAAAAGACTAATTTTATACATTTTCAGAATACCTGGCTATTCACTATCTTGCTTTTTCTATTGGTTACTTACAGATATTTGTTTACGAAAAAACCTTAACTGTATTTACTTTTGCAATAGGTCGATTGGAGCTAGTGAATCTGGTAAAGATTTCATGTAGATTAGATAATTTTTTTTAATCTTGATTTTGTGCCTAATTGTCTCCAAACTGAGACTGGTCATTTCCGGCCATGGGGAAGAAACATTGTTCTAATAGTTGTTTAGGGCTATTATTTTTGGCTTATTAGTCTCTGAGGAGGAAACAGAAACCTGACATTTTGCTGGATTCCCAGGACCTATGTCTTTAAAGACTGGGATTATCACCCTTCCCTAGAGAGATGTCTGTTAGGGAAAGAGGGCCATCTGGGACTAGAGTGGCAGTTCTATTTGTGGGGACATGAAAGAGCTCAGAAGAGCTCGAAGGAGAAAATGACAGCTAAAATACTTCCTTCTCTGCAGTCCAAGGGATGAAATAAATCTAAGAGATAAACTACAATAAAGGAGAAAAAAGACAAAATTTAAATACAGTGAAAAGTGTCCCCCCAATCCCATCCCCACCCCGAGTCAAGAAAGACTCAAGCTTAAGGCTGAAAGTGAATAAAAACTGAAGCTTCATTGATGTGGGCAGAGGTCCTGGGGCAATTTATAGTGTTGGTGTTGCAGGACACAGAGAATAAAGCTTCCCAAAGCCCAGAGCACCTCAGGAAGAGAGACCATTATCCTATTAGTCTGGAGATCTAGATGTGTTGTAACCAAGCACACTGGGTCCAAACTCATCTGGACTCACCCAAGCAAAACAGCAACACAGACAAACCAAAGGCAACAGCAGACACTCTTTCATCTTCAACAACGTTAGAATTAAAGTCATAATCTTTGCCTTTGGGCAGTTAATCACTGAACTAGGTAAAATAGATTTCAAACACAAGAATTTTAAAATGTGGAAATAAAACTTTTTAAATTTTTACAGGAAAGCATATTCACATTTGTTACCACATTTAAGCATTTCTCTTTAATACATCAATTTATATATGAAATGTATTCCATATATGCAAATTTGAAAGCATGATTACAGTGATTACACTGATTCCCTCTGAATCCACCATCTCACTGCAGCACTGGAACATGACCAATGATTTAAATCCACTTACATGTTCCTTTTCTTTCTTATCCTCACCTCCCTTTACTTTACGCTTTTTGCTTTTGTGTTTCATTCCTTTGCTTTCTTAAAAATATAATTTTTAAATTGCATATGCTGCTGCTGCTGCTAAGTCGCTTCAGTCGTGTCCGACTCTATGCGACCCCAGAGACGGCAGCCCACTAGGCTCCCCCGTCCCTGGGATTCTCCAGGCAAGAACACTGGAGTGGGTTGCCATTTCCTTCTCCAATGCATGAAAGTGAAAAGTGAAAGTAAAGTCGCTCAGTCATGTCCGACTCCTAGCGACCCCATGGACTGCAGCCTACCAGGCTCCTCCATCCATGGGATTTTCCAGGCAAGAGTACTGGAGTGGGGTGCCATTGCCGTCTCCGAAATTGCATATATATATATATATGCCTAAATAAGATGTTACTTAGCTTTATTTTCAGCTCTATAAATGCACTGAATTTTTATGTAGTTTCCTGAAACTTGCTTTCTTCACTCTCTACATTATTTTACAAATACCCACTGTTGGGTCGAGGTGTTTAATTCACTTTGAAAAAAGTGAAAGTGTTAGTCAATATTATCTGACTCTTTGTGACCCCATGGATTATAGCCCACCTGGTTCCTCTGTCCATGGGATTCTCCAGACAAGAATACTGGAGGAGGTTGCCATTCCCTTCTCCAGGGGATCTTTCCGACCCAGGGACCCAATACAGGTCTCCTGCATTGCAGGCAGATTCTTTATCATTGAGCTATCAGAAAAGCCCCTAATTTACTTTACATCTGTATAATATGCCACTATATTAACAGACTACAATATATTTTTCTTATCAGTGAATATTTGAATTTTTCTAGTTTTTTGTCATTATGAACAATAATTTAACACACATTCTTGTATAAATTTCTTGGAGGACAAATTCAAGATTGTTTCTAAGGATGTATCTAGGAGTAATACTGGCTATTTCTAGAGTATATTAATATTTAACATTAAGTTATGGGCTTCCCACGTGGCACTAGTGGTAAAGAACTCACCCACCTGCCAATGAAAGAGACATAAGAGATGTAGGTTTGATCCCTGAGTCAGGAAGATCTCCTAGAGGAGAACACAGCAATCCACTCCAGTATTCTTGCCTGGAGAATCCCATGGACAGGGCAGCCTGGCGGGCTACAGTTCACAGGATTGCAAAGAGTCAGATATAACTGAAGTGACTTAGCATGCAACATGAAGAAATAATGCCAAATTGCTCTCTATCAATTATTTTGATACCCAGAATGTATAGGCGTTTTCATTAAGCCAATCAACTCTTGACACTTCATATGTTAGACTCTGTAATTAATGATAATCTTAAGGGGGTAAAACGGTATATCACTGTGATTTTAATTATCATTTATCTGATTTGAAAGCACCTTAAAATGCTTCCTTTATATTGTGTTTTGGTAAATAGGGTTTCTGAATTTTAACATATTAAATATAGCCATCTTTTCTTATGTACACTCTGTATTCACTCAGTGTTCACTCTGTATTATTTATTAACTCCTTACTATAGAAACTCAAGGTCATAAATTTATCTGTTTATGCTTTTTAAATATTTCAAGTTTTCTTTTCATATTTAAATCACTGTGCTGTGCTTAGTCCCTCAGTCGTGTCCGACTCTGTGACCCTTATGGACTGTAGCCTGCCAGGCTCCCCTGTCCACAGGGATTCTCCAAGGCAAGAATACTGGAGTGGGTTGCCATGCCCTCCCTTCAGGGAATCTTCCCAACCCAGGGATCGAACCCCAGTCTCCCATATTGCAGGCGAGTTCTTTACCATCTGAGCCACCAGGGAAGCCCTTTAAATCATTAATCCATCTCAATTATGTGTGTGTGTGTGTGTATGAGAGAGAGAGAGAGAGAGGTGATGGATTTAATTTTACCCTTTTCTATATAATCAATTTTCCAGATATCATCCCCCTTTCCTTCATCCCCCTCTATCTAGGGCTTCCAAGGTGGCTCAGTGGTGAAGAATCCACCTGCCATTGCAGGAGACGTGGGTTTGATCCCTGGCTAGGGAAGATCCCCTGGAGTGGGGAATCACAACCCACTCAGTATTCTTGCCTGGAAAATTCCACGGAAAGAGGAGCCTGGCTGCCAAAGAGTTGGACACGACTGAGCACACATGCATACACTCTATATTAAAGTCTCTATCTACATGGGTCCTTCTGTTCCATTAGTTAATTTGTCTGTCCTTCATAAATATTACATTATGCTAATTCAATACTTAATATTTTGACATTTGGTGGGTCAGCCGCTCACCTTAGGCTCCTTCTTCCATAATCTCTTTGCTGTACTCTGTCTGTTACTTTTCGTATACATTTTAGAATCAGTTTGTCAAGGTTCTTGAAAAACTCTGTTGAGACTTTGATTTTAATTGAATTTGATTTTAATAGAAATGATAGACCAATTATGGAAACACTGATTTGTTACAATATTGAGTCTTTCTACTTGTGAGTATGATGTATCCCTCTACTTATTTAGATCATCTTTAAAATCTTTCACTCAAGTTTTATAATTTCCTGTATAAAGTATAACATAAAAAGGTACAACACTTAAAGATTTACTTCTCTGTGACTTATACTTCTTATTGCTTTCATAAATGGCAAATTTTAAAACATACATTTTCTAAATTTTTGTGGGTGTACTAAGCTCTTTTATTATTTTCAGTAATTTTTGTGGGGATTTCTGACAGGCAATGATATCATCTTCAAAGTATTTGATTCTTAGACTTATTGCTGCTGCTCTTCCCCCATGATAAGCCTCTCCAGAGAGACCATGGAAGTGTGTCCCCATTAGAAATACCATTTGCTGGAGGCTTAAAAAAAACAAAATAGATAATACTTTGTCGGTTTAAGATAGTTCTAGTGTGTTTCTATGTTTTTAATTGAAAAAGCAAACAAGCCATAAATGGGCTTGGATTTTGCTAAAGACTTTCTCTGCATCTCTTAAGATGATAATACATTTTTTTCTCCTTTAACCAATAAAGAAATGCTTAAAATAACACATACAGATTTTCTAGTGTTAAACAACCCTTTAATTATGGTATGACTCAAACTTGGTTCAGATGTTAATCTTGCTTTATACTTCTGAATTCTGTTTGCTAATATTCTGTTCTGGTTTTGCGTCTGTGTTCATGAGTGAGATTCATCCTTTCCCATTCTTTGGAAGAGTTTACAAGGGGTTGAAATGATTTGTTTTTTCAGAGCTGAGTAGAATTTGTTTGTAAAACCATCTGGGTCTGCTGTTTCCTTTGTAGGAGAATTTTAAAGACATTTTATTTTTATAAAATTATATTTTTTTCTTGGTTTAGTTGTTATATTTTTCTAGTAATTTGTCTATTTTATCTAATTTTTCAAGTTTATTGACCTAAAGTTTTGCATTGTATTCTCTAACTCATCTTTATTAGTCATTATATTCTACTTTCTTTTTCTTTCTTCATTTGATAGAAGTTGTTACATTTATTTTTAGGTTTTCCAAATAATCAATGTTTTTGTTATCACTGATTCTTTCGATTTTATGCTTGCTTTTTCCCTTGATTTTTGTTTTTATCTTATTTCCTTTAATTGGGTTTATATTATTCTACTTTTTTACTGCTTAATACACTTGCCTCATTATTCTTCAGCTTTTCTTCTTTTATAACACAAGTGCTTAAGACTTTACATTGCCCTACAAGCACCTCTTTTATTGAATTCCACAGGTTTAGATGTGCATTATTGATTTTATTACCACTGAATTGTTATTTTTGAAATTTAAATTATGAGTATTTCTTGAATGATAAAGGTGAATATGTTTTAGTTTCCAAATGTATGGGAATTTCAATTATTAAATTACAACCTAATTGTCTAATTTAACACCCATGGCTCCTGAGTATGTGGTCTCCGATAGCATTTTTTTTCTAACTTCATTGAGACATATTTCATGGTCTACAATGTCAGTTTTCAAAATGCTCCATGTGTGACTGAGAATAATAGGTATTTTCTAATTATTATGTTCAGAGTTTTGTATGTGCATCAGATCAAGCTTGATTACTGTGCTGCTTAAATCAGCTGGTCCTTTATTAATTTTTTACTTGCACTCTTAATAATCAAGACATCTGACAGTCTCATACCAAAACTGTAGATTTCTCAAAATTTCTACCTAGTTATTGTTAACGCTTTCTTTATATATTTTAGTCTTTTCTATTTGCTGTATGCTGTTTAACCATATTTTTATGGTGAATTGAAACTTTTATCAGTGTTGGTGACATAATTTTGTGTGGTGATTTTAATAATTTCTTTGTCTGAAATATCTTTATTTTTTTTGCATTTATCTTTTCTTTTTTCTTTTTCTTTTCCAAGTCCTTATATTTTACAGCATTAGGTTGAAATTTTTTTCCATATAATAAACTTTTAATTGACTATTGAAATTCACTGACATTTATTGTGATTAGTGATACAGTCAGATTTTGTCATACCATATTAATACTTTTTTATTTTATTTATTACATTTTTAATGTGTTTTACTTTTATTTGGGTACTGATTGGCTTCTTTATTTGTTTGCGTCCAGTCCTGTTTTCTGGAATTTGTTTACCCAATTCCATTCCTTTAGCAATTATTCTTAAAAATTTACCATTTATTTTTAACATGGCACACTTATAAAATCTAAATGTTGATGTATGGCAAAACCAATACAATATTGTAAAGTAAAAAAAATAATAATAATAATAAAATAAAACAAACCAAAAAAAAATCTAAAGTTAAAAAAAACAAAAAACTTAACCTTTACTTTCTTGAAAGGTAGAATAAACTTTGAGCTTTTTAACTTTGATCATCCCTCTTCTGAGGTTTCCTTATAGTAGCTGCCTTCTGTGTTTTATAATCTGTGATTGAATCTCTTTATTGATTTTAATAGGTAAGATGTCTGTGGCCATAAATGGGGTTGGGGCCACTTTTTTTTTTTTTTGGCCACAGAGGTTTTGCTTCTGCCCGTAGCTAGGAGATGCTACCAAACTTGAGGGACTTAGCTCAGCATGGCCTCTCCTTCCCAGACTGAAGCTGGCTTGAGATTCACTTTCCCAGTTGTTATGCTGCTCTTAGCATGTGTCCTCAGGCAACCCTGCTGTGTCTGTCCACTGCTCAGGCTCCTATCAAGGTTCCAGGTCTTCCTTTTGTTCCTAGCACACGAAGAGATGCTCACTGGTGACCTTCCTTACCCCTTGTGAAACCAACGGCAGCTGAGAGAGTCCTTTCCAAGGTTTTGTTGTGTTTTTTCCTTCTTTGGTGTTATGCTCAGCTGTGTTCAGCTCTTTAAGACACGATGGACTGTAGCCACTAGGCTCCTCTGTCCATGGAATTTTTCAGGCAGGAATACAGGAGTGGGTAGCTGTTCCCTGCTCCAGGGGATCTTCAAAAGATCGAACGCATGTCTCTGGTGTCTCCTGCATTGGCAGGTGGATTCTTTACCAACGTACCACCTTCCAAGGTTTAATGTGACCTGAAAGTCGCCCAAGTAGTGTCCGACTCTTTGCGGCCCCATGGACTGTAGCCTGCCAGGCTCCTCTGTCCATGGAATTCTGCAGGCAAGAATACTGGAGTGGGTAGGGGTTCCCTTCTCCAGGAGATCTTCCCAACCCAGGGATCGAACCGAGGTCTCCCACATTGCAGGCAGATTCTTTACCATCTGAGCTACTAGGGAAGCATTTAGATGAAGTGAAAAAGGAAGCTCCTTTGTACCACATGGTTTAAAGGGAAGTCTCTTTCAATCATTTTAATAATGCAATAAAGTAAAAATTATTATCACATATTTATCTTGAAGAAATTTTGACATAGAGAGGCTAACCTGCACAAGACACAGGAGCAATTTAAGAAATTAGACTCCCATATTCTTTTTTATAGTAAAACTATTAAAAGATGAAAAATAACTTTAACACATTAATACTAAAAGAATGTAGAATAAGAATGTGATCTGAGTTTTTGTTTTCATAGAAGCAACTGTTGTTTTTAGAGAATATGTGGAATTCAGTTAATAAGTGTACTACTGGTGGTGGTTCAGTTGCTAAGTCATGTCTGACTCTTTTGCAACTCCATGGACTAGAGACCGCCAGGCTCCTCTGTCCATGGAGTCCTCCAAGCAAGAATACTGGAGTGGGTTGCCATTTCCTTCTTCAGAGAATCTTTCTGACCCAGGGGTCGAATCTGTGTCTCCTGCACTGCAGGTGGATTTTTTTTTTCCTCTGAGCTACCAAGGAAGCCCAATCCATCTCCTCACATTTTCCTAGTACCACCAATCCCTACCACCATCAGTTCCCATGACTCAGATCATTGCCATCAACTTACTCTAAACAGTATAAAAATAACACAAATTCTTGTGCAAGAATTCATTTCTTTGTCTCCTTTGTGACAGATTTTGTGATAATTTTCCATACTTGCATCTCACTGTTACTCCAACCACAGAGATACAACTAACAGATTAAATAACTTCCTCATTGTCACAATCTCATATATGGTGAAGTTCCAGAATCAAATAGAATTCTTTCCAGAATGCATTCTCTTACATTTTCTAGCTTTTATGAATTTTACGTAGCAGCACTGCTTTCGAGGATTGACAATGAATGGCACAGTGATTACAGTCTAAATAGCAGCACTGCCATTTAGATTTCCATAGGCCCATGTTCCAATGCACAGGTCAAAGAATAAAAGTCCCTTTCTTTTTTATAGCTTTGGAAGTTCTAGACTTCATCTATAGCTTAAATAAAGCCTTAGAAAGTGAGATTAATATTGCTTTTCTAAAAAATCCTTTCTATTCCATTAGATACAGGCTAGTCCATACCATGGCCAGAATAATGGGCTTCGGAGCCCTAATTCACTAAGCTCTGAATAAAAGCTCTGACACTTAACTGCTCTGTGATCCAGAAGTATCTTCCTTATTTGTCAAGACCTCAGTTTTCTCATCTACCATTGTGTACCTAATGTGTAAGTTGTTGTGACAATTAATAAATCAGAAAGAGAAAAACAAACATATATTAATGCTTATATGTGGAATCTAGAAAAATGGTACAGATGAACCTATTTGCAGGGCATAACTCAGACACAAAGAACAGACATGTGGACATGGGGTTGGGGGGGGTGGGGTGAACTGGGAGGATGGGATTGACATATATGTACTACCATTGTAAGACAGAGGGATAGTGGGAACCGGCACAGAAAGCTCTGCTTGATGTTGTATGATGGCCTAGATGGGTGGGGTGGGGGGATGTGAGAGAGGTTCCAGACAGAGGGGATACAGGTATATATATAGCTGATTCACTTCGTTGTACAGCATAAACACAACATTGTAAAGCAACTATATCCTGATAAATTAAAAAATAAGTAAATAAATGAGATCATGCACATAAAGAGTCTGGTTCTGATGCCAATGCATACTTAATGCTCACATAAAAGGAATTACAGGTATTTGCAAAGTTAAAGTATATACAAGTCACACAATTTTCCAAATCCTGATAGTTTCATTATGAAATAACTTCAATAAGAAATGATTGATAGATTTCCTGAAATATGTAACCTAATTTGACATGATTTTGACCTTCTAAACAACTTTAGTTGTTAAAGTTTGCATGTCTAGAGAAGTGTGATATTGCTTTGCTAAAATCTATACAGACTAAATCCACTTCAACTATCTAAACAGTCTAAAGCTCTTGAGTTTTCCTGCAGGGAGAGGATAAATTGTGAAGAAAATTACACACACACACACACACACACACACATATATATATATATATATATATATATATATATATATATATATGGAGAAGGCAATGGCACCCCACTCCAGTACTCTTGCCTGGAAAATCCCATGGATGGAGGAGCCTGGTAGGCTGCAGTCCATGGGGTCGCTAAGAGTCTGACACGACTGAGCAACTTCACTCACTTTTCACTTTCATGCATTGCAGGAGGAAATGGCAACCCACTCCAGTGTTCTTGCCTGGAGAATCCCAGGGGTGGCGGAGCCTGGTGGGCTGCCGTCTATGGGGTCTCACAGAGTCGGACACAACTGAAGTGACTTAGCAGCATATATATATATATATAAAAGCAATTCTAGTTTCCATCCACCAGAATAGCGGCATAATAGCTCAACATTGTAGGAGAACATCCACATGGGGCAGTTTATTTTTGTATAAAAAGTGGCAATTGGATTTCTGTTAATTTTTATGTCGCTTATATAAAGCTCTTCCTAATAATAAATCCACTTGTGTTCAGCCACCCTTCCAACCTCACGTTTTTTTTTTTTTTCCCTTGGTGAACAAAGTTACTTCCTCTTGTGTAAGAATTTAATATGACATTTGAATAAAATAATCCTTTGATAAAGCTGGAAAAGAGGAAAGCACATTTGTTTTATCTGACTATATCACTTAAAAGTGATTCAGAAAAAAAGTAATTTACTGCCCAAGGGACTTTTATTTTATTTTATTATTTGAGCATAATGTGCTAGGTGACTATTCTAATGGCCATTTAGTATAAAGAATGCCTTTCAGTAAAGTCCCTGGAATGCTCCTGGCGGATTCCCTCAGCTCTTCCGCTCCCACCCACTCCACTGAGTGACATCAGCTTGGGCCCTTACCCCAGAAGGACATTTCAGGGCTGGGGGGCAGTCATGAAGCTCTCCCACTTTGGGACCACAAAAATCCCAAAAGCTTCTTAGCTAACACTCTTTAAAAAATTGAGGCCTGTGGAAAACCTACGCACGGAAAGTCTGTTTCTATTTCAGTTGTGTATCAGTTAAGATGGAAAATTTTTAAAGTCCACACAGATGGTAAATAAATTTCTGCTACATGAGGCAGTTCCTGGAATAAAGCAATTTTCTCAAATAACAAGTGCCAACTTATTTTTTTTTTTTTTTCAGCAGGACTTATTTTTAACTTTCCCAGGGAATGGTTGAGAGGCTGAGAGCAGTGTCCTTCACCTTAGGAATCCAAGGCTCCTTCCAGAAGAAGCTAAGGCTTTTCTCCCTACAGATTTACTTGTATGCAGACAGACAGACATACACTGAGTGAAGGGAGTGGTTGTTCACAGTCTCGGGGGAGGAGAATGAGAGAGGAGATGAGAAGATGGCAATTTTGCACAAATATTTATATCTTCGTTCAATGTTTAGTTTGCTATAACTTCCTCCAAACAGCATGTAATTAACTCATTTTCTTGTGTAGGAATTCCTTAACTATCTTGAACAAATGGCCATTAATCCTCAGGGATTCTTCTCCCACTGTTAGACTTGGCCTGTCTCAAGAAATCTTCAGCATCTGTCTCCTAGGTCACAGTTGCACCCCGCTAATGGTTTGCTGGGTTAGGCATCCCAGGGGAGACATCCTGGAAAGGGCTCCAATTGGCAGGGAATGCATGGGTCTTAAGCAAAACCATGCCACTTGCTAAAGAGTGATTCAAACATTTCTTGTAGTAGCAGAGATTCTCTGTTCAGAAGAAACACAATGACTATTAAAATTTAAATTGTTTGTAACACACTGATTACAGCAGAATGGGCGTAACAACAGAGGGTGAAAGAATGTGTTAGTCGCTCAGTCGTGTCTGAGTCTGCGATCTCATGGACTGTATGCTGCCAGCTTTCTCTGTCCATGGAATTCTCCAGGCAAGAATATTGGATTGGGTTGCCATTCCTTTCTCCAGGGGATTTTCCTGACCCAGGAATCAAACCTGGGTCTCCTGCACTGCAGGCAGATTCATTACCGTCTAAGCCATTACAGCAGAATGCTAAATTTGTAGTCTTCACAAATTCAAACTTATTAACTTTATCATTTCTTTTTCTTAAAATCTTTCACTCAGCACTACAAACGGTCTATCAATCTATTGATAAATGTTTACTGAGGGCCTGAATAGGAAGTCACTGTGGGAGTAAGGAAAAAAAAAAAACAAACCTATCTTTACTTTAAAGAAGTTATAATTGAAGAAAGAAACACCGCTGTATATCATTTCACTGTTCGCCTTACCGTGCTTCGCGGTTACTACTCTTTGTTTTTTAAGAAATTGAAGGTCTGTGGTGACGGCGGCACGGAGGGAGAGAATTGCGGCAGGTTTCCCACCGCACTTGCTCACATCATGTACGTTTTTTGCGGTAATTCTCGCGAGAGTTCACTTTTTCGTTACCTTTATACCTTTATCGCAGAAGGCAATGGCAGCCCACTCCAGTACTCTTGCCTGGCAAATCCCATGGACGGAGGAGCCTGGTAGGCTGCAGTCCATTGGGTCGCTAAGAGTCGGACACGACTGAGTGATTTCACTTTTACTTTTCACTTTCATGCATTGGAGAAGGAAACGTGTTCTTGCCTGGAGAATCCCAGGGACACCGGAGCCTGGTGGGCTGCCGTCTATGGGGTTGCACAGAGTCGGACACGACTGAAGCGACTTAGCAGTTATACCTTTATATGGTGATCTGTGATCCTTTATGTTGCTGATGTAATTGCTTTGGTGGTTTTTTTTCCGCGACAAGTATTTTTTAATGAAGGTAAATACTTTTTTTTTTTTAGACAGTGGCTGCTGCTGCTGCTAAGTCGCTTCAGTTGTGTCCTTAATAGACTACACTATATTGTAAACAGTGTATTCCAGTAGCGCTAGTGGTATGCTGCCTGCCAATGCAGGAGACGTTAGTGAAGCGGGTTTGGTCCCTGGGTCGGGAAGACCCCGTGGAGAAGGAAATGGCAACCTGCTCCCGTATTCTTGCCTGGAGAATCCCATGGACAGAGGAGCCTGGCGGGCTATCATCCGTGGGGTTGCAAAGAGTCAGACACAACTATAGCGACTCAGGCGGAATCTCTGAGTAAAGCATTCAACCCACATGAAACAAGAAGACATTTTTCTGAAAGAGAATTTTTAAGTTCTTTTATTTTTATAACGCTCTTAGAACTTAGTTGCAGTGACTACTTAGTGTGGGTGTGAGAGAGAAATTCTGATGCTTGAGAGTAAACACTGACAAATCACTACATTGAGGCACGAATACAATTTACTAACAAACAAGTATGTGGGGATTAGAGAAGTGAGGAGCTGGGAGGAATGTGAAGGTTTCTAATTCATCACCCCGACACAAGCCTGAGGAGGGGACAGATTTGCTCAAAGGTGTTTTCAGAGATGTTGTCAACATTTTTCCATGACCTAACTCTGTGTCCCCTAGATCATAATGTAAGAAGCAATAACAGATTTCAGTGTTTCTGTTCTGTAGTATTTATGTGAAAACATGTGAATCTGGCTGGCTTCCTGAGAATAAAATACATCTGAGATTCACTCCCTCATTTTTTTCTCTGTTTTCTTTCACTTGGTCACTAAGTTTCCTGTGATTTTACACTAAATCAAAGGGCAATTGAATGAGAACATATTTTGAGAGTGATATAATGGCATTTTTCATAGACAAAGAAGACCACACTGTAATCTCAGTTTTAAAAAGAAGCAAATTACTTAATATTTGTAATTTTTTTTGACTTAAAAAATATGTTGTATCAGGGTTGAATTGCTCAACAGTCTTCAAAAAGTGGTTTGAAGTACAGTAGAGATATCTTAATAATTAAAGTTTTTTCTGAAAATCTTTACTTTGAAAAAAAAAATTGATTTTCCATTTTCGTTCAAAAAGACTCAAATCTTCTGACTCTGAAGGGCCCAGCAAAAGGCCATCTTTCCTATCAGGTCTTTGGTTAGAAAATAGTGGTTCAAATAATGAATTTCCTGTTATTCTTAGCATGTGCCCAGAAGCCATGGAGATTTTTGGACATACTTAGTGAATTAAAGAAAGAAATTGAATAAAAGACTCTATTATGAATAGCAACCATAGAAAATAAAGCTTATAAACAGTAGTAGTTTCATGATGCAAAGAAAGACATAACTGTAACCACAAAATCTCTTCCAGAGATGGGGAGACTCCTGGGTGAATTTCAGCCCTGAGGTAAACTGGAAGATATGCAAACCCTGAGGCTGCTACTCAGGTCCTTAAAAGAACATACTAAGGACTGAGGTCAGTGATTGACACGTGATGCATATGTGGTATTAATTGAGTTTGTGATGTGAAAGAGACCAGGATGTCATTTTGGAAGACTAATTAGCAAGAGTGAAATGTTACAGACTCATTTATACGCTCATCATTTCCTTCAACCCAGTATTTTCTGTAGTTCCTGCATGCTTGGGTCATTATTTCATAATCAGGTCTTCACTGAATTACGAATGGGTGATGGAGAAACTTCTACAAGAATCAGTTCTCAGTACATTTACTATCTCCCAGGGAATCAGAGAAGTGAGTATGTTGCCTCTTGGAACAACAACAACAACAAAGTTGTAGGAGTGAACTGTGATGATGAAAAGATATCCATTTAAAAGCAATAAGCATTTATACTTTTTGAACTTTAGAATAAATGAGAAATTATTTTAGTACTACTTCAACAGCCTAATTGCTTTGCAAATCATTTACTGCTTTGTGAATATTGACTCCTCCATGACTTTCTGTGAACATCCAGCTGTAAGAGCTTTATTTTTATGATGGTTTTAAAACATTATACCAATTATCCAAAGCTGAATCTCTGTCCAAAAAGTTGGATTGAGGTTTCCAAATATTAGGAAAATTAAAAACATATGCAAATATAGTCTAATAATTTCAACAGAATTTTCTAATGCCTCCAGGAAGTTTAAATTTAGAGAGAGGAGACAAAGGACATTTTCATTTTTACATACACATCAATGGCACAGTTCTTTTTAGTAGGGCTAGTTCATAAGTCAACTATGTAATTTGTCATCCAAATGGGACACTTCAGAGTGAAAGTGGGAGCTAAGAAGGCAGGATGTGGGGAAAATGGCGTAACCAAAGTGGCTGGACCAACCAAGATGAATAGTCACCATGCTAATGGAGCATGTACCATGAGAGAGTTATGGATGTTTTGCCTTCAAGGTTTTTGAGTTTCTTGGGAAAAATGACAGTAACTTATTCATCTTTGATTGCTGCTAAGTCACTTCAGTCGTGTCCGACTCTGTGCAACCCCATAGACGGCAGCCCACCAGGCTCCCCCGTACCTGGGATTCTCCAGGCAAGAACACTGGAGTGGGTTGCCATTTCCTTCTCCAATGCATGAAAGTGAAAAGTCAAAGTGAAGTCGCTCAGTCATGTCCGACTCTTAGCAACCCCATGGACTGCAGCCTACCAGGCTCCTCCATCCATGGGATTTTCCAGGCAAGAGTACTAGAGTGGGGTGCCATTGCCTTCTCCGTGATTATCTGGAAACTAATATAATACTTAAAGTTTAGATGGTAAGAAATGCTAAATGAATAATGATTGAGTGAATTAACAAAATTACAAACAAGTGTAATTTTATTGTGGGGTACACTTCTTCATGTATGTGAAATCAAAGATTAAAACATTCAGAATAAAGGACATGAGAAGCTAGCATAGTTAGTATTTCTTTTTCCCTTCTTCCCTAGTAAAGGAAGCTGTATTTTTCTCTTATATCAACCTTAATGAAATTGGAGACAGTTCTGTAGTCAATTGTGGTTAGAGTATAGACTCACTCATTAATTTGTCCACGAGCCTATCCATTCAATTCATCCATCCATTCATCCATCCATCCATCCACTAGATGACTTCTATTTTTCAGTATCCATATTGGTCACTGAAGCTACACAGGGGAAACCCATATCATTTGCCCTCAATGAGCATATGAGTACCACCAAATGAGGGCATTTATTAGGTTCATCATCAAGCAAGATGAAAAAAATATTAACCTTCATTCATTTTATGTCTTTCCTTAATGAAGACATTTTCAGGGAGAGAAGAGGAAGAAATAGCTTTGCAAACTTAAAGAAAGTGGGATGAGTTTGGAACAGGTAAGTTCCAAAGTGAGGCTGAAGTGAGGCAAGTAGGTGTACAGAGTAACTGCTATGAATCCACAATGGCCAAAGAGCATGGATCTGTAATGTTTCTATAGGAATCTCATTAGAGTGGGGAGAACAGCCTTAAAATTCAAGAAGGACCAGATACAAAGGACTTTATCATGCAAGCTGGGGGAATATGAACTTTATCTGATAAAAACTAAGAGATTAGATCTGTTTAATGAAGGGAAATCACCTGCCAATGATGTCTTCTTAGGAAGGTTAAGCTGATTATACTATGTAGAAGGTGCTAGAATAAGAGAAAATACTGGATTCAGGGAGATAGCAAGGGATTTATTATAGTACCTTTTTATTCTAACATGAGCATCTAGATAAGGTGGACATATGGGAAATGGAGATATATAAATGATATATTCCTACAAGAATCACAGAGAGATCGAACAGCAGTCACCTATTCAAACCAATTTTCCTTAGCCATACTAGGAAAGGCTAACCAAAATCACTGTATCTTTAAGAAAAATCAATAGCAGGGAGACAGACCATGGTACAAAAAGAAATAATTCAGGTAATACCAAAACACATTGAAAACCTCAAAACCTCATGTGCAATTTAAATTTCCTTTGAACCAATGTGAGTAAAGCTCTTAAAACTACAGGAAATTAATCCGTGTATCAAAGATGTGTTTCAGAAATTCAAAATGTCTATTATAAACCATTATTAGACACATCATGCTCCATGTCTGTATATATCTGTTGGGCTGGTCATAATTCTAGAAAGTTCAGGCAGAAATTTAGAGATTTGGAATCCATCTTTACTTTAGAAACATGTAGAAAAGTACTTGTGAGTTTAGCTGTAATGAGCTGTTATTATGGAAATAATAATTCTACATCCTCAATATTTTTCATGCCAAGCCCCTTAAATCTTCCCACCATCTCTTGCTCAATTTACTGCTACGTCATCCTAACTGGTTTCTTTGACTCCAGTTCTAATTGCTGCCAGTCCATGATCCATACTGCATCCAAATACACCTATACGATGTGGTTCTGTCATGCTCCCATTCATAGCTTTGAAATTCCAAGGTGCTAGTCAAGGTTTTCAAGGACAGTCACACTCTGGGCCCTGTGTGCCTCCCCAGTCTCATTCTGTGCTTCTGTTCATTTCATATTTTATAGCCACATTCAACTTCTAGTTGCTGAGGCTCTCTGTATTCTTCTCTCTCTCTCCTTTCTCTCAGAAGGCTCTTCCCAGTCCACCTTCCTGCCCTTGCCATTCTTCAGGTTTTCCCTTAAAAGTTCGCTCTAAAGGCCTCCCAGAACCCCTCAGACTGAACTTGAACCTCGTTCCAGTGTCCTCTGCCCCTGTGTAGGCCTGCATTACACTTATCTCTCAGTGTTGGTATCATCAATTAACTTCTTCGTACTGCAGTAGTTGAATTGTGGCCCCCAGAAGGAATGTGTGTGTCCTACAGCCTAGAATCTATGAGTGTGATCTTATTTGGAAAAATGGTCTTTGCAGATGTGATTAAGTTAAGGACCTCAAGCTATGAGGGTACATATTTTTAAGTTCTTTAACATCCATAAGAATCATCTTTCCCACACTTCAGTGATTAAACAGGTTTAGAATTCTAGGTTTATTTGATGGTATTCCTTAACTTTCCTGTGACCCTGTATTTAAACCATGAATATCGATGTCACAGTGATAACTTGTTTTTTGTTGTTGTTGCTTTGTTTTCAAGTCTCTGAATATGTTAAAGGCATTTTCTTAATCCTTGGATATATAAAACTTATCAGGATGTAACTAAGAGCAGCTTTGCTTCTTTTGAGCGTAATCTAATGTTTACTAAGATCTTTAAATCTGAAGCGCCATGCCCTTTAACAGCTTAGGAAATACTCCTTTCAATATTTTATGAGTATTGCTATCTCCCATTGTTTCTGCCTGGAATTCCTATTAGATGTTTTTGAATAACCTGCATCTAAGTCTCTTAATTTCCATCTATTATTTGATATTTCTCTTATTTTTGCTTTATTAACTATGAGAGTTCATTGACTCCCTGTACCAGATCAACAGTTTGGTCTTTGGATGTATCCAGTTTATTATTCGCCATCAATTAAAACACTTGTTTAGGTCATATGTTTAACTTACACAGCTCTTTTCCTGTTTTCATTCAATCACCTAGTCAATACAGAGTTATTGAGCACTTACAATGTACCAAGCACTCTTCTGGATGTGAGGGATACAAAACAACATCTTCTCTCAAAAGAACTTACTTTCTAGTTTAAGGAAGCATAAAACAGACCAACTAAGGAATGGGCCAAACAAATGCAGGAAAAGAATCAAGACTAGGATCCTAGAGGTTGTGTTAAGAAGCAGATTCTAAAAGAAGAGGGAAATCAAACTTTACAAATGCCATGAGTTGATCAAGGAGAAATTTGGCACTGAGCAACATCAAGTTCATTGGCCAGCTTGTTCATAGCAGTTTGGATAGGAGCAGATGCTTGCTTTCACTGAGGTTGAGAACAAAAGGGAGGACAGGAATTGAAGAAAGTGAGTAAGGCCAACTATTAAATAATGATTTAATAACTGCTATAAAGGAACACAAAGAAAGAGGAGGATGTGGTGTCAAGAGAGATTTCTTTTTAAATTTTAATGGGATATTTTTGGACATCATATTTGGAAGTTGACAGAAATGACCCAGTAAAGGAAACATCACTGATCCAAGAGAGAAGGCTGTTCTAGGAGTGATGCCCTTGAACTGATGAGAGAGGAGGAGGTCCAGGGCCCAGTGGGGGGACTAGGCTTAGATTGAAACTGAGAGTTCATACCTGTAACAAGAGGGAAGGTGAAGAAGTATGAAGTATGCTTTCTGCTGTCTCTTTGCTGGTAAATATAAATTCATTCCAAATTGAAGGGATGGGAGTGTATGTTTGGGTGGTAGATATTGCTTATGACTCACTCTTAATTGTATGAAAGTGAAAATGTTAGTCAGTCAGTCATGTCCAACTCTTTGCAATCCCATGGACTTGTGAAGGAGGGGTCCACTAGGCTCCTCTGTCTATGGGATTCACCAGGCAAGAATACTGGAGTGGGTAGCCATTCCCTTCTTCAGGGGATCTTCCCCACCCAGGGAAGGAACCTGGGTCTCCTGCATTGCAGGCAGATTCTTTACTATCTGAGTCACCAGGGGAGCCCCCTAACTGTATGCTGCTGCTGCTGCTAAGTCGCTTCAGTCGTGTCCGACTCTGTGCGACCCCAGAGACACCAGCACACCAGGCTCCCCCGTCCCTGGGATTCTCCAAGCAAGAACACTGGAGTGGGTTGCCATTTCCTTCTCCAATGCATGAAAAGTCAAAGTGAAGTCGCTCAGTCGTGTCCAACTCTTAGCGACCCCAAGGACTGCAGCCCACCAGGCTCCTCCATCCATGGGATTTTCCAGGCAAGAGTACTGGAATGGGGTGCCACTGCCTTCTCCGCCTTAACTGTATACATCTGTTCAATTGTTTTGGCTTCAAAATGTTGCATGAGAAAAGGAATGCAGAAGGGTGTTCTCAGAGTGGCAAAGGAATTCTGTACCACTGGGAGATAATATGTCACTGAGAACATAGGCAATCCAGTTCACTCCTTCTCACCTGGGTGTCCACTGGCCCCGACAGAGGGTTGCATAATAACTGGCCTGCAGAAGAGAGATTCCCAGGCACCTGAAAATGGCCTGACCAACAACATCAGGCAGAAATATTTGCTAATTTGCTAATAATTCTTCCAGTATTGTTTTATTGACGAAGCGGTAACAATGACTTCAATATACTGTGTCACGTATAACTCCCATGGATTTGAAATATAGAACAGCATCATTAAACATCCCTAGACAAGGTTCTGATCCACCTTAAGAGTGTTGACTACATCCCTATGGTATTTTAAGCATGACTTTGTGGCTGCATGATACTCCCTTCCAATTAACACACATCTACTATTTCCTCCCTAGGAGAGACTGACATACTCTTTCTGCTACAAGCCCCAGTATTGTATAGGAAACCACAGAGTGATCTTTTTGGTTATTCCCAACATTCTGCTTTGGTCTTTCAGCATAAACCCAGATTTAAAACAACTTGAATGTAGATTGATAAATAGTAGCCTAAAAATGTTTCTTCCCTCACTAAGCCTGCACACTCCTTGTTCTCAAATACCATCCCCACCTATTCTTCCCTGTGTGGATGCTCAGTTGTGTCTGACTCTTTGCAACCCCATGGACTGCAGCCTGCCAGGATCCCCTGTCCGTGGGATTTCCCAGGCAAGAATACTGAGAGTGGGTTGCCATTTCCTCCTTCAGGGGATCTTCCTGACCCAGGGATCGAACCTGTATCTCCTGAGTTCGCAGGCAATTTTTTTACCACTGTGCCACCTGGGAAGCCCATTCTTCCCTATCTTAAATAACTATGTGTGTGCCAATTTTTGCGATAACAATCTGCACAATAACCAGCACTCCAGATCAGCATGGCACATATACAAACTGAGTAGCAACTCAAATGCATCACTCACTTTATTAACGCTGTGACTTATCTTACATCTCCTGAGTAAATGCAGTTCTCTTAAAAATGAAAAGATTTATATTAAAGTTAGAATTTAAATTTCTTCATCATCTGCCTTCATGCAAGCAATACAACTATTGCCCATTCATTCTATATCAAAAACATACATTTTTCATAGTGGTCAGGGTTGGAAATTTAGGATTACAATAATTATAAGGTACTGCATGGGGTAAAATAAGATTTGTTTTCATTGTAAGTTGTCCAGAACAGGCTGATGGACAATGTTGCATGCTCTTTGTTTCTAATCTAGATAGAATTATAGGCATAAAAATTTAGTGCTTTACATGATTGCCGATATGTTTAAAAGAAAAATTTTCATGAAGATGATACTGAAATGACTGGCTAGCTTCTTTTCTCTTCTGGCCTCCTTAAGGATTGTTCACAGTATGGAAGTTGTTTGAAATACTTTTCAGCTTGTTTAAAATTTATCATGCCTCAACCCAAACACTGTGGACATCTGAGAGAAAGCACTTTGTAACTTCTAAGTGGACAGAGATAATATTTATGATAAAGGTCTAGGTTGATCATAGGGAAAGTGTACAGAATAACTGAATTAAATGAAAATTCATGTCTCAGGAAAGAGTGACTTTTTACTATTAAACTAGAAAGCAAGAGAAGCTGAGAAAATCTTCATTTTTGACTCCATTTTCAGCTTCTAAAAATTTATATTTTTGTCAACATATACCTGAAATAGTAGTTCAGTTCGCAAAGACATTTTTTTTTTTCCTGCACACAGAGTGGACAAATGTCTGAAATAGAAGGATAAAACATTTCCTTTCATCGTTCAAAAAAACCTTAATATTAGGTTTGTGTTACATTTCAGTGTTGGCCAATTCTTTCTGATTACTTTTAAATTACAGCTTTTGCAGGATAATATGCAAGTCAGCATCTTTCCCGTGGGGCAGCAACTTTGCCTTGGTAACGGGACATACCTCTGTTAACATGCTAAATTACAGCTCTTTGGCCTTGTCAAGATACACACATTATTCCAGTTAAAGTGAAATGCATGGATGTTTAAAGTCTCTTCCTGTTGGAACAGTCCATGAACCTATGAAAAGCAAATTCTCCATATCCTATCTGTTTATATGATGCTACCTACAACAGTCTAGGCAATTGAGCAACATGTTGCTTGTAGAGTAAATCAACATGTGACAGGACATTCAACATCATGTGACCATCTTACAGCAAAATGAAGACAAAATTCAAGGGATTTTAGGGATGGATTGAAAATCCAAAGTCTCAGCTACACAATGGCAAATGCATTCTGAGACAGATATTCTGCACGAAGAATTCAGCTATTCCTTAATGCAGGCTCTGGTCAGCTGTGTTGACTCAAACGCTACTTCCCTGTGCCTTTGAGGAGTGAGAGTGTGAGGAAAAGGTCCACAGGTCTCAAAGATGATATTCACCATACAGGCAGAGCCTGCTTCTAGTTTCTTTTGCACTGAGGAAACAGCACCATCAGCTGACTTACTAACTTCTTGGCAAGAGCAACCACTTAGTTCTTATGTTATCTATCCTCTATTCCATGTCTCAGTCAAGACTGTACTTACTGCAGGCAGGCAAATATCACATCTCAAATTATGCTTGATTACTGCATATATTGAAAATTAGGTACATGTGTATATAATGTAGTCATTATATACTACATATTATACATATATAGTATATTATTAAATGAACTTATTTTACTCTTAGATTTCTTGCTATAGATTTGGGATTTAAACATTCTGTAATTCTCTTAAGAAAAAGTTTAATTTATTGAGAAATTCATAAATGAACTTTGTATGCAGTGGTAAAGAATCTGCCCACCAATGTAGGAGACTCAACAGATGCGGGTTTGATCTCTGGGTTGGGAAGATCCCTGGAGAAGGAAACAGCAACCCACTCCAGTATTCTTGCCTGGAAAATTCCATGGACAGAGGAGGCTGGTGGGCTGCAGTCCATGAGGTTGCACAGAGTCAGACACAACTGAGCACGCTCACACAGAGCCATAAATGATTTTAACATATCTATGAACATATAAAAGTAGGAATCACTGTCTCAACTCATTTCATCATTATTATATAACTGAACCATTCTGTTGATGCTTTAGTTATCAAGCAAATTTCCATGATTCATTTCGCTTTTCTGCTAACTAATCAAATACTAGCTGGGGAGCAAATTAACATGGCTAGCGTTTTTTTCAGAACCCATTAGTATGTTGAAACTGAGATTATTTGTTTATGTATTTATTTAAGATAAAGTGAGCCCAGAAACTACTTAGCTAAAAATCTAAGTTTAAGAACAGAAAACTGTTTTGCTGAAGCTAAAGCCTGGTACATGAAGTACCATCCATCCTATTTCGATTTTCATATCACTATGAAATATTCTTCAAAAAAGAAAAAACCTTAATATTTAAAAGTGTCTGTTTACAAAATGGCCTTTTTGAAGTATTTGCTTATTTCACTTACTTCCTTAAGTCTGTGTATTTAAAAATAAAATGGTATTTTCCAAGAACAGTTTAAAGGAAGCACAAAGAGATCCCTCTCCCTTATTCTCACAAACGGAAAGTCTCTAGTGCCTTCCAAGCTCAGCTCAGGCACACCCTGGGTGAAGCCTTCCCTGACCCGCTCATCTGCAGGGGTTCCCCATCCTGGCCAGAGGCATGTGGGATCTTAGCTCCCTGATCAGGGATCGAACCCACATCCCCTGCATTGGAAGGTGAAGCCCCAACCATTAGATCACCAGGAATATCCCGTTCCATAGATCTTAATACTGTGTACCAGTGCATTAGGTTGAGCCAGGGTATTACTATACATGTGGTTCAAAACCTAGTATTACATTAGGTTCTAACAGTAAAGAGGTATTAAGGTTAAAAGTTTGTTTAACTGAATATTTTGTTATTTGTTATTTGAATTATATTGCCCCTACCACTGTGTAAGCTCCTTGAGGTAAGGATGCATATATGATGCTTATTCAGATTCTACACCATACATGGCAAAGTGCATGGGGGAATGCATATTCAAGACTGTACTCTATAACAATAATTAGATAGCAATGTATGTATGTATGTGTGGGTTGACTTACTTTCTAAATCCTCTCTCACATGTCGTCAGTCTTTTTCCATAATTATTCCCAGACAGTTCAGCTTATTCTTGGATCTGTGACTAGGGCATTTTAATAAGACAAACAGAAAATAACAACGCCTACTGTTAAGAGATGAAGTTACACCGAGTTTGCTAGGTGTCAGGCCCTGTTCTAATTACTGCATACATATGAACTTTATCTTCTTGAGAAAAAAATGAAGCATCCCATTATATAGGTGAGAAAACTGAGGTACAGAGACAGTAAATAACCTAAATGATTACAAAGCTGTGTGTGAGGGAAGCAGTTTGCTTTTAGAGTTCATTGGCTTAATTACTTTTTACAGAACCATGGTGTAGGAGCTGTGGAGATTTACCATGAGCTATGAAGTGTTCTAGAGATTTCCAACTAAAGTAGCTACTATACCCTTATTGGCTATATATACCGTGACTCTAGGTTCCACAAGAATTTGACCAATTCCCAGATCTAATTCTGCAATTCTTCACTTATTTATCTGTCAAATCTTCAACTCAAATTTTGGCTAAATAATGGACTTTTCTAGTGGTTGTGATATGTAGCATTGAACCACATTTTCCATCTCATTTAATAACCTAACAACCTGTGATGTAGGGACTGTTGTCTGCATTTTTCAAGAATACATAAAGCTCACACAGATTAAAAACACCCCTCAATTTAGACAATGCTCCTCCTCATTATAGCTTAATTTCTTGGTTAGAAAATCAAGCTCAGACCAAGCTTTTCATTTTCTAGACCAAATAATGATGCTATTTCAACAAAAACAACAAAAAAACTCTGGGTTAACTTTCAATGTATATAAAAAGCAGTATATCCTTTTGAAGTTTTACTGGCTCAAAAAATAGAACCCAAAACGGAAGAGGTTCATTAATCTCTAGTTTTATTCCTATGCCAATGTAGAAATAGAACTGAAAAAAGAATAAAAGTGGACTTTCCTATTTGCTTGTATTTCCTTTGAACATTTTGAGGTTATCTCTAAAGTAGCACTATAATTTTCTCAACATAAAATTATTTGTAGAATAGAGATCTTGTTGGCAGCAGGGATAAGTACTTTATTTCTGAGAACATGAGCCAGAAAATGAACAGATTCCTTGGCACCACTGTGCTTAGTGCCCAGATAACAGAGGCAGGGCCCTGTTTTGAAGGTTTTGCTAGCTATCCCAACTTTTGTGGATACTGGCGTTTCTTTGAGGGAGGCAGCCAAAACCTTTGGTAGTTTTGTTGGTATTAAAAGATTAATAATTGGTTCTGGTTTATAGTAACAGAAACCCACCAGGAAGAAACTAAATCAGTTTCACTATTAAGATAGCCTCTAATGTGCAACTGGCTCTGAAATACCCATTAATTATTTAAAATAACACATAAAAGTATATTATTTCTTGTTCCAATAAAAGCTGATGTTGGGTTAATGTGAACTTAATAATGATCTTGTTACTAATAATGTAAATTTGCTGTTTTGGTCAAAGTCACTGCTTGGATCAGAGGTCTATCACACATCATAACTACTTTTTTCAAAAATATCTGGAATAAGAAACATTTAAATCTAATCACTCTCATTCAGAGTATATTTTTCTGCCATAATGGCACCTGACATCAAATCTCTCTACTCTATGTGGTTTCCACACAGAAATTGAAAATAAATTTACTATTGTCTGACACTCTCTAAACAAAAGTCTCTTCATCTCCCTTATTCATTTGTTCTTTAATTTCTTACTCTATTATTCCCATCATCTCGTTTCTACTTCCAATGTCCCCAAAATGACAAAAAATGACAAAAAACTAGAAAAGCTAGAGATATTCTAAACCAGTGGCCTCCCAACATTTTTAATTATGTAATTTTCAGTGAGCATGTGTATACTATTTACTTACACTTTTGTAGCAACATATCATATATCTTATAAAATATATACAAAATTAAAGGATAAATGAAAATAAATGTGAGTGGGGACTTCCTTGGCAGTCCAGTGGTTAAGAATCTGTGCTTCCACTGCAGGGCGTGTGGGTTTGATCCCTGGTCCAGGAAACTAAGTTCCCACATGCCGAGAGGAATGGCCAAAAAACAAACAAACAAACAAATGTGAACAGATATTCTAATATTTTCCTCTTTACAATCACCCTTGCCCATTCTTTTCTGAAGACAACTGAATAGTTTCTAAATAACATTCACCACTCCGATTGCTATATAACTATTTAGTGACAATTAACTGTTTGGTGGCAAAAGATAATAACCATCTTAAATTTGAAGGATGCGTCAGAGACCAGAATTTACATAATTATCTCTTCCCTCTCATCCCCTCATCCCTCTTTTAACAAGGAACTATTAATAGCAGGGAGAATATAGAGGAGATTATAAAGTATGAGATAATTGGTCAGTGATTTTTGGCTATATAAGCCTCATTTCTTCTGTATCCTTATGACGTGGGTTCTTGACATCTGATATGGTCTTCTGAAAATAAATCCTTTACCCTGACATGGCTATTCATTCATTTAAGCACTTATGAACAGGATTCTAAGCACTGAGATGGATGCTACAGACACGAAACTGAATCGCTACAGACATAAAACTTCCCCCAAATGAGCCGACGTTTTCGTTAGTAATGGTGGGACCAGGTGTATTTGCAATAAACATTCTAATCGGAGTAAGTCCTCTATGGGTTAAGACAATCAAGCAACAGATCCGGCTGAGGAAACTGGGGAAAGTCCCTTCAAGGTGAAGACACTTGAGGATTTTAAAATATGAGCTTATCAGGTGTTTGCTTTCAGCCTGTTGGAGACGCAGGGCATGAACACTGCCTCTAGTTGGCAGAGTTCCTCCTGTGAAATGGCAGGAAGTATTATTTGTCTCCACCTGCTCTGTCATCACTGGAGTGAAAGTCGTGTTTCTTGTCTCTTTATTAAACTTGTACTGGTGGTGACCATAACTCCATCATGTTGAAAGAGTTCTGATTTCTGCCTGCTAAAAATGTCAAGGAACTATAGTTGCTTTCTTTTCCAACTGACTGGTGCTTCCCTTGGTACCCAGTTTAGCCCATCCTCTCTCTGTATCCCTCTCTGCCTCTCTCTCTTCCTGTTTGCCTTCTTCTCCCTGATCCTATTCGTTCCATGCCACCCTCTCTTCCTTTCTCACTACTGTTCCCTCCCTCAGTGCTGCCATTGTGTGTTAGTTGAACAAAAGCTGTATCTGGGGATACCAGTAGCATTTCAGGGACTATATGCTTCACAGTGTAATGAACTCTGCCATTCAGCTTGTGGTGGTATACCATGGTCCCTGGAGAAGGCAATGGCAACCCACTCCAGTACTCTTGCCTGGAAAATCCCATGGGCGGAGGAGCCCGGTAGGTACAGTCCATGGGGTCGCAAAGAGTCAGACACGACTGAGTGACTTCACTTTCACTTTCCCTGTCACCATGGTCCACAGAACGGGACCTGGGATACTGAAGATGATCAATGTTAATTACTTATTAATTTTACCAGACAATACATCTAGTGTCATCGTTTATCACATAATTAAATGTTTTTTGCATTCTGGTTGATTTCGGGGAATTATGTTTGCTGTGAGGCAAAATATTTGAGCCCCAACTATCTGTAAATATTTTTTTGGCTTTCCAGGTGTTTTTGAGGCAAAACCCCAGTTTAAATGGCGTGTAATAACTTGATGGTTTTTGCTGGCATAACACACAAAATGAGCTACTTACAAAGCTACCAGTTTTACCTGGGACACAAATCCTGCTAAAAATATGGCTGAGAAGACCTGTGTTATCCATCTACACATAGATTTTCTACCTGGTAACAACTTTTCTCTGCCAGCCCTAGTGTTAGAGCTAGGGAAAAAGGTTTAAAAACAATACAGTCTGCTCTTTAAAACCAGTGTGATCTTCATGTAAAATCATATTGTCATTAAAAATCTATCAGCAGAGCTATGTAGACTTAACCCTGTTTCCCAGTCCTTCCCTCATGGTCAAATGAAAACAAACTCTAATTCTTCCACTAGTCCTTGATTTCATTCAATGTTGGGGCCACAGATTAGCCATCTTTAGGTTTTCATTTCATAGACAATTTTTTCTTCCTTTTTATATTCTTCCAGCTGGCCTCTTATCTCAGTCCATCCTATATTCTGCATAATTTATTATGTTCTCTATGTCACCCATTGGCCAATGTTAGCCTTCTCATGCTACTAAGCCCTCACATAGGCATTCAGGAGACAGAAAAGATCATGAAGGTCATAGAAAGAAATAAGAAAGTCATTTCAGATATAGGTGTGCTTTTACCAAATATATATACCAAGGGAACATTTCATGCAAAGATGGGCTCAATAAAGGACAGAAATGGTAGGGACCTAATATAAACAGAAGATATTAAGAAGAGATGGCAAGAATACACAGAAGAACTGTACAAAAAAGAGCTTCGTGACCAAGATAATCACGATGGTGTGATCACTCACCTAGAGCCAGACATCCTGGAATGTGAAGTCAAGTGGGCCTTAGAAAGCATCACTATGAACAAAGTTAGTGGAGGTGATGGAATTCAAGTGAGCTATTTCAAATCCTGAAAGATGATGCTGTGAAAGTGCTGCACTCAATATGCCAGCAAATTTGAAAGACTCAGCAGTGGCCACAGGACTGGAAAAGGTCAGTTTTCATTCCAATCCCAAAGAAAGGCAATGCCAAAGAATGCTCGAACTACCGCACAATTGCACTCATCTCACACGCTAGTAAAGTAATGCTCAAAATTCTCCAAGCCAGGCTTCAGCAATATGTGAACCATGAACTTCCAGATGTTCAAGCTGGTTTTAGGAAAGGCAGAGGAACCAGGGACCAAATTGCCAACATCTGCTGGATCATCGAAAAAGCAAGAGAGTTCCAGAAAAACATCTATTTCTGCTTTATTGACTATGCCAAAGCCTTTGACTGTGTGGATCACAACAAACTGTGGAAAATTCTCAAAGAGATGGGAATACCAGACCACCTGGCCTGCCTCTTGAGAAACCTATATGCAGGTCAGAAAGCAACAGTTAGAACTAGACATGGAACAACAGACTGGTTCCAAATAGGAAAAGGAGTACATCAAGGCTGTATATTGTCACCCTGCTTATTTAACTTCTATGCAGAGTACATCATGAGAAATGCTGGGCTGGAAGAAGCACAAGCTGGAATCAAGACTGCCAGGAGAAATATCAATAACCTCAGATACGCAGATGACACCACCTTTATGGCAGAATGTGAAGAGGAACTAAAAAGCCTCTTGATGAAAGTGAAAGAGGAGAGTAAAAAAGTTGGCTTAAAGCTCAACATTCAGAAAACTAAGATCATGGAATCTGGTCCCATCACTTCATGGGAAATAGATGGGGAAACAGTGGAAACAGTGTCAGACTTTAATTTTTTGGGCTCCAAAATCACTGCAGATGGTGACTGCAGCCATGAAATTAAAAGACACTTACTCCTTGGAAGAAAAGTTATGACCAGAGGAGGAGCTAAGATGGCAGAGGACTAGGACGGGGAGAACACTTTCTCCCCCACAAATTCATCAAAAGAACATTTAAACGCTGAGTAAATTCCACAAAACAACTTCTGAATGCCGGCAGAGGACATGAGGCACCCAGAAAAGCAACCCAAGTCTTCGAAAGGAGGTAGGAAAAAATATAAAAGACAAAAAAAGAGACAAAAGAGGGAGGGACGGAGTTCCGTCCCGGGAAGGGAGTCTTAAAAAGAGAGAAGTTTCCAAACACCAGGAAACCTTCTCACTGCCGAGTCTGTGCCGAGCCTTGGAAGTACAGAGGGCAACATAACAGGGAGGAAAAATAAATAAACAATTAAAACCTGCAGATTGCGAGCCCTACGGTAACTCCCCCAGCTAAGAAGCAGTGCAGACGCCTGCACACGCCACCAGCAAGCGGGGGCTGGGCAGGGAGGCATGGCGCGGGCTGCATCGCTTAGAGTAAGGATCTGGCCTGAATACCTTGAGTGCTATCTGAGCGAAATAATTTGGGCTAGCAAACCAGACTGTGGGATATCTACCACACAAAAAGCCAGCCCTAACCTAAGACACCGCCAGGCCCCTGCACGGAACAAAGGACTGAACAGAGATAGCCGGCTGCAGACCATCCCCCTCCAGTGACAGGCAGCCAGAGCCGGAAGGGGAAAATCGCAGCCCCAGAGAGACATTATCTATAAAACTGTAAGAAGGCTTCTTTGCTAACTAAAACTTCTTGGGGGTCTGGACAGTCAACATCAGCCGGAGAAGGTGTGCCGGTTGTACACCTAGATAACCGAGTGGCGGGGAGGCGATAAGTCGCAGCAATCGCACTCGCCAAACACCTCGCCAAACTGAGCAGTCTGAGCTGCTCGGACCTGGGAAGGGCACAAAACGCAGGCCCAACCGAGTCTGCGCCTCTGAGGACTACCTGAGTGCCTGAACCTGAGCGGCTTGGACCTGGGAGACGCAAGCAGCCCAGGGCCAGCCACAGAAGGTTCCCGACAGAGCAACCTAGAGCCTGAGCAGTGTGGGCAGGGGGGCTACACGCTCCGTGAGTGGGGGCAGACCCAGTGCAGCTGAGGCACTGCGAGCACACGCCAGTGCTATTTGTTTGCAGCGTCCCTCCCTCCCCACAGCTCGACTGAACAAGTGAGCCTAAAAAAAAAAAAAAAAAAAAAGTGTCCACCACTGTCCCCTTTGTGTCAGGGCAGAAACAAGACACTGAAGAGACCAGCAAACAGAAGAAGCTATAACAGAGGGAACTGCCTTGGAAACTACAGGCAATAGATTAAAACCCTGTGGTTAGTACTGAATACAGAGGAAGGGGCCTATAGATCTTGAGAAATATAAGTCGGACCAAGGAACTAGCCAAAAATGAACTGACCCCACAATACCCACAACAAAACCAGAGAAAGTCTTAGATATATTTTTACTATTTTTACAATCATTCTTTCTTTCTTTTTTTTAAAAATTTTTTTAAAAAATATTAAGTCCTCTATTATTCCTTTAATTTTCACTTTTATAACCTACTATTACTTTGAAAAAAAAAAGACCCTATTTTTTTTAAAGCAAACTTCATATATATATATATTTTATAATTTTTGTGACCTTGTTTTGTTTTTTTTTTTCTTCTTTTCTTTAACATTGTATTTTTGAAATTCCAATCTCTACTCTAGATTTTTAATTTCAGCTTTTTGGTATTTGTTATCAATTTTGTACCTTTTTTTTTTTTTATAATTTTTGTGACTTTTTTTTCTCTCTTTCTCTTCTTCTTTTATATAACATTGTATATCTGAAATTCCAATCTCTACTCTAGATTTTTAATTTCAGCTTTTTGGTATTTGTTATCAATTTTGTACCTTTTTTTTTAATAATTTTTGTGACTTTTTTTTCTCTCTTTCTCTTCTTCTTTTATATAACATTGTATATCTGAAATTCCAAACTCTACTCTAGATTTTTAATTTATGCCTTTTGGTATTTGTTATCAATTTTGTACCTATATTTTCTTTATAATTTTTGCGACTTTGTTTTTGTTTGTTTTTTTTAATCTCTCTTTCTTTTTCTTCTTCTTTTTTTTAACATTGTATTTTTGAAATTCAAAACTCTACTCTAGATTTTTAATTTTTGCTTTTATGTATTTGTTACCAATTTTGGACCTTTAAGAACCCAATCTTCAGTACCCATTTTTCACCAGGGAGCGAGATTACTGGCTTGACTGCTCTTTCACCCTTTGGACTCTCCTTTTTCTCCACCAGGTCGCCTGTGTCTCCTCCCTAACCCCTCTCTACTCTACCCAACTCTGTGAATTTCTGTGTGTTCCAGACGGTGGAGAACACTTAGGGAACTGATTACTGGCTGGATCTGTCTCCCTCCTTTTCATTCCCCCCTTTTATCCTCCTGGACACCTCTGTCTCCTTCCTCCATCTTCTCTTCTATGTATAACTCCATGAACATCTCTGAGCGGTCCAGTTGTGGAGTATACATAAGGAAGTGATTACTGGCTAGCCCACTCTCTTCTCTATTGATTCCACCTCATCTCATTCGGGTCACCTCTAACTCCCTCCTCCCTCTTCTCTTCTCCATGTAACGCTGTGAACCTCTCTGGGTGACCCTCATGGTGGAGAAACTTTTCATCTTTAATGTAGATGTTTTATCAGTCATGCTATATATACGGAGAAGTTTTGAAACTACTGTAAAAATAAGACCGATAACTGGAAGCAGGAGGCTTAAGTCCAAACCCTGACTCCAGGGAACTCCTGACTCCAGGGAACATTAATTGACAGGAGCTCATCAAACGCCTCCATACCTACACTGAAACCAAGCACCAACAAGGGCCAACAAGTTCCAGGGCAAGACATACCAAGCAAATTCTCCAGCAACACAGGAACACAGCCCTGAGCTCCAAGATACAGGCTGCCCAAAGTCACCCCAAAACCATAGACAAATCATAACTCATTACTGGACACTTCATTGCACTCCAGAGAGAAGAAATACAGCTCCACCCACCAGAACACCGACACAAGCTTCCCTAACCAAGAAACCTTGACAAGCCACCTGTACAAACCCACACACAGCGAGGAAATGCCACAATAAAGAGAACTCCACAAACTGCCAGAATACAGAAAGGACACCCCGAAATCAGCAATTTAAACAAGATGAAGAGACAGAAGAATACCCAGCAGATAAAGGAACAGGATAAATTCCCACCAAACCAAACAAAAGAGGAAGAGATAGGGAATCTCACTGATAAAGAATTCCGAATAATGATAGTGAAATTGATCCAAAATCTTGAAATCAAAATGGAATCACAGATAAATAGCCTGGAGACAAGGATTGAGAAGATGCAAGAAAGGTTTAACAAGGACCTAGAAGAAATAAAAAAGAGTCAATATATAATGAATAATGCAATAAATGAAATCAAAAACACTCTGGAGGCAACAAACAGTAGAATAACAGAGGCAGAAGATAGGATTAGTGAATTAGAAGATAAAATGGTAGAAATAAATTAATCAGAGAGGAAAAAAGAAAAACGAATTAAAAGAAATGAGGACAATCTCAGAGACCTCCAGGACAACTCGAACGCTACAACATTCGAATCATAGGGGTCCCAGAAGAAGAAGACAAAAAGAAAGACCATGAGAAAATACTTGAGGAGATAATAGTTGAAAACTTCCCTAAAATGGGGAAGGAAATAATCACTCAAGTCCAAGAAACCCAGATAGTCCCAAACAGGATAAACCCAAGGCGAAACACTCCAAGACACATATTAATCAAATTAACAAAGATCAAACACAAAGAACAGATATTAAAAGCAGCAAGGGAAAAACAACAAATAACACACAAGGGAATTCCCATAAGGATAACAGCTGATCTTTCAATAGAAACTCTTCAAGCCAGGAGGGAAAGGCAAGACATACTTAAAGTGATGAAAGAAAATAACCTACAGCCCAGATTATTGTACCCAGCAAGGATCTCATTCAAATATGAAGGAGAAATCAAAAGCTTTACAGACAAGCAAAAGCTGAGAGAATTCAGCACCACCAAACCAGCTCTCCAACAAATACTAAAGGATATTCTCTAGACAGGAAACACAAAAATGGTGTATAAATTCGAACCCCAAACAATAAAGTAAATGGCAACGGGATCATACTTATCAGTAATTACCTTAAACGTAAATGGGTTGAATGCCCCAACCAAAAGACAAAGACTGGCTAAATGGATACAAAAACAAGACCCCCACATATGCTGTCTACAAGAGACCCACCTCAAAACAGGGGACACATACAGACTGAAAGTGAAGGGCTGGAAAAAGATTTTCCATGCAAATAGGGACCAAAATAAAGCAGGAGTAGCAATACTCATATCAGATAAAATAGACTTTAAAATAAAGGCTGTGAAAAGAGACAAAGATGGTCACTACATAATGATCAAAGGATCAATCCAAGAAGAAGATATAACAATTATAAATATATATGCACACAACACGGGAGCGCCGCAATATGTAAGAAAAATGCTAACAAGTATGAAAGGAGAAATTAACAATAACACAATAATAGTGGGAGACTTTAATACCCCACTCACACCTATGGATAGATCAACTAAACAGAAAATTAACAAGGAAACACAAACTTTAAATGATACAATAGACCAGTTAAACCTAATTGATATCTATAGGACATTTCATCCCAAAACAATGAATTTCACCTTTTTCTCAAGCGCACATGGAACCTTCTCCAGGATAGATCACATCCTGGGCCATAAATCTAGCCTTGGTAAATTCAAAAAAATTGAAACCATTCCAAGCATCTTTTCTGACCACAACACAGTAAGATTAGATCTCAATTACAGGAGAAAAACTATTAAAAATTCCAACATATGGAGGCTGAACAACACGCTGCTGAATAACCAACAAATCACAGAAGAAATCAAAAAAGAAATCAAAATTTGCATAGAAATGAATGAAAATGAAAACACAACGACCCAAAACCTGTGGGACACTTTAAAAGCAGTCCTAAGGGGAAAGTTCATAGCAATACAGGCATACCTCAAGAAACAAGAAAAAAGTCAAATAAATAACCTAACTCTACACCTAAAGCAACTAGAAAAGGAAGAAATGAAGAACCCCAGGGTTAGTAGAAGGAAAGAAATCTTAAAAATTAGGGCAGAAATAAATGCAAAAGGAACAAAAGAAACCATAGCAAAAATCAACAAAGCCAAAAGCTGGTTCTTTGAAAGGATAAATAAAATTGACAAACCATTAGCCAGACTCATCAAGAAACAAAGGGAGAAAAGTCAAATCAATAAAATTAGAAATGAAAATGGAGAGATCACAACAGACAACACACAAATACAAAGGATCATAAGAGACTACTATCAGCAATTATATGCCAATAAAATGGACAACATGGAAGAAATGGACAAATTCTTAGAAAAGTACAACTTCGCAAAACTGGACCAGGAAGAAATAGAAAAGCTTAACAGACACATCACAAGCACGGAAATTGAAACTGTAATCAAAAATCTTCCAGCAAACAAAAGCCCAGGTCCAGACAGCTTCACAGCTGAATTCTACCAAAAATTTAGTAAAGAACTAACACCTATCCTACTCAAATTCTTCCAGAAAATTGCAGAGGAAGGTAAACTTCCAAACTCATTTTATGAGGCTACCATCACCCTAATACCAAAACCTGACAAAGATGCCACAAAAAAAGAAAACTACAGGCCAATATCACTGATGAACATAGATGCAAAAATCCTTAACAAAATTCTAGCAATCAGAATCCAACAACACATTAAAAAGATCATACACCATGACTAAGTGGGCTTTATCCCAGGGATGCAAGGATTCTTCAATATCCGCAAATCAATCAATGTAATACACCACATTAACAAATTGAAAAACAAAAACCATATGATTATCTCAATAGATGCAGAGAAAGCCTTTGACAAAACTCAACATCCATTTATGATAAAAAAACTCTCCAGAAAGCAGGAATAGAAGGAACATACCTCAACATAATAAAAGCTATATATGACAAACCCACAGCAAACATTATCCTCAATGGTGAAAAATTGAAAGCATTTCCTCTAAAGTCAGGAACAAGACAAGGGTGCCCACTTTCACCATTACTATTCAACATAGTTTTGGAAGTTTTGGCCACAGCAATCAGAGCAGAAAAAGAAATAAAAGGAATCCAAATTGGAAAAGAAGAAGTAAAACTCTCACTGTTTGCAGATGACATGATCCTCTACATAGAAAACCCTAAAGACTCCACCAGAAAATTACTAGAACTAATCAATGATTATAGTAAAGTTGCAGGATATAAAATCAACACACAGAAATCCCTTGCATTCCTATTCACTAATAATGAGAAAACAGAAAGAGAAATTAAGGAAACAATTCCATTCACCATTGCAACAGAAAGAATAAAATACTTAGGAATATAATATACCTAAAGAAAATAAAGACCTATATATAGAAAACTATAAAACACTGGTGAAAGAAATCAAAGAGGACACTAATAGATGGAGAAATATACCATGTTCATGGATTGGAAGAATCAATATAGTGAAAATGAGTATACTACCCAAAGCAATTTATAGATTCAATGCAATCCCTATCAAGCTACCAATGGTATTCTTCACAGAGCTAGAACAAATAATTTCACAATTTGTATGGAAATACAAAAAACCTCAAATAGCCAAAGCTATCTTGAGAAAGAAGAATGGAACTGGAGGAATCAACCTACCTGACTTCAGGCTCTACTACAAAGCCACAGTCATCAAGACAGTATGGTACTGGCACAAAGACAGAAATATAGACCAATGGAACAAAATAGAAAGCCCAGAGATAAATCCACACACATATGGACACCTTATCTTTGACAAAGGAGGCAAGAATATACAATGGATTTAAAACAATCTCTTTAACAAGTGGTGCTGGGAAAACAGGTCAACCACTTGTAAAAGAATGAAACTAGAACACTTTCTAACACCATACACAAAAATAAACTGAAAATGGATTAAAGATCTAAACATAAGACCAGAAACTATAAAACTCCTAGAGGAGAACATAGGCAAAACACTCTCCGACATACATCACAGCAGGATCCTCTATGACCCACCTAAAAGAATATTGGAAATAAAAGCAAAAATAAACAAATGGGGCCTAATTAATCTTAAAAGCTTCTGCACAACAAAGGAAACTATAAGCAAGGTGAAAAGACAGCCTTCAGAATGGGAGAAAATAATAGCAAATGAAGCAACTGACAAACAACTAATGTCAAAAATATACAAGCAACTCCTACAGCTCAACTCCAGAAAAATAAATGACCCAATCAAAAAATGGGCCAAAGAACTAAATAGACATTTCTCCAAAGAAGACATACAGATGGCTAACAAACACATGAAAAGATGCTCAACATCACTCATTATCAGAGAAATGCAAATCAAAACCACAATGAGGTACCATTTCACGCCAGTCAGAATGGCTGCGATCCAAGAGTCTACAAGCAATAAATGCTGGAGAGGGTGTGGAGAAAAGGGAACCCTCTTACACTGTTGGTGGGAATGCAAACTAGTACAGCCACTATGGAGAACAGTGTGGAGATTCCTTAAAAAACTGGAAATAGAACTGCCATCCAACACAGCAATCCCACTGCTAGGCATACACACTGAGGAAACCAGAAGGGAAAGAGACACGTGTACCCCACTGTTCATCGCAGCACTGTTTATAATAGCCAGGACATGGAAGCAACCTAGATGTCCATCAGCAGATGAATGGATAAGAAAGCAGTGGTACATATACACAATGGAGTATTACTCAGCCATTAAAAAGAATACATTTGAATCAGTTCTAATGAGGTGGATGAAACTGGAGCCTATTATACAAAGTGAAGTAAGACAGAAAGAAAAACACCAATACAGTATGCTATGCTATGCTATGCTAAGTCACTTCAGTGGTGTCCGACTCTGTGTGATCCCATAGACGGTAGCCACCAGGCTCCCCTGTCCCTGAGATTCTCCAGGCAAGTACACTGGAGTGGGTTGCCATTTCCTTCTCCAATGCATGAAAGTGAAAAGTGAAAGTGAAGTCGCTCAGTCGTGTCCGACTCTTAGCGACCCCATGGACTGCAGCCTACCAGGCTCTTCCATCTGTGGGATTTTCCAGGCAAGAGTACTGGAGTGGGGTGCCATTGCCTTCTCCGCCAATATAGTATACTAATGCATATATATGGAATTTAGAAAGATGGTAACAATAACCCTGTATACAAGACAGCAAAAGAGACACTGATGTATAGAACAGAATTTTGGACTCTGTGGGAGAGGGAGAGGGTGGGATGATTTGGGAGAATGGCATTGAAATACGTATAATATCATATATGAAACAAGTCGCCATTCCAGGTTTGATGCACAGTACTGGATGCTTGGGGCTGGTGCACTGGGACGACCCAGAGGGATGGTATGGGGAAGGAGGAAGGAGGAGGGTTCAGGATGGGGAACACATGTATACCTGTGGCTGATTCATTTCGATATTTGGCAAAACCAATACAATATTCTAAAGTTTAAAAATAAAATAAAATTTAAAAAAAAGAAAAATTATGACCAACCTAGATAGCATATTCAAAAGCAGAGACATTACTTTGCCAACAAAGGTCCATCTAGGCAAGGCTATGGTTTTTCCAGTGGTCACGTATGGATGTGAGAGTTGGACTGTGAAGAAGCTGAGCGCCGAAGAATTGATGCTTTTGAACTGTGGTGTTGGAGAAGACTCTTGAGAGTCCCTTGGACTGCAAGGAGATCCAACCAGTCCATCTTAAAGGAGATCAGTCCTGGGTGTTCATTGGAAGGACTGATGCTGAAGTTGAAACTCCAATACTTTGGCCACCTCATGCGAAGAACTGACTCATTGGAAAAGACCTTGATGCTGGGAGGGATTGGGGGCAGGAGGAGAAGGTGATGACAGAGGATGAGATGGCTGGATGGCATCACCGACTTGATGCACATGAGTTTGGGTGAACTCCAGGAGTTGGTGATGGACAGGAAGGCTTGGCGTGCTGTGGTTCATGGGGTCAGAAAGAGTTGGACATGACTGAACGACTGAACTGAACTGAAGGAGAAAATATTTTATTTTTTTCAGTCATTGCTAATTTTTTTCAGTCATTTCAGAATGTATTGGGTTTCCCCGGTGGCTTAGTGAGTAAGAACACTCCTGCAGAGTAGGAGATACAAGTTCAATCACTGAGTCAGAAAGATCCCCTGTAGAAGAAACTGGCGACCCAATCCAGTATTCTTGCCTGGGCAATCCCATGAACAGAGGAGCCTGGCAGGCTATGATCCATGGGTTTGCAAAAGAGTCAGACAAGACTTAGTGACTAACAACAACAATGAATGTATTATATTTCTCCAAAGATAAAGTATAGTATGTACTATACTAAAGTATAGTATAGTATAGTATGTACTATACTTAAAGTATAGTATAGTATAGTATAGTATAGTATAGGATTTACCATCTGAGCTACCACTGCTTCCCTGGTGGCTCAGACGGTAAAGAGTCTGCCTGCAATGCAGGAAACCCAGGTTCAATCCCTGGGTCAGGAAGATATCTTGGAGGAGGGCATGGCAATCCACCCCAGTATTCTTGCCAGGAGAATCCCATGGACAGAGGAGCCTGGCGGGCTACAGTCCACAGGGACTCAAAGAGTGAGACATGACTGAGCAACTAACACTACACTACTATGTACAGTATACTGTTTTGGCTTTGGGCAATTTGGGCAATTCCTCAACATATTCATGTTATCAGGTATCCTTCAATATACATTTTTTCTTCTTCTTTGGTAACAGAATTTTTAGCAGACACCAGATTGCCCAGGATACAAACTCTATTTCTCAGTGCTTATTGCTAGATGTGGCCATACAGCTAAGTTCTAGAATATGAAATATTTGAAACAAAGAAATGTGCTCTTTCTGGGTCCTGCCTTTACCCAGGAGTGTGGTCATCCCAGTACACTTCCCTCTTCTTACTAATCGGGATATAGATAAATGCTCAAGGTGGTAGACCAGATGGATAAGAGGGTCTAAGGTTTAGAAAACATACCATTCCAGAATTACCTATACCCAATTATTATGTCGGAGAAGGTGATGTCACTCCACTCCAGTACTCTTGCCTAGAAAATCTCATGGATGGAGGAGCCTGGTAGGCTGCAGTCCATGAGGTTGTTAAGAGTTGGACACGACTGAGCGACTTCACTTTCACTTTTCACTTTCATGCACTGGAGAAGGAAATGGCAACCCACTCCAGTGTTCTTGCCTGGAGAGTCCCAGGGACGGGGGAGCCTGTTGGGCTGCCGTCTATGGGGTCACACAGAGTCGGACACGACTGAAGTGACTTACCTTACCTTACCGTAATTATTATGTATGTGTGAGAGAAAGATGTTGGTCAAGCCATGTTTATACTGATTTTCTGTGAAAGTAGTCAGATCGATAACATAAAGGATACTTTTGTTGCCTGTTGGAATGTGAGGTTTTTGTTCAAATGGAAAAATTGGATGTCAAAGCTCAAATCATTTTTATATTATCTTTTGTAGTTTACTCTGCTTGGTAACATGGACTATGTCTTATGCAAGCCAATAAAAATATTTTATATATTTATACAACTATTATGGCTATTCAAAAATTGGGGAACTATTTAAATAGTCTCTAGAGAAGACTAATTTCGGACTCTCTTTAATTAGTAAACCACCATCAAGAACAAATATACTGGCTCTTAAAAAAAAAAGTCTAACCTCAAGTCTTTCCCTACATGTTTTCCATCTTCACATCCCATCTGGTTTGAAGAGACCACTTCTTAGACTGTCTTCCTCCCCCACATTTCTTTGGAACTTGTCTCTGAGAATTGCTCTTAACCAGCTGCCTTACCCCAAAGACCCACCCACAGCCTATAAGCGCTGGTCACATGCCACATGACCTTCTTGGCTCATGCACTGATGTCTGCTCATGATCTATTTGGTTTTCCTTTGATTTCAGTGGCTTTGATTTAATGATATATTTCACCATATTGAAGGGAATCATTAGCTTAAAAGGTCAATATTTATCTATATTTATTACAAATGTAGTCACTCCAACTGAGACTTCTAATAAGTATGTCTGGCTATCTTTGATGGCCAGAAATATCACTGGAAAACAAGAAAAAATACATCATGCTGAACAACAAATGCCTGCCAATATTTATAGGTTTGAAGGAATTTATGTCTAAATTACAATGATAACTCTAGAGTAGTATTTCAGTGCATTCTGAGAACGACTCTTAGAAACTCTGTTTTTGTTTTTGTTTTCTTTCCAAGTCTTAAAACCTGATCTCCCTCCTGCAAAAAATTCATGTTCATAAACTCAATGACAGATTTGGTTCACTCATATGCCCATCAGATAATGAGCTGATTAAAGTTCTCTAACCAAAGTTTTATTAGCTTATTCTGCTTTACCTTTCTAAGCTCTAATCTCAAAGCTGTCACCATGCTTGAGAAATAGTTTAAAATATACAGACAACTTAGCAAACTGCTTTCACAATCAGGCCCCTAAGACCTTAGACATGAAAATCTGGTCCATGTGTCTCTCCGGAGGCTTATCTGGAGATAAGTTTTAAACTAGCTACACTATAATTGTGTAGTTGATTGAAACTTTTGTTGATATTCTGAAAAAAGTCTGTATTTGCTTCCATGTCATAAAAGTAATAATAATCATAATAACTGTATAAATAAAGGGTCATCTTATGCCATGTAGAAAATGCTTCTAATAGTTAGCTGAACCCACATCTCCTGAGTCTCTTGTATTGGCAGGTGGATTGTTTACTACTGAGCCACCTAGGAAGACAGTCTAATATTAGGATCTAATATTATTTTGTTTTTGTATCTGCTCATTGTATGCATTTTGCTCAGAATAGTACTACCTTTGAGTTCCCCTGGAGGCTCAGCTGATAAAGAATCCACCTGCCACGCAAGAGACCTGGGTTTGATCCCTGGATTGGGAAGATCCCCTGAAGAAGGGAACAGCTACCCACTCCAGTATTCTGGTCTGGAGAATTCCATGGACCGTATAGTCCATGGAGTCTCAAAGAGTCAGACACAACACCTTTTATAAAAAATATATAGGCCAAAAATGGAAATGCCCTGCCTCTAACCTTTTACTTCTGTTATCTCAAAGTAAATGTTGTCAACAATTTTGTGCCTATTTATCTAGAATTTTGCATATTCTTATTTAGGTAGGCATTTAGAGAGGGTCATAACCCATCTATATTTCTATCTATGTCTGTATCCACATATTTCATCTTATCAGACTGAGACACGCTACAAATATTGGCCTGCCACTGTCTTTTTCTACACACTCTATATCATGAGTACCGTTCAGTTAGAGAACATGATCTCAATCCATCTTTTTCATGGCTGCATACCATTCCAAACTACAGATTAAACAATCATTATACACTAAACAATGATTCAGATCAGATCAGTCGTTCAGTCATGTCCAATTCTTTGCGACCCCATGAATCACAGCACGCCAGGCCTCCCTGTCCATCACCAACTCCCGGAGTTCACTCAGACTCACATTCATAGAATCAGTGATGCCATCCAGCCATCTCATCCTTTGTCGTCCCCTTCTCCTTCTGCCCCCAATCCCTCCCAGCATCAGAATCTTTTCCAATGAGTCAACTCTTCGCATGAGGTGGCCAAAGTACTGGAATTTCAGCCTTGGCATCATTCCTTCCAAAGAAATCCCAGGGCTGATCTCCTTCAGAATGGACTGGTTGGATCTCCTTGCAGTCCAAGGGACTCGCAAGAGTCTTCTCCAACACCACAGTTCAAAAGCATTAATTCTTCAGCACTCAGCCTTTTTCACAGTCCAACTCTCACATCCATACATGACCACAGGAAAAACCATAGCCTTGACTAGATGAACCTTTGTTGGCAAAGTAATGTCTCTGCTTTTGAATTTGATTATACATCCTTGATTGATGGAAATTTATGTTATGTCCTTTTTGTCAGTAACATACAATACAATGATGGACATATCTGTACATATATATTTATGCATTTGTTTTATTATTTCTCTTGGTAAAGTTCTAAAATGGCTAGTGGGCAACTTGAAGCTATTATAACATGCATTCAAAATCAAATCGAACAAAACTTCCTACACACTGATTCTAGAGGTATCTTCTCTTGTAACCATACTTTTCCAGAGTAATTTCCAAACCTCAAATTTTTAATTTAATCTGTTTATTACAGAGCACCCCAAATGAGTTGTAGAGTCAAAACAAACACTCCTCCAGACAATGTCATAATACTTTAGAATGATGAAATGCTTAAAATAGCACATTTAAGTTAGAACTTGTAAATGAGATACAATTATGGCTCTCGTAATGCAACCATGCTATAGTGACACATCCAAGAGCGAATTCCTTCCTGCATTCTTAGAATTGATATAAGTGTCCAAGTGGTGAGCATATGTTTCTGGAATGTTTAATGTTCCTGTCGGCAGTTGGGCAGGGTCTGTCATATTTTAGGGGAACTATGTCATAGGTCAGTTAATACTTTCTTATGTCATTATTGCATTCCCTCCAACAGATTTGATTGACTATATGGACATTTCTGAAAAAGCAACCTGAGCATTCCAATCATAACAACTTTATGCAGCATTAACATTCTAATACAATTTATGCAAGAAAGGAAGAGTTCGCCAGAAGCACAGAATGCTCTGTGGGCATGTATTAACAGTTTGTGCACATTGATCTTTGCTGTAAAGTTTTTACTTCACTTAAACTTACGACACGTTACTGATCTAGTTTGTTAGCAAAACGACGTTTATGGTTTATGGAAACCAGATTTCTTCACCAAAAGGGAGCTGGAGTTTTTGCTTCTCATTCTTGATAGCTCCAGTTGTGCAGAACTGAGAAGTTTAGTTTTGTCTTAGGAGAGTTGGAATTATGGACTCATATTGTATCAAGAAGGGCAAGGTTGCTGCCCTGAAATGTCCAATCTGCAGGGTTTTTTTAAATGTCAATGGCATGTTAGATTTACAGAAGAAATGGTACTCGTATTTACATCAGGACTTTAGAGTACTACATTGTGGGAAGAATGCTGGGGAAATCCTGAAGGTATGACAAACTTTAGTCAAGAGTTCTCTAACCAAACCATGATTCATGCAGTTTGTCTCCAATCCTTGTGTCTCTCACTTGCACACTTCTCAAGGGATCATGGTATCTACAGGATTAGTCAAAGGTGCCTCAGCATAAAATTTTATTTCAGTTATTGATCCTTTTGGTCAAAAGTTAACAGAAAGTTCATATAGCTATGGATAGCAAATGTGCCAGGGTATCATTTAAAATAGCATTAGCATATTTTGGGGGAAGGGGGTACTTTTGCCTTGGTATATGCAAAGGGCTCATTTAAAATATGTGACTTATACCACTTTTATTATAATAAAATATATTTTCTAAAGGGGAAAGAGAAACAAACTGAAATATATAATTTTAATTTAAAGATATCATGATATTCTTTCAGAAAATTAGAGATTGCCCTTCAGATCTATGAGCTATCTGGTAGCTATTTAATTCCAAAGAAAGTGAAATCAGTTCTGTCTTCAACACAATTCCAAAACAAAATGCTCAGGAACCATTATAAATATCACTAGTGAAATAGGTTATCCTGTTTTAATTTTTACATATTGTGATGATTTTCCCAAGATTCTCTTTAAGTCATACAGCTACACTATGGGGCAAAAGAAACAGCAACATATCTTTTTAACCCTAGCAAGAATAATAAATGATGGAAACAAGGATATTTACAAAATTCCAAAAGCCAGATAATTGGTGCATGCGTCTTACCTTTCTTTTACGAAGTCTGACTTGGTTATCTGTGGGTTCCTGGGTGGCCAGAGTCTCCTTGAAGTGTAAACACTGCATGCCATCTCCTGAGTTGAACTTTGGAAGACTTTTGTTTTGATGTTCTGAGAAACCACTCGTCTCCAGGCCATTTTCAGCTGACATTCCACTAGGGCAGGAAGGAGGCTGCAGAAGGCAGCTTCCAGGATCTGTTTTTAATAATGGCAGTCCTCTGTCCATACGAGGAATAGCCAATAACTTATCTTGTACTGCACTGCAGGTGTTGCTTTCATGTTCATCTTTAGGGAAGTCGGGTTTCCTTCGATGTTGAGCAATTACAGCAGAATTAACCAACTGCTTTTCTGGCACAATATCTTTCACATTCAAAGAACTGCAAGCATTCATTTTGGACCGATCTTTTATTTCACTTAAGCTTATCTCCTTACAAAGCTCCAGGCTTTTACTCACCATGTCAACAACTTTCTTGTCCCCCTTTTCCTCAACCAGCCCTAAATCAACTCCACCAGCCATTCCCCAGGAGTCATAAGAATCTTGGTTACTTTCCACAATGGGCAGCGTCTTTACTAAGGAGCCTGCTCCTTTGACGCTATGTTGGTCTGATGTTTCAGGCCCTTGAGTAGTTAGAATCTGTTTATCATCTGTGAGGTACAGATCAGAATCGGTGTCCTCATCAGAAACATGCACAAGTGTTTCTGTGCTGGCCTCCAGAGAAAGGAACTGATCTTCACCTTCATGGCTGTCATCTTCATCCACCTCCTTTGAAATGTGACCCATTGGCCCCTCAGGAATCTCTCTCAGGTCTGAGCCATGACAGCAGTCTGGGAGTGAAACACACCTCTCTTTGCGGTCCACATTTAGAGTTGCATCTTTTTCCATACTTGCCTGCAAGCTGTCAGCTACTAGTCCATGATGACATGCTGTGTTACAATCATCAGAACTAAAAGGCTGTCCCATCCATTGGGTCACATGTTCTTCCCAGCTTCTCTTTCTGATAGCTACAGACATGTCATCGTAGTTTAACAACAGACAGAGAGATACATTCCGTATGAGACTAAAGGAGATGAAACTTGATGAAAGATTACTTCAAATTCACTGATTGAAGAAGAGAGGAAGTTTTGTCATTTCACCACCTATTAAAAAAATAAAATATATACATAGAGTTCAGGATATAATTCTAAAGTCAAAATCTATCGTGGAAAAGAGAGTGCTTAAGCAATGCTATGAAAGATTAAATAAGAGGTTTCAATAAAACTTCCAATTAACAACCTTAATAGGGTTATTTCTTCAAGAAGCAGGCTAATAGAAGAAAATTTTACATTTAGTATCTCTGGTCAAAAATCATTGACAATACTTTTAAATGTGGCTGGATTGACTGACCTATTAATGAATAACCCAGTAGTGCTAGTGGTAAAGAACCTGCCTGTCAATGCAGGAGACAGAAGAGATGTGGGTTTGATCCCTGGGTTGGGAAGATCCCTGGAGGAAGAGATGGCAACACACTCCAGTATTCTTGCCTGGAGAATCCCAAGGACAGGGGAGCCTGGCGGGCTACAGTGCATGGGGTCACAGAGAATTAGACACGACTGAGCGACAGCAGGAGCACAAGCGTGTGTGTGTGTGTGTGTGTATAATTAAAAATCCCACTAGGAAAATAACTGGACTGCTATACTTAATAATTCACCGGAAGAAACAAGTTGCTCTAGCTTACACGCTTCCCTGGTTAACTTTTGTGGAAACAAATTGCTACAGAAATCTATTGGCTGCTTGGTTTGAATTGCACCAAAGGTCACCAGGGAACTACTCATGCAAAACCTGAGCTACAGAGACAACAGTGTAATATATTAGCATGTGAAAGAGCTAATACAGACCCCAAATCACCAGGACACATTTACCCCAGGCAGTGACTAAGAAACTCCCGGGGTAATCAGTTTAGCTCATATTAACACATAATTCATGCATAAGAAGGCATACCACACACCATTTGCAATGCCTTTGGTTAAATGGGCTTCCCAGGTGGCTCAGATGGTAAAGTGCCTGCAATGAGGGAGATCTGGGTTCGATCCCTGGGTCGGGAAGATCCCCTGGAGAAGGAAATGGCAACCCACTCCAGTATTCTTGCCTGGAAAATTCCATGGACGGAGGAGCCTGGTAGGCTCTAGTCCATGGGGTCACAAAGAATAGGACACACCTTAGCCCACTTTCGGGTTAAATATATTTACATACATCCCTTTGCTACTATGACCAGTTTGCAAGCTAGTACTGTTAAAGCTTAGAGAAGTTAAATGACTTGCTTAAGGCTACATATCTCAGGGTAAGCCTGGATTCAAAGTAGGCACCAGTTCTAAGACCCAGAGAGGCAACAAACTTCATTGTCTCCATGGAATGAGATTCTACAGCCTCCTTTCCTTCCAGACACCTTTAATAGGTATAAAATCTAAACTCTTCAGGTAAGGATTCAGGTGAATCAAAAAGAAGATGTGAGCACAGAAAGACAATTGAAACAGTTCTTTAGGAATTTCAGTCTCATTCTGTTTGGCTTCCAAGGAGTTTAGTTTGTATATTTCTGTTAGAATTTGGCCATAAAAATTTTAAGTAAACATGAAAACCAAGCATAAGATAAGGTCAGGATATAAACACATTCCAGATATCCATCCATCCTCTCTGCCTTGAATTATTCAAAGCCTTAGTTAAAGGCAACAAATTACACCAATGTAAACGCAACCTTATAAAAATGACTAATCCAAATTGTGTCCCATAATGAAACCTAATGACTGAATTGTAAAATAAAAAATCTCATTCAAGAGCAGACACTTCTAGTTTCTACGCCACACAAGAACGGTCAGCACATAACATGGACTGGCTTATTGATTTCAGTCATAAACAAGATTAACCGCGGTGCTGGTTTTGGGTCACTTCAGTCTATTGAAAAGGAGTCTGACTGTCCACCAAAAATTTCAAGCTATTCTGACTAAGCACATGCCAGAAAGGTAAATATTCTCATCCTGTAAAGACCAGGAATGTATTAGAATTCTGGTACCCCAGACTGACCAAATAGCATTCTGGATGCTATTTGATTTCCTTAGAGGTCAGTGTGTATCTTTTTGAAAATGGCCAGCATTCACATTTTCCATGTTGGCATTCATTTTGCATTCAAAAGAAAAATATAAAGTCCCTGAATTCCATGCATAAGTCATTATCGTGTGGGAGGCTACGGAAAGTGGAAAAAACGCATAGATGCAGGCCAGAAAATTTCTGCTTTCATGGGCAAATTTGGGTTGTAATAGGGCGGTTCTGTTTTAGATGCTTTCTTTTCTTTATTTTTATCCAGCGTAGAAAGAGCAGGCTAACTTAAGAAATGCCAAGTGGTATTACTGTGTCATTTCTAAGCCACATTTACATTTAAGTTGAGGCTGACTTCTGGTTTTATTTCTTTGATGAAGAAGGTGAAAGAGTTTTATTAACCCCCTGGGGAACAGATTATATAAAAGTTTTGCCTTTAAGTCCTTACCATAATATTAGTTAACTTATTGCACTCAACTCTGGCAAGTATTTTTATAACATCAAAGGAAGACAGTTAAACAGTTCTGAGACAATCTAGATGTAAAGAGAGACTGTAAATTAGACAGGTTCATACACCATTAACTCCTTCTGTCCTAATTTCTTATCTAGGTCCTTTGGACACTTCCAATATCATTCCTGTGAATTTATAGTGTCTTCATCTCAAAGACATAAAATTTTCTAATTTTCATTATGACCATCACCACTATAGCGTGGACATTCACTCCAAATCCTGTGGTCTGATAGATTTTTTTTTTTAATTATCTCAACGAGCTTTCTTATTCACAGTTCTTAATTAAATTCTGATTTGTAAGATTTATAGTTAAAAATCTGTCTGCAGGATCTAAAGGCCGAAAACAGTATTAATTAAAATATGATTATTATTGTCTGGGCTGCCCGGAGGGTGCTAGGGGTAAAGAATCTGACTGCCAATGCAGGAGATGCAAGGGATGCGGGTTCTATTGCTGGGTCGGGAAGATCCACTGGAATAGGAAAATGGCAACCCACTCCAATATTCTTGCCTGAAAAATTCCAATTCCATGGACAGAGGAGCCTGGCGGGCTAGAGTCCATGGGGTCACAGAGTCGGACACAACTGAGTGACTGAGAACATTATTGTCCATCACATATGAGCACCCGGGACTCATTTTCTAAGTCATCTGAATTGACTCGAATCTGTCCTGTAAGATTCAGAAGTCTTTGTAAAAAACCTAAGTTTCCCTTTGAGCCTTCTCACCAGGCTGTCTTATTCAAAATTACATTTCTAACTACTGATGACTTACTTTGCAAACTTCTATTACCATTTTTTAAAATAATCGTTATTATGCAGTTTCATTCAGAATGAGCTCAGCTGCTCAGGGTTTGGATGAGGGATCTGGAAAAGTGTAAGTCATTCTAGGGTGTTGATTTTATGAAGTGAATTTCCATGGGGATTTTTCACTTTTTTAAATGTATGTGTTCAAACACCACTGTATTAATATAACAAGAAACCCTATGTACCTCTAATTATGTAATGATTCTGGAAAATATTTGTGAAATGTCCACATTTGCTTTTTGTGATGTTAGGGCATAGGATGTTTGGACACAGAGTGATTTAAAATGTATTATGTGGGCTCATTTTGTAACACTTACCACCCTTTAACATAAGCATTTTGTGGCATACAGTCTGTATTTTAAAATGAATCAAAGTTGAATATAGTACTAAAAACAATGGAAGATATTCTAGTTTGAGAATCCCTGACTTATTTCTGACATCAAGCTATCATGCTCTCTTTTGCAACTGCTTCTGAAATGAACACACATTTTGTATTTTGACCTGGCAGTGGTCCTCAGGGAAGAAGAACCCGATGGGAATCACTACTGCTGACACGATAGCCTGGGAGAACTCGGGGCAAATGAAGTACTTGTGGCTGAAATCAAGTGGGCAGTACCTTAGAACTGACAGCAACACTGCCTGATCATAGTCATTTATTCAACAAGTATTTATTTAGGACTGAACAGGCTACAGAAGGCTTCCCAGGTAGCTCAGTGATAAAAGAACCCACCTGCGAATGCAGGAGATGCAAGAGACACGGGTTTGATCCCTGGACTGAGATGATCTCCTGGAGTAGGAAATGGCAACCCACTCCAGTATTTTTGCCTGGGAAATACCATGGACAAAGGAGCCTGGTGGGCTATAGTCCATGGGGTCGCAAAGAGTCAGACACGACTGAGTGACTGAGCATGCACGCCTGGGCTGTAGACAGTCTGCTAAACACTGGGAATATAAACCTAAATATATATTAAGTTGTTTTGTCCTTTCAGAGCACAGATGACATATATAGATATACGTGCACATATATAAATAAATACACACACGCACACGCACATGATTGACTCCTGGGTTGTTTTTAGACACCTTCACACAGATGCTGCATATTAACAGAAGAGAAAATAAAGGCATAACAGTACTGCTGGTTTCTCTGTATTTTCCCACTTTCTTCTAGACAGCTTGGCTAGAATTACTTCTGGTTTTCCTTTACGTCTTTCTTCTTAATTACCCATCCTGTATTAAATTTCTAGGTCATGTTTTTCTCCTACTACTGTTGTAACGCATATGTGCATATGTGTGTGTGCATGTGTGTGTGGGAAATAGTTACCACATAGTATGTATTCAGTCACTGGGAGAAGGAATGAATATTATAAGGGGAATAATCTCCTTTTAATTAAAAGTAAGTTAAGCTCCTTCCCTGATGGCTCAGTAGGTAAAGAATCCACCTATAATGCAGAACACATAGGAGACACGGGTTCGATCCCTTGGTCGGGAAGATTCCCCAGGGTAGGAAATGGCAACCCACTCCAGTATTCTTGCCTGGGAAACCCCATGGTCAGAGAAGCCTGGCAGACTACAGTCCATTGGGGTGGCAAAGTGTTGGACATGACTGAGCAACTATGCACACACACACGGATTAAATTCCCTAACATGAACTCTTGCAAGAATAGAGAATGCTCCTGAACCAAGAAAAGAACATTTCTATTAATACAATGGCCCATGCTGTTACTAATGTAAGGGTCAAGTTGGTGATATGGAGAGATGGGGAATCTGAGCATCCTATAATGATTTGACATCTTAATGGATCTTGGCCTGCCCTCGGGGAGTCAACTTTGCATATCATGCCACCCAAACACTTATTGAGTTGAATTAGACAATCAGAACAGGATCAACAACAGTCAAACAGACACAGGTCTTCAAATGTGTGCTCAGAATGGCAAAGTAAATCTTCCTGACAGTGAGCATGGGTGGAGGTCGAAATGGAATTCATTTTCTTGATGGAGCTGTCAAAGAACAAATCATCTAGCAAACTAAACTGTAGCACATCTGGGCACCTTCCACTGCCCCCAACTCAATGATAACATGAGAGGAGTGCTTTAACATGCAAAACTGGTGTCACGTATTCAGGAGGCTTAGGATCAGCGAGAAAGCCTGGGACAGACATGGTTAATCTCAATCCCTGTATGTAAATGCATGATGAACAAATAGCCAAAAAAAAAGAAAATCACATATTTTAAAAAAGCATTTCTATGAGTCTAGTCAGGGTAGCCAACTTTTAATAAAACACAATTAGCACTTATTCTTTAAAATATTCATGCTCTCTAATCCAAATTAGACAGGGTTAGAATTAGGCTTAAGGAGAGAGAAACCTCCTCCTCTCCTTAAGCCTAATGTTTTTGCATAACATGATGCAAAAATTTCTCACTATATGATCGTATGCAGATTTCCTTTTTTTAGTGGCAATCTGGGTCTATTCCTTCACAAAGTCATTATTCATCTACTTTTACATACTGTGTCAAAAGTTGGTAGTTATTCATTATCCCTCATCAGCTGTCTGTGGAAAAAACAAACTCCTATTAAAATCCTTTATTGATAAATTACTTAATAGAGCTTAAAATATTATATCTGAAAAAGCTTCTGTGTCTTTAGGCTGTCTGGAAATTATCAACAGCCTTTTAAATTATAGGGTAAACCACCTAGAATAAACTAAGTCAATGGAGTAAGTAGTACATCACTTTTTCCGGCAGACACATCTAAGCTTCCATCATTTTTGATCTTAAGAAAAAGAATGAAGAAATAGGTACCCAATTAAAATACTTTTTAAAATGTTTACCTATTTTCATGTATATATTAGTTTTACTGAGCTTGGTAATCTTTTCTCCTTCTTAGCTCTCAGAGTCAAATATGTTCCAGGAAGCAAGTATATTTGAAAATTAACACAGTCAATCCACTAGAAGTCAGCTCATCGGAAAAAAGAAAGCTGTTAAAAAATTGCAAATTATTATTTCTGAGTTATCCTATTTTTACCTCCAGCTTCCTCCTATATAATGTAGCCGTGTGTGTGTGTGTGTGCGTGTGCGTGTGTGTGTGTGTGTGTGTGCGTGTGTGTGTGTGTGTAGTCACTCAGTCCGATTCTCTGTGACCCCATGGACTGTAGCCCGCCAGGCTCTTCTATCCCTGGTAGTTTCCAATTCCCTTGCAGGGAGGAGCTCAGATACTGGCAGTGTCTGACTTATCACCACTTTATAGCTCAAGTCAGCCAGGTTTGCATATTCCCAGAACATTTTCTTAAATAACCACGTGTAATGTGACTAAATCTTTTAAAATGTCATGATATTTGCCTGATATCACTAAAAGTTTTCTGGAGATAATTGGTTTCCAAGAGATCCCAGAATTAACGCAGTCTTGGGGGATAATATTGTATTATGGATGCAGTTATTTCTAGATATCTATATTTCCTTAGGGATTCCATGTTTTATTTTCTTTTTTTATGTACATAGTCTTCTCAATAAGTGTCCCATTTCATGCAGATCCCTTTGAGCATCTAGAACTACACTGTAGCTTAGGTATTTCTGCAAATAAATTCATTAACGAATGATTAATTATTTCACATTTTGACTTCATATCTTTTCTGCAAACTCCCTTAAAACCAAAGAAAAGTATTGCTTTCGCTCTGAACTTGTTGCACTTGAAATTTTTGATGCAACAGGAAGCAACTTAAAATTAAATTTTATATCAAATGTTTCATTGTCTTTTTTTATGGCAAAGCAATATGACTGAAATGTGATTTCTGCCTTTTTGTAAAAAGATACTTCTATTCCACAACAGACATGAATTATAATGCTTTATCATCAGCATAGTGAGATGTGGCTTTGCTTTAAGTGGTCACTTTCTATTTTTAGCTTTGCTATCATTTCTAAGAACACTCCAACGGTAGACATAGTAATCACTAAATATAAATAAGAGATAGGGCTACAGCAACACAGGTGCTCAAACAGCTCGGTGACAACATGATCCTGAGATTTCAGCCATTTGATAAGTACAACTTTCACTGAAATCAGGAACATGAAATCATTTGAGAACTCAGTTACTTCTGTTAGGTTGGTCTCCCATCAGGGATTGATGCCTCTGATATCAACTTTTGTCCTCTGCGGTAGTGGTGGTTTAGTCGTGTCCAGCTCTTTGCGACCCCATGGACTGTAGCCTGCCAGGCTCCTTTGTCTATGGGATTTTCCAGGCAAGAATATAGATCATCTCCAGATGATCTTTCCAGCTGAGGGATTGAACCCATGTATCCTGCATTGCAGATGCTGAGCCACCAGGGGTATCCTTCTATATTTAATATCTATCATTCTCAGCTTATTTTTTTCATCTCCTTATGTATATTTTAGATTGTTTTTACTACCAACTGTCCCCAATACCCAAGAAATAGTTGGTGCATTAGAAACTTTTGATGATCATGGTAATAGTGATAGTAAAAAAGCTTCCATGTATTAAGTGTTTACTGTGGATCAGGCCCTTGGAGAAGGCAATGGCACCCCACTCCTATACTCTTGTCTGGAAAATCCCATGGACAGAGGAGCCTGGTAGGCTGCAGTCCATGGGGTCACTAAGAGTCAGGCACGACTGAGAGACTTCACTTTCACTTTTCACTTTCATGCACTGGAGAAGGAAATGGCAACCCACTCCAGTATTCTTGCCTGGAAAATGCCAGGGACAGAGGAGCCTAGTGGGCTGCCGTCTATGGGGTCGCACAGAGTCGGACACGACTGAAGTGACTTAGCAGCAGCAGTGGATCAGGCCCTGCATTTGGTGTTGTCCTTTCACTGTCTCCTTAGTAACAATATTCATGAGCAATAAGTACTCTATGTAGTGGGTACTGTTATTATCCTATTTTATACAGAGACGTTTTGGCAGGACTAAGGAATACATCAATGTCCAACACCTATTGGTGGCTGGTGTTTATTATCTCTATTTTTTTGTGAGGGCAAGATGTCTGTTAAACAATCTTTTTCTTTTTCAGGTGATTTGCATTCATTACTTAGGTTCTGTATTCCTATTCTTCAAGAATAGGAATAGTGAAAATCATTGACAGAAATAGTAATATTGGGCTACAATAATAATGATGAGCTGATAATACATGTAAAGCACTTAATCCATGGCATAGTGCAATAAAACTAGATACTAGAAGACGATGACGATGATGAAGATGGTGACAGTAGTAATTCCTTTATTTTGACAGATCTTAGCTGCAGAATCCTTAACTGAGGAGGAGCTGGAACTATCCTTTGTATGCCCATGTTATTTCAATACAGATGAGTGATTTGACAACAGAGTGAAATGCCATGATTCTTTCTTTCTCGATTCATTTGACCTCTGCTTTTTAAAAAAAAAAAAAAAAAAAACAGAAATTTGTTTGTTATACTGTATGTGACCCAACTGGCACATTCAAAGTCTCATCTGATGCTCAAAATGACCCGGTGATATAAATATTTACAGTATCTTCCAGATTTTACCAATAAAAAGCAGAAGCTCAGAGTAGATATGGGGCGTGCTTGAAACCACAGAGCAGATTCAAATGGCAAAGATGCAAGACTGAGCCCAATTTCCATCTCTTCCCATGAGCTTTCCAGTACACCACCCCATTTAAATTGTGGAAAATTCACCAGTGCTCTGCTCTCACTGGCCTCATGTAACTTTTAACTTTGAACTATTTTTGGATGCTCACGCTTCCCTCTGGTTCTTAATGAACTTGTAATGTCATCTTATGAGAGTGTTGTTAACCTCTGGCCTCAGGCTCTGATGACTCTTGCCAACCTCTTATTTTCTTTCCTCTTTAAAAATTATTATTCAGTCATTACAGGATGTCTGGAAAACGTAAAAAAAAAAAGTCTCACAACACCCACTCTTCAACATTGGTTTTCCTTTCCTTTCTTCTTTCCCTCCTATTTACTCCACAAACATTTACTAAAAAACAGGTATTGACAGTACCTGACACACTAGATATTTTGCTAATTGCTGGGAATAAAAAGCAACACTTACTGAATTTCTGATCTTGCTTTCTGCTCTTCCTACTTTCTTTCTATCTCATTTCTACTAATGGACTGATTCCCTCTGGATTATCTGAACTGTATCGCTAAAGCCATTCTGTTATTTCAGTCTAAGACAACCTTTTCATACATAGAGGTCTTCCCTTGTGGCTCAGCTGGTAAAGAATCCACCTGCGATGTGGGAGACCTGGGTTCCATCCCTGGGTTGGGAAGATCCCCTGGAGAAGAAAAAGGCTACCCACTCCGGTATTCTGGCCTGGAGAATTCCACGGACTATATAGTCCATGGGGTTGCAAAGAGTCAGGCATGACTGAATGACTTTCACTTCACTTTCATACATACAAGCAGTTACAACTGCTTTTTTCAATCCTCTATCTTCTTTCATGAACAAGTTCACATACATGCTGTTTACACTGCCTTTTTTTTTAAACACAAAAATTCCTATTCAATATTTTCAAGTTCACTTATTATACTTTATAATACACTGAATCAAAATAAATAATCTCTTTTAAACTAGGTCTCAAGGTCCACCTTCATCTTTATTCTGAATAACTTCCTCAAAAACTAAGCCCATCTATTTCTCAAAACTCTATGAGCAGACCAGCAGTTTAGTGCCAAATGAGAATGGCAGAAATACATGCTGTATTTCTGTATCCACACCAAAGACAATCTGAATTTGGGCTTCTCTATAAACCTGTTTGACTTAAATTGTACAAACAAGGGCCTTATCATTCACTTGGAAGAAGAAGGCTCAATATACTATTTTCTTAAAATCTGGAGGAATTTTCCCTCTTTCTCTTTAAATTCTGATGTAAAATTCTTAACATTTATTCAAATAATAACTGATCTAAACCTAAATCATCACTCATTTGGAACTTTGCTGTACTGTAATGATATCTACAGAGAGAATTCTCATTGTAAGATGATACTGATGCCAATTCATTCATTCTCTAAAAAGAAAATGAATGAAAGGATGGTCCAGTGGCTAAGACTCTGCACTCCCAATGCATGGGGGCCTGGGTTCAATACCCGGTCACAGAACTAGATCCTACAAGCCTCAACCAAGAGCTCGCATGCTGCAACTAAAGATAGTACATGCACAACCAAGAATCAGCACAGTAAAAACAAAACAAAACCGAAAAGACAATCCTATAAGACTCTTTCTCTATAAGTAAGATTAAAACATGCCTAAAGCATTTGTGGGCCTTCCTGGTGGCTCAGCGGTAAAGAACTCAGCTGCCAATGCAGGAGATGCAGGTTCAATCCCTGAGTCAGGAAGATCCCCTGGAGAAGAGAATGGCAACACACTCCAGCATTCTTGCCTGGAGAATCCCATGGACAGAGAAACCTGAAAGGCTTCAGGTAGACTCAGTAAGTCTACCCCATGGTCCCCAAGACTCAGACCCGACTTGCTGACTAAACAAAAACAGGGGTAGGTATGGGTAGGGGCTTCCCAGGTGGCGCTAGCCATAAAGAACCCACCTCCCAGTGCAGGAGACATGAGAGATGCGCGCTCGATCCCTGGGTCAGGAAGATCCACCAGAGGAGGGCACAGCCCCCAGCTTCAGGATTCTTGTCTGGAGAATCCCATGGACAGAGGAGCCTGGCGGGCTACAGTCCATAAGGCTGCAAAGAGTCGCACATGACTGAAGGGACTTGGCACGCACATATGGTATGAGCAGACTTGGATAGGGCCAGAAAAATTCTCTTTTTTATTATAACGTACTCAAGAAAAAATAAATAAAATGATATACTACTCTCTTTCACTAAGCCCTTTAGTTAATCATGCAATCAGTTATATGGGCTATTGCTTTACGTGTTTATTCCTCATTCCAATCATGTAGAGGGTAGAGACATTGGAAGTGTTGAATAGCTTATCTTTTAAGTGGTAATAACATCAGGAAATCCAATCTGGTTCATAAAAATGGGGGGAAAAGGGTCACGACTCACATTTTCTCTAACAACATGGGATGTACTAAAAATGAAACATATTAGTTTTATTAGAAAGGCCCTTGCCATGAAAAGTGCAGTGTTTCAGCATGATCAGCAACATATACTGTCATATATGAGGAATGGTACAGATGAAACAGCCAACTCCTCCATTTAACACTGCACTGGTCAGCCATTTATTTATATACCATAACAAATTCTGCATTCTACAACTAAAGGACTTTGTAGAAGGCTCAGAGTAGATATATGAACCAATTAAAGGACTAAAAATAAGCTGTTGAAGGCATGATGAAAAGAAGTGGGTTTATTTGGCCTCAAAATGTACACATATTTTCACATGTCCATTTAGCCTTTTCACATTTCCACTCAGGTAAAAATGCATAGAACTGGAAACAGGCTATAGCAATGGAGATTTAGGTTATTTAAATAAAAACATGTCTGGGTGTGTAAGATTCTTAAACTGATTCCAATGGGGGGCAGTAAAATCTTTCCTGAACGTCACTGGTTGGGTTGGGTTATAATGATACCATTTAGATACAAAAATATGAATCAGACAACCTCCTTTTTAACTCTATGTTTTTAAGAAACATCAGTTTAAAATTAATATAATTATTAGCATATGGATTGATTTCCTGGGCATAAACATGAAATGTAACAAAACGGTCACAAACAAGTTACTCCTTTAAAGTGTTTGTTGAAGGTAGAAGAAAACTTTTGCATTTGAGGAAATTTCATTACTTAGTAAACTTGATTCTTTTTTAAAACCAGGAATTTTCTTTTCCCCCCATGCTGTAATACTAGTGGCAGCTGTAAGCCTTTTATTTTTTTAAGAAGCATTTCAATTTTCTGTTTAAAGGTAGCCTTCTACCGGATATGGATATGTTCATACCCTATTATGCATAATTATTATTTGGGAGCAAGATGATGTGATATAAAGTTATCTGAATTATGACACAGGGTATGGTGGTTCCAATGTCATCTTTTCAACTAGCGGTTTGACCTTGGACAGGTCATTTTTGAATGTCATACTTCAGCTTCTTTATTGGCACCTTTAAAACAGTGTTAGAAGAGGTGACCTCTCATATTTTTTTCCTTCCTTAAAATTCTATTGAGGAATTTTATTAAATTATAATTTAGAAAAGTCAATATTTTAACATATTAAACAGATTCTTTTTATCACTTTTAAGTCTTAACATGACTTAAGTTGTTAGTGAATAGTTAGAATTTGTCAACACAAGTTATTCTAGCATAAAATTTAAGCATGATTAGCTAATACAGCAAATGGTCACCTTATACCATGTCAAAGTTTATGACGAAAACTTTGACTTCATATGATCCAACTGTCAAATAGCTTTCATATTTCATTTAGGATATTTTGTGTTCATCTAATAAATTTGGAAATATGCATGGCTATTTGTTTCTTTCACATATCTTTCCATATTATTTCTATAAAATAATGGTTTTCATTCTAAGTATTCAGAAGTATAAATATAACACTATGTTATCTATTAAAACTCTGCTATTTCAGACATTACTATATTTCTTTCCTTATACACTGCACGTGTAAACATAAGTTAAAAACACTACAGTCCTGTGGAAATGTAATTTTATGATTACATGAATTATGGACACAGATCAGCTTTTCATATGATTTTAGTGATCTCCAGCAACCTTAAAATGGTAATAAGGAATGTCATTGTCATTGAGATTTACTTTAATTATTCAAAAATATTCACACAGAATTTGAGCAGTGAATAGTTAAAATTCAGGAAAGTTAATATATATCTTAAATCTAATTCTGATATTTAAATTTTTAAAAATCAGAGTAAATTCTATTTAGGATAGAAATAAGTTGTAAACTTTCATGTGTTTACTTTTTTGAAAAATAAATAAATAAACCATTTATTAGCAAGCTGTACATTAGCAGTTTGACCTGTAGTTGAAACTGGGTGGGGACATACTGAAGACTCCAATCTTCATATTTTAAATGAGACACAAACTTTTCTTTGAAAGATGCATTATTAAGAAATAAAGTCATTCTAGTAGGAACTACTCTTCTCTTGGCAAAAGACGGGGAAAGAAAAAAAAATCATTTACACTTCACACTTAATGTGTGACAATAATGTATTTGTTTCACAAAAGTCATAAAATAGGGAAACTGGTCTTCTGGCTTTAGTCATAAATAAGGATGAAAAGGACTTGAAAATAAGATCTTACTTTGCGGAGAAAAAGAGTGAAGTCTCCCTGGAGCCTATTTCCGAATTGACATTCTGCTAAAACAGTTTGACCCACAGTTTTCTTCTTATTAAACCTTTTCCACTTCTGATTTCGTGGCTCAGCTCTAACACCCAAGAAATCACCCACTCCGTGCAAGATGCTAACATGTCTCTCAATCTTTCTGCCTCTCTGTAGATTGCCTCAAAGCGGAGAGATAGATAGTCCACAGCGTCTTACCTCGACGAGGAGGAGCTGAAACGCCGAGGCATGACATGCTTCAACACTCAGCCTAGGAGAGGAGTCCGTCTCCGTTACTTTCTCCAAAATATAAGTTCACATTTCGTGGTTGAGATCATGGCTCTATTCTAAGCGGTTCTGCGCAGTGTGTGATTCTAACAAAAACAGCCTCCGCAGCTGGAGGGAGCCTTAGCCGAAGCCGGAGTCTGTCAAGGCGTTCCTAGTGACTTCTGTCTAGTAAATTCAGACTGATGTTTTGCAAAAGGGGCCTCCACAACCAGGCCCAGATTGCCTGCGAAGCATTTCCTGCCTCTGAGTGGTGTGCGTGTGAGAAAGACTGAGCCGGGAGGAGGGGAGGGGGGAGCCCTGAGGCCGGCGATTTAGGAGTTCTGATTTTACACAGAACTGAAGTGAGTTTGTCAAAACCCTTGAGGTGATTAGCTGGAGAGTCATAAAGCCGTAAAGCCTTTTTCTATCCCACACTGCTTATGGAAAAAAAAAAAGATAGAAAACATAGTTCTTTCCTTCCTCTACAACTTTTCCACTGTATTCAGTGTATACACACAATGTAATCAAAATACCTTTGCAGGACTCCTTTCAAAAGATCTTTTAAGGGAGCAAGATGCAGTTAGAGTTTTTTAATACCGTAATTCTTCTAAATTTGAAAACCTTTTGACCGTTCCTTCATTTAAATTGCTGCAGCCAGATTACACACCGTACCTGAGATCTGTTAAGTGAGATCCTAGGAATCCAGCAAACAGAACGTTTTCTTCAAAATCTCTGATCCCAAGAATCCTTCCCGGAAATAAAGTAGTTTGTGTCAGGGCCCAGGCAGCCTTGCTTCTGGCCAGAATCCTCCAGTCACACACATCTAGTGCTGGAAAAGCAGAAGACAGACTCCATCTTGATCCTATTACAGTCTTGCTGACATTAACCACTTGCAACTGCTTCCATCCCGCAGAACAGAGTCTGGGACTCACATCTCTCAAGCAGCTCACAGTATCTGTATCCTTCCTCCGACACAAATGTTGTGAACTATCGTCTGTTTATCTTTTCTGCTTTCTTGTGCCTCCACTGGATGACTTCCTCCTAGCTGCTCTAGGCTGGGAACTTGGACTACCATTTGGTTTTGATTAAAACCAGACAGCCAACTCTGGAGAATGTAGGGAATAAGCTAATGGAAACAGCAAGTATGGCTTTAATTAGTGCGTCAATTAATAATAGATGTTCGCTCCTCTTATAATAAGATGACACAGATATCAAGGCAGAGGAAGCGCAAGTCGTTTCAGGAAAGAAGTTGCACCAGTTCTTCCTTTATGACCCAGGATTCTCTTTGGGGAACGTGGAAGGAAAGAAGGGTGCTGTGGCCTTGAGACATCCAGGTTGTGTAGAGGCGGGTGCAGCAGGCTGGTTGTTTATACCAGAGAAACAGGAAACAGCATCTCTGAGTTTAATTATCTTGCTTGGTTGAAACTGTTCAGTAATGCCTCCCTTCTACTTTATTTACAATCAATGGATTCTCTTGCGGTTTATGACATAGGTATTTCTTTCAGTGGTTAGTGATCAGATTAACCTGATCATTGGGTCTACATGGGGCTTGCAACTACCCAGAGATTTCCAATAATGAGAGGAACAATCCCAATTTATATATGAGAAAAGAGGAACTTAAAAAGGGATATAAGAAATATTAAACCTATTAGCCCTAGATGTATGTGATACATCTCTGAAATTGTAAGCAGTTTTCATTATTCACGTTTATTCTCTAATTTTTATCAAGACTGACAGACACCTAGATAGCATAATGATCATGTTTTGAGTACTTGCTGATACTACTGAGTAGATGACAAGTCAGAGTATTATGTTATAGCCATTATTTCTTTTCTTATTCGGTAGCTAAAATCTCTCAAAGATAGTGCAAAGCATGGACTATCAGAAATATCAAACCCAATGCTTAACATTTGGTTTGTATGTTAAATTTGGTTAAAACGGTAAGTGGCAGGGATAACATTTTATATATAATTTTCAGATGAAGAGCATTCAAATAACCTGGAGGGAGAAGCAATTTTTAGGAGTTTATCTCAAAATATTACTGATTTAAAAAATGAGCATTTAGATTCCTTGAAGTTAACCTTCAGCCACAAGAAGGAAGTCCACAACTTCATAAATTCTTTAAAGGGTCATTTATGTTCATATTCAAAATACTTCCACTGAAACTATTTAATCTTCCCAACTATCATTGTGTGTATTCTTATTTTTATCTTACAGATGAAGTATTAGAAATTTATGAGAGTAATTTTCTCACAATCAAATGATGGACAGTAGCCAAGTCTACTTTGGAACCCACATTTTCTAACTGTAACACCCTGAGTTCAACTGTCTCTCTTGACGCTCTCTTAATTGCTGTGTGAAACTAGGAAGACTTCTTAAACTCTCTGAGTTTCAGATTCCTCGTTATAAATAGGGACAATTCCACATAACTCCCAGATTGGAAAATAGGATTAAATTTATATACAGATATATTTATAAATTTATCTCTTTCCCTTCAGAAAACACTGGAGCAGAATGGAATGAGAATTGATGTAAGTTCTTTCCTAAAATAACTTGTATATCTCTATACCTATCTGCTTGTAGCTCTGCCTCTGGTAACAGAGGGCACTCAATAAACATTCTCACTCCGCAAATTCTTCTTGACTAGATTCTCCTCCTGAGTACTATAATCCCCCTCTTGTATAATTTAGCCTTGTTTCTGTTTATATTGGCCTGAGGAAACAACAAAACCCTGTTCACATAGATTTATAAATGGTTTTTTAGATATCCAGATACTCTTATTAGTAATTTTCTCCTTAACGTTCTCTTCCCTAAACAAATAAGACTTCACGATTTACTCTATTATTTAGAAGGATTTCTTCCCAAATCTTTAATCACTCTTATTTATTTTTCATCCTTCAGTTGCCCGACTCCAAACAAATCCCAGAACTTATATTCTCATAAATGCTTTACCAGATATGAGGATAAAGATAACTAATGAGATCGTTTCCTAAATATTTAACATAGTGTCAGGCACATAGAAGGGTTTCAAGATATTTGTCCTCTTCTCCTATCCACTTGTAAATCTCAATACAAAACTCCTTTAAATGTTTGCATATTATTCAGCTAATAAAATATGGTAGAGGGGCAGTTAAAAAGTTGAAAGCAAAGTATCAGGAAAGAACTCTGGCTCCAAAACTAACAACCGTGATGACCCTATTCAAATTACTTATCCTGCATAAACCTTGGTTTTAGTCTCTGGATCTAAGGGTTTTTCAAAATTAGAGATGATAGTCCACGTCAAGTCATTAGACTTCATGGCTGGTGTGACAGTCATTGTTATCTAGAATTATTTTTACCATTTAAATAATTGCCTTTTTCATGTTTGCATCTCTATTCTATGATTGTTTTCCTGAAGACTTGTATCTACTGAGCTCAGTTAAATGTACACATTTGGAACAACTTTATTGGTGGAGCAATTAGGTACTTTTTTTTTTTTTTTAAGAAAAAGGAATTGCAGAACGAGGATTATAAGTTATTGTGAAGATGAGCTTTTTTTCCATGCTGTTATTGTTGTTCAGTCACAAAGTTGTATCTGACTCTTTGTAACCCCATAAACTGCATCATGCCAGGCTTCCCTGTCCTTCTTCCCATGTACTAGGATCTAAAAAATAAACACTGGCTATGACTGGATAGCTAATCCTCAACTATCATTGGGAAATTTAAATCTGCACTTTTATAGAATTCAAGGACTCTAAAGTCCAACAACCTTTTGATTGTGTGAAGTGGAACCTATCCTTTGAAAATAGTGTTTAGCCCTTTATGAATTGAGTACAATCATCATTAATTCAGCACTCACATTTAACATTTGTGATATTGTGGGTATAAGCAGGCTTTTATTTTTCTGTTTTAGTGAAAGAATAGAGTCCTAATAGTAATGAACTTAAAATTAATATAGAGTGTCTTTTTTTTTTTAACATGTAACTATTTTATTGAACAAGCTTGATTTAAGAGGATATAGGCCAATCTTATTCCCTATCGCTTCTTTAAAGCACTTTAGAATTGTCCACACAAGTACATGCCGTGCTTAGTCACTCAGTCATTTTCAACTCTTTGCAACCCCACGGACTGTAGCCCTCCAGCTCCTTTGTTCATGGGGATTCTCCAAGCAAGGATACTGGAATGGGCTGTCACGCCTTCCTCCAGGGGATCTTCTTGACCAAGGGATTGAACTCTTGCCTCTTGCATTTCCTGCACTGGCAGGCAGATTCTTTACCTCTAGCGCCACCTAGGAAGCCATGAAGAAACTGTCTCTGAAAACTGATCTTTCAAAAATCTACGTGAAAACTTTGCTTGCAATTTATTGGAGTAACCACATATGTGTCAGAGCAATAAAGATGTAGTATTTGATAGATTTCTAGTTATTTTTTCAGCAATATTTACATGTACTTTCTTCCAATAGGCTCATTTTGATAGACATACCCATGTAGGAAAAAAATACAATTTTGTAGTTTTAATAATCTGCATATGCATATTAGTTTTGGATCAGTGTTGTCAATGATCCAAATTTGGTTAGCTCTTGATAAATGTTGATTTTTTATTTTTTATCACTGATTTTTGATCAATGTAATTCTGATTGGTTAGTTTTTGGATCAATGTTGTCACACTTTTGATACCACATTTTGCCAAACATTTAGTATTCATCCAGAAGAATTTATTAAAGGAACACAAGTTTGATGTTAAGCTGACAAAAGTAGCAAAACCATATAAATTCACCAAAACCCATTATATCTGCTTTTTGGATTATTATATACATTGCTTCCCTTCCAATTACAACTCTGGAATAGCTATGAAAAAAAGTATACTGATAAATTCCCAATAGAAATTAAAACATAAACTTAGAAAACAGTAAAAAAAAAATAGAAGAAAGAAAAACTACACTGGCACAATATATATGGTCTCTGAAAACATTGAATCTCCCTGCCTATTCAAAAGGGCCAGAATATTCTTAGAAGCATGAAGATCCCAAGCCATGAAAGATACTTGAGAGAGGTCTAGGTGTGCCCAGCTAGTGGAGGTGAAGGTTAGTTCTATGTCCCACAAAGATTTGTTCTGTATGAAAACTTAGGCTAACATGACCATTTGGTACTCTTTAGCATCCTTGTTGAGGTTAATATAACTTTCTCTGAAATTCTCATTTCCCTGTGTCTTCAGTCTATTCAAAAAATGTTTCCTCTTCTCTTTAGGCTGAAAGCTCATGCTCTCTCTAGCTTCTCTTGTTGTCCTTTCAAATGCTTTTATTGTTCTTAGACATTGTCTCTTGCGCCCTCTGTTCGCCTGGAAAAGGTGAAACTATCTGTGTCCAGATTTCTTCATCTCATAAAACTTCTGCTCCAGTTAAATCTCTGCCCTTTGAGAGTCATTCCACCTGACTCCTTATCCTATACTCCAGCATCCAGGGCATCGTCCTCAGTGTACCGCTGGAGGGGGAGCGGCAGGGATGGGAGTCATGAACTCGTTACCAAGGCTTGTAGCCTTGAAGGGATATCTGTTCAATTTCTGTTAAAATACAAGTATACTTCTCATATTTGTCTCTTTAAAACTGAACCACTGGAAAGCCTCAGAATACTTATCGAGTGACATACTTAATATCTGTCCCCACACTCAAGCAATATTTACTTTGTATTTGCTATATTCATGGTACTGTTCAGTGCATGTAGGAAATATCATTAAACACCCCCCAACCAAAAGGAGAAAAAGGACTTTGCCCTCACGGACATTAAAATGGAGGGTAGAGGGTTAGTAAAGCACAACAAGCATAAATACATAAATTATCTAGTATGTGAATAATTACTAAGGGAAGCAGAAAATGCAGAGCATGATAAAGAATATGAGGAGTGAGGGACAATCATGTTAGAGAATTAACTAAGGGATATCAGGGGAAATCTCTCTCAGGAACGTTTTAGTAAAAGTTTTAAAAGGAGAGGGAGATGGCCATATAGATATCTGAGGGTCATAGAGTCTAGGCAGTGTAAACAAGATCTTAAAAAAGAGTGTGCCTGGTAGTTTCCCCAAATAGCAAGGAAATCAATGAGGCTGGGATGGAAGGAGGAAAGGGTAGAGAAGGACAAGATGCACTCAGGAAGGTAAGGAAGAGTGAGTTAGTTAGGTGGTATCTTGTAAGGACTTTGGCTTTGATTCTGAAAAGTGGTGCCCTGGCAAGGCTGAGTGGCAAGATCTGCTTTACATTGGAATGGGGTTACTCTGGCTGCTGTATTAATAGGCTGAAAGTAACTAAGGGCCAAAAAAGGACCAGGTAGGAGGTTACTATGGAAATCCAGTGAGAGACATGAAGGGCTTTGATGGAGGCGATGAGAAAGGTGAACTTTTTTCAGTGTGTGATGCCAAGAGATCTTTCCTGAAGAATTAGATGTGCTACATAGGAAGTAAAAGTGGAGATATCTTGGTGTATTCTGCATACAAGGTCTTTATCAGATGATTTGCAAATATTTCTTCCCAGTTTAGTTTGTCGTTTCATTTTTTAACAGTGCCTTTTATAAAGTGGAAGTTCTTACTTTTGAGAAAAGAAAAATATTAACAAATTTTTTCTTTTGTGGATTGTGTTTCCCATCTCAAGGCAAAGAAATTAGGTTTCATCGCCCGATCTAAGATCACAAAGATTTTCTCCTATATGTTACGCTGGAAGTTTTATGGATTTAGATTTTACATTTAGGCTCTTTGATACATTTAAAGTTAATTTTTTTATATGCCATAGTAAGAGGGTGGATTAAACTTTTTTTTTGTAATGAGGATACCCAGTTGCTCCAGTGCCATTTGTAATAGCTTTCCTCCACAGAATTGTCTTTATCCCTTCAGGATGGGGAACACATGTATACCTGTGGCAGATTCATTTTGATATTTGGCAAAACTAATACAATTATGTAAAGTTTAAAAATAAAATAAAATTTAAACAAACAAACAAAAAAAAACAAAAACAAAAGAATCAATTGACCAAATATGTGATGTTCTATTTCTTGACTCTATTCTGTTCCATTGACTTATTTGTCTATCTCTTATGCAATACCACATAATATTCATTACTGTAGCTTTATAGTGGGATTTGAAATAAAGTAGTATAAATATTCTAACTTTGTTCTTCTTTTTCAAAGTTGTTTGGATAATCTAGGACGATTACACATGTATATGAATCTTAGAAGCAGCTTGTCCATTTCCATGTAAGTGCTTGCTGGAATTTTGATCAATTTAGGGCAGAAGTAACGTCTTAATAACATTGTCTTCTGTTTCATGAACACAATCTGTCTCTTCTTTTATTTAGGTTTTTAGTTTCTCTTACAAGTGTTTCCTTCTTTTCACTGTAATGTAGTTTTGCACATTTTTGTCAGATTTATCTCTAAGTATTTCATAGTTTTGAGAATATTGTAAATGGTATATTCCAAAAATTCCATTTCCAATTGTTTATTGCTGTTACATAGAACACACTTTATTTTTGTATGTGAATTTGTATCCTTCAAACTTGCAAAACTAATTTCAGTAGCTTTTTGATGGTCCCTAAGATTTCCAACATAGATTATGTTGCATGTGATTAGATAGTTTTGCTTCTTCTTTTTCAACGTGAACATTTTAATTTTTTAATTAATTAATTTTGGCTGTTTTGGGTCTTTGTTGCTTTGCACAGGCTTTCTCTAGGTGCAATGAGCAGGGACTGTTCTTGGTTGCAGTATATGGGCTTCTCACTGCTGTGGTTCTCCTGTTGCTGAGCACGGTCTCCAGGCACACAGGCTTCAGTAGCTGTGGTTCAGGGGCTTAGTTGCGCCACAAAATGTGGAATCTTCCCGAACCCAGAATTGCCTGCATTGGCAGGCAGATTCTTTTCCACTGCACCACCAGGGAAGTCCTGTTACTTTTTTTATTTGTTGTTGTTGTTTTACTCCACAGGCTAGAATCTGCACTACAATGTTGAATAACATAGGTGAAAGTGAACAGTTTCGTCTTGTCTTGGGTCTAAAGAAGAAAGCATTTGGACTCTTACCATTAATTATGATATTAGCTGCAAGGATTTTTTTTTTTTTGTAGATGTTCTTTATCAGATGAGGGAATTTCCTTCCATTTCAGTGGTTCTCAACCAGGAGTAGGATTTTATTTAATAAGGATGTTTACAGATGTTTGGAGATATTTTTTGGTCATGCAACTGAACAGAGTGGTGCTTCTGGCTCCAAAATATACTGTAATGCACAATTACAGTTTGCCACAACAAATGATTATCTGATCCAAAATGTCAGGTTCCCACAGCAAATAATTATCTGACCAAAATGTCGACCATGTTGAGGTTGAGAAACCCTTCGCTACTTCTAGTCTGTTGAGAGTTCTTTTTACTCAGGAAATGATACTTCAATCCAAAAAAGATTTTTCTGAATAAGATTTTTATTTTTTAGTCTGTATAAAGTTTTTATAAGTCTGTTAATAATGCTGCATGTCATCAATTGATTTTCAAACTTTAAACAAATCTTCCGTTCCTGGCATAAACCATTGTTGTTGTTCTTCACTCGCTGTCATGTCTGATTCTTTGTGACCTCATAGACTGCAGCATGACAGGTTTTCCTCTCCATCTCCCGGAGCTTGCTCAAATTCACGTCCATCAAGTCAGTGATGCCATCCAACCGTCTCATCCTCTCTTGTCCCCTTGTCCTCCTGCCTTCAATCTTTTCCAACATCAGGGTCTTTCCCAATGAGTCAGCTCTTCGAATTAGGTGGCCACATTTTTGGAGCTTCAGCTTCAGCATTAGTCCCTGAATATTTAGGGTTGATTTCCTTTAGGATTGACTGGTTGGATCTCCTTGCAGTCCAAGGGACTCTCAAGAGTCTTCTCCAGCACCACAATTCAAACACACCAATTCTTTGGTGCTCAGCCTTCTTTATGGTCCAGCTTTCACATCCATACATGACTACTGAAAAACCATAGCTTTGACTATATGGACCTTTGTCAGCAAAGTAATGTCTCTGCTTTTTAATACACTGTCTAGGTTTGTTGTGGCTTTTCTTCCAAGGAGCGAGCATCTTTAATTTCATGGCTGCAGTAACCATCTGCAGTGATTTTGGAGCCCAAAAACTTTGTCATGATGTATATTTTCTCATACACTATTGAATAATTTACTAAAATATTGTTAAGAATTTTTGCAGCTATGTTCAAAAGGGTTAACAGTATGTTATTTTCTTGTTATCTTTGTTGTTGATTTCTAATTTAATTTCATTATGACTGGAGAATCACTATGGATGATTTGAATTTTTATTGAGTTGTTTTATGGCTAAACATATAGTTCATTTGAAAAGAATGTGGGTTTTTCTTTTTTAGTAATGTTTTTATAGATAAAATACATGATCAAAATCTAGAGAACTGAAAAACTTTCACCACTATTTTGTCAAGCAGGAATGAAATAGCATCTATTATATATAAACTGGAGGTATATAATCAAAGAACCATTAGTTTCAATGGGTTATCAGCCTTGATAGAAGTGATATATAAGCCATTAGTATTAACGAACACAATTAGAAGTGAAAGGTTGTTTCTCAAACTCTTGCAAAATGTTGATAATCTGTTCGGTTATCCAATAGGACAAGTTCCCATTTGTATAGTATCACTTCTACAGCCTGATCTTAATTTATTTTCTTGGGTAAAACAATATACAACAGTGTTTTCTTTCATAAATTGCAGTGACCAGTTTCCGTTTTGTATAAGAAGAGAAAAAAATTTTTAAACTTTAAAATTAATGTTTTCATGAAATTATATATCTCATTTTAAGTTGAAGGAACGTATGTTGGGCAGAATGGAGCAAAACCATTGCCAAAATTCAAATGTTAGAAAAATAGTTCAAAAGAGTTTGTAAAACATGTGTCATAATGGGTTTCCTCTATCTTTATGTTGGAAAGTTGAATTTCACTATGAAAATAATCTTATTGTGGAATAAAATATAGGAGAGTTTCCTCTCCTTATATTAGGTATTCGTGGGTCAAAATGGAGTGTCAATTACAGTTGCCAAGTTCCTATGTAGACAAATGAATCAGAGAAACACAGTAGCTATTTCATTTGGGGCCTTGCTGAGCTGCAAGATTTTTAATGAGTTAAAATAATATTTGGGGTTTTGAGAAGAAAGTGTGAACTATCAAAAACACAGACATTTGACTTTAAAGTTTAGGGCAAAAACAACTCCACATGCTAAGTCATCTTGAGCAACAGACACACTGAACTTGGAAACAGAATTCCCTGAGTGATGGGCCCCAGGCCTGTTTTCTTTGGGCTCTGCATCAGCGAAGCCAGTCTGATGATACTGAAGCTCATGAGAGAGGAGTTTTCTATCACTGGCGTGTATCTCAAAACTTTACATGTAAGAAAAATTGTTTTACCGTATGTCTGTATAGCCCATGGGTTTCCCCGCAGTGCAGGAAACACGGGTTTGATCCCTGGATCGAAAGATCCCCTGGAGAAAGAGCTGGAAACCCACTCCAGTATTCTTGCCTGAGAAATCCCATGGACAGAAGAACCTGGCAGGCTACTTACAGTCCATGGGGTTGCAAGAATCAGACATAACTTAGTGACTAAATCACCATATAGCCCATGCCAGGATGACTATTTGCTTCTTTTTTAGATGGGAAAATAATAATAATGATAATTACTGTTAAAAACTAAATTGGATAGAAACCACAGCATGTACAGATATATAAACAAATAGAATAAGTGAATTAGAAATATTTAAAGAAATGGATCAAATAATTGTGTTAGCCTCTTTTTTGCCAAGAGGTGATTAGGAAAAAAGTTTTAAACACAACAAATGTTTTTGTTACCTACAGCAAGACCCATGGCTTCCCTGGCAGCTCAGGCAGTAAAGAATCCACTTGATTCTTTACAATGCAGAATACCTGGGTTTGATCCCTGAGTCAGAAAGATCCCCTGGAGGACGAAATGCTACCCACTCCAGTATTCTTGCCTGGAGAATCCAATGGACAGAGGAGCTTGGTGGGCTACAGTCCACAACTGAGCAACTAACACACATTCACAGCAAGGCCCACTGTTGTTAACGATTTTAAAGATAATTGTGACAATTTAAATAAAATTGAAATAATTACTTTATAATATAATAAATAAAAAACTTAGACATGCATACACTTTGCAAGCATTTGGTACTGTTTTATTTTCCATTTTAAGTGAAAGTCATTTTAACATTTCTCTCCAAATGTTTGTTATCCTAAGGCCTAATTCTAATAATATCTGCTTCTCTGTAAATGCCTTTCCAGATGACCCCAAAATTATATGTAACTACTCTTTTCTTTATTTTCTTTTAATATTGTACTTGCTTCCCTGCTGACTCAGACAGTAAAGAATTTGCCTGCAATACAGGAGACCCAGGTTCTATAACTGGGTGGGGAAGATCCCCTGGAGAAGGGAATGGCAACCCACTCCAATATTCTTGTCTGGAGAATCCCATGGACAGAGGAGCCTGGTGGGCTACAGTCCATGCAATTGCAATGAGTAGGACACAACCGAGTAACTAACACACAATACTGTATTTACACCTCTTTTCAAACATGCCTCTTGTCTGGGGACTATTGTAAGGGAGATTTGCTAAAGAAATACCTTAAATTAAAGACTGATCTTTGCCATTTAGAGAGATAATTTCTTGTAACTGAAATAAAAATTTCAGGATGGAAGAAAGAAGATAGATAAGAAAAAAGGGAACATCTGTCGTGCAAGAAAGATGCAACAACAAAATTCTAGAAATTAATGGGATGTCACTGCCAAAAGCCTAGTTTTTCCTGTGTTGTAAATATATGTTACTGTCCTGCCTGCTAAGATGAATCATATCTGATTCTCCTGTTCAAGTTCCATGTCCTACTTAGAATTTTATTCCTAACACTACACAATTAAGAGCTGGGGTTGGGGGGTAGCATGGAAAGTTATCAGGGAATCACATTTGAGCATTAGTTTAATTAGATTTTTTCCTCCTATCCACAGGAACAGGAATTTTGATTAGTGTGGACTGTAGGGAGGAGGGTTAGAACCAAGGAGGGTAATTTAGAACAAGGGGCATGTGTGGGCAGAGTGGGATTGAGCAGCTGGTCTATAATGACACTTTGGGGCTTATGGGAAACCAGAGTGAAACATGATGGCACCTAAGGGATTGAAGTTAAAAGTCAAAAGAAAACGAAACAAAAAGGGCTATTTTGCGACCTTATGTGTAGTTGAGCAGTGTGTGACTTTTCTTTTTTCATATCATGTTTAAATGCTTTTTCTATGTTGTCTGTGCTTATCTATAAACTTACTGCTGTCACAAGGTTAATACACCCATTTCTTGAGAGAAATAGAATTATGAGATAATACAAAAAGAAACTTAGTTACTGCTGAGTTTTAAAAATTCCTTGAAATGGAAACCACAAAGGAAATTCTTAGCTGCTTCTCTAAGGGATGGCGGAAATTGGTAGGACAAGATACTCAGTTCTGGTTTTTGCTTTCATTCTCCGAAGACATTTCTGTGTTTCTTGGCTCCATGTCTGTATATGTGTGTATGTGTGCGTGTGTGTGTGTGTGTGCATCCGTGTGTGTATTTCCAGAGACATGTAGCATATTCTTGAGCCAGACCACATGCCTATGAGTCAAAACTTCAGCCTGGGTTTGTCTTAAACCGTGAAGCTCTGGGTGTAACCTAACAGAATCTGGCAGGTTGTCTGAATAGTTCTTTCACCACTTGACCCAAAATATAGTAAATCAGATGACATATTGTTCCAATTTTACGTTAGTACTCATATTTTAATAAGGAAAGGAAGAGTGTGTTCTATCAAGATTTTCAAATACCAACAAAATCTGGTTTCAGATCCAAGCTATTATGGAATTGAATATTGGAGTCAATTTGCTTTTTTGTTTTATGTATGTCAGTATTTTAGCATTTGCTATGGATTGCACTGTGCACCCCACCCCCCAACACACACACTCCAAATACATATTTGGGAGCCCTAACTCTGTAATGTGGTCATATTTGGATATAATTAGATTTAGATGAAGCCATGAAGGTGGAACCCTTTGTGGGATAATGATGGGACTAGAAACCTTATAAGGAGAGAGAGAGAGAGAGAGAGAGAGAGAGACAGCAGAGGTCACTCTCTGCCATGTGAGGACCCAGGACACACAGGAGGTCATTTGCACACCCAATAAGGAAGAGGGACCTGATCAGAAACCAAACTGTCCAGCACCTTAATCTTGGATTTCTCAGCCTCGGGAACTATAAGAAATAAATGTCCATTGTTAAACCATCCAGTCTATCATATTTTGTTACAGCAGCCTGAAATAATAGAGCATGGTCAAGTTTGGAAGCTTCATTTAAAGTTAAACTCAATACTAGAAACTGAATGTCTATATAAGTAATAGTAGTAGTAATAATGATGATGATGGGATAATGGAATTTTATGACTTATCCTTTCTGTCTTGCTAAAATGCCTGGGGCAAAGTAAATTAAGATGAGGGTGAAATTTTATTATTCCTTCTAAGTAAATGTTGGTGCTATAATAGACATTGAGCACATGCACCATTGTCAGCTCTGCTGTCTGTAAGAGGAATTAAAACTTTTTGCACCCCTATTTTAAAAAAAGACTTAACATATATTACAAAGGGGAAAACACCATATATTTCTGCTCCTTTTAAAAATAGATCCAGTTATAGAATTTCAATTAGGTAGGTGACTGTTCTAGTCACTTAGTCAGTTAGTGACAAGGCTCCCTCCTCCCAGCCCAGGGAAAGTTCTTTCAGTCTCAGCATAAAAGCCTAACTATATCCTATGATGTTTTTCTCATAAATAGTTTGAAATAGAAATAGTTTGTCTGTGCTCAGAATTCATTAAGACCTACTACTACTACTAAGTCACTTCAGTCGTGTCCGACTCTGCGCAACCCCATAAACCCCATAGAGCCCACCAGGCTCCCCCGTCCCTGGGATTCTCCAAGCAAGAACACTGGAGTGGGTTGCCACCTCCTTCTCCAATGCATGAAAGTGAAAAGTGAAAGTGAAGTCGTTCAGTCGTATCTGACTCTTAGCAACCCCATGGACTGCAGCCCACCAGGCTCCTCCGTCCATGAGATTTTCCAGGCAAAAGTACTGGAGTGGGGTGCCATTGCCTTTTCCGCATTAAGGCCTAATTAGAGCTAAAAGAGGCAAGACAAAGTAAAGAGATTTGGGGCTTCTTTCAAAAGCCTGAAGAGACTTTCTTTCCGTCCTTTCTGCTAACACATCTCTTCCCAGGAGGCAATAGGCACTGAACTGCCTATTGGGGTGGAATGGGACTAAGAAAATGAATGGGAAGAGGCTCTTCTAAACTTGATTCCCACCACAATCTAAGGGATATTTTAAGGATGACTTATCTCTCAGCAGCCCTGTCCATCTGTTTCTTTCTTTCTCTTACATACACTTCAACTTTTCCTAAAAGGAGGAAGCCATCATTCAATCCTGTCTCCACTTGGAACTCTTAATTCCTGACTCTGTTTTTCGTTACTAAAGCTTTGGGAATCATAACAGATATGCACTGAGTGTTCACTAATTGTCAGACCATATTTTCAGGGCTATACTGGTCTGCTACTTAAACCTGACAACAATCCTAGGAGCCAGGATCTATTAATATGCTCCTTGTATAGATAAGGTAACTGAGGCCGAGGTGTTTAACTAACTTGTCAAACTTCTCACATTGGAAAGTGTTGAACTTCAAAGCACACGCTCTTGACTCCTGCCTTTCTATGTGTGTGTGTTATACTGCTTACTACCCTTTCTCACCCTGTTGACACTTATCCTTCCATTTCTAAACTACTGTGTTTGTCCCTTTACCAAGTCCCTCTCAATATTGGCCTGAAATCATTCAGTTGCATACATCGAAAGGTATAAGATGAATAGAAAGGATAAATATTTTAAATGCCAATTATTTTAAAATTAGATTCCAAGTTGTTTTTGTTACTTAGTCGCTCAGTTGTTTTCGACTCTTTGGGACCCATGCACTGCAGCCCACCAGGCTCCTCTGTCCATGGGATTTTCCAGGCAAGAATACTGGAGTGGGTTGCCATTTCCTTCTCCACAGGATCTTCGCAATCCACAGATCAAACCCACATCTCCTGTGTCACCTGTATCGCAGGCAGATTCCTTACCCACTGAGCCATTAGGGAAGCCAAAGGCATAATTCCATGTGAAAATTTGGAAGTGACCTGTTGAATAAATGTGAATAAATGCTGATAAACTTGGAGTATGCATTAGTTGAAATGCTGTGTGCCATTAATAATGCTTAAATTAGAATACTAATTAATTAAGCTGGAAGCAATAAAACCACCATGAAGTAAAAACAAAAACTCACAAAAATCCATCCCATAGAGAGGAATGTTAAAAAAAAAAAAAAAAAAACAGCAAAATATAATAGTGATTATCTTTGAGTAATAGATCTTGGTGAGATATTTCTGTGTTCTCTTAATTTTTGGTAGTATCTAAGTTTTCCATTCTTGTTTAGTAGCTAAGTTGTGCCCAACTCATTTTGGATCCCGTGGACCGCAGCCTGCCAGACTCCTTTGTCTGTGGGATTTCCCAGGCAGGAATACTGGAGTGTAGCCATTCCCTTCTCCAACCCTGGGATCAAACCTGTGTCTCCTGCATTGGCAGGTGGATTCTTTCCCACTGAGCCACCAGGGAAGCCCTAATACTTCAATAGTGGAAGGACAAAACACTTATGAAATCTTGTAGAAATAGTATATGTACAAGAGCTGAGATATCATGATCCTTAGTCAGCAAATACCTGTGGTCTCAGGTAAATAATTTCTTTGGATCTCAGTTTCCTCATTTGTAAAAAGAGCACAAGGGACTAAATATTAATTACAACTCCCATATATCATGCTGTAGCTTTCATTTACAGTAACTCTTAAAATCTTCCGTGTAGCCATGAAAAGTAGACAATATCAGCTAACTTTTTATGGATGAAAAAGTTGAATTTCTGAGCACTTAAGAAACAAACATTGTGTGGTAAGGACCAAAAATAAAAACCATGTATTTCCAAAGAGGATACCTAAAATCTCCTCCATCACAAATATTTTATATGCTATGTTCATATAGTTCTTATTACTTAGGACCTCCTTTCTTCATATCATTCTTTTGACTATTACCTTCAAATTCCTTCCAAGTTTTTGGGTCTCATTCAATTGATTCTTTCCCATTTATGCTAGCAATTCCTGACTATCTCTCCTATTTCTCCAAAAAACTTTGTTCAATCAGCCCAGCTGACTGTATCTTTTCACCACTTTTGGCACATACACAATAAGGATGTGAAGACCTTACATGTTTGTATCTGCTCTAACTTCGTTAACGATAAGGACTATATCTTTCGTTGATATTGTATTTAACTCTTACACATACACTTTATCAATTGCAAATCACTAGATAGGTCAGCACATTTTAACTTAGGTTTTGCAGATTATAATAATTTGGAGGATTATCTTGCTCATTGTTTTGAAGTCCCCATAAAGTAGCATATATGTTCTGTAAACTTTCAGTGCCTGTATGGTAGGCACCATTTTCCTCCTCTTATTCTCCAATTGCCCCGGAGGTCCTACATGGAACTTAAGGTACTGACCTCCAGAAAAGTGTGTTTTAGTTGCTCAGTCATGTCTGACTCTTTGCAACCCTATGCACAGGTTTCCAGGCTCCTCTGTCCATGGAATTCTCTAGGCAAGAAAACTGGAGTGGGTTGCCATTTCCTTCCCCAGGGCATCTTCCCAACCCAGGGATTGAACCTGGGTCTCCTGCATGAAGGTGAATTATTTACCTTCTGACCCACCAGGGAAGTCCTGAACTCCAGAAAAGACACCATCAAGTAATGCTCAAAATTCTCCAAGCCAGGCTTCAGCAATATGTGAACTGTGAACTTCCTGATGTTCAAGCTGGTTTTAGAAAAGGCAGAGGAACCAGAGATCAAATTGCCAACATCCGCTGGATCATAGAAAAAGCAAGAGAGTTCCAGAAAAACATCTATTTCTGCTTTATTGACTATGCCAAAACCTTTGACTGTGTGGATCACAATAAACTGTGGGAAATTCTGAAAGAGATGGGAATACCAGACCACCTGATCTGCCTCTTGAGAAATCTGTATGCAGGTCAGGAAGCAACAGTTCGAACTGGACATGGAACAACAAACTGGTTCCAAATAGGAAAAGCAGTACGTCAAGGCTGTATATTGTCACCCTGCTTATTTAACTTCTATGCAGAGTACATCATGAGAAACCTTGGACTGGAAGAAACACAAGCTGGAATCAAGATTGCCGGGAGAAATATCAATAAGCTCAGATATGCAGATGACACCACCCTTATGGCAGAAAGTGAAGAGGAACTCAAAAGCCTCTTGATGAAAGTGAAAGTGGAGAGTGAAAAAGTTGGCTTAAAGCTCAACATTCAGAAAACGAAGATCATGGCGTCCGTCCCATCACTTCATGGGAAATAGATGGGGAAACAGTGGAAACAGTGTCAGACTTTATTTTTTGGGACTCCAAAATCACTGCAGATGGTGACTGCAGCCATGAAATTAAAAGATGCTTACTCCTTGGAAGGAAAGTTAGGACCAACCTGGATAGCATATTCAAAAGCAGAGACATTACTTTGACAACAAAGTTTTGTCTAGTCAAGGCTATGGTTTTTCCTGTGGTCATGTACGGATGTGAGAACTGGACTGTGAAGAAGGCTGAGCGCCGAAGAATTGATGCTTTGGAACTGTGGTGTTGGAGAAGACTCTTGAGAGTCCCTTGGACTGCAAGGAGATCCAACCAGTCCATTCTGAAGGAGATGAGCCCTGGGATTTCTTTGGAAGGAATGATGCTAAAGCTGAAACTCCAGTACTTTGGCCACCTCATGAGAAGAGTTGACTCATTGGAAAAGACTCTGATGCTGGGAGGGATTGAGGGCAGGAGGAGAAGAGGACAACAGAGGATGAGATGGCTGGATGGCATCACTGACTCAATGGACGTGGGTCTGAGTGAACTCCGGGAGTTGGTGATGGACAGGGAGGCCTGGCGTGCTGCAATTCATGGGGTCACAAAGAGTCGGACATGACTGAGCAACTGAACTGAACTGAACTGAACCCTATTATCCAGAGATCAAGTTGCCAACATCCATTGGATCATCAAAAAAGCAAGAGAGTTCCAGAAAGATATCTATTTCTGCTTTATTGACTATGCCAAAGCCTTTGACTGTGTGGATCACTACAAACTGTGGAAAATTCTTAAAAAGATGTGAATACCAGAAGACCACCTGACCTGCCTCTTGAGAAATCTGTATGCAGGTCAAGAAGCAACAGTCAGAACTGGACATGGAACAACAGACTGGTTCCAAATCAGGAAAGGAGTACATCAAGGCTGTATGTTGTCACCCTGCTTATTTAACTTATATGCAGACTACGCCATGCAAAATGCCAGGCTGAATGAAACACAAGCTGCAATCAAGATTGCCGGGAGAAATATCAATAACCTCAGATATGCAGATGACATCACCCTTATGGCAGAAAGTGAAGAAGAACTAAAGAGCCTCTTGATGAAAGTGAAGGAGAGTGAAGAAGGTGGCTTAAAACTTAACATTCAGAAAACTAAGATCATGGCATTTGGTCCCATCACTTCATGGCAAATAGATTGGGAAACAATGGAAACAGTGACAGACTTTATTTTCTTGGGCTCCAAAATCACTGCAGATGGTGACTGTAGCCAGGAAATGAAAGATGCTTGCTCCTTGGAAGAAAAGCTATGACCAACCTAGATAGGATATTAAAAAGCAGAGCCATTACTTTGCCAATAAAGGTCTGTCTAGTCAGAGCTATGGTTTTTCCAGTAGTTGTGTATAGATGTGAGAGTTGGACCATAAATAAAGTTAAGTGCCGAAGAATTGATGCTTTTGAACTGTGGTGTTGGAGAAGACTCTTGAGAGTCCCCTTGGACTGCAAGGAAATCCAACCAATCTATCCTAAAGGAAATCAATGAATCCTGAATATTCATTGGAAGGACTGATGCTGAAGCTGAAACTCTAATACTTTGGCCACTGATGCAAAGAACTGACTCATTGGAAAAGACCCTGATACTGAGAAAGATTGAAGGCAGGAGCAGAAGGGGACGACAGAGGATGAGATGGTTGGATGGCATCATAGACTTGATGGACATGAGTTTGAGTAAGCTCTGGGAGTTGGTGACGGACAATGAAGCCTGGCGTGCTGCTGTCCATGGGGCCGCAAAGAGTCGGACATGACTGAGCAACTGAACTGAACTGAACCCTACTAACCAGGCAAAGAATATGCTCATGTGGATGTTTATCCATCACTGTCTCAACCAGAGCCAGGCATTGGCAACCCTCATGCCATTGCCTTTCCTCTCTTGGCTTTGAAAACTCTGAGACCAGTGCTCCCATTATTTTGTTGTCTTGGTCTTCCTTAGAGAGTTTAGTTTTCATTATAATAGGTTTGCTGTTGCATCCCTTCCTGTGTCTTTGGTAATTGTAATGGAGGAAAATCTAAATGACCTTACACTGAACATCACATCTGCCCCGTGCAAGCCTGGCCCACATTCCCATAACTGACCTAGCCCTTTTGGACTCTCATTCACCTTTTGATAAGTTATAGGAGATGCCTTATCTCTTCATAATCATTCAATCAATTACTCAACATATATTTATTGAACGTTCATTATGTGCTAGGCACTGACCAAGGTTTTGGTCACAGATCAAGAATGACACAAAGTCCCTTCCTCCTTTTGAAGTTTATATGCTAAAGGGGAAACCAGATATTAAGCAAGTGAGCATATATAACTTGTAATGATAGCCACTTCATACAAAACACAGAGAAGAGGCTGACCTGATTCAATAGAGAGGCAAAGGAAGTTAAGAGTTTCCATCCTGGGAGGTGAAGTTGGACAGAGAGAGGAATTCTAAAGATTACAGGTTATAATCACAGGGAATTACAGAGTTCAAAGCTTTGATTTAATATTATTTAGAGTGATAGGTAAGAGATGTGCGTATTTGTAAGAGTGGTCCAATGAAGGAGGAATGAAAGTCCTAAGAACAAGTTTCTCTATATTCAAAACTTAATTGAAACTTTAACTATATGAAGCAGCAAGGAAATTACACCTATATTCTGTTTTACAAATGCTCAGATGGATTAAGTGCCTTGCTCCTTGGCAGGTGGTTAGTGAATTTCAGGGCAGGACAAACCCAAGTTACATTATCCATAGTCACAGTCTCCATCCACTGTCCCAGGTACCTCTTGATTTCAACATCATGGGCCGGCCTTGCTCAGGGACCTCTAGCTGTAAGCCAGTAGTGACTTTTAGAGAAGAGATATTATATATCCATATGACATGATGACATAGCCATATATTTATAGAATTTTCTATCATGTTCTCTTTGCTTCTTTGTAACTATGAAGTATTAGACCATCTGCACTTTAAAAAAGTCTCAGTGCCTCCAGGAATCTGTTCCAAAATTACCATATTTTTGGAAATCACATTATTATTATGTGTTATAAGATGTAAGGGAATTTTATGTTAAAATTCCAAAATTATTAATATCTTCTGTGGAATAGCCATTATACTTCTATAAGATTTAGAAAAGATTTATAAAAGAGTTATGCAATTGATAAGGTGGTATGTTTCTGAATCTTGATGTTTCTCCTTTAAGCACATCATACATTTAGTAACAAATCTAAACAGTAAGTAAAAACACACTAGTCTGCTATATATGAGCACAAACACAGGCTAGAAAGATCTTGCTTGTTTTTGGATCAAGAAAACAAAAACAAGGATGATAAAGGTTCTGTTTTTCCATTAACACAGCAAGAATCACCTTTTGTAGTTGTGTTCTGGTTCAGTTTTTTATACCCACCACAAAAAATCATGACCATTTGGTCTGTTTAATGTTAGCTGGGCTTAATCATTCTAACACATATTGTTGTCAAACAGTGTGAATGGCAACACTGAATCTCACTGATTGTTCTTTTGTCATTTGGAGCATAACACACCACGGATAATGTCTGCAAAGTCCGACTCTTTGCAACCCAATGGTAGATAGAGTAGCCTACCAGACTCCTCTGTCCATGGGATTTTCCAGGAAAGAGTACTTGAGTAGGTTTCCATTTCCTTCTCCAGGGGATCTTCCTGACCCAGGGATTGAACCCAGGTCTCCCACATTGCAGACAGATGCTTTACCATCTGAGCCACCAGGGAAGCCAGGTTTCAGTTAAAAAAGTACACACAAGCTATGAGATTTTGACCTGTTTAGGCAGAAGCACAGCTGAGAGGAGCTACCCCTCACTCAAGGTCAGGGGTGGTGACCGAGAGTGCCAGGCTGCCTTGGCACAGGAGCGGCCAAGAGGAGCTACCCCACGTCTGAGGTCAGGGGTGGCAGCTGAGAGGAGCAACCCCAAGTCCAAGGATCTGTGGCTGCATGGGCGCACGAGGGCCAAGAGGAGCTATTCCACGTTCAAGGTCAGGAGGGGCGGCTCTGAGGAGATACCCCTCGTCCAAGGTAAGGAGCAGTGTCTGCGCTTTGCTGGAGCAGCCATGAAGAGATACTCCATGCCCAAGGTAAGAGAAACCCAAGTAAGACGGTAGGTGTTGCAAGAGGGCATCAGAGGGCAGACACACTGAAACCATAGTCACAGAAAACTAGCCAATGTGATCACACAGACCACAGCCTTGTCTAACTCAATGAAACTATGCCATTAGGGGCCACCAAGACGGGCGGGTCATGGTGGAGAGGTCTGACAGAATGTGGTCCACTGGAGAAGGGAATGGCAAACCACTTCAGTATTCTTGCCTTGAGAACTCCATGAACAGTATGAAAAGGCAAAATGATAGGGTACTGAAAGGGGAACTCCCCGGGTTGGTAGATGCCCAATATGCTACTGGAGATCAGTGGAGAAATAACTCCAGAAAGAATGAAGGGATGGAGCCAAAGCAAAAACAATACCCAGTTGTGGACGCGATTGGTGATAGAAGCAAGGTCCGATGCTATAAAGAGCAATATTGCATAGGAACCTGGAATGTCAGGTCCTAAATCAAGGCAAATTGGAAGTGGTCAAACAGGAGATGGCAAGAGTGAATGTTGACATTCTAGGAATCAGCGAACTAAAATGGACTGGAATGGGTGAATTTAACTCACATGACCATTATATCTACTACTGTGGGCAGGAATCCCTCAGAAGAAATGGAGTAGCCATCGTGGTCAACAAAAGAGTCCGAAATGCAGTACTTGGATGCAATCTCAAAAACAACAGAATGATCTCTGTTCGTTTCCAAGGCAAACCATTCAATATCACAGTAATCCAAGCCTATGCCCCAACCAGTAACACTGAAGAAGCTGAAATTGAACGGTTCTATGAAGACCTACAAGACCTTATAGAACTAACACCCAAAAAAGATGTCCTTTTCATTATAGGGGACTGGAATGCAAAAGTAGGAAGTCAAGAAACTCCTGGAGTAACAGGCAAATTTGGCCTTGGAGTACCGAATGAAGCAAGGCAGGGCTAATAGAGTTTTGCCAAGAGAATGCACTGGTCATAGCAAACCTCCTCTTCCAACAACACAAGAGAAGACTCTACACATGGACATAACCAGATGGTCAACACCGAAATCAGATTGATTATATTCTTTGCAGCCAAAGATGGAGAAGCTCTATACAGTCAGCAAAGACAAGACCGGGACCTGAATGTGGCTCAGACATGAACTCTTTATTGCCAAATTCAGACTTAAATTGAAGAAAGTGGGGAAAACCACTAGACCATTGACCCAAATAAAATCCCTTATGATTATACAGTGGAAGTGAGAAATAGATTTAAGGGACTAGATCTGATAGAGTGTCTGATGAACTATGGATGGAGGTTCATGACATTGTACAGGAGACAGGGATCAAGACCATCACCAGTGGAAAAGAAATGCAACAAAGCAAAATGGCTGTCTGAGTAGGCCTTACAAATATCTGTGAAAAGAAGAGAAGTGAAAAGCAAAGGAGAAAAGGAAAGATATAAGCATCTGAATGCAGAGTTCCAAAGAATAGCAAGGAGAGATAAGAAAGCCTTCCTCAGCGATCAATGCATAGAAATAGAGGAAAACAACAGAATGGGAAAGACTAGAGATCTCTTCAAGAAAATTCGAGATACCAAGAGAATATTTCATGCAAAGATGGGCTCGATAAAGGACAGAAATTGTAGGGACCTAACAGAAGCAGAAGATATTAGGAGGAGGTGGCAAGAATACACAGAAGAACTGTACAAAAATGATCTTTGTGACCAAGATAATCACAATGGTGTGATCACTCACCTAAAGCCAGACATCCTGGAATGTGAAGTCAAGTGGGACTTAGAAAGCATAACTACAAACAAAGCTAGTGGAAGTGATAGAATTCGAGTTGAGCTATTTCAAATCTTGAAAGATGATGCTGTGAAAGTGCTGCACTCAATATGCCAGCCAATTTGGAAAACACAGCAGTGGCCACAGGACTGGAAAAGGTCAGTTTTCATTCCAATCCCAAAGAAAGGCAATGCCAAAGAATGCTCAAACTACCGCACAATTGCACTCATCTCACACGCTAGTAAAGTAATGCTCAAAATTCTCAAAGCCAGGCTTCAGCAATATGTGAACCATGAACTTCCTGATGTTCAAGCTGGTTTTAGAAAAGGCAGAGGAACCAGAGATCAAATTGCCAACATCTGCTGGATCATTGAAAAAGCAAGAGAGTTCCAGAAAAACATCTATTTCTGCTTTATTGACTATGCCAAAGCCTTTGACTGTGTAGATCACAATAAACTGTGGGAAATTCTGAAAAAGAAGGGACTAACCAGACCACCGGACCTGCCTCTTTTTTTTTTTTTTTTTATTTTTAAACTTTACATAATTGTATTAGTTTTGCCAAATATCAAAATGAATCCACCATAGGTATACATGTGTTCCCCATCCTGAACCCTCCTCCCTCCTCCCTCCCCATGCCATCCCTCTGGGTCGTCCCAGTGCACTAGCCCCAAGCATCCAGTATCGTGCATCGAACCTGGACTGGCATCTCGTTTCATACATGATATTTTACATGTTTCAATGCCATTCTCCCAAATCTTCCCACCCTCTCTCTCTCCCACAGAGTCCATAAGACTGTTCTATACATCAGCCTCTTGAGAAACCTGTATGCAGGTCAGGAAGAAACAGAACTGGACATGGAAAAACAGACTGGTTCTAAATAGGAAAAGGAGTATGTCAGGCTGTATATTGTCACCCTGCTTATTTAACTTCTATGCAGAGTACATCATGAGAAATGCTGGACTGGAAGAAGCAAAAGCTGGAATCAAGATTGCCAGGAGAAATATCAATAACTTCAGGTATGCAGATTAAACCTCCTTTATGGCAGAAAGTGAAGAGGAACTAAAAAAAAGCCTCTTGATGAAAGTGAAAGAGGAGAGTGAAAAAGTTGGCTTAAGGCTCAACATTCAGAAAACTAAGATCATGGCATCTGGTCCCATCACTTCATGGCAAATAGATGGGGAAACAGTGGGAACAGTGTCAGGCTTTATTTTTCTGGGCTCCAAAATCACTGCAGATGGTGACTTCAGCCATGAAATTGAAAGACGCTTACTCCTTGGAAGGAAAGTTATGACCAACCTAGATAGCATATTCAAAAGCAGAGATAGTACCTTGCCAACAAAGGTCCATCTAGTCAAGGCTATGGTTTTTCTAGTGGTCATGTGTGGATGTGAGAGTTGGACTATAAAGAAAGCTGAGCACTGAAGAACTGATGCTTTTGAACTGTGGTGTTGGAAAAGACTCTTGAGAGTCCCTCGGACTGCAAGGAGATCCAACCAGTCCATCCTAAAGGAGATCAGTCCTGGGTGTTTTTTGGAAGGACTGATGCTAAAGCTGAAACTCCAATACTTTGGCCACCTCATGCAAAGAGTTGTCTCCTTGGAAAAGACCCTGATGTTGGGAGGGATTGGGGGCAGGAGGAGAAGGGGACGACAGAGGATGAGATGGCTGGATGGCATCACCAACTTGATAGAAATGAGTCTGAGTGAACTCTGGGAGTTAGTGATGGACAGGGAAGCCTGGCGTGCTGTGATTCATGGGGTCTCAGAGTCGGACACGACTGAACTACTGAACTGAACTGAGGCACAGACTAGTGCAGAGTGACAGCAACTATGGATAATAATGACAACAGCAAGAATTAATTGCTTCTAAGGGTACAGGGCTTCCCTGTATCTCAGATGGTAAAAAATCTGCCTGCAATGCAGGAGACCCAGGCTCAGGACGATGCCCTGGAGAAGGCAATGGCAACCCACCCCAGTGTTCTTGCCTGAAGAATCCCATGGACAGAGGAGCCTGGCAGGCTACAGTACATGGGGTTGCAAAGAGCCAGACATGACTGAGCGACTAACACTACTACTAACAGTAATAGCAGTAACAGCCAACTCTTGAAAGCTTAGTATGTCCTATGCTCTGAACTAGGCATTTGACATCAGTGACCACATTTAAAGATTCCATGAAGTGTAATAAAAATGATTAAAATTATTTTTGAAATAATTTAAATAATTATTAAATAATTGAGCACTCACTATGTACCTAAGACTTTATAGGATTATATCATTTAATTTCACAAAACCCTTCAAAGTTCTGCAGGGAAATAGGCTTTTTTTTTTTTTAATCAAGGTTTGATATAATTGACATATAACCTTATATTAGTTTCCGTTGCACAACAGAATGATTTCATATTTGTATAAATTGTGAAATGATCACCATAATTAGTTAACATCTGTCACCACACATAATTAAAACAAACTTTTGTGTGATAAGAACTTTCAAGATTTACTTAGTCAACAACTTTCAAATATGCAATACAGCGTTATTAACTACAGTCTCAAATGCTGGCAAGTGGGAACAGAGATCATTACTAGGGTCCCCTGAGCATGGATACCACCTTTTCCCTCCAGCTGAGGAAGGGGACTTGCAAGCTTGAATGTGGATCCAGAACCCAGAGAAACTAGTCTGTAAACATTCTTGAAAATGGTAATATATTTATGTTGGACAGGCCCTTCCGGAATGATGATGTAGATACTAATTATGAAAGTATAGCAGAACATCCAGAATTAGAGTTTCCTGATCTGGTGACACCCTACTCTGCAGGTGGCAGATGGTGTCAAGGGCAGCTGTGTGGATGAAAAATTCAACAGGACATAATCCCAGGTTGCACTTACTCTCATGCTGTGTGGCCGTCTTGCTTCAGAGATGTTTTGAATGTGTACTTGGGCTTCCCTTGCGGCTCAGCTGGTAAAGAATCAGCCTGCAATGAAGGAGACCTGGGTTCAATCCCTGGGTTGGGAAGATCCCCTGGAGAAAGGAAAGGCTACCCACTCCTGTATTCTGGCCTGGAGAACTCCATATACTGTATAGACCATGGGGTAACAAAGAGTCAGACACGACTGAGTGACTTTCACTTGGCTGTTCAAACGAGGAACTGACTCTCATGCTTCCATGCGTGGTGTTTCCATGGGTGTGACATGTTGGCATTGCTTCTATCGGTTCTTCTCTGGCACACTGAACCAGGGTGAGATGAATGTCCCCATTTTACAGATAGAGAATCAGAGGCTTGGTGTGTCTTGTCCACAGTCATTCAAGTGATAAGTGGTGGAGGCAGGTTTCAACCTCAACTCTTCGCTTATTATCCCCTCATTCTGCGTACATAAAGTACTGGTTGAAAAAATAGTCCCTCCCCTGTCCCCCAGCTAAGTGGATAACAATATTATTGACATTTTTTTCCCTTGCCCACAAGCAATAATTTCATTTCATAAAGTTTTCCTATTTTCACATTTTCCTCTCACTCTGAAAACACGTGGCCATTTAAACACCTGTCATTTCTTTTCTATTTAGTCCTTTATATTCTTCTGTTCTTCATAGATAAGTCTTTACTCTTAAATCTTTTAAAATATTATTCTTTTGAATAATTTCACATCCTACTGTCACATTCGATCATAATCATTATTTATGTAAAGTATTGGTGACATTTAAATATGCTTTTTTTTTTGCTAGATCTACTAATTATATCTCAGTGAAAGCTCAGAGGAGATCAGTAAGCTGAGAGCTACTTCCTACATGTTTACTGACCTCCCTCCAATTTACCCCTTGTGGCTGGATGCCTCCTGCCCTTAGCAGAGTGGGTGCCCAGGAAATGTCTTTCAGGTTAAATATAAAATCTTCTACAGGTCAGCAAGTTAATAGCTTTTATTCTTTGCTTCTGCTCCTGGAGATGAGGCATTGGAGAGTTGCAGGGAGAGGAGGGAAGGTGGGAAGAGGGGAGGTGTTCTATACTAAACATTGAAAGAATCTGTAGAGTGAACTGTTTCTAAGTAATGGGGTAGGATGGGGTGATGAGAAAGAAAAATAAAAAGATTTTGGGTAGCAGTGATTTAAATGACTGCTTTAATTTTCTTGACCAAACCCGGGATAAACTTGAAAATCTTTTCCAATGCAGCAATGAAGAGAGGGAAGATTAACATTAGTCACAGGTATATATTTTTTTGAAAAGCTTGAGAGGAAACCGGGTTCACAGAAATGTGTGAATAAGAGTTTTATAAACTTAGTCACAGGGGACTTTGAATTTTTGATAATCACATAGATTCTGAGGGCATGCTGACCACAGTATATCAGTCCTAATAAAAGGAAAGTATAATGGAAATATAACAGTAGATATGGGATATTGAGAAACACAGACCTCAAAAATAAGTGAACAGATAGGCAGTTCAGAAACAGCAAGAGCTGGAGAAGACCCAGTCAAAATTCACTATGGTCAGTTCTGTCACTCCAGATAAGCATTTCACTACTCCCTTAAAGTGCTGCTATGATTAAAAATAGGTCTAAACTTAAATCAACCATTCATATACTCCACCCCACAGTAAAATATCCATACTTAGTGAATGGTTTTTGTGGCCTTTATGAAATTCCAGGTTTAATGAGCCTTTCCAGATATGATTAAAGTGAGGTGATTGAAGGCTGGTACTTGACAGAAAATCCCACTCAATATTCCAATTCTTGAACTGGATACACCAAATAAGTTACTTTCCCCTCCCTACAAAATCGTGTCTGGACAAATTCTGGCTTTGGTTATGTCACACATTTTCTCCTTAAGTATTGTTCAAAAAGTATACGTTTGACTCAATTAACTTTTGTTATCATGAAAATGTTTGCTAGGCTTAAAATTAATTATTCCTGAATTTGGTAATGAGGTTGTTAAAACAAGATAAGAAACCCCAGTTTGTTAATGAAGCCTCAGGACATCACTTATCTGGAGATTTGTTCAAATAGCCATCTATAAACACGGTTCTGAATGTCAGAACAGACTCTGACTGCAGAAGAAAACCAGGGCAAGAAAGGGTTGAAACTACCCTCTCAGGAGTTAGCAAATCTATGTTATTTGTTTTTATACAATAAATGCAGGATCTTAACTGTTTAGAATTCTCTTTGAGGGACATGGAACATACTTCAAATTTCTATGCTATCAAATAAACAATTTAACAGAGTAATTCTTTATTATTATTATTGTCTTCATTGAATTATAATTTACGCAAAGAAAAGTTATAAATTTCAAGTTTACAGTTTGATGAGTTTTGATAAATATACAGAGTCTTGTAATCACCACCAAAACTATGCTATGGAACATCACACTCACACCAGAAATTTCCCTGTATCCTTTACAACAATTCCTTTCTCTTAACCCTTGGCGCTGGCAACCATTGATCTTTCTAACACTAGAGTTTTTTCTTTTTCTAGAATTTCATACAAGTGAAATCATACATTATATTTTCTTTTGGATCTGACTTTTTTCATTCAGGATAATGGTTTTGATATTCATCCAGATCATTGTGTGTGGCAGTAATTCAACCCTTTTTTCTGGGTGGGATTCCACTGTATGGATGTACCAGGGGATCTTCCCGACCCAGGGACCAAACCCAGGTCTCCCACATTGCGGGTGGACTCTTTACTGACTCAGCCACCAGGGAAGCCGCATGGATGTACCATTTTGTATTTATTCACAAGTTGATGGACATGTGGATTATTTCCTGTTTGGGGTTATAGCAGATAAAGTTGATACAAATAGTCAAGGGCAAGTCTTTGGGTTGAGACATGTTTTTCTTTCTCTTCGGTAAGTACCTAAGAATGTAATTCTTGGGTCATGTGTTAAATGTATATCTAGTTATAGAAAAAGCTGCTAAACTGTTCTTTAGTGTAGCTGAAGTTTTTAAAAAATAGATCTACAATGTTGTGTTAGTTTCAAGCATATAGCAAAATGATTCCATTTTATATGCATATTCTTTTATACATATATATTTTTCTGATTCCTTTATCTATAAGTTATTAAAAAATATTGAGCATGTTTCCCTAGATGAACTTTTTTGATATCCAGCAATTTCTGGGAGGTCCAGTTGCTTTACATCTTGAATATACTTGGTATGGTCAAATTTTTAAATTTTAGCCATTCTAGTGGGTGTGTGATGGTATCTAATCGTGATATTATTTTCATTTTCCTAATAATATTGAATATTTTTTCATGTATTTATTTGACATTTATGCATTGCCTTTGGTGTGGTGTCATTTAAATCTTTGGCTAATTTTTCACTTGGGTTTTGTTTTCCAATTAGTGAGTTGTAAGATCTCTAATAAATTCTGAATATAAGTCCTTTCTCACTACACATTTCACTAACATTTTCTCCCAGTCTATGACTTTCATTTTATTAAGAGTGTCTTTTGGTGGGACAAATGTTTTTAATCATGATCAAGTTCATTTTTTCATTGTTTTGTGGTCTGAGATTTTTCTGTCTTATTTAATAAACATTTACATAGCTTAAGATCACAAACATTTTCCTCCATGTTTTGTTTAAGATGGTTTATAGCTTTAGCTTTTATATTTTTTTTTCAGTTTTTATATTTATTTTTTCTAGCTTTTATATTTAAGTAAGTGATCTATGTAGAGATAATTGTTGTACATGGTATGAAGTGAGAACCAAGATATATATAGATATACAGATCTATATATATATATATACAGGTCATATTAGGGTCATATCGTAAGCTGATCTGACATCAAAGATTCACAGGTGTCGGTGAATCTCAACCCTCTGAGTGCAAAGCCATGGCTGGGAAAGGCTCCACGGGCTACAGCATTAACCTCCCCTACAGAGACCTGGCCTCCAAGGTGATGAGGCGCAGGATCACCATGACCAGGAGAGAAGAAAGATTTACCAAGCAAAGTGATGGGGAAATACCCTCAGATGTGGAATCCAGACAAGCCCTTCCGAGTGCAGCTAGCCCCAAAGTACCCCCAGCCCCACCTCCCTCTCCAGCTGAAGACTTCCTAAGCACCTAAAACATCGGTCATTTTGAACTGGACTTTGACAGAAAACTCCAGAAAACTGTTTCTGCGAAGTCATTGGGGTTGGTTTTGAAGAATGTCTTGGCAAATCTTTATTCTTTCTTTCCCAGTTTTCTTCAACCACCATTGAACACTGTTTACCCTTCCTCGTGCACTTAATCTTTGGTCTCAAGCCAAATGATGTTCATATTCAGTAGTCAGTTTTTCTTGTGCTAGAGAACAGTTACGGTAGTCAGTTGTATTTGAATTAAAAAATATATCTATATATCTATATATATAAATATATCTATATATCTATATATATCTTGTGTGTGTGTGTGCTAAGTCACTTCAGGTGTGTTTGACTCTTCTTAACCCGATGGACTTTAGCTCGCCAGGCTCCTTTGTCCATGGGATTTTCCAGGCAAGAATATTTGAGTAGGTTGCCACGCCCTCCTCCAGGGGATCTTCCTGACCCAGGGGTTGAACCCACGTCTCTTATGCTTCTTGCACTGACAGGTGGATTCTTTACCACTAGTGCCACCTGAGAAGCCCCATGTACACTGCATATGGATATACAAGTTTTTTTTAACCTTTGTTGAAAAGACAATCGTTTAACTACTGAATTGACTTTGTACTGTAATTGATATTAAAGTACCTATTAAATTACCTATGTATGTGTGGACTTCTTTCTGAAGTCTTTCCTCTGTTCTAGTGGTCATAAGTCTATCTTTTGAGAATGTGGTATTATCTTGACTACTGTAAACTTATATGAAGTTTTTATTTTTTAAACTTATTTTGGTTATTTTAGGTGCTTTGAATTTTCATATAATTTTAAGAAACAGTTTATGAATTTCTTCAAAAGAAAGTCTTCTGAAATCTTGATTGAGATTGAGTTGAATCTGTAGCTCAATTTGAGGAAAAGACACCTTTTAACATTACTGGTTTCCAGATCAATAAACAGGAGATATCTCTGGATTTATTTAGGTCTTTTAAACATTCAATGATGTTTTATAGTTTTCAGTTAATAAGTTTTGCATTTTTTGGTTAAATTTACTCAGAAATATTTTCTACTTTTGATGTTATTCTTAATAGTTTTAATTGTTGGTTACTGAACTCCAATATTTTGGCCACCTGATGCGAAAAACTGACTCACTGGAAAAGACCCTGAGGCTGGGAAAGATTGAAGGCAGGAGGAGAAGGGGTGACAGAGGATGAGATGGTTGGATGGCATCAGTGGCTCAATGAACATGAGTTTGAGCAAGCTCCAGGAGTTGTTGATGGACAGGGAAGCCTGGTGAGCTGCTGGGGTTGCAAAGAGTTGGACACGACTGAGCGACTGAACTGAATGTATAATAACATAATTGATATTTGTATATTGAACTGTGATTTGTTATATGATTATATAACTTATTATATCTAATAGCTTTTCTGTGGATTTCTTAAAGTTTTCTACTTAGATAATTATGTTGTCTATTAATAAATACAGTTTTATTTAATACATATTTGTAAAAAGTCAGTTATGCTGCTGCTGCTGCTGCTAAATTGCTTCAGTCATGTCCGACTCTGTGCGACCCCATAGATGGCCTCCCACCAGGCTTCCCCGTCCCTGGGATTCTCCAGGCAAGAACACTGGAGTGGGTTGCCATTTCCTTCTCCAGTGCATGAAAGTGAAAAGTGAAAGTGAAGTCACTCAGTCGTGTCCGACTCATGGACACAACTTCATGGACTGCAGCCTACCAGGCTCCTCCGTCCATGGGATTTTCTAGGCAAGAGTACCAGAGTGGGGTGCCATTGCCTTCTCTGAAAAAGTCAATTATATACTTGTCAAATGTCTATTTAACAAATATGTTCTTCTTATATATTGCAATTAATGTCAAAATAAATTTGTCAAATGTTTATTTAACAAATATATACTTGTCATTTATTATACTTTAATTATATGATTTTTTTCTTTTTCATGTTATAAGTTACATTGATTTTCTAATCATAAACTAGCTTTGCGTGTGGACAAACTCTGCTTGGCAATGATGTGATAAATTGAAGAGGAAGAAGCTATTGCTTGTTTTAATGATTCTGTGCCCTGTATGTGATTTTCACTTAGTAAATATTTACTTTTAAATATAGTCAGTTAAAAGAAGTGAATGCAAACTAGCAAAGAAATTTTTGAAGGGTTAGACTTAGAGAAAGTATAACTTTTAAGGCTTTCCTGAAGTAGTGCCTTTTTGCAGAATTGTGCGGTTTTTTGTGTGTTGTAAATTTCCTTAAATTCAGAAATAGATAATTTAGACCAAATAGCCTATGCACCCATCAAACAAATACGGAAAGACAAAGATGACAATTTTACTATTCATTATTTTTTATCATTTGCATTCCATATATAACAGATATGTACATAAATTGTATATATTCACACAAATAAGTCAATTTATCTCTCCTCTCTGTCATTCTCTCTGTCTGTCTGTCTTTCTGTCACATACACAAGCACATTGCCTGCCACAACATGTTCACTAACACATACTCACAAGCATACACATGTAGGCAAATAAAAAGTACCTTAATATATCGGTCAGCTTCTCTGTCAATGGAATTTCCCAGACAAGAATACTGGAGAGGGTTGTCATTTCCTTCTCCAGGGGATCTTCCTGACCCAGGGATCAAACCTAGACTCCTGCACTACAGGTGGATTCTTTACAGTCTGAGCCACAGGGAAGCTCTAATATATTGGTCACTTAAATGACAAACCCAACAACTTGCAAAGTAGAGGCCAAGCAAAGCTCTCAGAGCCACCAAACTGAGTTAAGTTTTGTCAGTGATTATCCTTTTCATGTTTTTCCCCATGCTCTTATATAACATATATAACCTTTATGTATAAGGGAGAGAATGTGATATAATTGCTTAGAGCAAGTTTTGCCATGTAACTAATCTTTGCATCATGGGTTAAACAAAGTAATTTAGCATGAGGAAGTGAAACTCAGCCATAGGTGCAGAGATGGGAGGATCTGAGTGAGACAGCATGAAGGGAAAGATTACAAAAAGCAGACAAAAGAACTGCAAAGTGTAGCAGCTGGGGCTGCTCAGTGACTGCATACTATTGCGCATGATTCATGCTCCTGAGTATAATCACAGAATTTTAGCACAGCCTAATAGCCTATGTTCAAGATGATGAAATGGAGTCATTAAGAATAAGTTAAGTCTGATCAGTATATTCTGCTCAACAAGGCATGGCAGTGTATAATCCATTTTAAAAAGCTGTCCGTTAAAATAGTTTAAAATATTTTGGCACTTCTTGGAGTAAGCTTTCTTTCTCTTGGGAAATTCACTTGGGAAATACACTTCAACATCTCTTTGTTCAGTTATGCTGCTTAAATGAGGAGTTTGATGTATTCCGGAGCAGTCACCGCCACTCAGGATAAGGGTCACACAGTCCATACACTGCCAACCTAAGGGGACGCTCTTCATATAAACTTCCAGTTTAATAGTACTCCCCCCTCCAGAATTGTGCAGTATTGCAGCCCTGTTTACAGGGGCCAGAATTGAATATTTCTGTTTTGTTCCCTTTCAATATCCTCAGTGCTAGGACACAATGCATGGTTCACAGTAGATACTTAGTAGCACTTAGAAGAATTAATTATGGATGAATACAATGGTAACTGAATTTAAACAGTAACATTTAGAAACATAATGTTTGAAGAAATAGTTATCAGAATAAATACTTCATTAAATACTCATTTATTAAATGACCAAAACATTCAGGATATCCTATGTAAGTGAGAGCAGAACATGTGATTGAAAGGTAATAGGGGGCTTCCCTGATGGCTCAGTGGTAAAGAGTCCACCTGCCAATGCAGGAGACATGGGTTTGATCCCTGATAGGGAAGGATTCCACATGTCATGGAGCAAGTAAGCCTGTGCGCCACAATATTGAGTCTGTGCTCCAGAGCCCAGAAGCTGCAACTACTGAAGCCCACAATCCCTAGAGCCCATGCTCCATAACAAGAGAAGCCTCTGCAATGACAAACCAGTGCACTGCAAGTAGAGAGCAGCCCCTGTTTGCCGCAAGAGAGAAAAAAATCCATGCAGCAACGAAGACCCAGCACAGCCAAAAATAAACAAGTAAAAAAAAAAAATAAAGGTAATAGGGAAGTGTCTATAAAGAAAAGGAAAGAACTGGGAAAACTTCACCTTCATGAGTGTCTTGGAGGAAAGCTTATGGTTTCCTCTAAGTTCACCTTCGCCTGCTAGGATTGGCCCTGTCTTTACTGGCCAAAAGTGGAGCACAATGTGGCTCTCTGCATTCCAGGACTGGATCATGGAGCATCATAGGGACAAGGCTTACCCTTCTCATTCTCTGCTCCTAAAATCTGTCTATTGTAAACTGATTCTGTGGTGATGTTGAACTGTGTTTAATTTACTTTGTCAGTTCTAGTTTGCTACCATATATAGAGAGCATTTAGCCAGATGATGATACTAATGATGACAACACGTTGAATCTGAAATCTGGGGATTAAAATTCTACATCTGGCTAAACCATCTATGCTAACATAAATGATATTATATTTGGAAAAAAACTTTGTATTTGCCTTCTATCTTTTGTTTATCTACAAGGTTAGTAAAACTTCAGCATTATTATACTGTTAAGGGTAGCAATTAAGCAATTTAGAATCCAGTGTTTTCATACTTCATGATGAATAAAATGCCACCTACTCTATAAGACATATTAAAAATTAACCATTTTTGCAATTTTTAAGTTTATTGATTTCTTTAAAGGCACATTGGGATACCAGCCAAGCACAAGAATTCATACATAGTCATTAGATATGTGCATTGGCTTCAAAGGTATGTTGACGAGAATAAGAGAGCAGATTAAGAAAACATTTTTGCAGCATCTTGGAACTCTTATCTATTATAAAGTCAAAAACAGTTTCAAAAATCTTATCAAGGATATGCTATTTGTAGGGCCGATGGTCAGCTTGTCAGATGTAATGGTTTTCTCAGATTGGTCATTAATCTTTATTTCAGCAATAATCACAGACCACCATAAATTCTAAATACCCATGGAGTTTCTTGGTCTGATATTATTCTGCAATTTAATGCCCAAGCATTAAAAATAGACCAAGAATTTGAGAATTTGTTTTCTTTTAATCAGTTGCAATGTAAAATGTTTATGAATCTCAATCTTGAAAAACTATTTTAATATGATGAAATACTTTGGAACACTTTAAAAAGCCTTGACAGGATTGAATTACATCCTTTATAGTGGAATCGACAGAGGAACTTTTTAAAAAGCCATATTTAGCTGCAAAGTTTTGCAAGATTATGTTTAAGGTGCAACTTGAAATCACCTTCCAGATGTCTCATTAATAGATTATGACTAGTTCATCCATGAATCACCAACATGTCATTCTTCTTTCGCATTGAAGTTTCCTGCAAACTAAGGAAATACCAGAGTCCTCTGTTCTCTTGGGTCTTTTATTACAGGATCCACACAGTCTGTACTGCCTCTTGATAATGAAAGCCAGCATTAGAAGATAGGCCATGCTTCCAATGGGGTCAAAATCTTAGTAATTGGCCCTAATTACTCTGGAATATTATATCCCAGGTTTAGGCTTCTTTCCATCGTCTGTATTGTATTCATCAATCATGGTTTTCTGTCATAACTTGGCAAGAGTCTCTAGAATGCTGTATATTGTTAAAACAATCCTACTTTTCCTGAAATAGACATTCTACGTGTTCAAGGGTGAAGAAATCTTTGGAGAAGTTCTTTCTTCTTGAATTGAGTTGCATATAAAAAGTACTCTTAATAATAATCATATGCTAAATATCTATGACCAATAATTCCTTAAAATGTTTTGCATCAACTACTTTCATTGCATGTGGACTGTTTTGTAAAATAATAAGGACAATTTCACACTGACAGAAAGTTGATGATATAATGAAAATACAGCATTACCTTATATCAAAGCAGTTTATTTGGAAAATTAATAATATTTTCAATTCAGAACTTATGATTAAGACAGAGCTATTTGTATAGCCTTTGGGAAATTCTTGATAGTTATTATTGATTAATTATTGGTCTTTCCTGGTGAGTGTGTGCTCAGTTCCTTTTGTTGTGTCTGATTCTTTGCGACCCCATGGACCCCACCAGGCTCCTCTGTCCATGGGATTCTCCAGGCCAGAATACTGGAATGGGTTGCCATGCCCTCCTCCAGGGGATCTTCCCAACCTGGGGATCAAACCCACATCTCCTGCGTCTCCTGCATTGCAGGCAGATTCTTTACTGCTGAGCCACTGTGGAAAGCTCCGATCATTCCCTAGTAAGTCAAATTTATTAAATTTATTGAAGAAGAAAATGGGTACATCTGTCTGACAAAGCAGAAGTGGAACCATAGATATCATTCTCTTGACTTAATACTGTTCAGGCCCCAGGGAAATATTTCTCTCCATTTCTTGTTCTTTGTATGAAAAAGAAAGGTGAGTACATCCTATTGCTATGAATGTTGTAAAGGTTTATGGGTTTTGCCTCTGCTGGCAGCAGAGACAGACACAGTTCATGCATTTAGAAGGCATATTTGTCAAGGCTGGAAAATACAGCAGACTTTATGTAGGTGTTTGATTGCTTGACTTGTAAGTTAAATGTTTAGCCTCTATTTGTACTTTGCCTCAGTTCCCACCTTCATATATCTGACTCTTCCTCTCTTGCCAGTTTCTTCTCTCAGACCTGCCTCTCTCTCTAAACGCTTTATCTACAACACCTTTATCTCTCATTCAGTTTTCACTGGTTGTTCCTTCCTTGAAATCACTCTTGTCTTGTGGGTGAAAATTTTTCATCTTCAAGAATCTATTTGAGTTAACACTTCTTTGAAATTTTCTCAAGAACCCTTGCTTCAACATGGATTGATCTAAAATAATAGTTAAAATATGAAATGCTAACATTAATGCTAATACTAAGTCCTAAAATATTAAGTGCTTATATATATTAATATATTAGGCTATTATATATAGGCATATATATGTGCTCAGTGCTTAGTTCTTTCAGTCATGTCCAACTCTTTGTCATCCCATGAACTGCAGCCCTCCAGGCCCCTCTGTCCATAGGATTCTCCAGGAAAGAATACTAGAGTGTGTTGCCATGCCCTCTTCTAGGGGATCTTCCCAACCCAGGGATCGAACCTGCATCTCTTAAGTCTCTTGCATTGGAGACATATGCATACATAGGCATGGGGCCTGGCACAGAGCAAGAACTCAACATGTTTCTTTTTTTAAAATTAGTTCTTATTGTTAAGTTTAATTATCCTCTCCTTACCCTCATCTCACCCTCTCCCCACCATACTAGATTAGTTAACACTATGTTTCCAAAGCATTCTGTACTCCCATATTGGATTTTTAACACTCATATACTCAACTAGTATTTGTCTTTCTGTGTATGTCTCATTCATTCTTTTAAACCAAGAATCCAGTATTAAGCTGAATTAACAAATTAGTTTCCAGAGGGAGAATAGGAGATGGTATTTGTAGATATGTGAGGGTCTGGAAATACAGAAGTAGAAATGGAAACAATGGATAACATTACAGGATTTTAAAATAAAATTAAAAAGCTATGAGGAATGCACAATAAATATTTATAAAAATAAAAGAAGGGGCATTTGAAGCATTTTCTTTGATACTCCAATAAAGTATCTGTTTATCTGGAAATGGTAGGGAATTGTTAAATGAGTAAGTTTACTCCCTTATCCTTTTACTCCAGTTCCATTAGAGATACTCAGCTGCCTTACATCAACTGCCAAAACATCTTCTTCAAAGTCAATGTGCCTTGTTTATATCTTCTTCAAGGAAAAAAAAATAACTCTCACTTAAGCATGAGACAATTCCTTTTATTGTCTATAACTGGCATATAATAGGTGTTTAACAAATAGTGTAAAGTATTGCCCTTCTGAACAATAATATAACTGTAAAAATATGCATACATATGATCACTTCTGGAAAAAGAACTTTGCCATAAAAACTTTAACGGAGGTTCAGGATACTATTCTTAACCCTGGCCAGCTCTCATATGGAATTAGTAATGCAGCAGCTTCAGTTTACCTCATATCTTAAGAGCACACCACCTCTTGATAGCATAGAAATATGAAGTATTTCTATGACAGCATACAGATAAACAAGGCTTCCCAGGTGACTCAGTGGTAAAAAATCTGCCTGCCAATACAGGAGACTCAGGAGACACAGGTTCAGTCCTTGTTGAGAAGATCTCCTGGAGTAGGAAATGGCAACTTTCTCCAGTATTCTTGCTTGGAAATTTCCATGGAGAGGAACCTGGTGGACTGCAGTCCATGGGGTCAAAGAGAGTCGGACGCGCCTGAGCACACACAAGTAAATAAACAAGATAGCCGGTCATCAATACAATCTAGTTTCTATGGATTGATATTATTACTGATTATATTCTTAGCTGAGTCATAGGAAGCCTCTCATATTGTTTTTGACAACAGAATTTCTCTTTTTAGAAAATACTTTTTAGGGCCTCCAGAAAAATGTTGAAATACGTCACGTGAGAAGACAATTATAATGACTGAATTTCAGTGAAATCTGTCTTGTCTCTTTTTATACTTTATCCACTCAATTTATAAAATATAAGAAGTTTATCCAATTTCTGGACTTTCCCCCTTCCATTAAACTTAATAGTTATAATCGACCAATTATGTTAAAAATCAAGAAATGAGTAATCCACCCATTAAAAAGACATTTTCTCACTCTAGGGCTGGCAAAAATTAGCAGTAAAAATACAGGAGAAAAATAAGCACGTTAAGTAGAGATTACTTGAAGTCAAGTCTTCTAAAGTTGTATCTACATGAGGTGACGGGTCTGTGAGTAATAGGACAAAACACTGAAGGACAGGTAAAAATGATTACAAGAGACTCAATAGCTTTTTAAAAAGCCTTTTCTTTAGCAACTCATTATCCTGAAGAAAATTATAAACTGTATTAGAAAACACTTCTATCTGAGTTGAAAATTGCTTCAAAAACTCTCTATGGAGCACTAGATGAGGTAAGCAAATTTAATGGTTTCAACCCTACAATTACATTTCCACTCTCTGTGCATCCACATTTCCCTAAGACATCCCAGTGAAATTACACAGAAACATCGCTGTGTAGCTAATACTCATCACATAACTCATGTAAGTGACACAACTGGTCTAAAAAAGGTTGATACATTAAACAGCAGAGGAATTAATTTTTAAGTCATGTTAAAGGATGTGGTGGAAAAAAAACATCTGGAAAAGAACAGGTTGATTGAAATAGGCCTGCATGGTTTCAGAAATGGAAGATCATATTAAACTAATCTCCAAAAGAACTCTGAGAGTATTACTGCCAACATAGACAAAGGCAGTTCAAGGATGTAATACATTTGGATTTTCAAGGATCATATGAAAATGCTGGAGCTTAAAGGGTCAGTCTAGCAATGAGTTATCCTTTTATCCTTCCCATTGTTTTCAAAGATGAAGCTCTGGCTTGTTTTAGAGATACATAGGGATGGGCAAGAACATTTACATTCATTGTGCCTACTACATGCTGGGCTATGATTGATATTAGAGTGATATATCTTCATCTAAGATGTCTGGTCTGGAAGCCAGGCAACTATTTTGACAACACAATAGAGACAAACACTAATCCAGGCAGATTTTACATGATCTGCTTGAGATGTTTAAGGGAAATTTGAATTTTAAAATTAAAGCTGAGGATAGTCCTCATTCCCATCTAATGATGATGAAATATACAGGAAGGCATATGGTGTTCTGCAGAAGCACTTTGTAGAAATAGAAAAGAAATGATATAACCAGAATCCTAAAGCAAAATGTCATTTTGTACATTTTTTAGTTATTTGTAAAGCAACTTCAACTTTTTTAAAATAAGCTTAACTCTTGTGGAACAGATAAGTAATTTAATTAGATTGGTGACAGCAGTTACCACTTGAATCTAGCTGCATGATTTATGTTTAATCATAGAATCATAAGCCAGAAAGAATCATAGACTATAGTTCCAAGATTCTTGAAGTGTGTTTTATAATACAAAATAAAAGTTTTTATGGTCAAATAGTTTAGAAATTAATGGGCTAAATGAAGTGAAACTGGGTTTTCTTCTTAAGGAAATTTCACTGAATTTACTCTCCCAATGTGTATTTTTTTTTCCCCACAAATAGACAGCACATAGAAAGTCTAACATAATGTTAACTGGAAGTGGCAAAAGTTGGCAGTGTTCCTTGTTCTGGGGGAAAGGATTTTAGTTTTTCACCACTGGGTGTGTTCCTGGCCATGGGTTTTTCATATATCGCCTTTGTCATGGTAGGTTTCTTCTATTTCTGGTTCACTAAGTGTTTTTGTTGTGAAAAGGTGTGGAATTTTGTCAAATTTTTTGTTGCATCAGTTGAGATGATTTGGGTCTTTTTTCCTCCATTCTGTTAAGGTGATATATCACACTGATTTTTGTTTGTTGACCCATTCTAAAATTCCAAGAGTGGATTCCACTTGGTCATGGTGTATAACCCTTTTAATGTACTGCTTTGGGTTGCTCAGATTTTGTTCAGGATTTTCATGTTAATATTTGTAAAGGATATTTGTGATGTTCTTGTGGTGTCTTTGCCTGGCTTTGGTATCAGTGTATAAGTTTTCAAAATACATTCTGGATTCAAAAAAAGAGAGAGCACGGCTTATAGTATTTACCAAAGTACTCTGACTATGCACACACTTAATGCGAACATGTAAGAGTATGAACACTTCATGGGAATATGCACTGGAAAACTCTTTGGAAGATATTGCTTTTGCCCAACTCCCTTATTTTGCAGAGACAGAATTACGATTCAGTGGGTGAAATGATTTACACAGTCAAAAATCAGTTATAGTGAGCCAAGATTAAGAATCTTGCTTTTAGATTTTCAATTAGCGCTCATTCTTTTAAACTATGGTCTTCAATTTGCATACACATAACTCTCAGAGAACTTAGGGATTTTCCTGACATATGTTGGCATAGATAGTTTTAAGGGAATATAGTGTCATATCTGTTTCTTAAAATTGATTTGTATTAAGAACAAGCCTGTGAGTTGAGTTGATCATCCGGGCAGATTGCTTTCATCTTTCCTATAACGTCTTCCAAGATATCCTTTCTTTTTTATTTGATACACTGGGAAAAATGATTTACTTTTATAGAAAAGCCATATGCTTTTAAGAAATTTACCTGGCTGTCATTGGCTATCCACAGAATTATAAAGAGTACTATTAAATGAAAAAGCTTGTTATTTCAGCTTACATAATATTGGTCTCATCAATGTAATAGTTATTAACACCCACAGAACATAAACATACTTACATTTTGATGGCATTCGCCACTAATGTGCCATGGATTATTAATGATCAAGGAAGCGACCTGTATAAGTCATTATATTGCAAACTCAATACCCATTGGATTTCATGTATATATCTACTACCTTTATTCCTATTATCTTCGATGAGTCTGTGCCTGTCTGAGACTAGTCCTTCATCCGTGTACTAAAGTCCCTCCTCTCCCACCTGCTAGAGGTATCACCTAAGCCTTTCTTTCTCTATCTCTTGAATCTCTGTGTTGTACTATTCTCTTTCATAGTAAAGACAATCCCCTCCAACTTTTATAATTTAAAAAATTAAAAAAAAACCCACAATGCCCTTTTGATTCCACTGGTTCCTCCAGCTCTTTCTCCTTTTTCTATTGCCCTTTATAGTAATAAATTTCCATAGTTATCTATACTCATTGTCTCTGTTTTCTCCCTTCCAATCCTCTACAAAACTAATTGCCTTGTGTCTTTGATCCCTATCGCTTCAAAGCCACTTTTGTCAAGGTCATCCCAGTCTCCTCCATTAATAAATTATCTAATGGTTAATTCTCAGCCCTTGTCTTACTTCAGGGCATTGGATATGGTTGATCACTTCCTTCTCTTTGAAATACTTTCTTCACTGAGCTTCCAGTACACCACATTTTCCTGTTTTTTTTTTTTTTTGTATGCCCCTTGCCACTCCTCAGGGTCCTTTTCTGGGCCCTTGACAGTCCCAATCTTTGGACATAGGGCTTACTTGTTTCTCTTCTTATCTGTAGTCACTTCTCATATGACTTCCTTTAGCTTCTTGGCTTTAAATGCAATCTCCATGCTTATGACTTTCAGCCTTCTACACTGCCATCTCCGTGTTTTTTTTCTTGGTCTCCAGATGTGTATACTGCGATACCTACTTGATATCTGTACTTAGGTGGCTAAAAGACATCTCAGCATTTCCAAACACCCCATTTCCGTTCTTCCTTTCCAATTGTTTTTCTTGCATTTAATCTGTTTCCACTAATGATAGCTCAGTCTTTCCAGTTTCTTATCCTTGATGCTTCTCTTTCCTCATATCTCATATGCCCAATGCCATCGAGAAATCTTTTAAGCTCAAAATTCAAAATGTTTCTAAAATAAGATCATTTCTTATCAACTCCACTGCTGTCCTTCTGGTTCCAGAAACTATCATGTCTTGCTCAGACTTTTATCTTTCTGCACAACCCCCATCTTGCTTTCCCGTCTTTATCCAAACTGTCACAGCAGCCAGAGATGTCCTGTTAAAATATCTGCTTGAATATTCCATGGCTATTTTTCTTAGAGAAAATCCCGAAGAGTTCACAATAGCCTACAAGACCCTCGAGGTGTCAACTTCCTGCCGTCTGCTGGGGGTTTTGTGGCAGAGGTCACTGAACTGTTCCAACTGATGGATCAGGGATAAGGACGCAAATGCACACCTAGGCTGTTTACCTGACAGGTGTGCTTCTTCTGAAGGAGGCCTGGCTGGTCCACTATTTCAGGAACCTGAATTGCCTTTACGAGCAATGCAACAGTAGGGAAAACATATGCCGACTTCAGAGAAGAAAGCTGTAAGCGATACTGCTGACTTGTCAGAGCTGTTGCCAGGCTATCAAATCAATCACTTAATCATTTCATTCATGTATTCTTTTCCAAATGTATTGATGATCAGAAACGTGTAAGGCATATAATTTAATGGTGGAGAAGACAGAGTTTTCCCAGGCATGGTAGGGCTTTCAAGCTTTTAGTTATGAGGGACAGAAAATTGTTATCCAATTGTGAATTATTGATAATGTGGTAATTGTTCTATGCACATTCTGGGTACTGAAATCATGAGTAGTAGGGAGTGGAGGGCAAAGCTTGCCTGAAGAAATGACAGATAAACTGAGGTCTGAAGGGTGAGTGGTCATCAGGAGACCTGGGTCGGAAGCAGGGGGGAACTGCTATTGAATACAAAGTATTAGTCTATTTCTTGGGATAGTTCTCAGATGCTTGAACAATTTTCTTTCTCTTTTTCCCTAATGTGTTTTTACAGAAAGCCTTTAATAACAGCATTACCCCAAATGCTTCACTTTGTTTTTGGTTTCTTTTGCAATTTGGAAAAGCCAGTTCATATCCGAGGAAGAAGTTTGAAACCAGTGGTTTCAGACAAGACAAAATGAGGAGAAGCTATTAGGAACATGGAAAGGAGGGATAGAGTTTGAGCTGAGGGAAGATAATTGTTTAAAAAGGAGTTGCAGTGGAAGGGAGGAAGAGATGAAGTGAAGAATGTGAGGAGTCTAGAGCCTGAGAAGGCAACTTGAAGACAGGTGCATTAAGTCCAGTGAAAAATGGTGGTGTCCTTGACTAGGACATTTAAGAAGTCACTAAAGGGAAGCAGCCAGTTTGTAAAGGTGTTGTTACTACAGGGTTGTGGGACTGACTGGAGGGGTGATGGGGGAGAGGACGGACCTACAGATGGCTCTTAGAATTTAGACTGCTGTGCTCATTAGTGGGTTTCAGCTTTGTGTTTCATGAGTTTTTAACCTCATAACCATAATCTCTTGACTATATTCCAAGTATCCAGTCTCTTTTATTATCTGATTACTTTTAATATCTAATAATTCTAGACTTTCAATGACATAAGTATCTTCAAATACTTAGTATGAAAAACAGTAGGAAATCAAATTACATAGAAATTTTTTAAAAATTGCCATTTCTTTAGTGAGGAATGGAATACTATATAAGTGGAAGCATGTTGCTGACCATTCCGTTTGAATTCCTTTTGTCCTGTGATTCTTAGAATATGATGTTTCGGAGTCACTGGGCTAAGACAGATCTGATGGTGAGATACAGTTTTATGCTGAGGGGTGGAGGGTGGGAGTGCCAAAGACTTGGAAAAAATATTACCTACCCTGAGAACATTCAATCAAGATGACAATTTGGAACTCAAACAGAAATTGCCAAGAATATTGACAAAATAGCATGATAATCTCACATGGAATTTGTCTGCGTTAGTTAATCATGTTGTCCTGATACACTATAGTCCATGGGATAGCAAAGAGTCGGACACAACTGAGCGACTTTCACTTCACACTTCACTTCAGATACACTCATCAAATACAAAATCGATACTTAACTGAGATATTTTTTTCTGAAAGTGAAAGTCGCTCAGTCGTGTCCGACTCTTTGCAACCCCATGAACGACTATATAGTCCATGGAATTCTCCAGGCCAGAATACTGGAGTGGGTAGCCTTTCCCTTCTCCAGAGGATCTACCCAACCCAGGAATTGAACCCAGGTCGCCTGCATTACAGGTGGATTCTTTACGAGCTAAGCCACAAAAAGAAAGTGAAATACTTAGAAAAAGAAATCTGCATATAAATATTTTAAAGGTTGGCAGAAACTGTATTTGTAGTTTTAAACTCCTATCCCAAACGATTCCCACTTCAGAGTTGGTTTTGATCTCTAACATACTTCTAAGCAATACAAGTATTAGGTGAAGAATGGAGAATTATCTAAAAAAAATAATCGTTTTTGAAAAATTATGAGAATCCAATAGCTTTTTAAAGTATACTTTAAAAAATACCTTAATATGTGATATAGAGAGGTGATTCAGCAATTATTAGGAATAGTAAAAGTCTGACACAAATGCATTAATGCTATTATTAGTATTATACTACATGAATTATTCTGTTATTAGATATGTTCCAACATTAAATACAAATCTAAAGCTAATTACGATTATAGCTTTAGGTTACTTACAGCATGTTCATTAATCAAAAATCAGGATATTTGATAGAAAACATTTTTTAATATAAAAATATGAAGTGAAACCAGGAAAACAAATTCTGTGTAGGGATATGAATCTATATGCAAAGAATTTAACACGTTCGGTGCATGCATTTTAGCAGGGAAGAGGACAGAACTTAACCTCTGCTGGTTAGAACAGGAGCTGGCTTTGTGAAGTTTATTTTTCTGGCACTTGTATTCTATTTACCTGAACATTTTGATCATCTCGCTAAAGTTGGGAGATTAGAGAATCAGAAAAAATATGAAGGTGGTAGCAATGTTGAACTAGCAGAGCCCAAGGAGCTCACATGTTTTAATCGTTTTTTTTTTTTTTTTAATTCCAGCAAGCAACTTGTAGTTATTTGCTGTTCAAATTTGCTTTTAAGATCAGGAGAGTGCTTTGGATCATTTTATTGGGTAGGTAGGATAAAAATGGGAAATAATCAGAAAAGTAAAACACTTCTTAAAAATTAGATAATTCACCATGAAGAGCTAGTATTAGGAAGATCTCCGTCTTCAGCTTCATTATGAAATCTACTCCAAAACTGTAATGATGGTGGTGACCACAGTGTCATGTATTGAGTAACGAGTTCTCCATATTATCTCATTTAATACTTAATACCACCCCCAAAAGATGGCTGCTGTCCCTGTCATATTATAAGAGACAAAGATGAAGGAATTGATGCAACTCCTTCATAACTTTTTTCTTTTAAAAATTCATGTGCTCTGACAAACCTTTCAATGTTTATTGTGTATATCTAGGTTAACTGAAGTTCATATTTTATAGAACCCTGTGGAAATGACTGGGGCTTCCCTGGTGACTCAGATGATAAAAAATCTGCCTGCAATGTGGGAGACCCAGGTTCGATCCCTGGGTGGGGAAGATCGCCTGGCGAAGAGAATGGATACCCAAACTTCAGTATTCTTGCCTGGAGAATTCCATGGACAAAGAAGCCTGGTGGGCTACAGTCCATGGGGTCACAAAAGAGTCGGACACAATTGAGTGGCCAACTTTCACTTTCATGGCAATCACTATTGTTTTATAGGTCACTTTACCAAAGCTTGCATTGGGACATATCTATATAATAACAGCTGAGGAAGGAAGATGACTAATCAGATCACACAGTAGGAGAATAGCATGTTAAAATATAACAAGTGGACCACTTTCAATACTTTCCAACTACATTTAGGATTAGGCAGTCCAAATAATTTTGATCTCTTTGATGCCTTTCTCTTCATTCTAGATGAATTAAATTCTTGTTCTCATTTTTATAGTGTTAGTTGTTATCACTATATTTAACATAGAGGAAGGCCTTGCAGAAGAGTTTTCACCCCTAAGCCTTTATCTCCAAGTGATTTCCAAATTATAAATTTGTGACTTTGAGGAGACGCTATAATAAAAGAGGGGAAAACCAAACAAACAAAACCGACTTCACAAACAGCAGAGCAGCTTAATGACAGAGAGTAAAGGGTCTCACAAGTTTGATGCATAAAATTTAGCCACAGAAAAGACAAGAAACAGCTTCTACTAGCCAGAACAAAGGCTGACATTGTGCGATTGCAGTGGCATAATATGTGGGCTTCAAATAAGAGTTCTGGTCAGCGGGACATAAAGGAAGTGCTTCATTAGCTATCATAGTGCATACCTCCCAGGCCCGTACCATGGGGCAGCAAGCAGCAAGGGCAAGGCTGCAAAGAATGAGCTATTCACTCAGGTTTCATAATCTCGCTCTGTTTCAGCCTCCTGGGTTGACAGCTTTCAAGTTAAGCATGGAAGGCTCTAAAGAAACAGTCCTACATTCTTCAGTGATAGAGTTTGTTTTTGGAAAATGCCTATCTAAAATAAAGAGATAAAACAAGTTAAGACTGTGAGTTCAATTTATTGCATTAGATGTCTTTCCAGAGCCCAGTGATATTTTTATGATGACTGTGAAGACTTCAGTAGAATACTTCTACAGAACGATTGGTCTCAGATGAAATTATTTGCAATTCCTGTGTCATTCAACCCTATGCAATCATATGAATATTCATTGTACAGTGAAAGCTGACTTTGTAAGTAGGAAAATTACAGTGATATTGAGCAGAAGAAAAATAATTCTGTGCAGTAGTTTTTCAGGAAACCACTGTGAATTTTGATCTTTTACCCAGTCATTTAGAGACACAGACCTCTCTCCCTCAAGGAAAACAAAACTATTTAACTCAAATTCAAATCAATGGCAACATCACTGAATTCATTTCATATATCTTTGAAGAGAAATACATTATATTTGGGTTTAAATTTATAATAATTTGCTCAATGCCAAGGTCAATCTTAAATCATGTTGCCGGAAGGCTCAGGGACCTAGCTGCATGAAATTGCATAAAGATGCTGAGAACAGCTCCAAATTTAAACTACAATGAAGGGGAACTAAATAAGGGTAGAAAACCTATATATTATGTTGTTATTACAGAATTTTCAAAATAAAATGGTGAAATATACCATACAATTCAAGTTCACACTTAACTCTGTTCCTTGTGAATAATATCATCACGCTGCCCTTAAAATATTGAAGATATTTGTTTCTAAAATAATTGAGTAATTTACGTTCTATACTTCTCTGACACGACTGAAGCGACTTAGGAGGAGGAGGAGGATAGTGAAGCTGTGGGAAGTCATTGTTTAATGCCTGCAAACATTAAAAATACTGAAATACACCAATCAAAATATCTTTAAAAAACTACATAATATTAAAATTTAAAATTACTTGTTTTTCAATAAGAACAATAATTTCTAACCTAAAATACTAGATATAAGCAATCTACAGTCTAGCCAGTCAAGTTCGAGATAGTGTCAGAAAGTATGACTTGCACTCATAAAGACGCCCATGGGTTGCCATCTAAAACAAATATGCTTCTTAATTCACAGAGAAATAAGTGATACTCACTGCAATTGATATTTTTCCCACTTTTCCCAGTAAAGTGGGTGGGAGTTTCTCCCTTCTGTAATCCCTTCCACCCAATAAATTTGGTAGGAGGTTTTTCTTTCTGTAATCTCTTTTTTTTTTTTTTTAACCCTGCTGACTGTTACAGGGCTTGTCCCATTACAATGACAAGAATTACAGGACTTAGGGCTGTGCAGCTTGCAATTAAGAAGCAGCATCTTGGAATTAACAGAGAACACTGCCATGATGACCTGCATAAAGAATAATACAAAGCGGGAGGGGAGGGGAGTTGTTAAAATCTCATCCTGTTCTGTTAATGTTCCACCTACTGGGGAACCCAAAAGTCTTTCCCCCTCTGTTGTCTCCCTGTATGAATTTTTCTTGGGCTTCCCAGGAGGCCCAGTGGTAAAGAATCTGCCTGCCAATGCAGGAGACTTGGGTTTGGTTCCTGGGTAGAGAAGATCTCCTGAAGAAGAAAATGGCAACCCACTTCAGTATGCTTGCCTGGAGAATTCCATGGACAGGGGAGCCTGGCAGGCTACAGTCCATGGGGTCATGAAAGAGTTGGACACGACTTAATGATTAAGCACACTGTAATGTAGCTTTAGGCTCACCTATAAAGCAGTTTGTCTTAAGTCCTTGTACTTAATTCTATTTTATTTTTCTCACTTAGCAAATCACAGTCAGACCTTAATCTGGTTTTCATATAAAACACATATTTTATAGATTGAATTATCTTCCCCACCCCCCAATTCTTATGTTGAAGTTCTAACCGACAGTGATTCAGGGTGTCTTTATTTGGAGATAGGGTCTTTACAGAGATAAGTTAAAATGAGGACATTAGGGTCCGATGTGTGCTCAGTTGCTCAGTCATGTCCGACTCTTTGCCACCCTATGGACTATAGTCCACTAGGCTCCTCTGTTCATGAGATACTCCAGGCAAGAATACTAGAGTGAGTTGCCACTTCCTACTCCAGGGGATCTTTCCCACCATGGATCAAACCCATGTCTCTCGCATCTCCTGCATTTCAAGTGGATTCTTTATCCACTGAGCCACCTGGGAATCCTGTATTTCTGGTTAGGAAGACCAATTTAAAAAAATCCTCAGTGTTTATAAGTTCAGTGCATTTCAATAAAATACCATATGTTTTTTACTTTTATCCTAGATCAAGACAAGTTGGTTACAAAGTTCATCTGGAATAATAAACAAGAACATCCAAGAAGTTGTTGAAATGGATGACAGGAGTCTGGCCCAATGAGAGATTAAAACATTATGCATGTATGCTCAGTCATGTCCAACTCTTTTGTGACCTTATGGACTACAGCCCATCAGGATCCTCTGTCTATGGGATTCTCCAGGAAAGAATACTGGAGTGGACGGTCATTTTCTTCTCCAGGGAATCTCCCTGACCCAGGGATCGAACCCATGTCTCCTGTGGTTCCTGCATTGGCAGGTGGATTCGTTACCACTGAGCCACCTGGGAAGCCCTAAAACATTATAAAGCCCTTTAAAACTCTATGATATTGATATGTAAATAGAAAAACAGACTAATGTACTAGACTTGAAAGTCAAGGAAAAAAAAAAAAAGACTAAGTGCATATGGGAATTTATGACAAAAGATAGCACCTAAAGGATATAAAATATTGTTGGGCTCACTGGCTAGCCATATGGAAGAAAATAAAATTAAACTCATTCTTCATACTGTACTAGAGAAGTAACCATAAAAAGATCAGAGTTTTAAAGCAAGGGAATAAAAAGAATCACAAGTACTACAAGGAAATATGAGTAAATGTCTTTATAACATGGGCATAGGAGATTTTTCTAAATGTGGCTAAGAATCCAAGAACAATAAGGAAAATGATTGATAAATTTGTTCTGTGAAATAAAAATGTTTTGCATGGAAAACAGCATAAGTAAGTAAAAAGACAAACTGGGGAAATCATTTACAGCTTATGTCACAGAAAAATGAATAATAATATTTTGATTTTTAAGTGGGTTTCAAGAATTGAGAAGAATAAAACAAAAATGTTATGGAAAATGGGTCAAATAAATGAATAAACAGTACACATAAGAAGAAATGTAGATGTCTCTTGTATACATGGAAGGTGTTTAATCTCACTTAAAATTAGAGGAATTCAATGTAAAATTACACTGCAATACCATTTCTCTTCCCTTAGAATCACAAATTTAAATTTAAGTGCAACTCCTGTTGGCTAGGCTCTTGAGAATAGCCACTCTCACACGTTTTCTGGCAAGAATGCAAAATGCACACTCCATATAGTGGGAAATTTGGAAATACTAGAAAAAACTATATGTACATTGATTCTTGGATCCAATAATCTGACTGCTAGAAGTCTTGCTTGAGTTACATCTCCAAAAATGCACAGAAAAATTGAATTTTTTATGATCACAGAAAGTTCATCAACATGTGGAATAACTATGGGAAAAATATTCCCACAATGGAATACCATGCAGCCATAGAGAGAAATGACGAAGGTATCTATAGTTTGATGTAAAGTAATATCCAGAATATATTTTTAAGAGGAAAAAAAAAAAACCCAAAAAAGATGTGAACCAATGTGTAGAATATGCTGAATATATTTTTTTCATAAGAATGGGGATTCAAGTATATATTGATTTTAAAAAATAAACTTGGAAGGATACATCAAAAACGTTAAAATAACGATATAGGAAACATTACAGTAAATAGAAAAAAGTTCTGCCTGCTCTATTTTTTCTTTTCAGTTTTTTAAACTGTTTTACATGGTAAGTGATGTGGAGTATGAGACATGAGAACCAGATTAGCCAAATGCAGTGAATGGACCTTGTTTGGATTTTGATTCCAAACTGCAATTCCCAAAACAGATTTTTGAAACAACCAGAAAAATGTAAATACAGAATAATTATTAGGTGATATTAAGGAATTATTATAATGTTGTGTTTTAGATGTGACAATCAGAATAATGTGGTTATGTTTTTAAAAAGGTCTTACCTACTAGAGATATAAACTCAGGTATTACAGACAAAATAATATTATATTTTGGATTTTTAAATACTGCAGAAGGGAGGGAGTTAGATATCTCAAAAGCCTTAACATTATACATACATTTTGACCTCTCAATTACAATTTCTAGAATTTATCCTAAATATATAGTTATGAATGTGTATAAAGATTTAGCTAGAGAAATACTTATTCCAGAAGTTTTTAGTGGCAAAAACCTGGAAATGCCTTGTGTTTAAATAATTGTATTAGTTAAATAAATCAAATAATGCAATATCACCTTTAAAATTATGTTGAAAAAGAATTTATATAAATTGAATGGAAAAGTGTTCATATTATTGCTAAGGAAGAATTCATAAAACCATAATCCAATATAATTTAGATTTTATTTAAAAAAATTCTTCAAGGAAAAATATTAAGGTATTATGCAAGTGTTTTTAGTGACTATTTTAGGGAAATCAGAATTCAGGCAACATTTACTTAAATTCATTGTTTAGTCACAAAGTTGTGTCCAACTCTGCAACCCTAAGGACTGTAGTCTGCCAGGCTCCTTTGTCCATGGGATTTCTCAGGCAGCAGTACTGGAGTGGGTTGCCATTTCCTCCCCCTGGGGATCTTCCCAACCCAGGGCTCGAACCCGCATCTCCTGTGTCTCCTTCATTGGCAGGCAAATTCTTTACCACTGAGCCACTGGGGATATTAGTAGTTTATCTTTATCTTTTAAACTACTGACAATCAACATATGTTATCTTTGCAAAATAGAATAGCTATTAAAGTAAAAGAGAGTTCTTCATCAAGCAATTCATCAATTTCAGAAAAATAGTAACACTGAAGACATAGAAAAAATAATGTAAAGATTGAGATATTTGTCTGGTAAAACATTTTTCAAATATGAAGAACAGCCACTGCACTGTAAATTGAAATCATTTTTTATCACGAATGATGTAAGATTCCTGTCTCCTCAAAAATGGTTTCTCACAATGAGATTTCTGATACCTTCAACCTAACCCCTTAGGAGAGGAAGTAATTTTTCATTTTGCTTGATCACAGAACCAGGCACAGTGTTATGAAGTTTATGTAGAGGGTAGACTGTTTGTAAAGAATCTGTCCACTTAATTTCTCTTATTCATAAACTAGATTCCCTCTTGGTACCCTGGGTCCACCCCAGTGGCTCCTGGAAAGGGTACAGAATGCCATCCTGGAGAGGAGGCCACTGTGATTCCTTGGAGGAGAAGTGCTTGCCTGACAGGAAGAGGCTGAAAGCTTGCCCTTCTGCCTCCGAGGAAAGAGAAATGAGAGAGAGAAAGAATCTGACAGGAAGACTAATATGTTTTGACCTCCTGTCTCTGGGGTTAAGTCCCGTAGCTGCAAAGCATATTTGATTGTTCAGGAAAAGCTGGAAGGAGAGCTTTTGTTCTCCTTAAGGACTTCGAGGGAAGAGACGGTGACAGCGGGCCAATAAAAATAGTGCTGCCACATAAGTCGGCCCGGAGCGCCTGATTGGTCTCTTTCTCTCTTAGGACTTTCCACCTCCACCTCAGGCAACTTTCAGTCACACTGCTGTTTCTAAAGGACCCAGTGTTACGATTAGCCCCTAAGAGATGGTACCATGCCTGAGATTTCTGGAGGAGGACTTGCCACCGGAAGTTGTCTGAGTGATGAGGAGGTTGCAAAGCTTTAGGCTATGCTGTGTCTCCCGGAAAACATTCTCCCTTTTCTCCACCACTTGTCAGAAGCTTTTGAAAGAAATGAAGTTACCTGTGGGTGTCAAGATGCAGGCAAGAGAGCCCAGAGAGGGTTTGGCAAGGTCCAGTAGCCTAGGATTTTGTCAGGGTACTGGAAGGGACCAGAATAACTGTGCCTTGGTGGGAAACAGCGCACATCCAAGTATCACCTGCAGTTTGTGGTGGAGACCAAGAAAGAGACTGGCACAAAGTTAGGGCCCCTACACCAGATGTCCCAAAGATAATAAGGATTTTCCCTCTGCAAGCACTGTCTTGGGAAGGAAGAGAGTGAAGGAAGAGAGTGAAAGAAGGAAGGAGTGTGAAAGAAGAAACAGCTCTGTTAGAAGTGGTATTAACATTGACTGAAGATTTGCCAAAATGAGACTGAGACTATCAGGACATCTTTAATTATCAGGCTAATAGTTTTTCATAGCTATCAAAGTGAGTGAGAACGTGTAAAGAAGATGACATTAAAACAAAGTTAAAATGTAGCATGTTCTTGGCATATTTGAATACTGATAGCCAATTTTTTTGTTGTTTTTAGTTTTAGTTAATTTCAGTTTTTGCAAAAACGATTCTGAACTTCACAGATAGTTGATAAATAAAGAAGCAATTATATAACGGTTACTGAAACACTGAAATGTTTCTATGAATTTTCTGGGACAGCTACAAATGTTTCCTGTTAATTCCTCGATGTTTCTTTTCCTGATAAAAACAACAACAAAAAATTTTAAGGACATTCTTTGTTTTTTTTTCCCCCCTGAAAAGCTTGATAAAATCTGCTTTCAGTAGAGTGAGTAGGAGTGACTTGTATCCATTGGGATAGTAAAAAGATTTTAGATAAGATGGGAAGTTGCAACTGTCTCTCCTTCCCTTTTCTTTATATATTCCTGTTCTTAAAAAAAAAATTTTTTTTACTTTTTATTTTTTGCTCTCACTTGAGATATCTAAGGAAAAAGATTAAAGGCAACACACTTGTTCACAATTCTGTTAAGAAGTCAGATTATATATATTTCTTGCCAGTACTGCTCATGGACTGTTCTGAGATTTTGTTTTCACATGTGTATCACTGACCATGCTCATATGCAAAGAAAGAGAGAGTCCTGGGTTCAATCCCTGGGTGGGGAAGATCCCCTGGAGGACTGCATGGCAACCCACTCCAGTATTGTTGCCTGGAGAAACCCATGGACAGAGGAGCCTAGTGGGCTACAGTTCATGGGGGGGCAAAGAGTCAGACAGACTGAGCGACTAACACTTTCCCACTTTTCACATGAATGTGTAAATATTTCAGGGAATGATGGAGACTTTTGAAACAAAAATTAAAAATGAAAATCTTGAGTCCTTGAACTGGAGATTACTTGGCTTTAACCACAAATTATATATTACCTCTTTTTAAAGATTAATATTATATGATAAAATATGATTTGGGTGGAATGAATGAAGCTGAGATCTCTTCATCTTCAATATGAACTGGCTCATATTTGAGAGATGCTTGTCGAACATTGCAGAGTTTTGCCTCACTGCCAAAGTGAGCACTTTTGTAATAACCTTAAATATATCTGGCCAGACTTGAATAACCGCCCCCATCCCCCTACTCCTCCGCCCTCCCTCCACCCCGCCCCGGAGAGAACTGGGAGAGGGAAATTATCTCATTTGGAATTATCTCATTTGAAAAAGACTGTAGTTCCTCGACCTTGTAGTACTTATGCATCAAGATTGAGGTGCGTACCTGTGTGAGGTAACATTTATTTCTGTTTGCATAGTCATTCAACACATTTACTCAGTAACGATTTATTGAGCACTTTCTATGTATCAGGTACCCGTGGAGACTGCAGCACAAGACACAGGATTTCTGCTTTCATGGGGTTTTTAATCTGGAGGCGGCGGTGTGGGAGGTATTATCAAATGTGTATAAAATACAGAGTTGCAAACCCGGAAAGAAAGGCTGTGCAGTAAACTGTTGGGGTCAGTGGTGGATATGAAGCTCTTCCAGAAAAAAAAAAAAAAAAAAGGTGTGGTGGGGGGGGGGGGGTGGACTTGAAAGAGGAGCAGTATTTAACGAAGAGGGAAGAGCAGCAGTTGAAGTGCCATTCAGAGGAGCACTGCCGGAACAAAGGCCTGAGAAACTGAGATCTGGGAAAACTGCAAAGTCGTCCAAAAATGCCGGAGCACAAAAAGCTGTGCAAGACGAGGCCGGAGCAAGCGGTAGAGTCGGTGCCCTGCCACGCAGGAATCTCACAGGGTGGTTTCAGTATTTAGATTTTCAAAGATGTGCTCTGCGATTAGATGAGCTCTTAGCTATCTGATAGGCAGATACGTTTTTGCTTGTGTTTTTCTGGCCAGCAGGAGGAGGTATGTTTTTGTTTGTTTGGGGCTTTTCTTTTTTTTTTTTCTTTGGATGCATTTAGCCCGCGTGTGCATTATCGGATTAGTCAGAGGCCATCTATTCCTGTTGGGAAAGAGGCGTGTTTACTTTTTTGACCCCTGGGGAAGAAGAGTTTGCAACCTTTTCTCCATCGTTATTGGATTTTGCACTAAAATAGCACCGAGGAGGCGGAGACTCTGGAGAGCCAGAAGAGAGGGAGGCTCCGAAAAACTACACGAACTGTGCCGGCGGAGTCGGCTCCGAGGAGCGTGGGGGAAGGGAAGGAGCGCGGCGCAAGGGAAGGAGCGCGGCGCCCCAGCGACCCTCTGCGCATGACCGCCTCTGGTTGCCAAGGCAGCGGGACCGAGTCGCCCGGAAGGGCTTCCCTTGAGGAACTGCCGGCACCTAAAACTCATCCCCGAGGGGCTCGGGACTGACCAGTTCCTGAGGCAGTCTTGACCACGGCAAAGCAGATGAGGCTCAGAGCCTGATGCAGTGTGATGGCCATCTGCCTAGAAGCTGGAGGATTCAGAGAAACAGGGAGAATTGGCCCCAGTGGACACCGGGACTATGGCAGACCTTTCTAAGGAGACCTTGGAGTCCTTGACTGATGAGGTAAAGAGTTCCGGTTCATTCAGTTCCTCTGGAGGACTGCAGCCCTGGGCTTATGCCTCTGGGAGCAAGTCTGAGAGTGGATTGCTGCCTTCTCGCTCGGAATATGGAGACAACCAATCTGAGCTTTCGGACTTCAAAGCTAATGTAAAGAAATTGAGCAGAAAATGGATCCACAACCTCAAGGGCAAGGAAACGAACTCTGAACAGTACCGACCGGACACTAACCATCAAACAGAAATCACTCAGGCATCCCCTGAAGAACTGAATGCCCTGCAGTCTTTCTGCACCGTTAAGGTAAACCTGATCCACCGTAGAGCAAACTCCAAGGGGAAAAAGAGCAGCAGACATAAAAAGCTGCAGCTTGGACCCGAGGCAGAAGCTCCAGAGGTAGATGCCTTAAAGTGTACTGTCCCTGACGAGCTTTTGAATAGAATCTATTTTAAAAACATGAGGACAACACCCAAACAGGTGGGAACAGCTAAGCAACACATTTCTTCTCGGTGTCCCGACTGTATCAGAAAAAGGGCAGAACTGGCCCAATCTGCCTTCCTGAAACAGAAGAAGACTTTACTGGAGTCACTTCTACTCCAAGAGAAAATAGATGAACATCTTCATACGCAAGACTTCCTTACCCTTGTCAGAGAAGCACACCAGAGCCTTCCCAGGCTTTCAGATGACCCCAGAAGAATCTGGGAAAGACTGAATGAGAGAAAAGTAAAATTGGAGACTCTGGTTTTTGAAAGGTCAGATATAAAGCAGAAAATGTAGCAGAATGGAAATAGTGCTTGTCATTCACCTTTTTGTCCGCTTATTTGCAAACCTCTTATTCTTAACCAAACAGGGGGTGGTGTTTATTAATGATAATGTGTCATGTGGGTTAATGTTTCTGTTGTGTATTTGAATAATTATCATCTCTGTAATAGGGGTGGAGTGGGCACGCAGCCTATAGCACCCAATCCTTAGCGTGGCCACGGTTATTGGGAGACCTTGAGGACAGCAGTTATAAGGTCCCACTCTTCCTGTGGTCACCCCCCAGTGGCCATCGTGGCAGAACGTGGGGTGCGAAGCAGTCATGGGGCCATGCCTGGGGACAGGCTGAGGGCTGTCCTGAAGAGCCCCAGAAACCTGGCATGGCCTCCTAACTGGCCAGGCCCAGGCCTTAAAGGAGCAGCGAACCTCTCCCATCCTCACCTCCAGGACCTGTGGTCTCCATGCCTGGCAGTTCAAGGAGGCCTCAGCAACTGGAGTAAATGGGGAATCTGCCACTCAGGTAACAGCTTCAACCAGCTTCAGTCTCTCTGTTCAAGTTTCAGAAACTGGTCCAGCTTAGATCGGTTGTCTATCCTGAGGAAGTGGCCAGAGGTCAGGGATAATTTGCACAGACATGGAGCATCTACTTCAGGTCCACCACTGTGGTTGGGTCTCTTTTCAAAGAAGGGCAATTGTTTGAGCTAGGAATTCACATGATTGGTATTTGCTACAGCACATACTCCTATCAATCCTAAACAAATGATTCTCTCCGATTTAAATAAGACTGAGAGTCAGTTGGGTTCTGGGTTCCCATCTGGGCAGGGACTGGGGACTTAGCCATGAGGGTGCCTGTCAGCTAAGATCTGCCTCCTCAGCTAGGCCTGGGCCCTGGCGGGAGGACCCGAACTGGGTGCATGACAAGCGCTTCAGGCAATTATTGGCCTGTGCAAGGATCACCCTCCTATTAGCCAAGCTTGGACCTTAGAGGGTGAAAGTTGAGCTTTGGGATCTTGCCTTTTCTTGTCTGAACTGAGAATAACATTTATTTTGGTGAAGGTTTATGAGGAACACCTTGGGCCATGGACCAGACCTCAGGAACAAAGGATCTGCCACTAACAAATTTGTAACAACTAACACACCCGCCCTCACCTTTCCTATTAAGGGGATTTGTTGAAAGCTTTTGGGGCATTATGGGGTTCTTAAAGCATGGCCTTACAGTAAACCGTTCTATGTTCCAAACTCTTAATGTTTTAATATCCTTTGGCCTTACTGTGTGTGGGCACATGGACCTGCATTCTATAACATTTCTACAGTCACTTTGGAAACAAGAGTTTACTATTCTTCTCTCACAGATTTAAGGACTAAAACTTTCCACCCGGTGATTTTTCATATTATAGAAGGCAACATTTTAGTTGAAAGAGTTACAAAGTTTTTATAACAATCCAAGAGAGAGATACTGGCATTTTGGATTAGGATTTTGACTGTACAGGTAGAAAGAAAAACAGAAATCTAACAAGGATTTAGAAGTCATTCTTTGGTGAAGAAATGAATATAGGGGTTTAATAAAAGGTAAATGTTAAGAATTGACTAAGTTTCTGACTTGTACATTTGTATGATATGATAATTTCATTGAGATAGGAACAATGAAAGAGGATGGTATTTGATTAAGAAGGCAATTATGTGGACATGATTAGTTTGAGAAATATTTGGGACATTCACATTGAGAGGTTGACAAACATTTGGTTATGTGTGCTTGTGATCTGAAGACAAGGTCTAACCTAGAGATTTAAAGTAAAGGGTTGAGGGGGAGGGGATCACTGGAAGATACTGTAGTTAGAAATTGAAGTTATAGATGTGGTGAGCTCTTCTTGAAGAAAATAGAATGAGAAGAGAAGAAAGGCTATGACCAGTTCTTGAGAAATTCACCAATTAGTGGCTGGGTAGAGGAGAATAGGAGAAGGCAATGGCACCCCACTCCAGTACTCTTGTCTGGAAAATCCCATGGATGGAGGAGCCTGGTAGGCTGTAGTCCATGGGGTCGCTAAGACTCGGACATGACTGAGCGACTTCACTTTCACTTTTCACTTTCATGCATTGGAGGAGGAAATGGCAACCCACTCCAGTGTTCTTGCCTGGAGAATCCCAGGGACGGCGGGGCCTGGTGGGCTGCTGTCTTGGGGTCGCACAGAGTTGGACATGACTGAAGCGACTTAGCAGCAGCTGCAGCAGCAGAGGAGAATAAGGTTTCCCTGATGGCTCAGTGGTAAAGAACCCATTTGCCAATGCAGGAGATGCAGGTTTGATTCTTAGGTCGAGAAGATCCCCTGGAGAAGGAAATGCCAGTCCACTCCAGTGTTCGTGCCTGGGAAATCCCATGGACGCAGGAACCTGGCAGGGAATAGTCCGTGGGGTTCCAAAAGAGTTGGACACAACTTAGCAACTGAACAACAGCAACAACAGAGGAGAATAAGCCAGCAAAGGAGACTGAGGAGGAGTCATCCTAGAAGAATAAAGGAAAACAGTAAAGTGTAGTATCAGAGAGCAGAGAAAGAGAAGATTTCAAGAAGGATGGGCTGTCAAAACATGCCAACCCAACAGAGTTCACAGGAGATGGTTTAGTCACATATTGGCCTCTTGGCCTTAACAGCAGTCACTTCACTCTTAGAATCTGGGCAGACTGACAAAGCAGATTGAGGAATAAATGTAAGCTAAGGACATGAGGAATATGGGTATAGACTTTTTTTTTTTTTAACTTGAAAAGCTCCTTTATTTTTAGTACAGTTAAAAATATCAGAAAGCATAAAGGGCTGATCTAGTGCCCCCTTGCATTTTGTTGTCCAAATCATGATTAACAACAGTCCAATTATGAATGCTGCTTATTTCTGAAATTCTGAGTAATTTCTTACATTCTGAGTAAATGTCACCAGTTTTCTAGATGACTTACAAATTGTTACTAATCTTATTTTCAAAGGAAGTGGTATGTAGACTCCATGAAGTTTAGCTGTGGAAGGAGAACGGAGGAGATAATTTTTGTACATGTCTTTACACCTAACCTATAATAATCAAAAACCTATAATAATCAAAAACTTGTAAAAATCAGCAAAAAATAGCTTTTGTATCATATTTCAACTCTTTAGTACTAGTCTTTGCCTTGGAGAAGGCAATGGCACCCCACTCCAGTACTCTTGCCTGGAAAATCCCATGGACGGAGGGGCCTGGTGGGCTGCAGGCCATGGGGTCGCTAGGAGTCCGACACCACTGAGCAACTTCACTTTCACTTTTCACTCTCATGCATTGGAGAAGGAAATGGCAACCCACTCCAGTGTTCTTGCCTGGAGAATCCCAGGGACGGGGGAGCCTGGTGGGCTGCCGTCTGTGGGGTCGCACAGAGTCGGATACGACTGAAGTGACTTAGCAGCAGCAGCAGCAGTCTTTGCCTTTAGACCTTCATTTATGTATAAACATGCTCCTTTTTTTCTATAAAATTTATTGTATTTCTATTAGTCATTCCTAGATAAAATGGGAAAAGAAATCATAGTAACTTTTTATTTGAAATCCACACTATGTCATGCTTTATCTTTGCCATATTAGTATAAAAAATTCTGAATTATTTTCCCATTAAGGGTCATAATTCATCCCTTCAGTCAATTAGGCCTTCCAATCCATGCACAAGAGATTTTAAATTTTGTTTAGGTCTTTAATTTTGAAACAAGTGTTTCATGTTTTGTGCATACGAGTTGTGTGCTTCCTTTATTCCTAAGTATTTTACTCCATTGTTTGCTATAGTAAATGGATTTTTTTTTCAATTCATTTTCTTTTTGGATGTTCATTGCTAGTGTGTAGAAATACAACAGATTTTTGCCTGTTGATTTCATATCTTGAAACTGCTGAATTTATTGATTTGCACTGACAGTTTTTAAGAAAATGGATTCTTTAGGATTTTAGAGCTAGAAGATTTTGTCATTTGTAAACAGAGATAATTTTACTTCTTTCTTTTGATTTGGACACTTTTTTTTTCTTGCCTAATTGCCCTGGCTCTAATTTCCAGTACTGTAATGAATAGAAGTAGTGAAGTGAATACTCTTGTCTTATTTCCGATCTTAGGGGAAGAGCTTTCAGTTTTTAACCATTGAGTATGTTTGTGGGTTTTTCATAAATGGCCTTTTTCATTTGGAGTAAGTTCCTTTCTATTCTTAGTTTGTTGAATGTTTTTGTATCATAAAGGGGTATTTCATCAGTTGAGATGATCATGTAGTTTGATGTACTCCTTAACCCATTGTCATGCCTCACCTTCTTTGCACTCAGCCCATAACCTTGAAACACTGACTAATCAGAATTAGATGTTGTAGTCTGTATGCTAAAGCACTAATATAAATTTATAACACTTGTGTCTTCATAATCTTTTCTTTCTTCCTTGATTTGAACAACTGGAGGGTGGAGGTTCCATCTTATACACTTTCCATGGGACTTAGCACAATGCCTGACACAGGATGGTGCTCAAGAAAAGTTTCAATGATGGAAAAATAAGTGCATCCAAATAATGAGATTTAATATGTCTTTTGCATCAGAACAAGAAAATAATCTGCTAGTGTTTTGCCTTTGTGTGGCTATTTTCTATAATTGTTCTCTTTCTCTCCATGGCTTGGATTCCTTTTTATCATGTACATTCATACTTTCTCTCAGTGGCAAATTAGTGGAACACTTTTTGATATCTTTCCATATGCAGCCAATTAATACAGTATTCATTTAGAAGAATATAAAAATATCTCTCTGGAATTCATGTTTTCAGATAGAAAAACATTTATGTGACTTGTTAACTTCAAAGATAATTCATGACTTTTTGCAGTTTTGAAATGAGGTAGAAATTCTTGATGCTCAAACTCGAAAAATAGTTTTTAATTCTTCTGAACAAATTCAAAAGGAATGAATATCCTTTCTCCAAACCCTTTATAGCGGCACCCAAGAGATTCCAGTAAGTCTGGAAAGGAAAATCTATCAGATCAGATGCTAAGAAACCACATATTTCCCCAATGCACTAAAAATGTATCTGGCAACTTGGTACAGGATTAAATAAATGCAGCATATGTAACTGTAATATAGACAATCTATAAATATGCATCCATGTAGTTTATGTTTTTTATCTAGATTTTTAATGAAAACAAATTCTGCACTGAGAAACAAATCTATGCATTTAACGAGTATTAGAAAAACAAAATCCTTAGAACAGAAGTAAGTGATGTGCCAGATTGAGAGAAAAGAAAGTTCAGTCCTGAACCTCTGAGTCATTCAAATTCCAGTCTCAGAACTGTTTAGGAATGTTTGGGACACCCAGCTCAGAATACCTCCAGTTTTAAACATGTTAGTTTATTTCATGATGAAGCCTAATATAGTAACATAGTTGTTTCTGCAGCAACATAGTTAAACAGGCTGCAAAGAAAATAAGAATTGTGGTTCTACATGGGTGTGGGTTCTCCTTCAATTTTTTTTTGGAATTGACAGATGAAAAGTACATACACAAATAGTTAATCTGAGACAGAAAAGGAAAAGACAACTGAATTCTCAGTTGACAATGCCCTCTGCAATAGAGAATTTCAAATTCTCCAATTTTCTGTAAACTCAAATTACAATGGATATTACAAAATTCTATCAGAGTGGCTCCAATAATCCCAGAGCCTAGTCTTGATGAGCCCACTGTTGAGGTATTAATTGGGGTTTAGGAGAAAGTATGTTATGGTCATTCCATCCTAAATTTGCTTTGAATGTCAAGACTGATGACCCCACGTGAAGTCTGAGAAGGTCTGAAAAGGTCTATCGCTCACATATTGAAAGTTGCTTCTGAGGGACACAGGGCAAACTCCCAAGCTGATCTAAAAATGACTGGAGAGAGAGGAAAGATACTGATTTGGATTTTACTGTGATCAGGGAGTGGGGCTCAGGTGAGGATTCACACCTGTGGACTGGGCTTACATGGTCTGAACTTCCTGCCAGTACCAAAGGGAGCCCCTGGGATTTTATCAGCTAGTGCGAAGGTGGAGTGGGAATGAAAGGTGGGCGTGCACGTTTTTGACTGTCAAACATCAAAAATGGAATCAGACTCTTTATTACCAGTCATCCTTAATGTTTGACTGTTGATAAAAGATGTCCTATTTCATTTAATTAAAATTTATCTTTCTTGAGTATGCTTGAGTAAGAGAACTCTATGAGGCTTGTAGCCTGAGACAGACAGGGGTGGGGAAAGTTCCATTGAATACCTTGTTCAAGAGCTCAGCATTGTGTATTTTTAGAACTGAAATGGTCACCCTTAACATCTGGCATCTCAATGTGGATAAAGTGAGGCCTGTATTGTGGCTTTAATATGTCACCTTGATTTATATTTTGGGTATCTGTGAGGCAGGAGACTCCCATAGTTATTTTCCCCAAGGAGGGAAAACTTGGATAAATAATTGCTGTGGTTAACACTGGTGGAACTAGGTGGCTAGAACACTGCAATGGCCTGAGAGTCTATAAGCAAACACGGATGCAGGCAGTTGTTGGGCAGAGTAAAGCTGTTGACTACATGAAATCCAGCTAATTTTGCTGATCCTTGAAGCCCATCCTTTGTCAAGGATGTCTGGATTAGGGAATTCAAAGTAGCAGCTCTCCGGAAAGCTCTATAACATGCAGTTTTGTCCATAAAGTGTACAAACTCCTACTCCTTTCACTCATTTGACTCCAAGGAGTCAAATGCCAAGGGCACAGAGAGAAGTTAACTCTCAACTGGCAAGGGTCTGAGGTCAGAGGAGGCCACCCTTTTTCCTACAGGTGGGGTACTCCAGAGGACCCCAACTTAGGTCCAGGCTGCAGCTAACACTTCTGCTTAGCAAGGAGGTCTCAATGGCTAGGCTGAGTTCATAGAAGGCTGCCCCACAGAAAGTAATGGAGCTGCAGAGGCTCGGGGACTGCGAGAGTGGATATGTATTTCTAGGGGACCAATAGGCAGTCTCCAGTAGCCACTCTAGTGGTATATAGTATGAGGCTCAGGAGGGCAGTTTCTCAAACCAGAAATCCACAAGCAACTTACAGTCATCACGGGTGGTGCAGAGGTTTCAGGAGCTATGAGAGGCCTTTGCTCCAGCTTCTGCAGTGAATGGTTCTCTGGGGGCAGGGAATGGGAACTAAGGGGAGAGCCTGCTGGACTGCCTCTCAGAAATTCCAGAGTCCTTTGTTGGAGGGGAGCGCCAATTCAAGATGGGACAAATTGTGAACAACAGCGTAAAAAAGCTTAATAAAACTTGTAAATGAAGAATATGTTGCCTCCAGATCCCCCAAAGGCCTAAAAGATACTGGGCTTGTTTAACATTGTGAGTGCAGAGAAGGTCAACTGCTGCTTCTTGACAGAGATGCCAGGGTCCTCAGGTTACCAAATACTTTCAGAAATTTCACCAGGGTTGTAGGGCTTTGTACTAAATGCAGGAATACCCTCCCACCCCAACCACCCCCATTTCTGAGCTCCCCTCCTCTCCCATGTGGCTCAGATGGTAAAGAGTCTGCCTGGGTTAGGAAGATCCCTTGGAGAAGGGAATGGCAACCCACTCCAGTATCCTTGCCTGGAGAATTCCAAGGACAGAGGAGCCTGGCAGGTTACAGTCCATGGGGTTGCAAAGAGTTGGACATGACTGAGTGATTAACACTCTCACTTTATTCTTCCTCATCTTCTCTCTCTCTTTTTTTTTTTTTCAGTTTTATCTTCCTACCTAAAAAGAGTTTTATTGTATTTCATGCAACTTAAAGTATCCACATCAAAGTCACCTAGAAAACATTTTTAATGCATTAAAAAATAAAATAAAAACTTGTGTGTATGTCTGTGTATGAAGGAGGTAGAGCAGATGGAAAAAAAATTCTAGTCTCACAGGGTCCCTGGGAGAGAAAGTTTCGGAAAATAACACCCTATCCACTCTCTCTGGAGAATAACTTCATCTATCATACAAGAGACTATTTCTATAACCCGTGGGAGTAATCACACAGAGCTCTAGGTCAACAGATTTTCCAAAAGTCAGGATGTGGCAATGCACACCCCAGAGAGATTTTCTCTCACAATGAAGTAAGTGTTGAGGAAAAAAAAATTCTGCAACCACTCTTCAAGACAACATCATAAATGTGATATTTAATATTTTCATTTCACAGTATTGGCCACACCGATAAAGTAATTACATATTTAGCCATATGTTGATTCTTTAGGGGAAAAGGAAGTAAGGCTGTGAGCAAGAATCTGTGCTATGCCCTCGCTTAGTTTCTGGTGGTTTGCTGACCATTTTTGATGCTCTTTAGCCTGTAGACACATCACCCCAGTCTTTGCCTTCATGCTCACACTACGTTCACCATGTATGTATATCTGTGTCCAAAATCTCCTTCTACGAAGGACACCGGTCGTTAGTATTTGGGCTCACTCCAATGACCTCACCTGATCACCTCTTTAAAGATTCTCCAAGTAAAGTCACTTTCTGAGAGAATATGAGTTAGAACTTCAACATGTGCATTTGGAGAGAAACATACTCTAGCTATAACAGACAGAACACTAAAGCAAAAGAATGAAACGCCCAGAATTTCATCTCAGTGAACCTATTCTAGAATCTTAATTAAAGAGAGATGCTCAAGGTAACAATTTTCAACCATGGCTGCACGTTAGAATTATCTGAGAAGCTTTCAAAATATACCCATGCCTGGGCCCTCCTTCTGTATATTCTTATTTAAATGTTGCTGAGTGGAGATCTGGCAGTATTTTCATAAAATTTCCTAAGAGTATAATATACAGCTGCGTTTAGAGCAACTGTTTTGGGATGATAAAGCTTGAAGCAGGAAGACCAATTTGAAGGCTGTTTTGTTCATCAAGGAAAGAGATAACAAGGCTCTGAAACATGGCATCAGCACTGGAAAAGAGGAAGAAATAGATGTTTTGTAGAAACAGAAAGTAAATCAGCAGGACTTGATGACTCATTGAATTGGAGGGATCAAACCAGTCCATCCGAAAGGAAGTCAGTCTTGAATATTCATTGGAAGGACTGATGCAGAAGCTGAAACTCCAATACTTTGGCCACTTGATGCCAAGAGCTGACTCATTAGAAAAGACCCTGATGCTGAGAAAGATTGAAGGCAGGAGAAGGGGGAGACAGAGGATGAGATGGTTGGATGGCATCACCCACTCGATGGACATGAGTTTGAGCAAGCTCCAGGAGTTGGTGATGGACAGGGAAGCCTGACATGCTGTAGTCCATGGGGTCTCAAAAGAGTCGGACACGACTGAGTGACTGAATTGAACTGAACTGAACTGGAGGGGACAGGTGCAGTAGGGAAGAGCAAAAGGTGACAGGTTAGTTCCCGTCAGGTGTATGCTGGTGTTGTCAGAAGATGTTATAAATTAAAGTTTGTTTTCTTTGGAGAAAGCATGATAATTGAATTGAGGTCTTTTTTAGCAGTTAACTTGCTCTTTTTGAGATCACTGTAGATTGACATGAAGTTCTAAGAAATAATACAAAAAAAAATCCCATATACCATTCACACAGTTTCTTTCTAGGGTAACAGCTTGCAAAGCTATAGTCCAACATCACAGCAAGATGTTGACACTGATGCAGTCGAGATACAGAACAATTCCATCAAACTGGGATATAATGAGCTTGAGGTGCCTATGGATAGTGATTACATGAGATTTGTTAAGGTGGCATGGTATAAGAAGTGCTCTTATCTGGTACTGATCACTCTAAAAGTACCAGAAATCTGCCAAAACTAAGATCAACCTACTTCAGTACCTCAAAGTAATAATATAGAATAAGGATTTTTTTTAAAACTTTGGATTTACATAATGAATATCTAGCAGTGACTTGGGAGTACACATAGGCAACCACTTCACCTATAGAACAAGATCTACTTGGGGAAATTCTTTAAACACAGCCATGCATGCACATCCAGAGATGTGTGCACACATACTCCACAAGCATGTTTACACACAGGTGCAACTTCTATTAGAAGACACACAATTTTGTGAGTGACCACTTAGACAAACTCATATTCGAAGAGAGTGACGATTCTGCCTTTTAAAGGGTGTACTTTCATTTTAACTGCAGCAAAAAAAAAAAAAAAAAAAAGATTAAAAACAGCTGGAACATGTGTCTATTTTCACCTCCTCCATCTGCTGGAACTTTGTTTTTGGATATCACAGACATTTTCCAAACAAAACTCTGCTGAGCAAAATGATAAATGTGGAAGGGACATGTATGATTCCCTTTTTCTTTGAAGAGCTTTATAGAATAAAAAGTACTGGTGTGCTTTTCAAACATAAAACTAAAACTTTAAACATCGCAAATACAGTTTTCAGTGGGTGATATGACATTAATTTACATTTGAAATTGGGTGGTGTTGTCAACTTGAATGCTGGGTCTCTAACCAGTATTTATCTGGGAAGTAAAAATGAAGTCTTTTATTATATGTTGATATTTAGAAAACTGAAACAGTGTGCTAACCAGTCTTTCAAGTTTCTGTCAGTACTTTATCTTTTCCCTTTAATCTCCCCTCCAGAATTACTATTGCTAGGCCTTTGTCATGTCATGCTCCAATTACTATAATAATTTTCTCTCTTTCACTGAAGGCAGTATGCTTTTATACTAATACACCCTAAATAATAACTCAAAATTAATCTCTTAAAAACACTTTGGGTAACATCACTTCCACTGGGTATAGACTAAAATCACAAATCCTTGGCTTTTATTTTGTATGTCCTACTTCACTTTTCAGCAGGTATTGAGGCCTAGGTTTTAAAAAGTCTTTGGTTCAAATTCTAGTTCTTCCAACTACAAGCACGTTTTGCAAAGAGTCCATTGTCCTAACCGAACTGATGCGTTTTGAGGGTGTGAAATAATGGCAGATCCAACAGATGGAAAATTGAAAAACAGAAAAAGATTGCAGATAATAAAATGAATCAGCCTTGGTGACAAATTGATTGAAAAAGGGAAAATGGTATCAAGCATGATGTTTTCCTTAAGCTATAGTTTGTATTACCTAAGAGAGAGTCCAGGAAAGACAGGTTTGGCAGAATGAGGAGGAAATCATTATTTTGAATTTGGTGTATGACAACTAAGTGAATATATTTACTCCACAGCAGCTAAGAGCCAGAGAAAGAGAGGCAAAGATAAAAATTTTGGAGGCAGCAGAAAATTACAATCACCCTGTTCATCCAACACAAGACCATTAAATATAAATTCACTCCACTACAGAAAAAATACAGCCTAAGTGTATTGTGTATTTAAAACCCCCAATTTTACTGGATAATAATGCAATAAAATTAAAGTGTATTCCATAAAAATGACAGAGTATTAAACGAAAGTTCAAATAAAAATCTTGGTACCATTTACCTTGAACTTTTGGCTCAATATAAGATGATTCAGAAATTATGGCTACTTTACTATCTCAGCAGCTGTTTTCACAAAGACTAAAGATACAGACTTGGAATTCATGGTTAAGTGATATTTATTAGACTAGGAGAAGTATGGGGGCTGGGAGAGGTCATGGCTACCCTTTTGTTCCACATTTAGGGAAATTCCTTTATTCCGTGACCAAGCATACAGTTTCAAGATAACAGAGAAAGGAGAGGATCACCTGGCTAACAAGCTAGATCACCCCAGGGCAGTTGACCAGGTGACAGATGGAGTCAGATTGCCCTCACATTCCTATACGAGAAGATATTTTTCACAGTTCTGGACCATATCCACTCAACATAAAACAGAATCTGATAACAATTATGAGTTGCTAGTGCACAGTGAGAAGTCAAATACCAAAGCCAGTCCTTGCCAAGTTTTTCTTTGTATTTTAACCACATGATCCATATTCTTGATTACACTATCCTTCATCTGTCTAAACAAAAGGCTGTTGTTAGTTTACGAAACTTAACCATTCTTAGCCCAGACAAGCTTCTTTAAATTTACAACAAATGGAGGTTTTTGGAGTTCATGTAATTACAGAAAAAGCTAATGGAAAAACAAAAAAGCAAAATCAAATCTTTGTAAGACTATTTGGGAAGGTCTAAAGGAACAACATTTGCTGTTGCAATAGTCAAGGGCAATGACTTTCCATTTCTGCTGGGAAAATTTTAGCAGATCTTCCCCTGTTGGGTAGATGACAGGTGCAATCACATTCAGGTGTTTGTGACTTCTGTTGAGTTGATTTTCTGCTGTTCAGAAGCTCAGCTATTGGTTCACTGAGAAGCATTTTAAATTTGCATTTATCTTATTTTAGTGACCTTGAGAATCTTTTTTCATGTTGATCAGCTACTTCCGTGTTTCTTATCTTATGGCTTATTCTTTGTCTCTTTCCTACCCAGTTCTATATGAAATGTTCTTTTTTTTTTTTTTTTTTCCTCACAGATAAAAGGAGAGAGTGGATTATTGGTGATAAATAAATTTTGACTTGGACAAGTGAGATGGATGGTGGTGAAATACACTAACGTGAAGACAACTGAGGGAAGATTAGATTTATGAAGCAGGGAGAGAAAGCCAAGATTCCCTTTGACCTTGTGAAGTGTAGTGAGTGAACCTTTTCCATATTGTGGGAATTTAAAATCAGCAGTTGGAAATAAATACCTGGAGTTGGTGGGTAGAGTGCTCCTGCTCAGTCGCTCAGTCGTGTCTGACTCTTTCGTGACGCCAAGGACTGGAGCCCGCCAGGCTCCTCTGTCCACAGGATTTTCCAGGCAAGAATACTGGAGTGATTTACCATTTCCTACTCCAGGGGATCTTCCCGACCCAGCAATCGAACCTGCGTCTTCTGCATCTCCTGCATTGGCAGGTGGATTCTTTACCACTGCGCCACCTGGGAAGCCCCTAGAGATCAGATATTTCTTCATTGGTATATGGGCTTTAGAGGCTTAGAATTGGGTGAGGTCACCTAGGGAGCACCTGCTTATAAAGAAACATGCCAAGAAGGATGATGTCCCTGGGCAACCCAGCAGTCAGAAACCAGGGAAAGAGGATCAAGCAAGTCGAATGAAAAACAGTAGCTACATTGGGGCAAAAGATCTTATATTTATTGACTTTTTGAAATGACTTTAGAAGTTTTAAATTCAACTGTTCTGCCCATGACCCCTATTTTTTCTATTAGGATATTTGTGAATTATTGTTGAACTTTTTTCATGCACCAAAGACATGGACTCTTTGTTATATATAACAAAATGCTTAAATTCCATGCACCCCATTTGTCTTTAATTTCATTTATCTTTTGATATCTCTGCTTTTTGTAGCCAAATCAATTGATTTTTTAGTGTACAAGATAATGCATTGCTTTTTTTTTTCTCGTCCAACCCAAATTTACTAAACATGGACCAATATATTTCTTTCAGTTTTTATGAACTCTTAAAAAAAAAAAAATCTCACTCTCTAATTCATCTGGAATGTATTTTGATAACTGAGCAGACATTTCTTGAAACTTTGGAGTGAACCTTGGGTAGTCAATCTTGCTGCCAAGGTTCTTCCCACTGAGAGGGTTTCCCTCAGTATCCTGAGTCCTAACTCTGCTGCTGCTGCTGCTAAGTCGCTTCAGTCGTGTCCGACTCTGTGCGACCCCATAGACGGCAGCCCACCAGGCTCCCCCGTCCCTGGGATTCTCCAGGCAAGAACACTGGAGTGGGTTGCCATTTCCTTCTCCAATGCGTGAAAGTGAAAAGTGAAAGTGAAGTCGCTAAGCTGTGTCCGACTCTTCGCGACCCCATGGATTGCAGCCTACCAGGCTCCTCCGTCCATAGGATTTTCCAGGCAAGAGTACTGGAGTAGTTCTAACCCTAAGTAGGGCACTAAGAGCAGAGCTCAGCAGAAGACCTTACTCCCTGAGCCAACAAGTTCATTTTGGTACATATCTGTGAGCCTTACTACTTTTTAGTGACTAAGCAATGATTAATCTCTGTTAAACAAGTTTGGTCATGTTAGCTTTCCAACTATTCTATTTGAATCTGTTGCCTTGTAATTAATCCCAGAAATCTTATTGAGTCATGCTCTTTAAACAGGGTCCCACCCTTATGTCCTCCTCCCTTTTTTTCCTCCAAATATTCCAAGTTTGAGTGCTATTTCCTTTTTATTTCTTTTTAAGGGATTTAGCTTCAGTGTAGGAATAAGATATTACGATCTAAGGTAGCACGGCTGTTCACATTTCTTCTGACTCTGTACTGCAGTATTTCCCACTGCACCTCACCCAATTAGTGTCCCAGCTGCAAGGAATTTTTAATAAGCACTATCATCAGTCTTGTTAGCAACAGGCCAAGAGGAGGTGTTTTGGAGAGGGAGTCTGGCATCTCTATTTCCATTGCCTCCATCCCTCGGGGTTACTTTTTTTTTTTTTTTTATCATCACACCTACTTTAGGAATATCAGAGAATTTAACTGCCTCAATTCAACTGGGAACATGTGGCAGCCATGAGTTCTATTCATCAGATATTGCCAGGTCTTCTTCTGGGTCCATGTGGAATTCTTTGCTCCCCTAAAACTAAGTGTTTCACCTGAGCTGGTCTGATCAGTGAGATGTTGAGTGGAGGTGATGCGTGTCACTCTGACGGAAGCCCTAAGGGTCAATTCACTGTTCACCAACCTGCCAGTTCTACAGAGTAGCTGTCCTGGCAGCCTGGGTGCTGGACGCCGCCCAGCATGAGACAGCAGCAGCCACAAGTTTTGACTGAGAAACAAACCCGAATTGTTTTAAATCTCTTTCCTTACCAGGTCATTTATTGTTACAATCTAACAGAGTGCCTCCTGACAGATACAGAATTGGTAATTTAAAGTAGGTTGCTAGGACTGGGCTTCCCTGCTGGCTCAGCTGATAAAGAATCTGCCTACAATGCAGGAGACCTGGGTTCAATCCCTGGGTTGAGAAGATCCCCTGGAGAAGAGAAAGCCTACCCACTCCAGTATTCTGGCCTGGAGAATTCTATGAACAGTATGGTCCATGGGGCAGCAAAGAGTTGGATAGGACTGAGCAACTTTCACTTTCACTGGGACTGGCCTGACTGGACAACATTCTGTGAAAGAAGACATTGATACTAGTCACATCCAGAAGTGATATAGTAAAAATTGATTAGGAAATCAGTTGTGCACACCCTGAGGGAAGGCTTTGGTGTGGGCAGACCTTCATCCTTGTGGTTGAGCTTATAACAGGTACCCTACTGTACACCAGGGTGAAACCATCATATTGTGGCAAAGCGCAGGCCAAGCAATTGAGAGAAAATGTTCATGTAAAGATCTTCTCACCATATGAAAATGAAAATGCTAAAATAAACATAAAGCCTAAATATAAGGCCTCCTTGTTTAAACAAAAAACTTCCTGATCTTCTACTTATAGGCCCCTTATTGACCTTGCCTGGGACAGTGTAAGAGCTTTCTGCGTGGCCTAGTTGTATGTGTGTGTGTGTTAATTGCTCACTTGTGTCTGACTCTTTGTGACCCCTTGGACTGTAGCCCGCCAGGCTCCTCTGTCCATGGAATTTTCCAGGCAAGAAATACTGGAGTGGCTTGTCATTTCCTTCTCCAGGGTAATCTTTCTGGCCCAGGGATCAAGCCTGGGTCTCCTGCATTCCAGGCAGATTCTTTACCATCTGAACCACCAGGGAAGGCCACCCATGTGACCTACTTGGGTCTGTGTTTAGTTTAGAGCAGTTTTCTACAGTTGTTGATTCTATAGAAGTTATTTTTATTTTTTAGCAACAAGCTATTTACTTATTCTTTCACTATCTATCCTAACATTTATGCCAGATTCTCCCAAATTACTTCCATTATTTGCCTGCATTCTGAGATATTTCACAAATTTATCATTTTTACATCAGTTCTTCACTTTTCTCTTTGGTATCTGCAGCCCTTGTTTTAATTGTGCAGATATCATTCCTTTTCTCTTAAAGCCAATTTCTTTACTTCTCATGTTGTTGTCTTTTCAAAACAATCTGCTGACCACTTTTAAGACATATACTTGCAATGTAGGGATTGTTGTAGAAAGTTTTCAAGCAAATTAAAAGCGTGTCATGCTACCCCATGGACTGTACAGGCCATGGAATTCTCCAGGCCAGAATACTGGAGTGGGGAGCCTTTCCCTTCTCCAGGGGATCTAACCCAGGTCTCCCGCATTGCAGGCAGATTCCCACCAGGAAGCCCAAGAATACTGGAGTGGGTAGTCTATCCCTTCTCCAGCAGATCTTCTCGACCCAGAGATCGAACCAGGGTCTCCTGCATTGCATGCGGATTCTTACCAGCTGAGCTACCAGGGAAGCCCTCAAAACAATCAGCTGACCACCTTCAAGATAAATACTTGCAATGTACGGATTGTTGCCGAAAGTTTTCAAGCAAGTTGAGTGATAACCTCATTTTGGGTTGTTTTTATTTTAAAGCTTCATACAATGCATGTTTAAGCCAATTTATTTCACCTTCCCTCTCAACCAATCTTATAGACTGTGGAAGCTCCTCTAAGATTTGGCAACTAATTGACTCTCACTCTTTGATTTCTATTTTACTGTGAGTTTCTATAGATTATTGTACAGTTGTCTTTATTCGCTGAGAAAAAAAAAAAGGGATAGTCTGAATCACAGACACCATTTTTCTCTTCAGACATCTAGAGAATCTGACCGGAATGGCTAAAGGTCATTTATGAAGTGTAATCATGACTGTTTTACACAGTCACAAGCATTAAGATCAATGAGAAAGAAAGGATGGAGATGCTTCCTACCCTCCCAAATCAAAGGCACATTTAGTTACTTTCAAATTTTTTGGCTAATAAAAAATCACAAGCATGCTCCTTTTGAATGAGGGTAGTGTTCTAGATGTCAGGTGACAATTCTCCTGACTGTTCTATGATAAGTGTGTTTATTTTCATGAACGTACACTATCAAACCAACATTATGAGTACAACATCTTGGAATAATAAAAAAAAACAATTAGGTAAGCAGAAACAACATATCTTTCAGTATTCAAAAGTCATCTGTGTTTTTGGAATTTTGCCAAAGAGAAATTCATCAAAATAAGATGAGTTCTGAGTAAATATTAAAACTTATTTTTAATCTTGAAGTCTTCAAAGACATTTTACAATCATCAAAGAAGCAATTTAGGAAAAAGAAGTAAGCATGCACCAAATTTGTTGAAGAGCTATGACTCTGAGTTAAAGGAAAAAAACCCGGGTGAAAGATATGCTGGTAACTACTAGAGATACATATTTAAACATAAACATACTCTCAAGTAGAGAAAGATTACTAATTGTGAAAATATGTATCATTAATACAGAGCCAAAAGTTGCCTCTGGTTTATTACACTAATATCTTTAAAAAGATCTTTAAATAGAAAGGCACATTTTTTCCCCTGTAGACCCACAAATGTTAAATCAACCTTAGTAAAATGGTTTCAATAAATTTTGTGGGAAATCTGTGATCATTGCACCTTATGGTGTCGGAGTTTTTGTTTCTAAATATATCACTCAAAAATGATCTAGAAAAATGAGATAGTAAGAAATCCTCTTTTTATAAAGCAACCATTATATATGCATATGTCTTCTAAAACAGGGATCCCTGACCTCCAGGATCTAATTAATGTAAATGTAATGTTCTTGAATCATCCTGAAACCATCCTTCTATCCCCCTGGTCTGTGGAAAACTTGTCTTCCACAAAACCGGTTCCTGGTGCCAAAAATGTTGGAGACCACTATTTTAGAACTATATGTGATGAGCTTAACAAGTCCCTGAATTAGATAGTTTTTAGTGTACCTATACCAAATGGTTTACTTTGGGTATGTTCTTTTGAGATGAAAATGATTTAATTCTGTTTAATCATGGAGAAAGTGAAAAGGATGAATAAATGGATTCCAATAGTGTCACATCTTCATCTTATAGTCATTTACCTGTGGCTGCCTCAGCACAAAAAACATAAGGAATCTCTCAAACGTGGCTTCTGATTTCATGATTGCTTTATCTTCTGGAAGTAGCTGGATGGTGAGATTGGAGACAGTTGGAGGATCGAAGGGTGGCCTTCTTGGCAAAGCCCTCCAGCTCTTTATGGCTCACAAAACCTGGAAGCAACAGCCTTCAGCCTCAAGTGTGTCTTATTTCAGGTTCTGCCACAGAGGATCTGTGGAAATTTCCTAACCCTCTTCACACATTCTGATAATCAGATTTCTAGAGCACTTTCTCTAAATGTACTTGATATCTTTATGGAAAAGCTAGTGCTTGGACTGCTTAGGAAGTTCACCGAAGAGCAGAATCTGGGTGTTCAGGGGTACTTGCATTTTGAATGAGAGCCTATGATCTGAGGAAGGAGGCAGAGAGAGAACAGGGAAGCTCACTGGGTTACATATGGATACATATTTTCCAATGAAGTTTTTACTTTCTTTGTAAATTTTCCAAGGATCCTCAAGGTTTTCCTTCCAAAACCTTGGCTTCACAGAACTGACAATAATCACATGTAACACTTCACATAAACCACAGTTTTGCTAAGAAGTTAGACCTCAGGAAAGCTTTCTTATCAAACACTTGTCATAGGCAAATCCTGAAAAAGGCAATTATTTTAGAATGGTAATTGTTCTATCCTGCTAAATGCCTGTGCACCCAGTGCAGGGGTAGTGGGGTGTAGACCAGCACTCCAAACTGTAAATGATATATACACACTCGCTTATTCTTCAGTGTTCAGTTATTTGAAGGAGAGATTAAAACAGTGGTGCCATCTTGTTCTTCATAAAAAGTCCAACAAGAGCAAGAAAAATTTAGATTTTTTCATCTGACTATGCCCACTTGAACTTTCATTGGCCGGATATCAATAGTATTACTTTTACACTACTGGAGCCAAAAGTTCTTATCACATTTATTGATATTATTTTAACATTCTGAATCAGATTATCCACATTTAATTTGGAAAAAAAATTCAGCTGAAAGATGGATGCATTTCCAGCTTATATCTCAAGCTTTTATTATAGCTGACATTGGACCATTTTCAAACTAGAGAAATGACATAAAAAGTGACTGGGCCATCTGCTTTGCTTCTCCCATGTCTCATGCCAATTAATCATCCAATCTTTGTTGAGACTGCTAATTTTAGCCACTTGAATGAGTTTTAATACCATGTTAAAACTAGTAAAAAAATTTGAACACCATCCGCATTTATCAGGCTATCCTTCTCAGCCTATTGATAAATTTAGATATTTTGCTCTTTTTAGTTAAAATAAGCAAATTTTATTTAATGTATCTACACTAGGATAAAGGTCGTAGTGTGTATGTGTGTGTGCACATGAGTGTGTGTGTGTGATGGAGGATAAAATCATTAATAGAATTACAGTGTACACAAACATAAGAGGCATTGACAAGACTATAGCAAATGATATTATGATATATGAAATGTGTGTATGTATACAGATATATATTTAGTGAAGATATGCTTATTCAAAGTCAACATCATGCTCTCTTGCAGATCACCACTGAAAATATGTTTCATAACTGCATAGAATGACTAAGTTAAAAAAAAACTTGTAGACATATTCTCATCTATTTTTAATTTGAATTACTCTATCCAAGATTTGGAATTACATCATATATAGAATAAGAGAGCCACCAGACAACTAAATTTAGCCCCTTTTGTGAGGAATGTAGACTTGAATAAATTATTGTGAGCTAAGAAAATTTATATTAAAAAAAAAGAAAAGTGTTATCAAGAGTCTAATTACTAGTTTTTCTCTGGCACTAGTAGTTTTCTTTTTTGTCTTAAAAAAAAATCCCTCTAGGTGTCGATTTTCTCATCCAATTGAGAAGCTTATTTTCTAGAGTATTTGTATTAACAGGTGATTTTAAAAATGTTTTTAAATAAATAAATTTATTAATTTAAAAACATTTTTTAAATCTCCTGTTAATTTTGACTGTGCTGGTCTTTGTTGCTGCAGAGGCTTTTCTCTCGTTGTAGAGAGTAAGGGCTACTCTCTAGTTGTGGCCCATGGACTTCTCATTGCAATGGCTTCTATTATTGTTGTGGACCATGAGCTCTAGGGCTCAGATTCAATAGTTGTGGAGCATGGGCTTAGTTTCTCCGAGGCATGTGGGATCTTCCTGGACCAGGGATTGAACCCGTGTCTACCACCTTGGCAGGTGGATTCTTAACCACTAAATCACCAGGGAAACCATGGTGAAATTGTAGTCTGATTTTATTTTCTTTGTAATACCTTTCTGAATTTTTTTGACATTTTAATAATTCGAATTTTACTTAAAAATCTTAACTGTTGGGCTTCCCTGGTGGCTCAGTGGTAAAGAATCCTCCTGCCAGTGCAGGAGACTCCAGTTCAATCCCTGGGTCAGGAAGATCCCTTGGAGGACGCCATGGTGACCCACTCCAGTATTCTGGCCTGGAGAATCTCATGGACAGAGGAGGCTGGTGGGCTACAGTCCATAGGGTTGCAAAGAGTCAGGATTGAAGCAACTTAGCACAAACACACAGTGTTTAGTGCCTGCTGCTGATTCAAGCCCTTTCAGGACTTGCTCTACACTGAGCAGGCTGCGGGGAAATGGGACTGCTGAGCCCAGAGTGGATCTGCTTTGGTCAGTTTCATTATTTACATACCCAACAAATATTTTCTTTGAAGAGTTTCTTGACTGAATAAAATATAAGAGTGACTGCCAAATGCTTCCTAAGATCCCTTTTAGAAATAATCTGCTATTTTCACATTCTTTTATAAGCCTAAAAGTATGATAAAATTTCCCTAGTTATCTTTATTTTGTTTCAGTTTACAAGCTGATATGAACATATTTGCATTTGCATGCACTGGATTTTTCTTTAAATGACTCAATGCTAAATTTATTACCATTGTATTACTTTTATTACTTTGCTTTAATTAATCAGTATTAGATAAGTCAATTTACACAATGGCCTTAGTATATAACAAATCAGCCCGAAGTCAGTTCCCTAGTGTATGCTGTTATGTTAACATTGCCTCATTCCATGAATGAGCTAAAAGTTTGAAAAACAATTAGGAAATATTTTGCCATTTGGAATGTTATCATTGCAAAACTATTATTTCATTTTTCAAATAAGAAAATATGAGATTCTGTATAAAACATAAATGTAAAAGTTATCTACGTCTGTAGTTATACTCTAAAAAATTATAGCCTTCATTGCTTCTATAACTGAACAAGAACTGAAAATAAATTGAACATTTAACTTGAATACAAAAAAATAGGGCAAACAGAAGTAGCAGAAGAAAATTAAATGAAACAGATGAAACCTGAAAATTGTGAATTAGAAAGAAAACAAGTATACTGATTGAAAAAGTCTGCTTCTATGGCAAGAGCAATAATAAAAATACCCTTCTCATGTGTGATTTAGACAAAAGTAAAAATATATATATATGCCATTAGAAATTATAAAGTAGATATACTCACAATAGTGGGAGCAATTAAAGAATTATAAAGATCATTATGTTAACTTCATGTTGCTGATTTTGCACATTCAATAAAATGAGTAGTGTTATAGAACAATAATAAATAACTCAAAGTGACTTGAATAGAAGAAGAAAACTTGTACAAAATCAAAATCTATGAGTGGGAAAATTTTTGTTTATTGTTAAAATAGAACTAGGGGAAGGTGGATTTTTTTTTCTGCTTTTTTAATTAGTCAAAATAGTCTTATGACAGAAGAATTAAAAGTCTTACTTTTATAATGATTTTATTACCAAATACTGATGAAGAAGGCAGAAATAAAAGATTAACCAAGAACATAAACATCTAGGAATAAACTACAAAACCTGTGGAATCATTCTCTCAGAGAATTATGAAACATTATTAAAAGACTAACAAATATCTAAATAAGTGGACACAGATACCAAATACAGAGATTAGAAGACTCAAAACTTAAATATCAATTCTAGCCATGTTTAATACATAAATTTAATACAAATTAAAATCTCTCTCTTTTGGTAGAAATTGACAAAGTAATTTTAAATTGGGAGATGCAAAGTTTCTTAAATACCCAAGATAATTCTGAAGAAAGAAAAAACATTAGAAAAATCTTATCTAATAAGTAAAATGTACAGTTGAGAAAGGAAAGTGAATCTCTAACTATGTATGTATCAGTTTGCATGACCTATGAGCATATTGGACAATCTGATTCAAGTTTAACATCCTCAATTGGTTCTCTATTCTCCACTGAAAGTCACTCAGTCATGTTCAACTTTTTGTGACCCCATGGACTATACAGTCCATGGAATTCTCCGGGACAGAATACTGGAGTAAGTAGCCATTCCCTTATCCAGGGGATCTTCCCAACTCAGGTATCGAACCCAGATCTCCCACATTGCAAGTGGATTCTTTACCAGCTGAGCCACCAGGCAAGTCCAGGAACACTGGAGTGGGTAGTCTATCCCTTCTCCAGTGGATCTTCCTGACCTGGGAATTGAACCAGGGTTTCCTGCATTGCAGGCAGATTCTGTACCAGCTGAGCTACCAGGGAAGCCCATTCTCCACCGAGCCTTGCCCAAATCAGAAGCACTACCTGATGTTATTATTTGGAGAAGCTGACACAGATGGCAGTACCAGAACTTTAAGTCTGAAAAATCAATAGAAAGTATGCTTTTCTTCTAGAAGTTGTGCTAGCTGTTCAGACTATTTGGGATCCCACTTTATATAATTCTCAATTATTTTTTAATGGATTTGTATTGAATTAAGTGTGCTGTTAGGAGAAATACCTGTGTCTCTGATAATCTTTCATCTAATTTATAAAGTCTCTTAGGTCATGGGTTGTAAAAAATTCCGTGATTGAAACCTAGTAAGAAGAAATGAATAAAAGAATTCCTTGGGGAAATGAAGACCTAAAGTAATTAAAATATTCCAATGAGGCTCAGTAGTCAACATTCCCTCTCAGATACATACATTGTTCTTCCTATTATCTCAACTCCAGAAAATTAACTACAACTGGAGTGTCCAAGGGAGTTTTAAAATAAAACTCAACATCAAAGAAATTTTGCATTTTCTGTCAAATACTAGCATAACCCTCAAGCAATCATCTTCACTCAAATAAGAAAGTGGAATAGACATAGTTAACATGAAGGCAAAGCAGCAGTATAAATATATACCATAGTATTCTTGGACATGATTACTTTTATTCCTAATAGAGATTTTTAATTTTTATGCCTTTCCTAATTACAGGTTATTTAAATGTTTCTTTTTTTATTTAAACTTATTTTAACATAAAATATTGACATTGTGATAAACAGCATCTGAAATTAAGTTTGTTCTCATTAATTTTATTTCCATATTGTGCACATAAATAGCTACAAGCATCAACAGATCAAGGGCCTTTATTTGTGTGATCATGGTACAGTAATGTTTTAAAGAAGATAGCTTATTTTTAAAACAAGCTTTCTGATATAAACGTGAAATTACATGTTGTCTAAAAATTACTTCTACATAACAAGGGAACTAAGACAAATAGAAGGACTATATATGAAACAAGAATGGCCATATGTGTTGATTGTTAATGCTTTGTCCTAGGGACCTAGAAATTCATTACCCTGCTCTGTTTTTACATATGTCTAAAATTCTTCATAGATTTCTTTTTAAAGTTAGGGCAAAATAAGGGCATTTCCAGGCTATTGAACAAACTAAACTATTCAAATTCCTGTATTTCCAAAATTAAGCTATAAAATTTCCAATTGTGAAGGTTCTAGGGAAGAACTGTATTTTCCCTCTTATTTTTAAAATTTGTTTAGATAAAAGCATCTGTAGCTAATATAATGTTTTATCTGCCATCAGACCACTTCCACATGTACTAATAATGTAACTGAATTTTAAGAGGTTTGCTAGGTTGAGGACTTATTTTAAGGTATCAGAAATTAAGATTTCTTAAGGTTTTTAGGTGGCAGTACATTAGATAATACAGCTGTTAATATAAAGTGAACATGCTAAATTTTAAGATAATTAAAGATAATGAGTAAATTAAAGCATTCAAAGAATGAGCAATTTTAACAAAATTAAAAACAGATTTCTTATTCTGAAAACTCTGTAATAAGAAATATGAAAAACATGCAGGCTAATACTTGCAGTGATTTTTTCTTGCGCATTAAAGATGCTATTGGAAATATGAACTTGATTTTTCTCATTAGGATGCTGACTTTAACTGTCACCCATCTCTATTTCAATGTAATGTTTCTAACATCATTCATTGGTTTATAACAGTCCTGGCAATATTAAAACAGAAATTAATATATACAGTTCACTGATCTAGACAAAGTTTTATTGATGAGAATCAGAAGTTTTCTTCTTTAAACAGAAGAGAGATTATTGAATCAACAGAGAGGTAACAGAATCATATCAGGAATTTATAAGATTAATTTGTAGTAATATTATCTTCCTGCAAATTAAAATGGACAATGTACTCAACATAAGTTTAAAAAAAATGCATAGTAAGTTTTAATTACTTATGCTGAAAGGTCCTACACTCTACATTATATTGACTATTTAAATCTTCCCAGTCTAAATGTTCAGGACCTTTGCCCTGTTAGAAAAAAACCAAGTGAGTAAATGCAAGTGATTTTAAATTAAGGAGACTGTGCAATTACTTTAGGGAAGAGAAAATTAGCTTATCCATTAGCATTATAGGTTGCTGTAAGGGAAAAACAGGCTGTCTGTCCATTCTATTAACTCTCAACCTCAAGGCAACCAATCATTTCATTAGTAACATTGTTGATTAAGCAGCTCTGAATTAAAAAAAAAAGCTATGTCTTTAGACAATAACACCTTTGCACTATGTTTCTCTAGAATTGCTTTGATCTATTTGGTACATCAGTCAATTGTCAGAAGAGGCAAGTGTTTTATCTAACAGACCTTGATCAATTTTATGAAAAAGTTTATGATAAAAAGAACACTGTAAAATTTATTTTTCTAGTCAAAATAACTTTAAACATAGATGAACATTATTTCAAAGCACAATGTTCAATCTGTATTGAAGTTATTCAATAAAGTAACAGATGAAAGTGTAAATCCTGAATAGTATCATCTGCTTTAAACAAAACAAACGTTTTCACTTTGAACTTTGTAGAGGAAATCATTTTTCCAAACAATTACATGACATACCACTGCAATTATCACTTACTGTTAAAAATTCATACTTCACGAGAAAATATTTTACATTTTTAGATGAATATAATTTCCATCAATGCCAGAAAGTGACACCAAGCGAGCATCTTATGTTTTTTTGTTTAAGTATATATAACCTTAGGCATTTTTCTCTTCTTATAAAACTTCATTTCATGAGCAACGTATTATGATTGTGTTTTCAGAAACACTTCAACATGCGAACGGCTTACATAATGATGCACATATATTGTTATATATGATATTAAATATAAAAGGAAGAGTAAGAATTTTACCTGGTTAATCACCTGTGTTGGTCTCTCTGAAGCTGGCTAGAACAGATGGATTCCCAGGCGATGTCTTGTCGGATGATCCTGACTGAGGGTGGCCGCAGTTTGAAGGGGTGGGACTTGTCTTCAGCAATGAATTCCCAAGGGACTGCTTCCAATCAGGGAATGCTGTCGCAGACAATGAAACCATTCTCCATTTGTTGACCCTAGTTTTGTAAGTACGATCTGCTGTGGGTGTATTCAAGCATCAGTGGAGGGACTGACATATATTTCACTGAAGTTTATAGCATGCAGGATATTTTGAAATAAGGATTACATGAAAATGAGACCGATCTGTCATTTCTTGGAAGTTTTTCCACTGTGTATTAATTTCTTCTAATTTCCCCCCTGTTGAGACATAAAGCATAAAAAGGCTTAACTCCAAGCAGTATAATCTCTCACTTAATGATACTGGGAAGCCCTCTGAAACAAAGCTGGTGGCAGGATACACACCGTCTCTGCCCATGAAAATTTGAATGATGGGTGGGGAGTGGAATCTCCCTATTTTTGGAGCCTCCTTATTCAATTCTGGAGCAGGAAATGGCAACCCACTCCAGTATTCTTGCCTAGGAAATCCAATGGACAGAGGAGTCTGGTGAGCTAGTCTGTGGGGTCGTAAAGAGTCAGACACGACTGAACGATTAATACATTTACCCAGTTCAGGATGGTATTAACCTGTTAGACATCTCTACATCTGATGGTTATTTATGGATAATATTGTCACCATAATTGTATACAGTCGTACATTTAATTTCTGCATTGCAGATAGCTTTATTTGACTATCAGTCTGAGAGATGCATTTTCTGGAAGTATTGTGTAGTCTTTCTAGTTTGTTTTGACACTTCTGTCAGTTCCTTTAAGTATATATCTAGACTCCAACAACTCCCACCACTTTGACCTCTCCTGCCCTGGCAGAGCTGACCGGGAGCTCTCTTTCTAACTAGCTCGTCTTTTGCTACACCTCAGTCCCACAGTCTATTCTCCATACAACAGCCTGGCTGATCTTGTAAAAACCTGTCAGATCATGTCATTTTCCTGCTTCTCCTATAAGGTCCTACTCATAATAAGTGATCTTGAAATTCTTTGGTATCTTCCAACCTGATTCAGAATAAAATAAAAATTCTTAGTGATAGTCTGCTGTAGCCTGGCCCCTCACCCCAGCCCTGTGACCTCCCTTCACACTCTCACACCTTCTCTTGCACTGCCTCGCTTGCTCCCTGAACTCTAGGCACCCACGCCTTCCCGCCCTTCCGCAAAAGTGTCAAGGGCACTCCTGCCTCAGGAACTTGGATGTGCTGATCACTCTCCTGGGATACTCTGCTCCACATGGTTTTCTCTGCTTTTAATTTTCAGTTCAAATGTCAGTTTAACTAAGGGATCCTCCTTAACTGCCTGTGAAAATAGCAAGTACACCTTCATCACACTCTCCTGACCTTGTTTTCTTTCTTTCGTCATAGCATTTAGTTATTTATATGTTTTTGTTTATGAGTTATCTCATCCAAAAGAATATAAACTCCCAGAGAAAGGGGACTTTGATTTATCTTAGCATTGAATAAAGCTTTGCAGAATAGGTACTGAATAAATGCTTTTAAATGAATGAGTGATTAAGCTTTGCTTTTTCTTCCCCATTTTATAGAGTATTCTATCCAATACAATGTAATAGAATAAATGAAATATCAGTCTATTCTAATGATAGCTTATGTTACTATGATAGTTATGACAGCGTAACTATCTAATGTATCTTAAAATCTCAAAACCTGAGAACCCCTTAATGTTCATTGTGATTCATCTTCTGATACCAGGCTGGACTGCATTTTAGTCTGAAATTGAACCTACGGACAGTTTTTTTCCTGATGTTCTTTTATATCTGCTCAATTGGCTTAATTACCTTTATTATAAGAAAATCTTTTCTGCATAAAAACTGGTTTCTTTCCACAAATAATCTCTCAGAAGATTCTGAATGCTCTTAATAGACTTTTTTCTACCTTAAAATATGTGAAGCTTCTTTGAGGCATTAATTTACTATAGGTCTTAATTTATTCTTTCACAGTGAAAATTTATTTCCATATTCATTTTAGCAAAATCTGTACATCTGTATTAAAACATCTATTTACTGGAGATTAAAACATGAAGTGTCAGTTTTGTGAAACAGCATACAAGTAAGGGTAGCTTTACCCTCCCTTAAGCGAGAATTAACTTTCACATTTTATCTCTGGTTTGCCCCAGTGGTTATTTCCAGACAATGTGAGGGAAAATGGTGCAACCAACATATGAATTTCAATTTGTGAAAGGCCTCTATCAATTTGTAACTGTTTTAAAGTTTATGCCAGGTCATCGATTAAGATATAGGTAGTAATGTGAGAGAGCAAATGTGTTAGAACTCAGAGGATGTAGAATGCATAGGACTGGGTGGTTTCAGAATGGTTGGAATGTTAAGGTGTTTCATTAGTTTGGTTAATATATATATAGCAGTGTATTTGCTGTAGCTAAAAACTTGGTAAAGCAGTAGGAGACAGGACAACAGCAGAGCAGTCCTGGTCTGATGGCTTTAAAATAAAATGTTCCCACATATTTAAAAAAATGTTTATTTATTTATTTGGCTGCATCAGGTCTTGGCTGCAGCACGTGGTGTCATCATCGTGTCATGGGGGATCCTTCCTTGTGTCACACAGACTCCCAGTTGTGGTGCTTGGGCTCAGTAGTTACAGTACTTGGGCTCAGTAGTTGCAGGGCTTGGTCTCAGCTGTTCTGCGGGTGTGTGGGATCTTAGTGCTGTGACCAGTGATTGAACCCACGCCCCTTGCATTGCAAGGCAGTTTCTTAACCACTGGACTGCGAAGGAAGTCACCCAAATATTTTTCACTGGATAGTTCTTTTAGGATTTTACCAGGGACCGTGTCTGTCTGTGTCTCTATTCTCTGTTTATCTACTTAACCTATTTAGCTATCTTTAGCCACGCATAAGGGAAGATGGGAGAAGGCAATGGCACCCCACTCCAGTACTCTTGCCTGGAAAATCCCATGGATGGAGGAGCCTGGTAGGCTGCACTCCATGGGGTTGCTGAGGGTCGAACACGACTGAGCGACTTCCCTTTCACTTTTTACTTTCATGCATTGGAGAAGGAAATGGCAACCCACTCCAGTGTTCTTGCCTGGAGAATCCCAGGGACGGGGGAGCCTGGTGGGCTGCCGTCTATGGAGTCTCACAGAGTCGGACACGACTGAAGCAACTTAGCAGCAGCAGTAGCAGAAGGGAAGATACTCAGAATATTTAACAACAGCCTTACCTGAGGCAATAACTAAATGGAATGAAATTTGGCCATAATCCTTGGAGTGGAGTCTCAGTGGCTCCTTACTTTGCTAAGCATCACTCTGATTTGTTGGGTTACAGAGACAGGGTCCCAGTGTAGGTGCTGAGTTCCATAAGGGTGTTCAGGACACTTGATACAGTGACCAACTAATGACCAGCTAGCTAATGACCAATTGGTTGGGAAATGTTTTGCTACTTAACAAGTGGTGAGATTTCTTTAATTATGTAATCTCTGCCTTTTAAAATTATACATGCACACAGAAAATAAATTTAAAGGATGGAGTAAAAATAAAAATTGTGGTATCTGTGCACAGTTACTAGTTAATTACTAACCACAATAAATTCTGAGAGCAAGGTTGCTTGTTAATGTTCAGTAGAGTTCAGTTCAGTCGCTCAGTCGTTTCCGACTCTTTGCGACCCCATGAAGGGCAACACGCCAGGCCTCCCTGTCCATCACCAACTCCTGGAGTCCACCCAAACCCATGCCCATTGTGTCGGTGATGCCATCCAGCCATCTCATCCTCTGTTGTCCCCTTCTCCTCCTGCCCTCAGTCTTCCCCAGCATCAGGGTCTTTTCAAATGAGTCAGCTCTTCGCATCAGGTGGCCAAGTATTGAAGTTTCAGCTTCAACATCAGTCCTTCCAATGAACACCCAGGACTGATCTCTTTTAGGATGGACTGCTTGGATCTCCTTGCAGTCCAATGGACTATCAAGAGTCTTCTCCAACACCACAGTTCAAAAGCATCAATTTTTAAGCACTCAGCTTTCTTTGTAGTCCAACTTTCACATCCATACATGACCACTGAAAAATCCATAGCCTTGACTAGATGGACCTTTGTTGACAAAGTAATGTCTCTGCTTTTTAATATGCTATCTAGGTTGGTCATAACTTTCCTTCCAAGGAGTAAGCGTCTTTTAATTTCATGACTGCAATCACCATCTGCAGTGATTTTGGAGTGCAGAAAAATAAAGTCAGCCACTGTTTCCCCTGTTTCCCCATCTATTTCCCATGAAGTGGTGGGACTGGATGCCATGATCTTAGGTTTCTGAATGTTGAGCTTTAAGCCAACTTTTTCACTCTCCACTTTCACTTTCATCAAGAGGCTCTTTAGTTCTTCACTTTCTGCCATAAGGATGGTGTCATCTGTATATCTGAGGTTATTGATATTTCTCCTGGCAATCTTGATTCCAGCTTGTGTTTCTTCCAGCCCAGCGTTTCTCATGATGTATTCTGCATATAAGTTAAATAAGCAGAGTGACAATATACAGCCTTAACGTACTCCTTTTCCTATTTGGAACCAGTCTGTTGTTCCATGTCCAGTTCTAACTGTAGCTTCCTGACCTGCCTACAAGTTTCTCAAGAGGCAGGTCAGGTAGTCTGGTATTCCCATCTCTTTCAGAATTTTCCACAGTTTATTGTGACCCACACAGTCAAAGGCTTTGGCATAGTCAATAAAGTAGAAATAGATGTTTTTCTGGAATTCTCTTGCTTTTTTGATGATCCAGCAGATGTTGGCAATTTGATCTCTGGTTCCTCTGCCGTATCTAAAACCAGCTTGAACATCTGGAAGTTCAGGTTCACGTATTGCTGAAGCCTGGCTTGGAGAATTTTGAGCATTAGTTTACTAGCATGTGAGATGAATACCATTGTGTGGTAGTTTGAACATTCTTTGGCATTGCCTTTCTTTGGGAATGGAATAAAAATTGTTCTTTTCCAGTCCTGTGGCCACTGTTGAGTTTTCCAAATTTGCTGACATTTTGAATGCAGCATTTTCACAGCATCATCTTTTAGGATTTGAAATAGCTCAACTGGAATTCCATCGCCCCCACTAGCTTTGTTCATAGTGATGCTTCCTAAGGCCCGGCCAACTTCACATTCCAGGATGTCTGGCTCTAGGTGAGTATGAGTGATCACACCTTTGCGATTATCTGTTAGTGGGTGGAAATTGATATTACAAATAAGCTTCAAAAGGTTTTGCTGGCCTTGTCAGATTTTACTTTGTATATTTGCTGATGAACAACACACAATAGAGGGAAACCTCTCAGCTCTTCAAACTTTTTATTGCTGTTTTCATTTGTATTCTTCTTATTATTATTATTATTAAATCCAATATATAGATGGTAATTGACCACTAAGATCAGTATTGAGAATTGAGAAGAAAAAATAATGTTTCTCATTGGGAAAAAATTAGATTGCTTTTTCTACCCTCACTAAAATTTGTGCCACTATTGAAGCCTTTATTACTTCACCTGTGATTGTTTCTTGTGATACTTACCAGATTTGACTACTAGACTGTTTTCTGGAGTCGAGGACAGGAGGTTTTCATTTAAATGTGAGAACTCTAAACCATATAAAGAGCTCCTCAGGATAAAGAGTCATTTTATCCATTGCTATATTTTCCCAATCTTCATAAATCTTGAGCTCTATGCATCCTTAATGACCATTTTTTTAGCACAGTTTATATTTCCTAATCTGTGTCACCAGGTATGGTGGGAGATACTGGACATAAGTACAGATATAAATATAAACTTGCCTTCTAAAGATTTCCCATCTTGTTGAGAAACTAGAATAAACTGTCAAATGATAAATAAATCAACAAATCAGTTTAAGTGATAGATGGGTGACATAACATAGTTGTTAAGTGTTTGGCAGTCTATGCAAGTCTTTCCATAAATTATTTTGTTAACTATCAGTGCAGGAGTTTTTATAATGTAGACCTGAAATTACTATCCAGGCATAGTATCATTGCAACAGTTGTGGTCTGACTGCTACAGATAATGAATTATGGTAAAATATGTGTGTGTGTGCTCAGTCACTTAGTCTTTTCTGACTTTTTGCAGCCCTATGGACTATAGCCCACCAGGCTCCTCTGTCCATGGGATTCTTGAGGCAAAAATATTGGAGTGGGTTGCCATGCCCTCCTCCCAACTCAGGGATCAAACCCACATCTCTTGTGTCTCCTATAGTGGCAGCAAGTTCTTTCCTCCTAGAGACACCTGGGAATCCCAAAATATATGTGCAACTAGCTATTAGGTGAGGACCAGGGGATGGAATCTGAGTTATATTCACATTATTTGAACCATGTATGATGAAAACACATGTATGCTTATGCAGTTGAATAATTTGATAATTTTAAGGTGGAAAAAAAGTGAAAGTGAAAGTCACTGTGTCGTCTCCAACTCTTTGGGACTCCATGGATAGTCCATGGAATTTTCCAGGCCAGAATACTGGAGTGGGTAGCCTTTCCCTTCTCCAGGGAACCTTCCCAACCCAGGAATGAACCGGAGTCTCCTGCATTGCAGGCAGATTCTTTACCAACTGAGCTATCAGGGAAGCCCAATATTTATTTATTTATTTGTTTTTTTAGGTATTGCCAAATGCTCTTTAGAATCCATCATAATGATATTTTAGGAAAAACAAAAAAGGTTGGTGCTGCAAATTTATGCATCCATGTGAACTGTCAAGCAAATACTGAATATTTCTCCAGTGAATGTTTACAGCTGACTTCAGTGGAGGTTGTTTCACTTTCAGAGATATATTAATCAAGGAAAAGTGAAACCATGAATTTAGCCATAGGAAATTTGAGAAAAAGCTTTGTGTCATTTATATGCTAAAGAGGTCAAGATCATGGGCAAAATCTGTCAAGAGTAAGATGTGACTTTGCCACCAGGTATGGGTGGCACAGTTGGTAAAGAATCTGCCTACCAGGGCAGGAGACAGAAGAGATGCCGCTTTGATCCCTGTGTTGGGAAGATCCCTGGCATAGGAAATGACAACCCACCCCAGTTGTGTTGCCTGGAAAACTCCATGGACAGAGGAGCCTGGCGGGCTATATCCTGTGAAGTCACCTCAGACATCTCCCTCTCTCTCTCTCTCTCTCTCTCTCACACACACACACACACACACACACTCAAGTGCTGAAGAAAGCAAGAAATGCAGCAGAATCTGTACTCCCTGGGTTGGAAGACAGTTTATACTCAGACTTCCAATCTGATACTGAAGAAGACATTCAGTTACTAAGACAGATAAAATGTAGTTACTAATGCAAACCTATTTTGGTTTTTGGTTGCTTAAAAGTGGATATTTAACATTTTTCTTTGGGGAAAAAAAACCATTTTTTTTTTTTTTTTTACAGAAAGGTATTTTACAATAAGTTGTCTTCAAATGCAGACAGTTTGTATTTGAATGAAGAACATCCCACTGGCCTCATAATAAGGTTTCAACATTGAGTCCCTTGGACTGCAAGGAGATCCAACCAGTCCATTCTAAAGGAGATCAGCCCTGGGATTTCTTTGGAAGGAATGATGCTAAAGCTGAAACTCCAGTACTTTGGCCACCTCATGCGAAGAGTGGACTCATTGGAAAAGACTCTAATGCTGGGAGGGATTGGGGGCAAGAGGAGAAGGGGACAACAGAGGATGAGATGGCTGGATGGCATCACTGACTCGATGGACATGAGTCTGAGTGAACTCCGGGAGTTGGTGATGGACAGGGAGGCCTGGCGTGCTGCGATTCATGGGGTCGCAAAGAGTCGGACACGACTGAGCGACTGATGTGATTTGATCTGATCTGAGGGGGCAGATCTGAATAGAGCAGTGTGGTAATCCTTCTCCAATAAGAAACTTGACCAGTTTTCCTGTCAATTTTACTTCCCAGTTCATTCTGCTGTCTCTGCCAGTACTTCTCCAGGCCGAGAGCTGAATAGAAAATTAGGACAGAATCACAGAGAAATGCCACTTCAGCTTACGTCAGTTCTTACATAGACGATAGATGTAGAAGTAGCTTTGAACATTAAACACACACACGCACAAACATTTTATAAATGGGTATATAAGGTGTTTTTTAGATATCAGATTTATGAGGATGATATTTATTTTCTGATAAGCAAGGATTAAATGTAAATATGTAATAACAAAATGTAAATATGTTATAAAAGCCTATTTGGAGACTCTATCCTGGGATCTATGGTGTTACCATGATGCTGGACAGATACGTGCTTCTTAGTAAAAATTTCTTAGTGTGAAAAAAATTTTTACTGTAAATATAGAAGTTGGAATGATAGTTTTCTAACAACTTTTATAATCACTAAAGAGGAACTATGTCCTTCATATTTGTTTTTAAAATATTTCTCCACAACATTTGAAGTTCATAAAATTAGTATATTCCTGGCTTTGCAAACCACTTTTTTAGATCAAATACAAGCTTAAAAATCCATTTAACTGTTCTTCAGCAAAGGGATAAATTTGTTCATTTTCTGAGTTCTGTGTTGTGCTTCAATTAGATTACTGTCTAACTGGTTTCCATCCACTTTCCGGATTACCTTAATAGAAAATAACATTACTGCCCCAGGTCATTTCTCCTGATATAAATGGATTAGATACATATATTTTCTTAGTGCTCCTTTAGGGAGGTTTAATCCGGCAGCAGCATTTTCTGAATTTAACACTGGCCAAGAAACACTGTATCCATTAGCGACCAAGGTACAGTTAGATGTTAACTAAGTTATCTTACTCCATTTTGTAGGTAGATTGTGTTCTCTTTAGAGAAAATTAAATTCGTAGAAGAATTCTTTTCCCTTGGAAATGAAAAACCTTTTTGCATGGTTAGCAGCTGCCGTTCTACCTTTTGATGCTGTACATAGTGTGATGGAAAAGATGAAGTACTTCATAATCAAGACAGTGTCTCAGAAGAGATTGCAGTCATGTATATACATCTGGGAGAAGCTCATTTTATATTTGAAAATAAACATTTTTTGATGACTGAAAATCAAACCCTTCTCTTTGAGTGCTGAGAAATGAGAGAGGGCAATTTGCATTTCACAGCTCTAGAATTATAAGCGTGCTATTGTGTCTTTAGTTTTTCTCCATGAGGAAGAGCACTCTCCACATGTTGCTGGGGCTGTTAGAAGCCCTCTGTGCCAAAAGGCTGGATCAAAGCCTATTATCTTAGTGATCTTTGTCTCTTTTGGACCAAGCCAGAGGATTAACAATACATTTTTTACAAAAATTGGATTTATGGAGTTATCTGCATGTTGAAAGTATGTTTCCATTACCCTAATTTCTACACCCAAGGTCTTAAGAAACCTCCTTTCCTTTACCTCTTTTTATCCAGTCATCCTCCCTAAGTCCTAAGACAGTCTGGTTTCCCCAAGTACACAGGGGCAAGGTTGGGCTATGAGAGGGAGGGAACAAACAACATATGTATGGGCTTGAATGTTAGCAAGCAGAGAGGTGCATGTTTCCCTGGTGGCTCAGATGGTAAAGAAACTGCCCACTATGCCAGAAACCTGGGTTCGATCTCTGGGTCGGAAAGATCCCCTGGGGAAGAAAAGGGCAACCCACTCCGGTATTTTTTTTTTTAATGATTGGACTTTCTTGTGATTTGCTATTGAAAGTCTCAATATCCATGCACACAAAAATATTACATTTTGCTATTAGAAAGTGTTCTTGCATTCTCCAATGGTATTCTGTAGTCATGCATTAAACAGAATTTTAAAGGAAACCAGGAAAGGACAGGACAAGATAGGAGGGTAAAAAAAACCCAATCTCAAGGTCATCCCACAGATGAGCAATGTGCCAGATGGGGCAGTGTCACCTTTTGGCAGACTTCAGACCACAAGTTTCAGGAGTCCGCTGTATTAAAATCTGTGGTTATCATATTTCAAAGGCGTTAATGTAGTAGTTTTATGGAAATTATCAAAAGCAGAGAAAATACTGGCACACGGATAACATGCTAACTATAGAAAATAATTAGCACTTTTAGGCAGTGGGGATTGGAAGATCAGTTTTTCTAAATTCTCCACCAAACTCATCTAACATTTTTCAGAATACAGCAAAGGAATTTCAAAGCAGAAAACCACACCAAATTCTAAGGATTCGTGGTCTCATAATGCATCATTCTAGAATGTTCTAGAGTCTTAGTGATCTTTGCTGGAAATCCTACCGTGTATCTTCAGACTAGAACCAATAATTGAAAGTTGCGGGTAAACCTGACTCATACAGGAAAATGCATCGCTGTATTTCAGGTCTTTACAAGCAGATGTTTTTGTGGGGCTTGCCAACAGAGGAAAGAAACTACTTCAGGTCTATGAGCCACCAACAAATCTGAATGGCACCGATGGGGCTTACGGGCCATATTGAACAAGCAGGAAGAAAACTTGAATGGAAGTCAGGGAATCATCTCACATCCTGGCTCTTTCACCAAAACTCTATTTGTGGGTATACAGGATACATTTTCCCCATCCAAAGGCAATCCAGAAATTCTCCCACAGGCTTTAGAAATCAAATAATGAATGATATCACCTTTAGTAGTAAAATAAGGAAACATAAAATACAACAGCAAAGATAGAGTTTCACATCATAATGGTAATTTCCCTTAACATGTAAATAACAAACCGCAGGCCATTCAACTTGTCAAAAGGAAAGTATGGGTTATTACTCAACCATTTTAGATTTAAATGTGTTACTACTGTACACTGCTGCATACTAATGTTGATTGACCCTGATACATTCTTTGGTAGTGCTGAGGTTTTTGTATATATATATTTTTTCCATGGTAAGACTTTTTCTGCTGGTATGGAACCCATCACTCAGTTGTGTCCGACCCTTTGCGACCCCATGGACTGTAGCTTACCAGGCTCCTCTGTCCATGGGATTTTCCAGGCAAGCATACTGGAGTGGGTTGCCATTTCCTTCTCCACACTCCAGTATTCTTGCCTGGAAAATTCCACAGACAGAGGAGCCTGGCGGGCTATGGCCATGGGATTGCAAAGCATTGGACATGACTGAGCAACTTCACTCATTCACTCAAGAAGAAAGGACCATTATGTGTGAAAATAGACTAAATTCTACTTTATTGAGGCCCCTCAGGGACATATTTAGATAAGTCTAAGCTAGAAAAGTGAATACAAAATTTTGCTTTTAATCCTAGTATTCTAACACGGGCACAGGAAATTTTCATTTAATTTTACTGATTTTGTTTGTTTGAAACATCAAGTGTGCAATTTGAAATTCTTTAATGATTATTTTTATATTATTTTCAAATTTTATCTTCTGAACAGTTAGCTCCATGGGTGTGTGACATCTGTGTATGTGTTAAGTCACTCATTTGTTTTCGACTCTTTGCGACTCCATGGTCTGTAGTTGACCAGGCTCCTCTGTCTCTGGGATTCTCCAGGTAAGAATACTGGAGTGGGCTTGTCTTGCCCTTTCCAGGGGATCTTCCCAACCCAGGGCTTGAACCCACGATTCCTGCATTGCCCACATTGCCAGGAGGATTCTTTACCATACATGTAGGATAAAATGGTGCTTCCATTTTGATTTATTTATCTTAGCACTGGATCTGAAAAAGATTAAACAGTCTTATCAAGCAGTTTTAAGCTGTTCGTTCCACCTTCTGCATCCATAGTATGACTGCAGCATCTCAAGAAACTATGTCTGAATTACGAAAGCAAAGGTTTTGTAGAAGCCACATTCAGAAGACCAGTCACTTCTTAAGGGGAAAGAAGTTACTGTAATTGGCATACAGTACTCATGTTTTATCCCTAGGGATTTGAATAGTAACCCCTTCTATCCCTAAAGCCAAGGGATCTCCACCATTGCTACTGTGATCTGGGAAAGGGAAGGAAATTGACATTGGATTGCAGTAGCCAGTGTCAGAGGCTGTCACACCAGATGGCATTCCTTGCTTAAGATTCTTCTTGCTAGGAAGCAGATTTGTATTTTTTTTCTTGCAGTAGTTTAATATATAATCTCTGAAATGATAACAATAATGACATTTCTCCTTTCCATCGATTTGGGATAGAATCAGTACATTGACAAAAAGTACTTAAATTCTGTGCAAATAGAATAGAAAATGTGCAATTTATAATAGAATTTTATCAAATAGTTGGGAAACCAGGCAGTATGTTCTTGTGGAAGCTGCACCAGCTTTGGAAGCAATATTCAATTTATTTATCCTTTTAGAGACTCAGTTTATTCATACAAAATAGGAATTCAACTTTCAGGATGCTGTGAACATCAGATGAGATTAGGTATGGAAAACACTTATCACAATTCTTGGCACATACCACTTCCTGATAAATAGTAGTGACTATTATAGTTTATGGGGGCTATGCCCTAACATATTAATTTGATCATAGCAAAAACTTATGATCTCAACATGTTTTAAGGATGTGTGTATACATATATACACTCCATCTGTAAAATGTATATGTTTCCATTGTAATACTCTTGGGAATACAGTCAAATGACCACTTAAATGGGGATAACAATATGACGTATTAACAGACTAACTGAACCATATCTTTGTTTACTATTATTAAAATAAGGATTTCTAAAGCAACTGGCACACTTAGCATTCTCACAGGTTCACTTACAAAGTATCATGGAATTAAACGCTTTGGATATTGTGCCCCAGTATTGAAAAAAAGAGCTCAAATTTGGTAGGAAAATACAGCTTCTAATCATGACTTTGGTACAGAGGTAAACAGTTTCATTTTGAGTGATATGCGGTGTAAATTGCACTCTTACTTAGTCTAGGACTGCAGAAAAGTTATTCATTCTTAGCTGCTGAAGGCTTTCATCAGTAGCTTAATGGAATAAATCATTATTCTTTTCAAAAAAGTCTTTATGGTTGTTTTTTTTTTTTTTGCTTTTATGTAAAATTCTAATTATAGAATAATTCTAGTATAATTAGACAACTGAGTAAATTTTCATGTGTTTATTTAAAGGTGAAGTTAAGTTTTATCTCAGAGAAGGCGATGGCACCCCACTCCAGTACTCTTGCCTGGAAAATCCCGTAGATGGAGGAGTTGGACACGACTAAGCGACTTCGCTTTCGCTTTTCACTTTCCTGCATTGGAGAAGGAAATGGCAACCCACTCCAGTGTTCTTGCCTGGAGAATCCCATGGATGGAGGAGCCTGGTAGGCTGCAGTCCATGGGGTCGCTAAGAGTTGGACATGACTGAGCGACTTCACTTTCATTTTCCCTTTCATGCATTGGAAAAGGAAATGGCAACCCACTCCAGTGTTCTTGCCTGGAGAATCCCAGGGATGGGGGAGCCTGGTGTCAGGCATGACTGAAGCGACTTAGCAGCAGCAGCAGTTGCTTGTATATTTTTGAGATTAGTTGTTTGTCAGTTGCTTCACTTGCTATTATTTCCTCTCATTCTGAAGACTGTCTTTTCACCTTACTTATGGTTTCTTTTGTTGTGCAGAAGCTTTTAATTTTAATTAGATCCCATTTGTTTATTTTTGCTTTTATTTCCAATATTCTGGGAGGTGGGTCATAGAGGATCCTGCTGTGATTTATGTTGGAGAGTGTTTTTCCTATCTTCTCCTCTAAGAGTTTTATAGTTTCTGGTCTTATGTTTAGATATTTAATCCATTTTGAGTTTATTTTTGTGTATGGTGTTAGAAAGTGTTCCAGTTTCATTCTTTTACAAGTGGTTGACCAGTTTTCCCAGCATCACTTGTTAAAGAGATTGTCTTTTCTCCATTGTATATTCTTGCCTCCTTTGTCAAAGATAAGGTGTCTATAGGTGCGTGGGTTTATCTCTGGGCTTTCTATTTTGTTCCATTGATCTATATTTCTGTCTTTGTGCCAGTACGATACTGTCTTGATGACTGTGGATTTGTAGTAGAGCCTGAAGTCAGGCAGATTGATTCCTCAAGTTCCATTCTTCTTTCTCAAGATGCTTTGGCTATTCGAGGTTTTTTGTATTTCCATACAAATCGTGAAATTATTAGTTCTAGCTCTGTGAAGAATACTGTTGGTAGCTTGATCAGATCAGTCCTCAGTCATGTCCGACTCTTTGCGACCCCATGAATCGCAGCACGCCAGGCCTCCCTCTCCATCACTAACTCCCGGAGTTCACTCAGATTCACGTCCGTCGAGTCAGTGATGCCATCCAGCCATCTCATCCTCTGTCATCCCCTTCTCCTCCTGCCCCCAATCCCTCCCAGCATCAGAGTCTTTTCCAATGAGTTAACTCTTCCCATGAGGTGGCCAAAGTACTGGAGTTTCAGCTTTAGCATCATTCTTTCCAAAGAAATCCCAGGGCTGATCTCCTTCAGAATGGACTGGTTGGATCTCCTTGCAGTCCAAGGAACTCTCAAGAGTCTTCTCCAACACCACAGTTCCAAAGCATCAATTCTTTGGCGCTCAGCCTTTTTCACAGTGCAACTCTCACATCCATACATGACCACTGAAAAACCATAGCCTTGACTAGACGAACCTTTGTTGGCAAAGTAATGTCTCTGCTTTTGAATATGCTGTCTAGGTTGGTTATAACTTTCTTTCCAAGGAGTAAGCATCTTTTAATTTCATGGCTGTGGTCACCATCTGCAGTGATTTTGGAGCCCAGAAAAATAAAGTCTGACACTGCTTCCACTGTTTCCCCATCTATTTGCCATGAAGTGGTGGGACCGGATGCCATGATCTTCGTTTTCTGAATGTTGAGCTTTAAGCCAACTTTTTCACTCTCCACTTTCACTTTCATCAAGAGGCTTTTGAGTTCCTCTTCACTTTCTGCCATAAGGGTGGTGTCATCTGCATATCTGAGGTTATCGATATTTCTCCCAGCAATCTTGATTGCCTAACAGTATGAAAAGGTAGCTTGATAGGGATTGCATTGAATCTATAGATTGCTTTGGGTAGTACACTCATTTTCACTATATTGATTCTTCTGATCCATGAACATGGTATATTTCTCCATCTATTAGTGTCCTCTTTGATTTCTTTCACCAGTGTTTTATAGTTTTCTATATATAGGTCTTTAGTTTCTTTTAGATCAGATCAGATCAGTCGCTCAGTCGTGTCTGACTCTTTGCGACCCCATGAATCGCAGCACGCCAGGCCTCCCTGTCCATCACCAACTCCCGGAGTTCACTGAGACTCACGTCCATCGAGTTAGTTTCTTTAGGTAGATATATTCCTAAGTATTTTATTCTTTTCATTGCAATGGTGAATGGGATTGTTTCCTTAATTTCTATTTTCTCATTATTAGTGTATAGGAATGCAAGGGATTTCTCTGTGTTGATTTTATATCCTGCAACTTTACTATAATCACTGATTATTTCTAGTAATTTTCTGGTGGAGTCTTTAGGGTTTTCTATGTAGAGGATCATGTCATCTGCAAACAGTGAGAGTTTTACTTCTTCTTTTCCAATTTGGATTCCTTTTATTTCTTTTTCTGCTCTGATTGCTGTGGCCAAAACTTCCAAAACTATGTTGAATAGTAGTGATGAAAGTGGGCACCCTTGTCTTGTTCCTGACTTTAGGGGAAATGCTTTCAATTTTTCACCATTGAGGATAATGTTTGCTGTGGGTTTGTTATATATAGCTTTTATTATGTTGAGGTATGTTCCTTCTATTCCTGCTTTCTGGAGAGTTTTTATCATAAATGGATGTTAAATTTTGTCAAAGGCTTTCTCTGCATCTATTGAGATAATCATATGGCTTTTATTTTTCAATTTGTTGATGTGGTGTATTACATTGATTGATTCATGGATATTGAAGAATCCTTGGATCCCTGGGATAAAGTCCACTTGGTCATGGTGTATGATCTTTTTAATGTGTTGTTGGATTCTGATTGCTAGAATTTTGTTAAGGATTTTTGCATCTATGTTCATCAGTGATATTGGCCTGTAGTTTTCTTTTTTAAGAAGGACACTACATAATGATCAAAGGATCAATCCAAGAAGAAGATATAGCAATTATAAATATATATGCACCCAACATAGGAGCACCGCAATATGTAAGACAAATGCTAATAAGTATGAAAGGGGAAATTAGCAATAACACAATAAGAGTGGGAGACTTTAATACCCCACTCACACCTATGGATAGATCAACTAAACAGAAAATTAACAAAGAAACACAAACTTTAAATGATACAATAGACCAGTTAGACCTAATTGATATCTATAGGACATTTCACCCCAAAACAATGAATTTCATATTTTTCTCCAGTGCACATGGAACCTTCTCCAGGATAGATCACATCCTGGGCCATAAATCTAGCCTTGGTAAATTCAAAAAAATTGAAATCATTCCAAGCATCTTTTCTGATCACAATGCAGTAAGATTAGATCTCAATTACAGGAGAAAAACTATTAGAAATTCCAATATATGGAGGCTGAATAAGACACTGCTGAATAACCAACAAATCACAGAAGAAATAAAAAAAAATAAAAATATGCATAGAAACGAATGAAAATGAAAACACAACAACCCAAAACCTGTGGGACACTGTAAAATCAGTGCTAAGAGGAAAGTTCATAGCAATACAGGCATACCTCAATAAACAAGAAAAAAGTCAGATATGTCCTAACTCTACACCTAAAGCAACTAGAAAAGGAAGAAATGAAGAACCCCAGAGTTAGTAGAAGGAAAGAAATCTTAAAAATTAGGGCAGAAATAAATGCAAAAGAAACAAAAGAGATCATAGCAAAAATCAACAAAGCCAAAAGCTGGTTCTTTGAAAGGATAAATAAAATTGACAAACAATTAGCCAGACTCATCAAGAAACAAAGGGACAAAAATCAAATTAATAAAATTAGAAATGAAAATGGAGAGATCACAACAGACAACACAGAAATACAAAGGATCATAAGAGACTACTATCAGCAATTATATGCCAATAAAATGGACAACGTGGAAGAAATGGACAAAGTCTTAGAAAAATACAACTTTCCAAAACTGAACCAGGAAGAAATAGAAAATCTTAACAGACCCATCACAAGCATGGAAATTGAAACTGTAATCAGAAATCTTCCAGCAAACAAAAGCCCAGGTCCAGACGGCTTCACAGCTGAATTCTACCAAAAATTTAGAGAAGAGCTAACACATTTTCATCTAATGCCTTAAGATAAAAAATGAGTAGAGGCTTAGAAGAATTTTAAGTACCACTTAAACTAATGAAATTGGCTGTCCTTACCACCATTTTGAACAATAACTTAATTTACTCTATTGATAACTCAGCAAATTTAATGCAAATAACACATTTACTTTCCTCGCTATTCAGATACATTACAAAATACTTCTAACTCTAAACATAGCTTTCTCCAAAATAAGTGCATGTTCACAGTAAAATTTTAGTATAACGAGATTTCATCAAAAGTGAAATTTTAAAAAGATAAATAACACATTTCCTTGAAAGCACATCTCACTATTATACCTACATGCATGCATGCATGCTCAGTGATGTCTGACTTTTTGTGACCTCATGGAATGTAGCCTTCCAGGCTCTTCCATCCATGGGGATTCTCCAGGCAAGAATACTGGAGTGGGCTGCCATTTCCTCCGCCAGGGGCTCTTCCTGATCTAGGGATCGAACCTGAATCCCCTGAGTCTCCTGCATTGCAGGCAGATTCTTTACCAGTGAGCCACTGGGGAAGCCCATTATACCTACAGTGTGGAGACATTTACTATGAAGCAGACCAGCAAAGACAATGTATTGGGGAAATTTAAGGTTCAAGGTGCTTATTGAAAGAGGGTGTTGCTGAATAAGCTAGGTTAGGCAAAAGATATTATAAATAGCTCCCTAATCTCAATGGATTAATATAGAAATGTCATTATTTGTTCATATCAGAGTCTAGAAAGAGCAGGCAGTAGCTCAGAATTCCCTCTTGTGAGCCTACTGTCTTTTAATTTCAAGATATTCCTGGCAGCATCAAGTTTCCACGAGGGTAAAAGAGTGAGGAGTCTCACACACTGGATACTTAACTACATTAGTCCAGAAGATATATATCACTTTCACTCATATTCAGTTGGCAAGAAATAGATATATGATCTGACCTACATGTAAAGAAGAGAACCTAGGAATGTAGTGCTGTATCACTTAGTCACTTTCAAGAACTTACTCTATACCACAGAAAGGGAACATGAGACCTTGGGAGTCAGCTGGCTCTGCCATCATCCTCAACTCTCCTATTATAGATTTCAAACTCTTAGAAAGACAGTAGGGAGTCTGACATATGGTAAGTGGCTATGGGTTGAAGAAAATGCCATCTCTGCCCTGGCATCTAATGACAGTTCCTAAAGATGACTTTTTCCAAAGATATACATATAATGATTCCATTCCCGCCCCCCCACCCCACCCCTTAACTGAGAGATGGGAGACTTTTAAAGTTATACAGAACATGCCTTTATTGACAATAGAGAATCATGTCTACAAGAGGGTATTGTGATCGTTATTGGCGAAAATTTAGTAGAACGTGTTTTAGAGAACTACTCCTCCACATAGATTTGATTATTGACATAAGCATGGACAGTCAGAAAAAAAGAAAAGTGAGTTTCTCCCTTTTGTTTATTGGTGGTGGTCGCTAAGTCATGTCTGACTCTTACGACCTCATGGACTGTAGCCTGCCAGGCTCTTCTGTCCATGGGATTCTCCAGGCAGGAATACTGGAGTGGGTTGCCATTTTCTTCTCCAAAAAAATCCTACAGCACCTGGTATTCCCAGTTGGTATCCCATCCAAATACTAACCAGGCCTGACCCTGTTTAGCTTCTGAGATCAGATGAGATCAGGCATGTTCTGTCTATTAATAATCATTAAAAATTTCCATTATCCTTGGGTGGAATCTACCTTCCTCATTATTAAAATGATCAGTTAGAAGGAGACTTTAACAGGAAACAGAGTTCATGGTAGAGATTTTCATTTTAGTTAATGTCATGAATTGGTAAAATGGAAAATCCTTCCCAACGAGAAAAGACAAGCTAACTAAGGTGGATAAAATAATAATTGACAAAGTCAATGCTAGCTGAGTTCACACACACAGAGTAAGATGGGTATGTAGGAGCTATAAATGAAGTAGGTGAAGCTTGTAAGGCTCAAAAAGCAGTGGGCTAGGAACAAGATGGAACATAAGATTTCCCAATACTAAAGAAAATGAAATTAAAAAACCCAATCATAAAAATGTCAAGAAAAGATAAAGGAGAATAGAGAAAACAACTAAGTTAGTTCTAATGATAGAAATAAATACAAAAATATCAATAATTTCCATAAATATAAATGAATTTAGTTTGTCAGTTATGAGAGAGAGATTATTACATTGAATACAAACGCTCCACCTCAAGGTATATCTAAAAGTAAAGATGAAAAAAGTTAACAGAAAAAGAATAATAAACTAGGAAAACACTCAAATGAAAACTGAAGTGACTACTAGTGTAAATAAATTGGTTTTAGTTCAAAAAAAGAAAAACAGGTTTTAAAGGGGTTATTGCATAATGAAAAAGGTCCAATTTCACTAAGAAATGTAACAATTCTTAACCAGAATGCTGCTATCATATAACAAATATTTGTGAGCAAAAATTGCTAGAACTATAAGAAACAATTGAAAAGTTATTTTTGTGAGGGAATATTTTAATGTAAATCTCTTAGTAATTGATTGACTCTGAAGATAAAATTTCATAAAGATGATTTGAACAACACAACAAGTTTATATAACAGTTATATCTAGGAAATAGAAAGGCATATTCTCAAACTACTTGCCAATAACATATCATTATAAATATATTTATCTAACATACTTATGATTAAATAATGATAAATTGTTACATATTCAATGTAGTAATACTTAGAAAAATATATTTCCATAAGTGTAGATATTATGAATGAGGAAAAACTTAAAGACATAAGTGACATAAAAATTCAAGCCAAGAAATTATAGGAGAAACAAAATATATTTCCATAAATGTAGATATTAGGAATGAGAAAAAACTTAGACATAAGTGACATAAAAATTCAAGCCAAGAAATTATAGAAGAAACAAAATAGACCTGAAGATGATAGAGATAATAATAAAAAGAGTGTGAAATTAGTAAAATTGAAAAAGTTACAATAGAGAAGACCAACAAACTCAAACCTGATTCTTTGAAGAGACTAATAAACTAGTCAGATCTGAAAGATCTTAAAAAAAAAAGAGATAAAAGGAATTCACAAATAAATACTATTAGGTATTTTAAAATGGAATATAATTAGTGTGTCAGATGGTAAAGAATCTGCCTGCAATGCAGCAGACCTGAGTTCAGTCCCTGGGTTGGGAAGATTCCCTGGAGAAGGAAATGACTCCAGTGTTCTTCCCTGGAGAATTCCATGGACAGAGAAGCCTGGTGGACCACAGTCCACGGAGTCCCAAAGAGTCAGACACGACTGACTGACTCACACTTTCATTTCGCACATGTTTATATATGTATCAAATTTGCTAGATACACAATCTACAGAAACAGTTTAATTTACTACATTACGGAAAGAAAATTAGAAAATACAAATTTCAAAGTATTCAACTCATAATAAAAATAAAAAATAAACCAGGTTCAATGCACGATACTGTGGCGGATTCATTTTGATATTTGGCAAAACCAATACAATAGTGTAAAGTTTAAAAATAAAATAAATAAATAAATAAAGTCTGTATTTAACTGAGGAAAAAAAAAAATAAAAAGTGCCTAGGAATAAATCAATCATAAGGTCAGAGAAACTATGTGGAGAAAAGTATATAAATTTTGTCAATAAATATGAAAGAAAGTAAGCATATAAGAAGAACTTAAAATTAATGAAGACCATGACTGACTCTGGCATATTTAGAAATTTTATAGATGACAAGTTTGGCATTATAGATAAGCCAGAGAGAGAGAGAGAGAAAAGCAAAAAGAAAGCTTTAAAATCATTTGGAATGAAAGAAAGTAAGAATATTTATAAAATTTTGGAGTGAGAACAAAAATGCCAAAGGAAATGATTAATATACTTGACTGTTAAAACTAAAAATGTCTGGTAGCAAAAGACACAATAAAAATGAAAAGACTACGGCAGTCTGGAAGATATTCGGAATGCAAAAAATTAACCAAGATTAGTATTCAAAACAGACTTTTGAAGCTACAAATCAAAAAGTAAAGGAAAACAACCAAGTAGAAAAATAGAAAAAAGATATGAAAAGGCAGTTCACAGAAGAGGAAACACAAATGGCCAATGAACACATGAAAAAATGCTCAGTCTCACGAGAATTCGGGAAAATGCAAATTAGAGTCACAAAGAGATACGATTTCTCTGTCTTCAGACTGGGAAAAATCTGCGTAGTCCAAGAATAACAAACACTAGTGAAGATAGGGAGTGACAGAATTTCTTTTCACAGATGAAGAATAATGCTGGAGAGTAGTTTGCTATTATCTGTAGATACAAGGTTGTATATAGTTTGTCACGGCAATTGCATTTCTCAACCTTATATCCTACATATTAAAAAGATTTGTACAATAAACATCATGGCAGTGTTGTGCATTACAGCAAAAACCGGGAAAATGAAATGTTATCAATGAGAGAATAGTGGATAAACTGTGGTATGTCTACCAAAAGTAATATAAACGTCAGTGAAGAATGAGTCAACAAGAGTTAATATACACTCTTGGATGATTCTCACATATATTATGTTGAGAGAGAAACAGAAAGATGTCAAGGAATTTACCAGTCTGCTATGAGTCATAGAGAGTTTGTAAGCCCTAAAGAGTGTGCAATACATGGTTTAGGATACATACATATGTAGTAAAGTACAAAGAAATTCTTAATAAGGATAAAAACCAAATCCAACATTGGGATAACTCTGTGAAGGAGATTGTGCTGTAGTCATTCAGTCGTGTCCAACTCTTTGCAACCCTATGGACCAAAGCTTGCCAGGCTCCTCTGTCCATGGGGATTCTCCAGGCAAAAATACTGGAGTGGGTTGCCATGCCCTCCTCCAGGGGATCTTCCCAACCCAGGGATTGAACCCAAGTCTTCCACATTGCAGGCAGATTCTTTACCTTCTCAGCCACCAGGGAAGCCCATGATGGAAGCTGGGGAATGTCTTTTGGGAGTTAAGAAAGCCTTAATTGTATTTGTAACATGGATGTTGAGTACCCATTTGTTGATATTATTGTTTATGCCTTTTTGTGAGTCAGAATGATTTCTTAAATTTTTCTCCAAAGGATACAGATTGTTAAATAAATCTAGTCTAGTTTGATGCTTTTATGGATGTACAGTTGGCTCTCTGTATTTGTGGGTTCCTCATCCCAAGATTCAACCAGCTGCAGATTGAAAATATGTGGAAAAAAATTCCATAAAGTACTAAAAAGCAAAACCTGAATTTTCCCTGCTTCAGAAACTATGTATATAATATTTACATTCTATTTGGTATTATGAGTAATCAAGAGATGATTTTGGAGAAGGAAATGGCAACCCACTCCAATGTTCTTGCCTGGAGAATCCCAGGGACAGGGGAGCCTGGTGGGCTGCCGTCTATGGGGTCCCACAGAGTCGGACACAACTGAAGCGACTTAGCAGCAGTAGCAGAGATGATTTAAAGTATAGAGATGCATGTCATAGATTATATGCAAATACTATGCCATTTCATATATGGGATTTGGTCATCTGCAGATTTTAGAATCCAAGGGAGGGTGCCCTGGAACCAACCCCCAAAGATGTGGATAGAGAGGAACTCCTGTGTGTTTCATTGATTGATTCATTAATTGACTGAGTGGTAAGTAGGGTCCAGAGTGAGGAAATAACTTAATCAATGATATCTAGCTACTTAATGATAGAATTAAGACTAGAAACCATATATCTGACTCAAACTCCAGTGCCTTAATAATTCCTGTTGCTAAGCAACAATAGAGAATAAAATGCTTAGCCCCTTTCTGCAATTAGGAGAATTGATTATGAGAGACAGTTAATGGACTGTTTTAGGGTTACAGAATTAGAAAATAGTACAGTGGTTTCTCTACCCTAATATAGTCAATAAGTACATTTAGCAAAAAAGGTAACTTAAGTGGCCATGATTTTTAAATCAGGTAATGGTTAAGCATGATGTATCAGGATTTCAAGATAAAATGTATATTATCTGAAAATGCCCACTAGGAGATTCTGATATATTATTTCCCTCTAGTGGAGCAAAGCTTAGGAAACTATTTCTACCCATGTAATTGAAGAATAATTTCACCTTCAGTTCAGAAAAACTGAACAAATATTTTTGTTGTTATGTATATATAAAGTGTGTATGTGTGTGTGTGCTTGTCTGAATATAGATTTTCTACATTGATGGCAGAGAAAGGCATTAGCTATAAATATGTAATTTAAAAGGACAGAGGGTGGCAAATGTATAATGTTAAGTAAAATCTACCTGTTCAAAGCGGAAGTCCAGAGGGCCAGAGATTACAGCACGGCCCCGCAGGTAGATGAGAGAATGGGTCTCCCATTGAGTGGATTCATACTTAAAGTTGTCCTGGTACTTTTCTGTTATTTCATGCATCAAACAATAACCTGGTGACAAAATACAGCTTTTAGGAATTGAGCAGCTTCACCAAGTTCCCTTTTACTTTGTTAAGTTTTCAGACGTCGCAGATAATTTTGAATCTTCTTATGAATCCAGGAAAGCTAGTCAGATTTGTCTGGATGTCTGAGAGATTTTCTTCCTTCAACTGTATCAGGAGAGCTACCTCCCTTGTTTTGTTTTGATAAATAGGGATTAAGATGGACAGGCAATAACCACACATGATTTGGGGTTCTTTGAAGCTCTCAGGCAAAATTACAGAGATAGAAGAAATTACATAGGGCTTAGTTAAATTTTTTAAAGATTTAAAATCCCTCCAAGTCAGTAACCCTAGCATGATCTCTAGAATGAATAGAACAAACATGGAAGGCAAATAATCAATTTGATGGCTGTTATTTTACTTTTTTGAAGGACCTCCATACTGTTTTCCATAGTTGCGGCACCAATTTGCATTCCCAGGAACATTGCACAAGTGTTCCCTTTTTGCCACATCCTCAGCAACAGTTGCTATTTCTTGCATTTTTCATCACAGTCCTTTTAACAGATGTGAGGTAATATCTCATTGTGGTTTTGATTTGCATTTCCCTGGTGATTAGTTATGTTGAGCACCCTTTTATGTATCTGTTGGTCATTTGCATGTCTTCTTTGGAAAAATGTCACTTCTGAGTGTGTAACAAAATCACTATTTTGAAGGAATATCTCTCACCCCAATGTTCATTGCAGCTTGATTCATAAATAGCTAAGAAATGGAAACATCTGTACTTCAACAGATGAAAAGATAAAGGAAATGTTATATATATATAAAACATATATATATTATATATATGATAAAAAGGAGGCAACTCTTCTGTTTGTGACACCATATATGGAACTTAAGAGCATCATGCTAAGTGGAAAAAAGTCAGAATGCATAAAGACAAATGCTTATGGTCTCTTACTTTCATGTACAATCTAAAAAAGTTCAACTCACAGGAAAAAAAGCAGAACAGTGGTTGCCCGGGCTGGGGGCTCAAAGCATACAGATTTCCAGTTATGAGATAAATAAGTTCTGAGGATCGAACATGTACATATGTGTACAGCATGGTGACTATAGTTAAGAATACAGTATTGCATAGTTTAAATTTGCTAAGAGAATAGATCTTAAATATTCTCACCACACAAACACAAAAAGGTAATGATGTGAGGTGATGGATGTGTAACCAGCTGTTATGTAGTGCTGATTTCACAATATATGTGTATATCAAATCATCACACTGTACACTTTAAATTTATACAATTTTATTTGGCAATTATACCCCACTATAGCTAGAAAAATATCCATTGGCCCTGAGGTTCTTACTAGTCTGTAGAGCAAAGCTCCTAGGCTCGGTCCAGTAGAGAAAGCGAAGAGTAATGGTATAGAAGAATCATGCCAGCAGTAGTTATGACATCATCTGTGCTAAAAAGATGAATTGGTCTCTGCCCAAGGACAACCTATAACTGAAGGAGAACTTTGGAAACTTACATGTAATGGGTGGTATAAATACAAAGAAGAAAGTAGTCAGAAAATTCCTTGCTTCTCTTGCAGGTCCCCCTCCAGTGGCCACTGTCTAGGATATGTCTAGAGTCCTATGTATCCTATAGGAAAGGCACCTCAACTTAGAACCAATATTGAAGCTGTTGACTACTATATGGGCCTTGGATTAGCAAAAAAGATCCAGAATTATGGATTTAGGAAGCTTCAGCATGTGAATGGTCACTGAAACTATAGTTATTGCAGAAATCATGTAAAATTAGAACTATGAATACAGAAACTTGAAGAAAACATCATTTAAGTTGGGATTATCAAATAGAAACTTTTAAGGAGATAGAAAAGAAAGTGATATAGCTAAAGTTGAGCCAAAATACAGTTTAAAGACACATGAATAATACTCTCCAGGACTTTAAACGGGACAAATAATATCAATCTATTGGTACTGGATTTGGCTGGCAGATGCCAACCAGTGACTTCAGTGGTAGCAGGTTCGGTGGAGTGATGGGCAGTGAGGACCTGTAGGTAGAAAAGGGAGGTTCCTGTTTTAATAAGTGAAGTGCTCTCACTGATCGTTAAGGCAAGGAGAGGGATAGTGGTTGGAGAACCACAAAAAAAGTTCAGTTTAATAATAGGGATAAGTGTAATAATAGAGGTAAGTTTAATAAACCTGCAGAAGAGGTTTGTTAAATAAAGTTTAATAAAGGTATCCGTTGGGTGTAAGGAAACCAAGAGAAGCTGGGAGAGAGGATGCGAGGGTCCAAGGACGATAAATATAATGGCATAGAAACAGAGAGAGGACTGTGTGAAGAGGGTGACCTGATATTACCTATAACCTTTATGGCTGAGGGATGCTGCCAGTATCCAAGATGATCCTCCAGGGAGGAGGTGATGCTCCAGGGAGACAGTGCTCCTCCGAGGAGGCCGTGTTCCCATTCTCCTCCCTCCTTTTCTTCTCTTGCTAACGTTCCCCATTCATAAGAAGTCAGAGGGTAAGCAATCTTTTGATGGTGTCCATATTGGCCGAGGGAGAAGAAGGGAGGGTGGATCTGAGTGGACAAATAGAACCGCCAACAAATGGAGGGACAGTTTCGTGCCCCAGGTGGACTTGTGCTCTTTTTCTCACTCTCATGTAAAGAGAAGAGTCTCCATTCAAGGAAAACGAATGGAATCAGTCAGCTGTTCAGACAAGAGGAATGAAGAATTTGATCTGTAAGACTAGACATATTCCCATGACAATGAAAAATATAAACACATTTCCATTTATAATACTGGAAAAGCTCAAGGAAGTGAACATGCTATGATCCATAGTAAAATGTGCCATAAAAACTGTACATTATTAACAATGTGTAGGCTATAATGATGATACTCAATTAAAGAAAAAATAACATGATGTCAGAGTTTTTAAAACCACCCCTTTTTGTTGTTGTTCTGAAAAAATGGAAAGCAGAGAAGCTTGGAGTTTTACCAGCACAGAGTCTTTCACAGTCAACAATTGGCTCTTAAACTTGCGAAATATTTGGAGCATGTGTTTTTCTTTGCTTGTTAGTTTTCCCACACTACAGATTTTTCAGATTTTGCTAAGTTAATCCGAGTGCCTGGTTCCCTTCTCCCTCAGCGTCCTGATGCATTTCCTCTTTGGGTCAAATTCCCTGTCTAAATAAGTACACAATTCTCTTGAAGAAACAACCAAATAAAAAGGAATGATAATGGACCAGCATTTCTTAGCATTATTTAAGACAAAATGTTCTAGTATTACTCATTTAAGTTTGTTCATTTAAAAATCACGACAGAGCTGTACGAAAGGATAAAAATCACAGGGTTGTCTGTTTTTGTTTTTTTGCATGGTAAGCGCACAATATAAGATCTGCCCCTTTATCAGACGTTTAAGTGTATGATACGGTATTGTTAACCAAGAGGTACCAAGTTGTTCAGCAGATCTCTGGGACTTCTTCATCTTACATAACTGAAACTTTGTACCTTTTGACTAATCCCTCCCCGTATTCCTCTACTCTTAGTCCCTGGAAACTACCATGCTAGTCTCTGCTTTAATAACATAGTAATGCTAATAAATTAAGAGGGCAGGAGAAAACCTTTGAAGGTGATGGATATGTTTATGGCACAGCTGTGGTGATGGTTTCATGGGTGCATACTTATCTCCAAACTGATCGAGTTGTCTACATTAAATATGTACAATTTTTTATTTGGCAACTGTATTTCAAACAAGTGGCCTTAAAAATGTTCAGTTTGAGTTATAAGATCTTAATTAAAGTCACTGATTTGCTGTTGTTGCTTTGGTAATGGAGGTATTTTGCTTGGGGCCATTTAGTAATAAAGTAAGGTTTAGAGGAAGAAGTAAGTAAACTCTTTCAAAGGAGTTTTACTGTTTTCCCTCTACCAAGCTTTGTTTGCCCAGTGAAGAAAAAGTAGGTAGGAAAGCCTAGGTTGTATGGGGCAAGGAGGGGTGAAGAACAGGAGTGTGGAGAGGAAGCCTGGGGAAGCCCACTGGGTCTTTATCAGCCGGTGGCTCACTGTTATATAGAGCCCTTCCAAAAGTACAGATTAAGAGATGTGGGGTCTGGACCACAGACTGATCAATCAATAAAATGCTGAGGTGACCTTCAAGGGGTTTTTCTTCTGAAGTGACCAGTGAAGCTGCTTCACCTGGGAATGGCTGTCTTGAGGTTCTTATTTGCTTTTGAGGGATATGGTCTAGGAGTGTGAAAGGATTTCTAGAAGCATTGACTTCTGTCGTAATCTACATGATTATCAGAATTTTCTCTGGGCAGTCTTAGCCCTCAATGTATACTCATCCTTGCTTTAATTAAGAATTACAGAATATGTTCATGTTTCTTGAGCTTCATCACTTACACCCATGTACAGACTCAGTAGAGAATATTGGTAACACTGTTATTAAACAGGGAAGATGGCTTTGATTTGTTTTACTTCTAATCAACAATGATGTAAAAAAGAATTTGAGCATATTTTTCTTGGTGGTGGATGGAATAGGAATGGATGTTCACTGTTGTCTGGATTAAGTGAACAGTCTTTTTCCAAAACAGCCTACCATGGATGCTTTAGGTCTTGGCTCAGACCAACAAGTATGTAATTGTAACACACATCTGCATGAGAACTTTGCATTTGTTAGTGAGTCACCAGTCTTACAGGGAACTTAAGAAAATACCTAAAGTTTGTAGTTCATTCAGTCAACTGAATGCACAGACTATTTGCCAAGAGGATTTGGGGTCTTATTACATAGAAGCAAGCAACCAAATTCCCTGGGCTCATGGAGCTTACCAACTGGCTGCTTAGTAATACACTAATTGGTAGACTAGTGTTACCTTCTCAGTTTTCCTCAGGAAATTTTTACCTCAAGGATTCCCAACACAATTGGCACATAAATAGATGAGTTCTTAACTGCCTGAACAATAGTGCAGAAGTGCCTTCTGTTGAGAAGTCCCCACTTGTTTCTAATTGGCATTGGATGTAGGAAAAGTGTTTCTTTGTTATTCTTACATCCCACTTTGGAAGTCTTTTCCTTCCAATCTAGAGTCTATCCTGAACTTAAGGATGTTAATTTAAGTATCAACTGTAATTCCATAAAAAGCTTTGGGGACAGATCCTTATGGAGCTGTTGTATTAAAAATATATATATATATTTTACTTTTACTCTGGTGGTTCAGACGGTAAAGAATCTGCCTGCAATGTAGGAAAACCGGGTTCGACCCCCAGTTCAGGAAAATCCCCTGGAGAACGACATGGCTATCCACTCCAGTATTCTTGCCTAGAGAATTCCATGGACAGAGGAGCCTGCTGGGCTACAGTCCATGGAGTCACAAAGAGTCAGCCACAACAGAGCAGCCAACATACACACACACACACACACACACACACACAACACACACACACACACACTTTCTGGCTGCATTATGAGGCACGTGGGATCTTAGTTCTCCAAGTAGAAATTGAACTTGTGCCCCATGTATTGGAAGGGTGTTAGCCATTGGGCCACAAGGGAAATCCTGGACCTATTGCATTTTTAAAGTAACTTTTCAAGATGAAGACAAATTTTTTCTTTTAACATTTCAAAATGACAAGAAATAAAGTAAGGTGATCTTTTGATGCGCAGTGTGTGGTAGAAGAAAATCCCATGGATGGAGGAGCCTGGAAGGCTGCAGTCCATGGGGTCACTGAGGGTTAGACACAACTGAGTGACTTCACTTTCACTTTTCACTTTCATGCATTGGAGAAGGAAATGGCAACCCACTCCAGTGTTCTTGCCTTGAGAATCCCAGGGATGGGGGAGCCTGGTGGACTGCCATCTATGGGGTCGCACAGAGTTGGACACGACTGAAGCGACTTAGCAGCAGTAGTTAACGTATCATCAAATAGCTCAGAATTAGCAGGAACCTTCTCCCAGTGTTCACTTTGTTTTGATGTTATGGAGTCTGTAACATCAAATCAGTAAATCTTTTGTACTCCTGCCATATTTGAATGCCATTAAAAGTGCCGTTGCCATTTTTCAAAGGCTAGTAGAAACTCTAGCCAGGTAACAAATAAGCTAATAACTCTTCATTCTAATTAACAATGAAGGGGTTCTTAAAACTGAGGAGTTTGATTTTTGACACTCAAGTCGCACCAACTCTTCTCTTCCTTCTCAAGTTTGTCCTTAGAAACTTAGTTGAATATTAGGATTTAGTAAAGATTTTGGACAAAAATCATTCTAAGCAGGACATCTCTTTGGCATTACAAATCAATAGTATTTATCAACAGTAATTTCTATTTTTATAAATGTGAGATCATGTGAGTTTATAAGACAGAGCTCTCTATTTGTTAGAGTGAGATTCTTCATGCTCTCCCATGACAAGAAGAGGCACAAGGCTAATAATTTATCTGTTCACTCTCCGCTTTTAATTTGAAAGCAGTAACTCTTCCAGCATTGATTTATGTATGTGTCAAATGTGATTTCCGGTAAATATTTACATGTTGTATATACAGAAACTTCAATTTTCAGAGTACCAGTAATCTATTAACATAAAGATATATTGATATTTTTTTACAATGTGAAATCCCACAAATCCACATTAAATGAAAACAAAAACCAGGCTGAATGAAGATGTTTCAGTTTTAGAAAATGTTTAAAGGAAGCCAGTCTTATTACCTCTACACACATATGCCTTATAGGGATACAGTTGTTACTGGTCAAAGTCTTGAGATTATTTAGTTTAATAAACAGGTAGGAATGAACTAGAGTTAATATCCACCCCGAATATTAAAATAATTTAAGAAAAAAATTGTAAAATAAGGTGTTGTCAGCAGTTCAAGTCCTGCTGTGTAAATGTATGTTCTCTCATGATCAAAAATGAATTTTATCAAAGCTATGGGAACTTTAAGCTTGAGAACATCACATCCCAGAAAATCGTGCATTGTAAAACATGGGATTTTCAGTTTTTTATCAGTCTTGATTTTCAGCTGGATGACACTTTTTAATGTTTACAACTATTGTTTGGAACTCTTAAAACTTCATCCAAAACCATTTTGTTTATTTGCATCGATTCCTTGGACAGCTTCACAAACTGAAATGTTTGTGATACCTGGTAGTACATTACATTAGCACATCTCAAGTTGTATTTATGCTAAACATGAACTTTCACAACTCTTTATACATACATTCCTTGTGGCAGAAGAAAAGATAGTATAGGCTTTAGATAAGTATCTTGATAGGAAGAGGGTGTTCTTCTCCTTTCTCAGTTCAGTTCAGTTGCTCAGTCACGTCCGACTCTTTGCGACCCCATGGACTGCAGCACGCCAGGCTTCCCTATCCATCAGCAACTCTTGGAACTTGCTCAAACTCATGTCCATCAAGTTGGTGATGCCATCCAACCATCTCATCCTCTGTTGTCCCCTTCTCCTGGCTTCAATATTTCCCAGCATCAGGGTCTTTTCCAGTGATACAGTTCTTTGCATAAGGTGGCCAAAATATTGGAGCTTCAGCTTAAATATCAATCTTCCAATGAATATTTAGGACTGATTTCCTTTAGGATGGACTGGTTTGATCTCCTTGCAGTTCAAGGGACTCTCAAGAGTCTTCTCCAATATCACAGTTCAAAAGCATCAATTCTTTGGCACTCAGCTCCTTTCCCATTGGATGTAAATCCTAGAAATTCCCTTGAATCAGCATATCTACAAATCTCTGTTCCCCCAAATAAAATCTGTAGCTCACAACTCACCTTCCATCCTGAGTACTTACCTTCTCACTACTCAAGTGTGGACTGCAATAACCCGCTGTTTCCATGCCCTTTGTCAGGTTCCTTTGTAGTTCCTCCCACTAAACCGTTCAGTTCAGTCACTCAGTTGTGTCCGATTCTTTGTGACCCCATGGACTGCAGCAAGGCAGGCTTCCCTGTCCATCACCAGCTCCTGGAGTTTTTTCAAACTCATGTCCATCGAGTCGATGCCATCCAACCATCTCCTCCTCTGTTGTCCCCTTCTTTTCCTGCCTTCAATCTTTCCCATCATCAGGGTCTTTTCCAATGAGTCAGTTCTTTGCATCAGGTGGCCAAAGGATTAGAGTTTCAGCTTCTGCATCAGTCCTTCCAAAGAATATTCAGGACTGATTTCCTTTAGGATGGACTGGTTGGATCTCCTTGCTGTCCAAGGGACTCTCAAGAGTCTTCTCCAACACCACAGCTCTGGAGAATTCCATGGACTGTATAGTCCATGGGTTCGCAAAGAGTTGGATATGACTAAAGCGTTAGAAGTGATTTTTTCTGCCTGAAACTATGAGTTTGACTATGTGACTTGCTTTGTTCACTAGAGGCCGGTGGAAGTAGCAGCGGTTCTGTGCTGAGCCCAAGACTCTAGAGTCCCAGAGTGCATCTCCTTGCTCTTCTACCTGTCCGCCATCACTTTAGGGACATCTGGGCTGGTTTGCTGGAGGCTGAGAAGTGCCCGGAGCAGGTCAGTGGGGGCCAATCCAGATAAGCAGATCTGCTGGCTCATCTCCAGCCATATAAGAAGCCCAACCTTCAGACACGGAGCTGCTTAGGAACACCCAGCTGATTTCAGCCATTTGAACATTAACTGCTCCTTGTTATACGCTACTGATATTTTGCTTTTTGCTGTTAACTGATAGGAAAATTCATTCCATTGGAAACAGAAAAGTTTATGAAGTGTTTTTTAAAATAGAGCCCTTCCACCTCCTGTCAGAATCATTTTAGTGTGCATTTTGGAAGATGTAGTGTAGATGCTTAGCTTACATCTCACTGAATCAGAATCCTTGGGAAGAGGTATCTGAAAATAGACATATGACCCAGTAACAATCATAATGTCTTTTTCCAACCATAGACTTTACTGGCAAAAATACTTAAAGCTGACTTTAGTGTGATTTGAGTGAATTGAGTGAATTGACTCCTGGGTCAAAATTTGCAGTGATCTAAGTTTCTTGATACCTTTATAAGAAAGTTATTTTCAGTCTCTTTTTTTCCTGCTTAAAAGCGTATGGTAAGTTCTAGCTTTTATAATCTAACATATAAACTCAAGATAGTCTTCGATCAATTTACTTGTTTGTTTTTTTCCTTTTTCTTTGGGATTCATTAAAACCATTTGGATCATGTAACTAAAGAGTCAAGAAACAGATCTTCAGGTATACAGCAAAATCCAAATGATTAAGCAATATATTTTAAAAATATATCTCTATCTTGTAGCTGTATTTATTTCTCTCTGTGGTCTTTCACTTTTAGGTTCGTTATTTCCAAGTAATTCCAAAAATAGTCTCTAACATCTCTGGGCTTGTATCATACTTGCTTAGTAATCTCAGTAAATACCCACTCCCGTATTCTTGCCTGGAGAATTCCATAGACAGTATAGTCCATGGGGTTGCAAAGAGTCAGACGTGACTGAGCGATTAACACTCAGTAAATACATGGGTCCTCTTTTCCTAATTCAGCAAATGTTTTACAGATAAGGCTTCTTGTTCTAATTTAAATCAAGGGCTCATTCCTTATACCTGATGATTAAAAGGATAGGATAAATTTTAAGCATGAACCCCACTCCCAATCTTTGGTGATAATCTTTGGATCCCAACAAAATCGTATGAATTAAAAATGAGGTTCAGTTCAGTTCAGTTGCTCAGTCATGTCCAACTCTTTGCGACCCCATGAATTGCAGCACGCCAGGCCTCCCTGTCCATCACCAACTCCCGGAGTTCACTCAGACTCATGTCCATTGAGTCGGTGATGCCATCCAGCCATCTCATCCTCTGTTGTCCCCTTCTCCTCTTGCCCCCAATCCCTCCCAGCATCAGAGTCTTTTCCAATGACTCAACTCTTCACATGAGGTGGCCAAAGTACTGGAGTTTCAGCTTTAGCATCATTCCTTCCAAAGAACACCCAGGACTGATCTCCTTTAGAATGGACTGGTTGGATCTCCTTTCAGTCCTAGGGACTCTCAAGAGTCTTCTCCAACACCACAGTTCAAAAGCATCAATTCTTCGGCACTCAGCTTTCTTCACAGTCCAACTTTCACATCCATACATGACTACTGGGAAAACCATAGCCCTGACTAGACGGACCTTTGTTGGGAAAGAAATGTCTCTGCTTTTGAATATGCTATCTAGGTTGGTCATAACTTTCCTTCCAAGGAGTAAGTGTATTTTAATTTCATGGCTGCAATCACCATCTGCAGTGATTTCGGAGCCCCCAAAATAAAGTCTGACATTGTTTCCACTGTTTCCCCATCTATTTCCCATGAAGTGATGGGACCGGATGCCATGATCTTCGTTTTCTGAATGTTGAGCGTTAAGCCAAGTTTTTCACTCTCCTCTTTCACTTTCATCAAGAGGCTTTTGAGTTCCTCTCCACTTTCTGCCATAAGGGTGGTGTCATTTGCACATCTGAGGTTCTTGATATTTCTCCCGGCAATCTTGATTCCAGCTTGTGCTTCTTCCAGCCCAGCATTTCTCATGATGTACTCTGCATAGAAGTTAAATAAGCAGGGTGACAATATACAGCCTTGGTGTACTCCTTTTCCTATTTGGAACCAGTCTGTTGTTCCATGTCCAGTTCTAACTGTTGCTTCCTGACCTGCATATAGGTTTCTCAAGAGGCAGGTCAGGTGGTCTGGTATGCCCATCTCTTTCAGAATTTTCCAGTTTATTTTGATCCACACAGTCAAAGACTTTGGCATAGTCAATAAAACAGAAATAGATGTTTTTCTGGCACTCTCTTGCTTTTTCGATAATCCAGCGTGGATGAGGTTAACTAAAAGAAACTCAAACTGTTACATCAGAAACTAGGGGAACACATAAAAGGAGATCAAAACCAACAGGTTATCATCCATAATTTAATATATTTATTATTCATGGCTTTCTCAATAAACTTTAAGGGTATATATATATATTTAAAGCCTCATGTATGGTGGGAATGCAAACTAATACAGCCACTATGGAGAACAGTGTGGAGATTCCTTAAAAAACTGGAAATAGAACTGCCTTATGATCCAGCAACCCCACTGCTGGGCATACACACTGAGGAAACCAGAAGGGAAAGAGACACGTGTACCCCAATGTTCATCGCAGCACTGTTTATAATAGCCAAGACATGGAAGCAACCTAGATGCCCATCAGCAGATGAATGGATAAGAAAGCTGTGGTACATATACACAATGGAGTATTACTCAGCCATTAAAAAGAATACATTTGAATCAGTTCTAATGAGGTGGATGAAACTGGAGCCTATTATACAGAGTGAAGTAAGCCAGAAGGAAAAACATAAATACAGTATACTAACGCATATATATGGGATTTAGAAAGATGGTAACAATAACCCGGTGTACGAGACAGCAAAAGAGACACTGATGTATAGAACAGTCTTATGGACTCTGTGGGAGAGGGAGAGGGTGGGAAGATTTGGGAGAATGGCAATGAAACATGTAAAATATAATGTAGGAAACGAGTTGCCAGTCCAGGTTTGATGCACGATGCTGGATGCTTGGGGCTGGTGCACTGGGACGGCCCAGAGGGATGGTATGGGGAGGGAGGAGGGAGGAGGGTTCAGGATGGGGAACACATGTATACCTGTGGCGGATTCATTTTGATATTTGGCAAAACTAATACAATTATGTAAAGTTTAAAAATAAAATAAAATTAGAAAAAAAAAAAGCCTCATGTATGATTGCTCTGGGGGAGAGAATAAGGAAAACCACAAAAAATATTATGAAGTTGAGTTCAAGCCCTAAAGATCAAGTCAAGCCAATGCACAGAAGTATGCTCAGTTGTGTCAAACTCTCTGTGGCCCCAGGGATGTAGCCCAACAGGTTCCTCTGTCCAAGGAACTTTTAAGGCAAGAATACTGGAGCAGGTTGCCATTTTCTATTCCAGGGAATCTTCCCAACCCAGGAATCAAACCCATGTCTCTTATGTCTCCTGCATTAGAAGGTGAATTCTTTACCACTAGCACCACCTGGGAAGCCCTCAAACCCTAAGGATACTTACTATCAATACAAAATCTGATTTTGTAACAATATTCTGTTACAATAACAAGTTTCTAACAATATTCTGGTCCTCAAAGGATGCTTATCAAGCACTTAGAGAAAATTCTCTTTTTAAAAGACACTAATGAAAATAACCTTTTTGGAATATAAAAATATCCTGATAAATGAATACTCTGAATTTGTAACATGGACATAAGATACAACAACCCATACCCCTTAAATATCCATTTTAATGAAAATAAGGATATATCTAAGAATTAGATTTAAGTTTGTTTCAGTGGTTGTACATTCCAAATGTTTACATTTATCGCTTGCTGGTTAATAAATACAGATTTGGAATTAACTGACAAATTTGCTGTTCACAATTCATTCTAGATTTATGGCTATGTGTGCCCAATTTGCCTTCCTAGAATTCTATGTAATTCTTTTATTTAACAAGGCAGAAATATCCAGCAGATGGTATAAGTACACACACATAAAGCCCAGATGTCAATATTTTCAAAACTTCATTTTTAATGACTGTTGGATGAACACAAACATGCATTATGTACTGGTTAGCATTCAATAGTATTCAAATTCTGTGGGAAAAGTTGATAATGTTCTCTGCTATAATATTCTCTGTCCATATGAAATGGAAAACGAGATAGGATGGAATATAGGTAAAATTTTTTTGCCTGAAATATATTAGAGATAATTGTAAATACTGAATTAAGGTACAAAAACTCATCTATATAAGTGCAACAGTAAGATGACTTTACTTAACAGAAACATATGTGGAAAGATTTGGGAGCCTCAACATAGAACTTCATGGGATGCGTTTTGAAATAATAGAAGTTAATGTGATGACCAGGAAGATAAATTCAGGAGATGACAGTCTTCTTCCAGTATGCCCTAGCATGAAAACACATGGGGAGTTTTGTGAAGTTCTAGGCAATAAACACTATGTGGACAATGACAAATAGGGATTCACCCAGAAAATAATAGCTGTGTCATATGGGGAATGCTTATTACAAATGGAACTATTTAAGTTGGAGCAAAGAAAACTTAGAAGAGACAAAGCACTATTGCAAGCCTGTCACATGGAAGAATTTGTGAAAATGATAGAGGGCAAGTTTCTCATTAACACAAATGATAACATCCTAACGTGAGCATCGATTCAATTCAAAATGGATCTTTTCTTGGAGGGTTGTAAGTTTCCAGCCCTAGGGATGCTCATGCAGTCCTGAAACTGAAAAGTCAGATAGCAGATGTTCTATCAATATTTTGGACTGAATATGTGAAGATAGCTTAAATGTATTGAGCACCTACTTTGTTCCTGTCTGAAAATAGTCATATAATTTATTCAATAATTGCTTCTACTGCAAATATTGTCTTCAGTTTACTAATTACACAGCTGAAGCCCAGAAGCCAGCTTAACAAAGATCACAAAACAAGTAGAGACCCAGAATTCCTCTAAAGACCTTTTTGGCTCCAATCTATGCATGGTCTGTCTAGGTTGGGTTTGTTTTTTTTTTAAGAATCAAGATTGTATAATCTGTTGGTAAATATAGATAATATTGGGGTGCATACTGTTGAAATGCAGATATATGAGCATGTTACAAAATATTAGTTACCTGTAAATAGACAAACCTGTCAGTCAAACCTATCAGGAGGCTTATTTCTGCTGGGGGGAGACAGAAAACAAAACAAGATTATTTTACATATGGTCAAGCACTATAAAGGGGGCTTCCCAGGTGGCTCAGTGGTAAAGAATCCTTGATTCTTGGGTTGGAAAGATCCCCTGGAGAAGGAAATGGCAACCCACTCCAGTATTCTTGCCTGGAGAATCCCATGGGCAGAGAGCCTAGCAGGCTAGAGCCCACTGAGTCACAAAAGAGTTGGACAGGACTTATCAACTAAACAACAGCAACAGCAAAGCACTACAAAGATCTTTACATGAGGTGATCAGGTAAGACCTTTTTGAAGAGGTGAGATATATCTGAGGCCTAAGTAATGAGAAGGAGTCAGATTGCAAGCATCCACAGGGAAAGAGTTCCAGGCTGAAGTAACAGAAAGCCATGAGGTAAACATAAGCTATAAAAAACACAACAAACAAACAAACAAAAAGCCTCTATTATAAAAACTTGGTGAATACCAGAGATAGTTCATGACATGGCATCAGATAGAAGGTCAGACGCCAGATAGACCTTCTGATATTCCCAGGTGTCTAGATACAGTTCATCCAGTGGAAAGTCTTACATGATGTGGATCACATGCTTAAAGTTGTTTAATATTAGCTGGGGAGGATATCTTCAGTATTGACAAGAGTAGAAGCAAAGATATCATTATGAAAAATATTGCAGAAGAATGAGAAAGTAATGGTGGCTAACAGTGGAAATGAGATAAATGGATCATTTCCAGCTTATAAAGTCAACTTTACTGAAGTATAATCTACATAAAATAAAATACACAATTGCGACGTTTGCTGAGATTTGACACTTATATGTACTCTAGCTACATTTTTGAGGGAGCATCAGGAAGTACTGGGGCTTCCAGGTAGCTCAGGGGTAAAGAATCTACCTGCCAATGCAGAAGATGCAGATACCATCTCTGGGTCAGCAAGATCCCCTGGAGAAGGAAATGGGAACCCACTCCAGTATTCTTGCTTGGAGAATTCTATGGAGAGAGGAGCCTGGTGGGCTACAGTCCCTGGGCTTGTCAAGAGTCAGACACAATTTAGAGACTGAACAGGAAATATTGAAGTCTCTTGGATAATAAAAATACAATTTTTTAAAATAAAAAATGAAGTCTTGGAAAATATATTGAGGTTAAAGTTCCAGGGTATAGAGGGACAGAATTTTTTCTAAATTTTTCTAAAATTCTGAAGAGAAAAATTTTAGAAAAAAATCAATACCCAGCCAAACTACTAATCAAATACAAGAGTAAAATAAAGTCACTTTAATATATGCATCATCTCCTAAAATTTCCTTTCTACATACCATTTCTTTTTGAGAATGATTTTTAAGATCTTTGGGATTCAGGAAATAGTAGATTCAACCCAAAGTAATAATAAAAGGACTTCCTAGATGGTCAGTTAGGTTGTAGGCCCAGAAAGTCAGAATGAGAAGAGTTAATGGAATTACCTGAGACTCAACTCTCTCAGGGAAAAAAGAGTGGTCTAAAGTATGAAATTTTAGAAAAACTTGAGAATATAATTAAGTAGAAATTTAAAATATTTTTTGTTGTTGTTCAACTTCAATGATTGACTCATTCCAGATGTTAAATAGACATCACAGAATTATTCATAACTATGGCTCAGACAGTAAATAATCTGTCTGCAATGTGGAGACCCAGGTTCGATCCCTCGGTTGGGAAGATCCCCTGGAGAAGGGAATGTCTACCCACTCCAATATTCTTGCTTAGAGAATCCCATGGACAGAGGAGCCTGGAGGGCTACAGTCCATGGAGTCACAAAGGATTGGACACGAGTAAGTGACTAACACTTTAACTTTTCGGTCTATTATCAACCCGGCTGTTAATAAAAGTTACATACATAGTTGACTGTATGTGGATAGGACAGGAGAATGGAAGGAAAGGAGGCGTGAGAAATTCTTCATTTCACAAAGCAAGAATTGACACTATCTCTAACAAATCAAGAGTAAGTACTTTAACCAGGTAAACATCTACAAGCAATTAAATCACCATTAGATGGAAAGAGCAGGAAAAATAAAGCTTAAGTGAGCTGAATTCTTCTCTCTCCTATCAGAAATTCAATAAACAATATCTATAGTCAATAAATTTAAAAAAGTCAATATAAATACATGCTTCATATGTGAAGATATAACCACCAGAAGAATTGAGAACAACAAATGACTTTTGTCTCTGAAATTGAAACCAAGAATTATAGTTATTAGGATGAAATATAGTTATTAGGAGAAATATTGTTTTTAATCCAACATTTTCCAGAAATATTTAAGTTTTTGAGCCATGTGTATGTTTCATGTATTTCTTGTATAAACATGATAATATGGTCTGTTATTGCTAAATAGTAATAGAATTTCTGAAACTTTAGATATGTTGGAAATTTTTAAATTGTTACAATACTGCTTTTCTTAAAATATCTGCTTAATATGTCCATCAATAAACCAATCCATAATATTAAAAAATTTTGAATGTGATAAAAAAGTCTATTTGTATCCAAATAGGTGGAAATAGTGCTATTAACTTTGATGAAAAAAGCAATAGATTTATAATTGATAAAAGAAAAACACTGATAATTCTCTAAAGTATGCCTCAGTTGATAATTATTTATCTTATTTGTGTGTTCTTTTTTCATTGCTAGGCAATTGAGATATTTATACAATTACATCACAGCTTTTTATTATTATGTGCTGGAAACTTGGATAATAAAATGAGAGCTCATCTTGCCCACTAAACTCAATTGAGAACAATTTTAGTTTAAAAAATATTGGAAGAATTAAGGAAGCAACCAGCCAAGCACTAATAAAAATCAGATGCACTATAAGTTGCACAAGATCTGAATATAATCTGTTCTTTGTTAGCATCAAATAATTATTCAGTAGCATGAGGTTTCAATTCACTATATATTAGGGATACTCAATAGTTGTTAGTGATAAATCACATAGCAGCATAAATCAAGTGTACTAATCAATTATGTTTGATGTGTTGCCATTTCTTGATGTCAGATTATCCATTAACCTCTGAATGATTTTTCATTGAAATAACTTGTATATATGTTAGAAGGATATGATCTTTATTATTCGAGGTCATTTGTAGCAATATGTTCATATGGTTAGCAGTCTTTATATTCTGGAGCACTAATATTGCACAGACTAGATTGGCATGTTCTTATTTCTTGGCTAATTATAACTTCCATGGCATGTGACCGTGAAGGCATGAGCTTGAAAGCAATCCAAGAACTTTCATATCTCCGAGGGACCTCAGAAAGGAACACGCAGACTCTGACCAGAGCTATTTACTTCTTTTTAAAGTATATACTTTATTAAATGTTTACTTTGACCCAGTTACTAGACATTTAAAACATGCCTTGGAATCAGGATGCTTCACTTTGATATTTATTACGGTCACTGTGCCTTGGGTAGGTGCTATGAAATCCAGAATCTTCAGGTTGACTACCATGTTGACTCCCTGTTTTTTTTCTCTGACTTGTCACACAGTTTCTATTTTTGATCTACCACAAATATGTAAGTCTTGAATAATTTTCTTAATGGCCAGCTACAAAACACATACCACCTTGTACTTACTCAAAGGTACATTTTGATTAAGCTACCTTTTTGGTTTATTGTGCCGTGTTGCGCTGTGCTCAGGCATGTCCGACTCTTTGCCACTCCATGGACTGTAGCCTTCCAGGTTCCTCTGTCCATGGGATTCTCCAGGCAAGAATACTGGAGTGGGTTGCCACGCCAATCTCCAAGGGATCTTCCTGACCCAGGGATTGGAGTTGCGTCTCTTATGTCTCCTGCATTGGCAGGTGGATTCTTTACCTACTGAGCCACCTGGGAAGCCCTTTGGTTTGCTGTCCCATGTTTGATATAACCCACTTTTATTACACAAGAGATACTTGTATATGACCCCCCCCCCCAAATTTGCGAATGTCTCATAACTTATGGTGATGGTTGGGGCAAAAAGAAAGGAATGAAGTACTCCAGGGAGTTGGCTTAGACCAACACTTATTAACTGCCTTCAGTGTCTCTTTAAATTGTTTCGAATTCTCAATTTACATGTGTTGGGGAGAAGCACAATTTAGAATAATATCTATTAGAGCCAATTACTGTGGCATAAGTTTCCTTTCCCACATAACTACATACTGCTGCTGCTGCTAAGTCGCTTCAGTCATGTCCGACTCTGTGCGACCCCATAGATGGCAGCCCACCAGGCTCCCCCATCCCTGGGATTCTCCAGGCAAGAACACCGGAGTGCGTTGCCATTTCCTTCTCCAATGCATGAAAGTGAAAAGTGAAAGTGAAGTCACTCAGTCGTGTCCGACTCCTAGCGACCCCATGAACTGCAGCCCACCAGGCCCCTCCGTCCATGGGATTTTCCAGGCAAGAGTACTGGAGTGGGGTGCCATTGCCTTCTCCGAACTACATACTAACAATCTCCAAATCATAAGATATACAGAAGAAAAAACTACTGAGAATTGAGAAAGAAGGAAGGAGGGGGGGAGATAAATGAGAATGACGATAATCTGCTTAAATTATCAAATATGACCCAAACAGCCATCTGAGAGTGCATTAATTCCTGAAATCCTTAAAGGTTATCCTTAGAAGTTAACATAGTACTTGAAGGTCAGCTGTTCCTTCACAGGATTTTTTCCCATGCATGACTTGCGTGAGGGTAACTTGGAAAGTGCTGCAGGTATGTGGGTTCATGGAGTGGTATCCCTAAAGCACTTGGACTCAATTTTTAAAACATTTAGAAGCTAGTCTTTAAAAGGTTAAATCACTGCCCCATGGGCATCCTTATGAGGCCGCCTGAGACAATTGCTGTTTCTCCCCAGGCCTTACAGGAGGGTGTGCTCCCAGGCTTTGCCTCGGTTATGAAGATCTGCAGTCAGGTACCTCGCCCTTGGAAATCAAGCTGGCTGCCCACACCTGTAGACCTGTAACCCTTTATGAACTCGGGAGATTTTATTATGGCTTACTATGTTATTCTTTTTCTTTTTTGGCCAAGCCTTGCAGCATGTGGGATCTTAATTCCCCAACCAAGGAACCAGGGATCGAAACCATGCCTCCGGCTTTGGGAGCTTGGAGTCTTAAACACTGGACTGCCAGGGAAGTCTCTGACTACATTATTATTAAACTTTTTTTCCAGTTGGTAGTTAATTCCAATTTTTGAAAATTCTTTGAATAAATTATTTTTTCAAGGCTTTTCGACGTAGGAAATTCCCGTGAAGCTAGGCACTGTTAAGTTTTGGCAAAGCTGGGCTATAGTATGACCCTTTCCACTTAAAGTAATGGATTTGGATTTCATTTAGAACAGGTATGAGGTACAGGAAGTAATTACCATCTCAGTCAGTTAAAAAGGTGTGACTAAAAGTCTTATTTGAACACAGGAAGATAGATTACATTTCTTTACTTAGCCAGATGATTGAACTTTATCAGGCAAACACACAACTTCCAGTTAAAAAGTGGGCGAAAGAAAAACCCCAAATGAAATACTCAGCTAATCTGTTCTTTAGTTTCCAAAATGCCTTGAATCTGCCATAACTTTTAAAATACATTATTGGTCTGATTATTTTTGGTAGAGTAGAAAATATGTTTTAACAGAGCAATAGGACTTTTCTCAACCACAGCAATTCTTTTTCTGTTTTTTTAATTATAAGTTTTTATACCATAAAAAGCTCAATTTTCTATAATGCCAGATATTGAACAAGACTATTCCAATTTTGCCGATTTCTTTCTTAACTTTGGCAGGGGCTTTTAATGGGCACAGAAACATGGCTTAAATCCTTTATAGCCTGATAACGACAAAGGGAGTTTGAAAAGGGAAATCAAGAGGAAAAAAAGACTGAAAGGTTTGCTGTTTGCAGCAGGGCAATCTTCCCAAAAATAATTCCTTCTGGCCCCAAATCAAAGGGACTAGATAAGCAATTCCTCCCACCATCCTGGGAAAAGTGTAGAGCAGACCAATTTTGCAATCCACTCAGAAAAGACTGTGGGAATTAGATTTGAAATGCGGTCAAGGTGAATCTGTGAAGGGTCATTCATTCATTCACGGATGCAAATTTTACTGAGAACCCACTACATGGTGTGCTCTGTATTATGCACAGGGAAGTCACAGGTGAATAGAACAGAGGTGGCCACACAAAGTTCACAGTTATCTAAAAGATGCTGATGTGTGCAAAGAGATAAGTAATAAAATCACATGGCAAGGTTGTAACACCAAGTTTGGTGCGAGCCAGGGAAATGGACAACTCAGTTTTATTATGAAATTTGGGAAATTAAACAGAAAAACTGGTACCTTGGCTCCTGAAGAGTGAATGGAGATTGCAAAATGACAGGTAAAATGATGGAAGAAGTTATTCAAGTAGATTAGACCCAGGGTGGCAACTTTGCGGGGCTCACAATGAAAATGAGAAAGAAACATCATGACAGCTGCCATTTAGTTTCTCTCTTATCAGACTCCATGTGCACACTGCTTTACATGTATTAACTCATTATTTTCACCACAACTGTTTCAAGTTAGATGTTATCGTCCCCATCTTACGAATAAGGAAACCAAACGCAGAAAGGTTAAGTAACTACCTTAAGGTCAAAAAGGATTCAAATACACATTTGTCTTGGTGGTCTGTGACCACCAAGCTCAATCATACAATTTTTTTGGGCTTCCCAGGTGGTGTAATGGTAAAGAATCCACCTGCCAATGCAGGAGATGTGAGCTTGGTCCCTGGGTCAGGAAAACCCCCTGGAATAGGAACTGGCAACCCACTCCAGTATTCTTGCCTGTAAAATTCCATGGACAAAGGAGCCTGGTGGGCCACAGTCCATGGAGTTGCAAAGAGCTGGACATGATCGAGCAAGCTAGCAAAATAAATAAATAAATAAATAGTCTTTAGACTTATCAGAAATCTGCCTTGGAGAGCCAAACTGAAAAATGACCTTCAGAATGGACATACAGATTTTATTGAAGAGAACACACACAATAAAAAGAACTTAGAGCTAGGTGAGTCCAAATGTGGTCAAATCAATGACTTGGAGAATCCCTTTCATGTAAACTATCCACAGCTTGTCAATGTGGGCTCAGAGTGAGCCTTCCATTTTGAACTTACTGGTTAGGGTGACTCTACATTTTTTGTTTGTTTTTTAGTATGCTAAGTAAGAAGTTATATAGACAGAGGTTATATATGAAGTGTGAAAGTGTTCCTCGCTCAGTCATGTCCGACTCTTTGTGATTCCATGGACTGCCAGGCTCCTCTGTCCATGGGATTCTCCAGGCTAGAATACTGGAGTGGGTTGCCATTCTCTTCTCCAGGGGATTTTCCTGACCCAGGGATCAAACCTGCGTGTCCCACATTCAGGCAGATTCTTTACCATCTGAGCCACCGGGGAAACCCCAAGGTCATGTGTACCTGGCACTTGAATTCAGTAGGACTTACTTGACATGGTCTACTGTAAATATAACCGACAGTGTCTTCAGTTATAATTTTAAAGAGACGTTGCCATCTAGAGGTAACCTAGAGAGCTGATCTGACATTGCCATAGCAAGATTTGGTGTGGGGTAGACATTTGAAAGTCAGATGTTAAATAAAGTGAGTTAAAAAATATATACTTTAAGGACATTTCTGTACTTAACATACAGCAGACAACTTGCCTGTAGATACTGTTAATCATTCTTTAGATTCACTGTTAACAAAAGGATTAAGTATTTTTATAATATTTAAGTTATTAACTTGTTTTCTTTCTTTATAAAAATCTTCATTCTCCAAAACAAATTGTGTTTTTTGCATTTGTTAAGCAAAGGCAAACATTTCCAGACCATTTTTCAATTTTCCAGTTATTGACTGTATTCCAGAAATTAAGTGGTTGTAGGCACATACTTTTTTTGGAAAGACAGCTATTCTAAATGGGAAGTCACAAGCCAATTTATTTACTATACAGTTGTGTTGAAATATTTAATATTTCCCATGGGGAAAAAAAGAATACAATCTTGATGTATCAGTAGTCTACAAAAGGGAGTAGGGTAGGTACTGAATGAGAAATAGGCTTTTAACACCAAATCTTGCATTTGACCTTTTTTTACTCCAAAATGTCATTCTTATTTCTTTCACAACTTTGAGGCTAATATTGGATTGCTTTTCTTGCTTTGAATCTGGTCCTTATTGCTTATCTAGAACCTTTGCTCCAGATGACTTGACACCCTACTCCACACCTTGGTTGTTCTCTTTCACTTTAGTGATCATGAGCTTGTCATTGCTTCATGCTCACTCCCTAACATCTCAAGGTGATTCTTGGAAAGATTCTTACAGGGAGGAGGTTCATGTAGGAGGACAGGGCACATATCCAAATCCTTGAGTGAGGATCATCAGTTGATGTGAATAGTTCCATCTCCATACACCAAGTTGATATGATAACCAGAAAGCTAAGATTCATTCAGTCATCACTCATTCATTCTGTTTATCCATTCATGCATTTACTCACACCGCACTCGTGCATTCAGCATCTGTTACATGCCAGACATGATGTGAGTGGAGCGCTAAACTTGACGTCAGGGATTCTTACCCTCTCAGACCTTACCATTTAGAATTACTAGTTGCTGGTGAAGTACTCCCATCCCCGCAGTGTCCCTCGGATGTCTTCCTTGTTCTTTCTCTTGGTCTCTTTTCCCTTGAACATGTGAGCTCAAGAGTAGAGATCTTCATCAGAAGATTCAGTCTAGGCCCATAAGTTTGGATAGACAGCTTCTAGTGAGGATATGGTGGCTCAGATGGTAAAGCGTCTGCCTACAATACGGGAGACCTGGGTTCAATCCCTGGGTCGGGAAGATCTCCTGGAGAAGGAAATGGCAACCCACTCCAGTATTCTTGCCTGGAAAATCCCATGGATGGAGGAACCTGGTAGGCTACAGTCCATGGGGTCACAAAGAGTTGGACACAACTGAGCGACTTCATACAGTGAGGATATGTGGGAAACATGGAGCATCTTTTTTCAACAGCAGCTGTATCCCAGTCTACGCTGCCAGCATCTTTATGAGATCTGGACAATTTCCTTTAATCACTTCAGTTTGTGGTCAAATGCTTGGATTCTTCAGGAAACGATGTCATTTTATTCTTAAATTCTCAGCTGCTTGTCTGGTGTCTTTGTTAAATATCTGACTCAAGACTGGCTTTCCTGATATGAATAGCTCTTCCAAGACGTAAGAGAATAGCCACCTTGGTTTTGATAACTCTGTGACTCTCTCTACCTGACCTCCTGCCTTAACAATTTTAGGAGATAAATACCAGAAAAAGTGATGGGATTTTTATCAGCTCCACAATTCTCTACAGCTTACAGTCAGATTTAACGCTTTTCTCCATGACAAATATGATATGTCTTTATCACTAGCAGAAAACAATACATCCCTAAGCTACATGAATGTCATTTAATGAATATAAGAACTGAGTAGGAAACAAATCCCTCAGGGAAAACGATCAGTAAACTCTTAGATCCCTAACACCCCAAATTCTCCAGGGCAGGCAAGAGAGGCAGGAGGTTCTTTGGGGAGAAGTGCAGAACATACAAGCAATCTGAGATTAGACAGAGTAGATGGTCTTGTTCAGAGTGTTGCTTATTTTGCAGGAAATGAATAGAGTTTCACGAAAGAAAACTATCTAGATAGGAGAGAGGGAAAGATAGGGTGTTTCAGTTCAGTGGGCTGCTTTCTTCCACCCAGTAATTCAGAGAGCTGATTTGTTCTGTTTATGGCTCCCCCAGTGCCTCAGCTCTAGTAGACCCTTGTTTTCTGGTGGAAGAAAAGGGAAAAGCAGAATGGAGGAAACTCACCAGCTTCCTGACAGCCTTTGCCTGAAAGTGACAAATACCACGTTTGCTCAGAATCTATGATGAGTACTTGCCACTTGGCTACTCCTGGTTTCAAGGTGGGCTGCGCCAAGCCCTCTGGAAGGGAAAGCACACATTTTTTAGAGTCTTTGAGGCAGGAGGAAGTATATATGATTACATGGTTGTTAATGCCATTAAGAAATAACTTCAGTGTTTTCATGGTGGTCAGAAAATCATTCTCTTATAAGCAATTCTTAAATGATGTTGCAACCAAGGATCAAGTGTTTATTCTTCTCAAATATTCGGAAAGTACAGTGTTCTTGGTTGTAAACAAGCATCCATTTGGGAATTATTAAACAATATAACTAAGCTATGTCACCATCATTTATTGTTTACATCATTGTTGTGAGTCTGAAAAATGCATGCGATAATAATAAGTCACTCTGTAGCTTAAAACCCCAGGGATATTTCATCTCAGCAAAACATCTAAGCCGCTTTCAGGGACTAACAGTGCATGACCTTGTCCTTACCTACGTTTCCAACTCTTCTCCCTAGTGTCTCATTGATTCACCGCACATGTGTCTTGCTAGCTTTCTTTTCTACCTTCAGTCCAAGAGAATTACAATGTCAGGACCTTTGCTGCTCCCTATTCTTGTTCTTTCCTCCTCCCAGATTTGAGCAAGGCTGGCTTTTTCTCACCATTACGGTTTAACTCAAATATCACTTATTCAAGAAGGCTACTTGGCTGCCCTATGCTATCTCGTAGGTTCCTTTGCTACCCTGTCTTCTCTGTTTACATATTTGCTGTCTGACTCCTTTAGGGAAGACGTTTTCTGTTCACTGCTATGTCTTGAGCATATAGGATAGGTAGCTGGCATATAGTGGGCACTCGATAAATACCAGACTAAATATGAAATAAAGTTCCCTAATATCTTAAATATGATAAAGAATTTTCCTTAATAAATTAATAAATATTAGTTTTATTTATAAAATAGGAAATCATTATGAAATCTAGACAAGTTAAGCACAGGTGTATGTGCAGGAGGGGACACCTTTCTGAAAGACTATTATGTTCAGTGCTTATGTACATTATCTCATTTAAAAATCAAAGCAGCCACCTGGGGGAATAAACAATGATGCTCATTTTCTAGAGGAGGAAATTCAGACTCATTAAGTTTAGCAGGTTTTCAGTTTATTCAGAGAATAAATCGGTTGAGCTGTAATTCAAACCCAAATCTTCTGGTTCCAGAACCCCTACTCTTTCCACCGAGACACTTCCTTAGTCAGCAGCCTCCATATTCAGAAACACCTCTTAACGATAGCATCACTTCCACGAAATACATTTATTAAAATTTGTGGCTAGAGAAATCATCTGGGTCACTTGAGAATGAATCAATTAATTTACCAAAATACGAAACTAATGGAATTATTGGAGATATGGAACCTACAGTAAATCTTCCAGTCCTCGGTTAGAAATCTAACACTTTTCCACATAATTTAGTTTTTTAAAGAGGTTAACTTAAGAAAGAGTGCCATTTGTGTTAGTTTTTATATCGGGGGCACCACTGCCTTCTCAGAAAAGTTTTATGAAAGTGTGCTGATAAGTTTGCACTTTATCCATTATGTATCTTTGAAATTTATAGGCACCCCAAAATAAAATAACATTCTATGAAGATAAAGTAATCTACAGTGTTGGAATACTAGTCATAATTAGGATCTCCTTGTCTTTCAGGGCAATAAAAACCTGTCTTCTACCTTGGTAGGTACTCATTATTTTTCTGATTTAACTTACAAAAAAGTAAAGCAAATAAGTTTTAGGTCTATGTCTTATCTACTGTTGGAAACCAGGTGGAAACTTTAGGGAGAGTTTTGGGATGAAAAAGAAAATGACAATCGAGATAGAGGATTCATCACTATTGCTGATTCTTTTTCTTTCCCAGGTCAAAGACCATGACATAAGCTTCATATTGAATAAAAATAAGAATCTAATCACAAAATGACATTCTCATTTATTAAAAGCAAGCTTGGGGATTTTTCTCAAATTCAACCAAAGATTGGTATTCAGGTTTGAAATAAGTTACAAGATGCTCAGTGTGGTCGCCTCTTGCAGAAATAAACACTCTAGCACTTACTCTGTGATGCTTTTTCTTTTGTTGTGGAGAATGTGGAATTATCTGATTATGACTGTTGCCTATTGTTCTTAAATGAGGTCCATCAAGCTCTGTGAAGATCATTTCCAGGAATGTGAATCATGTTGGGAAGGGGAAATCTGTATAGCTAAGGAAGTTCCTGTTCTAAGCTTGTCGTCTGCTAATTATTCTGTCTTGTTTCCTGTGTCTAAAGAAAAGCCTGCCCATTGAGTGCCTTGAAATGAGTGTGATTGGATGTCACTGTTTAGCCTGCCTTAAGGTGAGAGTAACAGATAACACCTTGTACATCGGATTTCAGCTTTAAAGAAGGTAACAAAAGGAATCGGAAAACATTTCTCTTTGAAGCGGTTACCTTATTTCCCTACACAAAAGTTAGCTACTGTCTGTGCCAGCTGTTCCTCACATGACCAAGTGAGCCTTGGGAACATGGGAGTCCTGGAGAGAGAAGAGGCCTGCCCTAGGCAGAGTCCTGGAGGCTCTGTGGGCAACACCAGCACCCCTACTGACACTGTATCAACAGAGATGGAGTGATCACTTTCTTGGTGTCCTGATATTTCCAAGGTATTGTGGTATAAACACATTAAGACTCAGTCTACCACAGAGATGTGGGACCCAGGTCTGGTTGGTCCTGGGCTGGAAGAAAAATCGATCTCCTCATTAGCAATTAGAGATGCTGCCACCCTAATTTGTCTGAAGTAATGGGCTTCACATAATTTAATTGAATTTCTGCCACAATCTGCTCTGTGCTCTGAGCTGCGTTCCTCACAATGGAGGTGAACCAAGCATGATCTCTGCTTTGCTATTTACAGTCTAATGTACACACAAGACAGACAAAAAAAGATAAAAGGGGGCTTAGAGAGGAAAAGAGCAAAGTGAAGTAAAACACACACACACACACACACACAAATAAACAAAACCCTGGAAGGAAGGCCATTGTCCTTGCTGCGACTGAAGACAAACCTGGAACAAGATAAGGCTGGAGAAATAAACATGGATCAGATCACGCAGGCTTAGCACTCTAAGGCCAAAATATACAGGCATTGTGTATCAGCCAAACAAAATGAACATTTGCACACCTGCTGTGTGACAGTTTCATTAAAGACTCACAACAACTCTCTATTTTCAAATGCTCAGTTGTATAGAGGAGAAGTAGGATTTAACAGGATTAAATCCTACTTAAGAGGATTAAATGCTCAACTTCACCAGAAAATGTGTGGCAAAGCATGGTGAAGAACCCAGTCCCATGTGCTTCTCTTCAGGTGACTTTAACATGAAATAGTAAAATATTTATTTGCCAAACATTTTACACACACACACACACCAAATAAATACATTCAAGAATCAAAGCAGTTGAAATATTTCCATGGGCTGTGGATAACAGGTTCACACGTGAGCAGCAGAGTGTGTAATCAGTGTTTAGGACTGAGTCTGACAACAAGTGAGAGTCTGTCTAGTGGTATTTGCATCTCCTTTTCTCATTCCTCAGTCCTTCAGTATTTCTTGCCTCCTACATCTTCACTGCCTCTTCCCTGTATCCCCTTCTAATTTGCCTTTATCCTTCTTTCTTCTCCTTCTTATTCTCTCAACTGGGTGAGCATATTGTTGGTACTCATTGCTTCCAAATGCACTATTTCATCTTTAAAATATTATAATCTATAGTCCTCACGCACAAACAAGTTAGTAAAAGCAACAACAAAAACAAGAATAGATCCGGCAAATGAATTGGTGGATTGGGACTAGCTCAGTGTTTTGGAGTCAAAAGACCAGCTTGGAAACCAGAGTCTAGACTGAACTTTTGCAGAACACGAGAAACTCAGCTTTCCTACCTGTCTGATGAAGACAAATTTTGACCTTTTAAACTCATAGGGTCATTGTAAGGACCAGTTTGGATATTGGAAATGGAAGTGACATGTCACTAGTGACGAGCCAGTAAAAAATACTACTGCTTGCACTGTAGGTGATTAGACACTTCATCTGACCCATTTCCTACCGTAACTATTTGGCAAAGTTTTAAAATGAAGACTTCAACCATTGACACACATAATATTTCGTGACATTTTGGCCAAAATCATCCTTATATTGTGACAGAATGGCATTTCTCAAATTGATTTTTCATTTAGTAAGCAAACAGCCTTTTACTCCTGACCTTAAACAAGCTTGGCATCCTGTTAGGCCGTTCACGTTTCTTGGCGTGTTGTTATGGCGCCATCTGCTGGAGATTGAAGAGGTTGACACTAAAGACAGTTCGAACTTTCAAATAATGATTCATTTCCTTCGTATTTCTTTCGCATGTAACAAAATACTATGTGGTATTTAAACAATAACTCTAAAATGAGAGTAGTTTCAAGATTTATTAGAAAATCTAAAAGTGCAGAACAGTGTGTGTTGTTATTGCTTTAATTCAAATATAGATTGTGTTTTAAATATATATATATATTTGAGTAATTTTAATAGAAAGTATTATACATGTTGACATTTTTAATCTTAACAGTGTCTACTTTGGGTGGAAGAGAAAAATCTGAATTTTTGACTCTGGGTATTTTACTACTTATGTCATCTTTTAACCTAAAAGTTTTATTTATTTAATGATTTTTGCTAAATAATTATTAAATCCTTCCAATGGGATTTATTGGAAGGTTTTATTATGTGTATATTATTACCTACCCCACCTGTAAACAGCAGGGCTTTGCATGCACTAACTTTTTACCTGAATGCAAAAATTCCCACCACTTATTGATGTTGCAATGTGACTAGGTATTGTCTACCAGGGCAGGGCCTGGCTTACTTATCTTTACATCTCCAGAGTCTAATATACTGATCAGAATAGAAGCACTCCATTTGTATGTAATTCCTAAGTACAACAAATTGTAACTTCAGTAAGTTTTATAAAACTCCCTTTTTCCCTTTTATAGATACATGGAGAAATCAAATTAACTTGGAATGAAGGGGCAAAAAAGAGGTCATGGTAAAATAAAGCAAGAATGGGGTCAATTATAGCCTATGAATCAAGAAAAAATGCGAAAAGTAAACGGAAAAATCTTCATATCAAAACCATTAAAAATACATATGTGAGCTGTAACTTGAAATATATTTAGGAACTGGAATTTCTGGGTGGCCTAGTCATAAGGATTCTGTGCTTCCATTGCAAGGGGAATGGGTTCAATCCCTGGTCAGGGAATTGAGATTCCAGATGCTGTGTAAAGAAAGAAAGTGAAGTCGCTCAGTCGTGTCAGACTCTTTGTGACCCCACGGATTGTAGCCTACCAGGTTCCTCTGTCCATGGGATTTTCCAGGCAAGAATACTGGAGTGGGTTGCCATTTCCTTCTCCAGGGGATCTTCCCGACCCAGGGATTGAACCCGTGTCTCCTGCATTGTAGGAAAACGCTTGGCATAAACCCTTGACAGGGTTTCTGCCATAAGCCACATGAGGTCACCGTGGGACCACAGAGCAGGGCTCCTCACTTGCTTCGTGCAGGGCATGTCATTCATTCACACAAGCACACCGTAGAGTCAGTAAAAAACAGCCGAAGACGTGTTCACTAGGAGAACAAAGAACTAGAGCTCCAAGCATCCTTACCTTGTCCTGAAGAATCCCGGAAGAGCCCCCAAGAGGAAAGGTTGCTGCTGAACCACAAATGACCAGGATTCATGGCCTCCAGAGGAGAAGAATTCGATCCGGGGCCAGTGAGGGGGCTTGATTGCTCAGAGCTTTTGTGTAATAAAGTTTTCAGTTCAGTTCATTTCAGTTGCTCAGTCATGTCCAGCTCTTTGAAACCCCATGAATTGCAGCATGCCAGGCTTCCCTGTCCATCACCAACTCCCGGAGTTCACCCAGACTCACGTCCATCGAGTAGTCAGTGGTGCCATCTAGCCATCTCATCCTCTGTCGTCCCCTTCTCCTTCCGCCCCCAATCCCTCCCAGCATCAGAGTCTTTTCCAATAAGTCAACACTTCGCATGAGGTGGCCAAAGTACTGGAGTTTCAGCTTTAGCATCAGTCCCTCCAAAGAAATCCCAGGGCTGATCTCCTTCAGAATGGACTGGTTGGATCTCCTTGCAGTCCAAGGGACTCTCAGGAGTCTTCTCCAACACCACAGTTCAAAAGCATCAATTCTTCGGTGCTCAGCCTTCTTCACAGTCCAACTCTCACATCCATACAGGACCACTGGAAAAACCATAGCCTTGACTAGACGAACATTTGTTGGCAAAGTAATGTCTCTGCTTTTGAATATGCTATCTAGGTTGGTCATAACTTTCCTTCCAAGGAGTAAGCGTCTTTTAATTTCATGGCTGCAGTCACCATCTGCAGTGATTTTGGAGCCCAGAAAAATAAAGTCTGACACTGTTTCCACTGTTTCCCCATCTATTTCACATGAAATGATGGGACTGGATGCCATGATCTTTGTTTTCTGAATGTTGAGCTTTAAGCCAACTTTTTTACTCTCCTCTTTCACTTTCATCAAGAGGCTTTTGAGTTCCTCTTCACTTTCTGCCATAAGGGTGGTGTCATCTGCACATCTGAGGTTATTGATATTTTCCCGGCAATCTTGATTCCAGCTTGCGTTTCTTCCAGCCCAGCGTTTCTCATGATGTACTCTGCATAGAAGTTAAATAAGCAGGGTGACAATATACAGCCTTGACATACTCCTTTTCCTATTTGGAACCAGTCTGTTTTCCATGTCCAGTTCTAACTGTTGCTTCCTGACCTGCATACAGATTTCTCAAGAGGCAGGTCAGGTGGTCTGGTATTCCCATCTCTTGAAGAATTTCCCACAGTTTATTGTGATCCACACAGTCAAAGGCTTTGGCATAGTCAATAAAGCAGAAATAGATGTTTTTCTGGAACTCTCTTGCTTTTTCCATGATCCAGTGGATGTTGGCAATTTGATCTGTGGTTCCTCTGCCTTTTCTAAAACCAGCTTGAACATCAGAAGTTCATGGTTCACATATTGCTGAAGCCTGGCTTGGAGAATTTTGAGCATTACTTTACTAGCATGTGAGATGAGGAAAATTGTGCAGTAGTGTGAGCATTCTTTGGCATTGCCTTTCTTTGGGATTGGAATGAAAACTGACCTTTTCCAGTCCTGTGGCCACTGCTGTGTTTTCCAAATTTGCTGGCATATTGAGTGCAGCACTTTAACAGCATCATCTTTCAGAATTTGAAATAAGTATAAAAGAGATAGAGAAAGCTTCTGACACAGACATAAGGGGGCAGAAAGAGTGCTGTGCAGTGTAGCATGGAAATAAATAAGTAAATAAATAAAAGAAATATATTTAGGAATTATTATGATACAGTGGCTCTGGGAAGTAATGTTAAGAGTGTACTTACGAAATAAACACAAAACACCTTAAACAGTATTTTTGAGATAGTTAATGTATAATATGTTGCACACTTTTAAGGTATACAATGTGATATATTTTTACCTACATATACACCCATGAAATAATCATTAAATTCAAGATGGTGAGCATATTGTCATCTCCAAAAGTTTAATCATCCATAAAATGCTTTTACTTGCTTAAAAAGCTGGGATGGCTCACCACCACTGAACACTGACTGTGTTCAGTTCAGTTCAGTTGCTGAGTCATGTCTGACTCTTTGCAACCCCATGGACTGCAGCATGCCAGGCCTCCCTGTCCATCACCAACTCCTAGTGCTTGCTCAAACTCATGTCCATTGAGTCAGTGATGCCATCCAACCATCTCATCCTCTGTCATCCCCTTCTTCTCCCACCTTCAATCTTTCCCAGCATCAGGGTCTTTTCCAGTGAGTCAATTCTTCACATCATGTGGCCAAAGGATTGGAGCTTCAGCTTCAGCATCAGTCCTTCCAGTGAATATTCAGGACTGATTTCCTTTAGGATGGACTGGTTTAATCTCCTTGCAGTCCAAGGGACTCTCAAGACTCTTCTCCAATACCACAGTTCCAAAGCATCAGTTCTTTGGCACTCAGCTTTCTTTATGGTCCAACTCTCACATCCATATATGACCACTGGAAAAACCATAGCTTTGACTAGATGGACCTTTGTTGGCAAAATAATGTCTCTGCTTTCTAATATGCTGTCTAGGTTTCTCATAGCTTTTCTTCCAAGGCAAGCATCTTTTAATTTCATGGCTGCAGTCACCATCTGCAGTGATTTTGGAGCTCAAGAAAATAAAGTCTGTCTCCGTTTCCATTGTTTCCCTATCTATTTGCCATGAAGTGATGGGACTGGATGCCATAATCTTCGTTTTTTGAATGTTAAGTTTTAAGCCAGCTTTTTCACTCCCCTCTTTTCGCTTTCATCAAGAGGCTCTTCAGTTCCTCTTAGCTTTCTGCCAAAAGGATGATTTCATCTGCATATCTGAGTTATCATGTTATACCACCTGCATGAAACTTGATGACTTCATAAGGTAGTAAAGTATGTTTTTTCCTCTTTGCTCTGGGTGATTTTTCTCCCTGTTACCAATTTTCTTATGGCAATAATGTAACCAAAGTTTACTTTTTCCTCTGCTTTAGGAGATTTTTATGTTGTGGAGCCATAAGGAGAAGATTCTAGGCAAATTAAATACTAGCAATATTCCAGTTTTTCAAGCTTCTGCATATTGAGGGGATTTTATGGATAGTCATTCATTCCAGAGGGAATGGATTGGAGGTGAGGATTATTTTGTTGGAGATCTGAGATAGTTGGAGCTGGAGATATCTGGAAACATATCTATGGGTCTTGTGAATATCTGAGAACAGTAGGATTGCAAAGAATCAGACATGACTGAAGTGACTTAGAATGCACGCATACACCTGATTTCCTGCAGAGTCTATCATGAAAATGCTTCTGGTGTTGAAAGATGTTAGAGGACTGATGAAGAAACCTGTAGCCTTGGGATCTATGACAGAAGTCTTCAAGGCCAGGGTTGCTAATGAAGCATAGATAAGAGGCATATTATGGATGACTACTGAAGAAAGACTGTATGGCTAGGCTTCAACGTTACGTGAACTGAGAACTCCCATATGTTCAAGTTGCATTTAGAAAAGGCAGAGGAACCAGAGATCAAATGGCTAACATCTGTAAAACCAACATAGAAAAAGCAAGGGATTCTAGAAAAACATCAACTTCTGCTTCATTGACTACACTAAAGCCTCTGTGTGGATCACAACAAACTTGTGGAAAATTCTTAATGAGATCAGAATACCAGATCACCTGATCTACCTCCTGAGAAATCTGTATGCAGGTCAAGAAGCAACAGTTAGAACTGGTACCTGGAACAACGGACTCATTCCAAATTGGGAAAAGAGTACGTCAAGGATGTATATTGTCACTCTGATTACTTAACTTATACGCAGAGTACATCATGCAAAATGCTGGGTTGGATGAAGCATAAGCTGGAATCAAGATTGCTGGGGGAAGTATCAATAACCTCAGATATGCAGATGACGCTACCCTTATGACAGAAAGTGAAGAGGAACTAAACAGCCTCTTAATGAAAGGGAAAGAGGAGAGTGGAAAGCTGGCTTAAAACTCAACATTCAAAAAACGAAGATTATGGCATCTGGTCCCATCACTTCATGGCAAATAGATGGGGAAACAATGGGAACAGTGACAGACTTTATTTTCTTGAGCTCCAAAATCACCCCAGATGGTGACTGCAGCCATGAAATTAAAAGACACTTGCTCCTTGGAAGAAAATCTATGACAAACATAGACAGCATATTAAAAAGCAGAGACATTACTTTACCAACAAAGGTTCATCTAGTCAAAGCTATGGTTTTTCCAGTAGTCATGTATAGATGTGAGAGTTGGAAAATAAAAAAAGCTGAGTGCCAAAGAATTGATGCTTTTGAACTGTGGTATTGGGGAAGTCTCTTGAGAGTCCCTTGAACTGCAAGGAGATCCAACCAATCAATCCTAAGGGAAATCAGCCCTGAATGGTCATTGGATGCTGAAGCTGAAGCTCCAATCCTTTGGCCATCTCATGGGAAGAACTGACTCACTGGAAAAAACCCTAATGCTGGGAAAGATTGAGTGCAGGAGGAGAAGGGAACAATAGAGGATGAGATGGTTGAATGGCATCACTGACTCAATGGACGTGGGTTTGTGCAAGCTCCAGGAGTTGGTGATGGACAGGAAAGCCTGGCGTGCTTCAGTCCATGGGGTCGTAAAAAGTCAGATACGACTGATTGACTGAGCTGAACTGAACTGAATGTTTATGACCGTTTTTTTCTTTTAGAATTTTTTTATGAGGACCATTTTTAAAGTCTTTTATTGAATTTGTTACAATATTGCTTCCATTTTATGTTTGTTTTTTTTGGCCATGGGGCATGTGGGATCTTAGCTTCTGGCCCAGGGATCGAAACCACAGGTCCTGCATCGGAAGGTGAAGTCTTCACCACTGGACCACCAGGGAAGTTCCTATGACCATTTAACACACCGAAATGTGGAAGTTGCAATTCTGCAAGCATGATTGATATAGGGTTTTCCACTAGTCAGGCAACTGGAAAACTAAAGCAGGTTACATTCCATTTGGAAAAACAAAGAGAAAGTGACATTTCTTTCCCACTAGTATAGCTAGCTCAGCTGGTAAAGAATCCTCCTGCAATATAGGAGACCCCGTTAGACTCTTGGGTCAGGAAGATGCCCTGGAGAAGGGATAGGTTACCCACTCCAGTATTCTTGGGCTTCCCTGGTGCCTCAGCTGGTAAAGAATCCACCTGGAATGCAGGAGACCTGGGTTCGATCCCTGGGTTGGGAGGATCCCCTGGAGGAGGGCATGGAAACCCACTCCAGTATTATTTCTTGGAGAATCCCATGGACAGAAGAGCCTGGCGGCCTACAGTCCATGGGGTTGCAGAGTCAGACATGACCATGTGACTAAGTACAGCACAGTGTTGCAAAATTAAGTCATACTCTCGACTTCCAGAAAGTCAAAGTTAGGAATGCAGCTGGCTACAAATAGCAGAAAAGTCATCCAAAGGTGACTTAAACATAAGGGTATATTTTTCTCAAGAAACAGCGAGCTCAGAGGTCAGCTGAGGGTACTACTTCAGCTGATCACTAGTGTCCACCTACCCCAATTAGCATGTTAGCTCTATTCTCCTGCTAATGTTTTAAATCTTAGGGTCGCAGGCTGGGTTATGATAGATACACACTTATGTCCACATTCGGGGCAAGAAGAGGGAATGGGACTGTGCCAATTCCACTTGTCCTTTTCATGGGAAAGCAAAATATGTACTTGAACCCTGCCAGTGATTTCTTGCTGTGGAGAACTGTTTCTCCTGACCGCATGTGACTGTGATGCTGGGAAGCAGGTGTTTTTGCATAGCCTAGAGTGGCAGTAAATAAGGAATAGGGCACCAGTATTGGGCATGGTTCAGCAAATCCACAGGATCTGCCATGCACTGAAATTCCAAAGTGATCTGGCTCTCACAGAAGGCCCTCCAAATCTAGCCCTGATTGATATGACTTATCTTCTGTTTAAACTAACAGGGACTCTTTATTCCTTCACAGGAGACCTTCATGGTTCTTCATATGCTGCATTAGTATCCTTGCTTCTACTACACAGGTCTGATCCCTTTCCTTAAAATTTTTGCTTATATATATTACAAATATTTCTTCCCAATCTATCTATGAAAAGTGAAAGTGAAAGTCACTCAGTCGTGTCCAACTCTTTGCTACCCCATGGTCTATACAGTATATGGAATTCTCCAGGCCAGAATACTGGAATGGGTAGCCACTCCCTTCTCCAGGGGATCTTCCCAACCCAGGGATCAAACCCAGGTCTCCAGCATTGCAGGCTGATTCTTTACCAGCTGAGCCACTGGGGAAGCCTATATATGTATGTATATATATATATATATGCATATTAGTATACATATTTTTATATACCTAATATATATTTATATATATTATTTTTGTTGTTTTTTAACTTTTGGCCATGCTGCAAGGCATGTGGGATCTTAGTCCCCTGACCAGGGATTGAAACTGTGCCCCCTGCATTGGCAGTGTGGAGTCCTAACCACTGGACTGCCAGGTAAGTCCCTGATATTCTTTCTTTAAATCCTACTTTCTTCATGAAATCTTCTCCACAGGTCTACATTATATCAGTCTTCATGTTTTCAAAAAGTACTTGTAGGTAACATTTAACATAAGTGATAATTTTGTATTTTTTTCATTTTACAGTTGAAAGGTATCCATATGATTTATAGAAAAAAATAAAAGGATTCTATGGGAACTTCTCTTGAAGTGAAGTGAAAGTGTCATTTGCTCAGTCGTATCCGACTCTTTTGTAGCCTGCCAGGCTCCTCTGTCCATGGAATTCTTCAAGCAAGAATACTGGAGTGGGTTGCATTCTCCAGGGGATCTTCCCAACTCAGGGATTGAACCCAGGCCTCCTGCATTGCAGGCAGATTCTTTACTGTCTGAGCCATTAGAGAAGCCCAAATTTTTCTTACATTTAATAATTTTAAACAAAAAAGTCTCAGAAATCTGTATACTTCCTACTTCATATAAAAAGTCATGATTATTTCTGCCTGGCAATATCTCAACTCTTTTCTAAGGGACCTAGTAAGAAAGATAATGAAAGGGCTTGCACAAAAGTCTTATTTTATAACTCAGTGATTTTTTTGTGATTATAGAGAGATTAAATACGATTTCTGGACCCATTCCTAAGCATAATTGATTCTTATATGATTTTAGGGTCCTAAATGTGCATTTTTATAAAGATCTCAGGTGATTCTGAAAGAGAGAGTCCACCTGATCATGCTTTGAAGGTCACCTCCACAGAGAAGGCAGAGCTGCTAAAACAGCTGAGCCGCAGACCCCGGATGAAATCGACAGAGCTGCAGCGTTCTTGTAGTTTGCGTTAATAAGCAACAACTCTGACCGCCTGTGAATTTTTGTCAGGAGAGTCCAACATTATGACTGTCCAGCAGGCTGACTTGTCTGGACTACATGCCACACCCTCTGCTTTTGGTTGGAGCCAGTCAGTGAGCAGCCCCGGCAGAGGATTGGAGGGAGGAAGATGGATGGAGTGGGGATGGTCAGTCCTTGATCCCCCTGCAAATTGCCTTAGTCCAGGCTTGTCTTTGCACAGAGCATCATTGCTTATCGCAAGGTGGCCTGCCAGTCAGAGGTCTGTCTTTCTGAGTTCCGGCAACCACTCCACCTCCTCGTTTCTTAGAACCTGGGATGTTAACAGAGTCACTACTGCTGGATTTGGGTGCTGCATATGTCATGGCTCCCCTTCATCTCTTTGACTCTTATTTGTTTATTCATTTTATTGAAACATAGTTGATTTACAATGTTGTGTTGATTTCTGCTGTACAGCAAAGTGGCTCAGCTATATGTATTATATATATATGTAAAATATATGTATATATCCTTTATTCATATTCCTTTCCATTCTGGGTTTTCATGGGGTATTGGGTATGGTTTCCTGTGCTACACAGTAGGACCTTGTTGTTTATCCATCCTATATACAGTGGTCTGCATCTGCTAATCCCAGACTCCCAATCCTTCCCTTTCCCGTGCCCACATTGTCAACCACAAGTATGTTCTCTATGTATGAGTCTCTTTCTGTTTTGTAGATATAATCATTCATGTCATATTTTAGGTATTTTATGCACCAACACTTTCTCTGTGAGTTTTTTTCTAATTTGAGTATGTTGCTTATTTCTTGTTGTCTATTGGTGTAAAGAGAACTGGAAGACACAGTGGGACAGTATAATATGGGTATAATCTGAATTCTATGAGTAAATAAGAGGATAAACACAATAAAAAATATGTAATATATAAAAATACAAAGCAAAAACAAAAAGAATAAATATCCAGGATGGATTAAAGATAAATAATCTTGATATAGGACAAGCAAAGTGCATATAAAATAATAATAAATTGATATATTAAATTTATGTATAACAGATACTGAAGAAAAAGAATCCAAGAAAAATAAAAGACCTTAAAATCTGTCAGAATGAAAAATGGATTACACATAAATGAGTAGTAGTTAAGTTGATGTCTTTCTTCTCGTTTGCAATGAAGGGAGCCAGAAGACCCTGGAATAATAGATTTAAAAGAGTGAGAGAAAATAACTATCAACCTAGAATTATAGACTTGGGAAAATGTTTCAAGGATGAGGGTGAAATAAACATATTATAGTTTCAGACAACATAAAAACCGAGAGAGTTTATTTCTAGCAGACTAAAGACATTTTAGGCTTCCCTTGGGGCTGAGCTGGTAAAGAATCCGCCTGCAACGCGGGAGACCTGGGTTTGATCCCTGGTTTGGAAAGATCCCCTGGTGAAGGGAAAGACTACCCACTCCAGTATTCTGGCCTAGGAAATTCCATGGACTGTATAGAAATTTTTAATGAATGTGATATAGAAAGAAGGAAAATGATCCCTTAGGAAAATCTGAGAAGCAAGAAGAAAGTCAGCTCAGAAAATGAAATACATGTGGGTACATTTAAAAAGTATCAACTATGTCAATTGGTAATGATACATCTAATTTCTGGAATTTAAAAATATAGATTTAAAATCTTGAATAGCAATGGCATAAAATTTGAGAGGTGTATATTTCAGTATATTAAATAAAGCTCCCCTTATTATAAGCATGACAGTCAATGTTTAGGGGGTCATACATAGAGGCTCGGCTTCCCTGGTGGCTCAGTCGGTAAAGAATCTGCCTGCAATGTAGGAGACCTGGATTCGATCCCTGGTTTGGGAAGATCCCCTGAAGAAAGTAATGGCTACCCAGTCCAGTATTCTTGCCTGGAGAATTCCATGGACAGAGCAGCCTGGCAGGCTACAGTCCATGGGGTCGCAAAGAATCGGACACGACTGAGCGACTAACACACACACACACACACACACACACACACACACAACACACACAGGCTAGGCTTGTATTTCAGTAGCAGAGATTTAAGGCAATTATCTGGGAGTAATTCAGGGGAAAAACATCTAATACAGTTCGCAGTATCCAGAGAAGTACTTGACATTTTGCAGTTTCCTCTTCTTAGCATCCCTACAGCAAAAGTGAAACTATATTTTGCTTTCAGACAGGAAGGTACAAGACGGTGATGGGTTGAGATACTGAGGGGATTCCTTTGCCTGATTATTTGGAAGGAGTCTCAAGAGGGGTTTCTATTCCCAACCACACATCCTTTCTTTCCAGAGTGGCAGCTGGTAGAGAATTCTACTTCTAAATTAGAGACGGGGTTCGCATGCTGAGTGGCTGACATGATAATAACTCAGAGCAGGGACTACCAGCCAGAACAAGGATCCCTTTCCTCTGCCTCAGGGTTTTCTTTAATTGAAATAGATTTCTCTTCATGTTTTATGCAGTTCTTATACTCGAGCAAACTGCATTTTATGGACAAAAAAGAAAGGTCATGGAATCTCTTCTTTGATTTACTGCTTTAGGTGGGGCCTGCAAGGAAAGTACAATGAATTCTGCTTCTTTGCAATGCTGGGCGAGTCCAGGCAGCCCATTTGGATTCATTTTGGTTTGACTGCTTCCTACAGACAGGGTCTTAATTTCTTCCAATAAGAGCCTTGGCACACACTCACAGACGGGCAGGCTCTCCACGTACCTGGTTAATTCTTAATGCTCTATTAGGTTCTGAATTCAAAGCCCAGACTTTAACTTTCAGTCAACAGCAATACCTGACCTTGGGTGCCATGTTTCAAGGGCAGTATAAGCAGTTTAATAACCTAGGAAGGTTTTCATCATTTGTTTCACTGTACATTTTACCATTACTCACAGGGTATGAAAAATAAAGAGACTGATTTATTTTGCTCAGAACAGAATTCCATCTTTGGTCTTATTTCAGAGATGAGTATAGGTCCCAATGCATCCAATTGCTTTTCTGGAAGCCTGGTAGCTCTCAATTCACCTTACAAGTAGCTTGAGAGGCATGGTACTTTGGAGGACTTGGCTTCATCTGCTAAATACAATCTGTCCGGTGAGTGAATTAAGTCAGACAGAAAAGGAGAAATACTGCATGACATCCCTTATATGTGGAATAGAAAAAGTAATGATACAAACGAACTTGCTTACAAAACAGAGACTCATAGACTTAGGAAATGAATTTATGGTTGCTGGGGGGAAGGGATAGTTAGGGAGTTTGGGAAGGTCATGTACCCACTGCTATATTTAAAACGGATAACCAAAAAGGACCGACTGTGTAGTGCATGGGACTCTGATCAATGTTATGTGGCTGCCTGGATGGAAGGCGGGTTTGAGGGAGAATGGATTCATGTATACATATGGCTGAGTCTATTCTCTTCTCACCTGAAACTACCACAACATTGTTGATTGACTATACCCCAATACAAAATACAAAGTTTAAAGTTTGAAAAAAAAATACACTCTCTCATGTCTTGTATGCTGCTTATCAGCATCATGTTCTGACATGAAAATAATTTAGCCGCTAATGTTAATTTGTATTTTTCTCAAATAAAAATAAAATATTAATTTACATTTTCTCAAGGAAGTTTCACTTTGTCTAAGATCTAATTTTTTTTTTTTTTTTACGAGCAGGATTTCTATCAAACAATACAAGTAAAAAATAATTTTCCAAATAAAAATTCCCCAAAACAATGCCACAGTGAGTTTGAACTCTTTTTATATCCTTCATTTTTTTTTTTTTTAATTTAACAGGCTTCATAGAATTCAACAAATTTCTATGGAGAAGATAGAGGGGTAAGGAAGGGCTTAGACAACCTTCAATCAGCATGGGATTCTTTTTCTCTGTTTTGTTAATGAGTCCCACTTATTCTTAGTTTTGGATAAATGAAATTCAGTTGATAGGGTTCTGTTTTGTGAGGTGGCATGGGATCCTATATTCCACATCAGGCACTGAAGGAATGTCTATATTTTGTGAGCCTGAAATCTGCTTGTTCAGGTTACAAAAGTTCCTCTTTATTCTGGAATAGGAAGATCCATATGTATTTTAAAAAAACAGAGTTGTAAAATTTTAAACAAAATGTGAAGAATATCAGTATATACATGAAACATAAATGTACAGCTCAATAAATTCTTGTAAAATGATCATTCGTATAACCACTGCCCAGGTCAAAATCAAATGTGTAGACAGCACTCCAGAAGCAGCTCTGATTGTCCCTCCCAAATATGAAACCCAAATGTGGCCAATCTTAGCTTTAATATAGTAGTTTAGTTTTTTCCCGATTTTGGAAATATAATTAACTAGAATCATTATTTATATACATTAATGTGTATGCAAAGAGTCGTACATGACGGAGCGACTTAACAACAATGTATATACTATCTGTCTGTAATATATGATCAATAAATGGATAGACAGATACAGAGATAAAGATGTAAATGCAGATGTGTATACTTCTGTTGCTGAGATACCTAAGAGTAGACTGTGGGGTCTTTTGTTACATGTTTCTTCAAATCAGTAGTGAATAAAAATTGTTCCCAAATAGTTGCACCATGTACTCTCCTATGAATAGTACTGAGTTCCTTTTGCCCCATGTTAGTAGCAATTGGTGGTGCCATTCTCTCAAGTTTTAGCCCCTCTGCCGCGTAAGTAGTAATATCTCATTGAAGTTTTAATTGAAATTTCACTGATGACTAGTGAAGTTTGAACACATATTCAATTGTTAGTCTTTTCTTCGTAATTCTTGCCCCATTTTTCCAGTGTGTTGGCTGTACATTTTCTTATTGATTCATGAGTTATAACATTCTGGATATGAGGTTTTTCTTGACTTAGAAGTGTTACATATGGTACTTTGCATGATATATTTTGATGAACAGACATTTGAATTTTAAACTGGTTTGTGTTCTTAATGTTTTCCTTTAAGGTTGATGTGTTTTTTTTGTATATGGTTTAAAAAAATCTTCCCCTATAGATATAAAGATACGCTGCTTTATTATCTTCTGGAAACTTAATTTTTTGCTATTCTTACTGAGAGCTACGGGCTTCCCTGGTGGCTCCGATGGTAAAGAATGCACTTGCAATGCAGGAGACCTGGGTTCGATCCCTGGGTTGGGAAGATCTCTTGGAGAAGGGAAGGGCTACCCACTCCAGTATTCTTGCTTGCATAATTCCATAGACAGAGAAGCCTGGCAGGCTACCGTCTATGGGGTCACAAAGAGTCGAACACGATTGAGTGACTCTCACTTTCACTGAGAGCTACAGTTCATCTGGAATTACTTTTTACATGATTGGATATATACGGTTTCTCACTTTCCATATGGATATACTGATTACAGAACTTTCAGGGTGTCCACTCAACGTTCTCAGACATTGACACAACACATCCATCTTTACATTATTTCCCCTGTATTAAGATGTATCGCTCGTATCTTCTGAGTTAGCATTTAGTTAGCATTTATGATTTAACTGAGGGCTTCCCTGGTGACTCAGATGGTAAAGCATCTGCCTGCAATACAGAAGACCTGGGTTTGATCCTCTGGAGAAAGGAATGGCAACCCTCTCCAGTATTCTTGCCTAGAAAATTCCACGGACAGATGAGCAGTCCATGGAGCTTCGAAGAGTCAAACATGACTGAACGATTAACACTTTCACTTTCTATGATTTAACTGGTCAGACATCAAAACTTTTGCTTCAGACGGGAGATAGGGATGAAAAAAGAATTGAAGAATGACTAAAATTCTCTCTGCTCTACCAGCTGTTTTCAGAGAAAACCCCACATGGCTGTCTCACCTCAAGGAAATCTCTGTTAACAGGCTTGTCCCAAACTTGATGCTGCCTTGGGCTAGCCCAGCCATTGGGCCTTCCTGTCCTCTTGTTTCTGAGACTGCCACTTTAACAGGTAACATTCTAAGTTAAGTAAGGTCTCTCTGCAAAGGTAGCGAAGCTGTTAGTTTCCATAACCTGCCCTGTTCTGGTTAAATCCTCGGCCCTGACAGAGTTTGTGGGGTGAGGGGTTTGGGAACCATAGGTAAGAACTCCACAGGCCGGTCATTCTTGTGGGAACCTCCATAGTCTTTAAGAATAAGTGCTTCTGCTGGGGGAAAGTTTGTTTCTTGAATGCTGAAATGTTTGTTTTGGACACTTTCAGTCAACTTTATATTTGCTTTCTTGGGGAAAGGATTTGTTGACCGCTTACTCCATCATGTCACAGATCAGAGCTCACTGATGATATTTTAAGTCACAAAATATTTCATACTTTTAAAAACTAAGTAGAATGTGCATGTGTGTTGTATAATAGATTAATCAAATATTCGATTATCATTCAAAGGTGAGAAATACGGATTGAAAAAAAATATGGGAGATGTTAGCATACTGCTAGAATTTAAAGCCACGAAAATAAGTAAGATCACATAAAAAGTGATTTACATTGAAAAATTATCCTAGAACTAAGACCTGGGACATTTAACTATTCAGAGGTTGATGAGTTGATGTGGAAACAGCAAAGGAGACAGAGAAGGTGACTACTGAGATATGGAAAGAAGTAGGAGCAATGCCATGTAAACCAAGTGGGAAAAAGTGTTTTGTTTAGTTTTTCAGCTGGGTGTATTCAGCTGGGTTAGATCTTGCTGTAGCTAAATAAAATGAAGACTGAGATTAATACAGCTGCTTTGGTTACATAATGGTCACTGGAGATCTTGCTCAATGTTGTTTCAGTGGGATGGGATCAACAGAAGTTTTATTGGAGTGAATTCTGTAAATATGAATGGAGAAAAATTAATTCCAGGTCATAATTTTGAAGAGATTTTTTTTCTATAAAACAAGAAAAAATGACAGGGGTATAGCAGGAGCAGTCCGTGGAGTCAAGGGAAATACTATTTAATGCAAAAATGGGAGAGAATAAAGCAAGATAACAGGTACGATCTAGCAGAGAGACGGTAATTGCTACAAATAAGGTGGGAGCTGATTGTCTATCTTTATAAAAGACTTAGAATTAGCTCTGGATATTGAGGAAGAGATTGAGGAAGTTTGCAGAAGGAACACAGAAATATAGGGGAAATTAGAGGAGTTGGCTTTGACTAGGAATTCATTCATAGTAACAGAAAAAGGCAAAGCACTGGGCACAGGCTCGGTGGAGATAAGATGTCATAGTGAGACCTCCTGGAAGTGGAAGGTGTCTTCGAGCCTCAATAGGTAGTAAGGCCATCATTTGAGAATGAGGATAGCAGATGAGATGTTTTATGTTTGAGGAAGAGAGAGGAAGTCAAGGTAGAGTGGAATATTTGATTCCCTCAAATAGAAAAACTTGTGTTCCTAAAACAACTACATCATTTTTGTTCATCTGATACAGAAAGAACAGATTTCAATGAATCATTGGCTTTGAACTCAGTAATTATATTTTTTAGATAAATTTAAGCGTTTAGATTCACTGCTACTGCTGCTGCTGTTAAGTCACTTCAGTCGTGGCCGACTCTGTGCTACCCCATAGACGGCAGCCCACCAGGCTCCCCGGTCCCTGGGATTCTCCAGGCAAGAACACTGGAGTGGGTTGCCATTTCCTTCTCCAATGCATGAAAGTGAAAAGTGAAAGTGAAGTCGCTTAGTCGTGTCCGACCCTCAGCGACCCCATGGACTGCAGCCTACCATGCTCCTCTGTCCATGGTATTTTCCAGGCAAGAGTACTGGAGTGGGGTGTCATTGCCTTCTCTGTTAGATTCACTAGGCTTTGTAATATCCCATTTTGCATCATTGCCACCCACTCAGCATTAGAGCAGGGAATAATTACTGTTTCTGCATCATGCTTTGCACTGTTTCTGGATCATGCTTTGCACTGTTTCTGGGTTTCACAGCGGGTTGCAAAAACCAGTAGGAGTTGTTCTCAGCGTCATAATGTTATGTTTCATAGGTACAGACATTTTTTTAAATGAAGCTTGATAATTCCAGGTTAACTATGACTTTGAGGTTAAAAGTAGTGCCACTATGTTACTAATGCACCATTTTGCTCATTACTATTTATAACCCATCCATTTTCATTTGCAAGTCAAAGTCAAATAACAAAAAAACAATATAGGTGAACAATACATTCATCTAAAGGAAACATCTGTAATAGATTATTCTAAGCAATCAAATGAGTAAACCACTGCAAGTGGCTTGCTCTTGTTATTCACTTGCTATATCATGTCTCTTTGTGGTCCCATGGAGTGTAGCACACCAGGCTCCTCTGTCCATGGGATTCTCCAGGCAAGAATACTGGAGTGGGTTGCCATGCTATCCTCCAGGGGATCTTCCTGGACAAGAGATCAAACCCATTTCTCCTGCATTTGCAGGTGGATTCTTTACCACTGCAAGTGGCTACTTATGTGAAATATCTATTTTCTCTACAAACCAAATAATTTCCATCAGATCAGATCAGTCTCTCAGTCGTGTCCAACTCTTTGCGACCCCGTGAATCGCAGCACGCCAGGCCTCCCTGTCCATCACCAACTCCCGGAGTTCACTCAGACTCATGTCCATCGAGTCATTGATGCCATCCAGCCATCTCATCCTCTGTCGTCCCCTTCTCCTCTTGCCCCCAATCCCTCCCAGCATCAGAGTCTTTTCCAATGAGTCAGCTCTTTGCATGAGGTGGCCAAAGTACTGGAGTTTCAGCTTTAGCATCATTCCTTCCAAAGAAATCCCAGGGCTGATCTCCTTCAGAATGGACTGGTTGGATCTCCTTGCAGTCCAAGGGACTCTCAAGAGTCTTCTCCAACACCACAGTTCCATAGTTAATCCTAATTTTAACTTTCCACTTTGACTATTTAATACCACACAGGCTAATAAACATGCAACGTGAATTGCACTATTTCTTCAGTATTTGTTGTTGCCTCTATTTGAACTAATGAACAATACGCTACTAAGCAGATAAATTGTGAATATCATAAAAGTGAAATGATAAATTTAGCAAATAGAAACCAACTGCTGCCAACTATATAAAATCACCTCTCTTAGATAATATGTCACCAAAAAATTTAGCGGGTTAAAAACAACCCTTTATTTCATAGGTCTGAGAGTTGGAATTTGGGGTTGAGGTCACTGAGTCTGGGTGCTTCTGATCTCTGTTGGGCTCATTCACATGTCTGCAGTCAGCTGCCAGTCTGACTGGGTGCTGGCTACCTAGCTTGTTTTTCTTCCTCCCGGTTTTGATTAATCACTGGGCCAACACTGGTCACATAACAGTGGAGGGCTCAAGAGCAAGAAGACAAAAGTGCATGTCCCTGGGGGCTAAGCTCATGACTGGCAGCAGCACTTCAAAATATTCTAGTGATTGAAGCAAGTCACAAGGCCAGCAGACATTTAATAAACCCTAACCCTTGGTGTGAGGACCTAAAAAATCACATTGCACAGGAGCCTGTATTCAGACAGGTGAATCATTTTGGTTATTTTTGCAACATTTACCAAGTGAAAAATTAATCTAGGTTGCCATGCCCTCCTCCAGGGGATCTTCCCAACCCAGGGATCAAACCTGTGTGTCTCATGTCTCCTGCATTGGGTTCCTTACCCCTAGCACCTCCTGGGAAGCCCAATCCAATGAACAGTTATAGTGTAATCATTAAAAATGTGCATGAGTAAAAATACTGGAGAAAAAGAGAGGGAAATCTGAAATTTTTTAAAAAAATAATTTTTAAAAATCAGGTTATGTGATTTATTGAAAAAATGCCTCCATGATCGGGAATCAGCTTTGGCTTTATTATGCAGTGGCAGAAAGGGAAACACACACCATGAAGAATAGTGGGGGTCATTCCAATGGATGTTAGAAAAATATATAATAGAATTTGGGTTTGTGTTAGGTGATTTGGGTGACAGTCTAACAAAGGGAAGCCTAGCTCTGAACTGGATGTGTCAGGGAACCGGGTGTCTTAATAAACCTTATCTGGAAGAAAGGATGACTCCAGTAAGCCAGAGTATAGAGTTGTAGCTGGTAAAGACATGGCAGTGACTCATGTTAGGCAGGATGGAAGGATGTTTGATGTTTTGGTGGTTTGCACAGAACCTCAGTTTGCACCTTGACAAATATATTATAGTACCCTTAGTAGACTTGATTTGTTAGAAGTTTATATTAGGCTTCAGGTCATAGTAACATTGCTACATTTCCAAGGAAATAGTTTCTTCTCATTCCCCTTCAAATTATTTGCTGTTTATCTTGCACAGTTATGGGGCTTCCGTGGTGGCTCAGATGGTAAAGAATCTGCCTGCAACGTGGGAGGTCTGGGTTTGATTCCTGGCTTGGGACGAACCCTCAGAGGAGGGCATGGCAACTCACTTTAGTATTCTTGCCTGGAGAATTTCCATGGACAGAGGAGCCTGGCGGGCTATATCTGTTTCATCCACTGCCTCTCAATCCACTTTGGTTAAAACGTTTAGCAATGTCCTTAAGATTAAGATTTCCACTGTTTAGAAGAATATATTGTACTAAATTAGGGTCACTTTATGTGTGGTTTTATATCATGGCCTGAAAATACACTTTTAAGTATTTTATCATGAAAAAGAGAATGATTAGTCTAAATCTCAACAAGAAATGAAATTCATGTACAATAAGTTATATATAGAGCTTTAAGGGGGATCATTTAGATTTTCTTTGAAGCAGTTTGTCAGTGGAATAAACAACTTTATTCACAAGTTTATTTTTTCCTAAAAATTTTATCAAATTTTTAAAGTTTTAGTCACATTGATCATAGGAAATAAAAGAAAACAAGGCTAAAAATAACCCTGTAGGTGGCAGTCAAACTCTAAAGATGAATTTAAATTTTCTTCTTGTTACAGCTGATTGCTATCCTTGGAAAGCACTTTTTAAAAAGCCAACACAATTTATAATATTCTATTTACCACCATTTTGCAATATGTTTGAATTATTGGTTCAGCAGTAAATAATCCACCTGCAATGTAGAAGACCCAGGTTTGAACCCTGGGTCAGGAATTCTGCTCGAGAAGTAAATGGCAACTCACTCCAGTGTTATTAACTGCTGCCAAGTCGCTTCAGTCGTGTCCGACTCTGTGCGACCTCATAGGCGGCAGCCCACCAGGCTCCCCCGTCCCTGGAATTCTCCAGGCAAGAACACTGGAGTGGGTTGCCATTTCCTTCTCCAATGCATGAAAGTGAAAAGTGAAAGGGAAGTCACTCAGTCATGTCTAACTCTTAGCGACCCCATGGACTGCAGCCTACCAGGCTCCTCCATCCATGGGCTTTTCCGGGCAACAGTACTGGAGTGGGGTGCCATTGCCTTCTCCCGTTATTACCTGGGAAATCCTATTTCCAGAGGACAGAGGAGCCTGGTGGACTATAGTCCAGTCCAGTTCAATAAAGTCCCTCAGTCATGTCCGACTCTTTGCAACCCCATGGACTGCAGCACGCCAGGCTTCCCTGTCCGTCACCAACTCCTGGAGCCTACTCAAACTCACATCCATTGAGTCGGTGATGGCATCTACCATCTCATCCTCTGTCATCCCCCTCTCCTCCTGCCTTCAATCTTGCCAGCATCAGGGTTTTTTTCCAAATGAGTCAGCTCTTCGCATTAGGTGACCATAGTATTGGAATTTCAGCTTCAGTATCAGTCCTTCCAATGAATATTCAGGACTGATTTCCTTTAGGATGGACTGGATGTATCTCCTTATAGTCCAAGGGACTCTCAAGAGTCTTCTCCAACACCACAGTTCAAAGGCATCAGTTTTTCAGTGCTCAGCTTTTTCTATAGTCCAACTCTCACATTCATACATGACTACTGGGAAAACCATGGCTTTGACTAGACAGACCTTTGTTGGCAAAGTTATAGCTCTGCTTTTTAATATGCAGTCTAGGTTGATCATAACTTTTCTTCCAAGGCAAGTATCTTTAAATTTCCTGGCTGCAGTCACCGTTGGCAGTGATTTTGGAACCCAAGAAAATAAAGTCTCTGTTTCCATTGTTTCTCTATCTATTTGCCATGAAGTGATGGGGCCAGATGCTATGATTTTAGTTTTCTGAATGATGAGTTTTAAGCCAACTTTCTCACTCTCCTCTTTCACTTTCATCAAGAGTCTGTTTAGTTTTTCTTCGCTTTTTGCCAAAAGGGTGGTGTTATCTGCATATCTGAAGTTAATGATATTTCTTCTGGCAATCTTGTGCTTCATTCAGCCCAGCTTTTCTCGTGATGTACTCTGCATATAAGTTAAATAAGCAGGGTGACAATATACAGCCTTGACGTACTCCTTTCCCAATTTGGAACCAGTCTGTTGTCCCATGTCCAGTTCTAACTGTTGCTTCATGACCTGCATACAGATTTCTCAAGAGGCAGGTCAGGTGGTCTGGTATTTCCAACTCCTGAAGAATTTTCCACAGTTTATTGTGATCCACACAATCAAAAGCTTTGGTGTAGTCAATAAAGCAGAAATAGATATTTTTCTGGAACTCTCTTGCTTTTTGATGATCATCAGTGTTCTTGCCTGGAGAATCCCAGGGATGGGGGAGCCTGGTGGGCTGCCGTCTATGGGGTCGCACAGAGTCAGACACGACTGAAGCGACTTAGCAGCAGCAGCAGCAACAGGTTTCGTGAACCGTGAAATTCCAGATGTTCAAGCCGGTTTTCGAAAAGGCAGAGGAATCAGAGATCAAATTGCTTTTATAGAGAAGAAAAGGAAGTTGCGGGGTTGGGGGAGCTACCATGAACAGAGTGCATGGCTTTTCATTGGTTGAAGCCTCGTCAAGAATGGAAAGGAAAGGAACCTTTCTTTTCCTCATTGGGCTCTGCGGTTGTCACAGCATGTGTGAGCTCCCCCTTCTGGTGTTTTTCGAGATTTATGTTTGTTAATTTTTCACAAATGCTTTATAAAATTGAAGGCAGCTTTGGACTTCCCTGGTGGCTCAGATGGTTAAGCGTCTGCCTACAATGCAGGAGACCTGGGTCCAATCCCTGGTCAGGAAGATTTCCTGGAGAAGAAAATGGCAACCCACTCCAGTATTCTTGCCTGGAAAATCCCATGGATAGAGGAGCCTGGTAGGCTACAGTCCATGGGGTCACAGAGTTGGACATGACTGAGCGACTTCACTTCACTTCACTTTCCTTTATTTAAGTTGAATAATCTTCATAGATTTATCCATGTTAGTAGGTATTCCTTTAAGATGTTTAAATTGTTAAATCTTCCAGTTCTTCACTGGCCTCTTCAATATTAGCTGTCAGCCATAAATATTTATCATTTGCCTGTTTAAAAAACTTATTAAAAATGAATCCAGCTTTTTTAGTGGATATTTTCATGTAATAACAATGCAAGCCATATCAAATATAAAATGCGATATTTTTACATTTATCAATTAGTCCTTTCCCAAAGTAAAGTGAAAGTGAAAGTGTTAATCGCTCAGTCTAACACTCCGTAATCCCATGGATTATAGGCCTCCAGGCTCCTGTGTTCATGGAATTTTCCAGGCAAGTGTACTGGAATGGGTAGCATTCCCTTCTTCAGGAGATCTTCCTGACCCATGGATCAAACCTGGGTCTCCTGCATTGCAGGCAGGTTCTTTACCAATTGAGCTATCAGGGAAGACCTAGAGTAATATCTTTTCTAAACTATAAATCACCATAAAAATTGTAAAGGTGGCACTTCACTTTTCTCTTTTAGTATATTGGGATAGATCTACAAAGTAATACATATTTAAATTTAGCTTCATTTTAAGTATACTTTTAAACATTTGTGCTCTCCCTTTAAAGTTTTTTTTTTTTTTAACAGTTATTACTTTTTCTAAAACTATATGTTCATAAAAATCTCAAAGAGTGTATCTGGAGCTGGACCTTTCTAGGCTACTATTTGTTTATCTGAAAAACCAGGAAGCCAGATTAGATAAGCCCTCAGATTTCTTCCAGCTTTAGGTTAGAAAGCGTCAAAAGAGAAGGAAACTCATTTTATTTTTTCTGATATACTAAATTTAGGTTGTTCTTTCTTGTCTTTCTAGATTATACCACATTTACTTCTTTGTCTTTTTAGGTTTTCTTTTGTGGTCTTCCTCACCAGTGTTTTCTAACGTAGACGCATTCCCATTTATGTATCAGCTTCTCCTCTAGGTTCACTGTAACCTTGCTATCTAGTTAAGAGGAAGATGGCTTTGGATATGGCCCCAGGGCGATGGTGAGAGAAAAATCAGAGGGTCTCCCTTGAAAGAATTGGGATGTTACATTTTATTTCTGGGAGGCAGTGATTTTGCCAGAGGGAAAGAGTCATTCTACTTTAGCAGGTTTTATTTTTCTTACTATTTTTACTTTTGCATCTTTACCCCTGAACTCAGGTGCTTGAACCTACAAGTCTGCTAAATCCTTCCGTGACTTTTTATCACATTACATACAACAGTCTTTCAAATGTAAGGTCAGAGTGTAAGTCTCTTTTGATATCATGGTTGTAAAATGAGAAGGGGTGCTTATTTCAGATAAGACCTCTTTTACCATCCATGAAAGTGTTATTCATGCATAATACCTGAATTTTACAGATCAGTAAAAAAAAAAAAAAAGAATAAAATTGAGAAGATGGAGTAATAATGTTTGTAACTACTGAAATCATAAATGCGTGGCTGGATAATACAGCAACAGGTCATTTATTTCACTCCCTTCATTGTCGGAGAAATCTGCTGTTAAATTACCCAGATAAATGGGTCTAAAATCTTTTTATGCTGCACTGTAGCATCAAGGCCTAATGCTTCTTTTTCAACATCGTTAAGTCATCAATTTAGGCTTTTAATTATGTTTCAGTCATTGGACCTCCCACATATTGTTGTTCAGTTGCTAAGTCATGTCTGACTTGTTGTGACCCAACTGCAGCAAGCCAGGCTTCTTTGTCCTCCACTATGTACTGGAGTTTGCTCACATTCATGTCTACCATCTGCAGTGATTTTGGAGCCCAAGAAAAGAAAATCTGTCACTGTTTCCATTGTTTCCCCTTCTATTTGCCATGAAGTGATAGAACTGGATACCATGATCTTAGTTATTTGAACGCTGAGTTTTTAAGCCAGCTTTTTCACTTCCTCTTTTACCTTCATCAAGAGGCTCTTTAGTTGCTCTCTGCTTTCTGCCATTACATTGGTATAATCTGCATATCTGAGGTTGATGATATTTCTCTTGGCAATCTTGATTCTAGCTGTGATTCATCCAGCCTGGGAGTTCATATGATGTTCTCTGCATAGAAGTTAAATAAGCAAGATGACGATATACAGCTTTGACGTACTCCTTTCCCAATTTGGAACCAGTCTGTTGTTCCATGTCTCATTCTAACTGGTACCTCTTGACCTGCATATAGTTTTCTCAGGAAACAGGAAGGTGGTCTGGTATTCCTGTCTCTTTAAGAATTTTCCAGTTTGTTGTGATCCACACAGTCAAAGGCTTTAGCATAGTCAATGAAGCAGAAGTAGATATTTTTCTGGAATTGCCTTGCTTTCTCCATGATCCAGTGATTGCTGGCAATTTGATCTCTGGTTCTTCTGCCTTTTCTAGATCCAGCTTGTACATCTGGAAGTTCTTAGTTCACGTACTGCTGAAGTCTAGCTTGAAGGATTTTGAGTATAACCTTGCTAGCCTGTGTGTGTATGTGTGTGTGTGTGAAGCTGCTTCAGTCGTGTTTGACTCTTTGCGACACAATGGGCTGTAGCCTGCTAGGCACCTCTGTCTATAAGATTTTCCAGGCAAGAATACTGAATTGGATTGCCATGTCCTTTTCCAGGGGATCCTCCCAAGTCAGGGATCGAACCTGAGTTTCTTATGTCTCTTGCATTGCAGTAGGGTTCTTCACTACTTGGGCCACCTGGGAAGCCTCGTTAGCATGTGAAATGAGTGCAATTGCTTGGTAGTTTGAACATTCTTTGGCATTGCCCTTCTTTGAGATGGGAATGAAAACGGACCTTTTCCAGTCCTATGTCCACTGCTGAGTTTTCCAAATTTGCTGACATATTGAGTGCGGCACTTTAACAGTATCATCTTTTATAATTTTAAATAGCTCTTCTGGAATATACTTTCCACATATAGGACTTTTAAAAAAAGACTAGAAAATAGTAATTGAGCAGAACTCCTTAACACATTCAAATTGTAATTTCCTTAATGCTTTGAGGGCAGTCAAAGGAGACAGTTGCACATTTTCTTTTGAATCTTCATCTCTCAAGTTAGTCCTGCTTAATTCTAGTTATGAATTCCCAACTCCTAAGTCACTCAAAGTTCAAGATTTATACAAAAAATGATTTCATCCCTGAATTTTGGAGAAATATGAAAGTGGTAAAGTGATTATTTTCTCTTCTCTTAAAGGACTACAAAATAACTTGTATAAAGCAGTATAATTGTATATAATTGTACTGTTTGGTCAAGAACATATAGAAATGTTATTTGCCAACATAACAAAGGAGGCGGGTGGGAACAAAGCTGTATTGGGCTAAGGAAATGATACCAGGTGGTAATTCAAAGCTACAGGGACAAGTGTAGAGAACCAGAAAAGGTACATGAGAAGATATAAATATGTATACGATAAGTATTATAAATCTATACCTGCTCTCATTTCTTTTCTCAGCTCCTTAAAAAAAATACAATACAAGTAATAATTAGAACAATTTATTGTTGGATTGGCATGATATATAGATGCAGTGCAAATAAGAATAATACCACAAAAACCCAAGCTCTTCAGAATTAATGTTTTTATATCTCAATGGAATCATTCCAATATAAATCTAGAGTATATTCTAATAAAATATATACAAAAATCCCCAGAGCAACTAAGAAAATTGTTTCTTAAAAAAAGTGAAAATATATTAAATAAATTATGTTACATTTAAAAATTTACTTAGTGCAAAAATACTTAATGTAAAGGAGGAACAGAGGAATAAAAAATATATTAGGCAGAAAACAAAAGCTTTGTGCCAGATATAATCTAACTCTATCAATAAAAAATTAAATGTAGATAAAGGAAACAATCCAATCATTTTATATATCTATATCTATCTATCCATCTACATATGTATTTAGATAGATATCTAATTGTACCAAACCAATACAATGACCTATACAGGTTAATAAGGGGCTTCCCTGGTGGTGCTAGTGGTAAAGAACCCGCCTGCCAATGCAGGTGACTAAGAGACATGGGTTTGATCCCTGGGTTGGGGAGATCCCCTGGAGAAGGGCATGGCAACCCACTCCATTATTCTTGTCTGGAGAATCCCAAGGACAGAGGAGCATGGTGGGCTACAGTCCATAGGGTCACAAAGAGTTGGACAACTGAAGGAACTTAGCATGCATGCACAGGATAATCAGTTCAGTTCAGTCTCTCAGTCATGTCTGACCCTTTGCAACCGCATGGGACTGCAGTACACCAGGCTTCCCTGTCCATCACTAACTCCGGGAGCTTACTCAAACTCATGTCCATCGAATCAGTGATGCTATCCAACTATCTCATCTGCTGTTGTCCCCTTCTCCTTCCACCTTCAATATTTCCCAGCATCAGGGTCTTTTCTAGTGAGTTAGTTCTTTGCATCAGGTGGCCAAAGGATTGGAGTTTCATCTTCAGTATCAGTCCTTCCAATGAATATTCAGGACTGATTTCCCCATCAAACAGTGTCCTAGTATCTTAGAAAAAGAGCTTGCAGTCATTCTTTTACCTTTTTAATGTTTTTCTTAATGCTCTTATATTACCTACTGTTACTTATTGATTTGCAGCTTCATCTAAGAAATGAAACGGCCAGAAGCAAATGTTTCTTGATATTAATCCAACCCCCGACACAGACCCCAAAATGTTTATGTATAGGTGAGAGATGGATATGCAGAATTTTGAAGTGGATGCTGGTCTTCCTTAATGGCTAAAGGATTATAGTTGGAGTTGTCTGGAAGGACAATGAGTCTGTTTTCAAAGTAGAGCCTCAGCCCCTAAACCGTCCTTTGTCCTGTTTTGTACTATCAGAGCTGGACCTTGTCATCACTTAACACTTGGGATAGTGTTTAGCATTATGGTAGAAGGCTCTACAATGGTCCCACAGGAGAAAGGACACTCTTCTACCTGAACCCAGTGGTTTTCCCCTTTTGCTCCAGGGATATGCAGCTGAAGTGCCCTTCTCTTGAGGGGTCACTCAAAAGTGTGCCCCCTGTGGGTGGCTTCTTAGAAAGTTTTATCAGCACTCTGGATGCAGCTTTCTAGTGAGGGGTCTTAGAGGGGGCTTCCCAGCAAGTTTCAGCGACCTGCTCTTCATTGTCTTCAGCTGGAGGCTTCCTAGTGGTGCTGCTGGAATTCCCTTAGAGCAGCTAGTTTCTGGCTGGCCAGGCCTGGTACTCAACACCTCAGGGAAATTCTCTCCCTGCAGTGGGAGGCAGCTGCACCTTCTCCAGCTGGTTCCGAGCTTCAGTCTGGGGGACTTTCTCCCAGGATGCTCTTCCTTGAAAACTCTGTTTTAGTCCTAGCAGGAGTGGCTGCCACTTACACCTGCTTTTTCTGTGTTTTTTAGATTCTCTCTATCCTTTTTATTAGTAAATTCCCTCTGATGAATGGATAATTATTCATATTCAAATTTTCCAATTCAAACGACTGGTTTGGTTACTGCCTGCGAGCCGACATTGGCTGATACAGACACCATACAAGAACCCGGAAAAAGCTGGAAGATAGGCATGCCCTCTGTGACCACAACATCCTCAAAGAATCCATTCTTAGCCACTTGGTCCTGAGCGTGAAAGGAGGTGTCTAAGCACTTCCTTTTAAGTTCTCATTAGATTTTATTTCAATAAAGTTGTTGCATCCCTTTCTCCTCCTCCCCCCGCCCCCCCCCCCACAAAAAAACGGTCCATGGTTTCGCGGCTATAGAGGAGCCACCTGGCTGCAGCTTGGAAATCCAGGCATTCATCTCCCGGCGCCATGGCTGTGGGCACAAATGTGTAGGAGATTCTAGAACTGGGGGATGAGAGAGGCACAGGGCTTCCGGGACCATCAGCAAGAAGCAGATTATCAAGCCAGACAAGAAAAAGTCCAAGAAGTCCTACGAAGTCCTGGCCTTCCAGAAGTCTGCGGATGTGCACCCGGAAGTCTACCGCTGCTCTAGTCTGACAAGAAGGATGTAGACTCACTGCTATCCAGTGACACGGGCAAGGCCACCGCACCGTGAGGGCCAAGTTGGGCACCAAGAAGACGTGGCCCTGGAAGTGGATGCCATCCACCAACCCAGCATGCAAGGATGGAGCCCGTTCTTCCACTGGCGACAGGCAGCTGAGGAGGGCAAGGCTGTCCCCTTGCCCACGTTCGATAAGACTGTTGGTGCCCGTGCATTCAGAGCAGGAGTACCAGCTCTGGCTTCACCAAGACACTCAAACAGAGGCAGAAACTGGCCACCTCTTTGACCTCAGCCGCTGCTTTGGTCTCCCTTTTGTCATTCGCCATGCCTGGGATGATCGCCAGCAGTTGACGGAGCCACCTGTGGAGGACTTGAAGGAGCGGTATTACCGCGTCTGAGCAGAGCTGGCCAACGTCCAGGCCGAGATCTGGACAACGCACAGACCTCGGGGTACCAGTGTTCGATGCTTGGCACTGGCGACGGTGGAAGGAACAACTGAAGCATTGCTGTAAGTTGCCAGTAAGCACGCGACGGCGGAAGAGTACCCACTATATAAGCTGCTCCAGATCTAGTCCCGGCAGAAGCAGCGTAGTGGGGAGTGCAGGAACTTCTGACGGCTGCTGGCCGGGCTGCCTAGCAACGTCCTCCTGACGCAGTCACCTCACAAAAAAGGGGCCAAGAAGCCGGTTGTTCTGAGACTACAGGCATGACTACCTTAGCAGATGGAGCTGCTAGGGTCTATGGAACAGACTATCAAGGCCTGGAACCAGTGCTGGGTGTGGAGCTGAGCCCGGAGGAGGGGTTGGTGCGCAGGCTCGGCGAGGCGCGGCCCGAGCTGGTGCAGGTGGACCAGCTAGAGCAGGATGGTGCCACCCGTGGGGACGAGCCCCGGACGCTGGCCCCGGCTGGGTGCTGCGAGGCTGCCGCCCCAGCGTCGGTGTTGGCCCTGGCGGAGCCTGAACCTGGCCTGGGGCCTGCTCCTAGCAAGGGCACCATCGTCTACCATCATCGCACCCATTGCGTCCACGAGGAAGCGACGGGAATCATCTCCAGCTCCTCTTCTCTGAAAAAACCAAGAAACCCTGAGAGGCCGCAAGGGGTGAAGGATGCGGCTGCGTAGAGCTGGTGAGTCGGAAAAAAAACAACCCAAATCCTTTTTACCTAAATGAGGATGAAGGGAGTAACTTTCCACATCAAAGTATGAAATGCTTCTTCATATCTGTTTAAATCACCTATGTTTATATAAATATTTGCCTCTTTCAGTATGTAGTTTGTAACATACTTTGTCAATGGAATCTCGTTTTTAAAGTTTTTATACCCCCAAAGATAAAGAGTACCCCAAAGATTCACAGTGAATTTCACATGTTATCGTGTAACAGCGTTTATTACATTTCCTACTGAAGAATTTTATTCCCAGAGGAGAGGGAGCTAAAACTCTAGGGCAGAGTCGAAGGGAATATTTTTAAATCCGAAGGTAAAGGCTATAATACTTAGTACTTTAGTTTCATGTTCTGTTCCATAATAAGTCTATTCTGTTTTAATGTGTAAAAATTATGCTTTGAATTACCAATAAATCGCTTAATATTTTCCTTAAAATTCCTGACGTAATATTTAAACCCTAGGAAAATATTTGTAGTGATTTGTAGTGTGTTTTTTTTTTTTTGAGCAGTGATTTTTAAATGTGACTTTCTACATCCTAGTACTCGGCTAAACTCCTCTGGAAGTGTAAATTCCCTCTTAAGATACATAGTGACTGTATTCTTGGGGAAGAGTCTAAACACAGATTCAAGGTGGCTTATATCAGTTTTGCCAACCCTATCTGCCTACCAGATCTTCAGTGTATCACCTGTTTCTTCTTGGGCTCGAAATAATCCTTAAGGTTTAAAAAGATTTTTTAATTGAAGTGCAGTCGAGTTACAAAGTTGTATTGGCTTCAGGTGAAGAATTCTAAAGCTTTGTGCGTAGAGATGGTATCAGGAAGAGATTCAGGTGCTATGTATACAATTTGTGACTCAGGCATCTCCTTCCTGCTTGGCTGTTGGGCAGTGTGTTAGCTGATAATAAATTGAAATCTTCTGTAGATGATATCAGACGATAATGGTTGTTGTTCCCTGAGCCAAACTTGATTGTGTGATGTTTGTGTTGTTAGTTTGTGTGCTCTGCTCTCTGTAGTCCTGTGGGACAGCTTTGTCCTTGATCAAGAACAGCCGTCTCTCATGGTTCTTTTCTTGATGTGAACCTGTTCACCATTTACTCTGGACATTCTTGCTTTGATTTGTATGTCATTTTGATTTTCCTTTTTATTTCCTTTTGTTTTAGCCCCTACTTCACCATCCCTTCCCCTATCAACAAAAGGCTAGGACAGTTATTTTATACTGTGGAAACCCTTTCCTTGAGTCTGTTGCCTTTGGTGGAAATCAAAATTCATTTGAGTTCCCCAAAGTCTTAGGATTTTGGAGAAAACAGCTAGAAATGAAAGTATTTCAAAGCCACCTTTGTTTTTCTACCTTGCTGTAGACCTCACTTTAAGAAGTCCTCAGTTTACCATTTGCATGGTCAGAAACGAGGAACATGTGAGGAGAGAAAACAACCCGGTTTCATAACTCTGTTATATCCTGCTATAGCTTGGTTTTTCAGATATTCTTTGTATGTTTCCTGTTGGATTGCAAATTCCATGAAGGGACACAGAATGCAAAATAAAGTTTTGTTTTTATTATTTGATATAATTTTACCAAAAACAATCTTACCAATTTCTGGGGGGATATGTGCCCAGTTTTAATAGCTCACTGATTCTGAAAGATTATTTTAGAAACTTATTTAGAAATTATTTATAAAATTATTTAGAAAAAGTGGATCTAATTCAATACTGCTGCTGCTACTAAGTCGCTTCAGTTGTGTCTGACTCTGTGTGACTCCATAGATGGCAGCCCACCAGGCTCCCCTGTCCCTGGGATTCTCCAGGCAAGAACACTGGAGTGGGTTGCCATTTCCTTCTCCAATGCATGAAAGTGAAAAGTGAAGTCACTCAGTTGTGTCTGACTCTTTGTGACCCCATGGACTGCAGCCCACCAGGCCCCTCCATCCATGGGATTTTCCAGGCAAGAGTACTGGAGTGGGGTGCCATTGAATTCAATGCTGGGAGACCTTAAAGTCTGGTTTTCCTTGGAGATGTGGAGACTGTTTTCCATGGCTGTCAGGACATAGTAGCAGCTATCATCAGGCCACGCTAGAATCATGCAGTTACTTTTTACCTTGTTTTCATTATTATTTTATTGGGTTGACTGAAAAAATTCATTCAAGGTTGTCCATAAGATCTTGTGGACAAACCTGAGTGACCTTTTTGGCCAACCCTTACTTAGAAATCTCTCATGGGATAACTTCTGTGTAATCAGAAGTGTAGGCTCTTAAGCCTTTAAATGTAGCCTTTTTAAATGCTTTAGAACTTTAATTTGTAGTTTGTGAAATAGTGCTTGTAATGCTCATTAATGTTTTATAACTTGAGAAATCACCAAGTAGAAACTTCAAGATTCAGTAAAAAAAAAAAAAAAAAAAAAAAAAAAAGACCTCAAGCTATTCTCCTTTACTAGAGTTAAAGATTGTAAAGAGATCTCACTTCTATAAGAAGCATTCTACAAACAATACCAAAATTTAGTATTTCCATTTATAGGTTGTCTAATGAGTTTATAATGTTAACATTATACTTAAAATTCATAATGTTTTTTTCCTGGCTTTTGATTTACATTATTATTTTACCATTTCTTGAATCTTATAATATATTGATTTGATAACTCTTACAGAATTTTCAGCCTTGTGACTATTTCAACAAACCTTAGTCAATAAGTGAAAAATAGATGCTGTTATTTAGATGATTTATCCTAAAGTTTGTACCATTCATTACAAAAAGCAAAAAGAAATATACTCAAGACTTGCCAAAGGGATATCAACACTAACATTATTGTCCTAAAAATGATAGACTCTTATAACTAGATTCAAACTTTTGTTCTAACTTGGAAAATTCTGTCATCAGAAAAAAATATATAGACAACATTCCTTTAGAGACATTTATCATTGATAAGGGAATGTGAAAGTCATTTGAATGAATCTGAATATTTTACAGTGATGTACAGTCTGTTCGCTTTTCTTAAGCACAATGACTTGATCTCTTCACTCAGATTACCTTTAGACTCAGTGTTTGAAATACCATGTCTTAGGTAATTTGAAAAGGAGCATACATCAAGTGTGTAAATAGTTCAATGACTGTCCTTTATTTCAATATCAAACAACTGTTTCCACAGTATGTGTGTATATAAATATATATATGTATGTGTATATATGTTTTTAAAATTCTCAATCTCAAAAAAAGACTTTCAAAACAGCTTGAAATATATATACACATAATATATTTTGTATAGACATATTATAGGTATATGTGCGTATATTATACATATATACATACATATTAGGCTTCTCAGCTGGCTCAGTGGTAAAGAATCCACCTGCCAGTGCAGGAGATTCTGGAGATGCGGGTTTGATCTCTGGGTTGGGGAAATCCTCTGGAGGAGGAAATGGTGACCTGCTCCAGTATTCTTGCCTGGAAAATTCCATGGACAGAAGAGCATGGCAGGCTAGAGTCCATGGGGTCACAAAGAATCAGACAGGACTGAGCTATTGAGCTCACACACATATACATATTATATGTGCTTATATAGTCTGTACATATAAATATACATAAATATTTCAGGGTGTTTTGAAAGTTTTTGAGACTGAATTTTAAAACCATAGTTTCATGGCATTCCAGAGTAACTATGGAAGTTCTAGGAGAATAAATAAAAGCGCATTGAGAATTTCATACTCATTAAAGTTACTTTGCCAACAAAGATCCATCTAGTCAAAGTTATGGTTTTTCCAGTAGTCATATGTGGATGTGAGAGTTGGACTATGAAGAAAGCTGAGCACCGAAGAATTCATGCTTTTGAACTGTGGTGTTGGAGAAGACTGTTGAGAGTCCCTTGGACTGCAAGGAGATTCAACCAGTCCATCCTAAAGGAAATCAGTCCTGAATATTCATTGGAAGGACTGATGATGAAGCTGAAGCTCTAATATTTTGGCCACTTGATTCGAAGAGCTGACTCATTTGAAAAGACCCTGATGCTGGGAAAGATTGAAGGCAGGAGGAGAAGGGGACGACAGAGGATGAGATGGTTGGATGGCATCATCGACTCAATGGACATGAGTTTGAGTAAGCTCTGGGAGTTGGTGATGGACAGAGAGGCTTGGTGTGTTGCAATCCATGGGGTTGCCAAGAGTTGGACGACTGAGCAACTGAACTGAAAGTTAACTATAGCATTCGAATACAAATTTTTAGTTACATAAAATATGGCTTTATGAAGCTATTAAATTTACGAGTTTCCCCTGGAGAAGGAAATGGCGACCCATTCCAGTATTCTTGCCTGGAAAATCTCATGGACATAGGAGCTGGCAGGCTGCAGTCCATGGGATCACAAAAGAGTTGGATACGATTTAGCAACTAAGCAACAACAATAAATATTAAAAACATTACCAAAAAAGGTCCAGAAAGCTGTGTGTGAACATTTGGATTCTGATATTTGAAAATCAGTTGAATCCACTCATACTAAGTTGTTCTGGGACTGCTTAGGGAAAAAAATGTACGATTTAAATATTTGAATTATAGGGCAATGATTCTTCATTGAGCCATAGTAAGCAGATTAAAATGTATCTGTTTTTTAAAATATAATATATTTGGTTAATTTTTTTTTAAAGGAAAGAGATGTTAGGTTTAAATGTTCACTGTATGTCTTGTCCTGACTGTTTCTTTTAAAAAAGAAAAAGTCTGAAATGGGAAGTAAGCACAGCATGTGTTAATTATAGTTAATAAAGTTGGGTAAAAACCCTCAGTACTATCCACTGTGAAAGATTTTTCAGAGGACGTTTCTTTACTTCTCTGGCCAATCTGGAGAAGCAGAGATGGAGCAGCCCTGAGTATACTGTCCCCTTTGGAGACTTTTCAGACTCTCTATGGGGGTGGCTTTGAGAAAGAAATGGCAACCCACTCCAGTACTCTTGCCTGGAAAACCCCATGGAAGGAGGAGCCTGGGAGGCTGCAGTCCATGGGGTCGCAAAGAGTAGGGCATGACTGAGCGACTTACTTCACTTCATGGGGGTGGCTACATTGTGTTCTGTTAGAAAAAAAAAAAAATGCTGCCTGAAAGAGGCCTGGGCCAGACCAGATCCTTTATGTTTTTTAGACTCTGTTAAAGGAGAAAAGCAAGTATAATGATCCCTGGCTGGAACAGCCCTTGACCAAACTGTGACATAGCCGAGCTCCCTCTGCTTCTCTTTTGGAAGCGCTCCTTGCCCTTCCAGTCTCTGTGGCCTCGTTTGGCCCCGTTGCCCAGCTCTCACTCCACTCTATTTCTTTCCCAAACTTTTCATTCTGAAGCTTCTCATTGTCCTTAGTCTTGCATGCCTTCCTAGGTAGCTTAGTGTTTTAACTGAGACCAATAAAGGCAGCAGTGGTTAATCGATGGTTTCTTGTGACTATCCATTTTGAAAGTTAAAGCACTTTTAATTGTGGCACTTGAAGTCTAAATAAGTAAGTGGAAGGTTACTAACATTTGCCCAGCAAACCACAGGACACAGCATCTGGGGGCAGAACTTTCTCAAACAGTTGTCTCATTTTACCACATGTCTGCTCAGGTCGGTGTGGGATGCACACAGCCTCACACATGCAGGTACTTGCAAAGTTTTTTTTTTTGTTTTGTTTTGTTTTTTTGAGTGAAGGGGGGAATCATTCACTTACTTTTTAGATGATGCTCTGTAACTGTATATATTTAGCATGTATTCAGGGTAAGCAAACTTTGAGAGAGACCTGTGATGTACCTTTCTTTGTGCTTTGATATTTTTATATTATGCATAAATAAGATAAAATAAGATATATTTGAAGTCTTTACCTTATACTAGGGACTATTGGCTCAGATTATTGCACTTTGCAAAAGAGAATTTTGTTCTTATGATATTCTTAGTCTTCACATTACAGTTGACCCTTGAACAGTGTTGGGGTTAGTGGCACTAACCACTGCTCCCCATGCACAGTGGAAAATCAGTATATAGCTTTTGACTAGTTCACAAAAATGTAACTGTCAGTAATCTACTGTTGATCAGAAACCTTACTGATAAACATTTGATTAACACATATTTTGTATGTAATATGTGTTATATGAGCTTCCTTTGTGGCTCAGCTGGTAAAGAATCTGCCTGCAATGCGGAAGACCTGGGTTCAATCTCTGGTTTGGGAAGATCCCCTGGAGAAGGGAATGGCTACCCACTCTAGTATTCTGGCCTGGAGAATTCCATGGACTATATAGAGTCGGACACGACAGTGACTTTCACTTTCATGTGTTATATGGGCTTCCCGGGTGGTGCCAGTGGTAAAGAACCGGCCTGCCAATGCAGGAGACATGAGAGACGTGGGTTTGATCCCTGGGTTGGTAAGATCCCCTGGAGGGAAGGCATGACAACCCTTGCCAGTATTCTTGCCTGGAGAAACCCATGGGCAGAGGAGCCTGCTGGGCTACAGTCCATGGGGTCACACAGAGTCAGACGTGACTAAAGCGACTTAGCACACATGCATTATATAATCAATAATTTGGCCTTCACTGGTGGCTCCGTAGTAAAGAATTTGCCTGCCAGAGCAGAAGACACAGGTTCAATCACTGGGTCAGAAAGATCCCCTGGAGAAGGAAGTGGCAATCCACTTCAGTATTCTTACCTGGGAAATTCCATGGACAGAGGAACCTGGCAGACTTGAGTCCATGGGGTTGTAAAGAGTCAGCCATGACTAAACAACAGTAACAACATTCAATTCTGTATCTTTACATAAAGCTAGGGAAAAGAAAATGTTATTAAGAAAATCATAAAGAGAAAATACATTTATAGTATGAACTATATTTATCTAATAGCCTAACTTTATTTCATCTGTTTAAAGATGAAAGCGAATCATTTGTGTCTAAGTACCTTCATCAGTATTATCTCATGTGATAGAAAACAATGTGGATGTTATACATATTACTAAGACTTGGCATCAAAGGTGAAAAGATAACGTGAAAGAGAGATTCATGTTTACTTACATGTATAAAGATGTGTACATTGATAGTTAAGAAGCAGTGTGATTGCTTAATGGTAGCCTAGTTCAGTGGATAAGATTGCTTCACAGTAGTCTGAACTATACACTGAATGAAGCTTTATACAGTTTTTACGGCACCTAGTTTAATAGTCATGTCTCTAAATGTATTAAATTTTTGTTACATTAAAGACAAAACAGTGGTGCTGATAGGCTGATAAGCAGTATCTTTGTTTACAAGAGAGAGAGGCATACTATATGGTAATGTAATTCTTTGAAAACAGTTATAAAATGTGGAAATACTATCCCATTTAATGCAAGAGTTTTGAACATCTGGAGATTGTGGTATCCGAGGGGTATCCTGGAACCGGTCCTCGAAGGACACGGAGAGACGACTACAGAATTCAAAAGCAAAGGTGTAGAAGGAGAAATCATTACTGAATTAAAAGTTAGAGGCAACAACGAATAGCACAAGAAGAAGTAGAGAACTTTGGGAGGTAGAAAGTGGTGCAGAAGGGGAAAGCATGCCAAAAATTGGAAACTGAAGTCATTTGAAAGGGCTGTAGCATACAGAAAACTAGAAAAGAGAGGGGTGAACCTGGAGGGCAACAGGAGCCAGGTTAGAAAATATTTAGTGAACTATGGAAAGATTTTAGACTGTTAGAAGCATTTAGGGTTTTAAGTAGGAGAATAACATGGCCTTTATATTTGTTTTTTAAAAAACACTATTATTGTTGTAGTGAAGCTAATGGATTGAGCTGGAACAATTCTGGATGCAAAGAAATGAGTTAGAAGGGTGTTCACGTAACTTAAATTATGGCTCGTGGCTATAGAACAACAAAAGAAAAGAAGTTTGTGATTTTGAGAAATGTTTAGGAGACAGAATACACTGGTAAAGAAGGAAGGTTGAAGAGTCAAGGATAATACCCAGTTTTCTTGCTTGAGCAACCAAGTGAGTCACTTATTGAAAAATTGCAGAGGGCACTCAGCTTTTCAAAGAAACTTTATGTAAGGTTGACATGAGCATGAATCAATTTAAATGAAGAGAAACATGGAGGATTTGGGTAGATTTATGGAGTGAGTTTTGGGGTGGTGGCATAATGTGAGAATTCTCAGTACATTGGTAATATTTGAATTGCTGAGAATGAAAAGAATGGGATGTTAGTGTTTCTATAGTAGCATCTAAGAAGTGCTAAAAACATGCCATTTGGAGAATTGTAGGAGAAGATACAGAGGAGGGCATGGCAACCCACTCCAGTATTCTTGCCTGCAGAATCCCATGGACTGAGGAGCCTGGCAAGCTACAGTCCGTAGGGTCGCAAGGAGTTGGACATGACTGAAGAGACTGAGCTGCAGCCGGCATAGAAGACAAACAGCAGTGTGCTGGCAAATAAACAAACTGATTCATAGCATTGTAGCATTTGCCAGTTTGCATGGGGTAAACATCCCTGCTGCTATTTTTGAGCTACCAGTGTTACATCCTTGTGAAGCTGGGGAAAGGTGCACACAGTTGGCTCCCTTGAGTTGATGCCTGCTTGTTTCTTTATATCCCTGAGAAACCTGGAAGGAGAAGCAAATGGGGGAATCATGAGCTGTGAGGAATTTCAATCACTGCATGTAAAAAAAAAAAAAAAGTTCTTTCAAGGCTTTGATCATGAAAGGAGGAGAGAGATGGGGAGGATATACTTTGTTTTGGGTTGGAGGAAGAATTTAGGAGATTTAAATGCTAATGAGAAGAAGCCAGCAGGGAGAAGAGGGGATGCATGGTTGAAAAGTGAAGTTTCTAGAACTGGATACGTTTATGTGGAGTTGGAGAAAATGGGATTATAAGCAGAAGATGAAGGTTTTGGATGCAAAGAGGGTAAGCTCTTCTCTCTCAAGCAGAGAGGCAGGAAGGGATAGATGCAGATGGGTTTGCATGTTTATTGCAAGAACTGTAGAAGTTATCTTCTGATAGGTTGCATATCTTGCGTCAAAATAAGTCGGATAAAATTTGAGGTTGATGAAATGGTAAATATAAACTTATAAAAATAAATGTATACCATTAAATCTGTAAATGTACATCATCTGTTTTCTTTGCTAGTGTTTATATAAGGTTTTATTTGAGAAAAATAGTTATTTAAAAAAAATTGAGGCTGATGGGAAATGTGATGAGGATTGGAACTTTGAAGAGATGGCAAGTTGGAAACAAGAGTTGCTGTAAAGTGTTCCTTTGTTGAGGTCAGTGACTATAAATTAACAGAGGCACAAATTTTATGATAAGGAGAAAAATGTAATGAGAGGGTGACCATATGAGTAGGCGGCTGAATGGAGTACAGTTGAAGGTTAGAGGAGATGAAATCACAGGACTATAAGGTCAGGCTTATGGATCGGTAATAAATTTGGATATTGAAGTCACTGATGATGATGCTGGAAATTAGGTAAAGAGAAAGCCCATTAGTTTTCAGCAAAAGAATGATATTGCTAAGGAGGATAAAGGTCACTGTGTGAGTAATACGGGTCTGAAGTAGCAGCTTGGGGGTGGAATAACTCTAGGTGTAACTGGCTGATGAAAGGCGTTGGTGTTCCTGTTGTGTACAGGTAATGCAGAAGCTTCAAGGCAGTTGAAATTTTTGAGAATGGGCATGCACATGGGAATCAGATTCTGGTTAAATCTGTAAAGCAAAGGTAATGGTCAGTTGAAGTAAGACTGTAATTGCTGTGTTCTGAAATTCAAATGAAAGGTTTTTATAATTTTTTGGACTTTTTCTCCTTGTCTGAAGACTGTAATTTTGGGTTTGGAACAATCTTAATGGATTTATCTTTTTAACATTAAAAAATGCACAGTCTATTTGAGGGTGAAATCCATACCTCATTCTTTTTAATCCTTTGAATTAATACCTTAATCTGCTGCTTTTGTGATGAAAGACTTTGGGGTGGTATTGGGGACAAGCAGAAGTAGGATTTCAAAGGCACTAGACCCCCTGGTGGAGAAGGACTGGTGGGAGGTGGTGTAATGCTAAAGGAGGAGGCATCTGAGTTGCTGAACACACATTTCGGTGTGATAGGATTTACTTACATCTTGAGAAACGCTGGGCTGGAGGAAGCATAAGCTGGAATCAAGATTGCCAGGAGAAATATCAATAATTTCAGATATGCAGATGACACCACCCTTATGGCAGAAAGTAAAGAAGAACTAAAGAGCCTCTTGATGAAAGTGAAAGAGGAAAGTGAAAAAGTTGGCTTAAAGCTCAACATTTAGAAAACTAAGATCATGGCATCCAGTCCCATCACTTCATGGCAAATAGATGGGAAAACAGTGGAAACAGTGGCTGACTTTATTTTTCTGGGCTCCAAAATCACTGCAGATGGTGATTGCAGCCATGAAATTAAAAAACGCTTACTCCTTGGAAGGAAAGTTATGACCAACCTAGACAGCAAGCAGAGACATTACTTTGTTCATCTAGTCAAGGCTATGGTTTTTCCAGTGGTCCTGTATGGATGTGAGAGTTGGACTATCTAGAAAGCTGAGCGCCGAAAAATTGATGCTTTTAAACTGTGGTGTTGGAGAAGACTCTTGAGAGTCCCTTGGACTGCAAGGAGATCCAACCAGTCCATCCTAAAGGAGATCAGTCCTGGGTGTTCATTGGAGGAACTGATGTTGAAGCTGAAACTCCAGTACTTAGGCCACCTGATATGAAGAACTGACTCATTTGAAAAGATCCTGATGCTGGGAAAGATTGAAGGCAGGAGGAGAAGGGGACGACAGAGGATGAGATGGTTGGATGGCATCACCGACTCAATGGACATGGGTTTGGGTGAACTCCGGGAGTTAGTGATGGACAGGGAGGCCTGGCATGCTGTGGTTCATGGGGTCGCAGAGTCAGACACGACTGAGAGACTGAACTGAACTGAGGACCTATGTAAGCTTTAGGTGTGAGAGAATGAGCGGAGGTGTTCAAAGACTGGCTATTCTCTATTTCTTAGTTATTTCTTAAGTTATTTCTAAATTTTAGCCTCTGGTATCTGGTAGCATTTAGTATCTCCACTTTCAGTTCAGTTGCTCAGTCATGTCCGACTCTTTGTGACCCCATGGACTGCAGCATGCCAGGCCTCCCTGTCCATCACCAACTCCCGGAGTTCACTCAAACTCAGGTCCATCGAGTTGGTGATGCCATCCAGCCATCTCATCCTGTGTTGTCCCGTTCTTCTCCTGCCTTCAATCTTTCCACTTTAGTGGGCTACTAAAGAGATTCATAGTTTTTATTAAAACTATAATCTGTTTATCTCTTCAGACATATACCTTCTCAGTTTCTTATTATCACTGCCCTCCAGAAGAAAATGGCACCTATATTAACATCAAATGAATTCATACTGCATCAGGCTCTTACAGAAATTAGTTAATACTGATTACAAAAAGTTTTACCTTTAAAAAGCATTTGAGAAGACTGTTAATGCACTTACGCATTTTATTTACACTTTATGAGCTGCTTTATTTAATACACCATAGTGGAGAACAAATGAACAATTAGGTAAAATCAATTACCTAAAGAAGTGCTTTCACCTGGTAAAAATGATGTTTAGGATGCAGACGGCAGTGTAGATCGTTCCTACATAAGGTGGTTTATAGCGTCTGCACTGTGTGGTAATGCATATACTTTCACTAATGACGGAGATAGCCCAGAGACACAGGGGAGCATGCCGTGTGCATGGTTTTGTAGGGTCGCATGTGCAGTGATACATATCTAGAATGACATGTCTGTGGAAGGGAAGAAGCCTTTGACTGTACATAGAGAACAGGAAACAAGAACACAAGAAAGGGGAAATGTGTTTAAAATGCATTATATTTGTAAACAATTAAAAAAAGTTAAAAAGCACAAGAATATAACTTTATTTACCCCTGATAAATTGTAATCCCATAAGTTTGATTTGTATTTATTTCATGACTTTGATTTTTGATTTTTTAAGGTTTAAAGCTAGCTCAAGTTTCAAAATAATCTCAGTTCATAATTTCAAGCAAATGCAGTATCAAGAAGTATCTAGCACAAAAGAAACAGCTAATGTCAGCTCTTCTTTTTGTTATTATTACTTATAACTCAAAACAAGCATTCATACAACTTTGTACCTAATGGCATACTGAATGTTAAACAATAGGAAAGTTAATAATACATACTTGTAAAACTTTCAGTGTTTTAATTTGCTTAGAACTGTCCTATCACCTTTTGTGTTATTGACCTTCGAGCTGTGCAACTTTCCTTTTTAATGTGTCTTCCTGATCAAATGGCACAGTAAATTCATTGAAGGCAAAATGTAGGCTTTATTTCCATTTCTGTATGTTTTAACATATGATACATAAATGAAACTCAGTATATTTAGTATTATTATCAGTATGTGGTTGAATGGAGGCCCTGCAGATAAAAGGAAATTGAAAGGTGTAGACACTGAAATATTTCCTATCATTTAAAAATAAATACGAAGTGAAGTTGTAATATTATTTGAGTCTTAGAGATGTGACATAATAATCCCAAGGCTCTTGTTATTCTTCTGTGTATTTATTTTAGGGCAGTTGTGCAATGTGGCTTCTGGGCTTTGAAATCTCTTTTAAAACAATCCCTTTCATCCTCCTTTCCTATAGGTTGGAGTTCTTAGTTGCAGATAACAGAATCCATTCTAACTATTTTAAATAGAAAAAGAATTTTACTAAAAGCATGTTATAGACCTCACAAACAACATTCCTAATGTACTTAACATTTTCTCTAAAACGTGATATTACTATTTTCAAACATAATTATAAAATGAAATAAAAAAGCAGACTAAAAATCTTTTACTCACTTTTCAATACCCTATAATGTCAGAAAAATTTTAATTCAATTAAAATTAAATCTGTATTACAGATTTTTTAAAAAAGTGATAGATTGATACCTTTATAATATGTTGATATTCTTCTTTAGAAATTGAAAACTTACACCTATATATTAATTTGTCATAATGGATAATAACATTACAGTTTCTGTTTTCAGGCCTTAGCTTTTGTCACTGACTTCATAAAAATGCATTTCTCTGTATATTTATAGTCAATACTTATTGTATGAGATTTATTGATCTAACTTATAACTGATTAAAAAACAATTTTTATAATTTTAGCTTTGAATTAGTCACAAGACAACAGATGGGCAAATAATATGTATAAATAATACATTTGTTTTTAAGTATGAGAGCCTTGACATCTAAAACAAACCAGGCTGTTTAACCTGGTTAAACATTTTCACCTGTCATTTTCACTTCTGACAGAGAAACTACAAGAATGCTGCATTTTTATAAAGAATTAAGTTGGAGTTCATGGATCTAGGAAGACTTATATAAGTAAACTGTTTCATACTGAAATGCAGTATTGATAAAAAAATTTTGATTTTTTGATTGATTGAAGAAATGATAAAAAATTCTTTATTCAGAAATTTTCCGCAACGTTTTTGTTGATTGGGAATGAAAGAATTTTACTATGTTGATTATTGAATATTAAAATTATTTTGTAGTCTAATCTGACACTGAAATAAGGAACCAGGTTCAAATCCTCCTTTCGGTTATATAAATCACTGTTACAAAATCAAGGACACGTCCCTTAATCTCAGTGAGCTTCATTTTCCTCATCTGCAAAATCTGTGTTTTTCAGCATTGATTGCGCTTTTTCCAGAGTACTTACTAGCAGAAAAAGAACGAACAAAACCTAAAGTCAGTAAAAGGACAGAGATTAATACAGATCAGAGAGGAAATAAAGTACTTAGCCCAGTATCAGAATAGCACATAGGCAATACCTTATAAGTAAATAACAGTTGACATGCCTGCATATTTTTCTGGTTTGTATACTTAATTTCTGCTCATAAAGGAAAACAAAGTATTAGAAATTTTTGTTTTTCATGTTCATACTGAGCAGATAACACATTGAAAGAAGAATTCATGGGACTGCACTGAATTCACCCACACACACATGCACGCACATACAGGAGCCTGGAATTCCCAGCCTACACGCTTGCCTGCTCTGAACTGATGTATGACTTAAGGTGTTGACTACCTCCACCCCCACATAACTGACTGGCAAGCCCTGCATCTCAGTTCTGTGCTTGGGATCACTGGAAAACTGTTTGCACCAGTCCCAAAGAAGCAACGTTTTTAGGATCCAGATTTGTTGCAGATGCCTATATATTGTTCCCAGACACAGAAAAATTATGAATGCAACAATCAATCAATGTACCTTAAAGATTTGGTAGGATGTTGGATAATGAAAAAAATAAGAGTTGATTAGACAAACAGAGGAAATGTGTTTTTAGTTATAACTGACTAACATCTACTTATCTTCAAGCAGAATAACTTTATCCTTTTTGGAATTTTGACCTCCTAAAGAAAGAGTGCATATAAGCATAATTTTGGAAGTTTAAAAAGCCTGGGCCAAGTTTCACATATTTTTTCTCATAATTTGAGGGTAGCAACAACTTGCTTATTCCAGCGTTCAGTGCTCATTAATTATTAAAAATGAAGTCCGTATAGTGTTTTCTTAACTACTTAAGTGGCATGGGAAGATGTGGCTTCCTCTTTTTTTCTCTTTTTAAAAATCCAGTCAACAGCTGTTCAGGTGTAATAATTTCCATAAGCTTTCCTCAGTGAGTTGCTAAACACACAGAAGCGCAAATGACTGTATTAATACATGTCAGAAAATATCAAGCCAGAAATGTCCCTTCAGTCTCTAATCCTTTCTAGATAAATTTATCATTAAACAGACTACACAGTAGAGTATCACCTATCAGCTTTTTTTTAACAACAACAACAAAGATTTATGTTTGGATTCTTCAAGTTTCCATCTGGAGGGTGTTGAAGGCCCCTGGCCAATTTTTATACCGAGTTATGTTTTGTTTACATCTCTGAACTTTTCTATGAATGATCAGCCAAGTTTAGAAATACTGCCTTTTGTTTTCAAGTATTTTTCTTGATAAAATCTCAGGAAATGCATTGATCAATAGGGGAAGAACATAAGAACACAGGGCAAAGCTCTGTGGTGCCAAAGTAAAATTTAATGCACAGAAGTTAATGTGAGTAAATGTAGCAGCTAGATCTTTCAGTCAGAGCACTTCCCCGTGGTTTCTCTGGTGGATTGGGCTTTCTGACAGCACGGTGGCGTCAGCTTGGACCTTCTTTATGGTAACTCACGGCTGCAAGCGTAAGTGCTCCAGTGAGCAAGACGAAGCAACAGCGTCTTTTGTGACCCAGCTTTGGAAGTCACATAATGTCACTTTTGCTGTGTTCTATTGATGCTATTATAATGGGTCAGTAAAGCCAACCGAGATTCAAAGGGAGGGGTTATAGATATTACCTGTTAATGGAATAAGTTGCCAAAAAATTGTTGATGTGTTTTAAAACTGCTGCAAGCAGAATATATGTCAGCATGTGGTCATAGGCATAATAAATGAACTTGCCTTGTCAATTTTGTAATTTGATATAAGAAGCCAGACATGGCGTTGCAGCATAGACATACAGACGGGTACATGCAGGGGTAGCCTTTCAGCGAATTCAGTTCTGATCACATTCTTACTGATGCAGAAAACTAGAGGTCAGAAAATAGTTCAGAGAAGAGGAGAGGAAACTCTGAATATGGTTAAATTATAGAACCCACTCCAGTGTTCTTGCCTGGAGAATCCCAGGGACAGGGGAGCCTGGTGGGCTGCCATCTATGGGGTCGCACAGAGTCGGACACGACTGAAGTGACTTAGCAGCAGCGGCAGCAACAAAGTTTTAAGGGGAATAGAGATTTTCAACAGGAAGCAAAATTTCTTGGGAGTTTTAATAGGGTAGATGATGTGGGAGAGTTGAGTCCTTGTCTGGCTCACAGTGGAGTAGACCTTTCAAAGCGCCTGTCCCCAAACAGTATCATATTTAAGTTACAATTGGCAATTTAGTGACTACTGTGAAATTAATTTTCTTAATTTGAATTAATTTTGTGATTATTTAAACATTATTTTAGGTTTTATGTGTAAAAACGTAAACTTATCAGGTTTACATTTATCTTTTAAATTGGTCGTTATAGTAAAAAGAGGTTGAGATAGAGATTTCTTTGGACTAACTAAATTTCCCTGGGATGTATCACATTTATTCAGCTTCAGTCATCGATGCTTTCTGTAATTGGTTTAAAAAGCATTCATTCTTAAATCCAATGTTCTGCATATTACTCTAATTTTTCTTGCTAAAATTATCAAGACTGGATTTCCACTGACTAGACAACAGGCATGTGTTAACATTTTTAACCTCTTCAAATTTAGGGTATTTAAACTCATATGAAAATATTATGGAAATGTTAAAAATGACTATGGGGCTGTATCTAAGCTAGATACACACTTGAGAAGAGATGATATAAAGCAAGGTTGTCATATGAATCCTTAAGAGCAACCATGTAACTTTGGACAGATATTTAAGAAAATAATCCTTATGAAATCACTGATCAAATTCAGTGCTTTTTCAGAATTCAGTTGGTGAAGTGTTTTAAATGATAGCAAAACTATAGTCTTGTGAAAGTCTCCTAACTCAAGTTCTCCAAATGAATCTTTTTAAGCATACAAAATTGTAAAGACTGTGGTTTTTTATAAGGCAGAGATATTTAGTTTCTTAGAATCAAATGGAAGGGTATAATCACTTATATCTAATGATTTCCTTGATTATTAATAGAGATTGATAATTTCTAAAAGACCATGATTTAGAATTTTTTGTGCACACTTCCTTTAGTAATGGCTATGTTAGGGACGGGGGAGCCTGGTGGGCTGCCATCTATGGGGTTGCACAGAGTTGGACACGACGGAAGCGACTTAGCAGCAGCAGCAGCAGCATGTTAGGGCAGTGGCCACCAGAGGGCAGTAAATATGCCTATAATAGGAAGTAATCAACTAAGGTGTCAAGTCTCAAGTATTTTTTATTGTGTAGTTTTTGCATGGCTTGTATTTTAGATTAATTTGAAACATTTTATACTATACAGCAATTTAAAGTACAGATATTATCAATGTTTATGGTCAAAATTATATGTGATATTAATAATAAACATAAGTAGTGTTTATAGAACAGTCTCTTTTACCTGTTGGCTGTGATGCTAAATATTTTCAATATATAGCACCTTCTTTTAAATCTCACAACAAATTTATAAGATGAACCATTGTTTATACTCATTTCGTTGTAGAAGAAACCAAGGCTTATTGTTATTAATCAAAGCCAAATATGTGGAGGTGTAGGAGATGTAAATTTGATCCCTGGGTGGGGAAGATCCCCTGGAGGAGGGCATGGCAGCCCACTCCAGTATTCTTGCCTGGAGACTCCCATGGGCAGAGGAGCCTGGCTACATGGGTCAGACCATGGGGTCACAAGAGTCGGACATGACTGAGCACAGCACAGGACACGTTTAAGCCAACATTTTAACTGTTTCTCTTTGTTTTTTTTTTTTTTGAGGAGGAGGTGGGAGATGCGCTTATATGCTTAGAAGCTGTATGCTTAATAAGTTAATAAGATTATGATAAAACCAAGATGGGTGATTCTGAGTTGGTACAGAAAGTAAAACTTAGAAAAGTGAACTCTTTAGTTTGTAAAGAAAACAAAGGATGTAATACAACAGTTTATGCAAAGGGGAAAAAAAAATACAGAGTAGTAGTTCATTTGGTTCAAGATTATTATTGGTGATAAGTTTAAAAAGTTATCTCAATGGTCTAATAAATCTCACTAAAATGACTGCTATTTAGCTGTTTATTATGGGCTGAGTTGTATCCCCTAAAAACCCATATGTTGCAGTCTGAACCCTTAGTACCTTAAAGTAGAGCTGTATTTAGAAATAAGGACTTTAAGGAGGTGATTAATCAATCATGACCTCAATGAAATGAGGTCATTATGGTGGACTTTCATCCAACCTGACCATGCTGCTGCTGCTGCTAAGTCACTTCAGTCATGTCCGACTCTGTGCGACCCCATTGATGGCAGCCCACCAGGCTGCCCCATCCCTGGGATTCTCCAGGCAAGAACACTGGAGTGGGTTGCCATTTCCTTCTCCAATGCATGAAAGTGAAAAGTGAAAGTGAAGTTGCTCAGTCATGTCCGACTCTTAGCGACCCCATGGACTGCAGCTTACCAGGCTCCTCCGTCCGTGGGATTTTCCAGGCAGGAGTACTGGAGTGGGGTGCCATTGCCTTCTCCAACATGACCATAGGAAGAGGAAATTTGGACACAGACAGGGACAGAGGAATGACCCCTGAAGACACAGGGAGAAGACAGCCTGCTGCAAGCCAAGGAGAGAGGCATTAGGAGAAGCCAGCCCTACCAACATGTTGATCTCAGACCACTAGACTCCAGGATTGGGAGAAGACACATATCTGTTACTTAAGCCACCTGAGTGGGTGGTACTTTGTCATGCCAGCCAAGAAGAGTATGCTATGCTAAGTCACTTCAGTCGTGTCTGACTCTGTGTGACCCCAGAGATGGCAGCACACCAGGCTCCCCTGTCCCTGGGATTCTCCAGGCAAGAACACTGGAGTGGGTTGCCATTTCCTTCTCCAATGCATGAAAGTGAAAAGAGAAAGTGAAGTTGCTCAGTCGTGTCCAACTCCTAGCGACCCCATGGACTGCAGCCTACCAGGCTCCTCCATCCATGGGATTTTCCAGGCAAGTGTACTGGAGTGGGGTGCCATTGCCTTCTCCGGCCAAGAAGACTAATACGGTATATTTTCCATAAAGAACAGCAGTGGGGTGAAGGCTCACCCAGTGATGCATGTTCACTTCTCAATACTGTCCTGCTTTCTGACTGTCCATATAGGTCCCTGTTTTCAGGATCCAAAGTCAAACCAATAAAACAATTTGGATTGACGGGGTAAAAAATAACAGCAGTGAAAAAGAGAGGGACAACTGTTTATGTGAAAGAATGTTGAACCGGAGCTTTTTCAGCTGCTGTTTCTGCTGAGGTCTCTGGACACAGTACTGCATTGTAAAGTCAGGGGCAGGATCCCCTGCAGAACTTTGAAAGGAGGTTTCCTAACTGGCTTTGCTATCACAGCTGATCACTGACTCATGGATTTTTGAAATTGATTTGGAGGAAGGAATAGGAGTTTGAAGAAGGCTTTAGAGAGCTCTGACAGTGTACTGGGACTTCCCAGGTGGTGCTAGTGGTAAAGAACCCGCCTGCCAAGGCAGGAGACAGAAGAGATGCGGGTTCAGTCCCTGGGTCGGGAGGATCCCTGAAGAAGGAAATGGGAACCCACTCCAGTATTCTTGCTGGGAGAATCCCATGGACCGAGGAGCCGGGTGGGCTACGGTCCATGGGGTTGCAAAGAGTCAGACTGAAGTGACTTAGCAGGGCAGTGTGCCGTATCAGATCCTTTCAGCTCAAGCTCAGGGCATGGGACTTAATGGGGACACTCAGGAAGTCTGATGCCCGTCCCCTGAGCTCGGAGGACACAATAAATTGATGTTTGACTCATGCTTCAGCAATCTAAAAGGTGAGGAAATGTGATTGGGTGGTGATTCTGATGGCAGGGGGAAGAGTTTTCTGTTAACATAGAGCTCGTCAGAGCAAGTCAAGGATGCTTTTGCTCTTTGTTATGTACCTGGCACCAGGGCCATATACGTTAAACACGTGGAACAGAGCCTTCTTATATCCTGTGTAAGAGAGCAGCCTTGAGAAGCAACAGAACGAAGGAGAAAAATGTTAGGAGGACCATCAGGTATCCAGGATCTGAGAAAGCATGTGTGTGTGGCCACTTGGAGTAGAGATGCATGGATCAAGAAACCTTTAGATGAGTGACCTCCCCTGAGGCGAGCAACCACTTTGAAGGCCCCAGGGCTAGACGGCATCAGCGTAGATCACTGTGAGATCCAGAAAAGCCAAGTGAGAGATGTCCACCATTGTTCCTGCTTCACTGTTCCTTCTCACTCCTTCCTCCCGAAGCATCGGAACCGTCATGAATAAAAACTGAGAAAAGAGTGGGAAGGAGAAATTGACTGAATGTGCCCTGCTTTTCTGCTTCAGGAACGAGCTACATGCTTAAGTGAAATTACAACTTACTAGCTATTAGATGAAATCGAACGTTCCAGTTACTGAACCGATTCTGTGTTTTGTGACCATAGTGACGGGAAGAGCTTTTATTGCCCCAGTTTTCATTTTGTGGTATGAGGAAATGGGGAAGCCACCTGAGTTTGTTTTCTGGTTATACTCCACTAGTCTCTTTTACTCAATATGACAGCTATTGCAATTTATGATATTTATGCAAAATAATAGAAGTCAGAAGTTTCAGATATATAAATTGATTTAACAAAATTGCAGTAAACTAAAGTAGATGATATTCAGTATGAATAATGGTGCCTCATATAATGTTGAGCTTATACATTATTTTAATGTGTATTTGAGGTTTTTTTAAATTATCTGGGATCTTATGGATTAGGGAAATTCTCGATAAAAGAGTATTTCTTTAGGTTTCATTTAGTAATATGCCTATAGCATATTGAGCTCAAGAGATGAATTGTTCATTTAAGGTTCATTTAAAGGTGTCAGACAGTACAGTAATTTAGCAGTCTTTCTTCCCAGCTGCCAACTGTGACTTGGCACCATGCATCAGGCTGAATGACACAGGTTTTTGGAGATTAGAATTTGGTTTCTGCATCTCATGGACGTGAACAGCAACTTTTCAAGAGCACTGTTATCCCCAGAGAATGTATAAAAATGAATAGTCTGAGTTGCTTTTAAAAAATAGCTTATCACAAGTATTTCTCATTTTTTCTGCTTGTTCATTTAGTTATAGTTAGGCAGAGCCAATCATAGCTGCTGACTGCTCTCATTTGTTTTTTAATTGGTAGTAATTGGCAACCCACTCCAGTACTCTTGCCTGGAGAATCCCATGGGCAGAGGAGCCTGGTAGGGTCGCTAAGAGTCGGACACGACTGAGCGACTTCGCTTTCACTTTTCACTTTCATGCATTGGAGAAGGAAATGGCAACCCACTCCAGTGTTCTTGCCTGGAGAATCCTGGGGACGGGGAAGCCTGGTAGACTGCCGTCTATGGGGTCGCACAGAGTTGGACACAACTGAAGCGACTTAGCAGCAGCAGCAATGAACATTACTCAAAAAGAAATTTTTTCTTTGTATAGTCAGCAATCAATTTTAGACCTAAGAGTGCATTTTAAAAAGGAGAAGGCAAATAAAAATGATGGTTTTCCTGGAGAAAAACTTGCATATAAAAAGAAAAAAAGTCAAAATCTCCAACAATACCCCAACTGTGAGTGTTGTGTCTAAAAATCTACAGTTTATTAAGCCCTTGTGATATGTTAGGCATAAAGCTGATTTTATTTTTTTCTGTTTACCTGTGAACATTTGGCTGAGGGGATTAAGTAGGCAAAAGGGGAGCATCTGTCAGAGGAAGAATTAATTTTAGGATTATCTAGGGACAACATTTATGCACCCAGACACACCACCCTGTATCTCTCAACATGCTTTATGCTTAGAATCTCAGTCTAAATGGATGACAGGACAGAAGTTAAAAGGTAATAACAATAATTTACCAGCAATTCTGAGTTATATAATTTTCCTTTTAATACTTGATTTACAATAAAGGTTTGGCTGCTGTAGCCGAGACCCTAAATAACAAAGGTTTAAACTAAGTTGAATTTTAATTACCTTCCACCTGACTGACTGGGACAATGCTGTCCAAGGTTGCTTAGTTAATGCTGCAGTATCAGACATAAAGCGTCTGTCTCTCTCCGCCTCGTGAGTTGTCTTCCTCTGTGTATCCAAGACAGTTCCTACCAGCACATCTGCCTTCCAGCCAGGGAGCTGAAGGAAAGAGAGAGAGAGGGAGTGTATGTCTCCTTTATAAGACCTGCAAGTTGCTTGTATTACTTTTTTTTTTTTTTTTTTTGAGATAAAATTTGCAAAATGCAAAATTCACACCTAAAAAATTTAGAGTGTATAACTCAGTGTTTTTTTTTAAGACTTGTACAATAATCACCAATATCTAATTCTAAAAATTATCTGTTACTCCAAAAAGAAACCCCTACCTCCCAATTCCCACTTCTCCATTTTCTGGCAACCATCTACTTACTTTCTTTTCTGTGGATTTGTCTGTTCTGGACATTTCCTATAAATGGAGTCACACAATGTGTGGCCTTTTGTAATTTCCTTCTTAGAACAATGTTTTTAATGTGAATCTATGCTGTATCATGGAGAAGGAAATGGCAACCCACTCCAGTGTTCTTGCCTGGAGAATCCCAGGGACGGGGGAGCCTGGTGGGCTGCCGTCTATGGGGTTGCACAGAGTCGGACACGACTGAAGCGACTTAGCAGCAGCATGCTGTATCATATGTATGTATCTTATACTTTTAAATTTGTATCTTATACTTTTAAAGAATGATATTCCATCATATGGATGTCTTCATTTATCCATTGAACAGTTGATGGACATTTGGATTTATTTCACCTTTGGCTGTTACAAATAATGTTGTTATGAGCAAACATATACAAGTCTTTGCATATGTTTACAGTTCTCTGAGATACATACATTGGAGTGGAATTGCTGGGCCATTTGGTAATTTAATGTTTAACTTTTTGAGGAGTTCATATTACTTTTTTCTGATATATCATTGGCCAAGGCTTTATGTTATATGGATTTTGGGAATATTGAGAAATTTGAAGAATATAGTCTATATTCTGGCAACTGCAGGCCAGCTAAAAATCTATTAATCTCAGTATCTATTTACTCTTATATAAGGGAAGAATGGGTACTAGGAAACAAATAGTCTTTACCATGTGCATCATTCTGGTCACACAAATACCAACACTTTCTCTCTTTGCCCTGTATAGAATACAGGCACTCCTTCCCAAGAAAGACAATCTAAATTTCTGTACCGGGACTATCTTCAACTCAGAGTCTTAGGTATTTGAGATATCCTCCTCCCTATGTATCACCTCTGATTTAAATAAGTTACCTGTCCCCCAGCACATGTAGTGGACAATAATGATGGAATGGCCATATTGTAAACTACTATTTGAATAAGACCTTAATGGGAATTTTCGAAGTCAATGGTCAGTATAAAATATCATGTGCAACTTACTGGACAGGAAGAGAAAAGAGTTCTAGACTGGTAGATGAGTAAATTCCTTGGTTAGGTCATCTCCTGGTTTGCTCTCTGGAAGAATCTTTTTGTCCTTTGTTCTCTGTGATACCAGATATTGCCATCTGGAGGGTTCCTCATTGTCCATTAATCTGCAGAAGTCACATCTATAGTGAGTTTAAAAGTGTATCCTTGGAGAGAATCTGCCACTTGAAAATAAGCCAAGGGGATAAGGCTGTAATTTTAATCTGCTTTTTAGCTGCTCAAGTGGCTCACATTGTCTGGTCTTTAGGGAGAAAGCTTTTGGACTATAAAATTCTATCTCACCAAAATTACCTTTTGAGATTCACATCTTAAAATTATTTCAATTGATTTGATCAATTCCACAAAGCCCCAGTTTAGCAGATTCTTAGTCACCTTAAATTTCAGACATTGGGTGATGAAAATCTATCCAAAAAAGGAGCCAAATTCCTTTCAATTTCAGCATAGAAACTTGCTAGCATTGCCTTTAGTAGCTCTTATTCATCTTTGCTGAAAGTGACAAGAAACAACCAACACACACCAATTTTGTGGCTTTCTTCCCATAGTTTCTACAAACTCAGGGCCACATGGCCTGCCTCCAAGGAGACAGATAATTTCCTCAGACGTAGTATGGACACTGGTTTTCCTTATTTGCTGTTTCTGTGTTGGTGCAACTGTCTTCTAAATGATTTAATTGCTCGTAATTCTGAATCTTCTCAGGGCTTCCCTGGTGGCTCAGCTGGTAAAGAATCCGTCTGCAATGCCGGAGACCTGTGTTCAATCCCTGGGTTGGGAAGACCCCCTGGAGAAGGGAAAGGCTACCCACTCCAGTATTCTGGCCTGCAGAATTCTGTATAGTCCATGGGGTCACAAAAAGTTGGACACGACTGAGCAACTTTCACTTTCTGAATCTTCTTATAACAAATGTTACATTTGTTCGGGTATTCAAGTACTGTAACACAGACCTAAATTTACTCTGACTACTTTCATGTGTGGTCTGGCCATAACTAGGCTGGGGTGGGTGATGTGGGGAGGGCATTGTGCCAGGGACCCAGATCATTGTACATCATTTTTTTCAGCATCACTAGGGAATTGCCTTTTATTACATAGTCCAGGGTGGCCCATCTCCTTGTCTGCACTCTAGCTAGTGAGATGGTGAAAAGGTAAAGAGGAGAGTGTACTTAATTTCAATGTTGAGGCTCAAAAGTTTCACAAATCACTTAAGCTCACATTCCAAAGACCAGAAATTTGCCATATGGCCACACCTGGATTCAAGGTTAGTTTGAGAAATAAGTCTTTATTCTAAGCAATGATACGCTCAGATTAAACTAGGACTTTTTATTTTTTATGAAAAGGAGAAAATAAATGTTGGAGGCAATCTAGCAGTCTCTTCCTTATTTCCTACCTGTTAGTATGAGAAATTATAGTAAGAATTATCAGTAGCTTAAAATTGATTATATTACAAGTAAAATTATATTTTCATTGTACTATTTATCTCTAAAACTGATTTTCCTTTTTCCAAATTAACTTTATTTGGTCTCTAAGCCTGTAGTATCAAGTCACTCAGTCGTGTCCGACTCTGCAACCCCATGGACTGCAGCCCGCCAGAGTCCTCTATGTGATTTCCCAGGCAACATTACTGGAGTGGGTTGCCAGTTCCTTCTCCAGGGATCTTCTTGACTCAGGGATCGAACCTGGGTCTCCTGCATTGAAGGCATATTCTTTACCACTGAGCCACCAGGGAAGCTCAATACATAATATAATGATACAAATTTCAGGGGTAATAGATACAACTTATTGTCATTCTTTATTTCTCTCACTCTTTAAACTTGACTTTTATGTTCTTTTTAAAGAATAGTTCCAAGAACAAAAAAGAATAGCAATTCTATACCTACATACTTCTCTTTGACTTACTGGGCATGTAAGAAGTAGATAAAAAGGGTAAAAACAATTCAGTCCCTGTTTTAAAAATTTTTTTTTAAACAGACTAAAAAGTAGTTCTCACAGAGTTGATTCTAATTCATTCATTGATTAATAAAACAAGTTTCAGATCCAGAAATGTCATTCCAGCTAAAATCCAAAATAAAATCCAATCTATATGTGCTTTATATTCTAGCCACAGAAATTTTTTTCACTCGAGGTTCATGCTTTTTGACTGGTAATATCATTAACTTAAATCTTGTCCTCTCCTTGCCCATTAGCTTATGAGATCTAATATCAAAAATAAAATAACTGCATCATAGGTTTCTCACATTATGATTTCATTCTGTTTGACAATTTGTAATGGCCAATATTTTGTTTTGAGATTGGATGTCCTTAAGATATGGTTGCTTTTAGTAAACTGCTAACTTTACTTAAAAATCTAAATTTAATTTTCCAAAATTTTTTGTGGAAATAATTCAAATTAGGTGTCAGGTGATGGGATGATTATAGGTGTCAGGCCACTCTTTGAACAAATTCTGATGATGAATCGATGATGAATCACACAAAAATTCATCTTGGTTTCATTTTATAATAGTTCTGGGAAACTGTGTATCCTACAAAACCCTACAGGGTATAAGGCTGCTCATCATAAGATTTATTAAAAAAAGAAACAGATTTTATTAACATATTCTGGCCTGGAATAAATGTATTTTTATATTAGAAGCTAGAATTTGTACCAAAATACAACTTCCCTATTCATGGTCTGTTTGCAACAATTGGCTTGTAGATATATTTTGTTTGGTCAACATAGTATTTTAAAAATAAAACTGAACTCATTGTTTGCATCTTTAAAATTAATTTTTTACATAACAATTCTTATTTTCAGCTTTTCTTTTTAAAAATGCTAAGTTTTGGCCATGAGGAGTCCCGGTTGCCATATGAGCTAAGCAGCGGCTGTCCTCTCAGTAGGCGTGAGCTTTGTCCAGTTTAGTTCACTAATAGTCCTTTATTTATTTTGTTTTTTAAAATTTAATTTTTATTTTATATTGGAGATTAACAATTTTGTATTACTATAAAGTATACAGCAAAATGGTTTAGTTATACGTATATATGTATCTATTCCTTTTCAAATTCTTTTCCCATTTTGGTATTTACAGAATATTGAGCAGAGTTCCCTGTGCTATATAGTAGGTCGTTGGTTATCTATCTTAAATTCAATAGTGTGTATAGGTCTGTCCCAAACTTCAATCTATCCCTTCCCCTGACCTTTCCCCTTTGGTAACCATAAATTTGTTTTCTAAATCTGTGTGTCTGTTTTGTAAATAAGTTCATTCATATTATTTTTTAGGTTCCACATATAAGTGATATCATATGATATTTGTCTTTGTCTGGATTTCTCAGTGTGATAATCTCCAGGTCTGTCTAGATGCTGCGCATGGCATCATTTCATTCTTCTTAACAGCTGAGTAATGTCCCATTGTACATATATGTACCACATCTCCTTTACTCGTTCTTCTGTTGACGGACATTTACGTTTCTTCTATGCATTGGCCATTGCAAACAGTGCTGCAATGAATTTTGGGATTCCTGAATCCTTTCCAGTCATGGTTTTTCCCAGATATATGCCCAAGAGTGGGATTGCTGGATCAAGAGGTAGCTCTGTTTTTAGTTTTTTTTTCCTAAGGAACCTCCATACTGTTCTTCATAGTGGCTGTACTAGTTTACATTCTCACAAACAGTGTAGAAGGATCCCTTTTCTCTGCACCCTCTGCAGCATATTTATTGTTTGTAGACTTCTTGATGATGACCATTCTGACTAGTGTGGTAGTATCTCATTTTAGTTTTGATTTGCATTTGTCTAATGATTAGCAGAAGGAAATGGCAACCCACTCCAGTATTCTTGCCTGGAGAATCCCAGGGACAGGGAAGCCTGGTGGGCTGCCATCTATGGGGTCGCACAGAGTCGGACACGACTGAAGCGACTTAGAAAAAAAAATGATTAGCAGTGTTGAGCATCTTTTCACATACCTCTTGGCCATCAGTATGTCCTCTTTGGAGAAATGTCTATTTGGAGATTCTGTCCATTTTTTGATTTTTTCATATTGAGCTGCATGAACAGTTTGTAAATTTTGGCGGTTAATCCCTTGTCAGTGCATCGTTTTCAGCTATTTCTCCCATTCTGTGAGTTGCCTTTTTGGTGTTTATCATTTCCTTTGCTGTGCAAAAGCTTTTAATTTTAATTGGGTCCCATTTGTTTTGTTTCTGGTTAGATGTAAGACAATTTGATGGAATTTCAGTAGAATTGGAAGGAAAGAAGTGGAGGGAAGGCTTCATTAGCAGCGAAGACTATTCTTTACTATGTTTTCAGAAATGCCTCATCTTGTCTTCCAGCTGAGTCTTCTCTGAAGCTCTTCCAGGAGCTTGCACTTCCCATCACCCTTTCACCCCAGTCTCTCTTAAGAGATGCTGCTGCCACGGGGGCTACAGTAGTTTCTCTTCTCTCGGTGCCTTTGGGGTCTTCTCCTTCTCAAATCACTTCCACGGATTGCTGTCTTCTTCCTTAATGACAGGCAGAAAATGAGATTTTCTTTTTATTTAGCAAAGCAGCTTTGGGACCAAGACGGGATTAGTTCTACCATAGCTGTAGAGTGCCATAATAAATTGTAAGGAATTTTGGAATTACAGCAACTAGTGAAATCTTGGGGGAAGCCATTAAATCTGTCATTTCTAATCCTGTTGGAATGTTAATTTCAGTCACCAAATGCAAGTGCAAAAATAATGTTCATTATAGTTAAGAGCGCGGACATAGCATTTACATTATAGAATTGGGATGAATTTAAGTATCCAGGTACTTACAGGGATACAATACATCCGTATTGTAGAAGATACCCCTTGTTACTGCTTTATAGGACGAGTTACTGTCCTTTACAGACATGTAAGTGAGATTCATGTACTCTTGAAAGTTTCAGAGGCTGGTAGGATGAAAGTGACTATACAAACCATATTCTAAATTTAAAGAAAATTGATGTAGAGTCTCAATCTTTTCCACTTATAAAACAAAGCTAGTGGACTTCATAATTTCTAATTGCCTTAGGTTGTAAATACCTGTGGTTTTTAGAAAATAAATAATTTACATGTGAAAAGTGTAACATGTGGCAAAAATACAATAAGGCACTTGTGGAATATGCAACAGAGTTACAGAACCATGACCTGTTTATGCTGCATCCCAAAGATTCAAGATCGGTGTATCAAAGCTGCTCCTCTTGGGCAGTGATCCATTGCCCGAATTATTTAGTATAATGCTCCATTTTTGGGTAGTCGAAAACCTCAGGAGGATACAAATTCTGCTCATTATTGCTGTGTTTTGCTCGTTTTGCTGTATTTGTCACTTATTATTTCATATTTATTTACTCATGCTGAGTTACATTAGTCAGTAAATTATTTCCCTGGACTCTGATTCTGACAACGTTATATGAATTCAGTTATATTCTCCTAACTTATCCTGTCTTCAGGATTTTCTTTCCCAGCATTTGCAAGCTTCAGCACTCTTACTCCTTGCTTCCTCTTCAGCCTTAGAAATAAAAAATGAGCCACCGTGGTTTCCATATTGATTCTCATGGTACCTCGCTTGTCACTGTGCTCAGGGTTGAAACCCTTCCTTTCTCTGAGTCAGTTGTCTCTGAACTAGCTATTCTATATCACAGACAGTGCTTGTTAACCTTGGGGATTAATGTTTGGTTGGTGACGTATTTTTAAAACCTCACTGAAATTCACGTACTGTAATTTATGGCTGTGGTTTACTTCAGTCAGATCTGAGGTATTATTCCTTTATAAAAATGCTGGCATTTATATGTTGCAAACTTGTCTGTTTAAACAGAATTATTTTCTTCTTAAGTATCTTTTGCTTCTCTAGGATAACTTCATTTGGTTCACAGCATCAAGGGATTTCTCTGCCACCCCATCACTCATTATTATTTCTGCGTCGGACATGACTGAAGCAACTTAGCAGCAAGAAGCATTTTGCTATACTACTTTTTTTTTTTTTTTTTTGGTCCCAACATCTTTGTTGTTCATTCGCAAAGTTGTGTCTGACTCTTTGTGACCCCGAGGACTGCAACACACTAGGCTCCTCTCTTTACCACTATTTCCCAGAGTTGGCTCAAATTAATATCTCAAGTTCATGTCCATTGAGTTGGTGATGCTATCTAAACATGTTATCCTCTGCCGCCCCCTCCCCCTTCTTTTCTTTCCCAGCATTGGGGGAAATGAGTCGGCTCTTCACTTCAGTTGGACAAAAGTATTGGAGCTTTAGCTTCAGCATCAATCCTTTCAATGAATAATCAGGGTTGATTTCTTTGAGGATTGACTGGTTTGATCTCCTAACGATTCAAGAGACTCTCAAAAGTCTTATCCAGCACCACAGTTTGAAAGCATCAGTTCTTTTGCGCTCAGCTGTCCTTATGGTCCAGCTTCACACTGGTACATGACTACTGGAAAAACCGTGGCTTTGACTATATGGACCTTTGTTGGCAAAGTGATATCTTTGCCTTTTAATACACGGTTTAGGTTTGTCATACTGTTCATGGGGTTCTCAAGGCAAGAATACTGAAGTGGTTTGCCATTCCCTTCTCCAGTGGACCACAGTCTGTCAGAATGAACAGTCTGTACAGTATGAAAAGGCAAAATGATAGGATACTGAAAGAGGAACTCCCCAGGTCAGTAGGTGCCCAATATGCTACTGGAGATCAGTGGAGAAATAACTCCCGAAAGAATGAAGGGATGGAGCCAAAGCAAAAAGAATACCCACCTGTGGATGTGACTGGTGATAGAAGCAAGGTCCGATGCTGTAAAGAGCAATATTGCATAGGATCCTGGAATGTCAGGTCCATGAATCAAGGCAAATTGGAAGTGGTCAAACAAGAGATGGCAAGAGTGAATGTCAACATTCTAGGAATCAGTGAACTAAAATGGACTGGAATGGGTGAATTTAACTCAGATGACCATTATATCTACTACTGCGGGCAGGAATCCCTCAGAAGAAATGGAGTAGCCATCATGGTCAACAAAAGAGTCTGAAATGCAGTACTTGGATGCAGTTGCAAAAACAACAGAATGATCTCTGTTCATTTCCAAAGCAAACCATTCAATATCACGGTAATCCAAGTCTATGCCCCAACCAGTAACGCTGGAGAAGCTGAAGTTGAACGATTCTATGAAGACCTGCAAGACCTTTTAGAACTAATACCCAAAAAAGATGTCCTTTTCATTATATAGGGGACTGGAATGCAAAAGTAGGAAGTCAAGAAACACCTGGCTGCTACTGCTAAGTCCCTTCAGTCGTGTCCGACTCTGTGCAACCCCATAGACGGCAGCCCACCAGGCTCCTCTGTCCCTGGGATTCTCCAGGCAAGAACACTGGAGTGGGTTGCCATTGCCTTCTCCTGGAGTAACAGGCAAATTTGGCCTTGGAATATGGAATGAAGCAGGGCAAAGACTAATAGAGTTTTGCCAAGGAAATGCACTGGTCATAGCAAACACCCTCTTCCAACAACACAGAGAAGACTCTACACATGGACATCACCAGATGGTCAACACCGAAATCAGATTGATTATATTCTTTGCAGCCAAAGATGGAGAAGCTCTATACAGTCAGCAAAGACAAGACCAGGAGCTGACTGTGGCTCAGATCATGAACTCCTGATTACCAAATTCAGACTTAAATTGAAGAAAGTAGGGAAAACCACTAGACCATTCAGGTATGACCTAAATCACATCCCTTATGATTATACAGTGGAAGTGAGAAATAGATTTAAGGGCCTAGATCTGATAGAGTGCCTGATGAACTATGGACTGAGGTTCGTGACATTGTACAGGAGACAGGGATCAAGACCATCCCCATGGAAAGAAATGCAAAAAAGCAAAATGGCTGTCTGGGGAGGCCTTACAAATAGCTGTGAAAAGAAGAGAAACAAAAAGCAAAGAAGAAAAGGAAAGATATAAGCATCTGAATGCAGAGTTCCAAAGAATAGCAAGGAGAGATAAGAAAGCCTTCCTCAACGATCAATGCAAAGAAATAGAGGAAAACGACAGAATGGGAAAGACTAGAGATCTCTTCAAGAAAATTAGAGATACCAAGGGAACATTTCATGCAAAGATGGGCTCGATAAAGGACAGAAATGATATGGACCTAACAGAAGCAAAAGATATTAAGAAGAGGCGGCAAGAATACACAGAAAACTGTACAAAAAAGATCTTCACACCCAGATAATCACAATGGTGTGATCACTCACCTAGAGCCAGACATCCTGGAATGTGAAGTCAAGTGGGCCTTAGAAAACATCACTATGAACAAAGCTAGTGGAGGTGATGGAATTCCAGTTGAGCTATTTCAAATCCTGAAAGATGATGCTGTGAAGGTGCTGCACTCAATATGCCAGCAAATTTGGAAAACTCAGCAGTGGCCATAGGCCTGGAAAAGGTCAGTTTTCATTCCAATCCCAAAGAAAGGCAATCCCAAAGAATGCTCAAACTACTGCACAGTTGCATTCATCTCACACGCTAGTAAAGTAATGCTCAAAATTCTCCAAGCCAGGCTTCAGCAATACGTGAACCGTGAACTTCCAGATGTTCAAGCTGGTTTTAGAAAAGGCAGAGGAACCAGAGATCAAATTGCCAACATCTGCTGGATCATGGAAAAAGCAAGAGCGTTCCAGAAAAGCATCTATTTCTGCTTTATTGACTATGCCAAAGCCTTTGACTGTGTGGATCACAAGAAACTGTGGAAAATTTTTCAAGAGATGGGAATACCAGAACACCTGATCTGCCTCTTGAGAAATCTGTATGCAGGTCAGGAAGCAACAGTTCAGACTGGACATGGAACAACAGACTGGTTCCAAATAGGAAAAGGAGTACGTCAAGGCTGTATGTTGTCACCCTGCTTATTTAACTTATATGCAGAGTACATCATGAGAAATGCAGGATTGGAAGAAGCACAAGCTGGAATCAAGATTGCCGGGAGAAATATCAATAACCTCAGATATGCAGATGACACCACCCTTATGGCAGAAAGTAAAGAGGAACTCAAAAGCCTCTGATGAAAGTGCAAGAGGAGAGTGAAAAAGTTGGCTTAAAGCTCAACATTCAGAAAACGAAGATCATGGCATCTGGTCCCATCACTTCATGAGAAATAGATGGGGAAACAGTGGAAACAGTGTCAGACTTTATTTTTCTGGGCTCCAGAATTACTGCAGATGCTGACTGCAGCCATGAAATTAAAAGACACACTCCTTGGAAGGAAAGTTATGACCAACCTAGATAGCATATTCAAAAGCAGAGACGTTACTTTGCCAACAAAGGTTCGTCTAGTCAAGGCTATGGTTTTTCCTGTGGTCATGTATGGATGTGAGAGTTGGACTGTGAAGAAGGCTGAGCGCTGAAGAATTGATGCTTTTGAAGTGTGGTGTTGGAGAAGACTCTTGAGAGTCCCTTGGACTGCAAGGAGATCCAACCAGTCCATTCTAAAGGAGATCAGCCCTGGGATTTCTTTGGAAGGAATGATACTGAAGCTGAAACTCCAGTACTTTGTCCACCTCATGCAAAGAGTTGACTCATTGGAAAAGACTCTGATGCTGGGAGGGATTGGGGGCAGGAAGAGAAGGTGATGACAGAGGATGAGATGGCTGGATGGCATCATTGACTCAATGGATGTGAGTCTGAGTGAACTCTGGGAATTGGTGATGGACAGGGAGGCCTGGCATGCTGCAATTCATGGGGTCACAAAGAGTCGGACACGACTGAGCGACTGAACTGAACTGAACTTAGGTTTGTCATAGCTTTCCTTCCAAGGAGCACACATCTTTTAATTTCATGGTGGCAGTCACTGTCCATAGTGAAAGAAAATGAAGTCTGGGAACCAAGAAAATAATGTATCAGTGCTTTCACTTTCCCCCCTTCTATTTGCCATGAAGTGATGGGTCTGGATGCCATGATCTTAGTTTTTTGAATGTTGGATTTCAAGCCGGTCTTTTCCCTCTCCTCTTTCATGATCATCAAGAGGCTCTTCAGTTCTTCTTTACTTTCTGGCATTAAAGTGATATCATTTGCATATCTGAGGTTGATATTTCTCCTGGCAGTCTTGATTCCAGCTTATGATTTATCCAGCCTGTCATTTCTCATGATGTACTCTGAATATAAGTTAAATAAGCAGTGTGACAATATACAGCCTTGTTGTACTCCCTTACCAACTTTGAAGCAGTCTATTGTTCCATGTCTGGTACTAACTTTTGCTTCTTGACCTGCATACAGGTTTCTCAGGAGACAGGTAAGGTGATCTGGTATTCCCATCTCTTTGAGAGTTTTCCAGTTTATTGTGATCCACACTGTCAAAGGCTTTAGCGTAGTCAGTGAAGCAGAAGTAGATTTTTTTCCCCCCTGAAATTCCCATGCTTTCTCTATGATCCAAAGAATGTTGGCAATTTGACCTCTGGTTCCTCTGCCTTTTCTAAACCTAGCTTGTACATCCAGAAGTTCTAAGCTTACATTCTGCTAAAGCCTATATTGAAGGATTTTGAGCATAACTTTGCATCAAGTGTTAGCTTGTACATCTGGAACTTCTCAGTCCACATTCTGGTGAAGCCTAGATTGAAGGATTTTGAGCATAACCTTGCATCATTATCCTAAATTAGAATAAAAAGTCTTGAGTTCTAGTTGTAGTTCACCCATTGGTTATCCAACATTGGACAGATCCCTTGCTCTTATCTGCCTCATTTTTTTTTCTCAGGGAAATGGGCATACTTTTAATTGGTCATCCCCCTGCACAATCTTTATAAAAGAAAAATAGCAGGTAAACAGGAAAAGTAATTTTAAAATTAGAATACACACATATAAATAGGTTTATAGTACAGTGTCATAGGTTAGCAGAGTAACTGGCACAGAGTATAGACTTGAGATAAATATTAAAGGAGTCACATATCCAAGTTATTACGGCTTTTCATAGATTCATAGAATCAAAGACAATCTTACATTGTCCTCTTACATGTCCTAGCAAGTGTCCCTCTGCTTATTAATGGCAAATCTGCCATAGGATTTAAAAATCCTGACTCCCGTCCTGACTCATATATAGCACCGTTTTGGACACTGCTTCGTATTGGAATGTACATGCAGTGGATGTATTTGACTTTATAAACCATTGCTGCCAGTTTGAATACTCTTCAGTGGGAGAAAAGAAATGTTTTTTCCCCTATATGTTGATTTGGGGAATGAAAAATGTGGAGAAAGTAATATTATTCTACGCATGTACCTTTCAAGGTAATCTGGAGGTTTTCTTGAAGTGTAGTTTTAATTTAGTTTTAATCATCTCTCCTTCCAGATTTCATTATACTTTCTTCAGTCCAGAGCTCTCACCCAATTGCTTGCTGATTCTTTGGGTTGAGGTATGATTTTATTCTGCCCTCTCTGCTTCCTGTGCTTTGGCTTCTCCATGTAGAGCTTAGTTTCTGTACCATCTCAGCCCTGGAGTAGAACTCATTTATAAAAATAAACCTCTGACACCAAGTAGTCATCCAGTTAGGTGACTTGACTGTGTATATTTTGGGGGAGACTGTTTACATAAGGGGTCAATTGCATAGCTCACAGCTTTCTTCTATTTTGCCAGCATCTGTTTTTTGTTTTTTTTTTTTTTAAGGTTCTATTTCTTTTTGTTATCTCTATCTCAGATTATCTCAAGAATTTTAAATGCCTTCCTTTGTAGTTGACAAAGTCTTTTAGTTCTCCTGTGAGAAAGCTTTGCAAGAGCCAACACAAAGACACAGGTTAAGAGTAGGGGGCTGAGAGGTATGAACTACCAGTCTATAAATAAGTCACAGGGACGTAATATGCAGCACAGGGAATATATACAATATTTTATAATAATTTGTACTTTGTGCAATGTATAAAAATATCTAGATTCTATCTATGTTTTATACCTGAAACTAATATACTATTGTACATAAGCTGTATTTCAGTAAGTAAAAATGTGAAATAAAGAATGTGGGGATTAGTTAATTTTATCATTATTTTTTAATGCAATGACTAAGAGAAATTCTGGTGCCACTTTGTAAGTAATATTCCTCTATTTTGATTTATAAGCCCTTATTTTCTTATGATCATACTAATGCAAGTATGAAGCCTTATAGTCAGATCATTCATTTTAGGTTTTATTTTGTCAGTGATGTAATATCCAGCATAAACTATATTAAATGATAAAGCTTCAAGGTTGATTTAACCTAGCAGTTGAACAAAGTCAAAACTGATAATTTCCATGTGTGGGTGGCCCCTCTCAAAATGGTGGGTGCTAATATTTGCCAATATCTTTATTGGCTACACTCAGAGTATTGTTTCTCTCTCAACTTTAAAACTAAAATTCTGGATTCAATGCTGACTAGATGATTTATGTTATATGCTTAAAATTTTGATTCAAATCACTATGATTAAGTGGATCAGATAATGTTGATCAGTTTAGACCAATAAATGTCCACCAGTGGATCTAAGAACTCAGTTTGTCCATATGGTTCAGTATGGGTTGGGGCTTATTTCCCAACAAAAATCTTAGGATTGAGAGGGTGTTGGGTAAGAGACCAATAATTATCAACTATCCCATATGAAAAGCTTCTTTCCTCAAACTGTGTGAATCCTAAAATGAGAAAGCCTATTGTTTGAGTGTAACTTAAATACATGTGTGTATATATATATGTGAACTACAAATGGGCACTTGCCATGGGTGCTTGCCATCCACCTCTGAAAGGATTAAGTCATGAGCTGCTGTGGCTGCTGACCTTGAACACCCTCTGAAAGGAGTCAGGGTGGAGAACAGAAATAAGGCACCCTGTGCTTGGTGGGAAGACTGGCAGGACAGGTCTTCAGATAGTTAGCTATTTTCAAGAGCCAATTTTGTGAGCCCAAATCTTGTATCTCCCCGTATCTAGAAAAGCACTAAAATCCTTCAAGGTGACAGCTGTTTCTCATGACTAGTAAAGCTTCGTGATACTAGTAGAAACCTTCTGGAAAAATATGCACTTGATGGCATGTATTTCCCTTCACAAAAATCACATGTATACTGACCTTGCCCTCTGCCTCTTTGGAGCAGTCACCCAGGGCTTTCTGAGGTGCTGTTTTTTGGGCTGCAGCCCTCATTTTTGCCCCAAATAAAACTTAACTTGCAACTTTGACATGGTTCATTTTTTTTTAAGTCAAGGTATTGTTTGCCATCTTGCAGATGCAGGGACAGTCAGTGTTGAATATTGTCAATTATAAACCAAATCCAATGTTCCCTGTTTCTGGACTGTAGTAACAATTATTGCTGCTCACTGAATAGTGACTGCTCTCAATCTTCTGGGTTCAAAGTAGGCTTGATCTTTGTGGCCCCTGTAGTTGGATTAGACCCCTTGACTAGGTCTGGCCTATATATCTATATCTGTCTATGTATATGTTTTTTTTCCAGTGAATTTTTAATGGAGGTGACATGTATCACTGTTGGGCCAGGCCATATAAATGCCAGTGCTGAGCCAGATCTTATAAATGCCAGTGAAAGACTCTTAAGATTTTTCCCTCATATCACAGCATCTGGCATAGATCCAGGGAGGATCTCAGATTAAGGACAAAGAGGAGGTCTGAGCAGAGCTATCAGCTGAGCCCTGAAGGACATAGAAAATGGGTAAGAAATAAAACTTTGTTGTTGATGCCACTGAGAGTTGAGAATTGACTGCTGAGTTGAGTCTGTCTTACTGTACATACGTTAATCTAGTTTTGGCCTGGCATATTGTCACTCAGAGGGCTAGGGGCTGCATTTCCCAGTCATGGCCACATGGGAGCTTTTAGTCGCGACATGTGGTGTCTGTAGTTGCGGCATGCGAACTCCTAGTTGCAGCATGTGGGGTCTAGTTTCCTGACCAGGGATTGAACCGAGGTCCCCTGCATTGGGGGTGTGGCGTCTTAGTCACTGGACCACCAAGGAAGTCCCAGCTTCTATATTCTTTAAATCCTTGCCTTTAAGGTGTTTACTGAAGTAGTCTGTTCTTCACCCTAACAAGTATATCAATTGGGTAGAATAATATTCAAGGTGGAGGAGAGGGATGTTAATATTACAATGCATGGTACTTCCTGCTGCTGCTAAGTCACTTCAGTCGTGTCCAACTCTGTGCGACCCCATAGACAGAAGCCCGCCAGGCTCCCCCGTCCCTGGGATTCTCTAGGCAAGAACACTGGAGTGGGTTGCCATTTCCTTCTCCAGTGCATGAAAGTGAAAAGTGAAAGTGAAGTCACTCAGTTGTGTCCGACTCTTAGCGGTCCCATGGACTGCAGCCTTCCAGGCTCCTCCGTCCAAGGGATTTTCCAGGCAAGAGTAGTGGAGTGGGGTGCCATTGCCTTCTCTGGTACTTCCTGGGAACTTGCTTATTATTTAATAGTAAAGTTAAGAAATATGAAAATTAAGAATTTAGAGGAAAGTGTGAAGCAGAATAGGGTTGATGCATCATGTTATGGTGAGAGGATCCTGCACTTTGAAGGTAGCCAGGCACAAAGTGAGACTGAGTTTAGACTCCATTACCTGCTAAGTGTATGATGTTGGGTGAGTGGTTATAAAATGTACAATGATGGTGATTATTATTATTAATATTATCATTCTGTAAGTTATCTAGAGAAGTTTATGACAAATAGTGGGACATTCAATTGATGTTTTATTGTTGGTATTAATTCAAAGTAGTTTGCACAAGCAGTGAAATTTCAAAGGATACATTTTCAAGGGGCAACAAAAGTAGAGAATGTTTTGTGTGCATAATGGGAAGGAAACTAAAATGTGAAAGCTATAAAAGATTTGCCCTAGGAGAGGAAGTGGGTGAGTTGAGGCAGAATTTAAACAGGTGTATCGGAGGCCAGGGTGAAATGTACGTAGGATAAATGGGGCATGGAGGAGATGGGATAAAGTACAGCAGAAAAGATATATTAGAGAAGAGAGGATTGAGAAGTTAATTCTCTCACTGCTAGCATATAGCAGAGTCAAGGATAGATTCATTTGGGAAGACATGAAAGATATCATTTTGGGACCCTCTTTGTTGGGAAAAAGAATCTAAGATTACAAATACAAATTTGGGTACTGCAGCAGGTCTGTGGATCCATCCTCCTCCCTTTCTAGGAAAAGGGGTTGCTCCTAGGAGATCAAGGTGACTTCCTCAAATTTCAGTGTAAACTTCTTAATAACAGATCTCTTAGCAAGTGAACCAGTGGTATTTGCTATCGTAAAATTTACTATCTTTGAAATATTTTAGTTCTCTAGGATCACTTGTGGAAGGTAGACTTTTGTGGGATGGCTCTGGGGAGAATGTAATGTTAACTATGTGTAGCTATTTAAGTGGGCTTCCCAGGTGGCACCCTGGGAAGGAAGCCTCCTGTCAGTGCAGGAGATGTAAGTGACGCGTGTTCGATCCCTGGGTCAGGAACATCCTCTGGAGAAGGGCATGGCAGCCCACTCCAGTATCTTGCCTGGAGAATCCTATGAACAGAGAAGCCTGGTGGGCTGTGGTCCATAGGGTTGCAAAGAGTCAAACACAACTGAAGCGACTTAGCACAGCAATGAAGAATAAAATGAAGATGTTTTAATGACAGGAATGCCTCCTTCTGTGTAAAGGGTGTGGCTATACATATTATTCAGAGATTTTATACATTAATTTCATAGTCCCAGACTCATCTGGGGGCCTTCATTGAAGGCACTGGATCTTTCCCTTGTTTCCCTGAGCCTCATGATTACTTGAATTCTTTAAATGCTAGTAGTGTTTGCAACTGGCTAAGATCACTGATCCGTGTGAGTCTAATTTAACAATATGATTTTTCATGGATTATGTGCAGGGTTGTATTTCATACCTAAAAATCTCAATAGCTAAGGTGTTTATTGTTGTTTTTATTATTTTGGAAAAAAATAAGATGGGGAAATACAATGAAGACTTGATGCCAAGTTAGTGCCCTGTCAGTCTTTGAAACGGTAAAAAACCCATTGCGTATTACTGGAATAAGTCTTAATCAATGGAAGTTGTAGAAAAATCCCCCTACATATAAGGGAAATGGCTAAATGGATAGAGTGGTTGAAAGGGGGGCAGATTAATTAAAAATTCTATTCACTGGTTATTGTCATCCTTGATAAAAGCTAGACTTTTAAAGGAAGAGTAGATGGAAGTGAGGAAAGATAAAGTCAGTAAGGTAAGGTTATTCCAGTTCTGGAAAGCCACTCATGTCTCTTTGATAATGGGGAGAGATGTTACTTTCATTAGCAAAGTAACTCAGCTGTAACTATTGGTTACTCAGAAGTTCATACTCGCAGCTGGAGACCCAGTTCAGGTAACTATGGAATCCTAAGAGATTCTGTGTGTTCAAGTATTAGGATTCTTAAAACATCAGAAAGCATGGAGAAATATTATTGGTATAATCTCTTAGAAATAGCTATTGAAGAGGTGTACAGTTGATTATTGCTGAATGGAAGTGATTATTTGGGTTGATGGCTGATCCCCAGGTTGCTGAGAACTTTGCTGAGCAAAGGCATCTGGATGGTCTGCAATGAACAAGCTGCAGTTGACAAGGCTGAGAGAGAGTGTCAGCCTCGTGCTTACCTCTTAAAGGGCCATGCTAAATTCCCTCTTAACTGTCTGTTTTGAGAAAATTGATCTCCTCAGCAAAAGGCTAAGCCATAACATCCAAAAAAGATAACCAAAAGACCAAGATCTGCTTGCTTCATCTCTGCCGGGTGGTTTAGACTGTACTCAGTGATTAGTCGAAGTAGGCAGTGGCACCCCACTCCAGTACTCTTGTCTGGAAAATCCCATGGACGGAGGAGCCTGGTAGGCTGCAGTCCATGGGGTTGCTAAGAGTCGGACACGACTGAGCGACTTCACTTTCACTTTTCACTTTCATGCACTGGAGAAGGAAATGGCAACCCACTCCAGTGTTCTTGCCTGGAGAATCCCAGGGAGAGAGGAGCCTGGTGGGCTGCCGTCTCTGGGGTCACACAGAGTCGGACACGACTGAAGCGATGCAGCAGCAGCAGCAGCAGCAGCAGCAGCAGTAGTGATTAATGGCCTAGGTAAGCAGGATGTTCTTAGGAATGTTAGCTATAGGCACTCAGTGTGAAATAAATCCTGTGTGTAGGGAGTGTGCTCAGAATGGCATGGAGGTAAACCCAGGAGGGGTAGAGGTACTTCTAAGTTGACCAGGGTAGGAGTGGAATTAGGATTTGGAAAGTGGGACTACAAAGGATAGTCCCCTCCTTTTTTCTTAATGAAATGCTTGGGATGGGTATTATATGAAAATAGGGCATATTACCCTTTAGATATCTGCTAAATCTACCACCCGTGCAATTTTTTTAACTGGCTGTGATAAATGGGAACCTTTGGAACCATGTCTTTCTTAGTAATAAACATTAAGCTATAGAGAGTTCAAAGAGGGAAATGAAATTACTACTCTCATTAAGAAATGGTTGGAGTGGGCATTTTTGACTCTTCTGTCTCTCTTATTAATAGTTCTGTCTGGACAGTACTTATGGAAGACAGTGTTGACAGTTAATATCATACTGTGGCCAGGGTCCCTTTTTGGTTGCTCCAACTGTGTTTGACACAGTGGAGTCACACAGGAAGTGCAGAAGGCCAGTGGGGACTGGTATGATGTACCACTTTCTTCTCAGTAGCAAATTTGCGAGCCAGTCAGGTACAGTTTGCAGTCTTGAGAAACGGAAGTCAGTATGCATTCGTTGTTTTGATACAGAGGAGTTTGAATTCTCAGGCACATGGCCACAATGTAATGAGGGAGGGCTTGAATGTGATAATGATTAGTATACTGCACTGATGACATGACTGTCACTGAGTCCTCAGAGGAAGCAGCCCTGGAGGACAAAATGAGGCTGGCTGACATGTCCAGCTAAAACTCAAGGCCTGGCTCAGTCTGTGAAATTCCTGGGGATTATGTGGATTGGAACAATATAGGGCATTCCCCTGAGAAATACGTTCTCAGAAACCCTGCCAAGTGGAAAGACACTGGAAGCCTTCAGGATTGTTCGTGTGTTGGAGAAACTGCATTCCTCTTCTAGAACCTCTCATGGCCCCTGTTCACAAAGTCACTAGATAAATTGGAATGTTAGTTCATGAGCAGAGAAATAATGATGAACAGAATTAGAGAAGCTGGTGGTACAGGCAGCCCCCCTTGGTCACCATGAACAATATTTGACTGTACAGGGACCAAACGTTTGGCAGAAATGAAATGAGGTGAAGACATCTTGGATTAGTAAACTATCTGAAGCAGCTGCCTCAATATAGACCATTATAGAGCATTTTTCAGTTTGTTACTAGGGAGTGGTGAAAATGACCCAGAGCAGAGACATCTTGGGTGAGAAAAACCAATCCCATCTTGGATGATACGAAAGCATTTTGAAAAGGGATGGAGAAACCAGCCAAATTTAGTCATAGAGTGGTAGTCCCCTGTTCAAAAGTGTCCTCAGGGCGGGATTCAGGGGGGTTTCACCACATACACAGGGGATTGACCTTATGGAACTTTAATAAATAAACCTGGAACCTACTAATTTATTGGAAGACATCACATGTGCTGTATATCTTTGTATAAAATGGAGATGTATCAGAATCCATGTGGCTCCCACTGTGGGGTGACTGCACACTTTGCATAGAGATATCTTGGATTAACTTGGGCTCAAATGTGAGAACGGAAGTCCTACGGGAGCTGCATTTGAGGCCCTGGCTCTTTCCCACTTTGTCTCTGCCTCATCACTGCCTTCTATCTATGAAATTATTGGTGAAAAAAGATACCCAACTGTAGGAGTCTGGTTTGACACAAGGATTGGACGTTATCTCAATTATGGAAGGAAATATTTACTTGGGTGAATAAAAGTAGTCACAACAAGTCACAAATCTGAAAAATGAATGAATGTCCAGAAAGATGATATTTTTCATTACTTAGTACCAGACACCTCTGCAAGACTCTTTCGTCCTCTACATGATTTGGCTGCATCCTTTATAATCCCTTCTTCCTATGATAATCATCTTGAAGTATCATTTTGTGTAGGAGGAGTAGAAAGATTGTTCTGTCTTTCATCTAACATGATACTTAGTTTTTCATTATTGATGCGTTAGACTAGGGGCCCAGGAGAAATAAATCACCTGCTTAGAGTTTCAAGGATTCAGGATGGAAAATCCTTCATACAGTGTTGTTCTGTATGTTTCAGACCTTGTTTATCCTGCACTACACTCATATTTTGGAACATCTACAGATCACCTAGTCTTGTAGTTCTTGTCAGGACACTGAGTGAGTTGGTACAGCGGGTGGCAGAAGTACTCCTGAAAATCATTCCTATCCAAGATGGATGGAAATAAGCATGCATGTTAGTGACTGTGAACATCAAAAATGTGCCCCACCAAGCACAGACTAAATGTTCTGTCTGCTTCTTCAGCTGCATCCTCCACATCTCTGCAGTCATTCCAGTATCATTTGACATGAGGACAAGTCTGACAATGGGAAGCATCAGGCGACAGTTCTGATTTTTTTTTAAGTTTAATTTTATTAATTTCACATATGATGCTGTGAACAGAGTGCTGATGGAGCCTTCCCAGGGCCTTGGAAGAGACCCATGCAAGTTGAGGAGTCTTGACTATTAAGCTTCATAGTAAATCTGTCTCTCAGTGGGACCAGATCAAGGAAAGATTTGAAAATGGCATAGGAAGCTGGGCTTAACGCAGTCTGCATCTCATGTATGCAAAGGTCACTATTATGACTAGATAGCTTAGAAATTCAGAGTAAGTTAGAGATATGTGAGATGGTAAGTGGTCTTCATATGCTAAGATTATTGACAAAGTACTCATCAAATTTATTATACCATCAAAGCTCTTCAGAGAAAAATGTTCTGCCTTTGCTAAAGGTTTTCTAATGGGTACTGGGGGATGGAAGAGTTGTATTAAAGAGGTAGGATAGGTTTCACCAGGGCCAAATGCATTAGCGATGCATTAACTCATCCTCTGGCTCCATCAGATGGTTATCAGATTTCTGAATCATCACCAAAGAGATTCCAGCTCAGTCTTTTATTGAGGCTATCACACATTTCAGACTTTGAAATTCCACTGCCTTCATTCTGATTTTTTTTTTATCCTGTCTAAACAAATCTTCAACTGTGAACATACTTCTTCATTTGAAAAACAGGCATGTTAACATTATTAAAATACTTGCCCTTTAGTTGGCCTTATCAGAAAAATAAAGCTCTGAGTGTTGCCAAAACTGAAAGAATAATGCTGCAATGGCGGAAGAAGCCTTAGAGATTGCTTTGTTTGATGATTTAAGAAGAGAGAAATTTGGCAGTGCTAAAGAAGTGGAAACATTTGAGAAGTCAGTGGAATGCTGACCCTTCTGGCGGCAGCAGTAAGCCGCCTCCTTGAAATGGAGATGTGGCCAGAAACGACATCCTTATTATAGCAGTTCCCACAGCCAGCCTAGTGGCATTACATTAAACGTGGGCCAGTGTACAGTTGAATTGATGAATATTCCCTGTTTGGATTATAGACCTGCATATTCAGTTGTCATGCCTTTTCTTATAGGTTATCACTGGCACTTCAAATTAGCATGTCTACCACAAAACCACATGTTTCCTTTACTGATCTAATACTGTGAAATCTACACCCTGCCCCCCAATTTATATTTCCTACATTAGTAACTGCTCCTCTCTACATTTGAGAGCCCAGTTTTGTGAACACCATCCTTTCTGCCTCTACCTCTTCGTAACTGTTTATTATTACTTACATATTTACTGTGGTCGCTTTCTTACATCCCTCTCTGCCTTCAGTTTTTCTTTCTCAAGTCCACATTTCCAAATAAAATTCCCCAGTAATATTCTTAGGAAGCTAAACAAAATAAATCTGATGATACCAATCATTAACTTAAAATTATTCAATGGTCCTGTCTTGCCAGCAAAACTGCCATCCAGTTTTAACCACGGCGTGCAAGGGTTTCTGTATCTGATATTTGCCACTTTTTCCAACTTTACTGACTGCCTCAGTGAAACTGTCCCAGCCCCATCCCAGCTATACCAAGAGCCTTGTAATTTGCTCTTCAGTCTCTTTGCTTTTGCATATTTGACTGGAATGTTTTTCCCCTACTTCTCTGTTACTAGCTAAGATTTACTTATACGATAACCTGTCTCATCTTTATGCTTTAAATACTCTGTTTTCTGAGTATTTTTTCCCATCTGTAAGTTGTTATTCTATATTAAAACTGTGCGTTTCATTGTCCAAGAGAATAACGACTTAAGTACCCTTACTGTAGTACCCAGAGCTGTCTTGGAATACGTTAATCATTCAAGAAATAGATGTGTATTTGATGCATGAATAAATACAGGCCTTTAACTAGCACAGACCATTCATTCACCCACCAGGAGACATGCTGTTTCTGAGAACTCGATTAGATATTTGTAAAGCTGTTAAGGGATTTCTTTGGAAGGAATGATGCTAAAGCTGAAACTCCAGTACTTTGGCCACCTCATGTGAAGAGTTGACTCATTGGAAAAGACTCTGATGCTGGGAGGGATTGGGGGCAGGAGGAGAAGGGGACGACAGAGGATGAGATGGCTGGATGGCATCACCAACTCGATGGACGTGAGTCTGAGTGAACTCCGGGAGTTGGTGATGGACAGGGAGGCCTGGCGTGCTGCGATTCATGGGATTGCAAAGAGTCGGACATGACTGAGTGACTGAACTGAACTGAATTGAAAGCTGGTAAAACTTTCTGCAAAACATCCTCCATATCCAGAATAAAATATGATTCGTACTAACCCATGGGACAGAAGATTATCATACGAAATATTAAATACCCTTGTGTTTGATGTTTTACATGACTATAGAGGTTTACTATGTTGGATTCATTTAGGGATATTTGAGGCTGCCAGGTCAAATTGATGTTATGAGTTTGTTATGTGAGACAAGTAGAATTGTTATATGAGACAAATAGAATTCCTATGTGAAGTACACAGAGGGTCTGTGTTAGAGGAGAGCCAGTAGGAATGGAACATGGGACATGGATTTGAGAGACAATTGGAACTGGTCCTAAATGATCGTGGAAAAGAGTAAGTTCATTAACATGGTCGCGCCGCTATGGAAGAAGACAATCCTAGGAGTCTTACTAGAGGCACCCTTATTTGAGATTGTGTGATTCAGAATGGTTGGTTTAGAGTGGATGCAACTCCTTGTACAATTTTTTAAAAAGTTTTGTTAATTCTCCACTTGATGGTAATTGTACTTTAAGACTGAAAGCAAATTCTGAAAATTCATTGTGCAGGAGAACAGTAGTACTAACACATACGTATAGCAAAGGTGGAAAGCATTGGAAAGAATGAAAACTAGCCTTTACTCGGAGATAGGTTGACTAATATACAGATGACAGCAATGCCTGTGAAGCGGAGGCCAGTAGTGGTCCAAGAGCATTAGCTCAGAGCCCTTGTGCTACAGTCTCCTCACTGTGTGATCTTGGGCGCATCACTCAGCTTCTCGATTCCTCGGTATCATATTCAGCAATAGAGCTATTCAGAATCTGAAGTATGTGCAAAGTGCATGGCACGTAGCATGGCATGTTTTAGGTGCTGAAAAAATATATGCCACTTCTGTCAAACCCTATTTTGCATTTATAATTCAAGTCTTCAAAATACTTTTTTTCAGATAGTCAATTTATTAAAACCTACTCATTATTTAAAATGTCTAATATGTTATTAATTTTATGTTACCATAAATAATTGAAAAAATTGTGTAAGGTACAAACAGATCAGGTTGAGGACAACGCTTGGTACTCACATGGATTCATGGGTCCCTTGCATGGTCCGAAGGGGTTCTTGTATTACAGATCAGAAAGCCATTTCCTTCTCGCAAATAATTATGGAAATCCTTGAGAGAGTGATACTAGTCCAATTCTGTAGCATTTTGTTTCTTCAGCAACATTATAATTTGACATGTAAATATATAGTTTAATATGTTTTGAAACAAATTAAAAATGGGCTGTAATATTTAGCAATTAATCTGCCTCTTCCAAACCTTAGAGATTTACTATGTTAAACATTCTATAGACTTTAAAGGAAGAATGTAAAATAGGCCTTATGTAAAGAAAACACTAATATGGGTGGATCATTGACTTGTTAAATATCTAAAATGACTTTCATTTTATCATCTTTGGGTAAATACATCTATAGTTCTTGTCTATGTGCCCAGATTTCTTTGTATAAGACTACTAGAGGACCAGAAGTGTATCTGAGTTTTATTAGTCACTTATGCAGTGTTTCTGCTTCTGCATCATGTTGCAGCCAAGAGCTAGTTGAGGGTGAAACTTTCTTAATCACATATTGATGGTTGCAGGTCTAAATGTACTAGTAGACTGATTATCCTAATTTAATGACACATATTTCATAAAGCCAAAACTATTAGCTAGTAATTTTGATTTTTCTGCATTTTAAATCATATAAATTTAGATCAGTGCAGAAAAGGAAGCAAAATTTAGTCTTAAATTGGTTGTGTTTGTGAAAGCTTTGCCTCAGGTATTTTCATAAATCTGTCTGCATAATTTTTAATTGGGAGAATATAAACTAGGAGAATATTTAAGAGCAGTGCTCTTAGAGTGACAGTAATCTACAGTGTCTCCTTAATACTATTTTTGTGAAATCCAAATGCCTATATCTAGTTATAATTTATTTCCATAAACCATCTAATATTTTTAGTATCATCTCTCTTTATTTTCAATGAATCTTTCTATTCAACCAGAACAGTGGTTGCTTACCTGAACATGTGTTTTTGCATTTTCAACTTAAAGTTCTGTTCTAATTTAAAGGTTTTATATACACTAAGTTAAAAAAAATTGTGAAAGCCTCATTCTCCTTCACATTGGCTCCATACTTTAGAATTTAGCTCCTAGAACTGCCCCTCCTTTTACTTTCATTTCTGCATCATTAACGTTCCCCCTTTTTTGGGATCTAAAAAACAAATTCCTGAATTTTTGAAAAAATTCCAAGTAACTAATTGCAAGGAATAAAATTCAAGAATATTTACAAAGGTACAAAATAGCTACCATCCAACAAGTTAAAGTTAAAAATATTTTTTGGCATTGAATAAAAAAAAAAAGACCAGGTACACTCACAGACAGGAAAATGCAAACCATAAAGAGAAGGGAAAAAATCAGTTAAAAGTGACTCCAGTAATAGTGAGATGAATATTCAGCTGGATGAAGACACAGCTATGGAAGCTATCCCAAGTGAAACGAATAATTAGATAAATGACCAGAGCAGCATAATACACTTATAATTTGAGTCCACCAGAGAAGTGGAGAGGTGTACAGAAAATACATTTAAAGAAGTAATGACCAAAATGTTTCTGAATTTGTTGGAAAGTATACACCCATGATACATGAGGCTCCTTGAAGTCCAAAGCACAAGAACCACAAGGAAGATGACACCAGTCCATGCAATAATCAGATTGCTCAAAACCTGTGATCAAGAGAAGTCTTAGAAGCAAACAGTGGAAAATAACACATTAGGTGCAGAAGGACAGAACTGCAAATGTGGCTCTGTTTTTATCAGGAGCGATGCAAGTGAGAACAAAGCTGAGTAATATCATAGGATACTAAAGTTAAAAACAAAACCTTATCATCATAGAATTCTTTCTTTAGCTAAATACCTTACAGAATGAAAGCAAAATAAAGATGTTTTTCAAATATCCAAAAGCTGAAATGATTCATCATCAGGAGACCCACACTGTGATAAATGTTAAAGGAAATCCTTCTGGCAGAAGGAAAATGATACCACATTGAAATGTAAATCTACGTTAAAGAAGGATGGTCACGGGAAATGGCAGTTAATGAGTAAATGTGCGTGTTGTTTTGCTAGGTCTGCCACAGTCAAGTACCACAAACTGATGGCTTAAAATAACACAGATTTATTGTCTCATGGTTCTGGAGGCTAAATGTTCAAAATTGAGGTGAATCAACATTGCACTGTCTCTGAAACCCGCAGAGAAAGTACTTCCTTGTCTCTTCCTACCTTTGGTGATTCCTGGCAGTCCTTGGCCTTCCTTGGTTTAGGGATGGATCACTCCACTCTTGTTGTTTTTGCATGGTCTTTTCCCTAACGTGTCTGAGTCCCTACATCTCGGTATCTGTTTATGTTTTCTCATCTCTAATAAGAACACTAGTCATACCGGATTAGGGTCTCAGTCTTCCAGTATGACCTCATCCTAGCAAATTACATCTGCAGTGACTGTATTTCTAAATAAGGTCATATTCTAGAGTTTAAGAATTCAACATACCATTTCAGGGACACAATTCAACCCATAATAATATGTGTGGTTATTTTCTTATTATTTCAGTTCAGTTCAGTCACTCAGTCACGTCTGACTCTTTGCGACCCCATGAACCGCAGCACGCCAGGCCTCCTGTCCAAACCAATTCCTGGAGTCTACCCAAATCATGTCCATTGCATCGGTGATGCCATCCAATCATCTCATCCTCTGTCATCCCCTTCTCCTCCTGCCCTAAATCTTTCCCAGTATCAGGGTCTTTTCAAATGAGTCAGTTCTTTGCATCAGGTGGCCAAAGTATTGGAGTTTCAGCTTCAACATCAGTCCTTCCAATGAACACCCAGGACTGATCTCCTTAAGGATGGACTGGTTGGATCTCCTTGCAGTCCAAGGGACTCTCAAGAATCTTCTCCAACACCACAGTTCAAAAGCATCAATTCTTCAGCGCTCAGCTTTCATCACAGTCCAACTCTCACATCCGTACATGACCACTGGAAAAACCATAGTCTTGACTAGATGGACCTTTGTTGGCAAAGTAATATCTCTGCTTTTCAATATGCTATCTAGGTTGGTCATAACTTTCCTTCCAAGGAGTAAGCATATTTTAATTTCATAGCTGCAATCACCATCTGCAGTGATTTTGGAGCCCCCCAAAATAAAGTCTGACACTGTTTCTACTGTTTCCCCATCAATTTCCCATCAAGTGATGGGACCATCACTAAGTGATGATCTTAGTTTTCTGAATGTTGAGCTTTAAGCCAACTTTTTCACTCTCCTCTTTCACCTTCATCAAGAGGCTCTTTAGTTCCTCTTCACTTTCTGCCATAAGGGTGGTGTCATCTGCATATCTGAAGTTATTGATAGTTCTCCCGGCAGTCTTAATTCCAGCTTGTGCTTCTTCCAGCTCAGCGTTTCTCATGATGTACTTTGCATATAAGTTAAATAAGCAGAGTGACAGTATACAGCCTTGATGTACTCCTTTTCCTATTTAAATTTGTTAAAAAATAACTGTTAAAGAATAAGAAATGTGGTATGAATTTAATGTGCTTGAAATGCCAGGCATCAGTTAGGTGAAGATAATTGTTTCTAAGTTTAACTTTGATAGAAAAAGGATATATTGATGGGTGCTGTTCTCTTTGTGTCAGTTAGTTTGAATTGAGAAATGGAGACTATCTCCTAGCAAGTACATGGGTCATCTGTGTGGATCCCTGCTTATTTTACACAAATACATTATTGATACTGTATTTTAAAATTTCTTGAAAAATAAGTTGATAACTCAATATGTGGCTAAACAGTAGGTAGTATCAGATAAAATCAAGAATCTCTGAAGCATAATAGATTCCATTGGCAATAAAGTGTTTCTGGCTCAATGATTTGCTTCAGCTTGCAGAGGAGAAGCTTTGTAATATATATACAAGTAGAAATTGAGCCATCTCAAAGACTCACAGGAAAAAAATTATAAAGTCAGGATCCTTAAATAACAATATCAAGACAGAACATTTTTTTCCCTCAACGATAGCTACCCCAACTGATGTGTATCTCAAAGTGACTACATTTCATTAATCGGAACAGGAGACAGAAGGGTGAAGTGGCTATTTTTCAATTTTATCATTTCAGAATCATCTGCCTTGCAGTAATGATGCAGCTGCGTGCTGTGTGTGCTGTGCTTTGTTGCCTTCTGCTCTAGGCATTGCCACCCTTGTCTTGGCTCTCGAATCCCTAGATGGAGAAACCATGTGACTCCACTTTCTTAGTCTCGTCATCCATCCTGGGTAATTGTGATTTCAAGGGTCAAGTGCAGTTTAAAGCATTCACTATCACTGTAGATATAACCTGTGTGCTTGCCTCTTTAAGAGGTCTCCTTGGTCTGGGTCAGAATGTGCTTCTTTCACGCTCTGTGCTCATCTGAGGAAAGAAGATATTTATAAACGTATTTCCTAACACCTTGAAATGTTATAAGATAGTCTGTGACAAACTAGAGACCATTTTAGCTTACTATATTTTCTTGGACTCCAAAATCACTGCAGATGGTGACTGCGGCCATGAAATTAAAAGATGCTTGCTTCTTGAAAGAAAAGCTATGACACACCTAGACAGGCAGCATATTAAAAACCAGAAACATTACTTTGTCAACAAAGGTCCACATAGTCAAATCTATGGTTTTTCCAGTCCTCATGTATGAATGTGAGAGTTGGATCATAAAGAAGGCTGAGTACTGAAGAATTGATGCTTTTGAACTGTGGTGTTGGAGAAGACTCTTGAGAGTCCCTTGGACTGCAAGGAGATTGAGTCAGTCAGTTCTAAAGGAAATCAGTCCTGACTATTCATTGAAAGGACTGATGCTGAAGCTGAAGCTCTTATTTGGCCACCTGATGCAAAGGGCCGACTCTTTAGAAAGGATCCTGATGCTTGGAAAGATTGAGAGCAGGAGGAGAAGGGGACAACAGAGGATGAGATGGTTGCATGGCATCACCGACTTGATGGATGTGAGTTTGAGCAAGTTCTGGGAGTTTGTGAAGGACAGGGAAGCCTGGTGTGCTGCAGTCCATAGGGTTACGAAGACTTGGATATGACTGACTGAACAATAACAACAACAATAATCTTCACAAAGGAGATCCGGAGAGAGAGGTCCCGCTCTCCAGTGACCTGATCACAGAACCAGTTAGGCTAAAGCTGCTTATGAGATGCTATGTGAAATGAAAGTGCCCTGAAAGGGCTGATTCAACTAAAATTATTAATAATAAGCAAAATAAGACTGAAAGACAGTTTACCACAAAGCAAGGATAAAGCATGATTATGATCAAAATAATTTGGTTTTGGTGATGCTTTTGAAAGTATTTTTGAAGCAGTAGCATCTTTGGAATATGTTTACAATTTAAGACTCAAGAATAGTTATCCCTCTGGCAGAAAAACCCCACTAACTGAAGTTAATACCGTAACTGACCCTAAATTGCATGGATTTCCATGATAAGAAAAATAAAATAATAACTAAATTTGTAGCTTTATTAGCCAAATACTTGAGGCCACAGAAAGGTTGTGAGGACAGACCCAGGAGGAGGGAAAGAAGCCAAGGTGCAGTAAGACTAGATGGAGATTTCACTAAAAGCTTAATGCTGAGACCCTAATACTGAGGAAGGTCACCAGAAACAGTGCTCGTACTGACCTTGTATTCAGAATTACCCTCCAGCTCAGACTCTGAATGCCCCTGTGGACTCCTCCTTTCAATTCTCGATTAGCACATCCTGGAGAATTGCAGTTTCATCTCTACTCTAACAGTGTTGTTACAGCAGTCTAGTTTGCACTCTCAGAAATTAAGATTCCCTAGCCTTTCCTTGTTTCCTAGGGTGTTTTTTAAAGCTTAAATTTATTTTTCATTGAGGTAACGCTGGTTATAATATTATATAAGTTTTCTGTGTACAACATTATATTTCTACTTCTGAATACCCTACAGAGTGCTCATCACTCAAAATTAAGTTTCCACCTGTCATCATACAGTTGGTAGCAGTAGAAATTTAAGAAATAGAAATGTACTGTTGTAGACATGAAACTTAAATAATGTTACAAGCTAATGTAATGCCAAAAACACTTTGTTCTTCAGTTTCCAAGTGTTTTGGGGTCTTGTTTAGATCAACAGGCCATTACTAAATAATCCCTTCCCTTATTACTCTCTGTCCATTACAAAAGTGTTCATTTTTAAAACTTTGAGTGCCATTTGGTAGTTGTGAGATGGAAACAGAAGTATTGAACAAAAGCTCTCAATGTTTGCTGCCTTAACTGAGTAATTACCAACAGTTTGTTGCCCCAGTGACTCTTATTCTTGTATCTCCTATTTGTTTCATTGTGCTTATATGGTTAGACTATGAGGCTGATCATTCAGTGACCATCAGACTAAAAGGGACAGGCTCATTTATTTAGAAAGTTACATCAGTGTCCTTTGTGGTGAGATGAACAAGAAAACACTGAACTAGGAAATCCGGTTTTTCTTGTAAAAAAAGACATAGTTCTGGTAAACAGCCATTGCAATACTCCTATCAGCAATTAGAAAGCACGTTTCTATTTGTACAGCACCTCTGGACACCAAATGCAATAGCATTGTCTTCATTTCCATTTGTCCCTGATCTGGCTATTATATTTTTTATGTATTCCACATGCTGCTATTTCACGATTGTAGGTTTATGCTCTACCTTTTATTCTGTCCCATCTCATCCTGCTGGCAAATTTTTGTTTTATTTTTTCATATCAAAAGCTTCCAAGATACTTGCATTACAAAGCCAGATGGAAGGTCCTTTATTCTGTCAAATCCTCACAGAGATGTGGATGATACCGCGTTTCCTAGCTGTTCTGTTCTGTATATTATTTTTCCATTAGCCTTCTTTCAAAAGAGGCTTATCAACAAGCCTTTATTTCACCTTTTTTCTCTATCCCAAAATGATCATAAAGATTCTAAAGTAAAGCTTCACTTTAAAAAAAAAATCATGAGTTTGCTTCTTATGGCAAAAAACTACTTTTGTCTTCCAAAGTAACGTTACAAGCCAACTTGGCAGTTCAAAAATGCACACCATTTGAGGCATGGGTAGCTATTGTCATTGACAGATCTTGAGACACGCATCATTTGTTAAGCTTCTTTTACCTGAATTAAGACTGCACTCCAGAGCAAATATCGTGTTCCTAAAAAAAAAAAAAAAAAAATGAAGAAACTATCTTTTTTTTGTTTCCTTGAAAGATCAGGCCTCATGCTCAGAGTTTCTAGAGACTGAAAAGAACCTTTTTCTACCAGATCACTCTTATATGATCCCCTGAAGACTGTGTGAGGTCACCTAAGGATATACTGCTTTTCCTTAGTTCTGAAAGCCATCAGATGGCATACAAGAGCAAAGAAGAGGTGGTGGAAATAGAGAAATGTAATTGGATGCCTCCAATTTTCCAACCTGGCTCAGTATAATTTATTTCAGCCCAATTTACCAAGCCCGTAATGCAGGTGGTTTTGTAAAGAAAAGAAAAGCAAATCAACTTCTACTGTAGTTGCTCATTGTAATTCTATAACTTGATTTCATCCAGAGGAGGAAAGGCTGTTCTTATGTATCGGTTTTCATAGCTACATGAATATTTTCAAAAGGAACAGTGTTTATCCAGGAGCAAAAGCTAACATGGTCATTGTTAAAAATGTTTAACTCCCCAGTTAAATTCACTCAGTTTAAAGGTCAGTTTCCAAAAGAAGTGCATGACTCCTTAGCACATGATATGTTGCCTACATGCATCACTCAGAATTAGCTTTAACAGTGGGACAAGAAGTTACGATTTTGAACAATAGACCATTGTGACTTGCATTTTCAAGAACAGCTACATAGGTTATTCAGACCCAACATCCTCCTGAAAATAACTGAACTCTTTGGTTAAAACAAAATTTAAATGCCCTTTTGGAAGAAGCAAGACCCAGCAAGGTTGAACTGAATTATATGAGATATGGTAAACAAAGAAGCTACTTTTCCCAAAGGGCATTTGCTGATTCAGGCAAGTTCAGACTTTGGTTTTCATGATTCACATATCTCTGTTACTCCTGATTCACTTCTCACTACTTTCCCCTTGTTTTTCCTCTGTTCTAGATACACTGGTCTTGAAAATGCTGTGGTTGTACTAGTAATCACTATATCAGAAAATGATTTATTGACCATTTCCCATCATATTAATAACCTTCTAGCATAAAGATAGGATGATCATGTTGGGAATCAGCTGTGTCAAAAAAACAATCTATCAAATAATAAAACTGATGTCTTCAGTCTATGGAAAAAAATGACCAGCATTAGTGGCTGAACTCCCTGGCATAAGCACTTGGTTTTACAGAGTGCAGAAGCATGTTAATCATGTACCTATCATGTCCCCTTTGCTTTTGTGTGCCATCCAGTGGCTACCACAAGAAAGCAATCATTTGTCAACATAAACTGATTAAGGTCGATCCTAGGGAATGAGTCCTAATATCCAGTTTCTATTAGTATATTTTGTTTGAAAAAATGTTTCTCTCATTTCATACTGGCGTGTCAGGTAGATGTGAGACGTTTATTGCCCTTGTTCCTGTCATTGCTGTTCAGTCGCTAAGTCATCTGTGACTCTGCTACCCCTATGGACTGCAGTGTGCAGGATGCTTTGACCTTCACTGTCTTGCAGAATTTGTTCAGATTCGTGTCCGTTAAGTCAGTGATGCTATCTAACCATCTCATCCTCTGCTGTCCCTTTCTCCTCCTGCCCTCAATCTTTCCCAGCATCAGGGTCTTTTCTGGTGAATTGGCCCTTTGCATCAGCTGGCCAAAGTATTGGAGCTTCAGCTTCCGCATCAGTCCTTTCAGTGAATATGAGAGTTGATTTCCTTGAAGATTGACCAGTTTGATCTCCTTGCAGTCCAGGGGACTCTAAAGAGTCTTGTACAGCACCACAGTTCAAAAGCATCAATTATTTGGTGCTCAGTCTTCTTTATGGTCCAACTCTCACATCTGTGTGTGACTACTGGAAAAAACATAGCTTTGACTCTACAGACCTTTGTTGGCAAAGAGATGTCTCTGGTTTTTAATACACTGTCTAGATGTGTCATAGCTTTTCTTCCAAGGAGCAAGCATCTTTTAATTTCATGGTAAGGTGATCTAGTATTCCTGTCTCTTTGTAAGAATTTTCCACAGTGTGTTGTGATCTGCACAGTCAAAGGCTTTAGTATAGTCAATGAAAAGGATACAGGATGCTTGGGGTTGGTGCACTGGGATGACCCAAAGGGATGGTATGGGGAGGAAGGTGGGAGGAGGGTTCAGGATTGGGAACATGTGCACACCCGAGGCGGATTCATGTTGATGTATGGCAAAACCAATACAATATTGTAAAGTAATTAGCCTCTAATTAAAATAAATAGATTAAAATAAATAAATAAAATAAAATCTGAAAAAACAAGAAACAGAAGTAGATTTTTTTCTGAATTCCATTGCATTTTCTGTGATCCAATTAACGTTGGCAATTTGCTCTCCTCAGTCCTTTCTGAATTCAGCTTGTACATTTGAAAAGTTCTTGGTTGATGACTGTTGAAGCCTAGCTTGAAGAATTTTGAGCATTACCTTGCTAGCATGAGAAATTAGTGCAATTGTGTAGTAGTTTGAGCATTTTTTGGCATTGCCCTTCTTTGGGACTGGAATGAAAACTGACCTTTTCCAGTCCTGTGGCCACTGCTGATTTTACTAAGGTATATTAGAGTGAAACATTTTTTTAAAATTTTATTTTATTATTTAACTTTACAATATTGTATTGGTTTTGCCATATATCAACATGAATCCACCACAGGTATACACGTGTTCCCCATCCTGAACCCTCCTCCCTCCTCCCTCCCTGTACCTTCCCTCTGGGTCGTCCCAGTGCACCAGCCCCAAGCATCCAGTATCGTGCATCAAACCTGGACTGGTGACTCGTTTCATATATGATATTATACATGTTTCAGTGCCATTCTCCCAAATCATCCCACCGTCTCCCTCTCCCACAGAGTCCCAAAGACTGTGAAACATTTTAACAGCATCATCTTTCAGGATTTGAAATAGCTCATCTGGAATTGCATCACATCCACTAGCTTTGTTTGTAGTGATGCTCCCTACGGCCCCCTTGATTTCACACTGCAGGATGTCTGGCTCTAGCTGAGTTGCTCTCTATCATGGTTATCCATATCATTAAGTCTTTTTTTGTACAGTTCTTCTATGTATTCTTCCCACCTCTTAATCTCTTCTGTTTCTGTTAGGTCCTTAACAGGTGCTGTCCTTTATTGTGCCCATCTTTGCATGAAGTGTTCCCTTGGTATCTCCAAGTTTCTTGAAGAGGTCTCTAATCTGTCCCACTAGACCAGTCAGGTATGACCTAAATCAAATCCCATATGAATATAAATTAGGTGAGATGAATAGATTCAAAAGATTAGATCTGGTAGACAGAATGCCTGAAAAATTATGGATGGAGGTTTGTAACGTAGTACAGGAGGTGGTGACCACAACCATCCCCAAGAAAAAGAAATTCAAGAAGGCAAAGTGGTTGCCTTCTTGAGATATGGGCCTCTGAGGAGGCCTTGCAATAGCTGAAAAAGGAAGAGGAGCAAAAGGTAAAAGAGATAGGGAAATATATACCCAGCTGACTGTAGAGTTCCCGTGAATGGGAAGGAAAGATAAGAAAACCTTCTTAAGTGAATCAGATAAGTTCAGTTCAGTCGCTCAGTCGTGTCCGACTCTTTGCGACCCCATGAATCGCAGCACACCAGGCCTCCCTGTCCATCACCAACTCCCGGAGTTCACTCAAACTCACGTTCATCGAGTCGGTGATGCTATCCAGCCGTCTCATCCTCTGTCGTCCCCTTTTCCTCCTGCCCCCAATCCCTCCCAGCATCAGAGTCTTTTCCAATGAGTCAACTCTTCGCATGAGATGGCCAAAGTACTGGAGTTTCAGCTTCAGCATCATCATTCCTTCCAAAGAACACCCAGGACTGATCTCCTTCAGAATGGACTGGTTGGATCTCCTTGCAGTCCAAGGGACTCTCAGGAGTCTTCGCCAACAACACAGTTCAAAAGCATCAATTCTTTGGTGCTCAGATTTCTTCACAGTCCAAATCTCAACATCCATATATGACCACTGGAAAAACCATAGCCTTGACTAGACAGACCTTTGTTGGCAAAGTAATGTCTCTGCTTTTGAATATGCTATCTAGGTTGGTCATAACTTTCCTTCCAAGGAGTAAACATCTTTTAATTTCATGGCTGCAGTCACCATCTGCAGTGATTTTGGAGCCCAGATGCCATGATCTTAGTTTTCTGAATGTTGCTCTTTAAGCCAACTTTTTCACTCTCCTCTTTCATTTTCATCAAGAGGCTCTTTAGTTCCTCTTCACTTTCTGCCATAGGGGTGGTGTCATCTACATACCTGAGCTTATTGGTATTTCTCCCAACAGTCTTAATTCCAGCTTGTGCTTCTTCCAGCCCAGCGTTTCTCATGATGTACTTTGCATAGAAGTTAAATCAGCAGGGTGACAATATACAGCCTTGATATACTCCTTTTCCTATTTGGAACCAGTCTGTTGTTCCATGTCCAGTTCTAACTGTTGCTTCCTGACCTGCATATAGGTTTCTCAAGATGCAGGTCAGGTGGTTTGGTATTCCCATCACTTTCAGAATTGTCCACAGTTTATTGTGATCCGTACAGTCAAAGGCTTTGGCATAGTCAATAAAACAGAAATAGATGTTTTTCTGGAACTCTCTTGCTTTTGATGATCCAGCGGATGTTGGCAATTTGATCTCTAGTTCCTCTGCCTTTTCTATAAACAGCATGAACATCTGGAAGTTCACGGTTCATGTATTGCTGAAGCCTGGCTTGGAGAATTTTGAGCATTACTTTACTAGCGTGTGAGATGAGTGCAATTGTGCAGTAGTTTGAGCATTCTTTGGCATTGCCTTTCTTTGGGATTGGAATGAAAACTGACCTTTTCCAGGCCTGTGGCCACTGCTGAGTTTTCCAAATTCGCTGGCGTATTGTGTGTAGCACTTTCACAGTATCATCTTTCAGGATTTGAAATAGCTCAACTGGAATTCTATCACCTCCACTAGCTTTGTTCATAGTGATGCTTTCTAAGGCCCACTTGACTTCACATTCCAGGATGTCTGGCTCTAGGTGAGTGATCATACCATCATAATTATTTGGTTATGAGGATCTTTTTTGCATAGTTCTTCTGTGTATTCTTGCCACCTCTTCTTAATATCTTCTGCTTCTGTTAGGTCCATATCATTTCTGTCCTTTATTGAGCCCATCTTTGCATGAAATGTTCCCTTGGTATCTTTAATTTTCTTGAAGAGATCTCTCATCTTTCCCATTCTGTTGTTTCCCTCTATTTCTTTGCATTGATCGCTGAGGAAGGGTTTCTTATCTCTTCTTGCTATTCTTTGAAACTCTGCATTCAGATGCTTATATCTTTCCTTTGCTCCTTTGCTTTTCGCTTCTCTTCTTTTCACAGCTATTTGTAAGGCCTCCCCAGACAGCCATTTTGCTTTCTTGCATTTCTTGTCCATGGGGATGGTCTTGATCCCTGTCTCCTGTACAGTGTCACGAACCTCAGTCCATAGTTCATCAGGCACTCTATCTATCAGATCTAGGCCCTTAAATCTATTTCTCACTTCCACTGTATAATCATAAGGGATTTGATTTAGCTCATACTTGAATGGTCTAGTGGTTTTCCCTACTTTCTTCAATTTGAGTCTGAATTCGTCAATAAGGAGTTCATGATCTGAGCCACAGTCAGCTCCTGCTCTTGTTTTTGCTGACTGTATAGAGCTTCTCCATCTTTGGCTGCAAAGAATATAATCAATCTGATTTCGGTGTTGACCATCTGGTGATGTCCATGTATAGAGCCTTCTCTTGTGTTGTTGGAAGAGGGTGTTTGCTATGACCAGTGCATTCTCTTGGCAAAACGCTATTAGCCTTTGCCCTGCTTCATTCCGTACTCCAAGGCCAAATTTGCCTGTTACTCCAGGTGTTTCTTGATTTCCTACTTTTGCATTCCAGTCCCCTGTAATGAAAAGGACATCTTTTTTGGGTGTTAGTTCTAAAAGGTCTTGTAGGTCTTCATAGAACTGTTCAACTTAAGCTTCTTCAGCATTACTGATTGGGGCATAGACTTGGATTACTGTGATATTGAATGGTTTGCCTTTGAAATGAACAGAGATTATTCTGTCGTCTTTGAGATTGCATCCAAGTACTGCATTTCAGACTCTTTTGTTGACCATGATGGCTACTCCATTTCTTCTAAGGGGTTCCTGCCCATTGTAGTAGATATAATGGTCATCTGAGTTAAATTCACCCATTCCAGTCTACTTTAGTTCGCTGATTCCTAGAATATCAACATTCACTCTTGCCATCTCTTGTTTGACCACTTCCAATTTGCCTTGATTCATGGACCTAACATTCCAGGGTCCTATGCAATATTGCTCTTTACAGTGTCGGACCTTGCTTCTATCAACTGGGTGTTGTTTTTGCTTTGGCTCCATCCCTTCATTCTTTCGGGAGTTATTTCTCCACTGATCTCCAGTAGCATATTGGGCACCTACTGACCTGGGGAGTTCCTCTTTCAGCATGCTATCATTTTGCCTTTTCATACTGTTCATGGGGTTCTCAACGAGAGAATACTGAAGTGGTTTGCCATTCCCTTCTCCAGTGGACCACATTCTGTTGGAGCTCTCCACCATGACCCTTCCGTCTTGGGTGGCCCCACAGGGCATGGCTTAGTTTCACTGAGTTAGACAAGGCTGCAGTCCCAGTGTGATTAGATTGACTAGTTTTCTGTGATTATGGTCTCAGTGTGTTTGCCCTCTGATGCCCTTTGCAATACCCACTGTCTTAGTTGTGTTTCTCTTACCTTGTACGTGGGGTATCTCTTCACGGCTGCTCTAGCAAAGCGCAGCCGCTGCTCCTTACCTTGGATGAGGGGTATCTCCTCACCGCCACCCCTTCTGACCTTGAATGTGGAGTAGCTCCTCTAGGCCCTTCTGCACTCGTGCAGCAACTGCTCCTTGGCCAATTATCCTCTTAAGTGAATAATGCAAAAAAAAAAAAAAAAAAAAAAAAGGCAAACAACAGAATGGAAAAGACTGGATATCTCTTCAAGAAAATTGGAGATACCAGGGGAACATTTCATGCAAAGATGAGCTGAATGAACTGCTTATATATTTTGAAGATTAATCATTTGTCACTTGCTTTGTTTGCTGTTATTTTCTCCCATTCTAAGAGTTTTTTCACTTTGTTTATTGTTTCCTTCACTATACAAAAGCTTTTCAGTTGAATTAGATCCTATTTGTTTATTTTTGCTTTTATTTCCATTACTCTAGGATGTGGGTTCTAGAAGATCTTTCTGTGATTTATCTAAAAGAGTGTTCTGCCTATGTTTTCTGCTAAGAGTTTTATAGTTTTTGGTCTTGCATTTAGGTCTATAACCTATTTTTAGTTTATCTTTATGTATGGTGTTAGGAATCATTCTAATTTCATTCTTTTACATGTAACTGTCCATTTTTCTCAGCACCATTTATTGAAGAGACTGTTTTTTCTCCATTGTATATTCTTGCCTTCTTTGTAAAAGATAAGGTTACCATAGGGGTGTGGCTTTATCTCTGGGCTTTCTGTCTTGTTCCATTGGTCTATATTTCTGTTTTTGTTCCAGTACCATACTGTCTTGGTGACTGTAGCTTTGTGGTATAGTCTGAAATCAAAAAGGGTGATTTCTCCAACTCCATTCTTTCTCAAGGTTACTTTGGCTATTTGGAGTCATTTGTGGTTCCATACAAATTGTGAAATTATTTGTTCTAGTTCTGTGAAAAATACCATTGTATTTTGATGGGGATTGCATTGCATCTGTAGATTGCTCTGGGTAGTATAGTCATTTCACAATATTTATTTCTCCAGTTTAGGAACATGCCATATCCCTTCATCTGTTTATTTTGGCTTTCATTTCCTTCATTAGTGTCTTATAGTTTTCTGCATACAAGTCTTTTGTCTCTTTAGGTAGGTTTATTCCTAGGTATTTTATTCTTTTTGTTACAGTGGTCAGTGGAATTGTTTCCTTAATTTCTCTTTCTGGTTTTTCATTGTTAGTATATTAGAATGCGAGGGATTTCTGTGTACAAATTTTATATCCTAGGACTTTGCTATATTCATTGATTGGCTCTAGTAATTTTCTAGTAATTGGTATCCTTGGGGTTTTTTGTGTAGAGAATCATGTCATCTGCAAACAGTGAGAGTTTTACTTCTTCCTTTCCAATTTGGATTCCTTTTTTTTTTTTAATGTTCTCTGATTGCTCTAGCTAGGACTTACAAAACTACATTGAGTAATAGTGGTGAGAGTGGGTGCCCTTGTCTTGTTCCTGATCTAGAGGAAATGCTTGGAGTTTTTAACTGTTGAGAATAATGATTGCTGTGAGCTTGTCATATATGGCCTTTATTATGTTGAGCTATATTCTTTCTGAGCCTACTTTCTGAAGAGATTTTTATAATAAATAGGTGTTGAATTTTGTCAAAACCTTTCTCTGAATCTGTTGAGAGGTCATATGGCTTTTATCTTTCAGTTTGTTAATATTGTGTATCACATTAATTTGTGTATATTGAAGAATCCTTGCATCGCTGGAATAAAGCCCAGTTGATCATGATGTATGATCCTTCTAATACATTGTTGGATTCTGTTTGCTAGAATTTTGTTGAGGAATTTTTCATTTATTTTCATCAGTAAAATTGTCCTGTAATTTTCCTTTTTGTGTGGCATCTTTGTCTGGTTTTGGCATCAGGGTCATGGTGGCCTCATAGAATGAGTTTAGGGGTTTTCCTTCCTTTGCAATTTTGTGGAAGAGTTTGAGCAGGATGGGTGTTAACTCTTCTCTAAACTTTTGGTATAATTTCCCTGTGAAGCCATCTTGCCCTGGGCTTTTGTTTGTTGGATGATTTCTGGTTACATGTTTGATTTCTGGACCTGCTGTGAAGACAGCTCAGACTCTGATCTGACGCTCCTCCTGTGTATGCTCTAGGAGTACTCCAGGTGTGTGTCCTTGGTTGCCAGAGCTAGTACTCTTTTTTTCATGTCAACACTCATTGTCCTTTTATATATTCCGTGAACACAGAGTATAACTAGTTGACTGTGTGGATTTCATCTGAAGCTGTACATCTGGTAGAAAGGTTTTGATCCTTTTCCTTAGCCGCTCTGCCCCTGGAGTTCAATTTTGGTTTTATCCACAATTGTGCATGTGGATCGTTCACAGGAGTTTGCTCCTGAGGCTGCCCTGGAGGAGTTGGGTCTGCCGCAGTGAGGACCGGGTGTGGTGTTGGCACAGCTGTTTCATCCACGGGGACCCTGGCAGCACCAAGTGCACAGGGGAGTGGGAACCCACAGGCATAGGAGATTTGGTGCTATTTGGGTTTTTTCCTAGCCTCTGGCAGCTCTGCCCTAGGAAGTGGTGAGACTGCTTGGATCGAAAGGAACCAGCAGTGCTAGGTATGCAGGGAAGATGGTGGCCGTGGGTGTGGAAGATAAGGTGCTATTATTAGAATCTTTTTCTAGCCTCTGCAGCTGGCATTCATAGGGCTTCCTTGGCTGGTCCTTCTTTGTTGCATGGTGCAGCAGGTGCTCAAAGGGTCCCCCTGGCTGAAGTCCTTCTCTATTGCTCTGCACATCGGGCATGCCAGGGCCACCCTCTCTGAAGTCTTTATTGATCAGCTGCTGGTGCTGGCATGTGGGGAAGAGAGAGGCTGCAGTGATGGCTCTATTTCTTGTGTGTGACTGCAGTATCACCCTGCATCCATGGCTGCCTGCTTTTCCTCCCAGGGCATTCCCTGCAGTTATCTCCTCCTTCACTCCCCTTCAGGCTGTCTCCCTGCAATCAACAGCAGCCCTCACCTTGGTATTCCTCTCCAAGACCCATGTTCCTGTCCAGGGTATGTAGGGCTGTGGTACAAACTGTCTGTGTGATTGGCATTCCATTCAGACCATCATAGATCAACTGCTTCATGCTCCAACAACCTGAAATGCCTCCCCTCTGTCCCAGACTATTGGTCTGATGTGGGGATCTCACCCCTGCTTCAGTCCTCTGCCCTCGGAGCTGCAGGTCCAGTCCCACTCACTCTCCTTTTCCTCTTCTTTCCTCCATCCTAGCGAGGTTTGCATGAACCTGTATATTCCTTTCCAGTCGTCATGGACTCCTGCAATCTCTCAGCTGGTGCTCTGTGAGATCCTCTGCATCTGAATATGTATTCCTGATGCATCTGTGGAGGGAGAAGTACTCTACGTCCACATACTCCTCTGCCATCTTGTTGTTTCATCTCTGCTTTTTAATCCGCTGTCTAGGTTTGTCATAACTTTCCTTCCAAGGAGAAAATGGCTTTTGATTTCATGGTTGCAATCACTGTCCACAGTGATTTTAGAGCCCAGGGAAAGAAAATCTGTCACTACTTCTACTTTCCCCCCTTCTATTTGCCATGAAATGATGGGATCAGATGCCGTGGTCTTAGTTTTTTGAATGCTGAGTTTCAAGCCAGCTTTTCACTCTCTTTCACCCTCATCAAGAGGCTCTTTAATTCCTCTTCACTTTCTACCATTAAGAGTGGTATCATCTGCATATCTAAGGTTGTTGATATTTCTCCCAGCAGTCTTGATTCCAGCTTGTGATTCATTGCCCTAGTGGAGTCTAAAGGCTGGAAGATTCCTTCTGCCATTAGGAATCTCCCCTAGCCAAAGAACACTGCCTTTACCCAAGTTCATGTCCTTTTCCCCAGGACAGTCCATATCCAGTGACTGGTTGATGCAGCAGGTACAAAAAAACTTGCCATAATCTTACAAGGGCCACCCCAGAGCCACATTTCCCCATGGCATCTTGGGGATGCATCTTGGAACAGTGTAGTTGTTACATCTTGTGCAACAAGAGAATGTGAATGTAGTTCACATTCTCCCCTGACCAATCCTGCTGTCATTGCTTTCATATATATGTGGCTCCTGAATGCACTTCCTGATTAACTTCTTATAGACAGATTCCATAATAGAATCTTTTCAGAAAAAAAGAAACCAACAACTTTGATATAAGATAGTTGGTATTAGAAGTTATCCTAAGAAGCAGGGATAAAGTAAGACTTGGGAAAATGGATCCATCACTGGTTAAATGGTAATAAAGGTCTGAACTATGGTCTTTGTCTGGCTTGCTTTAGTGTGCAGTTGGTAAAATTTTCATTGGTGTTAACTAACTGGATGGACTGTACTTACTCTTATTTGAGAAGTCTGAGGGAAGAAACAATTCTAAGGACTAAGGAACCAGATGGTTTCTGCTGGATAAAATCAAAGCATTGGACAAAGTCAAGGAAAAGAATGGGTAATCACCAATTTAAGGCAGAGTGTGAAAGTGAGGGCCTTTTGGCTGTATATGAAGAAAAATCTGACCTTTTTCAGTCAAACAGCAGAAAACAACTGAGGATAAGGCTCAGGGCTTGATTTTAAAGCTAACTGATCTCTAGAAAAGAATTAATTCCCAGCCCCACCAAGGCTGTTATACCACGGTCATCGCCTTAATTTGGATGGAGTAGGAAACTAAGCTTTGGTTGGGATATCTAGGTCAGTGCACTTGAAACAAAACACTGGGCCTGCAGAAGTGGCACCTTCTTCATATGGAAAATTACCACCATATTGCTTGAAAGCAGTGTAGAAGCCTCTGCCTTAAACCATCATGTGCTCGCACCAGGATCCCACCCCTAACTCTCCTCCTGGTTACTAGAATGATAATTAGAGTCAAGTCACAGCTTAACCTGGCTGAGGAAATACTGTTGGCTGGAAGGAGTTGTAGGAGCTCGCCAGTGTGTATCAGCAGGAATGGGAGGCTGTGTACGATAATGGAATGGGGGATTTCCAGTCAAGTGGAATTCAATATACAGTTGGGTAAGAAAGAGTTTATTGAAAATAAGATGATTCTTTTCTGCTGATGGACATCTAGGTTGCTTCCATGTCCTGGCCATTGTAATTAGTGCTTCAGTGAACATTGGGGTGTATGTGTCTTTTTGAATTATGGTTTTATTTGGGTATATGACCAGAAGTGGAATTGTTTTACACTGCTGTGTCAGTGTCTGCTGTATAGCAAAGTGAATCAGTTACACATATACATATATCCTGTCTCCTTAAGATTCTCTTCCTATAGAGGCCATTATGGAGTATTGACTAGAGTTCCCTGTGCTCTGCAGTAGGTTCTCGCTAGCTGTCTACTTTATACATAACAGTGCATATATGTCGACCCCAGTTTCCCAGTTCATCCCACCCCCTCTGGCTTTCCTCCTTGGTATCCATATGTTTTCTGTCATACTCCATTTTTTTTTTTTTTTTTTTTTTAAGAAAGAGGGTTTTTTTTTTTTTTTTTTTCTTTTAATAAACTAGAACATGACATGTAATACTTTGGGAAGGGCCTTTAGACAAAGTGATAGATAACATGTTGGCAAACCTAGACAGTATATCAAAAAAGCAGAGACATCACTTTGCTGACAAGAGTTCCTATAGTCAAAGCTATGGTTTTTCCAGTAGTCAATTATGGATGTGATAGTTGGGCCATAAAGAAGGCTATGCACCAAATAACTGATGCTTTTGAAATGTGGTGCTGGAGAAGACTCTTGAGAGTCCCTTGGACAACAAGGAGATCAAACCAGTCAATCCTAAAGGAAATCAATCCTAAAGGAATATTCATTGGAAGGACTGATACTTTGGCCATCTGATGTGAAGAGCCAACTTGTTGGAAAAGACCCTGATGTTGGGAAAGATTGAGGGCAAGAGGAGAACCGAGTGACAGAGGATAAGATGGTTGGATGGCATTGCTGACTCAATGGACACGAATTTGAGCAAACTCCAGGAGATAGTGAAGGACATGGAAACCTGGCGAACTGCATTTTATGCGGTCACAAAGAGTTGGGCATGACTTAGTGAATGAACAACAATGACAGGTATGGAGGCTCTTGGTGCTAGTGGTAAAGAACCCTCCTGCCAATGCAGGAGATGTAAGAGATGTGGTTTTGTTTCCTGGGTTGGGAAGACCCCTGGGTGAGGGCAGTATTCTTGCCTGGAGAATCCCGTGGACAGAGAAGCCTGTCAGGCTATAGTCCATGGGGTCAGAAAGAGTCGGACGTGACTGAAGCGACTTAGCACACACAGGAGGCTCTTTGAAGCATGAAAAAAAAAAAAAAAAAAAACAGTGGCGTGTAAGTAATGAAGTAGAAACGTGAAGCTTACCATGGTAGATGGTAGACTATGACATTGATATCTCTGAGAAATAGGCAGACTAGTAAATCAGTCAGTTAAGTTCCATGTAAAAGAAGGCCCTGAAAAACCTACTAAAGTATGTCCTTTGGGCCTTAAAACCAAAGTTTTAAGATACACACTGGTGAGAGTGGTACCAAGATTGTTAAAGCAGCTCAGTGGTGACTTTCTTTTTTAGACTAGAGTTGATGAGAGGAGATGTTATTACAGAACTGTGGATGATGCAGTCTCAAAATCATAAAGTCTCAGCAGTGATACTTCACTGTTATACTGAGACAGACACAAATGTCAAATGACTGTCAAAGTCACAGCCCAGGAAGCTTAATCTGCAGATACGTTTCAGATCATGGTGTTCCTAGGAGGAAGAGAGATGGGTGGAGATGTGAGAGTTGCTGAAACTACACAATCAAAGCTAAATGTAGGATGCAAAATAAATCGTCAGGAATCTTAAAGCCACTGCTCCACTAGGAAGTCAGCAGCCATTGCTTAGTTTCTGGACCTAAACCAGTTGTCAGACCCAGAACCATTGCTGAGGAGAGACCTGGTGACCCCACAGTGAATGCATGCTGCAGTGATTCTCCCAGTACATCCACAGAGGAATTACAGCACCAACTGGGGTAACTTTATGCTGGGAAAGGGGAATTGCTAAACAGTATAAAGACTTCTGGACACAGGGTCTGAGATGTTATCTGCGGAAATCACAGCATTAACATAGCCTCCTTGTTTATGAGGGAAATTATGGGGACCAGACAGTAAATAAAAACCTGATAAAGTCTGGTTCACAGGGTGTCCGTTCAGTCCATACACCCATGAATTGGGCATTTCTTTGGTCCAGATGAATGATTAGAACAGATATATACTTGGTGGAGCATCACAAGTTACACATGGATCACATGATTTTCTTTGTCCTGTGGAATAAGAGCTATTATAGTTGCATGAGTTGACTCATTGGAAAAGACTCTGATGCTGGGAGGGATTGGGGGCAGGAGGAGAAGGGGACGACAGAGGATGAGATGGCTGTGGGCATCACCGACTTGGTGGATGTGAGTTTGAGTGAACTCCAGGAATTGGTGATGGACAGGGAGGCCTGGCATGCTGCGATTCATGGGATCACAAACAGTCGGACACGAGTAAGTGACTAAACTGAACTGATTAAGTCTGACCTAGTACACTGGTAAATCAGTCTTGCATCCTGGGCAGAAAGGCAATGCTATTCTTGTTAAGGACCTAAATTATACAGGGATGACGGTGTTCATTATATGTCCATTTAATTCACCAGTCTGACCCCTGGATACTGCGTGATGACTGTAGATGGGTGCAAACTCAACCAGGTTAGGAGCCCCATTTGTAGCTGTGGTGACAGACGTGATATCTGCTTGATTGGATAACAAGGCCTTGAATATATGGTCTGCAGTCAAGACTCTGACAGAGTTTATTCCGTTCCCATCAGAAGGGAGGATTTAGAGTTTTTGTTCTACGATGACATTATGCAGTTAGGGCATCGCTCAGAACTGTGCTGATTTTCCTACTCTCTTTCATAATAACAGTCTGGAAGGATCTGGTGCAGTGAGATATTCTGTAAAACCATTTATCAGTGCAGTTTATCAGTGGTGTGCTGTTAATCCTGGGTCAGCGAGAAGTAGAAAGTGTGTTGGAGGCCTTGTGATGGTATACGCATTCCACAGGTTGGAAAATAAGCCCTATGAAAATTTGGGTGCCTGCCACTTCAGTGTATCTCTTGCTGGGTCACAAAGAGCTTGACTTTACCCTCTCTTCAGTCTGTTTTCCTTACTTCCTTATAGTTATTCTTGACGCACTCTTCAGTGAAGTTGCTGTAGGAAATCTCTGTTTCCTCCAGAGAGAGTTTAGACACCTAAATGTTTGCAAGTGGTGCTTGTACTCATATATTTCATAGTTATAAATTTGATATCTCTTGGATACCAGAATTTTCCCTTAGTTGTTCATGGCAAAATGGAACCCAACCAGCATGGACCACAGTGTTTGGTCAGTTTGTGTCTATAACTTTCCCAGTATGTAAAGTGACCCAATTAGTAATTTATAAAATCAGATATTTGGCTAATGTTTTTGAGCCAGTTAAGATTAGCACAATCTGTACTTTATTAGAAATTGCAAGGTAGATTTTGCCCAACAGAACAATAGTTTCACACAACTAATGGACTCTTGATTTTACTCTGATCAGGAAAAAACAGATGTGGGGTCTCATTGGAAGTAAATGGTTCATGTGCACTGGAAAAAAAGTACTACCGTATATTCCAGATAATTTTAAATTTGGCTATGATTGATTTCCTTACTCCTTAGAAGGAAAGTTATGACCAACCTAGACAGCATATTAAAAAAGCAGAGATATTACTTTGCCAACAAAGGTCCATCTAGTCAAGGCTATGGTTTTTCCTGTGGTCATGTATGGATGTGAGAGTTGGACTATAAAGAAAGCTGATCACCAAAGAATTGGTGCTTTTGAACTGTGGTGTTGGAGAAGACTCTTGAGAGTCCCTTGAACAGCAAGGAGATCAGTCCTGAGTGTTCATTGGAAGGACTGATGTTGAAGCTGAAACTCCAGTACTTTGGCCACCTGATGTGAAGAGCTGACTCATTTGAAAAGACCCTGATGCTGGGAAAGATTGAGGGCAGGAGGAGAAGGGGATAACAGAGAATGAAATGGTTGGATGGCATCACCGACTCAATGGACATTAGTTTGGGTAGACTCCAGGAATTGGTGATGGACAGGGAGGCCTGGCATGCTGCGATTCATGGGGTCACAAAAAGTCGGATATGACTGAGCGACTGAACTGAACTGATGATTGATTGTGTTTAACATTCAATTGTGTCGAACTCTTTGTGACACCATATATTGCAGCCTACCAGGCTCCTCTCTCCATGGGATTTTCCTGGCAAGAATGCTGGAGTGGGTTGCCATTTCCTTCTCTAGAGGATTCCCGACCCAGGATTTGAATCCCCATCTCCTGCGTCTCTTGCATTAGTAGGCAGATTCTTTACCACTGTGCCACCTGCAAAGCCTGTGGTCTGATTAGTCATTAGAAATAAGAATCCTAGCATGCATATGATCATGTTGGACCTTTAGTTCGAGCAGGGATACACTAGCATACAAATTGCTGCAAAGATGGAAAGATGCTGCTTAAGCTACATTGTCATTAATAATAAAGTGCAAAGAGGCTTATCTCACTAAGAGTCTGGACAAGTACCACATAACTTATAAAGAGCTGAAAAGAGGGTCAAAGTAGAAAGAAATTATTTACCTCCCACAGATTTAATTCTGAAGAAGGGTGATATTTAAAAATCATCCAAGGAGGGTTGTGGAATAAGAGTTTGCCTTCCTTTTCTTAGGACAAGAGTAAAATAAAAATTAAATACCGCATTTCCCCTAAAATCTCAACTGTGATTAACACAAAGAGTAGACAAAAGCCTTGCATTAAAAAAAAAAAAAAAAAAAAGAAAATTTCTAAGAACCTAACTACTTTACAATTGGTACACTCTGAAAGGTGTCACTAAGATCTATTAAGAAATCTATAGTTAAAGGAGTTTGCTTAATCAATTTGAAATAAGTTCCCAACTAAGATTAAATTTATAATCTTAGTAATACTTTATTACACAATTTGAGATTGTCATGAGAAAAGAAACGGAAGATGTATTTGATTTAGGAAGGCTGTCCCAGTGTCTACAGTTTAATCTGTTTACCACCCACCCCGCCTTTGGCTTTCTAAAGTATACTTGCATAATAAAAATTGAGCAATTTTACATGTTTAATGGATGTAACATGTTCATTTATACAAATCAGTATCTACATACGAAGCAAAACAATGGACTGAGAAACTGCCATGAGCCTTATCTGTACAATTGATGTTCTGTGTAGCCCCTGAGAGAGCTAAGCTTCTCCTTCTGAGAGGGAATGCCTAAGGTAAATTTTGTGTTCTTCATCATTTTGCTTTACATTATGGTTTTCCTCAAATGGATATATCCTTAAATAAAACATCATGTATTTTATTGAGTTTGCTTTATAGAAAAGGTGTTATACTCTATTCTTCTGCAGTTGTTTTTCATTCATCATCTGACATTATGCTCTAAGACCCAACAGTGTTTCCCTGTGGGGCGATAATTCATTTCAGTTCAGTCACTCAGTCAAGTCTGACTCTGCGATTCCGTGGACTTCAGCACGCTGGGTTTCCCTGTCCATCATGAACTCCTGGCGTTTACTCAAACTCATGTCCATTGAGTTGGTGGTGCCATCCAACCATCTCATCCTCTGTTGTCCCCTTCTCCTCCCGCCTGTAATCTTTCCCAGCATCAGGGTCTTTTCCAGTGAGTCAGTTCTTCCCATCAGGTGGCCAAAGTATTGGAGTTTCAGCTTTAGCATCAGTCATTCCAATCAGTATTCAGGACTGATTTCCTTTAGGATGGACTGGTTGGATCTCCTTGCTGTCCAAGGGACTCTCAAGAGTCTTCTCCAACATCACAGTTCAGAAGCATCAATGCTTCATTGCTCAGCTCTTTTTATAGTCCAACTCTCACATCCATACATGACTACTGGAAAAATCATAGCTTTGACTAGATGGACCATTGTTGGCAAAGTAATGTCTCTGCTTTTCAATATGCTGTCTAGATTGGTCATAACTTTTCTTCCAAGGAACAAGCATCATTTAATTTCATGACTGCAGTCACCATCTGCAGTGATTTTGGAGCCCAAGAAAAGAAGATCTGTTTCTGTTTCTACTTTTCCTCCTTTATTTTCCATGAAGTGGTAGGGCATGATGCCACAATCTTAGCTTTTTTTTTTGGTTAAGTTTTTTTTTTTTTTTTAATTTTAATTTTAATTTTATTTTTTTAAATTTAAATTTATTTATTTTAATTGGAGGCTAATTACTTTACAATATTGTATTGGTTTTGCCATACATCAACATGAATCTGCCACGGGTGTACATGTGTTCCCCATCCTGAACTCCCCTCCCCCCACCTCCCTCCCTTAAGCCAGATTTTTCGCTCTCATCTTTCACTTTCATCTAGAGGCTCATTAGTTCTTCTTCGCTTTCTGCCATAAGGGTGTTGTCATCTGCATATCTGAAGTTATTGATACTTCTCCCAGAAATCTTGATTCCAACTTGTGCTTCATCCAGTCCAGCATTTCTCATTGTACTCTGCATATAAGTTAAATAAGCAGGGTGACAATATATAGCCTTGACATACTCCTTTCCCAGTTTGAAACCAGTCTCTTGTTCTATGTCCATTTCTAACTGTTGCTTCTTGACCTGCATACAGATTTCTCAGGAGTCAGGTCAGGTGGTCTTGTATTCCCATCTCTTAAAGAATTTTCCACAATTGGTTTTGATCCACAAAGTCAAAGGCTTTGGCATAGCCAATAAAGCAGAAGTAGATGTTTTTCTGGAACCTTCTCACTTTTTCGATGATCCAACAGATGTTGGCAATTTGATCTCTGGTTCATCTGCCTTTTTAAAATCCAACTTGAACATCTGGAAGTTCACGGTTCACATATTGCTGAGGCCTGGTTTGGAGAATTTTGAGCATTACTCTGCTAGTGTGTGAAATGAGTGGAATTGTGCGGTAGTTTGAGCATTCTTTGGCATTGCCTTTCTTTGGGATTGGAATGAAAACTGACCTTTTCCAGTCCTGTGGCCACTGCTGAGTTTTCCACAGTTGCTGGCATATTGAAAGTGTAGCACTTTCACAGCATCATCTGTTAGGATTTGAAATAGCTCAGCTGGAATTCCATTACCTACTAACTTTGTAGTGACGTTTTTTAAGGCCCACTTGGCTTTGCGTTACAAAATGTCTGGCTCTAGGTGAGTGATCACACCATCATGATTATCTGGGTTGTGAAGATCTTTTTGTATGGTTCTTCTGTGTATTCTTGCCACCTCTTCTTATATCTTCTGCTTCTGTTAGGTCCATAGCATTTCTGTCCTTTATTCTGCCCATCTTTGCATGAAATGTTCCCTTGGTATCTCTGATTTTCTTGAAGAAATCTCTAGTTTTTCCCAATCCATTGTTTTCCTCTATTTCTTTACGTTGATCACTGAGGAAGACTTTCTTATCTCTCCTTGCTATTCTTTGGAACTCCGCATTCAAATGGGTATATCTTTCCTTTTCTCCTTTGCCTTTCAGGTCTCTTCTTTTCACAGCTATTTATAAGGCCTCCTCAGAAAACCATTTTGCCTTTTTGCATTTCAAATCCCTTATGATTATACAGTGGAAGTGACAAATAGATTCAAGGGATTAGATCTGATGGACAGAGTGGCTATAATTAAATCATTTTCAGATCAGATCAGTCGCTCAGTCGTGTCCAACTCTTTTCGACCCCATGAATCGCAGCATGCCAGGCCTCCCTGTCCATCACCAACTCCTGGAGTTCACTCAGACTCATGTCCATTGAGTCAGTGATGCCATCCAGCCATCTCATCCTCTGTCGTCCCCTTCTCCTCCTGCCCCCAAACCCTCCCAGCATCAGAGTCTTTTCCAATGAGTCAACTCTTCGCATGAGGTGGCCAAAGTACTGGAGTTTCAGCTTTAGCATCATTCCTTCCAAAGAAATCCCAGGGCTGATCTCCTTCAGAATGGACTGGTTGGATCTCCTTGCAGTCCAAGGGACTCTCAGGAGTCTTCTCCAACACCACAGTTCAAAAGCATCAATTCTTCGGCGCTCAGCCTTCTTCACAGTCCAACTCTCACATCCATACATGACCACAGGAAAAACCATAGCCTTGACTAGATGGACCTTTGTTGGCAAAGTAATGTCTCTGCTTTTGAATATGCTATCTAGGTTGGTCATAACTTTCCTTCCAAGGAGTAAGCGTCTTTTAATTTCATGGCTGCAGTCACTATCTGCAGTGGTTTTGGAGACTTTATTTTTTTAATAAAGTCTGACACTGTTTCCACTGTTTCCTCATCTATTTCCCATGAAGTGATGGGACCGGATGCCATGATCTTCGTTTTCTGAATGTTGGTTGAGCTTTAAGCCAACTTTTTCACTCTCCACTTTCACTTTCATCAAGAGGCTTTTGAGTTCCTCTTCACTTTCTGCCATAAGGGTGGTGTCATCTGCATATCTGAGGTTATTGATATTTCTCCCGGCAATCTTGATTCCAGCTTGTGTTTCTTCCAGTCCAGCGTTTCTCATGATGTACTCTGCATATAAGTTAAATAAGCAGGGTGACAATATACAGCCTTGATGAACTCCTTTTCCTATTTGGAACCAGTCTGTTGTCCCATGTCCAGTTTTAACTGTTGCTTCCTGACCTGCATACAGATTTCTCAAGAGGCAGATCAGGTGGTCTGGTATTCCCATCTCTTTCAGAATTTTCCGCAGTTTATTGTGATCCACACAGTCAAAGGCTTTGGCATAGTTAATAAAACAGAAATAGATGTTTTTCTGGAACTCTCTTGCTTTTTCCATGATCCAGCGGATGTTGGCAATTTGATCTCTGGTTCCTCTGCCTTTTCTAAAACCAGTTTGAACATCAGGAAGTTCACGGTTTACATATTGCTGAAGCCTGGCTTGGAGAATTTTGAGCATTATTCCACTAGCGTGCGAGATGAGTGCAATTGTGCGGTAGTTTGAGCATTCTTTGGGATTGCCTTTCTTTGGGATTGGAATGAAAACTGACCTTTTCCAGTCCTGTGGCCACTGCTGAGTTTTCCAAATTAGGGAGTAAATCATTTTAATTACTCCCTAATATTTAATCATATGGACTCTTAAAAATAGTCTGTTTTTGAGAGCAGTTTTTGATCCACAGCAAAGCTGAGAGCAAGGCAGAGAGATTTCCCATAGATTGCTGCCTTCACACCTGCATGGTTTCCCTCCTAACCAGTATCCCCCACAGAGTGGAGTATTTGTTAATGTTGATGCATCGTTGTCACCCAAGTCTGAAGCTTATATTACCATTCACTTCTGGTGTATTTTCTAAGGACTTGGACAAACCTATGATGCCATGTATCCACCATTACAGTAGTTTTACTGCCCTAAAAATTTTGTCTGTGCTCTGTGATTCCATCTTATGTCCCTCCACCCCCAAGTCCTGACAGCCACTGATCTTTTAGTGTCCCAACAATTTTGCTTTTTCCAGAATGTCATATAGTTGGTTCATATATAGCAGGTACCTTTTCAGATTGACTTCTTTCACAGCAATGTATAAGTGTGAAATGAGAGCAATTGTGTGGTAGTTTGAGCATTCTTTGGCATTGCCCTTCTTTGGGATTGGAATGAAAACTGAGTAGAGCTGCTGTAAAATATGTTTGTGTGACATAAGCGTTCAGTTCCCTTGGATAAATATCAAGGAGTGCAGTTGCTGGATCCTGAGGTAAGAGTATGTTTAGTTGTGTAAGAAGCAGTCTTCCAGAGGGGCTGGACTGTATGTACTGCATTCCCGCCAGCAATGAATGAGAGTTCCTCTTGCTCCACATTCCTTCCAGCTTAAGGCATTGTCAGTGTTACGGATTTTCTCTATTATAATAGCTGTGTAGTAGTGTGGTTAAATTGATACAACAGTGCCATGTATTTTATATTGAAAAATATACAAAATGTTTATCCTCTACTTTTCAAAAAGAAATAAGGTGTGTGTGTGGAAGTAGATTTGTAGGAATGACTTCAGAGAGATGGTGGAATAGGAAGCCCTGGACCTCATTCCACTACAAAGACACTAATTCAACAGTACTATACAGTGTAGAAAACCTTCCCCAGAATGCCAATAATTAATTTGACAGGCAAATCCAAAGCTAAGAGCAACTGCACTGAAATAAGATTAAAAACAACAACAACAACAACAACAACAACAAAAACTCTCTTAACCTAAAACTATACTAGTTGGGTACAAACATAAAAAGATATGTGTATAATTGTGACATTGATAACTTAAGTGAGGAGGTAAAAGTAAAGGTGTAGAGTTTTTATTTGTGGTTGAAGTTACCAGTTTAAAATCCCTCTGGGAAGTTTTATCCAGTAAGGAGTTTAAAGTCACTAGAAGTGATGTTAAGTCTGAAAGGAGTTCATTTCCAAGGGCCAGTGTAGTTTAGTAAGAGAGGAGGAGGAATGGCTGAAAAAAAAAAGTGCAGAATTTAAGGAGAAAAATCCACTTGAGATTGCCTCAAGGAATGTTTAAATATCATTCACTTCTGAGAAAAGACTGAGGTTCGAGTAAAGTTTGCTAATCAAGATGTTTCTGGATACAAGAAGTATTGGGCACAGAATTAGAGGCAGCATGTGGCATGGAGAGTCCAGGGGGCTGTAGATGCCCAAAGAAGGCGGGATTACCAGTGGGGCTGGAGGGAAAGAGTTTTGGGAAGCAGGATAAGCCATCTCTGAGAGGGTGATAAAGTAGACTTACGTATACATACATATGTACATATACACATTCATCAAGTCCTGCCCATTCCACTTCCAAAATATTTTTAATATCCATTTAATTCTGTAGTTGCTAGCAGCCTAATTCAAGCTACCGTATTCTCTTACCATATCAAACTCAATTAAGCTTTTGCTCTGTACAAATCTTTTATGACTGACATTTTAGCCATTGTGACATTTTAAAAATTAAAATTTGACCATTTTGTTCTCCTGATTAAAACCACACAATAGCTTCCCATTCCCAGTGCTCTCAGGATAAAATCCAAACTCTTAAGGTGGCTTAGAAAGCAGTTCTTGAGATTATTCTACAAAATCACTGTCTAAACCTCCTCTTCCCTTCTCAATCTCTGTTCCAGCTTCTCTGGCCTCGTACTTTCTCAGAATTGCAGTGTGTTGCACTCAGTATATTCAGTGTGTTGCACTCAGTATATTCAGATATGTTCTTTCCTGTTCTTGGAAGATATTTCCTTGTTTTTTTCAGTGATATTGCTAGATTTAGGAAAAATATATAGGATGTCCAGTTGAATTTGCATTTCAAATAAACAGCAAATAACATTTTAGTCCAAGTATGTCCCTTGCAGTATTTGGGTGGCTTGTTTTACCTGGCCACCCCATTCCTTAGTTTCCCTGATTCCTTACCTTTCAGATTTCATCTTAAATGTTGCTGCCTCTCTGATTTTCTCAGACTAATTTAGATTTCACTTCCTATACTTTCTCATGACATGCAGTATTAATTCTGTGTCTTCCTTGTTAGATCATAGGCTCTGTGGTTTTAAAGTAATGTATGGCATGTATCTACCACAACATTGACACATAAGAGGAACTCAGTAAATACTTCTGAATGAACATTTAGCAAATAGTAACGAAACCCAGGTCAGCGTGGAGTATCATACATGCAACATAAAATACAGTAAACCTCCACTTAAATTCCAGGACTAATATATACCAACTGAGTTATCTTGAATAAATTTGTTTGTTCAACAGAAATTTGGGGTGATGGTACTCAAAATTACAAGACTGTTGTCAGAATTACATGTGAAGGTACATAATACATATTCAAAAAGCACACTGCATTTTTCCTTCCTTCCTTCTTGAGTTTGGTAAAGAACTATGAGGCAGCCTCATCTTCTGTGAATCATTCAAAAGTTCCCTCTGATGCAGATTTCTCCTTGTTGCATCTGTTCAATCAGTCTGCAAGGTACATACTCTCCCTCTCTAATTCTGTTAATTTACGCCTTGGGGCTCTCCTAACTCACAGATGTCTTCTAGGCTACGGGTTTGCTGTGATAAGCATCTGTGTGGAAAAGAAGATTTGAGGTTCTTTGGGGTCTTCGTGCACAAAATTGCTTTTTTAAAAAAATTGTTTTGCCTTATTTTAGTCACTCTCCCTCCCCAGTTTTAGCTGAGCTGCAGCTTTCTAAGAACTTTGCTCTAGGACATGGAATGAAATTGAACCGACTGTTAAATCTGTAAATTCCCTCCTCTGCCAAGTTTAGATTGTAATGGGCATTGTAGTACAGTTTTATTGACTGAAAAAAAACATGCACAACCTGAAAGTTGAGAGTTAAACATTTTATTCGCTGGACATTCTTAGAACTTCTAGCCTGGGAGAGAGCATGTCAGATAACACTGAGGGGCTGCTTCCAAGAGAAAGGAGGGGAGCCAGGATATGTGGGAGTTTCTGCAACAAAACCAGGTGCTTGGAGCCTTAAAGAAGTACTCTTGTTTAAAGAAAACCAGACATCATCACAAATTAAGGAATTTAGCGCCTTTCTGTTTATATGTAAGGGAAAATGCAAGAGTCTGGGCTCACGGAAATCATTCCTTCCACGTGTACCTCAGCTCTCTGGGGCTAATACCACGTGTTTTCCCATCGTGAGGTTCCAAGGTACTCTGTCAGCGTGGCTGCAGCAGCTGACTGCTGGAGGGGCTTGGCAGTGGGAAGCTCCTTTGTCTCCATCCTGAGTTTCTACAGGGCTCCTGCTGTGGCTGTAATGTGCTGGCTTGACGGCCGCAACACCCTTTACAGATATGGCAGGCAATATTTTAGTTTTCAGCCTCTTACTTGTTGATTTTTTTTTGTTTGTTTGTTTGTTTCCTCTCCTCCACCCAAGATCTTCTATTAGTCCTGGTTGCAGTATGAGGGACAGATGGAGAATGGAATCCATTGTGTCATTCTTCCTTGTACATACTCTGTATCTATGGAATGACAAGAGTCCTCGTTCATATAGGTAGTCACAGAGGAGGACAACACAACACTTGAATTCTTTAACAAAAATTAATTCTTCCCAAATTTCCTGCCAATGCTGTCTCTTCAGCCTCCATTCTGTATTTCCCCGTCTTCCTTCCCTGCTCTTTAAATTTATTTCCTCTCTTGTGTCTTTCTTTTCTTTCTCCTTAGCTTCCCATCATTTTTTGCATTTCATCTTTTCTCCCTCTTTTCCTATATCTTTCCTCCTTTCCCTTTTCTTCTTTATCATAAGCAAATCCATGTCTTTCTTTGAGGTCTGAAATTGTCTTTCTGTAAAATAGCAAATACAAAAATCAGTTTATTTCTAGATCTGTCAGATAACGTGAGAGCTTCTCAGCCTAAAAGTAGGCTGAGCCCAGTCCTGAAAGTCGCAGAAGAACCTGTAGTCCTTTCCCTTCCACTGGATCCCTGCTTCCTACTCTTGCCTGTGCTTATGTAATCTGTGAGCTGTTATCCTAAGATTTCTGTACTTGAAGCCATGCCAAGAAATGTAACTACCTAAAGACTAGGTTAATTCAGTCTAAAATGTGAGATTGAAAAGCAGCACCAGAAAACCTAGAAATCTTAATAAGCAATTCCCAGTCTTTTTCTCCAAAATACTATTTAAAAAAAAATCTCTCAGCATACTTGCAAATGTGTAATAGGATAAGTGAAAAATGAACTTATCTTAAAGGATGTACTGTGTGTGTGTCCCAGTGATTATTGTACTGCCTCTGGGTTCACACAACACCTGTAGTTCCTCACTGTGGCAAGTAGAGACTGGTGCTTTGTTAATTTCCTTCTCAAGCTTTGCATGGCTGGGGATAACATATGCATTTGCTCCAACTGCAAAAGCAGACCTGGTGAGATACACCAGTGAGGGCGGCAGTTTTCTGAGGCTGTGATATCATCACCAAATGCCCACTTGCACTGCATGGAGCAGCCTGCATGTGAAATAGGCAACCACGTCTATACAAAATAGAATGATACCAGTGATAACCAGACAGATTAACAAATCCCTTTTACAACAGAAACACAGGAAGGGAGGTCACCACTTTGATACCCTCAAGATATGCTGAAAATGAGAAAAACGACAAGCAATTTTGTAGACCCTTATCATGGAAATCAGATTTGGCCAAGGAATGGTTCATGTCCCAGATGGAGCTCACCTCATTTCTTCGTCCTTTATTGGAATCTTTTTTTTTTTTAAACCCTGTGATTTATTTATTTTTTAAAATGTGTTATGGTTGTACGAAAACATCTTTTTAAAATTGTTCGGAGGATTTTCAGGGTTGATGTTTGGTTTGGAATACGCAAACACAGGTTGTTATAAGTGCTCTATTCAGACAAGAAGAATGGACACACTGCCCTCAACATCACAGACTAGGGATATTCTCATAACTTTACAAGGTTTGTCATCAGAATTGATTTTTTTCCTCAGAAACTTAAAAAAAAAATTGGAGTTTCATTCCTGAAATTATTCCTACTATTTAAACTATTCTGGCTTTTTAATAAGTCAAGGTTTAGTGCAAGGAAAAGAAAACATGCTAAGAATTTTAAATAAGGGAGAAGGAACATAATAAAGAGAATTGGGTGTTTGCAAAATAGCAGAAGGGACTGAAGGAAGGATTCTAAGCAGCACCTGTGGCAGTGACTCCTAGAATAGTACAGGAGTGACTCATGAGGAGAGCCCCACTTCTGAGGGTGTTACCGGAACCACGCCAGAATCAGGAACCCGCTCCCATGGCCTCTGAACATCCCCACAGCTAGAGAACCAATAGCCAGAGCTGCCAACCAGGGACTGGGTGGATGGGTAGAGAAGCCCCATAACTGATTCACCCCATAACTTTCTTTCCATGCACTGCTTCCTAGCTGGAGCAGTGCTGTGTCACAGACATACATGAGAGGTTCATTTGTAATTTCCAATTTCCCAGTAGCCTCAGTTTTAAGAAGTAAAATGAAACAGGCAAATATTTATTTATTTAGCCAAAATAGAAAATAGAACCACTTTTTTTTTTGGTACAGAGACTTCAAATGTACTATTTTATACTTATTAAACTATTATTTATACTTATTAAACATCTCCACTTGCACGAGATACGTTTCAGGTGCTCAGTGACCACACAGGGCTAGAGACTGTATGTCAGGTGGTACAGGGACAGGAGAGGGTGCTTCTTCACTGCTGCTGAGAAATCTTTGTTTCCCTCATGTGTTTTCGATCTGAAACAGACAAAATGTGATGGGAAGATAGCTTCTGCCTTAGTGTTGCCTTCCAAATTTCATGCATGTGATTGGAGAATCTAATTTGCCTTCCTGAACCCTTGATTCAAAGGAATTGGGAACTTATGTTCTGTTTTGCTTTGAGTTCTTAACTCCTCAGTTAGAAGGAAGGCATAATTCAGATAAACTAGTCTGTAGTGTCCAGTGAAAGTGAAGTCACTCAGTCGTGTCCGACTCTTTGCGACCCCATGGGCTGTAGCCTACCAGGCTTCTCAGTCCATGGGATTTTCCAGGCAACGATACTGGAGTGGGTTGCCATTCCCTTCTCCAAGGCATCTTCCCGACCCAGGGATTGAACCCGGGTCTCCTGCATTGTAGGCAGATGCTTTACCCTCTGAGCCACCAGGGAACCCCATAGTATCCAGTAGTTCTTTTAAAAAAAAGGGAGGTTGCTCTGGGGATCTATCCATTGCACTTCTGTCATCCTACACACATTTTCATATATGCTGTCTTCTACTTTGGAGCACTTGTAGTTAACCAATACTGTTTTATAAAATTTATCATCTTTTGTAAGCATGATGGTATATCTCTGAAATAGTTTTCTGTTACTTATTGTGTCTTAAAGCTGTCTCCAACATAGATTTTCTGAAGATTTCATCACACTTCAGGATAAGGGCTTTCCTCAGTTGTTTCTAAGGATTCCTACACAAAAGGACATCAGTGTGAAAAGTAAATTTCTTGAAAATTCCATGGTTCTGACTAGGTAATTCAGCCTGACTCTAGAGGGTTGCTCTGTTGACTCAATGAGCATGAATCCTTACAGTGCACAGCAGCAGGGGAGAAATGAGGAAATAAGATGCAGGCTTCTGGTCAAGATTCATATCGTGAAAGGAGAGAGCTTTTAGAGATTATTTATAACAAAAGTAATGAAATGTTAGTGAAGTTCAGGGCACATTTTCTGAGAGAAATGTAGTACTGTAGTAAGAAATCTACCAGTTCCCTCTGCCTGAAATCCACTCAGTGAGATGCTGGACCCTGCGTCTCCACTCCACGCTCAGTGCCTGTATTTATCACCTTGGTTCATGACAAGAATGAGCTAGCAGCTCCAAGACCTGGCTCATTTATTCTGTTTAGACACTTAGAATTTAATAAAAAGCTAGACCTGTCTCCAAAGAATAAATAGTAGCATGATACCTTCTAGCACTATCTTGTCCATTGTAGGTGTGCTCAGTACACATATTGTGGTAAATGCTCAAATTCATGTACAGTTGGTTAGAGTGACCACATACTAGTTAAAAAAAAAATTCAACTAATGCCAAATGAATATACTAAGATAACATGAGAAGAGCACTTGCGAGGCTGGTGCTTTCAGAGAGGGATTCATTAGAACTTCTTCTCCTTCATAGAATTGACACCCCCAAGATTTCTTCATCATGGTGATTTGTGTTTCCTGCTGAATGTGAACTTTGCTATGACTGTCGTTGCAATTAGCACTTCTAAGCAGGTGGACTTTAAAAATTTGTCTTCCAACTTGACTTTTCTTTGAAAACTCTCTTTTACATTCCAGATCCCTATTTTCAACTGATTGGTGATAATCTCCAGAGCATTTTCTGGTAGGCAGGTATGTTAAGTCCAGAATTATTGTTTTCCTCATATTCAGTGAAACCATGTCTCTCAGTTCACTATTTTTTTTTTTTTAACATTACCAGAAATACTTATCCTTCTGCTTAGGTTTAAAACTGAATAATCTTGGTTTCTTTCTTTCTCCCTTTTCCTTTAGGTGAAACTATTAGCTTAATTCAGTAAATTATTTTTAAATATTGTGTTCACATCCATTTTTCTTTCCTTTATGGAAGTTGATGTCTTAATTCACAATTTTTAGTAATTTTATTTTAAAAAGCATCCTGTAGGCTTTTTTCCCCTCTTTAATGTATGGTTCTACAAAACTTGACAAATGTATTAATTTATGTAAAAACCATCATAATGAGAATTCAGAACAGTCCCATCACCCACCCCCGCCAAATCCTGTATGTGATCCCTTTGTAGTCATACGCTTCTCCAATTTCTACCTGAACTGCTGATAGTCTGTCTAAAGTTGTGTTGTCTTTAGAATGTCCTGGAATCCTACAGTATGCAATGGTGTAGATTGGCTTCTTCCACTCATCATCATGTCTAACATTCATCCAAGTTGTGGTTATTGTTGTTCAGTTACTCAGTAGTGTCCGACTCTTTGTGACCCCATAGAGTGCAGCACGCCAGGCTTCCCAGTCCTTCACTATCTCCCAGAATTTGCTCAAACTCATGTCCATTGAGTCAACAATGCCATCCAACCATCTCATCCTCTGTCACTCCGTTCTCCTCCTGTCCTCAATCTTTTCCCAGCATCAGGGTCTTTCCCAAGGAGTCAGCTCTTTGCATTAGGTGGCCCAAGTATTGGCTTCAGCATCAGCCCTTCCAGTGAATTTTCAGGACTGATTTTCTTTAGGATTGACTGGTTTGATCTGCTTGCAGTCCAAGGGACTCTCAAGAGTCTTCTCCAGCACCACAATTCAAAAGTATCAATTCTTTGGCGCTCAGCCTTCTTTATGGTCCATCTTTCACATCCACACATGACTACTGTAAAAACTATAGCTTTGACTCTACGGACCTCTGTTGGCAAAGTGATGTCTATGCTTTCGAATACAATGTCTAGGTTTGTCATAGCTTTCCTTCCAAGGAGCAAGTGTCTTTTAATTTCATAGCTGCAGTTACCGTCAACAGTGTTTTTAGACCAAAGAAGAGAAAATCTGTCATTGTTTCCATTTTTCCCCCATCTATTTGCCATGAAGTGATGGGATAGGATGCTATGATTTTAGTTTTTTGAATGTTGGGTTTCAAGCCAGGCTTTTCACTCTTCTTTTTCACCTTTATCAAAAGGCTCTTCCGTTCCTATTCACTTTCTGCCATTAGAGTGGTATCAACTGCATATCTGAGGTTGTTGATATTTCTTCTGGAAATCTTGATTCCAGCTTGTAATTGATCTGGCCTGTCGTTTCTCATGATGTACTCTGAATATAAGTTAAATAAGCCGAGTGACAACATACAGCCTTGTCCTACTCCCTTCCCAGTTTTGAACCAGTCTGTTCCATGTCTGGCACTAACTGTTGCTTCTTTACCTTCATACAGGTTTCTCATGAGACAGATAAGGTGGTCTGGTATTCCTGTCTCTTTGAGAATTTTCCACAGTTTGCTGTGATCCACACAGTCAAAGGCTTTAGCGTAGTCAGTGAAGTGGAAGTAGATGTTTTTTTTTCTGGAATTCCCTTGCATTTCCTATGATCCAAGGGACATTGGCAATTTGATCCCTGGTTCCTCTTCCTTTTCTAAATCTAGCTTGTACATCTGGAAGTTCTCGGTTAATGTACCGTTGAAGACATCAGTAATTTATTTTTCATGCTGAATAGTGTTTCATGGAATGGTTGTACCACCATTTGGTTTATTATTTTCCAAAACATGTCAAATTTTCTTACTCTGCTGTTCAGGGACCCTTATGGTATGTCTTCCATTTCAAGCCTGGTTCCCTTGTTTTTTCCTTGTACAATTTCATTGAGGGAGGTTGTGCTCAGTTACATCATTAAAGTCAAAACTTTTTGTTTTATAGTTTCTTTCAGTTTAAAATAACTTGTCCTTAAATCTCCTTTCTATTAAATTCTTACCCATTCTTTAAGACCATTTTCTAGGAAAATCTTCTTTTGAAACTTCTGAATAGAGTTTGCCTCTGTGAAAACTTTAGATAGTACTTTGATTTTATGAGACTAATCTTATGTTGATTTATAGCCATGCTTATCTTAGAGATTGTATATAGAAGTAAGAGATGAATCATAAATGTTAGAGTGGTTCAGTTCAGTTCAGTCGCTCAATCATGTCTGACTCTTTGCGACCCCATGAATTGCAGCACGCCAGGCCTCCCTGTCCATCACCAACTCCTGGAGTTCACTCAAACTCAAGTCTGTTGAGTCAGTGATGCCATCCAGCCATCTCATCCTCTGTTGTCCCCTTCTCTTCCTGCCCCCAATCCCTCCCAGCATCAGAGTCTTCTCCAATGAATCAACTCTTTGCATGAGGTGGCCAAAGTACTGGAGTTTCAGCTTTAGTATCATTCCTTCCAAAGAACACCCAGGGCTGATCTCCTTTAGAATGGACTGGTTGGATCTCCTTGCAGTCCAAGGGACTCTCAAGAGTCTACTCCAGCACTGCAGTTCAAAAGCATCAATTCTTCAGTGCTCTGAGATTAAATACTGGAAATCAAGATAATAGTGGATCATCAGAAATACACAAAAATATACAAAACCCCTTTAACTAGAATTTCTTAAAATTTTTTTTAACAAAGTGGAATGAATGTAGCTACAGAGTATGTGCTTTACTTCAGCAAGCACCAACATTTTTTTCTTTTTAAGAATTCTACTTGAATGCCGATTCAGACACTTTCTGACAAGGTAAGTTCTCTGCCTTTGCAATGAGATGGGTCCCACATTCGGTTTGAGGGCCAGGTATATTGTCACTAGAAAAATGTCTCGAACTCTTATAACTTGAGTTCACTAAAATTTTGATTTATATATATCTAATTACATTTTTCTGTTTTTTTTTTTTTCCCCTTTGTGTGTTAGTTTGCTAGGGCTGCTAAAAGAAAATACCACAGATGGGTGACTTAAACAACAGAGATTTATTTTCTTACAGTTCTTGAGGCTAGAAGTCCAAGACCAGGGTGGTAGCAGGTTTGGTGTCTTCTGAACTCCTCCTCTTGATCTGCAGATCGTAGCTTCTTGCTGTGTGTTTACATGTATTCTTTTCTCTGTGTCCTCATATTCCTGGTGTGGCTCAGTGTGTCCATCCCTCTTCATATAAGGACCCAGTAACACTGGATTAGGACCCACCAGAAAGTGTCATATTATCTGGATTACATCTTTAAAGGCCCAATGCAGCCAAGTTCATAGGTGCTGGAAGTTAGGATTTCAGCGCATGAATTGGAAAAAGGTGACACAGTTTAGCCCATAACTTGCTTAAAAGCCACTTCTTGAAAACCTTTCTTCCTGTATGACTTATTTATCAATAAATTGGTCAGGCTCACTCAATTAGACTGTCTTGGCAGAAAGATTTCTCATGACAAATTAATAAATTGACCTTCTGGAAAGTCTCTTGTGAGTTTTAGTTACATAAATCGGCATTGACTTGTCAATCAACTCAGGAACATCAATAAAATAAAAGTTTTGAATTATTATGGCAGATGCTAGGGCAGAATTGTGGTAGATCTGAAAGATGAATGCCTCATCTGGGCACCTGTTTTGGAAGGCAGCCCACCTCTCCAGCTGTGGTCCTTTGTATTGTATGGCCCTACATCACCTTCCCTTCGTGACTTCTGCAGTCATAGTCACCCTTGATATTTAACCTTGAGCAAGCTACTTTATTTCACTGATGATAAGATAAACATTTCCCACATTTTACCACATTATTAATTTGGATGCAGGAAATAAATAGATGATATTTCATGGTTTACTGACGTTTTATTTATTGATGTAAATTAACATTTCAATTAGGATACCCCTCCTTACCTCTCTAGCTGCTTTTCCAGAATTAAGAAAATAAAAGTACATGCTCTGTAATGTTCTGAGGATTAAATAGGTGAACTATTGCTTGACATGGGTCTTGGCACATTATATACACTCAGGAAATATTGCTGTTATCATTATTTAATGTAAAATTTTTTTTTGCTTGTACAAAACCTCATGTATAGGAAGTAAATAATAAATATTTTTGTGACGAGGAATTTGGATTTGGAGGGAGGAATTATTGCATATGACTGTTACTTCAATGATGGCAACGTATAACCACAGAGAAAAAGTTTGTTTATGAAAGTCCATTTCCTCAGATCCAGAGTTTGTCAGCCAGAGAGATGAGATAAGATAATGAAAGTATTATGCCATAAGCCCAGATTTGGTCTGGACCTGAAAAACACGTGAGTATAGTGGATTTGCAAAACATTATAAAATACTGTTTATCTTATTAAAAACTTTGCCATCATTCTCAGTACTGTTAGGATTCTCCTAAGACGGTGTTTAAAATTCTGTGACATTTACTGCAACATTCCTCTGTTTCAGCCACATCCTTCTTCTGGTGTCCTGGCCTTCCAGTGAGAAGGACAACCTAAGTGACTCTTAGGTTCTTGGCCAGTTCTACTCCGAAGTTTTACTTTTCTCTTGTGCCCTAGTCTGTATCATTGTCCCTGTGGTGTTATTACCAGCAAACTCCACATTAGAGTGGTGATAAGCAATAGGAAAATGTGTAGCCCTTTGTCAAACAACAACGACGATGACGACGACTAGGGACCCACAATCTCAAGAATAATACAAGAATGTTATCCTTCTCTCAGCAGTGTTAGTTTTATCCAGTTTTCCTAACTGTGGGATGAATGGTGTTCACTTTTCAAAATAAAATATTACTTTCTTCTAGTTAGGAATCTTATCTAGAGAACAAGGAAGCCAGAAGAAATTGTGGTCACACTCAAGTCCTTGGGATTAAGGACATGTGCTTAGAATCCCTTGGAGATTCTCCTGAGTTGCATTCTTCATGACCCAGAAAGAAACTCCCCTATGTCCGTCTGTACCCCATGGGGCACAAATGACTTCCTGATGTCTGTGTCTTGTATTTACTGAAAGGTGATTTTCAGGCTGGCCCAGAGTTTCCAGTTTATAGTTGTGTAGCACCCTGTTCTTGAATTTATGAAAATTGTACTCAAATCATTATTTGAGTTCTACATTTGATGATGAGCTCCATGAGAGCAGGTTTATCTTCAGAGGGTAATAAAGATTATGTGGCATATAATGTACATTTCGGAGACATTTGTTAGAAAAAGGAATTAAATGACCAAGTAAAGAAATGAATGAAGGAATGTACCCAAATGGTCATCCATCCCAGAAAAACCCTGACTTAAAAAAAGTATAAAAAGTTCAGAAACACAAAAAATAGTTTGACTTAATTCTGTTTAAAAATGCTGATATTGTTCAAGGGCTTTGTTTTCTAATCTTTCCTTGTAAAGGATGTACAAAATCCAACCCAGGCAGTTTCTTTATTCATTTGGGTCTCCAGGTAAATGTTAACAGTGAGTCTTTCCAGTTAAGAGGCATGGCTTCCCTGTGTCTCTTCTGATGTTTAACAACCAGAATTGTCTGGCCACCTTGGTTCTGCTCATTTACTCACTGTGTCTGCCTCCCCTGATGAACAGGTCGTGCCTCTAAATTGCATCCTCTCCCTTTCCTATCACTTAGCCAGGAGTCGCTCATAGATGAGAAGGAAGCTCTTCTATTCTGATACAATTTGCCAACTAGTGATTTATGTTTAGTTAATCATAATCACAATATGGCCCCAGCAAATAGCTACTTAGAGGTTTTCTTTCCAATTTAATTTATAATTATCATCTTCAAAGTTTTATTCTGTGGGCCTTATGAAAGAAAGACTATTTTTCTCGAAATTTTATTAATATTAAGAAATAAGGCATTGAGCTGCCAAACAAGTCATTTATTTGGACATTGTAAAGGATAAATGATATTTACTTTCCCATCTGAAGTTAATTTTCTAATTGACAGATTTTTTTTTCATATATTCTTAGGGTTTTATTAGCATTTTATAGCATGTTTTATATTTGAGAGAACTGTTTTACACTCATTTTAATTAGTTATTTCTCATATATATATATATCAATTAGTTTCAGTAATGGAAAGAGTAAAGTCAAAAAGATTTTGAAAAGCAAGATGTCACATATGCATACAAATTAAACTTTAATGACTTCCATCTGGGAATTATTACCGTGAATCACAAGTGGTTTTAGAGAAAAATGGTATGAATGACAGATGGGCCTTGCTACTTTTCTCATCTCATCCAGAATAGGGTGAAATGACTCAGTCTTTAAACATCTTTTAAATTGCTTAGGAAAATGGACACACTGGAGGACTATAGTATATAGGTGGGAAGAAGAAATGACTTGAAGCAGGATAAAATTCACATACATGATCAGTAGCCAGTGTGATAATAATACAACCATTTAATGCTCAAGGATACAGGCTTATGGAGACTCTCATCTAGGTTTCATCTAGCTTCACCACTTACTGGTACGTGACAAGTAAGTTAGTTAATATCTTTTAGCCATGTTTTCCCCCACACATAGTGGATCTATCAGTACCAATTTAGGTTTAAATAAACTCTTCTACAAAGTTCTGAACTTAGTACCTGACACTTGATGATCCCTAAATGATGTTCACTACCATTATTTGTATGAGCCATTTCAATATTTTTTCCCTGTACTACGATATTATATCCATCTGTATCCTGACCTTCAGCTTTGATTTTGGACAAAATTTTATGAAACTACACTGTTGTTAAATGGCAGGTCATACTGTGACTTGATCATCATGGCTAAAATCTAGACTCACTCAATCTGTGACTGATAAGAGTGATGTATATCTTATCTGGAAGGAAACCTTGGCCATTATCTTAGGCTTTCTTTGTGTCTCAGATGACTGTGAAACCAAACTGTCCCCATTGAGGAGTATAAATATATTTAGAAACATATCAAAATAGATGTAGATAGGTCTGTGGAAAAGCTCCAAAACTTCCCTTCCTCCTAAAGTGAGCAGATGCTTCCTCTTATATCAGGAAGTGCTATATGGGGCTTGTGAGGGCCATCACCATTTAACGTGTGGTTGATGACATTCTGGTGCCACATTAAGCCAGGTTTCTTGTGGATGTCAGATAATCAGTTCTTAGTACCTCAAAGTTCTTCTAATTTCAGATTTCTTCTGTTTTGAAATTCAACCAATAATTAAAAACCTGCATCAAATTGAGAACAGTAATAACATTGTTGGTCTGAAATATATTCCGGGCTAGACAGCATCAGATCACTGTTGATTTCAGTTTTATTTTTGAACATTTATGCACATTTCCCAATCCCTGTGAAAGAGCTGAGATAGCCAGTTCCTGTTATATTTTGCCTAGAGAAGTCAGATGTTTGCATCAGGTTCCTTGGTATATTGTAAAAGATTGTCATTTTTCTTTCATTCTCTGTCAACAGTCATCAGTGTAATACATACAGATGAGCCAAACTAGATAAGCAGATACATTCTTTAAAATGTAATGTTATGGCTATGTGTTTAATCCATATGATTTTTTACTTTCAACTAGCCTTTGCATTTGAGACAAAGCACAGAGATAATGCATTAAAGTTTTTATGTGAATTGTTATTGCATTATAAATCACAGACATTATTGAAAATAATGTGTAAAAATGGCATATAGTGAGAAGTCAGATATTAACATTAGTACATTGATAATCAATGTTTATTTAATGCACAAGCATTGTGCAGAGTTCAGTGGAATCTAAAGAAGCATAAATGACTGCTGAAGAGTGTGTGTTTAAAACTGATGGAAATGTGAACATTAAGCCTTCCAGTGTTCTCCATGATGACTGGGGACCATTCACCTGGGTTAGTGTCCGTCCGGAGAAGGCGATGGCACCCCACTCCAGTACTTTTGCCTGGAAAATCCCATGGATGGAGGAGCCTGGTAGGCTGCAGTCCATGGGGTCGCTGAGTCGGACACGACTGAGTGACTTCAGTTTCACTTTTCACTTTTCACTTTCATGCATTGGAGAAGGAAATGGCAACCCACTCCAGTGTTCTTGCCTGGAGAATCCCAGGGACAGGGGAGCCTGTTGGGCTGCCATCTATGGGGTCGCACAGAGTCGGACACGACTGAAGTGACTTAGTAGTAGTAGTAATAGTGTCCGTCACTTACAGGCCTACACTAGGTCCTGCATTAACATTTTGTAGTTCTGGCTGGTGTTGATGTCCAATTTGTCCATGAACTTTCAGTCTCCTACTTGCGGAATTTGCGTTTGGCATCTGCCTTTCTGATATTCTTGTATCTGGCTGTCACACGCCCAGCTCTACACCTGCCTCTGGAGTTGATTTTCCTCCCTTGCCTAGTCTCTTTTGGTGTCCAACCCCTTGCTGGCTGGACATACATGCATATACACAGCTTTAGATCTATTTGATATAAATGGGCACATATATTACATAGCAATGGATATATGTTTGTAGTTAAATAAAATAGTACTTTGTTAGCCACATTTATTCCCTGCTTCTTCTTTTACTCTAAAAAGGTACATTTTCAAATATGCTTCTGGAAAATGAGGTTATTGGAATTTATTTTACATTTCTCATTTCTTTAATTTTTGTCTTGACTTGTCAGTAACATTAATAGTTTATTCTGTCCTACCTCCCTCCCCCAGGAGAATGATAAATGCTTGAGTGTGCTGAAGAGAGGTCTGTAAAAAGTAAGCATGTGGTAGAATTGTTTAAATATGATGTCCTTAGGATATTTCAGTGAGAATTTGATAAAGAACCCTTATGACGTATTTGGGTAAAGAAGTGAATTTCCTTTTACGTCTGGTGTCTTAGTTTGAGCTGCAGTAACAGAATACTGTAGGCTGAGTGGCTTGAACAGCATTGTTTTCTCACAGTTCCAAAGACTAGAATTGTGAGATCACAGTACCAGCTTGGCTGGGTTCTTGAAAGGGCTTCTTTCTGGTTTATGTTCAGCCATCTACCTATTCCTTGTATCCTTACATGGTAGAGAGCAGAGAGAGATCCCCTGTCTTCTCATCCCTCTTAAGGACACTAATCTCATCCTAAGGGTCCTTCATGACCTTATCTAACCCTAATTATCTCTCAAAAAACCAGGCTCCAAATACCATTGCAATGGAAGTACAGATGTTAACATGTGCATTTTCAAGAAGCATCATCAGCATTTAGTCCCTAACACCTGGGGTGGTTGTTGTTCAGTCGCTCACTCATGTCCGACTCTGTGACCCCATAGACTGCAGCATGCCAGGCTTCCCTGTCCTTTACTATCTCCCCAAGTTTGCTCAGACTCATGTCCACTAAGACAGTGATGCCATCCACCCATCTCATCCTCTGTCACCCGCTTCTCCTTCTGTCCTCAATCTTTCCCAGTATCAGCGTCTTTTCCAGTGAGTCAGTTCTTCGCATCAGATGGCCAAAGTATGGGCACTTCAGTATCAGTCCTTGCAATGAATATTCAGGACTGATTTCCTTTAGGTTTGACTGGTTGGATCTCCTTGCAGTCCAAGGGATTCTCAAGATTCTTCTCTAGTACCACAGTTCAAAAGCATCAGCTATTTGGTGGTCAGCCATTTTTGTGGTCCCAACTCTCAAATCCATAGAATGACTACTGGAAAAACCTTAGCTTTAACTAGATGGACCTTTGTGTTTTTCCAGTAGTCATGTACGGATTTGAGAGTTGGGGCCATAAAAAAGGCTGAGCACCAAATACTTGGTGCTTTTGAACTGTGGTGTTGAAGAAGACTCTTGAGAATCCCTTGGACTGCAAGGAGATCCAACCAGTCAATCCTAAAGGAAATCAGTCCTGAATATTCAATGCAAGGACTGATGCTGAAGCTACAATACTTTGGCCACCTGGTGCGAAGAACTGACTCACTGTAAAAGACCCTGATGCTGGGAAAGATTCAGGACAGGAGGAGAAGCGGGTGACAGAGGATGAGATGGTTAGATGGCATCACCAACTCCATGGACATGAGTTTGAGCAAGCTCCAGGAGTTGGTGATGGACAGGGAAGCCTGGTGTGCTGCAGTCCATGGGGTTGCTAAGAGTCAAACACGACTGGGTGACTGGACTGAACTGAACCTTTGTCAGCAAAGTGATATCTCTCCTTTTTAATTACAGCGTCTAGGTTTGTCATAGCTTTTCTTCCAAGGAGAAAATGTATTTTTCTTCCAAATGTATTTTACTTTTATTTAGCATCTGAGAAAAAGTAACCAAATCTATGAGAAACAGAGATCTGATCAAGAGAAAAGCTACAGGGAGCAATGTAACTTGTCCCATTTTGAAGAATGGAAGTTTTCCTAGTCAGGCTTTTGTATGTAAGATCTCTTTGACATAAGTCTTCCAGAGACAATCTCAGGAACTTGAAAATATAGGGATTTATAATTCAGCAGTTCCTTGGATGAAACTGCTAGGAACTTGGAAACAGAAGTCTGTACCCCTTGTTCATAAAAATGATCAGACTCATAGTACTAAGTCACTTCAGCTGTGTCTGACTCTTTGTGACGCCTTGGCCCACCAGGCTCCTCTGTCCATGACATTTTCCAGGCAAGAATACTGGAGTGGGTTGCCATTTCCTCGAGTTGACAGATAAGTTATAGAATGCTCATTTAAACTCAAATTTCAGGTAAACAATGAACACATTTTTTCATATAATTGAGTCCCATGCAGTATTTTTATTTGCTAAATTTGGAACTCCTACAAGTAAGTAATACATTTTTAGACCATTATAATCCAGAGGCAAACCATTATGAACAGGCTGAATTTCCCTGAAAGAAAGATTTGCAAATTAAAAACTACTGACCCTATAAAGTGAACATTTTCATGGGACTCCTTTGATACAATTGGCCAAAATAGTCAACTGAGAAATATGGAACAAGGACATTGTGGATGTGGTAGTTATAAAGAAATTCACAAATAGTAATAACCAGTTTATAACCGACTAGAAATATTATTTGTGGATGTGGTTACATAATTGTTAATAATTAATAAATGCATTTCTTCCCAATGAATAAAGTTTGTCTAAGTAAGACATAGATTAAGATGATATGAGCACTTACATTTTGGTCTGAGCTCAAAATAGGATATTCTGCAAAATATTTATAGAGAATAAAACCTTCTGTCATGGGTCACTGGGTTTGTGACCTACAGAACTATGCTGAGACTGTTGAATTAGTAATACATATATATTGATGGTGAATATTAGAAAATTATTAGTAGATTTCTATAAGCTAATGATTTTATTAGCTTACTCATCATCATTAATCAGGTTGAAAATATGGAAGAAGTTAAAAATACAGAGACCAATAAAGAATTTTATGACTTATTAACTCAAGTGTATGCTTGAAAGCCTTCATCATGGCTATTGGTTTTGCACATGAATATTTTGGTACTCAGTGAATAAGCGAGAAAAGTTTATTATATTCTTCCTTATCAACTTGGAGAATATTTAGCACATGGGCTAGTTAATGTCTAATTATATTTTTAAAACAAAGTTTTAGGTGCAGTTGTATTACATTTCTGAGATAAAAAGAATTAGCTTATTAAAAAAGTAAGAGAAGGATTAAATTAGGGTCAGAGCAGTTGTAAGTGGAGAAGCAGCATATGTTAAATTATGGTAACTTCTGTTGAATAATTTTAGACTATATTTTTGAACTGCAATAATTTAAAGAGAAGAACCCTAACTGTATTTCATTATATGTTAAATGAATAGAATGTAAACTGTTTTAAGAGCACTATGTTTATGGGATTAGTTTGTGGTGCTGTGTGTTCACACTCAGGCTTTTGATTGTTAAAATTATTCCAGTGCCAAAGGTCACTTTTTTTCCTTAACTGTTGAACATGGCCATGTGCTACCCAATATTATTTTAAGAAAATAGGACATGGCTCAGATGGTAAAGAATCTGCCTGCAATGCAGGAGACCTGGGTGCGATCTCTGGGTCGGGAAGATGCCCTGGAGAAGGGAATGGCAACACACTCCAGTATTCTGGCCTGGAGAATTCCATGGACAGAGGAGCCTGGTGGGCTGCAGTCCATGGGGTTGCATAGAGTCAGACATGACTGAAAGACTAACACTGGTTTTTCACATGTTACTACACTTGAACAGTGTGGGTATTGGCTTCTGGTTTTCCTTTTGGTGTCAGTAGCTTCTGTGGTTCCCTTAAGAAGTGGAGAAGAATTAAGGTTCAGTGAGACTGAGTGCTGATAAATGACACCTGGACAGAACTGAGTTATGAGGTAGTATCATACTGGGGCTCTGGGTTTACCCCTCCTTTGCCCTGTTTGTTACATTTCAACTTTAATTCCTACTCCTATTTACATGACTTTCGGACCCTGTCATCTAAGTCACTGTTTTACCCTCTCTTTTCCCACTCTGACTTGTTTATTGGACTCACATTTTATGGTCATCCTATTATGGCCATTGGTCTTTACCCTTGCATTTAACCTTTGTAAAAGTTACTGCATCACTTTGATATTTTTCCATAGCAGCTGTTAGAAGCCATTGCAAGAAGATCTATGCATTTCCTCCTCAGCCTGCCACATCTATTCTCTGTGAATTTAGTTCCAAACTAGCTGTTCACCTTGGAGGGTGCTTTATGGGGATTAGATACTGGATATATAGATTGTGCCATGCAATTTGGAAGATGGTCTTTAAAGATAATTATAAACCAAAATAATAACTGTAAGCCAAGTTTTAGCTTCCGTGTTTTGTCCTTTGTTGGCACCATCTCAGCCTCAGTCTCTCAAGGTCAGAACTGACTCCAGCCACCCAGAAGCCTAGGACATAGTAGTTTCCAGGAGCCTCTATGACCAGAAACTTTTATACTTCTTTCCAGATTTGCATTTTTGGTAAGTAATATCTGTTAAAGATTTAATCAGATTAATTAATTGATCTCAATGTGAGGTCAGTGAGTGTAGTTTACTTGATGTTTTATTCTCATTGAAAGATACATCTTTCCCCCCAAATATAACGGAATAGATTCAATTGGTAGGAAATACAGGGTGAGTTTCAGCTCCTTTCGTGAGATATTTTTAGGCAGGCAGCTCTTCCTCTGCTTGTCACATCATACCTTGGAATCTAATATGTCCACAACAGTTGTGTAAGCCAGGCTGGTGAAACTCAGATGTGGACTAGCTAGGAAGAGGTAAAAAACCATCCAGAAGTGAGTAACAGAGTCCCCCAGCCCTATCACTCTTCCTCTACACCGTCAGCCAGAGAACTGCTACTGTGAAGAGTATATAGAAGACTCCAAAGACCAATTACCCTAATTATTTTTACCACCAAATATGCAAGTTGACCACTGTTCATACATACATATTTGGTTTTCTTCTTTGGTTATGATGTTTTTCTAAGCTCAAGTCCTCTTCTCCCTGCTGTACTTTCAGCTTATTCCCCTGCATGCTCTGCTTCTCCTTTGAATATTCTAAAGGCAGTTCAGCTTAAAAGCAACCCTTTTCTAATGTCATACTCCCTTCCATTCTGCTCTTTTTCACTCTTCTACTTTGGAGGCAAACTTCTTGAATAAATTGCATTTACCGGCCAGTTCCATTCTTCAGTCTACTAAAATCTGACATTTCTCCTGCAGTCCATTTGTGCTGTCCAGTATGTAGCCACTTGTCACTATTTATACTAATTAAATTTCAAAAAATTGACTATATAGTTCCTCAGCTTCACTGCCCACATTTAAGTGCTCAGTAGACCCATGTGGCTATTGGATGGTGCAGATACAAAAACATTTAATCTCAAAACATTGTATTGGGCAGTATTGCTTCATAGAAAGTATTCTGGTTATAGTCATCATAATTACTTCATGCTGGTAACCAATTTTCCATTTATCCAACTTGATCTGTTAACAGAGTTCAACATATTGACCATTCATGGCTTTTAAAAACACATCCTTTCCTTAGCTTTCTTGCCTCCAGTCTTGGGTAAAAATTTAAAAAATCTCTTAGTAACTTCTTAGTCTCCTTTGGTATTTTTCCTTCTCTGTACTCACTTAGTACTCCCTTGGAGTCTATTCCTTTGGATTAAATTTCCACTTACATGCTGAAATGTCTTAAGTCCATTTTTTGACTAGATTTTCATGGTTCAAACAAACATTTCTAAAGCTGAACATGGATACTTTTACTTTCCACTCCCTAAACATACGGTCTTACCTAGTCTCCCATAAGTCAGTCAGTCACCACCATCCTCCATTCGATTTTACTACAAAAAATTGGTGTTTACCCTGTCATTATGCTCAAGTCAATCTTAAAATTATTGCAGTAACCCATAATTAATTTTCAGCTTCTATATTTGATCTCTTCCAATCTTTCTTCACACTGATCCAAAGCTATTTTTCAAAAAAAATCAAACTGATAGTATTATTTGTTTCACTGGAAAGATTTCAATGGATTGTCATTTCTCTTAAAGAAAAAACAAAAACCTCAGCAGTGGTTGGAGGGAAGTCCACACTTAAACTCATCTCATCTTCTTTGGCTCCTCTCAAGTACCATACACTTTCCCAACTCAGGATCTTCAGACATCCTGTAACCGTACCTGAAATATTATCAGCTCTCTCCCATCCATTTATTTTTCCACTCATCTTTCTGGTCTCGACTTACATGATACTTTCTTAAAGAGATCTTTTCTAACCATATCCCTGGTTAGTTGAGATCTTCCTGTTCAATGCTCTCCTACATCTTCTATTCGTCTTTCTTATAACTTACAGTTTGCTCAACATTTGTCTATGGTGGTAAATATCAAGTGTATTTTGGTGAATGAAAACATAAATGAAATGGACCTTACTTTTATTTCACAGATTAGTCAACTGATTTCCCTGTGGTCATATGCTATTACATGACAGAGCCATGCCTTTCCCTCTGCTCCTGAGGAGGGAGCTGAAGTCTTGGAGTCCTGTGTTTTCTGAATGGACATGATGAAAGAAACATAAAGCTGCTAGTAGGACTTACTATTCCACAGCCAGAATTTCTAGTGCGCTGTCCTTTGGATTCACTTACTCATGAATCCTTATATTAAATTAAACAGTTTTGTCATGTTACCATGCCCGCCTCACTTTTGTTTGTTGGCATATATATGTTCAGTTTGGGTCCATTTCAAGGGTTACTACACCTAACAAATATTGGGAGTATTTGTTTGAAAGGAGAGGAAACATTCCAAATTTAATCTTCAGTATAACATAGTGCACGAATAGCAAATAGTTTTCAAAACAACCCTGGGTCATTATTAAAATGCTGATCATAACAAAATACTGAATGTGAAACACTTGTAATCTTTGTGAAGATGGAGAAGTTATCTGCTGTGCCTTTGTTGAATTTCCATGTGGACTAGGATATGTGGAAACTGTAGACTCTGGAAACTAGGTTCTGTGAGTATGCTAAGGATTCATCTTGATTAGGGTTTCTGTGACCCCATCACTAGTAACTATGGAAATCTTAGCACCGAAGACAGAGGGCCAAAGCAATATTTTCTTTTACTTTCGAAGTCTCTCTAGCCAGAGACTCTAGTACTTGACTGCAGCACACTTGTATTTTTATAATTACTAAGGGGAGACAATTTGCATTTGTTTTCAAAACGCCTTTCTTCTCTTCTGAGGCCTTGCTGTAGCTTCCCTGTGTTCTCCTTTTCGGTGCTGTATGTTGATGCTGAAAACAATCACACGAAAAAAACCTTTTTTTTTTTTTTTTTTAAATTAAAGACAAGGTCTTATTTCAAACTGAGAAAATAATTAGAAAACTGACAGGAATTCCTTTGGGTACAATCGTGTTTGTAATGAGAAAATTGTACATCATTGAAGTCAAAGGGCTTGGCCTTGGGAGCTGAAAAATGCTCAGTTTTTGTCTCAAGGGCTAAATCCAGATGCCTATCACATCTCTACTGAAAGCTGGTTGTTTCTTTCCTGCTCAAATATGCCAGTCAGTGCCTTTCTGATGCCTGGATGCTGTGTGTATCAGGTAAATCCTGAAGTAGTTACCCATTTTATTATGTCTGGAAAAAATCCAGATACAGGTGCATGAATTAAATCACTTACTTGTGCTTCACTTCAAGCATGAAGTTCAAACTCATTGGAAGCCACAAATTACATGCCTGAGAGACTCCTGCAATTTCGGAAAGGACTGCACTTGACTGCTGGAAGGAAGAAAGGACACACAAGTGCTCAGTTCACCTGTCTGCTGGCATCTTGCTGATAGTTCAGTTAGCATCCTACGGACAGTTCCAGAGGTCAGAAGAAAAGGCAGGGGAAATAGTGCTGTGACTCATCCCCACACCCTTGTGTAAGTAAAAGTGGAAATAAATTGGAATAAGAAATACAGAGGATTTTCTACTAGTAATAATAAAATTCTTTAGTAGTCCTATAACATTCCTGTTACTGGAATGTAGCAGAATGTATTAATAAATAGAAAGTTGCTTTTAAAGGATGAGGACTGAATTTCATCAGTGATGATAAATATCTAAGTTACCAACTGCAGCACTGTTTTTCACCAATATCCAGTATCTTCTGACTGGTGGAAATGTGAATCCTTGAAGTATTAAATTATTCTAGTCACATAGTTGCTGTCATCATAGAGGCAAAACAAAAATAAGCTTGTAAATGTTGTAGTTTAATATAATTGAACAACCATGAGAGTTTTAAATGTTGCAGTAGCAGTTCAGTTTCTCTCTTCTGAACCATTTGTTAAGGGGGGAAAAGAAACCTTGCTATTGAGTAGACACAAATGAGCTCTATCAGCATAGGACCTGCTGGTTTTCAGACAGAACTTGTTAAGACCTGTAGTATTGTTATAATAGTATTCCTTTTCTTCTTATAGAAGAAGAAAAAGAATACTATTATTAAAAAATATGCTTCTGGATCTTTGTGTACCTTTTGATTCTAAAGGAAGGAACTTTTTGGCTGCTAAGCGATGGTTAAGTTTGCCGCCAGAAAAGATATACGACATCACTACCAAATCCTTAGGACACGTTTCTTATTTGGAGTAGCCTAATTCCCATTATGAAATCAGCCACGTGGGAGGATTTCTCTTTGAAGCTTAGGCAGTAACATCAGTGCTTTGGCCAAAACTGCAAGTGGCTGTTTCCTGACGTTGTTATCATTTTCTTTCATCTTTGGGGCATGCTGGAAGAATCTGCCAGACTGGTTAGATTTACTTAAGAGCTTTCTTGTATTATTTCTCTTCTCGCCTCCTGTGTATCTTCCTACAGACCAGTGCCTACCAACTTTTTCATAAGATTCATTATGTTAACGAATAATCCCCGAGCATCTAATCTGTGGTGGTCCTTGTTCTAAGACCTTGGGGGTGCATCTGTGTATAAAACAGACACAAATTCTTTTCTTTATGAAGTTTACGTTCCAGCACATTTACGAAAGGGCATTGTTGTGGTGATGATGCCAGAAAGGAATGAGGCTACTTGCTGCTTCAGGGAACTGGTCAGAGTTTTTTCCAGACTGGGCACTGCCTGGTTTCCCTGGGACCTATGAGATTAATATGTAGGCATGCCAGTATCCCCATTTAAAATATATTAATGTGCTGTGGAAAACTCTGATCTAGACCATACTGTGGTGACTGTGTGTGTGTCCACGAATGCATACATATGCATATTTGAACTAAGAGCTAACTTTAATATTTGTGAATTGGGAACTGAATACAAATGGAGACCCACACGTCTATGTGCCTACATCTAAATCTTCTAAGTTATATACGGACTTAATAATAAGCTGCTAAGTAAAATATGTCCTATCTTCATTTCTTGACAGAAAACACTTCCTTGATCCTTAGATGACCAGGATTAAATTAGGTTTCCCAGAGCCCTTGGGTTTCAGGACAGAAACTTGGCTGCATGGGTAGGAGGGAGATGGGGAGTCTCCGGTATGAGACATGAGAAGGATCTGGCTTGGAAATCCTGCAAGGCTGTCGCACTAGCTTATGACCTTGTGTATTTTGTTTCAGTGACCAAGAGTCCTATCCAGGACACCCCCTCTGCATACCTGGTAGGCAATGTCTTCCTTTTTTCTCTGTATTACTTGCATGTATAACACTTCCCCTATTATTTCTTAAGTGATGCTCTGGCAACAGTGAGGATCAACGTAGAAGGGAGAGAACAGGAGAAGGACAGAAGGACTTTTATGGTTTCCTGGCCATCTGTCATAGGCTGATGTAGCAGAAACAACTGTGGTGAGCTTTGGAAGGGAGGGGACAGTGAGCCACGCATTTCAGTTTAGTTCAGTCACTCATTCGTGTCGAACTCTTTATGACCCCATGGACTGCAGCACGCCAGGCCTCCCTGTCCATCACCAACTCCCAGAGCTTACTCAAGCTTATGTCCGTCGAGTCGGTGATGCCATCCAACCATCTCATCCTCTGTTGTCCCCTTTCCTCTGCCTTCAGTCTTTCCCAGAATCAGTCTTTTCCAGTGAGTCAGTTATTCACACCAGGTAGCTAAAGTACTGGAGTTTCGCCTTCAGCATCAGTCCTTCCAATCAATATTCGGGACTGATTTCCTTTAGGATGGACTGGTTTGATCTCTTTGCAGTCCATGGGACTCTCAAGGGTGTTCTTCAACACTACAGTTCAAAAACATCAATTCTTTGGCACTCAGCTTTCTTTTTAGCCCCACTCTCACATCCATACATGACTACTGGAAAAACCATAGCTTTGACTAGACGGACCATTCTTGGCAAAATAATGTCTCTGCTTTTTAATATGCTGTCTAGGTTGGTCATAGATTTTCTTCCAAGGAGCAAGCATCTTTTAATTTCCTGGCTGCAATCACCATTTGCAGTGATTTTGGAGCCCCCCAAAATAAAGTCTGACACTGTTTTCATTGTTTCCCCATCTATTTGCCATGAAGTGATGGGACCAGATGCCGTGATCTTAGTTTTTTGAATGTTGAATTTTAAGCCAACTTTTTCACTCTCCTCTTTCACTTTCATCAAGAGGCTCTTTAGTTCTTCACTTTCTGCCATAAGGGTGTTGTCATCTGGTATCTGAGGTTATTGATATTTCTCCTGGCAATCTTGATTCTAGCTTGTGCTTCATCCAGTCTGGCATTTCACATGATATACTCTGCATATAAGTTAAATAAGCAGGGTGACAATATACAGCCTTGACATACTCCTTTTCCTATTTGGAACAAGTCTGTTGTTACACCTCTCAGTTCTAACTGTTTCTTTTTGACCTGCATACAGATTTCTCAAGAGGCAGGTCAGGTGGTCTGGTATTCCTATCTCTTGTAGAATTTTCTGCAGTTTGTTGTGATCCACACAGTTAAAGACTTTGGTGTAGTCAATAACGCATACATAGATGTTCTTTCTGGAACACTCTTGCTTTTTCAGTGATCCAACAGATGTTGGCAATTTGGTTTCTGGTTCCTCTGCCTTTTCTAAAACCAGCTTGAACATCTGGAAGTTCATGGTTCACGTACTGTTGAAGTCTGACTTGGAGAATTTTGAGCATTACTGTGCTAGCATGTGAGATGAATGCAATTGTGCAGTAGTTTGAACATTCTTTGGCATTGCCTTTCTTTGGGATTGAAATGAAAACTGACCTTTTCCAGTCCTGTAGCCACTGCTGGGTTTTCTGGATTTGCTGGCATATTGAGTGCAGCACTTCCACAGCATCATCTTTTAGGATTTGAAATTGCTCAACTGGAATTCCATCACCTCCATTAGCTTTGTTCATAGTGATGCTTCCTATGGCCCACTTGACTTTACATTCCATGATGTCTGGCTCTAGGTGAGTGATCACACCATCATGGTTATCTGAGTCATGAAGATTTTTTTTTTGTATAGTTCGTCTGTGTATTCTTGCCACCTCTTGTTAATATCTTCTGCTTCTGTTAGGTCTATACCATTTCTGTCCTTTATTGTGCCCATCTTTGCATAGAAAGTTCCCTTGGTATCTTAATTTTCTTGAAGAGATCTCTAGCCACACATTTGGTTAAACACAAATTAAAATCTAACCGAATGCCATGACTCCATATGAGAAATATAAAACTATTTTCCCCTGATCCACAACGGGAAGGATAGGGATAGCTTACAGAAATGGAAAAGGCATGGAATGAAAGATAGGGTGTTTTTCCAAAACATAACCACATTTTATTTAATTTGCAAAGGAATGCACTGTGATCCACATAGCCTTCTCTGAAAAAGCTATTTGCCTAACAGTCTCAATGGTTCTAAGTAAGTTTCTTAGATTTAAGGGATACTTGCTTAATTTTTTTTTGTATATGTATATATATGTTTTAAATTTTAAATAAACATTTATCCAACTGCAGTAAGTGAAAACCTGATTTTCACCTCAATTCTTTAAAGAGTCCTATTTTCTGGATATGAATATTAAATTTAAGTTGTAGTGAATAAATGTGATGCTGTCTTAGAATTGTGTGAGCTCTAGGTCAGCCCCCTGTCTCCTTCCCTTCTTTCCTTCCTTCCTTCCTTCCACCACTAGAAAGACCTATATTATAATTTTCCTGAGTAAAGAATGCAATTTTAACTTCTGGTGAGAATTCAAGTGTAGAAGGTTGCACCACAGTGATATGAGGAGTGAGGAGAATTCTAGATAATTTTAGATACCTGGATTTTCTCTAGTTACTTTTGACTGGAGGCAGGTTTAAGATAGGTGCATTCTCCACTTCAGTGGATAACCATAACCTGAATGTACATACTCCTAATAATTTTATTACCTATTTTTTCAAGGGCCTATCTGGCATAGGTTTTAGTGATGTAGAAATTTAAAACTGTTGTTGGAAAATCCTTAAAGTTCTTCTGTTATTGTAGTAAAAACCTAAACTACATCGTCAGACTTTGATTGCAGTTGCTGGCTTCCCATAACTTGCGATGGTTTCTAGCTCTCATGTCTGCTTCATACAAGTGAGAATTCTCAATTACAGACACTAGCACAGTCTCATAAGTGGTTAAAAATGAAAATAGAATATGCTTCCCAGAGGAAAATATGTCCTAATTTTCGAGTGCATGTGTTTTTATTGAACAATGCCAATAGTGTGGCAGAAGTAAAATGTGTCACAAGTTGAACTGATATGTTTGAAAACACTTAAGTACACTCTGATGAAATTTAGTTAAAGGATCCAAGCGAAAACTGTTTGAAATTTATTGAATGGAATGTCTGAAGAATTGGGGTGAATGTAGTATTTATTTGGCTCATCCCTGATGTTTGAATAAAAATGTTTTGTTTACCTAGCAATTTGTGTAAGGAAGCTAAATGTAGAGCTGTGGGAGCCAAAATCTTGAAACAGCTTTGTGCCCACAAACGCAAATTATTGATGAGCAGGAGCAAGAGAAGATCAGCAATGTTATATAAACCAATCCTAGGAGGGCTAGTTCAGAGTATGATTAATTTAGTATACAGGAATAGAGTGAAATGCAACTACCATACGATATACCAAAGTCTGAGGTTACTTCCATTTTTCTTAAGTTATAAAATATAGTCTCTCAATAACACAAACAACATTCACATACTCAACAGGGCTAACAAATAAAACTAGAAAAATAGTATCTCGAGACTTTCAGCAGAAGCAATGATGAAATGTCACATCATTTATCAGACAGTCATACATCTATCTGTGGATATTTTTATTTCTTTGAGAGTGCTTGAAATGGTCAGCGTGAAACAACTTACTGGTAATTATTAAATAGTATCATTTTCTTTGGAATTCTTAAACAATATTGGCACATTTTCTATACCTTTTCTGTTCCTTCTTCTTGATGGGATGAACTCTTATAGAAATTCTTTTAACTCTTTCATGGGAAGGATCTATTTTATTTAAAAGACCCAGATAGGTGGGTGAATGTTCTGATTGCCTTTCCATAAGAGATGTTTTTCATTTATAAGATATGTAGTCCCATTGATGTTAAGGCTTTACTTTGATTAAAATATGGAAATTACTCACCTTTAAATTTCTTCTCTCTGAAGATATTTAGTGATAATTTTATGTATTGAATCATAGAACAATTTCTAGTCAGAGGCTAGATTTTCAGATCAGTGGCTCAGTCATGTCCGACTCTTTGCAACCCCATGAACTGTAGCATGCCAGGCTTTGCTGTCCATCACCAACTCCCAGAGTTTGCTCAGACTCAAGTCCATTGCATCAGTGAAACTTTCCAACCATTCTCATCCTCTGTCATCTCCTTTTCCATCTGCCGTCAATCTTTCCCAGCATCAGGGTCTTTTCCAATGAGTCGATTCTTCGCACCAGGTGGCCAAAGTATTGGAACTTTCAGCATCAGTCCTGATGAATATTCAGGGTTGATTTCCTTTAGGATTGATGGGTTTGATCTCCTTTCAGTCCAAGGGACTCTCAAGAGTCTTCTCCAACACCACAGTTCAAAAGCATCAATTCTTTAGCGCTCAGCTTTCTTTATGGTCTAACTCTCACATCCATACATGACTACTGGAAAAACCATAGCTTTGACTAGATGAACCTTTGTTGGCAAAGTAATGTCTCTGCTTTTTAATATGCTGTCTAGGTTGGTCATAGCTTTTCTTCCAAGGAGCAAGCATCTTTAAATTTCCTGGCTGCAGTCACCATCTGCAGTGATTTTGGAGCCCCCCAAAATAAAGTCTGTCTGTCTTTCCATTGTTTCCCCATCTATTTGCCATGAAGTGATGGAACTGGATGCCATGATCTTAGTTTTTTAAATGTTGAGTTTTTAGCCAGCTTTTTTACTCTCCTATTTCACCTCCATCAAGAGGCTTTTTAGTTCCTCTTTGCTTTCTGACATAGGGGTGTTGTCATCTGCATATCTGAGGTTATTGATATTTCTCCCGGCAATCTTGATTCCAGCTTGTTCTTCATCAAGCCTGGCATTTTGCATGATGTACTCTGCATATAAGTTTAATAATCAGGGTGACAGTATACAGCCTTGATGTACTCCTTTCCAATTTTGAAGCGGTCTGTTGTTCCATTTCCGGTTCTAACTGTTGCTTCTTGACCTGCATACAGATTTCTCAAGAGGCAGGTCAGGTGGTCTGGTATTCCCATCTCTTTCAGAATTTCCCACAGTTATTGTGATCCATACAGTCAAAGGCTTTGGCATAGTCAATAAAGCAGAAGTAGATGTTTTTCTGGAACTCTTTTGCTTTTTCTAAGTCAGATTTATAAAAATATAATTTTCAAGTATAATTATAATGTATATCATATGTGATATATAATATACATTAGTATGTTATACTCAAATATGCATATATTAACGCTTTTTGGTATACAGGTCTATGACTTTTAACAGGTACATAATCATATAGCAGCCTCCATAATCAAGTTATAGGATACTTAAATCACCACAAAATGTCCCCCTGGGCCTCTTTGTAGTAAATACCCACTCCCTGAATCTGTAGGCCTTGGCTAACACTGATTTGTTTTCTATCCCTATAGTTTTACCCTTTTCAAAATGCCATAAAAATAAAATCATAATATACATACCTTTTTGAATCTGGATTTTTTTTTTTTTCATTTCATGCATCTGAAATTTATTGACACTATTTCTTGTGTCAGTAGTTGTTCATGCCTTTATACACACAGGTATGTACATAGTATGTAATAATTTACATATAAATATTGTCAACAGAAAAAAATGAATCAGTCTAAGAAAGAAATGGAAAATTATATTTGAGCCAACTCAAGGATTATAACCCAGGAGACAGTCTCAGAACTTTGAGAATGGTTTTGAAGAGCTGAAGGGGAAGGCCAGTATATATGTGATTTAGATGATGGCATATGTGTCATTCAAGCATGCATTTGGTAGAAGGTTACCTCTGTTCTGAGGTACCTTAGTTAATGATTTTAGTACTTTTATGAATACGGGAAGATGCAAGAATCCAGGTTCATAAAATGTTTCTCCTGGAAATACCTCCTGTGGGCTACTCTTGCCAGTTTTCTTAGAGCACAGAGCAGTTCATCCATATCTCACTACGAATTCCTTGTCGGGTGTATTGTAGGTCAGTGGCTGCAGTGGGTAATGACTTGATTCTTATGGGACTGGATGTTGGGCACCATTTTTATTTTTCAATTCCTTCTCTTTTGGTCCTAATTTTAACCAAGGTTTGGGAGTCTTTACAAGACCAGTATGTCCAACGGTGCACTAGGAATGCTCTTTTTCAGTTTTGGCATCTTCACTAATAGGCCACTGAGTGTGCTGTTACTGTTAACAGTAGCCCAAAGCATCTGGACACCATGTTTTACTGGTCTGTTATGGTCCAGGAAATGGCTCTCTCTTGTTACTTCTTCCCATATCTAGAGTTACACAGTTACGCTCATTGATCTGGTAGAACTACATATTTGGTCAGTCCTTTCAAGTAGCCTAATCATCAGTTTTTTAATCAGAAGCTCAGTCACACATTTGGTAAGACAGAATACAAGTCATCTAGCTAGTAAGATTACTATATTAAGGAAAGTATCTAAGCTAAGCTGACTCATTGGATAACACTTTGATGCTGGGAAGATTGAAGGCAAAAGGGGAAGAGAGCAACAGGGGATGAGATGGTTGGATGGCATCAGCGATTGAATGGACATGAACTTGGGCAAACACTGGGAGGTGAGGGACAGGAAAGACTGGCGTGCTGCAGTCCACGGGGTTGTGAAGAGTTGAACACGACTTGGCTACTAAAGGATGAAAAAATCCAAGAACTTCCACTAGGTGTGGCCCAGTATCTTCCCAGGTCATCTGACCCATTCTGTTCTGCACCAGTTGCTATGTTTAAGAGAAATGATATATTGGAATTGTACATAAAGTTCACCAAAGTTATCTGTACCTACAACTTGATGAATGGTGGGTCATTGTGACCCCTTAAAGAGTGAGAAAGGATTTTATCTTCTAAGGAGTTACATGACTGGTGCCAGAAGAAGAAAAATTGTTGGTAATTATTTCCTGGAAATTACTCTTTAGAAGTACAACTTAATTTGTTATTGTTTTTATGTTAATATTTTAAAATTAGCTACAAAAGCACTTCTAATCATGTTGTTACATGCAAATCCAAAATTCATTTTATAAACCCTTAAGCCTGAAAATCACCAAAGTAGCTTAATTTAGATTTGATAAAATACTGTAAACTAAAATCAAAACATGCATCTTGGTGCAGTAATATGTGAAAGCTTAAGCCTTTCAACTTAAATAGTTTTTTCCATGAGATATAGACTACATACTCTACTTTTGTTTCTAATTTTTTTTATTTAAAAGTTCTGGTCACTTTTATGTATTTATGTCAAATTAAGAGTTAAAATGAAATGTTAAATCAAAGTGAACTAATTGAAGTTATACAAACACTTTTTGGTTGCCTTTTACTAGCTATTTGGTGAGTGGTTTTTCTTATTTGTATTATGTTATGAATCTAAAATTAAATCTTTATGTAAAATGAACTAATAAGTACTTAATAAAACATGTAACTCCAATAGAAATATTGAGTACAATTAGTAAGTAAAATTACTACAAAAATTTTATATTATCTACTACCTGATATGTAAGATTCATTGTATAGTATTACAGATAACTTGCCCTATTTTCCACAAGCTTGTATCAATCTTGATTATTAAATATAAGGTTCTGTTTTACATTTCTGTATAATTTGCTGAATTTTAAAGCTACATATTTCAATGAAGTACTACTGTATTTATGAAAAGAATTTTATCATAATGCATTCCTGTGTTTAGTTTACTTCTGGTACCACCTTGGATAAGGTTTCTATCATCTTTTTATTTATTTAATGAAGTAAGTTTCTACAGCATCTATATTTTTCTTGTCTTCTCTCTAACCAGATATAGTAATAAGTTACACTTATTTTTTGGGGCTCCAAAATCACTGCAGATGGTGATTACAGCCATGAAATTAAAAGACACTCCTTGGAAGGAAAGTTACGACCAACCTAGATAGCATATTGAAAAGCAGAGACATTACTTTGCCAACAAAGGTCCGTCTAGTCAAGGCTATGGTTTTTCCTGTGGTCACGTATGGATGTGCGAGTTGGACTGTGAAGAAGGCTGAGCGCCGAAAAATTGATGCTTTCAAGCTGTGGTGTTGGAGAAGACTCTTGAGAGTCCCTTGGACTGCAAGGAGATCCAACCAGTCCATCCTAAAGGAGATCAGTCCTGGGTGTTCTTTGGAAGGAATGATACTAAAGCTGAAACTCCAGTACTTTGGCCACCTCATGCGAAGAGTTGACTCATTGGAAAAGACTCTGATGCTGGGAGGGATTGGGGGCAGGAGGAGAAGGGGACAACAGAGGATGAGATGGCTGGATGGCATCACTGACTCGACGGACATGAGTTTGAGTGAACTCTGGGAGTTGGTGATGGACAGGGAGGCCTGGTGTGCTGCAATTCATGGGGTCACAAAGAGTCGGACACGACTGAGCAACTGAACTGAACTGATACATGTATAAATATGTGCATATATATGTATATATACATGCTGCTGCTGCTGCGAAGTCGCTTCAGTCGTGTCCGACTCTGTGCGACCCCATAGACGGCAGCCCACCAGGCTCCTCTGTCCCTGGGATTCTCCAGGCAAGAACACTGGAATAGGTTTCCATTTCCTTCTCCAATGCATGAAACTGAAAAATGAAAGTGAAGTCGCTCAGTCGTGTCCGACTATTAGCGACCCCATGGACTGTAGCCTCCCAGGCTCCTCTGTCCATGGGATTTTCCAGGCAAGAGTACTGGAGTGGGGTGCCATTGCCTTCTCCCGTATATGTACGTAAACACATATAAATTAAAATATACAGATTCCGTTAGTTCATAGCTCTAAAATACTTGTGAATATATAAATTGATTCCGACAGTTAACTTTACAGTAGGAGAGTTGGGGATTCTAATCTTGTTTCTATAGATGTAAAACAGATACATGGAAAAATAGAGTGAAGATAACCTAAATTGAAACACACATCTCTGAGGTGAAGGAGGTTTTATTTACTCTGTAGATGTTGTTGTTGTTTAGTGACTCAGTCATGTCCAACTCTTTGCGCCCCAAGAACCGCAGCATACGAAGTTTCCCCATTTGCTCAAACTCATGTCCATTGAATCAGTGATGCCATCCAAGCATCTCATCCTCTGTTGCCACCTTCTCCTCCTGCCTTCAGTCTTTGCCAGCATCAGGGTCTTTTCCAGTGAGTCAGTTCTTCACGTCAGGTGGCCAAAGTAAAGTATTGGAGTTTCAGCTTCAGCATCATTCCTTCCAGTGAACACCCAGGACTGATCTCCTTTAGAATGTCCTTTAGAATGGACTGGTTGGATCTCCTTGAAGTCCAAGGGACTCTCAAGAGTCTTCTCCAACACCACAGTTCACAAGCATGAATTCTTCAGTGCAAAGCCTTCTTTATGGTCCAGCTCTCACATCTGTACATGACTACTGGAAAAACCATAGCCTTGACTATATGGACCTTTGTCAGCAAAGAATGTCTCTACTTTTTAATATGCTGTTTATGTTTGTCATAGCTTTCCTTCCAAGGAGCAAGCATCTTTTAATTTCATGGCTGCAGTCACTGTCCGCAGTGATTTTGGAGCCCAAGAAAATAATTTGTCACTGTTTCCACTGTTTCCCCGTCCATTTACCATGAAGTGAAGGGACCAGATGCCTTGATCTTAAGTTTTTTGAATGTTGAGTTTTAACCCAACTTTTTCACTCTCCTTTTTGATCTTCATCAAGAGGCTTTTTAATTCCTTTTCACTTTCTGCCATAAGGGTGGTGTCATCTGCATATCCAAAGTTATTGATTGATGCTTCCAGCTTGTGCTTTATCCAGCCAGCATTTCGCATGATGTATAATGTATGTAAGCTAAATAAGCAAGGTGACAATATACAGTCTTAACGTATTATTTTCCCAATTTTGAAGCAGTCTGTTGTTTCATGTCCAGTTCTAACTGTTGCTTCTTGACCTGCATACAGGTTTCTCAGTAGGCAGTAAGGTGGTCTGGTATTCTCTCTCTGAATTTTCTGTGGTTTATTATGATCCAGGCAGTCAAAGGCTTTAGCATAGTTAGTGAGACAGAAGTAGATATTTTTCTTGAATTCTCTCGCATTTTCTATGATCCAGTGGATGTTGACAATTTGATTTCTAATTCCTCTTCCTTTTCTAAATGCAGCTTGAACATCTGAAAGCTTTTTAGATTGGCTCTACCTTACCTAGATTGCTGCCAATTCTCAAGCACACCTTAACCCTTACCTATTTTAATTAATTTTATTGATGTATAGATGATTTACAATATTAGTTTTGGTTGTACAACATAGTGGTTCAGTGTTTTTGCAGTTTATATTTTGTTATAGGTTAAAAGAAGCAAGATAGTGATCATAATTTCCTGTGCTATGCCACAGATCTGTGTTGTTTACACCTCGTATGTTATTTTTCCTTTGTGCCCTTTATATTTGAGATACCTTCACAATTTCTGCAATCAGTTGAAATCCTACAGACTGTTGAAAACCTAGTTAGAAATATTGCCTTCACACTTGCCCTCCCTTATCCTCCCTTCTACTCCATCTCTGCAGCGTTGTGTTTATACTGCTCCTTATGGACTTTATTATGAATTGGTTCTTAGTAATTTAGTAATGGAGCTTCCATTACTTGAAGGAAAGTGACAGATATAAATTGTGGGCATGAGAAGAGATCTGTTGATGGCCTACTCTCGATCCCTCTAAGAATCATGTCCTTACTGCTTTCATCTTTGGGGACAAAGCCACTTCCACTTTCCCCCAAGGTAGAAAACTGGGGTCCCTGCTTTCCCAGTACAACAGCAACATATTTATATTTGACACTTGGCATTTGAAAAACATCTCACTAGGAAATAGTCTTCATTTTCATCACATACTTCTTCTTATAATTTGCCAAATGAATGACACGTATTTTCTCTTTTTTGAATTTTTTAATGTTGAGTCATCAAAGACAATTGAGCTCTCACAGAGATAAATGGAAATGAACTGACTATGTAAAAAGAAGCAAATTGACAGAAAGGAGTTAAATGAGGCAAATATTTCTTATATAAATGGTATCTATTCAGAACATCAGGCTTTGAGTAATTTGCTGTCATGGAGACTGACTTTGGAATGTAAAAATTTGCTAAAATAATTCAAGTATGTCTAGTCAGTGGTTTCTTGAATATTTTGAGAAGAGTATGCTAGAAAAGATAATAGAAAAAAAACCCCAAATATTTTAAAGAAAAGAAAAATGGGTTAGTCTTATGAAGAACAGATATATGTAAAAAAGTAAATAAAAATATAGATGTGGTTAAAATGCATTAGAATAAATTTTTAAGGCATTTTGTGGTTAATTGCAAAGTGACTGTTGCGTGCCAGTAGTTCTTTCTGTGATCCACAGATTCCTGGGAACTTGGGACAGTTTTAGAGGAATTTAAAAGGTCAGAACTGTTTTTCTAATGAAATAAGATATTTGCCTTTTTTATTGTGTTAACGTGAATGTTGTTGGGACTAAAGCAGTGGTGGGTGAAAATGCTGAGTCCATGGCAGAAACCTGGCAATGGCCCCAGTCTGACCTGCTGGTCATTACATTCTTCACTGTCATGCTCTTATAAGAAAAAAAAGCAATGCAGTTTTTACTTAATGTCCTTGATGAAGCAGAACAAATGATGTGTTATTAAGCCTTGATTCTTTTTAATATTCTGTGTAACAAAATAAGAGGTACATATAAACTGCTCCCTTTGCATACCAAAGTACAGTAGGAAAAACCACTTACACAGTTCTTTCAGAACTAAAATAGCTACTCTTTAAAATGGAAGAATCATTTAACTTTAAAGAATGTCTGACATACTTTGATTATTCAGATTTGGGCATTTGGGAGATGTTTTCTCAGAATGAACAAAGTGAGTGTGTCACTTCAAGGAAAACTGCTGTCAGTATTTATTGTCAATGATAAAATTCAAGCTTTCAGGTAAAAATTAGAATTTAGGAAGGCTTGTGTGTATCACCTTGAGCTTGACAGCTTCCCAATATGCAAAGATTTTTGTAATGAAATTGGTGGTACTATTAACACATAGACTTTTTCAATTATTTTGTAACTTAATTACTAGTAATTCTCAACTAATGCATGATGTTATGAAATCATGCATGGGTAAAAAGTCCATACAAAATGCAAGGTAGATCAATGGATTTTAAGGTTCAGGGAATAAAACATTTATTGAAATGCATTCAGATCCTACATAGAAATTTACCTTTAAGAAAATAGCTGTTGTTGAGATATGCTGTTGCATCGAAGAAGCATATACACAATAATTTGGAAATGCCTCTGATTTTCTTCATATACATCAACCTAAACCACATATTGATAAATTGAATTCAGGAGCAGATATGAGAAAAATAGCTGTGTTCTATTAAACCAGACTTTTGCAAAAATAAACATCAATGCCACTCTTCTTACTAAATGACTTTTTGAAAGTATAATCATTTTTACTGAAAATATATTAATCTTAACATGTAATGTGTTTATTATTATTTAGAAATAAATACATAACATACTTTAATATTTCTTAATCTTTTAATCTATATGGTTAGTATTGATAGATACTATGCCTATAAACAGATGCTCTTTGGGACACTCAGTGATTTTTTTTTTTTTTTTAAGAGTTTAAAGGGATCCTGAAAAAAAGAGAACTCTTAGTGTAGAAAATAAATGCCCTAAAAATAACTTTTAAGACAAATATGTTTCTTGAGATCATAAAAGACAGGAAAAGCTATGTGGAGGAGAAAATTTGGGACTCTGTATCAGGAGATACTTTGATAAGCTCTCCCATCTGTCAGGTACCTGATGCTGTTAATTATCTCTTCATTTTTCTGTGTCTTCATTTTTGGAACCTTAGTTGTGTGAATTGACATGTATACATTCTCAGTCTTGTACAGGTTATGAATTAAGAACAAAACAGATATTTGTTCAGTCAATTTGTTTCACCACCTATCATTCTAACCTTCTCTGAAAATGTAAAGCCACTGAATATGCTGTATGTCCATTTCTCCATTTCCATACTAGATCCTTTAATTAGTACAATTTGTTTTTTTTTTTAATTTAATACACTGGGATGACCCAGAGGGATGGTATGGGGAGGGAGGTGGGAGGGGGGTTCAGGATTGGGAACATGTGTACACCCGTGGCGGATTCATGTTGATGTATGGCAAAACCAATACAATAATAATAAATAAATAAATAAATAAATTTAATTCCATCAGTTTTAGAAAAACTAAAAAAAAGTTTTTGTAGACTTCTGTGACTTTAAGTTCTGTGGATAAATTTCAAATTCAGTTATTCCTTCTCAGCAAAATTTGACACAGTCACTTCCTATTCCTTTTTAAAACATCAGACGTTCACTTATTTTTTACCACAGGCTTCTATTTCTTTCTGTTTGCCTGGCCACTCTTCGTTGAGTCTCACTGCCTGTTCATATTTGTTTTCCTTGCCATTCAGTGTGGGAATTTTCATTCTCTTCTTACTCAGTTTCTTACTCAAGTAATTTCATTTATCTTCGTGGCTTCATTTCATATCTCCCATTTTTGTAGTGATGCGTCCCTGATTTTTATTTTCTGTGTAAATTTCTCTTTTGTTATATAGACATGTATGCTTAACTGCATATTTGCTGTTTCTACTGGGATGCTACAGATGTACCTCAAATTGAACCTTTTTTAACAGGATTTTGTAATTTATCCCATAAATTTCTGGATTCTGATTTTCAGTAGATGGAGCCATTATCCATCTGGTTGCAGAATAAAAAGTCATAGGGCCCTTCTTTGACATCTCCCTCTAACTCATTCCCAGTTAGTCATCACTAAGACCTGATGAATTTTCTTCCAAATAGAGTATTTTTTTAATTTCTTCTCTCTCCTCCATTCCTGCCATTAGGTCTGCACCCAACTAAAATCTTTTGCCCAGAACATGGCCTAAGTCCTCTAACTCATCTACTTGAGAGCCACTCCTCCCTGTCTGAAGTCTGGTCCCTATATTTGATAAAATGCAAATCTGATGATATAACGTCAACACTTTAAATTCTTTGTTGGCTTCTTTCTGCTTTTTGCTAAGACCATGGCTGTTCATCATCTCATACTGGTCTTCCCATTAATCAGTGTTTTCCAGCTGTGATTGCTCCTTTTTAGTCCCTTCACTGCACTGTGCTTGCCTGTGCATCAGGCTCTTCACAGAACTTAGTTTCACCTCTTTACCTGTTTGACTTCTCATCTTTCTGATGAGAAGTTCATCTTTCTGATCTCAACTGAGATCTCACAGTGTATTCTTTTCCATTGTATCACCTAACACAGTCTGTAATTGCAAATACTTAAAAATTATCGCCATTTTCCTTATGAAACTCTTAGGGAGAGTGGCTCCGTTTATTTTACTTGCTCTGTATTTTAAGTATCTTGGACAAGACCAGATAATTTTCAGTAAATATTTTTGGTTTGCATGTTTGAAAAATGTGATGTGTCTTAGGTGGACAGAGCTTGAAAGAAAATATATGTTAGGAAGGAGAGTGGTGTGGAGGTGGGAAAGTGGTCTGTCTCGCCAAGGGCTTCAGTTTCTCAGTTCCTTTCCTGCTGTAACACTCCGTGCCTTCTGATGAACATTTATTTGCTCAATTTTGATAATGTCTATTCTCTCAAAGGATAACATCTTTTAAAAATGCTCATACATATGGATTGACTGAATCTGCTGTTTTGTAGTTATCACAACTCAAAATAATATGGGATGCTTATCATCCCAAGAAGTTCAAGTTTTCAGTCTAAAAAATATACTTATCTAAAGTAGTCTTGAAAGCACATTCTTTTTTATTTGAATAACCACATTTTAGAAATTTCAAGAAGTTAAAATCTCTCAAAAACTTTATATATCATGTATATATTATTTGATATCCAGGTTACAGATGTCAAATTATTGATTTTCTATTTTTTATGTGAAGGTGAATATGGATATTAATGTATAATTTTACTAAATACATCACAAGTAATAAATACAAAACAAATATATTAAGCTATCTGCCTCTGAGACTTTTGAAATACAAAAGCACAGCTTATGGTTGGGTTCTTGGTTAACAAAATAATTGCCTTCAAACTCCAGAATGTCTTGGGGCCCCAGCAGTACAGCACAGACTATCTGGACAGGCGGTACCTCTTAAATCTAGGCTTTCGTGTTCAGAAGTCACTTGGAGATTTATGTGATCTAACTGAGGAACATCATGAATCTGGAATTAACAGCCATACAGAACAATTTGATCTGGCATTGAATTATTTCTTGCCTACAGTATGAAACCATATGATTTTGTTTAGAGATACTGGGGTAAAGTGTAAAACCCCAAGACGAGGATTCTCAAAGTTTAGGATTAAAAACACCTCAAAGCAAAACAAGAAAACCTACTTGACAGGAACCTGTGGCCAAATGCTGTAGGTTTAGAGGGCACATTTTAGCTTCTGTGCATGCTTGCTCTCTGATGCTGGCCCTACTTTTATTCTAGTTACATTGTTCTGCTGATGAGGCTGGGGACTGATACCATTCTGCTGCCCACACAAAGATAAATAAAATATCAAAAATGCATTGAACTATTTCTGCCAAAAATGATGGAGGGGAATTACGATCTTACAGTGCATATTGTAAACATTAACTGTGCTTACAAAAATGCGTTTATGGATTTATTTACAGGAATTAAAAAGCTATTAAATTTCCTTAAACTTTAGAGTGGTATTGCCTTTATATACTGAATTACTGTATAGAGTTTATCTGAGCTAGAAAGAGATAATCTTTATTTGGAAGATCAGAACGTGTACTGTCAACTCAAAGTAGTTTGTTAGCAATCAGAGGAAAGCCAAGATATGAAATACTACACAAGACAATGAAAGATGAAAATATATGTCTAGGGACATTATGCCAAGGCTGAAGGATTGTTGACGTCTGTAAAAAGAACATCTGAATACTCTGTTTCACTCACCAGTAGGGTAACAGATATTATCATCCCATTTTATTTAGTACCATTTTATTTTCTGTCAGAATGTGTTGCATTTTTGAGAACTTTTTCACTTGGAAGTGACTGTATCTATTCAAAAATTTCAAAATACTTTTATTTAAAACTTTGGGATACATTTTACTTTAAAAGTATAAATACAATTTCTACTGTATAATTTCTCCATATACTTCAGAACCTCATATATTTCTAAAGTTTTTACCTAATGCCTAAGAAAGCAAATGAAAACATTAAAGCAATGAATTTAAAATATTGTATATTTAACTGTTAAAGGATTTAGGTTAGATATGTTATTTGTGCTTTTTACTTAGCTTCCAGGATAGCACTGTTTTATAAAATCTGTTTTCCTTTTGGATTTATTCTCTTCTTCCTAATTTATTCTCTTCTTCTCTAATTCCTGAGTCATTGGATTATTAAGATATTCTGATAACTAATTCTGTTTTGCAAATGTCTCCTCCCAGTGTTTCTTTTACTCTTGATTTTTAAAAAGATTTGTATCTTGTCTATGAAGTAACATCAACTCTGTGCCTGCAAAAGCATATGTTTTATAGTCTCTTTTAAAAAATTTAAAAATTTTCTGTTGACAGTTAAATTACTTGTCTGTCTGTAACTGTTTTTTACAGAACTAGATCTCTCTGTGTTTTTTCCCAAATGTTAAAATTTCCCAGCACAGATAACTGAAAATTCTTATTTTCCATCCTACACTACCACGCCATACATCAGGTTGTGCAGTTATCATAAAGTATAGCAGAGTCAACACAGCAGTTAGAATAGTCTGATTCATACAGTGGTGTTGACTGGTTGATTTGGTTTTACTAGAAGTGAACTCCATAGCAAGTCTATTTAATTCTTGATCTGCAATGGAAGAAAAGTTCTAGATCATGTGAACAAAAGTCTAACCTGAATCAGAGAAACAGAAGTTCAGTGGGACTCTGTGTTGTTCTAGTAAAAGTGCAACACATCCGTGAGAGCCCGATATCTGTTCCAGCAGAGTCTCACATTTCAGGGACAGGGAGAACAGATTTCCCAAGAGAATCACTAGCAATGGAATTGAAAGGTCCATTCTAATTCTGCTTTTTAGTTTCAAGACAAATCTATTCTACCTGTTTGGGAAACACAGACCTATTTAATGGCATTAGTTTCAAGCAGTATATAATGCACCTTGAAGGGCAATACCCTGTTCTTAGAATATATCATACCCACGTCGCTCTTTGAGAAGCTTATTTCTGAAAATAGACATTCAAACATGGAGTAAGTGGGATCTTACTAGTCCCTGCTGTTGTTCAGTTGCTAAGTCATGTCCCGACTCTTTGCATCCTCATGGACTGTAGCACGCCAGGCTTCCCTGTCATCCACTATCTCCCGGAGTTTGCTGAAATTCATGTCCATTGAATCATGATGCTGTCTAACCATCTCATCCTCTGTTACCCACTTCTCCTTTTGCCTTCAATCTTCCCCAGCATCAGGGTCTTTTCCAGTGAGTTGGCTCTTCACATCAGGTGGCCAAAGTATTGGAGTTTCAGCTTCAGCATCAGTCCTTCCAATGAATATTTGCAGTTGCTTTTCTGTAGGATTGACTGGTTTGATCTCACAGTCCAGGGGTCAAGAGTCTTCTCCAATACCATAGTTTGAAAGTATCAGTTCTTTGGCACTCAACCTTCTTTATGGTCCAACTCTCACATCAGTACATGACTATTGAAAAACCATAGCTTTGACTAGACAGATCTTTGTTGGCAAAGTGATATCTCTGCTTTACTAATACACTGTCTAGGTTTGTCATAGCTTTCCTTCCAAGGAGCAAGCATCTTAATTTCATGGCTACAGTCACTGTCCACAGTGATTTTGGAGCATAAGAAAATAAAATCTGTACTGTTTCACTTTTCCCCCTTCTATTTGCCATGAAGTGATGGTACTGGATGCCATAATCTTAGTTTTTTTTTTTTTTTTAATGTTGAGTTTCAAACCAGCATTTTTGTTCTTCTCTTTCATTCTTATCAAGAGGCCTTTTAGTTCCTTTTCAATTTCTGCTACTAGAGTGGCATTATCTGCATACCTGAGGTTGTTATTTCTCCTGGCAATCTTGATTCTGGCTTGTGTTTCATCCAGCCGGGCATCTCACATGATGTACTCTGCATATATGTTAAATAAACAGGGTGACAGTATAGCCTTGTCATATTCCTTTCCTGGTTTTGGACCAGTCAGTTGTTCTATGTCCAGTCCTAACTGTTGATTCTTTGGCATATAGGTTTCTCAGGAGACAGTCCTTGCTATCCTAAACAATTAGAAAAATGTATAAAGCAACTGTGTTTCCCCAGTGTACAATAAACAGAATGGGACTGTGGTCCCTGAGATAAGGGAAACAGTTAAAAGGAAATCTTTTGATCATTTTAAATTTCTTCCTGGAAGAAGTTTTGTACTGTAGCTTAAGAACAGTAAACTCGTGCAAAGCAGAATAGTCTTACTGAATTGAGGAGAGTGAGATAAAAGATCATGGGAGCTCAAGTGGAGAAGAGCTGGCTATTAGGTGAACAGATCCGGAAGTTGATGGGAACCTCCAGTATCTGTTGCAGATTACTAAGTACCTTTATTAGGATGAACTGTCACAAGGTTAAACAAACTGGCAGTTAACTGCCCGTTTCTCTGAGCTTGTACAGTATGCAGTTCCATCCAGTCAGAGGAGCGTCCTCATCGAATTCACAAGGATGCATTCAGGAAACTTTAGTCTTGAACATTCACTCAGTCACTCTGAGATGAAGTGATTTTAGCAGGGCTGCCATTGAGTCTTTCTCTTATCTCTGTTAAACTCTTGAAATCTATTGGTATTAGATAAAGCTCTTAGTTTTTACTAATTACCTGCTGACTGCTCTCTTGTTTTTGACAGTAAGCTGGGGATAAGCTGTTCCATGGTCTGATCTATTAAATTCAGACCACTTTGGATGGGCAGACTATGAGACTAGCCTTTGAGGTTTGTTCTGATCCTGAGATGACTCTTCTTAGATGCCTCTGTCCCTGATTTTCTCTCGTAAACTAGGTGGCCTCTGTGAGCTTGTTGATCTGATGGAGCTATCAGCCTCTCTCAACTTAAATTCTTACCGCCAAAACTGACATTGTTTTTAAAAGCACCCCTTAGGCTCAAATTTTCCCACATTCTGTTTTACATAAAGTCTGTTTCCTGGGGAGAGCTCCAGAGTTCTCTGGTGATAGGGCTGGCCTTTCCCCTTGTTCCAGAGCTGGGGTAGCCACAATGGCCCACTTCTCGGGGAGTATCACTCTAGCTTTGTAAGCAGGGAGCTGGGTAGGACTGCTGTCTTACCATCTTTTCAACTTGTCTGAAAAGATGTGGGAAAAGGGTATCGGATATTCTAGGTGTGTCGTGACTGGGGTTAGAACTTCTGCCTTCTGTGTAGGGACTGGGATATGCAAGGAGCCCTTGTCCTTTAAGCTCTGCATGCTTGCTCCATGTTGTCCCACTCTCTAACCCTATGGACTGCAGCCCACTGGGCTCTTCTGTCCCTGGAATTCTCCAAGCAAGAATACTGGAGTGGTCACCAGAGGATCTTTCTGATCTAGGGGTTGAACCTGCTTCTCCTGCATTGGCAGACAGGTTCTTTACCACTGGCAAGCCTCCTTTAAGCTGTACATGCTCAGAGTTTAGACTCAAGAACCCATTGCTGGAAGGATATGGGAAAAGATGGTTATGTTTCCTAATCCTTGAGTGAAAGCTGGGGAAGAGGAGACCCCATTTCTTGACCATATTTGCCACGGGTTTGTATAAAGCTAAGCTGATTTGGGGAGGAAGTGGCTCATGATTTACATGCCATAGACTCTCACTGTTCTTATCCTTACCAAGATTTAGTAAATTTTCTTGAATGATTTTTTTTTTTCATTTGCTGGATGCCAAAAGAGCTTCTTACATTGCCATTCTAGAAGTCATACTTCTCTGAAATACTGTTAATTTTTTTCACTACATTAGAATAATTAGTTTTTTCTCTGCCATTTAAAAACATATTAAACATGAAATCTAGAAATCATATTGTTAATAGTACTTTTTTATAAAAAGTACTATGTACATTTTCTATAAAAATGACAGACTGCAAAATCTGTCACACCTTTAAATAAAAATATTGTTATTAGAAATATGGAAAAATCATGTTTTCCCTGAAACAGCATGATGTGTGTTTTTATATAACAGCAGTAGAAATAAACATTTTGATTTGTATTCTTTGAAATAAATCTTTTGTTGAACACCAAACACCAGGAGCTTTTTTAAAAAAACATTTCCTCTGCAAACACAAGTATACATGATTTATAAGATTATTCAGCAAAGATTTTCACAGTATTTAGAATGGGTAATTTGTATATGCTGCTTTTGAAAGAATCAACTGACAGTTTATTGTAATAAATAAGACGTTCTTTTCTTAAGGCCTTTAGAAATGCAAAACTTCTTGCAGTTAACAACTTTATGTACAGCTATTTCTACTTATTTAATACCTGAATGCTTGATTCCTCACCCTGCAATGTTGCCTTTTATAGAGACACCAAATCTGATGTGTACATTTTAATTTTTTTACAGAACCTGCTTGTGGGCTCATTAAGGGTATAAAAAAATCTGCAAAGAATTATCCATGAAGTCTCTGGATAAAAGCGTGACAAATAACAGCTGATAGACCTTATGAAGGAGTCTATCAGTGTAAAGACGTATAAACCATAAATGTCAAAAGGAAGAATTCCTTGAAAATAGAAAATTAGAAGCTACTTTGGAAGCCTATTTAGTTAGGCCTTGGAATCTCTGCTTTAACCATTTTGAAGGGCAAAGAAAAAGTCATTTGATTTAATGTACATTATCACACATTAGTAGTTACTCAGATGTTTTGGCCATTTGTAGTTAATAAAAATAAACCTAGTTATTATATCATACCCAAATTTTATATATATTGGCTATAATGTAATAGCCAACTCATTGGAAAATGCTGTAATGCTGGGAAAGATCAAAGGCAAAAGAAGGGGCCGTGGGGCGTCAGAGGATAAGATGGTTAGGTAGCATCATTGACTCAATGGACATGAATCTGAGCAAACTCCGGGAGATAGTGAAGGACAGGGAAGCCTGGCATGCTACAGTCCCTAGGGTCATAAAGAGTCGGACACGACTTAATGAATGAACAACAACTAATAATGTAAATTATTATTTAATTTGGCTCACCTGAAATATTCCTAAACAGGGCACAAGTTTGATTTAGATTTAATCCTTTTAATTATTTACATACTCATTCTACAAGTATGTGTTTGAGTATGTAGCATGTATTGGTCAATGTTTTTAGTTCCTTGTTTAAAAATATAGACCCTTTGTATTTGAGCTCATTCAACTTTTCAATGTACTTCACATGGCTATATTTATACTTCTGGCCAGAACTTTCCAAATTCATACTGACTGAATATAATAAATAATGTGTGTGCTTACCATCCTCATTAGTATAGTGGTGAGTATCCCCACCTGTCACCCGGGAGACTGGGCTTTGATTCCTGGATAGGGAGGCAGCACACCCTTTTTGAGCTTCCCTGGTAGCTCAGCTGGTAAAGAATCCACCTGCAGTATAGGAGACCCTCGTTCAATTCCTGGGTTGGGAAGATCCGCTGGAGAAGGGATAGGCTGCCCACTCCAGTATTCTTGGGCTTCCCTGGTGCCTTAGCTGGAAAAGAATCCACCTGCAATGCAGGAGACCTGGGTTTGATCCCTGGGTTGGGAAGATCCCCTGAAGAAGGGAAAGGCTACTCACTCCAGTATTCTGTCCTGGAGAATTCCATGGACTGTATAGTCCATGGGATCACAAAGAGCTGGACATGACTGAGCAACTTTCACTTTCATATAGTCACTCAGTTATGTCTGACTCTTTGTGACGCTATGGACTGTAGCCCACCAGGCTCCTCTATCCATGGGGTTTCTCCAAGCCAGAATACTGAAGTGGGTTGCCATGCCCTCCTCCAGGGGATCTTCCCAACCCAGGGATCAAACCCAGGTCTCCCACATTGCAGGTGGATTTTTTACCTTCTGAGCCACCAGGGAAGCCCATAATAAATATTAGGGAGGAATATTTGATACAGTTACCTAGATTGACAGAACTGGTCTTTAATACTTAATTCCTAGAGAACGACTTCAGATTTACCTGGGATTCTTCCCACTCCCCCCTCCAACAATTCTTATGTAATTGTGATGCACCACACAGATGCCCTCTCAGTTTTCTTCCTGGTTGTTGAGAGGGTTGCAAAGGATAGCCTTAGCTTCAACTTTTTTTTGGAGATCCTGAAGGACACTACCTTGCCCAGAGTTGTGCTGCCTTTCAGGGCAGTCCACAACCAATGCCTGATCAGTGAGGGGATATTAAACCCTGGCCCTCTTATCTCCAGCTCAGAAAAACTCTGAGGCCATGCCAGTCTCCACGCCAAGTCCTCTGCTGGGACGGCATCATGGATAAGGGTCATCCTTTGTCCAGCCATTTCTTCCTCCCTTCCCACGTGCTAATCTCCGTCTCAGAGTCTACTTCCTGGGAACCTAACCTGAGACAGGTGCCAAATCCCATCCATTCAACTGGGACAGAATCCATGGCCACATTTTACACAGTGCAAGTGAGAAGTGAGACAAAGGGACGCAAAGGGATTGTTGTGAACTGAAACACTGTGAAAGGTGTTTTCTCCTGAAAGTGGCTTTCAGGATATTGGGTACCACAGTGAGTAAAATTTCCTAAAATGTTTGAGGTTAACTTTTTTTTAAAAGAAAGAATTTCTAAAAAGATGTCATCATCTACTATTGCCACTTTACGGAAAATGAAAGTTGAACTTCAGAGATGCTAGAAAGTATATTATCTATTAACTTCAGAGATGCTAGAAAGTATATTATCTATTATCTTCATTAAACACATCATAATATTGCATTTATTAAAGCTTTCATTTTTGGGGGAAAAAATTTAGTACAGGGCAGGAAATGCTTCAATATGGAGTTATACCACTTTGGAATATACCCCTGCCCAATATTTAATAATTGCTTCAATCTCTTCCTTGTTTTTGCATTGTCATTAAAATTATTACATTAAAATTTTTAAAAATTATAACTGATCATACTTCCACATCCAAATAGTGGAAGTCAGAAAATAGACTTGTCAAGATATTGTGGAAAACACTTCTGTCTCTATAACCTCTGTATAGTTGTTACATTGTAAAAAGATACTATAAAAAGGACCAAACAAAAGGCTTATTAGTTTGTTACTGCTTTTTGGCTCAGTTGTCACCGGAAATATTTTAAGGGCAGTAATCCCAGGTTTTGTCAAAGTAGTCTCACAACATATTTCTGAACTCATTTTACTTTTGTTTCTGTTGTCTTTATAGAAAAAAAGGGAAATTTTTTTGTGAGTTTGCTAACAGGAAACAAATGATAAAAATGTAGATTTTCATTTATATGTGTTTTATTTTTACATTTGTCATCCTATTTTTTTTTGACAGCAGCTATACCAGCAAGATAATAAATATTTTACTACTCAATGTGTGTTCACAGGCTGCCACTCATTGCTTTTTCTAACACATCTTCAAAGAGTTTACCTTGCTTAAACATTTCTCTGACTTACTGAAGACTCTTGGAGAAATATGTATGTTTTACTGATTTGCAACTCATAAAGCAGCTTTTTATATTCCAAGTAAGGCTGAAAAAGCAATGATTTTAGGCCTAGCCACATTTTGAGGGAAACTTGACATATGCCACAAGGAAACTTAAAACATAAATGAAAGGATATCAAATCAACATTTTTATTTTATACCACTGACAACGTATCACAAGTCAAAAATAATTCCAGCTGGACTTAAATAAACAAACTGTCTTACTTTGAAAGTTGGTATGTCATTTTTGGTTCAGTAAGAGTGGAAATGTATACATTTTAAAAATATTACTCTTTTGTAATATGTAAAATCCTAAGTTGATAGACTTGCTGTCAAATGCTTTTAAAAGAAAAATAGCCAAAAATAGGCATAGTGATGAATTGTCAGGGATCGTGTGATCAAAGATATTTCTGCATTGAAAAAGCCAAAATTATAATAGATTTAGAAAGTTACTTATAATTTTTGAGAAAATATTATTTTATGGACGCTTAGAAAAACAGGATGACAAATGTAAAATTATTGTGTACCCCTAAAAGGTTATATGCACCTAAGTAAGAAGAGTTTTTCTTGATGTGTCCAGTTCCTCATCTTGAGTACTGACATGCTGATTTCTAAAAAGAAACAGAATGACCATCACAGAAGCCACACAGTTTGTAGTGATACTTAGTCCAAGAGGTGGCTTATGAGAATTTCAAAATTTGAAAAGCAATTGTTTTATCCAACTTACCTGACTCTCTTCAGTTCAGTTCAGTTGCTCAGTCGTGTCCGACTCTTTGCAACCCCATGAATCGCAGCATGCCAGGCCTCCCTGTCCATCACCAACTCCTGGAGTTCACTCAGAATCACGTCCGTCGAGTCAGTGATGCCATCCAGCCATCTCATCCTCTGTCGTCCCCTTCTCCTGCCCCCAATCCCTCCCAGCATCAGAGTCTTTTCCAATGAGTCCACTCTTCGCATGAGGTGGCCAAAGTACTGGAGTTTCAGCTTTAGCATCATTCCTTCCAAAGAAATCCCAGGGCTGATCTCCTTCAGAATGGACTGGTTGGATCTCCTTGCAATCCAAGGGAATCTCAAGAGTCTTCTCCAATACCACAGTTCAAAAGCATCAATTCTTCGGCACTTAGCTTTCTTCACAGTCCAACTCTCACATCCATACATGATCACTGGAAAAACCATAGCCTTGACTAGATGGACCTTTGTTGGCAAAGTATTATCTCTGCTTTTCAATATGCTATCTAGGTTGGTCATAACTTTTCTTCCAAGGAGTAAGCGTCTTTTAATTTCATGGCTGCAGTCACCATCTACAGTGATTTTGGAGCCCCCCAAAATAAAGTCTGAGACTGTTTCCATTGTTTCCCCATCTATTTCCCATGAAGTGATAGGACCAAATGCCATGATCTTTGTTTTCTGAATGTTGAGTTTCAAGCCAACTTTTTCACTCTCCTCTTTCACCTTCATCAAGAGGCTTTTTAGTTCCTCTTTACTTTCTGCCATAAGGGTGGTGTCATCTGCATATCTGAGGTGATTGATATTTCTCCTGGCAATCTTGATTCCAGCTTGTGCTTCTTCCAACCCAGCATTTCTCATGATGTACTCTGCATATAAGTTAAATAAACAGGGTGACAATATACAGCCTTGACATACTCCTTTTCCTATTTGGAACCAGTCTGTTGTTCCATGTCCAGTCCTAACTGTTGCTTCCTGACCTGCATATAGGTTTCTCAAGAGGCAGGCCAGGTGGTCTGGTATTCCCATCTTTTGAAGAATTTTCCACAGTTTCTTGTGATCGACACAGTCAAAGGCTTTGGCATAGTCAATAAAGCAGAAATAGATGTTTTTCTGGAACTCTCTTGCTTTTTCCATGATCCAGCAGATGTTGGCAATTTGATCTCTGGTTCCTCTGCCTTTTCTAAAACCAGCTTGAACATCAGGAAGTTCATGGTTCACATATTGCTGAAGCCTGGCTTGGAGAATTTTGAGCATTACTTTACTGGCGTGTGAGATGAGTACAATTGTGCAGTAGTTTGAGCATTCTTTGGCATTGCCTTTCTTTGGGATTGGAATGAAAACTGACCTTTTCCAGTCCTGTGGCCACTGCTGAGTTTTCCAAATTTGCTGTCATATTGAGTGCAGCACTTACACAGTATCATTTTTCAGGATTTGAAATAGCTCAACTGGAATTCCATCACCTCCACTAGCTTTGTTTGTAGTGATGCTTTCTAAGGCCCACTTGACTTCACATTCCAGGATGTTTGGCTCTAGGTGAGTGATCACACCATCGTGATTATATGGGTCATGAAGATCTTTTTTGTACAGTTCTTCTTTTGACTCTCTTAGTGTGACCTATATTTTTTAGTCATTTGCCATTTTAGTCATTACAAAATAGTGAAAATTTGTACTGGTTGATACTTTTATCTTTCGGTTTCCCAAGGTCAAATCCTTACCATTAGACTTTTTCATTTATGTAAACTCCTCTCCATTTCAACTGCCAGTATATGTTATAAACTTTTAAAAAACAGTTTTATCTTATACCACATCCCTAATTATTTTTATATTAAAATAAATATTGACACACTTGTAAACTGAAGTAATAATAGCCCTCACCAAAGACAGCTATATATTAATGAACTCATTAACTAATTAAAACCAGGGCTGGTTAAGTGTCTTATAATTAGAAGCCACTATGCAAGCATATGTTGAGCTTTTATAGATGAATTGACCACAGTTCCTATTTTTTTAAGACAATACATTGACAGTTTTGGTAGTCTAAGATTGATGTGAATATTACACTAACTTACTCCTTCTTACTAAGTTTGTTCTGATACAAATTCGATAAGCCATTTTTGAACATCCTCTGTGTTTTGGGCGCTGGGAATAGAACAGTGAGGCAGGTATACCATTGTTTTCCTAAGATTACACCTAACAGGAAAGTATATATATGATTCAGGCCATTGTCAGTCAATAAGTAAATGCCAAATAAAAATCAGACTTCAGTGCTGTGCAGAACAAGGATTCAAGACCCTCCCTAATGACTGTAAGGTAACCACTCTCCTGTATAGTGACCTGGTCTCAGACAGTTTACTGATGTACAGACTCCTCAGGTGTGTGAAGATCCCTCAGTGGTTCCCAGTTTGTTTACCCAACAGGAAAGTTGCCTGCAGGGCCTGGCTTTTCCCAAGGCGCACCTTACTGGCTCGATTGCATTGGGTCTAGTTGTTGCAGTCATGTTCATATTACTCTATTCCTTTGGATGAGGACTTACTAAACCTAATTGTTTATATATTAATTAAATTAATTGTCTAGTAAGTTATAATTTGAAAGAAAGGCTTCCTAGAATTATGCTACTCTGCTATATGGGAATAACATCTTTCCACCATTACAACAAACTTCTTTGCGTATTTGTTTACTGTGGGAACCTGAGGATTGCAGAAAGTAACACCCCAGGCACAGTTTTGCAAATACACTGGGTCAGAGTCAGTTTGAAGCAGTTAGGAAGCAGTACTGGTATATACAGCTGAGGTCCAGCAGTGTCTGAAACATCATGTGCAGTCATTTCCTGGAAATCATTTGCCCTAAGAGAAAAGGACACATGGGAAGAAATTCAGAGAAGACAAAAATAAATTAAAACATTAAATATGAATAAGTTAAGGTCAGGTTGCTTGCTTGCTTGCTCAGTTGCTTCACTGTCCGACTCTTTGTGACCCTCATGGACTGTAGCCCACCAGGCTCCTCTGTCCATCGGGTTTTCTAGGCATGATTACTGGAGTGGGTTACCACGCCCTTCTCACAGTCAGGATAGTGCTCACCAGTTGTTTTACATATATAAACAAACATAGAAGAGACCAGAAGAATGGTTCAGAGACCTTGGAATTGAAGGAAAAATTCTGTTTTATTCCAGCCAAGATGGATAAAAATCAGAAAAACTGCCTATTACAAAAAATTCTTGAATGTTCCTATTGTAATTTTTTTCTGTTGAGACTACTTATGAACTATCTCCTTTATCGATTGTTTTCCTGTGGTTTTCCCCAAACTGCTGTTAATATATCTGTGCTCAAGATACATTTTTATCTCAAGTATCTTATAAAACTTTTTTAATAGATCTGTATAAAATTATTTACCTTCAAAGTTTTATAGAAAATGCACATTCAGTTTAACTAGCTAAAGTAAAGAGGAGCAACATGATATTACAGTGTCACAGTGAATCCTGAGAGAAGCAGTTTGAATAGTGGGCCAAGTATAGCATGTTAGATCTCCCAGACCATTGCATCAGATTACTGACAGGGAAGATGAATTCTAGAAGGGGTAAGCGCCTTGTTGCAATTAGTTACTGACACAGTTGGCTAGAACCTAAAGCAGGTCATGTGGTTTGCTGCTTGGCCCCATGTCTGCCCAACCTAGCATTGCTAAATTACTATTCAGAACACGACCTCACTGCCCTGCAGTCAGTACAGTTAGACATCAACACTCTAATAATATTTCCTCTTGAAAATTCCGTTGTTTTTGGTAATGCAAAATTTGGAAAACAAAATCAAATTTTTGTATATTAAAAATATTATAGTGCCTTGTAATGACATCTGTGCTCTCTGCTCTTGATCTTATTATAAAATCCAGAATTATTTTATGTACATGAAAATTGAGTTTAAAAATTTTGAAAAAAAATTATTGTTTTAAATAATGCAATGAAAGGAATTTTGAGGAGCTAGAAAGTTAACTCTGAAATGACCAAAGTGAATTTAGGGATTCCAGTTGAATTGTCCTTGTATTGAGGAATTCAGCTAGGAAGGGCAAGGGAAGGAATGTGTCAAATAAAGTTATACTGATTTAGCTGCTTTTCCTTCTGGGTCTGCACTGAAGTGGCAGAATATGAGACTCAACTATATATCACTCTCCATAGATGAGTGGCTTCCCAGGTGGCTCAGTAGTAAAGAATACGCCTGCCAATGCAGGAGATGCAAGTTTGATCCCTGGGTCCGGAAGATGCTTTGGAGTAGGATATGGCAACCTGCTCCAGTATTCTTGCCTAGAAAATTCCATGGACAGAGGAGACTTGCAGGATACAGTCCACAGGGTAGCAAAGAGTTAGACATGACTCCGCTACCGAGCACACACACGCCACATACAAAGTTATGGAGAAAAATATGACAGTAGAAAACTTTAAAGGTGAAAAGTAGGATAAATATTAATTTACCTGTCAGGATAAATTGGGAACCTACCCTGGGATGCAGGGGAAGACATGATGCAAGCAAATTAACCTTGCAAAGTTCCCTCCAGAAGACTTGGAAAGTGAGAGAAGTTGGTGTTTCAAAGGTGCAAAGAACAAGGTCCAGGATATTTCAGTTTATTTATTTATATTTTTAGAAAAGTATTTGTTGTTAAATCACTGTGTGTGTGTGTTGCTCAGTTGTGTCCAGCTGTTCGCAACCTATGGACTGTATCCCCCTGGGCCCCAAAACTCCTCTGTCCATGGAATTCTCCAGGCAAGAATACTGGAGTGGGCTGCCATTCCCTATCCAGGGGATCTTCCCCACCCAGGGATCGAACTCAGGTCTAATCACAAAGTCCTTGCATTCCTGAGTCCTTGCAAGTCTGCAACCTCATGGACTGTAACACACGAAGCTCCTCTGTCTTCCACTATCTCCCAGAGTTTGCTCGAATTCATATCCATTGAATTGGTGATGCTGTCTAAGCATCTCAGCCTCTGTCACCCCCTTCTTCTTTTACCTTCAGTCTTTCCCAGCATCAGGGTCTTTTCCAGTGAATTGGCTCCTTGCATCAGATGGCCAAAGTAGTGGAGCTTCAGCTTCAGTGATAGTCCTTCCAATTAATTTTCAGGGTTGAATTCCTGTAGGATTGACTGGTTTGATCTCTCTGCTGTCCAAGGGACTCTCAAGAGCCTTCTTCAGCACCACAATTCAAAAAGCTTCAATTTTTCAACACTCAGCCTTCTTTATGATCCAACTCTCACATCCATACATGACTAATGGAAAAACCATAGCTTTGACTATATGGACCTTTGTCAGCAGAGTGATGTCTCTGCCTTTTATTGCACTGTCTAGGTTGATCGTAGCTTTCCTTCCAAGGAGCAAGTGTCTTTTAATTTCATGGCTGCAGTCACCATCTGCAGTGATTTTGGAGCCCAAGAAAAGAAAATCTGTTACTGTTTCTACTTTTCCCCCTTCTGTTTGCCATGAAGTGATAGGATCTGATGCCATGATCTTAGTTTGTTGTTGTTGTTGAGTTTTAAGCCAGCTTTTTTGCTCTTCCTCTTTCACCCTCATCAAGAAACTCTTTAGTTCCTCTTCACTTTGTGATTAAAACGCTATCATCTGCATATCTGAGGTGGTTAATATTTCTCCCGCCCAGTCTTGATTCTAGCTTGTGATTCACCCAACCCAGGATGTCACATGATGTACTCTGCATGTTTGTTAAATAAGCAAGGTGACTGTATACAGCCTTGTGGTACTCCTTTCCTAATTTTGAACTAGTTCATTGCTCCATGCCTGATACTAACTGTTGCTTCTTGACCTGCATGCAGGTTTCTCGGTAGACAGGGAACATGGCCCAGTATCCCATCTTTTTTGAGAATTTTCCACAGTTTGTTGTGTTTCCACACAAAGGCTTTAGTGTAGTCAATAAAGCAGAAAGAGATGTTTTTCTGGAATTCTTTTGCTTTTTCCATGATCCAGCAAATGTTGGCAATTGGATCTGTGGTTCCCCTGCCTTTCTAAACCAAGCTTATACATCTGGTAGTTCTTGGTTCATGTGCTGCTGAAGCATGGCTTGAAGGATACTGAGCATAATCTCTAGCATGTGAAATGAGTGCAGTTGTACGGTAGTTGGAACATTCTTTGACATTGTCCTTTGGAATTGGAATGAAAACTGACCTTTTCCAGTCCTGCTGAGTTTTCCAAATTTGCTAACATACTGAGTGCAGCACATTAACTTTATCATCATTTAGGATTTTAAATAGCTCTGCTGGAATTCTGTCACCTCCACAAGCTTTGTTTGAATAATATTCTAAGACCCACTTGATTTCCAGAATGTCTGGTTCTAGGTGAGTGACCATACCATCATGGTTATTCAGGTCATTAAGAACTTTTTTTTTTTGGGTACAGTTCTTCAGTGTATTCTTGCCATGTCTTAATCCTTTCTGCTTCTGTTAGGTCCTTACTGTTTCTGTCATTTTTCATGCCCATCCTTGTATGAAATGTTCCCTTGAGGCTCTAGTTTTCTTGAAAAGATGTCTAGTTGTTCCCATTCTACAGTTTTCCTCTATTTCTTTGCATTTTTCATTTCAGAAGGCCTTCTTTTCTCTCCTTGCTATTCTGTGTAACTCTGCATTCAGTTGGATATATTTTTCCCTTTTTCCTTTGCTTTTCACTTCTTTTCTTTCCTCAGCTATTTGTAAGGGCTCCTTAGACAACCACTTTGCTTTCCTACACTTCTTTTTTATTGAAATGGTTTTGATCACCGCCTCCTGTAAAGTGTTATGAATCTTCATCCATAGTTCTTTAAGCACTCCTTCTACCAGATCTAATCCCTTGAATCTATTCATCACCTCCACTGTATAATCATAAGGGATTTGATTTAGATCACAACTGAATGGACTAGTAGTTTTTCCTACTTTCTTCAATTTAAACCTGAATTTTTCCATAAGGAGCTCATGATCTAAGCGACAGTCAGCTTAAGGTCTTGTTTTTGCAGACTGTATAGAGATTCTCCATCTTTAGCTGCAAAGAATATTATAATTAATTTGATTTTGGTATTGACCATCTGGTCATTTGGTATTGTCCATGTGTAGAGTCATCACTTATGTTGTTGGGAAAAAGTATTTGATATGACTAGTGTGTGCTCTAGACAAAATTCTGTTAGCCTTTGCCCTGCTTCATTTTTGTACTTCAAGGCCAAACTTGCCTGTTATTCCAGGTATCTCTTGACTTCCTACTTTTAAATTCCAATCCTCTGTGATGAAAAGGACATTTTTATTTCGTGTTAGTTCTAGAAGGTTTTGTAAGTCAATATGGAACTTGCTGATTTCAGCTTCTTTAGCATTAGTGGTTGGGGCACAGACTTGGATTACTGTAATGTTGAATGGAAATGAACCAAGACCATTCTGTCATTTTTGAGATTGTACCCATGTACTGCATTTCTGACTCTCTTGTTGATGTCGAGGGCTATTTCATTTCTTCGAAAGGGTTCTTGTCCACAGGAGTAGGTATAATGATCATCTGAATTAAATTCGCCCATTCCTGACCATTTTATTCACTGATTCCAAAGATTTCCATGTTTGCTCTTGCCATCTCCTATTGGACCATTTCCAATTTACCTTGATTCATGGTCTTAACATTCCAGACTCCTATCCAGTACTGTTCTTTACAGTGTCAGATTTTACTTTCACCACCAGACACATCCGCAACTGAACATTGTTTCCACTTCGGCCCAACCACTTCATTCTTTCTGGAGTTATTTGTAATTGCCTTCTGCTCTTCTCCAGTAACATATTGGAGACCTTCCAACCTGGGGGGCCCATCTTCCAGTGTCATGTCTTTTTGCTTTTTCATACTGTTCATGGAGTTCTCATAGCAAAAATACTGGAGTGGTTTGCCATCCTATCTCCAGTGAACCATGTATTGTCAGAATTTTTCAGTATGACCCGTCCATCTTGGGTGGCCTTGCAAGGCATGGCTCATAGCTTCATTGGATCTTGCAAGCCCCTTCACCACAACAGGGCTATGATTTATGAAAAATATAGAGATATATGTTTTTGAAAATTTAAAAGGGTGGAAAACAGTTAAACTCTGGAAGGATGCACAGAGTACTAGTAAAAGTGGAATGTTCCAGGAGGAAAACTGATCACTTGCAGGGTGATGTGTGACGGTGAGGGCATGCCCTTTTCTCTGTTAACTATTTAAAATGAAAAGGGAAGTTGGAGAAGGATCATCAAGAGATAGGTGTCCTTTGAGATCCAGTGTTTTGAGGAGAGATCCAGAAGAGAAAGAGTAGAATCAAGGGAAAGAGAGAGGAGAGAGGAAGAGACAGGAAGGAGGAGAGGATTGGTGAGACAGAAGGAAGAGAGGGAGAGATTCGAGAAGCAGATGAGAATCCCAAGAGGAAAAACAAAACAGAAATAAATGATTTGGCATACCAGACCAGGTTTTGAAAAAAACATTATTTTAAGAATTCTGAAGTCCAAGAAAGGTCTAAAATTACATAGCAAGACCCTAAGATTCAAATAATAAAAGCAAAGATGGGGAAATTTTTTTCCTTTGTGTTAATAACAAAAAAACCCCTCCCACTTTACTAAAGAATAAAAAAGAAAACTTTTTCTCTTGGTATTTGAGATAGAATGGAATCACCTCTTCTATTGATTTGTGGGTCCAATAAATGTCTAACGAATTCCATGTTATATTGATAACTGTAGTTTTATTGTTAATAACTGAATATTTCTCTTAGTAAATGTAGTAATTTTCATTAAAAAAAAAAGGTAATAGCCAAAATTCAATTATGTTCAGTTCTTTCATAATTCTGAGGCCTACAATCATGGTTTTGTGTTGACTTATATTGATTTAAGTACATTTTTACTTGTTACTTTCTCAGAAGACCTCATAAGCAAGCCTGCAAATGTCTCAATACCAGACTGGTCACTTTTTCTGCCAAATATGTTAATTTAGTGTGTATTACTAAGAAGTTTCAAATTATAGCTAGTGTCCACTAAGCAGTGATATTTGTTTTATTTCCAGTGAACTATATGAAGGTATATTCAGGTGAGATGAATGACAGTTGCTTGTGTAACACTTGCTCTCCCTCTTTTCTGGGGATGGTTAAATTTACATGATGCCTGTGTGAATTTATCACCATCCTTACTTAGTGTTCCACACCAGCCTCTCAACAAGCATGCAACTAAGTGAAGACTGTTACAATGAAGGGGCCAGGTCTATGCTTTTCAGGGTAGTCCTTGCTGACTTCTGCAGTGATGGTTGAGCACCACAGACACTCGTTTCCACAATTAGGAGGCAAACTAGTAAGAGAGGCGGTGTGACATGGTGGCTCAAAGTATGGGTTCTAGAACCTGGCTGTAAGTTTCCATTCCAGCCTTATGGCTGGATTTGTGGTCGTAGGCAAGTTTTCAGCCTTGTTATTCTAAATTTCCTCTCTGTAAAATGAAAGTAAGGTTGTTGAGAGGATTAAATGTCATAATGTATATAAAGAACTCAGAGCAGGGCCTGGAAAAAGAGCAAAGCACCATATTAACATTTGCTATCATCATCATTAATAGAAGCAGTAATAGTTATAATTCACTGTTATTCCTAAACAATTGTTAAGTAAAACAGCAGAGGTATTGGTTAAAATGCACATAAGTAATTTACCTTAGTCATCTTGGTTTTGATAACACGGGATTTATGACTGACACTTGCTTAAAAACTATTGCCATTCCACTTTCTGTTGATTTTATACATGTGTTGTTCAATTAATATGTGCCCAATGTATTAATTTGCTTTGCTCATTCCCACATGTTCTAATCAAGTTAGACCACCTTCACCCAGTGGTCAGAAGATGCTACATGTAATTGAGTCTCCCAATATCTCAGGGTTTCAGGGGGGAACTTCTGGTGGTGACTTTACTCAGAGGGTGTTTTCCTGAGTTGACTTGCACAGTGATAACTAAATTGTTATTTCAGCTTCTGTAGGCATTATCATACAGACACAGAAAGTATCAGAAATACTCAGTTACTATAGGGGAGACAGAAAATATGTTGGTAGATAAGGCACCTCCAGGAATTATATAAAAATATGAGGTGGTATCACAATAAATGGGGAAATGTAGATGTGGACACTTCTATCCATATTTGAAATGAGGAAATCAGGGATGAGAATTGATTTCCAGAGAAAGAAGTAACCAGTGGAGATGAGACTGGGTATGGAGTTTGAAGCAATGGGGCAGAGCACAATGATTGTAGCATTTATGAGACTAATGAGTAAATTAGCTTAGGCATTTGAACCAACAGTCCTAGGAGAATGCTGCTGGATTCAAAACAATAGGAGGGATAAAAATAGTTGTGTAGAAGTAAATCTGTTCAGATCAGATCAGTCGCTCAGTCGTGTCCAACTCTTTGCGACCCCATGAATCGCAGCACGCCAGGCCTCCCTGTCCAACACCGACTCCCAGAGTTCACTCAGACTCACGTCCATCGAGTCAGTGATGCCATCCAGCCATCTCATCCTCTGTCGTCCCCTTCTCCTCCTGCCCCCAATCCCTCCCAGCATCAGAGTCTTTTCCAATGAGTCAACTCTTCGCATGAGGTGGCCAAAGTACTGGAGTTTCAGCTTTAGCATCATTCCTTCCAAAGAAATCCCAGGGCTGATCTCCTTCAGAATGGACAGGTTTGGATCTCCTTAGAGTCCAAGGGACTCTCAAGAGTCTTCTCCAACACCACAGTTCAAAAGCATCAGTTCTTCGGTGCTCAGCTGTCTTCACAGTCCAACTCTCACATCCATACATGACCACAGGAAAAACCATAGCCTTGACTAGATGGACCTTTGTTGGCAAAGTGATGTCTTTGCTTTTCAATATGCTATCTAGGTTGATCATAACTTTCCTTCTAAGGAGTAAGCGTCTTTTAATTTCATGGCTGCAATCACCATCTGCAGTGATTTTGGAGCCCTCCAAAATAAAGTCTGACACTGTTTCCACTGTTTCCCCATCTATTTCCCATGAAGTGATGGGACTGGATGCCATGATCTTCGTTTTCTGAATGTTGAGCTTTAAGCCAACTTTTTCACTCTCCACTTTCACTTTCATCAAGAGGCTTTTTAGTTCCTCTTCACTTTCTGCCATAAGGGTGGCATATCTGCATATCTGAGGTTATTGGTATTTCTCCCAGCAGTCTTAATTCCAGCTTGTGTTTCTTCCAGTCCAGCGTTTCTCATGATGTACTCTGAATATAAGTTAAATAAACAGGGTTAAGACCATTCAGTCTTCTGTTCTTTGGTGAAGTATTTCCCATGCTCATGCCCATTTTCACCCTAGTCAGAGCAAACTTCCAGAAATTTGAATCAGACAATAGTAGAAATACTCTTGCTACCATTCTTGACCCTCTTTCCATACTCAGTCCTCAGAGGATGAAGCTCAGGGGTGTTGCAGACTTTCATGTTTCATCCCTTGTGTACAGACACGTGCCCGTGCACAATAGGAATCGAAATAAACTTTAAATTACGTTATTGAGTGGAGACGAAAATTTAAGAAAAAAGAGTGGATATGGTCACGGCCTCAAGCTAACGGGAGACTTGACATAATAACTCAGGGTCGTGATGGAAGCAGAGGCTCTTTTAAGAGCCTTACTTCTTTTAAGTCAGTAACGTAGTTTTGGAGGAAGTTGTCCTGAGTATGTGGTGGCCAGTTGATCGTTGAACTAGACTGAGGCAATGGGGTCTCTTCATCTGCTGCCATGCTTGGAATGTACAGTCTGTCCTCTATTTCTACAACAGGATCTGTTTTCAAGGGTACAGCCTTGATAGAGTAAGTGTGGTCGAGACCATCTGGTCTGTGTACATGACTGGACCAATCAGAGTATAAACTAAAAGGCCTGGGGGTGGGGGTATGTGTGGAGGTCTCGTCTTGTAATCTCAAGGCAGGCCTTATGGGTAAACTTGGTGGTTTATTATTCCTTCCACCTGCCCCATCTGGAGGGGTTTGCCTCTTTCTTGGGTCTTGCTTTGATCTCCGTGTATGTGGACCAGTTAATGAACCAGTGCATTCTGGTTATGCAAACAGGAAAAAATGACGAGTGTAACAGAACTGGAGAGACCATTCATTTATTTCCCCACTGGGAGATGTGCCTAATACTTACAGATAATTTGGAGAGGAGGCAATTACCCTGACACCTATAATAAAGGATTCAGCAGTGTCTTATATCCACCCATCTCAGTTCCCCGACCTGAGGTCTGAAATGCACTCCCCCTCTTCTGTCTCACTGAAGATAATTTTGTTAGGTAATAGTTTCTCTATGTTGTGAACAAGATACGTTAAAGGACAGAAAAAATTGGGCTTTCTGATTTCTCAGAACGGAGTAGGTACAGAAAGAGTTACAGTGATCCGTGCTCCATAAGAGTCCTTGCTGGTCACCAGACATTGCTAACACACACTCTTCCAGGCAGATGAAAACACTGTGTAGGAACAGGGCAAAGTCACTGTCCTTTGCTAAATCATTTTATATTTTCTCATTTTAAAAATGGGTCTAAATACTATTTAGTTATGTACAACTAAAAACCACTTAATCTTACTCCTTGTTAGTTTTTGATATTCCTTAATTTGCCCTATTGTAAAATATCTGCCAGGATTCAACACTTGACACATTTTTTTTCCCATGTCTATTAGTAATATTTTCTTAAATAAAGGAATGCTTTCATCCAGTTTGTATAGAGCTGTAATTTTGCTTGTGCACATTTATTCATTGGGATCAACAAAATAGGTCAGCTCCATGGCTTGTCTGTGTAAACTTACAAGTGACATAGAAATAGAGATATTCATAACTCTAGGTTATGGGATGTTTGCTTCAGAAAAAATATTCTATAGTAATTCCATAAGTGGATCTTTTAAAAAGTGCAAAGTTCAGAGTATATAAAAACATCCTATTTACCAAGAAGATCATCTCTGGTCTTTTTTCCTGAGAAATTTTGGTTACCTTTGTCAGGTTAAGAAGAGTGAAATAAAATCCCTACCCTGAAGACATAAGCGGGAAAGCAGGCAGTTTATCAGGAAAAGCATAAACACAGAGATGAAGGATTTAATTGAAAGCAGAAGCAGTAAATAATGACAACTTAAAAACCTAGAAGATGGGCCAGAGAAGGTTAAGAATAATGAAGCAGCTAAAATCTGTCCATTTTAGCTTTTCTGTTTAAAACTCCTGCATTCTCGTTCGAATTAGGGTGTCAAGTAAAAATTATATCTCTGTATTGGGGTAGCTTGATTTACTCTTCACAGATTTATTTTCCTTCTTATGGAGTCTTCCATCCCATGAGAGGAGTATTTCACCACTACATAGATGTCTTGTTTTTTTTTTTTTTTTGGCCAGAAGTTTCGTTACCGACCCTTATTTCTCTCTTCCATAGATCTACATTGTCCTACATCGGGGCCCTCCTTCAGCCCTACAGCCTGAGCCCCAGAATGACTGTCACTGGGAGCAGAGCCACAGCTGACTTGCATGGCCACACACTGTGAGTGACAAATGCATGCCTGTTATTGTAAGCCTTTGAAATGTCAGTGCTTATCACAATCACATCATTATTAGACTGCACTAAGTAGGGTCATAAGCAGAAAATAGTGCTTAATTAACTTTGGAAATGGATCTTTAAAATACAATTCAAAAGTCTATAATAGTCTATTTCTATCTGATACTTATCTTTAGCTATACTGCTAAGATACACATTTATATATTTACATACAAGAAAGTGCCTATTACATTCTTTAGACTAAGTACTCGGAGTAAACTCACAGTTCCCTAATGTTTGATATCTTTAACTGAAGCATAAAATTGAGATTCTGATCTTTTTTGTAAAGTCTTTAGCTTTTTCATTTTGATGAAGTCAGAGTTTCAAGTGAATCTTCAGTAAGTTGAATTTTTATTATATATGTTGAGTAAATCCAATATATGTTGGATTTTTAAAATAGCCTTTTCATATTATTTTGCATATAAGTTCCCAGATAAAGTGTATGTATGTATGTGTGTGTGTGTGTGTGTGTGTGTATATATATATATATGTTTGTATAATGTTCCATTGAGACACATGGCTCTTAGCATACTATCCATTCTAAAGAGATGCTCAATAATAAAATGATAAGCAATGTCATGTAGAACTTACTAACATAAGTCATATTTCATTCTGTCCTGTAGTAATGTTTTTATAGTGTTTTATCTCTTCACATTATCTTAATGCTTTATTTCTTGGAAAATTATAGCCATATATCTTAATAATGCTATGTGTTTGGACATTATGCAGAAAAAAGATGATGAGTGATACACATGCCTCTTTTGCCTCTTGGGTGTTGAAAATATAACTTGTATTATGGCCAAATATATTTTTTCTATGGTTGAATAAGCATGAGTCTTCCATAGGACTCTCTCAAGTGTGGGGATGGGAGAAAGTGCCACTGACAGCACTCCCAAGGGTTCAGAAGTAATTGTCTGTATGATAGAAAAATACGTGAATCTGACTCAGCTTTAGGGACAGCTTGGCAAACAACTAATACCAAAGGAAAGCCTGCACTATCAAAAGTGACTTCATTATATGAAAGCTACTTATGTCTGGAAAAATAATACCACTCATGTCACAAGTGAATTTCACCAAAGACATTGCTATTATGGTCCTCAAGGTACAGGTAGAATATTAATCTTTCATGTGATGTGAAACTGGTCACATACCTGTGAATAAAATCAAAAAGGTCCTTTATGACTTTTTGTTATTGATGTGAGATACTCTTAAGTGCATCCAGCCTAGCTTCCCTTTAAAGTGGGTCATGTGTGTTAGGAAGACACGCTGAAATTATGAGCAACTGTGATTTCAGTCCTGGAAGGACCGTCCATAATAACATTTCCCTTAGCCTAGGTAACAAAATAAATGCAGTGTTTAAAAGCAACACTTCATTTACTCAATTGGCTTTGTCTGCTCAGTTTAAAATTATAAGTGACTCTTGAGCTTTTCCACCCACTGATTTTTAAGTTCACCTGACATTTTAACTGATAATCAAATCCTCTGTCTTTCCATTGATGTTGTTTATGTACTGGAAATCAACACAAAACAACTTAAAAACAGTATAAGAACAGTGTTGGGACTTAATGATAACTTATGTGGCAAATCCAGCTTTCATTTAGAGGGTAAGGCTGCCTGAGGGGATATGATTTATTGCAATGAAACAAAAACCAATGTTTTGTTTTGCCCTTTGAGGAGGATGTGGAAGGGGAATAATCTCCCCCAGTATCACCAGACACAACCACATGGTACTGAGACAGGGAAGAGCCCTAATTCTTCACATTAAAATTCATTCTCAGAGAAGTCTCTGAGTTATAGATTCTTCGAAGTCTCTCTTTTCTTTTACCTATTTTCTTGAAAAATTTCACCTCCCCTACTTAAGTGAATACATGTCAGCCCCCATCCTCAATCTGATCAATTCACCATCAGTTATTTCATATAGTCTCCCACTGCTGCTCCTTCTTATCATCACTGTTATATCTGGAAAGAGAGTTAACATTCCGTTTGTTCTTCACTGCACTTTCTTTTAGGTAATATTGCTTATCATCTCTCCCTGGCTTATAGTCTAGGTGTTTTGTAACCTTCTGTTATACTTTTTGTAACCTTTCAACTGCTGAGATACTCTTTATCTTAACCCAGAAGAGGGGTCACCACTTTCTCTTCCTTCCATTCCCATTGCTTACTGTTTCCTGTTGAACCTGACCCAGCTTTAGATTCAGTCTGAATACAGCAAGTGTCCAGGCAACCACTGTTAACTGATATGAATTCACTTACGAGAACTCTCAGTCCTGTGTAACATCTTCTTGATTAACTTCAGCTCAAAATCTGAAGCCTTCTCATGCCATCTTCTGTCATCGTCACTGGGGAATTAAATATTTATGTGGTGACTCTTTTATCATCCAACAGAGTTTTTTAAATCTCTTTAGCTGCATGAATTTTTATCTAATTACATGTTTATCCTCACTGGAGTAGCTGTAATTTGTACATGATCACGAATGAGAATTACTGCCTTAAAATCTGAGCCTCTGAAGTACCTCATTGTCCACGTGCCATGTTTCTTTACTTTTATGGAACGTTTCTCTACTGTACGTTTTACTTTCACTATGCATCTCAGAGACTTCTGTTTCATAACTTTCATACTCTGTAGGTGCCTTCTCCACCTTCCTCACGACTCTTCCGTCTGGTTTAAATCCTGATGGAATCTCAGTCTTCTCTCCTGTTGACATCCTGCCATGTTTACCCAGCAATTCCCAACCAAGAGTGAACATTTATGTATGGCATTGCCAATCCCAGACTGCTCAGCCTCAACAAGACTGCATGCACTACATATTTCAGCTCTTCAGGATCTGCTGTTATAAAATATGATCTATAATCCTTTCATTTTCTTTATCATCAGTTTTTATTATGATTGCCTCATAATACCCTCTCCATTTGATATATACTGTCTTCAGCTGTGGTTGGGAGGGCTTGAATCTGAGAAGGTAATGCTCAAACAAAGGCCTGGTGATGAAGAACAGTCAACCGGGCAAAAATCTGGGTGGAGAGTACTCTAGGCAAAGCAGATAAAAGATTTAAAGATTTTGATGCAGAAGATAGTTTTGTATCTTAAAGAAATAGAATGTCTGGCTTGAGAATGCTGAGAGGTGTACTAAATAGGAGGTGAGACCTGAGAGGTAGGCAGGGGTCATGAAGAGCCTGCTAGTCCGTGGTAAGTATTCTGAATTGTCTTCCAAGTGATATTCAGGGGGTCTCAACCTTTGATATTACTGAAATTTGGGGTCAGATCATTCTTCGTTGGGCTGTCCTATGTCGTGGGGTGTTTACTAGCATGCTTGGCCTCTAGGCACTAGATGCTGGTAGTACCTCCACATCATGGTGACAGCAAAATTATTTCCAGACATTGTCACTTCTCCCCTCAGAGACAAAATCACTCTCCAGGGAAGCCATTGAAGTGCTTCCCGGAGTAAAGTGACTTGATTTGTTGTGTGTTTGAAAGTGTCGATCAGGTTCTTTGGAGAGGATGGGCTATATGAAGGTAAGATTGGAAGTAGGGACAGTTCAGAGGCTGGATCTGCTTTCCAGTGTGAGTACGTAGGTGGTGTGATGGAGCACGGTGATTGTTATGAAGGTTGTTTGATTCACATTATGTTTGTCAGTATTCCTAGAATGTGGTCTTACCATTTACTGAAAGGTACATAAAGCATTCAGTTACCAATTAAAGTTGTCAGTAAGAAGTTGCATGAAAACATCTGGAGCTCAAAGGAGAGTTTAAACCTGAATTTACTATAATAAAAGAGTTGGAGTCCTTCGCATTTGTATTATAATAGTTGAGTTTTCAGAGGACCAGTGAATAACAGCCCTTTCTCAATTTGAAAAGGATTAAAAATATATGCATAGAATTTCTTCCTTATACCATATATAAAAACTAATATAAAATGGACCAAAGACTAAATATAAAAGATCAAAATATAAAATTCTTAGAACTTTAATGTACATCTTCATGACCTTGGATTAAACAAAGGTTCAGGCCATGAAAATCATAAGCAACAGAACAATTAATTGCACTTTATCAAAAATGAGATCAGTTACTTCAGAGGTTACTCTCAAGAAAGAGAAAAGAATACACAGAATGGGGAAAAATAGTGGTGTTTTCTGTGTCTGATACGGGTGTAACATCTAAAATATTTAAAACTTAAGACACTCAACAATTTTAAAAAACCTAACGTAAAAGGGGACAAATGATTTGAATAGCTGTTTCTCCAAAGAAAAAAAAGTAGTCACATTAAAAAAGAAAAAAGCATTCAACATCATTCAACATCAACATACAAACAAAAACTGTGGTAAGATAGCACCTCACACCCACTAGGATGGCTTTAATGAAAAAGATGGATTTTTATTAGAAAGTGAAAGTGAAGTCCCTCAGTCATGTCCGACTCTTTGTGACACCCTGGACTGCAGCCTGCCAGGCTGCTCTGTCCATGGGATTTTCCAGGCAAGAATACTGGAATGGGTGGCCATTTCCTTCTCCAGGGAATCTTCCTGACCCAGGGGTCGTACTTGGGTCTCTTGCATTGCAGGCACACTCTTTACCGTCTGAGCCACCAGGGAATCCCTTTTATTGTAACACCTTGTATGGCCAAAACAGAAAGATATGTATCAGTTCAGTTCAGTTCAGTCGCTCAGTTGTGTCCCACTCTTTGCGACCCCATGAATCGCAGCACGCCAGGCCTCCCTGTCCATCACCAACTCCCAGAGTTCACTCAGACTCACGTCCATCGAGTCAGTGATGCCATCCAGCCATCGCATCCTCTGTCGTCCCCTTCTCCTCCTGCCCCCAATCCCTCCCAGCATCAGAGTCTTTTCCAATGAGTCAACTCTTCTCATGAGGTGGCCAAAGTACTGGAGTTTCAGCTTTAGCATCATTCCTTCCAAAGAAATCCCAGGGCTGATCTCCTTCAGAATGGACTGGTTGGATCTCCTTGCAGTCCAAGGGACCCTCAAGAGTCTTCTCCAACACCACAATTCAAAAGCATCAATTCTTTGGCGCTCAGCCTTCTTCACAGTCCAACTCTCACATCCATATATGACCGCAGGAAAAACCATAGCCTCTAGACGAATCTTTGTTGGCAAAGTAATATCTCTGCTTTTGAATATGCTATCTAGGTTGGTCATAACTTTCTTTCCAAGGAGTAAGCGTCTTTTAATTTCATGGCTGCAGTCACCATCTGCAGTGATTTTGGAGCCCCCAAAAATAAAGTCTGACATTGTTTCCACTGTTTCCCCATCTATTTCCCATGAAGTGATGGGACTGGATGCCATGATCTTCATTTTCTGAATGTTGAGCGTTAAGCCAACTTTTTCACTCTCCACTTTCACTTTCATCAAGAGGCTTTTGAGTTCCTCTTCACTTTCTGCCATAAGGGTGGTGTCATCTGCATATCTGAAGTTATTGATATTTCTCCCAGCAATCTTGATTCCAGCTTGTGTTTCTTCCAGCCCCGCGTTTCTCATGATGTACTCTGCATATAAGTTAAATAACTGCTACTGCTGCTGCTAAGTCGCTTCAGTCGTGTCCAACTCTGTGGGACCCCATAGATGGCAGCCCAACAGGCTCCCCGGTCCCTGGGATTCTCTAGGCAAGAACACTGGAGTGGGTTGCCATTTCCTTTTCCAACGCATGAAAGTGAAAAGTGAAAGTGAAGTCGCTTAGTTGTGTCCAACTCTAGCGACCCCATGAGCTGCAGCCTACCAGGCTCCTCCGTCCATGGGATTTTCCAGGCAAGAGTAGTGGAGTGGAGTGCCATTTCCTTCTCCAAAGTTAAATAAGCAGGGTGACAATATACAACCTTGACGTACTCCTTTTCCTATTTGGAACCAGTCTGTTGTTCCACGTCCAGTTCTAACTGTTGCTTCCTGACCTGCATACAGATTTCTCAAGAGGCAGATCAGGTGGTCTGGTATTCCCATCTCTTGAAGAATTTTCCACAGTTTCTTGTGATCCACACAGTCAAAGGCTTTGGCATAGTCAATAAAGCAGAAATAGATGTTTTTCTGGAACTCTCTTGCTTTTTCCATGATCCAGCAGATGTTGGCAATTTGGTTCCTCTGCCTTTTCTAAAGCCAGCTTGAACATCAGGAAGTTCACGGTTCACATATTGCTGAAGCCTGGCTTGGAGAATTTTGAGCATTACTTTACTAGCATGTGAGATGAGTGCAATTGTGCGGTAGTTTGAGCATTTTTTGGCATTGCCTTTCTTTGGGATTGGAATGAAAACTGACCTTTTCCAGTCCTGTGGCCACTGCTGAGTTTTCCAAATTTGCTGGCATATTGAGTGCAGCACTTTCACAGCATCATCTTTCAGGATTTGAAATAGCTCAGCTGGAATCCCATCACCTCCACTAGCTTTGTTTGTAGTGATGCTTTCTAAGGCCCACTTGACTTCACATTCCAGGATGTCTGGCTCTAGGTGAGTGATTACACCATCGTGATTATCTGGGTCGTGAAGATCTTTTTTGTACAGTTCTTCTGTGTATTCTTGCCATCTCTTCTTAATATCTTCTGCTTCTATTAGGTCCATACCATTTCTGTCCTTTATCGAGCCCATCTTTGCATGAAATGTTCCCTTGGTATCTCTAATTTTCTTGAAGAGATCTCTAGTCTTTCCCATTTTGTTTTTTTCCTCTATTTCTTTGCATTGATCGCTGAGGAAGGCTGTCTTATCTCTTCTTGCTCTTGTTTGGAATTCTGCATTCAGATGCTTATATCTTTCCTTTTCTCCTTTGCTTTTCGCTTCTCTTCTTTTCACAACTATTTGTAAGACTTCCCCAGACAGCCATTTTGCTTTTTTGCATTTCTTTTCCATGGGGATGGTCTTGATCCCTGTCTCCTGTACAATGTCACGAACCTCATTCCATAGTTCATTAGGAAGATATGTATAGGAGTGATTAAAGTTCAAAATATAATAGTAATTATAATATATCTGGGTTGAAGATTATCAACCAATTACACCTTTGGGCACAATGAACTTCTCTTTATCCCATAGTCGTAGGTGGAATTTTTACTGGGACTCCACCCTCAAAGATGCAGATTTTCAAGCATCCTCTCTGCAGTGGACCAAATAAACAAGAAGCACAGGAGCAGCTGAGCCAAGCCTACCAGGTTTCTTCTTGCAAATGTACCAGATTACATAAGAAGCCAGAGTGAGGCAAAATTGTTAAGCCTTGTTCAGGTCTTTCTCATGGATACCTGAACTCAAAGAAACTGAATGCCTTATGAACACATGAAGAACAGACCTGAGTTTAGTTCAGTTTTTTGGTTTTTGTCCAGTTTGTGGGTTTTTGTGTTCAGTTTTGAATTTTGTGACCATGGAACTTTTCAAGTGAAGGTGGTGGAAAGATGAGTATATGCATATGATGTTACAGCCTCATGTGACTTGGACTCTTAAAATATGCCTCAAGAAGTGACAGAGAAGGTTAAGAGTGAGTCTTACCAGAGTTCTCTCTTCCAGCCCACCAAATTAGGTTCATAGCTGCCGTAAAAGTGGTTGAACAGAAACAGTGGATAGTTCATGTTCAAAAGTGAAAATTCATGATGGATGTCTGCTACAAATTTTAAAAGCTCTTACACCATTACGTTTATTGTTTTCCTAACACAGCTTTTTATATGGAGAGCTTTAATTTTTGTTTTTGTTTTTTGGTTATGAGAAGAATTTTACTACATAAATCTATTGGCTTGGGATTGAGAAAAAACATGTAAAAGTCGTGATGCCTAAATATTTTTCCTAAAAATGTTTATTCAGGCATTTATAGAACAAATTGACAGCATTTTGTTGCTATAAAAAGAGAAATAAATAAAAATCTTTTCCAATGTGGCCTGCCTTTTCTGGAGATTATGCTGAATGGACTGTTTTATTATGATAAGCTAAATAATCCAAAGTTTACACACACTGAGAAACTTAATGGTTTGTGAAAGAAAGGTGTCCTGGGAGCTGATATAAAAGCATGGATATAAAAGCAAATATACCAGGCCCTCACATTCATAAGAAAATTATCCAATTCATTGACTACTGATTGCATTTTATTATCTGAATCAATACCAATGCAGTTAATGTGGCAGTTAGAAATCATAAAAGTGAAGATAGGATAATTGTTCCCCTAAACAGAAGCCTTGTGTAAATATTTTAAACCTCATATAATAAAATCCCATTGAAATGTGGAGAAACATGAGCCCAAAGAGTGCTGCTGGCCTTAAGCAACTTGAGGTTTCCTTTGGGAAGATTTGGGAGAATGACATTGAAACATGTAAAATATCATGTAAGAAACGAGTTACCAGTCCAGTTTCGATACACGATGCTGGATGCTTGGGGCTAGTGCACTGGGATGACCCAGAGGGATGGTATGGGGAGGGAGGAGGGAGGAGGGTTCAGGATGGGGAACACATGTATACCTGTGGCGGATTCATTTTGATATTTGGCAAAACTAATACAATTATGTAAAGTTTAAAAATAAAATAAAATTAAAAAAAAATAGACTTCTTTTACTGTTTAAGCAAAATGTTAAGTGCCTGCCAAGGCCAAAGGGAGGAGAGTTTAACAAATTATTTTTACAGCTTCCTTTACAACTAAATAAACTCATTAAACATATTACCCATTCTATACTTTAATTGCATTAAATTTAAACATTTTTAAACTATTATATCTATCTTGCACAACAGAGTCATAGAATTTTAGAGATGGAAATGACCATATAGATCATCTAATAAAATTCATATTCTAGATTCTGCCTTTCACAAACCATTAAGTTTTTCAGTGTGTGGAAACTTTTGCATTATTTAGCTTATCATAATAAAACAGTCCATTCAGCATAATCTCCAGAAAAGGCAGGCCACATTGGAAAAGATTTTTATTTATTTCTCTTTTTATAACAACAAAAATGCTGTCAATTTGTTCTACAAATTCTAGAATAATTCATTTTTCTAAAAAATAATATCTGAAAATGTTAAATAATTAGGTAAAAGTTATATTTTTAAGTAGAATTGGAGCTAGAGTCTTAATGGCTCCTGAGTCTAGCCTCAGACTTCTTGGAATATTCTCCTGGACAGAATTCTTGTAAGCCTTTATTCTTAGTAAAGTTTGAATTTTTAAGGATAAAACAAGAAAATATTTTTTCTGGTAAGTTGAATCATTTGGTTCTGAAAACTGGAGACTTTTGTCAACACGAAACACATTATCCTGTAGCTGTGGTTTTTATGTTTTTGGAATTTTTGTATCTGTCCTTCTTTCAAAAGATGTTTTCTTCATATTTTTAGTTTTCGCTCCTATTTTTTAATGAATTCTGGATTTTTTCAGTTTTTTCCTTTTAATTAGCCTGTTTGCTTTTCTCTTGTCATTGTGTTGTTTACTGCTTCCACTGTGTATGTTCCCTAATTTTTATTACAAAGTACAGATCATGGCATCCGGTCCCATCACTTCATGGGAAATAGATGGGGAAACAGTGGAAACAGTGTCAGACTTTATTTTGGAGGGCTCCAAAATCACTGCAGATGGTGATTGCAGCCATGAAATTAAAAGATGCTTACTCCTTAGAAGGAAAGTTATGACCAACCTAGATAGCATATTGAAAAGCAGAGATAGCACTTTGCCAACAAACGTCCGTCTAGTCAAGGCTATGCTTTTTCCAGTGGTCATGTATGGATGTGAGAGTTGGACTGTGAAGAAAGCTGAGCACCAAAGAATTGATGCTTTTGAACTGTGGTGTTGGAGAAGACTCTTGAGAGTCCCTTGGACTCTAAGGAGATCCAACCAGTCCATTCTGAAGGAGATCAGCCCTGGGATTTCTTTGGAAGGAATAATGCTAAAGCTGAAACTCCAGTACTTTGGCCACCTCATGAGAAGAGTGGACTCATTGGAAAAGACTCTGATGCTGGGAGGGATTAGGGGCAGGAGAAGGGGACGACAGAGGATGTGATGGCTGGATGGCATCACTGACTCGATGGACGTGAGTCTGAGTGAACTCTGGGAGTTGGTGATGGACAGGGAGGCCTGGCATGCTGCAATTCATGGGGTCGCAAAGAGTCAGACACAGCTCAGTAAATGAACTGAACTGAACAGGTCTGGGGAATGCCAGAGCTTTCTCAAATGTACAGGGTTATATCAGCCATTTATGTATCACTTGAATTGTCCACTTGCCAGGGTGTGCTGTTTCCTGGATTGTGTTTGATCCTGCCCCAGTCTAAGTATTATTTAATTAATTTATGTTTTGTAGTGTAGATATTAAAGTGAAAGTGTTAGTCACTCAGTTGTGTCTCTTTGTGAGGAATACGCTCACCAGCCCAAAACCAAGGGATGGATTCTGAGACATGAAGCATGACGAAAGCAGGACTTTTAATGACCGTCTTGCAAGATTGGGTGTCTGGTGGGCGGGCACACCCAAGGCGGTTACAACAAGCAGTGTGTTCCCTAACACATAGGTCTTTCCCTCCAGTTCCACCTTGGCTGAGTACTGTGGGGTGTACAATCTTCCTGGATGTTGCCTCAGTTTCATTATTTCCATATAGGGTATCCTTTCTCCATTCCCAACTTACATCTGCAGTTTTCAACAAAGATTTTCTTGCTAGTTTATCCCTTTCCCCAGCATCCTCTTTGCTTAGGGACCCTCCAGGTGCTTGAACAGTGTCACATCTGCAAAGTCTATTTAGGCAAGTTTAGAGCCAGGGCACAGGCAATGGGTGGAGTCCTGTCTCTTTAGATTAAGATCCAGTCTAGTCTCCCTCCCTCAATCCTAACTTTTATCTAAAGAGTCCAGGCCTCAATTTTGTCATGTCCACAAGTTTAACTGTTAGTACGTTTCCACTCAGAGCTGGTTACTTTGCCGTGAAAATGGACCACTTCAAGTTTCTCTCTCTTACATCTTTGTGACCTCATAGATTGCAGCCTGCCAGGCTCCTCTGTCCATGGAATTCTCCAAGGCAAGAATACTGGAGTGGTTAGCCATTTCCTTCTTCAGGGATCTACCTGACCCAGGAATTGAACCTGAGTCTCCTGCATTGCAGGCAGATTCTTCACCATCAGAGCCACCAGGGAAGCCCTAATGTGGATGTTAGGGAATCTAATTCCATTTGGCTAAATTTTTAGTATTGTTGATTTCCTCTTCCTTAAAGGGCAAGAGAACCATTCATCTTTCTGTTTGTTTCCCCTTTTTGGAATTATTTCATTCTTTTCATAAGTTTGTGCAGAACTATATGGTTTCTTTTGAATTTACTAAAATGTCTACTTCTACTCACTAAATTGGATACATAGATCCTTTCAGTAAATTCTCCCTATTCCCCGAGGTCAGTAATTCTCACACAACATAATAAATGCATGAAGAATAGCAAGGACATTTTAGTTTGTCTGATTGAACTTTTTTTCCAACACAGTACATTCTGTTTATGACAACTTGTATTAGGTTACATTCCACACAATTGAAAAATGTAAAAATAGTGGAAATGGCAATTTGAACAGCCAGCATTGTTAGAATACATAGCCCTTCCCACTTTATGGTGCTGAAGACCTCGAAAGATTGCACAGAATGGAAAATAACCATAAGAATCCTGACATGACTGATGTAAAGTAACATTTAGTTCCCACAGAGAAGCCTTTCTTCAAAAACCCTGTTAAGGTTAAACATCTTTCAGAAATTCAACAAAGAATACATAGCATGAAAATTGACTCTTAGTAACACCTGTTAGAGGGAAAGAAAGAAGAATATTTTACACCAGGACAGTGAGAGGAAAAACTGAGTGTGACTAAAAACCGATATGGAAACTCATCTGTTGGTGCCAACACTGATTTCACACTTCTGTGTTAGCTGCCATTTCTATTTTAAATTATTGAGCCTCTGCTGGTAAAGAAATAGATGGGGTGTATCATGAATACTGCAGTCTTAGTTGCGGTTGGGAGTTGATATATCCATGATGTGTTTTATTCTGAATAATACTAGAAATTGTCCTTGAGATAAATAAGCAGGTAAGATGTTAGCAAAAATAGGGCTAAAAAATTATTATTACAAGAAAAAAAATAAATTAGGATACTGTGAACTGTTTTGCAACCTTATATAAAAATAGAAATCATGATATTTTCTTTTTGTTGTTGTTTAGTAGCCCAGTCATATCTGACTTAGTCAGTCATAACTGACTCTGCAACCCCATGGATTGCAGCATGCCAGGCTTCCCTATCCTTCACTATCTCCCAGAGTTTGCTCAAACTCATGTATATTAAGTCAGTGATGCCATCCAATGTCTCATCCTCTGTCATCCCCTTCTCATCCTGCCTTTAGTCTTTCCCAGCATCAGGGTCTTTCCTAATGAATTGGCTCTTCCCATCAGGTGGCCAAACTATTGGAACTTCAGCATCAGTCCTTCCAGTGAATATTCGGGGTTGATTTCCTTTAGAGTTGACTGATTTGATCTCCTTGCTGTCCAAGGGACTCTCAAGAGTCTTCTCCAACACCACAGTTCAAAAGCATCAATTCTTCGGCACTCAGCTTTCTTTATAGTGCAACTCTCACATCCATACATGACTACTGGAAAAACCATAGCTTTGACTACATGGACCTTTGTTGGCAAAGTAATGTCTCTGCTTTTTAATATGGTGTCTAGGTTGGTCATAGTTTTTATTCCAAGGAGCAAGCATCTTTTAATCTCATGGCTGCAGTCACCATCCACAATGATTTTGGAGCCCAAGAAAATAAAGTCTGTCACTGTTTTCATTTTTTCCCCATTAATTTGCCATGAAGTGATGGGACCAGATGCCATGGTCTTAGTTTTTTGAATGTTGAGGTTTTAGTCAGCTTTTTTACTCCCCTATTTCACCTCCATCAAGAGGCTTGTTAGTTCCTCTTTGCTTTCTGACATAGGGGTGGTGTCATCTGCATATCTGAGGTTATTGATATTTCTCCTGGCAATCTTGATTCCAGCTTGTGGTTCATCCAGCCCAGCATTTCACATGATATACTCTGCATCAAGTTAAATAAGAGGGTAATAACTACAGCCTTAACGTACTCCTATCCCAATTTTGAACCAGTCCATTGTTCCATGTCCAGTTCTAACTCTTGCTCTTGACCTGCCTATAGGTTTCTCAGGAGGCAGGTTAGGTGGTCTGGTATTCCCATCTCTCTCTGAATTTTCCACAGTTTCTTGTGATCCACACAGTCAAAAGCTTTAGCATAGTCAGTGAAGCAGAAGCAGATTGTTTTTTGGAATTCCGTTGCTTTTTCTATGATCTTTTTCTTTAGAATTGCCTAAAAAATTAAATAATTCTTACCTCACCTGTTTGGCACATTTTATGGAAATTTGTATTCCTGTAGCTCATAGAGAAGACATTAGCCAAGAAACTGATAAATGCCATTTTCCTATAATATTTAAAATATCAGGACAAGTTGTCTCTGTTTATCTATCTATGTAAGGTGGCATAAATATATCTGGAAAAATAAGATAGAACTCACAGCTCCAGTGTAGAAGCAGCTTGTATTGGGGTGGCATAGGCATAAGGATATTTGACCTTTAGTCATTCACTTTTGAATTGTTTGCATTTTATAATGTATATGTGATTATATGTTATGTAGATTTAAGGTAAAGATGCTGGGCTGTAAAAACTTGTTCTTTCTCCTGAAAGAGAAAGGAGCCACTCTTGAGAGCAGAGCCATGGGCCACAGAGGTTATTCCACAAGCCTTGAAATCTGATAAGTAAGTGTTAGCCCATCTAGATATTGAAATTGCTTAAAAGGGCAATTCCATTGTCTCTTTCATTTTCTCTTCTTGGATAAGAATATCCATAACTGTTGTTCTATGCCTGTCACATGGGGCTTTCCCAGGTGGTGTTAATGGTAAAGATTCTACCTGCCAGTGCAGGAGACACAAGAGACATGGGTTCAAACCCTGGTTGGGAAGATCCCCTGGAGTAGAAAATGGCAACTCACTCCAGTATTCTTGCCTGTCCCATGGACAGATGGGCCTGGTGGGCTACACGTCCATGGGGCCACAAAGAATTGGACCCGATTGAGTGACTGAACACACACCCACACCCATGTGCCTGTCCCACACTTTTATTTGGGAAGCAAATCAGTTATTTCCGAGCTTCACAGGTCCAGAGATGGAGAGAAAAATTTCCCTAGGAAGGTATGTACCCAGAACTCATCTACCTAATTTAGATGATTTAGATAATGAGATTTGGGACTTCTGAGCTATTGACACTTGCATAAGATTTTAGACTTGATACTGTAACATGTTCAGATTCCTTGGGACTTTTGCATGAAACTAATGTGTTCTGTATGTGGCATGGATGTTGAATAATGGCCCCCAAAGATGTTCCCTTCCTAATCCCTAGAACCTATGAATAGTTTGCCTCATGTTGTAAGAGGGAGCTTGTAGATATGATTGAGGATTGTTAAGTGCGAGGTTTTCCTGGATTATCTGAGTAGACCCAACATAATCACAGGGGTCCTTAAAATCACAGGATTGTCTCTTAGCTTACTTAGTCAAGGAGAGGGAGGTTCTGCTAGAGCAAGCCTTTGTTGCTTAAACTATTTAAATACTATATGTCAAATTGAATAGTCCATGACTGGGCTCAAGAAATGCACCTCTTCCAGAGTTTCAGCTGGATTTTTCAGACTTGTTTTCATTGCCCTTTTTGATTATCAAATTCCCCTACTTTGGGACTTTCTAAAAGAATTAACATAACCATTTTACTTCTGGTATTTGTGTTGTAGTCAGCCTGGGCATCCTTTCTTGAGCCTTAAATACAACTGCACAGCCATTATCAAATCTTAATTAGACAGTTTCTCCTGCAACACAGAAGCAGAAGGGACTCAGTTTAGAATAAAAACAGATTTGTTATCTGGGCAAGTATCTAAACAATAAAATATTGGCATAGGTAAAGATGTGGATATCTTGAACTAATGTCCTTCCTTCTAACTTTGACCTTAGACAAAAAAAGTGGAATTGGAAAAAAAAAAAAGTTAAAAATATCCCTAGCAGATATTCTGCTCTTAGTAGAAAGCTGGCCTGCCTCTAACAACTACAATGTAGTGTTCTCTTGCTAGACAGAAACAATTTTACAGAACATCCATGTTAGGGTTATTATAACCATGATAAAGCAAGGGAAAAACAAGACCACTCTAACCAACACTGAGCACGCACGCATGCACGCACGTGTGCGCGCGCACACACACACACACACACACATATACACACACAGACTGAGCAAACCATGATCATACTTAAACCTCCCCTTCACCTTATTAGCTATGTCAGTCCTCCTCCTTTATCAATTACAGCTCTCCTCTGTTCTTTTTGCCTTCTAAATAAAAATATATTGAGATACTCAATCATAGAACTGTCCCCTGCTTACTGAGGATACCCAAACAAGAGTGAAACCAGCTTGTTTACTTGAAACCTCACCCAAATTACATAACACTAGTACAAATACTATTAGCAGGTCTCTTCTAAACCCCTGTACTGTCGTTCCTGCGGTTTTCCATTTTGTGTGGTCTCCCTTATTACGAGAGTACTCCAAACCCCATTTCATGTGACTGTGTTTGTTCCCAGTCATCTTTGACTAGATGGCACTGATAAACCAGTGTCAAAGTTTCAAAGACATCAAGGAACAGAGGTTTAATTTTCATCTATGTAACATGTTTATTGCAGATTGACAGGGAAGTTCTGCTTCGTGTTGCCCTCATTCTGAGTAAAACAATAAATCTCCCAGTATCTTGAACATCAGTGGTTGATATGGAAGAAGGAAAGGGGGAAGTATTGCATTGTGAATTGACCCTTAAAGCTTCTGCCTAAATAATATCAATTCATCCCCACACAAAATTCATTGGCTGAATGAAATCCTTAATATCAATGGAATGGAATATGTAATTCTACATTCTGTTTAGATAAGAATCTAAAATATATGGTAGACTGAACTCATGACTGTTATAGGTTTGCTATTCATTTGTGGAATGAAAGAAAAAAGAAAAGTTACGTTGGGAAAGCAGGTTTCTGAGGCACAGTTCTGTTCCATTTCCGACCCAGGTCTAACTCACACATGTTCAATCACTCAGTTGTGTCTGACTCTGCGACCCCATGGACTGTAGCACACCAGTCTTCCCTGTCCTTCAACATCTCCCAGAGCTTGCTCAGACTCATGTCCATTGAGTTGGTGATGCCATCCAACCATCTCATCCTCTGTCGTCCCCTTCTCCTCCTGCCTTCAGTCTTTCCAAGCATCAGGGTCTTTTCTAATTAATTGGCTCTGTGGTTGTGAACTGGCTGTGGGGCAATCTGGGTCTTGCTCTGATGGGCGGGGCCATGCTCAGTAAATCTTTAATCCAGTTTTCTGTTGTTGGGCAGGGCTGTATTCCCTCCCTGTAGTTTGGCCTGAGGCCAAAGTATGGTTAGGGGTGGTGATGGTAATGGCAACCTCCTTCAAAAGGACCTATGCCAGCATGCCGCAGCTCCTAGGACTGTTGTATTCAGTGCCCCTGATCTCACGGCAGGCCACGGTTGACCCATGCCTCTGCCAGAGACTCCTGGACACTCCCAGGCAAGTCTGACTCGGTCTCTGCTCCTTTCTTCTGGCTCCTGGTGTGCACAAGGCTTTGTTTGTGCCCTCCAAGAGTGTTTCCCCAGTCCTGTGGAAGTTCTGTAATCAAACCCCACTGGCCTTCAAAATCAAATTCCCTGGAGGTTCTCAGTCCCTTTGCCAGATCCCCAGGTTGGAAAATCTGTTGTGGTCCTTAGAACTTTCAGAACAGTGCAAGAACTTCTTTGGTATAATTGTTTTACAGTTTGTGGGGCGTCTGCTCCACAGCTGTATAATGGAGCTAATGGCGACCTCTTCCTAGAGAACTTATACCGCACGCCATGCTTCCCAGGAATGCTGTTCTCAGAGCCCTGGTCCCGGTGGCAGGCCATTGCTGACCTATGCCTCCTCAGGAGACACTCAAAGACTCAGAGCAGGTCTGGCTCAGTCTCTTGTGGGGTCACAGCTCCTTTACGTGGATCCTGGTGCATACAAGGTTTTGTTTGTGCCCTCCAAGCATCTCTGGCGGGTATGAGATTTGATTTGAAATGTGATTGCACCCCTCCTACCGTCTTGTTGGGGCTTCTCCTTTGCCTATGGAGTGAGGTATCTTTCTTTGGTGGTATCCCACATTCTCATGTTGATGGTTGTTCAGCAGCTAGGTGCGACTTTGGTATTTTTGCATGAGAAGATGAGTACACATCCTTCTATTCCACCATCTGTTCTTTTCATTAATTGTTCTTTAGAATGCACATGTACTTCTTACACTGTGTTGTATGTATATTGTGTGTGTGTGTGTGCTCAGTCATGCCCAATTCTTTGGGACCCCATGGACTGTAGCTCACCAGTCTCCTCTGTCCATAGAATTTTCCAGGTAAGAATACTAGAATGGGCTGTCATGCTCTCCTCCATGGGGTCTTCTTGACTCTGGGATCAAACTTGCATCTCTTGTGCCTACTGCATTGGCAGGCAGATTCTTTACCACTGCGCTACCTGGGAAGTCTGTATGTATGCTATATTTCATAATAAAAATAATGACATTTAGGATAGAACTTAAGTATATAACTTGGAAATTAAAAAATGGAAAGCTGAAGAGTTGATTTTATTAGTTTGGCATCCTTATTTTTCCATCCTTATCTGTGTTATTAAAATGACACCCAGTGCATCAAAAATTATCTAAACATCTCTTAAAATTGGAAACTTAATATTTGGGAATACTAACGCTTTTTTCTAAAGCCCAACTACATATTAAAATTTATTAAAAGTTTTTCTATGAATCAAAACTCTTACTTTACTATCACCAAACTTCCCTTGCAAAAATGATGAAAAGACAAAGAGATATAAAATAGAAGAGGAACAAAAGAAAAATAAGGAACAATTTAAGAAGGCCAACAGCTAACTACTGTGACTTTCAGAAAGAAAAAAAAAATTATAGGAGGAAATTACAAAAAATTATAGACTCTACCCCAGAATGCAAGAATATTAATTTTTAGGTTAAAATGACATATTGAATTTATACCACATCAAGTGAAGAAGGTTCTCTGCTGCCGCTAAGTCACTTCAGTTGTGTCCGACTCTGTGCGACACCATAGATGGCAGCCCACCAGGCTCTTCCGTCCCTGGGATTCTCCAGGCAAGAAACCTGGAGTGGGTTGTCATTTCCTTTTCCAATGCATGAAGGTGAAAAGTAAAAGTGAAGTCGCTCAGTCGTGTCCAACTCAGCAACCCCATGGACTGTAGCCCACCAAGCTCCTCTGTCCATGGGATTTTCCAGGCAAGAGTACTGGAGTGGGGTGTCATTGCCTTCTCTGGAAGGTCCTCTATTGGGTGATATAACTTTAAAGTTTCCTCAACATCAAGATAAAATATAGCAAAACTTTTCAGAGATAAGGAAAAAAAAGTTTATAGGTATTGGATACATGTGGAAACAAAAATTCTGAATAAAATGATAGCTAATTGAATATAACAAAATATTCTCAGAAATCAACCAAAGAATGATTTATCCCAGCGATATAAAGATGCTTCAGTATTAATTAAAGCTTATCAGTGGAATTTACTTAGAATAAGAGAAAGCTCCTCTTTTTAAAAGCAGTTATTTTTGGCTGCTCTGGGTCTGTGCTGGTTTGTGTGGGCTTTCTCCAGTTGTGGCAGGTGGGGGACTCGCTACTCTTGGTTGCGTGTGCGGCTTCTCATTGTGGCAGCTTTATTTTGGGGCACAGGCTTCAGGAGTTGCAGCAAGAGGGCTCTAGAGCACAGGTTCAGTAGATGGGACAGACTGGCTCAGTTTGCTCAGTGGCATATGGGATCTTCCCAGACTAGGGGTCAAACCCATGTCCTCTGCATTGGCAAGCAGGTTCTTATACACTGTGGCACTAGGGAAGTCTGAAAAAGAACACCTTAGTAGTGAATTTGTTGTTCAGTTGCTAAGTCATGTCTGACTTTGGTGACCCCATGGACTGCAGCATGACAGGCTTCCCTGTCCTTCACTGTCTCCCTGAGTTTGTTCAAACTGACGTCCATTGGTGGTTAATGCTATCCAACCATCTCATCTTCTGTCCCACCCCTTCTTCTCCTGCCCTCAATCTTCCCCAGCATTAGGGTGTTATCCAGTGAATTGGCTCTTTGCCTCAGGTGGCCAAAGCCTTGGAGCTTCAGCCTCAACATCTGTCCTTCCAATGAATATTCAGGGTTGATTTCCTTTAGAATTGATTGGTTTGATCTCCTTGCAGTCCACGTGACTCTCAAGAGTCTTCTCCAGCACCACAATTCGAAAGCACCAATTCTTTGCCTCTCAGCCTTCTTTATGGTCCAACTTTCACATCTTTACATGACTACAGGAAAAACTATAGCTTTGACTAGACGGACCTCTGTTGGCAAAGTAATGTCTCTGATTTTTTATACACTATCTTGTTTTGTCATAGCTTTTCTTCCAAGGAGCAAGCATCTTTTAATTTCATGGCTGCAGTCACCATCCACAGTGATTTTGGAGCCAAAGAAAATAAATTCTGTCACTGTTTCCACTGTTTTCCCATCCATTTGCCATAAAGTGATGGGATCAGTTGCCGTGATCTTTTTGAATGTTGAGTTTTAAGCCAGCTTTTTCACTGTCCTCTTTCACCTTCATCAAGAGGATCTTTAGTCTTCTTTGCTTTCTGCCATTAGAGTGGTATCATGTGCATATCTCAGGCTGTTTATATTTCTCCCAGCAGTCTTGATTCCAACTCGTGATTGATCCAGCCCCAAATCTTGCATGATATACTCTGCATGTAAGTTAAATAAACAGGGTGACAATATACAGCTTTGATGTTCAGGTTTCCTAGTTTTGAACTGGTTTGTTGTTCCATGTCTGGTTTTAACTCTTGCTTCTTGACCTGCATACAGGTTTCTCAGGAGGCAGGTAAGTTGTCTCATATTCTCATCTCTTTGAGAATTTTCCACAGTTTGTTGTGATCCACACAGACAAAGGCTTAGTCAGTGAAGCAGATGTTTTTTTCTGGAACTCTCTCACTTTTCTATGATCCAATGGATGTTGGCCATTTGATCTCTGGTTCCTCTGCCTTTTCTAAATCCACCTCATACATCTGGAATGTCTCGGTTCATGTACTGTTGAAGCCTGGCTTGAAGGATTTTGAGCATTACCTTGCTAGCATGTGAAATGAGCATGTGTGTGTGGTAGTTTAAAATTCTTTGGTGGTGGTCTTCTTTGTGCTGGAATGAAAACGGACCTTTTTGGTTCCTGTGGCAGGTGAATAAACATTTATTAATTTCAATATCTGCTCTAGAATGAATGTAATTTCTCTAGGAAGCAAACTCTGAGAAGACTTATGAGCAGGAGTTTACTCAAAAGTATTTTTATACATATACCGAAAGTGCAAGAATCAAGACCGGGCAGAGGGAACAATTGAATTGCAATGTAGTTGCAAAAGACTCCACAGCTGCTCCTCTGGGCAGCTGTGAAATTAGGATGGCATTCTGACTTGAGTCAGCAGCTCCAGGTTTTACACTCTGATACATACATGACAAGTGGGCACCCCTTGGCTGAGTTCATTCTGGGAGAGGGAGTTCGCTGTTTGCCATCAGCAGTCGATCCTCCCAGCAGCTGAGGAAATAATTGGTTTAGTTCTTAAGAGAGGTGCACCGTACCTTCCACTGCTTTCCAGCCCTTTTGCCTCTCATATAGTGAGTGCATCTCATCTGGGCAAAGCTCTTCAGGGAGGATGGTTGGTCTCATTCTTTGGGAAAAGAAGAGGAAGGTTAGTTAAGACAAACAGTCCAACTGGTCCCCAAGACTGGTGTGTCTTATTGTCGCAAAATGGATTCCAGTTGCTAGAAGCTGGGACACTTGGCAGTGGCTGGTGTTGCATTGGTGAGTGAACTGCTTTTGTCAAACCCAGGCCTGGCCTCCCTCAGTGTCACTGCGCCATAGCCACCCGCTTATCAGCAGTTTGCCCATAGCAGCTATGACTGACAACAGAAGCCGCCTGACTTTAGTTAGCTGAGCATTTTCTGTATTGAATTATTGTACACTTCTTTTGTGGTGGATGCTCAATGGTGTGTGTTCACATGCAATAATAAGAATCCGTTCTCTGTGCTTACTCTCTTAAATTTATTTACATGTCAGTTGTGCAGTTCATACTGTTCTAGTTTGTCACAGACTAGGATTGAAGGAATAGTGAACATATTAGAAGTGACAAATGAAAGATATCTAGCACAGTTCATCTCTGATTTTCTCTTGGCATTCACTCGAATCATATCTACAGAGGAAAAAATATGTTTCTGAGCTTCCCTTGTCTAAGGAGGCCTTACAAATAGCTGAGAAAAGAAGAGAAGCTAAAGGCAAAGGAGAAAAGGAAAGATATACTCAATTGAATGCAGAGTTCCAAAGAATAGCAGAGAGAGATAAGAAAGACTTCCTCAGTGATCAGTGCAAAGAAATAGAGGAAAGCAATAGGGAAAGACTGGAGATCTCTTCAAGAAAATTAGAGATACCAAGGGAACATTTCATGCAAAGATGGGCACAACAAAGGACAGAAATGGTATGGACCTAACAGAAGCAAGATATATTAAGACATGGTGGCAAGAATACACAGAAGAACTGTACAAAAAAGAGCTTCATGACCCAAATACCATGATGGTGTGATCACTCATCTAGAGCCAGACATTTTGAAATGGAAAGTCAAGTGGGCCTTACGAAGCCTCACTACAAACAAAGCTAGTGGAAGTGATGGGATTCCAGCTGAGCTATTTCAAATCCTAAAGGATGATGTTGTGAAAGTGCTGTGCTCAATGTACCAGCAAATTTGGAAAACTCAGCAGTGGCCACAGGACTGGAAAAGGTCAGATTTCATTCCAACCCCAAAGAAAGGCAATGCCAAAGAATGTTCAAACTACCGCACAATTGCACTCATCTCACATGCTAGTAAAGTAATGCTCAAAATTCTCCAAGCCAGACTTCAACAATATGTGAACTGTGAACTTCCAGATGTTCAAGCTGGATTTAGAAAAGGCAGAGGAACCAGAGACCAATTTTCCAACATCTGTTGGATCATTAAAAAAGCAAGAGAGTTCCAGAAAAATATTTACTTTTGCTTTATTGACTACACCAAAGCCTTTGACTGTGTAGATCACAACAAACAATGGAAAATTCTTAAAGAGATGGGAATACCAGAGCACCTGACCTGCCTCCCGAGAAATCTGTCTGCAGGTCAGGAAGCAACAGTTAGTACTCGACAGGGAACAACGGATTGGTTCCAAATCAGGGAAGGAGTATATCAAGGCTGTATATTGTCACCCTGCTTACTTAACTTATATGCAGAGTACATCATGTGAAATGCCGGGCTGGATGAAGGACAAGCTGGAATCAAGATTGCCGAGAGAAGTATCAATAACCTCAGAGATGCAGATGACACCACCCTTATGGCATAAAGTGAAGAAGAACTAAAGAGTCTCTTGATGAAAGTGAAAGAAGAGAGTGAAAAAGTTGGCTTAAAACTCAATACTCAGAAAACTAAAATCATGTCAACTGGTCCCATCACTTCATGGTAAATAGATGGATAAACAATGGAAACGGTGAGAGACTTTATTTTTGGGGCTCCAAAGTCACTGCAAATGGTGACTGCAGCCACGAAATTAAAAGATGCTTGCTCCTTGGAAGAAAAGCTATGACCAACCTAGACAGCATATTAAAAAAAACAAAGACATTACTTTGCCAGGAAAGGTCCATCTAGTCAAACCTATAGTTTTTCCAGTAGTCATGTTTGGATGTGAGAGTTGGACTATTAAAGAAAGCTGAGTGCTGAAGAATTGGTGCTTTCGAAATGTGGTGCTGGAGAAGACTCTTGAGATTCTCTTGGACTGCAAGGGGATCCAACAAGTCAATCCTAACAGATATCAGTCCTGAATATTCATTGGAAGGACTGATGCTGAAGCTCCAATACTTTGGCCACCTGATGTGAAGAACTGACTCATTGGAAAAGACCCTGATGCTGGGAAAGATTGAAGGCAGAGGTGAAGGGGATGACAGAGGATGAGATGGTTGGATGGCATCACCAACTCAATGAACATGAGTTTGAGTAAACTCCAGGAGTTGGTGATGGACAGGGAGGCCTGGCACACTGCAGTCCGTGGGGTCTCAAAGAGTCGGACTTGGATGAGCGACTGAACTGACTGAACTGACTCACTAACTGAGCTTCCCTACTAGCTCAGGTAGTACAGAATCTGCCTGCAATGGAGGAGACCTAGGTTTGATCCCTGGGTCAGGAAGATTCCCCTGGAGAAGGAAATGGCAACCCACTCCAGTATTCTTGCCTGGAGAATCCCATGGACAAAGGAGCCTGGCAGGCTATACAGTTCATGGTGTTGCAGAGAGTCAGACAAGACTGAGCAACTTAAAACTAATACAGAGAACATACAAAGTTCTAAAAGTTATTTGAAATGTAATGTACTAGCTACTGTCAGAAATAGGAAAGAAAAGAAACAATGATCATGAACATACATGCTTGTTATCTTCATTTCATTACCAGTCATGAGGTCTAAGTTGGAAATTACAGGTGCCTTCTTCCATCATAATATATGTGTTCTTAAAGCCTTTCAGTACACCCCACTGAATGGCATTATTTATCTGGTAGAGTCACCCAGTTCATTCCTACAGAAACTAAATCTTGATCATCCTCCCGCAGAAACTATAAGTGAACACAAACTATCAAAGTGGACCCTTACCTTCCAATTTAGTGAAATCTTAATGAGAGCCCATCTAATGGAGACAGGGAGCTAAAACCCTTCCAGTGGTTTATGGTTTTAATAGTGAGAGAAATCACTTCTGGTTTTACTCTTTGGTTCTTAAACACATGCATCCCATCTATTGCAGAGATTGCTCCATATATTGCCCACTGATTTAAGGTGTATGATAATACATCTTTCTGACTGACATCCCAATCTTGTGGACTATTGAATATGCTGTCAAACATGGAGATGAAAGATGTGCTAAGACCTATGAATTCTCTGTGCTATCTTTGTATTGCTGTAACATATGTTTCTTGATCAAGGGTATTTTGAATGGAATACCATGGCAATTGATAACGCATTCTGTAATTCCATATACGGTAGTCCTAGAAAAAGAATTGTGGATAGAAATAATAAACATGCTTCGGAGTATATGTCTGTTTCTGTGTGTCTGTACAGAGTGAGGTGGAATAGTTTCCTCTCATTTTGTGGAAATCTGCATTATTGTCACAGATACGACTCTTTTCCTCATAAGAGGATTATATTGCAGTGCTCTTTGCTTTTGTGATTTTTCCATACGCCTTGTAAAGGGTCTGTGGCACATACTTTGCTGCTTCCATTACTGAGCTTCAGTTCAGTTCAGTCGGTCAGTCGTGTCTGACTCTCTGCGACCCCATGAACAGCAGCATGCCAGGCCTCCCTGTCCATCACCAACTCCCAGAGTTCACTCAAGCTCATGTCCATCGAGTCGGTGATGCCATCCAGCCATCTCATCCTGTCATCCCCTTCTCCTGCCCCCAGTCCCTCCCAGCATCAGGGTCTTTTCCAATGAGTCAACTCTTTGCATGAGGTGGCCAAAAGTATTGGAGTTTCAGCTTCAGCATCAGTCCTTCCAATGAACACCCAGGACTGATCTCCTTTAGGATGGACTGGTTGGATCTCCTTGCAGTCCAAGGGACTCTCAAGAGTCTTCTCTAATACCACACTTCAAAAGCATCAATTCTTCGGGGCTCAGCTTTCTTCACAATCCAACTCTCACATCCATACATGACCACTGGAAAAACCATAGCCTTGACTAGATGGACCTTTGTTGGCAAAGTATTATCTCTGCTTTTCAATATGCTATCTAGGTTGGTCATAACTTTCCTTCCAAGGAGTAAGCGTCTTTTAATTTCATGGCTGCAATCACCATCTGCCATGATTTTGGAGCCCAAATAAGTAAAGTCTGACACTGTTTCCACTGTCTCCCCATCTATCTGCCATGAAACGATGGGACCAGATACCATGATCTTAGTTTTCTGAATGTTGAGCTTTAAGCTAACTTTTTCACTCTCCTCTTTGACTTTCATCAAGAGACTCTTTAGTTCTTCTTCACTTTCTGCCATAAGGGTGGTATCATCTGCATATCTGAGGTTATTGATATTTCTCCCGGCAATCTTGATTCCAGCTTGTGCTTCTTCCAGCCCAGTGTTTCTCATGATGTACTCTGCATATAAATTAAATAAGCAGGGTGACAATATACAGCCTTGATGTACTCCTTTTCCTATTTGGAACCAGTCTGTTGTTCCATGTCCAGTTCTAACTGTTGCTTCCTGACCTGCATATAGGTTTCTCAAGAGGCAAGTCAGGTGGTCTGGTATTCCCAACTCTTTCAGAATTTTCCACAGTTTCTTGTGATCCACACAGTCAAAGGCTTCGGCAGAGTCAATAAAGCAGAAATAGATGGTTTTCTGGAACTCTCTTGCTTTTTCCATGATCCAGCAGATGTTGGCAATTTGATCTCTGGTTCCTCTGCCTTTTCTAAAACCAGATTGAACATCTGGAAGTTCACAGTTTATGTACTGCTGAAGCCTGGTTGGAAAATTTTGAGCATTACTTTACTAGCGTGTGAGATGAGTGCAATTGAGCATTCTTTGGCATTGCCTTTCTTTGGGATTGGAAATAAAACTGACCTTTTCCAGTCCTGTGGCCACTGATGAGTTTTCCAAAGTTGCTGGCATATTGAGTGCAGCACTTTCACAGCATCATCTTCCAGGATTTGAAATAGCTCAACTGGAATTCCATCACCTCCACTAGCTTTGTTCGTAGTGATGCTTTCTAAGGCCCGCTTGACTTCACATTCCAGGATGTCTGGCTCTAGGTGAGTGATCACACCATCGTGATTATCTGGGTTATAAAGCTCTGTTTTGTACAGTTCTTCTGTGTATTCTTGCCACCTCTTAATATCTTATGCTTCTGTTAGGTCCATACCATTTCTGTCCTTTATTGAGCCCATCTTTGCATGAAATGTTCCCTTGGTATCTCTAATTTTCTTGAAGAGATCTCTAGTCTTTCCCATTTTGTTGTTTTCATCTATTTCTTTGCATTGATAGCTGAGGAAGTCTTTCTTATCTCTCTCTGCTTTTCTTTGGAAGTCTGCATTCAGATGCTTGTATCTTTCCTTTTCTCCTTTGCTTTTCGCTTCTCTTCTTCTCACAGCTATTTGTAAGGCCTCGGGTTGGTGCCCAATATGCTACTGGAAATCAGTGGAGAAATAACTCCAGAAAGAATGAAGGGATGGAGCCAAAGCAAAAACAATACCCAGTTGTGAATGTGACTGGTGATAGAAGCAAGGTCTGATGCTGTAAATAGCAATATTGCTTAGGAACCTGGAATGTCAGGTCCATGAATCAAGGCAAATTGGAAGTGGTCAAACAGGAGATGGCAGGAGTGAACGTCAACATTCTAGGAATCAGGGAACTAAAATGGACTGGAATGGGTGAATTTAACTCAGATGACCATTATATCTACTACTGTGGACAGGAATCCCTCAGAAGAAATGGAGTAGCCATCATGGTCAACAAGAGAGTCCATAGTGCAGTACTTGGATGCAATCTCAAAAACGACAGAATGATCTCTGTTCGTTTCCAAGGCAAACCATTCAATATCACAGTAATCCAAGTCTACGCCCCAACCAGTAATGCTGAAGAAGCTGAAGTTGAATGGTTCTATGAAGACCTACAAGACCTTTTAGAACTAACACCCCAAAAAAGATGTCCTTTTCATTATAGGGGACTGGAATGCAAAAGTAGGAAGTCAAGAAATGCCTGGAGTAACAGGCAAATTTGGCCTTGGAATACGGAATGAAGCAGGACAAAAGCTAATAGAGTTTTGCCAAGACAACGCACTGGTCATAGCAAACACCCTCTTCCAACAACACAAGAGCAGACTCTCCATATGGACATCACTAGATGGTCAGTACTGAAATCAAATTGATTATATTCTTTGCAGCCAAAGATGGAGAAGCTCTATACAGTCAGCAAAAACAAGACCAGGAGCTGACTGTGGCTCAGATTATGAACTCCTTATTGCCAAATTAAGTGGGGAAAACCACTAGACCATTCAGATATGACCTAAATCAGATCTCTTATGATTATACAGTGGAACTGAGAAATAGATTTAAGGGACTAGATCTGATAGAGTGCCTGATGAACTATGGACGGAGCTTCATCATATCGTACAGGAGACAGGGATCAAGACCATCTCCATGGAAAAGAAATGCAAAAAAGCAAAATGGCTATCTGAGGAGGCCTTACTGAGCTTAGGTGTGTTAATTGTTTTGGTCAAAAGAAAGTGAGTGGGTGTGATGTACAGCATTTGCACACAGACAGTAGAGAGACTTCTAATGAATTACATCATTGTTTGTTTCAGCCTTTTCTGATTTTGTGCTCTATCACAATAGCAGGGTATTTCATATTGGAGTTGCTCCTTCACCACGGGTCCCCGATTAGAACAATGAGGTAGAAGCCAAATGGAGCTGAGACACAGTCAACGTAAGTCGTATAAACAGGAAAGAGTTTTTGCTGTTATTACAACTATTTTAAGCCCGATAGGTTGAGATTGATTTTTACTGTAACAAAATCTATCTAATACATGACGTAAGGGATCTAAGCTAATCAATGTGTCACCAGCTGGCTAGTTAGTTCCCCCAGGGAATGAAATAGAATTGGGAGTGAAGTATTGGCATTTACTTTTGGCAGGCTGAGCATAGTAGCAGTAGCCAAAACAGCCTGGGAAAGAAAGGTAGCTCCTGTCCAGTCCACACACAGCCCTCATCCCACTGTCAGTATCCACTTTGTATAATAAACAGGCCCACTGAGAAGGCCTAGATGGCTGACAGTCACGGGGTAGTTCACAGGCTCCAAATCATTTGTGAGAGCTCATTCATCGTGCAGTCCACTGGCAGAGAGTCAAAACTATTTTTATACACTTTGCTTGTTTCAAGAGGTCCACATCTCAGCCCCAGAGTTCTTGTTGCTAATCTTCCAATTTTGTTCTTTCCAAATCCCTCATTAGCCAACTGACCCATGAGTTTTTGCCCATGAACCAGCACAGATCTGTATCCCAGGCTGTCTCTTTGTGTATGACCAGATGTCCCCTCTCACCCCAAGTCTGCTGACCAGAGGGACATCCCTGCCCTGTGGCCTCTTAAGGACATTCGTAATGTTGCAACTGTCGAATTCTGTTTCTTGAATATGATACATATTATTCTAAGCAAATCCATACATTGGTTTCATTGTCAGATGATTATAGATGGGGTGTTAAAAGATCCTAGTTTGCCCAGGACACTCCTGACTTACACCCAGTGCCCCACCTTAATTATTAATAGTGCTGCTTTTAGCTCTTAAAAGTGTCTTTGTTTGGATGTTAACTATATATGGTCACATACATCATGGATGTAGTTTAAGATAGAGAAGGGATAAAGCAGGCAAAAACGTGCGGCTCCTTCTGCAGCTTGTTTGTACATTCCAGACCCGTTCAGATCCAGTTTCATAAGTTCCTTTTCAATTACACAGTGGCATACTACTGCACTCACCCAGTTTTATGATCCAGTAGATCAGCTAGCTGCGTGTTGACCGTGTGCAGGTGGGCATGTGTGATTACTTGTTATCCCATGGTCAAATATCTTGTTTCAACAGGGGACCAGTACCAGGATGCTTTTCGAATGGACGAGAGTTTAGTGACTGAAAGGGCCAGGACTTAACTCTCAGACCATAGGGGTCTGTCCTGATTCTCCAGGATCAGAGATGAGGCTTTCCAGCAGCTCCTTAGAGCATCTCTATCTAATACAACCACTGTCCATACTATAGGCTCTGCTGATGGAATCTCAGTCTCCAGGCATCTTGTCCCCACTGCACAGTCTTGTCTTTTTCTAGATTGTATTCAAAACTGGCAGGTTTATGGGTTATCCAGTCATGGGTCAGAGAAGCACACATAAATATGTTACCTGCTGTCTCAAAATCAAGAGTCTCAGCAGCCATTGAGCTTCTTCCTTCATGGTGGACAGTACATGGTGCAGTGACTTTAAAGTGGATATATTGAGATTCTCTACACTAAGGAAACACCATGGAAACTTCCCTGAGATAGCATATCTCTGAAATTTTGCAAGATTTAGATATATCTTGCTGTAACATTTTAAAAAATATTTTGGCCTCACTGTGCAGCTTGTAAAATATTAGTTCCCTGACCAGGGATTGAACCCACACCCTCAGTAGTGGAAGTGTGGAGTCCTAACCACTGGACCACCAGGGAATTCCCTACTGTAGCATTTTGAAGGTTTATTATTTCTCATAATCAGATTCAATTGAAATGCTGTCATCAATGTAGAATAACAGTTATGAAATGAAAATGGGTAATAGATCTTTCAGCTTTATTATGATAGCCCTAAGTCAGAAGAGTAAGGGTATACTGATATCTTTGCTGCTAAAGGTAAAAGTGCTTCAGGTTAATCTTTTAATAGGAATGGGAAAAGGAAATGCCTGAAAACAAGAGACAGTGTCGACTGACCATAGTAAAGACACTAACTTCAGCAACTTAACTGTGCTTATCAGCGCCACTGATTAATTTTGTGATCATCTGTAAGTTTTCTTCATGAATGTTCTTTTCCCACTGGCTCACAGGCAGTTGATGAGGATTGCTATCCCCATGTGGTGAGGATTGCTGTTCCTACATGGTGAGAATTGCCATCCCTACGTGCTTTTATTTAGCCTCTTGGCAGGAGTGGGTAGATCCATGGGCTTCCACTTGGCCTTTTCTGTCATAACCATCATAGAACCTGTGTAAGGATTCTGCCTGTAACTATCACTCCCCACCAAATGGTCAGACATTGGGAGAGCAATCACAAGATGTATCTGCCATAAATTCCCTACTACTCTAGAATCAGGTTTCTCCACTAGCCCTAGCATTTCCCACTTTAATACATTAAACATTTCTAGGCCACCAGTCTGTTTTACTGGCCATGAAGTTAACATTCCTGTTAACTTCATAATCGGTTAACCACTGACACAGATCTCTGTCTCTCAAAAATAAGACTGTCACCCAACAGAGTTAATTATTCTTGATGCACTCAGATGATCTATGATAAATCAACATTGCCACCTGATCTGTGCATCTCTAGGATCCTGCTACCCCACTGAGATGATGAAGTCCAGTTTTATTGCAGAATCCCTTATTGTCAGCTCTGTCTTATTGGCAACAATCACTACAGAGCTTTATATGTGGGTGCCCCTCACCAATACGGGTTTTTAACAGTTTAATGAATGAAAACATTTTTGGCCATTGTAGAGAAGACTTTTATAGGTATAGGACAGTTTATACATAACATAGTCAATCTAACATTCAGTCTAAACCAGTAAAGTTCTGGTATTTGATCCCTAGTAACTGAAGGCTACTGTTGGGTTCAACTGTAAGTTAGCCAAGATATTAAGAGAAGGTGGCAAGGTAGGTTCAGGAGTATTTGGGAGTTTAAAGATCTCCTACTAACACCATTCCCAGGCACTCAATTCAGTACTCTAAATCCATCAATAGATTCTTCTCAATCAGTGTTCATATCTTATCCTTTCCAGCTTAATATCTATAGGGTCCACTCATAAAATATCTTTCAAACTATTGCCAACAGAAATTAGTGACTTCCTGTAACATATTTAGGGTGTAGACCACCTCTTTTTGAGGCATGGCATGAACTTCCCAGTCTAGCCTGTGAGTCCCTACCTTTCATCGACCTGAAAAGGTGAGATGGAGATACTGCCTGAGATGACTCAGCGGCCTCTTACGAGGAAACAGCATGATAACCATTTTAGCATATAGTGTATTAATAGAAAATTTGAGGCGTGGTATGTCCAAGAGATCGGCAATGATTGCATTGAAAAGATAGTTTATTACTCATAGTTCCAAGAGGAGGGGCCTGCCTCACACCATATGGGGCAGCAGCAGGCTTGGTTGGGAGGCAGAGGGGGAGAGAACTGTGGGCCAGAGCCATCACGGTGGTTTCTAGGGTGAAGGAAGTGGGTAAGGAAGGATCAACAGGTTTAGGATTGGCTATTTGAATAATTTCAGCAGGCTCTGGGGCACAGAAACTGCTTATAGTTGTCGGGTACCTGGACCTGGAGTATGTTGCCCACCAGGGTTCCGGGCCTCCTTAATCACCAGAAATCGATCTGAGGCCAGAGAAGAAATTGGGGCAAGGCTTCACTGGGGCCCTTGCTCCAGCAACAGGGGCAATAACAAACAAGGTTCCTTTGCTCACTGGCTCCCTGAGGCAGGGTGAGCTGGTTCCTTTTATGGGGTGAGGGTAGGGGTATATCCAGGGGTCAGGCAGGAGGGGTGGCTTAGGTGGTTTGCCCACCCCCAATGGTGGTGTGTGCAGGGGGCATGTGCAGTACCCAGCTTTTGCTCTCAGCTCTTCACAAGTGATAGTTGGGGTTATTTGGTCTTTCTGCATCTCTGTCCAGAATTTGCCTCAACTGCACATACACACACTTATTCTTCATCTTTTACTGTTTCTCTGTATTTTTGTAGTTTGAGGAGAGGTGTGTCCAGGTGCAGGCACAACGGTACTGTAGCCGAGGGTCCTGGACCCAGACCTGTCTCACTTAGGGAAGGGGTAGAGGTTCAGAGTGTGAGAGCTCAGTAAAGGAGATGGTTAGTGGTGTGGGCTTCAGATTAGTTGGTTTGTACTTGAAAACACATTCCTATTTGAGTTGTTACTGTTTCTAAGAACTGGCTAGTCCTACGAGGGCAGTCCCTTCAGGGTCTGCAAGACCCCAGATATCAAAGTAACAGGACAGTTCAGTTCAGTCACTCAGTCGTGTCCGACTCTTTGCGACCCCATGAACTGCAGCACACCAGGCCTCCCTGTCCATCACCAACTCCTGGAGTTCACCCAAACCCATGTCCATCAAGATGGTGATGCCATCAAAGCATCTCATCCTCTGTTGTCCCCTTCTCCTCCTGCCCTCAATCTTTCCCAGCATCAGGGTCTTTTCCAGTGAGTAAGCTTTTCGCATCAGGTGGCCAAAGTATTGGAGTTTCAGCATCAGTTCTTCCAATGAACACCCAGGACTGATCTCCTTTAGGATGGACTGGTTGGATCTCCTCAAAGTCCAAGGGACTCTCAAGAGTCTTCTCCAATACCACAGTTCAAAAGCATCAATTCTTTGGTGCTCAACTTTATAGTTCAACTCTCACATCCGTACATGACCACTGGAAAAACCATAGCCTTGACTAGACAGACCTTTGTTGACAAAGTGATGTCTCTGCTTTTTTATATGCTGTCTAGGTTGGTCATAACTTTCCTTCCAAGGAGTAACCGTCTTTTAATTTCATGGCTGCAATCACCATCTGCAGTGATTTTGGACCCCAGAAAAATAAAGTCAGCCACCGTTTCCACTGTTTCCCTATCTATCTGCTATGAAGTGATGGGACCAGATGCCATGGTCTTAGTTTTCTGAATGTTGAGCTTTAAGCCAACTTTTTCCACTCTCCTCTTCACTTTCATCAAGAGGCTCTTTAGTTCTTTACTTTCTGCCATAAGGGTGTTGTCATCTGCATATCTGAGTTTCTTGATATTTCTCCCAGCAATCTTGATTCCAGCTTGTGCTTCCTCCAGCCCAGCGTTTCTCATGATGTACTCTGCATAGAAGTTAAATAAGCAGGGTGACAATATACAGCCTTGACATACTCCTTTTCCTATTTGGAACCAGTCTGTTGTTCCATGTCCAGTTCTAACTGTTGCTTCCTGACCTACATACAGGAGAGGAGGACCATCAGAATTCTCTGCAGAGGCTGGTTCCTTCTGTATATGTGTGTAGGTTGTGTGGTTACAGAATGAAAAGGGGATATCTCTGCTGATAAGGTAGATTCAGGGCAGTTTAGCTGTTCAAAGATTTTAGCATTGATTGTTTCTGCTCAGATGCCCCACCTCATGTCTCGGGATTTACCTTCTTTCTCAGTAGTAACCTTAAAGTATCATATATTTTTCTAACATTTGATATTTAAATGGTGTTGTAAATGAGGAGCTTTTAGTGTGTGTTTGCTGCAGCTATAGGAGATGAGAGCCGCTTCAAAATGGCCCTCACGATTTTCTGATTTGTTTTCTCAGTTTGTTCTTAACTGGGCATTCAAAGACTGTCAGTTTGCCCCTTGCACTATTTGTGGTTTCTAGGCTAGTTAGAGCAAGCCAACTGACTCAGCATCTTTATAATGGTGATTGTTGCCACAGTCACCAAGTACGTTAGCCAGTTGGCCTCCGTCTGCGCGTCCCTCATCCCATGCTACCAGTGGGGATAATTTGAGTATCGTGAGGCCACCACATGCTGCAGAGCTACCATTGGTCCATTACCCCAGCAAAGAGTTTATTTCTCAGATATCTCATATAAACTCAGTCTTAGAGTCTTATTTGGATATGATTCTACAGCCCTGAACAGTGGAAAACCCAGTTTCCTAAAGCTACTCCGAAAGCCTTTCACTCTTTCTAGTCAGTGTCCCAGCTGGAAAAAGATGGAACATTCACAGTGAGTAACTAAGGAAGTTTAATAAATGAATGTTGTACTAAAGTGTGGGCAGAGTGTACAGAAACCACGAAAGGATATTGCAGAACCCTGAAACCAGCAAAAGTGGGTAGCCTCCTAAATCTCTTATTAAAATGGCAAGCAGGAAAGCAGTGTTCTAGACCCAGGGTGGGTACTTGCATCGTAAGGATCGTCTCACACAAATTGGTCTCTCCATCCGATTAAGGCAGCTGTCTGACAGTGACCCTGAAGCAGGGGCATCTGTAAAATAAAAATGATCTCAATTTCTTTCTCTCCTTTCATTTTCTGCCAGAACTCATCAGCTTTACAGAAGCCCCAAAGGTAACAGCAGGAAGATACAATTCACATAGGTCAGCTTCCAGTGATCCAGGAGGAGAAAGTCTAGAGGGTGGATTTGGTGGGGCAGACACAAAATAGGCAGCCCAGGTACCAGCCCAAAGGAGAGAAGTTAGAGCTAGTCCTGACATCCTAATGTTTCTTCTAAGCCCTTAATGGGTTCCTTCCTCTTTGTGTAGCTGCAGTCGTGTTAAACATTAGTTGTTGACTCGGTTCTTGTCAAGCTAAGAAAGTGAGTCTTCACTAATCCCTAAGCGTCTTCCAAGTCAGAGGGCAGATGACCATTTTCCTCTTTCTTATTTTTCTGTGTAAGATACTAATGATCTGCATGTCTAAAACAATACTAACATGCACGAGGCATTCCTAACTTAACATGAATTCTTCACAAGTGCAAGTGTTGGTCCCTCGTAATCCTCACTGTCTCAGGATTATGTAGCCAGTGGAGATACTTTAGAATATGGAGGTGTTGTTAGTCGCTTAGTCGTGTCTGACTCTTTGCGATCCCATGACTGTAGCCCTTCAGGCTCCTCTGTCCGTGAAATTCTCCAGGCAAGAATACTGGAGTGGGTTGCCATTTCCTTCTCCAGGGGATCTTCTCCACAAAGAAATGGAACAGAGGTCTTCTGCATTGCAGGTGGATTCTTTACCTTCTGAGCCACCAGAGAAGCCCAACATAAATGCTTCATTTTGACCTAAGAATATGAAGGTGAAAAAGGAAAAATGTAATCAGGTTGAAAGGTTAATGTGGCATTTTTATGCCCAGAAAGTAAATTTATATTCTGAGATCAAATGCAGGTTTTATGTCTTCTTAGCTTTATTGACTAGGTAATTAAAAAAACTTTCCCTCAGTCTCAGTTTCTCCATAATGAAAATGGGGGCCATAATATCTAACATGAACAAAAACTGTTATTATTAGAGATAAATAGATAATGTTCCTGGCACAGTTTCTGGCACACATAAGGCACTGAGTAATTGGAAAGGATTTATTATTTTATTTGTTGGCAGCATCAGACATAGAAATAAAAGAAGAGAAAATACTGATTTAGGTGTCTAAAAGACAAATGAAAATCCTTGAAGAAATTTAGAAATTCTCAAAATATCTTCAATAATTCTTAGAATCCTAACAAAACAGACTGATTCATATACCTGCATTCTGATTGGAAATATGTAGCCACCAGCCATGTGTGTGTACTGAGAGACAGCTCTTTTCTTTTTTTAATTAGAAGCATCTCCCCATCCAGACAGATTTTCCAGCTATAAAGGAATTAAAATTACCTCTGTGAGCCAAACAGTTGAGAAATGTGTGTGGTCCAATATTTTGGCTACTTGGGGTCTTAACAAAGTGAATTGGAAAAAAAAAAATAATGGAAACGAAGATACAGGCTGGACTGCATTTGTTACAAAGCAGGAACACCGTTAGATTAAAGCCATTTACATTTTGAATTTCAGCAGTCCCTAAAATCAGCTTATATGCAAAGCTCCTTATACTAAAATGAGCTTAATTTCTGGTTGTAAACAGTTCTGCTGAACATAAAATTTCAGGCTTCTTGTGGATCCCTTGGATTAGCTTAGGAAAATCTTTAGTTACATTAAAACCTTATATGATGAATTTATTCCTTCAAACATACACCAACAATTTTCTAGTGCATTTTCTCCTACTGGTATGATTTTCCAGCAGCATTCTAGAATGTTAAGGTAAGGCACTAGTTATTTAATGGGCAACACACATTTCCTTCTGCTCTGGTATATATTTTCACTATTTGAAATGAGCACATTTACAGTATTTCTCTATTATTTTTATTTAGACTCATAATGCAGAACATTATGAGTCTAAATAAATTCTCCTTCAAGAATTGTAGGATATACTAATATTTCCAAAAATATATAGGAAAAGTCACTTAATAGTTTGGGTTTTCCATTATCCATTCGTATCACTTTTCAGGCATTCATCCCTTCCCCATGCAGTCTGTGTAACTCTGTGGAAGCTGAACTTGTCCTCAGATCTTTCTTCCAATGTAGTCAGCACATACATCCCTTCAAGCTGTTGATGGTTTTTTGTTTGGAGATGGATTCATGATTCCATTAATGTCAATGAGATACGAGTATATATTCTCACAACAGGCATCTTGGGAACAAGCATTTTTCATTTTTTAAAAGCAGGTGGTGTTTGGAGAGAATCATTTCCTTAGCCGGAATTAAATGAGGATGTCTGTTGCTTTGGAAGCTGCTGGCAACCATTCTATGACATGAGGGTTTTCAGTCTTAGCATGAAGCAGATATAGAAGACAGAGAAGCTGAATGCATTGCAGTCTCTGAAGATATTCAGACTTGACTGAAGCCTTCCTAGCTTGGACATATTCTGGTTTTAGGTGTATGTTCCACAGACTGCCACCATTCTGTAGCTCATGTAAGCATACAGTTTATTACTTAGGTCTGTTGCTTGCAATGGAGAAATGTCTAACATAAATATTTATCCATTTTAATACATTTTTACTTTGCCTATTCAACCAACATTTTCACGCAGCCACAATGTGCCATTGTAAAGGCTCCAAGCATACTGCATGTCTTCTATGGGTACATGTAATTCAAAGCAATTACTTCCCACTTTCAAAGTTCCCACAGAAAATTGTGACTTGATTTAGATAAGAGTGCATTTTTAGTTCCAAAAGGCTAACATCCATTAAAATGATGTTTTTGCTACCCTTTTTACTCAGAATTGGCAACTCCTTAAGCAAAAAAATATTTGATTCAGATATATAATTTTATATATACTATATACACACATAACACATAAATAGTAATATTATGTAAAAGAGAATAATGTATACATACTTGGGAAACTATATTTATTTTCATTGTTCACGAGAGGAAACATCAGTCAGTGTGACAAACTTCCTAGTCTTATTTTAAGAAATTGCCATAGCCATCGCTGCTTTAGCAAGTCTTCCCTGGTGGCTCAGAGGGTAAAAGCATCTGTCTACAATGCAGGAGACCCGGGTTCGATCCCTGGGTAGGGAAGATCCCCTGGAGAAGGACATGGCAGCCCGCTATAGTCCATGGGGTCACAGAGAATCAGGCACGACTGAGCGACTTCACTTCATCCCTGCTTCCAGCAACCACTAGCCCAAGTCAGTCTGCAGCCATCAACAATCGAAGCCAGACCCTCTGTCAGCAAGATGATGACTTGCTAAAGACTCAGATGATGGTTAGTATTTTTTAGCAGTAATGCATTTTAAAATGAAGGTATGTACATTGTTCTTTTAGGCATAGTGTTATTTTACACTTAATAGACTTCAGAATAGTGTATAGTGTAAGCATAATTTTTATATATACTGGGAAACCAAGGAAAAATGTATACTTAATTTTATATTGTGATATTCTTGCTTTATTGTGGTAGTCTGGAACCAAAACCCATAATATCTCCAAGGTATGCCTCCAAGGTACATTTCTTCTCACAGCTAAGACCTAAGAATCTTTGAAAAGTGAGTGCATCCTGAAATATTTATTAAAAAAGCACTGTTAAATTCCCAGTTGAAAGTTTTTGGAGTACAAACACAAAAATAAAATGAAACTCAAAAACCTGCCAGTAAGCCTTGAAATATATAGCAGTTTCTGATATTTGAGATAATGGTACTTTAAAGGAGTTAACATGCAAATCAGACTACAGAATGTACATAATTGTTTTCCTATTACTTTCATTTAAAATATCTTTAAAAACAGCCTGTCAGAGTATTGGATATGTTTTTCTCATTACTTTTTTTTTTTTTTTTAAGAGTAGATAGTACTTTATTGATTAAAAGGTTGAAGCCAGGGAGGGTTTTGAGTTGAGAAGGAACATCTTCAAAGCCTTGGTTTAAAAAGATTGATCTGCCTGCGGTGAGGAGGGTGAGTGCAGGGGGATCTGACCCCTTTTCACAGCCTTTCTTTCTCCAACTATTTCCCTCTGACTCTGCCTCATCTTCACAGGCTTCCCACCCCACCACAGCGTCTCTCCTTTCCATGAATCTCTCCACCCTCTTCCTTCAGTTTCCTTCTCTGCACCCCCTTTCCACCCTCCCTCCTTTCAAACCCTGGCTCATTACCTTTGAAATCTCATTACCTTTTAAATAGTTTCTTTCCAACCACAAGCCCAATGAGCAGATTGTTAACAAAAGATTAAGATGAGGCTACCCAGAGTTTGGTATGAAAGTTTCTTTAATTAGTCAGACAGGACAGAGCTGTCACTGTATCCTTCCCACTTATAGACATACAGGCTTTCTGTATCCTCAGGTTCTGCTTCTGTAGGTTCAGCCAACTGTGGATCGAAATTCCAGAAATTTCCAAAAGGCAAATTTGAATTTGCATTGTAACAACTTTTTTACATTGTATTTATATTACAATGACTTTTTAAGTAGCATTTACATTTTATTAGGTATTACTGGTAATTTAGAGATGATTTAAAGTACACTGGAGGATGGGTGTAGAGTATATGTAAATCCTGTGCCACTTTAGGACTTCCCTTGTGACTCGGTGTATTCCCCTGGAATACAGGAGATGCCAGTTCGATCCCTGGGTTGGGAAAATCCTTTGGAGAAAGGAATGGCAATCCACGCCAGTATTCTTGCCGGAGAAATCCCATGGAGAGAGAAGCCTGGCAGGCTACTACTGTTCATGGGGTCACAAAAGAGACATGGCTTAGTAACAAAACAACAACAAAAAAATGCCATTTTATACAAGGTTCTTGAACATTCTCGGATTTTGGTCCTTGGATAGCTAGGGATTAGCTGTACACATTGCTAGAATACAACTTGAAACTTCAATTATTAGAGTAATTGTCAAATGTGGATGATAGGGTTATATTAATGATGTTTGTTATTATTTCACAGAAACACAACCACCACCTTAGATACGTATTATAAATTCCTCTACTCCCTTAGGGAAAAAACAGTCGAAATCTACATGTGGTCTATGTAGTGGCCTGTTCTAGAACTTACAGCTCACAAATACCTTTTTCTCTGAATGGACTGTTAAGAATCTGAAAAGAAAGTTTTGACTTTTCCAATTTTAGATTTTTTTCTTTTTTGTATATAGACAGATTTAAAAGCTAGTTTAGATATAGCCATGGAGAAGGAAATGGCAACCCACTCCAGTACTCTTGCCTGGAAAATCCCATGGACGGAGAAGCCTGGTAGGCTACAGTCCATAGGGTCGCAAAGAGTCGGACACGACTGAGTGACTTCACTTTCACTTTAGATATAGCCAACCAAGTGAAATATGAGACAATTTTTTAACTCACTGTTCGGACTGAAGAGTTGGCGACTTATGTGGTAAGTGTAAGACGACAGAATGCTTGACAGTATACCCTTGTAGACAAAGAATGTTCTTCAGCTTTACGGTTAAGCTCTGACAGTCACCTAAACATCAGCATTCTCACCCCGGGCAGGAGCAATGCTGTAGATGCTACAAGCGACTCTCTGGGCTGTGCACGCGGGAGCCAGGATAGTGAATAGGGTCGCTGTGGTCGCATGACTGCAGTTAAGAAACTGGTTTGTGAGTAAACGTGTAATTTTTAGGGGTCCCCCAAACTGACCCTTCAAAGGGGAGAATTTTATCTAATGATAATTCAGACTTATTAAAGACATATGACTGCCAGTGTGAAAATCTATGACAGCATCAGAGAAGTTCTCATTTCTTTTCAGGACTTCAGAGCAAACAAACCCAAGGGAATCCTGATCTGAGAAAATGGAGTCCATATATTTTTCTTTGAGCTGAAGGTAATTTGATGTAATCATTTCTGTGTTATATTCCCAGTTTAACAAACTGTTCTCTATTCCAAAATACAAAATCATTTAACAGTTCCTTGGGACAGGTGTAAAACTTCTAGACTTGTGTCCAAGGATGGAGACAGTCTTTATACAAGAGAATTTATATAGCATGAGTCGGTTTGACCCCTCAGCCACATAGATGTTTAAGTGAAAACAACACTCAGTTAAGTTGGGAGTGGTGACAAATACATAAAACTGAGCTTTTCAATGCGCATGTCAGAGTTTGGGTGAGGTAGGAGGATATCTGTAGAGACAACATTAGAATAAATATAGAGTAACTTAGACAACATTTTAAAAACTCATGAATCTTAGCCTACAAAACATATAAACTGTTGTTCTCTCTAAGTGCTTAATTTGCTTGCCTTAACCATTTATTGGGGCAGGAGAAAGCTTCAAGGACGTAAATGTTATGGATAACTGCCCAAAAGTTGGTATTAATGAGCCATGCCATTTACAACACGGAGGAAACCTACCTCTCCCTCCCCTTTCTTTATTGAGGTATAACTGACAAAAAGGTATATATTTAAGGTATACAAGTGTCAGATTTTGATTTATGTATATACCTTGTGGAATAATTACCAGTTAGGCAAACTAACGTACATCACCTCACATAGTTAACATTTTCTGTGTGTATGGTAAGAGTACCTGAAATCTTCTTTAGGAAACTTTCGATGTCTAACATAGCACACAGGCATAGGCCCCGTGCTGGACAGTAGCTCTGCAGCACTTACTGCAAAGTGAAACTGCTCACATTGCCCAGCAGCGGCCCCTCTCACCCGCCTTCTACCATTTGTCTGTCCGGGTTCAGCTGAGGGAGGGAGGCATGTCTCACGGTGCCTCTCACTTCATTTAGCATAATGCCCTCCAGGTTCATCCGCATTGTCACAAATGGCAGGACATCCTTCTTCTTAAAGACTGAACAATATCCTGATTAATAGAGATAATCACACTTTATCATCTAGAGATGAATGGATATTTTTGGGGTGCTAAAATTTCCATTGATTCTTATTTCTTTTATTTCCTTAGGAAAGCAAATGTAAGCATTGTGTAATTACTCGCTGAAGCATCTGTATGGTTCCTGTAGAAAAGAACATCCATATAATCCTGGTGTCGGAGTCAAATTATTTGCTTATTCTCATTCTTTGTGTGACAAGTGAGTGATTTCTCCCTAAACCTGGACATTCAAGCTAAAATCTGATTATTATTTAAATTTTGTGTTTATCAAGCTTCCTCCAATGGCCACTTCAGTGCAAGAAGAGTGTGGGGGTGTCGTCTTGTTACCTTCAGACGAGCCGGAAGTGCAGGTTCTTCACATGGCCTGGTTTCCCATTGGGATGAACGGGGGCTCTTTGTTACTACTGGACGGGCTCAGAGTTCCAGCTCTCTCTTCAACTTCAGCTGGGACCTGGCTGGAAGCAGGAGAAGATCTCGTCACCAGGCTTCACTGGGGCCCCTGCTGCCAGTTCCTTGGAGGAAGTGGACTCGTTATCACTGAGTAGTGCTAAGAGCCTTGACTGCATAGTTCTTGTTCTCACACACCCTCGGTGAGGAAGTGGAGGTACCTTGTTACTGCTGCAGAGAAGTGGCGATCCAGACTCTGTCCTGGTCTCCACTGCAGCATGGCACGAGATCTGTCAGGGATGGAAAGCTCAGTTCTCCAGTCAGCCTCTTCTGATACCAAGCTGTGGAAGGAGAGTTAGAGTATCTCACTGTTGCCTGCCAAGGGTGGAAGTCTTGCTTTTCCACGCAAAACTTTGCTAGAAAGGATGAGGCTGGGGCTTACTCTACAGGTTACTCTACACCGGTTATTGGGTGAAGGTTTTTCTCTTGTTACCTGGTCCTTCGGCTACAGAGAAGAGGCTGTACGAGGGTTCTTTTAGCAGCTTCTCCAGTATTCATTCTGAGATACATGAGACAAAAAGAAAACTTCAGAATTCACCAAGTCGTTCCACATAAACATAGGTATAAATATCTCCCAGTTTTGAACTTGTACTTGGTGGTTGGAATAGGTAAAAGTACATCTGTTCTTCTCCATACTCTTTGAAAGTTCGATAAAATTCATATGATTCTTGTTTTGTAAATTGAGGTATAAGTGAAATATAACATTTCAGATGTATAATAAAATGGTTCAGTGTTTGTATATATTGTGAAATGATCATGATAAATTATCTTAAAAATCTTTTTAGAAAGCTATAATAAACTGAACAAAATGTTTATTGTAATATGCCTCACAGCAGATAATACTTAATGTGATATATGTCTCTGATATTTTATCCTGCTTTAATGCCAAATACTAAAGAAAATGATACAAACACAGATCATTACTGCCAGCAAAAAATAAATAAAATTCACATCCCTTTGGTGAAATGCAATGATACAAACCATGAGTTTGGATAATGTGGATGACACTTTACATGGAAAGGAAAATCAAGAATGAAAATAATTGTGATGGAGTCCTGTGGTATTCTTTTAAAACTCCTATTAAAATATTGGAGGATGATGGGGTACAAGTGGAGACGTGAATAGGTGCTTTAGGGTGACTACTGCAGTTTATCTGGACCTCGCCTGGTTTTAACACTGAACGTCTCTTAGTCCTGGACAAACAGGAAGCGTAGTCATCCTCACTGGACAACTGTGCTGATTTACAGGTACTGTGCAATTTTAATCTTGTAATTGTGGCTGTTTTACTACTAATGCATCCAAGGAATTATTAAAATAACTGGGTAAAGTTCACCACATTCTCTTACCTCATCCATCGTTGTAGCTGGGAGCTTGTGACTTCTAGTAACTACTGAATTGGGTTTTCTGCTCTTGTTCTTCACCTCCTTTAGCCCCTTTGTTTCCAAACAGCAGAGTTCTTAAGAATTGCATTAGAATCAAGCAATTGGAGAGATATATTTATGCTTAGAAAACTGTTGACTAGAACCAAAGTTTATTATATTATCTGTAGAATAATAGACATTTTAAAATGAATTAATGTAGTTTGCTATATTTGCTAAAGTTATATTGTATCAATTACTTACTGGACTCTTCATTTACAAGAAATAATAGTAATGTAGAATAATCTTGTATTTATAAACCAACCCTTTACTGTACAGAAGAAACTAACAACACTGTAAAGCCATTACAATAAAAATTAAATGAAATCATTAAAATTTATTGTTTTGTTATGTATACCCCCTTTAAGTAATCAATGTAATTTTTAGTGTGTTGTATAAATTGGCATGTTAGGAATATAGCACATTGAATTAAATCCTGTAAGACTAATTTTTAAATAAATCTTAATTTTTCTTTAGAGCAATAAACCTAAGTCAGTAGCTGTTCTTCAAAATGTTTGTTTTTACAATGGAACACTACTCAGCCATAGGGTTTCCCACGTGATTCTGCAGTAACGAGTCCTCCTGACAAAGCGGGAAACACAAGTTCAATCCCTGGGTCAGGAACATCCCCTGGAGGAGGAAAAGGCTACCCACTCCAGTATTCTTGCCTGGAAAATTCCATGGACAGAGGAGCCAGGTGGGTCCATGGGGTCGCAAAAGAGTCAGACATGACTTAACAACAATTAGCCATAAAAGGAACAAATCTGAACAAGTTGTTGTGAGGTAGGTGAGCCTAGAGCCTGCTATACAGAGTTAAGTCAGAAACAGCAAAATATCAGATATTACTGATGCGCCTATTTTCAGGGCAGTAACAGAGACACAGACATTGAGAACAGGCTTGTGGACACAGTGAGGGAAGCAGAGGGTGGGACGAATTGCAAGAGCAGCATCGAAACATACACATTACCCTGTGTAACACATAGCCAGAGGGAATCTGCTGTGTGATGCAGCGGGCTCACCCGGGTGCTCTGTGACAACCTAGAGGGGCGGGAGAGAGGCTCCAGAGGGAGGGGACATACGTATACCTATGGTCGGTTCATGGTGACGTTTGGCAGAAACCACCACAACATTGTAAAGCATTTATCTTCCAATTAAAAATAAATTTTAAAAATGCTTTTAATGACATACGAGATTATAGACATTTTCCCTGAAGTGTAACACACCTTTACCATTCACATAAATCAGTGAACACACCTACACTTACTTGTGCTTTTTTAACTCAGGTACATAGTGTATTATTTATAAAAAAATTTTTGTCCACATTTTAAGGTTTCAAGCAAATTTCCATTGAAAAAATATCTTCCAAATTACCAAGACTCCTTCCTGCTAAGGAGGGGATGTGCACAGTAGCAATTAGGACAGTTAATCAGTTGGATTTGTCATCTAAAGGGGAAAAATCATTAGCAAGACACTGGGTGGCTAGTGACAGCTTAAATACTTATAAATCACAAAATTGTCAGTTCTTTCATTTAAAATAGATAGGTTGAGCCTTTTTCAATTTAAGTTTTTGATTTATGTCACTTTGCAAAAACCTAAGCACTTAAGAATCTTGTCATGCAGAAAAACTTAAACTTTTTAATAAAAGTTAAACAAGCAAATTGTTCTAGAAAAAGTCAAAAGACTCCTGTCTGCACACTACATTGGAGCCTCATCAGACCTTAGTAAACATTATATCGAGAGGTTCACATACTGGTGTCCAAAAATGCCCTTTAAAATATAATAATAAATGTTAGAAATACCACAGAATCAAAAGAGCGATTATCTCAAGTGGCTTAAATAAACAAAGCCATACCTGTGCTGAAACACACAAAAGCCAATTATGCTTGGAATTTGAGCATCAACACTACTCTCAAGTGACAAACTGCCAAAACTCACCTTTCGGTGGCCTCCACTAGTTCAGTATCTCGAAGGCCTCTAGGAAAGACACCATGTGTACTCTTTTTAACATTAACTTTGTGATCCTACGTCTCAGCCTCAGTCATCAAGTCTTTTTTTCATTCAGTTTTCACAGTTCTCTTCTGCATAATCATCATGTTAATCGTGTAGTTGATCAACTCAGGATACTCCAGTGCATACCAGTTTCCCAAGCTTCCTACGGTAGATGTGGATTCCATTTACAAAACATGGTCTTTCCTTTATGATAAAACAACATGCAAGTCAATGCGACACAGGATACAAACTAGCATCTAGATGTTATTATCATAGGCATTGTAGCCTTGCCATCATTAATTAATGAATTCCTTAACTATGTGGTTAACTATGTTAATACAGACACAGTCTTACGTGACCAACTTTTTTTTTGGTGGCGGCACTGGGTCTTCTTGCAGCCTGAGGGCTTCTTTAGTTGTGGCGTGCAGGCTCAGTTGCAGTATATGAGATCTTACTTCCCTGACCAGGGACCGAACCCAGGCCACTTGTGTTGGGAGCAGAGAGTCTTATTCACTGGATGACAGGGAAGTCCCTCTTGTATGATCAGTTTGATTTGCACAATTTATTTAAATGGGACTGAAACAATCAACAATGAGTATATAATCACTACCATTGCAAATCTCAGGAATTTTTAATTACTCAAGTGACCTCAGTAGGGTAGTTATTGATCACATAACTTGCAGGCAGTTTACTGTGGTTTTGAAAAAAGAGCTAAGGGTCAGCAAAGCTTTGGTCAAATACTCACCTAATAACCTACCGAACACATTATGGTACTTTTAGATCTGGAATATACCTGAGGTGATCATTGAATTCATCAAAATTCCATGTGAAGGGGAAGTAGTGGAAGCTTTTATTTGAGAATGTAACTCTGCCTTAGTGTGCAGATGAGTATGGAAACCAATGAGGTATGGGAACAAAAGTTCTGAGAAAGATTTTGGAGAGAGTGAGGAAACTGTCAAGACACTTAGATGTGATTCAAGCAACCTGGAGCAGAAAGAAAGCACTGACTCCAGTGTTATGTTTTAGCTAGGATCTTTATGAGAGAATTTGAGAGAGATGAAAGTTAAAAAGTTAAAAATTTTTCTCCATCATCTTTGAAAAACCTTAAAAAACCCTATGTTGAAAGCACAAGGCACCCGTTTGTCTTTATAACATGCTATAGATGGGGAAACAGTGGAAACAGTGTCAGATTTTATTTTTCTGGGCTCCAAAATCACTACAGATGGTGACTGCAGCCATGAAATTAAAAGACGCTTACTCCTTGGAAGGAAAGTTATGACCAACCTAGATAGCATATTCAAAAGCAGAGACATTACTTTGCCAACAAAAGTCCGTCTAGTCAAGGCTATGGTTTTTCCTGTGGTCATGTATGGATGTGAGAGTTGGACTGTGAAGAAGGCTGAGTGGCGAAGAATTGATGCTTTTGAAGTGTGGTGTTGGAGAAGACTCTTGAGAATCCCTTGGACTGCAAGGAGATCCAACCAGTCCATTCTGAAGGAGATGAGCCCTGGGATTTCTTTGGAAGGAATGATGCTAAAGCTGAAACTCCAGTACTTTGGCCACCTCGTGTGAAGGGTTGACTCGTTGGAAAAGACTCTGATGCTGGGAGGGATTGGGGGCAGGAGGAGAAGGGGATGACAGAGGATGCGATGGCTGGATGGCATCACTGACTTGATGGACGTGAGTCTGAGTGAACTCCGGGAGTTGGTCATGGACAGGGAGGCCTGGCGTGCTGCGATTCATGGGGTTGCAAAGAGTCGGACACGACTGAGTGACTGACCTCATCTGATCTGATTTGATACAATTGAAGATCCTGGGCACTTGGCACGTTATTGCATGCCAAATACCAATAATAAAGCAGACAACTCAAAGGCAGTAAGAACATTCTGTATTTGAAGTGTAGAGAATTCATGAGAAAAAAGAAAACAAGAATGGAAGCGTATTGGGAATAATAGAGGACATTTATTGTAAGTGAACAACAGGATAAATTTTTCATAAACTGGACACTCTTGTGGAATCTTCCCAAAATAACAAAGATTAATCCGTATTCTTTTTACCAACACAAATCCCACCCAACAAAAGATAACCACTAATCCAACTTCTGAAAAAAATAGATCAATTTTATTTTTTTCCTATATGTACAAATGCTGATGTGTAAGATTTGGAATCATTCAGTACGTGCTTGTTTTAGTCTGTTGAGCTGCTGTACCAAGAACCATAAACTGGAAAATGTGTAAACAGCAAACGTTTATCCTGAAGACTGGGAAGTTCAAGATCTTGGTGCTGGAGGATGTGGTGTCTGGTGAGGAGAGCCCGCTTCATAGCTGGCTGTATTCGCTGTAACCACACAAGGGTCTACGGGGCAAGGGAGCTTTGTCACGTCTCTCTCTGAAGTGCCCTGATTCCTTTCATGAGGGCTCAACCTTTAAGACCTCGTTACCTTTCAAATGCCTCATCTCCTAACACCATCGCATTAGACACTAGGTTTTCAACACAGATATTGTGGAGGGGGACATAGTCAGTCCATTGTAATGTTCATTTGGGTGTGGTTTCTTTTGCTTCTTTGGCACACGTGAAATTTTCCCATATGATTCATGTAAGTATAGTTTATTCTCACTGCTGCATGCATACAGAATTTTCAGAAGAGAGTGGGTTAATTTTTAAAAATAGATATTGTGTAGAAAAGGGAACCCTCCCACCCTGTTGGTGGGAATGTAAATTGGTTACAACCACTACAGAGAATGTTATGAAAATTCCTTGAAAAACTAAAAATCAGAACTACTATATGATCCAGCAATCCCATTCCTAGACATATATCCAGAGAAAACCATAATTCAAAAGCATACAATGCACCCCGATGTTCATTACATCACTATTTGAAATGACCAAGACATGGAAGCAACCTAAAGGTCCACTGACATAGGAATGGATAAAGAAGATGTGGTACATAGATACAGTGGAATGTTACCCTAAAAAAGAATGGAATGATGCCATCTGTAGCATCATGGATGGACTTAGACATTGTCATGCTGAGTGAAGTCAGAGAAAGACAAATATCATATGATAACACTCATAAGTAGAATTAAAAAAATGATACACGAACTTACTAACAAATCAGACACACACTCACAGGTAGTAAAAAAAAATGGTTACCAAAGGGAAAATAATGCAGAGGTGGGGAGAGGGATAAATCAGGGGCTTGGGATTAACATCATGCTCTACATATGCAAGACTACTGTATGGTATAGAGGGCATTATTCAGTGTTCTGTAATACCCTATATGGAGAAGAATCTGGAAAAGAATGAATATATGTGTGTATGCATATATATATGCATATATATATATATATAACCACTTTGCTATACACCTCAAACTAATACAACCTTGTAAATCAACTACACTCCAATAAAAAATTTTTAAATGTATAAAATCTTTTAAAAATATGTGTTTTCATTTTTATTTATTAGAAAAACTATAGCTAGCAAACAAAGCCATGATTCAGATTCATGTGTGCTTAGGATAAGGCTGGAAAATGTGTATGTATAGAAATTAAAAGTACATTTAATGAAAAACATGAATTCATTATTGTGAGTTGTACATAGCAATAACAAAAATTATGCATCATGTTCTGTTGACAACATGATGTTAAACATTGATTAGGGAATAAGGCTATGTCTTATGCTTTTTAGAAAGAATGAAGTTTTATAGTTAATTGAATCAGTGGAGGATTATTTTCGAGTAAGATAACAGGTGATCAGTTAAAGTCATATATTCGATTAACTGGTTATCAGTTTCTCTGCTGAATCTCCTGAGATCGAGTCAAAGTGATCATTACCAGGAATCCAGTGGTTCCACCAGTTGTTTCTTTACCAAGTTTTCCTAATTGTTCTCTATGGATCTTAGAAAAGGCAATTACAATATCTCTTTACAGGAAAAAAGGACACAGCCAGTGAAGTTGAAAGATCTTGCCAAAATTAATCACTAAGTGGCTGAAAAACATGTTTGAATGGATTCTAAGGGATATAGGCCAAAGAGAGCTAAATATAAATCCTGATCTGACTGAGTTTATCAATTCAGATGTACTCAATCAGAATTTTTAACTATATTAGTCCAAGTATTTGAAACCATATTACATGCAGAAAGACTAAGATTAATTGAAAGATCACAGTGCAGACTCTCAGGAATGTGAGGCAAGGCTACGACAATCTCTTCTACCTTCAGCTACTCTCTGTTTGCAAAGAAGCTCCTGGCTTGCTGCTGGGTCTCTGATCATGGTATACCAAGTCACTTGGCAATGGCAGCTTAGCAAGTAATCCAGTATTGTTTTCTTTCTTTTTTTGATCACCAAATCATAATGACTGGTGTGCACAGCATTCCTTTATTGCTGGAAACGGTATGTACAAGATCAGGCCTGAGCAGATTGGAAAGACTCAATTTGTAGGGGGGAGGGGGTGGAAACATTCCACTGCTTCTCTGTCCCTCCTCCAACCTTGTACCTGTGGAATCCTGATCAGTTTTTAAATGACAGAAGTTCTCTGAAGGACTCACAGAGGCCTGGTTTGCATGGCATGCAGCCTCACCAGCTGGAGGTAGCGCGGCTGCATTGTCTTTCCACGTAGGAGGGGTGCGGTCAGGCAGAAGGGAAATCCTTCCAGTTGGCTGTGATGTGAGCAGTAAATCTAACTGTTCACTCTATTTGAAAAGCTTTAGTTCTACACTAATTCCTCAACAATGCCTATTGGATGGGCTGGCTCATCAAGAACTTAGAGAGGAGGAAACTGGAAGGTGGCTTGTCGACAGGGAAGTTTGGAGTGGTGGGAATTAATGTGGACATTACTATCAAAATAGGAACAAAGTGCAAAGATGTTTGCATCCTATTTAAATTCTCTAAAGAATTATCTGTGACAAAGAAGGACCTTAATAATCAAATAGACAAGAACTGTTTTGTGTTTTTTGTGTGTGTGCTTATTAAGTACACTTGTTTTCAGATTTCTGGTTCTTGCTCAGGGGGGCCAAAAACATGGACTTTTCCTCATCAGAACTGATGCGCTTTGTGCCCAAATGACCAAAAACAGGCTAATGCTGAGCCAGTTTGGTACCATTTTTCGGTGGACTAACCAGCCATGCAACCGAAAATTGATACCCAAAGTGACTTCCGCCATGAAAGAAGAGAGCGGTTTGTTCTTCCAGAGGCAGAGTTACTCTGGGTGCAGACTGGCCAGTCCTTGCCCAGTACTTTTTGCCAGCACCACCGTTCATATGCTCACAGAATGTCTTTTCCTTGCTATGTCACCACTAACATCATTTCCAATTAAATTTTCCACGAATGAAGGGTTCCAGAGATCATACCACAGAATCCAGTGAAAGAATTCAGTCAAAATCAGCTGACCTGATAAAAGGGCAGAAATGGCCAACTGATGATTCAACTGTAATGCCACCTTGGAAGAGAGAAAACACAGAAAATTTGAGATCCTGTCCTGTAGCCTGTAGCATAAGCCTTAAAATGGAAGACGGTGTATTGTACTGTTTCCCCCAAAATCATTATATCAATAGGAGGAGAGAGGAGTTCCTTCTCACTATATATTTAATAATCCATTCACAATATTTTTCTTTTGATCCAAAGAAACTTGGATTCAGTTGAGTTGGCAGTCCTCGTACCCGAGAGAGACACCTATGCCAAGAGCTGTGGTTCTGTTGAACTGGAAGATGAGACTGCCAGTTGGCCGTTCTGAGCTCATTCTCTACTGAACCGACAAGCAAATGAAGGGACTAATTTGTAAACTGTGGTGGTTTATACTGATTACAGAGAGAAAATTGGGTTATTACTACACAAAGTAGAGAAAAAGAACTATGCTTGGACTTGCGGGCTTTTCAAGGAATTTCTTTGTATTCTCATGTAGAGTAAACTGGAGAAGGCAATGGCACCCCACTCCAGTACTCTTGCCTGGAAAATCCCATTGGTGGAAGAGCCTGGTGGGCTGCAGTCCATGGGGTCGAGAAGAGTCGGACACGACTGAGCGACTTCACTTTCACTTTTCACTTTGATGCATTGGAGAAGGAAATGGCAACCCACTCCAGTGTTCTTGCCTGGAGAACCCCAGGGATGGGGGAGCTTGGTGGGCTGCTGTCTATGGGGTCACACAGAGTCGGACACGACTAAAGTGACTTAGCTGTAGCCATAGAGTAAATAATGTCCATGGGAAACGAGGACACTGAATAAGGTCTGGACTGACATGGATTCTGTGGAAGTAAATCTTCGTGTTGCCCCGCCAAGTTTGAGAACCCCAACCCTCAAAGGCCCTGGGTAAGGCAAAGGGAGTAAGGACTTAGAGGAGAACAGAACTATGGCTGCTGACTTGAGCTGACTGGCTACAGACATAGGGGCTGCAATATGTCTTGTACTGGATATCTCAGTTTCCTCCATTTTTTAAACCTTACACAGTTGATGTTATAATTTGGGACCCATGGAAGTTATGGTTAAGTTGACAGCATCTTGTGATGATTTGGTGGTAGGTGGGATTTTGTGATTTGCTCTCTGTTGGTCAAGAATGGATGCTGAGTTGCAAAACATATGAAGGGTGTTGGCTAAACTCCATTTGCCACTTCCTGCCTGCCCACACACCTATTTTCTGCTATTCTTTTGTTTGTTCTGTGCTCTACAGAACACAGAACAGGAGAGGACCCCTGAATCCAGACTGCATTGTCTGGGGGTTCCTGCCTTCTGCCTGCAGTCTGGATTCAGCCAGTGGCAGGCAGCAGCAGTTGATTTTCCAATAGGAGGAAAGCGTGTTAAGGGGAGTTCTCTACCTCCTTCCTCAGTTCCTGTAGGGACTGCCTGTCTCTGAAATTCTCTGCTGAGCTGTGGTGCTCACCCTCAGAAACACTCTTCCTTTGCCACAGAAGCCTGGTGGTCACAGCTTCCTGCAATTGCTCTTCCTTGGTTCTGCAAAATCTCTGCTTGGTTACTTGAAGCCTTCCCAGAACTTTCATTACATTCTCTTACTGATTCTAATTGAGTGTACCTTTTCTTTCCCGCTGAGATTCAAACTAATGTACAAAATGTGTAAGGAGGGAATCCCTGTCAACAGAGTGACTTTAACCACCTTTAAACTCCCTCCCCCGTATGTTTATTTACCTTGTTTTTAGACAGGTACTTTGTCAGAGATCTAGGTGTAATGAATGGAACACAAGATGCTCTTTCTGATTTGTGCCTCTGGAGAAGTATTCATTTTACCTGCCAATTCCCAGTCTCCTAAGTTCCTTTTTTTTTTTTTAACAGTATAATTTATTTATTTAATTTTATTTTTAAACTTTGCAATATTGTATTAGTTTTGCCAAATATCAAAATGAATCCGCCACAGGTATACCTGTGTTCCCCATCCTGAACCCTCCTCCCTCCTCCCTCCCCATACCCTCCCTCTGGGTCATCCCAGTGCACCAGCCCCAAGCATCCAGTATCCTGTATTGAACCTGGACTGGCGACTCGTTTCATACATGATATTATACATGTTTCAATGCCATTCTCCCAAATCTCCCCACCCTCTCCCTCTCCCACAGAGTCCATAAGACTGATATATTCAAGAGAAAAACCAAACAAAAACCAAACACTTCTTGAGATTATACAAGAACAGATTTTACAGTAATACTTGGCTGTTCTAATCCTAAATTTTTTGGTCTCCAAGAAACTGTTTAACTTAAATCTGCACTAGAATGTAAGTTATTGTCCCTGTTTCCTCTGTGCCTTACTCCCTTATAATTACATGAGAAAAGTAACAGATCCTAATGCAGAAACATGTTGTGAGCAGTAAATGCGATGCTGCATGCAAAACATTCAGGGCAGCTTGGTTCTTAATAAATGACCATTAAATAGGAGCTGCTCTTCTTTCATGTGTTCATCTGTGCTCTGCAGCCAAGAGTGCATTTTTCCTGCTTTGTTCCCCAGCCAGCCAGCCCTCAAACACCTAGGAAAAGATTTTATGTAAGTTCGGAAGCAAAAGCAGCAGTGAATTCTCCAGGGTGACTTTTCAGCTGCTAGCTTATAAAGTGCTCTTCTCTTATTAATCCCTGGGTCGGGATGATCCCCTAGAGAAGTAAGTGGCAACCCATTTCAGTATTCCTGCCTGGAAAATACTGTGGACAGAGGAGCCTGGCAGGCTATAGTCCATAGGGTCACAAAGAGTCAGACATAACTTAGCAACTGAATCACTAAAACAAACAAACAAACAAAAAAACCCAAGCAAAAGCCCCTAATTACAGTCTTATTGCACTGGAGAGTATGAATTGCAATATAACCATCTAACATTCTCTTAGTTTATGATTATCTCACATTTCCCTTTACCTTTCCTCAGTGTTTCCTCAATTAGAGTCTCTCATGAGTAAACAATTTTCCTTCTTGTTTACTTCCCAAGATAACATTATCATTCAAATTAAAACTTACAGCAACATATTTCCTTGAAATTTCAGTAACAGTATTAAATATTTCTGAGAGGAGAAACTATTTCAAACATCTTATTTTACCCATATTGATATTTTTTCCTGATTTTCTTTTTTTTTTAAAGAGAAAATTTATCAGGGAAATTCATTATGGCAAAAAGAAAAATGATTTAAAATTTGGCATTGTGTATCACTGCATTTGAATGTTTGGCGCTGTCTACAAACTGTTGACTCCTGAGATGAGAGATATTTGAAACAAGGGACTTATGTCAGGTAACCATAGGAAAGTTGATTGCTCTGAAAGACTTCAATAAAACATGGTAATTAAAATCTCCACTCAAGGCTCCTCAGCAGTTTGGCAGTTGACAAAAGCACCTCAAAACAGTTTGAAGAGATTATATTTTTCATTTTAGGGAGCAACTGAAAAGTCAGTAATACCTCAATCATTTGAGATAGAAATATAATCTAAATTGGCCTGTAGGAGAGTTGATAAAATAATCTGAGATATCAGTATTATAACTCTCTTTACTCAAGTAGCCTGAGAAAGTCTGGCCTGTACTGACATAGTCAGAAAGAGGCCTAATCAAAAGGAGACTGGTTTTGCTTCTATCACATGACTTAAGTGTATGGTCAGAAGTGTATAGAAACAACTTTCAAACCAGAATAAAATTATATGAACATTATTACTACTTAAGAAAATTAATACATTAAAACAAAGATAAAATAACACCATAGTAAACCAGCATTGTTGGAAAGTTCAGTCAAAGATGTTGCTTAACCAAAGTTTAACTTAATACTATAACAAACAGGAAAAAAAGGCTTACATTTGACTTTTTTCATATTTTGCATATTCTACATATCATTGCAAATAGTTGTTTTGCAGTGACTTCAGCTCATGGGGTTGCAAAGAGTTCGACACAACTGAGCGACTGAACTGAACAACTCACCATGTAAAATGATAGATGTCATGTTCTTTCAGGATTGCACATGTGGCTAAGATATTACAGCACTAGTTGGATGTCCTATTGTATAATGATATTGGATCACTTGAGACGAACTTGCTCAATATTTTCCAGTTTCCTTAATTTTAACTACCAATGGTGAGAAAAATCTTTGAGCCATTAAGATAAAACTCAGTAGAGAAAATTAGCTGAACTCTTCCGAAAGAAACAGTAGACAGGGAGTTAACTAAATTTGCTGTTAGTATTTTGAATGACTAAAAACATAATAAGACAATGTGCTTTTTCTTGTTTTCTTGGAGTCTGGGTAGAAGGCAAAATGGATGAGATGATCTTAAAAGCCGCCAGAACACCTAGGCAAGAAACACTAAGAGGAGGAGTCAATTACAAGACCCCTATGCTCGGTAACCATCTCCAGGGTACATAACAGAAATAATTTATTAGAAGGCTGAAGAAATTAGTAAGAAGGATCTCTTTGCAAAGAGTTTTCAGGGCACTATTCATCGATCTATTTTCCAAAATGGCAACCTCAGTAACACACATACACTTGGTTTTCTTTTCTAATTCTCCCTGAACCTTTGTCCCTGTTTCCTGGAATCACCACCACTGATTATTCTCATAAGGGGAAATACTATGTCTTGCTAGTTAAGTTTTCTCTTAAGTGTTTTAAAAATTCTGTCATTGCCTTTATATAAATCTACAAACTCCTCAGATTTATGCCCACATATTTATATTTGAGGCTTACGTTATTAAATTGTACCAAAGTTTTGCTAAGTTGCAATTTTTATTTTAAAACATTCCAAACATGCACAAAAGACAGGAAAACATAATCAAATTCTATATGCCCACTGCACATATGCAAAAATTATAAATATGCTTTCCCTTTGTTTTAAAGAAAATTCCAGATATTATGCCATCTCTAAAGATATGAACATTTTCATGCATAACTAAAATGCTACTATCACAGCAAAGAAAATTAAGAGAACCTACAGTAAGTGATATTTAGCACCTAAATGTTCATCTGCAGAGAAATGGATAAAGATGTGTACATACACAATGGCGTATTATTAAGCCACAAAAAGAACCAAATAATGCCATTTGCAACAACAGGGATTTATTAAGATTATCACATTAATCTTATATTATCATATTAAGTGAAGTCAGAGAAAAATATATGCTATCACTTATGTGGAATCTAATTTAAAATGATACTAAGTGAACTTATTTACAGAAAAGACTCACAGATTTCAAAAACAAAGTTAGAATTACCAAAGGGGAAGTGTGGATGGGGAGATAATTTAGGAGCTTGGGATTAATACACACACTGGCATCTGGTCGGTCCCATCACTTCATGGGAAATAGATGGGGAAACAGTGGAAACAGTGTCAGATTTTATTTTATTTTTTGGCTCCAAAATCACTGCAGATGGTGACTGCAGCCATGAAATTAAAAGACACTTACTCCTTGGAAGGAAAGTTATGACCAACCTAGATAGCATATTAAAAAGAAGAGACATTACTTTGTCAACAAAAGTCCGTCTAGTCAAGGCTCTGGTTTTTCCAGTGTCATGTATGGATGTGAGAGTTGGACTATAAAGAAAGCTGAGCATTGAAGAATTGATGCTTTTGAACTGTGGTGTTGGAGAAGACTCTTGAGAGTCCCTTGGACTGCAAGGAGATCCAACCAGTCCATCCTAAAGGAGATCAGTCCTGGGTGTTCATTGGAAGGACTGGTGTTAAAGCTGAAACTCCAATACTTTGGCCACCTGATGTGAAGAACTGACTCATTGGAAAAGACCCTGATGCTGGGAAAGATTGAAGGCAGGAGGAGGAGGGGACGAAAGAGGATGAGATGGCTGGATGGCATCACCAACTCGATGGACATGAGTTTGAGTAAACTCCAGGAGTTGGTGATGGGCAGGGAGGCCTGGCGTGCTGCAATTCATGGGGTTGCAAAGAGTTGGACACGACTGACCGACTGAACTGAACTGAACCATACGTAAAATAGGTAACTAACGAGGACCTACTGTATGGCACAGGGAACTCTACTCAATATTTTGTAATAACCTACATAGAAAAAGAATCTGAAAAAAAATGAATATATGTATAACTGAATCATTGTGTTGTACACCTGAAACTAACACAAAATTGTAAATCAACTGTATTCAAATAAAATTAATAAAGAAAGAAAAATGTCATGTTATCATTTGTGAATCAAAATCCAGATAAGATCTACCCTTTATGTTAGGAAATTCAGTCCTCTTATCCTCTTCTATTTTAAAAAACTAGTGCTCCCACCTCTGTTTTTCTAAATTATGTTTTTTCCTTGGTGGAGAAACCCTGCCAATTGACCTATAGAATATCCTGCAGTCTGAATCTGTTTGCCCCCTAATGGTGCCACTTTTTCTATTTCCTTTTAGAAGTTTTTTGTCCTGCAAATTAGTTCCAGAAGTTTTATTAGATCCAGTTTGAATACTTTTTTTTGCAGGAACACAATAGGAAGAGCTGCTGTTTATCTCCTGATATTCAGAAAGTCCTCCCTCCATTAGCTCATAAGAGCCTTTCTTTGCAAGTCCATGTTCAAAAACCATTTGGTAGCTTGAAATTAACCATGATATAAGTATTTACACAAAAATCAGCAAATCCTACAAATTAGAGCTTTTATTTTTAGAGGGCCGGTTTATCACTGCATCATTATTTCATGGGTTAAAAATCAAGGTTTTATAATTCTGCCTTCAATTCCACATTAATAAACCAAAATTATTCTGTGAAGAGCATTTTCTCAATGAGGGATATCTGGCAACCCTGAAAAATAATGCTTCATTATAGGTCCCCTTCATTATGGGCTTCCCTTGTGGCTCAGCTGGTAAAGAATCTACCTGCAATGCAGGAGGCCTGGGTTCGATCCCGGGGTTGGGAAGATTCCCTGGAGAAGGGAAAGGCTACCCCCTCCAGTATTCTGGCCTGGACAATTCCATGGACTATTCAGTCCATGAGGTCGCAATGAGTCGGACATGACTGAGTGACTTTCACTTTCACTATAGGTCCCTCAGAGTAGATACTTCTTTGCCTTTCAGAGCTAAACCTCATTTGAAAAGACTTTGTTCATTTATCTGTACCTCTGCCTGATCCTCAACTTTGAAAATCTGTCTCTCCATCTTTCAGGGTTAAGGTAACATACTCAATTATTATAATAATTAATATGTATGGACTCATTCATACCATCAGAGGAAAATTAAACCATGCTTTCCTCTTTATCTCTGCACTGTTCTTGCCTTCTGTTGGACTAAGTTTTCTTTGTTAAATTTCTTATTTCTGTTGTTATTATAATTCTTATTAGTAGTAATATTACTTTTATGGTCAAAAGTCATAAAAAAGAAGACTCTTAGTATTTCCTTTCTTGTTGGTCTGCTGGTGGAATGGCTTTATTTTTCTGAAAATGTGTTTATTTTGCTTTCATTTTTGAAAGATACTTTTATTGGGAATAGAAATAATATATAGAAAGCACTTTGAAGATATTGTCCCTTTTATCCATCATTTCCTTTAAGAAATCAGCTCTGTATCTTACTGTTGTCCTGTGAAGGTGATTAACTTTTCTTTTTTGATTTCTTCAAAATTTGTCTGTCTCTGGTATTCGGAGGTTTTAGTATAATGTGTGGTGCTCTTTGACTTCTATTGTGTGAGTTATTTGAATTTTTGGCTTGGTATTTTAAATCAATTTTGGAAAATTCTTGGTCTTTATCTTTTTGTAAGTTGTTTCTGTCCCATTATTTCTCTTTTCTACTTCTATGAGTCTAGCTTCATGGAAGGTAGGACTTTCCACTCCTTTCTCCTTTTTTCTCTGCATTCTTCAGTACATATATTGTCTTTAGATATCACATAGAGTTTCTCTAAGAATCAGTGAAACCAACTTTATCTGCATGGACAGCCTTGACTGTTTTGGGACACAGCTTGATGTGGGAGGTAGGAGCTGGTGTCTGGAATCAGAATATCTGATTTCAAAGCCCTGTGCTGTAGTTGGTTGGAGGCAATATTCAGCTTCTTTGCACTATCCTTTTCTCATTTCTATAAGGGTTAATAGTGATGACAGCCTCTGTAGTTGCTATGAGAATTACATGAAGTTGTATACAAAAAGCCATTTATATACAAAAAGTTTTTGCCATATACAGAATACTCAGTAGTTTACTTAACATTCCATGAATCTTGTTATGAATCCTTGAAATGCCTTTTTATGGGAGCAGAAGAAATGATACTGCTTCTCGTGACAAAAGTACATCCCTAGAGAGTGGCATGAGCTTCCCTGGTACCTCAGTGATAAAGAATGTGCCTGCCAATGCAAGAAATGTGGGTTCAATCCCTGGGTCAGGAAGATGCCCTGGAGGAGGAGATGGCAACCCACTCCAGTAATCTTGCCTGGGGAATCCCACGGACAGAGAAGCCTGGTGGGCTACAGTCCATGGGGTCACAAAGAGTCAAATATGACTTAGCGATTAAACAGCACAGAACGGCATATCCTGCGGTTTCTCTGTGCTTCTGTTGGTTACTCTGTTTTCTGTTAACAGTTATCTGTATCCTGTGAGCCAGGTATTGTGTGAGGGACTCAGAAACAGAGAGTGATGAGGCTGGCTGCTGGGCCTCCAAGTGCTCAGTGAAGTGGCTTCAGAATTCCCTGAGAACAATTCTATGATAGAGTCTTACTGGTATCCACGTGGTCTAAATACTATTTTTTTTTTTTCTTCAGTGTGAAACATACAAATCTTCCTAGTGAAGTTGCTCAGTCGTGTCTGACTCTTTGCGACTCCATGGACTGTAGCCCACCAGGCTCCTCCATCCATGGGATTTTCCAGGCAAGAGTACTGGAGTGGGTTGCCATTTCCTTCTCTAGGGGATCTTCCCGACCCAGGGATCGAACCCAGGTCTCCTGCATTGTAGGAAGACGCTTTACCCTCTGAGCCACCAGGGAGTCCCAAAAATCTTCCTAGGGTTCTATAAAAATGCATTATCTTACCTTCTGAACTTAAAAGTAAGTTCATTTCAGTTGTCAACTTTAATATTAAAAGAGGGCACTCTGCTTATCAAAACGGAAAAGTCATACTGCTCTTAAATAAATAACTGTCCGTCACAGTTATCTTGCTTCAATCTGATTAACTTCTATTCTCTGAGGATCACAGACTTCTAATATTGCATTTTAAAAGTCAGAGATTTTATCCTGCAGCCATGACTGAAAATCAAATCCTTTAGCAACTTCTGTTCAAACATTTCAGAAAGCATAGACTTGTTCAGAGTAATTTCTGAATTCTGGCAGTGAATTGAGGAAGTTAACATTTTAATGGCATGAATAAAAAGTCAATATTAGAAACTAATAATTTGGAATTTTATTTTCTCTAAAACAAAATACTAATGAATAGAAAATAGAATCATGCACATACACTTCTGTTTATTATTTGCAAGCATTTTCTTAGTGATTTAAGCAATTAAAAACTAATAGGAATATATTATTCCTTGGGTTTGGCATTTTCTCTTGTATTCTTGAAATTTAGAAAATTTAGAAAGCCATATGACCCTTGAACAATATGGGATAAGGAAAGTTAGGGGTTAAAATTTACCACATGTTAAACGCTTTCTCTCCATTGTCCTTATTTTGTCTTCCACATCCTTTCTGCCATTTGTTGTTTTAATTGAGCGTTTTATGTGACTTGAATTTTTCTTTCTTAGCGTATGACTTATACTTCAAAAATGTTTTCCAGTGGTTGCTTTGGAATTTGTATATACATTTATAATATCAATACAGTCCACTTTCAAATACTGTGTTGGTTCACAGTGAAAGTTAAAGTCACTCAGTCATATCCAACTCTTTGGGACCCCATGGACTATACAGTCCATGGAATTCTCCAGGCCAGAATACTGGAGTGGGTAGTAGTTCCCTTTGCCAGGGGATCTTTCCGACCCAGGAATCGAACCAGGGTGTCCTGCATTGCAGGCGGATTCTTTACCAACTGAGCTATCAGGGAAGCCCAATAGCTCATACAAGGTTGCATTGCATTTTGTACGCACTGCTGCCATTTCATTCATAAATAAGCTGTAATCATTACAGAGATTGTTTCCATATAATTCTGAACAAACTGTTACTTGTTATAAATTAAGAATGAGAAATAAAATTTTAGTTTTACCTTCACTTACATCTTTTCGAATGCTCTTCCTTTGCATAGATCTGAGTTTCTGACCTATATCATTTTCCTTCTCTCAGGGAAATTTTTACTTTTTGTTGCAAGGTGGGTCAATTTGTTTGAAGAATAAATTTCCTCACTTTATGTTTGTCTGAGAAAGCCTCTATTTCTCTATCACTTTTGCAGGATAATGTTCTCAAACAAAAAATGAAGAAATCTGTTCTTGAAATGTTAGTTTTACTCATTTTTTCACCCTACCCCTATGATAAAATGTGCTCCAACTCACACTGAGGGTCTAACTCATGGCTGTGCCATGCCTTTCTTTGAAATGACCAGTTTGAGTTAAAGGACCCCATGTGGAAAAAAAATGTTATTATTTAGTAACACTTGAAACTGTTTTAAATGAAAAGTAATAATTCACGTCTTGCTTCCTTTGATATGCCAGATGTGGTCTCCACTGAATTTGTGCTTCCCCAGGGCAAATTCACCTTCAACAAAGAACACTGGATACCAAAGCATCAGGTGGATTAAAACAGAAAATCACACAAAATAAGAATTTTCTCTTCCTACTCAGTGCTCTGTGGTGATCTAAATGAGAAGGAAATCCATAAAAGAGCAGATTTATGTATACATACAGCTGATTCGATTTGCTGTGCAGCAGAAACGAACACATTGCAAAGCAACTATACTCCAAAAAAATCATTAAAAAAAAAGAATTTGTGGTGGATTCCATGTTCTAAAATAATTCCAAGTGATGACAGCATATCTGGGACTAATATAAATACTCCCCAAGTGATTTAAAAGAAAATGGAGAAGGGGGTGGCAGAGGATGAGATGGGTTGGATAGCATCACCGACTCAACAGACATGAATTTGAGAAAACTCCAGGAGACAATGGAGGACAGAAGAGCCTACGTGCTGTAGTCCATGCAGTCACAAAGAGTTGCATGTGACTGAACAACAACACAACAGCAAGTGATAACACTGAAGAAAACATGATGAATTTTTAAAAGCATTGCTAATTTACAAATACATGGAAAACTTAAAGCAGTGCAATGCTGCATACTCAATTAATGGATGGATTAATGGATACTCAATTAATGTCAATTATGATTAACTTTAACAATTCAGGTAAATAAGGCATCTAGGTACTGGGATAGTCATGAAATATTCCAAAATTTCTAGCATTTACCTACATTTTTTACTCTCCATTTTCAACAGTTTCCTTTAATTTTATAACTATCGTCTGGAGAACCATAATTTACCCAGAGTTACACAACAATTAGAAAATTAATTAGAATGCAGGATGTACTTTAAGTAACTCATCTTTTACAGAATATGAGAGTGGAGAGTTAATTAGCAGTGATTAAAAGAATGGTGTTTGCCTTTAGTGTTATGTTAATGTTTCAGAGTTAGGACTTAAATGTCAATGTGTCATGGAAAAAACTTACTAACCCAACATCAGCTGATTATGCAAATATCTACACAGAGTTTGATGAACGTCAGTATATGCATAAAAAGACGTGTGTCATCTCACTCAGTCATCTGACTCTGTATGACATATGGACTGTAGCCTACCAGGGTCAATGGGATCCTCAAGCAAGAAAACTGGAGTGGGCTGCCATTTCCTTCTCCAGGGGATTTTCCTGACCCAGGGATCAAACCCGTATCTCTGGCATTGGCATGCAGGCACTTTACCAATGAACCACCCGGGAAGACTATAAAAAGACACATTTTAACCTAAACATGTTTAGGGAGAAGTAAATATGAGAAAACATTCAGAGAAGTGAGAAAGTTGTGGAGTCCCGAGTACCTGCCTTCTCCAGCTGGTAGCAAATGAATGGTTACTCTATTAATTGCCTCCATTTTGGAAAATGGGGGTTGGCATTTTGAAGGAAATATTAAAAACAAAGTATTTGCCCGATTCAGAAAACCTCTCCAGAAAAGAAACAGAGAAAGACAACAGTTTTAATACTGAGTAAATATTAAACCAGAAAGTGATTTGCATCATGGGCAATCAGCTAAAAGACTGTAAAGACAGAAAGACATCTCCTCCTCTAGTATAGCCAAGCAGATACAATCCATTTACATACGTATTTTCAAGATAAACAGTAATGAGCCCTCCAGTGAACGGACTTGACAAGACCATTTGTCACACATAGTTCATCCTAAATTCACCTGGTAATTGAAGTGACGATCTGTGTTGGCTAACTGGCTTTATTCAGAGGAAAAACAAACTTTTCATATCTCTATGGCAGGAGGTAATTGCCACTTGTAGTAAGGCACCCACCGAATTTAGGGAACTATATTCCCACACAAATTGGGAGATGGGGTGCTGTCTCCCTTGATATTTATATTTTAAAGAGATGGATCCCTGATCTTTGAGAAAGATATCCTTACAGCATAAAGATGACAAAAAACCTATCTAGTTTTCAAAAGGAGGCACACACTTATAAGGGAAGAGTCTGTAGTTATGTTAATATTTGCGACTTTTCTAAAGCAGACATTCTAAAAAAAAAAGAAAAGGAGGGAAGTCTTTTATTTTCAACTGGAAGAATTCAGCCTCTTAGTTTTAATTTATATTTATCCTTATAGTATCAAAGTTTGTAGCTTTTAGTGGTAGTCTGGTGGGGTTAGGAATATACAGCAGGTGACTTGGGATAAGAAAAAATGCTACTGATTTACATCTATTTCCTCCATGTTCCTCTCTGTGTAGAATATTATCACAACACTACATTCAGCCAATAAAAACATGCATGAGAAGGAAGGAAACAATGAAGAAATAGTGTAGGAAACAGAGCAGTGGACTTCAGCTAAGTCTGTCTTTTTAGACAGGGGAGAATTAGAACTCACGTCCTTATTCCAACTCTACCACAAATTCAGCCTGAGCATGAAATTATTTGTGCTGCAGACTGCACCCCTGACCAACACCAAACAACAGCAGTAATTCTCTAGGTACAAACAGAGGCTCCGTAAATTGTTTCAGTCATAGTGACAGAGATGGGGAAACTCTTTCAATTATTTTCACACAAAAAGAAAAGCATTTTGGGTCCTTTCAAGGCATTGCTCAAAGTAAACACAGAACAGAAGCTAAATTCCAGCACTATTCAAATATATAAAGATAATAAGGTCTTGACTATGTTTCAGTCAGTTAAGTATTTATTGCATTTTTCTTAAGTGACAACCTTCTTTGGGAAATTAATGCAGGACCCAAATATCAAAGACTACCAATTAGAAAGGATACATGAAACAATACCAGCAATGGCAAACAGTATTCAAGTCACTCATAAAATAGGTTGTTTAAAAAAGATCCATTGGAAAGCTTCCTCTGAAGGTAAGGGGATTCGGACTTTTCAAATTGAGTTGGCAAAGAATATTCTGCCCTGTAGCTTCATGCTTTCTAATCAAGAGATCTGGGCTCTGTTAGAGCAGTACAAAGTTTGTGAGGATGCAGAAGTAAAGAAGCAACCCTTAAGTTTGAAAAGATCCTGCATGTACTTATGAGGCTTTAGAAACCATTCATTGCTGTGAATTACATTTTGTAAGGACAAGATGCAAAATGCAAAACTCCAGACTGTGTGCTAAAATTCACATCCTTGTATATTTAAATGAAAGCAGTTAAGTAACTCTTAGCCTTGGTCTTGTTGAAGAGAATAAATGATCACTCTCAAGGGAAATAAAATAGGGAGGAGATATTGAGGAGAATATTGGGAGGATGGATAGAAAGGAAGTTAATCTGATATTATCCTGCTTTCACTTTTTCTTGGGAAAGAAAAAAAAAAAATTAGTCAGAAATCTCCCTCCATAGCTCAGTTGGTAAAGAATCTGCCTGCTGTGCAGGAGACCCAGGTTCGATCCCTGGGTTGGGAAGATCCCCTGGAAGAGGAAATGGCAACCCACTCCAGTGTTCTTGCCTGGAGAATACCATGGACAGAAGATCCAGGCAGGCTACAGTCCATGGGGTCACAAAAGTCGGGCATGACGTAGCAACCAAAGCACCATGAAAACAGAAGGGAAGGAATTTAGAAAAGTAAACTTGTCAAAATTATTTTTCCAGATGTATTTTTTGGTCAGCATTCAGGTTCGAACCAAAACCAGCCCCATCTCTGCTCTGTGAAGTTACAAACGAAGTTAATCTCCTTCCTGGCTACCAGCTTCTCTCTTCTCTCCTAAATCCTGAGAGAACCCACTGAGTGTTAGGTTAGATGCCAAGTTTCTCACCAGAGTGTTCAGTTCATCAACAGTTTTCCTTTTTACTTCTCTGATTTCTTCCTATATTCAAGAATAGTGCTTGCCCTGGGGACATCTCAGTGTAAAATCAGTACAAATTTGTGAAGAACACCACTCCATTTTTTTGTACTTTTACTTGTAACCTCACATCTCAGTGAGAGCTTTGGAAATCATTTTGTTTCTAAAGAAGCATACTTAGGCAACCCACAGAATGGGAGAAAATATTAGCAAGTGAAGCAACCGACAAGGAATTAGTCTTCAAAATGTACAAACAGTTCATATAGCTCAATATCAGAAAAAAAAAAATCAAAAATGAGCAGAAGATCTAAATAGACATTTCCCCACAGACATACAGATGGTCAAAAAGCACACGAAAAAAATGCTCAACATCATTAACTGTCAGAGAAATGCAAATCAAAACTACAGTGGGCTATCACCTCACACCAGTCAGAATGGCCATCACCAAAAAATCTACAAACAAGAAACGCTGGAGAGGATACAGAAAACAGGTACCCTTTACTCTGTTGGTGGGAATGTAAATTGGTACAGCCACTATGGAGAATAACATGGAGGTTCCTTAAAAAATTAAAAATAGAATTTTCATATGATGCAGCAATCCCACTCCTGTGCATATATCTTGAGAAAACCATCATTTGAAGATACATACACCCCAGTGTTCCCTGCAGCCCTGTCTATGATAGTCAAGACATGGAAACAGGGTAAATGCCTATCAACAGAGGAATGGATAATGAAGATATGGTGTATATATACAGTGAAATATTACTCAGCCGTTAAAAAGAATGAAATAATGTCATTTGCAGCATCAAAGACAGACCTGGAGATTATCGTGCTAAATGAAGTAAGCCGGACAACAGAAAGACAAATATGATATCAGTTATACGTGGAATCCTTAAAGAATGATACAGATGAACTTATTTACAAAATAAAAACAGACTCACAAATTTCCAAAAAAAAGTTACGGTTACCAAGGGGGAAGTGTCTGGGGCAAGGGGGCAAGGATAAATTAGGAGTCTGGGATTAATATACACACACTACTATTAATATAAAATAGATAATCAACAAAGATATGTTATATAGCATAGGAAACTCTCCTCAGTATTCTGTAATAACCTAATTGGGAAAAGAATTAAAAAAAAAGAATGGATATATACATACGTATAACTGAATCACTTAGCTTCATGCCTGAAATTAACACAACATTGTAAATCAATGATACACCAATATAAAACAAAATTAGATTAAAAAATAAACATAACATTGCTTAGACAGGTTTTAGGAGGTATGTCTGTTCTCTTGAATAGAAATTAAACAGCCTAATACTACAGATGAATAAATGCCCTTTGAAAGTCTGATGAGCGACTTCCCTAGTGGCCCGGTGATTCTTCCCTGGTGGTCCAGTGGTTTTCTGTCTTCTAATACAGAGGGTTGTGGGTTTGATTCCTAGCGGGGGAGCCAAGATCCCACATGTCTCATGGACACAAACCCCAAACATAAAACAGAAGCAATATCGTAACAACTTCAATAAAGACTTAAAACTATGGTTCATGTCAAAATAAATCTTAAAAAAAAGACTGATGAGTAGAAGGTATTCTACAATGGGAGATAAAATGTTATTAAAACTGTTCTCTGGAAACTTAAAAATAAATAAATAAATAAAAATAAAGAAGACTTAGACCCAAGTCTTGTGACCAAGGCTTCCCATCTTGCACTAACCTACATTTTTACTATTGTCTTGTCAGCTTGTCAGTATTGTTCACATATGAAATGTGGATAGGTTTATACATTGGTTGTGAATTGAGGCCAGTTCTGGCTGTAGACCTCTGTTTCACTGTATACTTCTCCTCGGTCCTTGATTCCAACTGCCCCACTTCCTTTTATTGTACCATTAGTAAGGACTATGCCAAAGCCTTTGACTGTGTGGATCACAATGCGGAGGGAGGAGGGAGAAGGGTTCAGGATGGGGAACACAGGTATACCTGTGGTGGATTCATTTCGATATTTGGCAAAACTAATACAATATTGTAAAGTTTAAAAATAAAATAAAATTAAAAAAATAAATTGTGGAAAATTCTGAAAGAGATGGGCATAGCAGACCACCTGACTTGCCTCTTGAGAAACCTGTATGCAGGTCAGGAAGCAACAGTTAGAACTGGACATGGAACAACAGACTGGTTCCAGATAGGAAAAGGAGTATATCAAGGCTGTGTATTGTCACCATGCTTATTTAACTTCTATGCAGAGTACATCATGGGAAACGCTGGGCTGGAGGAAGCACAAGCTGGAATCAAGATTGCCGGGAGAAATATCAATAACCTCAGATATGCAGATGACACCACTCCTATGGCAGAAAGTGAAGAAGAACTAAAGAGCCTCTTGATGAAAGTGAAAGAGAAGAGTGAAAAAGTTGGCTTAATGCTCAACATTCAGGAAACTAAGATCATGGCATCCGGTCTCATCACTTCATGGCAAATAGATGGGGAAACAGTGGCTGACTATTTTTATAGGCTCCAAAATCACTGCAGATGGTGATTGCAGCCATGAAATTAAAAGATGCTTACTCTTTGGAAGGGAAGTTATGACCAACCTAGACAGCATATTAAAAAGCAGAGACATCACTTTGTCAACAAAAGTCTGTCTAGTCAAGGCTATGGTTTTTCCAGTGGTCATGTGTGGATGTGAAAGTTGGACTATAAAGAAAGCAGAGTGCCGAAGAATTGATGCTTTTGAATTGTAGTGCTGGAGAAGACTCTTGAGAGTCCTTTGGACTGCAAGGAGATCCAACCAGTCCATCCTAAAGGAGATCAGTCCTGGGTGTTCATTGGAAGGACTGATGTTGAAGCTGAAACTCCAATACTTTGGCCACCTAATGTGAAGAGCTGACTCATTTGAAAAGACCCTGATTCTGGGAAAGATTGAGGGCAGGAGGAGAAGGGGACGACAAAGGATGAGATGGCTGGATGGCATCACCGACTCAATGGACATGCATTTGGGTAGACTCCGGGAGTTGGTGATGGACAGGTAGGCCTGGTGTGCTGCGGTTCATGGGGTAGCAAAGAGTCGGACATGATTGAGAGACTGAACTGAACTGAACTGAGTAAGGCTTGAAACAGTCCTTGAGTCTTTGACAGCTGGAAGTATGTCCTGTTGATGTCTTCAAGCTCTCTGCTCACATCCTTTGGCCTCTGTCCACACCCCTACTTCCTAGAAGACCACTACAAAGATGTTTTTAGTGCCACACAGTGTGACCTGAATTATGAAAGAAGAATGACTATCTTTTTATCCTTAGGGTAGTGCCTTTTTGTACAAAGAGGCAGAGTGAAGGGTCAGAATTACAGAAGTGAACATCACCATAAATGAAAATTCAACTATCATTGGATTATTTTTTCACACGTTGTTCCTTGTGTGCAATTTTTGGCTGTGTTTTCCTACAGCCTTTCAGCTCCTTCTGAAAGCAATGAAATCTTTCTCTAATCAGAGAAACTTATCACCCTCATATAGAATGCATGAAAATCAAAACGCTAGCTCGTTTGGAAAGAGCACTGAAGCTCCACATTGTCTTTTCCATCTAAATTCCTCTTTGATGCCCTGGTTACTCCATTAAACCCAATTTGAAAACCACATTCAAGTCAACTACAGAACAAGCATTTTCTGGCCCATTTTTCTTGGTCAACATAGGTAGTCAAAAAGTATGTCTGACTTCATGATGATAATTTTTAAAAGTTAATTTGACAACATCTCACACAGGCAAGTTTGCTTACATGCCTGAGTCATCTCTTCATGGCTGAGCTTAGGGTGAGGCGGCTTTTCTATTAGTGCTTCTCATCTGTATTCAAAATATACCAACTTAAATTATTTGACCATTATCTCTTAATTTCCCTTTTCTCTGCTAGACTAGAAACATCTAGAGAACAGGAATGCATTTTATACTTGGTTAAACTCCAAAACGAAGTGCCAGATTTAACATTTACTAAATTCTGTGCTTGTTTGTTTTTGTTGATAGTGATGATTATAACTCTCAGATTCTGAAAAAATATATATTTTTCTGTAAAAAAATTTTGAATTTGATGGAAATACATTCACATTGCTTTCAGCTGGATGATGGTTAGTAGGCTTCTTCCTGACTCTAGACACTGGTCTTTCTTTCCTGAGAGCATTTAGTTGGGAAAACTTATTTTAAATTCTTTTTCTACCCCTTTTAGGTGGAGATCATTTTAAAAGCCTCCTGCCAGATTTACAACCTAAGACTCTTTCTCAAGACCCTGGGAACCAGATCTTTGAGATGGAATTCCCATGGAAGTTAGGGTCTCATGTTCCAGCTTCTGTGAAGTCAGAACCCTAACCCTCACAGGGCCCCTTGCTCTAAGTTGCACACCATCTCTCATCATGAAAATATGAGACAGTTACTTTTCCTCTGGGCAAGACCAGTTATCAAACATGGGTGCTCTCTAATTCTCCCTACTCATCTCTCCTTTCCTTCATCTCTTAAAAACTGCCTAGCCCTTTGTCTTAGTGGAAATGAGCTCAGACTGAGTTTTGGCCTCTCTGCCTTCTTCTTGAGTCATCTTGCTTTCCTGTTTCACTGCGTCCTGTGCAAGTTATACTTGGACACAGACCTCTAGAAACAGCAAGAACAGATTCTCCTCTGCTCAAACTTATCTTGCCATAATCATATGAAACTTTATTTATCAGAGAGAGAAGCAGGCTGTTTAAAAAACTCTTTCCCCCTCACCCAAGGAAAACTTTTTGCTATTGGTGATGGCAAGAAAAAAAAAATTATGGAGAAAGCAGTTACAATAAAACTGACAAAAAGCGGAATGAACGGCTTTATACTTGTGTACTGTGTGTAAATACATTGATCAGCTTCCTGAAAAGCACTGACCCAGCACTTCTGATGTGTATATCCTTGTGTGAAACTGCCTTTAGACCCTGAAGGCCTCACAGGAACTCTTAAGAGCACTGAAAGTGTGTTTTACTGCCTACTAGTAACTATAAATGTTATGCTCCTTTCTTATTGGTAGAGTAACAGAATTTAAGTCATCCAGGGTTACAGATAAGAAGAGGCTCATCTGAACCCTTTCTGTACCTTTCTTTTCAGCTGGGCTGCGTACTACAGGCTCTTAGCTCAGGTTAGCAATGGAGAATGTGCTTGACAATCCACTTTGAACCATAAAGGCTGAGTTACCAAAGAATTGATGCTTTTGAACTGTGGTAGAGAAGACTCTTGAGAGTCCCTTGTACATCAGGAAGATTAAACCAGTCCATCCTAAAGAAAATCAACCCTGAATATTTATTGGAAGAATTGATGCTGAACTGAAGCTACAATACTTTTGCCACCTGATGCAAAGAGCCAACTCATTGGAAAAGACCTTGATGCTGGGAAAGACTGAAGGCAGGAGAAGAGGATGACAGCGGATGGTTGGATGGCATCACCAACTCAATGGACGTGAGTTTGAGCAAGCTCCGGGAGGTGGTGATGGACAGGGAAGCCTGGTGTGCTGCAGTCCATGGGGTCACAAAGAATTAGACACGACTGAACAACAATACATCCTGAATTCACTTAGAGTTGTGGAAAGCTGAATTAGCCCCAGGAAATATAAGGAGGTAACCAGTTTCCTGGAATTTTAGGCTGAAAATAATATTTGTGGTTAAAGAGCCCCATCCTTTCATTTTGGAGATGAAGAAAACTATGGCTTCCCTGGACTCACAAAATGAGATAATGATATAAATTATACTGAGAATTAGGAATCACAGAATCCTAGTTCACTGTTTTTCTATTAATTTCATGTCTGTTCCTGATGTTTTTCTTCTCTTTTTGTCATCCATTCCTATGTGCTCTGATTCTGTGCTTCCATGTTATCTCATATAGATCTCATAAATCTAGGATTTTATGGACTGCCTGAGTCACTCTATCTGGAAATATGTATGTCTTTTAAAAGAGGAGTGCAAAGAAATATTGCATGGGAAGTCATGAATGACCCTTGGTGAGATTTCTTTCTGCAGAGGGGTTTTTTTGTACCAGGAGAGAGTGTCTTCTCCATGTCTTCCATCCCCCGTGTTATCTCTGCTACAAACACGAAGCTTTGACATTACAATTCAGGGGTGAATTCAGTCCAAATCACTGGCAGATTCTGAACACAAGGAAGTATCTGAACACAAATGACTTCAACATACAACTTACAAGAAGGTGACTCAATATATTTTCATTTAAGTTCTCTCTTTCCAGACTGGAGAAATCCTTAGTTGGTGTATTCTCATTTCTATTTACCAAGAGAAGAAAAGATAATAGGGACATTCCAAAAAATAACCACTGCTTTTTTTGGGCAGTTCCATCTCCTTTTATGTCAGTTTCATTCCCAGGTTTAAACAGAATCAACTGAAGAAATCCCAGCATTTTATATACATATTTCAATTAGCCAGCTGAGACACAGACACGAACACACATACTTTGGTGAGTCTTGTGCAAAATCCTTTATTAATCAACTAGATCTGCAATACAATGTGTTAAGAGTTGGTTCATCGTATTATTTAACTTTCTTCTCCTTTAAATGGTTTTTTCCCCCACACCGGGAAATTTCAGCCTCCATTTTCATTAATAAACCTGTAACTTCATATGACTCTGCATTGTTTCTGAAGCATATATGCTGTTTCTATACGCAGCTTCCATCTGAATTTAACATCACTGTAGTTTCCTACATTTTCAGTCTTTCCAATCTAACTCCTGGAATCATCAAAATATTATTGCCTTTTAAGACACCTCATGTTCCCACAGGGGTATTCTTTGAGCAGATAAAAGCTTAGAGTGGAGCTGACCTTTTAGCAGATCCTTCATTTTTATGCTTGTTAGCAAGTTGCACATTTTGAGAACTACTTTTCTGAGATTTTTAAGGCAGTGGATCCATTTTGTAGTTTCCTTCCCCTACATAAAATAGCATTCTCTAAAAGGGGGAGTGACTCTATTTAACATTACACTTTGGAAAATCTGTAAGAGCAGCTGTTTAAAATCCTTATGAATCTCAATGGTATCAAATATTATGAGTAGTAGGACACACATTAAAGGGAAAATATTTGACTTTACAAATGAAAAAAATGAAAATAAGAGGATATAAGGATAGAAATGCAGGAGGGCATAGGAATGAAGTAAATTTATTTTGTCATTTTGTGTTACTATCAATGCTTGGGGATTTTACTTTAAAATTATGCTAGATGTTGATATGAAAAGATCTAACTGTGAGATATTTGAGGTTATAATTTGGTATTATTTACTCTCTGAAAACTTAAAGAACAAGAAATTAGTTATTTCTATGAATGAGGTTTTAGAGAATAAATGACCACAATCTGAAATGCCAGAATTGGAATTGTAATGTTACCAGTGCCATTTTTTTTCTCAGTAAATATTATGGTAGTTAAAATCCTTATTCTATGCTTCAATTAAAAGTTGTATCAGTTCAGTTCAGTTGCTCAGTTGTGTCTGAATCTTGGTGAGCCCTGGGACTGCAACACACCAGGCTTCATTGTCCATCACCAACTCCTGGGGCTTGCCTAAACTCATGTCCATTGAGTCAGTGATGCCATCCAACCAGCTCATCCTCTGTCACCCAATTTTCCTCCTGCCCTCAATTTTTCCCAGCATCAGGATTTTTCCAGTGAGTCAGTTCTTCGAATCAGGTGGCCAAAGCATTGGAGTTTCAGCTTCAGCATCAATCCTTCCAGTGAATATTCAGGACTAATTTCCTTTAGGATGGACTGGTTGGATCTCCTTGATGTCCAAGGGACTCTCAAGAGTCTTCTCCAACACCACAGTTCAAAAGCATCAATTCTTCGACACTCAGCTTTCTTTGTGGTCCAACTCTCACATCCATACATGACTACTGGAAAAACCTTAGATTTGACTAGACAACCTTTGTTGGCAAAGTAATGTCTCTGCTTTCTAATATGCTATCTAGGATGGTCACAGCTTTTCTTTCAAAGAGCAAGCATCTTTTACTTTCCTGGCTACAGTCACCATCTGAAGTGATTTTGGAGCTCAAAAAAATAATGTCTCTCACTGTTTCCATTGTTTCCACATCTATTTGCCATGAAGTGATGGGATCGGATGCCATGATCTTAGTTTTCCGAATGTTGAATCTTAAGCCTACCTTTTTACTCTCCTCTCTCACTTTCATCAAGAGGCTCTTTAGTTCTTTGCTTTCTGCCAAAAGGGTGGTGTCATCTGCATATCTGAAGTTATTGATATTTCTCCCAGCAATCTTGATTCCAACTTGTGCTTCATGCAGCTGGGATTTCACATGATATATACTCTGCATATAAGTTAAATAATCAGGGTGACAGTAGACAGCCTTAATGTACTCCTTTCCAAATTTGGAACCAGTCTGTTGTTCCATGTCCAGTTCTAACTGTTGCTTCCTGACCTGCATATAGGTTTCTCAAGAGGCAAGTCAGGTGGTCTGGTATTCCCAACTCTTTCAGAATTTTCCACAGTTTCTTGTGATCCACACAATCAAAGGCTTTGGAATAATCAATAAAGCAGAAGTAGATGTTTCTCTGGAACTCTCTTGCTTTTTCAATGATCGAACAGATATTGGCAATTTGATCTCTGGTTCCTTTGCCTTTTCTAAAACTAGTTGAACATCTGGGGATGTTCACGTACTATTGAAGCCTGGCTTGAAGAAATTTGAGCATTACTTTACTAGCTTATGAGATGAATGCAATTGTGTGGTAGTTTGAGCATTCTGTGGCACTGCCTTTCTTTGGGATTGGAATGAAAACTGACCTTTTCCAGTCCTGTGGCCACTGCTGAGTTTTCTAAATTTGCTGGCATATTGAGTGCAGCACTTTCACAGCATCATCTTCTAGGATTTGAAATAGCTCAACTGGAATTCCATCACCTCAACTTGCTTTCTTCATAGTGATGCTTCCTACAGCCCACTTGACTTCACATTCCAGGATGTCTGGCTCTAGGTCAGTGATCACACCATCGTGGTTATCTGTATCGTAAAGATCTTTTTTGTATAGTTCTTCTGTGTATTCTTGCCACGTCTTCTTAATATCTTCTGCTTCTGTTAGGTCTAAACCATTTCTGTCCTTTATTGAGCCCATCTTTGCATGAAATGTTCCCTTGGTATCTCTAATTTTCTTGAAGAGATCTCTAGTCTTTCCCATTCTATTGTTTTCCTGTATTTCTTTGCATTGATCATTGAGGAAGGCTTTCTTATCTCTCTTTGCTATGCTTTGGAAATGTGCATTCAAATGGCATATCTTTCCTTTTCTTCTTTGCCTTTCACTTGTCTTCTTTTCACAGCTATTTGTAAGGTCTCTTAAGACAGCCATTTTGCCTTTTTGTATTTCTTTTTCTTGGGAATGGTCATGATCACTGCTTCCTCTACAATGTCATGAACCTCAGCCCATAGTTCATCAGGCACTCTATCAGATCTAATCCCTTGAATCTATTTGCCATTTCCACTGTATAATCATAAGGGATTTTATTTAGATCATACCAGAATGGTCTCATGGTTTTCCCTATTTTCTTCAATTTAAGTCTGAATGTGGCAATAAGGAGTTCATGATCTGAGCCACAGTAAGCTTCTGGTCTTGTTTTTGCTGATTGTATAGAGTTTCTCCATCTTTGGCTGCAAAGAAAATAATCTGACTTTGGTATTGACCATCTTGTGATGTCCATGTATAGAGTCTTCTCTTGTCTTGTTGGAAGTGGGTGTTTCCTATGACCAGTGCATTCTCTTTGCAAACCTCTGTTAATCTCTTCCCTGCTTCATTTTGTACTCCAAGGCCAAATTTGCCTATTACTCCAGGTATCTCTTGACTTCCTACTGTTGCATTCCAGTCCTATGATGAAAAGGATATCTTCTCTGGGTGTTAGTTCTAGAAGGTCTTGTAGGTCTTCATATAATCATTCAATTTCAGCTTCTTCAGCATTACTGGTTGGGGCATAGACTTGGATCACTGTGATACTGAATGGTTTGCCTTGGAAACAAACAGAGATCACTCTGTCATTTTTGAGATTGTACCTAAGTACTGCATTTTGGACTCTCTTGATGACTATGAGGGTTACTCCATTTCTTCTAAGGGATTTTTGTCCACAGTAGTAGATATAATGGTCATCTGAGTTAAATTCACCCATTCCTGTCCATTCCTAAAATGTCGATGTTCAATCTTGCAATCTTTTGTTTGACCACTTCTAATTTATCTTGATTCATGGACCTAACATTCCAGGTTCCTATCTATATTGTTCCTTTACAGCATCGACTTTATTTCCAGCACTAGTCACATCCACACCTGGGTGTTGTTTTTGTTTTGGCTCTGTCTCTTCATTCTTTCTGAAATTGTTCCTTCACTTTTCTCCAGTACCATATTGGGCACCCACCTGGGGAGTTCATCTTTCAGTGTCCTATCTTTTGACTTTTCATACTGTTCATGGGGTTCTCAAGGAGAGAATACTGAAGTGGTTTGCCACTGCCTTCTCCAGTGGACCACCTTTTTTTAGATCTCTTCACCATGACCCTTCCATCTTGGGTGGCCCCACACGGCACAGCTCCTAGTTTCACTGAGTTAGACAAGGCTGTGGTCCATGTGATCAGTTTGATCAGTTTTCTGCCATTGTAGTTTTCATTCTGTCTGTCCTCTCAGGGATAAGGATAAGAGGCTTACAGAAGCTTCCTGATGGGAGAGACTGATTGTGGGGGAAACTGGGTCTTGTTTTGATGGTGAGGCCATGCTCAGTAAATCTTTAATCCAGTTTTCTGTTGATGGGCAGGGCTGTGTTCCCTCCCTGTTGTGTGGCCTGAGTTCAAACTATGATGGAGGTAATGAAGATGATGGGACCTCCTTCAAAAGGTCCAGTGCACACACTGCTGAACTCAGTACCCCCACTCTGCATCAGGCCACTGCTGACCCACGCCTCCGCCAGAGACTCCTGGACACTCTCAGGCAAGTCTGGGTCAGTCTGTCTTGTGGGGACACTCCTCCTTTCTCCTGGGTCCTGGTGCACACAAGGTTTTGTTTGTGCCCTCCAAGAGTCTGTTTCCCAGTTCTGTGGAAGTTCTGGCGGCTCTATGGTGGGATTAATAGTCACCTCCTCCAAGAGGGCTCATGCCACTCACAGGTCTGCTGCACCCAGAGCCCCTGCCCCTCTGGCAGGCCACTGCTGACCTGTGTCTCCACAGGAGACACTCTGACACTCAAAGGCAGGTCTGACTCAGTCTCTGTGGGATCTCTTGGTGCACACAAGGGTTTGAGTCCTCCAAGTGTCTCTGGCGGGTGTAAGGTTTGATTCTAAACATGATTTTGCCCCTCCTACCATCTTGCTGGGGTCTCCTTTGCCCTTGGACACGGGGTATCCTTTTTTGGTGGGATCCAACATTCTCTTGTTGATGGTTGTTGAGCAGCGAGTTGTAAGTTTGGAATTCTCGCAGGAGAAGATGAGCGCGTATCCTTCTACTTTGCCCTCTTGGCACAAAATGTGTATAATTATCACTATTAGAGAAACACAAATCAAAACTACAATGAGGTTATACCTCACACCTGTCAGAACGGCCATCATTTAGAAACATTTAGAAACATCATTTAGAAACATCATTTACAAACAATAAAGGCTGAAGATGAGGAGGAAAGGGAACCCTTTGGCACTGCTGGTGGGAATATAACTCGATACAGCCACTATGGAGAACAGTATGGAGGTTCATTAAAAAACTAAAAATAGAACTACCAAATGACCCAGAAATTTCACTACTGGGAATATACCCAAAGAAAACAGTAATTCAAAAAGCCACATACACTCAATGTTCATTGCAGCACTCTTTACAATAGCCAGGACATGGAAGCAACCTAGATGTTCATCAACAGAGGAGTGGATAAAGAAGATGTGGTACATATATACAATAGAATATTATTCAGCCATAAAAAGGAACAAAAGTGGGTCATTTGTAGAGACGTGGAAGGACCCAGAGACTCTCATACAGAGTAAAGTGAGTCAGAAAGAGATAAATATCATATATTAACACATATATGTGGAATCTAGAAAAATGGTATAGATGATCTTATTTCCAAAACAGAAACAGAGACACAAACATAGAGCAAAAATGTGTGGACACCAAGCAGGGAAAGGGCAGTGGGATGAATTGGAAGATTGGGATTGACATATATACACTATTGATACTACGTATAAAATAGACAGCTAATGAGAACCTATTGTTTAGCACAGAGAACTCTACTCACTGTGCTGACCTAAATGGGAATGAAAACCAAAAAAAGAGGGGATGTAGGTATACGTACAGCTGATTCATTTTATTGTACAGTAGAAACTAATACAACATTGTAAAGCAACTATGAAAAATTTTAAAAATAAAAATTATATGCCAAATTGTAGAGAATTGGATTGAACATACAGTATTAGGTACCAAGCATTTAAAAGGAATCAGTGTTTAAATGATATTTTGAATGAAAATTTGTTTATAGAGTTGTAATTTTTGTGCATCCTGAGTACCTAGAACTTTCACCCTAGCATAAATTAGGTAAGCAGTAAATAGTTGCTGGATTGATAGTCTGGATCAACATTTCTTACAGCACGGTCAAAGAAATACTGGGGTGTTCCATTTTGCTGTTAATAAATGTGAAAGGGGAGTTCTCTGGTTAAAGACATTTGGGAACCACAGCATATAAAGATTACAAATACTCAAGTTGTGTATAATCTCTGAAAATTCCTTTGTCAAAGGAAGATGTGGTTGTGGTTCATTTCATTGACTATGTCCCAGGTAGCTCAGCTGGTAAAGAATCAGCCTGCAATGCAGAAGGCCCCGGATCGATTCCTGGGTCAGAAAGATCCCCTGGAGAAGGGACAGGCTACCCATTCCACTATTCTTGGGCTTTCCTGGTGGCTCAGCTGGTAAAGAATCTGCCTGCAATGTGATCCCTGGGTTGGGAGGGATCACACTGAGAAGGGAACAGCTACCCAAACCTGGAGAATTCCATGGAGTGTATAGTCCACAGGGTCACAAAGAGTTGGACAGGACTGAGTGACTTTCGCTTCATTGACTATGTAACCTTTTCCTAAGTAATAACCATGGTCATTTTCCAGTTCCAGTGGGAGGTTCTGTTTAAGCCCTTCTTGCTCTCATTCACGGTATGTCTGGATACCTGCTGTCAGCTCTGCCAGGAGTCTGCTTTGTGTACAGATCCCATCCAGAAAATCATTTTCTTGAAAATAGATGCAAAGTCAACATTCACTGTTTGATGATCTTGCAAAGAAGGTAAAGATCTTTTTCACTAATTGATGCAGCAAATCAACATCATCATATTTTGCAAAAATAAGTCTAAAGAAATTGTGATTACCATAGCATTTAAGCTATAGATCAATTTTGGGAGAACTGGCATCTTAACTATATTATTTTTCTGATAAATCAATACCACATTCCTCTCTGTTTATATAAGGATTCTTCAACTTCTCACTGCAATGTTATAGTTTTCTATGTACATGACTTGCAAAACTTTGTCAGATTTACATTTACTATTTCATATCTGTTGATGCTTTCTTGCAATCAATTTCAATTTCTGATTGTCCTTTGCTAACATATAGGAATCAAACTGATTTTTGTATTTGAATACATATTACATGTATTCTGCAATTAATCTTAAATATACTTTCCAGTAGCTTTTTACATTTTATGAAGGATTTTTCACATAGACAAAATCCTTTGTGAATAAGGAGAGATTTGCTTCTTTCTTTCTGGATGCTTTTTATCTCTTTTCCTAGGATGTATAATATGGAATAGAAATGGTGAGAGTGAACATTTTCACCTTGTCCCACTTGCTTAGGGAGAAAGCACTGAGGCTTTCGTCATTGAATATGATGTTACCTGTAGGTTTTTGTTTTTTTTTTTTTTGAATCCTCCTTCTGTTCCTAATTTGCAGAGCTTATTTTTCCCTTTTCAGAAATGGCTGTGAGACTGTTGTAATCTGCTTTTTCTGCATCTATTGAGATGATCATATTTTCAATATGGTGAATTAAAATGAGTTTTTTTTTAACTGAATAAATTTGACCAGCATAGACATGGAAGTTATCTCACTTTCAAGGAAGCAGAAATGACCCCTGTACTTTTATGGACCTATGCTGAGGGTGGGGGCTGTGACGGAGGGGGAGGACTGGAAAAATAGTGGTAGGATCAGAGAGGGGAAAGTGGCTTCTTCAAAGTTACTCCCTCCTCTCCTGATTAGGAAGGCTGTAAGACGACTTCAGCAGAAGATTCAGATAGAGAGACCTAGGAATGAGGGCACTTGAATTCGGAATGCAAACATTCCTCAGAGCATGGCCTGGAGAGGGGTCCAGGGTCCTTGACCTGTCTCTCTTCAGAGACTGCAGGGCAGGAGCTCTGGACCAAGTCTGGGGTTGGGAGGGCAACATTCCCTAGTGAGCTCCCCAGGTGAAGCCCTGGTAATTGCTGAAGGTAGCAGATCCCAGGATACTTAAAGTGAGGAATGCTGTTTAATGTTCATTTAAAAAAAAATATGGGATTTGGGGCTTAATATCAAACCCTTGCTTGTTTCAATAGTAATATATTTTCCCCCCAAACATTTCACACTCATCATCTATATCTCGTGCCTATGAGGATTGCCTCGGACATCTTTATGTCCCCAAAGTTCACAAGTATCTGAGCTTGAGGAACATATTACTGGATACAGGGAGTCTCTAGCATTCATTTCTGATTTTATGTTACCTGAACATAGATGAAAAGTTTGAAATGTATGGGGAAAAGAAAACTGTATTTTTTTTTTGAGTAAATTATGAGCTTACACAGATTGATAGGTATGTATTTTCTTTAAAAATTGTCTGCTATTTTCAGGAAAATGAAAATGAGACACAGATACAGAGGAAATCACTCACAAATGGAATCTCAGAATTTGTATTAAAGATCAGAACCCCTGGGAAGTGTAGATTCTTTCTAACTCCGTAGGTTTACCTCTCTGGTTCTTTTAAACTCATATTTTCTGACATATATTCTCTAGACATGACAGACAGCCCCAGTGTCCTGCATCCGCCAGAAGACGGTCCCTGTCATGTTAGCCAACGACAGCCTTTTTGAATTTTCACTTTGCAAGACATTTGCATTTTCAAAACATTCTGAGTTCACTTACAATTTTCAGGTAGAATTTTGTAAGGCTGCTGCTGCTGCTGCTATGTCGCTGCAAGGTTAATTATTGTCTAAGAGGTGTGACAGAAGGAAAAGCTTTTTCTGTTTTATAGACTTTTAAATTCCTTTACAAAAATGTGTGCTTTAATTTCTCAGGTAGTGATAAGCATTTATTTCAGCAAAACTGCAGTGAAAAACAGTCTTCTTCATAACTTCTTTTCTAGTTCATTCAAGCATGCTGCCTAGCCTTACCTTTTGTCAGACCTGTAACTATTCCATTACTAAATGTGTCACTTTCAGGGGCACCTTCCATTGTGTCTTTAACTAATTACTTCCAAGGTTCTCCACGGCTATGTTTTCCCTCGGGTCCTGCCGTCTCCTTCCCTCAGTCAGTCTTCCTGCATCCTCCTTGGACTGTCTGTTCTCATAATTCTTAACCAAGTAAGAATGTTCCCTACAATATGCTGCTTCACGCATCCTGACTCTAGCTAGAAAAAAATCCTGGCCGAGTTCCAGTTTGTTCTCTACTTGAGATTTTTAGCTGAAGCCATTTTGCTCCCAGAAAGTTTTTTTCAGCCAAGTCATCTTTCATAAGAATAACTTAGCATCATATATCAATGTATATATATGGAATCTAGAAAGGTGGTACTGATTAACTTATTTGCAGGCAGAAGTTGAGATGCAGACATAGAGAAAGAAGAGACTTGTAACACACTGGGGCAAGGAGAGGGTGGGATGAATTGAGAGAGTAGCACTGAAGCATATTTATTATAAAACAGATAGCCAGTGGGAACTTGTTGTATGACACAGGGAGCTCAACCTGCTGCTCTCTGACAATCTTGAGGGGTGGGAGGGAGGCTCAAGACGGAGGGGACATATGTAGGCCTATGGCTGATTCATGTTGGTGTATGGCAGAAAGCAACACAATATTCTAAAGCAATTATTCTCCAATTAAAAACAAATTTTAAACAGCATATTTTTTACTTATAATTTTTATGGCATTTCCTCTCTTTGAAATTAATCTTGGGCTTTTATTTTAGCAGTTCTTACGGATTATTTAACTTAATACAAGACTATTTTTTATTACTTTGTAATTTTTTTCAGCTTTATTGGAGGCTTCATTGACAAACAAAATTATTATATACTTAAAGTGTATCATACAACGTCATTATACGCTATAAAAGAATTCTCCATTCAATACTGTATTATTCTACTATAGTTGTCATGCCAGAATATAATCCTCAGACTGTATTTTATAACTCAGTTTGTATCATTTTACCAGTGATAGTTTATGGGGAACAGTGTCAGATTCGTGATCTCCAGAAGAAGACTTCGATTCAGGATCAGGGACCAGACTTGATTACTCAGACCTTTAGCTTGGCAGATACAGTGGAAGTGAGAAATAGATTTAAGGGACTAGATTTGATAGATAGAGTGCCTGATGAACTATGGAATGAGGTTCGTGACATTGTAAAGGAGACAGGGATCAAGACCATCCCCATGGAAAAGAAATGCAAAAAAGCAAAATGGCTGTCTGGGGAGGCCTTACAAATAGATGAGAAAAGAAGAGAAGTGAAAAGCAGAGGAGAAAAGGAAAGATATTTCCATCTGAATGCAGAGTTCCAAAGAATACCAAGGAGAGATAAGAAAGCCTTCCTCAGCAATTAGTGCAAAGAAATAGAGGAAAACAACAGAATGGGAAAGATGAGAGATCTCTTCAAGAAAATTAGAGATACCAAGGGAACATTTCATGCAAAGATGGGCTTGATAAAGGACAGAAATGGTATGGACCTAACAGAAGCAGAAGATATTAAGAAGAGGCACAAGAATACACAGAAAACTGTACAAAAAAGATCTTCATGACCAAGATAATCCCGATGGTATAATCACTCACCTAGAGCCAGACATCCTGGAATATGAAGTCAAGTGGGCCTTAGAAAGCATCACTACAAAAAAAGATAGTAGAGGTGATGGAATTCCAGTTTAACTATTTCAAATCCTAAAAGATAATGCTGTGAAAGTGCTGCACTCAATATGGCAGCAAATTTGGAAAACTCAGCAGTGGCCACAGGACTGGAAAAGGTCAGTTTTCATTCCAATCCCAGAGAAAGGCAATGCCAAAGAACGCTCAAACTAGCACACAATTGCACTCATCTCACATGCTAGTAAAGTAATGCTCAAAATTCTCCAGGCCAGGCTTCAGCAATATGTGAACTGTGAACTTCCAGATGTTCAAGCTGGTTTTAGAAAAGGCAGAGGAACCAGAGATCAAATTGCCAATATCTGCTGGATCATGGAAAAAGCAAGAGAGTTCCAGGAAAACATCTATTTCTGCTTTATTAACTACGCCAAAGCCTTTGACTGTGTGGGTCACAATAAACTGTGGGAAATTCTGAAAGAGATGGGAATACTGGACCACCTGACCTGTCTCTTGAGAAACCTACATGCAGGTCAGGAAGCAACAGTTAGAACTGGACATGGAACAACAGACTGGTTCCAAATAGGAAAAGGAGTAAGTCAAGGCTGTATATTGACACCGTGCTTATTTAACTTCTATGCAGAATACATCTTGAGAAAACCTGGGATCCAAGAAGCACAAGCTGGAATCAAGATTGCCAGGAGAACTATCAATAACCTCAGATATGCAGATGACACCACCCTTATGGCAGAAAGTGAAGAAGAACTAAAAAGCCTCTTGATGAAAGTGAAAGAGGAGAGTGAAATGTTGAGCTTAAAGCTCAACATTCAGAAAACTAAGATCATGGCATCTGGTCCCATCACTTCATGTGAAATAGATAGGGAAACAGTGTCAGACTTCATATTTTGGGGCTCCAAAATCACTGCAGATGGTGACTGCAGCCATGAAATTAAAAGATGCTTACTCCTTGGTGGCTTCCCTGGTGGCTCAGATGGTAAAGCGTCTGTCTGCAATGCAGCAGACCTGGGTTTGATCCCTGGGTTGAGAAGATCCCCTGGAGAAGGAAATGGCAACCCACTCTAGCACTCTTGCCTGGAAAATCCCATGGATGGAGGAACCTGGTAGGCTACCCATCCATGGGGTTTCAAAGCGTTGGACACGACTGAACGATTTCACTTACTCCTTGGAAGGAAAGTTATGACCAACCTAGATAACATATTAAAAATCAATATGATGTATGGCAAAACCAATACAATATTGTAAGGTAATTAGCCACTAATTAAAATAAATTAAAAAAAAAACACTCAACATTTAAAAAAACAAAAAACAAACAAAAAAAAAGCACAGACATTACATTGCCAATAAAGGTCCATCTAATCAAGGCTATGGTTTTTCCAGTTGTCATGTATGGATTGAGAGATGGACTGTGAAGAAAGCTGAGCATCGAATAATTGATGCTTTTGAACTGTGGTGTTGGAGAAGACTCTTGAGAGTCCCTTGGACTGCAAGAAGATCCAACCAGTCCATTCTAAAGGAGATCAGTCCTGGGTGTTCATTGGAAGGATTGATGCTGAAGCTGAAACTCCAATACTTTTGGCCACCTCATGCGAAGAGTTGACTCATTGGAAAAGACCCTGATGCTGGGAGAGATTGGGGTCAGGAGGAGAAGGGGACGACAGAGGATGAGATGGCTGGATGGCATCACCGACTCGATGGACATGAATTTGGGTGAACTCTGGGAGTTGGTGATAGACAGGGAGGCCTGGCATGCTGCGATTCATGGGGTCGCAGAGTCAGATATGACTGAGTGACTGAACTGAACTAGCTTGGCAGAAGTTTGATTACAGTGAGAAAGAATGGAGAAAGCTTCTGACATAGGTATCAGAAGTGGGACAGAGAGCGACCCATTGGCCAGTCTGATCAAGCCCTTATATACTTTTTACCAGATCCACTCTTAATACATCTTAAAATAACATGATTAGAACTAACAATAGAAAGGTCTTACCACACCCACTCCTACAACATATGATAAGAAAGATTAGTTAGGGGGTTCTTGTTAAGAAGGAGAAACATGTCCTCGAGCAAGATACATTTTTGTTATATAATCATTAGTACAGAGTTTAAGGAAAAACCTACCCTTGGGCAAGATGAGTTGTTTTGTTGTGTAATCATTAGCTTCCCTAGTGGCTCAGACAGTAAAGAATCTGCCTGCAATGCAGGAGACCTGGGTTCATCCCTGGGTTGGGAAGATCCCCTGGAGAAGGGCATGGCAACCCCCTCCAGTGTTCTTGCCTGGAGAATCCCCATGGACAGAGGAGCCTGGTGGTCTATAGTCCATGGGGTCACAAAGAGTCGGACAGGACTGAGCAACTAAGCGCACAGCACATTAGCTCTGAGCTTAAAGAAAGTCTTAAAGATTGTTGTCATAACAACAGAGTTTAAGAATAAATGTATGTGACTAAGAGAATGGAGAAGGAAATGGCAACCCACACCAATGTTCTTGCCTGGAAAATCCCAGGGACTGCGGAGCCTGGTGGGCTGCCGTCTATGGGGTCGCACATATTCGGACACGACTGAAGCGACTTAGCAAGACAAGGAATGTAGAAGAAAAAGTTTGTCCTTTTCTCCTCCTTGAGAGCCTCAGACCCCTTTCTCCTTGAGGGTCCCTGACTCCTTATCAACCTACCTAAGAATTAGCTCTCTTACCAGCCTCTCCCTATTTCTCTGATTTCCCAATACCAGGCAAACATTTTTCTACCTTCTGTACATTTGACGGGCTTCCCTGGTGGCTCAGAAGGTAAAGCATCTGCCTGCATTGTAGGAGGCCTGGGTTTGATCCCTGGGTGAGGAAGATCCCCTAGAGAAGGAAATGTCAACCCACTCCAGTACTTTTGCCTGGAAAATTCCATGGACAGAGGAGCCTGGTACGTTACAGTCCATAGGGTTGCAAAGAGTTAGACATGACTGAAAGACCTCACTTCCACTTTCTTTCATATGTTTTACTTCTTTTTTTCAGGATTCCTCATGTAAGTGATTGGAGAAGGCAATGACACCCTACTCCAGTACTCTTGCCTGGAAAATCCCATGGATGGAGGAGCCTGGTAGGCTGTAGTCCATGGTGTCACAGAGTCGGACACAACTGAGCGACTTCACTTTCATGCATTGAAGAAGGAAATGGCAACCCACTCCAGTGTTCTTGCCTGGAGAGTCGTAGGGACAGAGGAGCCTGGTGGGCTGCCGTCTGTGGGGTTGCACAGAGTTGCACACGACTGAAGTGACTTAGCAGTAGCATGTAAGTGATGACATGTGTCTTTCTCTCTTTGGCTTATTTTACTTAGCATAATACCCTCCAAGTTCATCCACTTTGCTGCAGATGACAGGATTTTATTCATTTATAATTTTGAATGAATAATCTATCTTTTATTTATCCATTCTATCCAAACAATAGAAAGAAATTTTGTTTCCATATCTTGGCTAATGTGAATAATGCCGTAATCAACACAAGAGTAGAGATAATCTCTTTGAGATAATGGTTTTACTTCCTATGGATATATTCCTAGAAATAGGATTGCTGAATCATATAGCAGTTCTATTTTTAATTTAAGGAACTGCCATACTGTCTTCCATATTAGCTCTACTAGTTTACATTCCCACCAACACCGCACAAAGGCTCTCCTTTTTACACATTCTAGCCAGCGTTTATTGTCTCTTGTTCTTTTGATAATGGCCATCTTAACAGGTGAAACCTCTTTATGGTTTTGATTTCTGTTTCACATACCTTTTGGCTATCTATGTGTCTTTCTTGGGGAAAAAAATGTCTATTCAGATCAGTTCATTTTTTAATATGATTTTTTTTTCTATTTTTTCCCTACTGAGTTGTTAGAGTTGCTCGTATAGTCTGGATATGTGGTTTGCAGATACTGGTTGCCTTCTCATTTTGTTGATGGTTTCCTTTATTGTACAGCTTTTTAAATTTGATTCTGCAACTGTTCTGCCTAAAAATCTTCAATGTTTTCCCAATGCAATGAAATAAAATTCTGACCTATTACAATAGCCCTGTTTAATCTGGCTCCTGCCTCATTTTCAAGACCTCATTCTCTTATACTACTTCCTGATTTTGTCAATCCTGTGTTCTGGACACACCAAGTTTATTCCTATCCCAGAGATTGTTTTTTTGCTCTTTTTTAAGGCAAATGCTCCTCCCCAAGGTTTTTGCGCCCCCTTGGCCCAAACTCTCATGCTTTATTCCAGCATCCTGTTTTATTTTCTGTATAGCAATTAGCATTTGTGCAAAAATATATTATTTATTTACAATGTACTGTTCCTAATATGTGAGGTCTGAGATGACAGGAACTGAATTTCTCTTGCTCACCTTTATAGTGTCAAATGTCTAGAAGAATGTCTGGCAAAGATGATGAGACTGAACCAAAATGATGTAGCCAAGGTGCACCTTGACTCAGGGGGAGTTTTTCTGCGTCTTTCCTTCCCTCTCGTAACCCCATGTATTTTTAATCAAAACATAGCTGTTCTCCAGAAATCTTTTAATTATACAATATTAGTGAAAACTGAAACAACAGCTTAACCCTTCTACAGGACCTTTGTATTTCAAGATACTTTTCTAAATATGGCATAAAAGAACAGGAAAGGGACACACGTGGAGACAACATGAGGCTCTTCAATTGCCCTGAAACCACACCACAGTCCAACAAGTTTCTTGGGAGCTCATGGGCTGACATCAGACAAAGAAATCATTTATGTTCACTGTTCTCTTGAGATACTTACTGTCTTATGCCAGCTGTGATACAAGTCTGAGGAAACCTAATTGCTCTTCACAGCTTAATAAAGTGTTTTACCTTGCATATTAAGAATCTAGATCACTGTATTTGAAAGGTACCATTGTATAATGCTATGATTTTAGGAAAAATTATAATTAAAAAAATTACACAACACAGTGGTCTTGCAGAGAAAGGCAGAACAAGCTTTTCTAAGTCCTTGCTGGTTCATTACCAATATTCTCTAAATTTGATGATGAAATGAGACGGAGTCTACAGTTAAACTCCATGCTGCAAAAAAACAACTTGCTTGCTACTCTTAACATTCTATGAAAATGAAAACATATTGCTATGAAATAACATTCCATTTTATTCAAGTAATTTCTATGGAATTAATTTGTGGAAAAAAGATTTAAAAAAAATCAAATCTATTTGCAGTATCCCAACCTTGGGCCATTCAATTAGCTGTATAATACTAACTATAGACATTGTCATCAATTACTGAATAGGATAGAAAGATGTATGAAAATCAAAATTCTTGCTCTTAATTTCTCCTAAAACATTCTACCAGAGATAACTATTGACTAATTTGAATTTTATCTTTCTATGCTCTCCAAATTATGGTAAATTAACAATGAGCAGAAGCTACGGCAAAATGAAGGTAGCAAGAGGAAAAAGAAACAAACAATAAACATAGAAATAAAATATTGACCAGTCGCCCCTCAGTTCAGTTGAGTTGCTCAGTTGTGTCTCTTTGCGATCCCATGGACTGCAGCACACCAGGTTTCCCTGTTCATCACCAACTCCCAGAGCTTGCTCAAACCCAGGTTCTTCGAATCGGTGATGCTATCCAGCCATCTCATCCTCTGTCATCCCCTTTTCCTTCTGCCTTCAATCTTTCCCAGCATCAGAGTCTTTTCAATGAGTCAGTTCTTTTCATCAGGTGGCCAAAGTATTGAAGCTTCAACTTCAGCATCAGTCCTTCCAATGAATATTCAGGACTAATTTCCTTTAGGATTGACTGGTTTGATCTCCTTGCAGACCAAGAGACTCTCCAGAGTCTTCTCCAACACCACAGTTGGAAAGCATCAATTCTTTGGCACTCAGCTTTCTTTGTGTTCCAACTCTCACATCCATACATGGTTGCTGGAAAAACCATAGCTTTGACTAGATGGACCTTTATTGGCAAAGTCATCTCTGCTTTTTAATATGCTGTCTAGGCTTGTCATAGCTTATCTTCCAAGGAACAAATGTCTTTTAATTGCATGGCTGCAGTCACCTTCACAGTGATTTTGGAGACCCCCAAAATAAAACGTCTTTCACTGTTTCCATTGTTTCCCCATCTATTTGCCATGAAGTGATGGGACTAGAGGCCATGATCTTTGTTTTTTGAATGTTGAGTTTTTAGCCAGCTTTTTCACTCTCCTCTTTTACTTTCACCAAGAAGTTCTTTACTTTCTCTTCACTTTCTGCCATTAAAGTTGCATCATCTGCATATCTGAGGTTATTGATATTTCTCCTGCCAATCTTGATTCCACCTTGTGCTTCATCCAGCCCAGCATTTCACATGATGTACTCTGCATTTAAGTTAAATAAGCAGGGTGATAATATGCAGCCTTGACATACTCCTTTCCCAATTTTGAACCCATCCATTGTTCCATGTTCAGTTAGAACGGTTGCTTCTTGACTTGCATACAGATTTCTCAGGAGGCAGGTAAGGTGCTCTGGTGTTCCAATCTCTTTAAGAATTTTCTACAGTTTGTTGTGATCCACACAAAGTCTTTGGCATAGTCAATAAAGCAGTAGATGTTTTTTTGGAACTCTCGCTTTTCTATGATCCAACGGATGTTAGCAATTTGATCTCTGGTTCCTCTGCCTTTTCTAAATCCAGCTTGAACATCATCTGGAAGTTCTCGATTCATATGTTGTTGAATCTTTGCTTGGAGAATTTTGAGCATTACTTTGGTAGCCTGTGAGATGAGTGCGACTGTGCAGTAGATTGTACATTCTTTGCCACTGCCCGTCTTTGGGACTGTAAGACTGACCTTTTCCAGTTCTGTAGCCACTGCTGGTTAACTATAAATGTAACTTCTGATATTGTGACAGGCTTTCCTGGTGGCTAAGACTGTAAGGAATCTTCCTTCAATGAGGGAGAACCTAGGTTCAATCCCTGGGTTGGGAAGATCCCCTGAAGAAGGGAATGGCAACCCACTCCAGCATTCTTGCCTGGAGAATTCCAAGGACAGAGCAGCCTGGTGAGCAGTCTATGGGGTTGAGAAGACTCAGAAACAACTGAGCAATTAACACTACCATTGTGACAGGCAGTCACTCAGGTGGCCTCACGGATCCCAACCCCTGGTATTCCCTGCCTTACACAACTCATTTCAGTTGAGTGACTTGTTTTTAATCAGTAGTACAGTATGACCACATACAGAAGCTATCAGTTCTATGATCTGGTTACAAAATAGTGTGATATTTTTTTCTTGATAGTAGACTCTGTAATTCTCTTTTTTCTTATAGACTTTGATGAAGCAAGCATGTTCGAGAAGACCAGGTATCAAGAAATTGAGGACAGTCTCCAAGTAACAGAAAGTAACTGTCAAATAAGCCCCGAGCAACTATTATAAGGGCTTTCCTGGTGGCTCAGATGCTAAAGAATCTGCCTGCAATGTGGGAGACCAGGGTTCGATCCCTGGGTCAGGAAGATCTCCTGGTGAAGGGAATGGCTACTCACTCCACTATTCTTGCCTGGGAAATCCCATGGACAGAGGAGTCTTGTGGGCTATACTCCATGGGGTCACAAAGAGGTGGACATGACTGAGTGACTAAAACTTAACTATTATAAATCCTGTAACTAACCATGTGAGGGGGCTTGGACAGAGATGCTTCATCAGATGAGCCTCAGCTTTCAGCCTCAGCCTCAGCCTCAGCCAGCCCATGAGAGACCATTAACTATATGTAGAGGGATCCACCTAAGTTGTGTACAGTTCTGACCCACAGAAACTTTGAGATAAAAAATGCATGATGTTTTAAGACACTAGGTTTTGAGGTAACTTGTAGCAATAGATATATATACATATTACATGCACATAGAATTTTATTCCTACCAAAGAGGTCAGATTATCTTTTAGCTAAACTATCAGAAACAAGTTGACTTTAACTCAATGCTTTTCCACCCTTCTTTTCAATGTTGTTAGTATTCTATGGATTAGAAACAACTTACTAAATGGAAAGGAATTCTATAAGGCAGAATATCACATGAAGCCATCTTAGGGGCTGCCTGACACAATAGCAAAAGTCACATTTTTAAATACTGGGTTTCTTTTTTTTCCAGTTAAGTCTAAAGACTCATTTAAATGAAAGAAGTTATCATGTTTAAAAAATATTACCATATTTTTCTTACAATTCATTTCATTATGCTTCAGCACTTCTCTTTTTAAATAACATAGCTTATTTTTTTTTTTCTGGGCAGGTAACTGGCACACTCATGAGATCAAGTATTTGCAAGTTCTAGCAAACACCTTTTTTTTTTTGGTTTTGGTTGGACATTATTACATTTTCTTCTGTTTAACCTTTATTCTTACTCACATTGGTACTCTGTTTTGTTTTACAATCATTCTTTTGAAATTTTCATGTGAAAAATTTACTATTATATGTAAATCTATTTCAGCATACTTGCAAAAGGTCCCTGGTGCCCCAGCCTGTCTCCAAAAAGGACATGGTGCTCCTTCCTATTCTACACCACAGTGCCTTAAAGGGAGGCCATAAACATTATATTCAAGAGAGTGAGTGTGAACAGCTGAGACCTGGATTCCTGGGACAGAACTGGTGAACATTTCTTTAGGAGAACCAGTGTTTTTTATGAGACGCAGAGATATATGATGGCCACAGATGGGCTGCCATGTAATGTATGCCCACATCTGCTCACTGTGAAACAAACTGTCATTTTATGAGTCAATTTTGTTTGTGAAAAAGATGAATGATTAAGATAGCTGGATTGCAAGAGTTTGATGTAAAATGAAGTTTAACTCTGTTGGGGTGAAAAAAAAAGCCAGTAGAGATTTACAGTGCCACACATTGCTTATTTTTATAGCTTAACTTCATCATTTCAAATATACAACTACAGACAGACAAGATCAACCAAAGTACAGAAACTACAGGAAGGACATCCAAGATCCTGAGTATACATGCTGCTGTCTCCTGAGTTACTAGGTCATTGTTTTTATTTCTAAAATTATTTTATTTTTAATCATGTATCCCTAGAGTGCATGCTTTTATGATAGAAAACTAGTGAGAGATTAGCTCAATTTTATGTTATTATTCTGATCAAAATGATTATAAATTATCAGTGTATGCATGATTGCATGCTAAGTCACTCAGTCGTGTCCGACTCTTTGCGACTCCATGGACTGTAGCCTGCCAGGCTCCTCTGTCCATGGGATTCTCAAGGTAAGAATACTGGAGTGGGTTGCCGTTTCCTCCTCCAGGGGATCTTCCCAACCCAGGGATGGAACTTGCATCTCTTATGTCTCCTGTATTAGTAGGCAGGTTCTTTACCACTACCACCTCCCTTACAATCTATTTTTTGCATTTATGTAATTACATTTAAGATGATGGATGGATCATTACAAAATCTGCTGCTCATAGAAATACTTGCTTCCAAAAATATACCAAATAAGAAAGTATGTATAATAATAGTAACAAGGATAGTGAACCTAAAAAGTAATTAACAATTATAGACAGTTACAACTCCAAAATATGCAAGTCCATACAAACTGTCAAACAGTAAGATTGAGTCATAATGAAACTAACACATAGTGAGACAATGTGAGTTAAATTCTAGACTAATAAGCAATAAAAATGGAGCATGAAAGACTGAAGGGCAAGAGGAACAGACTGTAGTCAAAATGTATTTGGGTAGAAAAATCAAAAGATATTTGTGTAAATACTTAACATCTCAAGATCAATTAATTCAAACTAATTCTATGTGAAATTTGTTCAGTCATGTCCGACTCTTTATGACCCCATGGACTGTACAGTCCATGGAGTTCTCCAGGCCAGAATACTGGTGTGGGTAGCCTTTCCCTTCTCCGGGGGATCTTCCCAACCCAGGGATCAAACCCAGGTCTCATGTATTGCAGGCAGATTCTTTACCAGCTGAACCACCAGGGAAGCCAAACAACCTCAGTGGTCTGGATTAAAAAGTAATATTAGATTTAATGTATAAGTGGAAGTACATTAATTATTAGACACTGATTTTTTAAAAGAAGTAAAAAAAATACTGTTTTAACTTGGCAGAGAACTTTAAAAGATTTTCTAAAGTTAAAATGATCCATAAATGTATTTAATATAGAAACCCTATTTCTGACACACCCAAATACACATATAAATAGACCCAGGGAAAGACATTCCAAATGTATGAGTCACATTTAAGCCTAAAACCACAAATGAACATGAATAAGAATAAGAGCCATTTTTAACCACGTAATTTTGACTATAACAATTAAGGACAGAATAGATGTAGTGAATCATAATATAACTTTGATGACTTAAGGTAACTAATTTGATCTGAAATAATCAGGTACTGTTTTGATACTTCTTTCATATCCATGAAGGAGAAGCACTCAGGATTAGCTCACCATCCAATACTCACATTATTTTAATTGCATATAAAATATCCAGATAGGATATTCTATCTGCATAATATTCATACCATCTATTTACTTTAATGTTATAGATGTCTATCATCAATTACACTTCAGTGTTAAAGAATTCCTGTTAACATGCAAATATTTTAGCTGCATATAACCATGTATAACCATTAACAACAGCAATAAAATATAGTCATATATGGAAGAGTTATGTGACAAGAGTGCAGTTATTAAGATAAGGAAGCACTTCTGAGAAAAATGGACGCAGCCTTTGGTTTCAGGGTTCTGGCCTTGAAAAGGACAAGAAAACATAAAGACCAAAGACCGAGAAGAGCAAGAACTCATACACAGGCCACAAACTTCCCTAAAGGCCTAATTATCTGACTTCACTGTTTCTTAAAGAGTCTTAAAAGAAATTCTGAAGTAAATGCTGAACTTTTTTCCCAGTCATATTAACCCTAAACATTATGAATTGTGTCTGCGGTAAACATCAGTGTCCTTCCTCAAGAGCATTCTTTGTGAACCAAAGTATGCTTTAACATTTGGAGACAGAGACCAAGATGGTGACCCAGGAGACTCTTGAAATTTCTTCCTTCTGTAGATGTATCAAATGTAAAGGAACACACAGAGCACTTCCTTCTGAAAATAATCCAGAAACTATCTGAGTGACTTCTGCAAATTGGATAAATGAGAAACAGTACATAGGGAGGAAAGGCTGAGAGACACAGTCTCACCATCGATCCCAGTCCTGGTACAGCCCCAAGCAAACAGCAGGAACTATGCAACTCCCAGCTTCTCCCTGAGGAGCGAACGGCCTGGACCACACATCCAGCACCTCATAGACTCTCATCTGAGCTATGAGCACCCAGAACTCTTAGCTCTGAAAGCCAATGAAACTTGAGTGTACATGTCACACAGAATTACAGCAAAGACAGAACAGTTCTTAATCGACAAACAGGGACTCCTGGCATGTGTTTCTCAGGGCACAGCACAGAGAGGGCAGATACACACACCAAACACCCTGGAAGGAGTGTGACTCGTACTTCACAAGCTGCCTCCTGAGGATGTAACACCTGATTAGAAAGCATCCTGGTGCTGACGTGATTCTCCCTGAAGTCTGAAAGAGCCAGTGTGCCCTTCTCCCAGCTTCTCCCTTCAGCTCTCTCTCCAATAAAAGGAAAAAAAAAGAAAAACCAAGTCACTGGCATTGGAAGTTGAAAGGAGCTTACTGGTGCATCTAGCACCCTAACCTCCACGAATGTCATCTGAAGATGGATCCTAAATCACCTAGCTCTGATCATCACTGGGGTTTGAGCTGATGAGTCCTACAGGACAACAACAAGCACAAAGCAGTTCTTAACCAGGCACAAGAGCGATACCAACCAGGCACAAGAGCGATACCCCCCAAGCCCACGGCTACACAGCCTAGCTCAGCACAAAGGGACCGAAGATAAAAATGCCCACCCCCAGGTGTGCTCCTGGGAGTGGCTTAATTTCATAGTTTCTCAGCTGCTGCCTGAGAGTCTGGCTTCTAATCAGCCTCCATCTAGGTGCTATGATCCCTTCCTTCACTCACTGACTGCTCTTCACACAGCTTCACTTACTGGGAGCCATAAAGAACAAAGACAGCAGCTTAGGCAACCACAGAGGTTGAGAGACAGCCACAAGTTTGGGTTTGGCTTATTCATTTACATGACATTATTCCATCAAGACTGGGAGAGGAGGCTCCCAGTGAGCAGAAACCAATGCAGGGGATCTAAGAAAGTGCAGAACAAGTGATAGGCCTCAAGTAAAGGAACATTAACTCTTCAGAAACTGATCTCAGTGAAACAAAAGTGAATGATTTACTAAACGGAGAGGTTCAAAATATCAGCCATCAAGGTGCTCACTGAAGTCAGGAGAGCAATGCATGAACAAATTGAGAGTTTAAACAGAGACATAAAATACTACTAATACCAAACAAAGATTGTAGAGCGGAAGAATACCATAAAGTGAACTGAAAAATTAAACAGAAGAGTTTGACGAGACCAGATCAACTGGAAGAACTGATCCATGAATTCAAAGACAGGGCAATGAAATTCAAGTAGAGAAACCAAAAAAGAAAAAATAATATTGATTAAAGAACTTATCAGACATCATCAAGAGGACACACTACACTTTATAGGGGATCCAGAAGGAGAAGAAAAAGAGAAAGGGGAAGAAAATCTATTTGAAAAAATAATAACTGAAAACATCCCTAACTTGGTAATCTTCCAGATCCAGGGAGTCCAATGATTACCAAATAAGTTGAGTTAAAAAAAAACCCACACCAAGATACATTATTATTCATGATAATTTCATTGTCATAAAGGTAAAGACAGAGAATCTTAAAAGCAGCACGGGAAATGCAACTTTTTGTGTTTATCTGTAAGATATATTGGAAAATCCAGAACGAACTTTTTGGCCAATCCAGTACAAGGGCAGCCCCTACAAGGTTAATCAGTGGGTTTTCAGTAGAAATTTGTGTTTTATAGATATGATGGAATGGCCATAAAATAGAAAACAGTGTCATTTGTGATAACATGGATGAACCTAGATGGCATTATTCTAATGAAATAAGTCACACAGAGAAAGGCAATTATTGCATGGTTCTTCCTTACATGTGGACTCAGAAAGAAAAAAAAAAAAGTCAAACTCACAGAAACAGAGTAGGATGGTGGCTGCCAGAGGCTGGAAGGTGGGAAAGAAAGAAAGAGGCTGGCAAATGGTTACAAACTTCCAATTATAAGATGAATACGAGCTGAGGTCTTCACATGAAACATGGTGACCCTAGTTGATAATACTGTGTCATATAACTGAAATTTGGTGGGAGCCTAGGAACTAAATGTTTTCACTAAAAATAAATAAAAAAGATAAATGTCAGGAGATGGATATGCCAATTAACTCGATGGGGGAAATGGTTTCATAATGTATATCAAATCATCATGTACACTTAATATATTTTTCAACTTTACCTTAATAAAACTTATAAAACATTAGTTTACTAATGTGCCAAATTGTTCTAATTTTTTCAAGTGCAGTGTAATTAAATGAAAAATATGGGGTAAAGTTGTCTCTAAATAATAGAACCCTAGCCTAACACTTCAACAAAAATAAAGAAAATTCAGGGGAAGCATTTGTGATTGCATTTAATTTTCACAATAATGCATCATAACAAAACTAATACGTATGATGTAGATATTAATATTAGCATTTTACATGTAAGGAAACTTTCAGAAATTTATTGTTTAGAACTTTCTGAAGTTCATAGTGCTACTCAATATTGGCATAGGGTTTGAAAATACATGTGCCTTTAAAAATATAAATGCTCTTTATACTACAATTTTACAACATGCAAAATACTACAAATAGTGTATTGATATAATTTAATACATAACTTAGAGCTATACTTGTCATTTCTGCTGAGGTTACATTTCTAATTCCTTAATCTAAAAGGAATCGGCATTCAGCTGAATTAGCTAGATTTTAACGGAGCACCTCCTTCCTCAACCATAGCGAACTTGGAATGTGGCAAGGGTGACTTAGCTGCTTGAAAGCAGGAATTCTAATGTGATTCTATATGTACTTGACATAATGACATAACCAAGATGACAACAAATATGTTCACTTAATCACTGTGATTTCTAAAAAAAGCAGAAAATCACAGGACTTTTGTTTCTTTGGATGGTCACATACTTGGCACACAGAAACACACGCACACCAAAAAAACAAAAAAGAAGTCATACAACTAAATAAAACACAGTCCAAAATCAATTTCAAATAGCTTTTGAAAGTTAGAAAGAAAAATGTAATAGGATTTAAAACTGCAACATGAGCTGAAATCAATTTTTTCTGAACTCGAAGTGAACTAAAATCTATTTGCATATATATTTATTCATCAGTTGCCAAAGATTTAATTTTATAATTGACGTATGCTCTCATTAAGTACAAATTAAACATATTTCTCTAATATCTATGCTAGTAAGTATTATTTTTTCAATCATTAGAAAATCAACAAAAGCAATCCAGTTAAAATAGTGGATAAAAGTTTTTACTAGGCAGTTTATATGATGTGAAAAACAAACTTTCCTACTGACATGAAAAGATGCTCAACCTCATTAATAATTAGAAAATACAAATTTGAACAATAGTGAGATACCACTTAATATCCATTATCTTGGCAAAAATAAGAAAGTTATATATTACCAATGGCTGAATGGGGAAATGATTTATATGTATGTGTGTGTGTGTATATATATATATATATATGTATGTATGTATGTATTGTGTGTGTGTGTACTTATATACAAGTAAAAACAGTAGTTATTGTGAAGAATATTTCTGTCATAACTGGTAAAACTGAGAATGGATACATCACATCACTCCACACCCCCACTCCTGGATACATTTCTCAGAGAAACTGTAACTGTTCCCAGGGCACAAGGTTAATACGAAGATGCTCACAACAGCATCACTTACAGCAAAATAAGTAAAGGTAATATAGACAATAAAATATATTGGATGGATATATAAAATATCCTACAGCAATTAGGAGATCTGAAAACCCTGGTGTTGCACATTGAACCACTTGAGTGAATGTGTTTGGGAGGCACATACATTAGGCTCCGCATTGAGGGATAATATACCCAAGAAGGCTTTCAATGACTACTGGCATGGTGTGTCGTAAGGCGAGGAATATGATTCACCTCCAGTCTCTGCGTCTGAGGCAAATATAAAACATTAAAAGCCTATGAATTAAAACATCAGATTTGGTGAAAGTTTGTTTTTCTTCCTAAATCTAACTGATAGGCCAGAATATATTAAAAAATAAGGCTAATTCACTGAAGTTTAGGATGATACAAAGTCTTTTGGACTGAACTGAGGAGATAGCAACCATATGAAGGCATTGATGGGGGAAAGCAATATGGCAGAATAACAACACAAGTGAGGAGCAGTCCAGTACTCCCTGAAAGTGGGGTTTCCCATCAAAACCTTGGAGAAGTCACACAAGCAGAGACAGCAGGGTCTAAAAGGGAACCGTCTTCAAATCAATTAAGATGATGGGAAAACTGTCCCATTCTCTTGGTACCACAGCTGTTGAGTCTGGCATTTGCTTTAAAGGTACAAGGATAACATAAAATACACTACACTTATAAGCAATCTGCCACAGGGAATCATAAAATGGATATTAGTATCAGGCAAAAAAGCAACATAGGACTTAGTTTCCATTCGTTTACTTCAAAGGACATGAAATACACATCCCTAGAAAATACATTCCATTCCCATCTATCTGAAGGCAAGTCTACCTGGTTGCTTATTAAAAAACCAACCCCTAAGCTTTAGCTTTGGAGAAGGTGATGGCACCCCACTCCAGTACTCTTGCCTGGAAAATCCCATGGGCGGAGGAGCCTGGTAGGCTGCAGTCCCTGGGGTCGCAAAGAGTCGGACACGACTGAGCGACTTCACTTTCACTTTTCACTTTCATGCACTGGAGAAGGAAATGGCAACCCACTCCACTGTCTTGCCTGGAGAATCCCAGGGACGGGGGAGCCTGATGGCTGCCATCTCTGGGGTCGCACAGAGTCGGACACGACTGAAGTGACTTAGCAGCAGCAGCAGCAAGCTTTAGCTTCACACTTTACTTCAGGCAGCACAGCCCCTACGTTGTCTGTAAAAACTGCTTTACTGTCAGAAAGCTTGGGAAGTCAGAGTGCTTAGGAAATGCTCCAGCTAGAAATATTTTACAACTTAAGCTTTTGTTTCATGAAAATTAAGTAGGCAACCAAAAATCACTGTGTATTTGAATCAAATCAGAAGCATGAAGAAAATCACTAGACTGAAAAATCCCAAGAATTGAAACAGCAGCTAACTTTAAAATAAATAGTATCTTCAGAGGGATGAAGAGATGCCACAAACTAAAAATACAAATTTGTTTAAGAAGCAAATAACATGAAGAAAGGAAAATAAAGAGGAAGAATATAATACAAAGATGGAATCACAGAATGAGAAAGAAAACTGGCTAAATCATGAGTTGGAATTCTTAGAATGTGGAATAAAATACCAAAGGTAACATTAATGAGCACAAAGTCAGAAGACATGGGGATAGGTTCTGGAGTTGTTATTGTTGTTGTTCAGCCACTAAGTTCTGTCCAACTCTTTGTGACCCTATGGGCTATATATATAGCCCACCGGGCTCCTCTGTCCATGGGATTTCCCAGGCAAGAACACTGGAGTGGGCTGCCTCCAGGGGATCTTCCCACCCCAGGGATGGAACCTGAGTCTCCTGCATTGCAAGCAGACACTTTACCACTGAGCTACCAGGGATTCCAGAAAACCCTGGTTAAATTGGCATCCAAAAATAGAGACTGGAGGACAGCATAGAGGAAAATACCAAGGAAGGAACTTTTCTTGAGCTGAAGCAGGACCTCAACTAATAGCCAAGTAATCGTCTATCCTTAAGAGAAAAACTGAAAACAGACCTATATTAGACTGTTGCCTGGTAAAGTGAGAAAAAAAATTATCAAAGAGAAATAGTTCATAAGAATGGAAATCAAACTCACCTTACGCTTTTCTTCCCACATGGCTATACTGGGTGTATTGGCTAGGCAGATTCTTGATGAGGTTTACATTTGAATCAGCAGACTGAGCAAAGCGGACTGCCCTCCTTGTGGGGTGGCCTTGTCCAATTCATTGAAGGTCAGACTAAACAAAGAGGCTGAGGAAGGGAGAATTTGCCCTCACTGTCCAACTGTGTTTGAGTTGGGACATTGGTATTCTGCCTTTAAACTCAGAGTCTGACGAGTTTATACCATCGGCTCTCCTAGTCTCAGGCCTTCAGATTCTAACCGAGGATACACCATTGGTTCTCTTGGGTTTTATTTATAAAATGTGCCCTACACTCATTTGGATATCTTTATATCTATCTCTATCTATCCATCCATCCATCCATCTATCCATCCATGAACCCGTCTATCATCTTTTATTGGTTTGTTTCTCTAGAGAACTCAAATATATTAGGAAAATAACAAAAACACTAGAGAAAATTGTTAAATAATTAGTCTTAAATGAGCCAATCTATATTCAAATTTGAGGGAAAAATATTTTCATACATCCCCCAAATCATAAAATTTACAAGTTACAAATAGCCCTCTCTTCAATAAGTACTTTGGAGAAGGAAATGGCTATCCACTCCAGTAATCTTGCCTGGAAAATTCCATGAACAGAGGAGCCTGGCAGGCTACAGTCCATGGGGCTGCAGAGTCAGGCATGACTGAGCAACTACCACTCACATCACTCACTCACTAAGTACTTAGTGAATGATGAAGCCTGAACATATTTCATTTTTTCAGTGTTCATAAAGTCAGTGCTCATTTACTATCTTCTCTAGAATACCATACTCAAGATTCATATCCTGACTGTTCATCTACTGGCCTTATCGATTCTGGATATTCTTTGCTTTCTCCCTTTCTGTGTTTCAACTCCTCAGTAACTAATAGGACAGTAGATGATGGTAGCATGTAATTACCAGGGCAAGATGTTTTGGGTACAAATTTTAGAAAATTTCAGGAAACAAGTATTCCAATGTTATTTATATCTACAAACTGTTTCAGAGCATAGAAATGGATGATACTAATTGACTTTAAATGACTAACATAAATAAAAAAAATCTAGACACAGGAAAGGAAAAAAAAATTATGATTGGTTTTACCTGTGAATAAGTTCACAAAGATTCAGAAAAGTTCTTAGCACATTTATTATGACATCAAATGTAAAATATATTCAATGCACCATTTTGTCTCACAGTAAATATTAGTAATAACCAAATATTAATGATGCAATAGTTAAGTAAATTAAAAACAGTTATTGTTATATGAGTTGCATGAGAGTATAATGTTATGAAAATATATCTAGAACATATATTTTGATTAAAGAATTAAGGTACAAAAGAGCATGTATGATGGTCTCCTTTTTAAAATAAATGTATCTGTGCATATATAAAAATAGAGCAAGTGTGATGCTCCCCAGTGAATTAGGAGTCTATTTCTTCCAAATTATCTGAATTTCTTACAAATATTTGAAAATTTTACTGTTGATGTCAACTACAAATTGGCACTTGCCATCTCCCTCTACAGGGGTTAAATCATGCTGCCGACCTTCAACACCCGATGAAAGGAGCTCGGGGCGGAGATCAGAAACGAGGCACTGTGTGCTTTGGGAAAAACTGGCAGAACAGGTCTTCAGATAGACATGTTCAGGAGACAATTTTGGGACCCCAATTCTAGTGTATCATACCTAAAAGTGCCCTAAAATCCTGCAAGGTGAAGACTGCTCCTGTGACTAGCAGAAACTTTCTGCAAAATCTGTTTGGTTGCTTGTACCCCACCTTCACCAGAATCACATACATACTGTCCTTCCCCCTACCTTTCTGGAGCAATTTTTCAGAGTTATCTGAAATCCCGTCACCTGGGCTATAGTCCTCATTTTGGTCCAAATAAAACTTGCAACTCTCATGTACATTTTCTCAAGTTGGCATTAAAAATTATAAATTTCCTTAAAAGACTAAAGAAAACACTAAAAGTTATGAATTACATAAAAAGCATCAGGAGTATACTTTCCTTCCCATGGAACAGTCTCAAATGCTTTAAGAAAATTTTAAACCTATCCACACGAAAATATAAATCTAAGGGCATAACTGGTGGCTCAGATGGTAAAGAATCTGCCTGCAATGAGGGGAGGCCCGGGTTTGATTCCTGGGTTGGGAAGATCCCCTGGAGAAGGAAATGGCAACCCACTCCAGGATTCTTGCCTGGAATATTCCATGGAAGGAGGAGCCTGGTAGGCTACAGTCCATGGGGTCACAAAGAGTCAGACTGAGTGACTTCACTTTCACTTTAAGGGCATAACATTATTTCTGTTTTTCTCAATGTTAATACCTGAGGGCTTTGTGTTTGTATGACTATCATCATTTTAAATATGAGCTCAAGTGTTTTGCTAAAATTTCACCAACTATAGTGAAGCCAAGATTTGTTTCAGGGACTCTATGATTTCGTTGTTCATGTCTCCAGTTTCCTCCCTGAAGGAAATAAACCTAAGATAAATAATTATATGCTATCTGAAAACGCCTCAAAGTACAGTAAAATTACCACACATCTTTTATTAAAAACTATTAAAATATCTGGACACAGCTGCAGTTACCTGCTTGGGGTAACTTGAAGACCTTGGGGTGGTCTTCATATGTGAGAGATGATTGTAATGATTCCACAGAATTATGGCATAAAATCAAAGAGATTTCCTCTAGCTTTCTACATACCATGCAATATATTTTATTGGTTTCATGGGAACGTAGGAAAATCCTTTGCTTAAACTTTTGCTACAGTTTATGCTTTGACTTCAAAATTTAAAATATCTTCACCAAGATCTAGGAGATTTCCTAAAGAACAAATTTGCTCTGGACATGGCCCATAAACTTTGTAATATACTGGGCTTCATTTCACCTAAGATCTTAGATTTCCTTGGTAGCTGTTAAGCCTTTTTCTTGATAGAGAAAAGATTTTTGGAGATGACATAGCCTTAGGTTGACTTTGCCCTGGAGTGGCTTGGAAGCATTCCAGAGATTACTGACTACCTTTCCTGCTTTATATCCCCAGTGTCCTTACTAGGCCTAGAATATAAAACGGAAGGATCATTTTCTGAATGTAAGTTTCCTTTAAAAAACAAAAGTTCATTTTAAATAGGGGACTTGGCAATAGCAAATTGTTTCTTTTTTCTTAAAAATAATTTGTGATTAGTAAGTATAGATTGATTTTAATGTTTTTATTTTAAACCCTAAATTAAATGTAAATTTATAACAATTCTGTGTGGACAAATCATGTTGGCAACAAATTCCTAAAAGGTAATAAAGCAGTAAAGGTTATTAACCTTTGTTCATGTGCTCTTTGTAATCTATCCTGCTTTGCCCACACAAGATAATAACCTGTGGGCTTGAGAAATAATGCACATTTTCTTACTCCTCTGCTCCTAAAAGGATGTCAGTAAATCACATTCTAAGTAAAGAAAAACAAAATCGTGTTTGGATAGTTTGATTACATTTTAATGACAAACTTTTCACGAAACTAATGAACCATTAGCTTTAGGGGCCCTCACAGGCACAGACCCCTCTTCAAGTTGGCAGTGGCCTGCAATATGTTCCTGAAAATTTACAAAACTAAATAATTTGCTGCAAGTAGTTAAGGACAGTGATGTGCTCCATACAACTTTCCCCATAACAATTTCCTTTCAGTGCCATTGGAGAAAACACCAGAGGCACTTTCCGACGTCTAGGTAGGAGGAGGTTAGTTGGAAATCTATCTTGTTTGGATTCAGTGGGATAAAGTGATTCTTTTCATAGTCTTTTCCATGTACAATTGTTTTTAGCTATTCCCATGTAGAAATGGCTACCAGGAAATCTGCTATCTACTATTGTCCCAACTCACCTACCACTGTGACAGCCAAAAAGGGTTGGAATCACATATTATTTTGTGACGTAAATATATCCTATGGTATGAAACACTGGAGATATATGAATATTGGAGAAATAAGGACTGGCAAATATGCAGCTGAACACTACCCTGCAGAAAATTCTTCCAACTGTCGCACAGGTACAGGTGTATGTGGATGATATGGTGGCTGTTGACACCTAAGCAAAACAAATTATCTCCCAACAGCAAGTACTAAATGATATAACACATATTTAGCTGCCCAGTCACGTCTGACTCTTTACGACCCCATGGACTGTAGCCTGCCAGGCTCTTCTGTCCATGGGGATTCTCCAGGCAAGAATAGTAGAGTGGGTTGCCATTTTCTACTCCAGGGGATCTTCACAACTCAGGGATCGAACCCAGGTCTCCCACATTGCTGGTGGATTCTCTACTATCTGAGCCACCAGGGAAGTCCCAAATGATCTAACATATACAGTTAAAATATGCCTTTAGGATTTCCAAGAAACCTTGTATTTATGTAGCATAAATCCTTAGCATTACTGCAAATAGTACTGTAAGCACTAGCTATCAGTAATAATAAACAAATCTAGATCAGTCTTACCAACAGAAACACTAATGCATTTCACAGAAAATATAAAATTGGTTCATACAAATGAGTGAACATTTTATTGCCTAGATCCCCAAACATTGAACTTTCAGTCTTTTTCCTCACATTACACCACTTCAGTGGGAACACCCGCTCTAACTTCAGTCCCACATGGTCATCTACACCTGCTCAAACATAGCCCTCAGGGAGGTGGACAATCTAGAACAATAGGGATCAAGTTTCCCAAATTTCCATAATGGGAGGCTACAGCTTCATAGAGTTACAAAAGACGTTCTAAAAATCATCTTATGACACTCATTAACAACTCTCTGCAGACAATGTAAGTTTAAAAATTCAGCCAGGAAGTTGAAAAATTAAGAAGAAATGTCTGCAGAATGATATCAGAGGGTTGTGGTATTTCCCTAACGAAACTTCTGAGAGAGGTGAGAGAGGATTCTTCTTCCCCACCTCTATTCAAGCCAGAAAGCTATTGAGCAGTAACACAAACAGTTACAGAAATCTCTAAAAGCCTGGAAAGCATTCATTTCTCTTGTAACACAGCCCTAGAGCATCTGAAAACACTGTGGCAGTTGCCACCTATCTGGTGGAGAGCAGAGTGATACACTGGGAAGGAGAACCCTTGAAGACAGAATGCTGTGGGTGGTCTCATGTGATTCAGATGTGGATCATACAGGGAAGAAACCACCCTGCATGTGGTTTTAAAAGAGCAACCATCCCAAACACTATCCCTTCAGGAGCAGGTGGTATTAGCAGAAACCACCTGTTGCTGTTTTGTTGGATGATGGGTCAACACTGTATGTAGCTAGTTCTAGAAAAGACACAGAGACAAAAATAAAATAAAAAATAAAAAGATGCAACAGAGGTCAGCACTGGGGATATCTTCAAGTTGTTCACAAAATATTAACCAAAGAAGGTGAGCTTCTCCATAACCCCATTCCAGGGACTGGCTCCAAGGCTGGAGGTCTCATAAACTGAATTTATGATAAAGACAATAGATACCTATCACATCCCTGTGATCCTAGCCAAGTTCAAACTTCCCAGTTGAATGCAACCACAACTGGCAAAATAGAGACTTTTAACTGCAAAAAAAAAAAAAAAAAGCTGATGGAAATCTGATTGAGCTGAACTGGGACCTCATTTTTGCAGACACAATCCAAGTGAAGTCGAGAATGGATGAAAAACCTATAAACCATGAACTCTGCCTAACAATATTCATTAGAGTTAAGAAGCCCATAGATGGAAGGAAGGACCTTCTTGCTCATATCATCTTTCTTCCTGACCCCTGGATGCTGCTAAGTCGCTTCAGTTGGGTCCGACTCTGTGCAACCCCATAGAAGGCAGCCCACCAGGCTCCCCCGTCCCTGGGATTCTCCAGGCAAGAACACTGGAGTGGGTTGCCATTTCCTTCTCCAATGCATGAAAGTGAAAAGTGAAAGTGAAGTCACTCAGTCGTGTCCGACTCTTCTCAACCCCATGGACTGCAGCCCACCAGGCTCCTCTGTCCATGGGATTTCCTAGACAAGAGTACTGGAGTGGGGTGTCACTGACCCCTGGATGAGGGGGTGGGAAAAGAAAAGTATTTGGAATAGTAAATATTTATGTCATCATTCACCTCTTGGACCTCATTTGGGAAGATGCTACAGGACTGAAGGGGCATAATGAAGGAAGAAAAAATTATAGAACATGGGCTACTCACTGGAATCTGGAGAAGAAAATTAAGTAAGGATATTTTCATGTACTTTCAGAACAAGAGACTAAACTCTTAACTACATAGCTCAGATTCATACTTCTGAGATAATCTTCTGGTGCCTCACCATTCTTTTCCTTATTTTAGAAATGACACTCTGTAGCCAAAGCTGGTTTTGACCCTTGTAGTATTCTCAGGCAATTTTTAACTTATGTGTATTTGTTTACCTTAGAAAGCATTGTATAATTAGTGCAATGACCAACTTGGACATTTCTCTACTATTTACCCCAATGTGAACACAAAGAGAGACTTTTGTTTGTTTGTCTCCTTATTTATATATGAGAGAGTACAAAAGTGGGAAATGACCTCAAAAGTCTGGGAAGGGACTTCCCTGGTGGTCCAGTGGGTACGACTCTGTGTTCCCAACGCAGGGGGACCAGGTTCGATCCCTGGTCAGGGAACTAAATCCCACATGCCACAACTAAGACCTGGCACAGCTTAAACAAATAAATAAAATACATAAAACAAACAAAAAAATAAACGTTTGGGGAAAGAATAACTTAGGATGGACGCAGTCTTCTCATTTCTACGTGGATTCTTGGTTTCGTACTTCGTTGTGAAACTGTCACAATTCTACAGGGACCTTTAATAGGAGCAGCTAGGAGAAGGCAATGGCACCCCACTCCAGTATTCTTGCCTGGAAAATCCCATGGGCGGAGGAGCCTGGTAGGCTGCAGTCCCTGGGGTCGCTGAGAGTCGGACACGACTGAGCGACTTTACTTTCACTTTTCCCTTTCATGCATTGGAGAAGGAAATGGCAACCCACTCCAGTGTTCTTGCCTGGAGAATCCCAGGGACGGGGGAGCCTGGTGGGCTGCCGTCTATGGGGCCGCACAGAGTCGGACACGACTGAAGTGACTTAGCAGCAGCAGCAGCAGGAAGGAGTACAGGGTTAGGGAGATCATTTCACACTGTGGATAGTAGTTGGAACTATTTTATGCTTCTGGGGAAAAGATGACGATTATCAAGGTAGTCTACAGAAGAGAATTAAAAGACGCTGGTCAATTGTTTCTGGCAAGTGTAAGCAAAACATTATTACAATGGAAATGAAGAGCCATCAAGGTTAGAAAAGGGGATAATGCACGTAACTACGCATGTTCTTTTCTAACAGTTATAGGGACAGTTAAGCTTATCACTAACTCTTCAGGCCACTATGGTCCTGTAACCTAAGCTGAAACAAAGGATACTCATGGAGGCAAAGGTTACTAAAGGGGATGAGAGGGAAAGTAAATCTATGTATGTATGTATCTATCTATAACTATATATTGGCCAGAGCTAGAGTACCCTATTCATCCCGATGGACAAAGGGCAAAGGCTGTGAGTCCCATATAGCCAATGGTTTTGCCCAGTCCTATTGCGAGAGAGGCTTGCCTCTAAGTCAAAGCATCAAGGCAGCTTAGTTACCAGAATAAAACACGTCGATTACATATAACTGGAAATAGGGTGATGTGTGTTTTAGTAGAGCTTTATAATTTTACTCACTTTCCATATGGAAAATGGTGAGAAAATAAGTATACTGCCACTACAGCTATCAGTCAGATTATGTAAGGTTATTTGTATTTGCTGCAAAGTTCAATCTATTATTGGCTCATGAAATAGATTTCACAATTAATCATCAGTATTTTCTTAGATATTCCTATGAAATGGTTATGTATACTTTTGTGAATCATATTAACTTTACATATGTATGTTTGCTTGTATAGTAGCTTCTGACAAATGAAAGTATTTTGTACTGTGAGGTGCAGTCAAGTTTTTAATGGTCATTGACTAAGCTACTAAAAGACCAAAACTATCAATTAAATTTTTGCAAGTAGCATTTTAATTTTTTAATATCTGTAATTATAGATTAAATATTTCCTTATTATTTCTCTAGCCCAAGAGACTAAAACAGTGAAGGCTGTTTTATTCCAACTGTTAATTCCAACTGAATCAGAGGTTAGAGGTTTAGAATGTTTAAAAAAAAAAAAAAAGAACAAATTCACTTCACAAGAGAAGAAAAAGACTGAGGCATTTTTACCTTGCTTGTTTTGGGAAAATTAAGTGAAAAGATAGAACAGTTCAAATTCAGTTCTTCAGTAGTATTTGCTTACATCTGAGCAAATTTTAGTTGACAATATTAATTTGTACTTTTTCAATTTAGCCATGCTCATGAAATTAAAACCTTGCACTTTTTTTCTAAGAATATTTTAGGTTGTGTTCATTGCTATAATCTTAAAGGTCACAAATCTATTCTTAAAGTAATTAGAGAAGTCTATGTTTGCTCAGGTATCTGTAAAATACCAAGTAATCAGAGAGAACAATGGCATGGAGACAGTCAACTTCAAAGAAGATATCTTTGTATTAACAGCTCTTCAGAAGAATGGCAAAACAGCACACCCTCTAATTCAAGGTTTTCTCCTCAAGTGCCTACATTACAGAAATAGTATTTCTTTATTTTCTTAAGTAATTTATCAACAGATATTTATTGAGAACCTATATCCTGCTAGGCATTAAGGCTAAGGATGCAGAGATTTCCCAGTCTCAAAAGACAGGAAAACTTAAATACTTTCAATATTGTATACTAAGCATATAGTAGTGACGGCAGAAACTGTCACAGTTAAGTGTAGAAAGGTAAGTGTCCAGAAAAGAAACAAGTAAGACATAGTCCTGTATGAATAAAGCAAGGAGCAAATTTTTAACAAGGAAAGAAAGAACAAAGGCAAATCAATGGATGGTGGTGCTTGGAAGAAAGGCTTCAATCGGACCATGTAGGGTATTAGACACAGCCTTAGTATATTTGAGTATCATTCCCAAAGCAACTGAGGAGCACTTACAGTCTTTAAATATATAAGTTATTTAATTAAATTTCATTTTAGGAAGTCCATTTGGGCTATAATTTGAAGAATTAAGTCAAAAGGGCAATGCTTAGGATCAGGGAAACCTACTGGTACACCACTGTAGAAATTCCAGTGCAAGTGTTAAAGCTATCAACTAAGATGCTGACAAAGATGATGGGAAAATTGCTGAATTGTTTCATATATTTTGAGGAAGATATATGGACCAACTGTCATGAATAACTTGAGCTAGTTATGAGTAACTTTTTATTTTAATTCAAATTTCTAATTATTTTGGCATAGATGACTGTGAAAGTGGTATTTTTATCTATTATAATTAAGAATAAGAAAAAAGAGGTAGGTTTTAGGGTGTAATAAAAACTGTCAATTTAACTTCTTGACATTCTGAGTTTATGTATGGGAATGCCCAATAATCAGTTCACAATGTGGAGTTGAGAAAATAGGTCCCTGGTAGAGAAGATGTGTAGCTCTCAGATGAAGAATAAGTACATAGGAAGGAGAAAAAAGTTCAGGAACAGAACAAGAAAGAATACTCACCTTTAAAGGGTTAGTAAAATAAAGAATAGACTGGTGTTGCCAAGGAGGAGAGGGTTGGGGAAGGCACAGAGAGGTAGGTTGGGGTTAGCAGAGATAGGCTGTTATATAGAGAATGGATAAGCAACAAGGTCCTACTGTAGAGCACAGAGAACTGTGTTCGCTATCCTAGGATAAATCATATTGGAAAAGAATATTTAAAAAAGAATACACACACACATACACATATATATATATAATTGAATAACTTTCCTGTATACCAGTAATTAATACAACACGGTAAGTCAACCATACTTCAATTACAAAAGCAAATAATTACTGGAAAAGTTAAAGCTAGAAAATATTAAAGGGTGTTTAGAGAATTATGATGGAGAAGGCAATGGCACCCCACTCCAGTACTCTTGCCTGGAAAATCCCATGGGTGGAGGAGCCTGGTTGGCTGCAGTCCATGGGGTTGGTAAGAGTTGGACATGACTGAGAGACTTCACTTTCACTTTTCACTTTCATGCATTGGAGAAGGAAATGGCAACCCACTCCAGTGTTCTTGCCTGGAGAATCCCAGGGATCGGGGAGCCTAGTGGCTGCCGTCTATGGGGTCACACAGAGTCGGACATGACTGAAGTGACTGAGCAGCAGCAGCAGAGAATTATGAAGGAAAAATCAGTAAAGAATGAAAGCATGGAAGTGAATTCCTCCAGGAGCGTCTTACTCTCGTAAGTACAGGTTTTACTTGCTATATACTAGTCAAAAGAGGTACACTCACAAACGGTACAGCTTTTAACTTGAGAATACCCTTTCATCCTTCAGTTCAGTTCAGTTGCTCAGTCGTGTCCGACTCTTTGCGACCCCATGAATCGCAGCACGCCAGGCCTCCCTATCCATCACCAACTCCCGGAGTTCACTGAGACTCACGTCCATTGAGTCGGGGATGCCATCCAACCATCTCATCCTCTGTCGTCCCCTTCTCCTCTTGCCCCCAATCCCTCCCAGCATCAGAGTCTTTTCCAATGAGTCTACTCTTCGCATGAGGTGGCCAAAGTACTGGAGTTTCAGCTTTAGCATCATTCCTTCCAAAGAACACCCAGGACTGATCTCCTTTAGAATGGACTGGTTGGATCTCCTTGCAGTCCAAGGGATTCTCAAGAGTCTTCTCCAACACCAATTCTTCGGCGCTCAGCTTTCCTCACAGTCCAACTCTCACATCCATACATGACCACTGGAAAAACCATCTGGCCTTGATGAGATGGACCTTTGTTGGCAAAGTAATGTCTCTGCTTTTCAATATGCTATCTAGGTTGGTCATAACTTTCCTTCCAAGGAGTAAGCGTCTTTTAATTTCATGGCTGCAGTCACCATCTGCAGTGATTTTGGAGACCAGAAAAATAAAGTCTGACACTGTTTCCCCATCTATTTGCCATGAACTGATGGGACCAGATGCCATGATCTTCGTTTTCTGAATGTTGAGCTTTAAGCCAACCTTTTCACTCTCCTCTTTCACTTTCATCAAGAGGCTTTTTAGTTCCTCTTCACTTTCTGCCATAAGGGTGGTGATTCTGGCATAGAAAGGAAGTAAATCCCAAAGAATACCATTATCAGTCACTGGGGAACACGGGGGTAAGAATTAGGGTCAGTGGAGTCTAACATTTGATAGTTTCTTTTTAAAATGTGCTTTTGCATATGCATATTTGTAAATGTTTTAACATTATATTTTATTAATATTATAATTTTCATATTTTATCCGTAATTTAAGTAAACTATCTGCTATATCTTGATACAACAATATTCTAGCCTGGTTGACATATGAAGGTGGGCCAGCCTAATACTAGCTCAGAGGACCTATTTTTGTTCCAGTGTGCCCCACACTTTGGGGCATTCCTATAATCATTTCCTCTTTTCAGCATTTTCAAACAATTCAGTCATGAGTGTTATCAGAGTAGACAAGCATGAAATGAATTTTTTATCATGGTTTATGAATGCCAGGAGAGCTCAGAGATCAGTAACATTAGAAGGCATTGGTGCTTGATGTTTAACTTCTCCTTTTTAAGTAGGCAAATCCCTTCAAGCATTATTTTAAAATCCCAAGGACAGCAGTTGTCCTAATTTTAGAGTAACATATTACTTTAAATAGATGACTCTCTCATATAGTAGTCTTTGCTAATTGAAATCATGTATTTAAGTTTTGTGATTACATTTATCTATTATACCATTTATATTTATCTCAATAATATATTGTTTAATTCAGTACTGATTGTGAAAACTATTTCACTGTTCAAAGTATCTAATACTCTAATTTGAAGGGTAGTGTATCATGTTATTACTTTGAGAATACTCAAACAAGATTCTGTATTAAAAATCAAATATAGCAAGCAGATAAATATCTGTACACATTTTTCATTCTATTAAACTTGGAAGTAAGTACCATGTTTGAATAATACATAATTGACCTATATCTCTCAACTGCTAACATATACTCAAATTGTCAAACTGAATATCCTCAGAAGTTACACCCTCCTACTTATTTTACATCTATACATTCACATTAACATTCATGACCATTATTTATTGACCCAAAGGATTTAAATGAAATTTACTGGTGTTAAAAACCTACAAAGAAAACAGATTTTGTTTTTATTCCTCATTCCAATTTTTCAAGGGCATTGGAAGACTTTGGGGGCCTTGAATGTGAGGAATTGTTTCTTTTAAGGTCATGATGTGGGTGGGCAGCTGGTCAGTGGCCATCATTATTTGAGGTGGTCTAACAATTCTATTTCTACCTCTGCTTGGTCTGAGGGATTGTAAAATATACAGCATTACTAGACAGGACTAAACATAAATTCTCAATTGTTTCTGCCATCAGGCAACATAGGCCCCTTTCCATTGTACAGCAGTGAAGAGAACTGCTGCAAAGGTTTGCAGAAGGCTAGCAAATTTTATACCAGTGCAATTAAACTTCTACCACCTGGAAGGAAAAACAGTGTGCAGAGAAAAGCCAAACAGCGTAAGGCACGCCTTCCACCCACGGACTCAGCAGATGAAGCCTCCACGCACTCTGATGTGGCTCCTCGGCCCTCCCGTGGCAACATACAGCTATCCCCTTTGCTTTGTTCCTATTTATATTGTTTCCAGAACAAGATTTTTGAAGCCAGGAAAGATCATGCAGTCTTATTTTTTGTGTAGTATAATTCTAGAGCAAAAATACGTGTGATAAAATTTGTTATATGAATTCTGATTATGTTAGTGGTCAGGTGAAAGTCTAAAGTTGTGGGGTTTAAATGTTCTGTAGTTGAAATCCTTTTTCCGGTATCTGCTTTTCAGAGGCTTTTGTGAAAATGCACTCGACATAGTCTCTCCCAACTTCTTAAGATGAAAACCAGCACAATCCAAAATGAGGACAGAGAAATTTGAGGAAGGATGGGAGAGAGAGCTCAAATAATTACTTAGGAAACAATGTTCAATTGAAGGAAATCAATGCAGTGCTCCCTCAGGACATCCAGATTTTCTTCATGAAAGAGAAACTACTAGAAAAGATAAAATAACACGAAAGATGCAAAGGTGCTGAATCTATATCATGCCTCAGAAACCAGAGTTTGACAGGAAATAGGAAAGCTATTTCCTTTAGTCTGTGTAACCTGTTTTTATTGAAGTATCCAAAGTAGTAATCTTCTTTTTGTTCCCCAATGACCATCTTTGCAGAAACGACCAGTGAACAACTAAGAAGGAAGCTATTGTGTGTGCATGTTTTACTGTGAGAGGTTAGAGGTGGATGGGAGAGACACCTAATTGCCACAAAAGCACTATCCGTTAGAGAGGGGAGAAGAACTCCGATCAGGAATGGCTGTCTTCAAGTGATTTGTACAATCAGAATATCAACAAACCTGATAGGAGGGCATTACAGACTGAACCGTGTGTTCCTCCCAATTTACGTGTTAAGGTTCTAACCTCCAATGTGACTATATTTAAGGGAATGAAGATTAAATGAAGTCATAAGCGTGGGGCCCAGATCTGATAGGCTTGCTGCCCCTATAAGAAGAGGAAGAGACACCAGAGATGGCTGGTCTGCACAGAGAAGAGGTAATACGAGGAGAGGAGCGTGGTCATCCACAAGACTGGAGGAAAGGCCTTGATAGACACTGACTCTGCTGGCGTCTTAATCCCAGACTTACAACTCTCAGAACTGTGAGGAAAAAAAAATTATATTGTTCAAACCACCCAGTCCACAGTATTTGTTGGGACAGTCTGCAAAGACTATGGCAGATGGTAAAAGAAGATGCCTCCTTTTCAAAGAAAAATCAAGCTAGTCAAGAGCTTCTGAGTTTCCAGTAATTAGCCATACAGTGAATGACATTTGTGGATAGAGGAGATTATTTAGATTTCAATAGGAGATGGAAAATGAGCAAAGTGAAACCCATCATAGTGCCCATTGCCAAGCATTGTATTTGCTTCATTTTGCCTCATTTAAGTGGAACATCATCATAAGATATATAAAAAGCAATTTACAATAAAATAATTTTTAAATTATTTTGAATTTAAATGACTTGGAATGAGTAAGTGCAGCAGTATCTAAAGGAAAATGTCAGGAATGTATATGGAATTTTTAATAGAATGTTTAAAAATGTTAGAAAGAAGAACATCTATGGAGACAACTATGAAATTATGTGATAATGAAATAGAATGAGGAAGGATTACAATAAATTTAATAGACAATGACAGAAATAAAGTCAACAATTGATATGCTTGCTATTGTAGAAAACTGAAGCAATGTTATAGATAAGAAATTATTCCAGAAGGTAGAGTTAAATGACAAATTCATACATAGAGTTAAGGTACAAAGAGTTGTCTCATATCTAGCATAACCAAAACCTGATTTATGCAACTATTAGAAACACATAACAAAGGTCATTGCTTTCATTGTTGTCATTTCAATTGTAGAATTCAATGAGAGACTTTCATTTCTAGAAAGATAAACTAAATGTACTTTTTTGTTTTCCCCCTGCTGAGGAAAATTAAAAACCTTGGACATTTATATGAAACAAGCATAAAAATCTTCTGCTAGGTGGAGAAAAGTAGGTAGACTGGTCAGGAACTGTGGATTTCCACTGCAGAAGCCAGCAACCCAGAAGTACCAACAGACCCAAACAATCAAACAACTCCATGAAAAACCTCTTCTCTCTACCCAAAATGTGAGGAAACAGTCAGCCACATTTGTTTTGCGCAATGACCACTCCAGTTTAGCCACGCATGTGTGTTCAGTCATGTCCTACTCTTTGCAACCCTATGGACCGTGGCCTGCCAGGCTCCTCTGTCCATGGGATTCTCCAGGCAGGGATACTGAAGCAGGTTGTCATTTCCCCCTCCAGGAGATCTTCCCAACACAGGGATTGAACCCAAGTCTCCTGCGTCTTCTGCATTGCAGGCAGGTTCTTTATTGCTTGAGCCATTCGGCAGGCCCAGTTTAGCCATATATAGAAAAAAAAGGAGGGGAGGTGGTTTGGCCTTACTCCCAGCCCTGCTAAAAAGACTGAAAGTGGGGGTGGACTTTTACCCTTGGTCAGGTTGTAATGAGCAGCCAACCCCTGTGCTGGAGTGGTGTCAGAGAATGTAGAGATTTGAACTTCATCTTTGCCACAAGAGAACCAGCCTTCACTCCAACCCTCCCATGTCAGTAGAGACCAGTTAGTGAGCCTGGACTTCATGCTTATCCTGTAGAGCAAAGCACAGCTTCTCTTCAAGCTGAGATGGTATCAGAGGAGGCCGGTTGGATGGTTCTGCATAACAAAACCGCATCCCTCCACTGAGGCTGTAGAGGCTACTGGGGCCAATAAGGAGATACTCCTCCAGTTTAGTCAGACACCCTCATACACACAAAAGTTGCCTTACTACCACCACTGACAAAAAAAGAATTCAAATAACATTTGTACGTACTGAAAGTGAAAACTGTCAGTTGCTCAGTCATGTCCGACTCTTTGTGACTCCAGCGAGTGGAGCCCACTGGGCTCCTCTGTCCATGGGATTCTCCAGGCAAGAATACTGGAGTGGGTAGCCATTCCCCTTTCCAGGGGATCTTCCAGACCCAGGGACTGAATCCAGGTTCCCTTGTATGTATTAGCATGTATATTGACTGTGAGAGCTAAACTTTCCTAGCATCCTTTGATAAATTTAAATTTACCTATGTGTCCCCCAACATTTCAGTTGGTGGCATTTCTTTTGATATTTCCCTATCTTTTCTTCTCTGCCATCTGGTTTTCTATTTCAAATGGTCTTTTAGAGATGGCAATATAGTCAAAGAGGCAAGCTACAGGGAATTTCTTTGGAAGCACAGAGTCTACTAAAAAGTTATCACAAATGCTCAGCAGTCTCTATACTGGAAGAAACTCAGAGTTTATTATCAATATGAGCACCAGCAAATATCTGTGTTTATCACAAAGACATCATGATTCTTGCTTCAAAGGCTATCTTTATTATCTCGACATTTATAATTATTGGAGTGTCCATCATTCTTTAGCAGCATAGAAATGTTATCCTAAATGTCTCATGCAATGTAAGAAAGTTGACATTTTATTTAATTTGATGCGTTAAAGGCTGTCAGTTTAATTCTATTTGTGACTATCAAAAATCTGAAAAACAAATGAAAATCACGAAGATGATTACTCTGTGTAAACTCAGTCAACAATGTTCTGAGGACACTTGTTCAGTGTCATCCAAAAACAGTGCTCCTGTCAAGGCTTTGTCATTGTTATTTGAGATTAACGTAAAATCTTTCATCTTGAGAAACAACTACTTGTTCTTGTAAGAACCTAAAAGTGGTTTTATTAATCCAGTTTTAATTCATGCTAGTGATCAGAAATAGAGAAACAACCATTTGTTCTTATAAGAACATAAAAGTGATTTAATTAGTCCAATTTTAATTCATGCAAGTGATCAGAAATATTTGAATTAAAAAAACCATTTCCACCTTATCTTCGATGAAGGAGGCAAGAATATAAAACAGAGAAAAGACAATCTCTTTAACAAGTGGTGCTGGAAAACTGGCCAACCACTTGTAAAAGAATGAAACTAGAACACTTTCTAACACCATACACAAAAATAAACTCAAAATGGATTAAAGATCTAAACGTAAGACCAGAAACTATAAAACTCCTAGAGGAACACATAGGCAAAACACTCTCCGACATAAATCACAGCAGACCTCTATGACCCACCTCCCAGAATATTGGAAATAAAAGCAAAATAAAACAAATTAAATTAAACAAATTAATACAAATTAAAAACAAAAATAAACAAATTAAAATTAAAAGCTTCTGCACAACAAAGGAAACTATAAGCAAGGTGAAAAGACAGCCTTTAGAATGGGATAAAATAACAGCAAATGAAGCAACTGACAAAGAATTAATCTCAAAAATATACAAGCAACTCCTGCAGCTCAATTCCAGAAAAATAAATGACCCAATCAAAAAATGGGCCAAAGAACTAAACAGACATTTCTCCAAAGAAGACATACAGATGGCTAACAAACACATGAAAAGATGCTCAACATCACTCATTATCAGAGAAATGCAAATCAAAACCACTATGAGGTACCATTTCACGCCAGTCAGAATGGTGGGTATCAAAAAGTCTACAAGCAATAAATGCTGGAGAGGGTGTGGAGAAAAGGGAACCCTTTTACACTGTTGGTGGGAATGCAAACTAGTACAGCCACTATGGAGAACAGTGTGGAGATTCCTTAAAAAACTGGAAATAGAACTGCCATATGCCCCAGCAATCCCACTGCTGGGCATACACACTGAGGAAACCAGAACTGAAAGAGACATGTGTACCCAAATGTTCATCGCAGCACTGTTTATAATAGCCAGGACATGGAAGCAACCTAGATGTCCATCAGCAGACGAATGGATAAGAAAGCTGTGGTACATATACACAATGGAGTATTACTCAGCCATTAAAAAGAATACATTTGAATCAGTTCTAACGAGGTGGATGAAACTGGAGCCTATTATACAGAGTGAAGTAAGCCAGAAAGAAAAACACCAATACAACATACTAATGCATATATACGGAATTTAGAAAGATGGTAACAATAACCCTGTATACAAGACAGCAAAAGAGACACAGATGTATAGAACAGTCTTTTGGACTCTATTGGAGAGGGTGAGGGCAGAATGATATGGGAGAATGTCATTGAAACATGTATATTATCATATGTGAAACGGATCACCAGTCCAGGTTCGAAGCATAATATAGGGTGCTCGGGGCTGGTGCACTGGGATGACCCAAAGGGATGGGATGGGGAGGGAGGTGGGAGGGGGGTTCAGGATGGGGAAACACATGTACACCCCTGGTGGATTCATGTCAATGTAGGGCAAAAGCCACTACAATATTGTAATTAGCCTCCAATTAAAATAAAAAAAAAAAAAAAAACATTTCAACTGATAAAATTGATATAACATTTTTTCCTTGGAGTTAGCATGCCTTAAAAGAGCATATGACACCATTTATTTTTCAAGGTACCTCCAAAATTAAATGATATGAATATGACTTAAATACTTAATGTATTTCTGGTGACATGCACATACAAATGTTAATAGGCAAGTGACAGTTTTCCTTTTGGCATTTTAAAGTAGAGAGAAGATATTAAGTAAACACAGAACACCAAAAGTTTCAAGAAAAACAGTCACTGGTATGCATACTATACCACTAAGCATTCCAGCCTCAGAAAGCTCCACACAGCTTTTTGTTGCTACAGAGGAAATTCTTTAGACACTGCTAAAATATTCTCAACATACCAGTACCTGTTCATCCTAGACAAAATCAGAACCAGACTTTATACTATGGCTTTCAAAGGTTTTCAATGCCAGACCACTACTATCAGTACTTGATTACTTGCTCTAAATCACATCTCAGAAGAGCTTCAGGCAAGATTGTGATGTTGGAAAAGGAGTTTTCAAAACTTCTCTATTGCCGTTTCTTTACTTCTGTGTGACAGAGTTGCCCTGTCAATGCACCCCAACTATTTCGTTCTGTGAGCTCCTAAGGCTGAGTCCACGCTGTTCAATCCACTCTTACGAATCCAGTGCATTGGGTCTTACCTTATCCACACCAGTCCCACCTGGTCACCAACTAAATTAACCTCTCTGAAGTCCTAGTCCACTGATAAATAACTTTAATTGTTGAACTAGTTTTACCTGAGAGGGAAATGGCTACAAATTCTCAAAACATAAAAATAAACAACAAAACAAAAACAAAAACATAGCTGCATATTAGGAATTTTTAAGGCTTGGGAAATATTCTGGTTTGTTAGGGGAGATAACTTTGGAATCTATGTCAGCTTGGCTTCTCCAGGAAGCAGATGCTAAGGAGTTAGAAGCAGAAGAGTTTTGCTGGGGGGATGGTGGTTCAGATGGTAAAGAATCTGCCTATAATGCAGGAGACCCAGGTTCGATTGTGGGTTGGGAAGATCCCCTCGGGAAGGGAATGATAACCCAGTCTAGTATTCTTGCTTGGAGAACTCCATGGACAGAGGAGCCTGGAGGACAACAGTCCATGGAGTTGCAAAGAGTCTGACATGACTGAGCAATTAACACACTACACACATGCCAGAGAAAGAGGGGAGGGGGCACTGGAGGAGTCAAGTGTCTTAAGACACCGATGCAAGTCTGACACTTGTGAAATGACTGAGGCATTGAGTGGAAAATGCGGTGCAGCTCTGAGAAATGTCTTGGGAAGCCCAATGGAGAGAGTCACATAAAGACTGGGCAGAAACAGTCAGACCCCAAGCATGCACTGTGCTCAGTCATTGGCTCCTAGTCACTAGGGAAGATGCCCTTGGCCTGAGCACCAGGATAGATCCCCAAGACACAGTAGCTGGAAGATTCTTACCTGGAGGGAGATCTGAGGGAAGCCATGGCTGCAAATTCCTTGACTAAATAAGTAAATAAAAATACATATACATCTAAAAGCTGCAGTGCTCAGTCCACGCATTTGTACACAGTCAATTTATTCTGAGCATACTCATCTACTATGCTATTTTTTTTTTTTACTATGCTATTTCTATATTTTTGCCCATGTTTGAACAAAAGTGAGGAAAAACTTCTATCCTTCTCCTTTCCTTTGCTTTTAACTTTATTCGGTTCTTCTTTACTTCTCTACTTTTATTCATTATTTACTTTAGGCAGATCGCTACACGCATAAGGTAAGCACATAATTTGAATAGGTAATATATGCACTTTGTAAGCAAAATCAAAGGGTACCTCACTTTTATTTCTAGTCTAAGGACCAGCTTAAGGGATCCTTCATTGATTTCTACAAACCTACAAGCCTCCAGTACATGCTGTGATCCCCTGCTATACTGAAATGAGTATGTGTAATTATTTCATGTATGTTGAAACCCAGCTAAAATGAGAATCCTTTTTGTATGATTTTATATGTCTTAGTTCAAGGAAGTCTCTGTGAGAAAAACTTTTCATACAGAACAAATAAGGGAAAATATAGCATACATGGTAATGGTTGGCATGTTTTTCTAATCAAAATGCTGTCCTGTTCCTGGGATCGGGCAGCGTGATTTGTAGCACCTGTACCTATGATATTTCCAATATTCTGATGGTGATATCTGAGTAATATTGTGTGCCTATGAATGCCTGGCAATATAAGCCCACTTATAACTTTAGAAAATCTAAAAAGAGAATGTAACTTTCTGCTTTTTTTTTGCATTTCTTTTTCTTTTTGCATTTCTCTGGAATGCAAAAGTAGGAAGCCAAGAGATACCTGGGGTAACAGGCAAGTTTGGCCTTGGAGTACAAAATGAAGCAGGGCAAAGTCTAACAGACTGTTGCCTAGAGAAAAAAACTGATCATAGCAAACACCATCTTCCAACAAACAAGAGACAACTCTGTACATGGACATCACCAGATAGTCAATGTTGAAATCAGATTGATTATACTTTTTGTAGCCAAAGTTGGAGAAGCTCTATACAGTCAGCAAAAACAAGACCGGGAGCTGACTGTGGCTCAGATCATGGACTCCTTGTTGCAAAATTCAGACTTAAATTGAAGAAAGTGGGGAAAACTACTAAGCTATTCAGGTATGACTTTAATCAATCCCTTATGATTATAAAGTGGAAGTGAGAAATAGATTCAAGGGATTAGATCTGGTAGAGTGCTTGAAGAACTATGGACGGAGATTCATAACACTGTACAGGAGGTGGTGATCAAAACCACGCACAAGAAAAAGAAATGCAAAAGGGCAAAGTCATTGTCTGGGGAAAAGAAAACAGAAGGCAAAGGAGAAAAGGAAAGATACCCATCTGAATGCATAGTTCCAAAGAACAGCAAGGAAAAATCAAGAAAGCCTTCCTAAGTGAACAATGCAAAGAGAGAGGAAAACGATAGAATGGGAAAGACTAGAGATCTCTTCAAGAAAATTACAGATACCAAGGGAACATTTCATGCAAAGATGGGCACAATAAAGGACAGAAACGGTATGGACCTAACAGAAGCAGAAGATATTAAGAAGAGATGGCAAGAATACACAGAAGAACTATACAAAAAATATCTTAATGACCTAGATAACCATTATGGTGTGATCACTAACCTAGAATCAGACACCCTGGAGTATGAAGTCAAATCAGTTTTAGAAAGCATCACTACAAACAAAGTGAGTGGAGGTGATGGAATTCCAGCTGAGCTATTTCAAACCCTAAAAGATGATGCTGTGAAAGTCCTGTACTCAATATGCCAGCAAATTTGGAAAACTCAGGAGTAGCCACAGGACTGGAAAAGGTCAGTTTCATTCCAAAGAATGTTCAAACTATCGCACAATTGCACTCATTTCACATGCTAGTAAGGTCATGCTCAAAATTCTCCAAGCAATATTCAGCAATATGTAAACTGAGAACTTCCAAATGTACAAGCTGGATTTATAAAAGGAAGATGAACCAGAGATCAAATTGCCAAAATCTGTTGGATCATAGAAAAAGCAAGAGAATTCCAGAAAAACATATACTTCTGCTTCCTTGACTATGCTAAAGCCTTTGACTGTGTGGATCACAATAAACTGTGGAAAATTCTTCAAGAGATGGGAATACCAGACCATCCTACCTGTCTTCTGAGAAACCTATATGCAGGTCAAGAAGCAACAGAACCAGATATGGAACATGGAACCAAACATGGAAATTGGGAAAGAAGTGCCTCAAGCCTGTATATCATCACCCTGTTTATTTAACTTATATGCAGAGTACACCATGTGAAATGCCGGGTTGGATGAAGCACAAGCTGGAATCAAGATTGCTGGGAGATACATGAATAACCTTAGATATGCAGATGACACCACCCTTCTGGCAGAAAGAGAAGAGGAACTAAAGAGCCTCTTGATGAAGGTGAAAGAGAACAGTGAAAAAGCTGGCTTAAGACTCAACATTCAAAAAATGAAGATCATGACATCTGGTCCCATCACTTCATGGGATATAGATGGGGAAACAATGGAAACAGTGAAAGACTTTTTATTTTGGGTGGCTCCAAAATTACTGTGGATGGTGACTGCAGCCATGAAATTAAAAGACACTTGCTCCTTGGAAGAAATGCTATGACAAATCTAAACAGTGTATTAAAAAGCAGAGACATTATTTTGCCAACAAAGGTCTGTTTAGTCAAAGCTATGGTTTTTCCAGTAGTCATGTAGGGATGTGAGAGTTGGACCATAAAGAAGGCTGAGTGTCAAAGAATTGATGCTTTTGAACTGTAGTATTGGAGAATACTCTTGAGAGTTCCTTGGACTGCAGGGAGATCAAACCAGTCAATCCTAAAGGAAATGAACTCTGAATATTCATTGGAAGGACTGATGCTGAAGCTGAAACGCCAATACTTTGGCCACCTCATATGAAAAGTCGACTCACTGGAAAAAGACCCTGATGCTGGGAAAAACTGAAGGCAGGAGGAGAAGGGGCAGCAGAGGATGAAATGGTTGAAGGCATCACAGACTCAATGGACATGAGTTTGAGCAAGCTCCAGGAAGCAGTGAAGGACAGGGAAGCTGGCGTGCTGCAGTCCATGGGGCGGCAAAGAGCTGGACATGAGTGAGCGACTGACCAACAACAATAAAAAGTGAAGGATCTTCGCATGCTTTTCCAATTTAGGCAACAAAGTAAAGAGAAATCTCTGCTAAATGATTTCTATCCATCTGGAGCCTTATGTCTTCAAAATAATTCTGAACCAAGAAAGAGCTTGAGTTATTTCTGCTTAGTGCTCAGCAGGGATTAATAAGGCCAAGAAGAGCAGAGTGTGAAATGTAATACCTGTGCAATGTGATGGCCAATCTCCCGCCCAGCAGGGGCTCTGACTGACTAGGGCTAATGCCTCTGTCCCTGGCATTCCTTCTCTCCCATTTAACCTGCCTGTCACATGATTAGCTTCCCATGAAAGCTGAGAAGAATTGAAGACAAAGCATAATACAAGAGTGAAAGCAGGGAGAATATAGAGGGTAGCAGTCAGACAGACAGGATCTAAAAAAGAGGATGGCAAAATAGGGAACATTTTGAATATATCATGACACAGAGTCATAGAAGAGTGATGAAATCAACATCAGTCTGGCCTCTGAGAGGTAAGGCATTACCTTTACAAAAGTATCCTATTAAAATCTTGAGGAGCACTACTTTTCTTTGCTGTCCCTTTATACTGAATATGGTTCTCCTTTTAATTATACATGATAATACATGTAAGAGACTTGGAGTAGTGCATACTATATGACAAGAATTCTATAGATTCAATACACTATCAAGCACAAAAAATGCCAGAAGGAATGACAGGGAATCTGGTTCAACAACTCTAGGTAAATAAGATTCACTTTATAAAATAGAGCAGTGCTTTTTCACACCAGAGTGCATACACACATAAATAATAATGTTTGTATGGCACCAGGGACGGCAGACTCTGGTAGGCTGCCGTCTATGGGGTCGCACAGACTCGGACACGACTGACGTGACTTGGCAGCAGCAGCAGCATGTATGGTAGACTGGAGGAGACTCTAGAGACCCAGATGAGGTTGCTGGCAATGCATACAACTGACATAGTGGTTCCAGCCACCCCACACCTCCTCTGTATGCACTGAGCCCGAAGGGTATATCATGAAACAGCCATGACATGTCAGTGGGGAGCTCTGCATTAATGGTACATTGAGAAGCTAAGTCATTCAGCTTTTTACCTTTTGGGAAGGCATTCAACTAAAAGTGATGAAAACCATCAGACAATGGGAATTCAGCAGGGGCGATGCCTCTTCTCTGGCAGCTCACTAGTGTCCTCAGCCACCATCTTTCTCAGGACTTTAAACCCTTCTCACCACCCAGAGCCCCACCGCCCTGTTTCAAGTCACCATGGACTCCAGCCTGGATTATTTCTGTATTTGCTAAGGTTGCTCCTTGTGTTTGCCCTATAGCCTGTGATTACCACAGTGCCCAGAAAGATCATGTTAAAATGAAGTCAGATCATGTGCCCAACTCATCCCATCTCACTAGGAGAAAAATCCAAACGTTGGCCCTGATGTACAGAGGTGCAGGCTCCGCCTCTCTGAACTTATCTTCACTACTCAGTCCCCACCACAGGGCACTTACTCTGTCTTCTTTGGTTTGATTGCTTTTTCCCTCAGAAAACCACATCTTAAACAGGGTGCCCCTGTCTTACTAGGGTCTTCACACATTTTCTTATTTATTATCTGTGATGATCAATTTTATGTGTCAACCTGACTAGGCTACAGTGTCCAGTTGTTGGCTCAAACAACAGTTATGACATTGCTATAAAGGTATTTTTAAGATGCTATTAACACTTAAGCAAGTAGACTTTGAGAAGAGCAAATTACCTTTGAAGCTTGGGTGGGCCTAACCCAATCTGGTGAAGTCCATTAACAGAAAAGCCTGGAGTCCCTGAAGCAGAAGGGTATGTATATACAGCCTATTAGTCCTGCTTCTCTGGAGAACCATAATCCACATTTATTTTAGACCCTACTGGCACACCCTATTCTTTTTCTTGTTTAATTTGTGTCTATATCTACTAACTGTCTGCTCCCACTAGAAGGCAAGCTACATCTGAGCAAGATTATTTTCCTTTCAGCTTTAGAGTAGTGCCTGGCACATGGTAGATTCTCAACAAACACAAGTTGAATAAAAAGAAAAATAAATCCTGATGTTGCCTTGCTCCAACCCCTTCAATAATTCCCCAGGTCAGGTGATTGAGAAGGTTGAGACTGTGAGTGAGAATGTAAAAAGGAAGCACAAAGGCAGTTCAAGGAATGTATGGGCGTGGCCAGTAACATTTAGGGATAGGTGGGGAGTGAGCAGCCAGTACACTCAAAGATAAAAAAGAGACTTTTCATATGTAATTTAAAAATCATGTATTTCAGAGACAAAAGGAAGTGAGGATGTAAAAACAGAATGCTCAGTTGTACTACTCACTTTTCAGCAAATCCAGTAGAAAAATGAGCAAAAGTTGAGAACAGCTTTGGAAATTGGAAGAGTACATTTTTTGAGAGGAGTTTTGGTGGCTCAGATGATAAAGAAACTGCCTGCAATGCAAGGGACCAGGGTTTGATCCCTGGGTCAGGAAGATCCACTGGAGAAAGAAATGGCCACCAATATTCTTCCTGGAGAATTCCACGGACAGAGGAGCCTAGTGGGCTACAGTCCATGGGGTTCAAAGACTCACACACAACTGAGAGACTTTCATTTCACTTTTCATTAAAAATGAAAAAGGATGCCTCTAGAAATAGGCTTAAAAAGCATGCCTCTGGAAGTACACAAACTGATGTGGTGAAGTCTTTCTAAATGTAAATTAGGAGACCTGACTTCTGCTACTAATTAATTGTGTGAACATATGTAATGCATGTGGTGTTTTGGTATTTCCCTCAGCTCTAATAGAAAGATTATGACGTATGCCTTCCTTCCTTCAGTCAGTTCAGTCGCTCAGTTGTGTCTGACTCTTTGCAACCCCATGGACTGTAGCAAGCCAGGCTTCACTGTCCATCACTAACTCCTGGAACTTGCTCAAATTCATGTCCATCGAGTTGGTGATGCCATCCAACCACCTCATCCTCTTACTTCCTTATGGTAATTTTACCCCCCACTCCCAAGACTGAATCAGGTAACAGATGTGAAAAATATCATGAAAAACTACATAGATAAACATGCAAGTTATTATAAGAATGTTTATTAAAATAATGTTGTCGTGGTTTTTTTTTTTTTGTATATTTTGGCCACTCCATGCAGCACATGGGATTTTAGTTCCTCAACCAGGGATTGAACTTGTGCTCTCTGCAGTAGAAGCGTAACATCTGAACCTCTGCGCTGCCAGGGCAGTCCTATAGTAATAGTTTTGACAGGGTATGCTTTAAAACACTTCTAACTATAAAACCAAAAAATTCAAAATAAGACATTTCAAAGTAAAAAAAGTCAAAATAGTGATAAGCATGAGTTACTGTAGTGTGATGCAGCATTTGATTTTTTGGGGGATTAGGGGAGAGAGATACTTACTCCCTATATTTTTGCCAAGCAGGCATGTGGAGAGACTGATATCCTCTGGTGCACTAGAGAAAACTGGAAAGAAAAGCACAAGTCTAGTCTCTTACTCTTTCTGATTCTTATAAAATACATTATTTAAGGTTATCGCACAGTTGTCTCCCCTACAGATGTGTTTCAGGTACACAGCGTTATCTTAAATGTGTTATTCTGTTGCCACAGTTCTCCAGGCAGACTTGCAGACGTGCCTAGAATTGGACTGTCCAACATGCTATGACTATTCTCCCCGCAAAGTCAAATGGCACTCTGCTTATTAAAAATGAACTAATATCATTATTTTTTGATGAATGGAATACAGTTTATAACTTGAGTATAAACTCTGTAATTCTTTTGTCTCCAAAAACTTTTAATTAAGGAATTCAAAAGAATTGACAAAAAATCACAGCTAACTGTATGGAAGAAAAATATTCAAATGAAATTTTAATGATACAAGGTCAGGGGAGAGTAGAAATTTTATTGACAGTTTTGGAGAAAAATAAAGATTAGTTTAATGACAACATCAAGGGACTGCAAGGAGATCAAACCAGTCAATCCTGAAGGAAATGAACCCTGAAAATTCACTGGAAGGACTGATGCTGAAACTGAAACTCCAGCTTTGGCCACCTGATGTGCAGAACTGACTCCCTGGAAAAGACCCTGATGCTGGGCAAGACTGAAGGCAGGAGGAGAAGGGGATGACAGAGGATGAGATGGTTGGATGGCATCACCGACTCAATGGACATGTGTTTGAGCATGCTCTGGGAATTGGTGATAGACAGGGAAGCCTGGAATGCTGCAGTCCATGGGATCACAAAGAGTTGGACATGACTGAACAACTGAACTGAACTGAATGACAACATAAAATTCAGACTCTATTCCTGTTTGGTGTTTAAAACACTAAAGTGATCATTACACAATCTTTCATTAAAGCTTTTTTTTTTTTAGTAAAATCTACTCTTTTCTATTTAACATCAGCAACATCTATTTAACATCTTAACTATGGTTTACAAATCTATCAAATCTTAACTACAGTCTGCAAATCTATCAATAAATATTGAATTTTTTTGGGTATTTAGAACTCTTGAGTACATTTTGTCAACATAGTACTATTTGGCTGAAGAAGTAATCATTTTCTACAAATAAGCTTGGTGTTTCATGACCACATTTGTGTTCCAAATAGACACACGATACAATGACATGTCTGAAGGTGATACTAAAACAGGGTAGGGCCCTATGGTCCTTGGCCCCCTCAACACCGCCATGTCCCCAGCCTGTCTTTCGTGTGTGGAAAAACTCTAGCCAAAGAATAAGTTTAATCAGAGAAGTGAAAACATGGAGAAGCAAAAGCAAGCTTAGGCAAACAGGACAAAATAATGATAGTTTAGTCATTAAGCAAAGTCAAGGACTTTTAGTTCCTCCTCAGGGACTACGGATAATATTCTATGTCCTTTGAGCTCCTTTATAGATACTGAAACCCCACTAGGTGGAAAAGTTAATTACGTGATGCCCAGACTGCAGCCATGACACAAGCTGCCACAATTCTCAGAACTGGCCTCAGGAAATGGGAACCAAGTGACCCTGGAGCTGAAGATGACATGTACTCAAAGCAACCAAGAGAATGCTGACCAGGCCACTGATGACCGATTTGAAGCTGATCGTCAGAGCTGACTGCACTGTTTCTACATGCAGCCCCCTCCTCCCGTCTATAAAAACTCTGGCCCACAGCCTGCCAGTGGGGGAGAGTTGGCCTTTGGACAGGCATCGACCCTTACCCCAGTGCCCCCCTAACCCAGTTGCAGGCATTTGAAATAAAGCAAACTTTCCACCAACTTGCCTTTTTGTTGGCTTTTATGCAGGGAGCAGCTGGACCCCCACTTTCGGTTACAAAACTCTAAGTGTAATGGAATGGTAACCTAGGAATGAGGTTTTTACACCACCTCCATTGGGACTTAGATTTATTTAGACTGTTCACACTGATATCTGTGCCTTTGTGAGTCCAGGTCACTACAAGTCTGAAAATTTGGATCAGACAAAAAAAAAAAAAAAATTCCAATCTTAAAGTATTTGTGTTTGGGCAGGAAGCTCATTGTCAAGGATGATAAGACTGGGGTTCAGAAAAATGCTTACTACATCTATGACTGCTGCTGCTGCTAAGTCGCTTCAGTCGTGTCCGACTCTGTGCGACCCCATAGACAGCAGCCCACCAGGCTCCCCCGTCCCTGGGATTCTCCAGGCAAGAACACTGGAGTGGGTTGCCATTTCCTTCTCCAATGCATGAAAGTGAAAAGGGAAAGTGAGGTTGCTCAGTTGTGTCCGACTCCTAGCGACCCCATGGACTGCAGCCCACCAGGCCCCTCTGTCCATGGGATTTTCCAGGCAAGAGTACTTGAGTGGGTTGCCATTGCCTTCTCTGACATCTGTGACTAGACATTGGCATATGTACTGAAAGGGCTAACAAACAATAAATGAGTCTTTTACACTCAGTGTAGAAGAAGAGAGGAAGAAAGCATTGACAGTAATGGATGGACACTATATGTTAGTAACTCCTCTGAGAGGGTGAGTCGGAACAAGAATTTGTGTACCTATATCTTCCATTCTTCATTGAAGTGGAAGATCTGGGTACTGCTTAGAAAGGTCTTCCCGTGGCACTGCATCCTAAATATCTGATGAGAAGCTAATGTACAACAACTGCATCGTGGAAAATTGTCACAAGGTTAAATTGTTACACCCATGGTATAAAGCAGTCTGGGTGATTAAAGTTGGATACGGAAAGAAAGGGCACTGGGGAACGAAGTAGGTGCGAAAGACTGGATTCAGGGGACTGTAACACATTTGGATACAGAAAGGTGGTCTCCTATCTGCATCTATCTCTCTGTTTATCTATCTTACACACATTTCTCCAGCTCTCAGAAATAACTGTGTTGTTACATTTGCAGTGAAAGGTCATATCCAGGAAAAACCTTTTAGGAAAGCCTCACAGAGTTCATGAATTCCCAAGGGACCAGGTATGGACGATGAATCGAGGAGGACACAGCTTGTCCTAGTTGGATATGTGACTATTTTCTCACTTAAGGCTCAAAGGACAGAGTAAAGATGATTTTAAAAAATATTTTCTGACAGTATATACAAATATTTTTGCTTAAGAGAAAAAGTCAATTTTAGACGAGAGTCCTCTCACTGTATTGGAGTGTTCACAGAGAGCTCTGACAGCCTGTTAGAAAGTCCCTTGTGTTACCCACATTGTGGCTCTAAGTATTCAGGAGGAGTTACAAATGAATTGCAATTTCAGACCCAGTAGCAAGCTTAATTTCAGCACTAATGTCAGAGTTCTCAAATATTTGTCTCATCAGGGCCTGAAAGGCTTCAGTGGTGCACTTAAAATCATGCTAAATTTCTTCCTTTCTGTCAAGCTTTTGTGGAAAACTTCTTCAAGTTCCTTGGGTCAGACGTGATGAGAATGGCTGATGTGTGAGAAACAAACCAAGACTAGTCTCAGCATTGAGCCAAAAAGGCACTGAAGATATTTTTTAAACTTCCTTAAGCTGGCCTTAGAGTGACAGCTGAAGCAAACACAGAAAAGGGACTATAGCCATACTGTAGAATAGATAAAACTGCTTTTGGAAAAATAAAACCATTTCAGCTTTTATATTTTCAAGGGCAAGACGAAAGAAAAAATAGCAAGAAAGCATAACAAGTCATACCTAAAATTATAGTATCTGGGCTAAACTCACTGTAGGAGACATTTACTTAAGGTGTTTTATAGAACCTCAGCCTGCAGACTAAGCTGAGTTTTAAAATAAGAGTAAGTCATACTAGAGTAAAATTATAGCTATCTGGTTTTCTCAAAGAATAAGGAATTTGTATGCAAATCTCAGGCACTGGAGTTTTAAAATCAGGACCATATAATTATGGCAGAAAGTGCTGTTACCAAAATATAGTCAAAAACAAAACACACTCTTTACTTTTCTCTCCCTTTTCTCTCTCCAGAGGTTGTGATGGAATAGGAAATTTTACTACATTTCAGTAGAAGTATATTTCTTTATTTCTGATTCCCAGGTGGTGCAGTGGTAAAGAATCTGCCTGCCAATGCAGGAGATGCAAGAGATACAGGTTCAATCCCTGGGTTGGGACGATCCCCTGGAGAAGGAAATGGCAACCTGCTCCAGTCTTCTTGCCTGGAAAATTCCATAGACAGTGATGCCTGGTTGGGCTACTGTCCATGGGGTCGCAAAGAATCAGCTACAACAGAGCACATACACACACACACAGACACATTTCTTCAGCAAAGAAGATAGATGAAGGATCTAATATCAGCAAATGAGCAGACCAATGTACAATTTCTGGTCATATTTATCATCATTTACTATTAAATCAATAGTAAACTTGAAATGTGTGACAGAATGAACAACAACACTAGGGCTTTATAATACACTGAAGCACACATTGACGGGAATAAATAAAGTTGAAATGTTTGTATTCAAACATATGCTTAGTAGAAGAATTATGATCAATACCAAAGGGCTTTTGGAAAATTCAAAGTATCACAATAAAAATAGAAGTTCTTGTATTGTCACAACAAAGTCAAATCTTTATTATTTGCACTCTCTCTCCCTGTCAATAGACTATAAATCTACGTACATACTCTTTAGCTGCATGAGAGAAAGTACATTTGTTGCCTTAAATCTCCGTTATTCATTATTGACTCAACTGTCCCCACTTCACTCATAAAAAGATTATCTCAGTTTCTCCATGAATTCTCCAACTAATTTCTAGAAATTCTTAACTCTTTCTTTACACTCAAAATAGAACACTAAATAAATTGGGATTTGTTGAAAAATACATAGCATAAAGTTAGAAAACTTCTAATCATATTTTCCACTTTCTATTATAGACATTCAATTATTAGAAACACAAGAAAGTGTTTCTTAATTACAATTATGTTCACAATATCTACACTGAATTAATTATTCAGGGCAAAATCTCACAAACTAGTAAATGGTGATAATTTTTCAATGAAAATCTTCCTTTATTAAAGGATCTCTTTGGCTCACCTTGCATTGTAGGCACAAGAAATGTTTATCCTAAATGAGTATACCCCATGCAGTAGCCTTCATGACAGGAAAAATGGATCTCTTAGTGTATCTTCCTTTCCTGAACAAAATGCCCTTCATCTGGAAGTAATTATTTTTTGCAAAAATACTTTATCTGGTTGGTCTTTTATAACACAGCCTTAACTAATTTGAGGGTAAATGATTAAATCTGGTATATATTTTTATGTGTCTTTTGCAATCTCTTTGTCTTTTCCCAAGAAGTGTATTCTTTCTGGCATAATGTGTGTCATCTAGTCCTTTTCCCTTTTGCATAATGCCTGGCAGAATACTGGGCATTTAGAAAAGTATATACTTCTTTTTTGGTTACTTCAATGTCATAATCTCTGAATTTCTCTCTAGAAAAGCACTGCAGTGCTATTTCAATGATGATTAAATCAAATTTTAAATCATTGCTAAAACAGACTATTTATGGACTAATTATGGACCAACCTAGATAGCATATTGAAAAGCAGAGACATTACTTTGCCAACAAAGGTCCGTCTAGTCAAGGCTATGGTTTTTCTAGTGGCCATGTATGGATGTGAGAGTTGGACTGTGAAGAAGGCTGAGTGCCGAAGAACTGATGCCTTTGAACTGTGGTGTTGGAGAAGACTCTTGAGAGTCCCTTGGACTGCAAGGAGATCCAACCAGTCCTTTCTGAAGGAGATGAGTCTTGGGTGTTCTTTGGAAGGAATGATGCTAAAACTGAAACTCCAGGACTTTGGCCACCTCATGCAAAGAGTTGACTCATTGGAAAAGACTCTGATGCTGGGAGGCATTGGGGGCAGGAGGAAAAGGGGAGGACAGAAGATGAGATGGCTGGATGGCATCACCGAATCGATGGACATGAGTTTGAGTGAACTCCGGGAGTTAGTGATGGACAGGGAGGCCTGGTGTGCTTCGATTCATGGGGTCGCAAAGAGTCAGACACAACTGAGTGACTGAACTGAACTGATAATATTCTATAATAGTACATATTTGAAATACTTATAATGGAATGGAATGATTATAATGATTATATTACAATGACTATCATATTTTATGTATTTTTCTAAATAATTTTCTTATTTCTCATCTTTATTTGATATTAGCAAACTATACTGGAGAAGGCAATGGCACCCCACTCCAGTACTCTTGCCTGGAAAATCCCATGGACAGAGGAGCCTGGAAGGCTGCAGTTCATGGGGTTGCTGAGGGTCGGACACGACTAAGCAACTTCACTTTCAATTTTCACTTTCATGCATTGGAGAAGGAAATGGCAACCCACTCCAGTGTTCTTGCCTGGAGAATCCCAGGGACGGGGGAGCCTGATGGGCTGCCATCTATAGGGTAGCACAGAGTCGGACACGACTGAAGCAACTTAGCAGCAGCAGCAGCAGCAAACTATGTACTACATATATCTTATTTTGAACAGTGAAATACCTCTTGGCATTCACTTAAATCATAAATGACATCTAGGTGCCAATGTTTTCCAGTTCCACAAAAGGCTTAAGAATTATAATAATTCATAATATTTATTAAACATTTACAGTTTATAAAATACTTTTATAGCTAAATGATTCAAAATCTGCTTTGTTTATAGACTTTGTTTAAAGAATTGCTAACAATCTAAGATTATTTTTGAGTCAATGCAAGAGACATTTCACAATGAAACTTTGCTAGTCCAAATCTGTAGTGAGCAAAACGAAACACAACAAAAAGAAAATCCAGGCTTTCTAGGATAGCAAATGGCCTGATACTTCTGAAAGAAAGTTTACAGAGTAAAGTTCTAGAGAGAGTGCTAGAAGAGCTGGAGAGAGGGGTCCTCACTGATCTCAGGAGAATCAGAATCTAGCTGTGCTTATCCGCTCAGTTGTGTCTGACTCTTTGTGACCCCATGGACTGTAGCCCACCAGGCTCCTCTGTCCATGGGGATTCTCCAGGCAAGAATACTGGAGTGGGTTGCTATTCCCTTCTTCAGCAGATCCTCCTGACTCAGGGGTTGAACCCTTGTCTCCTGTGTCTTCTGTATTACGGGTGGATTCTTTACTTGCTGAGCCTTCGGGGAGCCCCTGCTGCTGCTGCTGCTGCTGCTGCTGCTACTGCTAAGTCACTTCAGTCATGTCTGACTCTGTGTGGCCCCATAGATGGCAGCCCACCAGGCACCCCTGTCCCTGGGATTGTCCAGGCAAGGACACTGGAATGGGTTGCCATTTCCTTCTCCAATGTAGGAAAGTGAAAAGTGAAAGTGAAGTAGCTCAGTCCTATCCGACTTTTAATGACCCCATGGACTGCAGCCTACTAGCCTCCTCTGTCCACGGGATTTTCCAGGCAAGAGTACTGGAGTGGGGTGCCATTTGGTCTTAAAGCAGCAACCAACTGAAAGCCTCTTTCAAGTCAAGGACTTCCTGCTTAGACATATTTTAGTTACATCGTGATCATTTCAAACATTCCAAATCATCCAAAAATCTCCTTTAAAAACAATTGCTGATTTTTTTAAGTATATGTTAAAAATTAAAAAGAACTGAAAATTTTAAAATCACGATGGAAGTTGAAGTTTTTATTATAGTGTTCAGAGCTTGACTAAGCGTAAAGTTAAATGATGTAATTACAGCAATTAAGTGTGGAACAGGTAGGACATGTCCAGCATACTATATGTCATATCAGACAAATTAATAATCACCCATGAACTGGAAATATCATATATGTTGAATTCTAGCATATCTGAATGAATTTCCATATTAGCAGAATTTATGGCAATCAAAGAAAGCTAGTTAAATATTTTAAATGATTACGTACACAAATAATATTCATTATAGTATTATTATTTTCCTACCACTGATAATGGTCCCTCTTAGGAAAAGACAAGAAAACTTTTTAGTCTTGTTCTCCCAGAAGGCTTGAAGTGTTGGCACATGCATGGATGTTAATTGGGCAATCTGAGTACATATTTGGCCAGTGCTCGTTTTTAACTCAGATCTTCGTCAATGGAAGAGAATAAGGGACAGCCTGTGCTGGTTGATGATTCTTTGGAGAAATTCCAGGTATACATACAGGAAGTGGGTTCATCAGTTTTAAGTCCTACCAGGCATTACACAAATGGATAAAACGGCCTTTCAAAATAGGTCCTCCAACCAGATTAGTAATGGGTAAAATACATGGTAAAGAAGTATAAAACAAAATATTCAATTTGATATAAACATGTATGGCAGTAAATGTTTTCAAAAGTCAGCAGAGGAAACAACTGACTGCATTACATTTCATAAAAGACACTGCCAAAGAATTTCTACTTTCTGAAATACTTTGATGATTTCGAAGTTATTGTTGTTGAAGTTCCACTGCTAAGTTGTGTCTGACACATAGTAACCCCATGGACTGCAGCATGACAGGCTTCCCTGTCCTTCAGTGTATCTTGGAGTTTGCACAAATTCATGTCCACTGAGTTTACGATGCTATCTAACCATCTCATCTTCTGTCGCCCCTTCTCCTCCTGCCTTTGATCTTTCCCAGCATCAAGGTCTTTTCCAATGAGTCAGCTGTTTGCTGACTCAGGTGGCCAAAGTATCAGAGCTTCAGCATCAGCCCTTCCATTGAATAGTCAAGGTTGATTTTCTTTAGGACTGACTGGTTTGATCTTACAGTCTAGGGGACTCTCAAGAGTTTTTTTTTCTTTTGGGGATCAATTACGTCGGCCAAGACACTGCCTACATGAGTCTTGCTTTGAGATACAAATACCCCTTAGAAGAAGGTACAGAGTGTGTGAAGAGTCTGTGAGAAACAGTGACCAGTATACAAGGAAAGAAAAGCTAGTTGAAGTGTCATGGAGGAAGTGGGGCAAGGGACTACTGGGCTTTTAGGTGGTGCTTAGGTGTCACTGGGACCTGAGGGAGGACCTGTCCTAAAAGTAGGAAGGAAAACTTAAAAAGCTCTCAAATTAATCTCCTATTTTGCTACTTTGGCTAACCACAACCTACAGAACAAATCCAGCCCACCACTTGTTTCTGTAATTAAAGTTTTATTGAAACATAGCCACACTAATTACTCCAGTGTTCTTGCCTGGAGAATCCCAGGGACGGGGGAGCCTGGTGCGCTGCTGTCTGTGGGGTCGCAGAGAGTCAGACACGACTGAAGCGTGTCCGACTACTAATTCATTTACTCATTGTCTATGGCTGCTTTTGTGCTACTGGTGGCAGAGGTGGGTAGCTGTGACCTTATGGATGACAAAGACCTTACAGCTGACACAGACTAAACTGGTGTTTGTCCCTTTACAGAAAAATTTGCCAAAGCTTGCAGGAGAATAAACCCATAGTCTGGTTATTCTACTTAAAAAGTAAAAGGAGGCATGCATATATTTTCATCTCTCACATAGAACTGTCTTACTTTATATTGCCTGTATAAGTGGCTCCCTTCCTCAGCTTCTCTAGCTAGTTTCTTCTAGCTTGTTCATGTGGACCCAGGGATTTGCTGAATATTTAAATGATTATCATTTTGAAATGCTACGATGTATTTACACAATGTTTCCTCCTTTAACAGAAATGATTACATAATGAGAAAAATCTACAAGCTGTGCTATTTCTATTATTAACTGAATGGAAATCATACTTAAACTTTTTAATTAAGCATTATAGCTGACTTACAGTATTACATTAGTTTCAGGTATAAAACACAGTGATTCAATATTATAGGTTATACTCCATATAAAGTTGTTATAAAATAAGGACTATATTTCCTGTACTGTACATTACATCCTTGTAACATATTTTTCTTAGTTGCTCAGTTGTGTCCGACTATGACCCTTTGGAATGTAGCCTACCAGGCTCCTCTGTCCATGGGATTTTTCAGGCCAAGAATACTGGAGTGGATTGCCATTTCCTCCTCTAGGGAATCTTCATTACCCAGGGATTAAACCGACATCTCCTGTGTCTCCTGCATTGGAGGCAGATCCTTTACCTGCTGAGCCTTTATTTTATACCTAATGGTTTGTACCTTTTAATTCTCTTCACCTTTCTTTCCCTTCTCCCCTCCACACTTCCCTCTGGTAACTACCAGTTTATTCTCTGTATCTATGAATCAGTTTTTATTTTAATGGATCATTCATCATATTTTTTTAGATTCCACATATAATTGAAAACATCCAGTATTTATCTTTCTCTGACTTGTTTCACTAGGCATAAATCATAACCAAATCTTAATCTTGAACTGAAAACTTAAAAATAAATTTCAAACTGATATCTGCTATTGCTAAATAAATTTTAGAGAAATTTTAAATAATTATTCTTTCAAAGTACCATATGTGCCCGAATATAGACCAGTGAGACATCTATTTATTTACTCTGTAATCATTCATGTGAGGTAGGTAAGTACTGGGCTAGGCAATGGGAATGCAGAGATGCAGACATGACCCTTTTCCATAAGTCAGTCGCAGCTGAGTGTGGGGACAGACTGCTCTCTATCATGGGCTAAACTCCACAGCTACTCTTACCCTGAGCAGAGCCATCTGGACCTTCTGTGGGGCACGTAGCTGGACCCAGGACCCTCTGCTGCGGTGCTGCACTGCTTGTACCTGAACAAAACTCTCTTCCAGCAACAAAAAACAAGGAAACTATATGGGACTAAAAATAACTGCTTGCACGTGCAGTTTAGACAAATTCTGGACATGAGATACAAAAAGACACAAAAACTTAGCAGCCTCTTCTAAAGAGTCAGGAGCAAAAACAGTGTGTTTGGAGTAAAAGCAGAGCCCTGAGCACACCCCCTGCACCCACCACCAACAGAGGGGTGGGCAAAACACCCAAGCCATCCATACCCTCATCAGATATAAGAAACAAGTCTGCATCTCCTCAGTGAGCTAGCAAGCAAGAGAACCTGTTGTATGTTCTTGTGTCCATTGCTGCAGCAGGGGCCCCAACAAAGCTGTGTCAGAATTTCTCATCTCGTCTCTAGTCCATTTCTATTGATTGAGGAAGGCCAAGAATCCTGGTCCATATGACCGTGATACTCACAGAGTGGGACTGAAGTCCCGTGGCTGTTTAGTCAGAAAGCTGTGGGTTTGAATCTAGACTTTTCCACTTTCAGATGTACAACTTTGGGCAAATTTCTTAATTTCTCTTGTATCCTCCTGTCTGAAATGTAATCAATATAAGATTGTGAATATTGTATAATGCTGAACTCAAACAGTCTAGCACATTAATGAATTAGATTAAGAAAACAAGTTGGCCTTTCATATACTTATTATTTCTCTTATCTCGTATTTAATCAGTGAATGTCATCATTTTCCAGGTGTTAGTGTTGTAAGAACCAGATATAACAGTGTATGTTATTCAAACCTGAGATTTTGTTGTAGAGATTTTTTCCCCTTAATATTGAGCTAATTGAAGTATTGGTTCACAGTTCATACCTGGAAAAGGCTACACTCAACTCACTCCAACCCAAACCATCATATCCTGTGATTTGACTGCACTCCAGTTATTAATACAGAAAAGGAGAAACTGACAAAAAAAAACAAAAAAAACAAAAACCATGTCTTAATAAACCAATACATCACTGTCAAAGTGCATATGGAGAACCACATCAATAAAGCCACCAGAATCAGAACAAATTGAAATCTATTAAAAATGTGTTCCCTAAAATTTGTCATCATTTATTATCTTTATATGTAGAACAAGTAGCACAGTGCATTATAAAGAACAAGAGTTTTAGTGTCAGAATCTAGATTTAAATCCCATCTAGACATTACTTTGCCAAAAAAAGTTCGTCTAGTCAAGGCTATGGTTTTTCCTGTGGTCATGTATGGATGTGAGAGTTGGACTGTGAAGAAGGCTGAGCGCTGAAGAATTGATGCTTTTGAACTGTGGTATTGGAGAAGACTCGAGAGTCCTTTGGACTGCAAGGAGATCCAACCAGTCCATTCTGAAGGAGATCAGCCCTGGGAGTTCTTTGGAAGGAATGATGCTAAAGATGAAACTCCAGTACTTTGGCCACCTCATGCGAAGAGTTGACTCATTGGAAAAGACTCTGATGCTGGGAGGGATTAGGGGCAGGAGGAGAAGGGGACAACAGAGGATGAGATGGCTGGATGGCATCACCGACTCAATGGACGTGAGTTTGAGTGAACCCGGGGAGTTGGTGATGGACAGGGAGGCCTGGAGTGCTGCGATTCATGGGGTCGCAAAGAGTCGGACACGACTGAGCAACTGATGTGATCTGATCTGATCACTTATAGGTGTCATCCTCAAAAAGTGAGTATTTGTGATTTCATACTTGCCCAGAATTGCTTCTTCCATGATCCTCATGTGATAATCATGTATCCCACCCTCCCCCTACAGTATGTGAGGGGGGAAAAAGAAACAATCTGCCTTCCTCACTGATTGGTTGAGAGAGGTGCATGTGACCAAAGCAAGACAGATTAGTCTTTCCTGGGATTGTTATATAGGTTTTGAGGAAAGAAAAGTTGTCTTCTTAACCTCGGAAGATTAGACATTGCTAGCAATTTTCTTTCTCTGAAGAGTAAATCCAGACAATAACAAATGGAGAGATAGAGACTTAAGAGCTGCTCTGAACCCGTGATTGAAACCCTGGATGATATCAGAGCCCGAAAAAGCAGAACTAAGGAAGAGTGCTTTAGTAAAGCCACTCATAAAAGATTAACTCTAAAGACATGGGATTTGACAACACTAACAGTTAGGTCACAAGGTAGATTCAAGATGGCCCCAGATTTTCCCAGTTGCCCCGAAGAATTATAAGAGTGTCCCATGTACTCTCAAACATGACCTGCTTTGGAATAATTTCTTTCCATAGTTTGGTGTCTGTATGTTCCCCACGTTAAATATATTAGTAGCATCTTTTTCTATACCTGTTGGGATTAGGGTTGAAGCAAAGGACAGCCAGGGACATTGTCAGGAAACTCATAGAAAGGATTAAGTAGTGAGAAGTTTTGGATTCTTATCAGTGTTATTCCTTTCCAAGTGCAGAGTAGGTGGGAGTAATTTAGTATAAACTGAATAGGAACATTAGTTTTTACATTTATCAAAGCAGAACTAATGAAAGAATATCCCTAACACTTCCCACATAAGATAAATTGTACTTTCAGTAGCCTTACACAAAGATCATCATGTTTTATGACATATAAGAAGTGGAAAAGGAATTATTTTTGATAATACTTCATATGTTAATATTTTCAAAACACTTGCTTATAAATAAGCCATCTATATTGTCATACAGAGGACAATACTATTCCCACTTACCTGTACTCTGCCACACTTTTCAGAATACAAAGGGCAGATCAACATTATAAAGGCATCCTGGTAAGAACATACCTGAATGCTGTAGCCCGTGGGGGTGTTTTAAAAACCTAAATATTTGTGAATCAGTTCAGTTCAACTGCTCAGTTGTGTCCAACTCTTTGCGACCCCATGGACTGCAGCCTGCCAGGCTTCCCACTGAATATTTGTGAATATTTATTCTAAATATCCTGAATAATTTTTACTCTATTCTGAATAATTACTCTAAAAGGCCTTCCAACTAATTGAAAATCTGAATTTCTTTTTTTTTTTTTATTGGTGGCTAAGGTTCATATCTTTATTTTATAGTATGGTATATGATATACAATTTTATGTAAATAGTGTGAATATGCAGGTTTTAGATTTATTTGAGGAGAGAAAACATGCCATTTTAATTTGATGCTTCAAGAGATGATGAGCCAAATAGGAAGCAATCGATGTGTGTAAGTGCACCCACAGACTTGAAAGTCATCGCGCTGGTACTGCCACAATCTCTGTGAGAATCAGTTTCAAAGGATGTCTGTTTCAGAGCAGCTTTACCACTTTCACGTTTCGAGTGTTCTCTGTCCAATTAGGAAACTAGTTCACTCAAGGACCTCCCAGTATAATTAGTCCCTTTTCTCTCAATAGTCTTGAACTCAGTGAATTCTCATTTTCTTCTTTAGCTTTTCATTAAATTACATGAGCGAGCAGTGGTCTTGGTTTAAACAAAACTTTCAGTGGCAAATCTTCATTGAAAAGAAAGCCTAAACATGAAAACAAAACACCCAAGCCATGTTTGGAGACTTATTTGTCAGACACTTTGATCTCTGGTTTTCTAGTTCAAACAGATGGAGATGGCTTTGTCACACATTTCATTTCAGATTACTTCAGCTCTGCTTGTATCAGTGTGTGACAGAGAAGGGCACAACTCACAGGGCAGTAAATGTGAGTCATTATGCCCATTCTGGGCATATAACAGTCAACACCAGGCTGTGTCCAGAGGAACAGATCAGAGGCCCCTAATTTCCTGTAACTCGTATCTCTGTGTTACTGCCGTTCCCCTTACACAATTATTCAGCTATTTAGATGGTTGTCAATAAGATAAGTTAGCTATGAACTGAACATATTTAATTACTTTTTTCTGTCATTGGAAAAACTGATTTTCATCAAGGGAAATTAGACTTTCAAGGGCAATAAACGAGGAAGAAATGGAACGATCTTTGCCAGAGTCTTCCCAAATAAACATATGAAAAATCATCCCAACTTATGTGAATGCTGACTATTAAATGACTGGAGGTAAGATCATTATCTTTTAATAAAAGAAATTGGTGTCACTGTGTGCATTTGACAGATGGTGTGTTGAACTGGCGCCACCCAAGTGAGGCTAGCTCAGCCTCCAACAGAGGGATGAACAGTACATCCCAGGTTTTGACAGCCTCATTCACGTTCCTCATTTAGAATGGACCCCAGAACACTCATTTTAGTACCCCAAACTCCCTTTTATTCTTCTCTGGCAGAAAAGCCACTGCAAACTCAATTTATTTGCTCCTCATCCCCCATATCCAAATCGATCCTCAGATCAGTAATATGTGATGATAAATCTAGATGCCTTGTGCTACAGGACTGGCCATCTCAAGAATGATTTGGCAGGCTGAGGAAACAATTACAGCAAAGAGATAAATCTATCGTTTTAATGAAAAAAATTAATTACAAGCAAATGAAAGCCACATATATTGAAATCAGCGTTTGCCCTGCAGTGTAATGAGATGTGGGTGGCCACATTCACTCTACTCTTCATTGCAAAGGAGTGGTATTGCAAATTCATTGTATTAACCCTAAATACACTGTTTAGTTAATAAATAGTGATGCCATTGCACTTGCTCCATGGTTAAATTGCGCACATTCTACAAAGGGATACAACCAAGGGATGTCTGAAGTTATTAAAAGACAAACAAGCCTATTAAAACATTGAGGGGCTTATTTGAACAAAAATCAATTATAATCTTGACAGTGCCAAACCAGAAGTGGTTGGGAGTGCTGCACCCACAGGAACTCAGGACAGACATTTATAGAGAAAAGGCAGAAGTAAAGTAAAGAAATAACTGATTGGCTATGGCTTAAAGCCTAGTTGGCAGTTTGTGACTGACTGTCTTTAGCTTTTTGATTTCATAACCTACAGGCATTTATAGGTTTAGGTTTTGGTTTGATGACATGGGCTGTCAGGACACTAGAGCCCTCTCAGTCTCAGGGTCTCCTTGCTTAATTAATTAAACACCAATAAACCTGACTCAGTGGCTTCTCTGGTGGCTCAGTTGGTAAAGAGTCCACTGGCAATGCGGGAGACCTGGGTTCGATCCCTGAGTTGGGAAGATCCCCGGGAGAAGGAAATGGCAACCCACTCCAGTATTCTTGCCTGGAGAATCCCATGGACAAAGGAGCCCAGTGGGCTACAGTCCATGGGGTCACAAAGAATCAGACATGACTAAGTGACTAACTTTCACTTTCAAACTCCACACAGTCATGCCTATAAGCCCCTTTCTTCAAATTATTTTGAATCTTTTAAATGGGTTAACTCCCTGGACAAGAAATACCTGTTTTGTATTTAAATCCACTCCCTTTCCAACATTTGTGTCTCTGTAAGTAAGAGCTGTCAAAGGGGCCGGTGGGTTTGGGTGTCGTTTCCTAACACTATGGCAGATTTTCTGCTGGCCTTTTTCTCATTTATTGTTTGATCAGAGAGGAAGATCTGCATATTCCAATCAGGGACTTTGAAAGGAAGACCCTGTCATACAGAGCTGGCCCTTTTATTTCACTTTCTTTCTGAGAGTGAGCTGTCTCTGGGGAGGGAGCTGTGCAGGGAATTCCAGTGGAGGCTCTTTGGCTGGAAGGAAAGGTGGAGAAGCTGATCTTGTTGCCTGCAGTGCTGGCTGCCTGGGTCTGGGCATATGGTATTAGGATGCCCAGCTCTCCGCAAAAATAATCTCTATTCTTTAATATTTGCTTTATCATAAATTAAAGTGAGATTTTGACTCTTTCATGTTTATACTCTTGTCTTATTTCTAAGCTGACTTAGGACTTGGATAAGAAATCAGACGATTATTTACTAGATGTTTCTTAAAATGCAGAAAGACTATTATGGATGCTCTGGCTTCTTAACACTTCTGAGAGTAGTCAAACCCTGTAGCTCCTTTTGCTAAAATAATACATAGAGACACCAAAGATTTGGATTGACTGTGGGCTAACTTGATTTGTCTCATTCTGGCTGAAAGCTATGAAAATCTAGGAACAAATGGGCACTGGCTTTTGCCAATTCCATTTGTGATGCAACCCACTACAGAGAAGGCAGATCAGTTGCACTAGTCTCCAATCCCAGTGCTGGGTTGGAGGAGAAGAATTCAATGGTGGGTGACATATACGTTCATACAAACAAGAACCTCATTGGACAGGTCAGATTTCTTAAAAGAAGGAATATTTGCTTCACTATCAATTGCTTGAGCCCAAAGTTTTCTCATTGCATTTTCACAGTAGATAGCTACATCATCCGTCAGGATTCTGTGAAGGTATCATCCCTCTCAAATTTACTAAAACTATTTGACACCATTCCTATACAATCCATAACCACTCATCTCTTCCATCCCCATTTAACAAGCAACTTGCTGTGGCAGTTCTTTCAGAGTCAACAGATTCATGAAACTGTTTGACATAAGGTTATACATTTGACATAAATAATCCACTCATGATCCACTAACCTCTATATGGGCTCTAGAACAAAAAGATACTCTTCCACAGAAGTGGAAAAACACTGGCTTTGTCATCCTATAAATGACTATCATTTTTCAGGTTCTAAAGATCTCTATCCTTGAATCACTTGAGTCACCATAATTCAACACCTTCTATCCCTGTGACTGACACAGGGGTTTACTTTCTGAAAAGGAATAGCTTCAGCCATCGGTTAGAAAGTATTTATAATCTTACTATACAGGCGCTATCCCTAGGAGATGCAGTCTTCAAAGCTATGGACTGAGAGCACAGAACTGACATTGCCTTCCTCTTGCATGTGGAAAGTACACCAATTTTATAAGAAACTGGATTTCCATGGAGGGTAAAAGAAAAAATGAATCCCAGTTTATAACTTCATGAAGGAATTTTGGTAAACACTTTAGAAGGTTGAGAAAATCTAACTCTCTACTTGAAAAAAAATGTATCTGCAGGATGTCTCTTTAACTTGGCTCCTGATTTCTGAGAATCATAAGGGTTCTTACCTGTCTGGCTTCCCCTCTGTGTTCTCATGCGCAATTTTGTCTTCAGTAAAGGTTGCTGATCTTAATACAAACTGCAGCAGTAAATTGACACTTAGCTCCCAAATCAAGTGCAACAGCTTTCAAAATAAAATCTGCACAAGACCTGGGGTTTGTCCAGGACTTGAGGCCTGCTCAGAGACATATCTAAACAATGCTAAGATCAGATCAGATCAGATCAGTCGCTCAGTCGTGTCCGACTCTTTGTGACCCCATGAATTGCAGCAAGCCAGGCCTCCCTGTCCATCACCAACTCCCGGAGTTCACTCAGACTCACATCCATCAAGTCAGCAATGCCATCTAGCGATCTCATCCTCTGTCGTTCCCTTCTCCGCCTGCCCCCAATCCCTCCCAGCATCAGAGTCTTTTCCAATGAGTCAACTCTTCGCATGAGGTGGCCAAAGTACTGGAGTTTCAGCTTTAGCATCATTCCTTCCAAAGAAATCTCAGGGCTGATCTCCTTCAGAATGGACTGGTTGGATGTCCTTGCAGTCCAAGGGACTCTCAAGAGTCTTCTCCAACATCGCAGTTCCAAAGCATCAATTCTTTGGCGCTCAGCCTTCTTCACAGTCCAACTCTAGAGTTTCAGAAAAACATTTATTTCTGCTTTATTGACTATGCCGAAGCCTTTGACTGTGTGGATCACAATAAACTGTGGAAAATTCTGAGAGATGGGAATACCAGACCACCTGATATGCCTCTTGAGAAATCTGTATGCAGGTCAGGAAGCAATAGTTAGAACTGGACATGGAACAACAGACTGGTTCCAAATAGGAAAAGGAGTTCGTCAAGGCTGTATATTGTCACCCTGTTTATTTAACTTATATGCAGAGTACATCATGAGAAATGCTGGACTGGAAGAAACACAAGCTGGAATCAAGATTGCCGGGAGAAATATCAATAACCTCAGATATGCAGATGACACCACCCTTATGGCAGAAAGTGAAGAGGAACTCAAAAGCCTCTTGATGAAAGTGAAAGTGGAGAGTGAAAAAGTTGGTTTAAAGCTCAGCATTCAGAAAACGAAGATCATGGCATCCAGTCCTACCACTTCATGGGAAATAGATGGGGAAACAGTGGAAACAGTGTCAGACTTTATTTTTCTGGGCTCCAAAATCACTACAGATGGTGACTGCAGCCATGAAATTAAAAGACGCTTACTCCTTGGAAGGAAAGTTATGACCAACCTAGATAGCATATTCAAAAGCAGAGACATTACTTTGCCAACAAAGGTTCGTCTAGTCAAGGCTATGGTTTTTCACCTGCAATTAACAGTGATTTAAAAGAAAAATTACTTTTTATTTTAATATCTCAAAGAATGTTGAAGGGGGGCCTAACTGTATTCCATGGAAAGTAGTTTTCATGATTCCCTATCTATACTCTCATCTCATAGTTCCTGACATCCTACATCTTCCGTAAGTCCTCTCACAATTTCAGTCTTCCAACCGTCAATGATGAGGATGATGAAGACCATAAGGCAAATAATGAGAATCAGCATTTATTTACTAGATAAAAGAGTCCTCGCTATTGTCCTCAGCGCTTTACATGTGTTAAATTGTTTATCACCCCTAGAATGGTCTGGATTTGTCCTTCTCTTTTTCTCTTCCTTTTCTACCTTTCTTTCCAAAGTCTCTCTCAAATTATGCATTTGTATAGCCTGACAGTCTTTCTGGCTATATATTTTTAAATCATTTTTCATCCTTTCTCTTTTTAACTGTTACCGATATTCTTTATCACAAAAGACCCAGACAGAACAGTACTGTTAAAGAGTTGAATTCTCCAATAGGGGAAAGGGACTGGAGGGAGGTAGAAGGATTTGTGACTAATTGGGAACACACAGACTTTAGTATCTCTTGTCTCTAGCATATAGGTTTTACCTAATTTTAACTGACCTGCCTAATGTACATGAAATTTGGGGACTCATTTTAAATAAATATATTAATTTTCAAGAAGTATATTCATACATACAGGGGAACATGATATAAATATAATTTCTGAAAGTAGTTTTCAAATATGGTGAGCTTATGGATCCTTATGAGAATCAGAAATATGAAATCTTTATAGAAGATGATGGATGACGGCATAAATACTGTATTTATGCTATTCACTTGAAGTGAAAATGAATGTCTGGAATACAAAATGTCTGGCGTATGAATGTATTTATAAAATATTTCTTTGATTCTTATAGTTTTTCATGTAAAATTTGTCACTACTGAAAAAAGAACTAGATTTAACTGGACATTTACCAAAGGGAAGTATACTTTAATCCTAACCTAAAGTAAGCATGGAGAAGGCAATGGCACCCCACTCCAGTACTCTTGCCTGGAAAATCCCATGGATGGAGAAGCCTGATAGGCTGCAGTCCATGGGGTCACTAAGAGTCAGGCATGACTGCACGACTTCACTTTCACTTTTCATTTTCATGCATTGGAGAAGGAAATGGCAACCCATTCCAGTGTTCTTGCCTGGAGAATCCCAGGGATGGGGGAGCCTGGTGGGCTGCTGTCTGTGGGGTCGCACAGAGTTGGACACAACTGAAGCAACTTAGCAGTAGCAAAGTAAGCATTAATGACAAAGATACTGCTGTTTGGCATAAATACAATTTTGAAATTATAGCAAGATCTCTGATATGACAATGATCAAGTTGTTTTTGAAACCAAATCAATTTTGACTCTTTGTTTTAATGGCAATACAGTGCTGAAATCTAAGACTTATAAAGACATGTTACAGAAAATGAAAGCTGAGCTTCTGCTGCTGCCTCTGCTATATAAAGGTAGGCTTTCATCAAAGAAAACCATCTTGAGTTGAAATTACATCCTAACATTTACTTTGTCCCAAGATGAGTGAGGTTCTGTTGGCAATGTGTCTGCCATTGATGGCTTTGTCAGCAAGAAATCGATTATGAGAGCATGTTTCAATGTTCAGTTTGTCTGAAATAAAGTAATGTTTGAAAGCATTTAGCATTAGTCCAAGTATCAGAAGATTTCTGTCTGTAGCCAAGTTAATAATGCTTTGTCCAGCTCAATCCTCTGAAGCTCTGAAAAGTTTCGCAAAATTTTCTCCTACAGTCTCTCCGTCCAAAATGGCAGATTAACCAAATAAGCCTGTGGGTTTTTTGGCAGCATAATTGGTACTGTTTATGTGCCCCTGAAACAAAAGATTTACCTCGCTTATGAAGCTGCATGTGCCCATTAAGTCTGATGAGTCAGTGAAACTGACCCTGGAAAAGTTTTTTCAAAATCATATTTTTGATTTAAAAAGAATATAGAGTTATTTTCAAATTTATCAACAGATGGCTCAAAGATTGTTCTCCAAAAAGGTAGTTCACTTCATGCAATAGGGGAGAACAGTGCATTCAGTACCTATTTCCTAAAAAAAATTCTCAATATGATAGGAATCCAAAGGCTAGCTGGATGAATCGAGAACTTGCCTGCCAGCAGATACATATTTAAGGATTTTTGAAGAGATTTTTTGGTACCAGTACATACAGATGCAGAAAGCCAATGATTACAATGAATGATGCCACTATCGTTGCATCTATTGTGTTCTGATTAGGTGGTATCCTGGCCAATTTTACATGATCCATATTAAATATATGTCAGAAGTTCTGAAGAATTGCTTCTACAGTGTTATCTCTGCTTCAAGTATTAGGTCAGTAACATAGCCATGGCTCACAGCCTCTCTTTTTAAGAGAACCCTCAGTTCTCTTAAAAAATCAGGGCCTTCTTTTATCTGAGAGCTAACCTTGTAAAAAAAACTTCAGATTGATACTACAATGGATCCAAACTGTTGGGAAAACATTGTGAAATCAGGCTGATTACATAAACAATTAGGAATTCACTTTCGGGTACTCTTGCCATGGACAGATGTTTATTATTTTTTCATCAAGATTTTTGACAAGCATCTGATACATGAGAAGTTACTTCAACTATTTGCTAAGTCATACATGGTAAGAAACTAAACTACTCAACTCTAGTAGGCAGAATGATGTCCACATCCTAATTCCTCGAAGCGTGATATGTGACCTGGCATGGCATAAGGAATTCTGAGGTATGACTAAATTAAGGATCTTGAGATAGAGCAATTACACTGAACTGGTTAGGTGGGCCCCTGTGGTAACAGGGACATTTAACAGATAAAGGAGGCAAGAGGACACTCAGAGTCGGAGATTTGAAGAAGCTGTGCTGCCAGTTTAAAAACAGAGGTGGCGGCCATGAGTCAAGGAATGCAGGCAGCCTCTAGAAACTGGAAGAGGTAGGCAAACAGATTCTCCTCCAGCCTGTTGATACGTGCTTCTAGCCCAAGAAGAGCCATCTCGAACTTCTGTTCTCCTGAATTGGTAGATATAAACTTTGTGCTTTAAGCCACCAAGTTTGTGTTAACTTGTTTTAGCAGCAACAGAAAACTAGTGTATCAGCTTATGGAAAAAAATTTTTTTCCATTTATAAGTTATGCAAAATAAACATTCTATAATCATATGCATTGGTTGTTTACTTAACATCCTGCCAACTGAAAACCAGTCTAGGAAAAAAGGTCATAATGATTTTGAGGAACCAACAGTGAAGAGTAGCATTCTTCTAGTAGTACCCAGTATTTCTAGAGATAAAAATGCCTACCTGGTATAAAGCCGTATATGGAAACCTTTTTTTGATTGGTCTGTTTCTGGGTTGTGTAGATACTGGTAGAGCAAATAGCATCGACTCTGAATGAGCCACTCTACTAAACCACTCTACTAAGCACTACATATATATGTTTGTGGATATCAAGTTGATCCTTGAACATCACAGGATGGAATGATGTAGGTGCACTTACACACAGATTTTTAAAAATAAAGACTACAGTACGACACCATCCAAAGTTGGTTAAATCCAAAGACGTGGAAATCTCAATAGGGAGGAACCAAGGCTAAGGAGGGCTGACCATAAATTTTACACAGATTTTTCAACTGCAGAGTCAGAGCCCTAACCCCACATTGTCCAAGGGACAACTGTATGTGTGTGTGCATATATACAAAAATATTTATATATGTGTATATATAATGTGATATACATGAATACATACATATATACTTATTATACATATAAAAACTTAATTCTTACTCGAGCTATAGCTCTTTAAATTATTTTTGTTATCATTTCATGAGTCTACTTATTCAAAAGACATTTACTAACCATCTACTATGTTTCTGACCCAGTGTAATGAATAAGATTTTAAATACTAGTTGCCTTGATGAAGATATTATAAAATGTTCAGAGAAAGTAACTGAGGTCCAGACAAATTAAAAAAAAAAAGTCTAATAAAATCCAGTCACCAAAGCCAAGAAGTTTTCATTTGGGAAAATAAGAGTTGTATTGCTATTATACGCCTTTTCTGTTGGCTGTTCTCTACTTATCCCCCTTGACTCAATAGCCAAAAATATATCTCAATCATTGGGCCATACTGCTGCTGATGCTGCTAAGTCCCTTCAGTCATGTCCGACTCTGTCCAACTCCATAGATGGTACCCCACCAAGCTCCCTCATCCCTGGGATTCTCCAGGCAAGAACACTGCAGTAGGTTGCCATTTCCTTCTCCAATGCATGAAAGTGAAAAGTGAAAGTGAAGTCGCTCAGTCGTGTCCGACTCATGGCGACCCTACGGACTGCAGCCTACCAGGCTCCTCCGTCCATGGGATTGTCCAGGCAAGAGTACTGGAGTGGGGTGCCATTGCCTTCTCCATGGACCATACTGGTCCTGCCCAAACACATTTGGCTCTGTTAATATCCTCTAATTTTCAACATTAGCTAAATTGCCACTGATGGCTTATCTTATCCCTAAACATAAACTTGATCAACCTTTTATTCTTTCATAGAATTCTATTCTTTAATTCTTTAGTACTTTTCCTTAAATTCAATTTTGCACCTAGTTTATACTAATTTAATGCTTGATCTCTGTGGTGTTGGAGAAGACTCTTGAGAGTCCCTTGGACTGCAAGGAGATCCAACCAGTCCACTCTAAAGGAGATCAATCCTGGGTGTTCACTGGAAGGACTGATGTTGAAGCTCAAACTCCAATACTTTGGCCACCTGATGCGAAGAACTGACTCATTGGAAAAGACCCTGATGCTGGGAAAGATTGAAGGCAGGAGGAGAAGGGGATGACAGAGGATGAGATGGTTGGATGGCATCACCGACTCAATGCTCATGAGTTTGGGTAAACTCTGGGAGTTGGTGATGGACAAGGAGGCCTGGCATGCTGCAGTCCATGGGGCTGCCAAGAGTCGGACACAACTGAGCCACTGAACTGAACTGAATGTTTGATCTCTGCTACAGTTTCATGAAGACTGAAAGCATTTCTGCTTGTTTGTTCCTTTAAACTAATTCAGCTTTACCAAGTGACTAGTGCAGTGTTCTTGCCTGGAGAATCCCAGGGACGGGGAGCCTGGTGGGCTGCTGTCTATGGGGTTGCACAGAGTCGGATACGACTGAAGCGACGCAGCAGCAGTGTAGTATATGGTTTATATAATTTACTGTATGGTTTATATCATTTACTTGAAATATATCTGTGGAAAAAAGGTAGACATGAACATTTAACCACTGGTACAGGGCATGTACCTACCAACAAAATCAGGTATGAGAGCTCTCTTACTATGTCAGGCATTGACTCTTGGGTGTTGAAATGTGGGGAATTGTGAGAGGTTCAAAACATTGGCCAGTACACCTTGGGAACACTGTGGAACTCAGAAGGGTAGGCATGAACAATGAGATCTGTATTTTAACAACTAGTGTACTACCTGAATATCAGCACGAAGAGATAGATCAAATGGAGCTACACTTTAACTTCTCCTTTCAAAGCCTATAATACCAAAACTCTTTAAAATTTGAACAGATTCAATCATATGGTTTTATTTCATGTCATGCCCAAATAAGCCTGAAAACAAAGCATAAGCATCGAGTTCATTTGAACTTGGATTCATTTTTATAACATATTTCCAAGGTTTTCTTAATTTTTCACCAAAATGTTAATCTTTATTCCAGTGAAGACATCTCATAGATGTAAATAACTTACTGTGTTTAGGTAAACCAATGCTTTAAATGTTTTACATGTTTGAAATTTCAGTAGAGTGCTTTTTTCTCATATATGAAACTGTTTCAAAATCCATAGTTTTTAAAATATGATTCAAATAAAATTTGTCAAAGCTTTTTATGATTATTGGAACCTTGCTTCTGTGCAACACAGCAGCTGTGGCCACAGTCTTTGCCAACAATCAAGCAATGCCAACAGTTGTCTTTTGAAATAAGAATCTGGATATACACCAAAATTACAGAAGGTAAAATTTAACAAAACTTCCATGGAATAAAAATCTACCACATGGATTTCCCAACAACTTCTAGATAAACTGTAATGGTTTTATAATATTAAGTACTTAAATCTGATAGCTTTAGAAAGTTTATGAGCTATCTGTTGTTGTGTAGTTCCAAACTCTGTTTTGTGGCATGCGTGTCCCTTTGTGCTCCAATGAAACAGACAGCTCTCAAGACTGACCATCTACCATTCTCCCCTTCAAATATTGCTCCGATAGCAGTGAAAATATCATACAATCTTTGTGTATGTGTCCTCTGCCTAATACATTCTGCTTGGAATTATTACTCTTTAAGAACTTTATATTTTTCTTGTTAAATATTTCTGATTCCCCAAGACATATTAGTTCTTTTTCCTCTGGGTTCCAGTATCGCACTGAACAACTTTTATTTTGGAACTTTAAAAATTATAGGATAGTTTTGGCCACCTGATGTAAAGAGCTGACTCATTTGAAAAGACCTTGATTATGGGAAAGATTTAAGGCAGGAGGAGAGGGGGACAGGGGATGAGATGGTTGGATGACATCACTGACTCAATGGATATGAGTTAGAGCAAACTCCAGGAAACAGTGAAGGATAGGAAAATCTGGAAAGCTGCAGTCCACAGGGTCGCAAAGAGTTGGACATGACTGAGCCACTGAATAACAACAACAAATTGTCTTACATCTCTATGTTCTGTACTAAACTGAGACTTCTTATAGGCTAGGTCAATTATTTGATCACCTACGTAATTCTATGACCTAATCTAGTACTTAAAATTTGGTGGATGTTTCAATGAAAATGTGTGGAAATATCATTATCACTATTATCATCATTATCACTATTCTTTCTTCTTACAAATCCCAAACTTAGGTAATTTTTAAGACAATTAAAAGGGCTTTCCCTTGGCTATACCTTGACTTTCTTTGTTATTGCTTCCTAATTATAATTAGTGCCTTTTTATTGCTTCAATTGTTAATTTTTCCTGGTCTGTCTTATAATTCCCTTTCTCTCAGATGAGTGACAGAGAGGTAAAATATAAATTAAAAAAAATGACCTGGTTATTAAATATACTGTCATAGACTTGTCACCTGGCACATTTGTTCTGTTTACTTTTATGCAAAGCACTTTGATGCATTATTTATAATGCTTTTTCTAGCTCACCTATTAAAGGCAATTAAAACAAAAGGAGGAATAATGTTCTGCAGCTGCTTTTACCCCCAGGATCTTCTAGGAAAAGGAACAAGACCGAGTTTTGGTATTTATGAAGTTTGTTGTCTGTTAGGCCTCTTAACTGAGGCTAACACAACCTTTCACACAATCTTAATTAGATTTGATGTTTTATTTGTCTTCATTAGGAGGCAAATTAATTTTTAATTAAAAAAGAAAAGATTACTGCATCACTGCATTATTAAAAAAACTTTTCATTCTTTAATTCTATGAGCAAGACATAATTATAAATGACTCTGGCTTCAGGGCAATAATCTAACCTGCTAAATAACTCACTTGTTTGGGAAAAAAGAATAACCTCCAAATAGTTTTAATTGAGATATTTTCTATTTTCAAAATATCTTGTGCTAAAAATGAAAACTCTTAGAAGAATTCTAGTATCTTCTAAAACCACTGGATTTAAGTCACATACTGTGAATTCCTGTTGGTAATTTTTTCTTTCCTACTTTGACCACAACACTATAGAAATATAGACAGATATAAAAGAACTATATAATAAGTAAACTATAAAATGGCAATTTTAAGGTATATAGTGAATGAAAACAAGTAAAGTTAACCTAACTTGAGAATTCTGAGAAATGTTTAGCCCTCACTTCAATGTTATCTCACCCAAGGCATAAAGAAACTAGATTGTTTATACTGATTAAGAACTGATCCCAGACTTCCCTAGAAGTATAGCAGCTAAGGGTCAGCCTGCTAACACAAGGGACATGGGTTTGATCTCTGGACTGGGAGGATTCCATATGCCACAGAGCAACTAAGTCCATACATCTCAACTACTGAGCCTGTGTTATAAAGTCCGCAAAGTGCAACTACTGAGCCCATGTGCCTCAACTACTGAAGCCTGTGCGCCTAGAGCCTGTGCTCCACCATAAGAGAAGACACCGCAATGAGAAGCCTGCACACCACAGCTAGAGAGTAGCCTCCACTCGCTGAACTAGAGAAAAGCCCTATTACTGCTAAGTCACTTCAGTCGTGTCCGATTCTGTGAGACCCCATAGACGGCAGCCCATCAGGCTCCCCCGTCCCTGGGATTCTCCAGGCAAGAACACTGGAGTGGGTTGCCATTTCCTTCTCCAACGCATGAAAGTGAAAAGTGAAAGTGAAGTTGCTCAGTCGTGTCCAACCCTCAGCGACCCCATGGACTGCAGCCTTCCAGGCTCCTCCATCCATGGGATTTTCCAGGCAAGCGTACTGGAGTGGAATGCCATTGCGTTCTCGGAGAGAAAAGCCCGCACAACAAAAAAGACTCAGCACAGCCAAAATTAAATAAACAAATATTAGGGGAAAAAAAGAGCTGATCCTCAGAGAAATTAATTTTCTTACTCATCTGGCCTGCCAGTAAGTTTGGGCAACAACAAAAAAGAAGACACCAGGCAGAAAATGCAGGAGATAAAAGCCAGAAGAATGGAAGACATGCACTGCAACATAAAGGAGGGCATATTGGTTGGGTGTGTTGTCTCCCAGGCCATGAAGTCCACATATATGAACATGTATTGGGTTTATAACTGATACTGACTCGAGACAAATTGTCATAGCTTTCAGTTGAGTCACTCAGTCATGTCTAACTCTTTGAGACTCCATGGACTGCAGCATGCCAGGCATCCCTGTCCATCACCAACTGCTGGAGCTTGCTCAAATTCATGTTCATTGAGTCACTGATGCCATCCAATAATCTCATCCTCTGTTGTCCCCTTCTCCTCCCACCTTCACTCTTTTCCAGCATCAGGGTCTTTTCTAATGTGTGAGTGTTTCGCATCAGGTGGCCAGCGTATTGGAGCTTTAGCATCAGTCTTTCCAATGAATATTCAGGACTTAATTCCTTTAGGATGGACTAGCTGGATCTCCTTGCAGTCCAAGGGACTCTCCAGAGTCTTCTCCAACACCACAGTTCAAAAGCATCAATTCTTTGGCGCTAAGCTTTCTATATGGTCCAACTCTCACATCCATACATGACCACTGGAAATAGCTTTGACTAGATGGACCTCTGTTGGCAAAGTAATATTTCTGTTTTTGAATATGCTGTCTAGGTTGGTCATAACTTTTCTTCCAAGGAGCAAGTGTCTTTTAATTTCTTGGCTGCAGTCATCATCTGCAGTGATTTTGAAGCCCCCCCAAAATAAAGCCTGACACTGTTTCCATTGTTTCCCCATCTATTTGCCATGAAGTGATGTGACGGAATGCCATGATCTTAGTTTTTTGAAAGTTGAGTTTTAAGCTGACTTTTTCACTCTCTTCTTTCACTTTCACCAGGAGGCTCTTTAGTTCTGCCTCGCTTTCTGCCGTAAGTGTGGTGCCATCTGCATATCTGAGGTTATTGATATTTCTCCCACCAATCTTGATTCCAGCTTGTGCTTCATCCAGTCTGGCTTCATCCATATCATTTCACATGATATACTCTGCATGTAAGTTAAATATGCAGGGTGACAATATACAACTATAGCTAGGAGGCCTTACAAATTGCTGAGAAAAGAAGCTAAAGTGAAAGGAGAAAAGGAAAGATATATTCATTTGAACACAGAGTTCCAAAGAATAACAAGGAGAGATAAGAAAGCCTTCCTCAGTGATCAATGCAAAGAAACAGAGGAAAACAATAGATTGGGAAAGACTAGAGATCTCTTCAAGAAAATGAGAGATACCAAGGGAACATTTCATGCAAAGATGGGCTTGATAAAGGACAGAAATGGTATGGACCTAACAGAAGTAGAAGATATTAAGAAGAGGTGGCAAGAATACACAGAACTGTACAAAAAAGATCTTCATGTGATCAACTCACCTAGAGCCAGACATCCTGGAATGTGAAGTCAAGTGGGCCTTAGGAAGCCTCACTACGAACAAAGTACCAGTCACATCTACAACTGCATTTATTTCTGCTTGGCTCTGTCTCTTCATTCTTTCTTGAATTATTTCTCCATTGTTCTCCAGTAGCATATTGGGCATCTACCAACCTGGGGAGTTCTTCTTTCAGTCTCCTTTTTGCCTTTTAATACTGTTCATGGGGTTCTCAAGGCAAGAATACAGAAGTGGTTTGCCATTCCCTTCTCCAGTGGACCACGTTTTGTCAGAACTATGCACCATGACCTGTCCATCTTGGGTGGCCCTACACGGCATGGACTATAGTTTCATTGAGTTAGACAAGGCCGTGGTCCATACGGGTCAGTTTGGTTAGTTTTCTGTGATTGTGGTTTTCATTTATCTGCCCTCTGATGGAGAAGGTTAAGAGGCTTATGGAAGCTCCCTGATGGGAGAGACTGACTGAGGGGGAAACTGGGTCTTATTCTGATGGGTGGGGCCGTGCTCAGTAAATCTACTGATGGCAGGGCTGTGTTCCCTTCTTGTTGTTTGACCTGAGGCCAAACTATGGTGGATCAAATGAAGATAATGGTGACCTTCTTCAAAAGGTCCCATGCAGGCCCTGCTGCACTCAGTGCCTGTGACCCCGGAGCAGCCAACGGCCAACCCACGCCTCCACCAGAGACACCTGGATTCTCTTGGGCAAGTCTGGGTCAGTCTTTTGTGGGGACACTCCTTTCTCCTGGGTCCTGGTGCACACAAGGTTTTGTTTGTGCCCTCCAAGAGTCTGTTTCCCCAGTTCTGAGTAAGTTCTGGTGGCTCTATGGTGGGGTTAATGGTGACATCCTCCAAGAGGGCTTATGTCTACTGCACCCAGAGCCCCTGCCGCTGTGGCAGGCCACTGTGGACTTACAGTCAGGCACTGGGACACTGATAAATTAGTTTTGGTTCCTGGCCTATGACTTTAATCAGAAAAATTGAAACCTATCTAGAGGTTATGGTCATGATGCTAGGAACAATAATGTGTGTTAAATAAATATATACTTATAATATTCATTATATTTTAGTGGTGAGTCCTAATGGTTTGATGAGATGACACTGAGGAAAAATGAAGCATGAGAGTCTTTAGCATCCATCGTAATTAGTGCTGCTAAACAGAGTTAATGAAGGTGTGAGCATTATTACATCCTTAATGAAAAATGATCTCTAAACATAGTGGGTAAGCTTATGATATATGAACTTATTATCCAACATCAAATTCTGGGGAAGATTTACCTAATTAAAGTGGAGGCTGTTTTGCCCCAGAGGAAAGAAGGGAAACACAATTTGAAAATAAATGAAGCTCTCTGTAAGTCTCACATAATTTTCAACTCATGAAATAGAAAATTAATTGACTTTTGACAGAATTCTAGACTTTTTTGTCAAGATTTTAAAAATCTCTTTATACTAAAAAGCACCATGTCTTCTTGAGAGTGGGATGGAGAAAATGCCTTTGTGGGCAGTTTGGAAAATGATAAAACAAACAGCCAACAACTACCTTAGTGAATAAAAAGTCATTTCAATGAATGTATTCAGGTACTTGTTAAAATGAATCTATCCATTCAGTGTGGGGTAGCTTATCCTGGCCGCCGCCCCTGACCTTGGGAGAGGGGTAGCTCCTCTTGGCTATGCTTCTGCGCGATCTGTCACAGCCAGTGTGTTTCTGCCACATGGTCCATCGCCCAAGGTCAGGGGCTGTGGCCCGGAGGAGCTACCCCAAGTCCTAGGAGCGGTGGCTGCACGGGCGCAGGAGGGCCGAGAAGAGCTACTCCACGTTCAAGGTCAGGAGGGACGGCTGTGACGAGATATCCGTCGTCCAAGGTAAGGAGCAGTGGCTGCGCTTTGCTGGAGCAGCCGTGAAGAGATACCCCACGTCCAAGGTAAGAGAAACCCACTGGTAGGTGTTGCGAGAGGCATCAGAGGGCAGACACACAAACCATAATCACAGAAAACTAGTCAATCTAATCACATGGACCACAGCCTTGTCTAACTCAATGAAACTAAGCCATGCCCTGTGGGGCCACCCAAGATGGGTGGGTCATGGTGGAGAGGTCCAACAGAATGCGGTTCACTGGAGAAGGGACTGGCAAACCACTTCAGTATTCTTGCCTTGAGAGCCCCATGAACAGTAGGAAAAGGCAAAATGATAGGATACTGAAAGAGGGAACCCTCAGGTTGGTAGATGCCCAATATGCTACTGGAGATTAGTGGAGAAATAACTCCAGAAAGAATGAAGGGATGGAGCCAAAGCAAAAACAATACCCAGTTGTGGATGTGACTGGTGATAGAAGCAAGGTCCGATGCTGTAAAGAGCAATATTGCTTAGGAACCTGGAATATTAGGTCCATGAATCAAGGCAAATTGGAAGTTCTCACACAGGAGATGGCAAGAGTGAATGTCGACATTCTAGGAATCAGCGAACTAAAATGGACTGGAATGGGTGAATTTAACTCAGATTACCATTATATCTACTACCATGGGCAGGACCCCTTAGAAGAAATGGAGTAGCCATAATGGTCAACAAAAGAGTCTGAAATGCAGTACTTGGATGCAGTCTCAAAAACAACAGAATGATCTCTGTTTGTCTGCTAAACCATTCAATATCACGGTAATCCAAGTCTATGCCCCAACCAGTAATGCTGAAGAAGCTGAAGTTGAAAGGTTCTATGAAGACCTCCAAGACCTTTTAGAACTAATACCCAAAAAAGATGTCCTTTTCATTATAGGGGACTGGAATGCAAAAGTAGGAAGTCAAGAAACACCTGGAGTAACAGGCAAATTTGGCCTTGGAATACGGAATGAAGCAGGGCAAAGAATAGAGTTTTGCCAAGAGAACACACTGGTCATATCAAACATCCTCTTCCAACAACACAAGAGAAGACTCTACACATGGACATCACCAGATGGTCAACACCGAAATCAGACTGATTATATTCTTTGCAGCCAAAAGATGGAGAAGCTCTATACAGTCAGCAAAAATAAGACCAGGAGCTGACTATGGCTCAGATCATGAACTCCTTATTGCCAAATTCAGACTTAAATTGAAGAAAGTAGGGAAAACCACTAGACAATTCAGGTATGACCTAAATCAAATCCCTTATGATTATACAGTGGAAGTGAGAAATAGATTTAAGGGCCTAGATCTGATAGATAGAGTGCCTGATGAACTACGGATGGAGGTTCATGACACTGTACAGGAGACAGGGAGCAAGACCATCCCCAGGGAAAAGAAATGCAAAAAAGCAAAATGGCTGTCTGAGGAGGCCTTAAAAATAGCTGTGAAAGAAAAGAAGCAAAAAGCAAAGGAGAAAAGGAAAGACATAAGCATCTGAATGCAGAATTCCAAAGAATAGAAAGAAGACATAAGAAGGCCTTCCTCACCAATCAATGCAAAGAAATAGAGTAAAACAACAGAATGGGAAAGACTAGAGATCTCTTCAAGAAAATTAGAGATAGCAAGGGAACATTTCATGCAAAGATGGGCTCAATAAAGGACAGAAATGGTATGGACCTAACAGAAGCAGAAGATATTAAGAGGTGACAAGAATACACAGAAGAACTGTACAAATAAGATCTTCATGACCCAGATAATCACGATGGTGTGATCACTGACCTAGAGCCAGACATCCTGAAATGTGAAGTCAAATGGGCCTTAGAAAGCATCACTCCGAACAAAGCTAGTGGAGGTGAGGAATTCCAGTTGAGCTATTTCATATTCTGGATGATGATGATGCTGTGATAGTGTTGCACTCAATATGCCAGCAAATTTGGAAAACTCAGCAGTGGCCACAGGACCAGAAAAGGTCAGTTTTCATTCCAATCCCAAAGAAAGGCAATGCCAAAGAATGCTCAAATTACCACACAATTGCACTCATCTCACATGCTAGTAAAGTAATGCTCAAGATTCTCTAAGCCAGGCTTCAGCAATATGTGAACTGTGAACTTCCATATGTTCAAGCAGGTTTTAGAAAAGGCAGAGGAACCAGAGATCAAATTTCCAACATCTGCTGGATCATGGAAAAAGGAAGAAAGTTCAAGAAAAACATCTATTTCTGCTTTACTGACTATGCCAAAGCCTTTGACTGTGTGGATCACAATAAACTGTGGAAAATTCTGAAAGAGATGGGAATACCTGACCATACCAGACCACTTGACCTGTCTCTTGAGAAACTGTATGCTGGTCAGGAAGCAACAGTTAGAACTAGACATGGAACAACAGACTGGTTCCAAATAGGAAAAGGAGTACGTCAAGGCTGTATATTGTCACCCTGTTTATTTAACTTATATGCAGAGTACAACATGAGAAACGCTGGGCTGGAAGAAGCACAAGCTTTAATCAAGATTGCCGGGAGAAGTATCAATAACCTTAGATATGCAGATGACACCACCCTTATGGCAGAAAGTGAAGATGAACTAAAGAGCATCTTGATGAAAGTGAAATAGGAGAGTGAAAAAGTTGGCTTAAAACTCAACATTCAGAAAACTAAGAGAATGGCATCTGGTCCCATCACTTCATGGCAAATAGATGGGGAAACAGTGGAAACAGTGGCTGACTGTATTTTTTGGAGCTTCAAAATCACTGCAGATGGTGACTGCAGCCATGAAATTAAAAGAGGCTTACTCCTTGGAAGGAAAGTTATGACCAATCTAGATAGCATATTCAAAAGCAGAGACATTACTTTGCCAACTAAGGTACGTCTAGTCAAGCTATGGTTTTTCCAGTGGTCATGTATGGATGTGAGAGTTGGACTGTGAAGAAGGCTGAGCGCCGAAGAATTGATGCTTTTGAAGTGTGGTGTTGGAGAAGACTCTTGAGAGTCCCTTGGACTGCAAGGAGATCCAACCAGTCCATTCTGAAGGAGATCAGCCCTGGGATTTCTGTGGAAGGAATGATGCTAAAGCTACTTTGGCCACCTCATGCGAAGAGTTGACTCATTGGAAAAGACCCTGATGCTGGGAGGGATTGGGGGCAGGAGGAGAAGGGGATGACAGAGGATGAGATGGCTGGATGGCATCACCGACTCAATGGGCATGAGTTTGGGTGAACTCCGGAAATTGGTGATGGACAGGGAGGACTGGTGTGCTGCAATTAATGGGGTCACAAAGAGTTGGACTCAACTGAGTGACTGAACTGAACTATTTCAGTCCTACACTGTATTAGTTTTCTATTGCTGCCTTGACAAATGATCAAACTCAGATTTTTAAAACAGACCAGAGTTCCTAAGTTCCAGAAGGCTTAGTTGGCTTTTGAGCTCTCATTCACAACAGGCTTAAGTCAAGGTTTCCATCAATGAAGTCTGCTTCCTTTTATTGTGGCAGAATTCAGTTCTGTGGGGTTGAGGCTCCTGGGGCCTTGCTGGCTATCATCTGAGGCTCAGTCTCAGTTTCTTCTATTTTCTGGCTCATGGTCCCCACGGCCTTCAAAGTTATCACTAGTGGAAAAAGTTCTCCTATTTTGAATCTCTGTGATCTGCCTCTCTGTCTCATTTCTCAAAATTCTCCTTCTTCCAGTCTGTCTGACTCCATCAAGAGAAAGTTCTCGGCTTTTAGGGATGGCTAAAATTAGATTGGGCACATTGGGATAATCTAGGATACTTTCTCTGTTTTAGTCTGTGACTGTAATTACATTTGGAAAGTCTTTTTTTTTTTTTTTTGGCGTGTGTGTGATATAACATATTCAGAGACTAGAGCCTTTAGGGAGAAGGGAAGATTCTTCCCCTAGAGAAGGAAAGAGCAACCCACTCCATTATTCTTGCCTGGGAAATCTCATGGACAGAGGAGCCTGCCAGGGTACAGTTCATGGACAGGGCAGGGTACAGTTGTGTCTCAAAAGATGAGACCCAACTGAGTGACTGAAGAAAAACATAACCTACTAGCTTAACTTTTGTCAAAAGCAATCTGCACTCTGCTCACCAGGAATTTTACTTCAAACTACTGCTAACATCTTATATGAAAAACAGAAGTAAAAGAAGTAGGCTGCTAGTGTAATTTTTATCTATATATAGCTATGAGGGCACAGCACTGGCTTTGTCTTTACATCAAATATTCTCTACCGTTTGTCAGGCAGTCACTCTATCCATGCCTAAGTCATACTTCCTACAGATAAAGAATAGACTTCATTTTTCATTTTAAAGAACAGACTGTACTATTTCTCAGTATGTAATCTTTACATCAATCCAGACATCCTAACAGAGAATTAGTTCCACTAATAACAACAATAAAATAAATCAGTAGCATTTACAGTTCAGTTGCTCAGTCATGTCCGACTCTCTGTGACCCCATGAACCGCAGCATGCCAGGCCTCCCTGTCCATCACCAACTGCCACCCAAACTAATGTCCATTGAGTCAGTGATGCCATATAACCATCTAATCCTCTGTCATCCCCTTCTCCTCCTGCCTTCAATCTTTCCCAACATCAGGGTCTTTTCAAATGACTCAGCTCTTCGCATCAGGTGGCCAAAATACTAGAGTTTCAGCTTCAGCATCAGTCCTTCCAATGAACAACCAGGACTGATTTCCTTTAGGATGGACTGGTTGGATCTCCTTGCAGTCCAAGGGACTCTCAAGAGTCTTCTCTAACACCACAGTTGAAAAGCATCAATTCTTCTGTGCTCAACTTTCTTTATAGTCCAACTCTCACATCCATCCATGACCACTGGAAAAACCATAGCCTTGACTAGATGGACCTTTGTTGGCAAAGTAACGTCTCTGCTTTTGAATATACTATCTAGGTTGGTCATAATTTTCCTTCCAAGGAGTAAGCGTCTTTTAATTTCATGGCTGCAGTCACCAGTGATTTTGAAGCCCAAAAAGATACAGTCAGCCACTGTTTCTACTGTTTCCCCATCTATTTCCCATGAAGTGAAGGGACGGATGCCATGATCTTATTTTTCTGAATGTTGAGCTTTAAGCCAACTTTTTCACTTTCCTCTTTCACTTTCATCAAGAGGCTCTTCACTTTCTGCATATGGGTGGTATCATCTGCATATCTGAGGTTATTGATATTTCTCCCGGCAATCTTCTTTCCAGCTTGTGCTTCTTCCAGCCCAGATTTTCTCATGATGTACTCTGCATATAAGTTAAATAAACAGGGTGACAATATACAGCCTTGACGTACTCCTTTTCCTATTTGGAACCAGTCTGTTGTTCCACATCCACTTCTAACTGTTGCTTCCTGACCTGCATCCAGATTTCTCAGGAGGCAGGTCAGGTGGTCTGGGATTCCCATCTCTTTCAGAATTTTCCAGTTTATTGTGATCCTCACAGTCAAAGGCTTTGGCATAGTCAATAAAGCAGAAATAGATGTTTTTCTGGAACTCTCTTTATTCCATGATCCAGCAGATATTGGCAATTTGATCTCTGGTTCCTCTGCCTTTTCTAAAACCAGCTTGAATCTGGAAGTTCACGGTTCACGTATTGCTGAAGCCTGGCTTGGAGCATTTTGAGCATTACTTTACTAGCATGTGAGATGAGTGCAATTGTATGGTAGTTTCAGCATTCTTTGGCATTGCCTTTCTTTGGGATTGGAATGAAAACTGACCTTTTCTGGTCCTGTGGCCACTGCTGAGTTTTCCGAATTTGCTGGTATATTGAGTGCAGCACTTTCACAGCATCATCTTTCAGGATTTGGAATAGGTCAACTGGAATTCCATCACCTCCATTAGCTTTGTTCGTAGTGATGCTTTCTAAGGCTCACTTGACTTCGCATTCCAGGATGTCTGGCTCTAGGTGAGTGATCACACCACCGTGATTATCTGGGTCATGAAGATCTTTTTTTGTATAGTTCTTCTGGGTATTCCTGCCACCTCTTCTTAATATCTTCTGCTTCTGTTAGGTCCATACCATTTCTGTCCTTTATTGAGCCTATCTTTGCATGATATGTCCCCTTGGTATCTTTAATTTTCTTGAAGAGATCTCTAGTAGGTTCCACTTTAAAAGATATACTTTATTAATTCATTTACATCTCCAAATGAAGAAAGACTATTGTTATGTTCATTTTGTACAAGAGTGACTCTAGGGAAAACAAGAGTGAATAGCTTCTCTGAAGGCATCCAGTGAGGCAGTAAAGATGGTAACATTCGAACTGAGAGTTTGACCATGGAAGCTGTACTTCAGCCAGTGCACCATCAGCTGGTCCTCAGTTTGCACAGCACTGCACTGATGGCTGCCCTGTCCATGGGAATCCTGCAGTGAGCCATGTGCACCTTTGCAATGTGTACATGTTCTAGTTAACTCTGTGCAACGTGAGTACGATCTGGATTAGGGAAAATTCAAAAGACTAACAATGAGATTTCATACAGTAGTCATCTGTAATGTTTATTATCTTGCTGTATGCTACCTAGGAAAGCAATTCATTATAATAATTATCTCGGTATTTCTGTTTTTAGCAAACATACTTTCGTGCATATCCACTGCCCATAAAATGGGTTAGCTGTCCTTTAAATTCTCAGATTCTTAATTTATAATTAAAGTTTTCCTTATATAATTTTCAAAGTGTGTAATAAAAGCTATATGAACTATACTCAGTAGGACAATATTATCTACATTTAAAAGCAGAGAGATTTTGCAAGAGCTCTTTGAAAGGGAAAAATAATTCCATATCAGAACACTTTATTTTGGTCAGATATTAAAATGAACCACCTAGGGCAGATTGAGGTCAGACATTTCTTTTGATTAAGCGAAATGTTGAAGGAAGATATTATTTAAAAATATACAGACAGGCTAGTGTGCTTTAAGCACCTCCTACAAACCAGGGAAAATCCCTACATCTGAGGACAATGGGGCTCAGAAGGATTAAATAATTCATTCAAGGTTTATCATTAGTTAAGTGGCAGGACTACCTGATGGTGCATTGGTTAAAGTACAGCTTCTGTGGTCAAACTCTCAGTTCGAATGTTACCATCTTTACTGCCTCACTGGATGCCTTCAGAAAAGCTATTCACTCTTGTTTTCCCTAGGACTTTCAAATTCAAAGTGAGATTTGAATCCAGATCTATTTCCAAAGCTAATTATCCTTCCAACTGGTCAACCTGGTTTATCCAGGTCACAGACGTTGGCTTGCATGTTAATTGTGCTCTTCTGAATTTACTTCAAGATTGGATAAAGCTACTGGATATATCTCCAATATGTGTTGGCTATTTAATGTAGAAGGTATATTTTAAAAACCAATTGAACAGAGGTTAACCAGATGCTGTTTACTTCACTCTCCGAACACTGAGAAGATAAAGTTGTTTCCATTCACCTATAAATACCTCTTTCCTCTTCAACAACATTCTCAAAGGCTTTAATCTCTCGCATCATATATTGAGTCCCCTCAAGCAAGGTGCAATGCAGATTAGAAAGCAATTAGTTATAAGTAGAAATACATTTTGAAATCATATTGTAGAATTTATTTGCCACTATCTGTGTATTTATTTAATAAACATTTGTTGTGCACCTACAAGGTGTCAGATCCTGAGCTTGGAATCAATAATACAATAAGGAAGAAAAGAGACAAGATAACTAGTTCCATGAAGCTTATAGTCTAACAAGAAAAAATTATTTAATAAACAAGTAAACAAGTACATGTCATCAGAGTGGGAGAATGTTGTGGCAAACAGGATTGTGGAGGTCAGGGCCTTGTTCTGATATTTAGAGTGTTCAGTAAGGCCTTTATAACCAAATAACATTTAAATAGAAGCAAGAAAGAAGAGAATGAGAGGAACATTTCAGGAAGAATGAACTGAAACTCTAAGGTTCTAAAGCAGAAGAAAGCATGATATAGTTAAGAACCAGTGTGACTAGAGTATATCAAGCAGGGGGTGACATCGGGAGATGAAATAGGAGGTGTAAGGCTTGGCTGTGGCTAATAGTACATTGTTTCCTCTCATTATATGGTCAGAATGCTTCTACTCTCTTAGCAACTTGGAGAAGTACAGCACAGTGTTCTTAACTATAGTCAACATGTGTACATTATATCCCAGGGTTTATTCATCTCATAACTAGAAGTTTACACCTTTAGAGCATCTTCATCCATTTCCCCTGGATGTTTCTTTTCATCATCGCTGTTTTCTCAGTGAAACAGAAAAAGGTCATGTGAGAAGGCAGGTGAGGAGTTGTTAAAGCTTTGAGAACGGAACTGACTTAGTGACCTAGGAGAGGAGGAAGGTGGATGGGCTGGAAAATGAAGCAGGATTGCTGGGCAGGTAATACCTGAGATGATTATGAGAGCCAGAATTTTCATTTTTATTTTTGCCAGGGGCATGGAGAGAAGAGGAAGAAAATGTTTCTAGTCTGTGTTGTATTATTCTTATATCATTCTTTAAATAAAGTCTTTGTTCTTTCTTTTGTTAGATGTTCAAGGTAAATAAGCACATTGTGCTTTTACTTGGGATGCTTATTTCCCCTAAAAAAGCCTTGAGCATCACGTACTTACATAAAACTATTAATTTTTGCTTCTAAACATGTTTTAGTACTAGATATACAGGGATGAATGAAATTCTAGTGAATTCTAATTAGTCTCTTGGCACTAATCCAAATTCCAGTTCCTGCTTGTTTGATACTTTACAGAACGTGAAAGATTTCTTCAACTTATTTTGTATGAATTTATAAGAACTGGTCCTTGGGGACAGCTATCTTTTCCTTCCTATTAACACAAACATAAGTATAAAAATAACAGTAATATTTCCCAAATTATATATATATATATATATATATATATATATATATGCCTTTTTACTATTAGAAATTAAGTGACAAATATGTTTAACAGAATCACACAATGTTGAAGCTGGAAATATTTTAGAGGTCAAATATAATCCATTTCGGAGAAGGCAATGGCACCCCACTCCAGTACCCTTGCCTGGAAAATCCCATGGATGGAGGAGCCTGGAAGGCTGCAGTCCATGGGGTCGCTGAGGGTTGGACACGACTGAGCAACTTCACTTTCACTTTTCACTTTCATGCGTTGGAGAAGGAAATGGCAACCCACTCCAGTGTTCTTGCCTGGAGAATCCCAGGGACAGGGGAGCCTGGTGGGCTTCCGTCTCTGGGGTCGCACAGAGTCGGACACGACTGAAGTGACTTAGTAGTAGTAGTAGTAGTAGTATAATCCATTTAAGTCTTCCCTGGTGGCTCAGATGGTAAAGAATCTGCCTGCAATACAAGAGACCTGGGTTGAATCCCTGGGTTGGGAAGATCCTCTGGAGTGGAGAATGGCAACCCACTCCAACCCATTCCAATATTCTTGCCTAGAGAATTCCATGGACAGAGGAGCCTGGCAGGCTACAGTCCATGGGGTGACAAAGAGTCAGACACAACTGAGCAAGTAACATGGACATAGATCAAACATTTAATTTAGAAATGATAAAACTGAGATCCAAAGAGTTTAGAAATTTGCTAATAATCTTAAACCTGTTGATAAAATTAAAGACTGCTTTGCCTGTGAGGCCCTTGGTACTTGGGTGGTGGTGGTGGGTGTTGTGGAAAGTCTACCCACTAGTGATGCCTGCTGTCCTTCCACCTGCATCCTGCCCAACCGCCCCCCACCCCCACAAAAAACTGGTCCAGCCATCTGCCATGGACACAGCCCATCCCAAGAAGCTTAGAGATGGGCGGTCCCAGTGAAGGAGTAAAGCAGGTCAGACTTTATCTTCTGCTTTTGACCCTCAGGGACCCTTCCTGAACCTCAGCTTTATTATTTGTGGCTCAGACGGTAAAGCATCTGCCTGCAGTGTGGGAGACCTGGGTTCGATCCCTGGGTCAGGAATATCCCCTGGAGAAGGAAATGGCAGCCCACTCCAGTACTCTTGCCTGGAGAATTTCATGGATGGAGGAGCCTGGTGGGCTACAGTCCATGGGGTTACAAAGAATCGGACACGACTGAGTGACTTCATTTCACTTTGCAATAATAATTGCTCACATTATTCAATTATCAACTTGTTTGCATATTAAAGATGAAAAATATGTCCAGCAGAATATTTTTCTCTATGGATGCAGTCAGTGGGTCAAAATTCTTGTCTACCTGGAACCTCAAAATATGACTTTATGTGGGAATAGGATCTTTACAGATACAGATACTTTACATTTACAGTTGTAAAAAAAATAAAAATCCTAGCATGTGCTAAGGATTGAGATAAGATAAATACTGGGTATAGGTAAGGCCTGAATCCACTGAGAGGGTTCTTATGAGAGATAAGGGGGAAAAAAATGTACACACTGATGCAGAAGGTAAGCAAAATGACAAGGCACAGATGAGAGAGGTGGGTCTACAAGCCAAGGAATGCCAACAATCGCCAGAAATTACCAAAATCTTGGAGAAAGGCAGGGGACTGTTTCTCCCTCAAAGCCTCCAGAAGCAACTAATCATGCTGACACCTTGATTTTGGACTTTCAGTTTTTCAAACTATGAGACAATACATTTCTGTTGTTTAAAAAACCCTTTGTGCAAAACTAATACAATTATGTAAAGTTTAAAAATGAAATAAAATTAAAAAAAAAAAAAAAAAAACCCTTTGTGGTGAGGTGTTATGGCATTCTTAGGAAACGAGCACCTTAGAAAAGGAAACTTAAAAGTCTATCACCTGAAAAAGCAATAAAGGAAACAGAAAAACAAAGGAAAACCAATCCTTTAGTTTATGGCCATTAGCATTACTCTGAAGCTTCCTCATGCAGTTGGTAACTATGCCCCTTCTTCGTTGTCATAAAATGGGAAAAAATAAGCTAATTTTTATAATTTCTAACAATACCATGTTCTATATTACAAGGACAATATGATACAGCATTGGAGACCATCAATGACAAGCCCTTTAGAATTTATTCTATTTTCATGCCAACACTGGAGAATATTACATTGATCACGTGTATTGTATCTTGCTTGAGAAAGGGGTAACGCCATGTGAATATAACAGCAATTATTTCATAAGTGGCTGCTCTGTACCAGCCTCTGTGCTAAGGGACTTTACATATTTTAGCTCATATAATTATGAAGCATTGCAGTCATACACACACTCGTTTTCCACTGCCTCTTTACAAGTTACTGCAAGCTTAGTGGCTTAAAACAACACACATTTATTGCCTCAGTTTCCATGGGTCGGGGGTCTGGACATTGTTTAGCTGGGTCCACACCAAGAGTGTGTTGTCCTAGCTCTTCTAGTCTGAGGCTCAGAGTCCTCTTTCAATATTATTCAGGTTGTTGGCAGATTTCAGTTCTCTGTAGCCGTACAACTGATATCCCTGTGTTGTTATTTTTTTCTGGTTGTTCACTGAGGGTCACTCTCAGCAACTTGGAATCCTGGTCACCTGGTCTCCTCCACATATGCTGTTCACTACATGGCTGTTTGCTATTTTCCAGGCCAGGAATTCTCCAGGCCAGAATACTTGAGTGGGTAGCTTTTCCCTTCTTCAGGGGATCTTCCCAACCCGGGGATCAAACCCAGGTCTCCTGCATTGCAGGCGGATTCTTTACCAGCTGAGCCATCCAGGTAAGGATACCAAAGTGGGTTGCCATGCCCTCCTCCATGGCATCTTCCCAACCCAGGGATGGAACCAAGATCTCTGCATCTCCTACATTGACAGGAAGATTCTTTACTACTGTGCCATCTGGGAAGCTGAGACCACTTCAGGCCTACTTAAAAGTCAGCTACTAATGGATCCTAAAGCTACCTTTTCCATGGAGTATGACCTAATCAGAGGACTGCCAAGGCACGGTGTTGACAATGTCCCGCCTACACTCTCAGGGAGAGGGTTATGCAGGAGGGGCTCACCAGGGTGTGGGAATCCTAGGGACCAATCCTAGGGGTCGAATTACTAACAGTGAATGTTGATTTATCCCTAGCATGTGCTTTCATAAATAACCTCTCTTAAGTTTGGAATAGGAATACTGGCAGGGGTTTCAGAGATCGTTGGCTTCATGCACTATGGACTCCCTTGCACTTCCTGCTTCCTATAACATTTCTCCTTATTTCATAGGTTTTTTAAAAAAATAACATTACAAATGACCCCAGTGGCCTCACAGCTTTTGTTCTCACTTATTTCTAATAGAGGTGGACCATCTTTTCTTAAGTTTCACATGACAGCAGCAATACCTAAGGTGAAGTGTGAGTTATATATTTTTGAATGAAATTAAATGATCGGAGTTAGGTAACATGTTTTAGAGTTCTGGTAATAGATGTACTTTTAACATTTTGAGAAAAGGTTTTCCTTGAAGCTCTGAATGAGACCCCTCAGAAGTTGCTACTGAAATAGCTGCAGAACATTAAAAAATTAAAAATGAAGAGAAGAAAACTCAAAGGACTACTGGGAACTAGACATAGAAATCCGCCCAAGGGAAAGAGTCCAGTCACTTGCTGCAGGGCTGACATGAATAGTGGACAGAGTAATTCAAGGACTCCCCGCTCCCTTCTGAAGCAGCGTGAACATGTTCAAATGAAAGCATATGCATTTACAAAGATGACCCTTTTCTTTCCTATTTTTTGCTGCTTGACCTTTATTTAAGCAATACAATCTTTTCCAAAGGTGAAAGCAATGTGACTACTGATTTTTGGGTCACCCTCACTGCTGTTTTACTGACTCTATTCCAAAATCATTTTGTCAAAGTATATTACAAAAACCAAAAAGGAAAGGAAGGAGGAGGGGTGGCATGGGAGCAAAAGGAGTGTGTGTGTGAAGGCTGGTGGTGGTGAAGCCTCATCCTAGATATACAGTCCTTGGAATAAAGCCTCATCAACAGTTAGGTGTGATGAGGTTCAGATGACTCCTGGCTCAACAAGCAAAGCAAAAGAATACAAAACCATAAAACTGATAGTGGGCCAGAAATCATACGAGTCCAGCAGAGCTAAGCGTGTTTTAGACTCTCAGCATATCAAGCTGCCACTGTGAAGAGTAGCAAATCAGAACTCAAGTGCTTAGTGAATGGGGTCAAGGACGATTCACATGCTCTGCTTTAAGTAAATAGTAGGAAGGAAACGATTTTCCGTCATCAAAACATCAGTAACCAGAAGAAAATCAACACGAAGCTTGTGAAAAATATGCCAGGAGTAAAAAGAAAGAAAAAAAGCTTTGGGGACATGATTCTCAAGATTCAGAAACATGGACGCTTAGGGAAACAAAAATGATAAATAGCTAACAGATATCAAAAACAAAATCAACAGATAAACTACATTTGGAAACATTCCTAATACAGATATTAGAGAGCTAACTGCCATCATATTTAAATAATTCCTTTAAATTGCCAGAAATGTCATAAATATCGCAGTGAATAAAGATATTATGAGGCACCTATCAGAAGAGCAAATCCTACCAATAAGGGCAACCAACACTTGTTTTTACAGATTCTCTTCTATGCAAACTCAATGATTTTACCTCCCATGCATTTTCCAAAATACTTAAAAGATTCAAAGAGGAAACAAGACTCTTTGATGAAATCAAGTACAGTAGGTTGACAATGTATATTTAGATTTGAAAAGAAGAGAGCCAATATTATTTGAATAGGACAGAAATGAGTATAATATTGAGGGAAGAAAAGATGAAGGACACATATTTTATGTTACTTGACATTCTGACTTTTAGAGTATGTGGCATACAGTTCTTTCACTTGTAGATGAGATGATTTTTTCATTACTACTATGCGTGTACTGAGGGCAGAGACTATCAAAGAGGCACTTCTATCAAAAATAAGCTAAACATACAACAGTCAAATTCTTGCTTTGTTGTCTGTCTGGAATGTTGGCATCTGGCTGTCTAGTTGGCCTTGCAGGGGTAACCTGGCCCCAGGAGTTCTAGTTTGCTGCTATTTTCACTGCCTCAATTGACCACTAAGCTTTTTCCAGGAACAAATTTCCTTTTGTCACATAGTTTGGAAATGAGGCAAAATAAACCCTTTGCTATGTCTAAAAATGCAAAGCAAAGTTAAAATTCTCCAACAAAATGATCTGTTGATCATGATTATTTGTTTGGAGATTAATAAAATTGTCTTTCATTAAAAAAAAAGAGTAGACACAACAAGGAAATATCAGTAATATATAAAAAAAAAAACTTGCACTCTATAGCTAGTTCAATACACATATACACACACGCACACACAAAAGTGAACAGAATGGAAAACAACAATTTGTTAACAGAGTTGATTAGTACAGTGAACTGATCTGGAGAACAGAGAAAACATTTTGTGTTACGATCAAGAAAGGTAAGAAGGCGCTTCAGGATTTGGGACAGGGAGTGGGCCTGAGAGGCACTATTCCTAGCTAAGCTATGGTTTGCATTTGCTATTTTTTTTTTTTTTTTTGGCTTTTAAGTAATTGACAATTAGTGAATTCCACTAGCTGTTTCTGCAGCCAACTATCTTGGCTATTGCTATGAATTGCAGCTTTCTCCTCATTATCTAGAATATACAATCTCCCTTTCTTTCTACTGAATTTCTTCAGGGGAACTCCATTTCTGAAATGTATCTTTTGCCCACTACTGCCAAATCTTTCATTACAGAATTGATTTTATTTTCTCCTCCATGGACACATCCCATAGATACTACCCACCCAGCATGACACCTGTTAAATAGTTCTATAAATCATTCCCCTACTCAGTTGCTTTGCCACCATTCAAGAGAAACCTGCGGTAATTGATCCTGATGCAGTCTTTCCAGAAGATCTATTTTACCAACCAAAAGGGACTTTTCAACTGCCCCACTAAATTCTCCCAACAGTTTTCAAGTGATATATGGTAACTTATGCCTTTCCAAGGGGAAACCATTTTTGACAGTTTAAACTTCAGAAGAAAAAAATCTGTGACAAAGTACCTGCAGCCTCTTCTATACTTAAGTCCATCTCTGCAGCTCTTCAGCATCACTGATTTCTCTGTGAGCTCTCTGAGGAGGTTTTCCTATCCCCTGGCCTAGTGTAAAACAATCACTGGTGATCAACCCGCACTTTACTAGGCCACTGATTTCCCTTAGGTCTGCCTTTCTGAGTCCAGTCACAGGGCAGGCACTTCTTTTCATGACTGTCTTAAAAATAACGTTAAGCATATCAATTTTTGTTCCTTAACTTGAAAGCTAAATTGGTACCATTGGCTTAGCACCCAAGCCTTGGATTTCTCGATAAGCTCTTATAGAGTTGACAGTCACATTTAAGATCTAAAACATAATCCAGATGCTCAGAAAGGAGCAGAAAGTAGTTGCTAAACTCTATCTTCATTACATCAGCTCTAAGATCTATGATCTTGTTGGAAGATCATAAATGCACTTGATATCTTAGAACCTCAGGAAGGCAATTCCTTATTATCTGACAAGCAGCACTATGACAAGGACAATTATTCATCCAGTTTTCTAATGTGTTCATTTTGATCTTGTTAATTGTAACATAAAGCTAAAATTACTAAGCATTCTTATAAAAAAGACTTCTCCCTCAGCATGCTACACGAAAAACAAATCAAAGTCAGGTCCTGTGGTTAAGAAAATAGTGTTAAAAGGTTTGTTAAGAATCTCTAATTGCCTCACTGACATCATACCGGTCTTTTAAAACAACTGAAGTAAAATAAGAAAAATGAATCAGAAATTTGAGCATTATATAGTCCTAATAACAAATACATTTTTTAAAAAAGGAAAAGCCTTTCTTGGGGATCAATACCAAATACAGTATATAATTACTTCATCTATAATATAACATAAAGTATATTTGGGTTTTGAACCCATTTATCTGAACTGTGTGACTTGATAATACTGTTAGCATGTACTACTTTGAGGATCAAAACTTCTGGATCTTCACGATGGAAAACAATACATTTGAAACCAAGAATCTTCTTAAATTAGATGATTTCTGCTGCTATAGTTTAACAAATGTTTGAATTATCCTCAGCTTTAAGAAGATTTTCTTTAGTTAGTAGTTTGTATATCAGATCAGATCAGATCAGTCGTTCAGTCATGTCCAACTCTTTGCGACCCCATGAATCGCAGCATGCCAGGCCTCCCTGTCCATCACCAACTCCTGGAGTTCACTCAGACTCACGTCCTTCGAGTCAGTGATGCCATCCAGCCATCTCATCCTCTGTCGTCCCCTTCTCCTCTTGCCCCCAATCTCTCCCAGCATCAGAGTCTTTTCCAATGAGTCAACTCTTTGCATGAGGTGGCCAAAGTACTGGAGTTTCAGCTTTAACATCATTCCCTCCAAAGAAATCCCAGGGCTCATCTCCTTCAGAATGGACTGGTTGGATCTCCTTGCAGTCCAAGGGACTCTCAAGAGTCTTCTCCAACACCACACTTCAAAAGCATCATTCTTCGGCACTCAGCCTTCTTCACAGTCCAACTCTCACATCCATACATGACCACCAGAAAAACCATAGCCTTGACTAGACAGACCTTTGTTGGCAAAGTAATGTCTCTGCTTTTGAATATGCTATCTAGGTTGGTCATAACTTTCCTTCCAAGGAGTAAGCGTCTTTTAATTTCATGGCTGCAGTCACCATCTGCAGTGATTTTGGAGCCCAGAAAAATAAAGTCTGACACTGTTTCCACTGTTTCCCCATCTATTTCCCATGAAGTGATGGGACTGGATGCCATGATCTTTGTTTTCTGAATGTTGAGCTTTAAGCCAAATTTTTCATTATCCACTTTCACTTTCATCAAGAGGCTTTTGAGTTCCTCTTCACTTTCTGCCATAAGGGTGGTGTCATCTGCATATCTGAAGTTATTGATATTTTTCCTGGCAATCTTGATTCCAGCTTGTGCTTCTTCCAGTCCAGCGTTTCTCATGATATACTCTGCATATAAGTTAAATAAACAGGGTGACAATATACAGCCTTGACGAACTCCTTTTCCTATTTGGAACCAGTCTGTTGTTCCATGTCCAGTTCTAACTGTTGCTTCCTGACCTGCATACAAACTTCTCAAGAGGCAGATCAGGTGGTCTGGTATTCCCATTTCTTGAATAATTTTCCACAGTTTCTTGTGATCCACACAGTCAAAGGCTTTGGCATAGTCAATAAAGCAGAAATAGATGGTTTTCTGGAAATCTCTTGCTTTTTCCATGATCCAGTGGATGTTGGCAATTTGATCTCTGGTTCCTCTGCCTTTTCTAAAACCAGCTTGAACATATGGAAGTTCACGGTTCACGTATTGCTGAAGCCTGGCTTGGAGAATTTTGAGCATTACTTTACTAGCATGTGAGATGAGTGCAATTGTGTGGCAGTTTGATCATTCTTTGGCATTGCCTTTCTTTGGGATTGGAATGAAAACTGACCTTTTCCAGGCCTGTGGCCACTGCTGAGTTTTCCAAATTTGCTGCCATATTGAGTGCAGCACTTTCACAGCATCATCTTTTAGGATTCAAAATAGCTCAACTGGAATTCCATCACCTCCACTAGCTTTGTTCGTAGTGATGCTTTCTAAGGCCCACTTGACTTCACATCCAGGATATCTGGCTCTAGGTCAGTGATCACACCATCGTGATTATCTGGGTCGTGAAGATCTTTTTCGTACAGTTCTTCTGTGTATTCTTGCCATCTCTTCTTAATATCTTCTGCTTCTGTTAGGTCCATATCATTCTGTCCTTTATCGAGCCCATCTTTGCATCAAATGTTCCTTTCGTATCTCTGATTTTCTTCAAGAGATCCCTATTCTTTCCCATTCTGTTGTTTTCCTCTATTTCTTTGCATTGATCACTGAAGAAGGCTTTCTTATCTCTTCTTGCTATTCTTTGGAACTCTGCATTCAGATGTTTATATCTTTCCTTTTCTCCTTTGCTTTTCGCTTCTCTTCTTTTCCCAGCTATTTGTAAGGCCTCCCCAGACAGCCATTTCGCTTTTTTGCATTTCTTTTCCATGGGGATGGTCTTGATCCCTGTCTCCTGTACAATATCACAAACCTCATTCCATAGTTCATCAGGCACTCTATCTATCAGATCTAGTCCCTTAAATCTATTTCTCACTTCCATTGTATAATCATAAGGGATTTGATTTAGGTCATACCTGAATGGTCTAGTGGTTTTCCCTACTTTCTTCAATTTCAGTCTGAATTTGGCCATAAGGAGTTCATGGTCTGAGCCACGGTCAGCTCCTGGTCTTGTTTTTGCTGACTGTATAGAGCTTCTCCATCTTTGGCTGCAAAGAATATAATCAATCTGATTTCAGTGTTGACCATCTGGTGATGTCCATGTATAGAGTCTTTTCTTGTGTTGTTGGAAGAGGGTGTTTGTTATGACCAGTGCATTTTCTTGGCAAAACTCTATTAGCCTTTGCCCTGCTTCATTCTGTATTCCAAGACCAAATATGCCTGTTACTCCAGGTGTTTCTTGACTTCCTGCTTTTGCATTCTAGTCCCCTATAATGAAAAGGACATCTTTTGGGGTGTTAGTTCTGAAAGGTCTTGTAGGTCTTCATAGAACCATTCAACTTCAGTTTATTCAGCGTTACTGGTTGGGGCATAGACTTGGATTACTGTGATACTGAATGGTTTGCCTTGGAAACAGAGATCATTCTGTCGTTTTTGAGATTGCATCCAAGTACTGCATTTCGGAGTCTTTTGTTGACCATGATAGCTACTCCATTTATTCTGAGGGATTCCTGCCTGCAGTAGTAGATATAATGGTCATCTGAGTTAAATTCAGCCATTCCAGACCATTTCAGTTCGCTGATTCCTAGAATGTTGACATTCACTCTTGCCATCTGTTGTTTGACCACTTCCAATTTGCCTTGATTCATGGACCTGTCATTCCAGGTTCCTATGCAATATTCCTCTTTACAGCATCAGACCTTCCTTCTATCACCAGTCACATCCACAGCTGGGTAGTCTTTTTGCTTTGGCTCCATCCCTTTATTCTTTCTGGAGTTATTTCTCCACTGATCTCCAGTAGCATATTGGGCACCTACTGACCTGGGGAGTTTCTCTTTCAGTATCCTATCATTTTGCCTTTTCCTACTGTTCATGGGGTTCTCAAGGCAAGAATACTGAGGTGATTTGCCATTCCCTTCTCCAGTGGACCACATTCAGTCAGATCTCTCCACCATGACCCACTCATCTTGGGTTGCCCCATGGGCATGGCTTAGTTTCATTGAGTTAGACAAGGCTGTGGTCCTAGTGTGATTAGATTGACTAGTTTTCTGTGAGTATGGTTTCAGTGTGTTTGCCCTCTGATGACCTCTTGCAACACCTACTGTCTTACTTGGGTTTCTCTTACCTTGGGCGTGGGGTATCTCTTCATGGCTGCTCCAGCAAAGCGCAGCTGTTGCTCCTTACCTTGGACGAGGGGTATCTCCTCACTGCCGCCCTTCCTGACCTTCAATGTGCGATAGCTCCTCTAGGCCCTCCTGCACCCGCACTGCCACTGCTCCTTGGATGTGGGGTTGGTCCTCCGGGCCACCGCCCCTGGCCTCGGGCGTGGGGTTGCTCCTCCCGACTGCAGCCCCTGGCCTCGGGCTTGGGGCGTAGGGTATCTCCTCCCGGCCGCCGCCCCTGACCTCAGACATGGGGTAACTCCTCTCATCGCCGCCCCTGACCTCGGACGCTGGGTATCTCCTCTCAGGCGCCCCCACCCCCCTGACCTCGGACGCGGGGTAGCTCCTCTCGGCCGTTCCTGCACAGTCCCAGTCTGGTGATCTTGGCCACTCCCCCTGACCTTGGACATGGGGTAACTCCTCTTGGCCGCCGCCCTTCAGGCATGGGGTCCTCCCGGCTTCTGCCCCTGACCTCGGACGTGGGGTGGCTCCTCTTGGCCACGCTTAGTGCGCCCATCGCAGCCACCTGCGCTTTAGCATGCCCGTCACAGCCGTTTGTATATAATTAGAGCCAAATAAATTTCCTGTAGTTTTTTGATATATTTTACAAGTTGATAAAAGATATGCTGCTTTGAGTGCAGTGTGAGTTTTGCTTATACGTTTAAGTTTTGTATTATCAATAATGTCGGGTTTTTAAAACACAGTTAGCAAATGCTGTATAATTATGATTTAATCTCATAGGAGAAGTTCTATGTGTAGTTAGAAGTTGACAAGGCCGAGTCAATTTCAGGCAAAGAGTCAAAGAGTAGGCATAAGAAATACTCTTACTGTATCAAGAAATAACAAGTCCTCTGTGTAAAAATGTTAGGAAAATATGCTTGATGAATATGTAATTCAAAAATGGAAACATCCCCAGCTCACTTGAATGCAAATGCTTTTAAAGCAAAGAGAGCCCTTGAGCCTAATGTAGCACTGCCTGTTTTCATATGGCTAAAGAATACTTTTTACAAATGAACTTTTATCATAGATTTGATGGCAAGGAATACTAACTGTGAACTTCAATTATGTGGAATTTATCCTCTCCCATTGCCAATGAATTATATTCTTCTCATCAGTACATGTATATTACAAAATAGTTCTCAATTATAATATTTTGAATGTAATCAATATAAATTTGTGAATATTGCTTTATCTTTGTTATATAAGTACCTACATAATAGCCTCAGTTTTGCCTCTTCAACCCCCAAATTATTTACTTTCTAGTCCTTACAGAAACGGTATGCTTACTTCTCACTTAGAACATGATGAGATTCTATACAGAGGTGGAAAAGTTTGCAAAGTGGTTAAGGACATCAACTTCATATTTAAATAGGGCTTAACTGAGCACTGGAGAAGGAAATGGCGACCCACTCCAGTGTTCTTGCCTGGAGAATCCCAGGGACGGGGGAGCCTGGTGGGCTGCCGTCTATGGGGTCACACAGAGTCGGACACGACTAAAGTGACTTGGCTTAGCTCAGCTTAACTGAGCACAGGAACTGTCATTTATTAAATCTGTGGGTCTAGATAAGTCACTGCACTCACTAAACTTAATTCATCTATAAATTTGAGTTATTTTGATGTTTTAACTGGGTTAATAATAATGGTACCTATTCACTGGGTTGCTACAAAAATTAAACTACTAGGCTTGCAGAAAGATCTAAATGTGTATTATAGCAAAACAAATGTTCAGCCTCTCAACTTGGTTTCATAGGAAAGTTCAGCTCCTGGCAACCCCCATGACTTCTGTAAACACACAAGCAAAAACATAATTGGAGAAGACGAATTTGCTCCCAAATACTTCAAGGGAAAGTTGGAAGAGCGAGCCTTCTCTGTTTAGAAATTTTGGTCTGTTTTCTTGTTTGGTTTGGTTTTGTCATTGCCAATTTAGGGCTTGGGTTTTTAGGCCATTGTGATCAATAATATTCTGTGATAAGTTGCAAGTTTGGGTAGCTGGGAACCTACCAAGCAGAGGTTTTTCGGAAGAGATCCTACAGAGCTTTGAGACCTGTTTTCTAGCCTCTGTTTACCCCCACACACCCAGAAAGTGCCATATGCTCAATAGAAGAGGTCCAAATTTTCAGTTTGATGCTTTTGAATTGTGGTGTTGGAAAAGACTCTTGAGAGTCCCTTGGACTGCAAGGAGATCCAACCAGTCAATCCTAAAGGAAATCAGTCCTAAATATTCATTGGAAGGGCTGATGCTGAAGCTCTAATACTTTAGTCACCTGATATGAACAGATGACTCATTAGAAAAGACCCTGAGGCTGGGAAAAGATTGAAGGCAGGAGGAGAAGGGGACGACAGAGGACGAGATGGTTGGATGGCATCACCAACTCAATGGACATGAGTTTGAGCAAACTCCAGGAGATGGTGAAGGACAGGGAAGCCTGGCATGCTGCAGTCCATGGGGTTGCAAAGAGCAACTGAGCAACTGAACAACAACAACAAAAATTCTGGTTGTCCAGCTGGAGGAAATCACAGCCCTTCCTAGGATCCACTAGCTTTCATGAGAAATGACTGAGAACCGCTCTTCCTTTCATGAAAAAGAAAGTTACCCTACACCAGGGACCCAGAGCTGACTTCCCAGCAGGATGGGCACAAAGCCAAGTGCTAAGAAATAACACCAACACAGCCATCTTTTTTCCAAAGTGCTGACAGACACTTTGTGCCCAAGGAGGACTGCTGCCCACCTTGCAGATCAGGAGGAGGAGATCCAGTGCTGACACCCCATGGGGAAAGCACCCCTCCAAGCAGCTGTGGCTCCTGGAAATGGGTATCTTTCCTCTTTAAAAAGGCAAAGGCAAAGTTGTTTTGTTTTGTTTTGTTTTTGCTCTCTTTCATGTTGTTACACTGTGTGTTCTGCAACCCTGAGGAAGGATTTCAAAGCAATGTACTCTTGGTCACAGAATGAGACTATAAAATAAAAGACTAATACAGTGGAGTCTGTTGAATTTTAAATGCTTGAAACTTAGGCATTCTTAACCTCAGTAGAAACACCTCTTGGAGAGAGAGGCTTCCATTTGTAATTGAGCTACATTCTGTATGGAAAATAAAATGAACCAACAGCATAGATTGCCCAAAATATCTCACATCGGCATTCTCTAACATCACAAGTACTGTATCTTCTTAATTGTAAAGATTGAAGATGTGACTGATAAGCTTTATGGAAGCTGTATTTTCCTTAGATGAATAACTTGCTTTTTATGAATATTCCAAAAGCAAATGAGAGATCTATTTGCATACCTCATTAATGATCTCTTTTTAGCAGGAGCATGTTCCTAATTTTATATATCCATAAACATGTCTTTCCGTCATCTGAATGAAAAGTAATATATTTTCTGCCAGAATTTATACTTGGGTACTGGTGTTTGAAAAACATAAATTATGCTAAAGATTTTGGTATTTGAGAAGAATAAATTACAATAGTGAAATTACCTGCAGGGTGGTCATAGCTTATTGGACTCATTTCTTGTCTCTGTCCTTATGGTTTCATCTGTTCGGTCACTGTTGCCTTTCTTGCTTTGTGGTTATTCATGATTTCTCATGTGAATATGGGAGAAATGTGAGTAAGAAATAATGTTTAATTCTCAGACACTTGATAAAATCTTATTTTCTTTATAAATGTAACAATTTACATTCATGAATAAGAGTTTCACTTATAATTGTGTTTGTCTTATGTCTATTTTTCTTTATGACCTAGCATGTCACAATTGAGCAAAACTGACATAAGCTAATTTGAGCAACTATCTTCACCCACACACTCCTAACTAGAACAGTAATGAAGTATTAGTAAACTTGCACAAAATGTAATTCTTTATTTTCAAAGTAAGACGAATATGAATTGCATGAAGGGAATAGATTTGACCTCATGTCTCCCATACATTCATTCAAAGGTTACTTACTGAATGGTCACTATGTATTAGGATCTCTATAAAGCAATAAAGATTCAGAAACAAGGCAGCTCACTCCTTATTAATCAAAATAAGCTAAATTCAATAACAATAGGAATGATAATGTGTTATTACAGAAGTATACATATTGGAGTATGGGAGGACAGAAGAAGACCATGGATGTCATGATCAAGGAAGGCTTCTTAGAAGAGGAGTTTTATGAATTGAGCTTCCAAAAATAAGTAACAGTCAGAAGAGAAGAGGGGTGTCACTTCCCGAGGGACATGGGTGGAAATCCAGATGACAGGACTGTTTTTAGGACTTCATATATTGATGAGCAAGAAATAAGTTTGAAGTCATAGGCTTGGAATTGGAGGGTTTGTATTTATCTTGGAATTCAGGAGAATTTTGAAAAAGTTAAACAAGGTAATGACTACAGTGAGATTTATTTTGATTTCACATCCTTGGTATTCTTTTATTCATTCTGAATGTTTATAGAATTTAACATGTACAAGCTCCCCCATCTCTGTTCTTTAAAATAAAGACAATTAGACACAGGAACTTGGCCAATTGATCCCTATTTCAGGTGGTTAAACGGCACCAGAAGCCAGAATTGTTCATTTTCTTAAATAAGTATTAAGAGTAATTGAACATAAGGGCCTTTTCCCAGACTATCTTTTGCTTTCCAGGATAATAGTGAATAGTTCAATAATGTACTTAAATAACCTAACACAGTTACAAACCGCACAGGTGCAAACTGAAATGATTTTAAATACTGAGTTACACATGCAGTCTATGCTCACAAAACCCACACACAGCACACACATACACAACACTCTATGCCAGCTGCTCAGAAAGAGCCTGTCAACTCATTGCAGGTAGATCAGTCAGACGATATGTCTCTTCCAAGTGGCAGCTCCTCCTGTCTGGAGTGCAGAAAATCACCATGAAAATGCCCTGCTGACTAGCTATCTCATTTGACCATGCTATTAGGAGACAGTTCTGAATTTTTTTTTATGAATATGTAACTTCTAGATGTTGCCTAGTAGCTACACCATTTTAATCATTATAAATACAACAGACATTTTCTATTAGAGAAATGTAGCACCGCTGAAGGGGTGGATACTGTATCAATTCAATTCATTCTAATATGTAAACATACGTAGGTCCCTATTTATTTATTAATTATCTGTGAAGTAGAATATTAATCTGATTCCAAAACACTCTGCTTAAGACTTAGCCCAAGTAGAATGTATTACATCACACTGAAGAGCAGTCAGAACAACAACAACAAAATCACAATACTAGAGCACTGGGAGGTGTTTAGGGGGATAAATACAAACAATATAAATTAGGCTCTGAGTCTTAACTGGAGAAATTTAGTGACATTGAAGTGAAGGGGAGAAAGACTCCTTTTCATTTGCTCATCCCTTCAAGGTCACCCATCTCTCATCCCTTCCTGACCCCTCGTTTACTATTTTTTTCTTTCAGTGTCAGACTTCTTTTTCAAACTGAAAAAAATAACAGTATTAGTTATTCAGTTATGTCCAACTCTTTGCGACCACACAAACTGTAGCCTGCCAGGCTCCTCTGTCTATGGGATTCTCCAGGCAAGAATACTGAAGTGGGTTGCCATTTCCTTCTCCAGGGGATCTTCCTAAGCCAGAGATCGAACCTGGGTCACTTGCATTGCAGGCAGATTCTTTACAGCCTGAGCCACCAGGGAAACCCCAAACGGAAGTATTGATATTATTGATAGCACTCAAGCCCCAGCCCTTCCTCTGTTTCTCTCTTTCCCCCACTGTCTACCTAACATCCCTTATAACCCTTTGTACAGTCAGATATTCTCTTTTTGGTCTATTTGATGAACATTAAATGGTATGTTATTATTGCCATGCATCTTACCTTTAGTACACTTGTGAAAATAAGACTCTGCCATGTGTATGCCCAAACTTTGGCTTGTCTTTCTCTTTTTATTGGGAATTTTCACCCCAAACAGAAGTTTTACATTTTAACATAGACAAACCTATCAGATATTTTATTTATGGCATATTCTTATCATTTAGACTATCTGTCATAATCACTCGTTTCCTGGAGAAAGTAACAATTCTGGGGATCTGACTAGGAGTGATATCTACCTAGAAGTTGCCTTGCTATTATAGACCCCAATTTCAACACCAGCCTCTCATTTCAACTGTATTGAGCTCATCGAGCTCCGCAGTGAAGACAATACATACATACTTTTGGTTCAAGACAATTCCAAAAATAGTGATGACATATCTATCTAGCTAGATGCTTGTGCAAAAGGTAAACATACAAGAACAAAGATAAATAACAGATGCGTCCAATTTCCAACATAAAATTTCAACCATGGATTAAATACCTAAATGTAAGATCAGAAACTATAAAACTCTTAGAGGAAAACAGAGGCAGAACACTCTATGACATAAATCACAGCAAGATCCTCTATGACCCATCTCCTAAAGTAATATAAATAAAAACAAAAATAAACAAGTGGGACCTAATTAAACTTAAAAGCTTTTGCATAGCAAAGGAAACTATAAACAAAGTGAAAAGACACCTTCAGAATGGCAGAAAAAAATAGCAAATGAAACAAGTGAAAAATGATTAATCTCCAAGATATACAAACAGCTCATACAAGTCAACACCAGAAAAAAAAAAAAACAACCCAATCAAAATGTGGGAAAAAGACCTAAACAGACATCTCTCCAAAGAAGACATACAGATGGCTAATAAACACAGAAAAGATGCTCAACATCGCTCATTATTAGAGAACTGCAAATCAAAACTGCAATGAGGTATCACCTTATACCTGTCAGAATGGCCATCATCAAAAAGTCTACAAACAATAAATGCTGGAGAGGGTGTGGAGAAAAGGGAACCCTCTTGCACTGTTGATGGAAATGTAAATTGTTACAGCCACTGTGGAAGACAGTATGGAGATTCGTTAAAAAAACAAACAAAAAACAACCTATGAATAAAACCACCATATGACCCAGCAATCCCACTCCTAGACATATACCCTGAGGAAACCAAAACTGAAAAAGACACATGTACCCCAATGTTCACTGCAGGACTATTTAGAATAGCTGGAACATAGAAGCAACCCAGATGTCCATCAACAAATGAATGGATAAAGAAACTGTGGTACATATATAGAATGGAATATTACTCAGCCATAAAAAGGAATGTATTTGAGTCATTTCTAATGAGGTGGATGAACCTAGAGACTATTATACTAGAGACTAGAGTGAAGTAAGTCAGGGGGAAAAAAAAAAAAAATCATTGTATAACTGGGTTGGATCTTCCCAACCCAAGTCTCCTGCATTGTGGGCTGCTTCTTTACCATTGGAGCCACAAGGGAAGCCCAAGAAAACTGGAGTGGGTAGCCTATCCCTTCTGCAGGGGATCTTTCCAAACCAGGGATTGAACCGGGGTCTTCTGCATTGCAGGCAGATTCTTTACTAGCTGAGCTACCAGGGAAGCCTTCTGAACAATGGAGACACAGACACAGAGAACAGACTTATTGACATGGTATGGGGGAGGAAGGCGAGGGTGAGATGTATGGAGAGAGCAACATGGAAACTTACATCCCCATATGTGAAATAGGTAATCAATGGGACTTTGCTGTATGACTCAGGGAACTCAAACTAGGGCTCTGCAATAACCTAGAGGAGTGGGACAGGAAGGGAGATGGGAGGGAGTTTCAAGAGGGAGGGGACATAGGTATACCTATGGCTGATTCATGGTGACATCTGGCAGAAACCAACACAATTCTGTAAAGCAATTATCCTTCAATCAAAAAATAAATTTAAAATTAAAAAAAATTTTTTTCAACCATGAAGATGATGGAAAAAATAAAGGTGAATATTTTCATAATATTTGGGTTTCAGAAATATTCAGATTTTTAGGCAACTTGCAGACCACAAATTCATGTTTAAATGTGAATTCATAAATGAAAACTTTCATATGACAGGATGATAAAAAGAAAGAATAAAACTAAGGAAAAAGATGACAAATTTTTCTGAGACAAACATGCCATAAAAGGCATTAGTATTTTCACTATATAAAATTACTTACAAACTGAAAGAAAATGATTATATAGCAACAGTAATATTAACAACAAACACAGACAAGCTAGTAGTAAAGGAACAATATGAGTGTTTGATATTCATTAACTAGTAGTGAAACAGAGCAGGACCCTGTGGTTCTTCCTGGCCATGTCTCCTGCCTGTCTTTCATCTGTAGAAAACCTTTAGTCAAAGAATAAGTTTAATCAGAGAAGTGAGAAAATGAAGAAGCAAAAGAAAGCATGCAAACAGGACAAGATAATAGTCTAGTCATTAAAAAAAGTCAAGGGTCTTTAGTCCCTCCTCAAGGTCTAGAGAGAATATTCTGAGCCATGTCCTTCGAGCTGTTTTGTAGGTACTGAAATCCCCACCGGCTGGTAGAAGTTAACTACAGGATGACCAGACTGTAGCCATGACACAAGCTGCCACAATTCCCAGAGCTAGCCTCAAAGAAATGGGAATAAGCCGACCCTGGAACCGAAGACTAACTGTACCTAAAACAACTGGGATAACACTGACCAGACCAAGTTCAAGATGACTGCCAGAGCTGACTACGCTTTTTCTACATGCAGCCCCTCCCTCTGCTTACACACCCCTGAAACTCCCGTTTAAAAGCTCTTTGACAGACTGTCAAAGAGGGAGTTGGCCTTTGGACATAAATCTGCCCGCCTGCCCAGTTGCCAGCACCTGAAATAAAGCACCCTTTCCTTTCCACCAAGCTTGTTGGTTTATTGGCTTTCGAGCTGCAAGTAACCCAACCCCACTTTTGATAACAGTAGTCTTACAGAAATTTCAAATAAAAACCGAGGCGTTAATGTTTGTCTTACCAGATTGTAAAAGAGGATTAACAAGATTAATTACATAAAGTATGACAATAAAGTGCTTTTATAAAGCTCTTAATACAATTTATATTTTTTAGTGAATATTCAATTAACAGTGATTGTCTATTGAGAATGCTGGTTGAGGATATGGAGAAAATAGTACTGTATTTATGTCCAATACTATTGTTTGTATGTATGTATGTATGGAGGTGTAAATTGGTATAACCTATGTTTCAAAAATATACTCAGGTGGCAATATAGAATGGATTGTTAGAATTATACACAAGGCTGAGTGAATGAAGGACTTTCCTCAACCTAGTGTGCATGCTAGTGCCAAACTGGAAAGGACTCAAATGATTAACTATTGTTGCTGCTGTTCAGTCTCTAAGCCGTGTTCGACTCTTTGCAATCCCATGGACTGTGGCCCATCAGGCTCCTCTTTTCTCCATTATCTCCCAAAGTCTGCTCAGTTATGATTAGAGAAGCAATTAATTATTGTATATCCCGGCAATGGGAGGCTACAATCTATTACAAATGACACTGTATATCAAAGATCTCCTTGATAGATTTTTTTTAGGTGGGGAATACTACTTACAAAAGAGGACAGGATGTAAAATGTCATTTATAATATAATTTATTATAACTAATATTTTAAACATTAAAATTAATATTTTCTGGTGTATACAATTTATATAATATACTTAATATTAAATATATAAATGCAAGTAAAATTATACACATACATATAGAATCTTCTTCATTGAACCGTCCTGATACAGGAAGATGCAAAAAGAAAACTGTTTTGTTTTTCTTAGGTCATTGCTTCAATCACATTCCAACAGAGATTCAGCGACTTTGGATGGTATTTTTGACAGATCTCATATGTATCACTCTGGGTCACATTGGGAAACAGATGACACATTCAACATTGAAATAAAAGTGTAATAAGGTGCTATTACAGAGATAATGTTAAGACTAAGGAAACCAGGAAGAGGTGGTGCAGCTCTCATACCAACAGACACTCATAGCAGCTGTATGCCTTCAGAAGTGAGGTTAGGGAACAATTACTTGAAGCAGGAAACGGCAGACATGGTATTCCACAAGAGCTGTTCACATTGGTAAACCACAGACACCACAAGCCCAGTAAAGAAGCTTCCCTAGTGGCTCAGTGGTAAAGAACCCACATGCCAGTGCAGGAGATGGTTCAATCCCCGGGTTGAGAAGATCCCTTGGAGAAGGATATGGCAACCCACTCCAGTGTCCTCGCCTGGGAAATCCCACAGACAGGGGAGACTGGCAGGCTACATACAGTTCAGATCAGATCAGATCAGATCAGATGCTCAGTCGTGTCCGACTCTTTGCGACCCCATGAATCGCAGCATGCCAGGCCTCCCTGTCCATCACCAACTCCCGGAGTTCACTCAGACTCACGTCCATCGAGTCAGTGATGCCATCCAGCCATCTCATCCTCTGTCGTCCCCTTCTCCTCTTGCCCCCAATCCCTCCCAGCATCAGAGTCTTTTCCAATGAGTCTACTCTTCGCATGAGGTGGCCAAAGTACTGGAATTTCAGCTTTAGCATCATTCCTTCCAAAGAAATCCCAGGGCTGATCTCCTTCAGAATGGACTGGTTGGATCTCCTTGCAGTCCAAGGGACTCTCAAGAGTCTTCTCCAACACCACACTTCAAAAGCATCAGTTCTTCGGCGCTCAGCCTTCTTCACAGTCCAACTCTCACATCCATACATGACCACAGGAAAAACCATAGCCTTGACTAGATGAACCTTTGTTGGCAAAGTACTGTCTCTGCTTTTAAATATGCTATCTAGGTTGGTCATAACTTTCCTTCCAAGGAGTAAGCGTCTTTTAATTCCATGGCTGCAGTCACCATCTGTAGTGATTTTGGACCCCAGAAAAATAAAGTCTGACACTGTTTCCACTGTTTCCCCATCTATTTCCCATGAAGTGGTGGGACCAGATGCCATGATCTTCGTTTTCTGAATGTTGAGCTTTAAGCCAGCTTTTTCACTCTCCTCTTTTACTTCCATCAAGAGGCTTTTGAGTTCCTCTTCACTTTCTGCCATAAGGGTGGTGTCATCTGCATATCTGAGGTTATTGATGTTTCTCCCGGCAATCTTAATTCCAGCTTGTGTTTCTTCCATGGGGTCACAAAAGAGTAGGGCGTGACTTAGCGACTAAACAGCAGCAACAAAGAGGGTGTAAGTGAAATGAATACTTTAGATCCCCTTTCCTCCCTCTCCCTGAGGTCTTTCTAGTGCCTTAACTGGATGCACACAATCAGAAGCCAAAGCACATGGGAGCCAGGGAAATGCAGGGCTCTCCTGGGCAAGAAGCTGGGCAGGAAAGAGCAAGGAACCAATGAGGAGGTGCAAACCAGAACAATATAGTTTGCAGGCAAAATATTTTAGGCAATAAAATAGTCTCACTATCAACTCTAGACCAGTCTATACAAAAATGTGAGCTTCTATTCAATTTAAAGCTCATCCCTCTCTACCCACAGGGGCCAACGGTGGCCTCTGTACCGTGCAGCCTCTTTCCAGTCCTTCCCTACCCACCGTGAAGCCTCTTGCTTTTCCAGTGATGGGCAGGTCCTAGGAGACAGCAATGAAGTAACGACAACACAGACCTTTTTTCTCAGTTGTTCTTGCCTCTCCTTGACTAATACATGTTCACTGTCCCAGCAAGAATCCAAAATAATCATTCATTTATGGCCAATTTGTGGGATGGTTGGGCACTTTCATATCATGAAGCTTTTACACGGACCATGCACTCTTCTGCTGCTGTTCTGAGATGCCCTTCAGCTTCTGTCCTTTGGTGATATCTGAATATTTGTGGCTTTCTATATAGGTCACTTGTCTGAGTATCTTTTCCTCTATTCTACAACTATAAGTTACAGAAAATTGATAGTAATGCAAATAATTTATGTCCATAGAAATGCAAATTGTGTTTAGTGGAATGCAACTGACCACTGTCCTGTGGATTGTTGCCAGTTTTGTTATCTATTAAGCAAGTTAATTTTAACATTCCCAATGGGCTTATAAATTTTTCCATACTTTAGATTTGTTTTTAAACTAGTTGTGAACACTAAATGATTTCCTCATTAGGAAATAAGCTCAAATCTTTGGTATGTATTTTATATGAGAGTCCTGGTTTTACTTTCTTTCAATATTCTTTAATGGTATGATGTATTCTTCTTCAAGCATCTACTTACTCTAGCAGGAAGCTCTTTGTGGTAAGGTCCTTTCTAGATGACTGAATGAGTCACATCTGACAACCTCCTTTTGGCCCACAGCAATTCATACACCCTTGACTCACCAAAAGCTGGCGGCAGCAGGCTATCGCTCTTTCTCTTTTCATTCTGCTGTAGAATACCTCCAGACAGGCATGGGCCAGGGAAGGGGATTTACTCTCATGCTTTTCTCGAAGTCACACAAAATTTCCTAAACTTTATTTATCCGAGTTCTTTATCTTGTGCTCTACTGGCTTGACTTAAGTGTTTTAGAAAATGATACTTCTCACTTCTCTCATGGAGAGGAAAACAGAAAACACGGAAGTACTGTTTATATCTTAGGAATCCCTAATACTCACATACTCAGCCCACCTGGATCCCAGGCCCCAAGTGTTGAGTATTCTCTTTGATTGGTTCTCAGGAATGGTTTGCTATCATTGCAATAGAATTCTCTGGAAAGCAGGCTTTTATGGAAATGAATAACATATAAGTTTACAGGGACTGATTTCAACATGTGTAATGCGGTGAAAGAAACAGGATTTGGGGCCGAGAGAGGTTTGCCTATGATGTAGCCACAGATCCTGTGGAGATGTCTGAAGCTGGGACGGCCGTATAGAGTTGTCTCAATTTGAGGTAAGACGGCTGGTCCTTTTCAACTCATCCCCAATTAGTAGTTGGACATGGGTCACCTCTGAGAAGGAGGAAGTGACAGCTTTGTTTAGCTGAGTATAAGTTGTGGAAAGTCACTAAGGCTCCCAAATTGTAACTGGAGGAATGAATGTTTTGGTCCTGGAATGTTTTGGTCTGGTCTTTGAGGAGGGGCTTTATCTTCTAATTAATCCTCTGCCAATACGCTTAACATCTATTAATGTGTTACAATTAATTAATGTTACTTGTCTGCCTATATTTTCAGCATCATTGGCACTTCACCCTAAATATATAATAGGAACTATCTCATTCAACATATAGTTATGAGTAGTATGCACGTGTAGGTGAGTATGTGCATACCATTTCAATGCATATAGAGATATTTGAAAAGACTATGATTGATATATTAACTGTGTATTTCCAACTGGTAGGATTCTAGGAGTTTTTTTTTTGTCTATGTGTTTTTAAAGCATATTATTGAATTTTCTAAATACAATTTTCAGGAAATAAAGGCTATGAATTAAAAAAAATGAGCAAGCAGATGGAAAACAAACAAACCCAATTTTTTTGGAGTGGCCAAGATGATGTAGTAGAGGAGCCCCGAGTTTGCCTCCTCTCAGGAGCACACCAAAATTACAACTATCCATAGAAAACCATAAAACAAAACAAGAAACTCTGGAACCTACCAGAAAAGATCTTCAACCACTAAAGACAAGAACCACAAGGAGACACAGGGAGGGGAGGCAGACACGCAGTACACTCAAATCCTACACCAAGGCATGGGTGACCCACAAATTGGGGGGTAATTACACCCTCCAGAAGTTCTCCCACAGGAGTGAGAATTCTGAACCCCTACGTCAGGCTCCCCAGCCCAGGGGTCCGGCACTAGGAAGACAGGCCCCAGAACATCTGGCTTTGGGGCCTAGCAGGCCTTTACTGCAGGAGCCCCCTAGGACTGAGTAAAACAGAGGCTTCACTCTTCAAGGACACACACAAAATCTCACGCAAAGGCATTGATTTGAAAAGCGCTTGGGCCAGACCTACCTGCTGGTCTCGGAGAGTCTCCTGGAGAGCTGGTTGTGCGTGGTGGTCGCCTGCAGCTCCCTCAGGAACACAGACTCTGGCATAGCCATACCCGGGAGTGCCTTCTCGGGAGTGCCTTCTCGCGAGAAAGCCGAGGACGCTGGCACTGACGCATGCGTCAGAAGCCTCCGTCCAGCTGAATCTGGGACTCCTCAAGCCAAACAACCCCATAAGCAATCAGGCTAATAAAAGACTAAAGGGCCCACAGCTGTGCCCAGACAGGGTCCTGAACTGCAACTCAACCCACTGGAGGGCCAGAACCTAGCTCCACCCACCAGTGAGCAGGCCCCGCCCTCCCACCAGGAAGCCTCACCCGCAAGCAGACAGACACCAGAAACAACGAAGTTATGATCCCCGGTGCAGGCCAGGCTGCAGCCTGGGACCAGCTGACCCCAGCCCAGCCCACTAGCGGGCCAGCACCACCTTTCTGACACCCTGGACCCCGTACTCAATTATGTTATGACTTGGCCTTCCCTTCAACAATCTGAAGCAAGCTCTGGGATCCCTGGCCCTGCAGCCAGACTCCAGGAATCAGTTCTGCCTGCCAGTAGTCCAGACCTAGCCCCAGGATCTGGCTTCATCTGCCAGTGGGTAGGCAACTGCCCCAGTCTTCAGGACCCTGGCTCCACCCACCACTGAACCAGCACTAATCGCGAGGGGCCCCTAGGATTCCACCACCAGCCACCTAGGGACCAGGCCTCGCTCAACAGCAGCCAGCAGCATCCTCACAGGCAGGGCCTGGCAGTCAGCCAGAGTAGCGGCCAACCAAGCCTTTCCACCCACACAGTCAGCCTGCCACAACAGAAGGACCCACGCAGCCCTCTTGGGGGAACCCCTAGAGCATACAGCTTGGGTGACAAGAGGGCAGTGCACTGCCAGGAGGCACAGGACACAGAGGATGCCTCCTACAGTAGGAAGCCACTACTCCAAGGTCAAGAAAATCTAGCTAACCTACCACATCCATGACAATACAGTCATTTAGACAAATAAACAGAGTCTACTTCAGGCCATAAGGGAATTACTAAAGGATACTCAGTACTCAATTTATTCACTCAGCTTCAGAGTGAAGACTTGACCACCACTGCTTCCAGAAAAGGCACAAGAAAATTGCATTGCTGACACTGGGCACAAGATGTCATGACTTCTCTAAGAGAATGGGTGCCTTTGGTAATGCGTTGGCCTGAATGTGGATGCCACATGGAAGCAAACTTGGAAAGCAATTTGCATGGGTGTGTTTTACCCATGATATCTATGTCACATGCTCACACTCTAGTTTTTACATCTCCACTGTCCATAAGCAGGATTTATAAGGTACACAAGTCCCCCAGATAGAGAGTATTTAAAAGGTGCTTAGTAGCCAGAAAATGTAATGAATGACCATTACCATATATATATATTCTCATATAATTAGAAAAAAATTAAGTAATAATCTTTAATTAGAAAAGATAAAATTTATTAATGCTCATTTCTAGACTTCTAACCTCCTTCTCACAAACCCGTTTCTTGTGTTTCCAAAATGGTTTTCTATACAATTTTGAAATATGATGGGATTCCCTCATAGTTCAGTTGGTAAAGAATCTGCCTGCATAGCAGGAGACCCCAGGGATAGGCTACCCACTCCAGTATTCTTCGGCTTCCCTTGTGGCTCAGATGGTAAAGAATCTGCCTGCAATGCGGGAGACCTGGGTGCCATCCCTGGGTTGGGAAGATCCCCCGGAGAAGGGAAAGGCTACCCACTCCAGTATTCTGGCCTAGAGAATTCCATGGACTCTATAGTCCCTGGGGTCGCAAAGAGCTGGACACGACTGATCGACTTTCACTTTCTTTCTTTGAAATATGATTAACTAATAAAACCAGCTTGTGTTTACAGGTCTGCTTCTTGGTCCAAGCTTCATTTTTCCTTTTTTGTTAAATGGGAGCAATAATATCCATTCTGAAGTGTTGTTTGTATTCTGAAAAATGGTTATGGAATGGCTGACTCATAGTAATCACTCGATAAGAAGTAATTGAGTACATAAACATTACCTTGCCATTACTGTCACTGCTCTATTCATAAGAGTAACACAGGCATGACAAACTTTCAGGTTACTTCTCTCTCCTAAGAGTGTGGGTAATTATGCCACCTGTTTAATGCAGAGTGTTGACTTTTTTCCTATAGATAACTAAGTAGGTTTTCTTATCCTTCAGACCCTGTGCACATATAGTATATACTTCTGTTTGCATGAGGCACTTTGTTCTTCAGCTTCTTGAGAACTCTGTCAAATGTACCCATTTTCCCATCACTGGATATTCTGCTTCCTGTTCATGTAGTTATCCTTGCAATAACTGCCTGCATTCTTTTCCCTTAACAATATCTGCAAATCAAACTAAGTTACAATGAAAGATTCTACAATTTATGGATAGCCTTTTTTAAAAAGATAGGCGACTTTTGTGTATCTTTGACTCTAGCAAAAATGGTATCAGAGAGAGTCTGGTTTTGTCCTATTAAAATATTTCCTGTAGTAATACGAAAATAATCTGACTCTAGCCATGTTGAAGGACATTGATATCTCTAGCTTTAAATTAATCCACAATATATTTCTGTCTTAGTACTATTTGTACTTAGTACTATTTTTAACTCTTTCTCGTATGTATTCGGAGAAGGCAATGGCACCCCACTCCAGTACTCTTGCTTGGAAAATCCCATGGACGGAGGAGCCTGGTAGGCTACAGTCCATGGGGTCCCTAAGAGTCAGACACGACTGAGCGACTTCACTTTCACTTTTCCCTTTCCTGCATTGGAGAAGGAAATGGCAACCCACTCCAGTGTTCTTGCCTGGAGAATCCCAGGGACGGGGGAGCCTGGTGGGCTACCGTCTATGGGGTCACACAGAGTTGGACACGACTGAAGCGACTTAGCATAGCATAGCATAGTATATGTATTGCTCTATTTTCCTGCCAATATATATGCTAATACCTTCACATATATTGAATATGTTTCTTAGCTCTTTCCTATATTATTGGATTGACATTTCCTCTTTTTTAAATGTAATTTGAGGTAGTACATATTTATAACAACTTATGATTCCAAAAGGAAGGAATGAGAAAGTTATTTAATATGTGTGTATTTTATGAGAGTGCTGGGCTTTTCATAGTCTGGAAAGTGCTTTTTATTTCTGCATCTTTTGCTAGAAATAGTACTTCTTGGATGTCATCATAATAATGTAAATGAATTGTTTTTTAAACTATTAGGGAGTTTTTAAAAAAAAAACAAAACTGTTATTGGTATCCTTTTGCAAGGACATCAGGTATTCCAATTTATTCACTTGCTCTCAGTCGCTCAGTCATGTCCAACTCCTTGCAACCCCATGAACTATAGCCCACCAAGGTCCTCTGTCCATGGGACATCGAAGGCAGGAATACTGGATGGGTTGCATTTCCTCCTCCTGGGGATCTTCCTGACTTGGGTATCGAACCTGTGTCTCCTGCATTGGCAGGCAGAATTTTTTTTTTTTTTTTTAACCATTGAGCCACCTGGGAAGCCCAAATTAATAAGTATCAGATCAGATTAGATCAGTCATTCAGTCGTGTCCGACTCTTTGCGACCCCATGAATCGCAGCATGCCAGGCCTCCCTGTCCATCACCAACTCCCGTAGTTCACTCACACTCACTTCCATCGAGTCAGTGATGCCATCCAGCCATCTCATCCTCTGTCGTCCCCTTCTCCTCCTGCCCCCAATCCCTCCTAGCATCAAAGTCTTTTCGAATGAGTCAACTCTTTGCATGAGGTGGCCAAAGTACTGGCGTTTCAGCTTTAGCATCATTCCTTCCAAAGAAATCCCAGGGCTGATCTCCTTCAGAATGGACTGGTTGGATCTCCTTGCAAGGGACTCTCAAGAGTCTTCTCCAGCACCACAGTTTAAAAGCATCAATTCTTTGGCGCTCAGCCTTCTTCACAGTCCAACTCTCACATCTATACATGACCACAGGAAAAACCTTAGCCTTGACTAGATGAACCTTTGTTGGCAAAGTAATGTCTCTGCTTTTGAACATGCTATATAGGTTGGTCACAACTTTCCTTCCAAGGAGTAAGCGTCTTTTAATTTCATGGCTGCAGTCTAGAGGTAATAACAGAGAAGGCAATGGCACCCCACTCCAGTACTCTTGCCTGGAAAATCCCATGGACAGAGGAGCCTGGAAGGCTGCAGTTCATGGGGTTGCTGAGGGTCGGATACGACTAAGTGACTTCACTTTCACTTTTCACTTTCATGTATTGGAGAAGGAAATGGCAACCCACTCCAGTATTCTTGCCTGGAGAATCCCAGGGACGGGGGAGCCTGGTGGGCTGCCGTCTATGGGGTCGCACAGAGTCAGACACGACTGAAGTGACTTAGCAGCAGCAGCAGAGGTAGCGACCCCATGGACTGCAGCCCACCAGGCCCCTCCGTCCAATGGAATTTTATAGGCAAGAGTACTGGAGTGGGTTGCCATTGCCTTCTCTGATTAATGCTTATAAATAATGTAAAAAGAAGACAGAGATTTGAATCAGTGAATAGGAGATTATCTGACTACTGGACTACTTGGACTGCAAGGATATCAAACCAGTCAATCTTAAAGGAAATCAGTCCTGAATATTCATTGGAAGGACTGCTGCTGAAGCTGAAGCTCTAATGCTTTGGCCACCTGATGTGAAGAACTGACTCATTAGAAAAGACCCTGATGCTTGGAAAGATTGAAGGTAGGAGAAGGGGACAACAGAGGATGAGATGGTTGGATGGCATCACTGACTTGATGGACATGAGTTTGAGCAAGCTGCAGGAGTTGGTGATTGACAGGGAAGCCTGGTGTGCTGCAGTCCACGGGGTCACAAAGAGTCAGACATGACTGAGTGAGTGAACTGAACCTCTTCAGGAGAGAATATTTTTATTGAACACTATATTTTTATTCTCATAAATCTTTAACAAAAGCATTTTAAGATCTAAATTTAAAATATAAATAAAATAAAAGGTGCTCTGGGAACAAATAATTTTTAAATATACTATATAAAGAGAGTATTACAAAATAACTGGGGAATTATAGCATTGCAAGCTCTATATGTCATTACTAAATATAAACATGTCACATTTCTCCAAATTCACAAAATCTTGACTTTAGCCAAGATGCAGTCTAACTTCTGGTAAAAGAGGAAATGATGATCCAGGTCTAAGACAAGTTTTGTGAAATATGTAATTTTATATGCTTGCCATCAATAGGCAGGCATTGAAGATTTCGTGACTATCAAAAAAGCGAGAGACAGGAGAGGATCAGAATTCAAACTGGCAGAATAAATACAACACATGGAAAATTCTTACAGTAAATTAGGATTTTTTAATTTAAAAAGTATTAAATTACCTGCATGTGCTACAGACATGTGGCTGGAGAGCATTTCTTTGCATAATAATGTGGTGACTTACGTAAGTGAAATCTCAATTAACAGCAAGGTTCACTGCTGAAAAACCTAGAGCAGCTTTTCCCAAGATATGTTTTAGTATGATTTTTCTGTAAAAACAGATTTCTGTCGTTAAAAAACTGAGAGGCACTGCAAAATGTATCTCCATCTTGAGGTTATGAAATATTAATATTTAAATATACATATTAAAGGCTTTAACAAGAGAGATGTTTGAATTGTCCACTCTTTCCAGTGATTTTTGTTGTTGGCACTGTGAATTTGGTTTTCTTTGTTTTTTGTCCACATGACTTTTTTTTCACATTCTTGTTTATATTTTGTGGAACTAGAATTCAATGAAACATGTTTGGAAACACTGATTCAATATAATATGTGTAGGTCCACATAAAGAGGCTTATCCTGCATTGCAGGTGGATTCTTTACTAACTGAGCTATCAGGGAAGCCCATAGCCAGCTCCACTTAAAGGTAAATATTGCCTTCTTTCATAGGCTATGGTTTAAAAAAAAAATGACTGAGGAAAGTACTTATTTGCAGAACATTCTCACTTATGAAAAATAAAAGTCATATTATAAAAAATGAAATAAGGCTCAGCCTCTATTTTGAGTGACTATTTCAATCTGGTGTTCACCTGCTGCTGCTGCTGCTGCTAAGTCTCTTCAGTCGTGTCCGACTCTGTGCGACCCCATAGACGGCAGCTCACCAGGCTCTACCATCCCTGGGATTCTCCAGGCAAGAACACTGGAGTGGGTTGCCATTTCCTTCTCCAATGCATGAAAGTGGAAAGTGAAGTCGCTCAGTCACATCAGACTTCGCGACCGCATGGACTGCAGCCTACCAGGCTCCTCCATCCATGGGATTTTCCAGGCAAGAGTACTGGAGTGGGGTGCCATCACCTTCTCCGTGTTCACCTAAGTAGATGTTTTAATGCTTTATAATATTATTTGCTTTCTGCTATTTTCCCAGGGAGTTTTTTCTTCTTAAAATAAATGATGTTATTACAATGGCAAAAGCCTTACATGTAATATGAGAGACAAAGTTACTAACTATAGGTTTTACTAAATGTTTTTATTTATATTTACTTCTAAAAATCCAATGCAATATACATTTAAAATTTTTATAGTATATTAACATCTATATTCTTCTAATAATCCCAATAAAAACATATTTCTAAAAGGATGTAGTATATTATTTATAGTTTTTATTTGAATTTAAATATTTAATTATAATAATTTGGCTATAGTGACATTTGAAAATTAAACTCTATACTACTTTTGAAGGAAGTGCTTATACTCCTCCATATTATATAGAGACATTAGCTCTACAGCTATAAATTATATTGTCACAGAAAGTAGAGTTTTGAGGCTAAAATTTTTTTCTTTTTATAAAAATGCACGGTATTGTTTTTATGTATTTATTATAGATATAAAATGTATATGTATTTATTATAGACATAAAATTGTCAGTCTCTCAAAAAGCGTAAATTGCACTCTACATATGGAAAAATTTAAAATTAATCATGCTTTAAAAGTATGTAAGGTTTTGAAACAAGAGGTTTAAGAAAAAAATACCAAGAGAAAAAAAGCAGTATGCTTGCAGCACACTCTTAAAATAGGCACTGTTTTTCTCCAAACAGAATTTCTAATGGTGAATAAGCATAGACTACCAATGAAAGTCTTTGTGAAGAGTTAGCACTCTGATTCTACGTTTCTCAAAGGAAATAAGGGTGTATGTGTTAGATAATAAAAATATTGGGTAACAATAATTATATTCTAGTTTCCCTATACATTGTGAATAATCACAAAGTCATTTCTGTTGAAAAGTGTATAATTGAGTTAAAGTAGCCCATTTTTCAGATAAAAGCAGAGCATGTTTCTATTAGTAGAGGATGAATATGAGATATAATGAATCGAATTTTCTTTACATAAGCAATTAAGGGAATCTATTTAAATGTTATTCCAACAACTATTTTATGGTAGGGAAATTCAATCTTTTCCTTTGGAAAGCAGCTTTATTTTGTTGCAGTCCTTGGTTTTTCTTTCCAATAGGAAATTTGGGTGTTTGCAGTTAAGACCATTTTGCTGGATTCTCTGGGAAGAGAAAAGTATCCCAATTATATTTAAATCTGTTGTGCTCAGTTCTTCAGTCATGTCCAACTCTTTGCAACCCTATGGACTAGAGACCACCAGGCTCCTCTGTCCATGGAATTGTCCAGGCAAGAATACTGGAGTGGGTTGTCATTTCCTTCTCCAGGGATTTTAATCTATTAGATAAATATAACTGGGGAGAAGTACAGAGGATTAAATGAAAGCTTTTAGGTACCAGATGATTATTACTTAGATATATCTTCAGAACATGATAAGGATCAGAAAAATGCAACTCATTCAAACAATGAACAATTAATGCTTTCAGTCATGTACTTTCCCTTCTGTTTACTGATTTTTGAAATGATTCATCTTTTCTGAGGTCATTAAAAACCAGGCTAATCCAGACACATTGGACTGAGAAGCTAAGCCTGTAGAAACTGCAATACTTGAAGGATATACTTTGTCTTTTATTTTCTCAATATATATTATTGAATGTGTTGAAGCCACCATATAGATGATCATATTTATAAATAATTGCTTTGAGCTCAAAGCAAATTGTTAATTTTAGTGAGAGTTAATTGCCTTTAATCTTTGACTACTTTTTGGTTACTTGTTCGCCTTCAATTTTCAAAATATAACATGGTTCCTAGAATTCATTCTCATTCTTGAACACTGTGTTTTATTGCCAATGACTGATCACTGTTATTCAGCAAATTGGCATTTGAATTCCCTTCAGCTAACCATTCCCACAGAAAGCAGAGACATGTCCGTTTGTCAAAAGCTAAAGTCATTTCTTGACAATTCAGATTAAGTCTTGCTGTTACACAAAATGGATTAAAATATATTTCCCTACCAAAGCAGAACAATTTAGCACCATGTTGCAGATATGATGTGGGGTTTTCTGTGACATTTTTAGCATATCTTAAATTTGAAACTACACTACTTTAAAAAAACTATACATTTTAGACAAAGTAGCCACCATGTTAAAATATCCCTCTAATTTGTCTTGCATTTAGTCATTAAGAGTTTATGCTAGGAAAATTTTAGCAGTTTTCTTTTTTGCATTTATCACATTATCACATTGATCCAACTACATCGATCTTACTTCAACTCTTGCAAGTATGTAGAGAACTATACAAGCATTTGTAAACTGCAGAATAAAACTGATTATAAATTACATAGAACAAAACAAATAGAGCAAGTTGAGGCAGAATGATTTCAATTAGTTTTATTCCCACTTCTATATCTTTAATAAGGTAAATGAGCTTTTGACCTTCATAATCATGATCTGAATATGGACAGAAGATTATTCCGGGGTACTCGTAACACTTACCACTTCTTAGAAGAAATAATTATGTTTTGCAGATATCTAGAGGATATTTGCATTTATTTGGTTGTACACATTCAGGGGGTGGTGAAAATATGGTAGATCAATTTTCTTTAAAGCAATGTGTTGGAAATACATTTTTCATGTCAAACTGAAAATAATTCATCCTTGAAGGCCAGAGTTATTGCAATGAAAATGGTGGTTAACTACTAAATCAGTAATATTAGATACTGGTCCTCTGATTCAATTGTTTTTCTGTTTTAATTGTTCTAATTAACAAGTATTTATCACCATGCATTTCCCCCTAGTAACCATGCTAAGATAACCATCCAAAATCATAACAAGCTGTATGCAAGGAAATGAACTGGTCTGTGCACTCTTTAGAAAAATTAAAAAATTTAAAGTTTCTGATTTGGAAAACTATCTGGTCTAAATAGCTTTATACAATTTATTAAATATATTGCAAGTTAAATATCAGAACTTTCAAATATCATGCCATTTTTAGATCAGTCAATATGGTTGGCCAGAAAGATTCATTAGACTATATTCTGGGTCACCTTAACAATACAAAACTTTAGGATGCCCAACTTTAAAATAATAATGTATCCCAAACTCTGCCCCATTAATATGATTCCACTTTCCCTTAGGGACATTTGGCCATGGTGTGAGTTTATAATTTATTATCTTCCATGATGACTATTTTAAAAATGCCTTCAGAGCAAAATTCAAGAAACTAATATTGATAATTTACTGTTCAGTCATTATAGAATTGCAGGGATAGAAAGAATCTTGTCAAACTATAAAGAGACTCTTGCAATCCCATGTTAGAATTACCCCTAAAATATTCCAGAATGATGTAGAAATACCTGACTCAACAGCATTGTCCCAGAGAGAGACAAACTGCCTTGTTTGGGGTATATTTTGTGATAATATTCAGATCAGTTTTACTAAGTTATTCTAACAGACACATTAAAAGGAAAAGCAATTATTAAGTCACTCAACATAAGCAATATTGAAGGGTTTACACATAGAACTTCTCAGATTAGCACATTATCTGGTTTATTAATTTTTACATTATTTGTGGTCTGCTTCTCTTACCAGCCCCAAAACTCCACAAGAGTCATGGCCTTCTCCGTCAGTTTGGTTAACCACTGTTTGTTCATCAGTGTTGAGAACATGGCGATAGTAGCTACCATTTAGCAAATAAATAAGCAAATGCATGCATTAAATCTAAAGCACAAAAAGGTATAACAAGTGATTTACTTGACCACTCCTAAACAGAGCTTTTATGTTTATAAAACTGGGATTAATTAAATTTAATCCCCAAAGATTTGAGATTATAATTAAACAAGTAACATAAATTGTCTTAAGTGTAGAATAAAGAATATATGCTTAACCAATGTTAGTTCATGTACTTCTCTCTTTGAACAGTTGATTATCAAGTAAAATAGTTATGTAGAGTTCAGATAACTCTTATAACCCAGGTAATTCTATTGTATGCTCTGAATTATGTAATAGACTGTAATTTATCAAGGGCTTGACAACTCCTCACCTCTGTTCCTTGTTTATTTCATTTCAGTACATTGCTCTATTTGTTAAACTTCCACATTAGTGTAAAAAGTAAAAGTCTATATAGCACAGACTTAAACATTAATACTTTAAAGGATGTTAAAGTAACATTGATGTATTTAAAAATTATTTTGAATTTAACATCCTTAGTGTACATTTTGGGAAAGTAAGGCCCTGAACTGAGTTGAAAGACCATGAGACCATCTCACTGCTAAAACAGAGCAGAAGTACTGCCATTAATCAGTCACACCGGAACCTTTGACATGACAGACCATAATGCCACTCCTCCCTAGAGAGCCTGAATTGAGTTCTAGAAACATTCTCAGTAACACATAGCATGTTGATAACTCCTCTCTGAAGTTTGTCCTGTGATGCAGAAGTAAGCTTCTGCTTGGTAACTAACAAGAAGCAACAGCAACACTTTCAGTTTATATAAGTTCCATCTTCAGTAGCCTTTAGCATATTCTTTTAGCAATATGCCTACATTCTGTAAACACTAGTATAATATTGCTTTGGAATTATCTGGCTTAATGTCCAATCTCCACTTGGCACTATTACGGTTGGTAAATGGTGTGAGAATCTGCTGGAAAGAAGTTTGTGTCTGGTTGCTTACTGGAACCACGCAAAACTTTGTTATAAATTAAATAAAATTATGATATATATATGATTCCCCAAAGTAACAGAACTCATTTAGTTTCTATTTAGATTTAACATTTGAAAGCTTTTGTAAGGAGTGTAAATGATTCTGGTTTTGTTTTGTTTATTTCTAATATTTGGACTACTGTAGATATTTGAACGGCAAAGGAAAAAAAAGTAATTGTGAATGAAAATACAATTTTTCAAGGGTTCCTGTTCCTTTTTTGGAACTTAAGAGGAATAATGTCACTCTCAAAGCCTATAAGATACTGCATTGGGAAGTGCATCTCTAAAAGGTAATAATGTCCATGTTATTGTCTTGAACATGCTTATTTTTGATATTCTGAGTGTAACAAGGAAGTGGAGAAGTTCAGCATCAAGTAAATAAATGACAATTAGTATGCTGTATATATTCAATGCTGCACATGTATGTGTATTTGTGGGTGATGATTTTTGTCTGTGTGGGGGGGTGTGTTTGACCAAATAGCAATTTGTCTAGCATTATCCTCAAAATCAAATCACAGCTGTTTCAGAATGGCTAAACTATTAGCTAACCATTTCATAAAATGTAGTGACCATGATCTTTAATTCTTTAGTTTCATTGGTCGTGTGTTTAAGAGGCAAGATACATTCAGCTTTTAATAAGAGAAGCATCTTTAGCAAATATAAATATAGGTAAAACTAAAATTTTAAAAACATATATCTTAATAGAGTTGATATTTAAAATGCATAATCAAAAAAGGTCTCTATGCAATACTCACATTCTTTCTCTTTAACTTTTTTCTTAATAAAATAAATGAAATGATAGCATATGAGTTCTGATCCTCTTTGTTTGACTATCATATTTAATCATGGTTACACAGTAGCACCAAAATTAGGACAAAATACAAGAATTACAGGAGAGATCTTAAATTATGTGAGCTCATTGCATGCTTCAAAGGTCTCATTTTCTGAGAAAAAGAAGTTTCCAACTGCCAAACTTTGCTGCATTTTCTTCCAAAAGAAATATAACCCAATCCACCCCAAACTAAACAAAAGATACAATAGACTGAGTTCTGAATAGATATGTTATCTACAATTTATGGGACAGATAGTCCATTTAAATAGAAAAAGATTGATTTTACATAAAGCAAGGATAGAGTACAAAAGCACAGCTTTTGTAATTTTGGTAATATTGCAATTTTACAAACATATTGCATAGTATGTGTAAGAAAATAGTTCCATTTTTCATATTTCTCTATATACAAGAAAACATTTACATGAAAATTACAAAACAAAATAAATGAGTCGTGGACCTGGTTTAAAGAATTGTATAAATAACGAGACACTCAAACTTGAAATTACATATTTCCATTGTTAGTAAATGTCCTTGCACATCTTTAACCCTGTTTGGCTTTTATTTATATGTATTCAAACAAATGAGATATTAAGACTGCAAAAACCAAATGAATCACAGTTCATTATACCTCATTTCCTTTCATGTTTTTTCCATTGACTTTCTCAAAGAATGAAACCGCTTCAATCCCCACTTAAAAAAATAGCCCTCTGGTTCTAAAAGAATTTCAAATTGATTATATTTTCCAAGGAATTTTTAGCAAGCAATGAAAGTTTAAACTCAGCTGAGTAAATCCATCCTGGGCCCATTTTATGATACAGTCTTTATATACTGATTTTATGAATATCAAGGTGTTTACTATGCATGTATAAAAGGTACATGGACTATACTAACACAGTTTTCCTTCTAAAACAAAAACATTAATCAATGATCTATAGCTCAGAATCCTGCAAGGAGGATGTGCACTACTTTATGTTGTAATTATAAGCCCTCCTATTAATTTGAATAAATTAGTAGAAGCAGCAGTGTTTAGAGTTAAATACAATAGAAATCCCAGTCTTTGGTCTTTGACATTTAAACAACTAATGAACTATGGTATAAAACAATATGAATAACAGTGTTTGATGAGGTCATTCATTAGTTTATGATTGTTTTAAATGAATAAAAATGCAATATTAGTCTTCTTTGTGATCATAACATTTGGAAATATTCATTATTATAATATACACTAGCACGCAGAGGAAAATAATTTCTCCAAGTATTTTTAAATATGGTCACATGAGCAATTCTAATTAGACCAAAGCTACTGGAAGAATAAGGTGACAAGACCTCACTCATAAAAGACTCAAATATGAGTTTAGTTTTTATGGCTATGTGGAGAATTTGGCCATTAGATATCTTCAACTATTTTAATAATTTAGTATTATGATATTGATATTACCTGCCATAAAAAGCAGCACTTAAATGCCTTAAACCCTCTCCATATCTCTACCTATTGCTGCCTCACACAGAGATACCAAGCTTGCAAGTGTATAGTTCATGAGGAGTTTTACTGTATCAAATGCCAGTTTTACAAAATGAGGCACTGTCCAACTAAGTAATTCAGATGGCAGAATATATAGGAATGGCATAACATGTTACAAGGAATCCAGCAACTGACCTTTGTGATCAAATTACCATTTCTTCAAAGACCAAAGCCTTTTAGTTTGATGGAGATAAGTATTCATAGAATGATTAAAAGAAAATAAATATTTGGTAAATACTTCTAATAGTTTCCTAAATGATCATATGTAATAAGACCTAAATACATTTGCTTTCTCTTTAATGTTAACCATATTACTGAAGCCTGTCAACAAAGTGTGGTTTTCTGAAATAATTAGAGTAAGAAAGGGAGTGTTAAAAAAGGAATAGGGATTGGCTTCTGGGTTATAAACAAGATGTTTAGGTATAGAAGGAGATAAGTTCAGAAGAGGCTACTGAACTCAAGATTGCTGAGTCTTTTCTTAAGGGAATCACTGAAATTTAGAGATGAAGGTAACCAACCATAACTTTCAGTTTGGTGTAGCTGTTCCAAAGAGAAGTAAATGGTGATCATGATAATTAAATATATTTCTTAAGATCATATGAATAAGTGGGGGGAGAAACACAGTTGTAACTCCTGGCTCCATTTTCAGAGATCTGAGATAATGAAATCCAGGATTTCCAGATTAATGTAAAATACAAAGCATACAATTTTTCAATAATTGGTTAAGTAGCTGAAAAGTAGTTTTATACCAGATTATTCAGTTTATGGTTCACAGTAAAATAAGAGAAAGAAAAATGGACTAAGAAGTACAGAATAGAAATTTTGGAAGAAATTTGGAAGTGTGTTTTTCGGGTGGGAGAAGGGCAAGTGTCTTACTGAAATATTCTGAAAGAAAAAAATAGATTGTTCTCTTGGCTTCTCTCATTTTGACCTCAGAACCTGAAGGCAGATACTTCTTTGGGTATCAGTTCTCAGCTAAGAATTTAAATGCTAGGAATGCTGTCAGTTCTCTTTCTTCTCTTTCCTTCTTTCCTGTCTGCTTACCTGCCTTCCTCCTTTCTGCCCTTACTGACTTCTCCAGTTAAACCAGTTCCAAGCTTAGGGCCCATATAGTACACTTTACAGAAATCACTTTTCTGAGTTTAATTTGGGAAAGATGAAATTTGCATCTAAGTAAAGTGCACTATATTTATAGACCTTGTAACACAAAACAGTACTGGAAAAACAGATAACGTATCTGTTGGGGTAGTCTGCAATTAAGGAAACTCTGTATCAAAAAACAAGCCAGTCTTCTTTTATGAGGAAATTAAGGACTTTTCAGAGCAAGCTTCTATGTCTTTAATAAAAGCCCAAACTCTGAGGCTGAGTGTATACTTAGATTCTAAGAATCTAAAACAGCCAGTCAACTAATTTAAACCAACCACTTAGAGTTAGTTGGATAGGAAATCCACCTGTATCACTTTTTTTTTTTTAACTACATTGAGCAGATTAAAGCATCTGCCAGTGATGCAGGAGACCCGGGTTCAATCCCTGGGTAGGGAAAATCCCCTGGAGAAGGAAATGACAACCCACTCCAGTATTCTTGCCTGGAGAATCCCATGGACGGAGGAGCCTGGTGGGCTGCAGTCCACGGGGTGGCAAAGAGTGGGACACGACTTCACTTTCACTTTCATACATAGTTTAAATCTCTCATACATTTCTTTTGAATTGTGTTTATAGCATTTAAACTACATGTGAATTCAAAATTTGACCACCCTTCACTGGAATTGGTTTTTTTACATTTTTTATCTTTTCTCCTCTCATCACATATAATTTAAAATTTTGATGGCCCCTTTCACCTTCTATAATATTTGCTATTGGAACTAGGACATGTTAGAGCTGGAAGGAATCTCAAGAGATCATTTGATTCAACACTGTGTAAAAGTTGTAAAGTTGAGTAAACTAAAGCCTGGATATATTCCCAGACTGCCCAAATCAGTTGATTGATTAGGAGACAGAGCTGAGATTAGAAACAGGGTTAATCACTAAACAAAATAATTGTTCCCATTTGACTAAAAAACCTTCTGTTTTAATTTAGGGATGTTTATAATTTGAATATGCCTCAAATTAATAAATAGTATTTTCCTAAAAGGTCCATAATACAGTGATTAGCACCCATAATTTCTCAAAAATTTTCATGTTAGAATTTGAGTATTATGCAAAAACCAATGTGAAAGTTTATCACAGTAAATTCTAATGTTTTACCTTAAATAAACTCATATGTTAGGATATGACTTTTTAAGCAATTTCACTTCTTATTTTTACTCCAATATTGACTTAATGTTTTATATAGTAACACCCAACACAAGTTCTATTTTAAAAGCAATAAAATTGTACTAGCTTTCTGACTTTGCCTAGTACAGAATACAATTAGTGAAATGGAGCCTTTTCAGATATTTGATATGTGACATTGTCCAAAGAATATAATTCTGGTCAAAGGGTTCACTTTGTTGCTTGCATTACTTGAATATCTTACTTCAACTAATCAAATTATTTCTGCAAGTTCCAATCTCCAACTTCACGCTGTGCCACAGAGCCCTGAACTCCAAAGTTTCTACAGTCATGGACCCCCACAATGAAACTTCCACACACCTGTAATATAGTATGTATTGGGGAGAAAGATGGATTGACATGTGAAAATCAAAGACTTACCTTATAGTAATCAAGTCACCTTCCCATAGTAGGAACTATTTAATACAATTTTCTATTCTTGGATTCTGTAAATTGCAAGAATTTGAATTAAGGAGTGTTGTGGAAAGTGAACCTACAGTATTTTGGAGTTATTTATTAGGAGTGAATTTACAAAAATAAGCACTGGAGGATGGAAGAAACTATGTTCTGATGTCAGGGTAGCTTAACAGTCTAATATAAATAATTAAATATTAACAGCTGCAAGGGAATGTGACTAAATTCCTTAAAATAAGAATCTGATGGAGTAAACACATTTTCAACATGTTTTCTAACAGTTGTATGTTTTACTGTTTAAGCAGGGATTTTTAATTTCTACCATCCTTAAGTCTTAATCTCCAATAAAAAATACATAGATATAATTCTGTAGATGATATTCCAATGGAAAGTGAATTCATTCTCAGCATTAGGCATCACAGTAGTTTTTATTTAGGATGTTTGAATTTTAGCAGTCTGAGTTAAGTATAAAGTGAATGAAGCAAACAAAAATTGTACTATTAGAACCTAGTGGATATTATGTCAATTAAAAAAAAAAGATGGATTCTATACCATCAGTATGTCCCTCTTAATCCTATCTTATATTGCAATAAATTAGATGTTTTGTTAAAAGCAAATACGTCACATGCAATAGCCAAGTAAATACTACATCAGGCCATTCAGATCTGACAAATGATGGTATGATGGTATTTTGTTAATTCTGTAAAGATTCTATTGCTGAGAGCTTTCAAAATTACCTAATGTACAAAATTCTAGACTTAGTAGACAAAGAGTAACAACACATTGAATTTAAAGAAACGAATAAAATTCAGGGTGGGATTCTGTCTTGTATTGTTAAAAACCATGTATTGAATTGAATTTTTAGTAAAGCAAGCATTACATAATGCTTTAAAATTTTAAAATTCGGGGATAAAAGTTTACATCCAAAAAGATGAATGGAAAATTGTGCTTTCAGACTGTAGAATTAGTTTTCTTACAGGGTTAACCATGTCATCTTGCCATTGGATACTGGGAATTTCATCTATGTAAATGTATATATGTGCAGTCCATATCCAGGTCCTGCAAAAATCTAAAACTGTGTGCTTCACTTCATGTAGCAAAGGCACCTATGTTATTCTCCCTTCTGAGCAAAGATTATGATCCAGTTTTCCTGCTGAAGATGGTTCTTCCACTGTTCTGTCACTCACACTCGCCGGGTCGAGCAGCACAGAAAATCGAGGGGGAAGGTGGCCAGACTCCCTGCTTACCCCGGAAGGAGGTGCTCTGTGGACCATTTGGAGAAGCTCTGGACTGATCACGAGGGAAACGGAGCAGAACTGTGAAGCAGACGGACGGGAACAGAAGGCTATTCTGGTGTGAGGAGAGATCAGTCACTTCAGCTCCACAAGCAGATGTTGCTACTGGACTGACACGTGGACCCGACCCCGGCTGGAGACAGGTACAGTTTGCCGTTGGGGCAGACACACAGTTCATACACTGTCTGCCGAGAGTGGGAGGAGGAACTCGGTGAAGAAGGGGAAAAGGAGCCGGTCGGCAGGTTTCCCAGCCGGATCGTATCCGCGTTCAAAAATATCTAGGGGGAAAGAAACCACATTTTACTTCCTTTTAGCATTCTATATTCTTAAGAACTCTACAACATGGTCTAATAAGACCACAGGACAAACAATTCTGCAGGTTTAGCTGCCAAGCTTTGTGAAACCAACAAATTGTATTCCTGCGGTACAACCCGCCACCCCAGCCTTTGACACGTGGTGCGTTCAGAGAGTCTTCAATCGGAAAAACAAGATGGTACAATCTGCTTAGGGGGCCAATCCAGTTATTCAAACGACCCAGAAAATGAATGATTTTGACTGTCTCTTAATTTCACTTAATCTTGCCAGTCTAAAGAATATACGGAGAAATAAGGATGGTTAAGGACATGCCATTAGTGAAGTGATGGACAATTAATTTAAAAAATTTTGACTCTCTGGTTTAATTTTTTAAAAAGTACTCATAAAATCATGTTGACTCACAGTAGACATCAAGTAGATAAAGTGCACAATAAACAAGAGGTAATTAAATATAATCAGGTTTGACATCTCCATGAAAAAATATATTACCTGTACTTAACACCTACGCTGCTAAATCTTCTAACTTGCAAAATTACTTCACTTATTTCAAATCATGGACTCAACACTTTCCGGGCCAGCGATCATATCGTTCTGACATGCATGAGGAACCATCCAAAGAAAGGAACGTTAGATCATGAATTTGAATGAGCAAAGAAACTGGACTCTTTCTAGCTATGTCTTGATTCTATTGTTATGTAGCTAATTATTGCCTACAGGCATCTCTAAATTGACAGGAAAATAAAGGAATACTCCATTTTCGACACCTTTTGCCTTCATCCTGAGTCCTAATCATTTCTTACTAGGACTCTTGCACTAGCCCCCTAATTGGCCTCCCAGGGGCCACTCTTGTCCTCCTGTAGTCTATTATACAAAACGCTGGAGTGAACTTTGAAAAAACACAAATCAAATCATGTCATATCATGCTCACAATTCTTTAATGGCCTCCACCACACTTAAAATGAATCTTGATTACTTTTCACGGTCCACAAGTCCTATAAGATCTGGCCTATCTTTCTAATATCATTTCCTTTCATTCTTCTTACTGGAGCTCTCACATTTTCTCAAACATACCAGAACAACTCTGGCCTCAGGGATTTTTAATTCCTTCTGTTCCTAGCCTGAAAAATTTTTCTCCAGATATTTATGAGTGAGGATAGATATTAATGGGGTGGTTAGAAAACAGGGGTGAGGGCTTCCCTGGTGGCTCAGTGGTAAAGAATCTGCCTGCTAACACAGGAGACATGAGTTTGATCCCTGGGTTGGGAAGATCCCCTGGAGTAGGAAATGGCAACTCACTTTAGTATTCTTGCCTGGAGAATCCCATGGACAGAGGAGCCTGGTGGGCTATAGTTCATGGGGTTTCAAAAGAGTTGGTCACGACTTAGTGACTAAACAGAGAACAGGGATAGGAGGGAGATTTCCCCTGTTTGCCTCGTTTTTTATATATTAAAATTTTTTTTTTGAAATATAGAAATCTATGGCACATTTAGAATAAGCCAGAAAAATAATTCCTATACCATAGACGTGTATATTTCAGATAAACTTTAGATGTGAGCATATTTGTTCAGGTCTCTACTAAAAAAGGTCAGCTGCTAAAAGAGGACTTTCCTAACCTCCCTATTAAAGTGACACAAATCCAGTCATCTCTCCTTACCAGCTGTACTTAGCTCTATAGTAACAGTCCCTTTCTAACACTATACTAAGTGTGCATTCATTCATTGTTTCCTTCTCTTATTTGCAAGAAATATCTGTTAGGGCAGGGCCTGTCATTGGTTCAAGATTAGAGAACAGTGAATAGAATCATGTTGGTGCCAGTTGCAGGATAGAATGCTTTCCTGCACTTGTACATGTCTCTCTCCTCTAGGCTAAAATCCTCAGCCTCCAACAAAACCCAGTTCATGTTTCATCCTCCATGGACCTTCCCCTAGTGCCCCAAGATGGAAAGACTTCTTATTTGGTTCTCACGTGGCATTTTATTAATATCTTTTTGGTTCATCGCTTGATTTTTATAGTCATATTGATATATTACTTTCCCTAAGAAACCATGACCTTCATGAAGTCTGATTTTTTTTATAACTTCACAGTGTTTGACCTTGCACGTATAGCTTCCATAAATACAAATAGTTTTTTAATAAATGGATAAATTATGAAGTAAAAATGATTGCCTTTACCAACAGCATTCAAAGTTAAGAAAGCATAATTAAAGGTTTTGTTTGTAGGTATCAAATGCTGACATTTTATTACATCATAATTTTTTCCAGGTTAAGTGACCAGAAAGCAAACAGAAAGAAAGGACTTCTATTTTTTTAAGGAGATTTTCTTTTCCCCTGATGCAAAAGTTAAAAGTGTACAAAAATAAGCAAAAGAAAATGACAACACATTTTGGGGGATAAATGTTGGGCCTCATTTCCTTAGTAAGCATAGAAACAGGTGCTACTGCCAATCCCAGTGGCTTTCAGAGGCTTGCTGACACCAGGCCACATCGCTGGGTTTTATAGTTTAAAACTGATTGTGTTTCCCTTGGTGTAGCCTGACTGAATAAATGTGGAGAGTAGCTATTTTTACACAAGCAGGGCATTCAGGTAGCAGCTCAGAAAGCAAGCCTATCTATGGTGGCCTCATTAATGGAGTTAGCCTGGAACCTCCTGTGTGACCTGCTTCAGTTTAGCTCCAGCAATGCCCTCCAGTTCTTGGGCTTCCCAGTTGGTGCTAGTGGTAAAGAACCTGCCTGCCAGTGCAGGAGATGTAATAGATGCAGGTTCGATCTCTGGGTTGGGAAGATACCCTGGAGGAGAACATGGCAACCTACTCCGGTGTTCTTGCCTGGAGAATCCCACGGGTAGAGAAGCCTGGAGTGCTATAGTCCCTAGGGTTGCACAGAGTCAGACATGACGGAAACAGCTTAGCATGCGTGCACTAGACAATATTTAGCTACATGAGAATACTTAATTCCATAAACTTCTGATATCCACACTGTAGCCTCACCCACTTATGGGAAGTAGCTTTTATTAATAGACAAATTAAAATTAATAGGATATTTGAAAGAGAAAAAAGAGTGGTTTACTGGTTGCTTAAAAATTTGTTCGTGTTTGTTCCATAACATCTTACAGAAAAACCTGAATGCACTTTTTAGCCAACAGGAAAGACTGAAGGCAGGAGGAGAAGGGGACAACAGAGGATGAGATGGTTGGATAGCATGACCGACTCGATGGACATGGGCAAGCTCCGGGAGTTGGTGACGGACAGGGAAGCCTGGTGTGCTGCAGTCCATGGGGTCGCAAAGGATCGGACATGACTAAGCAACTCAACCGAACTAATTATATGGGTATGGATGATAACTGGCCCTTTGGTGGTGATTATTTTGTAGTGTATGAAGTGAAGTGAAAGTTGCTCAGTCATGTCTGACACATTGTGACCCCATGGACTATAGTCCATGGAATTCTCCAGGCCAGAATACTGGAGTGGGTAGCCTTGTAGTGTATACAGATGTCAAATTATGATGGTGTACACCTGAAATGTATACAATGTTATATACAACTTTTACCTCAATAATAATGTAAAATTACATAAGAAAAGGAACAAAGAAAAAAGAGAAAAAGAAGAAAATGCTTATAAACAGTCTAATTCTAGTGAATTTTTATAATAAAATCCTGAATTTTGAGTTAGCCTTACAGATATAACATCCTTCCACAAAAGGGTATATGATTGAATAAACAATGGATTTCCACATAAAAAATAGAAAAAGAAAGAAAGGAGAGGGAAAATAATGTTTTCTGGATTTGAGACAGAAAAGCAAGTTATGAAGTAAAATGGAGTGTTGTATATTCTTTGCAAACCTTCCATCTTCTCCAGGCTTCAGCAACTAGGACGGACCCGCTCACACCTCTATCTGTTCTGCGTAAGGCAGCTACTGTGACACTGCTCACTTCCCAGCTTCTAAAACTGATATTTTTATTCCATATTGCCCTATAAACTATATATTCCATTCACTCTGAAACTCTTCCAGGCAGTCAGACTAACATCCCTGAGCTTTTCAGTTAAGGCTCACTGTCTTCTCTCAACAAGAATGAGAGAAGACATTTATTTATTTCTTTCTTACCTGTTGAAATCAGACCTATTGCTGTAGCAGAATATTTAATTAGTTTGGAAAGTAAAAATTGATTTCTCCTTCCTCTGTCATCTTGTAACATATATGTTATTAAGTTACTGCATCACATATGTTTTACTACACTTTCAGTATTTCACATACAATTGTCATTCATGATGTTTTCAGAGCTGAATTTGAAATTCCTTGCAAAACTATGTCTGAGATGGTCAAAACTTTTGCAGTGTACAACTGTGTGTGCAGTTTTCTTCTTACTTATTTGGGCTACCTCAATACAATTTTTGTTCTGATCTTAGTGAATTTAAGTACTATCTAAGGGTAGGGGAGAAATATCAATAACCTCAGATATGCAGATGACACCATCCTTATGGCAGAAAGTGAAGAGGAACTCAAAGCCTCTTGATGAAAGTGAAAGAGAAGAGTGAAAAAGTTGGCTTAAAGCTCAACATTCAGAAAACGAAGATCATGGCATCTGGTCCCATCACTTCATGGGAAATAGATGGGGAAACAGTGGAAACAGTGTCAGACTTTATTTTTTGGGGCTCCAAAATCACTGCAGATGGTGACTGCAGCCATGAAATTAAAAGACGTTTACTCCTTGGAAGGAAAGTTACGACCAACCTAGATAGCATATTCAAAAGCAGAGACATTAATTTGCCAACAAAGGTCCATCTAGTCAAGGCTATGGTTTTTCCTGTGGTCATGTATGGATGTGAGAGTTGGACTGTGAAGAAAGCTGAGCACCAAAGAACTGATGCTTTTGAACTGTGGTGTTGGAGAAGACTCTTGAGAGTCCCTTGGACTGCAAGGAGATCCAACCAGTCAATTCTAAAGGAGATCAGCCCTGGGTGTTCTTTGGAAGGAATGATGCTGAAGCTGAAACTCCAGTACTTTGGCTGCCTCATGCGAAGAGTTGACTCATTGGAAAAGACTCTGATGCTGGGAGGGAGTGGGGGTAGGAGGAAAAGGGGACAACAGAGGATGAGATGGCTGGATGGCGTCACCGACTCGATGGACGTGAGTTTGAGTGAACTCTGGGAGTTGGTGATGGACAGGGAGGCCTGGCGTGCTGCGATTCATGGGGTCGCAGAGAGTCAGACACGACTGAGCAACTGAACTGAACTGACTGAAGGGTAGGGACTTCATATTTTTCTATATTGTTAATTGGTTGATCTGCTTTTTTGTGACATAGTCAATAAAGCAAAGAGAAAGATTTTACATAATTTCTACCTCTTCTTAGAAAAATTACATGCTATTTTATTCTAATAGAAAATGATGTACTTTTCTGTATCTTTATTTTATCAATATAAAAAATGGCCGCAGCTGAAAACCTTTGGCTATAACTTATGTATAGCATAATACTCAATTCACAATTAATTCTTAAAATGTAGTTAAATTCAAGGATCCTGCTGATACTTTGAATATGAGAACATAAGTAAAGTGAGCATAAATAGGAGTGGAATGGAGATTAATAACCATCAATACTTATTATGAGATGATTCATTATGAATCAGATCAGATCATCAGATCAGTCACTCAGTCGTGTCTGACTCTTTGTGACCCCATGAATCGCAGCACGCCAGGCCTCCCTGTCCATCACCAACTCCTGGAGTTCACTCAGACTTACGTCCATCGAGTCACTGATGCCATCCAGCCATCTCATCCTCTATCATCCCCTTCTCCTCCTGCCCCCAATCCCTCCCAGCATCAGAGTCTTTTCCAATGAGTCAACTCTTCGCATGAGGTGGCCAAGTACTGGAGTTTCATCTTTAGCATCATTCCTTCCAAAGAAATCCCAGGGCTGATCTCCTTCAGAATGGACTGGTTGGATCTCCTTGCAGTCCAAGGGACTCTCAAGAGTTTTTTCCAACACCACAGTTCAAAAGCATCAATTTTTCGGCACTCAGCCTTCTTCACAGTCCAACTTTCACATCCATACATGACCACAGGAAAAACCATAGCCTTGACTAGATGAACCTTTGTTGGCAAAGTAATGTCTCTGCTTTTGAATATGCTATCTAGGTTGGTCATAACTTTCCTTCCAAGGAGCAAGCGTCTTTTAACTTCATGGCTGCAGTCACCATCTGTAGTGATTTTGGAGCCCAGAAAAATAAAGTCAGACACTGTTTCCACTGTTTCCCCATCTATTTCCCATGAAGTGGTGGGACCGGATGCCATGACCTTCGTTTTCTGAATGTTGAGCTTTAAGCCAACTTTTTCACTTTCTACTTTCACTTTCATCAAGAGGCTTTTGAGTTCCTCTTCACTTTCTGCCCTAAGGGTGGTGTCATCTGCATATCTGAGGTTATTAATATTTCTCCCGGCAATCTTGATTCCAGTTTGTGTTTCTTCCAGTCCAGCATTTCTCATGATGTACTCTGCATATAAGTTAAATAAACAGGATGACAATATACAGCCTTGACGAAGTCCTTTTCCTATTTGGAACCAGTCTGTTGTTCCATGTCCAGTTCTAACTGTTGCTTCCTGACCTGCATACAAATTTCTAAAGAGGCAGATCAGGTGGTCTGGTATTCCCATCTCTTGAAGAATTTTCCAGTTTATTGTGATCCACACAGTCAAAGGCTTTGGCATAGTCAATAAAGCAGATTTGAATGAAATAATTAACATGACAAAAACAATGCTTTAAAAAAGATGTGAGATATTTAAGAAAGATTTCTCTCTTGCTGTGGTAGATTCTATTCATGTCTGCCCTCATCTTTACATGTAAGAAGGTCCGAAATGCTCTAGAGCATCTCTCTCAAATCACCCTTCCATGCTTTTCCTTCTCAGCTTGGCCTTTATAAACTCAATTAAAAAAAAAAAAGCATATGAAGAAATAAACTATTAAGGGAAGTAACTGGTAGAAATAGCATCACAACAGATTTAGGCCTTCAAGGACTTTGGGAATTATGACAAAAATATACAGAATCTATATGCATTATGTATCAGGTTTTGAAATAATTAAGGTAGAATTAAAAGCAAATGAGAGCAACTACCAAGATGTCCAAGCAGATTTGAACAACAACAAAAACAAGAGATGAGAATCTTAGAAATGAATGACAAAATTACTAAAATTAAAAGCTTGATGGAGGGATTGAAAGAGAGATTAGACACTGAGTAGGAACTGGGGCATGTAGATCTGAATAAACACACAGAGTGAGGCACAGGGTAATAAAGAAATAGAAGTGAAGAGGTGAGGCTAAGGGATGTGGAAGGTTAAGAGAATGAACAGACATATCTTCAGAGCTTCTGAAAAAGGCCTAGAGAGCTAGAGAAACAGGGGAGAGGGAATATCTGAAGACATAATGCTGAGGAATTTCCAAAATGGACAAAAATGTGATTCTGCAGACATTATGGTCACAATGTATACAGAAAGTAAAGTAGACAAAACAAGTATGTGCCTATCACATTCCAGTGGAAAGCCGAAGACAAAGGGGTGAATCTCGCAGTGAGAGAAAGCAAGGTTCTTTAAAGGAATGAGGACAACCAACTTTAAACAGACTCTTGGGCGAAATAAAGTGACACGAAAGAAAACCATCACGTATCTCTTTATCTGGGAAATAACTGCGCGAAATAGCAAAATAAACTTGTGACTTGTGTTTCTCTTTTAGAAAAACATAGGTACTCTTTCTACCGAAACAAACACACGAACTTTCAAAGCACTTTGTGGAAAAACTTGTTGAAGACCAACACAGAACAAAGATAGCAAAGATCGCCTTCATTCTGGGTATTATCTTGGTGTTCGTTCTGTTCATCTGTTGATTTTAAAATTGCAGGAACTTAGTGCCCAACTTGCAATCAACTTATGAATGAGTATTTTTCGGTAGAAAAAAAACCAAAAAACTTTGACTTATGAAAATAATATTTGGTTTACCCAGTCTCATATTCAAGAAGTATTCATATTTTCATAATTTGAGCCCTCTTATGATCTTATGAAGTAGTTCCTTATGCTTCCCCGGGAACCATAAGCTTGTAATATGATAAGAAGCACATGCAGGGGGGAGGAGCCAAGATGGCGGAGGAGTAGGACGGGGAGAACACTTTCTCCCCCACAAATTCATCAAAAGAGCATTTAAACGTCGAGTAAATTCCACAAAACAACTTCTGAATGCCGGCAGAGGACATCAGGCACCCAGAAAAGCAACCCAACTCTTCGAAAGGAGGTAGGAAAAAATATTAAAAGCAAAAAAAAAAAGAGACAAAAGAGGGAGGGACGGAGTTCCGTCCCGGGAAGGGAATCTTAAAAAGAGAGAAGTTTCCAAACATCAGGAAACCTTCTCACTGCCGAATCTGTGCCGAGCTTTGGAAGCACAGAGGGCAACATAACAGGGAGAAGAAATAAATAAACAATTTAAAACTCGCAGATTGCGAGCCCTACAGTAACTCCCCCAGCAGAGAAGCAGCGCAGACGCCTGCATCCGCCATTAGCAAGCCGGGGCTGGGCAGGGAGGCGCGGCGTGGGCTGCATCGCTGAGAGTAAGAATCTGGCCTGAATACCCTGAGCGCTATCTGAGCGAAATAATTTGGGCTAGCAAACCAGACTGTGGGATACCTACCACGCGAAAAGCCAGCCCTAACCTAAGACACCGCCAGGCCCGCGCACGGAACAAAGGACTGAACAGAGATAGCCGGCTGCAGACCTTGCCCCTCCGGTGACAGGCAGCCAGAGCCGGAAGGGGGCAATCGCAGCCCCAGAGAGACATTATCTATAAAATTGTAAGCAGGCTTCTTTGCTAACTAAAACTTCTTGGGGGTCTGGACGGTCAACATCTGCCTGAGAAGGTGCGCCGGTTTTACATCCAGATAACCGAGTGGCGGGGAGGCGATAAGTCGCAGCATTGGCGCTCGCCTGGGAAGAGCAAATTGGCGCTCGGACCTGGGAAGAGCACAAAACGCAGGCCCAACTGAGTCTGTGCCTCTGAGGACTACCCGAGTGCCTGAACCTGAGCGGCTTGGACCTGGGAGGTGCATGCAGCCCAGGGCCAGCCTCGGATTGTTCCCAGCAGAACAACCTAGAGTCCGAGCAGTGTGGACAGGGAGGCTACACGCGCCGTGAGCGGGGGCAGACCCAGGGTGGCTGAGGCACTGCGAGCCCACGCCAGTGTTATTTGTTTGCAGCATCCCTCCCTTCCTCCCCACAGCGCGACTGAACAAGTAAGCCTAAAAAAAAAAAAAAAAAAAAAAAGTGTCCTCCACCGTGCCCTTTGAGTCAGGGCGGAAACCAGATACTGAAGAGACTAGCAAACAGAAGAAGATATAACAGAGGGAAACGCCTTGGAAGCTACAGGCAATAGATCAAAACCCTGTGGTTACTACGGACTACATAGGAAGGGGCCTATAGATCTTGAGAAATATAAATCTGACCAAGGAACTAGCCAAAAATGAACTGAACCCACAACACCCACAAAAAAAAAAAAAAAAAAGTCCTAGATATATTTTTATTATTTTTACGATCATTCTTTCTTTTTTTTTTTTAATTAAAAAAAAAAAAAATTTAAGTCCTCTATTGTTCCTTTAATTTTCACTTTTATAACCTATTACTTTGCAAAAAAAAAAAAAAAAAGACCCTATTTTTTTCTTCTTCAGCAAACTTCATATATATATATTTTATAATTTTTTGACCTTGGTTTTTTTTTTTTTTTTTTTTGGTCTTTGTTTTTTTCTTCTTTTCTTTAACATTGTATTTTTGAAATTCCAAACTCTACTCTAGATTTTTAATTTTCGCTTTTTGGTATATGTTATCAATTTTGTACCTATAGTTTTTTTTATATAATTTCTGTGACTTTTTTTTTTTTTTTTCTTCTTCTCTGTTTCTTTCTCTTCTTCTTTTATATAACATTGTATATCTGAAATTCCAAACTTTACTCTAGATTTTTAATTTATGCTTTTTGGTATTTGATATCAATTTTGTACCTGTATTTTCTTTATAATTTTTGTGACATTGTTCGTATTTGTTTGTTTGTTTTCTCTCTTTATTTTTCTTCTTCTTCTTCTTCTTTTTTTTTTTTTTTAAACATTGTATTTTTGAAATTCCAAACTCTACTCTAGATTTTTAATTTTTGCTTTCTGGTATTAGTTATCAATTTTGTACCTGTACTTTCTTTATAATTTTCGCGACCTTGTTTGTTTTTGTTTGTTCGTTTTTTCTCTCTTTCTTTTCCTTCTTCTTTTCTTTAACATCGTATTTTTGAAATTCCAAACTCTACTCTAGATTTTTAATTTTCGCTTTCTGGTATTAGTTATCAATTTTGTACCTGTACTTTCTTTATAATTTTCGCGACCTTGTTTGTTTTTGTTTGTTCGTTCTTTCTCTCTTTCTTTTCCTTCTTCTTTTCTTTAACGTCGTATTTTTGAAATTCCAAACTCTACTCTAGATTTTTAATTTTTGCTTTTATGTATTTGTTACCAATTTTGTACCTTTAAGGACCCAATCTTCAGGACCCATTTTTCACTAGGGAGTGAGATTACTGGCTTGACTGCTCTCTCTCCCTTTGGACCCTCCTTTTTCTCCACCAGGTCGCCTGTGTCTCCTCCCTAACCCCTCTCTACTCTACCCAACTCTGTGAATTTCTGTGTGTTCCAGACGGTGGAGAACACTTAGGGAACTGATTACTGGCTGGATCTGTCTCCCTCCTTTTCATTCCCCCCTTTTGTCCTTCTGGCCACCTCAGTTACCTTCCTCCTTCTCTTCTCTGTATAACCCCGTGAACATCTCTGAGTGGTCCAGTTGTGGAGTGCACATAAGGAAGTGACTACTGGCTAGCCCACTCTCTCCACTATTGATTCACCTCATCTCATTTGGGTCACCTCTAACTCCCTCCTCCCTCTTCTCTTCTCCATGTAACCCTGTGAACCTCTCTGAGTGACCCTCACTGTAGAGAAACTTATCATCTTTAATGTAGATGTTTTATCAATGGTGTTATATAGAAGGAGAAGTTTTGAAACTACTGTAAAAATAAGACCGATAATCGGAAGCAGGAGACTTAAGTCCAAACCCTGACTCCAGGGAACTCCTGACTCCAAGGAACATTCATTGACAGGAGCTCATCAAATGCCTCCATACCGACACTGAAACCAAGCACCACACAAGGGCCAATAAGTTCCAGGGCAAGACATACCAAGCAAATTCTCCAGCAACAAAGGAACACAGCCCTGAGCTTCAAGATACAGGCTGCCCAAAGTCACCCCAAAACTATAGACATCTCATAACTCATTACTGGACATTTCATTGCACTCCAGAGAGAAGAAATACAGCTCCACCCACCAGAACACCGACACAAGCTTCCCTAACCAGGAAACCTTGACAAGCCACCTGTACAAACCCACACACAGTGAGGAAAAGCCACAATAAAGAGAACTCCACAGACAGCCAGAATACAGAAAGGACACCCCAAACTCAGCAATTTAAACAAGATGAAGAGACAGAGGAATACTCAGCAGATAAAGGAACAGGATAAATGTCCACCAAACCAAACAAAAGAGGAAGAGATAGGGAATCTACCTGATAAAGAATTCCGAATAATGATAGTGAAATTGATCCAAAATCTTGAAACTAAAATGGAATCACAGATAAATAGCCTGGAGACAAGGATTGAGAAGATGCAAGAAAGGTTTAACAAGGACCTAGAAGAAATAAAAAAGAGTCAATATATAATGAATAATGCAATAAGTGAAATTAAAAACACTCTGGAGGCAACAAATAGTAGAATAACAGAGGCAGAAGACAGGATTAGTGAATTAGAAGATAGAATGGTAGAAATAAATGAATCAGAGAGGATAAAAGAACAAAGAATTAAAAGAAATGAGGACAATCTCAGAGACCTCCAGGACAATATTAAACGCTACAACATTCGAATCATAGGGATTCCAGAAGAAGAAGACAAAAAGAAAGACCATGAGAAAATACTTGAGGAGATAATAGTGGAAAACTTCCCTAAAATGGGGAAGGAAATAATCACCCAAGTCCAAGAAACCCAGAGAGTACCAAACAGGATAAACCCAAGGAGAAACACCCCAAGACACATATTAATCAAATTAACAAAGATCAAACACAAAGAACAAATATTAAAAGCAGCAAGGGAAAAACAACAAATAACACACAAGGGAATTCCCATAAGGATAACAGCTGATCTTTCAATAGAAACTCTTCAAGCCAGGAGGGAATGGCAAGACATACTTAAAATGATGAAAGAAAATAACCTACAGCCCAGATTATTGTACCCAGCAAGGATCTCATTCAAGTATGAAGGAGAAATCAAAAGCTTTTCAGACAAGCAAAAGCTGAGAGAATTCTGCACCACCAAACCAGCTCTCCAACAAATACTAAAGGATATTCTCTAGACAGGAAACACAAAAACGGAGTATAAACTCGAACCCAAAACAATAAAGTAAATGGCAACGGGAACATACTTATCAGTAATTACCTTAAATGTAAATGGGTTGAATGCCCCAACCAAAAGACAAAGACTGGCTGAATGGATACAAAAACAAGACCCCTACATATGTTGTCTACAAGAGACCCACCTCAAAACAGGGGACACATACAGACTGAAAGTGAAGGGCTGGAAAAAGATTTTCCATGCAAATAGGGACCAAAAGAAAGCAGGAGTAGCAATACTCATATCAGATAAAATAGACTTTAAAACAAAGGCTGTGAAAAGAGACAAAGAAGGTCACTACATAATGATCAAAGGATCAATCCAAGAAGAAGATATAACAATTATAAATATATATGCACCCAACACGGGAGCACCACAGTACGTAAGACAAATGCTAACAAGTATGAAAGGAGAAATTAACAATAACACAATAATAGTGGGAGACTTTAATACCCCACTTACACCTATGGATAGATCAACTAAACAGAAAATTAACAAGGAAACACAAACTTTAAATGATACAATAGACCAGTTAGACCTAATTGATATCTATAGGTCATTTCATCCCAAAACAATGAATTTCACCTTTTTCTCAAGCGCACATGGAACCTTCTCCAGGATAGATCACATGCTGGGCCATAAAGCTAGCCTTGGTAAATTCAAAAAAATAGAAATCATTCCAAGCATTTTTTCTGACCACAATGCAGTAAGATTAGATCTCAATTACAGGAGAAAAACTATTAAAAATTCCAACATATGGAGGCTGAACAACACGCTGCTGAATAACCAACAAATCACAGAAGAAATCAAAAAAGAAATCAAAATTTGCATAGAAACGAATGAAAATGAAAACACAACAACCCAAAACCTGTGGGACACGGTAAAAGCAGTCCTAAGGGGAAAGTTCATAGCAATACAGGCACACCTCAAGAAACAAGAAAAAAGTCAAATAAATAACCTAACTCTACACCTAAAGCAACTAGAAAAGGAAGAAATGAAGAACCCCAGGGTTAGTAGAAGGAAAGAAATCTTAAAAATTAGAGCAGAAATAAATGCAAAAGAAACAAAAGAGACCATAGCAAAAATCAACAAAACCAAAAGCTGGTTCTTTGAAAGGATAAATAAAATTGACAAACCATTAGCCAGACTCATCAAGAAACAAAGGGAGAAAAATCAAATCAACAAAATTAGAAACGAAAATGGAGAGATCACAACAGACAACACAGAAATACAAAGGATCATAAGAGACTACTATCAACAATTATATGCCAATAAAATGGACAACGTGGAAGAAATGGACAAATTCTTAGAAAAGTACAACTTTCCAAAACTGGACCAGGAAGAAATAGAAAATCTTAACAGACCCATCACAAGCACGGAAATTGAAACTGTAATCAAAAATCTTCCAGCAAACAAAAGCCCAGGTCCAGACGGCTTCACAGCTGAATTCTACCAAAAATTTAGAGAAGAGCTGACACCTATCCTGCTCAAACTCTTCCAGAAAATTGCAGAGGAAGGTAAACTTCCAAACTCATTCTATGAGGCCACCATCACCCTAATACCAAAACCTGACAAAGATCCCACAAAAAAAGAAAACTACAGGCCAATATCACTGATGAACATAGATGCAAAAATCCTTAACAAAATTCTAGCAATCAGAATCCAACAACACATTAAAAAGATCATACACCATGATCAAGTGGGCTTTATCCCAGGGATGCAAGGATTCTTCAATATCCGCAAATCAATCAATGTAATACACCACATTAACAAATTGAAAAATAAAAACCATATGATTATCTCAATAGATGCAGAGAAAGCCTTTGACAAAATTCAACATCCATTTATGATAAAAACTCTCCAGAAAGCAGGAATAGAAGGAACATACCTCAACATAATAAAAGCTATATATGACAAACCCACAGCAAACATTATCCTCAATGGTGAAAAATTGAAAGCATTTCCTCTAAAGTCAGGAACAAGACAAGGGTGCCCACTTTCACCATTACTATTCAACATAGTTTTGGAAGTTTTGGCCACAGCAATCAGAGCAGAAAAAGAAATAAAAGGAATCCAAATTGGAAAAGAAGAAGTAAAACTCTCACTATTTGCAGATGACATGATCCTCTACATAGAAAACCCTAAAGAATCCACCAGAAAATTACTAGAAATAATCAATGACTACAGTAAAGTTGCAGGATATAAAATCAACACACAGAAATCCCTTGCATTCCTATACACTAATAATGAGAAAACAGAAAGAGAAATTAAGGAAACAATTCCATTCACCATTGCAACGGAAAGAATAAAATACTTAGGAATATATCTACCTAAAGAAACTAAAGACCTATATAGAAAACTATAAAACACTGGTGAAAGAAATCAAAGAGGACACTAATAGATGGAGAAATATACCATGTTCATGGATTGGAAGAATCAATATAGTGAAAATGAGTATACTACCCAAAGCAATTTATAGATTCAACGCAATCCCTATCAAGCTACCAACAGTATTCTTCACAGAGCTAGAACAAATAATTTCACAATTTGTATGGAAATACAAAAAAACCTCGAATAGCCAAAGCAATCTTGAGAAAGAAGAATGGAACTGGAGGAATCAACCTACCTGACTTCAGGCTCTACTACAAAGCCACAGTTATCAAGACAGTATGGTACTGGCACAAAGACAGAAATATTGATCAATGGAATAAAATAGAAAGCCCAGAGATAAATCCACGCACATATGGACACCTTATCTTTGACAAAGGAGGCAAGAATATACAATGGATTAAAGACAATCTCTTTAACAAGTGGTGCTGGGAAATCTGGTCAACCACTTGTAAAAGAATGAAACTGGACCGCTTTCTAACACCATACACAAAAATAAACTCAAAATGGATTAAAGATCTAAATGTAAGACCAGAAACTATAAAACTCCTAGAGGAGAACATAGGCAAAACACTCTCCGACATACATCACAGCAGGATCCTCTATGACCCACCTCCAAGAATATTGGAAATAAAAGCAAAAATAAACAAATGGGACCTAATTAACCTTAAAAGCTTCTGCACATCAAAGGAAACTATTAGCAAGGTAAAAAGACAGCCTTCAGAATGGGAGAAAATAATAGCAAATGAAGCAACGGACAAACAACTAATCTCAAAAATATACAAGCAACTCCTACAGCTCAACTCCAGAAAAATAAACGACCCAATCAAAAAATGGGCCAAAGAACTAAATAGACATTTCTCCAAAAAAGACATACAGATGGCTAACAAACACATGAAAAGATGCTCAACATCACTCATTATCAGAGAAATGCAAATCAAAACCACTATGAGGTACCATTTCACACCAGTCAGAATGGCTGCGATCCAAAAGTCTACAAATAATAAATGCTGGAGAGGGTGTGGAGAAAAGGGAACCCTTTTACACTGTTGGTGGGAATGCAAACTAGTACAGCCACTATGGAGAACAGTGTGGAGATTCCTTAAAAAACTGGAAATAGAACTGCCTTATGATCCAGCAACCCCACTGCTGGGCATACACACTGAGGAAACCAGAAGGGAAAGAGACACGTGTACCCCAATGTTCATTGCAGCACTGTTTATAATAGCCAAGACATGGAAGCAACCTAGATGTCCATCAGCAGATGAATGGATAAGAAAGCTGTGGTACATATACACAATGGAGTATTACTCAGCCATTAAAAAGAATACATTTGAATCAGTTCTAATTAGGTGGATGAAACTGGAGCCTATTATACAGAATGAAGTAAGCCAGAAGGAAAAACATAAATACAGTATACTAACGCATATATATGGAATTTAGAAAGATGGTAACAATAACCCGGTGTACGAGACAGCAAAAGAGACACTGATGTATAGAACAGTCTTATGGACTCTGTGGGAGAGGGAGAGGGTGGGAAGATTTGGGAGAATGGCAATGAAACATGTAAAATATCATGTAGGAAACGAGTTGCCAGTCCAGGTTCGATGCATGATGCTGGATGCTGGGGGCTGGTGCACTGGGACGGCCCAGAGGGATGGTATGGGGAGGGAGGAGGGAGGAGGGTTCGGGATGGGGAGCACATGTATACCTGTGGCGGATTCATTTTGATATTTGGCAAAACTAATACAATTATGTAAAGTTTAAAAATAAAATAAAATTATAGACACAAAAAAAAAAAAAAAAAAATGGGAACATCAAAAAAAAAAAAAAAATCATACCCAAAAAAAAAAAAAAAAAAAAAAGAAGCACATGCACCCCCACCCCCGCCCCCAAATTAAAGGGCCAGTGTCTGCTCCTCAGAACTTACCTCCCCCTCTGTGGACTGCAAATGCAGCTCCTTCCTGCAGGTGGCCTTGAAGTCTCCAGCTGCAGCACTCACCTGGACCCCCCGAGGAGCTTCCATTATCAAGGACCTGGTTGGTGATTCGAGCCTAAAAAAACATTAACAGAAAACAAAATCCCAAAAACCTTAATATTGAAAATATAATGCTAGTCAACTAAAACCAACAGGCAGGCATAAATACCAATGCTTGCCATTAAAAAAAAAAAATCTAAAATGGGTTTTACAAAGATTTTTTATTGTATTCTCTATTTTTTGGCTCTTTATGAAATTCTTCAATTGTTTGCATCAATTCTTTAGTCTCATTTGTATAACGATTTAGTAACAGTTTCCTGTGTTGTTTCCCTTCACAATGCCCATAAAAAGTAGGTCGTGATAAGTTTACCAGTTTAAATCTTTTATACATTTTTGATATTAATGATGGAGTTTTAAGAAGTAAATTTGTAGCAAGTTAGCATGTAACTATCCCCCAATTGCCTTGCTAAGATGAGTTTTAACAAAAATCTTTACTATTGTGAACTTTCAAGTGTGCCCAAAGTTCTGTAAACTAAAAAATTCTCAAAGGGCTCTTTACACTTTTAGAAATTAATTAAAATGAAGATAAGATATTTCCTACATCAACTGACCTCTATTAGCCCGAGAAAATGTCCTCAGAATGAAAGACATTAGTCTGAGAAAGAAAAATTAAACGAGGGGTGAGACACAAGTGTTTTAGATAGGCTGCAAAAAGGATAGTTGGAAGGCATTTCAAAATTATCTTCAAATATAAACCTAGAGAAAGAGCAAATGGAGGTAAAATACAGAAGCAAGAAAACAGTCATAGAAAGCACTCGGTGTGATAAGAGATCTTATCCTGGAGTGGGTCATTTTGGATAATAGCTCTGCTCTGGGGCTGCGATTGCCTGCATTCTGTTGACCACGGGACTTCAGAACAAAAGTTCCTTCAGATTCACCTTCACCATCATCCAGAGTAACTGGTCTCCTTGGAGGTTACAGACTGAGAACAGATTTGCAGAGACAACCTCATGGAATAGTTTGAGCACTGAAGATCAGCTTGCTATCTCTCTCAGTAATAAAGTTGAACTTAAAGACTTGAAAGTGATATTGAAGGACTAGAGCCGGCACTTAGAAGTGATTTTGATGCTTTAAACATTTTTCCACTCACCAGAGAAACTTTGAAACTTTGATTTCTGGGTCTTTGGGATATCTTCACAAAATCCCTGGAGGGGGCAGGTTTTGATTATATGAAAGTATTAGTCACTCAGTCATGTCCGACCCTTGGCAACCCCATGGAATATAGCCCACCAGGCTCCTCTATCCATGGGATTTCCCAGGCAAGGACACCGCAGTGGGTTACCATTTCCTTCTCCAGGGGATCTTCCTGACCCCAGATCAAACCTGGGTCTCCAGGACTGCAGGCAGATTCTTTACCATCTGAGCCACCAGGGAAGTCCTTGATTTTATATATATATATAAAAGAAATGTCTGTTTGGTTTTTCTTTAAACACAAATCACATGTTTTCATAGAATATTTGCAAACTTCAAAAAGAATTACTCATAAGTTTTTTGATTCATAATCCTTGTACTTTGTACATAGCATCTAAATTTCAAAATCTCAATATTTAAATGTATATTTATGTGATGTCCTATAATACACCCCCAAATATACTCCATCTTAAATGGTGCATCTGAGACCATTACTATTTCTATTTGGTAATTACCTATAACATTAAGTGTAATTACGTATGTTTAGACATGACTGAACCACTCAAACAGAAGTCAGGTAAGAATTTAACTAACATGGATTAATGTTCTGAAACAGATTATAAATCTGACAACTAAGGAAACACAACTCAATGAACTTGGGGTTATTTTATCAAATAATTGATACGGTTTAGTTTATAAGGTTAAGGGAGTAGGATACTGATATTTGACAGTAAAATATCTCTGTTAAGTGTGAACATTTTTTGTACCATATTTCTACTAGCACATTAAAATATATTAAGTCCTTCTGGGCTTTTGAGTTTTTCCATTCTCATCCTTACTAATTCAGTTCAGTTCAGTCGCTCAGTTGTGTTGGACTCTTCGTCACGCGGTGGGCTGCAGCACGCCAGGCTTCCCTGTCCATTACCAACTTTCGGAACTTGCTCAGTCTCATGTCCATCGAGTCGGTGATGCCATTCAACCATCTCATCCTCTGTCATCCCCTTCTCCTGCCTTCAATCTTTCCCAGCATCAGGGTCTTTTCCAATGAGTCAGTTCTTCGCATCAGGTGGCCAAAGTATTGGAGTTTCAGCTTCAGCATCAGTCCTTCCAATGAATATGCAGGACTGATCTCCTTTAGGATGGACTGGTTGGATCTCCTTGCAGTCCAAGGGACTCTCAAGAGTCTTCTCCAACACCACAGTTCAAAAGCATCAATTCTTCGGCGCTCAGCTTTCTTTAATGTCTAATTATTTAATTAGAATTTCTAATTTTTAATTAATTTAATTAGAATTTCAAATTATTTAATTAAAAAAATGTTTATTGTCTTCATCTTCATTTTAGACCTAGGAACTCATTTACAGTGTTGCCTTAGAGTGTTTTGCTAGCCTTGACTTAGGGGAACCCTATTCAAAGAAGCAAAGACTCAGACAGGACTTAGTGATTCAGCAACAACAACAATTCAAAGAAACAGTAAAGACAGAGAGCTGGCCAGACCTGGGTTCAGGAAAGTAAGCCAGCAGCAATAAACTTCAATTTTATCTTCTGTAAATATGCCTGCTTCCTTATAGGATTGTAAGAAATTTCTTAAATTGATTCAGGGAAATAAGAATGTAATGGGATAGTATTCTGAAATATAAGGGGATTTCCTCCCTTGTCCCATTTCCTTGCACCCTAAACCATTCCCCCATTCATTAAGCGTCATCCTTTGCAATACATTGTGGATAACAGAGCAGATAAATTGTTAAAAATCTTGAATTTCCTAATGTTATAAACATTTTGAGTTGGAAAAAAAAAACCAGCTATGTATTGTGTTGAAAATGATTCAGCACATAAATAAAAACAGAGGAGAAGGCCAATACCCATGAGACCTTGTTGTTTATTTCACTAGTTGGAGAACTGTTTTCTTGTTTCACAGGCTAGAGAAGATTTGAAGAGAAATGAACAGAATTGGTCTTGAATGGCTCTCTGTACTCTGCTACCTGAGGTCATTTTCTAGGTTGTGGGACCTTCTTTAGGTGTTAGAGATCTCAGGAGAGAGGGATATTTCGGGATAACTGAGAAGAGACCATGGATCCTCAAAAGAGAAAGGACTAGTGACCTGCAGTGACTGAGGACTTGGTGATCCTAAGGAGAACATCTTGGGAATTGGCAGTTGGATCACGAGGCTACCGACGACCAAATGTCAGCCCAGATAAGCGCTTTGGCAGTGCAGGCGTCTTGGCTCAATGATGCAACCGCCACAGAGCTGAATAGACTGGGGACTTAGTGTCTGATATTGAGGGCAATGGAGACCAAACATGGAAATTAAAGTTTTGGGGGGATATTTTCATTTCTTATGAAGCTAATTTTGTACCCTAAGACAATATGTGTGTGCGTGTGCTCAGTCATGCCCAACACTTTGTGACTCATGGACTATAGCCCACCAGGCTCTTCTTCCATGGAATTTTCCAGGCAAGAATACTGGAATGGGTTGACCTGCCATATATATTAAAAACTTATCAAGGGGTCAAGGGATACAGAAAACATGCTATGTGATATATATATATATATATAATATAAAAATGCATTAAAAAAAACTTATCAAGGACTACATATATACCTGCTCAAACCCAGGTCTCCTGCATTGCAGGCAGACTCTTTACTGACTGAGCCACCAGGGAAGCCAATATGCCTGCTATATGATATATGTCATACATATTGCGTTGCCATTTCCTTCTCCAATAACTTACCAAGTGGTACATAAAACATAAAAAAAAATGACAATTTTACAGTATGGATAAATCCTTCAGGTTCTGAAGGTGATTAAGATTTTGAATTAAATAGATTTCTACTGTATGCTTTGCTAAGCTTGATAAAATTAAAACTAGTGATCACTAAGGAATGATATAAATTTTTATTAAAAAAGCACTGTTTTATATAGTATCCATCATTCAGATGAGTAATATACATTAGGAACTTTAATTATGGAGAATATGTAGGTAGAGTATATATTAAAATTTTATTAGACTATTTGGAGGATTTCATAATTCTATTTTCAAAGGAACACATTGTGGTAGTCAAATATTTCTTATGAACATGAAAATAAAAGTAAGCTGCAAACTATTTTTTATGAGCTTGCCTGACTGTTTAGCATAAGCAAATAAGTTAAATTTGGGGGAGAAAAATTTCATAGCGCAACCACAATGTATAGGTATGTTAGTCTCTCAGTTTTGTCTGACACTTTGTGACCCCAAGGACTATAGCCTGTCAGGCTCCTCTGTCCGTGGGATTTTCCAGGCAAGACTACTGGAGTGGGTTGCCATTTCCTTCTCCAGCCACAATGTATATGGAGAACTAAAATCTTCAAATTAACAGCATTGTGAGTGGCATAGATTCACTGTGAGCATTTACAGATGTATGTATTAATCTGAATCATCCAGTGTTAATAATTACATGTCTACTTACATTTACATGTAGACCCATTACCTAACTAAACCTGCACATCATCTCTAGGTCTTTCACTTGTTGAATGGGGAAAAAAACACATTTTTCATGAGCGGTGTATAACTGCTACTGCTAAGTCGCTTCAGTCGTGTCCGACTCTGTGCGGCCCCATAGATGGCAGCCCACCAGGCTCTCCTGTCCCTGGGATTCTCCAGGCAAGAACACTGGAGTGGGTTGCCATTTCCTTCTCCAATGCATGAAAGTGAAAAGTGAAAGTGAAGTCGCTCAGTCGTGTCTGACTCTTAGCGACCCCATGGACTGCAGCCTACCAGGCTCCTCCGTCCATGGGATTTTCCAGGCAAGAGTACTGGAGTGGGGTGCCATTGCCTTCTCCATATTGCCATCTAGAATGCAAGTGTTAAACTTCATGAATTCTAACAACAGAAAATGATCTTTGCATTTAAGCATGAGGCATTTTTAAAACGTTCTGCATTCAAGCAAGCATATGATCATAATATTAATTATCCAAAGAACATTATAGAACAAGCAGATGTAGATACAAAATTTAAAGAAAATAAAATGTAGTTATGATATTACCAGTTATCCTACCTTATAAAAAAGGATTTAATGATTGTGTAACAACATATTTCATTGACTATTTTATAAATAATATTTTCACAGGTCTTTACTAGAAAGTTGGGTACTTCTAGAGGCTGTATTATAAAGTGCAGTATATAGAAAAGAATTTCTTTTATTGAAAGTGTGGCTACATACTATAGTATGCAATAATATAAGTTATTTAAAGGATGCAGTATTATAAGTTATTTAAAAGTAATATAAGTTATTTTCCAGAAGCAGTATAGGAAATTCAGGTATAAACTCACAGACACAATTATTACATGTAAGAGTTGCATCACTCTAATGAAAAAATTAAACATAGGACTTTGAATAAAAATCTCACAGATTGTACTAGAAATTTTAAATCCAGTTAACCTCACTGAGGCTCAGTTACCTAATAAATAAAATTACAGAGCACCTGAAATATAAAAGATTTTATTCATGGCAAAACATCATTAAATCTGTTCTTCATTAGTTTGTTAGCCATCTATTTATAGTAATATACTAAAAGCTAATACTGGGAACTTATTCTGTACTTAAAACTTTACATGGATGATCTTTTAATCATCCCACCAGCACTGTGAAATGCACTCTAATAAGAAATGGAAATATTTCTGAAAAACTTTAATTTACATGTTTGGTCTCCATTGCACTCAATATCAGCACTCTAATAATCTATATTTTACCTAGAAAGTCTTTGAATTTTAGTGTGATCGAGTCATTTTATCAGGATTATTTAGCTACTGCAGATACTTTAGAATATTCATAGCAATCTTTAAAAAAGAACAACAATGTTGGAGAACTTAAAAACTATTGCAAAGCTACAGTAAACAAGATAGTGCTGACCTGACATAAGGATAACAAATAGAAAATCAGAATCAAATAGAGACCCAGAAATAGTTACATGTATGAGCTTCTGAGTTTTAACAAAGTCAGTAAAGTGATTCAATGAGAAAAAGCAAAGTCTTTTCAACAAATGGTGCTGAAATAATTGATCTCTATATAGACAAAATAAACCTCAATTTATGCCACACAGTTATCAAAATTAAAAGCTAAAAAAGAAGGCTTTTAAAGAAAAGCATCTTTGTGACTTGGGAGTAGGCAAAACACTTTTAGGCCACAAAAAGCAGTAACTAGTAAATATTTAAAATGATACATTAGATACCTTCAAGATGAAAATCTGCCTTTCAAAATTACCATCAATAAAATGCATATATGATCCCTATATTGAGGGGTAACTTCAGAGGACTAGTTCCTAGATATATAAATAATAGTCCAGCTCAGAGATAAAAATACAAGAACAAAATTAAAATACGGAGAAAAATTTGAATAAATGCTTCATTAAAGGATATACATGGTTGTTCCATATTATATGAAAAAGTGATTAATATTAATTATCAAGTAATAGCAAATTAATAATGTGAAATTCCACAGAACAGCCACCAGAATGGCTTGAATTAATAAAATTGCTAATACTAAATGTTAGTGAACATGTGAAACATGAAATTCTCTTTCATATTTGATGGAAGATGATGAAATAAAATTTGTATTTTAAAGAAGGACAAGAAAGTTTAAAAGTAAAATTCTCTCTCTTAGCTTGGGCCTCCTCCCTCTGTTCCTAAAGTGGAGTGTACATCTGTGCCTCATGTTAACCAGAGCACCTCAAAGGTGGGAGTGCCTGCTCCATAGGAAGATCTTTGTCTTTCCTTCTTCTGACATTAGCTATGTAACCTCTTAAAAGAATACCATTTTTTCCCGTATCTGTAGGGGGTCATAATGACTTGCTGCTCCCCATGTACTATGCTTGTGAAAAGTGAAAGTGTTAGTTACTCAGTTGTGTCCAACTCTTTGCAACCCCATGGACTATAGCTAGCCAGTCTTCTATGTCTATGGAATTCTCCAGACGAGAAATACTGGTGAGTGAGTGAGTGCAAGTCACTCAGTCGTGTCTGACTCTGCGACCCCACGGGCTACATAGTCCATGGAATTCTCCAGACCAGAATACTGGATTGGATAGCCTTTCCCTTTTCCAGTGGCTCTTCCCAACCCAGGGATTAAACCCAGGTCTCTACACTGCAGGTGCATTCTTTACTAGCTTAGCCACAAGGGAGGCCCGAGAATACTGGAGTGGGTAGCCTATCCCTTCTCCAGTGGAACTTCCCAACCCAGGAAATCAAACCGGGGTCTCCTGCATTGTAGGCGGATTCTTTACCAACTGAGATATCAGGAATGGGTTGCCATTCCCTTCTCCAAGGGACCTTCCCGATACAGGGATTGAACCTGGGTCTGCTGCACTGCAGGCAGGTTCTTTACCATTTGAGCCACCAAGGAAGGCCCTTGTACTATACTTACTTGGCCTGTTAGTCTTTGGTGAACTTTATGTAAAATACCAGTATATCCTGTGTCTTTAAAATGTACATGACTGTGTCATCCCCTTCCGACAGACAGAACAGCTCTCAGGGCTTCTGAGAGTTTGTCTCCTGGATTATAATCTTTAGTGTGGCTTGAATAAGATTTCCTTTCATTAATTCTTCTTAGCTTGACTGTTAACTGAAATTTCATTGACAAAGAGTTAAATGATACAACCACTTTGGAAAGTTCTGGCATTTTTATATATAACTGAACATGGCTAGATACAGCCCATGCATCTTTCAATTAGGAAAATGCATAAATAAAATATTGTATGTTCATACAGCCAATCAGCAATAAAGCAGAAGGGATACAGACAACATCATGGATAGATCTCAAAAACACTGTGTGGAATGAAATAAATTTTACAAAAAATAGTGCATCTTCTATGATCAATTTATGTTAGTACTAAAAAAAGTGAAGTCACTCAGTCGTGTCCGACTCTTTGCGACCCCATGGACTGTAGCCTATCAGGTTCCTCCGTCCATGGGATTTTCCAGGCAAGAGTGCTGGAGTGGATTGCCATTTCCTTCTCCAAACCTAATATAGGGTTAAAAATAAAAGGAGAATAGAGTTTGCTTCTGGTGGGTCATGGTAGGGATTTACCAGGAAAGAAATGAGGGAACTTTCTTGAGTGATGATGTTTTTATCTGACAAAATTTTGGGTTATACAAGTGTATGCATTTTTCAAAACCCAGCAAATATGCATTTAGGCTTTGTGAATATCATTGCATAATTATTTTACAATGAAAGGAAAGAAACTGTAAGTGATCTTGAAAGCTAGTTAATGATGTACATGCTGAAGTGATAAGGAAAAGTGTACAGATTTATACAACTCAAGCTCAAATGAATAAAAATAAGATATATCGGTGGGTGGATAGTTGAAATGTATACATAATTAAAGACATAGAGAAAAATGATACTAGAAGAATCTAGCTGGGGGTATAGGTGCTTTCTGTAAAATACTCTTAACATGTAGTATGGACTTCCCTGGTGGCTCAGTGGTAAAGAATCCACCTGTAATGCAGGAGACATGGGTTCAATCCCTGGGTTGGGAAGATCCCCTGGAGAAGGGCATGGCAACACCCTCCAGTATTCTTACCCAGAAAATCCCCATGGACAGAGGAGCCTGGCAGGCTACAGTCCATGGGTTGCAAAGAATCTGACATGACTGAGTGACTAAGCACAACATGTAGAATGCTTGAGAATGTCTGTAATAAGTTGTGGGGAAAGAAAGTGTGGTCACAGATCTTACAGGATTATCCAGTTTTGGGGGGTAAAGTTTGTCAAACTGTGTGCAATGAAAATCTAAATAAAAAAAGTTAATTGATGCTAATGTTTGATGATTATTGACTATAATACAGATATTAATGACATACAGGAATACTGAAAAAATATAATTCCTATTGCTAAATCACAATATTAATATAAATGTTATATTATTCAAAGTCTGTATTTTACAATATTTCCAGGAAAGAAGTATCTAGAAAATACATCTGATATTAATAGTTTACCTGGAAATTCAAGAGTTTTAGGTATTTCTGGATAAAAATAAACTCATATTTACTACCATATTATGAAAATTCAAATATGTCAAAATAATAAACATATGTAACAAAATTCCAACAAGAATCTCAGTAGAGTCTCTTGAAACTTAAAACTTTATGTCAAAATATTTCTAGAGGAAAAATATGTATGACAGTTATCAGATTTGTTAAATGAAGGTAAAGTAGGAGATTCTCCTTTTAAAATTAGAACTTAATATAAAGGTATTTTAATTAAAATATCAAAATTATAAATAGAGAATTTGGTCAATGAAACACAATACAATCTAAAACAAATGGCAAGTATATATGAGAAGTTAATATTTGACAAGCTGTAACAATCATTTTGGGGTGGAAAATATGAGGTTATTTAATAAATGATGCTTAATAAATTGACTTCCATACTGAAGAAATAACATTAGATACTTAACAAACTCTGTAAGAATAATTTCTAGATTTATCTATTAAAAATATGAATAAATTAGAGACTATTTTCTAATAGAAAATTGGAAGAAAATTCAGAACATAAGTTCCCATTTTATTTACTCAAAATATAATATGTGTACATCCGTGGCGTATTCATGTTGATGTATGGCAAAACCAATACAATATTGTAAAGTAAAAAAAAAAAAAAAAAACGAAATAAGCTAGTGTACAAAATAAACAATAAAATTAGAAGAAATCCAAATTTAGAAAAGGGAAACAAAACTTTTAAACAAAACTAAAGCCCAGAAATCATAAGGAAAAAGAATTTAGATCATTTACAATTTCAGTCTTTGGTTGGACTGATTTTCTCCAGTTGCCCTCCACTTCTCAAACTAGCCTAGAATCCCTTTAGAATGCCCTGGGCTCAGATTAGGAGACTCGAATCAGACTAAACCTGGATATAAATAGACTTTTGACAACAGAGTATCAACAGTTAAATGATGCCCTGAGTTTCTTCTCTATTGAAATTTTCAAGCTTTCACTGAGGAAAGTTTACAACATACACTTATTCAATTTTACTAAAAAATAATTTCTAAAAGGCCTGTTGAAAAATGAAGCCCACGTGTATTGGAAGAACTTGTGGATTTCTATGTCATTAGTCTCTGGAATTAGTGAAGAACAATTGTGTTCATTTTCATAGCATTATAGTAATCACAGTAATGGATTGCAGAGGAGTTTTCATAGTGGGTACTCAGAGATTATAGTAGAGAGAAGGATTAATGTTGAACTGGTCATTCCTCTGCCTATGTTTTCCAAGCAATTCAGTTTTGGTGTTTAGATACCAAAAATGTAACAAGATTTTGTTTTTGAGGTGTTCTGCAATTCTCAAATTTGAAAATGAGTGGTCAAGATCTCTAGAATTTTCAACATTCTGAGAAAATGATTCAGACTTCTCTTACTCTTAAGTTGTAAGATGCAATTACTAAATGCAGACTTAAGCAGAACTTGAGTATGATGTATCTTTTTCTTGCTAAATGTTTAAGACAGTACCAGAGATAGAGTTGGTACTCATTATTTGCCATTTCAAGGATGAAATAAATGGAGAACTGAACAGAGAAGTGTTTTAAGAAGAAATAATACAATGCAAACTGTGACCTGAACATATGTTCTTATACTATCTCGTCACTGTTACTGTCTTATCACTTTAGGCTACCCTGAGCTTTCTTTAGCTGCAAAGGACATGGTTTCTGTTATCACATTTGTATTATTGCCTGCCCATTTGCACACCCTTCATAGTCTCTTTCTGAAAATTAGATCAAACAGATCCCTCTGTCAATCATTACTCCCAGTTCTCAAGTAAAGGGAAGCATCTCATGCACATTTGCTACTAACTCTAAATAAATATATAAATACATACAGAGAATGAAAGAACAAAAGGAAGGAAGGAGGAAAGAGAGGGAGGGAAGAAGAGAAAAGGGAAGAGAGGAGAGGTATGGGGAAGGGAAGGGGAGAGGAGAAAAACACCACTTCATTATCACTTTTTTTTTTTTCTCATAGGTATAAAAAATACCAGCAAAGTATTTTACCTCTTTACTGACAAATTCTCTCAGGGAAAAAACCCATACCATTTAATAACTGGTGGCTTTTCCTTGAACATAAGAATGATGCAAATTAAAGCTCCATGTTTCCAGAGATTAATTAGGAGCCTGTCAACCTCACATTTTTGTTTTAAATTATATACATATGAGAATGGAAATGATGAAAAGATCCCAATTCTATCATTAAATATTAACTCATTTTACTGATTCAAAGTCTAGCTTCTTGCCTTATTCTTGAACTGGAAGAATTGATGACCGAGGGGTTTGTTTGATCTAATTTGCAGGAAGAGGCCATAAAGGGTGTGCAAATGGGCAGGAAATAATACAAATGTGAAAACAGAAACCATGTGCTTTGCAGCTAGAGAAAGCTCTGCTGCTCCTGCTAAGTCACTTCAGTCGTGTCCGACTCTGCGTGACCCCATAGATAGCAGCCCACCAGGCTCCCCCGGCCCTGGGATTCTCAGGCAAGAACACTGGAGTAGGTTGCCATTTCGTTCCCCAGTGCATGGAAGTGAAAAGTGAAGTCGCTCAGTCGTGTTCGACTCTTAGCGAACCCATGGACTGTAGCCTACCAGGCTCCTCCATCCATGAGATTTGCCAGGCAAGAGTACTGGAGTGGGTGCCATTGCCTTCTCCAGGGTAGCCTAAAGTGGTAAAACAGTAACAGTGATAAGTTAATAGAATGCAGATCCAAACAATCCTTGGACAACGGGCATTACATTATACATTTTATCACTTCTGACCAAAGACTGCAGAAATTCTATTGAACTGCAATAATTTAGCTACATATTAATTAAAGAAAAAAAGAACATTTATACTTGGACAATTTCAGGCAAATAGGCTATGATGTCCTTAATGACTATTTGTTGTTTAGTTAACAAATACGTCTCTGCCAAAAACCAGGATCACTTGATGTTAAAAAAATAAAGAAACTCTACGTATGTATGTTTAAAAGTCACATGAAGACTAGTGCAGACTTTGGCACATATTAAGCATTCATTAAACAGCTGTTGAGTAAATAAATTATAGCAACCTACTACATATCCACACCAAAATATTACCTAAACTCTATAATAAACTTTTTGAAATGTTTCTTTCTCAAGTCTTTTATTCTTGACAGAAACAAAATCAAGGACAGCATAACTTCTTACCCCCTAAATTACACATTTACTTGGTCAACCAGTGTCACCTTGTTGATTAGACTCAGTCAGGTGTCAACTAAGGGTACTTCTTATTGCCCTGAAAGGAAAATTGTCAGTAGGGCTTGTAAGGATCTTCTCAGACGCTGCTTTTAATCTTCAGTACACAAATGAATAATTGAATACTGCCATCATTACTGTGCTTTGCTTCTGTTTCAGTTTTGGAATTTAGATCAGCACCACTCATCTTGAGGGCTGCCAATCTGCTTTTAGCACTAACAGATAAGTCTAGCTTAGCTCAGTGTTTTATGAATAATTAGAAAATAAAAGCCAGAAACATGATGTACTAATTATAATTTAATTCACATCCATACTTATGAAAGTTGAGACATGTCAGCAAGGTAATTAAAATAGCAACTGGTTCTTACTCCTTTTTTGGCAATAGGCTTTTCATAATGAAATTTGTGAAATGAGTACATAATTACTAAAATGTTAGAGGCAAAAAAGAAATGTTCCTTTTAGAACTTAGTAATTAAAATTTTTATTGAATGAAACTCTGGTATCTCTGGTAAAACACAGCTTAAAAAAGTAGGAATTTCAAGTAGTCATGTATGGATGTGAGAGTTGGACTATAAAGCAGGCTGAGTGCCAAAGAATTGATGCTTTTGAACTGTGGTGTTAGAGAAGACTCTTGAGAGTCCCTGAACTGCAAGGAGATCCAACCAGTCAATCCTAAAGGAAATCAGTCCTGAATATTCATTGGAAGGACTGATGCTGAAGCTGAAACTCCAATATTTTGGCCACCTGATGGGAAGAACTGACTCATTGGAAAAGACCCTGATGCTGGGAAAGATTGAAGGCAGGAGGAGAAGGGGATGACTGAGGATGAGATGGTTGGATGGCATCACTGACTTGATGGACATAAGTTTGAGCAAGCTCTGGGAGTTGGTGATGGACAGGGAGGCCTGGCGTGCTGCAGTCCATGGGGTCACAAAGAGTTGGACTGGACTGAGCATCTGAACTGAACTGAAGTGAATGTTAGTCACATGTATCTTAGTAATATAATAACAAATGATACTACATTCCTTATATGTAGACATTTAGTATCCTCATTATTCAGTTTTAATAATTAACAAAGTATAACCACACTACTCTGTGTGAGATAGAGTGCCTGGCTATTACTGAATTAAAGATAAACAAGGAAGATATAGTTCCTGTTCTAGTGGGAACACAACCTTGTTAAGTAGAAAAGGAAAAAATAATTTATACAAAAATGTTGAGTTGCCAACTGAGAATAGAATCATAAATCAAGACTATAACACACTATAAGACACTGTTTTCACATATTCTTCAAACTCCTAAATCCTTGGGGTTCAGTATAAAGTAGGTAATTTTCATATTTGTCTTATTAAAAATATTTTGATCACATGAAGAGGGCCACTTTCTCTGTTATTAACTAGCTGTTTAAATCTGCGCTACTCACCTAGTGAGAAACCGCATTTTTAAAGGACTTTTATCACAGAAATATAAGGGCTGCAAAATTTACTGTTGTAAAAGTGTGACTTTTTTCATTAACATTTTTCAACTTGATTTTTCTAATTTTATTTGAGTATTTTTTCTACTCATCCACATAGGAAGGGCTGAGCCTGCTCTTCATGAAATAAAATGAGTATTTTGCTCAATATTTTATTGTGTTTTCAAGACAAATACTCTCTCTCAGGTTAATATTTTAATTTAGCTTTAAAAATGATTTTAAATATGTAATTTATTTTTTAATATCAGTAAAAGGTTGTCTTTTTTTCATATCATAGGAAATGCATTTTAGTATGCTATCTGTGTTAGTCACTTAGTCGTGTCTGACTCTTTGTGACCCCATGGGCTGTAGCCCATCAGGCCCCTCTGTCCATGTGATTCTCCAGGCAAGAATACTGGAGTGGGTTGCCATTTCCTTCTCCAGGGGATCTTCCTGACCCAGGGATTGAACCCAGGTCTCCTGCATCACAGGCAGATTCTTTACCATCTGGGCTATAGGGAAATCCAGTATGCTATTTACCTATTTGAAATTGATGATGGAATATAATATTGTATTGGTTTAAGGTATGATAATTTTAATATATGTATATATTGCAAGTATATATAATATACAATATATACCACTGCAAGTTATATATAATTTTATATACAATTTATATAATATATATTGAATATAACATTTCTTGAATTAAGAACAATAGATAAGTTGTTATCTAAACAATAGACTAGATTTTAGTATTTTAACTTTTATCAGTGATTGCCATGATTATCCTGGGGAAAATACACTATAAAATTGTCCTCTCAAACTGACAGACAGAGCTTATTTCACCAAATATATAAGATTAAAGAGTCCATCACAGGGCAGTTAAGTTCTGCCTTTTACTGATGATTGTTTCCTTTGGTTTCTGTATTTCCCTCTACTTAACCTTCTCTGACTGTTTATAGCTTTCTCTCATTGTCTGCTTCCCCTTTTTTTATGCCTATGCATGCCATATATTTCATTATCTACATCAGATTTTCTGAAATCCCTATTTGTATCAGTCCTCCTGTCAACATCCTCCATAACTGCCTTTTCTTTTCTTTTTCCACACTTCTCCTGTCTGATATATTTATTTTATATCCATTGTACATTTGTAGAGGAAAAATATACAGAAGGATAGAATAGTAACTCACATGTTCTTGCCCTCTATCAAATAGCTGATTATCTATTTGCCGTGTAGACAGGGAGTGTCAAGTCCTTATACAGTTTTGTAGCATATTTTCTACTTCGGTTCTTTATATATCAAGGGCCATCCTCAGTGATAGAAAGTAGTGTAGAGGCCAGGACTTACCTGAGGTCTTGGGAAGGTTCCGCTCTGATGTGCGGTGTCTCAACAGAGTGCCCGAACACTGCTCCTTCAGTGCCTGAGGGCAATCAGAATGCAAGAGTCAGTATAAGCAAATGCACAGACACAGTAGTTTTCATTTCTATTTTTATGCATTAAATATTCTTCTAAGAATGGGAAAACTTAAAATAGGACTGCTGCTGCTGCTAAGTCGCTTCAGTTGCGTCCGACTCTGTACAACAAATAAGAAGAGAAAACCTGGAAAAAGAGTTCAAGGTCGTGAAGGACCAAAAAGGGAAAATCCAAGTCCCACCATTAGCTGCTGTTCAGTCGCTAAGTCGTGTCTGACTCTTTGCAGTCCCACCGTGTTGACCCCTTTTAAGATGATCTCATTTGCAAAAGTTCAGACTGAGTGAAAATTGTAACCCTCTGATCACAGAACAAATCTCTCTCTCTTTCCTGTTCCTTTATTCTCAGGTAAGTGAATTTGAAGTAGGGATATGTTCCAATATTCAGTTCTTTCTACAAGCAGCAAAGTTGAAATGAAAATGTGGGCAGTGAGCTCTGATGTAGTATAGTATTAACTGTTTAAAGGCATGGGGTTCATAGGGCATTTAGCAATTCACCCACAAGCAGCTCCCACCTTTAGTTACAGTGATCATCGAACTGCAGAGAACAGGGCACCTTACTTTTACTTTTGTGAAATCAAGGCTCACTCTAAAACCATAAATGGCTAGAACTCATTGGAGTGGACTTTATGCGGGATCATAGTTGTCTCAAGTGGTCACATGCTCAGGCAGTTGAATGATATTCTATCTAAACTTTTGTTTATTATTGCCATTCAATTTTCCAGGATGACAAGAGTCCTAATTTAACTGAGAAAAATAAAATGATCTTCTTTTCCAAAAATTAAATGCAAAGACGTTTGTTAAAGATGATGAAAAGACACAGCCTCCTTTTTTTATTTTGTAATTTTACATAAATGAAATCATTCCCTTGGAAATAAACTCTATTATCTTTTGGTTTAATCTTATTCAAACATCTTGGTGTAGAATGTCATACCTTCTCCATCAATGGCTCCAAGAGCAGCTCGATAATACAGTGCAAATACAAATTCAGATTTTATACCTTCAATGTGAAGCTGCTTCTACTTATCATGAAGAACAGTGTAAAGTAAATTGATTCCATAAGGAATGAAGAAAGTGCCATTAAGAAATTACAGAAAGAATTTAAATTCCTTAAAAAGTAAGTGTATATATGGGGAGATATACTAGAATCACCAGAGGACTCTACATAAAACAGTAATGCAGATCTTCTACCTTGAATCATGGAGGAAGAAATTGTTTTCAAAATTTGTTACATGGTTCCATCTATTTTATGGTTCAAAGTATAAGTGTATAAGGTTCTGCTGCTGCTACTGCTGCTAAGTCACTTCAGTCGTGTCTGACTCTGTGCAACCCATAGACGGCAGCCCACCAGGCTCCCCAGTCCCTGGGATTCTCCAGGCAAGAACACTGGAGTGGGTTGCCATTTCTTTCTCCAAAGCATGAAAGTGAAAAGTGAAAGTGAAGTCGCTCAGTAGTGCCTGACTCTTAGCGACCCCATGGACTGCAGCCTATGAGGCTCCTCTGTCCATAGGATTTTCCAGGCAAGAGTACTGGAGTGGGGTGCCACTGCCTTCTGTTCCTGTAAATTCCTAAGATTACAGATTTTAGTTTGTAAACTAAAAACCATCCACCATTGTTAACCTATTATTGGAATTTAGTAGTTTTTTTGTTTTGTTCTGTTTTTTCCTAGAGAGGCTATGTAGGGCATACTGTTTATTTATTTAACCATTTTCACACATTTAGAGCAATTATTTCTCTAAGGAGTTTTCTCTTTTGATATTTTGTAAAATATTTTATTTATGTTAGTGAACAATTCTCAGAAATAAGTCTTTGGAAGTAAGATAACAGTTTTAGATAAAACTCTGATTTTGTGGTTGTGGAGGGTGGCATTTGAATACATATTTTACATAGCTCCATTTCTCAAGGAGAGATTCCTTTGGCATTTTAACATAATATGTATTTTACAGATGGGATAGACATCCATGTGCAGGGTTCAAAAATTAATTTCTATTATTTTATAATTTTGAAAACTTCCCAGATAAGATGCCAGAAACATAATTAATGAATAGTAGCAAAATTTATTTTGAAACAGCATGCCACATATAGTAACTTACTACAGAATATATTAGTGAAACTAGAATGTTATCAAATGTTTAATTTTACAGTGAGGATGAAAACCTGATAATGGTCTCAGTTCTAAGTATCAACAGAAAAATATTGGTGATTTTATTAAGAAAATATTCTTGAATTAAAAATGTATAATCATACCATCTAAGGGGCTAAATTGAAAACTGCATAACATAAATAATTAACTAGCTTCAGACTTCCAGATAATGAGAAAATTAATCTCATCCTTTCACTTTGTGTCCCAAAATGAGTCAAAAGAGCATCAGTAAATAAACAATAAGGATGATCTTAAAAGGAAATCAGTAAGGAAGAATAAAAACCATCTGAGCCAGAAACAAACTCTCATAGTATAAAAAACTTAAAAATGTATAAATATAGATTTCCCATGAACAGGAAAGTTCCACAAATACCAGATTATTGGTGGGGTTGCCAGACTTAGCAATTTAAAATACTCGACACTGAATTAATTTTGAAGTTTGGTTAAACATAAAATCATAGTATAAGTATGCAAACTTCCAGGGGACATACTTATTCAAAAAATCATTTGTTGTGTGTTTGAAATTCAAAATTTACTTGGCACCATATATTTTACCTGGTAAATCTCACCATTGTGTGTGTGTGTTAGTCGCTTAGTCATGTCTGACTCTGTGATCCCATGGACTGTACCCACCAGGCTCTTCTGTCCATGGATCACTCCAAGCAAGAATATTGGAGTGGGTTGCCATTCTCTTCTCCAGGGGATTTTCCCAACACAGGGATCGAACCTGCATTTACTGCATTGCAAGCAGACTCTTTACCGTCTGAACCACCAGTAAAATAACCATTAGTCAACATTTATTTCGGACAAAAAGTACAGATCTGCTTTACCCTCACTTCAGGAAAACAAAAATGTGTGATGAATTCTCACATCTTAAGTTACAGAAACCATGGAAATCAAAAAGGAAGAGAGACAAAATAAGAGAGAAAAAGGAACATAACTTAGACATTTATTAATACATACATTTCAACTTATTGACTAAATAAATATTTTTTGTTTATTGCTTTTGGGAAGAATTGTTCAAAAGGGCAGAGTGTCAGTTTTGCTTCACTGTATAGGTGCTAAAGGATATTTCAGATAATTTAATGTGAATATTATAAGATATAGAGAAAATAAAGACTTAGTTTTTGTAATGGACAGGAAAAATGAGGCAGGCAAACCTCATGGTCAGAAAATACTGGCTCTCATTCATATGATAATTTCTAGCCTCAAAACAAAATAATAACAATGTCATATTTTTTGGTAAAACGAAGACAGAGTATATGAATTGTGGTCCTACTTTATATATAAAAACAGTTTTAGATATAAGCTACTAGGGTAGGATGCTAATCTTTACAAATGCCTAACATAAAATAACCCCCCCACCATTAAAAAATCAACAAAAATAAATTTATATATCCTTCGAAATATGGCTGTCCATAATGCAATACACAAGCTATTCATTATCAACTATTGGCCTCCCTATATCCTTTGGGAAGGCCAACTCAGGACAAGAAAAGGAAACCCCAAACACCTGGCACTCCCAGCTCCTCAACTTGATAGTATGTGAAAAAAAGTTCTGTGTGATGTAGTGACTCTCCAGCCACTGACCAGCTCCATGAATTTGATTGTGGTTAATTTCAGATAATATTTTACTGAGGGTTTTGGCTTTGTGTAGAAGAATCTGTGATCAGTTATATATTATGGCAGAAAGTGAAGAGGAACTCAAAAGCCTCTTGATGAAGGTGAAAGTGGAGAGTGAAAAAGTTGGCTTAAAGCTCAACATTCAGAAAACGAAGATCATGGCATCTGGTCCCATCACTTCATGGGAAATAGATGGGGAAACAGTGGAAACAGTGTCAGACTTTATTTTTCTGGGCTCCAAAATCACTGCAGATGGTGACTGCAGCCATGAAATTAAAAGACGCTTACTCCTTGGAAGGAAAGTTATGACCAACCTAGATAGCTTATTCAAACGCAGAGACATTACTTTGCCAACAAAGGTTCATCTAGTCAAGGCTATGGTTTTTCCTGTGGTCATGTATGGATGTGAGAGTTGGACTGTGAAGAAGGCTGAGTGCCGAAGAATTGATGCTTTGGAACTGTGGTGTTGGAGAAGACTCTTGAGAGTCCCTTGGACTGCAAGGAGATCCAACCAGTCCATTCTGAAGGTGATCAGCCCTGGGATTTCTTTGGAAGGAATGATGCTAAAGCTGAAACTCCAGTACTTTGGCCACCTCATGCGAAGAGCTGACTCATTGGAAAAGACTCTGATGCTGGGAGGGATTGGGGGCAAGAGGAGAAGAGGACAACAGAGGATGAGATGGCTGGGTGGCATCACTGACTCGATGGACGTGAGTCTGAGTGAACTCTGGGAGTTGGTGATGGACAGGGAGGCCTGGCGTGCTGCGATTCATGGGGTTGCAGAGTCAGACACGAGTGAGCGACTGATCTGATCTGATATAATACAAGGCAAAGATACCTCTATGCTTTGAAACGTTAGTTTTATTTATTTATTTTTTCTCACTGACACTTGATAACAGATTATCTACATCTAAAAATGAAAAGCTCTAATCAGAGATTTTAAATACCTTATGATAAGGTTAGAATCTTGGAGTTCAGGTTTTCTTATGGATACACTATATACTTTGAAATTAGTCAATTTGGGAAGCAATTCCAGCTCCTTTATTCCATCTAAATGACCTCGAGCAAGCTATTTAATCTCTCCAAACTCCAATTTCCATAGATACAAATACATATATGGCAATGCCAACCTTACAGGTCAGGTTAAGTTTTAAATAGGATAAAATGTGCCAGTTTTTATGTAAGAATTCAATATTCCTTAATTCCCTCTATTAATTTTCTTTATGAAAGTCAGACACAGAAGACATACACATTGTGTCTACAGAGTTAATGTCCCAACATAAGTCCACTCATTATTAAGTGAAGTCTCTATTCCCAAATGTCAGAGCTTCAAGTAACATAGTCTCAGGTTGAATTTTAAAATCTGAAATTTAGACACTGAAAAGATATTCTTGAATTTAAATAGTAGGTGCATTTTATTAATCAAAACTCTAAGTCAAGGAATTCCTTAATGCAGCTGCTTGTACCAGTTAAGATCAATTGATGGATAAATAAGCTTTGAGAAAGAAGTTTCTTCTTAAAAATGTCCAGCATGATCTTACTTTTAATTGGACTTCATCATAATTTTGAAATTATTGGAAACACAACAAAAATGCATAGTAGATCCTTTAGTAACTAAAATGGATGGATTGCTGTGATCTTTTTGTGTATTTTATACTTATTAGTTCTTTGTGCAGGATATAATAGAAATGCATCATTTGAATAACTGGAATAGGTAAAACAGTCATTAACTCTATCAGGATTTTAGTTTCCATTTAAAAATCAAAGGAAAGGTTAAAAAAAAAAGAGTAGTACAAGGCATTGTTCCTTAGAATATTTCTCTTCTCAAAGTGAAATCTTAGTCTTGTATTGGTAACAATTCCAACCTGAAATCTTAAGGTGAATGAATCTGAGTAATATCAACCACCTCTTGTATCTAATCCATGGGATTATTAGGAGACTTAAATAATCAAAATATTCATTAACATTAGGCAGCATTTTAAACTGCTATACCAAAATAGGGCTGAAGTTCAGGGCAAGTTCATTTAGATTTCAGTGCCAAAAATATTCCTATTTATTCATTATCTTCAAGTTTGATCCTGTATGCTATTAAATGCATATACATTTTTTGTTAATTAAATTGAAAGAGACTTTCTAAATCTTTATTATTATTATTCTATTTGAGATCAGGGGCCTTTTTCAATTCTGTGGTTCCATTTCCTAACACTTTATCTGTATAATACATTCATTCATTGGTATGTCTACCTAAAGTTGTAGAATAAATAAATGTTTTCTTTGGTTTGGAAGTAAGATGAAGAACACAGCAGCAGAAAGCTGCCTAGGAAGAGAGATGTTCATGAGGGTCTCTATATGCTGCCAGAAAGGCTTCAAAGGAGGGGGCTAGGGTCTGGCACAGAGTGCTTGCTGTTCTGGAGAACTAGAAAGAAGAGGAGAAAAGAGAAAACCCAGAAGGATCGTGAACAAAGGAACCAAGAAAGACTGGAGCACTCTGTGAAAGGAAGCTAAGAAGGAGTTCAGTTCAGTTCAGTTGCTCAGTCGTGTCTGACTCTGCGACCCCATGAATTGCAGCGCGCCAGGCCTCCCTGTCCATCACCAACTCCCGGAGTTCACTCAGACTCAGGAGTAGAAACGTGTAAATTCTATTGTTATTTGTCTAGACAGTTGCCGACAAGCTCTCTTAACTGCCTTCACTTTTTCAATAAAATCTACCATGACCATTATATATATATATATACATATATTTTTTTTTTGAAAGGGACAAAGAAGAGTATGAATGTCACTACCAGATCAATATGGGACAGAAGAGATAATACGAGACACGAGGTGAAAAAGTTTAAGAGAACGGAGTATCTGTTCCCCTACCCCCTTTCCATGACAATTAATGGGAACTTAGGCAGCATTTTAAATTCCTGCAGTAGAACGGGGGTGAGGTTCAGGGCAAGTTTATATAGACCTCAAGGGCCAGAAGGATTGCTCTTATTCATTATCTTCAAATTTAAACCTATGCTTACTGGGCTTCCCTGATTGCTCAGATAATAAAGAACTTGCCTGCAATGCAGGAGACCAGGGTTTGATCCCTGGGTTGGGAAGATCCCTTGAAGAAGGAAATGGCAATCCACTCCAGTATTCCTGCCTGAAGAATTCCATGGACAGAGGAGCCTGGCAGGCTACAGTCCTTCGCATCACAGAGTCAGATATGACTGAGTGACTAACACACACACATACTGAATATTTCGAATTCTTTGGCAGTCTTCACACCTTGGTTTCTTTTCCCTTTATTTGTATCTCTTGCCACCCCTCCTTGCCCACCTCAGATCTAAATTGGTAAAGTAAAAGACTGGATAGGGAACACAGTTTCACTTTATTCCCAAATCTGCTCCTAAGTCATTCTTTGATTTCTGACAAGTATTTAAACCCTGCTCCCCAGTTGCTATTTGTAAAATGAAGCTCCAAATAAAATGATCCTCAGGTACCTTCAATTTTTAACTGTCACAGTTACATAATTTTTTCTCAGACATGTTGAAACCTGTACACTATACCTCTTTTCATTTCTCCTTAATACAATTGGAAATATATTTGCCCCTATAAATTGACAGAAAAGTTATTTGGGGGAAGGGGCAGAGTAATAACATTGGCAAAAGTAAATTATTAACTACCATTTCTTTTACTCCATTAAAATGAGTTTCTTGGAATTCTGAAAGCATCATTACCCTTTAAAAAGAGAAATGTCAACTCATTTTAAGATACACTATGTCTCTTACTTGTGTTACTTTAATAGTCTAAATGTTATTCCTCCTTCCAACTAACTGCATAAAATACCACCTATAACACCTAACCTATAAGAAAACGCATAATAATTTTCTCGGATACCATTTTTGCCCACCATTCAAGACTTCTGCCTGATTAAAAAAACAAATATCATGTATTAATTAACATTAATAACTGATGAAACTATTTACAGGTCAACAGTGGAGACGCAGGCATAGAGAACAGATTTGTGAACACATTTGGGGAAGGACAGTGTGGAATGAATTGAGAGAGTCGTATTGAAACATATACCCTACCATACATAAACTAGATTGCTAGTGGGAATTTGCTATATGATGCAAGGTGCTCATCCCAGTGCTGTGTGACAACCAAGAAGGGTGGGATGGGATAGGAGGTGGGAGGGAGGCCACGAGGGAGGGGACATATGTACACCTACTGCTGATTCATGCTGATGCATGGCAGAAACTAACATGACATTGAAAAGCAATTATACCCCGATTAAAAATTGATATATTTAAAAAAACCCTTCTGCTTGAATTTAAAATCCATTCATTCAGACTTATTTTCCTCTACTCATTTATAAAATCGTTTACTTATTTTCCCACCTTTTAAGGTAAATACAATCTGTTCATTCTCCGAATAAATTTGGGGTTTACCACCAATTTGGAAGCTATCATATCTATTCTGGGGGCTTCCCAGGTGACGCTAGTGGCAAAGAACCTGCCTGCCAATGCAGAATACATAAAAGACAAGGGTTGATCCCTGGGTCAGGAAGACCCCCTGGAGTAGGAAATGGCAACTCACTCTGGTATTCATGCCTGGAGAATCCCCATGGACAGAGGAGCCTGGTGGGCTACAGTCCCCAGGGTCACACAGAGTTGGACACGACTGTAGAACTTAAGAAACATGGATATCTATTCTGAAATTTTAGATGCTAAATTATATGCTACTCCCCTTCTAGACTGAAAAAAAAAAATCAGACATTCCTTATATCCCACTGTATTCTTGTGTACAACATGGTATCTTACACATAAAAGGTAATTGGCAAATACTGATCAATAATTCACGACTTTCTTCTTCAAAGCTTTTTTCCTCTTTTTAACCCTTCTAGTTTGATTAATGGTACCATCATGCCCTAATAGTCAGAAACTGGGGAACTATCCTGAGATGCCCTTTTTTGTTCAACATCCAGATTAGTTTACTTCTTTCTACAAATTGAGTATCACCTAAATTTTCTCTCAATTATTCCTTGATGCCACCACTAACTAACATTTGGAAATGCTAAGCTGACTATAATGCTTACTTAAGATGCTTCTGGAATCCAATTGTCTATGGAAGTCAAACCCAAATTCCTGAGTAGGGCTCACCTCTCAGCAGTTCTCTGTACTCTATACTCCAGTGACAATAAAACCTTTGCAGATTTTGAAATGTCTATAACTGTCAAGAGTATCACTTCTTTCTGTTGTTATTGTTTTCAGTCACTTAGTCATGGCCAACTCTTTGTGACCCCATGGACTGCAGCACACCAGGCTTCCCTGTCCTTCACTATCTCCTGGAGCTTGCTCAAACTCATGTCCATTGAGTCAGTGAGGCCATCCAACCATCTCATCCTGTGTCGACCCCTTCTCCTCTTGCCCTCTATCTTTCCCAGCATCAGGGGCTTTTCCAAAGAGTTTCTCATCCCTTTGATGGTAATCTACTCATTCTTCAGGATCTGATTCTAGATGATTTTCTCCATGAAACATTTTCTGTACCCTTCATGCACTTCCTCTTTCTCTTTCTACTCAGCTCCCCCAACTCCTTATGAAAATTACTGTACCTACTGTACATAGCAGTTATCATATTGCATTGAATTCATTTTAAACTCCCCAGGAACTTATGAATTCCTTGAGCTCAAGGACTTTGTCCTAATATATTTTGTATGCTTAGTACTGATCTTAGATTCTGATATATAATTAAGGATCAGTAAATGAAAGAAAGAATGGGAATGAAAAAATTGATAAAAGTATGAATAACAAAAATTATTCTGTGGTATTTTATGATTGATATATAAAACTTGCTGTTCCTGTTTCTCATTATATTTCTTTGTTTCATATTTCAATACAAATCAGGTTATTAATATCCTTAGGTGATGGTCTGAATTTATTAACACTGTTATTATGAGCCTACCCAGTGTTAATTTTTCTAGTAAAACAGGGAAACAATATTGTTAAATTGTCTCTTTGAAACACAAACAAACCCCTACCATGTTGTTCATTTGAGAGTAGAGAATAAGCTGCCAATATTTCTGAATATATATTATTTCAAAATCTGTTTTTACTTTTCAGTCAGCATTTTTCATAATTAAAAAGTATCTTAAGGCATTTTCTCTCAGATGGCAAATTATGTCCTTTTTTCTACTTCTGAAGGTTTTCAGAAGATAAAAAGAGACCATGGAAAAGATACTTGATGATCAGATGGAAAATACATTAGAAAAAAACTATTTCCCTCAAGATGAAATGTATTAAAAAATAAAATGCTTTGTCATTAACAAAGAAAATTAAACTTAAATATATTAAGACTTGAAATAATACAGAGACCCTTCTCATTAATATTTTATAACCTTCAAGTAGCTTGTATTTTTCTAGCACTTATCTCTGATTTTTAGAGAGAAACAACTCTATGTTATTTCCTTCTACTCTTTTTAATGAGGCAAAAAATAACTGAAATTTAAAAGCCTGTGTGGAGAAAACAGAAAAGAAAAATCAGTATTTTCAAATTGAATGACACTTGACGGAAATTACATCTAGGAAAAAGATATATAAATAATACCTCTTTCAAATTTTCACCTTCAGAAAAGAATATCAGAAGGTCAAGCAGAGCTTTCATTATTCACTCTTAGGATATATATTTTCTGAAAATAATAAGTAATTCCAAGGTCTCTAATTACTAACATTGTCATTTTGCCCTTTTCCTTAATAATCACTAAAAGGAATAAGATGCAATATATGCCTGACATCTTTAAAAGTCATAAATGAACATGTGTCACCAGAAGCACATCTTGAGGAAACACAATCATAAGATTCTTTTATTACGGATTTATCAAAAGGCAGCTGCATGTGACAAATCAATTCAATGTACACACTCAGAGGCTGAAACATCAAAATATGAAATTACTTGATTAGAAACTATCTTATATTTTTTGTTATTTTTTTGCAAAACAGTTCATGAAAATTAATTAATGATGAGATTTGGAAAATTAACAAGACGAGCCCTCTATGTGAATTATTTATTTTACTACATTTAAATAATCTTTGCAGGCTTTTAGACACTTAATCTAGTAGTACATTTTGTTTTGAGGTTTGGACATTTAACGTAAATGTCCAAATCTCAGATAGCATAGCTAATACTAGGTTTGCTTCTTGAAGGTCACATTCATTTTCATGCAGGTACATTTTTCTGTATAGCGTTTTCTTTATAAACTTTCATTAATTAATCCACATGCAATTAAAGCTTTCTGATCCATGGGAAAATCATTTATCTCAAAATGTACAGTTAATTATACCATAAACTCAGGTTCTTTGGGAAAAGAAAGTGAATACTTTAAGCCTGCCTTTTCATCTTATTCTTCAGGCTCTTTATCCCTGTTTAAACTATTTCCTGGAGAAAAGTAAGATGGTCTTTCTACCGCTGTTAGTCATGAGCAGGAAGACTGTGCTTCCGACTGGCATACCATGCTGATCATTGCAGTGAAATGCACAAGAACAGGGACTCATCTCAGTAGCACTTCTACTTCCTAATGGTGTTTCCCTGATAACTTTTGACATATTGCCATTAAAGCACATTCTATGGAAAATAGAAATCCATAGAAAAGTTATCCAGAAGAGACAGTACCCAACTCTCTTTAGTGGCTTCAGATATGACACGTGTTTATGTATTTACAGATATACCTTGGAGATATTGTGGGTTTGGTTCCAAACCAGGGTAAGAAATCAAATAAAAGGAATAAAGCAAGTTACACAAACGTCTTGGTTTCCCAGAGTACATTAAAGTTGTGTTTATACTATAGTGTATTAAGTGACTTAAAAAAATGTACATACCTTAATTAGAAATATTTCCTTGCTAAAAATTGCTAACCATCATCTGAGCCTCCAGAGGGTCATTTTTTTTTTTTTTTTTTTGGTGAGGGGATCAGAATATTGCAAGAATTATCAAAATGTGACGCAGAGCTATGAAGTGAGCAAATACTGTTGGAAAAATGGTGCTCATAGAACTGCTTAATACAAGGTAGTCCCACACCTTCAGTTTGTATAAAACACTGTATCTGCAAAGTGCAATAAAGCAAAACACACACAAAAATAAGGTATGCCTGTATTTGAAACGTCTTTCAATCATTTACTTCAATTAAAAAAAAAGTGTTCAAAAGATGCTAATTCTATAAACGGCTTTATGGACCTGAGTTACACAGTTAACATATATACAAATCAGCATCTGAATGCAACTAGGACTTTTAAAATGGTATCTTATTAAACATAATTTACTTAGACTTTGCTTATCTCAAGATATCTAAATTATTCCAAAACATCAGAGCATCACCAGTCATTTTCTGAGTGTCTGTGCAGTTGTGGACAAAATTATAATTTGGAATCTTTATATAGGCAACCTGACTTAATACATATGTTTTCACGCTTTTAGGAATAACCAAATTTTGTAAAAATTGAGGTGAAAAATGCAACTCTCAAAAGTCTATCCTTCAATAACAGGGTAGTATGGCATTCATAGATTGAGGCCAGCTGGGGAACAGTCAGAAAGAAAGCACTTGCTAACACCAAAACAAATACCCTTCATCCTGCTGTTCCTGTGAGGTTGTTTTTTCTTTTTTTTTTTCTTTTTACCTCTTGTTGTTCCAGATTGCTCCTGTGAATTTTATGTTATCACATGCCATGTAATTCATTGTTTGCCAAAAGGGAAACAAAGAGAGCTCCATTTATTTGTGTTTGTTTTCTTCTCACAAGAGGTTTGATAGCACCGCTTTTAATTAATATAAAGAAGTGGCAGGTTTTCACCAGAACTAACGTCGTTATCCCCTATAATGATGGTTCTTCAGCCAAGAAAACCCATCACAATCCCTGACATGATTGCCATGAACCCCTTTACAAGTACCTTTAGAACAATCCCAAGCAGAGCAAGCCATTAAAACTGTATTCAAATCATAACCAGCCTAAGTATCCACAAGCAAATCTGGGGATCTTTAGAATGCTAAAGCTATTCTGGAACCCTGTGTTTTATGTGGGTGGGCTGTTTATGCGCCATACCAAGTATCTTTAAAGATGGTGGCCCTCTGAGCCACAAAAATTATGCTTCAGATTTTAGCATTAGATCTTTTGATATGAAGAAGTCAGTCCTGGCAAATCCAGGTTAAGGTACAACAGAAAAATAAAATCCTTATCTGTGATTTTATATTTCTGAAATCAACTGATATACTCAGCAGATATCTCACCTTTGGCTAAGCAGAGATGCAATATTTTCAATACAAAATGTTGATTTATATTGTAGAAAGCGTCAGATCAGATCAGTCTCTCAGTCGTGTCCGACTCTTTGCGACCCCATGAATCGCAGCACGCCAGGCCTCCCTGTCCATCACCAACTCCTGGAGTTCACTCAGACTCACGTCCATCGAGTCAGTGATGCCATCCAGCCGTCTCATCCTCTGTCGTCCTCTTCTCCTCTTGCCCCCAATCCCTCCCAGCATCAGAGTCTTTTCCAATGAGTCAACTCTTCACATGAGGTGGCCAAAGTACTGGAGTTTCAGCTTTAGCATCATTCCTTCCAAAGAAATCCCAGGGCTGATCTCCTTCAGAATGGACTGGTTGGATCTCCTTGCAGTCCAAGGGACTCTCAAGAGTCTTCTCCAACACCACAGTTCAAAAGCATCAATTCTTCGGCGCTCAGCCTTCTTCACAGTCCAACTCTCACATCCATACATGACCACAGGAAAATCCATAGCCTTGACTAGACGAACATTTGTTGGCAAAGTAATGTCTCTGCTTTTGAATATGCTATCTAGGTTGGTCATAACTTTCCTTCCAAGGAGTAAGCGTCTTTTAATTTCATGGCTGCAGTCATCATCTGCAGTGATTTTGGAGCCCAGAAAAATAAAGTCTGACACTGTTTCCACTGTTTCCCCATCTATTTCCCATGAAGTGATGGGACCAGATACCATGATCTTTGTTTTCTGCATGTTGAGCTTTAAGCCAACTTTTTCACTCTCTTCTTTCACCTTCATCAAGAGGCTTTTTAGTTCCTCTTCACTTTGTGCCATAAGGGTGGTGTCATCTGCATATCTGAGGTTATTGATATTTCTCCCAGCAATCTTGATTCCAGCTTGTGTTTCTTCCAGTCCAGCATTTCTCATGATGTATTCTGCATAGAAGTTAAATAAACAGGGTGACAATATACAGCCTTGACATACTCCTTTTCCTATTTGGAATCAGTCTGTTGTTCCATGTCCAGTTCTAACTGTTGCTTCCTGACCTGCATACAAATTTCTCAAGAGGCAGATCAGGTGGTCTGGTATTTCCATCTCTTTCAGAATTTTCCATAGTTTATTGTGATCCACATAGTCAAAGGCTTTGGCATAGTCAATAAAGCAGAAATAGATGTTTTTCTGGAATTCTCTTGCTTTTTCCAAAGTTGAGATATAAATATACATATCTGTAAGAGTGCCTGAGCGTGTGTGCATAAGTAGTTTATAACACCTTGCTAGAGAGTATCAGTGGAGAAGGCGATGGCACCCCACTCCAGTACTCTTGCCTGGAAAATGCCACGGACAGAGGACCCTGGTAGGCTGCAGTCCATGGGGTCACGTAGAGTTGGACACAACTGAGGTGACTTAGCAGTAGCAGAGAGTACCAGACTCAGATGTTGTTTGTGAGTCCTGACAGTAGCTCTAAATAGAGTTTTTATCTAATAGAAACTTCTCTAGAGATTTGGGAAAAAACTGATAGATGAGGTCCAAATATATTAAGAATTTTCAGGGAAAATCTGGACAAGAACAAAATAAGATAGGAAATTTAATGGTTCATATTTATTCAAAACTACAGATACCAACATCCTAAAGACAATATTATCATGCTAAAACCAAAAATTAAGAAATACCAGGACAATTTCTTTTAAATTTATCATAAGATATAAACTTGGTTTAACAGCAGGAAATTGATAAAATTCTCCATAATAATTTTTTTATGAACAACATGTACCCATATCAAAAGATATAGATAAATCATTCTAAAACTTTTGCATTCTTTTATGATTAATAACAACAGTAGTAATTACTACTTTTAAGAATAATAGGAATGTAAGTGAATGTATGACCATCAATTAGAAACATTTTCCATAAAACCTATAGCATCCTCAAATTTATTGGTGACATGTTAAAACATTTTGCTCAAGGCAGCAACTTTACAAAGGTACAATATGGTTTAACCTTTTGACTAGATTCTCCACTTCAATTCAATTCTGGTATAGTTCTTCTCTCACCACATGGTAGTAAGAGGAGAAAAAACACAGGTATATGAAATAGAGGCTGTTTGAGGGCAAAAAGAAAAAAAAATAACATCTTCATATATATACTATGGTTGTCTACATAGAAAATCTAAAAGAACCTGCAGAAAATTTAATAAGATTGATAAGAGAATTGCTTTGACTTAAAATGTAATAAATGTCTGTGATCACTTTAGAGAATGAATTATTAAATTTAATCAAAAGGCTTTAAAGCAATTTTAAGTATAAAGAGAGGATAATGTGAACATAAATAAGAGCTTAACTTAAAGTTGTTAATTTTCCCCCAAATCTTGAATAGACTTAATGCTATCTATCTTAATGCATCTATCAGATCATCAACACTATTTTCTTAGGACTTGACAAGCTAAGTCTAAAAGCAAAATATATAAGAGTCTTGGGCCAAGAATAATAGGAAAATTCTGAACCTCTCCTTCCCAAATCCATGGCGATTTTTCCCTAACAGATAGAAACATTTATTATAAGGTTCTAGTTCCTAAGTCACTTTGACTGTGGTAGAGACAGAGAAATAGACCAATGGGGTAGAAGAGGTTTCAGAAACAGACCAACAAATTTCCATCTATATGGAAACTTGATTTATGATAGTTACTATTGAACATAAGTGTGGAAACAAGTAACTATTCTATAAATGATGCTAGAATAATTGTTTAACCATACGGGAAAATCAAACCATATTTATTGCCACATGCAAAGATCAATTTCAGCTGTATTAAAAATTTGGGTAAAATTATAAAATGTGTAGAAGACAATACTGGAGCATATCTTTTACTTCAGATTAGAGAATTCTAATTCAGATCAGAGAATTCATATTTGCCATATAGTAAAGGAAAAAATGATGTTAGATACATTCAAATCAAGAATTTCTCTCAACAAAGGACACCGTAAGCAACGGAAAGGCAGACTTTGACCCTAAAGGAGATAATTACAACACATATAATTAAAAAAAGAGTGATTTCCAAATACACAAAAATACTCTTAAAAGTAATAAGAAAAAGATAAACCAATAGAAAATAACTAAGAACTTGAAGAGAAACCTTACAAAAGAAGTATCATGAATAGCCTATAACCAACTAAAAAAATATTCATTAGTGATCAAAATAAAGCAAATTAAAACTGCATTCTGGTACCAATGTAAACCCCCTGGTCTTACAGAAACTTTAAAGTCAAAGAATATACTTCTTATGGGAAGGTGAGAATAAATTCTTAAGACAAAAAATATATGAAGCTTTAAAGTAGTTGATAAATTTGACTATTTTAACATAAAGTTTTTCTTAATAAAAGACACTGTGTGTGCGTGTGCTAAGTTGCTTCAGTTGTGTCTGACTCTTTGCCAACCAAACGGCTGTATAGCCCACCAGGTTCCTCTATCCATGGGGTTCTCCAGGCAAGAATACTGGAGTGGGTTGCTATGCTCTCCTCCAGGGGATCTTCCTGACCCAGGGACTGAATATAAAATACGAAAATATGGGTAATTCACACAAAAGATATAACACACAAACACACACACACACACAGTCTATAAAATGTGTTACTGATAAATAATTGACATCCAGAAAATATAAAGATCTTCTACAAATCAATAAGAAAAAAAAACCTAGCTCATTAAAAAAGACTAAAATATGGGTAAGTCACACACAAAAAAATTAACCTGAATGAATTAGTCAATACACTAGGAAAAAAAAAAATCCAAAGCAGCTCCACATTGCTGTTAATCAGAACCTTACAAATGAAAACTAAGATGAGATGAAATTTTATTTGAGTCTCTTCTAGCAACCAAAAGATTAGAAAAATCAATTCATGATTTAGGTTTGTAGTGTTTTCAAAGCTGAATAGAGTGCTCCTTTATCTCACTGCTTTCCACTTTAGATTCATAGCAAATGGATGCCAACATGTGGTTGTTTGGAAACTGACTATTTTAAAGTATTTGTGGAACCTGTAAAAAGAGCATTTTTACACTGGAAAAAAAAAAAAAAAAACAACCCTTTTAAGAAAAAGCAGTCAACTGTTTTAGACAGCTATTTTAAAATAGCATGGTGCAGATACACACTAGAATAGTGAAAGACAGGGAAGCCTGGCAGGCTGCAGTCCATGGTGTTACAAAGAATCAGACATGACTTAAACTATATACAGTTGTCTGGACAACATCTATATATAAAATAGATAACCAACAAGGACTACTGTATAGCATTGGGACCTATATTCAATATCTTGTAATAACTTGTAATGGAAAATAATCTGGAAAAGAATATACATATATAACTGAATAATTATATATATAAAATATATATATACACACATCTGAATCATTTTGCTGTATGCCAGAAAACACACAACACTGTAAATCAACTATACTTCAATTAAAATAAAATAATGTTACCTATTGCCAAATTTCTATGCTTGTTTCATATTATAAAGGTTTTATTTGTATTGTTATTATAGTGACTAAAGTCCTATATGGCATAAAAAATAGAAATCGGACTCAAAATTATACAATCCAAAGTTTTCTATCCAATTAAATTATTGTATGACAATATTCATTATGTCAGTTCACTAGAAAAAGTATCAGAAAGTATATAGTTTTGCTACTTAGAGTAACATTAGAGAGAACACATGATATAATAGCTTGCATGCTAGGTCAATTTGTTGTCTCATTAGAAATAGAATAAATCATTTAATTATTTGAAACCTTAATTTTCTCACTTGCAAAAATTAAAAAAGATTTTCTTCTCCTCCTCAAAGGAGGAGATTTATATATATATATATAAAATATATATTACATACATACATATTATGTATTATATATAATATATACATTATTATATATATAAAAACAAACACAAATGCACCTATAAAATATAACTATGATATATATATATCTTATGTATAACATATATATACTATTATATATTATATACATATACATATGTATTATATATTACAGTATAATGTGCACTTCACCATTGCTTAGCATTATTCGTGTGTGTAGTCAGTTTAAGACTTAGTAATCCATAGTGGTTCAGGCATATGAGAATTATCAGGCACTGCTCGTATGAGGGCAAAATGATTAAAATCTTTATTCATCCTTAAACACTGAACAAACAATTCAGTTTCAAAGAATTTATCCTCAAGAGATATCATGTGCACAAAGCTGCAGGTACAAGAAAGTTGATAACGACTCTGTTTAGGTTCACGGTATACAACCTAAATGTCCAAAAGTAGGGAACTAATTGATAAACTATGTAGTTTAATAAATGGACTATTTTAGTCATTTAAAATATTATAGGACATTACTGAATAGCATGAATTAAAAGTGAGTATTAGATATCCATTGGAGAAGGAAATGGCAACCCACTCCAGTGTTCTTGCCTGGAGAATCCCAGTGATGGGGGAGCCTGGTGGGCTGCCGTCTATGGGGTCGCACAGAGTCGGACACGACTGAAGCGACTTAGCAGTAGCAGTAGCAGTAGCAACAGTATTAGATATCCATACGATATGCATAAATATCTGATTTCTTAAAATGGCCAATACAATTTTTACTAGTCAAAATTCCATATGGCAGCTTTATTTTCAAGTTGTACTCGCCTTTACTTCCTCCTCTTACTCTTGGGTGTTTGAGTGCTAAGTTACTTCAGTCCTGTCCCACTCTTTGCGACTCTATGGACTGTTGCCCATCAGGCTCCTTTGTCCGCGGGATTCTCAAGGCAAGGATGCTGGAATAGGTTGCCATTTCCTCCTCCAGGAGATCTTTCCCACCCAGGGATTGAACCCATGTTTCTTATGTCTCCTGCATTGGTAGGTGGATTCTTTACCACTAGCACCGCCTGGAAGCCTTTTTATTTCTCCTTTGCCCCAGTTAAAAACTCAAACTTACTGCTTAATACGCAAAGAAATTCAGGAAATGTCACTTGTCTTAAAGTTTTCTACTTTAACACATAAAGGGTTGTGCAAAAGTATTTTTCTAAAAACTGAGCTAGCTAACCTCACCAAGATGTATACAATTCTTAAATGGCAGCTGTATCTCAATTAGATGTTATCTTAAGTAGAAGTATTTTGTTATCTACTTTAGAGATAAAATGACTTTTCATCTGAAGTGTAAAGATAAATCAGACTGTCTTTGAGATGTTTTGCTATTCCTGTCATTAAGTGTTGAAACAGAGTGACCACTTTACAGAGATATAAGAGAAAAGATTCAAACTTGGCTGGAAGTTTGAAATAATTAAAAATTCAGATAATTTTGAAGGTGAGATTCCATGATGCTTTTTTCACCCACCACGCAAAAGAAAAATGATGTGTAAATAGATTGGTTGCTGAAAGCTTATTCCAATACACTTCTCTTAAAGTCCAGGATAACCAGGATAATTATCAATAATTAACAACAAATAATTCATTTGACTTATCAGTCATAAACTTAAAAGAAGCAAGCAATGAAACAAGTTATTCACCAATACTGTATGCGTTTTGTGCTTATATTTGAGGAAAGAAGTGATATTTTAACACCTGTGCGTAAATAAGAAGCTGAGTCTATAAATGAGTATTTTACTTGATACAGAAAAACTAGTAGCATTTATGGTTGTGATTAAATTGTCCTTAAACATCACCCTTTTCAATTTTTATTCATATCACATGAGATTAATAGCTCCTAAAACCTATTATGTTTTAATTTCTGATGGAAATGGGCAACTCGCCTTACATGTGACTTCACCCACAGATGTGAGTGAAGAGCTCCAGGGCATCTCAGATTCACGAGCACTACATCCTACTTTCTGCACGTGCTTCCTGTCTCTCTGTTTCTCAGAGCCCCAGGAAGAAGGTTTAGCACAAACAGCACAGGAGAGTCATCCCCAAGTGCCTCGCCAGTTACCTTTCAACCCAGGGACGAAAGAGCTATTGAATTATGCAACAGCCTTGGTCTTTGAGTTAGCCAATTGCCGGAGGCAGTTTGGAACTTCTTTTTCAGTTTGGCCACATTGCAAAGAGGAAATTACTTTGCCCTAATTTTAAGTCATTTGTATAGTGTTCCCTCACACAAAATATTATTGATCCTTAGATTTACCCTGTAGGAAATCAGAAACTAATAAATGAATCGACTGGTAACAATATAATGATGACTATTACTACTACTAAACCAATATTAAGTCAGATAACACCCCCATTTTACAGCTGAAGAACCCAAGGCACAGACAGGCTAAATAACTGACCCAAAGGCATACAGCATTTAGAGGACCCAAAGTTAGAAAAGCTAATTATGGCCTAGGCACAAATACACTAGTCCTAGTCTGGTGTGTTTATTTTGTGTTGTTTTATTATTTAGTCGCTCAGTCATATCTGACTCTGTGACCCCATGGAACTGTAGCCCGTCAGACTCCTCTGTACATGAAATTCTTCAAGCAAGAATACTGGAGTGGGTTGCCATTTCCTTCTCCAGGGGACCTTCCCTACCCAGGCATCAAATTCACATCTCTCTTTCATCTCCTGCCTTGCAGGCAGGTTCTTTACCACTGAGCCACTAGGGCCTGAATTCAAGACAGTAGGAAACCTATAGTTATTCCTCCTTCCAAGAAATCTCAGTTTGTTAAAAAAAAAAATTTATTGTTTGATGAAACATGTCAATTATCAGTTAGTGTGGTGGCAGAATAATTGTCTTCCTCACCATCCCCCCAAGGATCCAAATCCTAATCTCTGAAACCTGTGAATATGCTGCCTTAAAAGCAAAGGGGATTTTATTTAATAGATGGCAAGTGGACCTAAAATTGCTGATCTGACTACTTCAAGATAGGAAAATTATCCTGGGTTATCTAGGAGGGTCTAAAATAATCACAAGGATCATTAGAAATGAATGAAGGAGTCAGAATATGGAGAATCAGAGAGGTGGCAATGTGAGAACAGCTTGGTTTGCTATTGCTGGCTTTAAAAATAAAGGGAGGGGCCAGGGGCAGAGGACTATCAAAGGCCTCTAGAAGCTGCAAAAGGCAAGAAAATGGCTTTCCTGAAAGGAGCACGATTTTAGCCTAGTGAGAAACGGTGCAGACTTCTAGCCCCTAGAACTGTAAATAATAAATATGTGCCTCCTAAGCCACTGTTTGTGTAATTATTACAGCAGCAACAGAAAATTAATGCATCTGGTTAGTAATTGGAAAATGACAGGAACCCATTCAAGCTTATAATATTTTTTCCTTTCTCCTTTCCTCTTTCCCTTCTAATCTTTATAGTGAAATGAAACATTGCCCTTGTTATGATTTATAGGAACATGGAAACTTTATCTACTTATGCAAAGCATACTGACACAAAACTCCACAGGTGAAATTAGGAATAAAATTCATTTTGACACACTCTAGCACGTTCCTTTTGAAGACAAAGGTCAGCCTGATTAATGACTATACAGTTGAATTAAAAGTAAAATTAGTTCTTTCTCAAATTGCAATAGACCTTTTAAATCACAGACCAAGATTATGTTACTGTTTTTCCAAAGTAATTCTAACATCAATCATTTATCTCAATCTCTTCTCATGACACTGTTTGGCTTATTCTAAGCTTTCAATTTACATAGCTACATGAAGATAGAGAGTTTATCCCAGGAATGCTCTATGATTTAGTTGAGAAAGTCAGATATGTAGTATTTAAGTATGCTCATTCCTCTTTACCGCTAACTTTTTCTAGACTACAACTGCTTGAAATAATGACCTAGGTACTAAATAAATCAGATCCTAGAAGCTCTCCTTCTTGTTACAGAAATCCTAATTCCGGATCTGAATGTATTGTATACACATGCATATATTGACAAAGATAAAATGAAGTGGAAATGAGACTGGACGTTAGTGAGGAAAAATAGATATACTTCCTTGTCTGCTATTGATAGCTGCATGTATTTTGTGAAAGTCACTTAACTTGAGACTCAGTTTGCAAAGTGAAGATAGTAATACATATTTTCCTAAGTACTAAGGAGCAAATGAATTCAATGTAAATGATTATATCCTGTCAATGGTAAAGTTTATGCCAACATGTTCCTAATTACATTTTTTTGATTTGTTGTGCTGCTTTATTTTTTTATGTTCCAAAATTTAATATAGAATTCATTTCCTACATTTATTTTTCATTTTACTCCTCCTTATTGGGATCATACATAATTTTCACTTAAATGCTTCTGAAAGACCTACTAAATTAGTTTTATTACACTGGATTAAACATTATTCAGTATTACATAAAATGTTCAACACTATCTTGCATATAGTTATGTGTGTGTGAGAAAGATAAATGATAAATAATAAAATTTAGGTCTTTACAGTGGGTGCTACAGTAGGAAGAATGTCATTTTATTAACTAAAGTAGTGCCTTTATGTGTTATAATAATAATAATATCTAACATTTATTGACCACTTTCAATGAGTCAGACATATGCTTTACATGGATCAGCTCACATTAATTCAATGAAAATCCAATGAGGTATAAATTGATTATGATTACTCTTCCAGAAAGCAGGGGAGCTGTAATGCCAGAGGCATCACTGTACATGAAATCTTTCCAGCAATTACAGCCCAGCCTGTTTCTCTGAGAGCCTTTTTCCCTATGTTCCCCACCTGACACTTTAAAACAGATACACTGACATGAAACTTAACATTTGTATTCAGTGACAAGTTATCATTGTCCAGATCTTATTTTGTTGAATACATTTCTGATGGCTAGCTTTTAGTGGGCTGAAGTTAGAATTTTTCTCTTAGTGTTTTCCATCATAACAGTAACTCAAAAATAATATATAAATAGCCAATTTTTGTCAAACTGGGGATAAAATCTATAGCAATGAAAGAGGATTGGATATGATATATTTATTTGGCTTAGAACTTCATTTGCACATTTCCCCCTATTTCTCTATTTTTTTAAAAAACAGATTTGGCTAATGATATTTTCTTTATTTAAAGAGTGCCACTTTTCATCATGACCTCTGGAATGCACACACGTGCTACCACTTTGAAACAATAATTAGTGCTTTTCTTATCTGAAATTTTGATTCACGAGGAATATAAGTAACTATAGACTAGTTATGTTCTGTGGAATGCTTATGACTTTTGAGCATTTTCAATATGCCTATTAAATCAGAAAACACATATGATCTAAGTAATGTTAAAATTAATTACAAGAAAACAATACACATAATCGCTGTTCTTGAAACAGACTGGCCAGAACCTCATAAATCTGAGCATCTTAACATTTTTTTCAACACACTTGTTTGGCAAACATCTTCCTCCCTTGCATAATTCTTATCCAAATAGAACTGTAATTTGTAGTAACTGTAATGAGAAAAGAAAAAGAAATAAATGACATATAGATTAAAAAGGAAAAGATAAAATTGTCTTTATTTGCATAAGAGATGATTATCTACATAGAAAAGTCCCTGAAGTCTGCAAAAAATTGCTATAACTACTAAGTTCACTCTACTAAGTTCACTAAAGTCACAGGATAAAAAGATACAAGATAATACATGAAAAAATCAATTAAATTTTATATATTAAAATAAATGTATAGAATCAAAAGTGATGAATTCTGTACCAATTATAATTGCTTCAAAGAAAATTAAAACATGAAAACATAGACAGGATATGTATGCTGGAAGTGACAAAATGTTCATGAAAAATGTCAAAGAAAGGCTAAATAAATGAAGATACATTATTTCATGAGCCAGAATAATTGATATAGCAAAGATGTCAACTCTAAAATTCATGTGTTGGTTTATTCCTATCAAAATCTAAGGAAGTTTTTCTTTTTTTAAGGCATAGAAATAAATATTCTAAAATGTTTGTTTCTAAATTCTCTATCTTCTAGGGCCTCTGCCTTTACATATATATATTTCAGAATATTTATCCCAGATGAATGAAACTTATGTTTATAACAAAACATGTACACAAATGTTCATAGTAGTTCTAACACCTGAACAACTCAGATGTATGGTTAAATGCACTGTAGTATATTCATACTAGGGGCTTCCCTGTGGCTCAGATGGTAAATAATCTGCCTACAATATGGGAGACCCAGGTTCAATCCCTGGGTTGGGAAGATCGCCTGGAGAAGGGAATGGCAATCCACTCCAGTATTCTTGCCTGGAGAATCCCACGGACAGAGGAGCCTGGCGGGGTACAGTCCATGCAGTCACAAACAGTTGGACTTGACTGAGTGATTGACACTTTCACTTTCACATTCATACCATGGGATACTGCTGCTGCTAAGTCGCTTCAGTCATGTCCGACTCTGTGCGACCCCATAGACGGCAGCCCACCAGACTCCCCCGTCCCTGGGATTCTCCAGGCAAGAGCACTGGAGTGGGTCGCCATTTCCTTCTCCAATGCATGAAAGTGAAAAATGAAAGTGAAGTCGTGTCTGACTCTTAGTGACCCCATGGATTGCACCCCACCAGGCTCCTCCGTCCATGGGATTTTCCAGGCAAGAGTACTGGAGTGGGGTGCCATTGCCTTCTCCGCCATGGGATACTGCTGCTGCTGCTGCTAAGTCGCTTCAGTCATGTCCGACTCTGTGTGACCCCATAGAGGGCAGCCCACCAGGCTCCCCCAGCCTTGGGATTCTCCAGGCAAGAACACTGGAGTGGGTTGCTATTTCCTTCTCCAATAATAAAAAGAAGAAACTATTGATATATACAATAAAATGAAAGAATCTCCAGGGAATTGTACTGATTGAAAATAAAAAATCCTCAAAGGCCACTATAGCATGATTTTATATGTAAACCATTCTTAACCTGAGAAAATTATAGAAGTGAAGAACAGATATACAATTGACAGGAGTTAAGATGAGGGTAGTTGTGGTCCCCATAGAGCAACATGGGATCCCTGCGGTGGTGGAAATGCCTGTGTCTTAACTGTATCAATCTCAAAATCCTTTTTGGGATGTTATACTATAGTTTGGAATATGTCACCATGGTGAGAAACTGGGTTAATGTTGCATGGAATCTCGCTGTATCATTTCTTACAAACACATGTAAACTTTTTAATTTTTTTTTTTTCAAAACAAAAGTTTACAGTTAGTGTTCAGTTGGGAATTTTCCTCTGATAGTCAGAATTTTGGGGTTTCTACCTAAGCACTACTACCTTGACACTTAAGCCTATTCAAAAGGTGTTCTTGAGCACATTTTGATTTTGTCAAAAAAAGTGATTAACTCAGAGCACGAATGGAAGGGTTAAAATAACTGGAGTTATCTAATCAGGTCAGTGAAATCAGGGTTGAGACCCTATTTCAGTGATGAAATGATGTATCATACAGAGTAAAGTAACCAGAAGTTTGATACGTCCACTGATAAAGAAAACAAAAGGATAAATGGAATGGACTCAAACTGCAGGATTCTTTTCAATCAATAATACAGAAGGCCTGTGCTTCTCTCACTCAGCAGGGGCTACAGTCTTCCACTGTTAGCAATCCAACTACTCTAAAACCTTACTTCATGTTTTATCAATTCAGCAATTGATATTTAAGAGGAATAGTCTAAGGGACCACATAGTCATTGATATGTCTAGACTCTCCAAGATTTACCATTATACTAAAGCCATATCCAACCAGTAAAGCTGAAGAAGCTGAACGATTCTATGAAGACCTACAAGATCTTCTAGAATTAACACCCCAAAACGATGTCCTTTTCATTATAGGAGACTGGAATGCAAAAGTAGGAAGTTAAGAGCTACCAGGAGTAACAGGCAAATTTGGCTTTGAAGTACAAATTGAAGCAGGTCAAATGCTAACAGTTTTGCCAAGAGAACACATTGGTCTAGCAAACACCCTCTTCCAACAACACAAGAGAAGACTCTACACATGGACATCACCAGATGGTCAAAACTGAAATCCGATTGATTATATTCTTTGCAGCCCAAGATGGAAAAGCTATATGCAGTCAGGAAAAACAAGACCAGGAGCTGACTGTGGCTCAGATCATGAACTCCTTATTGCCAAATTCAGACTTAAATTGAAGAAAGTATGGAAGATCACTAGATCATTCAGATATGACCTAAATCAAATCCCTTATGATTATACAGTGGAAATGACAAATAGATTCAAGGGATTAGATCTGATAGACAGAGTCCCTGAAGAACTTCGGATGGAGTTTAGTGACATTATACAGGAGGCAGTGATCAAGACCATCCCCAAGAAAAAGAAATGCAAAAAGGCAAAATGGTTTTCTGAGAAGGCCTTGCAAATAGCTGAGAAAATAAGTGAAAGGCAAAGGAGAAAAGGAAAGATACACCCATCTGAATGCAGCTTTCCAAAGAATAGTAAGGAGAAATAAGCCTTCTTTAGTGATTAATGGAAAGAAATAGAGGAAAACAATAGAATGGGAAAGACTAGAGATCTCGTCAAGAAAATTAGAGCTACTAAGGGAATATTTCATGTTCAGACAGGCACAATAAAGGACAGAAATGGTACGGACCTAATAGATGCAGAAGATGTTAAGAAGAGGTGGCAAGAATATGCAGAACTATACAAAAAAGATCTTCATGACCCAGATAACCACAATGGTGTGATCACCCACCTAGAGCCAAACATCCTGGAATGTGAAGTCAAGTGACCTTAGGAAGCCTCACTATGAACAAAGCTATTGGAGGTGATGGAATTTCAGTTGAGCTATTTCAAATCCTAAGATAATTCTGTGAAAGTGCTGCACTCAATATGCCAGCAAGTTTGGAAACTTTCATGAATTTCCTCATATTTCTATTATACCAAGTGTAGGAAGTTTTACTTTAACAAAAATGGGAAACATTTGAGTCAGGGCTCGGAGAAATAAATCATGGAGAAGATTGTTAGTAAGGTGCTCAGAGGAAGCAGCTATTTTCTTGAAGATGGCATAATTCATTTGAATATTCAGTTCTTGAAAGGCCTGAATATTCATTGGAAGGACTGATGCTGAAGCTCCAATACTTTTGCCATCTGATAGGAAAAGCCAACTCATGGGAAAAAACCTGATGCTGGGAAAGACTGAAGGCAGGAGGAGAAAAGGGTGACAGGATGAGATGATCAGATGGCATCACTGACTCAATGGACATGAGTCAAGCTCCGGGAGGTAGTGAAGAACAGGGAACCTGGTGTGCTGCAGGCTTTGTGTGGGGTCGCAGAGAGTTGGACATGACTAAGTGACTGAATAACAACATAGTTCATTATTTATACCTTTCAAAACCAATCCGTTTTCACCTGGAAATCTGGGAGTCAGAGTGGTACTCCTCTTTAGCATCTCCAAGAGCTTTATCCTCACTAAGTTTAAAAAACAACTAGAGGCCATAACCGTGCAGACTTGCTGCTGAAGCATTTCCTCAGCTCACTGGGCGTCGGGGGGGATGGAGTGGTTGGTTGGGAGCTGGGGGGGAGAAGAGCAAGAAGAAGAGGGGGTGGTGGAGGAGGAGGCTAATAAAAAAAAAAAAAGCTAGAAAATTGAGTGATTTTCCTCCCTCATAGCTCAGTCGGTAAAGAATTTGCCTGCAATGCAGGAGACCTGGGTTCACTTCCTGGGTCGGGAAAATCCCCTGGAGAAGGAAATGGCAATCCACTCCAGTATTCTTGCCTGGAAAATCCCATGGACAGAGGAGCCTGGTGGGCTACAGTCCATGGGGTTGCAAGAGTTGGACACGACCTAGCGACTAAACTAACTACAGACTTAAAATATTACACTAAAGAAAATGAAATGACTGCACCTTAGAATCCTCAGCAGCTGATCTGATCATATTTTTTTCAGGTGCTGTTCAGACCTAGCAGCTCTATACTGCAGGCTGCATGCCACCAGGCTCTTGGCATTTGGACAGCCCAGAGGAACAATGGCCCTATGTAAGAGAAAGGTTGATTCCAAAGCTGACCTCATCACAACCTGTCCTGAGTTAACAGACAAGAGCAAGGATGTGAAGACCAACTAATAAAAACAAACCAGAGAATATTGATTCCAGCCCAGAAACATAGTGTTTAATTTATTAATAAAAGACAGCTCTTTGGAAAATCCTTTCTTCTGTTGTCAAACAAGCATTGGGACCTTTCTATCTTTCCAATCATTCAATTAGAGTAGAGACAAGAGAATGACACTCTTGGCTTTCAAGCAAGCCTGAGGGCACAGGGTGAATACAGGATTTGGATGCACTATTCTTTCAGATTGCCAGTTTTAATTTCTGATTAAAAAAAGAGATCCTTTCTTCTCATACATTGAGCTATTTTTCACTTTTCTCTCAAAGGCAAAATGGAGAGATCTAACTCCACCTAATGGCTTTTAATTTAACATGAAAGTATCCTATAGGGATAAAGTCTTTCACTTTATAAAGTCAAATAAGTTGCACTTTGTTTTCTAAGTTAATATACTACTTGGAATACAAATGAAAGAACAAATTACAGTTGACTGATCCTGCCTGAAAGCCCTAAATTTAAGAGTCTTCTGAGTGTAAAAGTTTATATCTTTTATTTACTGACCTGGCCTCAAAAGATAATTGCATTAAGTAATATCTTTGATCAATATTAGGGAATACAAATACAAAGGAAAATAAATTGTCAAGTATGTGTATATGAGCCAAATGTGTGAAACGCCCATATATTCCATGATATAGAGTTGGCATGTTAAGGTCATATAAGTATATTCAAATTAAAATTTAAGCAAAGTATTATTGAGCAAGCGAAGCTATATCAAGAGTAAAAAAATTACAAGTTGAAAGCATGTGATTGATTACTGATCAAGCTGATGGGGTAATGAGGGGTGGTGGTGTTCAGGGAGCTGTTTTGCCACTTCAGTTCTACTCTCCTGCACCCTAAAAGTATTTAAATGCCTCGAGTACATCCCTGCTATGTTTCAATAGAGGAAATTTAAATATCCTGAACTACACTAGATTTGCAAATATATATAGTCACAACTGATTTTGTCTCAGGAGTATAGACACACTTATTGTCTAAATAAATTCATCTACTTCTGTTGACCTGAAAGAGAAGTCCATGTATGAAACACCATTTTTCTTAAAATGTAAACTAGAAAGGATCCATTTTAATCCCCACGGATATCGCTTAAATAGAAAAATTTCTTGTCTTAAATTTAAAATTCTCGAATCAACCTCACACAGATCTCTTGCCACACATAACTTTGAAGTCTTGTCAGCACCACTACCTAATTTATATGAAATACCCTGGAGTCACTGATTCTTTGTAGTATTATTTGTTAAATATTCAAGCACTGCTTTAAAGTACATATGAGGCTACTAATCAATCCCGGTGCCCTTAAACTGCATGCTACGCTATGCACAGTCTTCTCCTCTAAGCACGGGAAATTCTCAGTCATATTTGCCTTTGATAACTTTATCTTCCTTTATTTTAGAAGTATCACAGGAAGAAAGAAAGCCATTATAAAGTTCATCTGCAGTATTCTGGTAATGGAGTAAAGGACTCTGCAGGAATTTGAGAATGCACCCAGGTATGTGTATGTTTGTATCTGTGTCTGTGGATGTATCTGGGCTCTTCCGTAAGGAACAGGAGTGTGGCTAGGTTCTGGGAGAGATTCTAATCATGTTAAAGTACTCCCCAACTTAGCACTTAGTTTTGAATGATGTGGAGTCCCTTGAATATCTACAATGGTTGAAAAGCCAGGGTTACTTATTACAAATGCTTTCATTCTTCCCTCCTGTGTTAAACCGCCATCCTTTACAAAAGTCTGCCTGGATTCTATAATTATGACCTCAAAATCAAATTACTTTTTTAACATCTTCTGGAGTTATATGATACATCAATATATTATAAAACTGATTAATCAATTTTTGTGATAATACAGATCAAGAGAGTTATCAAAGAAAAAACTCAAAGCTGTGTGTATACATTTGAGACAGGGAAAAATGGAAAAAGAAAGCTAGAGTGAGCTACATGTATCTAACCATGTAGACATGACAGAGTGTACCACGCCTCCATCACACACACATTCACACACATGCACACGGAGAGGAAAGAGAGAAAGTGACTAGGTCAGCAGAGATGCCGCCAAACACAGTTACGTAAAAAGCAGAGAAGAGGAGTTTGTTCAGAGAACGCTCTCTTCTGACTTAAGAGCCCAATTCACAGTTCAAGGGTGGCTGCCAGGCTACCAAGAAAAAGAGGAAATATGGTGAGTACTTACTTACCTCAAAGAAAAATTAAAACAAAACCAGGTAATGGGTCTAATTTTGTGAAGAAAGTATTTCACTGCAACAGTTATGAGGAAAATCAAGGTAATATAAAGATCAGAAAAAGAATTCTGTGAGCTCATAAACACTGCTAAGTGCTCTAGAATTTCCCTTTACTTATGAATAGAAAGTACTCAATGTGAATACTTGAACATGGATGAAATAATCTTTGGATAAGTGTAATATCCTAAGAGCTATGAGGATTACATTGATATCAAAGCTGATAACTGGCAGGTACTACCAACATGCAAAAATTGTTAAATATTTAAATCACAAATGCCTAATCCTCCTAAGTGCGTTTCTACCCTGGTTCCTGACTTGCCCGTCAACTAGCAGCTCAAATATCACCAAGGGCCCTATAGTCAATGACCTTTCTGATTTGTCTATGCCCTTTGTCAACCCAAATCCTCATGCTTTTTAACTTAATAAAAAAGGTTTTTGGTTCCCTGTCAACTCAGGACTTAGGAAAGCCAGTGTTTACCTCATGTGCATGATTTCTTCTCTGACCTTCCAAGGAGTTTTTAGAAAGAGAATGAGGCTGACAGGCAGTCATGAAGACCAGTCCAAACACCAGCCCAGTCGTGCACACTCCAGCTACTCAATACACTCACAGAAGAAAGAAAGGAGGCCCTGGGGGACAGTGAGTCTGGTGGTAGTAGATTGTGAGCCAGACCAGAGATGCCCAGTGAGGATCCCCATTTTGCGATCCTTGCTGAATTTAATTGCCATCTACTTGTGTATCTTTCTTGAAATCCACACAAGCCCTCCTATCTGGGATATTGGCAATATTATCATTACTAATAAAAATAGAAGGCTAACCTTCACAGTGTCTTCATTATGTGTCCAAGACATTCTAAACACACACATGCATAGATAGGCATGTGCACACACACACACACACACACATAATTTGAGCACTAATAATAATTATCATTTCAATCATTTAGATTTAAGAAAAATAGACAGCATAGAATTTACTCAAAATACTGAGTGGTAGAAGCAGGATTAAACCCAAACAGCCCAAGAGCTGAGGTCATTTATTTACCATGTAAACTGCTCTCAATGGCCTACAGTCTCCATTTACCTAAATAGATATTACAGGTATCCCGTGAACTGTCCCCAAACTCAAATTTGGGAAATGCTAAGCTACACATATTTCATTTTTTAAATACAGGCCTCCTTGAGTATTTTAAAAATATTTTAGCAAAATAACATGTATTGTGGTTATAACTCAGATAATTCAAAAGATATTGTTCTTAAACTGCTTAAAATAGTCTTAATAAAATTCTCCCCTATTCCCAATCCTGCTTTTCAATTTCTGCTTTCTTGTTTTTTGCTTTTACTTTTTCATTTCAGCTGGTGGTTGACACTAATGGCCCTAATATTAGAATAATGACTTTAATAATGTCTCCATAATAGGTGATTAGCACTATTTCTTGATTTATATGCTTTGGAAGACAATTATGAGCTCTAAGGAACAAGAATTTAGTTTATTTATAACCTTTCCCTCTACTTCAGTTGATATTTACATTTTAGATCTTCTTTTGCATATCTTTTACTTTTAAATAATACCTCTAGATTATAGTTATCAGTCACCTTGAGTCTTTGCACCCCACCTTATCTTCCACCATCCATACTCAATTTCCTCCCTCTAACCCTGCCTGAGACATGCAGCTTTGCTTTTATATCACTAAGGCTAATATATTTATAGTCTTTTCTGCAACCTCAACCTAGGGCTTTCTGTTTGATTACTATTGGAAAATCAAATGATGTTATCCCATGATATTATGTGAGATTCAATTTCTGGCATATGAACCACAGATATTAAAAAGTCATTTCCTGTTCAGTTGCATATTCTTTCAGGAAGTAAACAATGTTCCAAGACCTCCATCTACAGTACCTGTAACTTTCAGCTTTTCAGCCCCAATGGTAATCTCATCTTCATCTGCAGAAAACAGCACCCTGCCATCTTCACTCGCTCTCACTTCAAATCTTTTACACTGAGCTTCCACAGCATCAGCTCCTATGGTCAGAGGAAAGGTTTAAAAATGAATCTTGTATCCAAGAAACCATGAACATGTATTTTTTTTAAGAAAGAGAAGAGAAATACATACATTATTTAATCTCTACAGTATGTTTTATACCTAAATTAGTATTTTAAAATTACCATCCTTTCAGGATTCTAATTTGGTAGAATATTGCTGGGCCAGGATGGTCGGGTACATATTTGACATCCACATCCCTGACATAGGCCTGACAACGTCTGTGGGTTTAGCCAGCTGGGAAATCTTTGCATGTACACAAGGAGAGACGATGTTTGCTCTGTTCTTCGTGGCTGCCTGCAGACTTGGCATTTTACTTGGCATGTGCTAGATGCTTCATAGGCACTTGTGGACAGAAGGACTCTCATTTTTCTCTTTGCAAGTAGACAATAGTGTCTATACTTGCTATAGTGCAGGGAAATTGTGAACCTTTAGTTATTCAACGTTTCATAGATGCTAATATTGATATTTGTTCACTCTTTATTACTACCTAATCTGAAGAGATCAGCCCTGGGATTTCTTTGGAAGGAATGATGTTAAAGCTGAAACTCCAGTACTTTGGCCACCTCATGTGAAGAGTTGACTCATTGGAAAAGACTCTGATGCTGGGAGGGATTGGGGGCAGGAGGAGAAGGGGACGACAGGATGAGATGGCTGGATGGCATCACTGACTCGATGGACATGAGTCAGAGTGAACTCCGGGAGTTGGTGATGGACAGGGAGGCCTGGCATGCTGCGATTCATGGGGTTGCAAAGAGTCTGAAAGGACTGAGCGACTGAACTAAACTGAATATGAATCCATTTTAGATTCAATATTGTAAATGTATGTGTGTATCACATACATACACACACATATATATAGCATATATATATTTAATGTTCTCCAATGTATCGTCTAATCAATAACTTTCATTATTAAAATTTAATATTAAATAAATATAATTGTATAATGTAATGGAAAATCTGTTTTCAATTTATTGGACCATTTTGCATATTAATCCACCCACAATCCACAAAGCCAGCTCCCATATTTAAAAAAAAAAACAACACATAATTAATTTGAGAGCATGGCTTCAGCAAGACAATCAAATTGGTCAGGGAGTAGGCAATTGCTATTTCCACAACAGTAATTTATTTCTTTTGGCATATGCATTTGGCATATACATCTATATCTTCGTCTTTTGTTAAGAACTGGACCATCCCTCCTCTGCTGTCTACAGCAGAAACTCTTGTCAGATACAATGTGGTCCACTCAGGGCCCCGGGCATAGCACACTTTGTGCCTATTTTCATTTCTCTGTACCTATGCTATGGGCTGAATGTGGATTCTCCAAATTCATATCTGGATGTCCTAACTCATAATGTGATGGTGTTAGGACATGGGATCTTTGGAAGGTAATTAGGTCATGTGAATGGAGCCCTCATGTGTGAAGCTGGTGCCCTAATCAAAAGACACAAGTGAGCTTGCTTTCTCCCTGCATGTAATCGACCACATGAAGACACGAGGAGAAGTGGGCTGTCTGCAAGTCAGGAAGCAGCCCCTCACCAGACACTGGGTTTGTTGTCACTTTAATCTTGGACTTCCCTCCAGAACGGTGAGAAATAAAATTCTGTTGTTCAAGCCACCCACTGTATGGTGTTTTGTTACAGCAGTCTGAATGGACTAAGACGATCAACTATCGTGTTTTGTTAGCTATATGACCCCCAGGAATTCAAAACATGAGGTTATATTTGTACTTCAAAATACCCTCCAAATTTAAAATTATCTCTAGCTTCTAGTAGGCATTTAGAACTTTCTTCCCCTTTCCTGGTCCTCAATCCCACCTCAGAACTACTCTCAATACCTGTCTGGGGGCTTTAGTAACTTACACCTCCCACCATCACAGCTTCTTAGGAGCCCTTAATTAAACGAAGGCATTAATTTACATACCCTGATAACATGTGGGATAATTTCTCTGAAAACAGAAAACTTTTCTCATATTCCGAAACTACTTACATGTTTTCAGGTCTACGAAGAAAGTGTGACAAACTCCAAGCAGAACAATGCTAAGTACTTAAAAACTGTGCTAACCATGCAAGCTATCAAGTTCAAAACAGCATGAACAGTATTTTAAAGTCTGTTTTTTATTTTTTTTTAAGCAAATAACTTTCCTTACAGGATTTAATGGTAATATTGGAGAAACCGTGGAACACCTTTTGTTCATGTTCAAAGTCTTTGCATTTGATCTTGTAAACATTATTTCAGCATCCTGTATTCAGTTGATTGTTTTTTTTTTTTTTTCCTAATCATGGTCTAACTTCCCTGTATTGAGCTTTTAATCTTTGAACCATAATAACTCAAATGGATGATGTTCAAAAAGTCATGCTCGAGGCCAGAAGTGCTGATAAAAGTGATTTCTGGGTTTTGAGGCTTCTGTGTTTCAATCTATCTTCTGGGCACTGAAGCATGCATTAAATATGAACTGCCTAAAGATATTACAGATACTGTACACATAAAACCTTGCTTCCTGCAAATATATTTAATTACTGGGTAAATTGATCCACAAAATATATCACTGACCTTAATGACATCGAACTGTAAGTTCACTGTGCTTATGTATACATATATCCACATATACTACAGACACACACACATACACACACACACACCGGGAAGACTTTTCTTGGCATAATACTTAATATTGTTATATTGGAGATATTTTATGAATTGAGTGTCTGGATATGGTGAAATGAGTTGATATCTTAATTCATTACATTTAAATAAGCACAAGAAAATAAGGAGATGAGCAAACATTCGTGCACCTGGAATAGAAGAGAGGCATCTAGGCCATAAATAAATGGAGGCAGACTCATCCAATTGACTAATAGATATACAAATTAATACATCAGACTACACTTTATTCAGCATATTAGTATAATTACATAAGGCAAAATTACAAGCAATTAGCAATGCGTTGACAGTAAGTAAATATTTTAAGTCCGAAAATAACTTTGAATATAGGGTGCTTCTATACATTGCTTTTATTCTCTGCAAATAGAAAGCAGTTAATATATGTAATTGGACACATACTGCATCGTTGTGAATGTTTATGTTTAAAGTTAATATATTAGGCTATATGAAACTGAATTTATTATATCCTTACATGCTTTGTGTTGTCTTATTCAGATAATTCAAAAGTCTACCTCTCATATTCTCTAAGCTATGTCACCTTAGGATCCAGTTGTTCAGAGAGGCAGTGATACCCATTTTCATCTTATCTCAATCAAAGACGCTTTTAAAGATGCAGGAGAGCATCATATTTGAATGTCTCTGGGTAAAGAGCTCTGGTTCCTTAGCAGGTAGATCATGGGAGATGAGTTATCCAGGCAATTCTACATTTTATTAGTCATCTCAAAACAACAACTTGCTCACTAAAACATCCAGGCTTTTCTGAGAAGTTCATGTCAGCAACTTCAAAATCAAACAAGGAACAATGAGGCACAGAACAAGAAAGGATGGGGGTTGGTCAAGATGGCAGAGTGAGAGGAGGTGGAGCCCCTCTCCCCCCACCAACACATCAAAAACATGTCTCCATGTGGAAAACTTCTCACTGAAAACTAATTGGAAACTGGCAGGAGGGCTGCTGTACAACCAAGCTCCAAGACAATTTACAGGTAATCAGGAAGCAAGGGAAGAAGGGTCATGTGATTTGGACCTGTGCTCCCTGGGGGTGACTTAGAGGAAAGGAAGAATACAGGGGTGGACACACTGGGGAGCGAGAGGCAAGAGCCTCTGATTGGGCGCCTGGGTCCTGGGACCTGCTGTGGGGAAGACCAGCTGGTTAGAGGACCACTGAGGGAGAGAAGAGGGCTTTGGCAGGCCTGGACGCTGAGAGCAAGGGGTGTGCTCACTGGTTTGCCCTCAAGGAAAGTCTGAATGGGCAGAGAGGACTGCTCTAGAGCCTCCAGGTTTCTTGTGACAGCCTTGGCTTGTGACCCAGACTGAGCCAAGAAAAGGCTCTGGCAAGACTGAGCATCTTCTCATGTGCCTGTTGGTAATCTGTGTTGCTTCCCAAGTGGTTCTGGAGGTAAAGAACCTGCCTGCCGTTGTAGGAGACGTGAGAGACCCGAGTTCTATTCCTGGGTTGGGAGATCCCCTGGAGGAGGGCATGGCAACTCCCTCCAGTATTCTTGCCTGGAGAATCCCATGGACAGAGGAGCCTGTTGGGCTACGTCCATAGGGTCACAAAGAGTCGAACACAACTGAAGCAAAGCAGCATGCATGTAATCTGCACACTGTTGGTGAAAATGTAAATTGGTGCAGCCACTGTGGAAAACAGTACAGAAGTTTCTCAAAAAACTAAGAAATCGAACTGCCACATGACTAAGCATTTCCATTTTCCACTGAAAGTCTTTTAGGTTGTTCCTGGGTACATATCCCCAAATCCCCCAAATACTAATTTGAAAAGATATGTTCACACCAATATTCATAGCAATGTTGTTTACAATTGTCAAGATACGGAACAACCTAAGTGTACACCAGTGAATGATCGGATGAAGAAGATATGGAATATTACTCAGCCATAAAATAATGAAATTCTGCCATTTGCAACAACATGAATGGACCTAGATGAGCTTCCCTGGTGGCTCAGATGGCAAAGAATCTGCCTACAGTGCAAGAGACCTGGGTTTGATCCCTAGGTGGGAAGAATCCCCTGGAGAAGGGACTGGGTACTCATGGACCTATAAATTATTATGCATAGTGAAATAAGACAGAAAAAGACAAATACTGTATGATATCACTTACATGTGGAATCTAAAAAATAAAACAAAGGAATGAATGTCAGAAAATAGAAACAGACTCATAGATATAGAAAGCAAATTAGTGGTTACCAGAGGGAAGAGAGATATGAAGGCAAGGTGGAGGTATGGGATTAACAAATGGGACCTAATTAACCTTAAAAGCTTCTGCACATCAAAGGAAACTATTAGCAAGGTGAAAAGACAGCCTTCAGAATGGGAGAAAATAATAGCAAATGAAGCAACCGACAAACAACTAATCTCAAAAATATACAAGCAACTCCTACAGCTCAACTCCAGAAAAATAAACGACCCAATCAAAAAATGGGCCAAAGAACTAAATAGACATTTCTCCAAAAAAGACATACAGATGGCTAACAAACACATGAAAAGATGCTCAACATCACTCATTATCAGAGAAATGCAAATCAAAACCACTATGAGGTACCATTTCACACCAGTCAGAATGGCTGCGATCCAAAAGTCTACAAATAATAAATGCTGGAGAGGGTGTGGAGAAAAGGGAACCCTCTTACACTGTTGGTGGGAATGCAAACTAGTACAGCCACTATGGAGAACAGTGTGGAGATTCCTTAAAAAACTGGAAATAGAACTGCCTTATGATCCAGCAACCCCACTGCTGGGCATACACACTGAGGAAACCAGAAGGGAAAGAGACACGTGTACCCCAATGTTCATCGCAGCACTGTTTATAATAGCCAAGACATGGAAGCAACCTAGATGTCCATCAGCAGATGAATGGATAAGAAAGCTGTGGTACATATACACAATGGAGTATTACTCAGCCATTCAAAAGAATACATTTGAATCAGTTCTAATGAGGTGGATGAAACTGGAGCCTATTATACAGAGTGAAGTAAGCCAGAAGGAAAAACATAAATACAGTATTCTAACGCATATATATGGAATTTAGAAAGATGGTAACAATAACCCTGTGTATGAGACAGCAAAAGAGACACTGATGTATAGAACAGTCTTATGGACTCTGTGGGAGAGGGAGAGGGTGGGAAGATTTGGGAGAATGACATTGTAACATGTAAAATATCATGTAAGAAACGAGTTGCCAGTCCAGGTTCGATGCACGATACTGGATGCTTGGGGCTAGTGCACTGGGACGACCCAGAGGGATGGTATGGGGAGGGAGGAGGGAGGAGGGTTCAGGATGGGGAACACATGTATACCTGTGGTGGATTCATTTTGATGTTTGGCAAAACTAATACAATTATGTAAAGTTTAAAAATAAAATAAAATTTAAAAAAAAAAAAAAAAAAAAAAAAAAAAGAGATACAAACTATTATGCATGAAGTAGATAAGCAACATGGATACACGGCACAGCACAGAGAATCATACCGCTATCTAGTAATAACCTTTAATGAAATATAACTTGCAAAGATACTGAAACACTATGCTGTGCACCTGAAACTAACATAATATTGTAAATTAGCTACACTTCAATTTTAAAAAGAACAAGAAAAGAAAATTGGCAGGAAAGAAAGAGGAAATACATAAGAAAAACAATAGGTGTCTTTAAAGGATTGAAGTGTTCAATATATATCCTAATATTTTCTCTAGTCCAATTAATATTCTGTATAGTTTCTTTAAAAGCAAACAAACAAAGCAACAACAGTGTTAATATCTTATTTCCCTCAGAGATGGCTCCACTGCCCTTTTTGAAATATTCGTATTTCTGACAGTCATATTCAGTAGTAAAAGGCATGTTTTGCTGACAAGTAGAGCGGCTCCATTAATTTACCTACTGACTTGGCATTTTCTATGTTAAATCAGTCAAAGACATGAATTGGAAAATTTTCAATAGAAATCTCTAATGGGGCTCAAATAATATATTTCCATGGGGCCTCTTGGTACTATTTAGTACTGATTTAGAGAAAACAAGGCAAAAATCAAAATGGATATGTCTGATTATCTCTGGTGTGTTTTTTTCAAGCATAGCAGGATGAATTCTTTCTCCCTATATAACTCTAATTTTATATGTCTGTCAATATTTTCAAGGCCTTGATGAAGAACATTATTAAAAAATTCAAAATTCCCACAAGAAAAACTAAAACAAGATTCAATATAGTCAACTACATTCATTGTTCTAAAATTGCTGATTTAGAATTATCATGGGTCAGGAAAATAACAAAATCAAGTTTGAAACAAAATAAGCTGCTTTCATGGAATATAAAAAAATGACAAGCCTGTTGTTTATTTTATATGTTTGTCATTAAAATCTTGCACATGGAAAAATGCACTCTGAGTGTGTTGGGGGGAAAAGAGGGGAAGCAGCAGCAAAAAGGAAAAGTCCTCACGGCCCAGCTGGGAAGCTTGTCTCAGAAGGGCTACTGAGCCCAGGACACCGGCAATTCTCATGTCATCTTGTCAGACATCAGTCTTTGTTTCTTTCTGCTGGCCTCCAGGAATTGCCTCTGCTTTGTAATTGGAGGAGCAGCCATTCTTCCACTAGCAACTAGGTAGGTATATGATCAAAGTTATATTCACCTTTGTGTCTCTCCCTGGAACTCCCTACCATCCATTGACTAGACTGATGCCTTTTGACAACAATGCTTCAATTGAAGTGTGTTTTTAGGTTGAAATAAATCCCACGGCTCTTCACCCTTTGTACTTCTGAGTTTTTTTTTTTTTTTTTTATCATTTCCTTGCTAATCGATACTACCCCTATGGTCATGTACTGTTGCTCGCCATCTTCCTTTTCTAAGAAGTTATGAAAAACATACACACATAATAATTATATAAATAATGTTACTCATCACCCTGTTGAAGAACTATCTACTATTTCCAAAATAGGGGAAGCTTTCGCTGTAACTTTTCCTTCATCACCTGTCCTTTCATCCTCAGTGAGCATCAGACGTCAACACTGTCTGGAAAAGGGTTTTTATCACTCCTGTTTTTTAACCTTTTGTGTCCTTCAAACATTTTTTCTTAGTTTTGCATGTTTTGCACAACACACACACGCACTCTGCTATATTATTTTATATTTTCTCACCGACTAGGTTATTTTTTGTCAATTTAGATTCGTGAAATTCATTATTTCCACACATGTAGCCCTGGTTTATTCATCTTCACCGCTATAGCTTATCATATGGATATATCACAAACTGGTGATCCATTTTCCACTGACAGTCTTTTAGGTTGTTTCTAGAATATCAGAATCAGTAACAGTGACTCTATAAACATTTTGTACATATCTCCTTTTACATGTGGGCATGAGTTTTCCAGGTTTTATATTTGGGTGTGGGATGGCTGGACAGTAGAGTGTACTTCAAATTTTACTAGATAGTAATTTTTTCCCAAACTGTTGTACTGATTTACATTCCCTACAGAGAAAGTATGAATGTTCCAGTAGTTCCACAACATTGCAAGCACTCAATGTTAAAAGACTCTAATTTTTACCAATCTAAGTGTTAAAAGGTATACCAATGTGGTTTCAATTTACAACTCTCTGATTACTGTTGAAGTAAACATCTTTTTTTGTGCCACTGCTCCTCAATTTTCTTTACTGACAATATATTCCCCATAGTGAGTCAATGGGTGCATGTGGGGGCCAACTCTCTCTCTAGAAGTGGTTCAGTTCTCATAGGGTATTATCCTCTCTGACAAAAGCAATTAATTCATACACATGCATGTAACTTAAATGCTCTCCTGACTTTTGCTCTAGGTTTTGAAAAAGAGGCACATTCTTCTTTTGAGATCAGACACTTAGCATGATGTAAACTTGAAGCTTTTAAGGCTAGCAATATTCTCAACATGGAGAACATCTGCCTGAGAATTCAGCCAGTCAGTGGAAAGGAGAAACATGGCAGAAGGAGAATAAAAGGGCAGAATGATACTTCTGAAATTATTGCTTAACTAGCGGGATCCAGAGATATATGGATCAAGCTCTAAACTTTCCGTTTATATAAATTAATAAATTACTCACCCACCACATCCACGTTAAAGGTTAACAAATTTTGTATTGGGTTTTCCTTTTTCCTTTTTATTTTCTTCTTTAAGTATCTATGCGTTCTCTCTCTGTCATGTTCAACTTTATTCAACAGAAATTTAAGAATTTTCCACCATTAAGCATTGCTGCATTTCTTCACAAAAATTCATCAGTGTATAACTAAAAGGAAAAACTATGCCCCGTATCTCTAAATTAAAAAGCATTAATAACATATCAAGTTATTTCAATTGATTCATCATGAATACTTAGCAATTGAAATTATTATAGATATAGAAACAGGATGTCAAAACAAAGCAACATTTGACAACACTAGAAGAAAAAATAACCAAATGCAGATTATTGATGGGAGATTATAAGATATTTTTCTCAATAATGTAGAAAAAAAAGTAATAATAGTAATGAGAAAATTAATATTTTTTTTTACCAAATTTGACATATTAGTCATGCATTGAATCTTTAAATATTTTGCCCCACTGCAATTGAATAATTTTTCCAGTTTTATTGAACTATAATTGTCATACTATATTACATAGCTATAAAGCTTTTAGCATAACATCATGACTTACATACATTGGGGAATAATTGAATATTTAATTCATGATTTTACTTCAATGTACTCTGTCAAATACTTTAAAAAGTATATCATTATGCTTACTTAATGCAAATCTTAACAGATTACAGCATGAAAATTATAGAGATTTTTATCTGCCCACAGTACAATCTGTTTTAAGTAGCAAATGCTAATTGACAATTCCCATATGTTTAGAAATTAAGAAATTCACATTAAAATGAGCAAGATGCAAATCTAATTTAAAGTAGAAAGTGTTTCAAACTAAACTATGATTATAATATTATTATTATTATTAACACTTGTAAAATGTGGTAAGTCAATACTTATAACAAAATGTCTAGCCTCAAATGGCTCTATTGGAAGAGAAGTCTAAAAATTAATGATTAGAAATCTATGTTGAGAAGTTAGAAAACAAAAGATAAATCCTCAAAATGTAAATGGAAAAAATAATGAGTAGATATTAATGAAATAGAATACAAACCTAAAATATACCAGGTCAATGAGGTCAAAAGCAGGTTTAATACAACTAATAACTAATACAACTAATAACTGACTAATTAATGGTGAAATTAATTAATAAAAGATTTAAATGTAACCATATATATCAGTAATAACAGGGACAGTAATACAGATATTATAGATGTTCAAATGGTACAAATATTTTATAGCAACATTATACCCATAAATTTGCAAATTTGTTTGACTTGAAAAAATGCCTGCAAAATATTACTTACCACATTGACTTAAGAATAAACTGAAAACCTGAGCACTTCTAGTATAATAAAGTATAGCATAAAATAATACAGAAATTACAAAATAATTTTAAACCTTTATACATATACACATACACACATAAAGACACACACACACAGATTCTGGTCTGTACTATTCAGGAAAGAATTAATTTGAATAATGCATCTTTTAATAAGAACAGTATAATAGGAAATCAGAGAAGGCAATGGCACCCCACTCCAGTACTCTTGCCTGGGAAATCCCATGGACAGAGGAGCCTGAAAGGCTGCAGTCCACGGGGTCGCTTAGAGTTGGACACGACTGAGCGACTTCACTTTCACTTTTCACTTTCATGCATCGGAGAAGGAAATGGCAACCCACTCCAGTGTTCTTGGCTGGAGAATCCCAGGGACGGGGGAGCCTGGTGGGCTGTCCTCTATGGGGTCGCACAGAGTCGGACACGACTGAAGCGACTTAGCAGCCACAGCAGCACAATAGGAAATACTCCTCAACCAATTTCATTTAGCTAGTATAATTCTGACACAAAAACTTTATAGAGATATCACATGAAATACTACAGTATAATTTTACTTATAATCAAAAAGCCTAAGTAAAACATTAGCAGACTATGTTTACTCCAGGCATGTAAGAGTGATTTATATTGTACATTCAGTAAATGTATTTAACTATCTTTGAAGTATAGGTTTAAAAACTGACAAAATTCAATACTCTTCATAAGAAAAGTGTAGTCACTCAGTCATGTCTGACTCTGTGACCCCATGGACTGTAGCCTGCCGGGCTCCTCTGAGCATGGAATTCTCCAGGCAAGAATACTGGATTCCTATTCCCTCTCCAGGGGATCTTTCTGACCCAGGGATCAAACCTGGGTCTCCTGCGTTGCAGGCAGATTCTTTAACCTTTGCGCCACCAGGGAAGCCCCTTCATAAGAAAACCATCAACTAAACTTCGTTTCCTTTATCTGATAAAGGGATCCACAAAAAACTATTAAACACCTGACAGTTAATGAAGTTCTGAAAGCTTTCCTTACAACATAAGGAAGCAGAAAATGATACTTACTATTAACAATTATATTCATCATTGTTCTAGAGATCATAATCAGTGAAATATAACTAGAAAATGATTTGGTAATTTTTTAGAATTGCAAAGATTGAAACAAAATGAGATTGTTCATTGGTGACATGTTTTCATCTATAGAAAATCCAAAGAATCCACAAAGAAATCCTTACAATCCGGAAATCAATGTATCAAGGTCTCTGAATTCAAGGTCAATATACAAATATCAATTCTACTTTAGAAAACAAAAGCTAAATGGTATTATGTATTAGCAGAATTAGAGAAAAACTGTCATCATTTTCATATAAGAATTTATTCAAAGACTAACAAAGAATCTACGGAAAAATAATTAAATGATTAAGAATTTAACAAACTGCTTAGATAGTCAAGAATGACTCTTGATTCCAGATTTTCAATCCAAGTGTAGTTTTGTATAGTCGAAAGTCTACAATTGTGACCTTGTGCACAATACAGTACAATGGTATTGTTGTGTATGCATGCATGCTCAGTTGCTTCAGTGTCTGACTCTTTGCCACCGCATGGACTGTAGCCTGCCAGGCTCCTCTGTCCACGGGATTCTTCAGGCAAGAATAGTGGAGTGTACTGCCATGCCCTCCCTCAGGGGATCTTCAAGACCCTTGGATCAAACACATGTCTCTTGTGTCTCCTGCATTGCAGGCAGATTCTTTACCCAGTGCCACCTAGATGATAATGGTTTCTTCCAATAACACTTCTATAGTCTTATATATTATACACCCTTGTCCTGGACACAAGTTACACACTAAGAAGTGGTATTTAAACCATGTTTCTTTAGTCTTATATGATTCACAGTATTAATTATCAACAACTTAAAAGTATCGTTAAATATTCATTATATTTCAGATATTAGGTTAAATGCTGAGTATATGAAAATAAAGGACAGAAGTGTTTTGTATCCAAGGATATGATAGTATATTTGAATTACTAAACAATTATACAAGGCTGATAAACCAAAATCTATATTGATTGCCTGATTAGGCTTATCAGTGCTACTTCCTTACTAGAGGCAACACAATCAATCTATAGATACTCACAGGTACAGTTTTAAATAGTAGCTTTAAATAGCATAGTTTGTAAAGAAAAGACAAATATTTTAAAAAGAAAATATTTTTTCTTTAAAAACGTAATGTAACATAGACTTCATAGTCCCTGTGTATGCTTACTCTGTTAGATTTTAGTTCCGTTTACTTGATGACTGAACCTGGTTCTCCTGCATTGCAGGCAGATTTTTTTACCATATGATCCACAGGGAAGCCCTTGTTCCACCAGAGCAACATGGGCTTGATAAAAGTATTTTTATAACTTGAACCTACAGGAAAATTAATTAGAGCACAATGAGATTCAGTACTTCCTAAAATGGAGTACCCCACCCTAATGGTTGCTATGGCAACAAGAGTCTATCACTGCATGCATGAACTGATATTGACTAAGGAAGTAATTTTCTTTTTAATTAGGCTTTATAACATTTAAGTATCTTCTCAATCTATAATATCTAATCAATAGCTTAGTTATATATCTGGACTACAAAATTTTTACACTTCAAATGATCAATCAATTCAGGTTCTCACTACTCACCCTAATTGATCTTATCAAGATTTGGAATAAACATTATTTTTCAAAATTTAATAGCCCTGAACCTCATCTTACAGGATCTCTCAGTAGCAGCTGATGCATTCAATATCTTTTTCCTTAAGAGCTTTTCTCACTAGACTTGATAAACCACACTCTTGGTATTGTTACTGGCTCACAGTCATACTTTTCCAGCCTGCATCCTTGCTTTCTTCTTTCCTTCCTATTCTCTAAACATTTACATGCTTCAGAGGTCAGACTGATCACTCTTGAACTGTATTCTGGGTGGAAAGTGTACAGAGAAAAAGAAAAAGAAAAAAGAATCAAGGAAATCCTCTCTATTTACTCCTCTCGTTTCTTTTTTTTAAATTTTATTTTATTTTTAAACTTTACATAATTGTATTAGTTTTGCCAAATTTGTTTCTGCATTCATCTTGGGTTTCTCATCCAGGATCATGGCTTTAAGTAACATGCATGTGTTGAATCCAAAATTTCTAACATATGCTCTAATATTTACCTGGAAATCTAAGTTTACATAAACAACTGTTTATAGATGGGGCATTGAAATACAGTGCATCTTAATAAGAACTGAGTTTTACACACTTGCCAAATGATTTTTTTCCTCAATACTCTCCTTTTCAGTGACTAGGACCACAATTTATCCCAATAGTTTAGCCCTCTACCTTTAAGGTTTATCTCAGTCCCACTTAACTTTTTTCCACTGTGCCATTTTTCCTTCTAAGCCCCTAACTGATACAGAACCCCAAAAAAAGAGGTAAATACACCGAAATATTTATTTTCATAAAGGAATGACAAAAGCACAGTTAGTGAATAAAGACTGAATTGTTTCGTTAACACAAAAAGTTCAGTTAACTCAGAAATAGCATTTCTCTAACCCATTGCTTTCTTCCAGCTTAATAAAATGGCAGTCTAATGAATTGTTTGAAAAAGGTAACAGGATTTTCAGATTAAAAAAAAAAAAAGAAATAATATTTCACTAAGATCTACTTTCCCCTACATCCATCTTTCTCATAACATTCTTACTTAGTCTCTAGAAAGTTTTCTTGGTATCCTAGATGTTTTAAAATATTCAAGAACAATTGTTAATAACTAAAACTCCCCTATGCTCAAGCTAAGTTTTTGGATATACTAGTAATGTTTAGGGATGAGGATATGACAAAATCATTTACTTAATTAAATATTTGTGTTATTTCTGATACTTTAGGTAGTTAACTGTGTTTCAGTAAAGATCACTTGAATTTGTTAAAAATAATTTGCAAAATGGATTTCTAAGTTTCTGATTTCCTGATCTATTACTCAGTATGTATTCTTTTTTCGTGCCCAGTGTCTCCCTTTCAAAATAGGTATTTAAAACAGTATGTGTTTCAGAGTCACCGAAAGTATCTTCCTACATTGTTATCATCCAAATGAAGCTTCTAATTCTTTTCAACATATTGTCATTCATTTTAATGTATTTTTAAAAAAACTCCAAGGAAATTTGCCAATTCAAAGCATTCTTTGTTATCAGATTATCCAGCTAAACATGAAAAAAAAAGTCTTATAGCCACATGCGCAGCATATTTTAAATACTAGTCTGAATTTCCCTCTCCAGTATATACCCCCAATGTGTCTTTCCCTGGAAATAGCTTTTTGGTTTTCAGAGAATGTAAATAATCTGATGATGAAATTAAACAGAACGTTATTAGGGTATCTGAAAAACTGGTATGACAAATTCTTTTGGCATCATTTATTACAGGCATATTAAAGAGTTGAAAGTACATTTCCAAAATGTTCACTCTGGATATTCCCATGTATCAGAATGCTTGTTAGGGTGTTTATTTTTCTGATACATGTTTGATATGTGGTCCACAGTTATAATGGAGATATGACGGTCTTGGGGATACAGGCTTCTTCTACTTTTCTCTCTGCCACTCTCAAACTACACTTTCATCTTGGAAACCAACATAGGTCCTGCTGGTCATTTTCTTTTTTCCTACAAGAATGTCAGCTACATTTTATTCAGGAAAGTTGTGTTTGTATGTCTCCTCCTTGACACAGTAAATCGTATAGAATTTAAGGACCATTTTCTATCAATTCCTTCACTGTGTGGTATAATTCTAGATCATGAATGATTGAATTAATGTTATAAATTCTGTAAAGAAGCAGCTTTCTGAATAGAACCTTGATGCAAGTGGTATTTTTTTAATTATTAAAATTACTTGATTTTTGCAATTCAAACTTCATTTCAACCAACATATAATGAGTCTCATTCTAGTGAACAGCTAGAGAGAATAGAGGGTAGATCCAATTTTTAAAAAGACAGCATCTAAAATTGTACAAATCTCCTTATTTATATCTCATTGGCTAGAAATAAGACACATTTGGTTGTAAGGGAGACAAATAGTCTTGAACTGAATAGTCATATGCCCAGCTGAGACTTGAGATTGTATTACTAAAAGAGAAGGAAAGAATAGTTATGGGCAAGAAGCAACTAACATTATTTATAACATCATTCAAGTGCTTTTCTTCAGAAATTAATCTTGAAAATTTCTCAGACTTTGGAAAACTCTACAGTCAACATTTATATATCTTTTTCTTACTATTCTTTTGCTATGAATGTCTGGATTCTGTATCTAGTAGGATTTCTCATCCTAATTGTAGTTGTACTTTATCTAAAAGAATACTGAACCACTTGCCTATAAACAAAAAAGAGGAAGGCTAACAGAAGCAAAACCACTTAGATTTGAGTCATATGTATTTTGCAAACACAGTATTTTGTTAATACAAAATATGTATGACCTGCTGAAGAAATGCCATCAATCAATTACCCCTAAAAGCAAACCACATATGTAAGAAGGTACTTGCTATATGTCTTCTGAAAATTCTAACTTGGTGGAGCTTTATAGTCAAAACAGAACATAGATAATAGTATTTTTCTTTAGCAAATTAGTAATACTATGTTTTTCAGTAAATTTTTTCATTTAAAGGAAAATAAATGATAAGTAAAAGAACTCTGCTGTGTCTTGCTAATAGCGTCCTCTTTGATAATAACCATCAAATACCCTCATCCAATCTGAATTTCTTTCTTAATAACACATAATTTACATATTGTTAAACACTCTTCACTTTTTATAACTAAATATCTAATATTTCTTTTCAAAATATGCACATTTAAAAAAGTAATATCACATTCAGATGTGAAATGCTTTGCTATGTCCAAGCATTCTTTAATGAAAATTATCAGCAAACTACTATGAATAAATTCAATATGATATTTGAACTTTATTCCAGAATACTAAGCATATTTTAATATTTTATTTATTTTACTTGGTTCTTTATTTCTTTTTCATCTTTACTAATTAGATCAGAATGAACTGATGTTAGTAGTTTCTCAATATTACCTTAATATCATTCTAGCATTATGTTTAGCTATGTAAGTCATAAACCACTATAAAGGAGAAAGGTAGACAGACTTCATGGAGTACACATTTGAATTTGGAATACAACTTTCAGTTTCAAAATTAAATTAGCATGTCAAGCAACCTGAAAAAATGTAATACAACATGAAGGAATTAAGGTGCATTCTGTAAAAGACTATATTCCCTACCTAGATAAAAATTATAAATACATTTTTACATATGTGTGTATGTTTGCATGTACTGAAAGAAATGATAATATTTTTAAATTGCCACAGTTAAATATATGATGAGATAGCTTTTTAAATACCTAATCTCCTCATGGAAAACTGTATTTTATAGGCAATCAAAAACTTTTCTCCTACATTATTGCCATAAATCAAATTTTATTTTTTGACAAGGTAGTGTATTTACATGATACAATAGTTAGAAGCATAAGGTACACAAAAGAAGTCTCATTTCTACTCCTCCCCTAGAAATCCTTTTTTACTATTTCCCCTAAGTGGAAAATTTCTGTGACTCCTTTTGAAACTTTCTTCTAATTTTTAACAAATAGAAACACAGATAATTATATCCCTCTTTCTTAAATCCCTTTTTCTTAAACAAAACACACTTTTCATAACATTTGTGTATTCCTTTGCCTATAACAATTGTAGTCCATTAAAAAATATTTTTTCAACTCATGACAATTAAAATGAATGAGGGGATATAATAATTCAAACACTCAAACTTCTCTAGTTTTGTCTTTTTTGACAAATGTTTATTTTACATTTGCATGGGGTTATACTGATAAGTTGTGACTGCTTAACTCTTATTCATCAACAACATATTTATCATTTTGTTGAATACATTGATGCCATATTAATTAAATTTTCACATGACACAGAAACTAGAGAAATAACTACATAACAAATCAGAATACCAAAAGATTTTGACAAGTTGTCATGATGGGATTGGATAATAGTTTTTTAAATAAATTTTGAGATAATATATTTTCTTGGGTACAAAGAGACATCCTTTGAAAAGTAACACAAAAACAGAATATGAGGAAGGAGAATTATCAACACATATGGGATAAAAGTGTTTTATCTGTTAGACAACTATGCCCGATGCATTTAAGAAGTAGCTATCATCAAAGACTGTATAAGTGGAAATGCAATGTTGATGAACAATAAAATGATCAAGCTAAACTCTGGATTGACTGAATCATATTTGTCTGGATTATTGCATTTTACTATAGGCTTTCTATGATGGATGACTGTTGATGTGAATTAAAAATGTGACCAGAGTAAGAGCACCCCTGCTAGTGAAGAGATATAAAATTCAGTCAATATAATGAAATTACTATCAGAGGTCTAGTGGAATCTTAGTCTAACTGAATAAGAGTGTCATATAAAGAGAGGATAAATGTGCCACACATTTTGGTTATACATTCCTGGAGTATTCATTCATATTTTGTGCTCTAAGCTTTCAGAAGGATGTTAACATAGGTTGGCATGATAAGAAATAATCAAAATGCTATGTATATATATATATATATTTTTTTTTTTTTTCATGCTTCAGACCAAGATGGAATATCTGGGATTACATTTACCCTCTCATGTGAAATGACAACAAAAGGACAAAGTTCATGAAATTATGATTTTCAAGACACTGGACCTATGAAAATGATAAACAGTGATACCTAAGAGACAGAAACAAAGGAGATGAATCACACAATGACTGCATGTTACTGCTTCCGGCAGTTCCTGAACTGTGGGCAGAGAAGGGGAACCCAGGCAGAATCCAGTAGACTTCCTGAGCTGTGGAGATGGAACAGAGACTATGACAGGTAGTTTTTTAGGACAGAGCACCAAGGAGAAAAGAGATGCAAAGAGAAAGGAACTTCAGAGATCTGCAGAGGATCCCTCTCCAATACTCAGCAGATTACATATTAGTGCAAGTATGTGAGACAATTACCCCAGCCAGGGAAAGATAGAGGGTACAGAGTCTGGCATTCACAGAGGGCTGGGAATAGTAGCTGCCAGATTTGAAAATAAGAAAATCAAAAACACACAAAACAAAAACCGTAATACATGGGGCATGGGTCTTGAGTCATGATGGGAAATGATTAGCCCTACAGCTAGCAAAGTCAGAGATCTTTTAAAGAAACATCAAATGCAGGACCCTGAAGGGAGAATCTGTTTTCAATTAACTTTACTACATCCAGGTTAAGGGGTTTGAGACTATTTATATTAATCAGAAAATACCCAGCACCAAAAGAAAAAAAAAAAATGCACTGTGCCTCACATCAAACACTGAAAGATTACTAGGCATGAAAAGAAGCAGAAAAACACAGCCCATAATGAGGATAATAGTTAATCAAATGTGACTGAGAACTGAAGAAAGATATTTAAATTATCAGAAAGGGACAATAAAACAACTATTATGATTGTATGCTCAATTGTTAGAGACACAGATTAAAAAAGACCCAAATCAAACTTCTGGTGATGAAGGCTAAAATGAATTGAAAAATACACTAAATGGGATTAGCAGCAGATTAGATATTCTAAAAGAAAAGTGAACCTGATCCATAATTAAATAGAGAAAATGGAATTCTTTAAAAAAATGAAAATACCATCAGTACTATTTGAAACAACTTCCTGTGAGTTTATATACTTATAACTGGAGCCCCTGAGGAAGAAGAGAAGGTATGCAGAGGACAGAAAATTATTTGAAGATATAATAGATAGAACACCTCTAAATTTGATGGAAACTATAAACCCATATCTCAACAAACCCTAAGCACAAAAATACTGAGAAAATACTGCAAAGAAAACCATAGTCAAATTGCTCAAAACAAGTGATGGGGTGAAAATTATAAAAGTCATCATGGAAGACACTTTTTATACCCAGAGTGTCAAAGATCAGAAGGGCAGCAGATTCTTAGTAGGAATAATTCAAGGGATAAGATGAAAATGGACATCTTTAAGGAGTCTTTGTTTCATGTCCCCGCCAAAAAAAGAACAACTTAAAATTCTTGCCTAGTGAAAGTATTTTTCAAATAAAGGGAAAAAAGAGGTAAAAAACTGAAGACTTTATTACCAGAAATACGTCCTGTGTTGCGGTTCAGTTGCTAAGTCATGTCCATCATGCCCAACCCTTTGCTACCCCATGAACTGCAGCACTCAAGTCTCCTCTGTCCTCCACTCTCTCCTGGAGTTTGCTCAACCTCATGTGCATGGAGTCAGTGATGCTATCTAACTATCTCAGCCTCTGTTACCCCCTTCTCCTCCTGCTCTCAATCTTTCCCAGCATCAGGGTCTTTTCCAATGAGTCAGTTCTTCACATCGGGTGGCCAAAACATTGGAGCTTCACCATCAGTCCTTCCAATGAATATTCAGAGTTGATTTCCTCTAGGATTAGCTGAGATTTCCCAGGCAAGAATATTGCAGTGGGTTGCTTTACTTCCTTTTCCAGGGGATCTTTCTGATCCAGGGATTCCTGACCCATGTCTCCTGCATTGCCCATGAACTCTTCACCAATGATCCACCAGGGAAATCCCATCAGTATTATAGGAAATGTTATAGGAAATTCTTAGAGGGAAGGAAAATAATATCAGATGGAAATAAGGATATATGCAGAAGGAAAGGGGGTAATGATAACTATACTGGCTCAGTAAGTATACTTCTCTAATTATTTAGACTGCTTAAAAGATAATTAAATAAAGAAAAATAATGACAGTACCTTGAGGAATTTATAAGTTAGATACCTAAAATCTATGACTACAGTATCCTAAAATTTGGGAGGGGAGAAATGAAGGTAAACTATTCTAAGGTCCTATTGAAGAGGTATGTTATCACTTGAAGGCAGCTGTTTTAAGTTAAAGATATGTATTATAAGCACTAAAGCAACCAGAAAAATAACAAAACAAATAACACAATAAGGAGACCAACAGGATCAGACAAAATACGTAACTAATCCGACAGAACACAAAAAAGCAATAAAAAGAAAACAAATAAGGCAACAAGTGGGAAACAGTGCAATGATAGACAATGTTAATTATGTCAACTGAATAGAAATAATTTAAGCACCAGTCAAAGGTAAAGACTGGCAGATTGGATAAAAAAGTAAGACCTTACCTGTAAGGAATCCACTTTAGATAAAAAGATATAAAGAAGTTAGAACTAAAAAAACAGGAAAAGATATGCCATGCTAACTCTAGTCAAATGAAAACAGTAGTTTCAATATCCAGTAAAATAAATTTTAAGGTAAAGTATATTACCAAGGATGAAGAAGGTCATTTTACAATGATAAAGAGGTCAGTTCACCAAGGTGGCAAAAAGAAAACTAAGGGTTTATACATTAATGACAGAGCTATAAAATACATAAAGGAAAAATTTATAAAACTGAAGCGAAATCAAAATTATAGTCAGAGATTTCAAGCCCCATATCAAACAATAAATATGATACACAGTCCAAAAAATTAGCAAGGATATAGCAGAGTTAAGCAACAAAATCAAACTACTGAACCTAACTGTCATTAACAGAAAGCACAACTTAAAAAAAAAAACAAAAAACAGAATAAACTATTGATAGTTTCCCAAGTGTTCATGCAGTATTTTTCAAGATAGAAAATATTTTAGGCCTTAACACAGCCTCAGTTCAGCTCAGTTCAGTCACTAAGTCATGTCTGACTCTTTGAGAACCCATGGACTGCAGCACATCAGGCCTCCTTGTCCATCACCAACTCCCAGAGTTTATTCAAACTCATGTAACATCATTGAGTCAGTGATGCCATCCAACCATCTCATCCTCTGTCCTCCCCTTCTCCTCCCGCCTTCAATCTTTCCCAGCATCAGGGTCTATTCCAACAAGTAGGTTCTTAGCATCAGGTGGCCAAAGTACTAGAGTTTCAGGTTCAGCATCAGTCCTGACAAAGAATATTCAGGACTGATCTCGTTTAGGTTGGACTGGTTGGATCTCCTTGCAGTCCAAGGGACTCTCCAGAGTCTTCTCCAGCATTACAGTTCAAAAGCATCAATTCTTTGGCACTCAGCTTTCTTTATGGTCCAACTTTCACATCCATACATGACTACTGGAAAAACCATAGCTTTGACTAAATGGACGTTTGTTGGCAAAGTAATGTCTCTGCTTTTTAATATGCTGTCTAGATTGGCCATAACTTTTCTTTCAAGGAGCAAGCATCTTAATTTCATGGCTGCAGTCACCATGTGCAGTGATGTTGGAGTCCCCCAAAATAAAGTCTGTCACTGTTTCCATTGCTTCCCCATCTCTTTGCCATGAAGACAGTCTCAGTAACTGAAAAAGTTTGATGTCTTCCAAATTATGTTATGATAGAAATGTAATTAAATAAGAAATATGAATTATGAAAAGAAAAAAAAACTGAAAACCCCCAAATATTTTAAAATAATACAATTCTATATGAACCATCAGTCAAAGAGGAAATCAAAGCAGAATACAGAAAGTATTTAGAAATGAATGAAAATGAAAACAAATTATATGTGCTGGATTAAGCCTAAAGTTGAGTTTAAGTGTAAATTTATAATACTAAGAATATGTACAAGAAAAGTGGAAAAATCTAATATCCATGACCTCAATTTTCATCTCAAAAACTAGAAAGAGAGCAAATTAAATCTAAAGTAGCAAAAAGTAAAGCAGAGATCAAAGTAGAAATCAGTGAAATGGAAAAAGAAACACAGTAGAGAATATCCATAAAACTAAATATTACTGTTTGAGAAAAGATCAATGAAAGCAATAAACCTTTGGTTAAGAAAAATGTGAGAAACAGTGGAGTGCTGAGGCTGGAACTCCAATACTTTGGCCACCTGATGCAGAGAACTGAATCACTGGAAAAGACCCTGATGCTGGGAAGAACTGAAGGCAGGAGGAGAAGGGGACAACAGAGGATGAGATGGTTGGATGGCATCACCGACTCAATGGACATGAGTTTGAGCAAGCTCCTGGAGTTGGTGATGAACAGGAAGCCTGGTGTGCTTCAGTCCATGGGGTTGCACAGAGTCAGACATGACTGAACAACTGAACTGAACTGAACTGAAATATTACTGTTTGAGAAAAGATTAGTAAAAGCGACAAACCTTTAGTTAGGAAAAAATGAGAAGACAGAAATTACCAATATCAATAATGAGCAAAGTGGCATCACAGTAGACTCAAAGGATATTTAAAAAGTTAATGAATACATATATTATAAATGACTTATGCCTAGAAATTTGAAAATGTGGATGAAATGGACATATTTCTTGAAGGACGCAAAGTACAAAAGCTCACTCAAAGAGAAATATACAAATTGTATGGCTCTTTATCTAGAAAAGATATGAATTTATGTTTAAAATTTTTCTGTAGAATTCTAACAAGTCAATTAGAAGACAAGTGAGTCAGTTTAGACCTGGACAACGTTTTTGAATAGACATTTCACCAAACAAAGGGAATGTCTTATGAGCCTATGAAAAGATGCTCAACAATATTAGTCAGCAAGAAAATGCAAATTAGCCACAGGAGGTACCACTTCACATCCACTAGAGGGACTATTCCTAAAGAGAGACAATAAATGTTGGCACATTTATGGAGAAACTTGAAAAATTTTCAACCTCTTTAGAAAACAATTTGGTAGGATTTTAAATTAATACAAATTTACCACATAACTCAGTTATCTACCTAAGAGAAATGAAAACCTGAGCACACACAGAGATCTGTACATGGATCTTCACAACAGTGTTATTCTTGATAGCCCCAAACTTAAAATAATCACTGGATTTGTTAACTGGTGAATGAAAAGAACATAATGTGGTAAAGTTATACAGTGGAATGTATCCAGAAATAAAAGTAATGCGCTACACATAGATAACCAGCAAAAATCACATAGTATGTGATTCCATCATATAAAAATATCCAAGACTTGTGTTAGAGAAGATGTGGTACATATATGCAATGGAATATCATTCAGCCAGAAAAAGAATGAAATAATGCCATTTGTAGCAACATGGATGGAGCTGGAGATTATCCTACTAGGTGAAATAAGTCAGACAGAGAAAGACAAATACCATATGCTATCACTTACATGTGTAATCTTTAAAAAATGATACAAATGAACTTTTCTACAAAATAGACACAGATTCATTGAACTAAAGAATGAACTCGTGGTTGCCAGGGGGAAAGAGTGGGGGAAAGAGATAGTAAGGGAGCTTCAGATGGACATGGACATACTGATATATTTAAAACTGATAACCAATAAGGTCCTACTGTATAACACAGGGAACTCTGCTTAATATTCTGTCATAACCTAAATGGGAAAGGAATTTGAAAAATGATAGAAAATAAAGTAAAACAAAACAAAACAAAAATATCCATGAAAGGCAAACATATATCCTACAGAGGAAATAAATTATTGGTTGACTGGGAAGGCATATAAAAAGTGGAGATGACTGTAAATAGGGAATAGGTACATTTTGGAGGCAATAAAAATGATTTAAAATTGGATTGTGACAATAGTTGCACTCTTCTGAAAATTTACTAAAAATCATTGCAATGTACATTTAAAATGAATGTATTTAAAATTATGTAAATTATCACCAACTAAACTTTGAGTAAATTTTCCCTATAGAAACTATCAGGTCCAGATGACTTCACTTGTATAATTTTAGCAAGAAAAAAAAAAATACGTTTAAACAAGAAAGGAAATACTGAATACTGTTCCTAGACTTACTGTTTCTGAAAATAGAAATGGAAGGAACACCTCTTAACTTATTACAAGGAAAGTATTATTCTGATACTAAAATGTGACAGGTACTACAAGAAGAGAAATCTACAGGCCAATATCCCTCTTGAATAGAGAACATCTTAAATCTTCAATATAATCATATATATGAGCAAATCAAATCAATCTGTATTTATAAAAAGGATAATACATCACAATGTTTATCTCAGGATAAACATAAAAATCAATGTTCAGCTTTTAAAAATTAATCAGTACAATTCACTATATTATGCCAGACTAAATAAGAAAAACCATATGACATCTCATTAGCTAGGAAAAAAGGCATTTGCAAAATTCAAATTTCATTTATTATAAAAACTCTTAGTAAACCTGGCAATGGAAGGGAACTTCCTCCCACTGATGAAGGGAATCTATAAACATCCTAAAGCTAACAATACGTTTAGAGACTGAACAAAGAGTGCCTCCTTTCACTACTCCTAAAGTGTTCTTTATATTCTTTAACTTTTAAATTATAAAAGTATGATAGCACATTTACAGGAGACTTGGAAAATACAAAAATAAGGTTTCATATAGTTCCACTATATATTACAATTATTTTTAAATAAATATTTTTAGTTGGAGTTTCAATATCAACCTAATAGAAAAATTAATACAATGAATATACAGAGAAGTAGAAGGACATAGTAGACCTGAAAAGCACTGTGAACCAATTCAACACAATTACGATTTATACAATTTTCACACAACAGGAAGATATAAATTCTACTCAAGACTTTTTCTGACAAAGGATGTCTCCTTTCACTACTCCTAATGAACCTTGTACTAGAGGGCCAGACAAAACTATGAAAACAAGAAAAATTAATAAATAGCATATAGTTGGGAAAGGAAGGAATGAAGGGATTTCTATTTGTAGATGGCATGATTCTAGAAATCTAGCAAAAAGTTACTAAAAGTAATGTGATTTTTGCTAGTTTGTAGGAAATAAAGGTCAACATACAAAAAATTAAATGTACATATTTACAATAGCAATGAATTAGTGGAAATTCAAGTTAAATGTAACACTATTATAATAGCCCCAAATATGTTACTTGCTGGGTAACTGAATATACCTACAAGTTCTGTGTGCTTAAAATTTTGAATCATTAGGAAAGACAATCAAGGACCTAAACAAATGGTGAGAACTTACATTTTTATGGAAAAGCAAGTAATCCTAAATAGTTAAAACAATTTTTATGAAGAACAATGTTGGACAGCTCAACAGTAACTAATTTAATAGCCTACTATAAAGAATCATGTAGAAAACGGCAAGAATCATGACCCTGTAGTATCTATGAAAGGACAGATCCATAGATCAATGTAACAAAATAGAGAGCCCAGGAATACAGCTGCATATATAAAATCAGTGATTTTTGGCACAAATTCCAAAGTGATTTTAAAGAGTCCTGGGAGATAGTCTTTTCAACAAATGGTGCTGAAACATTCGTACCTTCATTAAAAAAAAGGAAAGAAAATTGGTCCCTATCTCAAACATATATGAAAACTAAGTCAGAAAGACAAAATGGATTGTAAACTATAAACATTGTAAGTAGAACATAGAAGAAAATTTTTGTGACCTTGGATTAATCAATATATTTTTAGAGGTGTCATTCAAAATATGATCCATTTTATAAAATTAATGTATTCAAGTTCATCAAAATTAAAAATATCTGCTCTTCAAAATACAGTTAAGAAATGAAAAGAGAAGCCAGCCACAGGCTAGAATAAATTATTTATGAAATACACATCTGAACTTCTGTTCAACATGTGTAAAGGACCCTCAAGATTCAATACTTGGGAGACAACTCATACAGACAATGTACAAAATATTTAAACAGATATTTCATCAGAGAAGAATGCAAATGGAAGATAAGCACACAAAAAGAAAGTATCATTAGTCATTATAGAAACACAAATCAAAACCATCACATACACATTAGAATGGCTAGAATTAAAACAAAACAGAACAGAACAAGTTCTGGCCTGGATACAGAGCAAGTAGAAACGGTTGTGTTATTGGTAGAAAAGCAAAATGGTACTGCCACTTTGGACAACAGCTTGAAATGTTCTTATAAATTAAACCTACTCTAACCACATGGCTTTGTAATCCCTTTCCTAGGTATTTACCACATCAAATGAAAATTAATGTTTACATAAAAACCTATATGTATATGCATATAGCGGCTTTATATTCACATTCACCAAAACTCAAAAAAGATCAAAATGTCCTTTCAATGCTCAGAAGATAAACAGCCTGTGTTACATCTGTGCAATGGAATACTGTCAGAGATAAAAGGAGTTGTGTACGCTAGCCTCCCTCAGTTCATCACTTATAGTTCAGGTTTTCCTACTTATGGCCGAACTTTCCCCAGAACCAGAGGTTTCACAGGGAAATTCCATCAAGTTGTGATTCTCTGTATTGATTGTTTATTTTACTTTATTTTTTTTTAAACTTCATTTTGTATTAGAGTATAGCCTGTTAACAACGTGATCAGTTCAGTTCAGTTCAGTCACTCAGTTGTGTCTGACTCTTTGAGACCCCATGGTCTGCAGCATGCCAGGCCTCCCTGTCCATCACCAACTCCTGGAGATTACCCAAACTCATGTCCATTGAGTCGGTGATGCCATCCAACCATCTCATCCTCTGTCGTCCCCTTCTCCTCCTGCCCTCTGTCTTTCCCAGCATCAAGGTCTTTTCAAATGAGTTAGCTCTTCTCATCTGGTGGCCAGAGTATTGGTTTTAGTTTCAGCATCAGTCCTTCCAATGAACACCCAGGACTGATCTCCTTTAGGATGGACTGGTTGGATCTCCTTGCAGTCCAAGGGACTCTCAAGAGTCTTTCCCAATACCACAGTTCAAAAGCATCAATTCTTCAGTGCTCAGATTTTTTTATAGTCCAACACTCACATCCATACATGACTATTGGAAAAACCATAGCCTTGGCTAGACAGACCTTTGTTGGCAAAGTAATGTCTCTGCTTTTTAATATGCTGTCTAGGTTGGTCATAACTTTCTTCCAAGGAGCAAGCGTCTTTTAATTTCATGGCTGCAGTCACCATCTGCTGTGATTTTGGAGCCCCAAAAAATAAAGTCAGCCACTGTTTCCCCATCCATTTGCCAAGAAGTCATGGGACTGGAGGCCATGATCTTAGTTTTCTGAATGTTGAGTTAAAGGCAACTTCACTCTCCTCTTTCACTTTCATCAAGAGGCTCTTTAGTTCTTCTTTGCTTTTTGCCATAAGGGTGGTGTCAACCGCATATCTGAGGTTATTGATATTTCTCCCGGCAATCTTGATTCCAGCTTGTGCTTCCTCCAGCCCAGCGTTTCTCATGAGGTACTCTGCATATAAGTTAAATAAGCAGGGTGACAATATACAGCCTTGACGTACTCCTTTTCCTCTTTGGAACCAGTCTGTTGTTCCATGTCCAGTTCTAACTGTTGCTTCCTGACCTGCATACAGGTTTCTCAAGAGGCAGGTCAGATGGTCTGGTATGTCCATCTCTTTCAGAATTTTCAACAGTATGTTGTGGTCTACATAGTCAAAGGCTTTGGCATAGTCAATAAAGCAGGAATAGATGTTTTTCTGGAACTGTCTTGCTTTTTCGATGATCCAGCAGATATTGGCAATTTGATCTCTGGTTCCTCTGCCTTTTCTAAAACCAGCTTGAACATCTGGAAGTTCATGGTTCATGTATTTCTAGTGTGTGAGATGAGTGCAATTGTGCAGTAGTTTGAGCATTCTTTGGCATTGCCTTTTGGATTGGAATGAAAACTGACCTTTTCCAATCCAGGTCAGTTTTCAGGACTGGAAAACACTGCTGAGTTTTCCAAATTTGCTGGCATATTGAGTGCAGCGCTTTCACAGCATCATCTTTTAGGATTTGAAATAGCTCAACTGGAATTCCAACACCTCCACTGGCTTTGTTCGTAGTGATGCTTTCTAAGGCCCGTTTGACTTCACATTCCAGGATGTCTGGCTCTAGGTGAGTGATCACACCATTGTGATTATCTGTGTCAGGTGAATAGCGAAGGGACTCAGCCATACATATACATATATCCATTCTCCCCCAAACTGCTTTCCCATCCAGGCTGGCACATCACATTGAATAGAGCTCTCTGTGCTTGAACACTGGAAGTTTAGGTTTGGTTTCTGGTTTTATTTTGTTTACGAATTCAAAACTATATTTTCTAGCACACTTTCTATGCCTAGTAGATTCTCAGTATATGGTGGTTGCTATCAATGCATTTTCCCCTCTACTGTTACTTTCTGAGACTTTCCCTCTCATTTATTTTTCTGCTTCTAAATTTGCAAAAATTAAGGAATGGTCAACTCTTTTAAATTCACCAGCTAGAAGATCTAACTAAGAAAATTTAAAAGCAATGTCACTTACTAAATTTTCAGAGTGGAAATTGGGGTTAAGGACCATCTATTTGTAAGTAAATTAGTAGATGTAAGATTGAACATAACTTTGACAACTGGGCCTACAATTTACCATAATTTTATCATCCCCATTTATTAGCTAAAGGTTTCCCTATTTAAAATCTTATCTAGAAGAAGGTGTTATATAATGCTCTTTAAATTTTTTTCCAGTGAATAAAGCTAGTTTTATACTTAAAATTCTTTCTCAATATAATTATCATCTCTATTCACTTTCTTACTGAGTTTCACAAAGAAAAAAAGAAAAAGAAATCCATAGTAGGAAAATCTTTTAATACCCTACATTGATGAAAGGCAGATTGACATAATAAGTTTTATTTTAAAACCATGTTAATGTGAGAATATATGCAAATATTTGATTAAGGATTTTCTATTTTACTTCCTTCTAAGATGTTTCATGAAAGACTTTAAGATCCCTTGGTGATTTTGTAGAATTAATCTAGTATGGAAGTTATACTGAGTTCCTTCTCTGTGTATATAAAACTCATCTTCCTTTTCCCTAGAATATAAATTTGTTCAGTGCACTACTTGGTAATTTAGTCATGTCCCTTGGAACATTTTAAAATAAAATAAACATGCATTTTGCTGAATTGTAATATTTCCAAAGATATATTTATGTCTATTTGGCTTTTAAATAAAGTTCAATCAGCAAAGGTGTATTACATAGATACTATTCTACACAAAACAAATTGGTAGATGCTGTAAGACCAAAAGATAATTGAGGAGCTTTTCTTATCTAGGTTCCTAAATTTTACTGGAGCAAAGGATGAACTAGTCACTTGCTTTGGTTAATTTCAAACTTTTACAATTTAAAATACTTATTATATCTATTCCTCTTGATTTTCATACAAATAATTTATAAGAGTTGCATCACTTTACAAAAATCTCTCCCATTCATATGCACAAATTTTTGTTTTTCAAGTATCAACTTTCAAAAAAATTTGGCCATACCTGAAGCTTGTGGGATATTAGGTCTCTGACCAGGGATCAAACTCATGCCCCCAGCAGTGGAAGTTTCAGAATCTTAACCACTGGATCACCAGAAAAGTCCCCCTTCTATCAATCTGATTTCCTAAATTTTATCTTTTGCATATTTTTGGCAACTATTGTGGGATAATACATTTTGATCAGAAAATTATATACCTGACTTTATTTTCAGTTATGGCAAGGTCTGAGTTGTTACCATCAAAAGTTTGGATGAAGAGGAATAGAGGTCACTAAAGGTCACTGGAGGTAAGCACCAGGAAGACAAATGGAACATTTTTCTCGTCCTTAAAGACCTTATGGCCAAGTAAGAGTTATGATGAAGAACTGGGTACTTACAGCAGAAAGCAATTAACACTGTGAAAGGGTGAATTAGAGGCTACTCTAGGTGCACTTGGCTGGGCAAATAAATTAGGCAGGTATTACATGGAAGCGAAGAGTACAGGTTGTTGTAAGAGTTACCTAGGAAAAGGGTTGGAAGAAGACTGTTCTAAGAAAGAAAAAGAGTTGAAATATATGGAGGGCAGAGAGAGTCTAGTACACTGTGGAACCACAGTCATTTTTATTTTGATGGAAAATAATCCCATCTCTGGATCTGGTATTGCTATCTTTACCCATTTGCTATCAGGGCTCTAAAATCTGATAAATCCATTTTTAAAATCCTGTGTATCAGCCTTTAATCAATTACATACCAAAGTAGCATCTTAGTAATGTTTTAAAAAAGAGAATGAGTCTATAAGCAGACTACAAAATGACACTCGTCAAAGATTCACTTAAGACATCAATTGAAATAAACTCCCCCTCAACATGCTAACTAGTCATTAGGCAATGTTCTCCAGGCTTTTTTTTTTTTTTTTTCTTTTGTATATTGTCAGATGTTCAGAAAGCAATGTACCTGGATCATATTTTCTTAGCAACCTGATAAAATGCTTTCTGGAGAGTTAAAATTTAATACTATTTCTTGAATTTTATGCAAAGGTTACATAAGAAATGTTCAATTGATGAATGCTTCAGATTTTTCCTCAACAAACCATAGTCCAAAACATTGTCCATTATGTCATCTGATGTTACTTATATAAGAATAAACCTATAGCTCAGGGCCTGAGGAGAAGGTCCTTCTCCTAGAAGAGCTAATGGCTGTTAGTTTAATGTGACCAAGAGAATTATGTAATCCAATATAAGCATTGTTTGCTTGTGGCCTTGTTTTGTTTTTAATCTAAGTGGCAGGTAGCTCAGATCCAATTTTAAGGTAGTCATCCAGTGAGTCACAGCTATGCCTCTTCCACAAGTTCTTGATCTCAGTTTAGCGGGGAGGGAGCCATAGCTCTTCTTTGGATTCTATCTCAATTGTAGTTTAGCCGCTGCTCATTATATCTCCTATCTCTGCATTGTTTAGAGCTCTCTGTATGTTTTTCTTAATTATATATATTTAATTTATTTTATTTTTTTAATATAAATTTATTTATTTTAAGAGACACAGATATATAGAACAGTCTTTTGGACTCTGTGGGAGAGGGAGAGGGTGGGATGATTTGGGAAAATGGCATTGAAACATGTATAATATCATATATGAAATGAATCGCCAGTCCAGGTTTGATGCATGATACAAGATGCTTGGGGCTGGTGCACTGGGATGACCCAGAGGGATGGTACAGGGAGGGAGGTGGGGGGGGCGGTTCAGGATGAGGATCACGTGTATACCCGTGGCAGATTCATGTTGATGTAGAGCTCTCTTTAATCAACAGTCAAATCTCTCGTTCCACCTTGCAGCAAAGGGCACTCCTGGCCCAGCATCTCCCAGCTGTTCACTTAATGGCAAAAGCAACCCAGAACTGGTGTTTCTTGATCTTCCCTCTGGAAGTAGAAGATGGCTTACATTGGCCCTTCCTTTCCCTGGAAGTACCAGCAGGATTGCATGAAAAGTCTGAGAGAAACAGGCAGCTGGACAAGAGGCCAGGGAAATCACGAGGTGTCCTGAGTGCCTGACATCTTCAACCTCTTACCTATGAACACTGAGTGACCCAGAAAAATGCTTCTGCCCTCAGGGAGGCACCCTTATGGGTCAAGCAGGAGCTTAATCCTCTTGATCCTCTTAATACTCTTGGCCTTTGCTTAATCCTCAGCAAGAGCCAAAATCCTCTCCTTCCCCCCAACCCTCAACAACAACAAAAAATTGTTGGCCACAAAAACATTGCAAGAGCTTAGAAAACCAGACTGTCATTGGAACTCTGTCCCTCTAAGTAGTCCAGAACCTACACTAAACATAAAGTGGGTGACTGCTTGTTAAAATAGAAACTTTAAATAGGACTGACTATGTCTTAAGATCGGAGAAGGCAATGGCACCCCGCTCCAGTACTCTTGCCTGGAAAATCCCATGGATAGTGGAGCCTGGTGGGCCGCAGTCCATGGAGTCGCTAAGAGTCGGACAAGACTCATCGACTTCACTTTCACTTTTCACTTTCCATTGGAGAAGGCAATGGCAACCCACTCCAGTGTTCTTGCCTGGAGAATCCCAGGGACGGGGGAGCCTGGTGGGCTGCTGTCTATAGGGTCACACAGAGTCGAACACGACTGAAGTGACTTAGCAGCAGCATGTCTTAAGATAATATCCATAATGATCAGGATTCAATCAGAAATTATGCATTCTACTAAGAAGCAGGGAAATCACAATTTTAATGGGACAAGACAGTCAACTGAAGCCAATTATGAGATAAATTGGATGTTGGAATCAACAGACAGGATTTTAAAACAGTGATAATAAAATCACTTCTACAAGTAAGTACACATTCTCCTGAAACTAATTAAAAACACAAAATAGAAGAAAAGAAATCAGTTATGAAAAACAGTCAAGTGGAAACTGTAGAACTGAATACTAGTATAATGAAAATAAAATAAAAACCTGCTGGAGAGACTAAGAGTAAAGTGGAAATGACAGAAGGTAGAATCAGTGAACTTCAGGATGGATCAATAATAACATTACTTAATTAGAACAACAGAAAAATAAAAGACCAGAAATGGTAAACAGATCATCAGGGACTGTGGGACAGTAACAACAGATCTAACATGTGTATCATTAGAGTGCCAGAAAGAAAGAAGGTAGAATGAAGGGCTGAAAAATTATTCAAAGAAACAATGGATGAATTCTCCCCAAATCTAGGCAAAAAAACTACAAAGTTAAGGAGTTAAAATGGGATAGAAACAAAGAAACACAAAACACACATAATTAACCTTCTGAAAACTAAAAACGAAGAAAAAAGTCTAGAAAGCAACCAGAGAGAAAAGATGCATTACCTTTAGAAATGGCACTCTAATGACAGAAAGGGAAGAGGAACTAAAGAACCTCTTGATCACATGTATACCTGTGGTGGATTCATTTTGATATTTGGCAAAACTAATACAATTATGTAAAGTTTAAAAATAAAATAAAGATTGAAAAAAAAAGAACCTCTTGATGAAGGTTAAAAAGGAGAGTGAAAAAGCTGGCTTAAAACTCAGCATTCAAAAAAATAAGATCATAGCATCCAGTTCCATCACTTAATGGCAAATAGATGGGGAAAATGTGGAAACAGTGACAAATTTTACTTTCCTAGGCTCCAAAATCACTGTGGATGGCAATGGTACCCATGAAATTAAAAAACGCTTGCTCCTGGGAAGAACATCTATGACCAACCTAGACAGCATATTACAAAGCAGAGACATCACTTGTGGTCAAAGGTCCATATAGTCAAAGCTATGGTGTTTTCAGTAGTCATGTATGGATGTCAGAGTCGGACGGAGTGCCGAACAACTGATGATTCTAAACTGTGGAGAAGACTCCTGAGAGTCCCTTGGACCACAAGGAGATCAAACCAGTCAATCCTAAAAGAAAGCAACCCTGAATATTCACTGGAAGGACTGATGCTGAAGGTGTAGCTGCAATACTTTGGCCACCTGATGCGAAGAGCTGACTCATTGGAAAATACCCTCATGCTGGGGAACATTGAGGACAGAAGGAGAAGTGGGTGACAGAGGATGAGACGGTTGGATGGCATCACTGACACAATGGACATGAGCTTCAGCAAACTCCAGGAGACAGTGAAGGACAAGGAAGGCTGGCGTGCTGCAGTCCATGGGGTTGCAAAGAGTCAGATGTGACTTAGTGACTGAACAATAACAACCTTTAGGAAAACATCAATTCTTTTGAATTATTTCTCCTTTAAAACCACGGAGACCAGAAGAGGCGGCACAGTATTGTCCGAGAGGTGAAACGAAAGAACTGTTAACTTCAAATTCTTTAACTGAACTTTAGTTTATTATGTAAATTTCATGTCACATCTTTCAGAATTACTATTATCAAAAAGACCACAAAAGAAAGTGTTGAAGCGGATGTGGAGGAAAGGGAACCCTGGTACACTGTTGGTGGGCATGTAAATTGGTTAAACCACTATGGAAAACAGTATGGAGAGCCCTCAAAAATTACTAGTAATAGATATACCAAATCATCCAGAATTTCCACTTCTGGGTGTTTATCCAAAGAAACAAAAACACTAATTTGAAAAGATACGTGCACCCTTATATTCACTGTAGCTTTATTTACAATAGACAAGATATGGAAACAATCTAAGTGTTCATCTATAGATGAGTGTTACTCAGACACTGAAAATTTTGAAATGAAATTTTACCATTTGGGTCAACATGGATGGACTTGGAGGGTATTAAGATAAATGAAATACCCAGCAGTTGTACTTCAGTCTACTGCATTACAGGCAGATTCTTTACTGTCTCAGCCACCAGGGAAGCCCCGGTTGAAATGTCAGACAAAGACAAATGCTGTATGATTTCGCTTATATGTGTAATCTAAAAAAATGAATAAACAAAACAGAAACAGATTTATAGATACAGAGAACAAACAAGGGTTCACCAAACAGGAGGCAGAGTAGGATGCTAGGAAAAATAGGTTAAAGGGATCTAAAGGTATAAATGTCCAGATATAAAATAAAGTCACTGAGATGTAATGTACAGTGTAATGAATACATTCAATACTATCGCAGTAATTTTGTGTGGTGATAGATGGTTACTAGACTTACTGTCGGAGAAGGCAATGGCACCCCACTCCAGCACTCTTGCCTGGAAAATCCCATGGAAGGAGGAGCCTGGTGGGCCGCAGTCCATGGGGTCGCTAAGAGTCAGACACGACTTCACTTTCACTCTTCACTTTCATGCATTGGAGAAGGAAATGGCAACCCACTCCAGTGTTCTTGCCTGGAGAATCCCAGGGACAGGGGAGCCTGGTGGACTGCTGTCTATGGGGTCGCATAGAGTCAGACACAACTGAAGCGACTTAGCAGCAGACTTACTGTAGTGATCAAATTCAACAATGTATATAAAATGTTGAATCACAATGTTGCACACCTGAAACTAATATAGTATAGTGTGTCAACTACAATTCAATTTAAAAATGAAAAGTTATAAAAAGACAAACCATGTAATAATATAAATTGATGCAGAAAAGTATCTGTCAAAGTCTAACATCTATACATGTAAAGAATTCTCAGCAAACTATAAGTAGAGAACTTCTTCAATTTAGACCTATTTTGCATCCCAGTGTCTATTCTCTGAGTGTGAAATATTCTTTTCCTTTGTTAAGATTCCTGAGAGAGTTATATTTTTTTAATAACAAAAGGAGTTGTTTTATAATAAAAACAAATCATCTATGCCCCTAAAAATAAAATAAGATCAAACCTATATCTAACATTAGAAAGGCTGAATACAGTGGACCCTTGATCAGCTGGGAGTTAGGGGCGACAACTCTCCCTGCAATAAGAAATTCAGCTATAATTTACAGTCTGCCCTCCACATTGCAAAGGTTCCTTCCTAACTGAGGTCCTTATATATCTGTTCTTCTTCATCCACTAATTCAACTAATCTTGGGTCATAGTAATTACTATTGATTATCTATAGTAATTACTATTGAAAAAAATATGCTTATGAGTGGACCCTCACAGTTCAAACCCATGTTGTTCAAGGGGCAACTGTATTTTTTCCCCAAGATCAGTAAGCAGGCAAGGATGCTGGTTTTTTTCCACTCATTCACTGTAGTTCTAAATTTTCTAGTCAACAAAATAAGACATTAAAAAAGCTGGACCTGTAAGAACACAAGAGAACTTTAGAGTGGAAGAGTTACGTATCTTGATGTGGAGGTAATTAAATGAAGGTATTTAATACATAGGTGGTACAACTGCATAGAAGTCTACACACACACACACAAATTAAGAGTGCATGTAGAACTGGTGAAGTCTGAATAAACTATGTATTGTACTGAGGTCCATTTCCTGGCTTTGATATTATATATATCACAGTTACACAAGATAAGGCATTTCAGGAGTAGGGAGGAAAGATGTTCAGAATCTCCTTGCACACGTTTATGCAACTTCCAGTTCTATGATTATTTCAAAATAAAAGTATAAATGAATAATGTAACTCACTCAATTGGCTGAATAAAACAGAAAGAAAGTCATGATTATTTTAATAGATGAAGAAAAAGTATTTCAGAACATTTACAATATACTAATGATTTTTAAAGGTGCAAAACAGTAAAAAAAATAAATAAAGGGAGCTACCTTAATATGATTTAAAAAAAAAAAGATTATAGCCACTTCCGATATCTAAAATTGTGAGAAGCACAAAGGGAAAGAAAACTTTCAAAATCTGCACAAGTTATCTTATGTTAATTGTTGAGACAGCATATTCACGGGTATTTGGCCAGGAACACAGAGGTTAAAAAACAAATTGAAGTGAAGAATTCATTTGGTCTGCAAAAATTGGAAAAGAATTAAATTTCAAGCAGAAACTAAGGAAAGGGGCATAAAATAGAGAGGCCAGGAGCTTTCGGGGAAGAAGGCCAACAAATGAAAATGCAAATCACTTCTACAGGTTCAAAATGTAGACAGTGTAACTATCAGCAGCCTCTTATGTACATGTGTCGTTGTGTGTGCGCATGTGTGCGCAAAACTTGGAAAAGAAGATTGGATCAACTTCTAGAAAAATGGTAGTTCTGAACTGGGAAAATTTATGTCAGAAGACAATTGACAAATTATTAAATACTTTCTTGGGTGGTAAGTTGCTTCAGTCATGTGCAGCTCTTTGCAACCTCATGGACTTTAGCCTGCCAGGCTCCTCTGTCCATGGGGATTCTCTAGGCAAGAATACTGGAGTGGGTTGCCATACCCTTCTCCAGGGGATCTTCCCAACCCAGGGATCAAACCCGGGTCTCTTAAGTCTCTCGTATTGGCAGGCAAGTTCTTTACCACTGGCTCTAAGGCACTTACCGTGTATGTACATTCAGATGTGATTTTATGATTGACAGATTAACAACTGTGATTCCCACTAGAGTCAACCAGTGTTGCTTCTGCTCATCACTGTATCTTCAGTCCTGGCATAGTGCCTGATACATGGTGGGACTCAATAAACATTTGTTAAAAATTAAGAATATTCAACAAATCCACAGAAATAAAAATAATAGCAATATTATAATAGCTAGCACAGAGTGGTTTCTACTTGGGAGGCATTATGCTTTATACACATTAGATAAATTATCATGACAACAACAGAGATGTAATCCCAACTAGTCTATCACAGAGTGGACTCCAATCAGAAGTGGGTGTGGGGACTCAAAACCAAGAGAGAGTGGGAAAAACACAGCCGGAGCAGGAATTCTCCAAGAGACCAAGAGGAATGGCACCACCTACCAGAAGCCTTCATAAAGCCTCACCTGAGATGTGCTTTTGCTGCGATTTAATTCAGTTTTGTTTATGGATTATTGACTTTCAGAAGAATTTTAGCTTTCAATCAACTGGTTTTCCTGCAGCTTCTGATGTGGAGTATACTCTAGAACATTTTCTCTACACAAAATCTGCTGGCTCCTCTCATATAGTTTTTCTATTATATTTTCCCATTATTTGTTTAAAATTTAAATTAACACTTTTACTGTACGGTCAATTTATTTTATTGTTTAAAGACATAGAGATTTAACTTTTTCCTCTAAGCTGTTAACCAATTATATCAATCTAATTTTTTAAATAAGTAATTCCTCCTCTCACTTCTTTGCTGATTTGAAAGGCTATCTTTATCTCATATTGAACTATTATACGTATCATCCTCAGGTTTATATCATGTTCTACTGTTCTTGGTATTTCTAATCCCAGACTACACTAGTTATTGTGCTTACAGTGCTTGATGTACACTTATTAAAATTCTCTAGGCTTTTCACTTAAATAATATTATTTTGGAAACATTTCATCCAGTTGTAAAATATCCATTAGTATTTTTATTAGAATTGCTTTACATTTGTAAGTTAATTTTGGAGACAGTGGATCATTTTAATGAATAAAGATGTATATTGTAGAGTTCAGATTACTTATTAATGTATATATTCAATAAATATCAATGTAAAATGATGTAATTAATAGAAGACATTAAATTCACTATTTATTTTTATGTTCATCTGAAATATTCATATCTAGAATAGTACTTTTTTGACCAGAGTTAATGAGCTGTTGGAATGTCAGAAAGCTAAGAGGAAACCAATATAAAACCTTAATGTCCTGTCAGTGACTGGTTAAAGGGCCAGATGCTGCGGGTAATTTAATTGTGCTTATCGCCCAGCAGCAGCTTCATGAATGTCATGACATGTGGAAGCACCTGCCTATACCGATAAATCAAGTGATAATGCTTATTAAAATTAAGATGCTAGAATGAAATGTTACCTTGACTGATCATCTATACCACCCAATATAAATTAGGATAATCTCAGTAAAGAGTTTCTTCTACTTGACCTCCCCTTACAAAACGAATGCTACTCCTACTACTGTACATGGCTCAGACGGTAAAGAATCTGCCTGCAATGCAGGAAACACAGGTTCCTTTCCTGGGTTCCCCTGGAGAAGGGAATGGCTACCCACTCCAGTGTTCTTGCCAGGAGAATCCCATGGCTACAGTCCCTGAGGTCAAAAGGAGTCAGACACAAGTGAGCAACTTACACTTTATTTCTTTTCACTATGGCTAATGATAGCAGGCAGACTCCTATAGTGCTTAAAATTTTCTAAGATCTTCACTTACATCAACTCAATTATCAAAGTAAGTCCACAAGTATTATCATTAAACCCATTTCACAGAAAACTCAGGCACAGAGAGGTTGACTAACTTGATCAAATCACACAGCTTACTATTAACAGGATGCATGAGATTAAAACTCATATAGTCTGGTTCCAGAGTCCACTTTCTTCACTTCCAGAAAACTGAACTGATGCTGAACTCCCAGCAGCAGTTGGTCCCTGAGATCTTCCTTGCAGGATCAGCTGAAGCCCCAGTTGTAGGGTGTTAAGGACTAGCTTCTTCTCTTGCCCAGTCCTGTGTTCCTGCTTTCCACATTATATTTGCTGCTGTTCACTCGCCAAGTCGTGTCTGACTCTTTGTGACCCCATGGACTACAGCACACTAGGCCTCCCTGTCCCTCACTATCTCTTGAAGCTTGCCCAAGTTCATGTCCATTGAATCAGTGATGCCATCCAACCATCTCGCCTCTAAAAACCACTCCCCAGTATAATGTCTGCACCCAGCTGACTATCTCTGTTTTCAGGAAACCAAACAAAGACACATTAAATATACCTGCATCTTCTGGGCACATGCTACTTGTACCCAAATAATTGGCTTATTTTTAATTTACATCACAAAACATATCCTTAATATTAATGTGTCACTCTGAGCTCAAACTTGTAAAATGATTCTTTGTAACAAATAATGCTCAGTTTTGTTTTTTTTTTTTACCTTGAAAATGATACAATTCTAACCCAATTTTTCAAGTTTAAGCCTAGTTCTACCATATGCAAACTACTTCTGTGGACACACTAGATAATTATTTGTTACATCAATACATTTAGAATATATTTACTAGGGTATGGGAGTGCCAAGCATAGAACAGAACCAATGGTCATACTGCAATACGTTTAGTGTTCTCCTTGTTGGCAGATAAGTTAGCACTGGGTAAGGGAGGGATGGTGTAAAAAACGGAGGGGGTATAAGCAGTGGCAAGTGCCCAGAAGATATTTCTAGCTCTGAAGGCTAGAAGCATGCAGAATTGGTGGTCAGAGAAGTATTCAAACTTTCTAATTGTGCCTTCCATGACTTTGAACCAAAAATCACCAGCACAACTTACTACATGTTATGTAACTTTGTGCTTCTTGAATTAAGTCCATAGGTAAAAGCTCAATTATGCTAAAATAATGTTTCTTTATTTTGATTACTTTGCTTATGTCTGCTACACAGAAAGAAAGAAAAGTATAATTTCAGATCTATTGATGTTCTGCCATAGAAAAGCTTTTATTATGGTATCATAAAAATAATAAAATGACTAGGGGGGAAGAGGCACAATAAAAGAAAAAGTGGAAGGAGGCCAGAAAGTCCATTAGAGATCATGATCATTATTAAATTATTTCTAATGCAACATGCTATTCTTTCCTTGAAACACTTACCAGATTCTCTTTCAAAACTATTTATTCTTGATACTTACACTGACCCAACCAATATTTTCCTCAATATATTAAACATTCTGCACATAAAGAAAATTCTTTGGTGTATTTTGAGAAAGTATTTTTGGTGTTCATTATTTTTTATCCTCAGCCAGTGACCTCATGAACTACTTTCTGACACAAAAGCAGCTTTGCAGTATTTCTTTCTTTTATATTATAAGTGTATTCTCCTTTGAAAATACTTATTCCTAAGAACCATGAACTATTCAACATAGTATGCGTAATTTTCAGTAGTTAACATTGTTTGCATTGCTATTAATATCATTTCAACAATCTCTATAGTACTCATAGATACTTTCTATTTTCATTGAGCTTTAAGGTTATCAAGAAGTTGAGGTATCTTATTTAGTGTCCACTCAAAAAAGTTATGGCTATTCTAAATGGTCAGTTGATTATGGGTGAGAAATTCGACATTTGCAGGAAAGCTGATTAATTTCATTAATTAAAATTTTTTCTGAGGGGCTTCCCTGGTGGCTCAGATGGTAAAGCGTCTGCCCACAATGCAGGAGACCTGGGTTTGATCCCTGAGTTGGGAAGATCCCCTGGAGAAGGAAATGGCAACCCACTCCAGTATTAATTTCATTTAAATTTTTTCTATATATGGAATATTAGTGTTGAAAGGATAATTAGCCTCCACTGTCTTTTAAAACTAAATACATAGGCAGATATAGATTATTTGTTAGCTTCTTGAAAATACCCAGTGGTTAGTTTCCTGTTGAGTTTGAGATAAGCATGACCATCAGGTGGACACACCCAAGAATGGTTGGCTTTTTGGTGATTAAATCTTTAAATCTTGTGATTAAAGAAAAATAGAAGAAAATTTAGAGGTATATTTGGTAGCTACCCGCCTATGTGTGATAAAGCAGCATATCATGTAACAATTAGAAGCATAAACATAAAAACAGGTAGAACAAAAAACAGGTAGAACAAAAAACAGGTAGAAGAAGCTTTAGTAATGGTAATGCTTGCTGGAAATTATTTGCAAATAATTTTAGTAACCAAGCCTGAACATGAAATGATGCTAAGCTAACTTTCAATCAATAATGAGGACTCAGTGATTTCAATAGTTAGTAAGGATCCCAGCCAAACACAAGGATCTTAGCAGCAAATGACACTTTATTATACACTTTCGATGCCTGAGAAAGAACTATGGTTAGATTTGTAGTACAGTTCAGTTTATTTGTTCAGTCATGTCCAACTTCTTGCGACCCTGTGAACTATAGCATGCCAGGCTTCTCTGTCCATCACCAACTCCCAGAGCTTAGTCAAACTCATGTCCATCACGTCGGTGATGCCATCCAGCCATCTCATCCTCTATCGTCCCCTTTCTCCTCCTGCCCTCAATCTTTCCCAGCATCAGGGTCTTTTCCAATGAGTTGGTGTTTCACATCAAGTGGCCAAAGTATTGGAGTTTCAGCTTTAGCATTAGTCTTTCTAATGAATATTCAGGACTGATTTCCTTTAGGATGGACTAGTTGGATCTCCTTGCAGTCTAAGGGACTCTCAAGATTTTCTCCACACCACAGTTCAAAAGCATTAATTTTTCGGTGCCCAGCTTTCTTTACGGTCCAACTCTTACATCCAAACATGACTACTGGAAAAACCATAGCTTTGATTAGATGGACCTTTGTTGGTAAAGTAATGTCTCTGCTTTTTAATATGCTCTTTAGGTTGGTCATTGGAGAAGGCAATGGCAACCCACTCCAGTACTCTTGTCTGGAAAATCCCATGGGTGGAGGAACCTGGTAGGCTGTAGTCCATGGGGTCTCGAAGAGTCAGACTCGACTGAGTGGCTTCACTTTCACTTTTCACTTTCATGCATTGGAGAAGGAAATGGCAACCCACTCCAGTGTTCTTGCCTGGAGAATCCCAGGGACGGGGGAGCCTGGTGGGCTGCTGTCTATGGGGTCGCACAGAGTCCGACACAACTGAAGTGACTTAGCAGTAGCAGCAGGTTGGTCATAGTTTTAATTCCAAGGTGCAAGTGCCTTTTAATTTCGTGGCTGCAGTCACCATCTGAGTGATTTTGGAGCCCACCAAAATAAAATCTCTCACTGTTTCCACTGTTTCCCCATTTATTTGCCATGAAGTGATGGGACCAGATGCCATGACCTTAGTTTTTTGAATGCTGAGTTTTAAGCCGGCTTTTTCACTCTCCTTTTCCACTTTCATCTAGAGGCTCTGTAGTTCTTTGCTGTCTGCCATAACGGTGGTATCACTTGCATATCTGAGGTTATTGGTATTTCTCCGGCAATCTTGATTCCAGCTTGTGCTTCATCCAGCCTGGCATTTTGCATGATGTACTCTGCATATAAGTTAAATAAGCAGGGTGACAATCCTTTCCTGATTTGGAACCAGTCTGTTGTTCCATGTCCAGTTCTAACTGTTGCTTCTTGACCTGCATACAGATTTCTCAGGAGGCAGATAAGGTGCTCTGGTATTCCCATTTCTTGAATTTTCCACAATTTGTTGTGATACACACAGTCAAAGGCTTTGGCATAGTCAATAAAGCAAAACAGATGTTTTTCTGGAATTGTCTTGCTTTTTCGATGATCCAGCAGATGTTGGTAATTTGATCTGTGGTTCCTCTGCCTTTTCTAAAACCAGCTTGAACATCTGGAATTTCATGGTTCACATACTGTTGAAGCCTGGTGAGGAGAATTTTTAGCATTACTTTGCTAGCACGTGAGATGAGTGCAATTGTGTGGTAGTTTGAGCATTCTTTGGCATTGCCTTTCTTTGGGATAGGAATGAAAACCGACCTTTTCCAGTCCTGTGGCCACTGCTGCATTTTCCAGATTTGCTGGCCTATTGAGTACAGCACTTTCACAGCATCATCTTTTAGGATTTGAAATAGCTCAACTGGAATTTCATCAGCTCCACTAGCTTTGTAGTGATGCTTCCTAAGGCCCACTTGACTTTGCATTCCAAGATGTCTGACTGTATGTGAATGATCACACCATTGTGGTTATGTGGGTCATGAAGATCTTTTTTGTATAGTTCCTTGTGTTCTGGACACCTCTTCTTAATATCTTCTGCTTCTGTTAGGTCCATACCATTTCTGTCGTTTATTGAGCCCATCTTTGCATGAAATGCTCCCTTGGTATCTCTAATTTTCTTGAAGTGATCTCTAGCCTTTCCCAGTCTATTGTTTTCCTCTATTTATTTGCATCAATCACTGAGGAAAGCTTTCCTATCCGTCCTTGCTCTTCTTTGGAACTCTGCATTCAAATGGGTATGTCTTTCCTTTTCTCTTTACCTTTAGCTTCTCTACTTTTCTCAGCTGTTTGTAAGGTCTCGCCAGACAGCCGTTTTGCCCTTTTGAATTTATTTTTCTTGGGAATGGTCTTGACCACTATCTCCTGTACAATGTCACGAACCTCCGTTCACAGTTCTTCAGGCACTCCGTCTATCAGATCTAATCCCTTGAATCTATTTGTGATTTACACTGTATAATTGTAAGAGATTTGATTTAGGTCATACCTGGATGGTCTAGTGGTTTTCCCTACTTTCTTCAATTTAAGTCTGAATTTGGCAATAAGGAATTCATGGTCTGAGCCACAGCCTGATCCTGGTCTTGGTTTTGCTGATTATATAGAGCTTCTCCATCTTTGGCTGCAAAGAATATAATCAATCTGATTTTGGTAATGACCATCTGGTGATGTCCATGTGTAGAATCTTCTCTTCTGTTGTTGTAAGAGGCTGTTTGTACCACAGATCTTATTAAAAGTGATTTAACAAGACCCATGTGACCTTGTTAATTTGATAGGACACAGGCAATCTTTGCCTGAGTGTCTGGATCATTTTGCATTTCCAGTAGCACAGTGTAGGTATTCCAGGAGCTCTGCATCCATTCTGGCACTTGATACCATCCATATTTTTTATTTCAGTAATTGTAATTTTTGTAAATTTATAATTTTTTAAACTGTAATTTTTGATTTCTCAGAGCTTTGAATGTGAAAATACCTATGATTAAATGGGAACTTTGTTTGACTAGTCTCCTTGTAAAGAGTTGTGGATAAATTTACTGATTCCATTAAAATAGTTCACAAACTGGGTGAGAAATGAGCCAGCAGGGGAGGAGAGGAAGGAGACAGTCACGAAGACTCAAGAACACAGAGACCTGGGGAAAGGAAGTTTATTCCTTTAGAATCACCTGCCCCACAAATCCCTACCCTCCCCAAAAAACTGCATGACTGGCCTGTTATATTCATAGAATGATAAAGAATGGCAAAATAATGTAAGATGAAAATGAGAGGTTTTGTTCTAAATATTGTGACATGAGAGAATGTGAGGTCCAAGCAGTCTGAGTCATCAGCATGCTTTTATTCCTTGGGGGCGGGGGTTAAAGGAAGATGGAATATTATACATTAGACTGTAGTGTTTGTGAGCATTTAGAAAGCAAAGCAGCAGGCATGTGACCTCAGAATGGAAGATTCAAAAAAGCTATGCCAAAATCATTACATAAAAGGAGTGTATAGGAGTGGTATTATTGATTTCAGGCAAATACAAGACAAAATATCCAAAGATAATATTGTGAGAAAATATTGCAAAGCTGATTAGATACATTAACCAACAAATGCAGATTAAAGGACTGACATTAATCTTACGGTACTTTTAAGAGATTTTGGAAACGTTGTCTCCTCATTACAAGTGTATTGTCAAAAATCCACTAAAAACTTGGAAACAAGAATTGCTATGGCCTATTTTTCCCCTATGCTAATACTCAATTTTCTCTTCCCATGCTATATTTTTCTGATGATGCATTATCTTACTTGGAATATCTCCAAAATTATATATAAAAATAGATACATAATATGAAATGAATCTTAAGCAAAAAGAGCTAATGTAGTTTTCAGATCTGGACCATCATAAATAATGGCCTCTGATGGCTTATCTCCCTTTATTCCATGACCTGGCAATTAGTACTGTTCTTTTGCAGACTGGGTTTGGCTGAGATGTCATGTAAGGCCCCTGATACTGAAGTAAATAATCTGTGTACACATGGACCCCTACATTTTATTTAGCTCCCTACCACCAGATGTCTGCTGATAATTAGTCTCATAACCTTACATTTGTGAACTGTAGGCTCCATTAACCAAATTTCTAAAGACAAGTTTCTTTTTAATGCCAGCACAAAACTGCATGTTCTGTAAGTCAATTATACATGAAACTCAAGTACACCTGCAGTTCTGAGGTCCCACAAATGGAGCCTCATTAAAAACAAAGTTGGGCTCAGCGTATAGGCTATAGACTCATTAATTCCAGGTAAGTCATATAGCCATAATGCTAATTAAATGCCTAAAATATGAAAATGGAAACTGCTATTTTACTGTTTTGTGTGCATTTTCAGCCACTTAGTCGTGTCCAACTCTTTGCAATCTCATGGACTATAGCCTCTGTCCATGGGATTCTCCAGGCAAAAATACTGGAGTGGGTTTCTATGCCCTCCTCCAGGGGATCTTCACGACCCAGGGATTGAAGCCATGAATCTTGTGTCTGCTGCATTGGCACGCAGGTTCTTTACCACTAGCACCGCCTGGGAAGCCCAATAGTTTTTTTATTCTACTTTTATCCTACAGTCCATAGAGTCAGACAGGATTTACCATGCACACAGATCCTTTGATGAGCTCTGTAATGTATCATTTTTTAAAAAAGTATTACAACTGCTTAATATTAAAGGTGAAATACTGAGCTATAGTCATAGCATATTCTGAATAGTTTTACATAATTATAGAATGAATAAAATGTTTATCCATCTCTTCAGTGCTTTCCTCAGTATTACGAAGTTAGAAACTGTTCACAAATATGTGCATTATATTTGTTGAAAAATATCTGTATTATCTCTGTTTATCATTATATAAAGAGATGGATTGGCCTGAGAGCGCTATGATGCAGGTGTCTGCCACTTTTATACTATTAATATGATTATAATTACCATATTTCACCTCTCATTCTCATGTCTACATACTCAAGACTAGATTTATTTCTTTGACAACTAACAGCATTATTACCAAAGACTATATGTTGAAAAACATATGTTTTGCCAGAAGGAGAGCAAGTTCAAAGCCATTTTCCTGCCAAACAAAACCTTGGGATCCAGTGACAATCCTAGCTGATGGGCAACCTTTGGTTCTGAGAAGTCTAGGCCAAAACCTTGGAGGGCTGGCCTTAGTACCATAGCACAGAGCACTGCTGAGTGGAGATGGCCTGGTGGAAACGCAGTGACTGATCTCAGACTAAGGCATCAAAACCCTGGAAGAGAAGGACAGAGGCAGGCACATGCTGGACAAGACTAGCCAGACCATTCTTTCAGAACTTGGTCTAGGTCCTCCAGGAAGAAATATTCTTGGTATGACTTGATGCTGCGCTCCTAAATATACAGATGCTTGAGAAATTATTAAATTAAATACAAACACTAACTTTAAAAGGTAGTATAATGCTTTAGAATGTTAACACATGATATAAAATACTGTAATAAAATGTTTCAAAAATGTACATTTTTGTCTTTCCTTCAGGCATTATAACTCTATACCTGAGTTATACTGATTTGGGGTCCTAATTTCCAGGAATGCCATCTTTTCCCTCATATCAGAGGCATTTATTTCCTAAACTGATAAATTAATGTTAGTTTAATTAATGTAAATGAATGAATGAATTTTAATAATGAACAAAAAATTCAACAATGTATTTAATCATTTAAAATGTACATTCAAAGTTAATCCTAAATGTTTTGTAGATCCACTCTTCAAGGTTTGCACAACTTATTTTACATAAAATACTCATCCTTATTAAGTTGTCCCAGACTATTACAGTATTCTCTAAGTTAAAAAAATGAGTCAATGACAGAAAACATAAATTTGGTACGTGAGAATAATCTGTAACCTTCTACTTTTTACATGTCCTACACCATCTGCAGTCAATTAAGCGATTCCCAGGTGTTCACAGTAATTGCTTTAACGCAAGATTACATGTCACTTTAGGGGTCTTTAAATATTTATTATAAAACCCTCATCTACATTTTTCTCTATTCATTTAGGGACAAAACATGCTGATGTTTAGTATAGACAAAAATAAGCTGATGGCACTTACTGAATTATTTTGTGGATTAACTTTCAATAAGAAACAAACTTTTATAAGCCATAATCTGATGAAAGAATTACAACATGCTGATTTAATTGCGCTTATTTACATTCTCCATTTCAATGAAAAATATGTGCATATAATTTGGGGCTAAGATGTCAATAATTAAATTAGATGTCATTTTTTGTCAGGAGTGTGGGGAAGTTAATTGACCAAAGGATTTATCAACTAATTTCTCTAAACATAAAAAAATAATTTTTCACTTTAAGACTTGGAACAGGAAAGAACCATGGAGACAATCTTAAATAATATTCCTTTTATAGATAAGGAAAATAAAATTGAGAGGCTTGGTCAATTACACAGAATTATTTACAGGTATATGAAATAAAATTTATAGTTACTAACATATACATAATGCATACCCTGCTCCAGGAAATGTTCCAAGCACTTCACATATATTCACTGATTTCATTCTCACATCTACTGTATTAGTACTTGTGTGATTCTCACAGATGCCTGGAGAGACTGCCCAGAGTAATTTGTATATGGTCACAGAGTTGGAAATGACACGTCTTGGATTAGGTTGGCCCCTTTATCTATGTTATTAACTATCAAAGCATAATTTCTTTCTAAAACTAGTTTATGAGAAAATTATGGTTTTTCTAGGTCAACATACTCTTCTACAGTAATGTGATATATAATTCATATGATTAGATTCATAATAATATTAGTGAAAATCCATATATTCCTATACTTTAAAGATAATTTGATCTGAAAGATAATTTTAAATTTATGGGCTGATTTTTTTGGTTTTCTAAAACATCTTAATAATTAGTCACATTAGAATGCCTTTTTAGCAAGCATATTTTGTGTCTGATATTGTGAGACCTTCAGATGTATAGCATAAGTTTGTGGAACATTAGAAACATGCTCAGTGGTTTTGACAATCTAATACGCATTCAGTTCAGTTCAGTTCAGTCGCTCAGTTGTGTCCGACTCTTTGTGACCCTATGAATCGCAGCACGCCAGACCTCCCTGTCCATCATCAACTCCCAGATTTCACTCAGACTCACGTCCATCGAGTCAGTGATGCCATCCAGCCATCTCATCCTCTGTCGTCCCCTTCTCCTGCCCCCAATCCCTCCCAGCATCAGAGTCTTTTCCAATGAGTCAACTCTTCGCATGAGGTGGCCAAAGTACTGGAGTTTCAGCTTTAGCATCATACCTTCCAAAGAAATCCCAGGGCTGATCTCCTTCAGAATGGACTGGTTGGATCTCCTTGCATTAGTGTATATTAAATTCTTAATAGTAGCATTTCCCTTAAAATTATGTTATTTAAAACTCGTTATAAACATATTTAAGCTATTGTTCTATATAACATATGCACAATAAATTTGTATTTGAATTTGCTACTGCAAAAAAATATGTTATTTTACTCACTGCCTGTGTTACTGCATTTTTATTTTGCCATGATTTTTGGAAAAGCTTCAAGACAAATTAACCTGCGGCATAATTAATTAATTGCATGAAATAAAATGCTGCTGTGTCAACCAAGCCTGCTGTATGCAATAGTAGACTCAGGAATGATTCCCAGTACTCTCCATGTACCAGTTCTGTGGGAGGCCTGTTGCTGTGGCTGTGGGTATGAGTGTGTCTCTGTCTGTCTGTCTGTCTTGGATGTACTGAGGTGAGCAGAGACATCAACATAGTTGAAACTTAGTGTTTTCAGTTTTTACCGAAGGATGTCAGCTTTATCACTGATTCACTTTATTTCTTAAATGAAAAGATCCAGTAACAATCACTGAGGATTTGGGTTCTTACTTTCTCTGATCAATAACAAACCCAGGTGTAAGTGCATGTCATTTAAGGAATATTTAAAAGACACACACATCTCCTGCAGATAAAGCTATATTCTTAGAACTGAATTAAGTTGAACTGGTAAACATGTTATGTTTCTTGCTCCCTATAATGCTTTTATATAACAGCATTTTGCTATTGTGAGCTCAACCTTCTTTAAAGCATTTTGCCAGAGTATTAGCACACCCAATGCTTCTTTTGACATAGATGCTAAAAATAGTCTACACTATATCATCTTGTTTTCTTTCAACTAAACAATGTATACTTTGTAATTCAGTGTATGTAAAGAAGAATATCCGGTTTCCTGTAAGAAGCTTATACGTTTCTCCTTAAATATAGTGGGATCATGCCATCAGTCACATTTCCCTTTACATCTTTATTACAGGGAAGGTCGATATAGTTTAAGTAATCAATAGGCTATAAATGGCTTTCCTATGGACAAATAATGTACTAAATGTAATTTTGTACATTAGTACATTTTTACTTGTATTCTTACACACTTAATATATTTCAAAAATATTTGTTTTCTCCTATAGACTGCATTCATTTGTGTATATTTACTCAAAATGTTAAGAAAACAAATCAAATAAAAGTGTTTTCCTTACAGAACCATAATTAATTTGTAAGTTTGTTTATCAAGGTTATCTTGTCTGAGGTGTGCTGTGCCTAGTTGCTCAATCGTGTCCGGCTCTTTGCAACCCATGGACTTTAGCCTGTCAGGCTCCCCTGTTCATGGGATTCTCCATACTGGAGTGGGTTGCTATGCCTTCCTGCAGGGGATCTTCTCAACCCAGGTCTCCTGCATTGCAGACAGATTTTTTTTACTGTCTGAGCTACCAGGGAATCCCATGAATACTGGAGTGGGTAGCTGGTCTCTTCTTCAGTGTATGTTCTCTAGACATGAGTAAAACATATTTGATTTCTAAGTGCATAGCTGATTGACAGCCCCTGGAAAAGGCAAAGGATAGTACAAACACCTTTATTTGGGTAGAGAGACTGCTTATATGTCCTACTCCCTGATGGGCCCCCTCATAAATCCCCTTAAGCAATGAAGGCAAGCTTTTTCAGAAGAAATCACAGAATCAACCCTGCTGCAGAAGCTACTAATAACCATTTTCATTATTATATGGTGTTTAAGCCTCAAAATTTGAAATGTTAAAAGAAAACTAGCACTAAATGTAAATATTTTGTTTAACTTCTTTTTTTTTTTTTTTCTTCCAATTTTATTTTATTTTTAAACTTTACATAATTGTATTAGTTTTGCCAAATATCAAAATGAATCCGCCACAGGTATACATGTGTTCCCCATCCCGAACCCTCCTCCCTCCTCCCTCCCCATACCATCCCTCTGGGCCGTCCCAGTGCACCAGCCCCAAGCATCCAGCATCATGCATCGAACCTGGACTGGCAACTCGTTTCCTACATGATATTTTACATGTTTCACTGCCATTCTCCCACTAACTTCTTATAAATTATATTCTCTCTTATTACCATAGAGTCAGACTTAAGACAACCATGACTGTGAGCATTGAAGAAGTATAGAATAAAGAAAAAAATGAGGTGTTATATTGGTAGATTATAATTAAGGTTTTTATATAATTTGGTTATGTCACTGATTTTTGATAAATGGATTTAAGAATATCAAAGATGAGTAAATGATCCGATGGTAATAGCTAGCAGTTCCTAGGAGTTAATTGATTCTCTAAATGTATTGAGTGCTAAACAAGTAAAATTACGATGACATATGAGATTCCATTTGAAGCATACAGTTGTGATTTTTAGCACATTTGAAAAGTAAATTTTAGAACAATAATATTATAATTATTTAATACACAATTAGTCTTAATGCTTTACTGGGATAATGGTAGACATGGCATCATGGAACTTGTTTATGACACAGGACCCCATTAACAGCCATTCTAGGTTTCTCAAACATCATTGTTTGTGACTGAGATTTAAATAAGGGGGCTATAGAAGAAAAATAATTAAGAACAAAAACTAGTTCTATCCACTACTATCATTCCTTGTTCAACTTTTCAGTTTATCCTTTTATTTGTATCCTCCAACTATAGACTGATGACAAAAGGTGTAAGAGATGGAAAAAATATCTTATTACTTTTAGCTATTACTTTATCAAAGATAAGCAATTCCTGTAAGGGAATGTAAGAAAAAGCAATATAGAATTCCATACCTTGATCAAAATTGGCTAAGAGCTACAAAAAAAAAAAAAAAAAACTGAATTGTTTTGCTGAAATTAACATTTATATTGTTTAAACTACTTACGAGAGTAGTTTAAATATTTTCCATTATAGATCAATATAATGTTATTGGTAAATAAAAGATAACAAATTATCCCCATTATACTGTGCTAAAGATTATTACATTTTTAGGAAATCTAATTACTATAGCATTAATTATCACTGTTATCAGTATTATGAACAATGTTTATATAAAAACTGCATGACAATATTTCATCTGCACTGCCCTATGGAAATGGTTTTTACTTTATAGATCACATTGTAGAATTTTCCTGAGTGACTATGATAAGTTTCACAATACTGCTGCTGCTGCCAAGTCACTTCAGTCGTGTCCGACTCTGTGCGACCCCATAGATGGCAGCCCACCAGGCTCCGCTGTCCCTGGGATTCTCCAGGCAAGAACACTGGAGTGGGTTGCCATTTCCTTCTCCAATGCATGAAAGTGAAAAGGGAAAGTGAAGTCGCTCAGTCGTGTCTGACTCTTCGCAACCCCATGGACTGCAGCCTACCAGGCTCCTCCGTCCATGGGATTTTCCAGGCAAGAGTACTGGAGTGGGTTGCCATGATTTACATATTTTATCTACATTGTTTGAAATGTTCTGAAAAATATAAAGTATCATACTATCAACATATATGAATATGTAACACCTAAAATCAGACAGTTTTCATCTCTCGTATAAAAAAGGAATGACCTGATAACATAGGAATTACAGATTGAAAAAACAGGAAATTTGACTTGGAGAATGATTCTGAGAATTAAGTTCTTTTTTTTCTTCAAGGAGTCTGAACTTCTGGGATCCTGTACTTTCTCTACCCACTTTCCGCTAATAATCTTATACCTTTCTTTCAGCTTTATTCTATGAAGAGAAATCTGTAGGAATAAATCTTGAGTTCATTGATCTTCAACTATGTTATGAAGGTCATAAAATATTAGAGTCAAACTTTGTGGGGAGATTCTGATATCAGAAATTTACGTAAAGCCTGGAACTTCAAGCACACACAAATTTTGTCTTTTTAAAAATTTATCCAAGGGTAAAATACTTAGCTTTAGCTTTTATCATGCCTGGATTGGCATATATTGTTGTTCAGTCGATATCCGTGTTTGACTTTTTTGTGACCACATGGACTGTAGCTTGCCAGGCTTCTATGTCCAAGCGATTTCCCAAGCAAGACTACTGGAGTGGGTTTCCATTTCCTTCTTCAGGGAATTTCCTGACCCAGGGATTGAACTCATGTCTCCTGCACTGACAGGCAGGTTCTCTCTCTCTCTCTATCTATATATAGATAGATAGATAGTTTATGGGCTTCTTTAGTGGCTCAGAATCTGCCTGCAATGCCAGAGACCTGGGTTCTGTCTCTGGGTTAGGAAGATCCCCTGGAGAAGGCAATGGCAACCCACTCCAGTATCTTGGCCTGGAGAATTCCATGGACTGGTGAGCCTGGAAGGCTACAGTTTATTTGTTCTCAAAGACTTGGACACAAGTGAGCGACTTAACACTTTTACTTCATATATATATATATATATATATATATATATATATATGACCATGCCCAGGACCATGTCCCTAAATAAAAACTGAAAAATTAAGAAAAAAAAGGAAATAAGAAAAGAGGCTTAAAGTGGTTACTTTATGTCAATATGATTAAAAATGAACAGTGATTGAATAGCTTACTTAAATTTGTCTGAATATCTCTTCAAATTATACCTAAAGATAATTTTATCCTGACATGATTAAAGCATTATCCACACATCAGGCACACTTTCTGTGATGTGTTTTGTGGTATATCTTTGCAACAGTATTACAATACAACATGTATTCCCAAAGTAAAATTCCAGACATAATGGACAGAAAAGCATCATGAGATCTTTCACACTCTAACGATGTATTTGTAACTCAAGTGACACCAAAACTTACAAACACCATCATCCAAATAATAACAGATTAGCAACATAATTCCCTAAGATTTGCAGACACTGAAATTTCCCCAATTCTTATGTATAGGTCTAAATAAATGTCCTTATTTCTATTTTAGAGATGAGAAAACAGAGTCTCCAAGAGATAATTTTTTTCTGGAGTGCTATGTGGTTTGACTCCAGATGTGAATACATTATCCCTCTCCAACTCCCCTTTATCTACTCTTCCTTTGTTTTCTGTATGGTTAATGAGAAATACCAAGTGGTGGAAAGATGGAGGTCATCAACAGTACACCCAGAGGAGCAGGATATTAAAAGTTTTCAGTTTAAGCCTCACTGGAATGAGTGTGCTTCTGTGCTTCCACAGAAATATGCTGGAGCATCATTAACTTATTGATTTGCTTCAGCTGAAACTAAGCTTAATCTTTCTCCCCAACCCACCACTCCTCTCTCTCTTCATTCTTCTCTCTTTTCCCATACATAACTGGCAAGTATTGATTCTATATTAAAATTAACTTAGAACAGTGGTTGAAAACATAAGTCCAATGCTACAATTCTTTATGTTTCCTGCAGGAAAGCAGGCAGTGAAATGTAAATGATATTTGATTATCTTTCGTATAATCAAACAGCCACTTTGCTCCACAGGCAGTACACTAGTTATGTAGTGATCGTATTTGACAGTCGACCTTGGTATGTAGTCTTTGTGTGTTTAATTTACAGGTTGGCATTTCCACTAAGGACCTTTTTCTTTTTTTAAATCTAGAAAAGAATGCAAAATAAAGTTCTATTCTACGTTAAGAGTTCTCTACATTAAAAAGAAAAAAATGAGATGGAAAATCTGCCCACTTTAGGCCTGTTTCTGTAGTTCCAACATAGCAATAGTTAATTGACATGAACATTTAAATTAAGTACCTGGTGATTTTGATTCACTTTTGTGTCCATAGATATAGTTCTTCTCTCTAATTTTTAGTCCATTAGCCTATAGTTCCCCTTTGTAATAGATGTGTGTGTGTGTGTGTGTGTTCGTGCGTTCGAGCGCTCAGTCTGTCTGACACTGTGACCCCGTGGACTCCAGCCAGCTAAGCTCCTCTGTTCATGGGATTTCCCAAGCAAGAATACTGGGGTTGCCATTTCCTCTTTCAGGAATCTATCTGACTCAGAAATCAAACCCATGTCTCTTGTGTCTACTGCTTTGTCAGCTGGATTCTTTACCACTAGTGCCACCTGGGAAGCCCCTTTTAATTGATATCATACCACAAAATACTATCAAATTACAGCAATTGATGGATATCTATTGACCATATTTTATAGTGCAAAGAAAAAGCAAAATAAATTAAACAATTATAAATAAAATTTAATTATATATTTTTTGGAATACAAAAATTTCACAATGTAAATTTTACTTTTGGCTTCATTGAAGTGAATACATAACAAAAAATATTTCATATACCTAGAAATAAGTGGACAGAATTAAGCTCACATTTATAAATCTCACATTTCATTGTCATATTCTTGGGTAATTTAATCAGAAATACTGGAAATATACATCTGCATTAAATTATAATTAATTTCTCATCAAGGTAAAGATAACTTAGCTCCCCAAATTGCAGTTTAGTCTTTATAATATACTATCACATACACACAATATCAATAAGTATTAGGTAATTTTCCCACAGAAAAATACAGTATTTCAAAAATATATTAGCAATTAAACCAAAATCAAGTCTTTGTTTTACATAATTATATCTGACTCTTAATTTCCCATTCCTCTTATAGAAATTAAGTTAAATAACAATGCCATATAATATGAATCTCTAAATTTTTGACAATGAGAAAACATTAGTAATACTTTATCAAAAACATATTTACAACTTCTAAAGCCTATAAACCTTAACTATGTATAATTTAAACATCAAATTTATAATTGGTCAATGTTAAGTTTATATTCAATTATTATGCCATTTCTTATTTATACAAGCAGATAATATTTAGTAAATTATTTATTTAGAAAAAAGATAAATGATGTTGCATTTCATGTTTATTTAAGCCTATTTACTATAATTTAATATACTAGGGAGATATTTGTTAGAAAATGGTGCATTTCATAATTCAAGAGTAATAAGAGCAAAATATATGTAATTCAGTCTCACATTAACACATTGACAAGAGTAACAACGACCTTAGCTAGCCTATGAGAAATCAAATCCTGTGAAAGCTAATAGGGCTGTACAGGAATGTCTGTATATAGAGAGAAATAATATATTAGAGAAAGAATATATTTTGCTTTCCCCGATTTAAACAACCACAGAGCTTTAAATGGAGTAAGATGGTGTGAGCAATCTTTACCCCGAAGCACTCACCTACTGTCAGCTGTCCAGTTAACTGCCCCATGTGATTTCTTGCATTCACTGTTACATTCCTGTCAGACTGTAAGACCAGTGGACTATCCTGGGAAACATGTATAAAATAAAGAAATCAAATAAAAAATAGAAATATAGTCAAGATTTTATATATAAAAGTATATTGCACTTGTTTGGGTATTATCAAAATTCTATTTCTTTGTTTTATATTAAGCAGATCTTTTAACACCCCAAACACTGTTTGAAAAATACAAAATAATAAGGGTGCTTCCTAATAACTATTTGACATAATAGGGATGTTTCCATTTGGATAAACAGGAATTAACTACGGGGTGCAAACATTTCCAACACTATTGATTATCGTACATCACTGCTGCAGTAACTTCTCTTTTTCTCGCCCTTCCCTTGGCATAGAGGCCTGCCTTTGGAGATATGTTAAACTCCATAGAAATGGGGAAGTCCCTTTTTAAGCTGAACTTGCAACTTTCAGGTCTAAGCTTAAATGTTTCCTCCTTGAAAGTGCCTCCCCTGATCACTGTAACTACAGATTCATTCAATCCTCAAACTCCTGATCTCCATTTATTTTGTTCAGAGAACTTATCCCAAGACATATTTATTTTGCTAATGTATGTGTTTACTTGTTTTTAATTTGTTTCTGTCACAGGAGGAAATGTCCATGGGACAAGAACCATTGGAGTCATGTTGACAAATTTTATTCCCACTACCTGGCACACTACTGAAGGAAAGCATTTACTAAATGTTTATTGAATGGACAAATAAATCATAATAAAATTGATATTACCTTATGTATCTAGCTCAAGTAGGAATGATTTCTAAATCATAAGATGATTTAAGAAAGGAGGTATATAGAATAAGAGAATGTAAGATAGCTTATCTTTTAGCATAAATAATCTTGCTTAGATGTTTACTTTTATCACAATTTAGCACTCAACAGTAAAATAATTTATTTGAAGGACAGTATCACTGTTTTAGAAATCTATGTACTAGGCTATTGCCACTGCCTCAGACAAGTAACTAACAACTGGCTACTCTCATATTTTTATGGTCTAAAACAAGCAGGGTGATCATTCACAAATAGTTCATTCATTTATTCATTGAACAAAAATATTTTGATAATAATAAGAATATATTAAGTACAGGCTTGGGACATTTCAGGGGTCAAAATATAAAACAATACCTGTCCTCATGGAGCCTGTACCCAAGATATTGAAACTATGAAAATCTCTCCCAATGTCATCCTTAACATGTAAGTGGTTTGTCATCTCTATGTTAATGTAAATAAAATGCTTTCATACATGTATCATATAAAAACTCTTTTGAGAACAGAATTTGAAATTTGTGACTTGAATATACATAAGATTTTATATATTTTTTTCTAAAGCTATTTTTGCCCCTTCTGACTAGATGCAAAGCACTAAGCAAAGATATACAAACACACACTCACACACACAAATTTTCCTTTAAAAGTGGACTTTGTTAGTATGTCTAAACTAAGGCTTAATTTTTAAAAGTAAATTTCTACAGTTTCAAGAACAGATGTGTTCTCAAAAGTGAGACATAGTTGTACAAAACAATGCCAATTTCATCCTGTCTCATCACAACTCATTTATTTTTGGCACATATCAAAAGTGTGTTATCTGTAGTTAAAAATAAATCTAGTCCTTTTTGCATAGGTGTTTCTATGCTGCAGACATTCATTTTTGAAAATATATGGAGTATATTTAATTAATTCCATCATTCCTTTCAAGTGATATGTTCAAACTGTGTTAACAATATGGTTGTGGAGTAAGGACTGTTTGCAAATAATTATGCCCAGTAAGGAAACTGCACAAAGAGGATGGCTCACTAAAGCACAAAAATATTTTATTTTAAACTGGCAGAATTAAATATGTGTTGCCTATGTTTTTAAAAAATGAAATTAATTTGAATGTCAGAAAAAGCAGAAGCCTATAAAGCACCTTGCAGTTCAAAACATTGTAAAAATATGTTAGCTGCATTTTCATTCATATATTTTAATATTTTTATTATATAATACATATGACTATTAGGATTTTTAAAAATTGATGACACTATGTACTCTTATTTGAATTACTAAACATAAATTCTGTGATCTATAGCATAAGAGCATAATCATTAGAATATACAAGGATTATGTAAGTATATTAAAATAGATATGTTTTATTAAATATTTTAAGATGAAAGAAAAGTTCATTTTAAAAAGGCAATAAGCATTTAAGTTGATCTAACAGAGAAAGAGATTTGGGTTAGGATTGAAAGTTTAATCATTGCATCTCTTTGTTTACAACATATCAATCTTCTCTTACTCTAACCACTGAGATCCAATTGAGGTTCTATCCCTGGCATTCTTTCCTTTTCATTACACGATTCCACCAAACTTCCCCTCTGAATTAAAATTTTATATCTAGATTAAAATTTTACTATAATAAAAACAGCAATCTTTTTACTGACTATACTATAAACATATAGCTATCAGAGGTCATGAACAATTCTCCACAGGTATTCAGGTGGATATCAGTATAATATGTTATACAGATTTATTAAAATGTGATCAGGTGAAATTAATCAAAATTGAGTAACATTTTTCACAGACAAAATGCAATGCATGTAAGAGCATTGTTTTCATTGACAAGTCACACTATCATTTCTGTGCTTTGTATCACCCCAATGACAACTTTAGGGATTAGAACCATGGTTTATGCCTCTTAGGTCCACACTATGACCTTTTACACAATATACACTCTCTATATTAATCACAACACAATTAATTAAAATATACACATGTGATTAAAAACATATATGATAAAACTAATAGTAACTATTTCAAGAAATCTTAATTTATAAATCTGATTACAAACACATTCTTAGATGAAAATTAGTATCAAGAAGTTACTTTTTACCAAATTTAACATTTTTTGTGCTCATTTTCCCAAAGATCTCCATATAAGAAAATAACTTCCACTAATAAATCATTGTTTTTCACTCTTTTAAAATAGTCCCTCTTCATGATCCTTTATAATTCTGTGCTCCAAATCTTTGAAAGCTAGTGTCTAGTTTCAGATATTAAAATATATATATAGCAATTTCCCTTGGAGTTTATTCTTGCTGAGAACATGAAGGGGGAAAAATCATATGGTGGTATTAACTCTCAAATAGGCATAAGACCGACAAGTCTATAAGGGTAAAAAGTTCCATTGGTGCTATATTATTCTGCATGGTACATTAATATAAATATCTCTTTTGGAGAAAGAACAATTTCTTCATTGAAGTCAACTATTTCTACCACCTGCATCTTTGCTTTGATGCCAAGAAATATACTTTCCTTCTTTTTTTTAAATTTATTTATTTTATTATTATTTTTTTTTATACTTTCCTTCTTATGCTTCTCTTCAGACAAAGCAGGTAGGAGATCCAGGGGAAAGGCAATGGTCCCATTAAGAGGGCCTGAGAACCCTCTCTTACGATTCTTTTACATCCACATTTTTTATGACAAGGGCCTGCTTGTCACCTTGTTAATGGTCATAGAGAAATAAAGCACTATGTTCTCATTTCAATGCTTTTGTTATAATCTATGCAAGTGACTAAGGGAAAAATGATTCTATTCTTATTTCTATTGTGTTCACCTTTGTTTATCATAAATATTTCCTAAGGGCCTATGATGTGTCCAGCTCTTTGCTGTGTATAAAACAGAAACAGAGGAGACAAACTTTCTTCTCTTATGGAGTTCATTATCTAGGAAGTCAGACAAACAATAAACCCAGTATATAAAAAACAGAGAATGTTACTAACAACAAGCTGTTGCGATAGAGACTTCTCTAATAAAAACCACCAGTTCTACTAGTGAGAAAATGTACATGTAAGAGGTCGTGTGTACACCAGGCACTTCAGCTTCTGATATTCATTCTCTCAAGGTTTGAACTATTAAATTGTAGTAGAAAAGAGTAGTACTAGGAAAAGCGATTAACATCTGCTGGCACTTAGTCAATGCTGGACATGCATGTAAACGTCTAAATACTTTACATGTATGAGCTTACCTACTTATGAAACTTAAAATAAAATTCACCAAAGAAAGAGTGAAGAAATAAAGTGCTTGTAAGACAGAGAACCCTGACTGTTTAAATTCAAATAGTGAGACAGCCAAACTCTGGCTTCTTGACTAGGCAAGCCATTCAGCATCTCTGTATCACGACTTCCTCATCAGTAAACAGGGTAATAATCCTTAATCTGTAGGCTTCTCATAAAGAATTAATGAGACAATATACAAAAATGATTAAATCAGGGCCTACTAGCCTTTGCTAAGGGCACTCGGGTGTTTACTTTTATTATTTATTCCACATGGTAATTACAGTACTCAACTAATAATGGTATTATTTGTTATCATTCTTGTTTTACGGATGAAGAAACTTCAGCAAGGAGAGTACAAGTCACTTGCTTTAAATCATGCAACTAATAAATAACAAAGTATTTGAAGCCAGTTATCTGGGTATAGAATCTCACGTGTTAACTATCATGATGCTATGTCTCTGGTGGGTAATAACAGTCTAGCCTTTCTAAAACGCAAATCTGTATCTGAAAATAAATGTTAAAATTAATGGAACAAAATATATTTTAAAATTCCTTTAAACATTTCAGTCTCTTCAGTAAATATCTGGAACATATACAGTCATAAATTGTAAGATACAACTTCACATTGTCTGGTTCATTTTTAAAATCTTGTTTTCTCAGGTTTCAGAGGAAGAGCAATAATTCCTGAACTGCCCTCTGCACACACATTTTAAAATATATCACTTATGAGAATTTCCCTACTTTCAATCCTAAAAGAGAACATAACTAACTGTCCATATTGTTCAATGTAGATGGCACAAAATTGATATCTCATTTCTTGAGTTTATACAGTTTTACCAGGTAAGTTTTCTTATCTTCTCTGATAGAAATTTTTATAATAAACCTATCTTACCCCCAATTCTCTATCTTCTTCTTCCTCAATATCAAATCAGTGACATCAGATATGTTTCTTAAATATACATTTTTCTGTGATCTTTCTTATAATAGACTTGCAGCTCACATCACAATAACCGTTTCCTCCTTGCATTAATTCTTCATATCCAGTGTTATTTTCATAAAATATTTTAAAATTAAAAATATTGATATGCTTGAATTAAAGCAAAATAAAATGTTTATTGACTCCTCCATCTCTGCTGGGAACAAAATTCACATTTATTACACATAAGGTGCTTTTTCAAATGATCCAGTTCTACTTTTTTAGCTCTATTTCACATCACTTCACCATGCAAGAATTGCCCAAATTTTCATGTTTCTGAAAATATGCCACTTCTGTGCATTCTCATCTTCTGTTCCCTACATGTGAAATTCCTATCCATTGTCCCATAACTGGCAAAACTATAGATATGTTTCTGGTCCCAATTCAGTTATGTCCTCTGTAATGCTTTCCTGCTCCTCCAGAGTCAAAATTTGCCTCCCACGCTCCAGTTTCCCTGTGTTCACGTCTACACAGTAGTTGTCACAGGATCTTTGGTTTGCCTTGTTTTGATCATTTTGTCCTAAAAGCACAGCATGCCGTCACTTTCTTTTACACGTACAGATTTTTGAAAGTATATTTTGTGCCATGTTTGGCACCTCTTTCCTCTACATTAAATGTCTGTTAAGTGAATGAACCGAACTGGGCATATTTACTTCTTAGTGCACTCAGGCTCTACGTGTTTACTTGATTTGAGTTCAGGTCACACAAAACTTATCAATCTCTTGCACCACTTTTTTTTTTTGGACCCAGAACAAGTTTTCTAAAAAGCCGTTTAAGTGGAACGAGTTATATTACATTTCGATTTGATTTATATTCATCATCTCTCTCTGCCCAAGGCAGCCACTTCTTCTCCAAGAATTTGACCCACTTAAGAAGATGAAAACCAGGTAGTTTTTAATTCTTTGGCTAATAAAACACTTACTTGAAATTTCATTTAATTGCTGAATGCAAATCATTTAATTGCCGAAATTTGTATTTTAAGGTACAAGAATTAATCATGAAAATATCTAGAGGTGTTAAACTGCTTTCCCCAGTCCTCTGAGTTCACATTTTACCTTGAATGTGAAGTGGTACAGCAGAGAAAGAGCATTTCCTCAATGCACTTTTCTGTATTTCTATTCTGAGTTGCCAGACCACAGATGAAGTCATAAAGAATGATGACACAGTAGTGGATGATAATAGCATAGCAGTTACCTGTTCTCTTTGGTTCCTAGTTTCATCCTTAAAAATAGATTCAATTACATTTTCTAGAAGGGTTATAGGAGTTCATATATGAAAAAAATAATCTTTATATGTGTGTCAAAGCTGATCCATTATTTTCAAAATATTTTAAAAGCACAGAGAAAAAACAAGGTGCTTTACAAAACAAGTTACTGTTAAAATTAAAAACAAATGGAGACCAGCCTTGAAAATCCCCTAAGCAGACAAAACCAGTTTAGTCATACAAGGAAAGCTTACTATAGCTTACTTTGCAAGACTAGCTTAAACTGGGTCATTTCTTGCTTATGCCTCTAGAAGTCATAAGCAAAATTTACATTGTTTTCCAGGGTTGATATGAGGCAACCACTAACCGATTCCCTATCATTTAAGACAAAATCTCTGGAAAGAACAGTTACTGTCTATTTACCTTATCAGCTGCTGTATAACAATATTCCTCTGAGCCTCACTCCATATTTTGGCTTGAATGCTCACAGTTCTCAATCTATCATTTTGGTGTGTGAATAATAAAGGTTTACTAAATACTCCTGCAGTGATTCACTGGTTTTACTTCTGTTATTTCAGATCTTTGATACAATCTATATTAAAATAGAAGAAACTGTTAGGAATTTCTTAATGCAATAATTTCACCAGTTTAATATTAGTAAATGTTGTATTTAAAGGCATTTTTGTGTTAAAACCCAGAATTAGTGATATATTGAGAAATAAGTGAACTCTTTTTTTGGTTGAAAAATTACCACAGCCTTTGAAATACTTTTAAGTGTGAAAAGTATTATAGTTTCCCTTAATTATTCTTTCTTCATGAAAAACAGAAGACAGATGCCATATGAAGAGCAAACAGAAAGAGGAGAAAAATGTAAAATATTTACACTTTTATTAAAACAGTACTTCTTCCCAAAAGATATTGTGTTACAAACTTAACACAATATTTAATTGGGCACTAAAATCTATAAACAGAACTAAAGACCTTTCAAACCAGGAGAAATAATTGTGTTCAAACACATAGCTTGTTGCTAGAGTTGAACCCCAAATTTTACTTTGACTTTCCAGGCAGTTAAGGCAAAATAAAAATGCTATGTTATAAAATTTTCATTGCCCGATAAAAAACAACCCTAGGAATTTATAGGAAAAGTATTTTCCCCCAATACTAGTATTTAATCTTCTCGATAAGAAGTTTAAATACTCTCATTTAAAGCATTTGTTTTCAAATTCAGGCAAATCAAATGTTGTACTGATTCTCTGCCCTGACGCTTGCCTGACTTACTGCTATTGGCAAGCAGATGTTGAATACTAAGGAAGAAGTCAGAATTTCTACTTCTGTCAGAAAATCAGTGAAATGGTAAAAATGAATGAATGAATAAACAATGTTTAAAAACATATTTTAAAAGATTCCAGCTATTACATTGCGTTTCATCTCCCATTATGTGTATGTAAGAGTAATATATTAATTATGTACCCATTAGTAACTTACATTAATAACATACAAGATAAAAACCTTTTCCTATTTAATTCTTCTGCTGAACATATTTAGAAGTAGAATGAATGTGTGTACTTTACCATTTTAGAAAATGAAAGATATAATTTACCTTGTTATCTGCAGGAGGAATTTGTAATGCCTGAGATTCATTTTTCTAAATATGAGTGATCAATTTAATAAAGCTGTAGAGAGTGTAAGGGACTAATTTGTATTCATATATATTCACATTCTGCACTGTAAAATTCTTCACAATTAAGTAACTATGAATTTGCAAAATGTTAAAAATAACTTCCTCATCTATGATGTGAAGAGGGAACTAGATTCAAAACAATCATATGTTGATTTGCTACTCTCTCTCCAACTCTAGCTGCTTTTGCTTCTTTTTTTAAAGGGCAGAGAGAAGGGAGGTGCACCCTGTCTGCACTCAGAGCTTGTTCCAGAGAATTCTTCCTTCCTCTTTCCTCTTCCCTGACCTCTGAATCTCATATCATCCTACTACATATTCCACTCTCTCTGGTTGCCCTCATTCCTGGAGGATTTTCTCTCTTAACTCATTCATTGTCATTCCAGCATCATCACAGTCATAGCTCTTAGTTGTTTTATTTACTACACAATTTTCTGATGCTCTAAATTGTTGAATTCTTGGTCTCTCCTCCCATGACTTTATCACACACCCTGCATTAGCCTCCCTGGTAATTATACTAAGATTATGACATTAATAATAACCACAATTCTTGCACTGGCTCCAGTTGAAGCTATAGACAAGAAATGATGACTGTCATTTCAGTAAACAAGGAATGTTGTCTGCATCAAACTGTCAGCCACTGCAGCTGCCCTGGTGGTACTCGCTGAGGGGAATTCAGGGTGCAGGAAAACAGGATAGGAGCCCTGGATAGCTAAGATGCATTGTGCTGTGTTAGTCACTCAGTCGTGTGAAGAATAATTTCAGTGAACCCAGACTCTTGAATCTTCTCATACATAGGAATATGCTAAAATCACTCACTTGAGATGTCAGTAATTTGAATTAGCAGTAATCTTTTGATGTTTGACTACATGTTTTGATTTTTTTTTTAAAGCAAATACTCTTATACATCCCAAATCTTCCTTTTCTTCTTTGGAATAGTTCCTTAGAGATATCTGAGAGGCTGCCTTCCCAGCCTAGTCCTCAGTAACAATTCTGAATAATCTGCAGCTTTGAGACTGTGTGCTTTTTTTTTTTTTTTTTACGGTCAACAATATGGCTATCCTTTCAACTTGTTCTTTGTAGAAACTGACACTAGATTTTTCAAAAATTCTTCTGGATCGAGGTAAAAGTAAAATTAATAGTTAATGAAAAAATAACTTGTGACACATTTGCTTATAATAATACAAAATAGATTTATCAGAAATGGTTACCACAGTTAAAATTTTTTTAAAAATTTAACCAACTGCCTGCCCCAAAGCTTATGAGAAATGCATACAAATTGTTTTTTTAAATGATTTAGGTAATTCCACCCCCCCTCCAATAGTTGACATAACTGTGAATGAATGTAACTTGTTGGAATTAAAAATCATTCAGGGACTTCCCTAGTGGTCCAGTGGTTAAGACTCCATGCTTCCAATGCAGGGATCCAGGGATCGGGTAGCAGGCGGTGTGGGTTTGCTCCTTGGTCAGGGAACTAAGATCCCACATGAAGTGAGTGGCCAAAAACATAAACGATTCAGCATGAGATATATTCTACTTTTCCTGAATACCTTTACTGTATAGTGTATAGATTGAGAAACCTGTCCTCATAATTAAGTAGCTAGAAAAAAATAGATTCACTATATAAATGTTACTTAATTTTTGAAAACTTTTGAAGTACATTAAAAAAATCATATCACACTGATTTACCATCAATATTGTAACTGACAATAACTCAAAGAGTTACATCTTCAATTTTGCAATAAGGAGGTGATTGGAAAGCAAGTAACTTGCAAAATATTCTGTTTCTCAGTCATAAGAGTTCTTATCTTTCTCACTTTTTGGGCAGCATGCCTAAAAGGCTTTACTAAAGTGAATTAAATGATTGCTTATTTTATCTCTTATTCTCTCTCCAAGAGGTACTTTGTTTAACCAGATATTCTTTGGAATATGTTGGGTAAGTTCCGAGTAATTGAAGCCTGTGATATATAAAATACTTTTTTTTTTTAATCACACGCTTCACCCACATTTTACTCTAACTTTGGAGCTGAAGATCTGCTTTATTCTATTCATGAAAAATATGCCATATAACTTAAGTCTAAGAAAGATATAAGAGGATATACAGATGAGACATGAATTTTGCCGTGTAATTGTTGGCTATATTAAATAAGGTACCATAAATGTCTCCTTTTGTGGCATTCTTTAAACTTTTCTATTATAGGACACCCCTCAGAAAAGATGCCCTTTGTAACACTAGTCAAGGGTGGGAAAATGTGAGATCCCTAATGGCACTTGCTAGCATGCCCACTACATCATTATATAAGATAAATGAACTCAGAATATCTCAGATCTCAAAATAACTGAGAATTTACCATGTGGCACATGGAACTCTGCTCAATGTTATGTGGCAGCTTGGGTGGGAGGGGAGTTGGGGGAGAATGGATACGTGTATATGTATGGCTGAGTCCCTTTGCTGTTCACCTGAAACCATCACAATATTGTTAATCAGCTATACCCCAATATAAAACAAAAAGTTTAAAAAAAGGAATAAAAAAAAACTTGCCTTAGTTTAAGATAACTTATATTGATAAATCCTACCATGAGTTTTTGATATACCTAGTTTGCAAATTTCTTTCTTTCTCTCTCTTTGTTCTTTTTGACCCTCTGAAGGTTATTACATCCAAAGACAATGAATCTTAGATAAAGTCCATATTTTCACATGAGAAAGATCTGGGCTTTCATCAGAAGCTATGCTATCAAACTCTCTGATATTTATTCTTATTGCAATCTGAGCTGAGAAAAAGATTTGTGTGTTTTTGTGATTTTATTACAGTTTTTGGAATGAAAGTGAAAGTCGCTCAGTTGTGTCTGACTCTGCGACCCCATGGACTGTATAGTCCATGGAACTCTTCAGGCCAGAATACTGGAGTGGGTAGCCTTTCTCTTCTCCAGGGGATCTTCCCAACATAGGGATCAAATCCAGGTCTCCTGCATTGCAGGCAGATTCTTTACAAGCTGAGCCACAGGGGAAGCCCAAGAATACTGGAGTGGGTAGCCTATCACTTCTCCAGCAGATCTTCCCGACCCAGGAGTTGAACTGGAGTTTCTTGCACTGCAGGCAGATTCTTTACCACCTGAGTTATCAGGGAAGCCTGAAAGTTTTTGGAATGAGCAATTATAAATAGAAAAGTAATGTATAATTTTATGTTACTATGCATATAACCATATTTAGCATGAAGTAATAAACATTATGACATTTAAATTGATACTAAGCAAAGCTGAAAGTCTAGATATAAATGCAGATAAATAGCTGTATTACCTAACAATTCAATATCAACAAATGGATAATTTGCTTCAATGTACCTTTAAATGATGAAATGGCAGGGGAATTTGGGAATTGGTTGAAGTAAGAACCTTGCAGGCATTTTGGGTGATGCTAGGTTTTAATTACAAAACAATCAAAGCAGTGTGGTAGTATTATGTAAAAGAAATACTATTAATTAACTAGATAGCTTCATATTTTAAGAAAGATCACCTTATATCCTAGCGGAGAACATGGATATTAGGTGACCACTTGCACGTCTTAAGATACTTGAGCAAAATATTAGTTTTCTCCACATATGAAGATTAAAATGGAAATAACTAAAAGATAGATGTGTCCTTTTGAGGAATCAAAGGAAACTTTTTTCTTTCAATTCAGAATTTCTCTGGACACCAAATTTATACCATTAATCAGTAGTCTGGGATGTTTCATTGAAATCTATGGAGCAGTGCATTAATCCTCTGCATGCCAAAAATGACACATGACCTAAATATCCCTAATCTTCTGGGACTCTTCTAGTTATGCATTAGGATAGTCATCAGATCAGATCAGATCAGTCACTCAGTCATGTCTGACTCTTTGCCACCCCATGAATTGCAGCACACCAGGCCTCCCTGTCCATTACCAACTCCCAGAGTTCACTCAGACTCACGTCCATTGAGTCAGTGATGCCATCCAGCCATCTCATCCTCTGTCGTCCCTTTCTCCTCCTGCCCCCAATCCCTCCCAGCATCAAAGTCCTTTCCAATGAGTTAACTCTTCGCATGAGATGGCCACAGTACTGGAGTTTCAGCTTCAGCATCATTCCTTCCAAAGAAATCCCAGGGCTGATCTCCTTCAGAATGGACTGGTTGGATCTCCTTGCAGTCCAAGGGACTCTCAAGAGTCTTCTCCAACACCACAGTTCAAAAGCATCAATTCTTTGGCACTCAGCCTTCTTCACAGTCCAACTCTCACATCCATACATGACCACAGGAAAAACCGTAGCCTTGACTAGACGAAATTTTGTTGGCAAAGTAATGTCTCTGCTTTTGAATATGCTATCTAGGTTGGTCATAACTTTCCTTCCAAGGAGCAAGCGTCTTTTAATTTCATGGCTGCAGTCACCATCTGCAGTGATTTTGGAGCCCAGAAATATAAAGTCTGACACTGTTTCCACTGTTTCCCCATCTATTTCCCATGAAGTGGTGGGACCGGATGCCATGATCTTCGTTTTCTGAATGTTGAGCTTTAAGCCAACTTTTTCACTCTCCACTTTCACTTTCATCAAGAGGTTTTTGAGTTCCTCTTCACTTTCTGCCATAAGGGTGGTGTCATCTGCATATCTGAGGTTATTGAAATTTCTCCCGGCAATCTTGATTCCAGCTTGTGTTTCTTCCAGTCCAGCGTTTCTCAGGATGTACTCTGCATATAAGTTAAATAAACAGGGTGACAATATATAGCCTTGATGAACTCTTTTTCCTATTTGGAACCAGTCTGTTGTTCCATGTCCAGTTCTAACTGTTGCTTCTTGACCTGCATACAGATTTCTCAAGAGGCAGATCAGGTGTTCTGGTATTCCCATCTCTTTCAGAATTTTCCACAGTTTATTGTGATCCACACAGTCAAAGGCTTTGGCATAGTCAACAAAGCAGAAATAGATGTTTTTCTGGCACTCTCTTGCTTTTTCCATGATTCAGCAGATGTTGGCAATTTGATCTCTGGTTCCTTTGCCTTTTCTAAAACCAGCTTGAACATCAGGAAGTTCACGGTTCACATATTGCTGAAGCCTGGCTTGGAGAATTTTGAGCATTACTTTACTAGCGTGTGAGATGAGTGCAATTGTGCGGTAGTTTGAGCATTCTTTGGCATTGCCTTTCTTTAGGATTGGAATGAAAACTGACCTTTTCCAGTCCTGTGGCCACTGCTGAGTTTTCCAAATTTGCTGTCATACTCACACTGAAAAAGATAGTTTAGAATCTTAGACTAGCCCAAGAAATCCAATTGACATTCTGAATGACCAAGGTTAACAAGTTACAAGTTAACATTAGGTTCGTAGGTTGTAGGTACAGTAAGTTAATGGACAGGATAGATAGAAATATAACAGAAGAATTACTAACTCTTCAGATAAAATGAGTGCTCAGATTTATGTCAGCTGATAAAAAATAACATTCATATAAAAATATTGTGATAGTGAGCTCTTATTGAATGCCTTCCATAAAACATAATATAAAAATTTCACTGAATTAATATAGCATGCTTGTGATTTCTTGCAAGCACGGAACAGACATTAAATTAATTTCTACATCTTAGAGCATTTTAAATGAACATTTATAATCTTCATGTGAGAATTATGTGCATCATGATAGAAATAAATGAAATATAGAAATTATTGCAATGATGTGTCCCCGCCATTTTCAAGCTGGCAACCTAATTTCTAAAAATCATTAGACATTCTAACTCGTGCAGCATAATGCAAACGCAGAGAGCAGGTTTTTAACCTTACAGAATGTTCAATAAGCAGCTTAACCATCATCATGACACATACTTGGCTGCATCTTTGTGTCTGATTCCAGAGAGTGCTAAAATCCTACTTAGGTTATGAAGAAACATTTTTAGTTTTATGTAACCTTCCATTATGGATGTGTTGGTTGCATTAAATAAGTTAAATACAGTTGTTTAGAGAGGATCCCTCTTCTTTAAATATTTTACTGACTCTCATTCTACTAGTTTCAGGTATCAGCTCAGTTTTTCCTGTGTTAAACAGAAGTAAAGGAATATGATTCTGCTTGGGCAAGATCTGATGGCTCAAGAATTTAGTCAAATTTCATATTGGAAAACAGTCATTTTGTTTTCTAAAGGAATATAAATTGCTTTTTTCGTGAACATTTTTGTGGAACTGCTTCTATTCATGTATCCTTTTAATAAAGCAGAAATATATACCATATACGATATAATTGGAACACCCTGTGACAAACTGAAAATTGCATTTACATTGTAATTTGGAAAACTCAGCAGTGGCCACAGAATTGGAAAAGGTCAGTTTTCATTCCAATCCCAAAGAAAAGCAATGCCTAAGAATGTTCAAACTACTGCACAACTGCACTCATTTCACATGCTAGCAAAGTAATGCTTAAAATTCTCCAAGCAAGGCTCCAACAGAATGTGAATGGAGAACTTCCAGATGTTCAAGCTGTATTTAGAAAAGGCAGAGGAACCAGAGATCAAATTGCCAACATCAGTTGGATCATACAAAAAGCAAAAGAATTTCAGAAAAACATCTATTTCTGCTTTATTGACTATGCCAAAGCCTTTGACTAAGTGAATCACAACAAACTGTGGAAAATTCTTCAAGAGATGGGAATACCAGAACACCTGATCTGCCTCTTGAGAAATCTGTATGCAGGTCAAGAAGCAACAGTTAGAACTGGACATGGAACAACAGACTGGTTCCAAATAGGAAAAGGAGTTCGTCAAGGCCGTATATTGTCACCCTGTTTATTTAACCTATATGCAGAGTACATCCTGAGAAACGCTGGACTGGAAGAAACACAAGCTGGAATCAAGATTGCCGGGAGAAATTTCAATAACCTCAGATATGCAGATGACACCACCCTTATGGCAGAAAGTGAAGAGGAACTCAAAAACCTCTTGATGAAAGTGAAAGTGGAGAGTGAAAAAGTTGGCTTAAAGCTCAACATTCAGAAAACGAAGATCATGGCATCCGGTCCCACCACTTCATGGGAAATAGATGGGGAAACAGTGGAAACAGTGTCAGACTTTATATTTCTGGGCTCCAAAATCACTGCAGATGGTGACTGCAGCCATGAAATTAAAAGACGCTTGCTCCTTGGAAGGAAAGTTATGACCAACCTAGATAGCATATTCAAAAGCAGAGACATTACTTTGCCAACAAAGGTTCATCTAGTCAAGGCTATGGTTTTTCCTGTGGTCATGTATGGATGTGAGAGTTGGACTGTGAAGAAGGCTGAGTGCCAAAGAATTGATGCTTTTGAACTGTGGTGTTGGAGAAGACTCTTGAGAGTCCCTTGGACTGCAAGGAGATCCAACCAGTCCATTCTGAAGGAGACCAGCCCTGGGATTTCTTTGGAAGGAATGATGCTGAAGCTGAAACTCCAGTACTGTGGCCACCTCATGCGAAGAGTTGACTCATTGGAAAAGACTCTGATGCTGGGAGGGATTGGGGGCAGGAGGAGAAGGGGACGACAGAGGATGAGATGGCTGGATGGCATCACTGACTCAATGGATGTGAGTTTGAGTGTACTCTGGGAGTTGGTGTTGGACAGGGAGGCCTGGCGTGCTGCAGTTCATGGGGTGGCAAAGAGTCAGACAGGACTGAGCGACTGATCTGATCTGATGGCTTTTCCATTAGTCATGTACAGATATGAGAGTTGGACCATAAAGAAGGCTGAGCACCAAAGAATTTATACTTGTTAACTGTGGTGTTGGAGAAGACTCTTGAGAGTTCCTTGGACAGCAAAGAGATCAAACCAGTCAATCCTAAAGGAAATGAATCCTGAATGTTCATTGGAAGGACTGATGCTGAATGTTCAATACTTTGCTGAAGTATTGAAGCTGAAGGTCCAATACTTTGGCCACTTAATACAAAGAGCTGACTCACTGGAAAAGACCCTGATGCTGGGAAAGACCGAAGGCGAGAGGAGAAGGGGTCAACAGAGGATGAAATGATTGGATGGCTTCATCAACTCAATCCATCAAGCAAAAATTTAGATTGTTCATGCTCTTTGTATTAAAGTATAATTTTACTATAAATATTTCTTTGGAAACTGAGGTCATATAAATCACCAATTTTTTCAAGAAAATTTTTTTAACTGAAGTTCTATAATGAATTTACTTCCTTAAAAAGTTTGACTGAACATTGTATTTACCAGCCTCTGTAGAAAAATGCATGGTTAATCTGCTCATTTGAATAAAGGTCAAATATAAGTTTACTGAGCTAACTAGATGGCTTATACTTTTCCATAGATTTACTCGTCAAAATATTGACCAAATGAAGAACTAATTCAAAGTTTTAATACTAGTTAATTTAAAATCCAATATTCCACTTGGCTAGTAGTATTGGAAAGTACAAGAATAATTAGAACTATCTAGTCCCATCAAAATATAGTCTAGAGAGAATTTGTTCCCTCTAACTGCTATATTCAATTTGAAAAAGACATCTATTATCTTTTTTAAATTTCTTAGAATAATTTAGATTAATGTTTTCCTTTTTACTGTATTCAAATTTTAAAACATCAGGGCCTTGGATTAATAACCCATGGGGCTTCCCTGATAGCTCAGATAGTAAAGAATCCACTTGCAATGCTGGAAACCTGGGTTCAATCCCTGGGTTGGGAAGATCCCCTGGAGAGGGAAAGGCTACCCACTCCAGTATTCTGACCTGGAGAATTCCATGGACTGCATAGTTCATGGGGTTGCAAAGAGTTGGACATGACTGAACAACTTTCACTTTCACTATAATTTATTATCATCAAATATGTATCATGACACATAACAATAAAATCTAGGAAAAAGGATGCAGGGCCCAATCAAAAGGTATTTTAAACAATGCTAAAAAAATGCATACACAGACATACACATAGCTATCTAAATTAAGAAAATATGTCTGATAAAAGAAGCATAATCCTGTACCCTAAGGACCCACTGTGTCACAAGAACAAAATCAAACAAAATTGAGAAATCCTTTATCAACTTTTTTATGCTAACACTTATCTGCATTTGTGTTTTTTACACAATTTTTTTCTGAAATTTTAAATCAAGCATTTTCTGAAAAGTAAAAAAAAAATCTCTTGGAATTGCTTCACAAAGGGAAAGAGACATGTGTACCCCAATGTTCATCGCAGCACTGTTTATAATAGCCAGGACATGGAAGCAACCTAGATGTCCATCAGCAGATGAATGGATAAGAAAGCTGTGGTACATATACACAATGGAGTATTACTCAGCCATTAAAAAGAATACATTTGAATCAGTTCTAATGAGGTGGATGAAACTGGAGCCTATTATACAGAGTGAAGTAAGCCAGAAGGAAAAACACCAATACAGTATACTAACGCGTATATATAGAATTTAGAAAGATGGTAACAATAACCCTGTGTACGAGACAGCAAAAGAGACAGTGATGTATAGAACAGTCTTATGGACTCTGAGGGAGAGGGAGAGGGTGGGAAGATTTGGGAGAATAGCATTGAAACATGTAAAATATCATGTATGAAATGAGATGCCAGTCCAGGTTCGATGCGTGATATTGGATGCTTAGGGCTAGTGCACTGGGACGACCCAGAGGGAGGGTATGGGGAGGGAGGAGTGAGGAGGGTTCAGGATGGGGAACACATGTATACCTGTGGTGGATTCATTTTGATATTTGGCAAAACTAATACAATTATGTAAAGTTTAAAAATAAAATTAAATTAAAAAAAATAAAACAAATATTTTTTGTTTTAGTTTTGTTTTCACTGTTATGTTTGTGTTTAATGAAAATCAGGCTTTCTTTAACACTACATAGTAAACAATAACATTTTAAATTTTGCTTAAGCCAACTGTAGATTTCAAATAAAACTATAGTAGTTTATGAGAGAAAAATACAGAAGGGCACAGTACAAGTCTATGAAAAAATTGAAAGATCATTAAGAACACTATTGTAAAGTTTTGTATTTTGAGGTCTCTGTGCTATTGCTGATAGTGTCCAGCAAGACAAGAAAATGATTCTGCAGGGGATCAGTTTTCAAGCTCTAGGAATTTACAATAAGACCAAACATTTCATCCTAACCAAAATCATCAAAATTGTCATTCAAAAAAATGTAACCTGTACTAGTGTTGATTCCATGCGGCACCTTTAAGTCAGCCCTGGCCTACAAGAATCTGCTGGAATTATGCTTGGCCACTATTTGTCTATTTAAACCTTGTCCAGAGCTACTTCATCTGACTCTTTTTGAGTACCAACTCAAGTCCTCCCACTCTCCCAGGACATTCCCAAAATCTAGTTCTCATCAAATCTCCTGGTGAGCTTTCTCAATAATTATAATGGCATTTAAATGTATATTTCTAATACTATCAATTAAAATGTTTATACTACCAAACTGCTCCAAATCCCTGTGTTTAGAATGTTTAAATATTCTATTCTGAATCTTCAACCAAGAAAAATCCAAAAATATGTGATAGCATACATTTTAACTTATATGTGTTGGGTAAGAAGGGACTTCCCTGATAACTCAGGTGGTAAAGAATCCACCTGCAATTCAGGAGACCCCAGTTCAATTGCTGGGTTGGGAAGATCCACTGGAGAAGGGATAGGCTACCAACTACAGTATTCTTGGATTTCCGTTGTGGCTCAGCTGGTAAAGAATCCACCTACAATGAGGGAGATCTGGGTTTGACCCCTGGGTTGGGAAGATTTTCTGGAGAAGGGAAAGGTTGCCCACTCCAGTATTCTAACCTAGAGAATTCCATGGACTGTATAGTCCATGAGGTCACAAAGGGTTGGACATGACTGGTTGGGTAAGGGCTTCCCTGGTGGCTCAAATGGTAGAGAATCTGCCTGCAATGTGGTATATATGGTATATATATATATATATATATATATATATATATATATAAGGACAAGTATTTCAGTGCTTGTCCTTAACAAAGAAAAGAAACACAGGGAGTATCAAATGCAAGCTGAATACTAAGTATATACCTCAGAGATTTTAAAGTTGTTCAATTCTTTTTGTTGTTTTACAAGAAAGATGTGATTATTTTAGCAAACACACCTCCAAATTTCTAACAAGCAAACACTCAGACAGATGGCCTTCTCTCCTGATGTTATTTATTAGAAACAGGCTTTAGGAAAGAAGTCTTCAGGTTATCTTCCTTTTATTAAATCTTTTTCTAAATATATTTTAGAAACATATTTGCTTGTTTTATTGATAGTTTATTTGTATATATTAATATAGATATATTTGTATATATTGATACATAATCTTAAGAATCAGTTCAGTTCTGTTCAGTTGCTCAGTCGTATCCAACTCTTTGCGACCCCATGGACTGCAGCACTCCAGGCCTCCCTGTCCATCACCAACACCCGGAGTAAACTCAAACTCATGTCCATTTAGTCAGTTGATGCCATCCAACCATCTCATCCTTTGTCTCTTCTTCTCCTCCTGCCTTCAATCTTTCCCAGCATCAGGGTCTTTTCAAATGAGTCAGTTCTTCACATCAGGTGGCCAAAGTATTGGAGTTTCAGCTTCAGCATCAGTCCTTCCAATGAATATTCAGGACTGATTTCCTTTAGGATGGACTGGTTGGATCTCCTTGCTGTTCAAGGGACTCTCAAGAGTCTTCTCCAACATCACAGTTCAAAAGCACCGATTCTTTGGCCCTCAGTTTTCTTTATAGTCCGATGGGATAGATGTTTAGGTTGTTTCAAAAAGTAGTAGAATTATTTCAATTCCGAGATACAAGAAGAGCATCACATCCAGTACTAGATTGGCTGCTGGGTATGGGAGCAGGAGACCTTTATACAGGAATATGAAGAATTCCAGCAGGAAATAGGTAGCATAATACCACCCATTCAGAAAAAACAGAATTTCTATCGGAGTGGAGGACAACTGTTTACCTCCGTAATCTCACCTTGCAGTCCCATCTCCAGTCCCCATGGAAACTAATCTTAAGAATACAATTTCTTAAACTATTGTTGCTGTTTTAAATTACAGTGAAGTAAATTTTATTCTAAACATTTGAGACCACATTACCTGCCTCCCGAGAAACCTGTATGCAGGACAAGAAGCCACAGTTAGAACTGGACATGGGACAATGGACTGGTTTTAAATTGGGAAAGGAGTACGTCAAGTACTGTACTGTATATTGTGACCCTGCTTATGTGACTTATCTGCAGAGTACAACACACGAAATGCTGGGCTGGATGAAGCACAAGCTGGAATCAAGATTGCTGGGAGAAATATCAACAACCTTAAATATGCAGATGACACCACCCTAATGGCAGAAAGCAAAGAGGAACGGAAGAATCTCTTGATGAAGGTAAAAGAGGAGAGTGAAAAAGCTGGCTTAAAACACAACATTCAAAAAACAAAGATCATGGCACCCAGTCCTATTACACGTGCGTGCTCTACTCTTTGCACTCCATAGACTGTAGCCTGCCAGGCCCCAGGCTCCTCTCTCCATGGAATTCTCCAGGAAAGAATACTAGAGTGGTATTCTAGCATTCTAGTGGGTATTCTTCTAATAATGGAAGATACCTTCTCCTGGGAAACTTCCCAACCCAGGGATCAAACCCAGGTTTCCAACATTGCAGGCAGATTGGTTACCACCTGAGCAACCAGGGAATTCCTATTACTTCATAGGAGGAACAGTGTCAGATTTCATTTTCATTTTCTTGGGCTCCAAAATCAATGCAGACAGTGACTGCACCTGCAAAATTACAAGACAATTGCTCCTTGGAAGAAAAGCTGTGACAAACCTAGTCAGCATATTAAAAAGCAGAGACAGCACTTTGCCAACAAAGGTCCCTCTAGTCAAAGCTATGGTTTTTCCAGTAGTCATATATGGATGTGAGAGTTGGACTGTAAGGAAAGCTGAGCACCGAAAAATTGATGCTTTTGAACTGTGGTGTTGAAGAAGACTTTTGAGAGTCCCTTGGACTGCAAGGAGATCCAACCAGTCAATCCAAAAGGAGATCAATCCTGAACATACATTGGAAGGACTGATGCTGAAGCTGAAGGTCCAATACTTTAGTCACCTGATGCAAAGCACCAACTCATTAGAAAAGACCCTGATGCTGGTTAAGATCGAAGGCAAGAGGAGAAGGGGACGACAGAGGACCAGATGGTTGGATTGCATCACTGATTCAATGGACATGAGTTTGAGCAGGCTCTGGGAGATAGTGAAGGATATGAAAGCCTGGCATGCTGCAGTTCATGGGGTCACAAAGAGTCAGAGACAATTTAGGGACTGAACAACAAAAAAAAAAACATTTCATAGCAAAAATAAAGTATTAAAAACCATAGGAGAAGTTCAATAGAATTTTCAAGTGAATTCAATACTTGACTTCCAGCACTTTTTTTTTATTTTTTAAACTTTACATAATTGTATTAGTTTTGCCAAATATCAAAATGAATCCGCATTTTTAAAGATTATGACTGTGTGTGCATTTGTGTTAGTGACTCAGTCGTGTTTGACTCTTTGAAACCCATGGATTGTAGCCTGCTGGGCACCAGGTTCCTCTGTCCATGGAACTCTCCAGGTAAGAATACTGGAGTGGGTTGCCATTCTCTTCTTCAGGGGATCTTCCCAACCCAGGGATCGAACCTGGGTCTCCCACGTTGCAGGCAGATTCTTTACCATTGAGCCATCAGAGAAGTTAAAGATTATAACTAGTTCTTCCCAATAAAGGAAACAGTTGATTTTTATAAATATTCAACTTACTAAATTATGATGGACTTTAACTAGAAACGTTTGAGGAAATCAAATTGAGCTTGATTTTAGACCACAGGTTTAAGTTATAAGCAATTTAAAATCTGTACATTGTACTTTTTTTAGTGTTGCTGCTGCCACTGCTGCTAACTCACTTCAGTCGTGTCCAACTCTGTGCGATCCCATAGATGGCAGCCCACCGGGCTCCCCCATCCCTGGAATTCTCCAGGCAAGAACACTGGAGTGGGTTGCCATTGCCTTCTCCAATGCATGAAAGTGAAAAGTGGAAGTGAAGTCACTCAGTCGTGTCCAACTCTTCGCGACCCCACGGACTGCAGCCTACCAGGCTCCTCCGTCCATGGGATTTCCCAAGCAAGAGTACTGGAGTGGGTTGTCATTGCCTTATCCATTTTTAGTGTTACCAAAATTTAATATAGCCTTCTCTTACTTTCCTTCCATGCTATATTATATGACAATCTCCTTCAAAATGTATTCCAAATTTAGCTTTCTCTTACATGATATTCATTTGGAGACTTCATAAACATTTATTTGAACAACTTCAAATACGTCTTTTCTCTATACTTTATTAAAAACAAAAATTTAATGCTTATACTTTTGTATTCATGATTCCCAGACATTCAAATGAGACAGACATTCATATTTTCCCAGTCATTAACGTCTCTTAAACAAGTTAAATATATCAGAGCAATATTCTTCAACTGAACTCAGAATTTTAGATTTGGATATGAGACTTCACAGAGATCACCTACTTTAACTCTGTCATGGACATAGGAGAATGCAGAGAATGTGGGGTGGACTGACCACGTGCCCACAGTTATATAGGCAAATTTCAGTTAACTAACCGTGGCCAAATATTCAAGCATTTGAAAACTGCAAGCTTTCTAATCATTATGGAAACCAAATGTCAACCCATAGAGGGAATTATGGTTTTCCTTTGTGGCTTATTCTAACCTGCTTAGTAGAACCACTTCTTCCCTATCCCTTTGGATGAAATTTATAGTCAAAGACCAGTGAATTTTCTGAATATTCTGAGAAAATGGGAAGTCCTTTTTTTAATAATCCATGTGCCCAATCTGGTGTACTACTCAAGAGCGTCAGACTTCGGCCCCTCTCCCTCATCTCGGGCCTCCTGACTCTAGCTTTCTTCATACTTAAAGAGAAGATGCATATATTTCCTTCCTCTCTTTGACCTCTCAGCACTTCACACGCCCTTTTTCTTCTACTCTGTATCAGACCATGTCGGGGGTGGGAGGAAAATAAAGGAACCGGAAATGTTATTTCACTAACACCGCTCTGGGCTGGAGTTAGCACTTTACATCCACTGAAGGTGCTTAGAGGCTTTCATCTTTTTGGAAAACTTGTTTCTTTGATTCACTGGGGACAACTCCCAACTGTAGGAGATTCATCACCTGCAGGATTCTTTATACAATGGACTGCTTCTCCCCAAGCTGGTAGTCTGAGACTGGTTTCTTACTCCTGGGAATCCTGGACCGCACCCGTATACAAGCCACTTTCTCCCTGCTGACAGCCCATTTAGCTCTAAGACAGCCCAGGGCAGCTCACATCCATGTAGGACTAACAGTGTGTTCAGGGGAAACACTCAGGATTCTTAGTTTGCCAAATTTGAGCAGTGACAGTCACCCCGATGTGCCAGCCTCTCACCTTTTAAATCTGTCAGGCTTGAGCCAAATATTGGTCCACTTTGTCTATTGAGTTCTCAGGGACATACACGACACCTTCACTTGGAGCCACTCCCTGTGCTAGAGGTAAACATACTTCTTTGGGGAACAGCAGAACACTGATACATGAAAAGCTCTTTAAAAATTCTCTTCTACCCAGACATAATACTGTAAAGAAATTATCCTTCAATTAAATATAAATAAACTAAAAGTCTCTTCTATTATACAAAACACTGTAGTGGTGCATCCTCAGTTTGGTGGATATTATGAATAGTACAAATTATCTTCTGAGCTGCAAGTCCTGTATGGTGGTCTTGGACTTTACTTTGAAATGTAGTGTGTATGTTCTTGGATCTCAACTGAAACTGTGATTAAAACAATTCCATTTAATCTTGTCATAGATTCTCAGATAACATGTAGAATTCATTTTTGTATTCCCATTGCTTATCACAATGATTGAAATGTAGCAGGTATTTGACAAGTCTGCTTTTTTTTTAAATGATTGAAGTGATTTTGAATTTAGATACTTTACCATGTGCTCTCATGAAGAAACATGTAAGTGCTTCTTGACTTATCTCTCATGAGATCATTGACAAATTTTCATCAGGTCTGAATAATTTTATATATTTTCTATTACTAGAATCTTTCTAGAATATTTGCCCCCTCTACACATATTCTGTATCTACTAACTTAATTTAGGGGCTTATCCTTTACTTGGAAGGTTCTAAAACATTCCTATTTCCCTACAATGCTTTCTTCTTCTTCTAATCAGTATCCTATGCTGTCTTCAAGAGAATGAGTCTAAAATTTTTCTGATCATTTTATTCTATCTTCCCATCCTGCTCATGGTTTAAATCATTCCAGGTTTTGTTTCACATATCAAATAGAGTCCAATTTCTCCAGAATGATACAGCCAACATTTTCAGTGGGGCATCTGCCTAAGTCTTCATTACAGACTCCCAACGTTCCCCACTTCTTATTTCTGAAAGTTCAAAAACATTTGACTGCAAAGAGATTGTGGAATGGGCTATGTTTTTTCATAATTTTCAACTTCATTGGAAGGGCTGATGTTGAAGCTGAAATTCCAATACTTTGGCCACCTGATGCGAAGAGCTGACTCATTTGAAAAGACCCTGATGCCAGGAAAGATTGAAGGAGGGAGGAGAAGGGGACGACAGAGGGTGAGATGATTGGATGGCATCACCGACTTGATGGACATGAGTTTGAGTAAACTCTGGGAGTTGGTGATGAACAATGAGGCCTGGCGTGCTGTAGTCCATGGGGTTGCAGAGTTGGACATGATTGAGACTGAGCGACTGAGCTGAACTGAGCTGATAAACCTGCTTCCTTTGCATGAAGTACCGTTCTCTCTTCGTTATCTACTGAAATTCAAATGCTAGCACAAATAATATTTCATTACTCCAATCACAAATAGTCATTTCCTCTTCTTCTAACTCCAGCTTTTAACGAATATGTGGTTCTATATGATTTGTTCACATATCTATCTGCCTTTTCAACTTGACTGAAGGCAGTCTCATTAAAATCAATCAAGAAATAAATGATTGATGAATTAAGAATTTCTAAATTGCTATTAATAGTATGTTGACTGTAGGAAAAAAGTGTCACAAGCACATCATCTGGAACATATGTGGGAGGGACAAAGTTAAAAGACTGATTGCATAAAATGTACAATATTCATTAATTCTACTTATTTTCAAACAGTTTAATAGTCACTAGAATATAACAGGAGGCTTCCCTTGTGGCTCAGATGGTAAAGAGTCTGCTTGCAAGGCTGGAGACTTGGGTTCGATCCCTGGGTCAGGAAGGTCCCCTGGGGGAGGGCATGGCAATCCACTCCAATATTCTTGCTTGGAGAATTCCACAGACAGAGAAGCCAGGTGGGCTACAGTCCATGGGGTCACATAGAGTCAGACATGACTGAGCGACTAACACACACACAGAGTGTAACAACATCTAAATGATCTACTTCTCTCTGCTCAGACCTCCAAATAGTTAAATTAAGACTACAGGGAACAAAATGACCTCAAGGGTAAAACTATGCCTAGAAGCAATATTGTGAGATTAGTGATTGCATTAAGATTCAGGCAACTCATGTCAAGTTGAAAAGGTCTTAAAGGAGGATCAAAGATTGTGAGATAGTGATAGCAGGGTCTCAGAGGTTTCCATATTCTCTAGATGCTGCTTTCCAAGCAGCATATATTCTCTAGATGCTGCTTTCCAAGCAGCATATATTCTTCTAGGTATAATATTCAAGCTAAAAGCTAAATCTCCTTGCAATCATCAGGCCAAATATTTGGCTCACTAACAGCAGTAGTATCTCATTAAATTATCATAATGAAGAAGCTGATGTTCTGCTATGATTGACCTCTATGTTGGACTTCACATTTTTGATGGGCTCATGATATACACAAATGCCCATGAGAATTAACTCTAAGAATCTTCAAGGTGCTTTTAAATTCTCAGCATACAAAAATATGTCAGTTGCTGTCACAGATTCCTAGAAGACCACATCTCCCCCCTGATAAATGGATGTTTTAAAGAAATGGCCCTAGTTCTCAGTCTAGGCATTTAATGAGATGTCTCTTAAAAGTGAAATAAAAAGACATTGCTCCACTTTTGTTTTCCTACCTAATTTAATCTTAATTACCTATCCTAAGTTTAATTCCCTAGAAATCAGAGCCTGAGACAAAAGTTTATGTGCTAACATTTTATTAAGGAGTGCCAGTTGTTCCTGAGGAGCAGTGATGAGGGGTGGAGGCAGTGAGACTGGGAAGAAGGAAGAACACATAAAATGAGAAGGGTTACCCAGATAGCCGCTGATTGCCATTCATCATCAGAGAAGCCTTAGGAACAGTGACATCTGAGAAAACTCATCTGTCAGAGTCAATAATGATCTGGTTCCCTAACCCCTACTGATCAAAGGCTGTGCCACAGGGCCTTAACTCCCACAAGCTCCTGGCTTGCATTTAAGGAATTCAGAGCTTCGTGGAACTGGTCAGTCAACCTCACAGGCATCTTTTGTTTGTCAGTGTCAAGCATGGGGTTTCACGAATTCTTATAGGAACAGTTGCAACAGTAGAGTAATTTCATAACTGGAAACCAAAGTAAGCAGTCTCCAGGACTTCAGCCAGCAAGCTAAGTGAGTGGATGGAGCCCAAGAGAAGCAAAAACAGAACCCATTACCCTACTTCTATCTCATGGCTTTTCAAGACAACAGTATGTAAAAGCTGGTGGTACCCAAGATCTGTCTATGTTAGATGGTGGGGTTATTTACTTTTTTCTTCGTTTACTTGCATCAGAGGAGGTAACTGTACACAATTCCTGAGTTGACCGGCCCAGAATGAATAGGTGATACACTTCCAATATTGCAACAAATAAAGAAACAAGCAAAATAAGTCAGTGGGTCTTGAGATTATACGCACACACGTCTTCTCACCATCAGAACATTGGCCTGCAGTTTTTTCCTTCCTGACTCCAGGCAGGGCTAATTACAGGCTGCCAACAGCGGGTGGTAGTAATGGCAAAAGGAGTGGTGACAATCTGATGAACCATTTCAAAAGGAGATCATATTTTCTACTGTTTATGTTATTCATCAGTCACAAGTATCTTTTTAGTCAAAATGATGAATTTTTCTTCTTTAAGTGTCAATCAGTCGCTATGATTAGTCGCTTCTGGAAAAAGAACCAGTGCCAGTACTTGTAATGAATCACACACAGTGATGTTTTATGGAAAAGGGTGGTGACGTTGAAGAGATCACTTCATGGGTCACTAATAGAACTGAATCTCCTGTAGAAAAATGTACAGTACTTTAAGCTTTTAATCTAAAGAAGTATTATTAATCTAGTCTATGAACTAAATAATACCTCAAGGTGTTATTTTAGCTCCTGATCCTCAAACTGTAGCTATCTAGTTTATTTTTGAAAATGAAAAATCAAAGACCTAGTTGAGTGTTTGCAGAGGTACCTTTAGAGGTTAAAACAAAGAATACAGATGTAAGTATGTCTTATCTTTGCAAAATCCATCACAGATGAACACTCTTGCCCAAACAATTTCTGACTATGGTTAATTTTGAGATATATTGATCTGAAACTTTATTGGAACACAGTAACACTCATTTTATAACTGTATATTATTGAAGTTTGTATACTGGTTTACAAGATTCATAAAACTCTTGCTTCTGGAACCTCTCTCAGGTTAAGTTTTAAGGAACAGAATCAGTATTCATATTAGCTGACCATTTAATGTAAAATTATACATTTTTAATTGCTAAAAATGGTTAATTATTGGTACAGAAGTTCTTGTTTCTGTTTAATTTTCTTTATAGGACTTTATAATGTCTATACAAAACTTCAGAGCTATAACACTGTCAATTATGCTTATTGTTGAAATAACACTGGGGTGAAGCTTTTGATAGTAGACCCACATAACTAGGAATTTATCATATTTTAATTGTATAGGTTTTAGTAATCAAAGCTTTCACTGGCCATTTGATACAGAATTGAAGGGCAACTTGATTCACTTGCTAATCAATTTTGTTCATTTATAAGGGGCAAAATCAAGTTAGTCTCTTGTTTCTATATATCACTGGACAATTGTTCCTCAAATTTCAATAACTTTCAATTTCATTTCCTGAATTCAACCTCTGGGGTACTGCATAGTTATTGTAAAAATAACCGTAACTATATGTACAACCAGTGCAATGAAATATGCAGGAACATACTGAATACAGCTGCAGACAAGGGAAAACTGCAATGTGTAATATGCTCTTTTTTTGTGGAAATGTACAAAAGCTAGTTACCTGAGTTCACCTTCTATTTTCCTTGAGCCTTTAAGAATATAGAACTTTAGGAATATAGAGAGAGACTTCAGGAATATAGAACATTCCTAAAACATACATTTGCAAACTTTATGATATGCTAAATAACTTACAGTTCAGGTTCATCTGTATACTTGCTAAAACAAACAAAACTACAACCATAGATAGCCAGGATCATAAAAGCTATAAACTACTGCAATGAGATGGATGCAAATCTTAAATTCTGTAGAGAATTAAAAAAAAAATTAAAGATTACATTTTTAAAAATATTAAATCTTATTTAAGATTAAACTTTTTAAAACTCATTCTATAATAAAGAGAACAAGCCAACTGAAATAGATGAGTCCATAAATCTAATTATTTCACAATAAAAATAAATTTTGAATCTAGTTTATTAATGAAAGTGCAAAGATACATGAAGGATCCTTAACTGTGGCTCATATTATCACACCACAATATTAAATATGGTTTCGGTGGACAACTTTTGGCAGCTAAAGCTGCATGTATTATTCCACACAGATGATAGAAGGAGGCCAATCTTAACATATGCAAAAGAAATTCAATAACATTTGCTCTGATAGTTACTAACTCTGAATAAAATATTCTCTATTTTTCTAATCTGAATCATCGCGAATTGGATTCCAACTTTTCTTGTTTAGTCCTTAGAGAAAATAAATATTAACTAGCCCCTGGTGAAAACTCCTTCTTTAACTCAGTCTGTTAAATAACATTTGATCTTAGTCAAATGAACTAGCTCTAAATGTAAACATTAATCAGTTTTGGGGATTTGCTCAACCCCTTTGCATTTTGTCAATGCCTTTTTTAATTGTGGAAGGCAAATAAAGACTTTGTTCAGAGCCATATGATTTGGAATTTTGTTCAAATGGAATCAGATATGAATGAGGAACAAATTAATCTAATATACTTTTATTACAGGTATAGGCAGACTACATACACAGTCTCCCATCACTGTCGATTATAACAACATAATGCTGTAGATGGTAACTAGGATTATCCTATGCCGAATCCATATGAATGAATGGTCTGTATGTTCTGATATGTCAGAACGTGGAAAATGTCTTAACAATCTCATTTTCAAAAATAGGTAGGAATATAAATCTAGTTAATGTAATATACATTATAGCAAAGTAGGAGAAAATCAAGATGATTAAATATTTCTATAACCTCAAGGTAAGATTTTTTTCCTCTGCCTAACACTACTAAATTCTTCCCTTTAAAAAATAGAAATATTGTTATCACTAAATTTTCAGAGGGACTAGAATAAATGCAATGTCATCATTAATATTATGTTCATAAAAAGTGTGACTCTAAGGAGAATAATGCTTTGAGCTCCTGAACCTAAGGCTTCACATTTCTGATGGTTTCTTAACAGCACTTAGATTTTATATACTGTCATACTCAACACTGGAAAACACCACAACCAATAATGATCATTCCTGCTGACTGTTTTGAGGTTGTAAAGAAAATTTTTGTGCAATTGACTTTGAACCTCTTTCCACCAAAGAAATCAGGTTTTTAAGGCTTTTGTTACTATTAATTTGACTCTTTCTTCATTGCACTTAGTTCATATGTTTTGGCTTTTTCGCCAAGCTTATAAAAAGATGAATTGCTTGGCCAATTATCATACATACAGTGGCAAGATTGGTTACGCAAGAGAGGGAGAAAGTATAAGAAAAGAAAATGGCATAACATAGAGAATAAAAGTGGTCCTTTTATTTTGATAATTAAACCCCTCAAATGAGGTTGACATTATTACAGATAAGACAAAGTTTTCCTTTGCTATGGTATATATTTTATCACAGCTATAAGTTTTGAGACCTTATATGATTTTCATTACTAAAATGGTATAAAGGGTTTATATTCATATTCTTGGGATAGAGCCCTAGCTTTATTGTTTCATAAAATGGGTATATTCAAGACATAATTTAAAATAGAGAAGCCATGAGACTTTAGTTTTCTACTTAGTATAATCAACATAAGCATGAATACCTCATTACTGCTGCTGCTGCTGCTGCTAAGTTGCTTCAGTCGTGTCGGACTCTGTGCAACCCCATAGACAGCAGCCCACCAGGCTCCCCCATCCCTGGGATTCTCCAGGCAAGAACACTGGAGTGGGTTGCCATTTCCTTCTCCAATGCACGAAAGTGAAAAGTAAAAGTGAAGTCGCTCAGTCGTGTCCGACTCTTCCCGACCCCATGGACTGCAGCCTACCAGGCTTCTCCATCCATGGGATTTTCCAGGCAAGAGTACTGGAGTGGGGTGCCATTGCCTTCTCTGTCATTACTAACTATAATTAAATGAAATGATAAGTTTATATAATATTGATAAGAACTTTTTCATGAGTGCTTATGTGCCAGGCAGTATGTCAGAATTCTTTATGTATATTATTTAAAATATCTGATGTGCACTCTACCACCACGAATTCTACTCTCTTTGGCTACTGTGAGTTTTCTATGTTATTCTTAATTTAGGCAACATTTTTATCCAACAGGTAGATTTTTAACTTTTATATATTACAAATCTTTGAGAATCAGAAACAAAGTATCCTTTCACTACCCAATCAGATTGAATTTTAAAAAGTGGAGACTCAAATGTATAGACTATGTGTGTGTGTGTGTGTGTGTGAAGTCGCTCAGTCATCTCTGATTCTTTGCGACCCCGTGGACTGTAGCCTGCCAGGATCCTCTCTCCATGGGATTCTCCAGGCAAGAATACTGGAGTGGATTGCCATTTCCTTCTCCAGGGGATCTTCCCAACCCAGGGATCGAACCTGGGTCTCCTGCATTGCAGGCAGACGCTTTATCCTCTGAGCCACCAGGGAAGCCATAGACTATGTAGAGATCCATAAAATCTAAACACTAGGTAAACAGAAGCAGGATGATCACGGTCAACTCTTACTAAAAATACACTAAAAATACTCTTTTTGAATTAAAAATATTTAATGTGAGAGAACAACAAAGGATCTTGGGGTCAATCTAGAACATATAGAGGAGATTGGGATATGACATCTTACTATAATACAAAAAATATGCTTTCAAGATATATGTGGACCTCTATTTGTGAGTCTTGAGACAAAAAATGACATTATTCTTGAAACATAAAATTCTTTTGCATCTCAAATTCAGTGTGCCCAAATAAATACATATTTTCTTTGCACTGTATTCTAATGTTTTTCAATGTCATCAATCTCCTACCAACATTGACATTACTAAATGTATTCATCTTAGTCTATATCAAAAAAGTCTTCAAGCCATATTGGCTGTCGCTAAAGGCAATGAACCTAGTCTTCTTTATATTCCTTGTGTGTGTGTGTGCTCAGTTGTGTATGACTCTGTGTGACCCTATGGACTGCAGCCCACCAGGCTCCTCTGTTCACGAGATTCTCCAAGAAAGAATACTGGAGTGCGTTGCCATGCCCTCCTCCAAGGAACCTTCCCAACCCAGGGATCGAACTCATGTCTCTTGTCTACCTGGATTGGCAGGCGGGTTCTTTACCACTAGCGCCACCTGGGAAACCCCATTTATTTCTTACATGCTATAAAAACAAGGAATTCAATAAATGTTGGTTGTACATTGACTACTTGAAGAAAATTTTCGTATGTCCCAAACAGTATTCAGAAAAATTTTCTCCTTCTTTGTTTTAATTGAATTCTGATTAGCCTCATGGATACTGATCTACCTACAAAACTCCCTAAAAGCTATTAATTCTCAAATACCACTGTAGCTCAGAGTCAGAGGTATATTATATATCTTTGTTCCACATCTGCATCATCATTCCTATTTCTCCTAAATACCAAATATTTTTTGAGAATCCTGTTATCAATTTAATTCATTTCTGTTCCTGTACTCATTTACAACATTAACCGTCTCCTGGTCATTCCCACTGTGACTTTTACATACATGCGCACGCACACACACACACACACATTCATGAATATTATAAACCAGCTCATTCTCTTACTCTGTGGTCCTATGATCATTCTTGGTATTTTAAGTACCGAGGGTCTCATTTATTTTACCTCTCCATGTACAACCCCTTTTCCTCAACTCTTCCTCTGCCACTGACCTCTATGGCTGCTTACTGAAATCAGAAAATAGATCTTCAAAATCACAAATAAAGCTTTCCACTGTGTTCTCTGCCACCTTCATCCTTTGATTTGCCCCAGTTACAATGTCTGGTTTCAGTTTAGAAAGACCTCTGATCCTTTGAATGACACGCTTCTCCCTATCTCTTATTCCTTTATAACTGTGCTTTCTTTCTTTTCAAATACCATTTATCTAGTTCATCATTATAATCGTTCTCTTTCAAATACTTTCCACGTACTTACTCCTTCTCCATTTTGTTCATATAGACTGAGAAATGGAAACTTTGAGTGAATATCTAGGTAATAATGCTCTATGCCTTTTCCCACAAAATAGAACTGCTGTAAATAATCACACAAATAAGGGAGGTGATATCATAATGGGTTCACAATTGAAAACTCAAGTAGAACCTTAATATTACTCAGTAATCCTACTAGGTATCCTCACAAATCCATTTTTCACATTCAGTTCAGTTCAGTTCACTCGCTCAGTCATGTCCGACTCTTTGCGACCCCATGAATCGCAGCACGCCAGGCCTCCCTGTCCATCACCAACTCCCGGAGTTCACTCAGACTCACATCCATCGAGTCAGTGATACCATCCAGCCATCTCATCCTCTGGCGTCCCCTTCTCCTCCTGCCCCCAATCCCTCCCAGCATCAGAGTCTTTTCCAATGAGTCAACTCTTCGCATGAGTTGGCCAAAGTACTGGAGTTTCAGCTTTAGCATCATTCCTTCCAAAGAAATCCCAGGGCTGATCTCCTTCAGAATAGACTGGTTGGATCTCCTTGCAGTCCAAGGGACTCTCAAGAGTCTTCTCCAACACCACAGTTCAAAAGCATCAATTCTTCGGCGCTCAGCCTTCTTCACAGTCCAACTCTCACATCCATACATGACCACAGGAAAAACCATAGCCTTGACTAGACGGACCTTTGTTGGCAAAGTAACGTCTCTGCTTTTGAATATGCTATCTAGGTTGGTCATAACTTTCCTTCCAAGGAGTAAGCGTCTTTTAATTTCATGGCTTCAGTCACCATCTACAGTGATTTTGGAGCCCCCAGAAATAAAGTCTGACACTGTTTCCACTGTTTCCCCATCTATTTGCCATGAAGTGATGGAACCGGATGCCATGATCTTCGTTTTCTGAATGTTGAGCTTTAAGCCAACTTTTTCACTCTCCACTTTCACTTTCATCAAGAGGCTTTTGAGTTCCTCTTCACTTTCTGCCATAAGGCTGGTGTCATCTGCATATCTGAGGTTATTGATATTTCTCCTGGCAATCTTGATTCCAGCTTGTGCTTCTTTCAGCCCAGCGTTTCTCATGATGTACTCTGCATAGAAGTTAAATAAGCAGGGTGACAATATACAGCCTTGACATACTCCTTTTCCTATTTGGAACCAGTCTGTTGTTCCGTGTCCAGTTCTAACTGTTGCTTCCTGACCTGCATACAGATTTCTCAACAGGCAGGTCAGGTAGTCTGGTATTCCCATCTCTTTCAGAATATTCCACAGTTTATTGTACGTTCAATTAAATTGTTTTTTTTTTTTTTTTTCACTTTTCAGAAACTGTCCATCTCTTTCCCTCTGTCTTAACTCTCTCAGCTTATTACTTCAAGTTCTCTTTAAGAGAATTAGAGAGTACTAGAATTTTTCATATTCAGCAGATAGCCTACCTACTTTGAAAAGTGCCAAGTAATCTACATATGCTTTGAATACTTACCCTCTTATCTTCCCAGTACTTTTTCCACATGTAAATAAAAATTACTTTTCCTGAACAAGTTGAGAATATTTTTAATACATCACATTTCTTTATGCTAAATACTTAAGTGCATATTATAAAATAAGAACAACATTCTCTTATATAATCATGGTATAATTCTCAATCCTGATTTTCAACATTGCTGAAGTATAATTATTTAACACAAGAATTGGCAAACTCTTTTTTTCTTTCTTTTGCAGAAGGCCAGACAGTAAATATTTTAAGATTTGTAGGCCATATGGTCTCTGTCACAACCAATCAACTTTCCTGTAGTAGCATAAATGCAGCCATAGGCAATACATAACTTGACTATGGCTGTGTCTACTACAACTTCATCTACAAAAATAGTTGGAGGTCCTGAATTAAACTACAGTTTTTATTCCAAACTTGTCAAGTAAAAACTGTGATAGAATTTTTCTAGGGTTTAGAACCTATTTTGTTGCTTGTTTGATTTTTCCTTTTATTTCTTTCAACTTTTGCTTTATATATTTTGAAATTAAGGATTGTTCTATCTTCCTCTTGAATTGACCATTTTATCATTAACAGATGTCCCTCTCTATTTCTTGTGACGATATTCTTATACTAAAGTAGGTGGCTCAGACAGTAAAGTATCTGCCTGCAGGAGATGCCTGGTTTGATCCTGGATCAAGAAGATCCCCTGGAGAAGGAAATGGCAACTCAATTCCACAGACAGAGGAAACGCCATGGACAGAGGATCCTGACCAGCTATAGTCCAAGGGGTTGCAAAGAGTTGGACATGACTAAGCGGCAAACACTACTTTTCAAAGTAGACTTTATTTGATTTGAATGAATATAGCTATATGATCTCATTTGAGTTATTATGTGCCTCGTATATGTTTTTTTCTCTTTTTGTTTACAAATTACCCATCTCTTTAAATTTAAGGTGCTTCTCCTGTAAACAATTGTTTTTTTTTTCTATTCATTCTAACAATCTTTGTCTTCTACTTGGATTTCATGCCATTTAAATGTAATATGGTGTTGATATGGCTGAATTTAAGCCCATCATTATTTGATTTCATTTTATCCCATCTGGGATTGAGCCTGTCAGTATCTGCATCATTCCTACTAATTAAACCAAACAATGCTTTTTCATAATTTAAAATAATGACAAGTTTTTCATTATAGAATTTGTATGTACTGCCAACCTTCAACAGAAAGTTTTGTATGCATCTTCTCCATTATTTTTCATTGATATTAATATAAGATTCATAATTATGCTAATAACCTTTTCTGCTTACTCCAACACCGAGATCATCTGTATGTCTTATCCTGCTGTCTGTTTTTCTCTTGATTTTTGGTTATTCCTGCCTTTTTGCATGTCAAGTAATATTAAATTCTATGCTAAGCATTGTATCAATATATAAGGTGTATGAAAGATGTCTCCAGATGATATCTTACACCAGAAAAGAAATTCCCCTTTTCACACTAGGTAGTTAAGGTGAAGTATTTATTACATCTCCTTCATTGCAGGTGGATTCTTTACTGTTTGAGCCACCAGGGAAGTCCAAGAATACTCGAGTGGGTAGCCTATCCCTTCTCCAGGGGATCTTCCGTACCCAAGAATTGAATCAGGGTCTCCTGCATTGCAGGCAGATTCTTTACCAGCTGAGCTACCAGGGAAGCCTCAGTTAAGGTGAGGGACTTATTACATCAATCCCGTGAGAGTCTGATTTTGGTCAAGGCTGGGCTTTGGGCTTTTAAATCTCAGTGTTTTCTGGGTTTTGTTAGTTCCTTGATTATGATCTTTTTTAGGCTTTTATTGAGGGCTGGAAAAAATCTCTTGCTCTTCCACATAAAAGATATTTGGAATTCCTTTCTTGTTTAAGGGGACTTTTGAGCTTGGTTTTAGAAAAGCACCTTCCTGGATGGAAATTCTGCCAAAGGTTTTAATGAAGGAACAACCTGTCTACTTGAGAGTCACCTCCTCTCTTTATTAGCACTTTGTACTCTAAGAATCCAGAAATTATTGGAGAGTTTAAGATGCAATCATTCTGACATCTGAACCTTTTCAGTCTAGCTTTCTAGTTCCAGAAATCTTTAGCTCCCCTTTGGGAGATATAGTTTTATACTTAGAATCAATATACTCCCATCCAACCATATCAGGCCAGTAAGAATAACAAAATGCCAATGGATTCTTATTCACCAGGAAATGTCCATCATGTGGAATAAGGCAAATCCATAGTTCACACAGGAAATTTTCAATAACTCCAAGGAAAAAAAAGTTTGGGACCATCAGTCTTCTTCATAAATCCTCCCTGCATATTTCCAGTTCATTTAGTTTTTAACTGATTACAAAGATCTTTCATACCTTTAAAAAACTTTTTCAGATTAGTTTAACTTATCCACTTTATTCTATTTGTAGCAGTGAGAATTTCAGTTGACTGGTCTATGTCCTTTTTAAGAGTAGATGTTAAAGTCATTTTTATCTTATTATTCAATTAATAAATTACTAGAATAAAGAAATGTTGTAAATAGATGCTCAGTTCAGTTCAGTCACTCAGTCATGTACAACTCTTTGCGACCCCATGGACTGCAACATGCCAGGCCTCCCTGTTCATCACCAACTCCCGGAGCTTACTCAAACTCGTGTCCATTGACTTGGTAATGCCATCCAACCATTTGATCCTCTGTCATCCCCTTCTCCTCCTGATTCAATCTTTTCCAGCATCAGGGTCTTTTCAAACCAGTCAGTTCTTCGCATCAGGTGGCCAAAGTATTGGAGTTTCAGCTTTAGCATCAGTCCTGCCAATGAATATTCAGGACTGATTTCCTTTAAGATTGACAGGTTGGATCTCCTTGCAGTCCAAGGGACTCTCAAGAGTCTTCTCCAACACCACAGTTCAAAAGCATCAGTTCTTTGGTGCTCAGCTTTCTTTATAGTCCATCTCTCACATCCATACATGACTACTGGAAAATCCATAGCCTTGACTAGATGGACATTTGTTGGCAAAATAATGTCTCTGCTTTTTAATATGTTGGCTAGTTTGGTCATAACTTTCCTTCCAAAGAGCAAGTGTCTTAATTTTGTGGCTGCAGTCACCATCTTCAGTGATTTTGGAGCCCCCAAAAATAATGTCTGTCACTGTTTCCACTGTTTCTCCATCTATTTGCCATGAAGTGATGAGACCAGATGCCATGATCTTCGTTTTCTGAATGTTGAGCTTTAAGCCAACTTTTTCACTCTCCTCTTTCACTTTCATCAAGAAGCTCTTTAGTTCTTCCTCACTTTCTGCCGTAAGGGTGGTGTCATCTGCATCTCTGAGGTTATTGATATTTCACCTGACAATCTTGATTCCAGTTTGTGCTTCATCTAGCCCAGTGTTTCTCATGATGTATTCTGCATATAAGTTAAATAAGCAGGGTGACAGTATATAGCTTTGATGTACTCCATTCCCTATTTGGAACCAGTCTGTTGTTCCATGTCCACCCCTAACTGTTGCTTCCTGACCTGCATACAGATTTCTCAAGAGGCAGGTCAGGTGGTCTGGTATACCCATCTCTTTAAGAAATAGATGCTAGTATTTGCCAAATCTTTAACTGAGTAACATGAGAATTTTTGTATGAGACAGTGAGATCTGAATAGGTTGCAGCAAAGTGTGTTCACTGTATTGACTCTTGTTACTCTATGGACTGTCGCCCGCCAGACTACTCTGTCCATGGGAATTCTCAAGCAAGAATACTGGAGTGGATTGCCATTTCCTTCTCTAGGAGTCTTCCTGATCCAGGGACTGGACTTGGGTCTCCTGTATTGCAGGTGGGTTCTTATGAGGAAAGCACTATCCCCCCCCCACAAAATACAATACTAATATGGCAAGATTAATGTTAACATGAAGAAACATTTCTCCAGGTATGCTAGAGGGTACTCTGGTTTATCCTGTTCAAATTAAAAATACATATATATGGATAGAGCACATAAGACATTTTAATCAAATTCTTTACATCTCACAGTACAGAATGAGTAATATACCTCAAAACAAAAGTGCTGTGTTTATAAAACTAAATAAAAGTAGTTATATTTAAAGTGCTACATCACAGTGACAAAAAGGCAAAATATATATAGCAAAAGGGCAAGAATAGGCTTATCAGTACATGTGAAAAGACCCATGTGAGTAATTGCCTGCAAGTAAACAGGAAACAAGGGTGTTTTGGCTGTCAAAAACTAGAAAAATCATAGTCACATTAGTAGAAACATACTGTTGAGAAAAAAAGGCATTGTTTTACCTGTGGCTATATCAATATTGAAAAATCTGAAATACCAAGTGTAGCTGCAGATCCAGTTACATTTCTCCCAGAGATTGAAGTTAGCCCAGGGGAGATTAAGCCAAGTTATGTCAAAAACAAATAAATTTGTCAAATGGAGAATAACTGAATAACTTGGGTAAATTTAGCTTAAGATCATCGGTTTTAGAATATAAATTTGATATATTCTGTTCAACTCTTAAGAGGAAAACTCAGTCAAATGAGTTGTAGGAGGCAGCTATAAGAGTGGCGGAATTTCCCAATAGAGCTTAGAAGGGCCTTGCATAAGGACTGGCTCCAAGAACACTGTCTACTCCTTGAGCCTCTGACAACTGCCCCCACAGAGGAAGCCTACCTATCTCACTCTCCATGTGTCTTCTAAGTCTCCCCACTATGAAGAACCAAGTCTTCAAAATCAAAGTTGAAAGGACATTAAAGAACTCTTTGCTCAAGGACTTAGGAGGAAAATGAAGTGAAAGAACTAGAAAGAGATGTGGGCTTCTCTCTTTCCCTGGCAGCCCCAAGAACCACCAAGAAGCTCCTGATTTTAAAAATATGGAGGAACTGAAGCCCTAGGAGACCAAGTGATTTGCACAGAAATCTCAGGCTCCTCTCTCCCACTGACATGTTCCCTCCTCTGACCAGTAGGGTTTGGTCTTCACAATGTTTTTCCTCCAGATTTTTCATCACACATTTTTCAATTTCTCTAATACAGTACTTATGTTTTCTTATAAATACATAAGTAATTATTATATATGAAGCATATAAACATTTTTGGCCAAAAGGCACACAAACTTTTTAGAAGGTACATAAAACTTATTAGCTGTTGTGAATTATTTCCCACTCGCCAGTTCTTTATGTTTTAATATCATCCATCTCTCTCTCTATATATATGTGTGTGTGTGTGTGTGTGTGTGTGTGTGATATAATGTTGAAATGTTTAAACTGGAAAATAAGGTAGAAGGTAGTCTTCAGGTTCTTTCAATGTCATTTTAGGGCATTTATTACAAGCTTTATCTAACATTATTTAATTATTCAGGAGAATGTACCTCTATTTGACTTTGATATTTACCAGTAAATTAATGGCTTAGACCTTGTGAGAAATGTATTAAATTATAGATCTCTGCCCAGTAGAATAAAATAGCCCCAAAGGTTACAGTTTTATTACTCTCTAAGATATGAATGAGTTTGGTTTCTAAGTCAAGAAACTTATTTCAAAATATCTTCCTATCTTCAATATAGTTTCCACGATTTGAAGTATTAGCTGTTCCACTAATAAATTAGGTTTAAAATACCTCTTAAACTGTAGGATGTGAAAAAATAAACAAATAAAAACAGCTTTTTTCTGGTTTCAGGAAAATAGTTTTCTCTATTTAACATGCTATTTATAGTAATAGCTGTCTCTCTTTCAATTTATATAGTTTAACCTTGTGATATCTCCCTTCTGTGAAGTTAAAAGATGACTCAATGTACAAGTTTCCCCAATTCTCTCTATGTTATAAAATTCAAAAACAACTTCGCTATATGAGAATTCCTTAACACAGATATTTTCTTTAGGAAAAAAAAAAGAAAAGAGTCAGTCTTGTCTTTCCTGGGCTTTTCCCACATACAAAGAGTAGGAATTTTACTGTGTAATTTAGGCCCTCATTTTCTATGTAAAAGCCCTAACTACTTTAATACATTCAGGCAGAAGAAAGATAATAGATATCCTGTCCATTACCTCAAGAGAAAATGTATTATTTTTCTGGGCAAATCAATAAATAGAAGAAGGATTTCAAGCTTTGAGGCTTAAGACAATGATAAATAGATTTCCCAATTTCGTGTTTAATTTTATAAAACATCATAAAATAACTTGATAAATTTACAAACATATTTTCAAGTGCACAAGGTAAATAAAAGAGATCGTGTGTTTTTCTTTAATGTTTCTTCTCAGGAAATGGAAACATGAACAGAGAATTCCAGTACATACACAAGGGTCAGGGAGGTTTGCATAAACCAACATGGAGCAGACATGATGGCAGCCACCCAATTACAGATGCAAAAGCAGATACGGAAGAACTAATGAAAAATACAACTCTTGAATTAATTAGTAACATGATAATAATGATGAGGCAGGTGAAATTTAAGAAAACATTAAGGGAAGAAGAAGCAATACATGCAAAGGCATTGATTCAAGGGACCATAGTAAACCAGGATCAACAAGGAATTCATCTTACCCTGAAGATAGAAAAACAAGGTAGCAAGTGAGAAGGCTCTCTATTGGTGGTGAATTAAAAGGCTGCTTTACGTGTGTTAGCTCCTAAGTATTCAATGTTCATATATTATATACTCAGCAACGTAGCCTGGTAATTCAGCATATGTCACTAAAGACGATTAGACTTCTCTCTATCTGGGTCAAATCTCAGCTTTACTACTTACGTGGTATATGACCTTATCTAGTTACTTAACAGTTTCAAGCTTCAAGATTGTATCAAGTAGTTATAAATACATTAACATATAATGTTATATACAATAATAAACATCAGGCATCATTATAAGGGTATTAATATTTCTATTATTTTCCAGCATTAGTATACAAATCACAAATATACTAGAATGTATTAATTCATATTATCAAAACACAACTTAAAAAGCCTTTTCATGAATCTTTAGGTTTCAGGACACAGAGAAAAAAAATGGTCAGCTTCATATCCCTGCGGAAAAGTAAACTTAATAATTTATAAAAAATATATTTACCTATTGAACTTTTCAGAAGTAATCTAAAATATACAGCCAAAAATGGCCTTTTCAACTTAGATTTAAAGAAGGACACTCTGAAAAAAAAGACAATCAAAAGAATATGGGAGAAAGCATAATTTAGCTATACATATCTAATGCAAATGAAGGAAAATCCCTGTGGAGAATGAGTGTGAGACCTGTAAGAGTGAATGCATGCAAATTTTATCCAAACTCTATGCCTGCCATACATAAGTGCTCAAAAGTTCTTTACTTTTTTTTTTCTAATCTCCATAGACAAAGAGAAAAGGATTCTAGAAAATAGTGGCATTTTAAATTTTCAAAAAGACAAAACTTTAGGATAATAAAATGCATAGGGTCAAAATTAAACATCTGATATCTACATATAAACAATGATTTCACATTACACAGAATCTTCTTCAGTAACTTCAACTTTTAGCCCTCTCAAAATGAGTCAGTTTTGATATAAATACTCCAAAGATTCCTAAATAGTGTAAGGAAGAGCTTCATTCTTAAAATACAAAATAATGTATTTAAACAATTCTCCAGTCTATATAAAAATCTTTAAGCTTGTAAATGCTATCTGAAGAACATCAATTATCTATTGAATTTCATGGATCTCTGAAAGTATGGTGGAATTATAGACAATTATTGATCTGAGATGGAGAAAACTCTTTAAAGAGAATTATAATTAAGCATTCTCTAACTTTCTATGTAACTCTACCCATTTGAGAGAATTATAAATAGATTTGAACACCTAATTAAGCCAGGTCATTAATTAAAATGCTGTGCTGCTTCATCACTAGCCCACACTGGTAACAATGCTATAACAAGCAGAACCCAGCCTAGGTCTCCTCACTTTTATAATCATCCTCGGTTGTGGTTCACAATGTCCTTGCCTCTCAAGACTCTGGTATGAATGAGAGTTCAGTTTATTAGAACTTATTTTATTACAGCTCGTTTTATTCAAGCTTAAGACCAAGAAAAATGACCTAAAATATTTTATTTTAATGTATGTTCTGAATGTTCCTTGCAATGTTTATTACATTCTTTCTAGTAAAATCTTACTGGCATTTATATCAAAATCATTGGAGACAGCAGCTTAAAATAGTCTCTGTTCTTCTTCCTACCTTGTTGCTTCTACTGCTCCTTGGAAGAGCGAACCAAATAATCTATTCCTGCCACAGCAGGTAAGGTCTGCGTTAAGTGCAAAACCCAGAAGCTATACATGAGACACCAGGATAGTGACTTTTCTAAATGCCTCTTTATGCCTCTTCTGTGGCACTGGCACTGATTCCTGCAGGGTTGCATAGGGTGGGCCCTTGACTTCTCTGGGAAACAAAAAGGAAAAACAGACTTGAAAATCAGGTTTGATGCAACAGCCTATAGAGTTCCAAGTAAGAGAGTTCTCTTCAGGAAAACTAGGAGGAGGGATAGGTCACATGATCTCGCCCATGGTAGACAGAGGAGGAAAAGGCCAGAAAGACAGAGGTAGGAAAACAAAGCCATATAATTTGTGTGATCTGACAGCCTATCTCTGGAAATGTTCACACGACCTTTATTCAGAGACAAAGGTTGATATGGTCATCCAATAAAATACTACTCAGCAATTAAAAGGTATGAACTACTAAATGATGAAGCCACATGGATAAATCTCAACAATAGTAGGCTGAGAGATAAAAGACAAAATGGTACACACTATGATTGGCAAAATGGATCCATGACTTTCTATAGATCTGTGGCATCAGAAGAGTGCTTGCTCTGGGTGAGACAGCAAGATTTGGGTGCATTGGGCATTAGAGAACTCTCTAGAGAGATAGAAATGTTTCTATCGTGACATTGGAGTGGGTGGCAAGGGTATATAAATTTGAATTACATTTCAAAGCTATGTATTTCTCTGTGTGTATAGCATCCAGTCCCACCACTTCATGGGAAATAGATGGGGAAACAGTGGAAACAGTGTCAGACTTTATTTTTCTGGGCTCCAAAATCACTACAGATGGTGACTGCAGCCATGAAATTAAAAGACGCTTACTCCTTGGAAGGAAAGTTATGACCAACCCTAGATAGCATATTCAAAAGCAGAGACATTACTTTGCCAACAAAGGTTCATCTAGTCAAGGCTATGGTTTTTCCTGTGGTCATGTATGGATGTGAGAGTTGGACTGTGAAGAAGGCTAAGCACCGAAAAATTGATGCTTTTGAACTGTGGTGTTGGAGAAGACTCTTGAGAGTCCCTTGGGCTGCAAGGAGATCCAACCAGTCCATTCTGAAGGAGATTAGCCCTGGGATTTCTTTGGAAGGAATGATGCTAAAGCTGAAACTCCAGTACTCTGGCCACCTCATGCGAAGAGTTGACTCATTGGAAAAGACCCTGATGCTGGGAGGGATTGGGGGCAGAAGAAGAAGGGGATGACAGAGGATGAGATGGCTGGATGGCATCACTGACTCGATGGATGTGAGTCTGAGTGAACTCCGGGAGTTGGTGATGGACAGGGAGGCCTGGCGTGCTGCGATTCATGGGGTCGCAAAGAGTCGGACACGACTGAGTGACTGATCTGATCTGATCTGATATATATATATAGTGTTAATTAAAACATTATATATACATGTTATTATATATATGTGTGTGTATATATATATTGTTATTTAAAACATTAACTACATAAAACACACACACACATATATAAAATGTTTTAATTAATAAGAAAGTTTTACAGCCAAATACAGGAAGGAAGGAAGATGCACAGGAGGAAGAGAGGGGAGTACTCCTGGACTCTGAGATTTATAAATACATTTCATCCCCCAAATCTGGTACTTTTACTGTAGTATGACATTAGCCATATGGGTAAGCTTATCTGATTTTTTATTTAAATAAAACTATAATGAGATACAACCTCACAATGGCCAGAAGGCCACCATTAAAAATATATATAATAACAAATGCTAGAGACGCTGTGGAGAAAAGGGGACCCTCTGACACTGCTGATGGAAATGTAACTTGGTACAGACACTATGAGAAGATGAGCCACTGTGATGAGATATTTGGATGACATCACCAATTCAGTGGATATGAGTTTACAAAACTCCAGGAGATAGTGAAGGACAGGGAAGCCTGGCCTGGTGCAGTCCATGGGGTCTAAAGATTCGAACATGACTTAGTGACTGAACAGCATGGAGAACTTACATGTTCACACACTGTATCTGGTTTATCTAGTTTTACCACTTACAGCTACCTTGTTGAGATCTATGTATAAAATTCCTCAAATGTACATATTACTTAAACCAAAAAAAGAGTCTGTACACATTTTCTTTAGTTTCTCCCCTCTTCAGTGGAGCTAATTCATGTTTTCTGATCAAAGTTTATAATACAATTTCTACCTGGATAGGGACTCAAGTCTCACAAAGACAACTTTGAAAAGCCTAATAACTCCTTTTCTGGAATTAACTATAAATTGTTACCTGTCTACACTTAGATTTGCTTTTGTCTGATTTTTAATATTTTATAGAGAACATGATATCAAATCTCATGGAAGCCCTTTACCAAAAGAATAAAATGTAGGCCTTCTCAATTGGCTTAACATAGAATCTAGAATAGTAAAGTTACTTCTCAGTATTTCAATTTTGGTTCTTCTAAAATGAAGAACCAATGACTCTTTGAGACCCTATGGACTGTAGCATGCTAGGCTCCTCTGTCCATGGGACTCTCCAGGCAAGGATACTGGAGGGCATGGGTGGCCATGCGCTCTTCCAGGGGATCTTCCCGACCTAGGGACTGAACCTGTGTCTCTTCTGTCTCCTACATTGGCAGGTGGGTTCTTTACCACTAGTGCTACGTGGGAAGCCCAAGGTAAACCAAACTTGCTAAAAACATATATGAGAAAAATAACTTAAATACAGAAGATAGACATATTTTAAAAACAAAATGGAATCTTTGCTTATCTCACACAAAAATAAAATATCAAGATTAGAAATTCAAAATATTAAGAAGGACATGAGTTTTTTTTAAAAAACCAGTAACATACACACTTACAAGATCCTGGATACTCAACATGCTAGAAGTCCTCTATAATAAACTCTAAATACTCATATGGAAAACCAAGCATTGCTTCAATGAATAATGGGCCAGTAGATTTATAGAAGTGCTAAACTAAATTCCAAAGATATATGTGTTTTTGTTAAAACTAAATCCCTCTAAAAACATTCCAGTAAAGCAGAACACATCAACAGTGACATCCTGAAACAGAGTTCTCTTATCAGTAAAAATAATAGGATAACCAATCACATTCAGTAGCAAAATATCAATGAATATTTCATTCTAAAATAAAAAAGTATAGACTCATACTCAATTCAATATTGACTCAATAATTTTTAGTAATTATAAAAATATTACACTGTTATTTTTATCACTAGAATAATAAATGGAGTTGCATTATAGCTACATTGGTGATAGAAATTATTCCCTTAGTTGGGCCAAATAGTTATAGTTATTTTTTAAATAAATAAAGATATTTATAAGGCAGTAAAAATCCCATTTCTACTCTAATTATCATTTATTATTTTACAAATGTATTCTTAGTATTTTTCTGAAACACTATAATGAAAATGAAAATTCGTATAGTCTGGTATACTTCTAACATGGTTTCACATTTGTGAAGAAAGAAATAGAAAATCATGAGGTCCCCTGTAAATGATACTGCAAATCATTTTCAAATGAAAATAATAGGTGCATTTTTATATCAGAAAAAAAAAGCCTAAAATACATGTATCTCATAATTATGTGGCTCTGCATCCCATTGCTATGGTAATGTATCATCCTTCTTGGGATTTATTTTCCTTCCTGAAAAAGTGGCTAAAGTATTTAATAAATGTTCTCTATGGCTACAATTTCAAACATTAGGGTTATTTTAACTGGGTTAAATGAAAATTGTAGCCATCAGTTATAATTCTGGAAATAGCACACCTATTCTCACATTAATTATAGACATAATTTGGTTATATTAGAGCAGTAAGACATTGTCTGATTAAAAAAATAAAAGACAATCAAATTTCAGAGATTTGTAGCCTTAGTGAAATGATCAATTAATGGCAATTTAGGGAAGTTAAACTGTGGTGGTTACATCAAAATCTATAATATTCATTAAATCAAGTGCTGAGACAAACAGCACATACAAGACATTATAATAATCTATCCCAGCTTAGGGTGCTTTGTTGTATTAAGAGTCTAGATAAAATAGATTGGACATATATCTTATCTGCTGGTGCTTAATATAATATAAACCCAAGCTATAAATCTTCAGAGGGAAATCAACATCAACAAATAATCCACCAATATTACTATCATAAGGGTAACATAATCACATAAATTCAAAGAGATGAGTAATGATTAGCAGATAGATGCCTTATAAATCATAGTAATGTCACATAAAATTACATTTGTTGATTTGATCATAGGAGCCAACATTTTAAATATTTATATTGCTTATTTTAAAATTTCAGGAAAGATTCAGTTCCCTAAAACCAAGGCTTTCTAATTAACTCAAATAAACAGGTTGTCCATATCTTCAAATGCTACTCAAAGTTCTGCCATAAAGAAAATATAACAAAAATCTAGGAATTTTACCTGACTTTAAGTGAAAAAAAAAATCCACCTCCTTAGGATTGATGAACAAATTTGACCTTTTAAACAAGAGCATGAGTATACAATTTAAGTATTCAGAGAAAGTGCTGCTGATAAACTTCAAAATAAAAACATACTAAAGTTATTAGGACTTTCCTGGTGGCTCGGAAGGTAAAGAATCTTCCTGCAATGCAGAAGACCTGGAACTGCGTTACTGGAGAAGACTGTTGAGAGTCCCTTGGACAGCAAGGAGATCAAAGCAATTAATCCTAAAGAAAAATCAACTCTGAATGTTCATTGGAAGGACTGGAACTGAAGCTGAAGTTCTAATAGTTTGGCCACCAGATGCAAAGAGCCAACTCATTGGAAAAGACCCTGTTGCTGGGAAAGGTTGAAGGCAGAAGGAGAAGAGGGTGGTAGAGGATGAGGTGGTTGGATAGCATCATTGACATGAACTCCAGCAAACACCAGGAGATAGTGAAGGGCAGGAAGGCCTGGCCTGCTGCAATTCATGGGATCACTTAGCGCCTGAACAATAACAACAATAAAGTTATTCAGACAAGAAATAATGATAGTCTTGCATTTGTTTGCAACATGTATGCATGCTTAGTCAGACTATTTGTGATCCTGTGGACTGTAGCCCACCAGGCTCCTCTGTCCGTGGGATTCTCCAAGCACAAATACCGATGGTTGCCCCCCTCCAGAGATCTTCCTAACCCAGGGATCAAACCCAAGTGTCTTACATCTCCTGCATTGTCAGGCAGCTTCTTTATCACTGGCACCACCTAGGAAGCCCCTACAGTGGTCACCAATTTCTCCCGTTGCTGTATGCTGCTTTGTTAAGTGTCTTTACCATTCAACCAGTAGCCAGTCAACTTTCCATCCCTAGAATCTGGGCTCAGATATGACTGGTATTTGTAACTGGTACTGGCTAAGGGACATTAACAAACTCACCACAGGCAGAAGTTTAGGAAGCATCTGCACATGTCTGGGCTGCTCTCTCTTGCTGCTGGGAACCATTTGGCATCAGGAGGTCAAGCAGGGACTAACCTCCCACGGTATACCATCCTTAGCTCTCAAAGCCACCCAAGACACTCCTGTAAGGACATTCGAGATTATCCAGTCCCAGGCCGGCCAGTTAGTACAAACTAGAAAAACTGTCTAGTGTTTTGTAAGCACAATTTTGAGGGAAATAATAAAAACACAGGGTTTCCCAGGTGGTGCTAGTGGTAAAGAACCCACCTGTCATGCCAATGAAGGAGACATAAGAGACCCGGGTTCGATCCCTGGGTCAGGAAGATCCCCCAGAGGAGGGCATGGCAACCCACTACAGTATCTGTGCCTAGAGAATTCCATGGACAGAGGAGCCTGGTGGGTTACCATAGGGTCGTAAAGAGTTGGACACGACTGAAATGACTTAGCACGCACACATGGTTCTGTTCTATTATTTGTAGCAAAAGCTAGCTAGAGGAGTCTTCATTATTGCTTTTACATACTTATTTTCCATATCTATCATAACAACAAAACCCCATAGTCCATAAAATATTAAAGCAAAACAGTTAAGTTAGATGTGATAACATCATAGAATTACATAAAATTCTTAATCGAAACTAATAATTTCTATGCTTTCCCATAGCAACTCTGTACCTATCCATTCATCACATGAGTTTTGAAATAATATACACGGTTAGGTGTTTGATTGACTAGCTAATTAAACCATATTCCAAATAAAATATAAAACATTTTAACTATTAAGATCAAATTTTCTGCAAAAGTCTTTTACTATGTTGGATAATCTCTCAAGTTCTGTCTTTGATAATCTCTTTTATCCCGCATGGTCAGGAATATTTTGATTCTAAATTCCTGATTTACTCTGTGGTCAATAAGGCAGAAGCATGATAAGTTGAGTGAAATGCAACATACAATGTTTATTGCAAATCATAGACAGATGAAGGGAACAAGAACGGTGTGGTTACATCAGTGCTGATTTCTTCAAAAAAGCAGTAAGTGAAGGCATTCAGATAAATTATGTTAAATTCATCTTCTCCTACTTCAGGATACAATAAAAATATGGTAATTTACACTGTAAGATCGACATGAAACTTAGAAAAAGAATAGAAGAAACGGAAACAAGCAGGTATTAAATCACTTTTTTAATCTTCACAAGTACAGAGGATAAAAGATGAAAAGATGACGCAGCTTTATAGTAGCATGTTTTAATAATTCATGTCCCAAATATTCTTTAGAAAGAAATGAAATGGCAGATAGTCACTAATTACATGTAAAATAAATTGAACAGGAATGTTTTCACTACCTTGCATTTAATAAAATAAGTAAAAGTTAAGAGAGAAAATTTATGAATTGAACAAATATTTTATCAGGGCAAAAAAATAACAGTGCTAAAATCACTTCTCGTTTACTACTTACAACTAGAATATAAGTAGGAATGAAATAGTGACTATGGAACTCAAAAATATGGCATTTAATTTGCTATTCTTATTGTCTCTTACCTTATTTTCTATTCATTCAAATTTTATTTTATTTTCAAATGATAGGAATATTCTATTTTTTATTATTTTTTTAAAATTTTTAGTGGAGTTGATTTGTTTTATAATGTTGTGTTAGTTTCAGGTGTACAACAAAGTAAATTACCTGTATATTAGCTGTGGATATACATATATCCACTCTTTTTTATTTTTTTTAGATTCTTTTTCTCATATAGGCCACTACAGAGTATTGACCAGAGCTCCCTGTGCTTTATAGTAGGTCCTTATTATTTATCTGTCTTATGTGGTAGTGTGTATATGTCAATCTCAGTCTCCCGATTCATCCCTCCCTCCCATTCCCTGGTAGCCACAAGTTTTTTTTTTTTTTCTACATTTGTGATGCTACTGCTGTTTTGCAAAAAAGTTCATTGGTACACTTCTTTTTTTTTTTTTTTTGGTTCCATGTATAAGTGATATCACACAGTGTTTGTCTTTTTCTGTCTGACTTACTCAGTATGGACCTTCTAGGTCCAACTATGCCGCTGCAAATGGCATTGTTTTGTTCTGTTTTGGGGCTGAGTTAAAAAAAAAATCCCCTCATGTATATGTAGATGTTCTTTATCCATCCCTCTACACATGGACATTTAGGTTGTTTGCACGTCCTGGCTATTCTATCAAACTTTATGATGAGTATTTTTGTAACCTGGTTAATTACCAGAAGTCTAACAGGTAGTGGTAGTGGTAAAGAAACCACCTGCCAATGCAGGAGACGTAAGAGACGTGGCTTTGATTCCTGGGTTGGGAAGATCCCCTGGAGGAGGAAATGGCAATCCACTCCAGTATTCTTGCCTGGAGAATTCCATGGATGGAGGACCCTGGTAGGCTACAGTCCATGGGGTTGCAAAGATCCGGACACGACTGAAGTGGCTTAGCAGCCAGCAACAGCAGCAACAACCAGAGACATGCAATTCAGCACCAGACTGGTGTCATTGTAAAAAAAAAAAAAAAAAAAAAAACTGTCCAGCAGAACAAAGTAAATTTTAGAAGCTCAATTTATTTGTATATCTTAAAATCTATGAAAAAAATCTGAATTTTTTTCTGTCCCATCCTTTTTTACAGAATCCAAAAAAACATCTCTAGTCCTTCCTACAATTTCATTTTCTCTCTCTTTTTCTTATCCTTTCCTAAACTACAGAGGTTGACCTAAACTTTATTTAGAAAAAAAATACTCTTTTCACTTTAGGTTTGTAACAAAGGATAAAAGACAAAATCACAAGATTCTCTTTGACAATGAGGAGCAGTGTTAAAACTAGAACCCTGAACTGAATTAAAATTGTTATCCTATGACATGTGCATGTTGTAATGATTTAAAAACACAAAGGTGACTAAGTTTGAATTGTCTCCTGTCCTTATGTTTAACTCCATTATCTGATGGAAATACTCTTAACAAAATGATGGGCATTTTTCCATCTACTTTGTTTCTTATAGAAAAATTTTCTCATAGATGAAAGAATTTTTTTGGTGGTTACTTTTGAGAGGGTGGGAAAGAGAAAAGGAGGATGGACAGGAGATCAAGAAGGACTCAGCGATATAATAACATAAATCTAAATAACAGAACGTCTAATATTTCATTTAGGTTTCCCGGGTGGTTCAGTGGTAAAGAATCTGCCTGTCAATGTAGGAGACACAGGTTGGATCCTTGGGTTGGGAAGATGCCCTGGAGAAGGAAATGGCAATTCCCTCCAGCATTCTTGTCTGGGAAATGCCATGGATAGAGCAGCCTGGTGTACTACAGTCTATAGAGTCATAAAAAAGTTGGACCAAACTTTTAGTGACCAAACGACAACAAATATTTCATTTAAAATGATTTGCATACCACAATGTATACATTCAGTCTCCTTAAGACATTAGTGAAATCTTTATGGAAGAAAAAAAGGATATGTGAATATATGTGCAAGTTATGGAGAGTTAAGAAAGTGGGAAAATCTAGGAAATGACTGAGATCCATATATGGGTAGAGGTCACATAAAGGAAAAGAACTGTCATATAACATGAAAGTGAAAGTTGCTCCATCATGTCCAACTCTTTGTGACGCCATGGACTATACAGTCCATGAAATTCTCCAGACCAGAATACTGGAGTGGGTAGCCTTTCCCTTCTCCAGGGGATGCTCCCAACCCAGGAATCAAACTGGGGTCTCCTACATTGCAGGTGGATCCTTTACCAACTGAGCTGTGAGGGAAGCCGAAATAAATGGTGACAGAAACTGGAAACTAGAGCACCTAAGTTCCCTGGAAATCAACAAAAATTGTATGACTATAATTGGATCATCCATAGGATATGGAACAAGTGTTGAAGACTACACTGAAAAACTGTTGGAGCTAATCAACCAATTCAATAAAGTTGCAGGATATAAATTTCTTAAGTTTCTAAATATCAAGGTGATCAAAGGCAACATATGCATTCATTGTAATGAAAATGTTGCTTAGCAAAGATTAAATCAGTGAAATCAAAATTACACTGAATGTAATTTTTCTTTTCTTAATCCCTGGGAATTTCAGGATCTTGATATATCTTTGTAGTTTGTGACAAAGATTATATATTTTGTCACAGATATGCTTATTTAAAGCAAGTTCCAATCTATAGGAGACTGCTTATTACTTCAAAAAAGAGATTTCAAATGTTATGGAGACGGAAAATTAACGAGAAGAGATTATACCATAAGTCTTTCAATTTTTCTTATTAATGTAAATCAAAGAAAAATCAGAGAAGTGTGGTAGAAGCATGTGAATATGCAAAATCGTGACAATAATAAGTTTTTACAGTGAAGAGGAAGCTTACTACATAAAATATAGACAGCAAAGTAGTTATAGTATTTGTGATTGGATTTTATTTTGATAGCTCTACAGAGACTTCAGGATGAGACTTAACATGATATTGGTCAAAACAAGGGTTTTTTGTGCTATAAGGCAAGAGTACTGAGGTTTCACAGATTCCTATTACAAATCAGCAGACTCTATGCCTGTTTGCTTTATATTGCTTTTTTTTTTTTGGTAGTATTTTATTTGATGGAACAATCTCATATCACAAATCATTTATAAACCATCAATCCAGCTAATAACAATATATAATTTGTAATAATTAAGAGTAATGAAGTTCAGTAGTGATACTGAATATTTGTTTTTATTTACTTATTATTACTTTTAGGCTCTGCTGGGTCTCTGTTGCTTCATGGGCTTTTTTCTAATTGTGGCAAGTGGGGGCTACTTTCTAGCTGCTGTGCGCAGGCTTCTCACTGTGACGCCATGGACCGCTGCCTGCTAGGCTCAGTTGCTGGTAATGAATCTGCCTGTCAATGCAGGAGACTTGGGTTTAGTGCCTGGGTCGGGAAGACCCCCTGGGGGAGGAAACAGCAACCCACTCCAGTATTCTTGCTGGAAGAATCCCAAGGACAGAGGAGCCTCACAAGCTATATTACACGGGTCTCAAAGACTCGACGAAGGCAATGGCAACCCATTCTAGTACTCTTGCCTGGAAAATCCCATGAACGGAGGAGGCTGGTAGGTTGCAGTCCATGGGGTCGCCAAGAGTCGGACACGACTGAAGTGACTTAGCAGCAGCCGCAAAGACTCCAACATGATTGAGCGCCTGAACTCACACAGCACAGTGGTAAGCGAAGTTGGAAAATGGGAAATAGTAGCTACAGGGTCATTCTTGGGCTGATGAAATTTAGGATCAAGGCCATTTAAACCTGAGAGTCTGGACACAGATCTGCATGGATTTGTACCCCACGCAAGGTTCTGGAACACCCACAGTGGTATGCCTGCCTGCGTCTGAGACGGTTGCGAATAGAATTCCTCAACCAAATTGTTCCGCTCAATGTTTCCTGAAAAACCTTTGTCTTCTATAAACTATTTTCTTGCCTCTAAAGTTATCTAATTCGGAATCCAAATTTCAATCATTCTTCAAAGTCCAGCTCTCCTGCTTTCATATGGAAGCATACTAGCTTAATACATGGATAGTGATTTAGTGTGGAGGACCCAATTTAAAGTAAAAATATCATCACTAAGATTGTTCCCATACATAGTTCCTAGGCCTGACCTCTAAGGACAACGAACTACAAAATAAAAAGTATTGTGCTTCCCTTTTTTTTTCAAGGTTTGCTGTCTCATGACTTCACATCTTTTCCAGGGGAAGAAGTAAGCGTAGGGCAAGTGTTCCTCTATGTGCGTGTGTTTTGGTGGAGAACAAGACGGGACACTGTACGTAACTGGTTTGTTTGTTCATAAAAACAACTGAATTTGAAGTAATGAAAGAATCTTCATGCCCTTGGAAAGCTTCTGCAGCGTGTGAGAGAGAACACCAGTGAGAAGACAATAGCATCATTTTTGGAAACAATATATGGTAAGTAGTACTCCTTTTAGAGCCTTTCCACACTTTTTTTTAAATCCCAAACTACTGCATTTCTAGAACCAAGCTCACCTACACTTATATATTTAACAACATCGAACTGTGTCCTAGCTTAATGAGGATTTCCTACTGTGGCATTTTTTGTCTTATTTTTAATAAGGTTAATTGTGTTCAAATTATCCATATGCTTTCTTCTGTGGATCTAGATCAGCATGCCAAACACAGAAATAGAAATATAGATTTCCTGAATAATACATAACAACTTATTTTGAAGAATATTATGAATTGTTTTTAAAAATATTTTATCTTGGTAATGAAAGATACTTTTTTTCTTATTTGGACTATAAGACACATTTTAATCAGTTTAATGTATCTTCTGATAGCTCAAATGTTTTGCTTTTCCTTTCAAATAAAAATTTTCAGTGGTCAAATCAGACTGTCTATAGAGCTACCTAATAAATATTCTTTCTTTAAATCTGGAATAACTTTTACATTTATGAGTTGTTTAAAAGCAATGAGTCAGAATGGAGAATTTAGGTTTGAGTCATAGTATTAAGATTTTTCTTTGCACAATTTGAGACAGCTAAATTTCCATTTGCAAATGAAGACAATATCTCTTCCTATTTAGCACTGTGAACTAAGTAAGTTAATATGTATAAATATGTTTTGTGAACTGCAAAATTTAATGCTCAGGATTACTAAACATCATTCAGTACATGGATGGGCAGTTTCAGTGTTTTCATTAGTGGACAAATGGTTGAGGGACATGTAAACTATGGATGGAGGTTCCTGACATTGTACAGGAGATAGGAATCAAGACCATCCCCAAGAAAAAGAAATGCAAAAAAGCAAAATGGCTGTCTGAGGAGGACTTACAAATAGCTGTGAAAAGGAGGACTTACAAATAGCTGTGAAAAGAAGGGAAGTCAAAAGCAAAGGAGAAAAGGAAAGATACACTCATTTGAATACAGAGATCAAAAAAATAGCAAGGAGAGGTACGAAAGCCTTCCTCAGTGATCAATGCAAAGAAATAGAGGAAAACAACAGAATGGGAAAGACTAGAGATCTCTTCAAGAAAATTAATGATACCAAGGGAACATTTCATGCAAAGATGGGCTCAATAAAGGACATAAATGGTAGGGACCTAACAGAAGCAGAAGATATTAAGAAGAGGTGGCAAGAATACACAGAAGAACTATACAAAAAAGATCTTCATGACCCAGATAATCACGATGGTGTGATCACTCACCTAGAGCCAGACATCCTAGAATGTGAAGTCAAGTGGGCCTTAGGAAGCATCACTATGAACAAAGCTAATGGAAGTGATGGAATTCCAGTTGAGCTGTTTCAAATCCTGGATGATGATGCTGTGAAAGTGCTGTACTCTATGCCAGCAAATTTGGAAAACTCAGCAGTGGCCACAGGACTGGAAAAGGTCAGTTTTCATTCCTATCCCAAAGAAAGGCAATGCCAAAGAATGCTCAAACTACCGCACAATTGCACTCATCTCACATGCTAGTAGAGTAATGCCTAAAATTCTCTAAGCCAGGTTTCAGCAATACGTGAACCGTGAACTTCCAGATGTTCAAGCTGGTTTTAGAAAAGGCAGAGGAACCAGAGATCAAATTGCCAACATCTGCTGGATCATAGAAAAAGCAAGAGAGTTCCAGAAAGACATCTATTTCTGCTTTATTGACTATGCCAAAGCCTTTGACTGTGTGGATCACAATAAACTGTGAAAAATTCTGAAAGAGATGGGAATATCAGACCACCTGACCTGTCTCTTGAGGCCTGTATGCAGTTCAGGAAGCAAGAGTTAGAACTGGACATGGAACAACAGACTGGTTTTAAATAGGAAAAGGAGTACGTCAAGGCTGTATATTGTCACCCTGCTTATTTAACTTATATGCAGAGTACAAAATGAGAAATGCTGGGCTGGAAGAAGCACAATCTGGAATCAAGATTGCTGGCAGACATATCAATAACCTCAGATATGCAGATGACGCTCCCTTATGGCAGAAAGTAAAGAACAACTATAGAGCCTCTTGATGAAAGTGAAAGAGGAGAGTGAAAAAGTTGGCTTAAAGCTCAACATTCAGAAAACTAAGACTATGGCATATGGTCCCATCACTTCATGGCAAATAGATGGGGAAACAGTGGAAACAGTGGCTGACTTTATTTTTCTGGGCTCCAAAATCACTGCAGATGGTGATTGCAGCCATGAATTTAAAAGGCGCTTGCTCCTTGGAAGGAAAGTTATGACCAACCTAGACAGCATATTAAAAAGCAGAGATATTACTTTCCCAACAAAGGTCTGTCTAGTCAAGGCTATGGTTTTTCCAGCGGTCATGTATGGATGTGAAAGTTGGACTATAAAGAAAGCTGAGCACAAAGAATTGATGCTTTTGAACTGTGGTGTTGGAGAAGACTCCTGAGAGTCCTTTGGACTGCAAGGAGATCCAACCAGTCAATCCTAAAGGAAATCAGTCCTGAATATTCATTGGAAAGACTGATGTTGAAGCTGAAACTCCAATACTTTGGCCACCTGATGCAAAGAGCTGACTCATTTGAAAAGACCCTGATGCTGGGAAAGATTGAGGGCAGGAGGAGAAGAGGACGACAGAGGATGAGATGGTTGGATGGGATCACCGACTCAATGGCCATGGGTTTGGGTGGACTCCAGGAGTTGTTGATGGACAAGGAGGCCTGTCGTGCTGCCGTTCATGGGGTCACAAAGAGTCGGACACGACTGAGTGACTGAACTGAACTGAATTGAACTGAGGGACATGTATGAACCACTTAAAAATGTATATATTTATTTTTATCCTTATATTCAGATATTTTCCTCAGGTTTTTTTTGGATTTTACAAAGATGTCTGAATTTACAAACATTAAAAAGCACTTAGTTGCACAAATGCGTTACCTTTTCTGTATTCACTACTAGTGTTCCTTAACAAGCATGTAATGTAATCTTGATAAAGAGGCTCAGATGAGTTATTTGTAGATATTTGGTAAATATAACAGAAAAGGTTTAAGTTTATCAAAACTGAGGAAAGGAAATTGGTACAACCACTGTGGGGAATAGTTTGGAGATACTTTAAAAAACTAAAAATAGAGCTACCATATGATCCAGCAATCCTACTCCTGGGCATGTATCTGGAGGAAATCATAATTTGAAAGGATATATACACCCCAATGTTCATTGCAGCACTATTAAAAATAGCCAGGACATGGAAGCAAACTAAATGGCCATCAACAGAGGAATGGATCAAGAAGAAGTTGTACATGCGCACACGCACATACACACACATGTATAATGGAATATTACTTAGTCATAAAAAGAATGAAAGAGTGTCATTTGGAGCAACATGGATGAACTTAGAGGTTGTCATACTGAAGGAAGGAAGTCAGACAGAGAAAGCCAAATATCACACGATATTGCTTATACGTGGAATTTTAAAAAATGGTACTGAGGAATCTATTTACAAAACAGAGATTGAGTCACAGACATAAAAAACAAGCTTAAGGGTACCCAGGGGGAAATGGGGAGGGGGATAATTTGGGAGATAGGGACTGACATATACACACTATTATATATAAAATAGATAACTAATAAGAACCTACTGTACAGCACAGGAAGTTCTGTTCATACCCTGTAATGACCTGTGTGGGATTAAAATCCAAAAAAAGAGTGGATATATGTCTATGCGTAACTAACTCACTTTGCTGTTCACTTGAAAGTAACACAACTTTGTAAATCAACTATACTTCAATTGAAAAAAAAACCGAGGAACTTAAAGTCCTATTATTTCTAGTGTTGTCAGACTGTAAATATTTACAGCAATTATTTATTTAGAATAGCAGGTCTACAATGTCCTGAAACATCTGTAGAAGAAACTTTTACAAAACCTAGGTGGCTAGAACAAGAAGCAGTGACTTGAGATGTGAATTCTGGCTCACTTTTGAGTCCTCAGACCTTGAACATCTCATTTAAATTCTCTAAGTCTTGAGGTAAAGTATCTGCAAAATGGGAATCAAGTTATCTGCTCTGATAACTTCACAAGGTTGTTGCTTTGACATTTATATATCTTTACATGGAATTCACTGAATATATGAATTAAGAGAAATAATAAATATTACATTATAAATATCTTAAAATATGGGGGGAAAAAACATTGATTTCTGAACAAGCTAATAACAAGATGGATTTTCAGACTTTATGTTAATTGACCCATCAGAAAAGGTTCTGCAATCTATCAACCTCTTTCCTTTCAGGATACCATACTCTTTGGGGTTTCTTCCTACCTCACCAGTCTCCCCTTCTTAGTCTGTGATTGGTTCTTACACTTCTTTCTAAACTCTTCAATATTGGGGTAAAGGATTATAGTGAACATAGACAGAATATCCAATATTCTATCCACACTCACTAATACTCTTGTTTGATCTCATGTATTTAAATTAGATAATAATAGCTATGGATATTAATATTGATATTAAAATGTCTCTAATTTGAGTCTCTAAGTTATACCTCAACATGCAATACACACTCAGATATCTTGCTAACTTGAATTACCTGCTCTTCTAGTAGGCAAAATTAATAGCTCCAAAATTGTGCTCAAAATCTTCACCCACTCCCTGCTTTGCCCCACACTGGCTAATAGTGACTACTCAGAACAAAAAACCTTGATATTATACTAGGATCTCTCTTATTCTTACATCCCATTTGCAATGTGTTAGCAAATCCCTGGAGAAGGAAATGGCAACCCACTCCAGTACTCTTGCCTGGAGTCCCATGGACGGAGGAGCCTGGTAGGCTACATATAGTTCATGGGGTCGCGAAGAGTCAGACACGACTGAGTGACTTCACTTTCACTTTCACTCTCATGCACTGGAGAAGGAAATGGCAACCCACTCCAGTGTTCTTGCCTGGAGAATCCCAGGGATGGGGAAGGCTGTCTATGGGGTCGCACAGAGTCAGACACAACTGAAGCTACTTAGCAGAAGCAGCAGCATTCCTCATGTTAGATTCTTTGGTAAACGCTTTACCTCTTATCTCTCCTAACAATAACCACAATACTCTATCTAGTCTCTAAAAATATTAGGGGCTATTATAAACTTTATTTTGCAGATGACAAAAGAAAGACCCAAAGAGGTTAAATAAGGTAACTAGTCTCAACTACTGAGTAACAGAGACAGAATTTGAAGCCAGGAACTGGACTTCAGAAATCTACTCTATGCTGAATGTTAGCTGTATTAAAATCCATTATCTGTCTGAACAGCCACAAAAAATGATTTGAAATATAATAGAAATGAAAAAAAAAAAATCAAGAAAATGGCCAACTGACATTCACAACACCAAAAGGCACAGCTTTTGTCCACAAGCACAAAGACACAGGGAAGAAGTAATGGAAAATTCATCCCCATACGCAATATGAACCATAAAGTGATTGATAAGGAACTTGTAATGCTTATATGAAAAAGAATGTTAAAGAATGTTTCTGAGCAACACAAAGTAAGTTCTCAAAAAAAAAAAAAAAAATTCAGGAGAGAAGCCATATTCTTAGACAGAAAAATCTCAGAACTATAAAGACGTCAATTTTATCAAATTCAATGTAGCCATAATTAAGTTTCCAACTGGAATTTTTATGAAACTTGACAGCTGATTAATAAATTCTTTTGGAAGAGAAAATGCACAGTAGTCAAAAGGTTTTGAAAAAGAGCAATAATGCAGAACTTGCTGTAACAATTCCTTAAAGTTACAGTTTACTTTTAATTGAACTATATCGATAGAACAGGTAGAGGGACCAGAAGTAAATCTATGCACATTTAGTAATGTAGTATATCAGGAAAGGTGTATTTAATCAGTGATATTAAAAAATGGAGTATTCAAATTATGGTATTGGGGACTATTGGTCATGAAGGATATGAGCATAGGAAGGAAAGAAGGCAGGGAGGGAGAGAGAGAGAAAGAGAAAGGAGAACAGAGAGAGAAAGGAAAAGAGAAAATAAAAGGAAAGGAAGGAAAGAGTGATGGAGGAAGGATCCTACCTAATAGGATACATCAAAATAGAAAAGTCTCAAAAACACTCTCACTACCAAACAAATAAAATGATAATTATTTCTTTTAAAAATAAAATTTTATTGGAACAGCCAATAATTTATTCATACAAATGTATGCTACAAACATGAAAAAGTGAAAACCAAGGAAAGAAAGATTACTTCACAGCAGCATATAGTATGCCTCCCTGAGCTATTTTCACCTATATCCCAGAAGAAATGAAGGAATGATGATATATTCTGAAAATATAAAGAAAAGTTTAATCCAAATCAACTAATTTGGATAGAGGAAAGAAGGTGGTAGAGTAGACAGTACTGGGGAAAAAAAAAAAAAAAAAAAAAAAAAACAACCAGACTGAATATGTCATTGGAAAAAAAAACAACCAGACTGAATATGTCATTGGAAGACATCTACAGAGGCAGAAAGGGCCACCAAGTCCCATTGAACTAGTCTAGTCCAAATCTGGTTGATACAAGCATGAACTCAGTTTGGCTGCCCCTTCCCATCAGCAATGTCTCCAGGGAAACAAAGCTGCTAGACAGTAATTCTCTACCTCATATGTGGTAGAGGCTCATTAGGGATAATGCGAACTAGGTAAGGAAAGTGCTGTCAGTTCTAGTATTTAAAACTTTTGATTTTAATAAAACCAGAGCTCAAAGACAATAAAATATTTAAAAGACTATATGGACCTAAGGCAAATTCTGACAACACCCTTGTAAATAAAATACACGAATTATATAGAGCAAAGGCAACATTAATATGGAGAAAAATAAACTAATGGCATAGAAGAAAGACTCTAGATAATAACTTCCTTCTATCAGAGAAAACATACAAAGTTTAAAATAGAGAAATTATGATAGCTGCAGAGGATTAAAAAGATCATAAGAATTATTGCTTTCTCTGAAGACCTCAACAAATGGAACTGAATGATATTGAGTGATATAATATAGAAAAGGTCCCTGAAATGAAAGAAGTGAAATGGCAAAAATGTATCAGGCATCCAGGCAGAACATGCCTGGCATCAACAGGAGAAAAATACCAGGCTTTCCTGAGACTTTTAATAGCAATATCCGGTGCTAGAATTTTGTAGAGCAATGAAGTAACAGGAAAAGAAGAGAGGAACCATTAATAATATTCCAGAAAAGAATAAAGACAACAGAAGCCTTTCACGGGAAATATTTCAAGGAATAGCAAACAAACAAACAAAACTAATTAACAATGAAATACAAGTAAGGAAGAATGATTTGAATAGTAAAATCAGTCCTGGATAATCCATAATAAAAGAAGGACTGGTGGTGAGACTGACAGCCATCTGTATGTAAAATTAAGACCAAAGTGCCAAGGCAATTAAACTAGCAGAACAGAATGTAAATATTATGAACTCTGACAAAGTTAAGTATGTAATTATTAAAAAAAAAACCTGAAAATGAATAGGGGTGAAGACAAATTGGAGGAAAGCTAATCACCTCAAAACGCACGGCAGGGAGTTAATGAACACGGTCTGAAATTAAAACATGGGGCTAATGCATCCAGCTTCTTAATGGTATTCATCTTTTATTCTTAACTATAAAGGTAAGTTTAGAAAAAAACCTTTCTCATGGTGAAAAAATATTTAAGGTCAGCAGTTCTTTCCAATTTGTTTCTGTTTGCTGCTGCTGCTGCTAAGTCGCTTCAGTCGTGTCCGACTCTGTGCAGCCCCATAGACGGCAGCCCACCAGGCTCCCCCGTCCCTGGGATTCTCCAGGCAAGAACACTGGAGTGGGTTGCCATTTCATTCTCCAATGCATGAAAGGGAAAAGTGAAAGTGAAGTTGCTCAGTCGTGTCTGACTCTTCGCAACCCCATGGTCTGCAGCCTACCAGGCTCCTCTGTCCATGGGATTTTCCAGGCAAGAGTACTGGAGTGGGGTGCCATTGCCTTCTCTATTGTTTCTGTTTAGTTATGTATAATATACTAATAATAAATAGCAAGTATATGTCTCTCAATATATTGATCTTTTCATTTGTGCAAATCTATACATAACTGTCGTGATATTCACCAAATGTTAATTGTTTTTTTTTTTTTTTTTTCTTGAGTGTAAAGACTTTGGGACAATTTGTGTATGTGTTTTAACTTGAATTTACACGAGAGTAAAATAAATCCCATCTGCATTAAACATCTGAATGTGAAATAACAGTGATAAAAATGCTAATAACAAAAAGATTATAGAAGCTTACAGGTATCTATTTGTATGCATTGGTTTTGCAAGGGAGAAAGGAACCTGAATAGAGATTTTCCAGGGCAGCTGAGGAATACAGGGTCAAGAGATTATCATGCTGTGTAAGCAGGAGAGAGGTTTGTTGAACTTGCCTGGCCCCATGGCTTTGTGTCTGAACTCTCTAAAGAACTGAACACAGGAGGTGAAAACCTGATTGCAACCAAGAACCCAGTTAGCATCAGAGCTTCGAAGCCAAATGAAATGACTGGAAGTAAAGGAAAGGTAGAACCTTGCTCATAGATCTGCTATTGCAGGAATCCTGAAAAATGCAAATTTGTTTGCTTTGCTATGGAGTTACTGGAATTGGAATTAACTGGTAGTTGTCCCCGACACAATTATCAGCCTGTCATGCACGATGCTGGGGTGGGGGGCAGTGGTGAGGTACCAGCTTAAGTGAGGATCCTTAAATAGGAAAACAAAACAAAACAACAACAACAACCCCAAAAAACTAAGAGAGGTGTTCAGCTATAATCAAATGAAGTTATTGTTGCTGTTGTTCAGTCATTAAGTCGTGTCTAACTCCATGAATTGCAGCACGCCAGGCTTCTCTGTCCATCACTATCTCCCCAAGTTTGTTCAAACAATGAAGTTGGACAATATTTAAAATTGCCCTAGAGAACTCATGATGCAATGTTTTTACAGTAGGAACTAGTGAAATGTAGATAGTTTAACCATCTCAGTACTCTGAATTTCTGAAATCTTGAGAAACATTTAAATTACATTAAAAAGCTGGTGATACAAGTTTTAAATTCCTGATAATTTAAATATTTAACCTAATGTTAGACTGCATGCATTAAAGTCCCATTCAGAATATTATATATAAGGTCAAATTCCATATTCTTTGAATATTTTGTACCCAAAGATAACTATACACTTAACTTCACAAATGTTGAGTACCTACTCTATGAAAATAATGTTAATTTTGAAGATGCATTGAATTCTAAGATATTTTAAACATACAACATGCTTTTCTGTGTGTGCTGATATGATCAACCACTTTAAAAGGTTGTTTTCTTAAAAGCATGAAGAAGAGAGTAAACTTCACTGGGTAATAACAGAACTTCAAACGTCTATAGCATTTTGGTGGTGAGCACAGGGCCTGTGAGCTTGTAGGGTAGAAACAGCCCATGATTTATTAAGTTAGGAGGTTAGGTGCTTATGTCTACGGGCAACTGCACTTTCTGACCAATAGAAATGTACTATCTTTCTACAGGATTAAATAACTACATAACTAGAAAATAAATTTCAGAGTGCAATACTGGCTAAATATAGAGAAGGCAAGCCATTGGCATTAGCGCAGGAAAGCACACACACAATCAAAACACACACACACACAAATCAAAATTGCAGGAAAAAAACTTGCACAAATCAAAATTGTAATATACTTCTATTTTTCTATTAATTGAATTTTCATAATTACATTTTGAATTGATTAGATTTTCTTATCTTACCTACAGGAACTTATCTTACCTACCTACACTTTATCACAAAAACATTTGAATATATAAAAATGTGTAGAAAGATTGAAATGTACAGTGGAATTTAAAAAATTATGTAAAATCTCATCTCTACAATTATTACTGAGTATTTTGTGTTCTTTTTTAACCTAAGATTTAGGCATTTTGATCAGTTTCTACCAAACTCATATTATTCATGAGAAAAATGAAGGCTCGGGAACTTTGTGGCCAACTTTTTAAAACAGTGCAATAACTTGACGGCAGAGAAAAAACAACTGCATGTGTTCAGGGTAAGAGAGTCTTAATGTGGAGCTTGCTTATAAAAGATACATTTTTCTCCTTAGTTTAAATATTTATTTTTGTGGCATATGGGTAGAGACATTTTCAAGGAGTAAATGAGTCTCTTTTTTGTTCTCAAACCAGACCTCCAGTCTGCCTGCTGATGGAACATGCTTCCTCCTGCCTGGGCGGTACCACACTTCACAGGTACTGAGAGGCAAAGGATAACTAGAGGAGAAGCGCCAGGACTGGGGATGGGAAAGGGAGCATACAGATTCCAATCAATATGGTGGGTTTTAGAAATGCTTGTGAATTTTCCCAGGGATAAAGGTTTGAAAGCCCATCTGTCACTACCTCACATTTAAATACTATCACAGTAAATTCCTTCTTATTTGGTCCACAGATGGAGTGAACATACCTCGCAGGTTCTTAGGAGAATCCTTGTGTACACCTGTTGCTATACTCTCAAAAATGTTCCTACTAAGAAGGTAAATTTTATGATCCTCCTGCCGACAGGGACCTTGACAATCCTTCTCTAAACTGTACTCTAAAGAAGATACTCCAAAATGATCTAAAATGGCTTTGAAAATAAATCTTTTTTTTTTTTTTTTTTTTTTGTGGTGAGGAGGGCGGTCATCCCTGGATTTATCAATAGGATATATTTTCAAAGAAGTTCCTGCCTATGATGACTCTCACCTTTGTCCTATGTTAAGTACTATTTTTATTTTCATGTATGAGTTTGCATTTCTTCAAATATGAAATTATTTAATAGTGCCAAACACAAGAAGGAATCAGAAAATAACTGAGTGGTGATGACTTCCAATCAAAGGGAAGATGCTAATATGTGTTAGCATGCTATTTTTTCAGTTTTCATAAAAATAAAAAAGAACAATACCAAACTTTTAAATCTAGTTGGTTTTGCTTGTTTATTTCTGTAAGGTCAGGTGTGCATACGGATCTACTGTGTTATTTATTCTCTGACCAAAATCTAGAAAATAATTTTAATAAAAAATTTCCAATACCCAGAGTAGCAGTCACTATAGTATATATAATACATTAGGAAGCATTGCGGCTTACACATAACAAAATAAAAGTTAAATGTAATATAATTATCCTATTTAGAGTTTTTATAGAAAAGAATCCTTTGTTCTGTGTTCACTTTGATATTTAAGGGAAAAAATAGCCTTGAAGCAAATTATAAAATTTTGGCTTACTGTGCAACTCATTTGCTAATATATTATATTAAAAATATTCAAACATTATTCTAGTCTAAAATAGACTTTGATATTTATGAAATAAGGTTAATAATCTTTCCATATTTAACAATCTTTCTAATTATTATGTTTTATTAAATTAATTTCCACACATACACACTTGTCCCAGGGGAGTGCCTGTTACACTTGAAAGAGTCTAGTGAGATTTTGATGTACCAAAGATACTACCTTCTGAGAAATAACACACTTCAGCCAAAATAAGCAACATTAAGCTATAATGTTTTGATTTGTACCATGCTGCCAGGTGATAAAATACACATAGCACACACACATACATTCACATTTGAAAGAGTAAATATTCTTACTGGTTTTAAATAATGTAGATCCAGAAATAAATTCAATTTCTGTACTAAGACTTTTTGTCACCTCTTTTAAAAAAATGCATGGCCATTAAAGCTGAAAAGATGTATAATATATTGAATTAGAACCATTTATTCAAGCCAAGGTTCTTGCAAAAATTACTCAAAATATGTTAAATGCCCCTTTTGGAATGAATATAACTGGATTTTTAATGTCAGAGGGGCATATTTTATAGACTAACAAAAGCAACACTGCAGTTTAATTCAAAAATGCTCTCTAATTTGTCAGTTTGAAACTAACCTTCTCCACGGGTTTTTCAATTGTTTCATTGTTTTGATTTCTTCACATAAGTCTTAGCATAGAGTAACTAAATGCATACTAAAGAGATAAGGGTTTTTTGTCTTCCTATTTTCAAGCTAAAACATAACCTGTAAATTATCTTTTACAGTAAGCCAAAGCCAGTATCACATACCTTTCGGGAATGAATTTCTTTCACATACAATGGAAGTAGAAACTCAGATATACCTTCAAGTCGGATTCCCTTCTTGGTGACTCTCAGATTTCCCATACCATCCTACAAGCAATGAAATATAGTTCACTTTTAGGTTAACTGGAGAAGGAATAACTGGCCATAATTTTCTTAGGCCTAAATTGAGAAAACAGTAAGCTCAAATCTGTGATGATTTAAGGAAAATTAGAGGCTGAATCTGCTTAATGAATGATTGCAGCAGTTGGCATGCATGTAGTGGGCTCTGTATAAAATGAACAGGAAAAGAGGAGGATAAAGGACCTGGTAGCTTCTTTCCAGTCTAACAGAGACTAGGACTCATCTGTGAATAAATCCTATACTTTCTTCATGCACCAACACTTTTAATTATTTATTAGCATAATTATACTTGCTTCCTGATTATTAAAAACAACTCTTTGTTTGCAGAGAGATCTAATGATATTTTACATGACAGTTATACACATATTTCTACTATAAATGCTCACATTTGTACAAGCAGTTAATGATGGACTAGTGTATGTAAGCATGGTGTCCCAGTATTTTAATCATGGGTAATGCTTATGTCCTTTTCTTTAGAAAATAATACTCCATGAGTATTATAAAACAGGGCACAGATAATATTTATGAGACAAAAAATAAAAATAGTAAGAACAGAGTAGTGATAGGAATCAAAGAAAGGAGATTTCACGTCTGGTTGGAGAGTACACCACTTCTCGTGGAGGAGACTGACTGTGATAAAAGACCTTATATATGGCAAAACCAATACAATATTGTAAAGTTAAAAAAAAAAAAAAGAATATGGAGTTTCTACAAGAGATGTCCCTAGAGGGAGGAACGAACTGACCATTCTGGGCACAATCAGGAAATAGTATTCCACCCAACCTGGCTAATGGAATATCATGAGTGAAAACAATTAGGAGCACGTTTTGAGGTCAGAGAAAGGAAAGCCATGAGCGTAGAGCTAAGGAATCTGTATGTATTGACACAACAGCCTCCAAGAGAAGGAACATAAAAAGTTCTTGAATAGCTCAATGGTTTGAAATGATCAGAGTTACACGTTAAGGAAAATCCGGTAGAAGTACTATGTGGAGCTATCTGACAGAGTGTCAGCGATAATGCACAACTCTGTAATAAGAGAGAGGAGTGTGGTGGAAGAGCAACTTTCAAGAGCTGGTGACTAGTTTTTTCTTGAGATACTGAAAAGGGGGCCATTTACCACTGACCCAAGGATTCACAACTATGACTATATAAGGACAAATAGTGAGTTTTACAATTGGAATAGGGAAATCTGTAAGCTCAATGGTAAAATAAGTTCAGCTTTGAACTTTCTAACTATACTTCCAGAAGTATCACAAAAAATTTCAGAATTTTATTCATCAACCAACACATCTGTAGAAAGCAGGCTGGGAAGCGACAGTTGCTTTGGTCTTGCTTGACTTTATCATGATGGGAGAACAAGTTCTATGTGGGAAAAAAAAGTATATAAAAACAAAGGAGAAACTCCTAGATAATGAGTAGGTCTGTAGGTTGGAAAGATGTATTCTATACATTCTGGGAGGCTGGGATTAGCAGAAGAGGAAAGGCAAGAGATTCAGTAGTCCTAGCCTCTACCCTCTGCTTTGACCTCAACAGAAAGCCAGTGAATTAGTAGAACAATGCATAGCATTTTGAATAAGAAATGAAGGCCCTTTTTCTTTAACTCAGACAAAGAAAAACATTAAGAAGAGAAATGGAAATATTCTGAGGTGGAGAGATGTCAGTCTTCTCACGGAAGGAGAAAATAATTGATTCTGGTTGAACTGAACTTTGGATCAGAGGAATTCACTTCTTGAGCTTGAACTTTTTATTAGCTTGAACTTCAAGCTGACACTGAAAATGCCTAATAGGGAAATGAACTAATTTTTTTTAACATGAAAATTTCAAGCATCACTGAAGACAAATTCTGATGAGAAAACAGGCATACTTTTTTACTCTGAGACAGAACTAATTTATACCAGTTTTATAACATCCTCTTTCCCCTTTGAAACTAAAGTGTCTGATATAGATATTAGTTACAGGTCATTCATTCACTGACTCTTAAGAGTTTTGCAATAGTATGCAACAGAAACATGCAGGATTAACAGTGATAGAGTTTCAAAATTGAGGATTTATTAACAGGAATGGCAAAAAGTCATAGGAATGTAGTGTCCTAAAGTAACAGAATAATGTCCCTCAAGTGGCTATTATTTTTCTTATTAAGTAGAGACACGTAAAAGCCAGAAAAATAGTATTAGGTTGCAAAAATAGCACAGAATAAAGAATATCAACAGGTGACAAATTAATGATCAAGTTCAATAGGGGATAAAAAATACAAGAAATGCTAAGACAGGTTTGTCATCAGATTAGACACTCAGGTTTTGAAATCTTGAAGGTGAGAACATTTCCAGTCATGATAAGGTCTGGAGGACACAGGAGCTACAGAAGTAGACTAGAGACAGAACTCTTTCAGTACTAAAATAGTACTACATATAAAGTGACAAGTGGCCTTCAAACATTGTTTTGTTTCAGAGGGGTTTTCTTGAGTTAATCGCACACAGTGGCTGTCCAGGTATGTTCTCAAACGCCTACTTGAAAGAAGTGTTCTGAAGTGCTTCTACAAAGTCGCTTTGCAAATGTTTAAGGCAACCGCTAGAGTATTTCAATACGCCAGCAAATTTAGAAAGCTCAGCCATGGGCACAGGACTGGAAAAGGTCAGTTTTCATCCCCATCCAAAAGAAAGGCAATGCCAAAGAATGCTCAAACTACCCCACAATTGCACTCATTTCACACGCTAGCAAAATAATGCTCAAAAACTCCAAGCCAGGCTTCAAGAGTACGTGAACTGTGAACTTCCAGATGCTCAAGCTGGATTTAGAAAAGGCAGAGGAACCAGAGATTAAATTTCCAACATCCACTGGATCATTGCAAAAGGAAGAGAGTTCCAGAAAAATATTTACCTCTGCTTTATTGACTATGCCAAAGCCTTTGACTGTGTGGACCACAACAAACTCTGGAAAATTCTTAAAGAGATGGGAATACCTGACCACTTGACCTCCCTTTGAGAAATCTGTATGAAGGTCAGGAAGCAACAGTTAGAACTGGACATGGAAGAACAGACTGGTTCCAAATAGGGAAAGGAGTACATCAAGGCTGTATATTGTTACCCTGCTTATTTGACATATATACAGAGTACATCGTGAGAAATGCTGGGATGGATGAAGCACAAGCTGGAATCAAGATTGCCGGGAGAAATATCAATAACCTCAGATATGCAGATGACACCACCCTTATGGCAGAAAGCGAAGAATTGAAGAGCCTCTTGATGAAAGTGAAAGAGGAGAGTGAAAAAGTTGGCTTAAAGTGCAAAATTCAAAAGACTGAGATCATGGCAAATAGATATGGAAACGGTGGAAACAGTGATAGATTTTTTTGGGCTCCCAAATCACTGCAGATGGTGACTACAGCCATGAGATTAAAAGACGCTTGCTCCTTGGAAGAAAAGTTATGATGAACCTAGATAGCATATTCAAAAGCAGAGAGATTACTTTGCCAAAAAGGTCCATCTGGTCAAAGCTATGGTTTTTCCAGTAGTCGTGAATGGATGTAAGAGTTGGACTATAATGAAAGCTGAGGCCAAAAGGATCGATGCTTTTGAACTGTTGTGTTGGAGAAGACTCTTGAGAGTCCCTTGGACTGCAAGGAGATCCAACCAGTCCATCCTAAAGGAAATCAGCCCTGAATATTCATTGGAAGGATTGATGCGGAAGCTGAAACTCCAGTACTTTGGCCACTGATGCAAAGAAATGACTCATTTAAAAAGACCCTGATGCTGGGAAAGATTGAAGGTAGGAGGAGACGGGGACGACAGAGGATGAGATGGCTGGATGGCATCACCGACTCAATGGACATGAGTTTGAGTAAGTGCTGGGAGTTGGTGACGGACAGGGAAGCCTGGTGTGCTGCAGTCCATGGGGTTGCAAAGAGTCGGACACAACTGAGTGACTGAACTGAACTGAGACTATCTCAGGGCAATAGAAACAAATTCTATCATGAATATAATTCACAGTTCAATAGAAATAAAAAATGTTTTCATAAGATGTTTAAAAAGAAAAGAACTGGATATCCATATTAAGGGTGATATTATTTATATTATATACATATTTAATTTGGGGAAGTTTTGAATCTTAAGATCAGTGTTATCTTTCTATATAACACACAATTCGGGGGAACATAGATATATATTTTATTTAAATTAGATGACATGGAATTTCCCTGGGTAAATGTAGAACTGTTACCATAGTTTAGTGTTGTGAATCTAACCTTGCTCCTTTATGTTCATGAGTCCTTTTTCTGTAAGTTTCTCTATATTATTTACATGTAGCTATAAAATACATGGAACTGTATAATATATATTCACTGTATAATTAACCTGATGTTCACATTCACACACCACGTCCGCCAATAAATTATGAAATGATGTAGGAAACGAGTTGCCAGTCCAGGTTCGATGCACGATGCTGGATGCTTGGGGCTGGTGCACTGGGACGGCCCAGAGGGATGGTATGGGGAGGGAGGAGGGAGGAGGGTTCGGGATGGGGAACACATGTATACCTGTGGCGGATTCATTTTGATATTTGGCAAAACTAATACAATTATGTAAAGTTTAAAAATAAAATAAAATTAGAAAAAAAATTATGAAATGATGAAATAATCTGGTTTCTCTTATTTAAGAGAGTTGTAAAAGTGAATTTCTTCCTACTGTCAGTATAGCTTCTTGATTCACTGTATTCCTGGTCCCTTCCAATCTAAAGGGAGAAAATAATTTCTGGATTTGCTATTAAGATTGACATTGCCAAAACACGAGAAAATAACAGAATCTAATGCACCTATAATACAGGCCCCAACCTTGGCTGTGCTATCTTCATCCTGTGCAAGCTTGAGCAATTTAGCTCACCGTTTTGCATGTTAATTTTTGTTATATGTAAAAGAAATAATATTTAGCTATGAGTTTATAGCAAGGATGACATGAGGATGTAAACTGATTAAAATCATGCTTATCTTTTGAGTTCTTCTGTATATATGTAAAAGTACTCAAAAGTCTTAACCATTATTACATTTTATTTGAAATTTTAACTCACATTATTATAAAAATTCATATCATTTACTTTCAAGGGATTATGTTTGAACTTCAGCATACATTAAATACATTAATTATCATCATTATAGTTATAATCTATAGTAGAAGAGCTTGGATTTGAAACGTGACTACTATTTACTAACTGTTGACTTTGGCATATTCTTTATCTAAACCTAAATCATTTTCTGTAAGAATCAGGAAACAATAGTTTTACTTACATGAATGTCGTAGTAATTTAACAAGATAATATGCAAATGCATTGTTCCTGGATCTAGCATATTCTTGATAGTTATTCTCTGTAGTTTATTTAAATTAATACTCTGATAATAAATATAATTAATCTCTTCAACCTACTTTTTTTGTCTACCTCTCCCATTTCTTCCTTTCTATTCCCAAGGGCAATCATCTTCAACCTGGTAATTGCCTTCATACTTACACTGTTTGGAGTGTAAACTTAACATTGTTTACACTGTTATTTTATTGAATTACTCCTTACATTATCTAAACCCTTGGATTATAGATTTATGCCATTCCTTTTAAACATTTAATGTGTTTTCTAAATAAACCATTATAAACATTATCACTTTTGTGTTAAGGAATAATATAAAAAAATCATCTCTCCTACTGAATCTTTTTTATTTTTTTAATTGGTAGAAAATTGCTTTACAATTTTTTATTGGCTTCTGCTGTACAACAATACAATTCAGTCTATATATATATATATATATATATATATTCCTTCCCTTCCTCTTCTCCCTCTCCTTATCCCATCCCACCCCTGTAGGTGATCACAGGGCACCAGGTTGGCTCCCTGTTTTATTTAGCAACTTCCCACTCAGATCAGATCAGATCAGTCACTCAGCCGTGTCCGACTCTTTGCGACCCCATGAATCGCAGCATGCCAGGCCTCCCTGTCCAACACCAACTCCCAGAGTTCACCCAGACTCACGTCCATTGAGTCAGTGATACCATCCAGCCATCTCATCCTCTGGCGTCCCCTTCTCCTCCTGCCCCCAATCCCTCCCAGCATCAGAGTCTTTTCCAATGAGTCATCTCTTCGCATGAGGTGGCCAAAGTACTGGAGTTTCAGCTTTAGCATCATTCCTTCCAAAGAAATCCCAGGGCTCATCTCCTTCAGAATGGACTGGTTAGATATCCTCGCAGTCCAAGGGACTCTCAAGAGTTTTCTCCAACACCACAGTTCAAAAGCATCAATTCTTCGGCACTCAGCCTCCTTCACAGTCCAACTCTCACATCCATACATGACCACAGGAAAAACCATAGCCCTGACTAGACGGACCTTTGTTGGCAAAGTAATGTCTCTGCTTTTGAATATGCTATCTAGGTTGGTCATAACTTTCCTTCCAAGGAGTAAGCATCTTTTAATTTCATGGCTGCAGTCACCATCTGCAGTGATTTTGGAGCCCCCAAAAATAAAGTCTGACACTGTTTCCAGTTTCCCCATCTATTTCCCATGAAGTGATGGGACCGGATGCCATGATCTTTGTTTTCTGAATGTTGAGCTTTAAGCCAACTTTTTCACTCTCCACTTTCACTTTCATCAAGAGGCTTTTGAGTTCCTCTTCACTTTCTGCCATAAGGGTGGTGTCATCTGCATATCTGAGGTTATTGACATTTCTCCTGGCAATCTTGATTCCAGCTTGTGTTTCTTCCAGTCCAGCGTTTTTCATGATGTACTCTGCATATAAGTTAAATAAACAGGGTGACAATATACAGCCTTGACATACGCCTTTTCCTATTTGGAACCAGTCTGTTGTTCCATGTCTAGTTCTAACTGTTGCTTCCTGACCTGCATACAAATTTCTCAAGAGGCAGGTCAGGTGGTTTGGTATTCCCATCTCTTCAGAATTTCCCACACTTTCTTGTGATCCACACAGTCAATGGCTTTGGCATAGTCAATAAAGCAGAAATAGATGTTTTTCTGGAACTCTCTTGCTTTTTCCATGATCCAGCGGATGTTGGAAATTTGATCTCTGGTTCCTCTGCCTTTTATAAAACCAGCTTGAACATCAGAAAGTTCACACTTCACATATTGCTGAAGCCTGGCTTGGAGAATTTTGAGCATTACTTTACTAGCATGTGAGATGAGTGCAATTGTGCGGTAGTTTGAGCATTCTTTGGCATTGCCTTTCTTTGGGATTGGAATGAAAACGGACCTTTTCCAGGCCTGTGACCACTGCTGAGTTTTCCAAATTTGCTGGCATATTGAGTGCAGCACTTTCACAGCATCATCTTTCAGGATTTGGAATAGCTCAAATGGAATTCCATCACCTCCACTAGCTTTGTTCCTAGTAACTGTCTGTTTTACAATGATAGTGTATATACGTCAATGCTCAACTTTCTCAGTTTGCCCCACCCCCACCTTTCCCTGATGTGTCCACAAGTCAGTTCTCTACTAGGTTCATCAGGACCATTTTTCTAGATTCCATATTGATGCATTTATATACGATACTTGTTTTTCCCTTTCTGACTTCACTCTCTTTTAAGTGGCTCTAGATTCATTCACCTCACTACAACTGACTCAAATTAGTTCCTCTTTACAGCTGAGTAATATTTCACTGTATAGTTACACCACCACGTCTTTATCCATTTACCTGTCAATGACATCTAAGTTGTTTCCACGTCCTGACTATTATAAATATTGCTGCAATGAACACTGGTGCATGTGTCTTTTAAAGGAGTGGTGTTCTCAACGTATATGCCCAGTAGTGGGGTTGCTGGGTCATGTGGTAGATTTATTCCTAGTTGTTTTTTTTAAGGACTCTTCATATTGTTTTCCACAGTGGCTGTATCAGTTATCAGCTTCCAGTTTTCAATGGTGCAGGAAGGTTCCATTTTCTCCACACTTTCTCCAGCATTTATTGTTTGTAGACTTTTTGATGATGGCCATGCAGACTGGTATAAGGCAATACCTCATTTCTCCTGCTGTATCTTAAGCTTCTTCTTTTGAGTGATTTTCAAGACCCTTGGAGTGTCTCATGTAATTCTTTGTTTTTCAGATTGTTCTTTTCTCATCATCATCCACTCATTACCTCCACTAATCTATAAAGCTAATATTTTTCAAAAAGTTCTGTTTTGTCATTAAATTTCTTTTTTAAAAACTGGGTTACAAAGAACATAAAATATTATACTGATATTAGCTTCATGTGTGCAACATGTTTCAATATTTTTATGCATTATAAAATGATCACCATGATAAGACCAGTTGCCATCCGGTCACCATGCAAAATTGTTATAATATTATTGACTATCTTCCTTATGTCACAGCTCAGTAACTTATTTTATATCTGAAAGTCTACAGTTGCAGCATTATTTATGCTATTCAAGATATGGAAACACCTAAGTGCTCACTGTGAGATGAATGGATAAGGAAATTGTATCTCTCTCTCTCTTGCTCTCTCTCTCTTCCCCCACCACACACACACTGAAATATTACTCAGCCATTTAAATTTCCTGAATCAAATATTTTGTTTGAACCGATCTTCTTAATACTCTTACCCATCATTCAAGGCTAGTACTATTTGCGTTTAGAGACTGCAAAGCCATATTTATTACAATTTTCACACACTTGATTTTTTGGAAAAGGTAAAGGATGCTTTATTCAGAAGTATTTTTTTTTGGAGTTTATTATAAGAGACTGTCTGTGAAATAAATCATAGATATGAATGTTAACAAAGAGAATATTAATAGCCATGTTATGTTGAATTTAAAATCCACAATCATAACTTTGCAATCGTCTGACAATAATTCACTCTGTCCTATCTCACACAGAGTTTTTAAGACCCTTGACTGTCTGGTATTAGAAGGTGTCCTTAGATGGTGGCCATTCTCAGAATCTGAATTACTCTTAACAGGCATGTAATTGTCAAAGAAATGAGTGTGTTTACATGGAACGGAGAAAAGTTTTTTAAAATGATATGATCATTAAATAACACAGAAAATCTGGTATCTGATTAATTATTTATATTAAAAATCTTTTCAAAGAAAGGTGAAAGAATCCAGGAGACAATTACATATAGATTTTAAACATTTTTTTGGATAAGTTAAAAAATAAATATCTTGCAAATTACTAGCATCATGAATTTCAAAAATGTGATTAGGAAGGAAGATAAATACATATTTATATGGATTTGAGTATCTAATGATATTCCTTCTGTATTTCAACTTGCACTAGGAAATAACCTTTAAGGCAAATTAGAGACAAATTGGAGCTCAGTATGGTGGGTATTTGTGAGACTTTGGGAATTAAATATCTTAAATAAAGAAATATATGGAGAAATGGAGGTATTAGATTGCTAAAATATAATTACAAATTACTTTTAAAGGTCTTTTTGTTATTTATTCTTTCTTGCACACTAAAGGAATAAAAAATATCTATTTAATTTCCAACTGTTATTTAAAGGTGAGAAAATTCTCTTTAAAGTATCTAAGGATTTTCTTTTTCTTACCTGTTTTATGATATTATTTATAATTTATAATGAACTATTTTTCCCCAAGCATAAGAGGAAGAAGAAATAAAACATAAGTTTGTAGGTTGCTTTATATGTGTGTTTTTACTATGCTGTTTGCTGTAGTCCTGTATTTTATTTTCATTATAATTGGACTTCCTTATTCCTGCATATTATTAGAAAATAAACTCTACATAATAAAGATTGATAGACTTAGAAAACTGATTTCTCATTCAGCTTATATAGAAACATCTTTAGAGATTATTTTTAATAATACAACTTTTGTTATCTGGAGCACTATTTATTCCTTTAGTTCTTAGCCACTTATTGTTTCATAATTTATACTTTACCAATTGTCAGAGCTGTAAAAATGTTTTAAATATATGATATATTAAATAAAATAAATACTGTACTTTGTATCTCTTATTTGGTGTTCTTTTAACTATGTGAGTGGTTTTTTAAAAAGCATAATAAAATAAAATGCAATTTGTCTTCCCAGTTTTTTTCTACTTATAATACAATTCCTTGACAAGTAAGTCCTTCTTTTTCTAACAATCCACATATCACTAGTCTCATTGAACATATGTCAATAACAACAAAATCATCAGAGCTAATATATACTGGATAAAAATAAAATCCCAAACAAATGTGGCATATATGATCACAGCTATACAGTTAATGGAGAAAGAATGGATGCTGCTGCTGCTAAGTCACTTCAGTCGTGTCCGACTCTGTACAACCCCATTAGACGGCAGCCCACCAGGCTCCCCTGTCCCTGGGATTCCCCAGGCAAGAACACTGGAGTGGGTTGCCATTCCTTCCCCAATGCATGAAAGTGAAAAGTGAAAGTGAAGTCGCTCAGTCATGTCCAACTCTTAGCGACCCCATGGATGGCAGCCTACCAGGCTCCTCCGCCCATGGGATTTTCCAGGCAAGAGTACTGAAGTGGGGTGCCATTTTATGTTTGATAAATTCAATGAGCCTATATATAAGGGGACCAGCAATATATATTATATATATGTATATACACACATATATGCACACATATACATATAAACAGCTAATTAAAATAAAGGAGAAATAGATCATAGTTATTCAATCCAATAAGAATGTTAGAACATTAAGTTATTTTATTTTTAATATTCTTGAAAAATGTTTTCTTACAGGACATCTTTTGGAATCACAATCAGGAAAAAAAAAAATATTGGTGTGGTTTGGTCTAATGATCTAAATTTAACCATATGATACAACCTTAAACGTTCACGGAAGCAGTGGCATTGTGCCACTTTAACATGAAGTTAAGGTTACATTCTGAGGATGCTGGAGAAGGAAATGGTGACTCACTCCAATATTCTTGCCTGGAGAATCCCATGGAAAGCGGAGCCTGGAGGGGTACAGTCCATGGGTGGCAAAGAGTCGGACATGACAGAATGACTAATAACACTGAGGATGTGCAAGAGACAGAGACTTGTTCTGAAGAGCACTGTAGGAAAGCCAAGCATGCTATCAAAAACAAATCATATTTCTTGGTGTAGAGACAATGGCAAAGAACCTCAGGCATTTGACTCATGAAAAATAATAAATAAAAAATTAATAATAACAATGTGTACCTTGAAGACTGCCATCTGTATGGGTGACTGAAAAAGAAATCCATATTTTCGTCTGTGTAACAAAAGTAAAAAGCCTCAAGCTTCACTATTAGTGTGTCTGTCTTTCCCAAACATGTTTAATAGTATATCAGAATTATAGTAAACTCAGTGGAAAAAGAGCTCAGTTTTCAAATAAATTTAGAAAACCACTGCAAGATATGTTCCCACTCAGAGATTCATAATGCATATTAGCATTCTCAACATTCTGAGAAGTCTAGAAGAGAGAAATACTTTACTTTGTCTAATACAAACTTCTCCAAGCAATTGTCCAGAGGGACCCGCCCCCTCCCCCTGCCGCCACTCACTTATTTACCTTTTGAAATAGGTGCAGTGCTGTCCCTTTGAACACATTGTCTTCACTTACATTTTATAAACTCTGAAGGAAGACCTACTCAAAGAGGAGGTGCACTGTTTAGCATGAAAGCTTGAAAAGATGTGATTAAAGAATTAAAAGCTACCATGTCTCCACAGACACTCACTGAAAGCCTATGTAGAGTGCCACTGAATTCTGTTGATAATTCAGCTTCCCAGATATATTGAAAAACTGAGGAGGCCAGAATGAGCATGGCTAAGAATCCGGGCTGCTTCTGAGATATAACTTCTTGTCCATAAATAGGCAGTGCTGAAGACACCTCTGGTTTGTGCACATATATGTCTGTTACTGTAAGGCTAATTTAGTTTCTAAAACAAGAATCACTTCTTTGAACAAGATCACTTGTTAATCAATTGTAAATTAAGAATAAGACCTTAGAGTATGGTAACTCTACATAGGCAGGCCCCAAGGTAAGGTCTTGTATAAAAATACCTTCTAAATGTCCAAAACAACATTTTTGGTTTCTACCCTAACTATGGAATTAATCCTAAGAGCTTAGTACAGAGAAATTTAGCAAAGAGCAAATTAGCATTGTCACAACAACTCTGTAAAACAGACACATTATTGCCCTCATTTTATTTAAAACACACACACACACACACACACACACAACATACAAATAAAGTAAGTGAATTGTATGCAGCTAGTAAGTTAGCCCAAAGTTTATTTCTGTCATTCTTACTCAGTCTAACAACTATAGGGATAGAGAATGTAAGCTGAATTTATTTTACTATGTAACCCCATTCAGTTCAGTTCAGTCGCTCAGTCATGTTAATATTTTTCATTATTATTTATGAACTAATGTGTACTTCTTTTTCTTAGATTGCTTGCCTTTTAAATTTTAAAATAGTTCCTTCTCTCACTGACTTCATTTACCAGCACATATTTCTCATTTGACTCAGATCTGTATCATGGTATTCTGAAAACAAATTATTTCTGATAAAAGTCTACTTCCAAGTGATTATAAAGTTCATCTTAAAAACAAAGCCACCCAGAACAAATTATTGATATTTGTATAGTCACAGACATTTTAAAAGAGCCTCAGAAAAATAGTTTTGGTAAATAAAATCACTGTTTCACATTCTTCCTATTAACTGCTTTGTAATTACTCTCATCCTATAAAACAGTTGTGTGTATACATGTACGTGTGTGTGTGTGTGTGTGTGTGTGTGTGTGTGTGTATTTAGAAGAGATGTGTTGCATAGGAAGGGTAGGTAAAGTTAACTTATTGAACCCCAAATTGTAGTCATCTTACTAGCTTGAGACTAAGAGGATATTAGGTGAATGTGAAGACTGGATGAAGATCAGACTGAAGGCAGTTGCCCCAATGAACAAGCCATGATTCTTTGCCAAATTTTTGTCATGAAACAATTTTTTGACCCAGAATTCATTGACCTCTCTTGACAAATTTTTACAGTCATTGGACAAGTGCAGCTGCCTTAGCCTGAGATTCCTCAGAAATGAGGATGTTGGTTATTGCCATTAGGTAAGCGCACTAAGTCCAGCAAAAGTCGGATCTCACTTCAATAAATGAATTGCCCCACCTACTGGGAAAACCAATAGCAGAAGACTCTTAACTTTCAGTCTTACCAGGAAATATCTTAGTTGCAAAGAGCTGTCTTGTCCAAAATCATGCCCCCCAAGCCTCACCTGGGATGGCTTTCATGGCTTTCAATGTGGCGATATCAATATCCAGCCACCATATGCCCCTCTGGATAATCTTGGGATTGTTTTAGCTGCCAAGCTCACTGCAGGATCAGTCAAGGGTGCTATTCCTCTGCACCACATTTTGACTTCTCTCTTCTCTCATCTCAACCCTACTCTCCTGATGCGATGTTATTATCTAGTTTATTGAGAAATCTTTTAATCAAAATGCATCTAACTCCATGATATGTTTTAGATTAAAATTAAATTAAAACAGCACAAGGATAAGACTGATGCTAAAAATGTCAGTAAATTATAATCTATGTTAGAGAGATATTAATATTTCTGGCAGGTGAGAAGAAAAGCAGGATAATATGGTATTCATATTGACAACTCAAATATATGATTTTTTTCTTCCAGAGAGCACTTTATTAATATATTATCACACCAGGAAAGCTCTTTCATCTTCAATGCCTATGCTGCAATCTTTCTCTATGGGTATTCATTTATCACAGAATTTCTTAAAATATTTGTTTTCAGTCAATGGTAATTTTCATAACAACCCGGATCCAGACAAATAATGTAGATCTGGGTTAGTTTCAACCTACCTGGATGACAGAAAAAGAATATCTCTTCATCTGAATGTTAAATTAAAATTTTGAAGCTGACCACTTAGACTTGTGGTTTTTTCAAATTTTTAAACATGTGTACATTTGGAAACTTTTAAGAGGTAAAATATGATTTTTTGTTGGGATATTGGTAGAAATTATTGTAAATAATAACTTTATTATCGATCTTGTTTCTAGCTTTTCATACACAATTTAGAGTCATGGGTAAATATTTTCTTTTCCTTCCACACAATGAGTTAGTTGTCAATGTGCTATGAAAATCTAGGAATAGCCTTGTGTACTGCCTTTTGTGAGTGTGTGGCAGGGGCAGGGGGGTGTGCACATGCTTTGGAGGGGTGTGTTAAATGTACGCCTACAAACAATACCTAGAAAATGTAAAAAACAGAATAATATTTATGTAAATTAAAAATACCTGCATAACAGATGATATTTGTGTCAAAACACATAGAATCACTAAAAGGAATACAATAGTTGACTACGAAGAAGGGGCAAGTGCTGATAATGGGAGTGAAAACAGATACATAAATAAAAGGAATGAAAGAATAAATAAATGAATAAAAAATAGTAAACATTAAGTGAGAATTTTTATGGACAAACGATGTAATAATGACACTTTAATAAATTGATGGACATAATTATCTCAATCTTCTGCACCTGCATTTAAAATTCTTATTATCATTAATGTATCCAATTAAAATTCTTTTTCATATTTTTGATGGCCTTATCCTCTTATAATGCAAATTTTATTTTATCAGCGTCCAAAGATAAATTTAACCTAAAATATCTTTCATATTCCAAACTATATTCTGGTAAATTATGATCTAATCGCAACAGCAGTTTATTGTTTCACAAACATTCCCATAATATATCATTTTCTTTGTCTCCTTAAAAGCTTCTCTTGTTTTATTACACTGTTTTTTTGCAATGCCTTAAAAATCCTTGTTTACTAGAAACCCTATCCATGTGTTCTGACTTTACTAAGAGAAGATATTATACCTCTGAGTTGGAAAAAATTCTCTCGTATTTTTCCTTTAGTCACAATATTTCTGATACTAGATGTGTGGCTTTTCCACACAGTCAAGCATCCTCTCAGACACAAGGTATCCTACAATTTAACCCAGTTCTCACACTATGTACCTGGACACAGACCCCTCAAGTTAAGGTTTCAATCCCAGGAGATTTCCCCCTCCCCCGCCACTTCACACACACCTTGTAAGGTCAGGTTGTTACCTGTGCTTCTGAACAACTGGCTATAAATCAGAGGTTCCCAGGAGCCCCTCTTCAGGTTTAATTAATTTGGCAGAGGCGCTCACAGAACTCAGGGGAGCATTATTTTACTAGATTACTGGTCTATTATGAAAGGTAAAACTCAGGAAGAGCCAGATGGAAGCGATGCACAGGGTCAGGTGTAGGAGAGGCTGTGGAGCTTCCATGCACTCTCCAGTCACCAGAGTCCCAGCACCTCCATGGGTTCACCAACAGAGGAGCTCACCAACCTTTGTAATTTTGGAATTTTTACAGAGGCTTCATCATGTAAGCATGATGAATCATTAACAACCTCTAGCTCCTCTATCATTCTTTGGAGAGAGGCTGGGCTGAATATTCCAAGCTTCTAATCATAGGTTGGTCTTTCTGATGACTGTCCCTATCCTAAATCTACCTAGGAGTCCAGGAAGAGCCTCCTCAATAGAACAAAAGATACTTCTTTCATCCAAGACATTCACCAGGAAATTTACCCAAAAAACAGGATTAAAGAGCAAATAGCAGAACAAAAGAAAGATGTCCCTACTGTTCTTCTCATAAAATTATAAGGGTTTTAGGAGCTCTGATCCGGGAACCAGGAGCAGAGATCAATATACACAGTTGACCCTCAAACAGCAAGCATGAGGGCTGGGGGCACAGAACCCCTTTTGGTCAAAAATCGACCTTCCATATCCACATTTCCACATTTGCAGATTCAGCCAACGTCAGATTAGTTAGTACTATAATACAGATTTTCAGAAAAATATCCACATATAAGTGGAACACTTCAAATAGACGTTTTTCAAGTCAATTGTGTATTTTCTATTATTTCACTTCTATTTTTATCTTTAGAATTTATCATAATGCCAGTATAGATAAGCACAAGTACTAATAAGTACTTGATAAACATCAGTTGAGGTAAAATGCATTTTTATAATGTCTAAGACTAATCACAGTGCCTCATATGGCAGAATAGCTCATAGCATAGTAAAGCACTCACTGAAAATATCTACAAAATGTTTAACAAAATAATAGAGTGCAAACATATTGTTTTTGAAGGTAAACATACATTGCTGTTGTGGTGAAATATACATCACATTGTATTTGCTATGTTTATCATTTCTAAGTACATAGTTCAGTGACTTTAAGTACCTTTGCATTATTATTCAATCATCACTATACATCATCAGAAATTTTGACCATCCCCAATGGCAACTGGAAAAGGTCAGTTTTCATTCCAATCCAAAAGAAAGGCAATGACAAAGAATGCTCAAACTACTGCACAATTGCACTCATCTCACACACTAGTAAGGTAATGCTCAAAATTCTCCAAGCCAGGCTCCAGCAATACGTGAACCATGAACTTCCAGATGTTCAAGCTGGTTTTAGAAAAGGCAGAGGAACCAGTGATCAAATTGCAAACATCCAATGGATCACCAAAAAAGCAAGAGAGTTCCAGAAAAACATCTACTTTTGCTTTCTTGACTATGCCAAAGCCTTTGACTGTGTGGATCACAATAAACTGTGGAAAATTCTGAAAGAGATGGGAATACCAGACCACCTGACCTGCCTCTTGAGAAAACTATATGCAGGTCAGGAAGCAACAGTTAGAACTGGACATGGAACAACAGACTGGTTCCAAATAGGAAAAGGAGTACGTCAAGGTTGTATATTGTCACCCTGCTTATTTAACTTGTATGCAGAGTACCTCATGAGAAACGCTGGGCTGGAGGAAGCACAAGCTGGAATCAAGATTGCCAGGAGAAATATCAATAACCTCAGATATGCAAATGACACCACCCTTATGGCAAAAAGTAAAGAGGAACTGAAGAGCCTCTAGATGAAAGTAAAGGAGGAGAATGAAAAAGTTGGCTTAAAGCTCAACATTCAGAAAATGAAGATCATGGCATCTGGTCCCATCACTTCATGGCAAATAGATGGGGAAACAGTGGAAACAGTGGCTGACTTTATTTTTCTGGGCTCCAAAATCACTGCAGATGGTGACTGCAGCCATGAAATTAAAAGATGCTTACTCCTTGGAAGAAAAGTTATGACCAACCTAGACAGCATATTCAAAAGCAGAGACATTATTTTGTCAACAAAGTCCGTCTAGTCAAGGCTATGGTTTTTCCAGTGGTCATGTATGGATGTGAGAGTTGGACTATCAGATCAGATCAGATCAGATCAGTCGCTCAGTCGTGTCCGACTCTTTGCGACCCCATGAATCCCAGCACGCCAGGCCTCCGTGTCCATCACCAACTCCCGGAGTTCACCCAGACTCACGTCCATCGAGTCAGTGATGCCATCCAGCCACCTCATCCTCTGTTGTCCCCTCCTCCTCCTGCCCAGCATCAGAGTCTTTTCCAATGAGTCAACTCTTCGCATGAGTTGGCCAAAGTACTGGAGTTTCAGCTTTAGCATCATTCCTTCCAAAGAACTCCCAGGGCTGATCTCCTTCAGAATGGACTGGTTGGATCTCCTTGCAGTCCAAGGGACTCTCAAGAGTCTTCTCCAACACCGCAGTTCAAAAGCATCAATTCTTTGGCACTCAGCCTTCTTCACAGTCCAACTCTCACATCCATACATGACCACAGGAAAAACCATAGCCTTGACTAGATGAACCTTTGTTGGCAAAGTAATGTCTCTGCTTTTGAATATGCTATCTAGGTTGGTCATAACTTTCCTTCCAAGGAGTGAGCATCTTTTAATTTCATGGCTGCAGTCACCATCTGCAGTGATTTTGGAGCCCAGAAAAATAAAGTCTGACACTGTTTCCACTGTTTCCCCATCTATTTCCCATGAAGTGGTGGGACCGGATGCCATGATCTTCGTTTTCTGAATGTTGAGCTTTAAGCCAACTTTTTCACTCTCCACTTTCACTTTCATCAAGAGGCTTTTTAGTTCCTCTTCACTTTCTGCCATAAGGGTGGTGTCATCTGCATATCTGAGGTTATTGCTGAAAGCCGAAGAATTGATGCTTTTGAACTGTGGTTGGTTATATGTGAGATATAGTAAATGAAACTACAACATGGCAATACTATATGACCATGAACTACTTATACCAGAGTAGTTATACTACTTATACACTTTTTATTCCTCAGAGATTTAAAAATCACCAGGCATAGCAGGCAAGTCTAGCTCTCGGTTGGGAAAAGTATTTTGATGGGAAAGTGAAGGAAGAGAAATGAGTGTGAGAGCTTAGAAAATATTTACATAGTCTCAAAACATCTCCCTGCATGGTAGTTATTAATTGCCATGTTGTTGTGTTGTTAGCCGCTCAGTCATGCCCAACTCTTTGCAACCCCTTATATTGACTCCATATTGATCATTCCATCTGCAAATATATTCTCCCTTTCAGTAGGTTGTCTATTCATTTTGTTGATGATTTCCTTTACTATGAAAAATCTTTTATGCTTCATTAGGTCCCATTTACTTATTTTTGCTTTTGTTTCTTTTGCCTTAGGAGATAGATTTAAAAAATATTGCTACATATTACATCAAAGATTGTTCAACTTACATTCTTTCAGAGGAGTTACATGGAATTGTATGGTTTCGGGTGTTACATTAAGGTCTTTAATTCATTTTTAGTATACACCCAGGAGTCCTATATGTAGGTCACAATATTTGCTTTCTTTTTTTTCTTTCTGTAATTCTCTCACTCTCTCTGTATCTTATATATATATATATATATATATATATATATATATATATATATATAAAAATGTGTGTGTGTGTGTGTGTGTGTGTGTGTGGACACATATATGAATATATATATGTATATTTACATGCACTTTTCATGATGCTCCTTTACTTGTAAATAGTTCCACATGATTTCTGATGAGCAGCATAGTAATTTACATAAAGTTACTAAATCAGTAAATCAGCATTAATACTAAACTGTTTTCTGATCTATAGACTTTCATTTAGATTTTGCCACTTATCCTAATGTTTTTTTGACAACACCTCTTCCTTCCCAAATTTAAAATAATTAATTATAATCAGTTGCTCTTTATCATTAATATATTTTCATTGGGAATAGTAAATCTTTAGTCCAATTTTCTGCTGATGGGTGGGACTGTGTTCCCTCCCTGTAGTTTGGCCTGAGGCCAAACTTTGGTAGGGGTAATGTCAGTAATGGGAACCTCCTTGAAAAGGACTTATGCCAGCATGCCATGGTTCCCAGGACTGTTGTACTGATTGCCTCTGATCCCATTGAAGGCCACTGTCAACCCAAGCTCCTCTGGAAACTCCTGGACACTCAACAGGCAAGTCTGTCTCAAGAATAATTTAATTATAACCAACTGTGGTTGGTTATAATTTATTTTATAATAAATTATAAAATTTATAAAATTATAAAAATTTATAAAATATAAAATTATAATATAATAAATTATAAAATCTATAATTTATAAAATAATTATAAATTTATTTTTATACTTAATTATTTTATTAATTATTAGAAAATATTTTATTAATTATTAGAAAATATTTTCATTTTTATTTTTAATTAAGTATAATAAATTATAATATTTATAATAATAAATTATAACAAACTGTGGTGTTCAACAGTTAGTAAATAGTAGTCACATTTCAAATCCAAGCTCTCCTACTATAGATTATAACTATAATTATTTTATTTTATTTAATAACAATTATTTTATTAATTATTAGAAATTATTTTATTAATTATTAGAAAATATTTACTAGTCCCAAAACATCTGCCTGCATGGTAGTTATTAATTGCCATGTTGTTGTTTCATGGTTGTATAGTATTGTATAACATGGTCATATAGTGTTGTATAACTACTTATACAACATGGCAACTACTATATGACCATGAAACTACAGAGAATAACTATCAAGAATATGCTAGATGCAGGAACTATGCATTTACATATTATGTTGTTAAATTACTATGACATCCATGTAGGGAAAACTATTGTTTTCTGATTCTTATAGAAAATGATTTAGGTTTAGATAAAGAATATGCCAAAGTCAACAGTTAGTAAATAGTAGTCACATTTCAAATCCAAGCTCTCCTACTATAGATTATAACTATAATTATCTTTTATTTAATAAAATTATTATTAGAAATGATTTTATTAATTATTAGAAAATATTTAATGTAATATTATAATTAATGTCAACAAAGGTTTGTCTTGTCAAGGCTATGGTTTTTCCAGTGGTCATGTATGGATATGAGAGTTGGACTATAGAGAGGGCTGAGCGCCGAAGAATTGATGCTTTTGAACTGTGGTTGGAATTGCATCACCAACTCAATGGATATGGGTTTGGGTGGACTCTGGGATTGGTGATGGACAGGGATGCCTGGTGTGCTGTGGTTCATGGGGTCGCAAAGAGTCAGACACGACTGAGCAACTGAACTGAACTGAACGTCAACTCTGTACCTATTAAATAATTTCCCAATAAGCACTCCCCCGGTTTCTGGAAGCCACTATTCTACTTATTTCTCTCAGTGCTTTACATCTTTAAACTTTACAACTCTAAGTGCTAAATGTGTGTATAATCATACAAAATTTGTCATTCTGCCTCTCTCTTATTTCACTTAGAATAATGTCTTTGAAATGAACCTTTGTTATTGCTTCTTGGCCTTTTGGCTAAGATCAAGTGAAATTAACTATTGTTGTTAGAATTAACCTCAGAATTTCTTCCTTTTTTCAGTCTAAATAATATTTCATTGTATGTATATGCCACATCTTTTCTTTAATCCATTCATCCTTGGATGTACACTTAGGTTGCTTCCATAGTTTGACAATTATGAATATAAACATGCATGTACAAATATCTTTGTGAGATTAAGCTTTCAATTTTGTGGCATAAATATGCGGAAGTGGATTTACTGGGACCAATAATAGATTATTTTACTTTTAAAATTCTATATTTAATTTCCTGTTACCTTATACTATTTTTCAGAATGATAGCTCCATTTTACATCCCTATCAGTAGTGCACATGGGTTCCAATTTCTCTACATCCTCACCAGCTCTTATTGTTTTGTTTTTCTTTGTGTTTCAATATCACAGCAATCCTATTCACTGTGAAGAGAGGTAACATATTTCAAGATAGACTTGCAGGGCCAAGATGCTGAAAGAAAAGGTACTTGTAGCTTAGCTTCTTGTTTACTTATTTTCCTTCTGACGCACTTGCCAACTTAAACAGCTCAAGAGGCTGAGGTTAAAAAGCTAGAAGAGAACCAATAAGTTATAGAGAGGACAGCATCGCTGCCTGCAATCTCACCGTCCTGAGGAGACAAAAATGAAATTCCAGGCTTGTCAAAGCAGCTAGATCTTGAGGGACTAATGCACTAACAGAGAAAGGGTAGGTGAAAAACAGTGAAACTTGGACTCTGTGCAGGGTTTTCTTCAAGTCATTTGCTATTAGGCCACTCAGGATGAGGATGAAAGGCTAAACTAAAAACATTTGAGAATTTAATGGAAACTCTTAGCAGCTGAATAATGTTGGAGAACAAAAGCACGAAGGGGACTAGAAAAACACTGAAAAGTTCATTTGGGAGCCATGGAGGGTTTTACCTTACGGAGGTCATAAACCATAGTCAGAGGAGACTCAGACCACACAAACTTTATTATCAAGTAATCTTCTACCTCGATTTTATTGAGTGAAGGGGCTTAGGGTATATCTTTTCTAGACAAAGACAACATTGTCTACAGCCTCTATAACTTTTCAGACACCACGTCTGAAATTGACCTCAAATTACCAATTATACCAATAATTAGTACCAAAAGAAAAAAAAAACAGAAAAGAAAAACAGGCAAGAAGTGACTCAATGGTTCTAGACTGCAGATACAGATCAAAAATAATTATGACTCATACATTAAGAAAATATATGAACTGATAAAAATGCTATCAGAGAAACCAACAAAAACACCAAGTGGATATTCCAGAACTGAACAATTCAATAATTTATATTAAAAACTTGATGATGAGCAGGGCATTGGAAATAGCTGGAGAGAGAACCAATGAAGTGAGAAGAGGTCATTAGCAAATCCATTGGAGATTGAAGTGAAAAAAAAGAAAAAAAAGGAATGAGAGGTACAGAAAAGAGCAAAACAAAAAAGTGGACCATGAGGCAAATATCAAATATATTTTAACTGAGAATATGGATAATGAATTTACCAAGCAAATATCTAATTTTTCTTAGATATCAAATATCTAAGAAAGTCTATAAAATTCAATCAAGGAAAAATACAAATAAAGTCATACTTGGCACAGTGTAGTAACTCTTCTAAAAATAAAAAATAAAATAAATCTTCAAATCAGTAATAGAAAAAGAAGATATTAAGTAGATAGATATTAAGATACAAAGTAAGAACATTAAGACTTACAGCTTATATCAGAGAAAAAGATACCAGAGCAGCCTAGGCTAACCTAGTAGTATTCCAAAGTTTAATAATACTGGCTTCAGTAGAAACAAAATATTGCAACCTCAGGAACCTGAATTTGACACCAAACTACTACGGTCTGATGGTATGACTTTATCAAATCTTTCTGCATCTCAAGTTCTTTGACTTATTAGCAACTAGAGGTAGACAGGCTCCTAGGTCCTTTCTTACTTTAACTTGCCAGGATCTGATTTTAGGGTTGGGCAGAACAGTACTGCTATTCTTCAAATGATAATTTTATTCCTCGCTCATCTTTATCTTTTACTATCAATATTATGGCTTCATTTGACTTATATTGTTTTCATTTGGCTTTTATTTGGTTTCACTGGTATTATCTAGCAAGGTTTCTTATTTGCTTTTTGAAAACACTTCAAAAATATGCTTAACCATTTAAAATAAATATATGTATGAGTATACAGTCTAGGTATATTTTTCTCATGTATATTAAAGTATCTGGGAAACTTTTTAAAATATACTTTTTAAGTATCTTTTATCTTAAATATTATTGAATAATAACACAAAAATTCCATTAGAGCAATAAGTGAACCTGAAAAGATTACACGCTGTATGATTCCAACTATGAATCAGGTAAAAGGTAAAATTATGGAGACAGGGAAAAGATCAATAGTTTCCAGGAGTTCAGGGAAGAGAGGAATGACTGAATAGATGGAACAGGAGATTTTTAGGGTAGGAAACTATTCTCTGGCTTCCCAGGGGGCTCAGCAGTAAAAACCTGCCTGCCAATGGAGGAGACAAAATTCAGGGTTTGAACCTGGGTTGGGGAGATCCCTTGAAGAAGGAAATGGCAACCCACTCTAATATTCTTGCCTGGGGAATCCCATGGTCGGAGGAGCCTGGGGGGCTACAGTCCATGGGGTTGTAAAAGAGTGACTCGACTTAGCCACTAAGTTACTAAATAAACAACAACAGGCTATTCTGTTTGATACCATAAATGGTGGATACATTTTATAAATTTGTCAATACTCATAGAACACACAGCACAAAGAGTGAAACAATGTAAACTATGAACTTTAGTTAACAATGGAACATTACTGACTCACCAATTGTTTCAAATGTATCACTAATATAAAATTTTAATAATAAAGGATACAAGGGTAGGCAGAGAGGGGATACATGGAAACTGTAGTTAGTGCTTACTCTTCTGTACACCTAAAACTCCTGAAAAATTAAACTGAAACCTTGGAAGCAACAGAGATGTCCTCCAATAGGTGAATGATTTTTAAAAACTGTGGTACATCCAATGGAATATTATTCAGCAATAAAAAGAAGTGAACTATTAAGCCATCAAAAGGCATGCTTCTGCTGCTAAGTTGCTTCATTCATGTCCGACTCTGTACGACCCCATAGATGGCAGCCCACCAGGCTCCCCCGTCCCTGGGATTCTCCAGGCAAGAACACTGGAGTGGGTTGCCATTTCCTTCTCCAATGCATGAAAAGGAAAAGTGAAAGTGAAGTCACTCAGTCGTGTCCGACTCTCAGGACCCCATGGACTGCAGCCCACCAGGCTCCTCTGTCCATGGGATTTTCCAGGCAAGAGTACCGGAGTGGGGTGCCATTGCCCTCTCTGAAAAGGCATGAGGGGAGCTGAAATGTATGTTACTAAGTGTAAGAGACCTATCTGAAAAAGCTACATACTATATAATTCAGGTTACATGGCATTCTGGGAAAGACAAAATTAAAGAGGCAGTTAAGTTGTGTTTGCAAAGGGTTGGGCGGGGGAGAAAATGAATAGGAAAAGCACAGAGACATTTTAGGGCTATGAAACTACTTTGAATGATACTATAGTGATGGTTGTTGCTGTTGTTTAGTCACTAAGTCTTGTCTCTTTTGTGATATCATGGACTGAAGCCCACCAGGAACATCTGTCCATGTAATTTCCCATGGAGGAATACTGGAGTGGGTTGTCAATTCCTTGTCCAGGGACCTTATCCGCCCAGGGATTGAACTCGCATCTCCTGTGTTGGCAGGCAGATTCTTTACTACTGAGCCACTGGTGTTAGTCACTCAGTCGTGTCCAACTCTTTGCGACTCCATGGACTGTAGCCTGCCAGGCTTCTCTGTCCATGGAATTCTCCAGGCAAGAATACTGGAGTGGGATGCAGTTTCCTTCTTCAAGAGATCTTCCCAACCCAGGGATTGAACCTGGGTCTCCTGCATTGCAGGCATATTATTTAATGTCTGAGCCAACAGGGAAGCCCCATAATGTTGGATGTATGTCACCACAATTTTTTACAAATCTATAGTTTGTACAACATTGAAAGTGAACCCTAATATAAAATATCCATAAAGAAGATTGAATGTCAAAGAAATGATGCATTGGAATTTGGTATTGGAGAAGACTCTTGAGAAGACTCCCTTGGACTGCAAGGAGATCAAACCAGTCAATCCTAAAGGAAATCAACCCTGAATATTCATTGAAAGGACTGTTGCTAAAGCTAAAGCTCCAATGTTTTGGCCGCCTGATGCAAAGAGTTGACTCACTGGAAAAGACCCTGATGCTGGGAAAGACTGGAGGCAAAGAAGAGGGTGGCAGAGGACAAGATGGTTGGATAGCATCACCGACTTGGTGAACATGAATTTGAGCAAGGTCTGGGAGACAGTAGAAGACAGAGGAGCCTGATGTCCTATAGCCTATGGGGTTGCAAAGAGTGGGACATGATTTTGTGACTGAGCAACAATAAATGCAAACGATGGGCTTTGGGTGATAATGATGTGTCAGTGCAATTTCATCGATTGTAACAAATGTACCACTCTGGTGAGGGATGTTGAAAACGGGGGAGCATGCATGGACCCAGGATACATGGTAAGTCTCTGGACTTCCTGCTCAATTTTGCTGTGAAACTAAAAGTGCTCTAAAACGTAAAGTCTATTAAAACAAAATAAGTATCAAAATAAGTATTTTTGATTAGATGATTAAGAAAACTGGTCAAATGAATATATTGACTATTTTAAGTCATAGAGTTATATCATTTATTTTGCATAAAATTTAAAAAAAATATGTATATGTCAAATTATCTCAGCACTAAGCATTATGGAACATGGGAGTTATACAGCTACAGGGAAATAAAATAAGCTATTTGAATTAGAAGATAAATTAAGAGTATACAAAAGGTAAGAAGCTAAGCACACTTTAGTATGTTTTGTAATTTTTATGGGTAATGAGCTCTATATTCTTGCCTGGAAAATCCCATGGACAGAGGAGCCTGGTGGGCTGCAGTCCATGGGGTTGCACAGAGTCGGACACGACTGAATGACCTCACTTTCACTTTTCCCTTTCCTGCACTGGAGAAGGAAATGGCAACCCACTCCAGTGTTCTTGCCTGGAGAATCCCAGGGATGGGGGAGCCTAGTGGGCTGCTGTCTAGGGCTCACACGGAGTCGGACACGACTGAAGCGACTTAGCAGCAGCAGCACCAGCATGAGCTGACTGCAAATCAAAAACATCATTGTTTTGAAACGTTGTCTTCTCTTATTCTATGCACGATTTCTCGATTGTATTGTGACGTGTGATGGAAAGTGGATTTTATATGACAACCAGTAATGACTAGCTCAGGGGCTGGACAGAGAAGAAGCTCTAAAACACTTACCAAAGCCAAACTTGCATGAAAAAAAGATCATGGTCACTGGTAGTCTGCTGCCAGTCTAATCCACTACAGTATACTGAATCCCAGAGAAAACATTACATCTGAGAAGTATGCTCAGCAAATTGATGAACTGCACCAAAAACTGCAAAAACTAACCCTAACCCGATCCCTACCCCTACCCCAACCCTAATTCTTTCGATGGCATTGGTCAACAGAAAAGGCCCAATTCTTCTCCATGATAGTCCTGACTGCACAACCGGTCCTAAGTGCACAACCAGTGCTTCAAAAGTTGAACAAATTGGGGTGTGAAGGTTTGCCTCATCCACCATAACCACCTGACCTCTAACCAACCAACTACCATTTCTTCAAGCATCTCGAGGACAACTTTTTGCAGGGAAAATGCTTCCCCAAGCAGCAGGAGACATAAAATGCTTTCCAAGTGTTCACGGATTTTTATGTTACAGAAATAAATAAACCCATTTTTTGTTGGCAAAAAAGTGTTGATTATAATGGTTCCTATTCTGATTAATAAAGATATATTTGAGCCTAATTATAGTGATTTAAAATTCATGGTCTGAAACTGCAATTAATTTTTCACCAACCTAAATACCTGCTTTCAGGCTTAGACCCTAAGTCTTTTCTTTAATTTTAGGCAGAACAGCATTTTATATTTTCTTACAAAAGTGCATCTTTCTCACTGTAATTTAATGACCTTTTATATATTTGTTCCCACAATAAAGAATAAATCAAGCCTGTAATATTAGTGGCTCACATAGCTCCTAGGAAAAGGAAGACAATAAATGTTTGTTGAATGACTCACTAGACAGTGTTGATTTTAAGAAAATAATCTGGAATTAATGTTATTAAATGATAATCTTACATTTTTATTAGGAAAGTAATATATTTTATTGCACAAAATATGGGAAAAGGTAGAAAAGTATTAAAAAGAAAATAATTCCCTGTATGCAAGACAGCAAAAGAGACACAGATGTATAGAACAGTCTTTTGGACTCTGTGGGAGAGGGCAAGGGTGGGATGATATGGGAGAATGGCATTGAAACATGTAAATTATCACATGTGAAACGAATCGCCAGTCCAGGTTCGAGGCATGATACAGGATGCTTGGGGCTGGTGCACTGGGATGACCCAGGGGGATGGGATGGGGAGGGAGGTGGAAGGGGGCTTCAGGATCCCCATCACATGTACACCCATGGCAGATTCATGTCAATGTATGGCAAAACCAATACAATATTGTAAAGTAAAAATAAATAAAACTGAGGGGAAAAAAATTAAAATAATCCCCATAATGCTGCCATTCACATGTAAACACAGTAAGATTATTTTCTAAGGAAAATGGGGTAAAATATAACAAAAATTAGTGAGTCTTGCAAATTAAGAATAATAAGATCTTATTTTTAGGAAAATGATCTTCTGACACACTAGTATTCAAATACATATAGTATGCTATCATATACACTTAAAAGACATAAATATATTATAGGAATCAATCAGAGAAGACAAAACATAAACTGAATGAGTAAAACATGATATTATAGTGTCTGTGCAGTATTGAATCCCTAAGCATCATTGTTAAATAAACAAATCTGTACACACATATACACATAATTTATGTATCCAAAACAATATATATAGAATATAAAATATTACTTTGATTGATTTTAAAATTTCCTATAAAACATTTGACATGAACTTCTGAAGGTAAAACATTAAGTTCTCATACAACTTTTATTTCCTGAGCAATTCTTAACACTTATATGTTTGAATATTTTGTTATTGAAACAACTAAATGTATACAAAGTCATATTCAAATGGAAAAATTTAATTCTCTCAATAGTTGACATAATTGAAATGCAAACCTCTGGATTTATTCCCAAGCAATTTTCTGCAGTAAAGCTTTGATAACAAATGTATTTGCTGAATATTTTCAAAAATTATAAGTGTATTTCATATTTAATTTGGCAGGCTTACATTCCAGTGCTACAAATAAGGCATTTGTCCCAACACTGTTCTTGAATCCAAATATGTTATTATTAGATCTAACTTCTGATGTCAATTTTTAAAACCTTTATTGCATATTTTACCCATTAATTTTGTGCTTTGTTGGTTTATAAGCTACAAGCAGATGTTTTACTATAACCACGTCAGGAATTCAAGATGATTTATTTATTTGATCAGCAGTAAAAAAAAGGACAAAATTTTTATTTGCACTAAAAAACTCAGCCTATTATTCTCTTTATTCTTGATTCCAAATAAACTCGTAATTTGATTGCTAATTTTGCCAGTTAAGTAGCTAGACTGATTCTTTTTATTTGTGAGGTAAATTTCACAAACCAGATGGAACCACTTATTTTATTCTTCAGTGAAAATTGCCATATTTATTCAACTTAAATCCATGTTTTCTGACTCTCTAGGTCCACTATTTAAAGATCTTGGTAAAGCCACTTAATCTGAGATTTAACTTAATTAATTTACAATTTAATAGTCATGTATATCCAGTCTGCTTGACAGATTTGCTTAAAAGATTGAAACAGTGTAGCAAATCAAAGATGTTTGGAAACTACTGAACATGTGGATAATAATTTTGCATGTTATTTTTAAGGCTACTTTCAAGGTGACACTCTGGATAAAGGAGAGACTGTGATAGAGTGTTCCTAATTGGGAGTCTAAATGCAAAAACATTCTTTATTACCTTGCTACTTCCATAGGACTAAAGACATCTGAAAACAGCAGTGTGATTGATAGGTGACATTCTGTACCCTGAGTGCAGACAGGTTCTATAAAGACAATTTAAAATATATGAGACTTTTCATACCATGCTGGTTTCCTCTCAGTCTTTATTCACTGATAGTCTTATGTCCAGAGTCAGGTAATAAAGGAAAAATATTAACTGTCAGCCTGAGACTGAACTCCTACAGTTACAATCTAGAGATGATATCTTTCACATCCAGAAGCTACGATACAGCGCTATTTAATTTTGGATTGGTTTCAAGCAGCACTTTGGCATTTTGTTTTATACCCATAGGTAATAAGCACAAGACCTGCAGTTAGAACAGAAGGGTGTTTGTAGCCAGATGGCATCTTCCTTTACTTTTCCCATTTTTTCCCTCAAGCAACAGTTTACTTTTAACAGTAAAGAAGATCTGAAAATGTGGTGCTGGGGGAGGAGCCAAGATGGCGGAGGAGTAGGACGGGGAGAACACTTTCTCCCCCACAAATTCATCAAAAGAGCATTTATTTATTATTATTTTTTTTTCAAAAGAGCATTTAAACATCGAGTAAATTCCACAAAACAACTTCTGAATGCCGGCAGAGGACATCAGGCACCCAGAAAAGCAACCCAACTCTTCGAAAGGAGGTAGGAAAAAATATTAAAGACAAAAAAAAAGAGACAAAAGAGGGAGGGACGGAGTTCCGTCCCGGGAAGGGAATCTTAAAAAGAGAGAAGTTTCCAAACACCAGGAAACCTTCTCACTGCCGAATCTGTGCCGAGCTTTGGAAGCACAGAGGGCAACATAACAGGGAGAAAAAATAAATAAACAATTAAAACTCGCAGATTGCGAGCCCTACAGTAACTCCCCCAGCAGAGAAGCAGCACAGATGCCTGCATCCACCATTAGCAAGCGGGGGCTGGGCAGGGAGGCACGGCGTGGGCTGCATCGCTGAGAGTAAGAATCTGGCCTGAATACCCTGAGCGCTGTCTGAGCGAAATAATTTGGGCTAGCAAACCAGACTGTGGGATATCTACCACGCGAAAAGCCAGCCCTAACCTAAGACCGCCAGGCCCGCGCACGGAACAAAGGACTGAACAGAGATAGCCGGCTGCAGACCTTCCCCCTCCGGTGACAGGCAGCCAGAGCCGGAAGGGGGCAATCGCAGCCCCAGAGAGACATTATCTATAAAACTGTAAGCAGGCTTCTTTGCTAACTAAAACTTCTTGGGGGTCTGGACGGTCAACATCTGCCTGAGAAGGTGCGCCGGTTTTACACCCAGATAACCGAGTGGCGGGGAGGCGATAAGTCGCAGCATTGGCGCTCGCCAAACACGTCATCACCTGAGCTGCTCGGACCTGGGAAGAGCACAAAACGCAGGCCCAACTGAGTCTGCGCCTCTGAGGACTACCCGAGTGCCTGAACCTGAGCGGCTTGGACCTGGGAGGTGCATGCAGCCCAGGGCCGGCCTCGGATTGTTCCCGGCGGAACAACCTCGAGTCCGAGTAGTGTGGGCAGGGAGGCTACACGCGCCGTGAGCGGGGGCAGACCCAGGGTGGCTGAGACACTGCGAGCCCACGCCAGTGTTATTTGTTTGCAGCATCCCTCCCTCCCTCCCCACAGCGCGACTGAACAAGTAAGCCTAAAAAAAAAAAAGTGTCCTCCACCGTGCCCTTTGTGTCAGGGCGGAAACCAGATACTGAAGAGACTAGCAAACAGAAGAAGATATAACAGAGAGAAACGCCTTGGAAGCTACAGGCAATAGATCAAAACCCTGTGGTTACTACGGACTACATAGGAAGGGGCCTATAGATCTTGAGAAATATAAGTCTGACCAAGGAACTAGCCAAAAATGAACTGAACCCACAACACCCACAAAAAAAGTCCTAGATATATTTTTATTATTTTTACGATCATTCTTTCTTTTTTTTTAATTAAAAAAATTTTTTTAAGTCCTCTATTGTTCCTTTAATTTTCACTTTTATAACCTATTACTTTGCAAAAAAAAAAAAAAGACCCTATTTTTTTCTTCTTCAGCAAACTTCATATATATATATTTTATAATTTTTTGACCTTGTTTTTTTTGTTTGTTGTTTTTTTGCTTTTGTTTTTTTCTTCTTTTCTTTAACATTGTATTTTTGAAATTCCAAACTCTACTCTAGATTTTTAATTTTCGCTTTTTGGTATATGTTATTAATTTTGTACCTATAGTTTTTTTTTTATATAATTTCTGTAACTTTTTTTTTTCTTTTCTTCTTTTCTTCTCTGTTTCTTTCTCTTCTTCTTTTATATAACATTGTATATCTGAAATTCCAAAGTCTACTCTAGATTTTTAATTTATGCTTTTTGGTATTTGATATCAATTTTGTACCTGTATTTTCTTTATAATTTTTGTGACATTGTTTGTATTTGTTTGTTTGTTTTCTCTCTTTATTTTTCTTCTTCTTCTTCTTTTTTTTTTAACATTGTATTTTTGAAATTCCAAACTCTACTCTAGATTTTTAATTTTTGCTTTCTGGTATTAGTTATCAATTTTGTACCTGTACTTTCTTTGTAATTTTCGCGACCTTGTTTGTTTTTGTTTGTTCGTTTTTTCTCTCTTTCTTTTCCTTCTTCTTTTCTTTAACATCGTATTTTTGAAATTCCAAACTCTACTCTAGATTTTTAATTTTTGCTTTTATGTATTTGTTACCAATTTTGTACCTTTAAGGACCCAATCTTCAGGACCCATTTTTCACTAGGGAGCGAGATTACTGGCTTGACTGCTCTCTCTCCCTTTGGACTCTCCTTTTTCTCCACCAGGTCGCCTGTGTCTCCTCGCTAACCCCTCTCTACTCTACCCAACTCTGTGAATTTCTGTGTGTTCCAGACGGTGGAGAACACTTAGGGAACTGATTACTGGCTGGATCTGTCTCCCTCCTTTCCATTCCCCCTTTTTATCCTTCTGGCCACCTCTGTCACCTTCCTCCTTCTTCTCTTCTCTGTATAACTCCATGAACATCTCTGAGTGGTCCAGTTGTGGAGTGCACATAAGGAAGTGACCACGGGCTAGCCCACTCTCTCCACTCTTGATTCACCTCATCTCATTTGGGTCACCTCTAACTCCCTCCTCCCTCTTCTCTTCTCCATGTGACCCTGTGAACCTCTCTGAGTGACCCTCACCATAGAGAAAATTTTCATCTTTAATGTAGATGTTTTACCAGTGGTGCTGTATAGAAGGAGAAGTTTTGAAACTACTGTAAAAATAAGACCGATAACCGGAAACAGGAGACTTAAGTCCAAACCCTGACTCCAGGGAACTCCTGACTCCAAGGAACATTAATTGACAGGAGCTCATCAAATGCCTCCATACCGACACTGAAACCAAGCACCGCACAAGGGCCAATAAGTTCCAGGGCAAGACATACCAAGCAAATTCTCCAGCAACAAAGGAACACAGCCCTGAGCTTCAAGATACAGGCTGCCCAAAGTCACCCAAAAACTATAGACATCTCATAACTCATTACTGGACATTTCATTGCACTCCAGAGAGAAGAAATACAGCTCCACCCACCAGAACACCGACACAAGCTTCCCTAACCAGGAAACCTGGACAAGCCACCTGTACAAACCCACACACAGTGAGGAAACGCCACAATAAAGAGAACTCCACAAACTGCCAGAATACAGAAAGGACACCCCAAACTCAGCAATTTAAACAAGATGAAGAGACAGAGGAATACTCAGCAGATAAAGGAACAGGATAAATGCCCACCAAACCAAACAAAAGAGGAAGAGATAGGGAATCTACCTGATAAAGAATTCCGAATAATGATAGTGAAATTGATCCAAAATGTTGAAACTAAAATGGAATCACAGATAAATAGCCTGGAGACAAGGATTGAGAAGATGCAAGAAAGGTTTAACAAGGACCTAGAAGAAATAAAAAAGAGTCAATATATAATGAATAATGCAATAAATGAAATTAAAAACACTCTGGAGGCAACAAATAGTAGAATAACAGAGGCAGAAGATAGGATTAGTGAATTAGAAGATAGAATGGTAGAAATAAATGAATCAGAGAGGATAAAAGAAAAACGAATTAAAAGAAATGAGGACAATCTCAGAGACCTCCAGGACAATATTAAACGCTACAACATTCAAATCATAGGGGTTCCAGAAGAAGAAGTCAAAAAGAAAGACCATGAGAAAATACTTGAGGAGATAATAGTGGAAAACTTCCCTAAAATGGGGAAGGAAATAATCACCCAAGTCCAAGAAACCCAGAGAGTCCCAAACAGGATAAACCCAAGGCGAAGCACCCCAAGACACATGTTAATCAAATTAACAAAGATCAAACACAAAGAACAAATATTAAAAGCAGCAAGGGAAATACAACAAATAACACACAAGGGAATTCCCATAAGGATAACAGCTGATCTTTCAATAGAAACTCTTCAAGCCAGGAGGGAATGGCAAGACATACTTAAAATGATGAAAGAAAATAACCTACAGCCCAGATTATTGTACCCAGCAAGGATTTCATTCAAGTATGAAGGAGAAATCAAAAGCTTTTCAGACAAGCAAAAGCTGAGAGAATTCTGCATCACCAAACCAGCTCTCCAACAAATACTAAAGGATATTCTCTAGACAGGAAACACAAAAACGGTGTATAAACTCAAACCCAAAACAATAAAGTAAATGGCAACGGGATCATACTTATCAGTAATTACCTTAAACATAAATGGGTTGAATGTCCCAACCAAAAGACAAAGACTGGCTGAATGGATACAAAAACAAGACCCCTACATATGTTGTCTACAAGAGACCCACCTCAAAACAGGGGACACATACAGACTGAAAGTGAAGGGCTGGAAAAAGATTTTCCATGCAAATAGGGACCAAAAGAAAGCAGGAGTAGCAATACTCATATCAGATAAAATAGAATTTAACACAAAGGCTGTGAAAAGAGACAAAGAAGGTCACTACATAATGATCAAAGGATCAATCCAAGAAGAAGATATAACAATTATAAATATATATGCACCCAACACGGGAGCACCACAGTACGTAAGACAAATCCTAACAAGTATGAAAGGAGAAATTAATAATAACACAATAATAGTGGGAGACTTTAATACCCCACTTACACCTATGGATAGATCAACTAAACAGAAAATTAACAAGGAAACACAAACTTTAAATGATACAATAGACCAGTTAGACCTAATTGATATCTATAGGACATTTCATCCCAAAACAATGAATTTCACCTTTTTCTCAAGCGCACATGGAACCTTCTCCAAAATAGATCACATCCTGGGCCATAAAGCTAGCCTTGGTAAATTCAAAAAAATAGAAATCATTCCAAGCATTTTTTCTGACCACAATGCAGTAAGATTAGATCTCAATTACAGGAGAAAAACTATTAAAAATTCCAACATATGGAGGCTGAACAACACGCTGCTGAATAACCAACAAATCACAGAAGAAATCAAAAAAGAAATCAAAATTTGCATAGAAACGAATGAAAATGAAAACACAACAACCCAAAACCTGTGGGACACAGTAAAAGCAGTCCTAAGGGGAAAATTCATAGCAATACAGGCACACCTCAAGAAACAAGAAAAACGTCAAATAAATAACCTAACTCTACACCTAAAGCAACTAGAAAAGGAAGAAATGAAGAACCCCAGGGTTAGTAGAAGGAAAGAAATCTTAAAAATTAGAGCAGAAATAAATGAAAAAGAAACAAAAGAGACCATAGTAAAAATCAACAAAACCAAAAGCTGGTTCTTTGAAAGGATAAATAAAATTGACAAAACATTAGCCAGACTCATCAAGAAACAAAGGGAGAAAAATCAAATCAATAAAATTAGAAATGAAAATGGAGAGATCACAACAGACAACACAGAAATACAAAGGATCATAAGAGACTACTATCAACAATTATATGCCAATAAAATGGACAACGTGGAAGAAATGGACAAATTCTTAGAAAAGTACAACTTTCTAAAACTGGACCAGGAAGAAATAGAAAATCTTAACAGACCCATCACAAGCACGGAAATTGAAACTGTAATCAAAAATCTTCCAGCAAACAAAAGCCCCGGTCCAGACGGCTTCACAGCTGAATTCTACCAAAAATTTAGAGAAGAGCTAACACCTATCCTGCTCAAACTCTTCCAGAAAATTGCAGAGGAAGGTAAACTTCCAAACTCATTCTATGAGGCCACCATCACCCTAATACCAAAACCTGACAAAGATCCCACAAAAAAAGAAAACTACAGGCCAATATCACTGATGAACATAGATGCAAAAATCCTTAACAAAATTCTAGCAATCAGAATCCAACAACACATTAAAAAGATCATACACCATGACCAAGTGGGCTTTATCCCAGGGATGCAAGGATTCTTCAATATCCGCAAATCAATCAATGTAATACACCACATTAACAAATTGAAAAATAAAAACCATATGATTATCTCAATAGATGCAGAGAAAGCCTTTGACAAAATTCAACATCCATTTATGATAAAAACTCTCCAGAAAGCAGGAATAGAAGGAACATACCTCAACATAATAAAAGCTATATATGACAAACCCACAGCAAACATTATCCTCAATGGTGAAAAATTGAAAGCATTTCCTCTAAAGTCAGGAACAAGACAAGGGTGCCCACTTTCACCATTACTATTCAACATAGTTTTGGAAGTTTTGGCCACAGCAATCAGAGCAGAAAAAGAAATAAAAGGAATCCAAATTGGAAAAGAAGAAGTAAAACTCTCACTATTTGCAGATGACATGATCCTCTACATAGAAAACCCTAAAGATTCCACCAGAAAATTACTAGAAATAATCAATGACTATAGTAAAGTTGCAGGATATAAAATCAACACACAGAAATCGCTTGCATTCCTATACACTAATAATGAGAAAACAGAAAGAGAAATTAAGGAAACAATTCCATTCACCATTGCAACGGAAAGAATAAAATACTTAGGAATATATCTACCTAAAGAAACTGAAGACCTATATATAGAAAACTATAAAACACTGGTGAAAGAAATCAAAGAGGACACTAATAGATGGAGAAATATACCATGTTCATGGATTGGAAGAATCAATATAGTGAAAATGAGTATACTACCCAAAGCAATTTATAGATTCAATGCAATCCCTATCAAGCAGTATTCTTCACAGAGCTAGAACAAATAATTTCACAATTTGTATGGAAATACAAAAAACCTCGAATAGCCAAAGCGATCTTGAGAAAGAAGAATGGAACTGGAGGAATCAACCTACCTGACTTCAGGCTCTACTACAAAGCCACAGTTATCAAGACAGTATGGTACTGGCACAAAGACAGAAATATAGATCAATGGAACAAAATAGAAAGCCCAGAGATAAATCCACGCACATATGGACACCTTATCTTTGACAAAGGAGGCAAGAATATACAATGGATTAAAGACAATCTCTTTAACAAGTGGTGCTGGGAAATCTGGTCAACCACTTGTAAAAGAATGAAACTAGACCACTTTCTAACACCATACACAAAAATAAACTCAAAATGGATTAAAGATCTAAACGTAAGACCAGAAACTATAAAACTCCTAGAGGAGAACATAGGCAAAACACTCTCCGACATACATCACAGCAGGATCCGCTATGACCCACCTCCCAGAATATTGGAAATAAAAGCAAAAATACACAAATGGGATCTAATTAAGCTTAAAAGCTTCTGCACATCAAAGGAAACTATTAGCAAGGTGAAAAGACAGCCTTCAGAATGGGAGAAAATAATAGCAAATGAAACAACCGACAAACAACTAATCTCAAAAATATACAAGCAACTCTTGCAGCTCAACTCCAGAAAAATAAACGACCCAATCAAAAAATGGGCCAAAGAACTAAATAGACATTTCTCCAAAGAAGACATACAGATGGCTAACAAACACATGAAAAGATGCTCAACATCACTCATTATCAGAGAAATGCAAATCAAAACCACTATGAGGTACCATTTCACACCAGTCAGAATGGCTGCGATCCAAAAGTCTACAAATAATAAATGCTGGAGAGGGTGTGGAGAAAAGGGAACCCTCTTACACTGTTGGTGGGAATGCAAACTAGTACAGCCACTATGGAGAACAGTGTGGAGATTCCTTAAAAAACTGGAAATAGAACTGCCTTATGATCCAGCAATCCCACTGCTGGGCATACACACTGAGGAAACCAGAAGGGAAAGAGACACGTATACCCCAATGTTCATCGCAGCACTGTTTATAATAGCCAGGACATGGAAGCAACCTAGATGCCCATGAGCAGATGAATGGATAAGAAAGCAGTGGTACATATACACAATGGAGTATTACTCAGCCATTAAAAAGAATACGTTTGAATCAGTTCTAATGAGGTGGATGAAACTGGAGCCTATTATACAGAGTGAAGTAAGCCAGAAGGAAAAACATAAATACAGTATACTAACGCATATATATGGAATTTAGAAAGATGGTAACAATAACCCGGTGTACGAGACAGCAAAGGAGACACTGACGTATAGAACAGTCTTATGGACTCTGTGAGAGAGGGAGAGGGTGGGAAGATTTGGGAGAATCGCATTGAAACATGTAAAATGTCATGTAAGAGATGAGTTGCCAGTACAGGTTCGATGCACGATGCTGGATGCTTGGGGCTAGAGCACTGGGACGACCCAGAGGGATGGTATGGGGAGGGAGGAGGGAGGAGGGTTCAGGATGGGGAACACATGTATACCTGTGGCGGATTCATTTTGATGTTTGGCAAAACTAATACAATTATGTAAAGTTTAAAAATAAAATAAAATTTAAAAAAAAATGAAAATGTGGTGCTTTTACCAAACTTCACCTCATCAACTGGCTAACAAAAAATAGGAAATATTCAATCCTTCCTTCATTTTTATTTAGCTAACAGTTATTGCATGACAATTTTGTGACAGAAACTGGACCAAGTATTGAGGCTGCACAAACCTTATTCAGAAATGGCACTACTTATTTTCAACATCTCCTGACTGAAGACATTGACATGTGTCTGGTATTTTAATTTCATGATCTACATTTCTCTGATGTCATTCCCACTTGACAAATATATTTCCTCCTCAATTTTTGTGTATTTAGAAAATGCTTGTCCGGTTGACATACTACTATTTCCTTGTCTGCCTTATTATATTTGTGGAATTCAGTGCAGAATTGAGATAACCCCATCCCTACAGTCATGGTATATTATCATCAGCAATGCCTCTCTCCCCTTTCAGCTATAATTTCCAGTTCTTTTCCTCTCTATCCCATAAACACTATAATTTAATTTATAAATTTTTTCTACATGTTGTTTCAACATTTATGTAAATGTATTTTACATTTATATACATCCTATTTTCCATACTTGCTTTTACAATCACTTCATTTTGTTTTGTGCACAAATAATTCTGCACTTTTAATGTTATATAGATACTATGAAAAGTATATAGCTTATTTATTTACATCTTCCCATGATGGACTGAGATTGTTTCTCGCTGCCTGCTAACATAAATGATGCTGGACATTTTTGTACATCCCCTTCTGTATCCCCAATTTTCTTCTGGTTCATATAACAAAAGAGCTATTGATGGGTCACTCACACATAGTTTTTATACTTTAAGATGCATTCTAGACTTGCACTGAGTTTCTCAAAAACACACATTCTCCCATACCCTTCTGTTTCATTTTGGCCATTTCACTAACCAATAATTATTTTTTTTCAAATAATCTTTGAATCATATATACAACATTTTCTGTACTTTGCCATATCCATTGAATAATTCTTTCAATACCTCTAAGCCCTCTAAGTCAATTGACAAAATTTTGATATATCATCATTTTTATATACTAATTGATTTAATTTGCTAGTATATAAGGTAGAATTTTTTTTGCTTTTATGTCCATGATGTAAATTTGCCTGTAATTTCATTTATTATAATGTTTGCTGAAGATTTTGGAAGCAAGGTCATACTGGTCTCATCAAATGAATTAGGAAGTCTTTTTATAGCTGATATTCTCAGGAAGAGTTTATCAACATTAGTGTTATTTCTCACTTAAAGACTTGGAGAAACATCAGGAAATCTATCTGACAAGATTAGAAATAATAAAGACATTTAAAAATAGGTAATATGTTTTTCTTTCTAATAACATTTAACTTACATTTTAATATTTTTACATTTTTGGTAGAGGCTGTTTTTCAAGGAATTTGTTTACTTTATCTAAACTGTCAAATTTATTGGCATAAGGTACTTAAAATTATCCTATTATCATATTGCCTCTGTCTGATCATATTGATTTTCTTCATTTTGATACATGGTATTAATTATAGTATTGTATTTTCCTGTGTTTCTTGACTAATATTGAAAGTGTGCTGTCAACTTTATTAATCTTCTCAAAGACCTACTGGCCTTAATGATTTCTTTCCACTATCTGTGCCTATTTTTCTGTTATATGCCTTTCTGCCTCTTTTCACACTCACACACACAACACACACACACACTGAATGTGTTCATGCCTATACAATCACCTATTTCCCAGTTCTGTTGTTGCACAGGCTAGCTGCAATGAGCAATGAGTTTATCCAGTGCCCACACATTGTCTTAGTACCGTTTTCAACTGAAACAAACTGGGAAACATAGCTGTTTTCACAGCTGGGGCAGGGAAAGTACAAGATGAGTACAAAATATCTTCTTGTGCCTAAAAACAGACAAATACAGAATGATTCAGATCAGATCAGATCAGTCGCTCAGTTGTGTCCGACTCTTTGCGACCCCATGAATCGCAGCACGCCAGGCCTCCCTGTCCATCACCAACTCCCAGAGTTCACCCAGACTCACGTCCATCGAGTCAGTGATGCCATCCAGCCATCTCATCATCTGTCGGCCCCTTCTCCTCTTGCCCCCAATCCCTCCTAGCATCAGAGTCTTTTCCAATGAGTCAACTCTTCGCATGAGGTGGCCAAAGTACTGGAGTTTTAGCTTTAGCATCATTCCTTCCAAAGAAATCCCAGGGCTGATCTCCTTCAGAATGGACTGGTTGGATCTCCTTGCAGCCCAAGGGACTCTCAAGAGTCTTCTCCAACACCACAGTTCCAAAGCATCAATTCTTCAGCACTCAGTCTTCTTCATAGTCCAACTCTCACATCCATACATGACCACCGGAAAAACCATAGCCTTGACTAGACGGAACTTTGCTGGCAAAGTAATGTCTCTGCTTTTGAATATGCTATCTAGGTTGGTCATAACTTTCCTTCCAATGAGTAAGCGTCTTTTAATTTCATGGCTGCAGTCACCATCTGCAGTGATTTTGGAGCCCAGAAATATAAAGTCTGACACTGTTTCCACTGTTTGCCCATCTATTTCCCATGAAGTGATGGGACCGGATGCCAGGATCTTCGTTTTCTGAATGTTGAGCTTTTAGCCAACTTTTTCACTCTCTACTTTCACTTTTATCAAGAGGCTTTTGAGTTCCTCTTCACTTTGTGCCATAAGGGTGGTGTCATCTGCATATCTGAGGTTATTGATATTTCTCCCGGCAATCTTGATTCCAGCTTGTGTTTCTTCCAGTCCAGCATTCTCATGATGTACTCTGCATATAAGTTAAATAAACAGGGTGACAATACACAGCCTTGACAAACTCCTTTTCCTATTTGGAACCAGTCTGTTGTTCCATGTCCAGGTCTAACTGTTGCTTCCTGACTTGCATACAAATTTCTCAAGAGGCAGATCAGGTGGTCTGGTATTCCCATCTCTTGAAGAATTTTCCACAGTTTATTGTGATCCACACAGTCAAAGGCTTTGACATAGTCAATAAAGCAGAAATAGATGCTTTTCTGGAACTCTCTTGCTTTTTCCATGATCCAGAGGATGTTGGCAATTTGATCTCTTGTTCCTCTGCCTTTTCTAAAACCAGCTTGAATATCAGGAAGTTCACGGTTCATATATTGCTGAAGCCTGGCTTAGAGAATTTTGAGCATTACTTTATTAGCGTGTGAGATGAGTGCAATTGTGCGGTAGTTTGAGCACTTTTGGCATTGCCTTTTTTTGGGATTGGAATGAAGACCGACCTTTTCCAGTCCTGTGGCCACTGCTGAGTTTTCCAAATGTGCTGGCATATTGAGTGCAGCACTTTCACAGCATCATCTTTCAGGATTTGGAATAGCTCAACTGGAATTCCATCACCTCCACTAGCTTTGTTTGTAGTGATGCTTTCTGAGGTCCACTTTACTTCACATTCCAGGATGTCTGGCTCTAGGTCAGTGATCACACCATCGTGATTATATGGGTCCTGAAGATCTTTTTTGTACAGTTCTTCTGTGTATTCTTGCCATCTCTTCTTAATATCTTCTGCTTCTGTTAGGTCCATACCATTTCTGTCCTTTATTGAGCCCATCTCTGCATGAAATGTTGCTTTGGTATCTGTGATTTTCTTGAAGAGATCCCTAGTCTTTCCCATTCTGTTGTTTTCCTCTATTTCTTTGCATTGATTGCTGAAGAAGGCTTTCTTATCTCTTCTTGGTATTCTTTGGAACTCTGCATTCAGATGTTTATATCTTTCCTTTTCTCCTTTGCTTTTCACTTCTCTTCTTTCACAGCTATTTGTAAGGCCTCCACAGACAGCCATTTTGCTTTTTTGCATTTCTTTTCCATGGGGATGGTCTTGATCCCTGTCTCCTGTACAATGTCATGAACCTCATTCCATAGTTCATCAGGCACTCTATCTATCAGATCTAGGCCCTTAAATCTATTTCTCACTTCCAATGTATAATCATAAGGGATTTGATTTAGGTCATACCTGAATGGTCTAGTGGTTTTCCCTACTTTCTTCAATTTAAGTCTGAATTTGGCAATAAAGAGTTCATGGTCTGAGCCACAGTCAACTCCTGGTCTTGTTTTTGTGGATTGTATAGAGCTTCTCCATCTTTGGCTGCAAAGAATATAATCAATCTGATTTCGGTGTTGACCATCTGGTGATGTCCATGTATAGAGTCTTCTCTTTGTTGTTGGAAGAGGGTGTTTGTTATGACCAGTGCATTTTCTTGGCAAAACTCTATTAGCCTTTGCCCTGCTTCATTCTGTATTCCAAGGCCAAATTTGCCTGTTACTCCCGGTGTTTCTTGACTTCCTACTTTTGCATTCCAGTCCCCTATAATGAAAAGGACATCTTTTTTGGGTGTTAGTTCTAAAAGGTCTTGTAGGTCTCCATAGAACCGTTCAACTTCAGCTTCTTCAGCGTTACTGTTTGGGGCATAGACTTGTATTACTGTGATATTGAATGGTTTGCCTTGGAAACGAACAGAGATCATTCTGTCGTTTTTGAGATTGCATCCAAGTACTGCATTTTGGACTCTTTTGTTGACCATGATGGCCACTCCATTTCTTCTGAGGGATTCCTGCCTGCAGTAGTAGATATAATGGTCATCTGAGTTAAATTCACTCATTCCAGTCCATTTTAGTTCGCTGATTCCTAGAATGTTGACACTCACTCTTGCCATCTCTTGTTAGATCACTTCCAGTTTGCCTTGATTCATGGACCTGACATTCCAGGTTCCTAAGCAATATTGCTCTTTACAGCCTTGGTCCTTGCTTCTATCACCAGTCACATCCACAGCTGGGTATTCTTTTTGCTTTGGCTCCATCCCTTCATTCTTTCTGGAGTTATTTCTCCACTGATCTCCAGTAGCATATTGGGCACGTACTGACCTGGGGAGTTTCTCTCTCAGTATCCTATCATTTTGCCTTTTCATACTGTTCATGGGGTTCTCAAGGCAAGAATACTGAAGTGGTTTGCCATTCCCTTCTCCAGTGGACCACATTCTGTCAGATCTCTTCATCATGACCTGCCCGTCTTGGGTTGCCCCACGGGCATGGCTTAGTTACATTGAGTTAGACAAGGCTGTGGTCCTAGTGTGATTAGATTGACTAGTTTCTGTGAGTATGGTTTCAGTGTGTTTGCCCTCTGATGCCCTCTTGCAACACCTACCATCTTACTTGGGTTTCTCTTACCTTGGGCGTGGGGTATCTCTTCATGGCTGCTCCAGCAAAGCGCAGCCATTGCTGCTTACCTTGGACAAGGAGTATCTCCTCACTGCCACCCTTCCTGACCTTCAACGTGGGATAGCTCCTCTAGGCCCTCCTGCGCCCGCGCAGCCACGGCTCCTTGGACCTGGGGTTGGTCCTCATGGCCACTGCCCCTGGCCTTGGGCATGGGGTTGCTCCTCCCAGACGCCACCCTTGGCCTTGGGCGTGGGGGTGTGGAGTGGCTCCTCCCTGCCGAGAGGAGCTACCCCACGTCCGAGGTCAGGGGCAGCGGCTGAGAGTACCAGACTGCAATGGCGCAGGAACGGCGGAGAGGAGTTACCCCGCGTCCGAGGTCAGGGGCGGCGGCCGGGAGGAGATACCCAATACCCCAAACCCGAGGCCAGGGGAGGCGGGCAGGAGGAGCTACCCCACAGAATGATTGGGACCTGTCAAAGAGACACAGAATCTAATTACAAGGGTCTAATCTGGCACAAGTTGAACAACAGAATAGTGATATGAAAGTTGTAACTGATTTATTAAAGTAAGAATATATGAATTTGCACTCACATAAATAAATACACCCAAGGGAAGGAAATACTCCCATACTGTTAAATGCCAACTCAGGAATACAGAATAATAATGGAATTAAGCCCACAATCTGGCGATTAAACAAAAATTATCAATGGGTACGAAAATTAACTGGTAAAAGTGTGAGAGCTTAGAAAATATTTACATAGTCTTAAAACATCTCCCTGCACGGTAGTTATTAATTGCCATGTTGTCGTGCTGTTAGTCGCTCAGTCATGCCCAACTCTTGGTGACCCCATAGATTGTAGCCCGTCAGGCTTCTCTGACCATGGAATGCTCCAGCCAAGATTACTGGAGTGGGTTGCCATTCCCTTCTCCAGGGGATCTTCCTGACCCAGGGATTGAACCTGGGTCTCCTTCATGGCAGGCAGATTCTTCACCATCTGAGTCATGTAGGTAATAAAATAATAACAATACAGTGGCAAAAACTGACAATGTAAAATCTGAAAGTCAAAGTTAGCATTCCCAGCAAAGGGACCAACAGATGGGATGGTAAGCTGTATTTAATCTAATTCTAATCATGAGGGAAGCAGACAAACCCACATTGAGGGACAGATTATGAAATAATTATCTTGCACTCTTCAAAAATATCAATGCCATGAAACATAAAACAGACTTTAGAAATATTCCCAATGAAAATGTATTAATGATAAAGAGCAACTGATTATAATTAATTATTTTAAATTTGGGAAGGAAGAGGTGTTGTCAAAAAAACATCAGGATAAGTGGCAAAATCTAAATGAAAGTCTATAGATCAGAAAACAGTTTAGTATTAATGCTGATTTACTGATTTAGTAACTTTATGTAAATTACTATGCTGCTCATCAGAAATCATGTGGAACTATTTACAAGTAAAGGAGCATCATGAAAAGTGCATGTAAATATACATATATATATATTCATATATATGTCCACACACACACACACACATATATATAACATACAGAGAGAGTGAGAGAATTACAGAAAGAAAAAAAAGAAAGCAAATATTGTGACCTACATATAGGACTCCTGGGTGTATACTAAAAATGAATTAAAGACCTTAGTGTAACACCCGAAACCATACAATTCCATGTAACTCCTCTGAAAGAATGTAAGTTGAACAATCTTTGATGTAATATGTAGCAATATTTTTTTTTAATCTGTCTCCTAAGGCAAAAGAAACAAAAGCAAAAATATGTGAGTGGGACCTAATGAAGCATAAAAGATTTTTCATAGTAAAGGAAATTATCTATAAAATGAATAGACAACCTACTGAAAGGGAGAATATATTTGCAAATGGAATGACCAATAAGGAGTTAGTATCATAAATTAATAAATAGCTCAAAAATTCAATATCAAGAAATATCCAAACAGCTTGATTAAATGATGTGCAGTAGGGGCTTCTCTGGTGGCTCAGTGGTAAAGAATTCATTCAGGAGACACAGGTTTGATCCCTGTTTCAGGAAGATCCTACGTGTGCGGACTAACTAAGCCCCTGCTGCTGCTGCTGCTGCTGCTGCTGCTGCTAAGTCACTTCAGTCGTGTCCGACTCTGTGTGATCCCATAGCTCCCAGGCAGCCCATCAGGCTCCCCCGTCCCTGGGATTCTCCAGGCAAGAACACTGGAGTGGGTTACCATTTCCTTCTCCAATGCATGAAAGTGAAAAGTGAAAGTGAAGTCCCTCAGTCGTGTCCGACCGTCAGCGACCCCATGGACTGCAGCCTACAAGGCTCCTCCATCCATGGGATTTTCCAGGCAAGAGGACTGGAGTGGGGTGCCATTGCCTTCTCCAACTAAGCCCCTACACCATAGCTATTGAGCCTGTGCTCTAGAGCCCAGGAGCTGCAACTACTGAACCGATACGCCGCAACTACCAAAGACTGAGCGCCCCAGAGCCCCTGCTCCACAACAAGAGGAGCCACCACAGTGAGAAGCCAGTGCACAGCCAGAGAGCAGCCCCAGCTCACCACAACTAGAACAAAGCCCGCGCAGCAATGAAGACTAAGTACAGCCAAAAATAAACAAACAAAGAAAATTTTTAAAAATGTGCAGTAGACCCGAATAGACATTTTTCCAAACAATATATACAGATGGCCAAAAGGCACATAAAAAGATACTCAACATCACTAATTATTAGTGAAATGCAAATCAAAACCACAATGAGATATAATCTTACACCTGTCAAAATGGCTATCATCAAAAAGTCTGCAAATAACAAATGTTGGCAAGGATGTGATGAAAGGGAATCCCCCTACACTGTTGATGGGAATGTAAACCGGTGCAGATGTTATATAGGTTCCTCAAAAAACTAAAAATAGAACTACCATATGGCCCAGCAATTTCAATCTTAGAATCCTTAGAAAACAAAAGCACTAGTTTGAAAAGATGCATGCCCTTTAATGTTCATAGGAGCATTATTTATAATTGCCAGTTGGGCTTCCCTGGCGGTCTAGTGGTTCAGGCTGCATCTCCATGGAAAGGGGCACGTGGGGGTCTTTGTTCCCCAGCAGGGGTTGCATCCATGCCACCCACAGCAGAAGCCCAGAGTCTTAGCCACTGGACTGCCAGGGGAATCTCTAGGAAATATTTTTTTAGATGTAGGTTAGGTTTCAAATCTAATCTGATATATCTTTGTCTCTGTACACAATTAAGGAACATTACAGAGTGATTCAGAGGGAGTTCAGCTATTAAAGTTGTGGGCAACGCATTTCAGAGCTCCACTAAGGAGTTGAAAAAACCTTTAACTCTGATGAGGTGATAAGTTTCACACAAGAAATAGCACAAAGGAGAAGAATGGAGAGCTTTAAATGGCAAAGAGTAAACTGACGTTGGAACACAAATTTCTCAGTCCCCTGTAAATCAAAAGGATTCTAGAGCATAATAGACAAAGACATGGTTATTAAATGCATGAAACTGTCAGCTCGATCATCTGAAATTCCTCAATTGAATAGCCTGTTGTATATTGCTCTAATTGGCTTCATTGATTTTTTATAAATATATTGACTCAAGTTTTCTTTTATTATTAATCCAAAATATCTATTTTTATTTATATTGAAAAGTAACTGTTTATTAATACTTATACAAATAATTAATAAAGAGCATTTTGGAAACTCTACTAGGCATACTGGTAATAGAGTAGGGGCTTCCCTGGTGGCTCAGCGTAAAGAATTCGCCTGTCAATGCAGGAGATGCAGGTTCAATCCCTGGGTCAGGAAGATTCCCTGGAGAAGGAAATGGCAACCCTCTCCAGTATTCTTGCCTGGGAAATTTTATAGAAAAGAGGAGCCTGGCAGGTCCACAGTGTTGCAAAGAGTCAGACATGACTTAGTGACTAAACGAGAACAATACAAGTTGACGTCTTGATTTTTTTCTACTTATTAAGTACCAAACACCAAGCTCAAAGATTAGTCTACAGTATATGCTGAATAGTGTGTGTGTGTGTGTGTATATATATATATATATATATACATGTACACACACATATATATAACTACATTAGACAATAAAACTCATTTATAGGTAAAAATGTAAAATTTGAAATTAGTTAATACAAATTTGGCTTGCATTTTTCTTACTAGACATTAGTACAAATGTAATATGGACGCCTCACAGAATAAGGAACTTTAGAGTGCATGTCTAAGCATTTTTGCTACTCACAATCATGAATATATCATTTTATGGAGGTTATAAATGAAACACACAAGTGAATAAGTTAGCATTGTAAAGGAAATGCTTAACTTTTATATTATGGAAACTGATAAAATTACTCTTTTTGCTCTTTTGTTTCAAGTATATGAAAAAGCTTAAAATGTTCAAAGAAAAAATAAGATTCCTCCCAGATGGTAGGCACCTTTAGGAAATCTCTGGCATTTATCAAATCTTTCAAAGATTCCAGATGCCCACAAAAGAATATAATTTTCTATAACAAATTCATGAAACAGTTAGTGACTAAATCCCTTGAATAAGAGATCAGAAACAAGTATCATTAGAAACATTGAAAAGTCTTTTTGTAAGCAAGTCAGTTCAGCAAAGTTATACCATTTTCTCATTTTAGAAAGTGGCCAAAAATATAAGTTCAGATAAAGAAGACTCAAGTATAATAATCAGTAACATAATCACTAATGAGATTGCCTAGCTAGCAACTATCTATCTATCTTTGAGGGAATCTTTACAATATTTTATGTCTTTAAAAGGCATGAGTAAATGCCATAAAGTAGAATTATTAAAATAAAATAAAACTCTGATCACTATGTAATAAAGTTCAAAATTGGTAATCAAAAGTTAAAAGGCCTTCGCCATGGAAATAAAAGTATCTGCCTATTAAACAACACCTGGGCATCTAGATGAGAGGGGATATATAAACCAAAATTATACACTGGTGTAAAATAATAACAATAAAAACACTTCATACCCAAACATATGGAAAATATTTAAGGCGGCGACTAGAGGAAGACACATAGCATTAAATATGTGTACTAATTAGAAAGAAAGAATAAAAATGAGTAAATTTCCAACTAAAAGCCATAAACAGAAAAATAAGCTAAAGGAAATCATAAGAGATGCAAAGATAAAGATAAAAGCAGCAATGAATAAGATAGAGAAAGAAAAACAAGAGCTTCAATTGTCATGTCTAAATCCTGGTCCTTAGAATAGCTAAGACTATATACAAACCACTACCTAATCTAATCAAGTAGAAAAAAGCACAAATAATCACAAAGATGGGCTTCCCTGGTGGCTCAGACAGTAAAGAATCCACCTGACAATGCAGAAGACCTCGGTTCAATCCCTGGGTTGGGAAGATTCCCCTGGAAGAGGGCATGGCAAATCACTCCAGTGTTCTTGCCTGGAGAATCCCCATGAACAGAGGAGGCTGGAGGGCTTCAGTCCATGGGGTTGCAAAGAGATGGACACGACTGAGTGACTAAGCACACAGCAATCACAAAGATGAAATATATAATGAGAGAAAATAATTAAGACACAAACAAATCTATTAAAATGAGCTTATTTTGAAGCCTTCTATGGAAACCAATTTAAAAAGTTAGCTGAAATGTATATTACCATAAGAAAGCATAGTTTATGAAAATTAATTCCTCTAGAGATAGAAAATTTAGATCAATTATCATTAAATAAATAGAGAAATGTATGTACCAGACTTAGATTGTTTTACAAGGGAATTCACTCAGTCTTCAAAAACAGATCAGGTTCTAACACTACATATATTTTTTCAGAGCATGGAAACTAAAAAAGAGTTCTGATTATTATTATCAAAAAATATAATATGAATATCTAATTCTGATAGTTTCCACAAAAATGTGCACAACAAAATTACCTGTGAATATCAAGGTAAATAGCCTAAATAAAGACTTTTTTTCAGTATCACGTTAAGAACATAATAATGGTTTTTCCACTAGTTATGTATGGATGTGAGAGTTAGACTATAAAGAAAGCTGAGCACCAAAGAATCGATGCTTTTGAACTGTGGTGTTGGAGAAGACTCTTGAGAGTCCCTTGGACTGCAAGGAGATTCAACCAGTCCATCCTAAAGGAAATCAGTCCTCAATATGCATTGGAAGGATTGATGTTGAAGCTGAAACTCCAATACTCTGGCCATCTGATGCGAAGAACTGGCTCACTGGAACAGACCCTGCTGCTGGGAAAGGTTGAGGGCAGGAGGGAGTTTGAGTAAGCTTCGGGAGTTGGTGATGGACAAGGAAGCCTGGTGTGCTGCAGTCCATGGGGTTACAAGGGGTCGGACACAACTGAGTGACTGAACTGAACTGAACCGAATGTAAAACCAGGTAGGGTTTATTAAGGAATGCAATGTTGTTTAAATATTGGAAAATCCATTGACATAACATATCATACTAATAGATATAAAAACATACCCTTATTTTTGTAGACCTTCAAAGCCTTTGATGTATCTACTTATTTCTTTAAAGACACTTAAAAACAGGATTTGAAGGATGTTTTCCTTTTTTTTTTTTTTGTTTTTTGTTTTGGATGAATGCTTTCTTTAATGATATTTTTACCTTGGTATCTTAGTTAAATGTAGAATAACTAAAGACTTTCCACTAATATTGAGGAAAAGGCAAGTCTGCACACTATTTTCACTGCCATTTATAATTCTCCTAAAAGTATCTGCAAATGCAAACAGAAAAATCAGTTAGAATCTTAAACAACAAGGAAGGAAATACTGAACCTATTTCTATTTGTCAAAGATATGCCATCTAGCAAGAAAACCCTGAAGGATCAACGGAAAACCCCCACCATTTTAAGATAATGATAGAAGAATCTAATAAGGTAATAAGACATAAAATTAACTCACAAAAATAAGATATCTTCAAAGATTACACAAACAATAACCATACAGATGATATAATGGTAGAGGAAACCCCATCTGTAATAACATAACACAGATCAAATACATGGGGACATGCTTAAAAATTGTACAAAACTTATCAGAGGAAAAATTTTAATGTCTTCCTCTAAGTCACGAGTGTAATCTTGAGCAAATGGAAAGACATTCCCTGCTCTCAGACAGGAAAACTGAATATCATAAAATTGTTGAATTTTCTTATGATGATTTATAAAATCCAATAAAATATGAATACACTATTTTTGGACCTAATCAATTAGATGCTATGTTTATATGTGCAAATAAGTATGTGATACTATCTTGGCAAACTCCGCAGGAAAAAAGCTCTAAGGGGAGAGGTGTTTTGCCCCAACAGATGTTAAAACATTAGAATTAGAATGTTCTAATCGTCACTTCTAATAAAGCTGAATATTCCTAATCTTATTATCCATTTGCATCTTCTCTTCTGTAAGTCTGTCAAGTTCTTTAATCAGGGCATGCGAATTTTTTTGCTTATTGATTTTTGTATGTTACATTAACACTGTACAGGTCAATTGATTGTGACTATTTTTCAGTCTATGGTTTGCAGGTATTATGTTATTGACATTGTCAAATAAATTAACTTTTGCTTTCTCCAATGCTTTGTTGTTTTGTTGAAAGGCTTTCTTCAATTGATAATCATCTATATTTTTCTATGACATTTGAATGTCATAGTTCTAGCTGTAACTCTAATCCATCTAGAATTTGTCTTGAAGTAATAACATAATGAACTGTTACCAAAATATATATTTCCAAGAACCTACAAAAATTTTCCAATTGAATGCATTAAATAATGTATTAATTCTTTATTGGTTTTGTTTGCATTGTACTTTAGTTGAAGACTTACAGCCATCAAAACTGAATAAGGAATTATATAATGTAAAATGTAAAACTACTATTCTCTAAATTCTAAAGAATGCTCTAAATTCTAATCCCCAGGTGTAACCATTTTAAACATTTTAGTGTGTATTTATAATGATTCTTGACATTTCCTTTACTGTACATAAATTTATTTCTTTTCATAACTAGAATAAGCTTCTGATGCAGGTTATTTTGTCATCAGACCTAGTGATGGGCAAAAGTGGTAAAAAAGAATTTTTTTTTTTAATTGGAGGAAAATTGCTTTACAATGTTAAGTTGGTTTCTGCCATACAGCAATGCAAATTATTCATAATTAGCCTCCCTCTTGATCCTCTCTCTCTACCCTAATTCCACCTCTGTAAATTATTACAGAATGCCAGGCTGGGCTCCCTGTGTTATATAGCAACTTTCCCCTAGCTATGTATTTTATACATGATAGTGTACATATATCAATGTTACATTCCCAATTTGTCCCACCATTTCCTAACCCTGCTTGTCCAAAAGTCCATTCACTACAACTGCGTCTCCATTCTTTCTCTGTAAATAGGTTCATCAGCACCATTTTTCCAGACTCCATATATATGCGTTAATATATGATTTTTTTTTCTTTTTTACTTTCTTTACTCTGTATAACAGGCTCTAGGTTCATCCACCTCCCTAGAGCTGACACAAATTTGTTTCCTTTTATGACTAATATTCCATATAACTAATGTGTATTTGTACCACATCTTTATCCATTTATCTGCCAATGGACATTTAGGTTCCTTCCATATCCTGGCTATCGTAAAGAGTGCTCCAGTGAACACTGGGGTATATGTATCTTTTACAATTGTGGCATATACCCTGAGAAAAACACATTTTGTAATATTTGATAAAAATTTGAACTTGTTTCCCTGAGAATTCATAATGTTTACTGATTAACTTAGGATTTGTGTTAGGTGTGTTAATGGTCGAATTTGGACACTAAAGTTTTGGTCAGAGGCAATTACAAAACTTTGACAAAGAAGCAAGAATGTAATTTGATCCTCAGAAAAAGCTATAAAGGTTCAGGGAGCAGAGTTAGAAAGAAGTTATGAGTATGCAAATATGTAATATTCTAAAATCAGACATTTTATAGGCATTCTGATAGCATTGATGTGGGTCACACTATGAACAATAATCCCTATTTTACCAGGCCTTGCTCTACTGTTCCCAAATGACTCTGTGTCCAACACCGTTGTTCCATAAATGTATTGAAGCCCCAGAGTTTATCCACATAAATGGTTCAGTTGTCAGTCATTCTCTGAAAGTTGCTCCTGGCTTCATGCTAAGCATTCCAGGTCTATTGACACCTCACTAGTTCTCAGCACCTGGGGAGAATTGTTCTTTATTGGTCACACCTGTACAGCTGTGCCATTTCCTGAGCCTTATTGTGCTAACTTTTGGAAAAAGGTTATTGTGTGAAATTGACAAGAGAAATGAATAGTCCCCCCAGTCTTTCTTACTACACAATGATAAAATGGACCCTAGGGATATGTTGTTTGTGTAACAGAACCTTTCTGCTGAATCAGAGCTAAACTCCTGCCAAACTGATGATGGAATTAGGATCTTTACCCCCTTGAGGCCTTGTAGTTAGACCAGAAGAGTATCTCAACCTAAGAATATGTACAGAACTTCTCTATATATGAGATTTTCTTTCTGTACTGATATCAATTGTTTTTCATGAGAACAAAGACATCTGAGAAAACACTTAGATCCAAGAAGGGCCCAGAAATACATAGACTTATCAGACAGTCGCCAACTAAATTGAAATATTGTATTATCATAACACATAGGCTGTTGTTTGGTGTAACAAGGTACAAGGTGACTGTGAGATGATTGTATATGTGAGTCAACTGTTCCTTCCTTGGTACACACATCAGCCCACATAGACTCTTAGAGTGAGGATAGATAAGCATCACAAGCAGTTATCATTAGTAATGTTTAAGAATATTTGAGGAAGTCTACAAGGAAAAAAAATCAACTTTTTGCTAGTAGAAAAGTGCATCAAGATTTGTAATTAAGATTTATAAACATGACATATGAGTACTTGTGCATGTGTGCTGAGTCACTCATCATGTCTGACTGTTTGTGATCCCATGGAGTATAGCTTGCCAGGCTCCTCTGTCCATGTGATTTTCCCAGGAAGAATACTGGAGCGGGTTGCCATTTCATACCCCAGGGGATCTTCCAGACCCAGGGATCAAACCTGTGTCTCCTGCATTGACAGGCGGATTCTTCACCATTAAGCTACCTAAGAATCCCTATATGATTATTCACCAGTAGACTGAGTGTTGAACACATTACTGAGTTGAAAGAACCAGGTTTATAATGTTTACTTATGGCCCTCTCATTTCTTAGAACATACATGAGTCTCCAGTGGTTTTTTCCAGAGACCAAATTCAAATTGAATAGCCAGAATGCTGTATTAAGATGCATTACTGTCCACCAGTAACTAAGGTTTTGACACTGGCTATAACTCATCATGCCTGACTTTTCCTTCTCTCAGGATCACTTCTCTCCCATCCCCTGAGAAGAAACTTACAAGGAATCACCCAACAATTTCACGCACCTGAATCAACCCAGCAGTGATACAACTTCTCTTCACTTTCCAGAAATTTTTCTAACCTTGTGAAGAAAGATGTCTATTGGTTCTGTCCCAATCACCCACCAAATATAAACCTTGGAGTAGATAGCAGAAAGCTATAAACCAAGCTTACATCTCTATTATGTATAAGCCATTTCAAAATTTGTTTCATAAAACCAATTAATGTAAATAGTTACAATGTCAAAAGTAAAAAGCCCTAATTTTGAAGAAAATTGATGTAAGGTTTTGCTAAATCAATGGAGACTATGATAGAAACGGTCCCAAGAAGGGCATAGAATAAAACAGAAAATGACAGAAAAGTAATAATTTAAAAATAGCTTAGAATTTTTCAGAATTAAAGAAAAAAATATAAATGCTTAAGTTAAAATAGCAAATCATGTTAGAGTAGATGTAACAGAAGCAAATTCAGAGTAGACATCTTGATGAAACTGTTGAACATCAAAGACAAAAAGAAAATTGTTAAATTAAACTGACAGGGGGAAAAATGTATTAACAAAAGTGGTGACAGTCACACAGAATGAGAGACTTCCGTGACAAGAGAGGTACAATGGAATACAAATTTCAAAGAGCTGAAACAAAGTAACTATCAATTTGGAGTTCTAATTCTATCAACCTTGAAACTCTGTAATGAGAGTAGAAAACAAAAACATTTTTAGACAAAGGCTAAGATAATTTGTTTCTGTAGATCCTTACAGAAACATAAAAAGATACACTTAAGTAAGAAGAAAAATATGCCCCCAAGAAGGGCTAGGGTGTGAGAGGGAATGGAAATCAAAGACACTGGTAAACAATTAACATGGAACATTGAACAAGTATTGAATATAATAATTAAAAGTATGACTCATATCTGAAAATGTTTTAAATTATTATTTAGTGTCTTATTTTCCCCCAAATGTATTTGCCCACACATACTGAAAGTAATCGTGAAGCATTGTCAAAAGCATAAGAACCTACAAAGCATCAAGTAAAGAAAAGCTGATCTGGGTGACTGACATGCTGAAAGACTAACAATTTTTACAGATAATCTCAATTCTTTTCTTTCTACAAAATTAAAGGAAGACTAAATTGAGATGTCTGTTTGTATAACATTAAAAATAACTTTAATAATAGGTAGATCACTATGAATGTCATTATTGTTATAACAAATTGTGATTGCTAGATAAAAATTCCATTCCCTTCTACCTATTTAGGATTTATGCAGAATTTGTATTAAAAACAAATAATGAGAATATAGCTGAAATCTATTCTATTCTAGCGTATATTCTTGCACATATGAGACACTGGAAAGGCAATAATAAATTATCCCTAAAATATGTTTCTAATGAATTATTATCTTCTTTATTATTTAAAAATATATATTACTTGTAAAGTTTTCCAGCTATTCTAATTGTAACAAATAACTTGATAAGAAAACATGTTTACAGCTTTAGGGTGAAAAATATGAAAAGATTTAAAATTAAATTTATATATTTTGCAGAGCTCTATGAAACTTAAGCATACATGTTAGGATAAAGTCCTATGGGAAAATAAAATTAAAATGCAAGTTCAAAAAGACTATGAAAGATTAAAAAATCTGACATTTAAAAAATCTGTATTATTTAAATAAATTATGGTAAGGATTGAATTGGTATGGTGTGTAGATTCCACTATCTATATTAAAAATAGGTTTGCAGTCATTCTATGTTTATATAAGTTGCTTCATTTGAAGCTATTTAAAATTACAAAAAAAAATTTTAGATGCTGACTATATATGCTGCAGACACATATTTTTTTTAAATATTTCTTAGCAGTACATTAGCAAAAGAATATTTCTAAAGAGTCTCTATTTCTCTAGAAGAATATAGAGCTACTCATTATCTTCAATCTTGTTAAGGATAGTTATTAAAATAATACTGTAGAATATAACCTCCATACTACTAGTAAGAAATCAGAGGAATAGAGCAAATACATTCAACCCAGAAGGAAGAAAAGATGGGGGAAATATGCAATGAAAATGATCGCAAATAAACTTCTGCCCTACTTCAAGATGCATAGAACTAAAAAAACTCATGTCTCCTATCTCTGACACAATCAGTAACAAGTCTCTCTAGGACTACAGAAGCCCAAGTATATATGCCCTAACTGGGGCTCCACGGGTGATCTGGGTAAGGATTGGTATAATGATTGGACCACAACTGGAAACAGTAAGATCGACCTAGCAAAACGATCTTATGTCCTTATTGGAAACATTTCTCCCCCAATATGATCAGTCTCCTGAAAGAAGATTTTTAAAGTGTTTTCTTTTTCATTTTGTAATTTAAACTTTTTCTTTTTTCTTATAAAAACCAGCATATAATTATTGTAGATATTAAAAAATAACAAGGAGAATTAGGAACAACAACAAAAAAACAATGCATGCATAACCCTGCAATGTAGAATAGTCCTTGTTAGGGTTTCAGTCTATATTTTATGCATACATTCTTAAGAGATTCCATAGGTACCTGAGGAAGATTAATAGTGTATGTATTGACTTGTATTGCAGCCATAGGAAGCTACTGATATACTTCAAGCAGGGAGGTCTTTGCTCAGTGGCAGTACTGAAGAGGACAGATACTAAAAAGGCCAGTCTACTGGAGGGCACCAGTTAGGAGACCCTTTGAGTACTGCAGAGAGACAAGTATGCATTAGTGCAGTAAAACGTAGCATGAACAGTATTTGTGGTTCGTTGCATATAGGACTATGGTAAAGAATGAGGGAGAGGGAGAAATTTTAAATGATTCTCAGCCTTCTGGTTTAATCTCCTAAATTTAATATTTTAGAAAAATAACACAATTATCAGTTATTTTAATGCAATAATTGTTAACATTAATGCATTGTTATAATACCTATACATTAATGCACAGTTATAAGTTCTCTAATCACACATATATATGCATGCATAATTGTTCTGAATTTAGGAAATTATATTAAAAATACGTGGAAGTTAATATTGTGTATAATAATCATGATTTTTATTTTATTTTATTTTATAACTTTACAATATTGTATTGGTTTTGCCATATATCAACATGAATCCGCCACAGGTATACATGTGTTCCCCATCCTGAACCCACCTCCCTCCTCCCTCCCTGTACCATCCCTCTGGGTCATCCCAGTGCACCAGCCCCAAGCATCCAGTATCGTGTATCAAACCTGGACTGGCGACTCGTTTCATACATGAAATTATACGTGTTTCAATGCCATTCTCCCAAAGCATCCCACCCTCTCCCTCTCCCACAGAGTCCAAAAGACTGTCCTGTACATCAGTGTCTCTTTTGCTGTCTCATATACATATTTAATACCTTTAGCCTAAAAAGATTAAACTTTACTATATAAAAATATTTCAGATTTACATATGGGCCCTACTTTTGTAAATATTAATAATTTTCATGCTTTAATAATAAAAGTAAAAAGTTACTATATCTGTCCTTTAAGTCAGAAAATTTGTTATATTAATTTAATTTTATTATAGCTTATACTTTGATTTTTATTAGGAGATATACAACAGAGAGCAAAACTCAAACTCTACTTCTAACAGAAAATTATCTTTTGTATTGATTTCTGTCTGGGTCCAATGGAGAGGAGGAGTAGAAAAATACTTCTGCATTATCTTTATTTGGTTGCCTTTCTACATTTTAACATCTTCTCTTTCTATAGTTTAATATAATTGTTCCCTGTATATAAGAAATAAAGTAGTGCTTTTGTTTTTTATTTATAAACAAGAGCAGATATATCTTGTGCCTTTAGAGGCTCCGAGAATTATTCCAATAAGCCTTCTGATTTAGAGATTCTAATGAACTCTGAGCATTCTACAAAGCATAAAATCTTAGAAGGAAATTTTATGTTGTCATCTTTGTGTAAATTAACTTTCAAATCTGGTTATTTTTTATATGCATTAATTTCCTTGACTTTTCCTTTAATTAATGTGTGGGATTTAACTAGAAACACTTTTTCTTTAAGGCAGATATTAAATCTAAAATTGCTGAGTTTTATTTTAAAATATTTTATGTTTAGTACAGAAACAGAAGTGAAATATAAAAGCACACTTTTATATCCTGAGATCCTTAGCTACTTTGTGCACTTCCTTATTGCCAAAATCCTCAAAACACATACTTATATGATTACTTTTTATGATAACATATACACCATCTGAGTCAAACTCAAATACTTGAGGTCATACCTGCTCTCAGATTCTCATCCATTGATTAATGTGAATTTCTGATCCTCTCATTCAAGCAGTGATACTTGGGGATAGCGAAGGGGCCGGGATCTTAGTTTGGTGATTTGCTGGAGAGATTAATTTAAATAGAGAATAAAGAAGATTAAGAGAGAAAAGGATAAATAATGAACATATGGAGTCTAAGTTTCTCTTTGGGTATGTTGGAGCCATTCATGTTTTCAAGGATTCTATCAAATGTACGGATGTTATTGTGCAGGTATCAAAAACAACATTGTCAGATTACTTGGTTTTTTATCCTGGTTTCATCATTTGCTAGATGGTGACATGGGCAGTTTGTTTTATCACTCAGGACCTTCATTTTCTAAGTTGTAAAGTTGCCATAATAATAATTATCACCTCAGAGAATTCTGAGCCTTAAATGAAATTGAATAGGAAAAGTACTTTGAGAATATAAGAGAGAATGAATGTACTCAAAAAAGTCTACCTAAAATTATTCTGCCATTAGGAGCCTAGTGAGCTGCCATCTATGGGGTCGCACAGAGTTGGACAGGACTGAAGCGACTTAGCAGCAGCAGCAGTCTTTTTTCAACAGTCTGTATAATCTCTCTAGGTCATTTTATTTACTGTAATGGTTTCCACCATCATTTGACGATTCTACAATTTCTGTACACACACAGGTTTTTCCCTTGAAGTTCAAACTCATGTAATTCAACTAGAAGTTACTGTCCAAGGAATAGCAGAGAAAGAGAAGAGTTAGGATTCTGAAAGAGAAGAGGAAGCAGTGTTTATCAGTCAAGTTAGTGGAAGGAAACAGAAGACACTCAAATTAGGATGTGTGAGAAAATTTTAAAACAAGAAATATTGAAAAGGGGGGACTTTTTACATAGAGGTGTTTCCCACATGACAAGAAATAGTGAAACACACAGTTTCTACACATGTTCTACTTTCTACTACAGAAAGTCCCCTACATATAAACCTTCAAGTTGCGAACTTTGAAAGGTGCAAAAGTGTATTTGCACATCTAATCATGTAATTAGTGTACGTGTCTGGCATAAATTGTCACATACGTGCATCCTCTACAGGTAGTTGTGCTTTTGTGTGCTTTACTGTACAGCACTATACAGAGCACAGCAGTACAGTACCCGTGACAAATACAAGTATTTATTTTTTCAGTACCAGTGCAGAGCTTCTTAGAATATGCAGCTTTAGAATAAAATATTTCTTTAAAAATTATATTTCATGTCCGTAAAATAATTTCATTCTGAAGAATTGTTTTCCCTTGCTCATTGTTTTTTTTTTTTTTTTTTTCCTTTATTTTAATTGGAGGCTAATTACTTTACAATGTTGTGGTGGTTTTTGCCATACATTCACATGAATCAGCCATGGGTGTACATGTGTTCCCCATCCTGACCCTCCCTCCCACCTCCCTCCCCATCGCATTCCTCAGGGTCATCCCAGTGCACCAGTCCTGAGTGCCCTGTCTCATGCATCGAACCTGGACTGGTGATCTATTTCACATATGATAATATACACGTTTCAATGCTATTCTCTCAAATCATCCCACCCTCGCCTTCTCCCACAGCATCTAAAAATCTGTTCTTTACATCTGTCTCTTTTGCTGTCTCGCATATAGGGTCATCGTTACCATCTTTCTAAATTCCATATATGTGCATTAATATACTGTATTGGTGTTTTCCTTTCTGACTTACTTTGCTCTGTATAATAGGTTCCAGCTTCATCCACCTCATTAGGACTGATTCAAATGCATTCTTTTTAATAGCTGAGTAATATTCCATCGTGTATATGTACCATTGCTTTCTTATCCTTCCATCTGCCAATGGACATCTAGGTTGCTTCCATGTCCTAGCTATTGTAAACAGTGCTGTGATTAACATTGGGGTACACGTGTCTGAAGAATTTTGAATAGGAATGTACAGTAGATATTACATGTATTGAATTGATGGATAAAAATCAGATATCATGTTTTATATCCAATCACATCTCTGTGTGGAGAAGGAAATGGCAACCCACTCCAGTATTCTCGCCTGGAGAATTCCATGAACAGAGGATCATAGAGGCCTACAATCCATGGGGTTATGAAAGGACTGGACAAGACTGAACACAGATGCACCCCTTCACCATGATCACATTTATTAAAACTAAATTCAATAGTATGTGGGGTCTTTATGATTTCTTTGGATTCCTAGTACCTATATTTATTTCAGAGACACAATATACTTGTGTGAAAAGTATTATAAACCTATTACAGTAAAGTACTATGTAGCAGGTGGTGTTAGTTGGGTAACTAGGCCAGCTCTGTTGGACTTAAGAATGTGCTCTCAGAGTGGAACTCACTCATATGTAGCACTCACTGTAGTGCTAATAATGGTGGAGCCCTCAAGTCCCTAGACACATTCCCAGAGCAGGAGGTCAAGGTTTCCCTAGCTCAGAAGGTGAACACTTAATGGAAAGGGCAGCACAGGACACAGTCAGTCAGAGGTGATCCCATAAGAAAGATACCAAGGGAATAACTATTCAAAATATCTTGACATCACTTCCCCTACTTCCTCTGCTATCCCAACAGGGCCACCCATTGGATGAACCCACCACAAAATAGAAGGCAAGGAGCCCAAAGCAAGTATCAGAGAGAAGGGTGGAGAATATATTTGCAGGGGCAAACTTATGCTATCTGGTAAATAGTGTTTAACTGAGGGACTATCAAAGCAAGTAGAAACATCAAATAAGATATATGCAAAAATAAGCATTAGCTTATCCATAAATTCTGATTTGTACTGGAGGATATTTCTAGTTGCAGAAGGATCAGGATAAGAATCAAAGTAAAATTACCCACATTTAATGCATTTTCATTTTATGTGTATTGAAGATAAGGGAGAGGATAAGTACAAGAGAAAAACATTTTTTAAAAAAGCAAGACCAGGATATATGTGTTAATTTCTTACTCTTCCTGGCAGTTCTTCCCACCATGATTGTCAGCATCTATACCTTGCCAATACTTCCTTCACTTCTCTTGAGGTCTGGCTGGAAAGATTGCCAATGTCATCGATGAACAACTTGACTCTCTGTTTCCTCTTTTATTAACATATCTTGGGCAATATGTTTTTAATTTGGGGTAAGATGAGAAGACTCTATACATTGACATCACCAGATGGTCAACCGAAATCAGACTGATTATATCCTTTGCAGCCAAAGATGGAGAAGCTCTATAGAGTCAGCAAAAACAAGACCAGGAGCTGACTGTGGCTCAGATCATGAACGCCTTATTGCCAAATTCAGACTGAAATTGAAGAAAGTAGGGAAAAGCACTAGACCATTCAAATACGACCTAAATCAAATTCCTTATGATTATACAGTGGAAGTGAGAAATACATATAAGGGACTAGATCTGATAGAGTGCCTGATGAACTACGGACAGAGGTTCGAGACATTGTACAGGAGACAGGGATCAAGACCATCCCCATGGAAAAGAATGCAAAAGAGCAAAATGGCTGTCTGAGGAGGCCTTACAAATAGCTGTGAAAAGAAGAGAAGCAAAAAGCAAAGGAGAAAAGGAAAGAAATAAGCATCTGAATGCAGAGTTCCAAAGAATAGCAAGGAGAGATAAGAAAGCCTTCCTCAGCAATCAATGCAAAGAAATAGAGGAAAACAACAGACTGGGAAAGACTAGAGATCTCTTCAAGAAAATTAGAGATACCAAGGGAACATTTCATGCAAAGATGGCTCAATAAAGGACAGAAATGGTATGGACCTAACAGAAGCAGAAGATATTAAGAGGTGGCAAAAATACACAAAGACTGTACAAAAAAGATCTTCATGACACAGATAATCATGATGTTGTGATCACTCACCTAGAGGCAGACATCCTGGAATGTGAAGTCAAGTGGGCCTCAGAAAGCATCACTACGAACAAAGCTAGTGGAGGTGATGGAATTCCAGTTGAGCTATTCCAAATCCTGAAAGATGATGCTGTGAAAGTGCTGCACTCAATATGCCAGCACATTTGGAAAACTCAGCAGTGGCCACAGGACTGGAAAAGGTCAGTTTTCATTCCAATCCCAACAAAAGGCAATGCCAAAGAATGCTCAAACTACTGCACAGTTGCACTCATCTCACACGCTAGTAAAGTAATGCTCAAAACTCTCCAAGCCAGATTTCAGCAATATGTGAACCGTGAACTTCCTGATGTTCAAGCTGGTTTTAGAAAAGGCAGAGGAACCAGAGATCAAATTGCCAACATCCGCTGGATCATGGGAAAAGCAAGAGAGTTCCAGAAAACCATCTATTTCTGCTTTATTGACTATGCCAAAGACTTTGACTATGTGGATCACATGAAACTGTGGAAAATTCTGAAAGAGATGGGAATACCAGACCACCTGACCTGCCTCTTGAGAAACCTATATGCAGGTCAGGAAGCAACAGTTAGAACTAGACATGGAACAATAGACTGGTTCCAAATAGCAAAAGGAATATGTCAAGGCTGTATATTGTCACCCTGCTTATTTAACTTCTATGCAGAGTACATCATGAGAAACGCTGGGCTGGAGGAAGCACAAGCTGGAATCAAGATTGCCAGGAGAAATATCAATCACCTCAGATATGCAGATGACACCACCCTTATGGCAGAAAGTGAAGAGGAACTCAAAAGCCTCTTGATGAAAGTGAAAGTGGAGAGTGAAAAAGTTGGCTTACTGCCCAACATTCAGAAAACTAAGATCATGGCCTCTGGTCCCATCACTTCATGGTAAATAGGTGGGGAAACAGTGGAAACAGTGGCAGACTTTATTTTGGGGGCTCCAAAATCACTGCAGATGGTGATTGCAGCCATTAATTTAAAAGACACTTGCTCATTGGAAGGAAAGTTATGACCAATCTAGATAGCATATTGAAAAGCATTGCCAACAAAGGTCCATCTAGTCAAGGCTGTGGTTTTTCCAGTGGTCATGTATGGATGTGGCAGTTGGACTGTGAAGAAAGATGAGCACTGAAGAATTGATGCTTTTGAACTGTGGTGTTGGAGAAGACTCTTGAGAGTCCCTTGGACTGCAAGGAGATCCAACCAGTCCATTCTAAAGGAGATCAGTCCTGGGTATTCTTTGGAAGAACTGATGCTAAAGCTGAAACTCCAATATTTTGGCCACCTTGTGTGAAGAGTGACTTATTGGAAAAGTATCTGATTCTGGGAGGGATTGGAGGCAGGAGGAGAAGGGGACGACAGAGGATGAGATGGCTGGATGGCATCACTGACTCGATGGATATGAATTTGGGTGAAATCCGGGAGTTGGTGATGGACAGTGAGGCCTGGCGTGCTATGATTTGGGGTCACAAAGAGTCGGACATGACTGAGCGACTGAACTGAACTGAAGGTGAGGATGTCAAATAATCATACATTGTGAACAGGAAAAATAGATGTTATTGTAAGATTTCCTTTTATTGTTCTGACTCTTATTGATGTTTCTAACCTTTGAGAGCAACTAAGTAAATAGGAGTGATAGGTGGACAATTCGTTCGCTGAAATCCTGTCTTTATTCATGCTCAGTCATGTCTGGCTCTTTGCAACCCCATGGATTGCATCCACCAGGCTCCTCTGTCCATGGAATTTCCCAGGTAAGAATACTAGAGTGGGTTGCCACTCCCTCCTCCAGGGGATCTACCCAACTCAAGGATCAAACCTGCATTTCTTGTTTCTCCTGCATTGGCAGGCAGATTCTTTACCTACTCTGTCACCTGTGATGGGTCGGCAATTGGTTCACTGAAATCCCTATCTGATAGCAGATTTTCATGGACAATGATGAAAAATAGACAAGTTAAGCTTGAAGAACTTAGAAATAATATCCAGCTTCTTCCCTCTGCCTATTATAGTCACATATATTCATTCATTCAATATTCAATACAAACCTATCAAGAACTTTCTATTTACCAGGCTCTTTTCTAAGTGCTAGATATATTGAAGTAGACAGGATAGCATAAGTCACTTCAGTCATGTCTGACTCTATGTGACCCTACAGACTATAGCCTGCCAGGCTCCTCTGTCCATGTGGATTCTCCAGGCAAGAATACTGGAGTGGGTTGGCATTCCCTACTCCAGGGGACGTTCCCGACCCAGGAATCAAACACATCTCTTATGTCTTCGGCATTGGCAGGAGGGTTCTTTACTAGTAGTGCCACCTGGAAAGCTCAGACAAGATGGACAAACAAGGTCCCTATTCTCACTGGATGCTGCATTGAGACTTACTAATAGCTAAGATAACGACAGACAGATTTATCGTCTCTTCAATTCCTCAGGGTTTTTCTATGAGCATTTTTATGATAAGTGTATGCAGAGGCTTATTCTGACTCTGGTCATCCTGTGTCATCCCTTATGTTCAAGATAAATCAAACTCCAAAAGAACACGTGGAAGGGAATTAAAAAAACAATTGGACTATTTGCAGGAAGTCAGATGAACAGACTGGTCTTTTGCAGAGAGTTCATTCTTTAACCAAGAGAAATTTGCTTATTCACTTTAAGAAGTAGTTCTTTCATTGGTAAATGGTCATAGGCATGCTCCCTTATAAGGCAGTTAAGAGTTGATAACAATATATCAGATCAGATCAGATCAGTCGCTCAGTCGTGTCCGAATCTTTGTGACCCTATGAATCGAAGAATGCCAGGCCTCCCTGTCCATCACCAACTCCCGGAGTTCACTCAAACTCACGTCCATCGAGTCAATGATACCATCCATCCATCTCATCCTCTGTCATCCCCTTCTCCTCCTGACCCCAATCCCTCCCAGCATCAGAGTCTTTTCCAATGAGTCAACTCTTCGCATGAGGTGGCCACAGTACTGGAGTTTCAGCTTTAGCATCATTCCTTCCAAAGAAATCCCAGGGCTGATCTCCTTCAGAATGGACTGGTTGGATCTCCTTGCAGTCCAAGGGACTCTCAAGAGTCTTCTCCAACACCACAGTTCAAAGCATCAGTTCTTCGGCGCTCAGCCTTCTTCACAGTCCAACTCTCACATCCATACATGACCACTGGAAAAACCATAGCCTTGACTAGACGAACCTTTGTTGGCAAAGTAATGTCTCTGCTTTTGAATATGCTATCTAGGTTGGTCATAACTTTCCTTCCAAGGAGTAACCGTCTTTTAATTTCATGGCTGCAGTCACCATCTACAGTGATTTTGGAGCCCAGAAAAATAAAGTCTGACACTGTTTCCACTGTTTCCCCATCTATTTCCCCTGAAATGATGGGACCGGATGCCATGATCTTTGTTTTCTGAATGTTGAGCTTTAAGCCAACTTTTTCACTCTCCACTTTCACTTTCATCAAGAGGATTTTGAGTTCCTCTTCACTTTCTGCCATAAAGGTGGTGTTACCCACATATCTGAGGTGATTGATATTTCTCCCGGCAATCTTGATTCCAGCTTGTGTTTCTTCCAGCCCAGCGTTTCTCATGATGTACTCTGCATAAAAGTTAAATAAGCAGGGTGACAAAATACAGCCTTGACGTACTCCTTTTCCTATTTGGAACCAGTCTGTTGTTCCATGTCCAGTTCGAACTGTTGCTTCCTGACCTGCATACAAATTTCTCAAGAGGCAGATCAGGTGGTCTAGTATTCCCATCTCTTTCAGAATTTTCCACAGTTTATTGTGATCCACACAGTCAAAGGCTTTGACATAGTCAATAAAGCAGAAATAGATGGTTTTCTGGAACTCTCTTGCTTTTTCTATGATCCAGCAGATGTTGGCAATTTGATCTCTGGTTCCTTTGCCTTTTCTAAAACCAGCTTGAACATCTGGAAGTTCACGGTTCACATATTGCTGAAGCCTGGCTTGGAGAATTTTGAGCATTACTTTACTAGCATGTGAGATGAGCGCAATTGTGAGGTAGTTTGAGCATTCTTTGGCATTGCCTTTCTTTGGGATTCGAATGAAAACTGACCTTTTCCAGTCCTGTGGCCACTGCTGAGTTTTGGGTCTTAACACTAGATGCCAGTAAATAGTAGCAAACTTCAGTTCAGTTCAGTTCAGTTTCTCAGTCGTGTCCAACTCTTTGCAACCCCATGAATCGCAGCACTCCAGGCCTCCCTGTCCATCACCAACTCCCGGAGTTCAACCAAACTCATGTCCATTGAGTCGGTGATGCCATCCAGCCATCTCATCCTCTGTCGTCCCCTTCTCCTCCTGCCCCCAATCCCTCCCAGCATCAGGGTCTTTTCCAATGAGTCAACTCATCGCATAAGGTAGCAAAAGTATTGGAGCTTCAGCTTCAGCATCAGTCCTTCCAATGAACACCCAGGACTGATCTCCTTTAGGATGGACTGGTTGGATCTCCTTGCAGTCCATGGGACTTGCAAGAGTCTTCTCCAACACTACAGTTCAAAAGCATCATTCTTCAGCACTCAGCTTTCTTCACAGTCCAACTCTCACATCCACACATGACCACTGGAAAAACCATAGCCTTGACTAGATGGACCTTTGTTGGCAAAGTAATGTCTCTGCTTTTCAATATGCTATCTAGGTTGGTCATAACTTTCCTTCCAAGGAGCAAGTGTCTTTTAATGTCTTGGCTGCAATCACCATCTGCAGTGATTTTGGAGCCCCGAAAAATAAAGTCTGACACTGTTTCCACTGTTTCCCCACCTATTTCCCATGAAGTGATGGGACCAGAGGCCAGGATCTTAGTTTTCTGAATGTTGAGCTTTAAGCCAACATTTTCACTCTCCTCTTTCAGTTTCATGAGAAGGCTTTTTAGTTCCTCTTCTTTAAGTTCCTCTTCCTTTCTGCTCTAAGGGTGGTGTCATCTGCATATCTGAGGTTACTGATATTTCTCCTGGCAATCTTGATTCCAGCTTGTGCTTCCTCCAGCCCAGCGTTTCTCATGAGGTACTCTGCATAAAAGTTAAATAAGCAGGGTGACAATATACAGCCTTGACGTACTCCTTTTGCTATTTGGAACCAGTCTGTTGTTCCATGTCCAGTTCTAACTGTTGCTTCCTGACCTGCATATAGGTTTCTCAAGAGGCAGGTCGGGTGGTCTGGTATTCCCATGTCTTTCAGAATTTTCCACAGTTTCTTGTGATCCACACAGTCAAAGGCTTTGGCAGTCAATAAAGCAGAAATAGATGGTTTTCTGGAACTCTCTTGCTTTTCCCATGATCCAGCGGATGTTGGCAATTTGATCTCTGGTTCCTCTGGCTCTCCTAAAACCAGCTTGAACATCTGGAAGTTCATGGTTCACATACTGCTGAAGTCTGGCTTGGAGAATTTTGAGCATTACTTTACTAGTGTGTGAGATGTGTGCAACTGTGTGGTAGTTTGAGCATTCTTTGGCATTTCTTTTCTTTGGTATTGGAATGAAAACTGACCTTTTCCAGTCCTGTGGCCACTGCTGAGTTTTTGAAATTTGCTGGCAGATTGAGTACAGCACTTTCACACCATCATCTTTCCAGATTTGAAATAGCTCAACTGGAATTTCATCACCTCCACTAGCTTTGTTTGTAGGGATGCTTTCTGAGGCCCCCTTGACTTCACATTCCAGGATGTCTGGCTCTATGTGAGTGATCACACCATCATGATTGTCTGGGTCATGAAGACCTTTTTTGTATAGTTCTTCTGTGTATTCTTGCCACCTCTTAATATCTTCTGCTTCTGTTAGATCCCTCCATTTCTGTCCTTTATTGAGCCCATCTTTGCATGAAATGTTCCCTTGGTATCTCTAATTTTCTTGAAGAGATCTCTAGTCTTTCCCATTCTGTTGTTTTCCTCTATTTCTTTGCATTGATCACTCAGGAAGGCTTTTTTATCTCTTCTTGCTATTCTTTGGAACTCTGCATTCAGATGCTTATATCTTTCCTTTTCTCCTTTGCTTTTTGTTTCTCTTCTTTTCACAGCTATTTGTAAGGCCTCCCCAGGCAGCCATTTTTCTTTTTTACATTTCTTTTCCATGGGGATGGTCTTGATCCCTGTCTCCTGTACAATGTCACGAACCTCCATCCATAGTTCATCAGGCACTCTGTCTATCAGATCTAGTGCCTTAAATCTATTCTCACTTCCACTGTATAATCATAAGGGATTTGGTTTAGGTCATACCTGAATGGTCTAGTGGTCTACTTTCTTCAATTTCAGTCTGAATTTGGCAATAAGGCATTCATGATCTGAGCCACAGTCAGCTCCTGGTCTTGTTTTTGCTGACTGCATAGAGCTTCTCCATCTTTGGTTGCAAAGAATGTAATCAATCTGACTTCCGTGTTGACCATCTGGTGATTTCCATGTGTAGAGTCTTCTCTTGTGTTGTTAGGATAGGGTGTTTGCTATGACCAGTGTGTTCTCTTGGCAAAACGCTATTAGCCTTTGCCCTGCTTCATTCTGTATTCCAAGGCCAAATTTGCCTGTTATACCAGGTGTTTCTTGACTTCCTACTTTTGCATTCCAGTCCCCCATAATGAAAAGGACATCTTTTTTGGGTGTTAGCAAAGTTAACAGCTTTCAAAGACTCAATTTTCTTATATTTAAAATAAAAATAATAGTATCTATCCCTTTTTATGTTAAATCTTTGGGCTTTGATGTTTTCTACTAACGAGAGGTACAAAATTTCGATTGACTTTTCATTTTTCCTTAAGAGATGTTTGTTCTTTACTCCATATTGATAAATATTATATACATGGAAGGCTTTAAATATTTTTTAAAGTTGATAATATAAAATAGTAATATTCAACTATAATAGCATTTCTGGTGCAACAGAAAACATGAGAACTAAAATTATACAATTTACAGTTAGGTCAAACTGCATAAATCATTTTGCATTCATTGTGCTTTTATTTGCAATTAAAATAACCGTTAAAATTCTGTTTTGAATAGGCATTCAACACTGTGAATGATGGAAGTATATGCTCCACAGGAATTTTTTTTTTCCTTTTTCTGTTGCATTGACACTTCTACTCATAATCAAGTAGAAGTGACACATAATACTTCTAATCAAGCTATGGTATTACCTACTTTAAATTCTACATAAAGAATAGGAATAACTCCCCATTTCAAGATATTCAACAGCCTGCAATATTATTGTACTTAATAAATATGGCAGTAACATGTTTTATTCTATCATATAAAACAAAACATCAATATCTCCAATTCAAGCAGTCAGATATGAGCATAATCACATTTTACTAAAAATGTTCATATTTTCTCCTACTGATTAAATATAGAGGACACACAAAACCATTTGCTATCCAAATAAATCCTTCAAACATCACAGAAGTTTATCAGTGACCCCATTCACCATCTGTCACTAGTATCTTTTACAGAAGTTCCAGAACATATAAGGTGTTTCACAAGGGCATTTCAACATATTTAGTGTTGTCAACCCTGAGAAGAGTCTTGGGACACTTAGATCACTTCTCTTCATCAAAACATCCTTTCCTTGTATGCAATTCCCCTGAGCCCTGTACTCTGACTACTGGCAAAACACCGGATAAAATTTCCTTGATCTAAGAAATTGTTTTCCTCTAAGAATGTCTATGTAAGTTAATGATTCAGGCCATCAGCTCAACTGAGAGCTTTTTGTGACCCTCAATTGACATCAAGTCATCTGGATTTTTCCTGACTGGAAAAATCAGAGTAAAGTTAAAGAACAAGAAAGCAAAGTCAGACAAATTGGCTTCTCTTAGCTGTGTACAGGTGTGCAAGTTGTTTGAATGTTCTAAAACTCAACGTTCTCATCTTTAATGAAAATAACCTTACCTACTCTTTAGAATTGCTTTAATAATATCTTTAAAGAATACTATTATGATAGTTTTCTCTCATCGCTGTATCTTTTCCTCCTAGTTGCAAACTCTGTCTTCATCTCTATACATTTACCATCAAATATCTAGTTTAGGACCATTTAGTATATGCAAGCCTTTGACCATCAATTATGAAATTCCACTTCAACAAGTACAAATGCCTACTGAAATAAATAACAAATTTAAATAATAAATTTGAATATTCATTTCTATAAAACTGAGATGTTTATTTGCGATTATTATTTACTTCTAAAAGAAATAGTTTTCCTAAGCTTTCATCTCCCAAATCTGTTGGGTTTAGAAACTGGACCTTGATTCTTTGAGATATGAGTAGAGAATGATTCTATCATTGCTTTGGGTGAGCAGCAAAATATTTCAAAATTTAAATTTTGTTGACTATAGGTGTTATATTATTTTTCAGTTATATATCACACTTCTTTAGATGCATTTTTGTAGAGATTTCTATATAATAGCCATTGCTTATTATAGAATAGCCTGTGATTATAATTGCTTAGATAGTTGGTAAATCAGGATTCACTTCTCAACCCATATTTTACATCACTGGTAGAATCCCATAGGACTGGGAGCCATCAGCTTTTTGATAGTGTCTACAATGCCTTTATCCAATCATGCTCTATCAAACCTGAAACATCAAAAAATTTTAAGAACTTTCTCATAGGTTTCTTATTTAAGTTCTGGATGTATAGTTTCTTTCCTACTTAGATAATTCATTAATTTTAAGAAATTTTTTCATAGTCTTACTAGCTAGAAGTTAAAATGACCTTTTTCTAAGAGACATTTTGCAACATTTTTGAGTACTTTGCAAATTCACAATAATATGTATTTATTTCAACTGTAGAAGGTGTTAGTTGAATTCAAGAGCAAATCTTACTCATTGTTTTTAGTCTCTTCAGAACTCATCTGGCATTCTTTGAAATTAATCAATACTTTTCAATTAATTGATGATACATTTTACATTTCTTGGGCTTCCCTGGTGGTTCAGACGGTAAAGAATCTGTCTGCAATGTGGAAGACCCAGGTTCCATCCCTGGGTTGGTAAGATCCCGTGGAGAAGAGAATGACAACCCACTCGAGTATTCTTGCCTGGAGAACTCCATGAACAGAGGAGACTGGCAGGGTACAGTTCATAGGGTCACAAAGAGTCAGACATGACTGACCAACACTTACATTTCTTAATACAACTCTTTCAGGTACTAACAACCTAATACCTGACAATATACATCTAAAATTTAATTCTAATAGCTTTGCTGAGCTAAAATTAATATGCTATAACATTCACCTATTTAAAGTTTGCAATTCAACCGTTTTTAGTATATATACAGAGTTAGGCAACCATCAGCATAATCTAGTTTTCGATTATCACACAGAAACTCCATGCCCACTAGCTGTCAGTTCCCCTTTTCTCTCTCTTCTCCCCCTCCATCCTTCCTGCCACCAACCAGCCCTAGACAATAATTACTCTACTTCAAGTGTGCCAATGCAGGAGACATAAGAGACCTGGGTTCAAACCCTGGGTCGGGAAGATCCCCTGGAGGAGGGATGGCAACTCACTCCAGTATTCTTGCTTGGGAAATCCTGTGGACAGAGAAGCCTGGCAGGCTGCAGTCCACAGGGTCGCACAGAGTTGTACATGACCGAAGCAACTTAGTGCACACATATATGTCTTTTCTGGACATTTCCTATAAATGGTATAATACATGATGTAGTCTTTTATGACTAGCTTCTTTCTTAGCATACTGTTTTACAGATACTATATTCATGCAATGCATGTAACAGCACTTCATTCCTATTTTTTAAAAATATTTTAGAATATTATTATAAAATAATATTCCATTGTATGGATATACAACATTTTGTTTATCCATTTATCAGTTGCTGAATATTTCAACTATTCACATTTTTCAACCATTATGAATAATGCTCCTATGAACAAGCACATGCAAATGTTTGTGTGGTTACATGTTTACATTTATTTTTGGTAGTTCCCTCCAAGTGAAATTGTTGGAACATGCTGGGTTTCCCTTTCCAAGAAAAAAATCTAAATACAATGCAACAGAAACATCATCTGAATGATCATATTCACTTGTTTTACACCATGGCTATTATATTATTATGTGACCAGAACACGTACTAAATATATGAATCTTGCTTGTCTTAATTAAACATGGCATGCTTATGCTATTTTGTGCTTTTTAATGGGTGCCCCCATTCTCACCTCTGTATTTTTAAAAATGCAGAAGCTACAACTTCTTAATCAATAGCTTAATTACAGAAGAGTGAAATATATAGATGGAGATGAAAAGGGACTGCAACCATTCACACTCAACAATGAGTTAGCTTGGCAGCACAAGCAAATTCATTTGTTGATCTTCTAAGACTTCAAATTAATTTATGTAATTGAATATGTATGGCAATTATATTTCTGTTTTGTTATGTTAAATGTTTCTAAAAAGGGAAGCCTAACCACACAATTGCATAATATATAAAACCCTGGCAGTCAGTGGAACATAACTTGAAAAATCAATGGTTCACTGCAAGCAGACCGATCCCATCCTATACATTAATTTTTCTCTGTTGTTAATGGTCCTGACGTAACCTTGCTTCTATTCTACCAATCCAAATCATTCAAGTTACAGCTCATTTTATATCTATAGTTAGTAACTCTCCTAGGTTGGTTTTGTCCATAACAGTGGAAGTGCATATACTATTTAACCTTCTTTGCATTATCCATAAAATCAATAAAGCAACTAGCTCATAGTAGATAATGACCCTTATGAAAAGCACATTGATTTTTTTCTTCTCATATTGCCATTCTATTTCTTCATCAGGCTGGACACAACATGTTTTCAGAATGAAAGTCTTACAAAAAGCTTTTCTTGTTCTTTGGGAGGTCTGAGGATTTCTACAAAACCACTGTTTAAAATAATTCTACTAGCCTGTTATCTTAAAATATAAAACCCCATACATTTATAGTTATTAACAACTGTCTTTGTAATAATAAAGCATAATTAGGATTTATTTATTTATATTTCCATTGGAAAATTTAGCTTAATGAGTCAATATTTCTCAAACTGGCCTGCTTTTTTTCCCTAAAAGAAGTCTGTTCATTGCTCAAGTTTAGGAAAAAATATGCATACAATAGTGATGTAAACTATATGTCTGAAGACCGTTTTACCTGTAGTTAAAAAATCTGGTAAATCTGTCAATTATACACTTTTTATTCCTCAGAGATTTAAAAATCAGCAAGCATAGCAGGCGAGTCTAGGTCTCAGTTGGGAAAAGTATTCTGATGGGAAAGTGAAGGAAGAGAAATGAGTGTTCTGGCAACTGGACATGCGCCATGCATAAATCTCAGAGAGGAAGACCCAGAAGGAGACAGAGAAGATGGATGGGAGACTAATAAATGATGGACCTGACTATCATGAAGGAGAGAGAATAGATGAATGGACAATATGAGATCAGGGGAGGGATGGCACCAGAGGTGGAGATGTATTACCTGTCGTTCAACTTTAAATTTCACTCTATGTATAACCATTATATACTTAGACCAAGCTATAAATACCCCATCTATCTACATTTGTCTAGTGCAATTTTCTTTTTCTAATTACATAAAACTTTTCCAGTGCACAGTGTCAAACTGCTAGAAAAATCTTTGACTTTCTACTGTAAATGCTAGAAAAAATTATCTATTTTTGTGAAGTATGAGCATCAAATCAGTACTAGCATGTCCTTTTGAAAGGAGGCTGCATTTATGAGCACAGGAAGAGGTGGAGGTGGGAGAAAGTTCAAAGGGGAATCAAATAATCTTAGGAGTTCTTTTCACACTCAGGAATAATGATAAATGATTAAAGTGACATTTAGATTTTCAAATTAGATGAGGAAAGTCAGGCCTCAGGTTGTCATTTCAAATTAGATGTTGTACTGTTTTTCTTAAATCATTAGAAAAGGTCTTTCTGATTTGGCACCACTGAGAATTCAGGAGGATCTTTTGACTCTGATTCTGAAAGGAAGTACACATTTTCTGGCACATTCGTTCTCTAATCCTGCATTTAAGTCTTATAACTGACATGTATGCCAGTCCTTTCCCTTTTGACTCTCAGATCCATGCCTTATTTTATTCATTTTTTTACCCAATGGCACCCCACTCCAGTACTCTTGCCTGGAAAATCCCATGGATGGAGGAGCCTGGGAGGCTGCAGTCCATGGGGTCGCTAAGAGTTGGACACAACTGAGCGACTTCACTTTCACTTTTCACTTTCATGCATTGGAGAAGGAAATGGCAATCCACTCTAGTGTTCTTGCCTGGAGAATCCCAGGGACGGGGGAGCCTGTTGGGTTGCCATCTATGGGGTCGCACAGAGTCGGACACGACTGAAGCGACTTAGCAGCAGCAGCAGCAGCAGCTGCTCAGAGGTCAAGGGGCTGAAACCAGAAAATTGACATCATCTAAGTTTCCTTTGCCTACAACGTTTCAAGTTAATTTTGGTTAACAGAAAGCAATGATGGGAAACCAGAGGGCAATTAAGAGGGGTGAATTTGCTTCCTTCTCCATGATTCCCTGTGGCAATACAGGTGGTAGCTTTAAATCCTTGGACTTCAGATCTGACCAGGTTATCTTTCCTCCATGATTTAAGGTCCAATCAGGTGGGCCCAGTTATCTAAACCCCTCCTGTGTCCACTTTCCCCTTATTCCCTTCTGGGTTGCACTGGCCCCTGAATTCTGTAATTACCAAATCCTTTCCTTCTCCCCAGACCAAGATTGGATGTGGGCTACCGGTAAGTGTGGACTTATCTCCCTCCTAACTTCTCTGAATTCGCTCCTCGTGTTAAATCCCCTCTGTTGAAACAGACAATGCGGATTCTGTTTTCTTTAACCGGAGGTGGACAGATAAAATATTGTTTCATTGAATATACAAGCTTTGAAACTTATATCATTATTGAAGTCCATGATGTGAGTTATTACTACTTGACATATCCTCTCCATGAAATATTATTTTTTTCTCACACATATTCTATTAAAATTTATACCAAAATGAACACATAACTTCCATCAGACTACCATTGGATAAAACAATGTCTTTGTGAATTGTTTTTATCTACCTCAATGTGCACTTCGTTGGTTATTTAAATAATACACTATCTTCCATAGAATATCAAGTATGGCAGGGAGACTAATTTGCTTTTAATATATCCTTATGTCGAGAATCACACTTGCCTACTTTATGGCTGCTTTGCACATTTAAAAAACAGATTAAGTATAGAATTAAATGTGATGGAAATACTAAAGTAATTCTGCTTTAAAATTCTGTGGATGTGACCATATCAAAGCCTTAAAATTATTGGTTTTCAAGCTTGTGATTTCCAACCATATTGTATGGCAGAGTTATGACTTTCATCATGTTATTTGCTACTTACAATGGTTAAGTATTAATATCTGCAAATAAATTACTTTTTAAGACATTAGAACATTTCAGTATTATTTTTTAGAACAATATCACAATCCCTAGCATTTCACTAAGATTTTTATTTTCAATAAGAGCTAAGCAAAAAAAAAAAAAAAAGAGCTAAGCAGATAATTTTGAATGATGGTGGAGGTAAGTTTGCATTGGGAACAGTCTAGTCAGCACACCCTCAGGATAGTCATTTACATTCATTTGAACAGCTGTTTGTTAAGTCATGCAAATAACATGTCAGACATCTGTATCTCCTCCCAACACTGACCCTTGCTGTCAAAGCTACAGTTGACCATCTTCCTTTTGGCCCTTGAACATAGCAAGCTTGTGTCTTCCACAGAGAAAGCTTTGCCTCAGTCCCTGTACATCCCTCTGCCCATGTGTCTTTGCAAGACTTCTTCCTTCTTCCAACACAGGGCTCAGATCTTGGTCTCAAAGAATCTCCTGGAATAAACCATCTGGATGAGACCCTGACATACCCTGTGCTGGTCATTCTCTTATTATATTTTGTTTGTTTTCCATAGTACAGATAACTGAAACTATTTTCCAGATTTAAAAAATATTCTTAATTATTTTCTGATTTTAAGATATAAATTGCATGAGAAGAAGGACCTCGATAGTCTTGTTCACTGCTCTAAGGCTATTTCCTCAAATGAAACTTGACCTAGAGTAAAAAAGTTTGTTGAGTAAATCTGACCTATGACTTAGCACCACGTAAACATAGATACAGACCAAGTCCATGTGTTGTGACAGGGTTCTTAATCACTTGCCATTGCTAGTTTTAAAGCTAAACTTTCTTAATCAGCTGTCATAGCTGTTTTACAGCTATTGTCTGTCATGTTTTATAGATAAGAACATTGAGATTCAGAAAGTTTATCATGGTAGCCAAATATTATCCAAGCAGTGGTGAATTCAGGATTAGGACAAAGATATCTATAAAACTAGTTTCATGTTTTGACCTATTATATAATGTCTTCCTTAAGTATCATAAAATGCTAATTAAAATTAGATCATAAATAATAATCAAAGAGGTACTAAAGCATCACAACATAAGCATACAATATATAAACATATGATTCACATGTTTTATATGCTATTCCTACGATATATAGTTTCAATGTCAAAAACAAACAAGTTCTCATCAAAAATGAAAATATGTCTATTTGTCATTAAGAGATCATTCCAAAACTTACAGTTGAGGCATTTTTTTTTTTTTTTGCATATATTTCCCTGTATCCACAAGAGATTTTTTAAATGGTAACTTTGTTATTCTCTGCAAAGTTGTTTCCAAAGAGCCTAAATATGCTTATAGGCAGTCTTTGCGGAGAAGGCAATGGCACCCCACCCCAGTACTTTTGCCTAGAAAATCCCATGGATGGAGGAGCCTGGTAGGCTGAAGTCCATGGGGTTGCTAGAGTTGGACACGGCTGAGCGACTTCACTTTCACTTTTCACTTTCATGTATTGGAGAAGGAAATGGCAACCCACTCTAGTGTTCTTGCCTGGAGAATCCCAGGGATGGGGAAGCCTGGTGGGCTGCCATCTATGGGATCCTCAGAGTAGGACACGACTGAAGCAACTTAGCAGCAGCAGCAGCAGGCAGTCTTTGAATTCTGATTGTGGGGAAAGAAGAAAGCTCTTGAATCTCATCTGTTTGTTTTTCTCTTAATTGCATTGTCTTAAGTCATTGAAGTAGACAGGAGGTAGAAGAATAGTTATTTAAGGGCAGAAGGGTAGTATGTCTAAATAAGAGGGAAAGAAATGGAGACTGCATTTTAGAGATTGATTTTATGTACTGAAAATTTACTTCCTTTTCACATTCTTCACCTATCTTTTCTACCTTTATAACCAACTATGGAACATAGATATATTATACATTAAAAGAAGTAGAAATTGAGAAAAAATGGAGGGGCTAACCAGACACCATATAATTAGAGAGACAATGTAAGTAAATTATCGCAATTCAAGGACCCAGAGAGAATGACTAAACTTGCTCTTTTTTTTTAAAATTTTATTTTATTTTTAAACTTTACATAATTGTATTAGTTTTGCCAAATATCAAAATGAATCCGCCACAGGTATACATGTGTTCCCCATCCTGAACCCTCCTCCCTCCTCCCTCCCCATACCATCCCTCTGGATCGTCCCAGTGCACTAGCCCCAAGCATCCAGTATCCTGCATCAAACCTGGACTGGCAACTCGTTTTTTGCATGATATTTTACATGTTTCAATGTCATTCTCCCAAATCTTCCCACACTCTCCCTCTCCCGCAGAGTCCATAAGACTGTTCTATACATCAGTGTCTCTTTTGCTGTCTCGTACACCGGGTTATTGTTACCATCTTTCTAAATTCCATATATATGCGTTAGTATACTGTATTTATGTTTTTCCTTCTGGCTTACTTCACTCTGTATAATAGGCTCCAGTTTCATCCACCTCATTAGAACTGATTCAAATGTATTCTTTTTAATGGCTGAGTAATACTCCATTGTGTATATGTACCACAGCTTTCTTATCCATTCATCTGCTCGTGGGCATCTAGGTTGCTTCCATGTCCTGGCTATTATAAACAGTGCTGCAATGAACATTGGGGTACACGTGTCTCTTTCCCTTCTGGTTTCCTCAGTGTATATGCCCAACAATGGGATTGCTGGATCATAAGGCAGTTCTATTTCCAGTTTTTTAAGGAATCTCCACACTGTTCTCCATAGTGGCTGTACTAGTTTGCATTCCCACCAACAGTGTAAGAGGGTTCCCTTTTCTCCACACCCTCTCCAGCATTTATTATTTGTAGACTTTTGGATCGCAGCCATTCTGACTGGTGTGAAATGGTACCTCATAGTGGTTTTGATTTGCATTTCTCTGATAATGAGTGATGTTGAGCATCTTTTCATGTGTTTGTTAGCCATCTGTATGTCTTCTTTGGAGAAATGTCTATTTAGTTCTTTGGCCCATTTTTTGATTGGGTCGTTTATTAAACTTGCTCTTTTTGATTGGAAGCATCAGTTGTAAACTTTGTGACCACAACGTCTATTGAAACAAAAGCAACTATTCACAGATGTGCCTTAATGTCATAAGTAGCTCCTTCTAGACCCCTGGGAGTTATATACATATCTTTCCTCCACTCCTCTCATTCCCAAAATCCAACTGTTACTAAAGAGATCTTCAGTTCTTCTAATTCTCTCCATCTTCTCTGCCACCACATCTTCCATGTTACCACCACCTCTTCCTTGAATTTCTGGACATATCTCCTGGTTCTGTATTTCCAAATTTACTTCTCTCAAATTCATTTTCTTTTTTTTGTTTCCAGCCAGACTGACATTTACTATCTAAACCAGTTTATAGCTCTCCCCTATTTAAAGCCCCTCAACAAACGTCCCATTGGAATTAGATGGTGACATGGACCTAATGTTATCAGATCTACCACTGTAACCTCAGCTAGTCATACAAAGTACCTTGCTTGCCAGGTTCCAACGTCTTTCGTTTTCCTGACTTTTCCGTGTTTTTGTCTGCTTAGGGTCTTTGTTCTTCCTTTCAGTCTTTACCTGGCTACCAATTTCAGGATTTAGATTAAATATTATTGTTTGATTGAAACTTTCCCTGACTCCTACCCTATTCAGAATTATCCTTATTATTCTACCCTTTTCTAAACATATTTTTATATTCTTTCATAAAACATAACAAAACTTTTAATTATGCATGCATTTATTAGGTCAATGTCTGCCTCATTAAGCAGATTTTCAGCTTCAGGCTTATTTTCTGTCTTTTATACAACACAGAGCATACCATTTAGCATGAAATGAGTTCTCAGTAGTGAATAGTGATTTGTTTTTGAATCAGCTATTACAGAGATACAGTAGTAATTCATTCAAACCACCAACATGCATTTATTCAGCATTTATCTATACCAGAAATTTACATGCACATTTACAAAGCAAGATTTTAAAATAATGACTCAAATTACATTTTCATATTAAATATTCTGACATGTGGCTTTAGGAGGGGATCTCTTTAAAAGATAAATTAAAAAAAATATGTGGTTTAGAAATGAATATCATCAAGTAAGTGACTATTTGTATACCTTCTATTTTGATTATGTATCAACCTTTGGTCATTGAGGAAGTCTGACTCAGCACCTGAGATAATCAAAAGGGGATTAACTTTCATGAAAATGTTCTACATACTAACTCATCAAACTTATCAGTATCAGAGACAAGGAGCATTGTCAAACTTTTACTCTGTACAGAGATGCCAGATACAAAATTTACATTAATTATATCAGTAACGTACTTGGTAAAACACTCCTGCTATTACCTATAAGTAAAAATATTTAAAGCTAACCAGTATGTTTCTGAAAATACTAATGATCACTTGTTGAGAACTTTGATTCAATCCCTCTTTTGTCTTACATATGTGAAGTATATTAATGTGCATATATTGTGAAACAGATGTACATATACACTGATTTGCAAAATAGATTGCCAGTGTGAAAATATTACTATGCCATTTCAAAATATGAACAATTACTATAGAAGTAAAAACTGTGATAATATATAGTAAAGAAAAAAAGATCACTTATTTAGACTATGTGCTTAGAGTTCTCATGAGAGACAGAGTAAAAATCAATGAATTAACTAGAAGATACCTGCTTCGATACACAGGCTTGAAATACAGAGGGTTGATAACTCAAAAGGCAAAATTAACTTTTAATTGTGCAACAATATAAGGAAAGATAAAAATGTGTTGATTTTAATGACTCAAATGGATCTCTAAGTATAACTGACTCTATATCAAAATCTGTTAAAAAAAAAAAAGGACAAAACTATATTTGGGGATTGCAACATGGGTATTTTGTATAATTCTAATTTAATATAAAAAACAAACAGGATAAACCTGAAAAAGGAAGTGAATGCTGACACAGGCTTTAGTATGGATGAACCTTGAGAAAAATATGCTGCTGCTGCTGTGTCGCTTCAGTCGTGTCCGACTCTGTGCGACCCCATAGACGGCAGCCCACCAGGCTCCCCCGTCCCTGGGATTCTCCAGGCAAGAACACTGGAGTGGGTTGCCATTTCCTTCTCCAATGCATGAAAGTGAAAAGTGAAAGTGAAGTCGCTCAGTCGTGTCTGATGGTCAGCGACCCCATGGAGTGCAGCCTTCTAGCCTCCTCCTTCCATGGGATTTTCCAGGCAAGAGTACTGGAGTGGGGTGCCATTGCCTTCTCCTGAGGAAAATATGCTAAGTAAAATCAAATAGTCACAAAAGGAAAAAATATTGTATAATACCTTTACATGCGGTGCTTAGAGAAGTCAAATTCATAGATACAGAAAGGAGAAAAGAAACTGCTAAGGATTGAGGGGAGGGAATAGTTACAGAATTTCATACTGGATATACAAAAAAGTTCTAGAGAGAGTGGTGATGGTTATACAATAATGAATGTACTTAACACCACTGAACTATAAGCTGCTTAAAATTATAAAATTTATGCTATTGTACTTTCACACAATAAAAATTTAAATAAACAGGAATTGTAAGAGTTCCAATGAAGCTTTCATTTCAAACATTTCTTTTCCCACTGAACTCTGATTCTAATAGAAAAGTTAAACAGAAACCTTGAATCTGTCACTTTACATCAAATGATGGTGATGACTTTTTCTTCAATGTTTTTTCTCCTATTTATTTTTCTCCAAGAGCAGTTTTAAAGATAGTGTTAAAAAGTTCCTATGTTCTTCAAAACAACTATAATTCTTGAAAATATTTTTTAAAAAGCTAAAGAGCATTTAGAATACACTCTGTTAAGCAATTAAAATAATGTGGTAACTGATCTAGTCAATAGGTTGTTTTTTTGTTGTTGTTATTCTTCAGAATTACTTTTCAAATTAGAAATATTTTACTTAATAATATTTATTAGAAGAACATATGCACTTTTCCCTTAGAAACAACTCTGCAATTCTTTTTTTCTTTTTTATTAATGTATAGTTGATTTTTATGTTGTAATAATGGAGTCATCTTTTTTTCAAAAGAAGACATATTTCTTCTGAAACAAAATTTTTTTGAATAAACATTGTCATAGTAACCATTAGTTTTAGCTATGACATAAAAAATACATTATTGTATTAATGTATTATTAACATTGTATTAACATTGTATTAACATTGTGTTATTTAGTTATTTAGTAAACTTAAGTTTATGTCTCCTTCAATTTAGAAAACTTTTGGTTCATTCCGCTTACAGCCTAGTTATGCTGAAACCAAGATCAAGTCTCCAATGACATAAACAAGGGAACATGGAGAATACAAAATTTCACTTTGCTGTGTATAGTATATAAAGTCCAAGATTGCATAAGAGTAATTATACATCTCTTACTTCCCCAGACTAAAAAGTTCCTGAGTGTATGGGCCATATCTACTATTGTAGACCATTGTAAAGTGTGAAAGTGAAAGTTGCTCAGTCATGTCCGACTCTGTGACCCCATGGTCTATACAGCCCGTGGAATTCTCCAGACCATTGAAACCCACCATCTAATAAAGAATCTAGTACACTAAACATCTGCCTCACAATTTTTTTACAATAGCATCTAGAACTCCCTGATTATATATAAAGATATTCAATATTAGTCATCAATGAAATAAAATTTTTCAGCAAAGTCTTAGAAATATATTCTCTTTCCAATAAGAACACTCCCAAACATACTCAGGTGCTCTAAGGAGAAGAGAGCCAGCAAATATTTCAATCACACAGCACCTCTGAAGGAAAGCAGAAAGACATTGATGGGAGGGAGGTGATGAGTAAAAATATACTACATTCTCCTCAAAGCCAGGACATGCATCTTTTGTTCATAACTGTATGCACATCCTCACTACAAAACCAGTGCCCAGCTTAGAACTGACATTCAAAACTGACTTGCAGAAAAGCATGACATGTGTTTTCACAGACCCCACTCAAATCCTGACTCTTAACAGTGAAAAACCCACCCTTTTGGGTTTACTCAGTTTTTCTATGAGCTTTGAACCATAAAATTCACACAATAGTTCAGATCCCCTAATATTTGGGGAAGTGATTCAAGATAATGTATGTAAAGCATCTACTAGATCGTCTGGCACATCGATTGTACCTAATAAACAACAGCTATTAGAATCATGTGTTTCCCTTTGGATCAATGGATATGTGTACATATGAATGTCTCATTTATATGAATGCAAAAATGTGGTGAAATATTCAAATGAACTGCATTTCCAATTTAAATAGATAATCTCAGCATAAGTGCTGCCAGACCTTACCTTTTGCAGCTGTTCTGTGCAAATAATTCACCTAGTAGTCAGGTAAAAACACATACTCTGCATTAACTTCAAAGAAGTGCCTGACAGTGAGCATCTTAATAAGTAAGCTAACCTTTTACTCAGCTTTATTTTCTTGAGCTATTTATTTTAATCAAATATTACAGCCAACCATCGTGGAAATTTCTCACAGAGGCTAATGTATTCAATAAACACCTATGCTGCATATTAAAAAGCTCACTAAGGATGCACACATGACAAGACAGCAAAATATTCAGCTGCAACTACAGGATGACATAATTTTAATTAAATCAGTTGAATTTATCGAGTGTTTTCCATTTGAAAACTTGATGGATATAAAGTACAAGAAAAGAAAAAAAAATTTTTTATCACTGAATTATTAGTTGAGTAGCATTTTATCAGATGCATTATATGTAAACAGTAAAAGTATAATGGATTACAAAAGTAAAATCATAACATTTACAGTCTAGATGTCAAGCTCTTAATATGAGTTGGAAATTTACTTGGAATTTTAAGATAATTTTAGAATTATTATGCTTTAAGTCAAATTAAGATATTAAAAATAGATCAAATTTTCATTCTTAATGATAAATTCTTACTATTAATTACTACTTTAACGTATTTTTATCAACAACTTTCCACCAGTTGATAAGGAAGCATGAGAAAGTACCATAGATGAGAGCAACAAAATCATATGAAAATCTGTTTCTATAATATTGCATTGACAGGCTCTTAGATCTCATTGTGTGTGTGCTAAGTCATTTCAGTTGTATCCAACTCTTTGTGACTCTATGGACTATTGTCCACTAGCTTCCTCTGTCCATGGGATTCTCCAAGCAAGAATACTGGAGTGGGTTGTCATTTTCTCCTACAAGAGATCTTTCAGACCCAGGGATTGAACCTGTTGCTTCTTACGTCTCCTGCATTGGCAGGCAGGTTCTTTACCACGAGTGCAGCCTGGGAAGCCTGTATGTTTCAGAAGTACATAGTAAAATGTGTTAGGTCTCTCTGTGTCATTATTTTATAATGCTAGGTTATGTATCTTTCTAATTCATGCTGGAGATGTTGATTCCTTAGGTTTCACTCTCTTTAAGTGGCTAAATGTTCTGAAAACACCCACAACACTTCTCTCTGCAATCTTCTTTATTCTGGAATATGAAAATCACATTTCCTTTGTATCTACCTGCTTAAGTGCCCTTTGTAAACTTATAAGAACACACCCAAATACTAAAAACAGAATCTGTCTTATAAATCCATTCATGAATTTATCTTTTAGATAGACCATAAGCCCTAGGCACAAGAGTCTTTTCTTTGGTCGATTTTGTCCTCTGGTATATCTAGACTCCAAGAACTTTATAAATTCACAATGAAAGTGTATTAAATCAGTAAAAACATCATCTACTCTTCTCCAATGAGTGGTTTCTGCCCCTACTCTTATCTAGATATTTAATCTAGATGTTTTTCTCAATTTATAGCTCATGAAAATAAATGAACATGGTTTGAATGTAGGTGTTTCACAACAGTTGGGCCCCTAAGATTGTTAGTTTCAAAATCAGATAAAAGTTTGCAATCTTAGATTTTCAGTGGAACTTGCATATGAATTTTAAGAGACCAAAAAAAAAAAAAAGAAGAAAGAAAACAAAAATATCACACACACAAAATCTTTTAAATAAAAAAAAATGAGTTTGTATTCCTAATGTATCAATTTTTTATTTTGTTGTTCTTTAGTTTAAATAGATCATATATTTATGACTCTCTGGTTCTAATGCCCTTCTCATATATATGAGTGCACATAAAAATTCCCTAGAGAATTCAAGTTGGGTTCTGGGGTCCCATTCTCAGGACCCATCTTGATTGTGTAGGCCTAGGGTGGGCTTCCCAGGTGGTGCTGGTGGTAAAGAACTCAAGAGATGCAGGTTCGTACCCTGGACTGGAAAGATCCCCTGGAGGAGGGTGCAGGATCCACTCCAGTGGAGAATCTCATGAACAGAGGAGCCTGGAGGGCTATAGTCCTTAGGGTTGTAAAGAGTCAGCCATGACTGAAGGGACTTAGCGTGCATGCAGGGGTGAAACCTGTATAAGATAAACTTAAGCAAATAAATACACATCATCATTTCCTCCACTACTTGATAAACTTATATGCCACCTCAAGAGTATTCACAAGTCGTGGAATTCAAAACAGGTATAAGAGCAGGGGAAAAAAATGTGTGGTTTGCCACCTCAAACCAATGAATAAGCATGGCTCATAATCAGCCCACTAGAATAGGATAACAAAAGACCGATCTTGCTCACACGTGTTGAAAAAAAGTCACATCTTAGAAATGGAGGGAGAACCTTCTAGTCAGTATGTGTGTGTTATGTGCACATTTGCTCAGTCGTGCCTGAATCTTTGTGAGCCCATGGACTATAGCCTACCAGGCTCCTCTGTCTATGGAATTCTCCAGGCAAGCATACTGGCTGCTGCTGCTGCTGCTAAGTCGCTTCAGTCGTGTCCGACTCTGTGTGACCCCATAGACGGCAGCCCACCAGGCTCCCCCATCCCTGCAGTGGGTGGCTATTTCCTTCTGCAGGGGATCTTCCCAACCCAATGATTGAACCCAGGTCTCCTGCACTGCAGGCAGATTCTTTACTGTTTGAGCCCCCTGGAACGCCCCCAGTCAGTATCTCTGTGTGCTATTTGTTCAGTTGTGTCCAACTCTTTATGTCCCCAGGGACTGTAGTCTGCCAGGCTCCTCTGTCCATGGGATTCTCCAGGCAAGAATACTGGAGTGGGTTGCCATTTCCTTCTCCTCCAGGAGTCAGCATAAATAAAGGAGATGGATAAATAAATATATATGTTAGTATTTGAAACATTTCATAACAATTGTTACAATAAAATACATATGAAATTGTGATCATAAAATTGAAACTGGAAGGTTTAATATAATTGACAATCTACTTTAAATTACTGTTTCTAGAAATGCTGATTGGAAAAGCACTACAAGAAAATCACCGTTATTCACTTCTGATCTCGTTTAATAGTATTTTAGAAAATTATGCTTAATGGGGCACTTGAAGATATTACAAAATTACCCTACTACTTCTATCTTTTGTGTTAATAGAAGAGTGTTTTTACAATGCCCTGAAGTAGGAATTTTCTATAATTCCAGCAAATTTCAAAGAAATAACAATTGATTCATTGGATCCTCTGATATTAATGAAAAGGAGAACATTAAATAATGCTTCACGAGTGTTCATAATTCATTTAAATATAAATACAAGTTTCCAGACATAGAAGTACCAAAATTACATTATAAGGCATGTCTTTAATTAAAAATCAGTTTATCATAACACAATATGAATATTTTCAGAAATAGCATGAATACATTATATTTTCTAACTGTAAAAATACACAAGAAAATTACTTAAAAATATGAATCAGACAATCAGGTAACTCTACTTCAAAACTGAATATTTTTGAATGATTAATGCATACTTGAGTAAAAATTTTATCATCTCATAGCTCCTGAGAAAAGCAAAGATGAAATAAATAAAGCATTGTTGAGTTAGGAAAATATGCATGTTGTCAAAGAAAGTGTATCACTCTACTTAACAAGAAAATGTGTGTAAGTAAATTAGCTGACATTTTCCACGGAGTTTTAGTTCCTTTGACTGAGATCCAGGCTTAGCACTTTTGAATAGCTCCTCAAGAATAAAGTGGTTTTATTCAAGATATACTTTGCTTGTTTAGATTTGGCTTTGGGGTAGCAAGTGAGAAAATACCTTAAAATTTAAGAGAAGGTACAGATAAACCACTTCCAATCTTTGACAAAAAAAAACCAGTTCATGAATTTGGTCACATTGCATTGCACATATAGTCAGTGGATTGAATGAATATAAGCTGGCCAGTATGACTCATTAGGACCTAGAACTGCCCATACTGCCAAAAACTATATCCTTCCCTGATTTGCTTTCAAAAGGCAATGGCAACCGACTCCAGTACTCTTGCCTGGAAAATCCCATGGACGGAGGGGCCCTGGGGGCTGCCGTCCACGGGGTTGCTAGGAGTCAGACACAACTGAGCGACTTCACTTTCACTTTTCACTTTCATGCATTGGAGAAGGAAATGGCAACCCACTCCAGTGTTCTTGCCTGGAGAATCCCAGGGACGGAGGAGACTGGTGGGCTGCCGTCTATGGGGTCGCACAGAGTCGGACATGACTGAAGCGACTTAGCAGCAGTAGCAGCAGCTAGAAAACCTAATAATTTTAATCACTTCTTTGGAATAATGGAAACATGCTTATTTATTTTACAGTTTGCAAAGAACTTTCCAATAAGCTATTTAATTTTATCACCGGAAAAATCCTGTGAGTTGGAAAAGCCAATTTCTGTTAATATTCTGATACTACTTGAGATTATATAGTATGTTGATAGAGCAAACAGAGAATCCAGCTTTAGACCTGTTCTCATAATTAAAACACACACACACACACACACACACTTTTATACTAAACGAGGAAATAAGTTATTTCCAGAAGGTCTTTTTAAAGATGGATATTTCCTATGGGAAGTAACACATCTAGACAATGAATTAGAAATGAAAGTATTTATAAGATTGAGCAGCTGTTGTCTTATATGAAAACTGATAAACATCTTTTTATCACATGATTATGTGATTTTACATAAAAAAAAATTTATATTTGGCTTCCATTTAGTGTTTAATTTCAATGTAGAATTTCTATACTCTGAATAATCTTATTGTATTAGGAAAATAAAGAAAAACTTAATAAAGTCATGCTCTGGAGAATGGGAAAGTACTTGAAATTATTTAGAGACCACAGTGGCACCCTTGAGTCTGAGTAGCCTGGAAGCAAGCTGAGATCCTAGATGACTCAGAGAGAGGTTGGGCTGAGAAACAAATGTTGACTCATTTAAATTTTTGCCCAAATTTGCCAAAAGTAGTAAAATTTTAAATGGATGTTAACGACTCTCTTACTTAGACTCAAAAATAAAACTCTGTGTTTTTAATGTGTCAAAATTATGCCTAATAAACTTTTGCTATTTTTACAGTAGGTAATTTTCCCCATCATTATTGAAAGAAGCATGCTGATTTTAAATAAGGAAAGTGTTACTGTGGGCAAAATGTAGCAGGACTTCCAGCAATTTACTAGCTCAGTGGCATGAAGATAGTAATTTAGTTCTGTCTGGGTCTTGATTTTCTCTTTTGGAAACTGGAGACAGCAATAAATATCTCATAGCTTATTGAAAATTTAAAAAAAATAAATGCAAAGGTGTTTATATCCTATGTGTAAAGTATTATTACGAGAAAAAATAGCATGTAGATAATACTATTTTCATGTCACCAATGAGGTCAACATAGGTGAGGATTATGGAAGGAGTCAGGTGATGTCATGCTTTTTTGTTTATTTATTTTTTAATATTTGTTCTCAGAATCATACCGGCCAATTGAAATTCCCAAAGAAAATAATGAAGCTAAGAAAGAAATCTTACTCCAGGCTCAGTCTGTTTCTGAGCTCACATTTTAAGACCCTGTCTGAGATTTCTAAGACATGAAAATGAAAGTAGCTAGGAAAGTAGTTCTAATGTGTAAGACTGGTTCCAAATAGGGAAAGAAGTACATCAGGGCTGTATATTGTCACCCTGCTTATTTAACTTCTATGCAGAGTACATCATGAGAAATGCTGGGCTGGAGGAAGCACAAGCTGGAATCAAGAGCCAGGAGAAATATCAATAACCTCAGATATGCAGATGACACCACCCTTATGGCAGAAAGCGAAGAATTAAAGAGCCTCTTGATGAAAGTGAAAGAGGAGAGTGAAAAAGTTAGCTTAAAACTCAACTGGGCATCTGGTCCCATTACTTCATGGGGAAATAGATGGGGAAACAGTGACAGACTTTATTTTGTGGGGCTCCAAAATCACTGCAGATGGTGATTGCAGCCATGAAATTAAAAGACGCTTACTCCTTGGAAGAAAAGTTACGAGCAACCTAGACAGCATATTAAAAGCAGAGACATTACTACACCAACAAAGGTCTGTCTAGTTAAAGCTAGGGTTTTTCCAGTAGTCACATATGCATGTGAGAGTTGGACTATAAAGAAAGCTGAATGCTGAAGAATTGATGCTTTTAAACTGTGGTGTTGGAGAAGACTCCTGAGAGTCGCTTGGACTGCAAGGAGATCCAGCCAATCCATCCTAAAGGAAATCAGTCTTGAATATTCATTGCAAGGACTGATGCTGAAGCTGAAACTCCAATACTTTGGCCACCTGATGGGAAGAAGTGACTCACTGGAAAAGACCCTAATGCTGGAAAAGATTGAAGGCAGGAGGAGAAGGGGACAACAGAGGATGAGATGGTTGGATGGAATCACCCACTTAATGGATGAGAGTTTGAAACTCTGGTAGCTAGTGATGGACAGGGAGGCCTGGCGTGCTGCAGCCCATGGGGTTGCAAAGAGTCAGACACGACTGTGCGACTGCACTGAACTGAATTGAATGTGTAAGATGTTTGAATATTGACTTAAGCCTATTTGATTCCGCTGTTAATGCAAATAGCAAGTAAGGCCCCAAATGAAACATGCAATCCATTTCTTCCTTCAGTAATTCCATGCATTGAGGAATATATTGTTTTCTTTATACAAATTTTAAATGCTTCAACTTCGTACTCCTCTGGTGGTTATGATAGTAGACTTATAACTCAGTTTTTTATTCATCAAGTTTAGATTCCTCACTCTTAACACCACTCTTTTTCTCCTCAATTACTACTTGAGGAGAAAATAATGATTTCAGTGATCATTATTTTTGTTGATCTGTTTATTATTTTCCAACTTTGTGAAGATATATATATATATATATATATATATATATATATATATACACACACACACACACACACACACATATCAGTTGTTCCATCAACTGTAATCATTATCTTTTTTCCCTTCCCTCAATTTCACTTATATATTCTGGCAGCTACATTTTTACTACATTGTCACTATCATTAATATATACATTCTTTGAACAAAACACAAAGCTATGTGTTCTTCTTCTACAAGTTGGGAGGAAAAGTTGAAAAACAATGAAGATAAATTACATTATTAAAAATACATAAATTTTGCTTAATGTTAAGTCAAATGTGCTAGATAAATTCTTATTTATTATTTCAATGTCATTTTTCCTGGTCCACTTAAAGGAAAATGTTTCTAGCCTTAGAGGCCAATGACTTCTTTTTAAATAGTTTGTTTAAAATTATGTCCCTTTTTCTAAATGTTCAGATTTCTGCTCTGAGTTTTAGTTTCTGAATTGGGCTTTTTAGGTTTTGAGATTTTTACCACATATTCAAATTTCCCACAATGATTTGCTGTCATTTTTTGAAGAAGCATATTTTCTCCTCCTATTTCTTCAGTGTCCTCCCTGAGCCGCATCTCTTGGTACCAGCTGTTTTGTAGGCTATGAGTGCCTTGTGCTAGATTCTTTGCTAGTGGCTGTAGATACAAGGGTACGTTAGGAACACACGCACGTCCTGCCTTCATTGGACTCCTACTTCAAGAGAGGAAGGAATTAACGTGTTAAGAAGAGCAGCCCAAATGTCCATCAATGGATGAATGGTTAAAGGTGTGGTGGGATATTACTCAGCCATAAAAAAAAAGAATGATGTCATGCCATTTACAATGACATGGAAGAATCTAAAGATTGTCATATTGAGTGAAGTAGGTCAGACAGAAAAAGACAAACATCATGTAATATCACTTATATGTGGCATCTAAAAAAAAAAGAACTTATTTACAAAACAGAGGTAGAGTCACAGGTGTAGAAAAAAAACTTATGGTTACCAACTGGGAAAGGAGTGTGGGAGGAATAAATTGGGAGACTGGAACTGACATATACACACTGCTATATATAAAATAGATAACTAATAAGGACCTACTGTATAACACAGGCAGCTCTACTCAGCACTCTAATGCCCTATACTAGAAAGGAATCTCAAAAAGAGAATGGATACGTGTATAACTGATTCACTTTGCTCTATAGCAGAGACAAACACAACATTGTAAATCAACTATACTCCAATAAAAATTAATTTTAAAAAATAAAAGCATTTTAAGGAAATGTATATCATGAAGACATTTTCCATCACACTGTAAGTGTTCAAACATGATTTGGTCTATAAGACATTCTTCTCAAAGTTTGGAGAATTGAGAGTTAATATTTAACAAGCATGTAGAATTGAAAACTGGATGGATCTAAAGAACTGCTTGTGGAAGCATTAGTCTTAAGAAAGCCAAGCTCTACAAGAAAAGGGACTCCTTAGAGGTATACAGAAAACAGTCAAGTCACACTCCTGTAGTATGTTTACAGTTTAGGAGACCTTCCTCTAAAAACTGCTTTTGAGGAAAGGAAGTCATTTTTATCACTTTCTGCGTATGAAATGGTTTGTCTTAATGTATTACCTAATACTATTCACACACAGTTCAGAGAATGGCGTTGGTTTTCAAAGTCTGAGAACTATTAGTTAATGACCAGCAATAAGATAGAGAAATTCAGACTGAATAGTAGCTTGAAACTTTTATGGAAGTTTGACTTTGCCACTCAAATTCATTTTTTTAAAAATAAAACTATTTGTCTATAAGGAACTAGAAATAAAATAAAGAAGAACAGTGAAAAGCATCCTTCTCCACAGATAGTTTAGGAAGCAGGCCAGTGCTGCTGTATATAATCAAGAACATACTGAAATAAGACATGATTTAATCAGAAGTTTTGTGGGTTTAAAGCATTTTAATTGGAAACCTCTCAGGAAGCTATCCATTGGATGCCTCAAATGTACATTTCATAAATGCAGCTTTGGATTAGAGGCACTACATCTCATTGTTAACTATCTGCTGGCTCTTTTGATTCAACTCCATGTTATTGTCATCTATAGGTTAATATTAAGTATTTACCAGGGTGTTTGCTTTCAGTCACATGACAGCTTGAGAAATCTGGAAACAGACCAAGAGCAAAAATTATAGAGTCTGAGAAAAGAATAAAGACAATAGCTAAAATATATGAATCATTCCGTGCAGGGCCACTCAAGACGGATGGGTCCTGGTGGAGAGTTCTGACAAAACATGGTCCACTGAAGAAGAGAACGACAAACCACTTTAGTATTCTTGCTTTGGGAACCATGAACAGAATGAAAAAGTAGAAAGAGCAACCTAATAATACCATCTACACACATTAATTTGGAAGATAAAAGGAAATGGAAAGCCAGAAAGTTTAGTGAGTGAGCTAAAGTGGAAAAAAAAAACATTCATCTCAGTTCTTAGACACAGAAAAATACCCTAATAGCTGGATAATGTGAGCTGTGTAACTCATTTGATTCCACTCATTGATTTGAATTCTAAGAAATAAGAAATAACTTTTGGTAAGTATTTTCTCATTCACTTTTCCCCCAAAATTTTGTCAATTTTCTTTTAAATTTTTATCCCATCTGAGTGTGAGTGCGTTTGTTTCTCATTGTACTTAGCTGTCCGTGCGTTCATTCGTGCGAGTCTCTTCAATTGTGTCAGACTCTTGGCGACTCTATGGACTGTGGCTGGCCAGGCTCCTCTGTCCATGGGATTCCCCAGGCAAGAGTACTGAGTGGGTTACCATGCCCTCCTCCAGGGGATCTTCAACTCAGGGGTTGAACCCAGGTCTCTTATATCTACCTGCATTGGCAAGTGGGTTCTTTACCCTAGTGCCAACTGGCAAGCCCATTTAGCTGTTAGTCTAAGTTATTTTGTCTCCTTCATGAATCAAGGGAACATAAAAACATACTTTCAATTATTTATTCCTTTTCTTGCTCAAGTGACACATAAATTGCATACTTTTAATTATTTCTTAATATAATGGCAAATATAGTACTTGGTGAAAACAAAATCTCAACCATCCCTCTCTCTATTACCCCAATTTAACAAACAAGGCGGACACACTTTTGGGTAATAGGGGCTTGATTTCCATTTCTGTTAAACTTCCAGATGTTCAAGCTGGACTGAGAAAAGGCAGAGGAACCCAGAGATCAAATTGCAAATGTCCATTGGGTCATAGAAAAAGCAAGAGAATTCCAGAAAAACATCTACTTCAGCTTCATTGAGTGCACCAAAGCCTTTGACTGTGTGGATCTCAAAAAGTGTGGAAAAATTCAAGAAATGGGAAGACCAGACCACCTTATCTGCCTCCTGAGAAACCTGTATGCTGGTCAAGAAGCTACAGTTAGAACCTGCCATGGAACAATGGACTGGTTCCAAATTGGGAAAGGAGTATGTCATGGCAGTATATTGTCACCCTACTTATATGCAGAGTATATCATGAGAAATGCCAGGCTGCATGAGGTGCAAGCTGGAGTCAAGATTGCTGGGAGAAATATCAACAACCTCAGATATGCAGATCATACCACCCTTATAGCAGAGAGTGAAGAGGGAACTAAGAGCCTCCTGATGAAAGTGAAAGAGGAGGGTGAAGAAACTGGCTTAAAACTTAACATTCATATATCAGGGCATCGGTCCCATCACTTCATGGTAATTAGATGGGGAAACAATGGATATAGTGACAGACTGAATATTCTTGGGCTCTAAAATCACTGCAGGGGGTGCCTGCATCCATGAAATTAAAAGACTTTTGCTCCTGGGCGAGGTATGACAGACGCGCGGGGCGGGGGGGGGGAAGAATAAAAAAAAAAAAAAAGCAGAGACATTACTTTGCTGACAAAGGTCCATCTAGTCAAAGCTATGGTTTTTCCAGTAGTCAGGGACTGTTGAACCAAAAAGAAGGCTGAAAGCTGATGAATTGATGCTTTTGAACTATGGTGTTGAAGACACTTGAGAGTCCCTTGGACTGCAAGGAGATAAAACCAGTCAATCCTAAATGAAATCAACTCTGAATATTCATTGGCAGGACTGATGCTGAAGATGAAGCTCTGATACTTTGGCACCTAATGTGAAGAGCTGATAGGTCATTAGAAAAGACCCTGATTCTGGAAAAGATTGAAGGCATGAGGAGAAGGGGATGACAGAGATGGTTGGATGGCATCACCAACTCAATGGCCAGGAATTTGAGCAAGCTCTGGGAGCTGGTGATGGATAGGGAAGCCTGGTGTGTTGCAGTCCATGGGGTCACCAAGAGTCAGACACAACTGAGCAACTGAATTGAAGTGAACTGAAGTGTATTTAGTACATGGTATTACAAATATATTGGAATTAAAACTGCTAGATATTGATTTTACAGATATCAAAGTCCAACTGTCAGGCTGAAATGACTAGCACTTGTTTCCATAGTGATAGAAAGCACGCACCTTTCTCATCCTCAATATTACTCTAGAACAATAGTCTCTTTTCTGCTTCACGATTTATATGACTGAGCAACAAATGCGATTTGTTTAAAGGATGTTTTCTTTAATTGCTGCTAAAAGTTCTTTCCACTATCACCACTGTACAGGTCGTATTAATCTTACTGTATTTAGTACATTCACTTGCTATGTTATAATCCAGCCTGTAAAACTGTATTGAATGACTTATGATTTTGAACATGTAATAATTCTACCTTTTTTCTAGAGTATGTTATCCAGTTTTGACTTTAATTTCTCAATCTATTAATGTTGTTTGTTTGTTTTTGGTTCCCTCAAAGATAGCTGAAATATTACAAAAGAAAATACAGATAAATCATATAGTATATCTTAGCACAAAAAGGACTAGTAACCACAGCTAACTATTACTGTTTGCTGCTATTCACAACAGCCTCAAATTGTTATTTACAGCAAAATCACTGCTTTATTCTAACATTTTTTAATCTTAGCTTTGTGTGTTGGTGTTTATTCATTTTTAAATTTATTTTAGCCTTAATGTTTTTTAGCTCTGCTTTCAGTATTCACTATTCTTCAGGAGCTCTAATATTTTCTTTAACATTTTACCTCCTTGTATGTATTCCTCTTTACTTCTTCAACTCCCTGACAGATACCAAAAGATCGACAGCCCTGAAGCTCTGACCCTGCAAATCTATTTGCCCAACATAGAGAGGTCAGACCCCACTTAGCAGAAGAATTGTAGAAAACACATGTGATTGACGCACCAACAGCAACAGGTGCAGACTTCCTCCCAAGGCCCCAGTTGGAGTATGTTTGTGCAAGGCCAGTACCACCCCTTCCCCAGTGAATACATTTGTTCTTCCTTTCTTTATTAAAATATTTTGAGTATTTTAACTGTATTAGAAGAAAGGGCTAGTTGCTTTATATTTATAGGCAATTCCTTCTAGATTTAAGCAAATGGCCAGCAGATATTCCTGATATATTTATTTCACTTAACAAGACATTTATCGATTGCACTGTTTCAATTGACATTTGGTTAGAACTTTAAAATTAATACAATAACTTTAGGTTATTCTGAATTGTGATTTTCTTTTCCATTTTCCTTCATTACGTTAATCAAAAAATACATTTTAAAATGTGAGAGAATTTTGTTAGAACTCATTCATGTGAAGAGTGTAACATTCTCACAGTTGAAATGGATTACATGCACCAAAAGTATATTGTAAAGTAATTAGTCTGTAATTAAAATAAATAAATTTAATTAAAAAATAAAATAAAATGAAAACTCAAAAAAAAAAAGTCTGAGATATACAGTTCTCACTCTTCCTTTTCTTCCCTTCTCATACAAATAGATGGGGGAACAAAATGGAAACTGTGGGAGATTTAATTTTCTTTGGCTCCAAAATCACTGCAGATGGTGATTGCAGCCATGAAATCAAAAGGTGCTTGCTTCTGGGAAGAAAAGCTATGAGAAACCTAGACAGCATATTAAAAAGCAGAGAGATCACTTTGATGACAGAGTTCCATATAGTCAAAGCTATGGTTTCTCTAGTAGTCATGTATGGATGTGAGAGTTGGACCATAAAGAAGAGTGACTGCCAAATAATTGATGCTTTTGGACTGTGGTGCTTGAGGGTCCCTAAGGAGATCAAAACCAGTTAATCCTAAAGGAAATCAACCTGAGTATTTTTTGGAAGGACTGATGCTGAAGCTGAAGTGCCAATACTTTGGCCATCTGATGCGAAGAGCTGACTCATTAGAAAAGATCCTGATGCTGGGAAAGATTTAGTCCAGGAAGAGAAGGGAATGACAGAGAGAGAGAGAGAGAAAGACAGTTGGATGGCATCACTGACTCAATGGACATGAATTTAAGCAAACTCTGGGATGTAGTGAAGGACAGGGAAGCCTGGCATGCTGCAGTCCATGGGGTCATAAAGAATTGGACGTGACTGAGAGACTGAACAACAACAACCTAAGTTATACACATGATATCAGACAAGGACATAAAAACCTATGGTGGAATGCCCAGAGAAATATGAAGTTTAGTTAGGCAGGACCACAGATTTGTTCTAATCTTTTCAACCTTCAAAGTAAGACTCCTACAGGGTGTGAATATTCAGGACAGAATATTCATTGTCCTGAATCTTCACTGAAAGGATTGATGCTGAAGCTGAAACTCCAATATTTTGGCCACCTGATCCGAAGAACTGACTCATTGTAAGAGACCCTGATGCTGGAAAAGATTGAAGGCAGGAGAAGGGGAAGACACAGGATGAGATGGTTGGATGGCATCACCAACTCAATGGACACAAGTCTGAGTAAGCTCCGGGAGTTGGTGATGGACAGAGAAGCCTGGCATGCTGCAGTCCGTGGTGTCACAAAGAGTTGGACATGACTGAGAGACTGAACTGAACTGAACAGGGTGTGAACTAAGAATGTCACCTGCTGTATCAGTAAAGAAAGGATATTGCAGTCATCAAGCCACCACATTGCAGGCACTCTGAAGGTGAGCCCTGAGGTAGCTCAGGATGGAAACAAATTCTGCCTACCATCTAGGAACTGCTGCAGCCACCCCTGACAATGCACAATAAGTGGATTCAAGATGAGAAAACACAGGATACTGGCCCCAGATAGCTGAGGGGCATGTCAAAGGAACGATTTCAATGAGCCCAGACTTTGTATCTTCCCATACATTGGACACGACTGAGTGACTTCCCTTTCACTTTTCACTTTCATGCATTGGAGAAGGAAATGGCAACCCACTCCAGTGTTCTTGCCTGGAGAATCCCAGGGACAGGGGAGCCCGGTGGGCTGCTGTCTATGGGGTCACACAGAGTCGGACACAACCGAAGTGACTTAGCAGCAGCAGCAGCAGCATACATTAAAACAAACAAACAAAATGCTAATTTCATTAACTTGAGCTATCTGGATTTCTTTAGCTAAAAATGGTCTTTTGATGTTCTGACTATCTGGCCTTTGTTGCAAACACTCCAACATATCCTGGTTCCCCTGCCTCCCTTAGAAGAGTTTGTCAGCATTATTTGAAATGCTGTGTCCCAGGCTTGAAGTTCTCACAATGTCAATTTAATAAAACGTCTCTCTCAACTTTCAGTTTGTGTATTTTTTTCAGTTTCAGTTTTCCTGTTTTTTTCCAGTGTTCTAGTTCAGGATGGTGATAGGGTCAGCGCAAAGGGACAAAGTAGGTGATTAAATAGTCAATCCCATTAAGGCATTGTTAAGTAAAGACAAAGTTTGAGAGTTCCTGTAACTTGATGATAACTAAAGAAAGTAGGTCTGCTTGACCACAAAACCAAGCAAGCTTGCTTAGCAACAAAACCATGTAACAGAAGCATGACACATGCCCCAAAACAATAAACCAATGTTGGCATGAGACCCACATCCTGCTCAGTAAGTTAGGACATGCTCCTCTGTGTGCACTAAAAACAAAAATATAAGAAACAGGTGATATTATAGAAAACTTTTATTATTTTATACTAAATCCTGAGATGGTTTTCCATGTTTAGCATATGTTACCACACTTCTGCCCATTTAGGTAGCACCATGATAGTCCAGCTTGACCATGCAGGGACAAGAAATCTCCCTCGTCTGATGTGGAGCAGCTGATGATGGAAGCTTGATGTCTACATAAGAATGAGGAAGAAGGTGATCTTATTCCTCTCTCCACTTTTCCTTGATTATAAAACTGTAGCCCACTAAATTCTTGGGGCAGGTCACCCTCTTGCCCACCTTCCTGTAAGCCTCACAGGCATTCTAATCTGCTAAATCACTTCTTACTATCAGTATCATTTTGCCTCTTACAGAATTCTTTCTGCACTGAGACATTAAGAACTGGAGTTCCTCAGAGTCCCTCGAGATACCTTTCTGCAGGTTCAGAGGCAACACAGGAGGCACCTAAATTCAGCTCCTTTAATAGACACATTGAATCTACAACCAACAAGGGCCAAATGCCTTTGAAAAAAATCCAGAAACTACTTGAGCAATGCTTATATGTCAGGTAGACAAGAAAATACTCACAATGAAATAGGAAAGGCTGAGATAAACTCTCACCACACATTTCACCCGTGGCACAGAAATACACAGTGGAGAGGAAACTCTCAGTTGAGAGGAAACTTCCAATTCCTCCTTGAGGAGAGAAGGGTTTGAGTCCAACATTTACTATCCTAACTTTTAAGACTTCTATCTTAAGAATGAACACCTAGCTCTGAAAGCCACCAGGGTTTATGCCCATGAAATCCATGTGACTATAGCAAACAAAGAAAGAGTTTTTAATGGGCTCACAAGGATCAGCTCTGGCTAGTACCCCATGGCTCAGCAAAAAGGGTGCAAATAGAAATGCATAGCTCCATGTTTTTCCTTGAAAGAATATACTCCAAAAACTAATACCCGGAGGTTAGGCTTCTAATTTTGCACACCTGTGTGGATGCCTGTGCCTGTCGCCTAAGAATGGAGAGGTGAGTGGGCATTGTATTCACACTCTCCCTGTGCCCTGCTTCAGGTTTCCAGTGTCTCCCTGGAAGGAGACATTTGGAGCCCTGGCTTTTGCAGCAGCTGCCACTCAGTTCAAGGAAGAATAATCTCTTCAATAAATGAAGTTGGTAATACCAAATGGCCATGTGCAAAAGAATGAAATTGAACTCCTATCTTACACCATAAACCGAAAAACCAAGTCAAAAGAGATTAGACTTGAAAATAAGACATGAAACCATAAAACTTTTAGATGAAAATGTAGGTGGTAAGCTACTTGACATTGCTCTTGGTGAGGATTCTTTGTTTTGGATTTGACACAAAAAGCAAAGGCAATAAAACAAAACAAAACAAAACAAAAGTGGGACATGTACCAAAATAAAAACCTTTTGCACAGCAAAGGAAACATAAACAAAGTGAAAAGACAATGTACAGAATGGGAGAATATATTTGTACACTACATGGCTGATAAGGTGTTAATGTCAAGAACTCAATAAAGAGTAAAGAACTCAATAATGGAAAATCAAAACGTTCTATTAAAAAATTGGCAGAACAGAATAGACATTTTTCTAATGAAGGCATACAAATGGTGAACAGGTACATGAAAAAAATGCTTAATACAACTATTCATGAGAGAAATGCAAATCAAAACCACAATGAGTCATCATCTCAGACCTATCAGAATGGCTACCATCAAAAAGACAACAAAAAAAGGTGTTCACAAGAATATGAAGTAAAGGAAACTCTTGTGCACTCTTGGTGGGAGTACAAGTTGGAGTAGTCACTATGGAAAACAGTATGGAGGTTTCTCAAGAATTAAAAAAAAAAATACCATATAATCCTCCAATCCCACTTCTGAGTATAGGTCCAAAGAAAATGAAATCAGGATATCAAAAAGATATGACTTCCATGTGTATTGCATCATTATTATAATGGACAAAATATATTTGTGTGTGTGTTCAGCTGCCCAGTGGTGTCAGACTCTTTGCAACCCTATGGACTATAACCACCAAGCTCCTCTGTCCATGGAAATTTCCTGGAAAGAACACTGGAGTGGGTTGCCATTTCCTCTTCCAGGGGATCTTCCGAACTCAGGGATGGAATCTGCATCTCCTGCACTGCAGGTGGATTCCTTACTGCTGAACCACCAGGGAAGCCCATACATATATTTATGTGAATATTATTCAGCCATGAGAAGGAAGGTAGTCAGGCTATTTGCAATGACATGAATGGAACTTGAGGGCATTATACTAAATGAGATAAGCCAGGCAGAGACAGAAAATGAAAAATACTACATGGAGTCATTTTAGGTGAGCCTAAAAAAGAAAAAAAAGAAAACTGAAGTTGAAACAGACTACAGAATTTGTTGCAGGGGCTATGGGTAGGGGAAATAGGGAGAGTTTGGTAAAATGTGCAAGCTTCCAGCTGTAAAAGTAGTAAAATCTGAAGGCTGAACATTAAACAAGTTTTCTTTTGTGGCTCAGTGGTAAACAATCTGCCTGCCAATGCAGGAGACACGAGTTCAATTCCTGGGCTGGGAAGATTGCTTGGAGAAGGCAATGGCAACCCACTCCAGTATTCTTGCCTAGGAAATCCCATGGACAGAGGAGCCTGGTGGGCTACAGTCCACGGGGTTGCGAAGAGTTGGACATAGTGAGTAAACAACAACATGGTGACTACGGTTGATAGCAGTGTATGGTATAATTGAACTTTGTTAAGAGAGTAGGCTTACACGCTCTCATTAAAATAAAATAGAAAGAAAAACAAAGAACTAAATAGACATTTCTCCAAAGAAGACATACAGATGGCTAACAAACACATGAAAAGATGCTCAACATCACTCATTATCAGAGAAATGCAAATCAAAACCACTATGAGGTACCATTTCACACCAGTCAGAATGGCTGCGATCCAAAAGTCTACAAATAATAAATGCTGGAGAGGGTGTGGAGAAAAGGGAACCCTCTTACACTGTTGGTGGGAATGCAAACTAGTACAGCCACTATGGAGAACAGTGTGGAGATTCCTTAAAAAACTGGAAATAGAACTGCCTTATGATCCAGCAATCCCACTGCTGGGCATACACACTGAGGAAACCAGAAGGGAAAGAGACACGTGTACCCCAATGTTCATCGCAGCACTGTTTATAATAGCCAGGACATGGAAGCAACCTAGATGCCCATGAGCAGATGAATGGATAAGAAAGCAGTGGTACATATACACAATGGAGTATTACTCAGCCATTAAAAAGAATACATTTGAATAAGTTCTAATGAGGTGGATGAAACTGGAGCCTATTATACAGAGTGAAGTAAGCCAGAAGGAAAAACATAAATACAGTATACTAACGCATATATATGGAATTTAGAAAGATGGTAACAATAACCCGGTGTACGAGACAGCAAAAGAGACACTGATGTATAGAACAGTCTTATGGACTCTGTGGGAGAGGGAGAGGGTGGGAAGATTTGGGAGAATGGCATTGAAACATGTAAAATATCATGTAAGAAACGAGTTGCCAGTCCAGGTTCGATGCACGATACTGGATGCTTGGGGCTAGTGCACTGGGACGACCCAGAGGGATGGTTTGGGGAGGGAGGAGGGAGGAGGGTTCAGGATGGGGAACACATGTATACCTGTGGCGGATTCATTTTGATATTTGGCAAAACTAATACAATTATGTAAAGTTTAAAAATAAAATTAGAAAAAAAAAAGAAAGAAAAACAAAAATATGTGAGACAATAGATGTGCTAATTAACTAGATGGGAAGTGCTTTCAGAATGTAGACATATATCAAATCACCATTACACACACGTTTATATCTCAAAATTTCATGTCTATCATGCTTCAATAAATATAAAATAATTTTTTTAAATATAGAGACTCATAGAAATTAGAATGTAAGAATAAACCCTAAGGATAGGGATTATTGTCTATTTTTTGCCATCACATATCCAAGAGCCCAGAGTAGAGCTTGATACATAAAAAGCAGTTAACAAAATGTCTCTTAAATTTAAAAAGCTGATGGAAATGTAGGTTACACAAAGCAGAAAGTTTATTTAGAACTTATACTTTTTTAATGAAATATTTTAAGAATTTTGTTTGGAAATGTATAAACTAAGACTTTTTATAACCAAGAAGACTTCAGCCTTGTTTTAATAAGGTCTCCTAATTATGCAAACCATACATATTTTTAATTACTCATACTTCCTGGATATGCATTCAGTTGCAAAGGCTTAAAAGCTACATGCTCTTAATAATTAGTTAATTCAAAATTTCAAAAATGAGAAAACACAGTTCCATTTGAAGTCTACCATTAGGAAGATCTGATCTCCAAAATCACTGTGGATGGTGACTGCAGCCACGAAATTAAAAGATGCTTGCTCCTTACAAGAAAAGCAGTGACAAAACTAGATAGCATTTTAAAAAGCATACTTGACTGCTGACAAAGATCCACATAGTCAAACATATAGTTTTTCCAGTAGTCACATATGGATGTGAAAGTTGGACCATAAAGATGGCTAATTGCCGAAGAATTGATGCTTTTGAACTGTGGCTGGAGAAAACTTTTGAGAGCCCCTTGGACTGCAAAGAGATCAAAACAGGCAATCCTAAAGGAAATCAACCCTGAATATTTACTGGAAGGACTGATGCTGAAGCTGAAGCTTCAATACTTTAGCAAGCTGATGTGAAGAGCTGACTCATTGGAAAAGAGCTTGATGCTGAGAAAGACTGAAGGCAGGAGGAGAAGGGGGTGATGGAGTCTGAGATGGTTGGATGGCATCACCGACTTAATGGACAAGAGTTTGAGCAAACTCCGAAAGATAGTGAAGGACAGGAAAGCCTGGCATGCTGCAGTCCATAGGGCTGCAAAGAGTTGGACAAAACAGTCACTGAACAAAATTAGAACATTTTCCAAAACAGAGGAAACTGTATGAGATTTATGCTTCATCCAGAGATACTAAATTAAATAAAATGTTCATGGAATCAGTGTTTAATCTCTAGTATAAAGATCTGTTTTTGTTTTTGATAATTTGGATCTGTTAGACTATTTTTATGATGATTTTATGTGCTGAATCAAAAGGTACCTATATATAACTGTGTGTATGAAAGTGAAAGAGGAGAGTGAAAAAGTTGGCTTAAAGCTCAACATTCAGAAAACTAAGATCATGGCATCTGGTCCCATCACTTCATGTGAAATAGATGGGGAAACAGTGGAAACAGTGTCAGACTTTATTTGTTTGGGCTCCAAAATCACTGCAGATGGTGACTGCAGCCATGAAATTAAAAGATGCTTACTCCTTGGAAGGAAAGTTATGACCAACCTAGATAGCATATTCAAAAGCAGAGATATAACTTTGCCAACAAAGGTCCACATAGTCAAGGCTATGGTTTTTCCAGTGGTCATGTATGGATGTGAGAGTTGGACTGTGAAGAAAGCTGAGCACCGAAGAACTGATGCTTTTGAACTGCGGTGTTGGAGAAGACTCTTGAGAGTCCCTTGGACTGCAAGGAGATCCAACCAGTCTATTCTGAAGGAGATCAGCCCTGGGTATTCTTTGGAAGGAATGATGCTGAAGCTGAAACTCCAGTACTTTGGCCACCTCATGTGAAGAGTTGACTTACTGGAAAAGACTCTGATGCTGGGAGGGATTGGGGGCAGGAGGAAAAGGGGATGACAGAGGATGAGATGGCTGGAAGGCATCACTGACTTGATGGACATGAGTTTGAGTGAACTCCGGGAGCTGGTGATGGGCAGGGAGGCCTGGCATGCTGCCATTCATGGGGTCGCAAAGAGTTGGACATGACTGAGCGACTGAACTGAACTGACCTGAACTGATATATAAATATATAGCCCCCTAGTGGCTCAGATGGTAAAGAATCTGCCTGCAAAGAGGGGAACCTGGGTTAAAACCCTGGATTGGGAAGATTGTCTGGAGGAGGGCATGGAAACACACTCTAGTACTCTTGCCTGGAGAATTCCATGGACAGAGGAGCCTAGTAGGCTACAGTCCACGGGGTCGCAAAGAATCAGACATGACTGAGCAACTAAGCACATGCTATATATATATATTACATATATATATAATACATACACATATATATATTACATAAAATTTATATTCAGTTGATTTAATAGGCAAGACTTCACTACACTATGTTACTTTCCCTGATGGAAATGGTCTTGCAGGCAATTTCAGACTACTTAATTTAAACACTGAAAATCTCATTTTGAATTCCAGTTTCAAATATGTCACAGATGCCTTAGGCACTGATTGGTGCAAAGCAAAGTGAAATACTGTAATTGGAAACTATAAAGAAAACTCACATTTATCTTGAGTTATTTTTTGCATAATGTAAAAGATATCTTATATATAAAAAAGAATTTTTTTCCTTTAAAAAAAAGAGAGTATAGACTTACTAGATTTGCTGAATAAGGACGGCCTGCGGGGAAACGCAGATGAGCTAGTGTAGTTTTCAGGACCAGACTAGAGAAACTCAGAAGCACCCAACAATTGCTTTTGTTACTCTAGATCTTTCCTAGTTATTAACACTGCTAACTTTGATTTAGTAATCACCAGTGCCCATATTTAAACACTTTCTTGGCAGTATCATGTGTTCCGCAATTTTTCTGACTACAAATTCTATCTTAAATTTTCAAAAGATGCCATTAATTAAAAAATAACATTTTCAACTAAAACACTGCTACAATTAATATTCTATTTTGATTTTCTTCCTCTTCTTCCCTGCCTACTGCCGTCCTCCTTTCCTTCTTCTTTTCTCTCCTTTCTCCCTCCCTCCCTGCTAAACACCAGATATATTCATATTGAGGTAATTCCTGAATTATTAAACTGTAGTAAATGCAAAACAGAAAACCTATAGTGTATAATGATAAAATAGTATACACACACATATACATATATACATACGATGGAATATTACTTAGCCATAAAATACCATTTTTTGCCATTGCAACAACATGGATGTACTTGGAGGACATTATGCTAATGCTAAAAGAAATAAGTCAAAGACAAATACTGTATGATATCACTTACATGTGGAACCTAAAAAATAAAACAAACTCGTGAATATAATAAAAATGATGCAGATTCACAGAGATGGAGAATAAACTAGTAGTTACCAGTGGGGAGAGGAGCAATTTAGGGATAGGGGAGTAAGACGTACAAACTATTAGGTATAAAAATAAGCTTTAAATCCAATCAATAGTGTCTTTTTAAGAAAAGACTTTGTTCTACCATATAACAATGTGAACGTGTCCACTTTAATTAACTTTTATAAGCCTAGTTTTCTTCAAATATACAAGAATTTCTTTCTTCTTCCTATACACTGTTTTTGAATCACCAGTCTTCTGCAAAGTCAAAGTGAAAATGAAGTCACTCAGTCGTGTCCGACTCTTTGCAACCCCATGGACTATAGCCTACCAGGTTCCTCCGTCCATGGAATTTTCCAGGCAAGAATACTTGAGTGGGTTGCCATTTCAATCTCCAGGAGATCTTCCTGACCCCGGAATTGAACCTGGCTTCCCTGCATTATAGGCATATGCTTTACCGTCTGAGCCCCCAGGGAAGTCTTCTGCAAATGATCACACGTTTAGGATAATCTACCCAGTGGTACTCAGAGCCTGTGCATGGATTCCTGGGATCTAACACACATTCCAGGGTTCTATGAAGTCAAAACTAGTTGTATAAAGACAGTAAGATCCTATGTGCATTTTAATTGTGTGGATATTTGCACTAATAGTACAAACTCAGTGGTGGTAATGCTTTCAGTGAATCAAGGCAGAGGTACCAAACTGTACCAGTAGCAACTGACTTTTTCACTATTATCATCTTGCATCTAAAGAGGGAATTCCCTTTAGAATGTCCTTCATGAACCAGTGAATTTATTAATTTCTTTAAATTTCGTTCTCTCTTATTCATATGTTTTCAATGACATAGGAAGTCTATAATGAGAACTTCTGCTGCAATTAAGGTGTACTGGCTGTCTAAGGGAAAAGCACTTGTTTGACTGAGCTGTGAGTTCAACTTGTCATTCTTTGATGGGGAAAAAACTTATTTTAAAGAAAATCTGATCAAATAGTTATTCAGACTTGGGAACTAACGAGATATTTTCTTATGAAAAGAATGAAGTTAGCCTGTTATTTCAAAGAAAACAACTGACAGTGATTATCTATGAACATTCAAGATTTCAAGCAAAAAATGAGAATTTTGAAAATTATTTATCCATTACTAGGACCTTAATCAGGCTTTCCTGGTGTCTCAGATGGTAAAGGATCTGCCCACAATGCAAGACACCTGGGTTCGATCCCTCAGTTGGGGAGATCCCCTGGAAGAGAGCATCGCAACCCACTCCAGTTTTCTTGCCTGGAAAATCCCCAGGGACAGAGGAGCCTGACAGGTTACAGCCCATGGGGTTGTAAAGAGTCTGACAGGACTGAGCAACAGACACAGGTCCTTACGTACAGGACCTTAACAGCCACCTAGTAAAGATGTTCCATGGGGTCGATAAGAGTCGGACACGACTGAGCGACTTCACTTTCACTTTTCACCTTCATGCATTGGAGAAGGAAATGGCAACCCACTCCAGTGTTCTTGCCTGGAGAATCCCAGGGACGGGGGAGCCTGGTGGGCTGCCATCTATTGGGTCGCACAGAGTCGGACACGACTGAGGTGACTTAGCAGCAGCAGCAGCAATAAAGACATTTTTACTGAGATTTGGAGGTGATATTAGCATGTGATGTTTTTGCCATCACATGATGGAAACTGTCAACATTTGAAAGTTGTGTTTAACTTAATAAGCTGATATTTTCAAAATGAAAATATATGAAGTTACATAATCAATTGTGCGCAAAAGGTCTGTCTGAAGAACAAGATAGAACAATGGATGTTAATGAAACTGATTACAAAATTTTATTGATATGATTTTCGTATACCACATTGAAAGCAACTTTTTTTTAAAATTTTATTTTATTTTTAAACTTTACAATATTGTATTAGTTTTGCCAAATATTGAAATGAATCCGCCACAGGTATACCCGAGTTCCCCATCCTGAACCCTCCTCCCTCCTCCCTCCCCTACCCTCCCTCTGGGTCGTCCCAGTGCACCAGCCCCAAGCATCCAGTACCGTACATCGAACCTGGACTGGCGACTCGTTTCATACATGTTATTATACATGTTTCAATGCTATTCTCCCAAATCTCCCCACACTCTCCCTCTCCCACAGAGTCCATAAGACTGATCTATACATCAGTGTCTCTTTTGCTGTCTCGTACACCGGGTTATTGTTACCATCTTTCTAAATTCCATATATATGCGTTAGTATACTGTATTGGTGTTTTTCTTTCTGGCTTACTTCACTCTGTATAATAGGCTCCAGTTTCATCCATCTCATTAGAACTGATTCAAATGTATTCTTTTTAATGGCTGAGTAATACTCCATTGTGTATATGTACCACTGCTTTCTTATCCATTCATCTGCTCATGGGCATCTAGGTTGCTTCCATGTCCTGGCTATTATAAACAGTGCTGCAATGAACATTAGGGTACACGTGTCTCTTTCCCTTCTGGTTTCCTCAGTGTGTATGCCCAGCAGTGGGATTGCTGGATCATAAGGCAGTTCTATTTCCAGTTTTTTAAGGAATCTCCACACTGTTCTCCATAGTGGCTGTACTAGTTTGCATTCCCACCAACAGTGTAAGAGGGTTCCCTTTTCTCCACACCCTCTCCAGCATTTATTGCTTGTAGACTTTTGGATCGCAGCCATTCTGACTGGTGTGAAATGGTACCTCATAGTGGTTTTGATTTGCATTTCTCTGATAATGAGTGATGTTGAGCATCTTTTCATGTGTTTGTTAGCCTCTGTATGTCTTCTTTGGAGAAATGTCTATTTAGTTCTTTGGCCCATTTTTTGATTGGGTCATTTATTTTTCTGGAGTTGAGCTGTAGGAGTTGCTTGTATATTTTTGAGATTAGTTGTTTGTCAGTTGCTTCATTTGCTATTATTTTCTCCCATTCTGAAGGCTGAAAGCAACTTTTAAAAAATTACCACTTGTCATATTTTGCTGTAGTCTCTAAGTATACTCCCAATTATCTGAAAACTACTCCTTCAAAATTTCTTCATTTACTTCAACAAAAACATATTGTAACAAAAGCAGACGTATCATCTATTAAACCAAACATTAAGATTTGCAAACTGAAAAGCAGTGACTCTCTTTTCAGTCAATGTTTTTGAAAATTCAAGTTATTTTTACATAAAAAGGTTGTTTGAGTTACTGTTCTTTTATGGTTACTTTTAAATGTACTAATACATTAATACATTTTCCTCAGTTTTAATTTCTAATTAGTATCAAGATGTGTTAACATCCCATAAACAAAAGCTCTTCAGTTTTCTCAATAACATGTTAAAATATAAAAAGAAGCTTGAGACCATGTTTAGAATTGCTAAACAAATGTTATGTCTGTATATAAGATGGTATTAAAACGTTTACTGTCATTTGGTTAAAAACAACAGGATGATTCTACACTTTGTACATTATATGAAAATGAAAACACAATTTCAACATAAGATTTGTACCTTTTGGACTTAGCAGCAGCAGCTGTATAAAGTTATATCTCAAAAGTCACAGAAGTAAACATACATGAATTTACAGGTATGTGTTGTAAATATAGTCATGTGTGTTTGTTCATGCATCCTAAGTCACTTCAGTTGTCTGACTCTTTGCAACCTTATGGACTGTAGCCCCCCAGGCTCCACCATCCCTGGGATTCTCCAGGCAAGAATACTAGAGTGAGTTGCCATGCCCTCCTCCAGAGGATCTTCCTGACTCAGGGATCGAACACACGTCTCTCTGTCTCCCGTGCTGGCAGATGGGTTCTTTACCGCTAGTGCCACCTGGGAAGCCCAAATAGAGGAATGCTTCATTTTATTGTGCTTCTTTTTCTAATGCTTTGTGGATATTGCACATTGAAGGTTTGTGGCAACCTTTCATTGAACAATTGTATTGGTGCCATTTTTCCAATAACATTTGCTCACTTCATGCTTGTGTCATATTTTCATAATTCTCACAGTACTTTGGAAACCTGATGCAAAGAGCTGACTCACTGGAAAAGACCCTGATGCTGGGAAAGATTGAGGGCAGGAGAGAAGGGGACAACAGTGAATGAGATGGTTGGATGGCATCAGCAACTGAATGGACATGCATTTGAGCAAGCTCTGGGAGTTGGTGATGGACAAGAGTTGCTGCAGTTCATGAAGCTGCAAAGAGTCGGACATGTCTGAGTCACTGAACAATCACAAAAACACAATATTACATTCGCAATATATTAGTTCTGGTGATCTGTGATCAGTGATCTTTGATGTTACCAGTACAACTCTCTGAAGGCTCAGATGATGGTTAGCATTTGTTTTTAGCAATAAAGTATTTTTAAAATAAGGTATATACATAGTTTTATTGACATAATGCTATGACACATTTAATATACTACAGTGTAAACATAATTTTTTATGCACTGGGAAAGTGAAAGTGAAAGTCACTCAGTTGTATCTGACTCTTTGCGACCCCATTGACTACACAGTCCATGGCATTCTCCAGGCCAGAATACTGGAGTGGGTAGCCTTTCCCTTCTCCAGGGGATCTTCCCAACCCAGGGATTGAAGCCACAAGGGAAGCCCATGCATTGGGAAAGACCCCAAAAAATCAAAAATACAAAAAAATTGAGAATAAGCCATATATATATACATATATATATAAATATATATAATTCCATTATATATAATGGAATGCTATTCAGCAATAAAAAGAAGGAAATCCTTCCATTTGTAATACTTTTGATACGTACAAGGGTAGAAGCAATATACTAGGTGAAATAAATCAGAGGAAGAAAATATGATATACATTTCTGGGTACAATGTATAACATGGTTACTATAATACTAAAATAATTAATGATTCAGTTCAGTTCAGTTCTGTTTAGTCGCTCAGTCATGTCCGACTCTTTGCGAGCTCGTGAACTGGGGCACGCCAGGCCTCCCTGGCCATCACCAACTCCCGGAGTTCACTCAAACTCATGTCCATCGAGTTGGTGATGCCATCCAGCCATCTCATCCTCTGTCGTCCCCTTCTCCTCCTGACCCCTATCCCTCCCAGCATCAGAGTCTTTTCCAGTGAGTCAACTCTTTGCATGAGGTGGCCAAAGTACTGGAGTTTCAGCTTCAGCATCATTTCTTCCAAAGAAATCCCAGGGCTGGTCTCCTTCAGAATGGACTGGTTGGATCTCCTTGCAGTCCAAGGGACTCTCAAGAGTCTTCTGCAACACCACAGTTCAAAAGCATCAATTCTTCGGCGATCAGCCTTCTTCACAGTCCAACTCTCACCTCCATACATGACCACTGCAAAAACCATAGCCTTGACTAGATGGACCTTTGTTGGCAAAGTAGTGTCTCTGCTTTTCAATATGCTATCTAGGTTGGTCATAACTTTTCTTGCAGGAGTAAGCGTCTTTTAATTTCATGGCTGCAGTCACCATCTACAGTGATTTTGGAGGCCCCCAAAATAAAGTCTGCCACTGTTTCCACTGTTTCCCCATCTATTTCCCATGAAGTGATGGGACCAGATGCCATGATCTTCATTTTCTGAATGTTGAGCTTTAAGCCAACTTTTTCACTCTCCTCTTTCACTTTCATCAAGAGGCTTTTGAGTTCCTCTTCACTTTCTGCCATAAGGTTGGTGTCATCTGCATATCTGAGGTTATTGATATTTCTCCCAGCAATCTTGATTCCAGCTTGTGCTTCTTCCAGCCCAGTGTTTCTCATAATTAGAAAATCATTATTGTAATTATATCAACATACATGCTCTATCACAAAACTCTCAGTCTATTATTTGTTAGAAAAAATCCATTTTTTATGACTACAGTGGTATTACAGTGAATACAGTGACTTTGAGAAGAGATATTTTATTTCCTTTTTATAATACCTTTATAATCCAAAAATAATTTTTGTAACTCAGAGGACCAGAGATAATTAAGATGGAGGACCTTTTACAAGAGGTCCTCTGCAGAGTTTTATAGATGCCAAGGATTAACCCTGCCTAGTGGCACGGTGAGGTATTTCATGACACCAAGATTGAAGGGATTCAAATCCCCACCCCCATCCCCCACCATGGGTTCTATCTCTAACCATTATACATTTGTTATAAGGAATGAATGATATTTTATTTATTGAGAAATTGTGTTTTAAAAATACTTATTTAAGGTTTTAAATAAATTTTATAGGAATTTCCCAGCCTGATATGATTGCTTAATCAATTGCCGATATGATTGCTTAAACCCCCTGGTTTAAGTATTATATATACTTAAATATATAAGGATATAGTCAATTTGTGTTACATTATAATTTTTAGAAAAATTGATTTACTTTTGTTTAAGAGATTAGGTTTAGGAGTATTAAGTCTCATTAGTATGATCAAAATTGCAATGCAAATCAAGAAGTATTCTGAATTCAAAGATTTTAAAAAGGAAAAGCCCTCTAAATATGGAGTATTGATTAGGTACTGAAAAACAGTCATGCAATACATGGTGTTGACATCTGCTCAGTGCTGTTCAGGATTATTCAAGGCAAATTGTTAGAACCAGCTCTCAGGAAAAATTGCTGAAAACTGTAAATGCTGCTTCAAATCTTATAATAACATTTTGTAAAAGCAACACTCAAAGAGATGAAGCTGACCTTTAACACTGCAAGGTGACCACTGTACTCTCTCACTGATCTGTTCTTTCAAAGCTCCTCATTTTAAAATCTAAGACATTACTTTAATATAAAATGCAATACTTTCAAATATCACTGCCATGAACACTATCTTACCTCAGTGTTCCTTTAATTTCTACTTCCTTAAAGAATAGTATTTCAATATTACTTTATGTTTCATATATATATGCTGCTGCTGCTGCTAAGTTGCTTCAGTCGTGTCCGACTCTGTGCGACCCCATGGACTGCAGCCTACCAAGCTCCTCTCTCCATGGGATTCTCCAGGCAAGAGTACTGGAGTGGGGTGCCATTGCCTTCTCCGTTCATGTATATATATGTGTGTGTGTGTGTGTGTGTGTGTGTGTATATATATATGTAACTGCTGCAGACAAAAAAAGCTCCCACAAAAGCTTTCTTTCTATACCTAAAGGACTGAGAAAGGAACAGCCTAGCAAGAGAGAAGGATTTAGGCATCCATTTCTCTACTCCACTCAAAATCTCAAGAAAAATAAAATAAAGCATTGTGGTGGTACTGTCAGCCAGGGCAGCAAAGACAAAGGCAGGAGCCCAGACCTTCACTCTAACCAGACTGCAATGACAGATACTGATCCTCCACTCTGGGCTGGGTGTTACTGGAGAAGGACAAAACTAGCCAGGGCTCACCCCAGGCATGAAGGAGTCCCTGCCTCCCCGTTCTTTCTCCCGCTACACAGAGATTCTGGAGAGACTACGTGGGGATCCTTGACCTCCGTCTCATCCAACAGGGTGAGGATTCCCTGCCCTTTGACTGGATAGTGTGAAAGGAAGCTAGCTAAAGAGAAAGTTTAAATAATATCCATAGTCTCATAACATAATACCCCCAAATGTCCAATATGCTGCTGCTGCTACTAAGTCGCTTCAGTTGTGTCCGACTCTATGCGACCCCATAGACTGCAGCCCACGAGGCTCTCCTGTCCCTGGGATTCTCCAGGCAAGAACACTGGAGTGGGTTGCCATTTCCTTCTCCAATGCGTGAAAAGTGAAAGTGAAGTCGCTCAGTCGTGTCCGACTCTTCGCGACGCCATGGACTGCAGCCTACCAGGCTCCTCCGTCCATGGGGTTTTTCCAGGCAAGAGTACTGGAGTAAGGTGCCATCGCCTTCTATGCAAATGTCCAATATAGAAATAACCAATTCAATTATATCCAATATAGAAATAAACAATCCAGTTAGAAAATGTGCAAAATATACGAAAAGACATTTCATTGACTAGGATATGCCCATAGCATGTGAATACACGAAAGATGGTCAACATCATTGCCTATAATGCAAGATAAAACAGCAATGAAATACCACATTATACCTATTTAGAAAGTCCATATACAGAATAGTGAAAGGAAATGCTGGTAAGAATAGGGAAGAAATAAGTTCTCATACATTAAAGTTGGGAATATAAAATGGTAAAGCACGCTGTAAAACAGTTTGGCAGTTTCTTATAAAACTCAGTCTGCAATTGTCATATAATTAAGTAATTGCAAGTATTTATTCCAGAGAAATGAAAATTTACCTTCACATACAAATCTGAACAGTAATGCTTTATGACATCTATGGTTATAATAGTGAAAACTGGAAACATCTCAGATAACCATCAGCTGCTAACTAGTTAAACAAGCTGTGATATGATGTATTTATGCCACCAAATATCATTCATCATTAAGAAAGAAAAAATTATCAATACACACAAAAATCTGGATGAAGCTCCAGAGGATAATGTTGAATAAAAAAAATGTCAATTCCAAAGATTACCTATTATATGCTTCTATTTATATAACATTTTTGAGGTGATAAAATTATTGAAATACAGAAAAGCTCATGCATTAAGGAGGGGGTGTGTGAATAATAGAAACAGGTGCAGCTATAAAAGTGCAGTATGACTAATGCCTTTTTTAATGAAAACATTTGCATCATGATTGTGTCAACATTAATATCCTGCTGAGATTTTACAGATTTGAAAAATGCTGCCTTTGGAAGGAATGGGTAGAGGATACAAGGATTGTCTCTAAGATTATTTCTTAAAACTGCACAAGAATGTACAATTATTTTAAAATAGAATTTTAAGTTTAAAAAGCTTCAGCACTAATTTCATTGTATTAATGCTAAATGATTCTAATAAGCAACATATTTACCCCAACAAAACTACCAAAGTAATTCATCATTTGTTATAGTCTTCCATTATAAAAAATTTTGAAGCTTGATTTATATAACATAAAATGTACAGAGATAAACCCATGCACCTACAGTCACCTAATCTATGACAAAGGAGGGTAGAATATACGATGAAGCAAAGACAGCCTCTTCAATAATAGTGCTGGAAAAACAGGACAGCTACACATGAAAGAATTAAACACTATAGACCATAAAATACTCAGAATAGACTAAAAACTTAAATGTAAGGCCAGACAGTATAAAACTCTTAGAGGAAAATATAGGCAGAATACTCTTTGACATAAATCACATCAAGATCTTTTTTGACCCACCTCCTAGAGTAGTGAGAATAAAAACAAAAATAAACAACTGGGACCTAATTAAACTTAAAAGCTTCTGCACAGCAAAGGAAACCATACATAAGACAAAAGACAACCTTCAGAATGGGAGAAAATATTTGCAAATGAAGCAACTGACAAAGGATTAATCTCCAAAACATACAAATAGCTCATGGTGCTCATTATCAAAAACACAAACAACTCAATCAAAAATATAAGCAACTCACGGGTATACCTGTGGCAGATTCATTTTGATATTTGGCAAAACTAATACAATATTGTAAAGTTTAAAAATAAAATAAAATTAAAAAAACAAAAAAAAATATAAGCAACTCAATCAAAAAATGGACAGAAAACCTAAATAGACATCTCTCCAAAGAATATATACAGAAGGCCAACAAACTCATGAAAATATGCTCTGCCTTACTAATTATTAGAGAAATGCAGATCAAAAGTACAATGAGGTATCACCAAACTCCTGTCAGGATGGCCATCATCAAAAATTTATGAAACAATAAATGCTGGAGACCTTGTGTGGAGAAAAGGGACCCCTCTTACACTGTTGAGGGGAATGTAAATTGATACAGCCGCTATGGAGAAGAGTATGGAAGTTCCTTAAAAAACTAAATCTAGAACTACCATATGACCCAGCAATCACATTCCTGGGCATATACCCTGAGAAAACCACAATTCAAAGAGACATATGCACCCCAGTGTTCACAGCAACAGTATTTACAATAGGTAGGACACTAGACAACCTAAATGCCTGTCAATAGAGGGATGGATGAAGAAGATGTGGTACATACACGTAATGGAATATTACTCAGGCATAAAAAGGAATGAAACTGGGTCATTTGTAGAGAGGTGGGTGGACATAGAGATTGTCATATGGAGTGAAATAAGTCAGAAAGAGGAAAGCAAATATTGTATATTAATGCATATATGTGAAATCTGAAATAAAAATGGTATCAGTTCAGTTCAGTTCAGTCGCTCAGTCGTGTCCGACTCTTTGCAACCCCATGAATTACAGCACGCCAGGCCTCACTGTCTATCACCAACTCCCAGAGCTCACCCAAATTCATATCCAAATGGTGAACAGGTACATGAAAAAAATGCTTAATACAACTATTCATGAGAGAAATGCAAATCAAAACCACAATGAGTCATCATCTCAGACCTATCAGAATGGCTATCATCAAAAAGACAACAAAAAAGGTGTTCACAAGAATATGAAGAAAAGGGAACTCTTGTGCACTCTTAGCATTGATAAATTCTGATACAATTTTCAGGAACTATGTTTTCCATAACAATACAAAACCAATTCAGAAATGCATTTCAATGTGCTAAAAAGTGTTCAATTTTTCTTCTCTGCCCACTTTATATATGAATCTATTATTAATTTATAAAAATTTAAGGATCCTTTATTTTGTATAAAATTTATATTAGATATGATAGTATGTCTCAGTTGGTAAATAATCCTCCTACAATGCAGGAGACTTGGATCCGTCCCTGAGTTGGGAAGATCCCCTGGAGGAGGGCATGGAAACTGACTCCAGTATTCTTGCCTGGAGAATCCCATAGGCAGAGGAGCCCAGCGGGCTATAGTCTATGGGGTCACAAAGAGTCAGACACTACTGAGCAACTTAGCACAGCACAGCACAGCATGAGTGTATGAAGAAATGAAAGGCTCTATTTTTGTTTTTTCACTTGCATTTTGCTGATGAGGCTGTCTTTGAGTCAGCCTACACATTCGTATAAATTAAGGGCTCAGACAAATTTACTGTGAAAACGAACACAAATATGGACATGATGCTATTATTTTCCCAAAAGCAAAAAAGAAATATATTTGAAAATATAACAAGAAGATTAGAACAAATCAATATTCATATTTATTACCCTAAGTGAAATACAGTTTAATATTAGTTTCAAAGCAGTTTGTAGCCAAAATATAAAGTAATTTTTATGCAAAAGTTTTAGACCTTTCAAAGTAATGGAATTGAAGATAATAATAGGAAAGATACATAATTCATTGCAGCAGTTTTCCAAGAAATAGTCTACATTTTCTAGAAAATATATACTTACAAAAAATGAACTCTCTTTAGGATATTAGAATTTAATCTTACACAATAGGTCAAACATGATGAAAGACCTTAGACCTATGAAGCCTCGTGAAAGCAAAACTTGAAGATATTTAAGTGACTTAGTTTTGTTGTTGCTGTTCAGTCATTCAGTTGTGTACGACTCTTTGCAACCCCATGCAGCAGCATGCCAGGCTTTCCTTTCCTTTCTCATCTCCTAGAGCTTGCTCAAACTTATGTCCATTGAGTCAGTGATGCCATCCAACCATCTCATCCTCTGTTGTCCCCTTCTCCTTTCGCCGTCTAACTTTCCCAGTATCAGGGTCTTTTCTAACGAGTTGGCTCTTCACATCAAGTGGCCAAACTATTGGACCTTCAGTTTCAACATGAGTCCTGACAATGAATATTCAGGGTTGATTTCCTTTAAGACTGACTAGTTTGATCTCCTTGCAGTCCAAGGGAGTCTTCTCAAGAGTCTTCTCCAACACACAGTTAAGAAGCATCAATTTTTTGGCACTCAGCTTTCTTATGGTCCAACTCACATCTGTACATGACTACTAGAAAAACCATAGTTTTGACTAGATGGACATTTTTTGGGAAAGTAAGTCTCTGCTTTTGAATACACTGCCTAGGTTTGTCATAATTTTTCTTCCAAGGAGCAAGCATCTTTTAATTTCATGGCGGCAGTCACCCCCTGAAGCAATTTTGGAGCCCAAGAAAATAAAGTCTGTCACTGTTTCCATTGTTTCTCCATCTATTTGCCATGAAGTGAGGTTGTTGATATTTCTTGAGCAATCTTGATTCCAGCTTGTGCTTAATCCAGCACAGCATTTTGCATGATGTACTCTGCATATAAGTTAAATAAGGAGGGTGACAATATACAGCCTTGATGTACTCCTTTTCCTATTTGGAAGCAGTCTGTTGTTCCATGTCCAGTTCTAACTGTTGCTTCTTGACCTGCATACAGGTTTCACAGGAGGCAGGTAAGGTGGTCTGGTATTCCTATCTCTTTAAGAATTTTCCACAGTTTGTTGTGATCCTACAGTCAAAGGCTTTAGTGTGGTCAGTGAAGCAGAAGTAGATGTTTTTCTGGAACTCTCCTGCTTTTTCTATGACCCAACGGATGTTGGCAATTTGATCTCTGGTTCCTCTGCCTTTTCTCAATCCAGCTTGAACATCTGGAAGTTCTTTTTTCAAATACAGTTGAAGCCTAGCTTGGAGGATTTTGAGCATTACCTTTATAGCATGTAAAATGAGTGCAATTGTGTGGTAGTTTGAACATTCTTTGGCATTGACCTTCTTTGGAATTGGAATGAAAACTGACCTTTTCCAGTCTGATGGCCACTGCTGAGTTTTCCTGATTTGCTGGCATATGGAGTAGAGGACTTTAGCAGCATCATTTTTTAGGACTTGAAGTAGCTCAGTCGGAATTCCATCATCTCCACCTCTATTAGTTTATCAGCTAATAGTTGAAGAAGCCATCAGTCAAGCCAAGATTCTGTTACTAAAATTATTGGGCTTTCTATGAGGCTTAATGAATATTTGTTTGGGGTTTATTAGGTAAAACCAGCTTCCCAGGTGGCACTATTTGTAAAGAATCCCCCTGCCAATGCAGGAGACACAAGAAACACAGCTTTGATCCCTGGGTCAGGAAGATCCCCTGGAAGAGGAAATGGCAACCCACTCCAGTATTCTTCCCTGGAGAATCACATGGACAGAGGAGCCTGACAGGATTCAGTGAAACATAAATTTTGAATCATTTTAACATGTCTCTTGGGTAAATGTGGAATTTAATATTTTTAAACATCTACTAAAATCCAGTATATAGTAGTTTATCAAAATATACAGTTAAATATTTAAAAGAAAATGATATATTTTTTCATTATTTTCAGAAAGATAAAATTCCTAATGAAATGATTCGATTTTTCTGATAGCAACAAGTGTGAGTAATTGATATATGCTATTAAATGTATCATAACCTAAATGCATTCATTCATTCTTTTATTCTCTCACATAACCCATAATGAAAGATGAGTTAGAATAACCAGAGGGATTAATTAAAGAAGGACTATCCTTGATACTGCATCAACAAGAAAAAAAGATAGCCAGTGGAGTTAAAAACCTCATCACGGTTTATCTTGGCAACACTCTGAAGCATATGTAAAGAAAGCCTTTTTACTATTTCTTAATCACTGACAATCATCTCTTTGGGAATCATAATTGACAAGGCCCATCATAAAAGCTCATGTTAGAAAAGATAAGTCAGCTTACTTGATATATATAGAAAATGTACCTCTTTGTATCATCTTCAGCTCCAAAGTACACATATGGTCATAGAAGTGAATTTTCTTTTTGATATTAGAATAGTTGCAAATGGGGTGAAAAAAATTAAAAAGAAGGGGAGAGCCCACAAATAACAATAAACTACATCACAAATAAAAGAATTTCCAAGGAACTAGTAACAGTTAAATGGTAGATTGGCCAAAGTTGGTATACAAATGCTAAGAAGATGTCAGTAAGGAAAGCCTAAGACTCCAGATGCTCTTGTTACTAAAAAGCAGATTCAGGGATCACCATCTGCAGTACTGTGCTGCCAAGTACATTTTGTATATGGCCACTGGCACTGGCTGCAGTGAAGATCCAGATTAAGAAAACATCAAAAAGGACCACATGGCAGATACTTCCCTGATACCAGGAGACCAATTTAACTCTAATTCTCTACATGATGCCAACTTCCTCTGATGTAAAACTGTAACACTGGGCCTCATACATCAGTCAGTGAATTTGAGCCATCTTTTAATTCCTGCATATAATCTACCTAAAAAGACTGAACCAAGACTCTAGGCATTGCAGAACTGAGAGGAGAAACACTACAAATATTCATAAAATAGTGATATTACTTTGGCTTATGGCGATTGTTGAGTACAATAACTAAAAAGGACCAAAATGTTTTTTTTTTGAAAACCTAAGTCCATGATTGGGTCCAGGCACAGAGGCTATTTATGTGAATGAAATAATAATAAGGACAACAGTGATTTGAATTTTCTCAGCTCATCAGTGTTCTTAGAATTTTCTTCTTTGTGTCTTTGGGGGTCAGAAACAGCATCACAGATTTTTAGTATCTTTCTTAGGACCTTTTTGGATGCTGCTTTGCTTATCCACTACCACTGCTCTTACTGCCTTGCCATCAGCCTCTGCATTGGCCAGGTAAGGATTTTGGTTTCCTCTAGCCTCGGATGGAGAATCCCAGGGACGGGGGAGCCTGGTGGGCTGCAGGGGTTGCACAGAGTCGGACACGACTGCAGAGACTTAGCAGCAGCAGCAGCAGCAGCCTCGGATATGGGCTTCCCAGGTGATGCTAGTGGTAAAGAACTGGTCTGCCAAAGCACGTTAGACACAGGAGACCTGGGTTTGATCCCTGGGTCAGGAAAATCCCCTGGAGGAGGGCATGGCAACCCACTGCAGTATTCTTGCCTGGAGAATCCCCGTGGACAGAGGAGACTGGTGGGCTACAGTCCATAGGGTTGCAAAGAGTTGGACACTACTGAAGGGACTTATCACACACAGCCTTGGATATGACTCCATGATCCTGGCTGAGGCGATGGCAGACACCACAGTCTCCTCTATTATTCTATCACCGCCCTACGTGTGTGTTTGGCCTTTGCTTCTTCCCTATATCTCTATATATGCACTTGAGATCTAATTTGACAAAGCTAAGCCTGATATGTATTGATCTTCCCCTTTACACTAGGTGGGAATAAAAAGGTTAATCTGAGTTCAAAGATTAATGCCAATGACCACTTGGCTTTCATTCACAGTTGATTATATGTGCAATGCAAACAAGTATATCATATCCCAGATTAATAGATACAGTGAGTGGACATATTTCCTGATGTCTTGTTAGCTTTCCATAGGGTGGAAAATAAGTTCCTGCTAGCTGGTCCCTGCAATCCATCAGAGCAAGGAGGCTGCAGGGGAGGAAGAGTGTTACACAATGGTCTGAGCAACTGTACATGTTAAGCAGCCCTCAAGGGTCTGCTTAAGACCTTTAAGCAAATTCCAAGTTAGGCCACAGTCATGAACTTCCTTGTTCTCTTTCTAAACAGTACATTGGATCCACATGCAGCCCTGAACAAGGTTTTCCACTTCAGTACTGTTTTCTTACCCACTTTATTCTCAGAGAATACTATCTGAATGGTCTCCCAGCCAAGTATTAACCAGAACTGACTCTGCTTAGCTCCCAAGATCAGACAAGATTGGGAGAGTGCAGGATAGTATGGCCATAGACTTCTATCTCGATAGTGTTGTACAATAGACACAGTGGCCCTGAAACATATCTTTTCTAAATTCAAAAGGTTTGTGTCCCAATATTTTGTAGCTATTTTTGTGTGTGTGTGAAGAAACATTTTTTAATTCTTACTGCTACTACTCCCCACCACTGCATAGTCAGTTACGTATTCATGTGACCACCTGGGCCTCAGAACCACGCTTCCTAGATGACATACTAAGGCTCTCCCTCTAGGTCAGATCTTGTGCTTGTGTCTCTCCACCTCACTCACCCTCCACCATAGGAAGCATCGTCATATAAAGCTTGTCAATAGCCCTACAAATAGAACCAGCTTCAGTTTTCAGAGGAAGCTACTTCTCACTCATGAAAGATTTGTTCTCCCTTTTTGGCAGTTGACCAGATGAAAAATCAACCAGCATGAAAGTAAGTGAGTTTAAGACTGGGCTTAAACTCAGATAGCTTTGGAAAGAAGGTGCTGATGTAGTGTGAGGTTCAAGAAATACAGATGTATAGAACAGTCTTTTGGACTCTGTGAGAGAGGGAGAGGGTGGGATGGTTTGGGAGAATGTCATTGAAACATGTATAATATCATATAAGAAATGAATCGCCAGTCCAGGTTCGATGCAGGATATAGGATGCTTGAGGCTGGTGCACTGGGATGACCCAGAGGGATGGTATGGGGAGAGATGAGGGAGGGGGGTTCAGGATGGGGAACATGTGTACACCCATGGCGGATTCATGTTGATGTATGGCAAAACCAATACAATATTGTAAAGTAATTAGACTCCAATTAAAATAAATACATTTAAATTAAAAAAAGTGTTAAAATGTTCTGAATTTGGTTTTTCCAGTGATTTGCATTAAAACAGAGTTCAATTGCAAAACCAAATTTTTTTCATTATATCACAAGTCTGTTCATTACCCTAAGGAAAATAAAATGCAATCTATTAAAAAAAAAAGAAATGCCAAGCTAGGAAAAGTTTAATTTGCATTTCAGGTTTGCCAATTACGAAGGCTGTTACCTTGAATACTTTTTTTTGTTTGTTTGTTTCATTTTGGAGTCTTATTTTTCAAATTTCTAAAAGGGAGACAGTAGCTATTAATATCTCACAGGCTTTATTTTGTTAAATAATTTTATCAATGTCAATGAAATACTTGGCACAATGTCAATGTCAATGTCAATGAAATACTTGGCACAACATCTGGCCTCTTCTATATATTCAAGAATTATTTGTTGCTGCCAGAGTCACTGTTATTTCTATAACTAATTCAACTTTTAATATTCTAACACTTCTATTACATGAGTGAAATAATATTTTTACACTAGAAAGACTTTACTATTATTTGGTGTTATTTCTAGCTAAGGGTAAAATAAGTTAGAGGCCCTCATCCAAATATCAGCTTCCAAAGGGATATAAAAAATCAGTCTTATAATGACCCAAGGGGGTTATAGAATTACAGCAGTTTTCATCATCAGATGATAGACTAATTGTTACAGGTTACATTGTAACCTTCCAAAACAGACGTTGAAGTCCTAACCACCAGTACCTGTAACTGTGACCTTATTTGAAAATAGGGTCTTTGCACATGATCAAGTCTGATGAGATCATTAGAGTTGTCTCTAATCCAATATGACAGGAATACTTAGAAAAGGGAGAATCTGGACACAGAGATAGATACGTGCAGATGGAAGATGGCATGAAGACAAAGAGAACTCTGGAAGCTAGGAAGAGGCATGGAACAGATTCTGCCTCAGAAAGAACCAACCCTGCTGACAACCTGATTCAGACTTCTAACCTCCAAAGCTACTGGGAGACAACACATCTCTGTTGTTTCAATCGCTTTGTGGGTTTTTGTTAGAGCACCTTCATTAGAAAACTAACAAAATATGCGCCATGTAGAAAAAATGATTCCATGAATAATTTACTGACTGCCAGACAGACTCTCAAATATTAAATTAAGAAACTTCTATTATCCTTAGTGTATCCGACTCTTATGAGTTTGAACAGCTAGGGAAATTCCCCAGAACTCAATCCCTCCTGCAGAGACTCAGAAAGTAACTTTGATGTGCATTTAACAATTCGAATAAGATTCTGAATTTGAGGTGGAATATTACTAAATTCACCCCAAAGTCCTCTCCTTTACCATAGTAAACAGAGCGACACTGAACAATATTGTGTACAAAGGGAACATAATAATGTGAACAACATAATGGGAGTAATGTCACATATTATACAATAGTGTATATATAACACATATAATAAAATAGTAACAATATAATCCAGAACTCCTTTAGAGCAAAGAGAAAATCAAAGGAAAATGTGAAAAATAAACTATTCAAAATGTGCACCACTGAAGCAGAAAGGAAACGAGAATCTGCCAATCATTGTGGACAAAGGTGTGGCTGTGAATGTGTGGCGAGACTACGGTTATGTGCTGAAGCAGAGATACAGAGCTCGACCCGGGACAAGGTTCTACACCAACAACCTAATGCTCCATCAACAACAGCAGATGAATGCACAAGCACCAAGATCCTCTCTACAAAGGCATCTCGAGGATGCTCCAGCATGCAAGTATGTGACATGACTGAGCGGACTGAACTGAGCTGAACCGATGTGGGCTATGCTTGTTTGATTTCAATTTCCACTGTGGAATAAAAAATGAAGTGTAGGAAGAGGTATAGAAATAAGCCTTATAGTCAGCATAGCCTAACATAAAGGGTCGGGAGTGTAATGAGAAGTACTGAATTAACTTGAAAGCATAGGTGAAAATGTCTGTGTTGAAACATAATCATCTGCCTTATCAAGAGTGTCCTGGTATCTTTGGTTGTAATTTGAAAGCAGCTATAATTTTAGTTAAATGTATCATCAGGAAATCACAACCTCCAGTGACCGCTGCTGTCATACAGAATCAGACCAGTTCTTTTCACGTATGAGGAAGTGCGTCAGTCAGTAGCATGCCACGGTGACCACTTAGATTTTAATTTAACCTGTTTTAAGATTCTCAGAAAGTTTAAACCTCTCATCTCTGTCATTACAATAGATTTCTGTGCCATTGCTACAGGGCAAAATCGTTCGGAGGAGAGCTCTGAAGTGCACACTAAGGACAGAATTACCTGGGCTCCAGTTCTATTTTTCCTGGTGTGTGTATTCTTTTCAAGGATACTACAAAAGTGATATTTCAAATCCCTCCAGCAGCATCCACTGGAATCATCTTGGGGCAGGCAGAATATGGTAGCTTTATGAATATTCATAACAGCACATGGCCCATTTTGATTCAGTGTGCTGTGCAAAATACAGCTGCCTTTGCTCCAAGCCCACCAGGAGAGCAGAGGGTACTTGTTTTAAGTGGTCCCCAAGGTCAAAAACTAGTTAGCAATTTCATAGTTAGAAAATTATCTGTCTCACTATTCACGTTAAAAGCAGAGTCTCTTCTAAAGCATTCAGGGATCTATAAACTGACTTCTCTCTTTGCTACTAAAAATGAACTTTTTGAAGATTGAAAAAAACAAAAATAGACTCCATAGGAAATTTAGCTTCTTTCATGTCTTCACTTTTTTTCTGTCCTATATTTATTTTTGAGGAATATTTATATGATGACAGGTTCAATGATTTTAAACTAGAAAATATGTTATCTGTTAGGAGTCCATTGTTAACAGAAATCCAATTATGTCAGGACACAGCATAACCAAGCAGATATATATCATTAAACAAAGAAACGGATGCTTTCCCTTATATTATAGTTTAAACTTTTGCTTATATTTGAGAAAGTTACTTTTTCACCTTTATTATAGGGGACTGGAATGCAAAAGTAGGAAGTCAGGAAACACCTGGAGTAACAGGCAAATTCGGCCTTGAAGTACAGAATGAACCAGGGCAAAGGCTAATAGAGTTTTGCCAAAGGAAGGCACTGGTCATAGCAAACACCCTCTTTCAACAGAACAAGAGAAGACTATACACATGGACATCACCAGATGGCCAACACAGAAATCAGATTGATTATACTTTGCAGCCAAAGATGGAGAAGCTCTATACAGTCAGCAAAAACAAGACGGGGAGCAGACTGTGGCTCAGATCATGAACTCCTTATTGCCAAATTCAGACTAAAATTGAAGAAAGTAGGGAAAACCACTAGACCATTCAGGTATGACCTAAATCAAACCCCTTATAATTATACAGTGGAAGTGACAAATAGACTTAAGGGACTAGATCTGATAGATAGAGTGCCTGATGAACTATGGAAAGAGGTTTGTAACATTGTACAGGAGACAGGGATCAAAACCATCCCCAGGAAAAAGAAATGCAAAAAAGCAAAATGGCTGTCTGAGGAGGCCCTACAAATAGCTGTGAAAAGAAGAGAAGCAAAAAGTAAAGGAGAAAAGGAAAGTTACATCCATTTGAATGTAAAGTTCCAAAGAATACCAAGGAGAGATAAGAAAGCCTTTCTCAGCAATCAATGAAAAGAAAGAGGAAAAAAATAGAATGGGAAAGACAAGAGATCTCTTCAAGAAAATTAGAGATACAGAGGGAACATTTCATGCAAAGATGGGTTCAATAAAGGACCGAAATGGTATGGACCTAACAGAAGCAGAAGATATTAAGAAGAGGTGGCAAGAATACACAGAAGAATTGTACAAAAAAGGGCTTCACGACCCAGATAATCACAATGGTGTGATCATTCACCTAGAGCCAGACATCCTGGAATGTGAAGTCAAGTGGGCCTTAGGAAGCATCACTATGAACAAAGCTAGTGGAGGTGATGGAATCCCAGTTGAGCTACTTCAAATCCTAAAAGATGATGCTATGAAAGTGCTGCACTCAATATGCCAGCAAATTTGGAAAACTCAGCAGTGGCCACAGGACTGGAAAAGGTCAGGTTTCATTCCAATACCAAAGAAAGGAAATGCCAAAGAATGCTCAAACTACAGCACAATTGTACTCATCTCACACGCTAGTAAAGTAATGCTCAAAATTCTCCAAGCCAGGCTTCAGCAATACATGAATCGTGAACTTCTAGATGTTCAAGCTGGTTTTAGAAAAGGCAGAGGAATCAGAGATCAAATTGCCAACATCTGCTGGATCATCGAAAAAGCAAGAGAGTTCCAGAAAAACATCTATTTCTGCATTATTGACTATGCCAAAGCCTTTGACTGTGTGGATCACAATAAACTGTGGAAAATTCTGAAAGAGATGGGAATACCTGACCACTTGACCTGCCTCTTGAAAAACCTGTATGCAGGTCAGGAAGCAACAGATAGAACTAGACATGGAACAACAGACTGGTTCCAAATAGGAAAAGGAGTACATCAAGGCTGTATATTGTATAAATAACCCTGCTTATTTAACTTCTATGCAGAGTACATCATGAGAAACGCTGGGCTAGAGGAAGCATAAGCTGGAATCAAGATTCCTGGGAGAAATATCAATAACCTCAGATATGCAGATGATACCACCCTTAGTGCAGAAAGTGAAGAGGAACTAAAGAGCCTCTTGATGCAAGTGAAGGAGGAGAGTGAAAAAGTTGGCTTAAAGCTCAACATTCAGAAAACTAAGATCATGGCCTCTGGTCCCGTCACCTCATGGCAAATAGATGGGTAAACAGTGGAAAGAGTGACTTTATTTTTGGGGGGCTCCAAAGTCACTGCAGATGGTGATTGCAGCCATGAAATTAAAAGACGCTTACTCCTTGGATGGAAAGTTATGATCAACCTAGACAGCATATTGAAAAGCAGAGACATTACTTTGCCAACAAAGGTCCATCTAGTCAAGGCTATGGTTTTTGCAGTGGTCATGTATGGATGCGAGAGTTGGACTGTGAAGAAATCTGAGCACCGAAGAATTGATGCTTTTGAACTGTGGTGCTGGAGAAGACTTGAGAATCCCTTGGACTGCAAGGAGATCCAACCAGTCCATTCTGAAGGAGATCAGCCCTGGGATTTCTTTGGAAGGAATGATGCTAAAGCTGAAACTCCAATACTTTGGCCACCTAATGCGAAGAGGTGACTCATTTGAAAAGACCCTGATGCTGGGAAAGATTGAGGGCTGGAGGTGAAGGGGACGACAGAGAATGATATGGTTGGATGGCATCACCGACTTAATGGACATGAGTTTGGGTGGGGTACAGGATTTGGTATTGGACAGGGAGGCCTCGTGTGCTGCAGTTCATCGGGTTGCCAAGAGTTGGACATGACTGAGCGACTGAACTGAACTGATTATGATGTAAAAAATAATGACTTAAAGTTTAGTTAAAAAGACACAGGTTTAACAGAATGAGAAGGCAAGCACAGACTGGGAGTAGATGTAAAAGACATATCTCATATAGGACTGTTATCTAAAATATACAAAGAACTCAATTTTCGACAATAAGTACATGAAGAATCTACACAGAATTTGGAAAAGAAGCGGGTACCTCACCAAAGAAGACATGCAGATAACAAGTAAGCATAGAAAAGATACTCAGCATTATATCACTAGAGAATTACAAATTAAAACAATGATGAGATACTACTACACACCTATTAAAATAACCAAAATCCAAAACACTGACCACTTGATATGCTGGGAAGGATGTGGGATAGCAGGAAGTTTCATTCATTGCATTGAAGGTAGTTTGGCAGTGCCTTACAAAACGAAACATATTCTAGCAATACAATCCAGCTTTCATGTTCCCTGTTATTTACCCAAATGAAATGAAAACTAATGCCTACAGAGAAACCTGCAAACAGCAGTCTACAGCAACTTTATTCATAATTACCCAAACTTGGAAGCAACCACGATGTCCTTCAGTAGGTGAATGGATAAATAAACTGGAGTATGTCCAGACAGTGGAATATAATCAGTGTTAAAAAGAAAATGAACTATAAATTCATGGAAAGACATGGAGGAAACACTAAGTGAAAGAAGCCAATCTGAAAATGCTACTTACTATGATGCTAACTATATGACATTCTGGAAAAGGCGAAACTATGGAGACAATAAATAGAGAAACATTGGTTTCCAACCGACGAGGGAAGGGAGGATGAACAGGTGGAACACAGGGCATTTTCCGGGCAGTGGCACTACCCTGTGTGATACTACAACAGTAGCTGTGTACCATTACACATTTGTCAAAAACTAGAAAATGTACAGCAAAAGTAGCCCCAAATGTAAACCCTGGACTTTGGGGGATAATATGAGTCAGTGTAGGTTCACCTGTAGTAATAAAGGTACCATGTGGTGGAGGATGTCCTTAGTGGAGGAGGTTGTACTTAAAGCTCTGCAGTTTGTAGCAAAGTTTTGCACAATAACAGCTGACATTTCCAAAGAGCAAGAGGATATTCACTCATTGAGAAACACTGAAAGGAAACCAGAAAGGCCTTCTAAGTATGAAGAAGTAGATTTTGTCACCCTCAGCCTTGTTTATTACATTAGGAAAGATAAAACTGTAAAAAGGTATAGAACTGAGTGTTGATATCTTGCTTAACCCTGGAGGCTAGTTAAAGTTCAGATTGCCAGATTCTTATTCAATTTAGATAATGGTTTCAAAATAGCACTGTCAATTAATTTAAAGGTCATTAAATATATTAGCAAAGTGATAATCAACACTTTTACTTGGTCCATATCGTTTTGTTAAAATCAGATATCCACCCTAACCTTCGATTCATCTCAATTTCCTAATACAAAAATGTTACTCTCTGTATTCATTACTTAGCATATGGAAACATTAACACAGGTGTGAAAAGGGACTCATACTGGTTGGTGGATCAGAATGTTATTTTTACACAATAAGGTCCTTTCAATAGGCACGCCGACTGTGAGATTCACTGCCAACTCCCATTCACAGCACCTCTTGTATTTCTTGTAGATGATTCTCTCATGCTGATAACTTGTCTGCTGGCAGTACTGTCAACAGCTAGACCCATAGGATGTATCTTCTTCAATTCTAATGACTTCCATTCAGAGCCATTCTGAGTTTTAGCATTTTGCCCTTTCTAGAAAGAATATAGCTTTCTCCAGCTCTCATTCTCAGCAGCATTTGTGATATCCTCAATAAATCTTACCAGCTTACATTTGTCTAATTCCTTGCATAGCCAGGTCTTGCTACTCACACTGTAGTCTGCAGAGCCTTTTAGAAATGCAGAATCTTGGGCCCTACCTAGAACTACTGAATCAGGAACCATACTTTAACAAGATTCACAGGTGATTCATTTGTCATTAAAGATGCCCTGATATAAGCGGTCAGTGGGGCAGTTTCAGTGCCATGTTAAAGGCCAGTTCACGCCAGTCCCTGAGGAATTTTTGAGTGACAGCTTGCTTCAGAACTCTCCCATGACCTAATACATATAGGCTTTAGACCTGCAAAATATTCAATGTAAAGTTCTAATAAACATAGCTGAAATACATCCTGTAAGATTTTTCTTTTTAAGGATATTTTGTGAATAGACTTTTTATAAGTTATGAAAACTTGTCAAGAGTCACATCTAAAAAATTCCAGAGCAAGCAATAGTCATTTAATTCCAGCACCAACACTAATCTTTGTCTCAGTATTCTTGGAAAATCACTTTTAGAAAATCACTTCTCATCTACTTATTCTCATTATTTTCTTTCTCAGTGTATTTCTGAGCATATAATGAGGAGCAAATATATGATGGTTGGAGAAAATAAATAATCAAACTACACCATTCTGATACTGAAGAGAGGAGCACAGAAAGGTGTGGATGACAAGTTCCAGGGATACAATATTCCTCCTTGAAAGAGTGCAAGAGAAAATCATTTGGGGCAAAATGCTAAGAAAAGACTGGTTTGCCAAAGCACTCATTGATACCAACAAAGCAGGTCCTCTGGTGTATTTAGACAGCTGCCTTAAAAAGTGTTTTTTAAGAATTCCACTTGCTTAAAAAAGCAAAATGGCTGTCTGAGGAGGCCTTACAAATAGTTGAAAAGAATAGAAGTGAAAAGCAAAAGAGAAAAGGAAAGATATAAGCATCTGATGCAGAGTTCCAAAGAATAGCAAGGAGAGATAAGAAAGCCTTCCTCAGCGATCAGTTCAAAGAAACAGAGGAAAGCAACAGAATAGGAAAGACTAGAGATCTCTTCAAGACAATTAGAGATATCAAGGACATATTTCATGCGAAGATGGGTTCAATAAAGGACAGAAATGGTATGGACCTAACAGAAGCAGAAGATATTAAGAATAAGTGGCAAGAATACACAGAAGAAATGTACAAAAAAGAGCTTCACGACCCAGATAATCACGATGGTGTGATCACTCACCTAGAGCTAGACATCCTGGAATGTGAAGTCAAGTGGGCCTTAGAAAGCATCACTATGAACAAAGCTAGTGGAGGTGATGGAATCCCAGGTGAGCTATTTCAAATCCTGAAAGATGATGCTGTGAAAGTGCTGCACTCAATATGCCCAGCAAATTTGGAAAACTCAGCAGTGGGCACAGGACTGGAAAAGGTCAGGTTTCATTCCAATCCCAAAGAAAGGAAATCCTAAAGAATGCTCAAACTACAGCACAATTGCACTCATCTCACACGCTAGTAAAGTAATGCTCAAAATTTTCCAAGCCAGGCTTCAGCAGTACATGAACCGTGAACTTCCAGATGTTCAAGCTGGTTTTAGAAAAGGCAGAGGAATCAGAGATCAAATTGCCAACATCTGCTGGATCATCGAAAAAGCAAGAGAGTTCCAGAAAAACATCTATTTCTGCTTTATTGACTATGTCAAAGCCTTTGACTGTGTGGATCACACACAATAAACTGTAGAAAATTCTGAAAGAGATGGGAATACCTGACCACTTGACCTGCCTCTTGAATAACCTGTATGCAGGTGAGGAAGCAACAGTTAGAACTGGACATGGAACAACAGACTGGTTCCAAATAGGAAAAGGAGTTCGTCAAGGCTGTATATTGTCACCCTGCTTATTTAACTTCTATGCAGAGTACATCGTGAGAAATGCTGGGCTGGAGGAAGCACAAGCTGGAATCAAGATTGCCGGGAGAAATAACAATAACCTCAGATATGCAGATGACACCGCCCTTATGGCAGAAAGTGAAGAGGAACTAAAGAGCCTCTTGATGAAAGTGAAAGTGGAGAGTGAAAAAGTTGGCTTAAAGCTCAACATTCAGAAAACGAAGATCATGGCCTCTGGTCCCATCACTTCATGGCAAATAGATGGGGAAACAGTGGAAAGAGTGACTGACTATTTTTGGGGGGCTCCAAATTCACTGCAGATGGTGACTGCAGCCATGAAATTAAAAGACGCTTACTCCTTGGAAGAAAAGTTATGACCAAACCTGATAGCATATTGAAAAGCAGAGATACTACTTTGCCAACAAAACTCCCTCTAGTCAAGGCTGTGGTTTTTCCTGTAGTAATGTATGGATGTGAAAGTTGGACTGTGAAGAAAGCCCAGTGCCGAAGAATTGATGCTTTTGAACCGTGGTGTTGTAGAAGACTCTTGCAAGTCCCTTGGACTGCAAGGAGATCCAACCAGTCCATCCTAAAGGAGATTGGTCCTGGGTGTTCATTGGAAGGACTGATGCTGAAGCTGAAACTCCAGTACTTTGGCCACCTCATGCAAAGAGTTGACTCATTGGAAAAGACTCTGATGCCGGGAGGGATTGGGGGCAGGAGGAGAAGGGGACTACAGGGGATGAGATGGCTGCAGGCATCAGTGACTTGATGGATGTGAGTTTGAGTGGAATCCGGGAGTTGGTGATGGACAGGGAGGCCTGGCGTGCTGTGATTCATGGGTCACAAAGAGTTGGACACAACCGAGCGACTGTACTGAACTGAACTGATTAGATCTTTAATGATCTAGCCATGGGTACAATGATTACTTCACCGTTCTAGTATGAGGATTAGATTTTCTACCTTGTCTGAGGCAGAACCTTCAAAAAACCTGCTTTTATATTTTTTAATGCTTTGGAAAAAAAAAATGCTATCATCTCAGCCATACAGATGTATATAGATTTTAAGTTTTTTCTAAACCTGCTGTAAGCAAAACCTACATCCTATTTTAATGGAATATTTATTACCTTTAATAACTCTAAAAGGCTTTTAGAACTTGTGTTTTCTTCAAAATGTAAAGCATAGCAAATTAGTGTTTCCCAAAATGCTTAAATACTTTGAAATGTAGACTATCTATGTCATGTAGAATGTCATTATCCTCTACTCATGTAGTGTACTTGGTATGACAGAAGAGTCAATGATTTACAGTGCTGATAAATACAGTAATTAGCATAAGTTCACTAATGGTACTTTTTTTGTGTGTGTGTGTGTGTAATAAAGTTTTATTAAAGTATAAAGGAGATAGAGAAAACTTCTGACATAGGCATCAGAAGGGGGCAGAAAGAGTACCCGCTTGCTAGTGTTAACAATGAAGTTATATAATCCAAAGACTATCTGGAGGTTGTAAAGACCTCATCAGACCTACTCCCATAATTTACATTTTAAGATAACACTGTCCTCGAGCAAGATACATCCTTGTAAAGACCAGGTCTACTCCCATAATTAACATTTTAAGATAACAGAAGGTTGAATCCAAAGACTGTCCTTAGGCAGGATACATTATTGTTATATAATCCTAAGGAATGTGGAGAAAGAAAAAAAGTTTGTCCTTTCTTCCTCCTTGAGAATTCCAGATCCCTCTCTCCTTGGGGATCCCTAGACTCCCTATCAACCTGCCTAGGAACTGACTCTCATTCCCCCCTTTTCTTTTTAGGAGAATTATGTTGCCTAGGGAAAAGGGGCATCGTTCTCATTCCATAACTACTTCCAAGCTGACTGGGGCGTTGTCCCTAAATTGGTGAGGCAACATATTCTCCTAATCCTCATATTGAGGATATCTGATCCAGGGGGCCCAAATAGTAGCTGGAGGAAGCTACAGCAGTAGCAGGAGTTTGAGCAACCATTTGTAACTTAAAAGCTTTCATGCGGCTAGAAACAAATCCAGTTATACAATTACAGATACAAACAGCAAAAACACAACATTCAGAATCAAAATTAAAAGTCAAATCATGTCCATAGTTAAAGTGCAAAGTGTTGCACCAGTCCATTTTAGGGTTGGTAGATGTCATCAGATGAAGAAGAGGCATCGCATGTGATTGTTGTCGAAGGTATTCACAGACTTGGAGAAAGTCTTTTCCTTGAAGTGGGGATGTCCACCACGGGAAGCCTTCCACTGACAAAGAGGGGAGTGCTCCGCAGACCCAGCAGTTAGACCGATTGTGGAATGCAGCATAGGAGTGAGCCCAGGACAGGAAGGCAGTGTCTTGAATGGTACTTTTTATAAAGGGACTATATTATTAAAGATGCTGATTAAAACTCATGAGATGTATACTATTTTCTGTCAGTAACTATATATATCAGCCCAATCTAATACTAAACATATGATACAATCTTCAGTTATTTTGATGGCATATTCAACGAGGACTTAATCTCTCAATTGAGTATCTCAATGGAGGTTATTCTTCCCATAAAAATTGTCTCAAATAAAGCTCCCTTTGGCTAATAAATTATTCAGTATATCCTCTAATTATTACCAACTCAGTTGAAAAGTAATTTATCACATATGTCACATTAGTAACCTAAATTTTAAAGCCAATTCAATATTTATAAAATAATATAAATTAGCTATTAAATTAATATAAATAACTTTATTAGTTCCTGTTTAACGGTGTTAAATTGAATATATTTTTCCACATATAATTTAAATATAAAATAAAGATCTATCAAGAAATTCTATTATAATGATTCAAAATAATGAATAATTTTAATTTATTGGTAAGTAGATTTATAAAAGGTTCAATAAATATCATATCCACATCAAAGAAATCTTTCTAAATAAGTACATCAGTGTCTAAAATAACTAGAAATGCCCATTAGCTTTTCCAAATGTAAACAAAATCTCCAAATGTGGTGATTTATTTATCTATGATACTATTACAAAATATCAATATTCTTATTTCTTCTAATGTATCAGGGACTTATTTGTATCAAGAATGGATTAGTCACAGTAAGTTAAATGTATACAGTCTTTACAGAATCTTATCCTGAATTTGATTATAGCTTTCACATCTCACAGTAGTTATGTAATAAAAACACTGTGAACACAATTTATGTATATACAGATCCATTGCTCCTGGGGTAACCTCAGGGTTAAGTTTCTGCAAGCTTCTGTTTACAACATTTTTGTCAATCTTTCAATGCATAACTGTTTTATGCTTGTTTCTCAATTTAACACATCATATCTAATATGTATTTTTGATTCACTGACATTCAACTTGTGAGCAGCAGCACTGTAACTCATTCTGGAAGGAAACTTACGTAAGACACATGCATTTTCTTGTAAGCTTAGGAACACTGATGGTAGAGTATGAGAGTTTCCACACCAAAGCACAGTCCCCAAGTTCCTCCTCAGCTAGGAATGTGCACCTCAGGTGATTTAAATGTTCCTGAATTCCCAAAGTACTGGGAATATTGATCTCGAAGTTACACACAATTTTTGCAGGCAAATTCACAAAACTGCCAATAATACAGATCAATTGTTTATTATTTAAAATGTGCAATTTGGGGCCTGAAATATTCAGGGTGAACTAAGGAAAGAGATTATTTATGATCAATTATTTGAGTGACTGAAGTCGCTCAGTCATGTCTACTCTTTGCAACCCCATGGACTGTAGCCTACCAGGCTCTTCTGTCCATGGGATTTTCCAGACAAGGGTACTGGAGTGGGCTGTCATTTCCTTCTCCAATTATCTTTTATAGCAGTACAGAAACAAGATGGAAGGAGGGTCCCCTGGATACTGGACAAACCTTAAATTCACATATTTCAAGTAATAATTTTTACCAAAAATAATGATTTTAATTTAAAATACTTAAAAATCAAATTTCTAAATGTAAGCTTTTTGAGAAGAATTATCACATCTCTTAACAAACCAAATTAATAGCTTTGGGAGTACTCTGTATGTGTGTGTGTGCTCAGTCGCTCAGTTGTGTCTAAGACTCCATGGACTGCAGCTCACCAAACTCCTCTGTCCATGGGATTTTTCAGAGAATACTGGAGTGGGTTGCCATTTCCGCTGCCAGGGGCTCTTCCTAATCTGGGGATGGAATCCACATCTCCTGCGTTGGCAGGTGGATTCATTACCACTAAGCCACCTGGAAAGGCTAGTGCTGTACATACATGTGTCATAACAAAAATACAGTATGATAGTTTATGTTTGGTTTTACATGTATTATATGTTGAATATTTTACATCACTCAATCTATAATTCTAAGTATCTTCTGCTTCCCATTATATGCTTGACCTTATTGTTTATGAGTAACTACAATTGTGTTCCTTTAACTCCACCAGATTAAAAACATTAAAATGATTTATTCTTGTATAAGATTTAAAGAAATTATTGATAAGCTTCTTGAAAAATATATGTTCATTAAAGCTCTGTTTAGCCCCAAACTAAAAAAATAAATTCTTATGACTAAAAAGTATTTACTATAACAAATTTGAAGTAAAAGTAGTAAAAAAGACCCATATTAAGCATTTAATAATTATATATCATAATAAGATAATAAGGATGTGTTGATTCTATAGGATCTGAGAATCAAAACTATAACATCTACATCTTCATTACAGAAGTATTTACAAATTTCTCATGTATTATCTCACAAATACACATATATTACAAGTTTTTAATCATAAACACTGATGAATATTATCAAGGTGAGAGTAAAAACTGCACAGTAAATGTAAGATTTCTTGTTACCTGAAAATTGTTATAAAAATGATAAAATATAAATGTACAATATTAACATATTGTTTTTTAGCAGATGACTTATATCAAGTTTTGATATAAGTGATGACTATAGCAGAAAAAGACAGAAATAATAATTCATAATAGTAACAAGAAATTTTGATGAGAACAAAAACATCAATGAGAAAATGTCATTGCAAAATATTCATATACAGGCATTAATCCAGGGTTCAGGATGGGGAACATGTGTAACCTGTGGCGGATTCATGTTGATATATGGCAAAACCAATACAATATTGTAATGTTAAAAAAAAAAGAATAAAAAAAATGCTAATAATAACCATTTTAAATGACTGGGCATTGTAAAAAATAATACCAAAATTATTTCCTTATTGGAATTTACTCTGAAGAATACTTTCCTGATGAACAGTTATTTATGTTAACACAATTTGAATTAAAATATTTTGGTTTTATTAATATAAACACAAATAAAAATATACTTAAAAATTCAAAATATATATCAGATCACTGTGTCAGTGTTAAAATAATACTATGCCTTCTCTGTAATATTAATTTAAAATTGCACTCTGGAAGGCTTCCCTGGTGACTCAGTCGTAAATAATCCACCTTGCAATGCAAGGAACACTGAATTCGATCCTTGATCCAGGAAGATCCCACATGTCGCAGAGAAACTAAGCCCCTTGCCACGAGTTTGTGCTCTGGAGCCCAGGAGCCACAACCTACTGAGCCCACGTGTGGCAGCTACTGAAGATGGAGCACCCTAGAGCCCGTGCTCAGGAACAAGAGAAGCCGCTGCAATGAGAAGCCCGTACACTGCAACTAGAGAGTAGCCCCCACTCACAGCAACAAGAGAAAAGCCTGGGCAGCAGCAAACACCCAGCACAGACAAAAATAAATTAATTAATAAACAAATTTTAAAAAATTACACTCTGGGTGGAAAACACCAATCAGTGTTCATGATGACGCTTTTGTGATTTGTATGTAACAGTTTGGGTCACAAAATCACTACCGTTTTCATACCACCTAAAAGTAAGCTAATATAACCAGTTTTATAAAAAGAGTTGGGGAGTTTTTTGGTGGTCCAGTGGTTAAAACTCTGTGCATCTAATGCGAGGGAGTGGGGGGCAGGTTTGATCCCTGGTCAGGGAGCTAAGAGCCCACATGCCATGTGGTGTGGCAAAAAAAATAAATAAAAAAACCCAAACATTAAAAAGTGGTCATGATCTCTTCCTCTTGAGAGTCCCTGGGACAGCAAAGAGATCAAATTAGTCAAACCTAAAGGATATCAACTCTGAATATTCACTGGAAGGGCTGATGCTGAAGCTGAAACTCCAATACTTTGGCCACCTGATACGAAGAACTGACTCATTGGAGAACACCCTGATGCTGAGAAAGATTGAAGGCGGTGGTTGGATGGCATCACCAACTTGATGGACATGAGTTTGAGCAAGCTCCAGGAGTTAGTGATGGACAGGGAAGCTTGGGGTGCTGCAGTCCATGAGTTTGCAAGGAGTTGGACAATACTGAGCAACTGAACTGAAGGTCCACTTTATTATTTTCCCCTGTTTTTGAAAGGCTTTTCCCATCAAACTACATTTCTCAAATCATAAGAAATTTGCTTTCTCAGTTTTCAGTATTCATTGTTTTTAGTGTGTGATCATAAGTAATTTTAAATGGGTCCAACTACAAGCAAAGATATTGTCTTTTAAGTATTTGTGTTGGTTTGTGAAGCTTTATTATGTGTACAATTTGGTTGTTGTACAGCTTTATTGTGGGTACAAATTGGTTTGTGCAGCTTTATTGTGGATACAATTTCAATTAAACTTTTTGATATACTAGGAAAATGATGAATCTCCATTAATGTCTTAATTTAATAAATCTGCTTGTTCATGATTTTAATTGGATTAAAAGCCAAATCAAGATATTTGCTCAATCATCATTCCTACAGTATCACTGTCTTCAACCTGCAGAATTACTCTTGTTGATGAGTTGATGAACTCAAGATGTGACTTTCGCATATCCACTGTATGATCACACTGTCAAAGTTTTAAGTGGCACATAGTATAACCCAAACCGTTCCATGATACGTATTTCTTCCACCTGCTGGGCTATCTTAAATTATAAGAAACTCAGTGATGATGTATCAGAACATGGCAATACATATTTCTCCATATTAAAAGGATTCTCCTCTCTTATGTTGATCTCACAAGGCACAGTATAATTCCTATTGAACTAGGAGGAGGAGAAGGAATATATCGATATGTAAATGTTCTTCTATACAAGTAAAAATATTCTCCTTAGATAAATATGTATGTGTGCATGTGTGTATTTTGTCAGTTAAAAACTAACATTGTTTCTATAAATAATTTAACACTAACAATTTCTGGTTTTCAGTGTAAATACAAAAAAAAATACGATAGCAACAATCTCTAATGTAAATTCAGCCAAATTCTCTTTCTCTAAACCACAAAAGTAACCCACCTTTTTATGGTTTTTCAAGAACCACAAGGCCCAGTTTGTGTTTACTGTTGGCGAAGAGGATAATCAATATCTTTATAAAAAATAAATAGCATTTACATTTCATAGGTTTTGCTAAGTCTGAATGATATCTAAGAGAAATTAAAGTAAATAACTAAATGGGTCACTGAACATTAAATGACAATTTTAGAATGAAATGAAATGTGTAATAAAATTCACACCTGCTCCCATATATATTAAAATGTATTACAATGGTTTGTGAAGTACTCTCTTTATGTCTTATTACAGAAATAAAGCTCGATTTCTATGAGATAATAGCTTAAAATTATAACTATTTTCCAATTACATTTTTATGTATAATATAATTAAGAATGAAAAAACTTTCTTCTACATCTGCTATTGCTATACATCAAAACTCTTTAATTTCATTATCACCATATGCATATGGGATAACCTCATTAAAAACATTGCTGATTTCTTATCCTCAACCCTGGAATACATATTAGGCAAGAAAGTATATACGACATGAACATAATTTCATTCAGTTCAGTCAGTTCAGTTGCTCAGTCTGGTCCGACTCTTTGCAACCCCATGAACTGCAGCAGGCCAGGCCTCCCTGTCCATCACCAACTCCTGGAGTTCACTCAGACTCATGTCCATCGAGTCGGTGATGCCATCCAGCCATCTCATCCTCTGTCGTCCCCTTCCCTCCTGCCCCCAATCCCTCTTAGCATCAGAGTCTTTTCCAATGAGTCAGCTCTTCACATGAGGTGGCCAAATAAGCCACTATTTCTAGGGTCTTCCCAGGTGACTCAGTGGTAAAGAATCACCTGCCAGTGTAGGAAACACAGGAGACAGAGACTTGATAACTGGGTTGGGAAGACCCCCCTGAAGAAGGAAATGGCAACCCACTTCAACATTCTTCCCTGGAAAATTCCACAGACAGAGGAGCCTGGTGGGCTATAGTCCATGAGGTTGCAAAGAGTCAGACACAACTAAGTGACTGAGCGTGCATGCATGAAAGTAAATACTTCTACCAAAATAACGTTAATTTCCATCAATAATTTTAATTCTACAGGAGTTAGTGAAAACATTTGATGAAAATTCATAAATAAATAGAATTAACTTTTATTACTATTTTTCAACAAAAGTAAAAATAGCTTCTATGAAAAATAACAACTTTAAACAATTTCCTCATTTGTAGTAGTATTCATTGACAAATTTGAGTAAGTCATTGTGTGGGGAGAAAATGTACAGAGGAAATAAATTCCTAATTGAAAGGGATAGGAAACTTTCCATTGATGAAGGGCGTTCGCCACTGGGAAGAGTGATTTATAACAACCTCATTTAACATTCTCCAAAAAGCTTATTCTGTACCCCAAACTGAAGCATTAAAAAATTTATGCAATTTGTGTAACAATACATTAATTAGGGCTTCCCTGGTGGTCTAGTGGTTAAGAATCTGCTTGCCAATGCAGGGGAAAGAGATTGGATCCATGGTCTCAGTGGAGACTAAGCCCGTGAGCCACAGCAGCTAAGCCTGCACTCTGGAGCCAGGGAGTCACAAGAGATGCCAGTGCAATGAGAAGCCCATGTGCTACAACTAAACAAAGCCCTCACACAGCAACAAAGACCCAGCACAGACAAAAATAAATAAATACATCTAAAAAATCCCAATAAAACATGAATTAGATAATCATATCCTTTTCAATTTGGATTATTATAAAATCTAATCTGTTTCCTAAGCATGCAAATACTCACACTTCTAAATTATTTTTCAAGTCTTGCATATTTAGGGTGTGTGGTTCAGATGCTTTTTTTGCCTCTGTGCATCTCAGTTTATAGGCTTCCTTGGTAGCTTAGACCGTAAAGAACCTGTCTGCCAATGCAGAAGACATAGGAGACGCAGGTTCAGTCCCTGGGTTGGGAAGATTCTCTGGAGAAGGGAATACCCACTCCAGTATTCCAATCTGGAGAACACCATGGACAGAGGAGACTGGAGGGCTACAGTCCATGGGGTCGCAAAGAATTGGACACGACTAAGCGACTAAACACACAGGCACATATATACATGAATACACATGTAAGCTCATGTGTTCATGTAGAATGAAATGCTAAACATTAGTTCTTAAGCCTGTTTGATTAATATTCGAAATACATTTTGCAGTAAGAGTCATCATAATTCTTTCTCAATTTTTAGGCAGATTTTTACTCTATACAGAGCTCTTGGAATTAATTTCAAGAATGGAAAAGATAAATCATACAAGGTAGCCCTTCACACAAAATTAAAATATATCTGTCCATTAGAAAGAAAAAAATACTTTTCTAAATTATATATTGTAGACATTCTGCTCCAAAGAACTTTGAAACTATTCAGAAGCTAAAATACTAAAATTTACTATTAGATTTTGATTCACACTGAAAAATCAATTACTTGCCCTTGACAAAGCCTTTTATTATTTCCAAATGATTTTAGCCACTGAAAAGAAATTGAAAAAAAAATTAAGCCAGAGACAGCTTTAATCTGCAAGTGCATCATTCCAAAATATGTGAGATAAATTTGAAAGGTCAAATTTGCTATAATGCTATAATGCAAGCCATTCTTTGGACTTCTTCACAATTGAAGTCACCAAAAATCTAGGCTGAATACCAAGAAGTTTAAATATTCAGGTTTATAGTCTTTCTTCAGCAATCTGACATCATAATGTAGACTTGTTCAATGTGTTATTATATTGCTATCTTATAAAATAAACTATTTGAAATCATATAAAGACATTGTGGTAAAGCTCTGAATCTTACATTACAAACTGAACAGATTTATATTTAATTTTGTAGTATTAAATAACAAAAGAAAAAGATTTTACTATACTATTAACAAATATATATATATATAGTTTTCTTTTTTATTTTATTTTTTTAATTTTCATTTTATTTCATTTATTTCTTTTTTATTTCAATTTTCTAAGAGTTTTCCTCATATATAGATGGCATAGTTTCTAACTCATAATAAAAGAATTGTGGAATTAGTGCCAGAATACAATTATTTCAAGTGTAATAAAACTAAAAAATAAAGTAAAAGATAAAGCAGCAAGATCATTAACTTGAGAATTCTAAATAGAAATTTCCTTCTGTTGTCATTTAAACAACTGATATATTTGTGAATGGTCCATTTTAATAACAGCGATTGGTACTAAAACAGAAGAAAATACACTGGGTTGAAATGTACTAAAATTAAATTTTCATTTGTTGGTTTCCATTTATAAGTAAGTTACATTCTAGAATTTGTTGGAATTACACTAAAACCAAAATTCCTATTTCAATTTTCCATGATCTTATAATCAGGCTTAAATCGAGAGGATAAAATCATCAGAAATAATTCAAATTTAAGGAAGAATATGGATAATTCCATATGGGTGACATACACACAACAAATACATTAGTTTAAATGGTTCAATATTGGATATACGTGTATATGTCTAACTTATGAAAATGATACACAATTTTAAAAAACTTATTCTCTTAGAGTAATAATTAAAGCAAAACCCACTTGATACCAAACTCTATAGCTAATCAAAATTTAATAAGAATAATATACTTCCAATTATCAAGTACTTTCTACATTGCAAACCTTTAACAAGTACCATTTTAAATGTTAATGCAGATTTCTATAATAACTTGGTCAAGTAGTTATTATTATCCCTACTTTCAAATGACATGATGGAGTTGTTACAAGTTAAGCTATTTGCCAGTCTTACACAGTTAAATAGTCAAACAAGAACTAAAACCCAGTCCTGTTTGATTTCTACCTTCATGCATTTTTACCTGTGTCACACTGTCTTGGAGAAACAGTTCCCAAACTTTTCCATGCATTTCCAAGAAGAGGCAGAAACTCATCTATTGGTTAACATTTCCCTAAGTGTCCTTTCCTAAATACCCTGCATGGTGTCGCTAGGAATCAGACTTGACTGAGGGACTTCACTTTCACTTTTCACTTTCCTGCATTGGACAAGGAAATGGCAACCAACTCCAGTGTTCTTGCCTGGAGAATCCCAGGGACGGGGAAGCCTGGTGGGCTGCCGTCTATGGGGTCGCACAGAGTCGGACATGACTGAAGTGACTTAGCAGCAGCAGCAGCAAGAATACAGAAAACAATACTTGGTCATCTTTGGGAAATTTCTGAAGAACTGCTCTGGTGGCAAGTGCTTCTTTCTCTAATTTATAATTTGGGTATATTCAATTTATTCTACTTTATATAATATTTCTTACCTTTTAAATTCTTTGTTTCTTTTTGCTTCTGTAAATAATTATTAATTTTTAACTCTAAAAGTGTCTCTCCATAAAATAACTTGTGTGAATTCCCACTGGCATGCTACTATTTCATTAATAAGAAAATGTCCAACCTGCTGGCAAAAATCTTGAAAATAAACTTTGGGATACTGAACTACTTTGGTTTCAAGCATTTGATTTTATGAGTTCATTAATGAATGTTAATATTCTTCATTGAAATTTACTACCTGTATTTTTGTGCCTCTTAGCACTGTGAGTTGTTTTACATGCTAGTAATTTTTATATCCTATTAGTATTCTAAATTGAGTTTGGTTGTAGAAATGACACAATTATCTTATTTTTATTAGATACTTCCTCATAGTAGTTTTACACTGTTTTGTTTTCTTCCCATAGTTCATCAACTACTAAACCTAAGACAATATGTACAACAGACTAATGAATGGTTCTACTTGCCTGAATATACTGTGGTTTCATAATCATGAAAATATTAGGTCTGAATTTCCTACATTTCTAAACATGATAAACAACTTTTTGAAGAGTTCTGATTTTTCAGCACAACACACAACACTCCAGACTATCTTATTTTCAAAAATGTAAAAAAGAAGGAAACATGATAAAATGCCATACCTCCTCTGCAGCTATTGGAATATATTCAGCTAATGAGGTTTCCATCATCATAAATTCAGTTTCACTGCTTTATTCTGCAGTCTCTTGCTCTCTGTATGTGGTTAGGGCTTTCCTTGCGGCTCAGCTGGTAAAGAGTCCCCCTGCAATGCGGGAGACCTGGGTTCAATCCTGGGTTGGGAAGATCCCCTGGAGAACGGTAAGGCTACCGCTCCAGAATATTGGCCTGGAGAATCCCAAAGGTGTTGCAAAGAGTCGGACTTGACTGAGCGACGTAACGCATTTTTTTTTTTTTTTTTTTGCTTTATGTATTGTTTTTCCTGGAGCTGTTTTTGTTTTTTGAAGATTTCAAGGAACTCAATACTGTCCATAAAAGGAGGTAGGGGATGAGTTGAAAACATTTATTTTAGAAATTGAATGTATTAAGAAGACAATGTAGATGAAACCTTGAAAATGAAAGGCAGACAACATCAGATGCTAGTGAGAATGTGGAACAACAGAAACTAATCCATTGCCAGTGGGAATGGAAAATGGTCCAGCTGCTCTGGAAGACAGTTTAGCAGTTGTCTTACAAAACTAAATATACTCTTATCATAGGATCTAACAACTGTGCTCCTTGGTATGTACTCACAGAGTTGAAACAGTGTGTTCACAAAATAATCTGTAGACAGATGCTTCTACCAGCTTTATTTATAATTGGCAACACTTAAAAGCAAACAAGATGCCCTTCGGTAGGTGAACGAACAGTGGTACATCCAGACAATGGAATTTTATTCAGCACTGAAAATCAATGAGCTATCAAGTTATGGAAAAAAACTTGGAGGAACTTGTATGGTGGGGAAAAAAAAAAAAGGCCAATCTGAAAATAGTACATGATTTCACCTATTACAACATCTGGAAAAGGCAAAGCTTTTTCCTAGGACACAGTCCTTTGGATTCCAAGACCATCTGGTTGGGTCCCCACTCTTGACATCTCATAAAAAAACACTTTTTCTCCCCCTTAATTCCCAAGTCTCCTGAATTCACAGCTTAGTTTTTCAGCTGCTTTGTCCAGAAGGTTGAACACCTCAACTTGAAAAGATGTATGAATGCTAGACTCACCTGACTTCCTCTGGTCTTTTCTAAGATCATAGTCCCTACTACCTCAGTTAAGTAGAAGTGCTCAGACACTCAGTCGCGTCTGACTCTTTGCAACTCCATAGACTATAGTTCGTCAGGCTCCTCTGCCCATGGAGTCTTCCAGGCAAGAACACTGGAGTGGGTTGCCATTCCCTATTGAAGGGTATCTTCCTAATCTAGGGATTGAACCCGCATCTCTTGTATCTTCTGCATTGGCAGTGGGATTCTTTATCACTAACACCACCAGGAAACATGAGTATAAGACTTTTTTCTCTATCTTTGAGTCTGTTTCTGTTTTGTTTTGCTGCTAGAGAGGAGAAGGATGAGTAAGTGAGTGAAAGTAGCTCAGTCATGTCCGACCCTTTGGGATCCTATGGACTATATTGTCCATGGAATTCGCCAGGCCAGAATATTGGAGTGGGTAACTGTTCCCTTCTCCAGTGGATCTTCTGCATTTCAGGCAGATTCTTTACCAACTGAGCCACCAGGGAAGTCCAATAATATTGGAGTGGGTAGCCTATCCCTTCTCTAGTGGGATCTTCCTGACCCAGGAATTGAACTGGGGTCTCCTGCACTGCAGGTGGATTCTTTACCTGCTGAGCTACCAGGGAAGCCAGATAGAAGCAACAAAACAGGTGAAGGGGGTTAAGCTGTCCATACTATCAGCTATAAAATAAGTCATGGGGAATATATATAGAGAGAGGGAATTTGGTCCATAATATAGTAAATTCAATTCAAATACTGATAGAATTCAATTGTATAGAACATGTCCATTATTTCAGGCTCTTAATTTTATTAAATATGAAAAATTAGTAGAACTACTTGGAGAATTCTCATTTTATTTAAAAGTTCATTATCAGTAAATTAGGGTTAACAATGCCATTTTGTAAGAGGCTATGGTTGTATTAAAAATTGAAATGAGAACAATGATCTGAAAAATTTCATTTTAAATTATTACTTAGCTTCATCACTGTGCCTATGGCTGGACAATCTGTTTCAGAGGCCACAAAACTTATGAAATGGATACAGAATAATCTCCTCAAAGAATTAAGCAAGGACTTCCCTGGTAGTCCAGTGTTTAAGAATCTACCTGCAAATGCAGGGGACACAGGTTCCATCCCTGGTCCAGGAAGATCACACGTGCCTTGGAGCAACTAAGCCCACACCACAACTACTAAAACCTGCTTGCCTAGGGCCCATGCTCTGCAACAAGAGAGACCCATGCACCGCAATGAAGTGTAGCCCCTGCTCGCCGCAGCTAGAGAAAGCCCACATGCAGCAACAAAGTCCCAGTGGAGCCCAAAATATAAATAAAAATTAATCAAGATCTTTCTTATTAAAAGAATTACAAATATAATCTAACTTGCATGACACTTTTACTAATCTAAATAAACTGTTTGCCCTAAAGACTCTGTTTTTCCATCTGAATGAATTTTGGTCAGTGTGTGGATGTGTGTGTATAAATGGCAGTGACGTGTAGAAATGGAAGGTAAGAAGAAGGCTTAAATTAGCTGCATTTTTATTATACACAAAGCATACATACTAAGAAACAATGATGTAAAAACTATTGAAAATACTTGTAATTGGCATTTTATGAGGCTTTAGTGTACACAGAATACATTTGATTACATTTCACAGATTGATTATTGACCCTGTCTAACATCTTGCTTACATGAATTCACCCATATTTTACATAAATGAAACAGCTTTCCAGTCCATATGCCTTCTGTGTATCGTATCGCTATTCACTGTAGCATGAAAATATAGAATATCTTTGACCTTCCATATTCTGTGTTGGAAATAAAAATATTGTTTGAGCACGATGCTAAGTGCTTCAGAGTACAGGTTTCACTTGGTCCAGGAGTGGCCTCAATGACAGAGTAGGAAATATGCTGCAAAGTGAAGCTGCTGATTCTCTTCTCTTAGTCTCAGTCAATCCCCTCCTCTCCACTTCTTCCTTCCTCTTCATCTCTTCCTCTTCCCACCTCTTCTCCCACATCCCTCTCTGATGAGCATAAGAACTCAGTAGTTTTCATATGAAGATAAAATTCATGGAATCAATCTGTTGATTTGATCATTCATCAACCATTTATTGAATGACTATTATAGACCAGGCTGTGTTTCAAATAACTCAGGAAAGCAATGTTTTTTTTTTACATTCATGTACATAACATATTTCATTGTTTTAAATAAAGCTCTGTTAAGATTATTTGAAAAGAGAATAAAAAAAGAAAGAAAAAACCCTAATTTTAGCAAGTCATTTCTGAGACAGAATAATGAAAGTAGAAAATTATATAAGTCTGTTCTATTAGCTGAGAACTTAAGTACTGTTCTTAATTAATTGACAACCTTATTATTGCTAGTTTAATATGCTCACATTCATCAGATATTAAAAAACTTTAAAAGAATTTCTGATTCACTCCACTCATCAATTTTTAAGATCTAACTCATGCCTTTGGTTATATTTCTTCATCTTTCTTGATCCTGAAGACTTCTTTCTGATTCAGGAGGAAAATCATTTAATGTCTAGTGTGTTGACTTCGTTGAACTACTTTTGACCACTTTTGGTACACTTCCTACAGTGATCATGTAGGTAGGTTTACAAGGTCATGATCCTTTCTCCTCCAAATCCCTAATGGCCACTCTTTGATGAACACACAGCACAACACAAGCACATACACACAGCCACGTGGAGACACGTAGACACCTGCATACATGTACACACCACTGGATGGAAAGATAAAATCATTTAAGGGACAATACATCATACATTGGAGAAGGCAACGGCACCCCACCCCAGTACTCTTGCCTGGAAAATCCTATGGACAGAGGAGCCTGGTAGGCTGCAGTCGCTAAGAGTCGGACACGACTGAGCGAATTCACTTTCATTTTCACTTTCATGCATTGGAGAAGGAAATGGCAACCCACTCCAGTGTTGTTGCCTGGAGAATCTCAGGGACGGGGGAGCCTGGTGGGCTGCCGCCTATGGGGTCGCACAGAGTCGGACACGACTGAAGCGACTTAGCAACATCATACATAAATGATCTCAGTGCATTACATGCTCCTGTGAACTGTTTGTAGTATTCATCTGAGGTGAGTATACAGAGATTTCTGAGGTTATTTGAGAGCTAAGCTTTCTTACTAGCAGCAGGACAATATTTTAGTAATACACCAAACAGTGCCCTTGGGTCTTTCAAGAATTTGTGCAGTTTCCAATGAAAAAAGGAGTTATTAAATCTTGAAAATGTAATTTTATTATATGCTTTAATAATAAAGTAAAACTGATATCAATATATTCTAAATTTATATATATATATTTGTACATTTTCCTTTTCTTGAAATACACATTTTTGAGGTTACTGGAAATGAGAAACATCTTAAGGAAAAGAAGTCAGGATATAAAGCATTCATCTTTACCGTGAGCTTTCAGTCTACTAACCTGCTGCTGTACATACAGCTTATAAATTGGTGTATTGGGGAACTTCATTGGTGTTTCATTTTAATAGCTCATCCTGGAGAATATATTTGGATCATGTATCACTGACATTTAAATTTTGACCCATATAGAAATGAATTTTAAAAAATATGTCAGAAGCCTAGACACTATAAATCCTTTTTCATTGTAGAATAATAAAACTCTTGACATTAGTTGCTTAGGAATTGTCCAATAAATCTAAGACAGTTTGGGCATAAATAATCGTGGGTCAGTTTGAGAATAAAATCTAGACATGATCTTAATTTGATAGAGCTAGCTAGAGGTAAATACATTTTTCTTAAAGTAAATTAATAACAAGATATGTGTAAAATGTTTGTTCTATAGATGCAAATAAAGTTTTATCTATTCAGATAAAACTGGGCTGAACAACATGAATTAAATAAGTTTTATGTGCTACATAAACAGTTATACTATCATAACTTTTAAAAAATGTTGCTAATTTCAAAATGTAATATCACTGAAACAATCTGATGTAATACATTGGGTCAATGAATAAGGATTGTCATTAGCTGAACAATAACACATTACAAAATTATACTTCCTTTTTACTAATGCAAATACTTTTTGGGAAGAAGTTCCATAAAGTGATTACTAGAAAATGAGTATCATATTACTCAAACTTGAAAGGAATTCAACAACTCTTTAGTGAATTCAGTTGTGTGGAGGTAACTTAAGTGAGTTGCATTCATTTTGAACTGTTTCTACCTATTTTATGGGCTTCCCTGGTGGCTCAGTGGTAATGAATCTGCCTGCCAATTCATGACACGTGGGTTCAATCCCTGGGTCAGGAAGAATCCCTAGAGAAGGAAATTCCACGGACAGTGGAGCCTGGCAGGCTACAGTCCATGGTGTCACAAAAGAGTTGGACGTGACTTAGTGACTAAGCAACAATAACAACATCTATGTTATAGCTTATCCAAGTTTGCAGCCATGAATAAAGCTCACACATTTAATCCTTCAAATAGAATAAGATGATGGGAAGGAAAGAAAGCTCTTTCCATTCAAGTGTTCCACCCTTTGCATCAAATCAAACTAACCTTCCCAGAGACAAGCACACTTCCGAGCCACATTGCCACCATCACATCTGTTGTGTCTCAAGGTTCAACTCTCCTGGTTTTCTTGAATGGATTTGGAAAAATTCAATTGCATGATATTTTAACCAGCCAGATCCCAGATGCCTCTATCTCTAAAAAGCTGATATTCTTCCCATGTTCCTTATTGGTTTTTTTTTTTTTTCAGGGAATGAAACCAACTTCTAGCTACATCAATCATCAAGAAACCATCACTAACATTTCTTCCTCCCTCACATTCTAGTTTTTGATTATCAAGTTTTGTCAGATGTCACCTGTACTTCTTGATTCTGTTTTTCTCTTTCTATCTTCATCATCATTTTTGGATTCAAGTCCACCATTTCTTACCTGGGCTACTATGATAACTTCTCAACTGCTCTCTCTGCATTTATTCTGTTCTTTAGCTAAATCAGTTTTTGTGCTATATCCAGAAGGATTTACTTGAAATGTAAGTATAACTCTTTTCTATCACAGTTGCAAAGAACTGAATTAATCATACTCCTTAGTTCAGGTGATATGATCATAGTTTTCTGCAAGTTTCTTTCTAGTTTTACTTATTTATTTCTTTCCATTTATTCTATATTCCTGTGCTATAGGCAGGGACATTAGTATTGCTTATATCCTAATATTGTTGATATCAGCACATGAACCTGTAAGAATTCTTGCAAAATATGAAAAGCTGTTTTCCCAGCATGTCATGTGTATAAGCCTGAATGTACATATCCTTTCATAAATAGTATTGTGCTATAAACCTAATTGGGGGCTTCCCTTGTGACTCTGTGGTAAAAAATCTGCCTGCCAATGCAGAAAAAGCAGGTTCGATCCCTGGGTCATGAAGATCCCCTGGGGAAGGAAATGGCAACCCACTCCAGTATTCTTACTGGGAAATATCATGGACAGAGGAACCTGGTGGGTTACAGTCCATGGGGTCACAAAATTATAAATGACTGGGTGACTATACAACAATAACATAAACCTAATTCCATTTCTAACTTTATTTTTTCACACAGCATAGTGTTCTTAATATGTTACCACATTGCTTTAGATTCTTTTGGGTTCATTTTTCCTTGCTGTCTAATTGCTGCTGCTGCTGCTAAGTCGCTTCAGTCATGTCCGACTCTGTGCGACCCCATAGATGGCAGCCCACCAGTCTCCCCCATCCCTGGGATTCTCCAGGCAAGAACACTGGAGTGGGTTGCCATTTCCTTCTCCAATGCATGAAAGTGAAAAGTGAAAGGGAAGTCGCTCAGTCGTGTCCGACTCTTAGCGACCCCATGGACTGCAGCCCACCAGGCTCCTCCATCCATGGGATTTTCCAGGCAAGAGTACTGGAGTGGGGTGCCATTGCCTTCTCTGTCTCTAATTGCTACACAGTTTCAAATGAAATGAATCCACTGCATTTCACTTATCCAACCCTGGAGAACTGATACCAATACCCTGTTACCAAAAGATCAACAGTGCATGAATGGTATCCCTATAAAGACATCTTTTTGACCAAGTGTCACAATTTGAATGTATACTGAGAAGGCAATATTTAGGTCACAAGATACCTATACATATTTTTAAAACAGTCCTAAATAATTCTCCAAATGTCTATAGCCATTTAATTTCTCATCCACTGTACATAACTGTGGTTTATCCTCATATCCCCATCCAATAATATCACCTATGACTCATATTTTCTAAGCATGTAGTATAAATATATATCTCATTTTATTTGTAGACACTGGAATATGTCAGATTGCTGACAGTATTTTGGGATCTGGGGCCTCATTTTTCTAATGATTTTACTATTAGTTTTTGGTGTTGGTGACTTGAATTACAACTATAGTTATTTTGTCTGGGCTTCCCTTGTAGCTCAGTCAGTAAAGAATCTGCCTGCAGTGCAGGAGACCTGGGTTCGATCCCTGGGTTGGGAAGATCCCCTGGAGAAGGAAATGGCAACCCACTCCAGTATCCTTGGCTAGAAAATCTCATGGACAGAGGAGCCTGGTGGGCGTCTCCTATAAATCTATCATATGTCTGATAACTTCATATTGCTATCATTTGCTGAAATGGATTCTCATGTTGTGTTCCTTTTAGAATTTAATTTTCTTTTTTGTTTACTTTTTAATAAATATTTGGATGTAAATATAGCATACATACAAAATTTATGTCTTGGGGCATTCATTTAGACTTAGAATATACTTTTGGTGGACAGACCCCTTTACTGTAATGAATTCTGACTATTTGTGCTACTGTATCTAATCTCTGAAGTTAACGTTTCAATTTTATTGTAAATGTATGGATTTTCTTGATTGATGTTTATGTAGTGTGCTTTTTTTCATCCTTTTCCTTCCAACCTCTCTGTTAGTTTCTTGTTATACTTTAAAAATCTTTGCTCTTTATGATAAAAATATGGCCTATCTTGTTGAATTTGCAATTCAAAAAAGGTGTACTCCACTATTGTATGTTGAGTATATGGATTTTCTAGTCAAAACAATCACATACAAACTGGCTCCTCCCCTACCTCTTTAGAGGAGTTCCTTAGACCTTACTTAAAGGCTTTCTCCCAGGCTATAGTCTTCAGTAAGACTCTGAATAAAATGAGCTCATGGCTACTCTGTTGTATTTTTAAGTTCACATTCGTTCCCTTGTACTTATAATTTAGTAGAGATATTGCTGTCTCGGGCCCTTTGCTAATGCTCCTTCTGACGGAATGCAATTCCCTAATTTTTTCACATGGCTCACTCTCTCAACTCTTTTAGGTCTTAATTTATACTTTGCTTTCTCAGTGATATCTGTCCTTCAAAATGCAACCCATTCTCATCTTAATTTTCCTAAGAACATATCACTATCTAGCATACTATAGAATGTATTTATTTTTTATTATTTCTCTCCATCACTAGAACATAAGTTCCTTGAGACCAAGGATATCCAGCTCTTTTACTCACTGCTTTATTTCCATCATGTAGAACATTGCTTGGCATACACTAGGACCCCAAAAGATATCTGTTAAGTGAGTGAATGAATGAAACAGAAAACTTACCAGAAACTTAAAACAAGTAATGAGTGACTAAAGGCAATGAACACTGTGTTTTTAACAGAAGTATATTTAAAGACAGAGAAGAAGAAACCTCTGCTTGCTACAACTAAAACCCTAGAGATGAAACTCATGGAGTCTTCAGCACGTTAATCTTATTTTCCATTCCACCACTTGAACTATGAATATTCATTTTTACAAGAGCTATGAATTAATTTCTCCAAATCTTTTGGGAAAATTTAAATTCCAGGGATATGCCATTGTGGGCTTATAACTTATCTCCTCAGTGGAATTCTATCCAATATCTGTTCGAGGAGTATGACTTCAAGGAAAGCACCTTTCTAGTTAAAACAGATTACATTGCAATGCCTGCCAAGTTGATTGTGAAGTTTCAGACTAAATTATTTTAGTAGATTTTACTCTTCTAGAAGTATTTATTTGAACAATATTGTTCATATACTCTGATTTAAGATAAAATGAAAATGGGTTCACTACACTATTTGAATAAATGCATTTTTGTATGCTTAAACAGAATTAGGGCTGACCCATAGAGTAAAGAGACAATTAGATATTTTAATTTGTCTTATTATTGCATAAACTTCAAATAAAATGTGTATTATTAATTGAAAACAAAAGAAACACACTTAAATCCAAATACTAGGTTTTCTATTGTCGATAGAGCACATTCAAAACCTTTGTACACTATCACTGCATTGTTCCTGCATTGCTCCTGCATGGCAGTTGGATTCTTTACTGCTGACCAACCAGGGGAACCAAAACAACTGTATTCCAAAAAAAAGAGACAAATATCAATATGCAAAATAAAATTCTAATCCCTTCCCTTTTGTTGGCAATCAAAATTAAATACAGAGAAAGAAAATTATACACAAAAAGGACAGTTGGCTTCAAGAGTGTTTAAATGCTCTACAGGTTGGTGAAATCAATGATTCGTTTTTAGGTAAGTGAAATTTTGTTGCATTCAGAAGATGATGAATGGGGCAACTTTAATCTAGTGGAGAGAGATTAAAACATGGAGTGATACAGGGTTAGAATTTTATATGTATTATATCATAAAGGTAAAACGCAACAACTGCACAGAGTTTAACGTAAGGACAGTGCCAAAATAAAAGAGGCATGTCAATATTATCTAATTCTCAAAACTGATGCTTTCCATGTTTTACCAAAATTTAGACAATGTAAGATCAGCCAAATGAACGACTAAAAAAATAAAACTAAGGGATAATTATGGATAATAACTTTAAATTTAAAACGGTATTTACTTGCTTAGAAGATGTAAGACATATTAACTAGGTGCAATCTGTACTTCCAGCCACTAGTACTGAAAAATGATACATTTTTCTTAATAACTAGAAAATCATTGCAACTTTTTAAGATATCAGAGGACATTTTAATAACTGTAAGTAATTTACTATTTCTACTTCATTTACCTAGTAAAATAGTTTCCAATGCAGATAAGAATACACAGCAAAGACCTTAAGATGTAGAAATTCCTTTTGGATCATTTAGAAAATATAATTTTATACTTACAAATACCTAATAAGTTTTGGGCTTACCATTATATATATTCTCCCTTACATAAAACCATATTTTTACAAAAGTAAAATAAGAGGGACAATGGTGTAGTAATAAAAAATTCTAATTAAAACAGTTAAGTTGTAGTTAAAGTTCTGTTAATGACTATTTCACACTAGAAAAATGAAAGCTATAGGCTTTGTTGATATGTGAAGATTTTCTAATTTCAAAAAATATTAATATAAAACTGATCTTTGCACTTGGACAATACACTAAAAAAACTTTCTACTTTATAACAGCAGATGTTTTGCATATTTAACCTAAATAATTGGCTTGTAATCTACTAACAGAAAAAAAAATAAATTTAAATTACTACTGTCTCTAGGCAATGGCACCCCACGCCAATACTCTTGCCTGGAAAATCCCATGGATGGAGGAGCCTGGTGGGCTGTAGTCCATGGGGTCGCTAAGAGTTGGACACAACTGAGCGACTTCACTTTCACTTTCATGCACTGGAGAAGGAAATGGCAACCCACTCTGGTGTTCTTGCCTGGAGAATCCCGGGGACGGGGGAGCCGGGTGGGCTGCCCTCTATGCGGTCACACAGAGTCAGGCAAGACTGAAGTGACTTAGCAGCTAGTCACTTTTACCTCCTATTGTTATGCCATGATGTTCTTTTGGTTATTAAAACACAATGACAAACCACTTTGACGGGTGAAGCCTGTGGAGCAAATATATATTTAAAATAAGAAAAACAAATATTCAATCTTCTCAGGTTCAAAAAAGGGAAAGCAATTCTCATTCTTTTTTCTTAGAGTATTTAGGAAATTTAGAATTTAACTTTAGAAAACTATAAATAAAAAAGTGAACACAAGTTATGAATTCTTCTCTGCTTTCTTAAGATGTATATAAATCTTTGCAAAACCTAAATGAAATTTTCTCCAGCTTTACTAGCCAGGAATGTCTTTCTTAGGGACCTGAAACCATCTCTTGGAACTCTGAAACATTTCTGGAACCACCTCTTGTAAACAAAAAGGAAGACAGTACCTTATGATTCAGTTTCTGTGGGAAGGTGGGAGTCAGCTAGTTCTTAACACTAAACTGCAAACTACTTCCTGTTACAAATATATGAAAAATTTATTTTTCTTTTGGATAAAGACAATTAACAAACACAGATGGCTGCCCAAATTACCAGGTGAATTTAGAAGGACCTATGTGTAATGAATGATGCTGTCTTCTTCCTTGAGGACTAGTTATTGCTTACCTTGAGAAAATATAGGGATGGGTTCTACCTGCTTGATTATGTAAGAGGATGTGATGTTTTTCTGTCCTTGCGATTCTTTTAGTGGATTCCCGATGATACACATCACATTCTAATGTAATGTTTATTCAGCAATAAAACTGTTAAATTTCTCTTCTACTTTGTGGAGAGGTTTTTGCTTGTTTGCTTATTTTGTTGTCAACTGTATTTCCACAATAGGCCCAAAGGTCACATTCTAAAGAGACTGCATAACAAAGAGGAATAGACTCAGTCCTTCCTAAGAGCCAAAGAAAAGCTGAGAGCAAGTTTTTTAGAGAAAGTGTTAGTCACTCAGTTGTGTCTGACTCTTGCGACCCCATGGACTGTAGCCCGCCAGGCTCCTTTGTCCATGGGTTTCTCCAGGCAAGAATACTGGAGTGGGTTGCCATTTCCTTCTCCAGGGGATCTTCCTACCCAGGGACTGAACCCGCATCCCTTGCATCTCCTGCACTGCAGGTGGATTTTTCACCAATAGCACCACCTGGGATACCCATAAAATAAAATAGGAATATTCTAATTAAATTTTAAGTTGCTTATTATTTTGCCCTAAATCTTCAAACTCTTCAGATTTTGTGCTAAATCTTATATATTGGAATAAAAACAGGCCTGCACAATTCTATGTTGGGAGTGAAAAAAATTGAGCTACAATGTAATATGAAAAACTCACAGATGAAAAGGACATTAAAAATACTATATTTAACTTAATCCAAGTTCTTAAAAAAGATGTTGGAGTCAAAGATAACATAATTCCCCACCAATAGTAATGGGATTTTAGGAGAAATGCTCAAATAGGTCCATTTCCTTTCACTCTCAAAGGACAGGGTACTCCTTGATTATATCTTAGAATATCAGCATAGTATATAGATTATTAATAATAATCTAAAAATTTTGAAAGGCCTTTTAAATTTTGTATGATAAAAGTTGAGAACAATAGCTGAACTCTTGAGGATGAATAAAATAAGTTGTGAACCTCAGATTTCAGTCAGAAACACTCCTGGCATGTGATACATTTTAGGCTATATGCATTCATTGACATATTAATAAATTGACATATTAATTTAGTTGTCATTAATAATTACAACTAAAATTTAGGCATGTTAATGAATTTTTCAAGATATTTAGGTATTTCCCACACTGTTTGGAAATAGGCTGGATCCCTAATTATTTGAGTAAATAGATTCTCAGGAAGCAGAGAGCTGGCCTTGAATAGGAGACACTGGAAACAGAAAGAAGTTGAATGATTAATTGTTCAAATATAAAAAAGTGGTTTCTACATCAAGCAGGTTAATCAGTTAGTTACCTATGTAAAACTGTCTAACTAAATCAAAAATTCCTTTTCGCCTGCCAATACATCTACCTATCTATCTATCTATCTATCTATTTTTTCTTTTGGTGTGTTCCCTGCTTTTTTATAGCTTCTTGTAAATATGTAAATCATAGCTGATTCTCAAAATATAATATTTACAATGTAAGAAATTAAGAACTTTAAGAAACTTTAGAGATTGTCTAACCTCATGCTTCTCAAATTTCATTAACGACTCCTCTAGGTGCTTGTCAAACACAGATCTTCAAATGCTCCCTTCCCTGAAGATTATGTTTCTGTAAGTGAGGAATGAGTCCTGGGTATTTATATTGTTAATAAGTATCCTCGGTAAGTCTTACCATCAGGGGCATATAAGGGAAAGTTTATCGAGTTCAAATTTCCCTTTGTACACAGTGGCCTACCCAAGGGTACATAGTAAGTTTCATAGTAAAGAGTAGAACCCAGATCTCCTGAGTTGAGATCTGGTGAGATTTTCACATTCCCACACTCTTAAGTTTTCTCACTGATACACAAATCTGCTTGTATAATCAAAATCCAAATAGTAATAATAACCTTAAAGAACATGAGCAATACTAGCAATTCCAACATGAAAAATTATTTCAACAAGCAGTTGTGTTGGAGGAAATTCATTTTCAAAGACTAAAGCAAAAATATGAAACCTCATAAGTCCATAGTGTTTGGTTTTAAACCATTATACTACAGTTTATTTTAGACTAATTAATTCCTAAATATGGCCCTCTTTAAAATAATCTATAATACACATCATAAAACAGCTCTATAAATCTGAAAGTTGGTCTACAGTTTTCTTTTTTTTCAATCTAGGTGACAGCCAGGAATAGAATCTAGTCTTTTAGATGTATACTTGATGCATGCCATTTAAAGACCTGTCCAATTAAGATTGTGTCAGTGATTTAACAGAAAACAAATAAAACCAGTCTCCTTCAAAAATGCCTTAGAAAGATGCCCTTGGATATAGGTGGTCTGCCAGAACACTTCAATTAAAATATGCAGTAACTTTGCTATATTATAAATAATCTTCCCCTGAGAAAAAGTCAATGGCCTAAACGATTTTCACACCCTCCCAATGTATTTTTAGGGAGTAGAGAAATGGATAAGATTCATTATTCTCTTAGTGGTCTCTCAAGAAACAAAATTGTTTGTTGAGAAGCTGTTGACAAGGTGCCACCTGGGACATATTTTCAATATTTTAGGAGTTTACAGCTCAAGTGTTTTGGATTTGATGGACAATGATAACAGCATTTTAGGAGTGGTGCTGATGTGAGAGAAGCCCATGCATTTCTCTCAGAGGGTTATTTTTAGTCAGAAAATCCAGATGGCTAAGAGTGATGTTTTACTTAATAACAATGATATGCCGAACTGAAAATATTATAATGGCGCCACTAGTACTCAATTATAGTACAAATTAGCTTCCTTTAGAAATACACCATTATAGGCGATCACCTGATGCTAACAGTATCAGAGAGAGAGAGAGAAGTCACTCAGTCGTGTCCTACTCTTTGCGACCCCATGGACTGTAGCCTACCAGGCTCTTCTGTCCACGGGATTTTCCAGGAAAGAGTGCTGGAGTGGGTGGCCATTTCCTTCTACAGAGGATCTTTCCGACCCAGGGATCGAACCCAGGTCTCCTGCATTGCAGGCAGATGCTTTATCGTCTGAACCACCAGGGAAGCCACAATAGTATCAGAGATGTCATCAAATAAAGAGCCAAGCTGGCGCTGTGAAAAAGACTTGAGATGTAAAAGGACCTATTTTTGAAGTCTGTTTCTGCTACCTATTCCTTAGATGAAAAATTACTTAATTTCTCTTTCAATTCTTCACCTGTAGGATAGTAATGATACCTAGCCTTATAAAAGCTCAAATGAGAGGAATATGTATACTTTCAAGACTATGGTAAAAATTTGATAACTAGGAGCTGGTATGAAGTCAATTTTATGCTTTACTTTTATCATCAGTGTAGGATTTTGCCAAGGCTTGTAAGCATATATATATATATGTTGTTGTTGTTCAGTCAGCCAGCTGTGTCCGACTCTTTGCGATCCTGTGGACTGCAGCACGTCAGGCCTCTCAGACCCTCACCATCTACCGAGGTTTGCCCAAGTTCATGCCCGTTGCATCGGTGATACCATCCAGCCATCTCATCCTCTGACACTCTCTTCTCCTCCTGCCCTCAATCTTTCCTAGCATCAGGGACTTTTCCAATGAGTCAGCTGTTCACATTAGATGATCAAAATACTGGAGTTTCATATACAGTTTCTATACTGGTGTGTATATTTATGTATCTTTCTATATATATACACACACATACATATATATTATTTAAAATATATAAATGAAACATATATTTATATAATAAATTTATATTTCTTTATTTTATAAGTATATGCATAAAATTTAGGTAGATTTATCTATGTGAGTAAATATATACACACATATATTAATATTTACATATATGTTTACATATATAGAGAGATAGAGAAAATATGTTGATCTAACATTTATTAAAAATAGTACTTTTGCTATATACATGCTCACAGACAGAAATTACCAAAATATAACTTCTGTTCGATTTGTTTTCTCTATTATATTATACCCTAGGGAAATGACTTATGGAATATTTCAAATAAACAGCACACGACTCAGGTATTAAAATTTCCTTGTTTCCCGAAAACAGAAACTAGACTATAAGAAATGTGTTTTTATGTGTCACACAACCATAAACATGACAAATGTGAAAAGGTCAGCTTATCTCTAGGGTAAATAAGCCTCCATCCAATTATTGGTCCCAACTCTCTGCTGGGTTCTATATGCCAATAGCCTGAGACTGCTTCATGCATCCTTATTCCTCCCCCATGAAACCTGAATTTCTAGGCCACTGGGAATGATAGATGTATTCAGGACAAACTGATGGTTTCAGCACTCACTGGCTTTGTTAAGTTTGTGCTTCTGTATTCCGGCCTCAGAGGTTTTCAAACAACTTCCTATGTTATAAAAGTTTTAGTAAAACTATTTTAAAATATTTAGCATTATTAGGAAGTTTCAATAGTAAAAAGGATATCAAGAGTATTATATTTCCTGCATAAGATTTTGTGCCCTCGTTTTGTATATTTGTTTTCAATTAGCAATTTGTCATAAACAAATATTCAATAAACCTATACATATTTCCAAATGTAAAGGCGCCTCATTTCTATATAAATATTCATTTTAAGGATTTATCAAAAGAGATGTCTCTAGCCTTGGTAATGCACATTTAGTGTATCTCTAATTAATTGTATTATAAACCATTATGCAATACACATTGCTATATAAATGTCTTTGCATCTATTAGTGAGTTTATATGTGAGAAGCAAATTTTTTGGTATGCATCTTGCTTTCAAATAGTGAGAGGTATTGTCCATTGAAATTAAAGGTGGACACATTAATTTAAATTTCCAATAATGGTATATGAGCTAGACAGTTTTCCAGCACCTTAGCCACTATCACTTATTAAAAAATGTTGTTCTTTTGCAGTTAAATAAGTGCTTTGGTAAGATTTGCTTTGAAGATGGATGATTTTGAGAATATTTTATTACATTATTTATTAGTTTTCAATGTATTTCAATTTTCATGTTGGGAAACATATTATATTTTAAAATATATTAATATTCTATTACAAATTATCTGTGATATTAAAGAACGTTAGATGTTAGGAATCCATAAAAAACAGAACACCTCATAGCTTCCTCTACTTTTCCTCACACACTGTCATGTCTTGAAAATTCAGTATTTGCTGTCCCTGTGTTTGCAAGCATCTCTCCTTTGGGGTCTTCTACTCATTAGTCTTGACTTAGAATACATTGATTTTATTGTTGACTCTCTTTTATTGTTGACTCTTATATCATTGAAATAATCAGTTATTTCATTATCTATGTTTACAAATGCCTTAAAATAATACCACATATATGTGTGTGTGTATGTATATACACCATTGTGCTTATATGTACTATGTTATATATATACTTATGTCTGCATATGCGTATGCTTTATTACACTCTTCAACTTTAGCTTTTTGTAAAGCACTCATGTCTTACCAACATAAATCACAGTGTTTAAAATATTGCATTTCCTCAAGAAGTACTGGTTGTGAAAACACTGAGTAAGTTCTTCTTTAAGCAACTTTAGAATAAAACCACGATGATAAATTCATTATGAGAAAGAATTTGTCACAACAAATATTTGAATAACAATCATTCCACAATGACGTTGTACACAAAGTAGTTTGTAGCACAACCTGTGAAATCCTTCAAAGGATATTAGTAAGTTGGAATTTGGTTCTTGTTATTTAATAGTGCATTTAAACTATGAAAACAAAGTTTGATTTTTGTCTTGATGACTACAGAACATTGGGGAATTGACATATTGAAGTGCTCTCTGGCAGTCATATGGTTTCTAATGACAGCTTCCCTACAGGGATCTTCTGTTCATGAAAGTACTTATTACTAGTCACAGTTGTTGTAGCTCATGTCAGCTCAGTGAAACTTAAGAATGTTGTAATCAATGGCAATTGAAATTGCTAATAACATTAAAATTTAATTTGGACACAGGTACCAGACACAAGTGTTTTAGATAGATCTCTTGGCACACTGCTGGCACATATGAAACATCCAAGTATGTTAATAAGTGAATGCTTAATCAGGAAGAACAATCAAACAAGGAAAACAATATAAAACACATCAATTTTCTCCCTAGACACAACAGTACTGAACCAAAACGTGTTATATAACAGTCACTTAACAAAATGAATGAAGCAGGAATGAAGACATATTACGTTCCTAGGTGACAATGAAAGACAAGTGCTAAAAAACTGAAAGCAAGCAGAATATATATTAAAATGAACTATTTTCAGTCTAGCACTCAAAAGGAATTTTGTGCCAATTTTGACCTTTTATTATTGTGTTTGAAAATGTTAATTTGGAAAACTCTATTTCTTTCCCTGTAATAATAGCATACATTTTCAGGTTCTACTTTTCTAAAAATTATTATTGTAGATTAAGCATGTTTGCATTTGCTATAAACGTAACAACTAACTTTAGCAATAGCAAAACATAAATTCAAGAAGATATTTTCTCTAGTATATAGGCAATTTAATTAAATTTTATCTTGAAGTAATTATAGATTTACAAGCAGCTTGTAAAAAATAATACCGAAAGTTCCTGTGAACACTCTATTCTCTATTCAACTTCCCCATCAATAACATCCACCTTATAAAACTACTAAAAAGTCACAACCAGGATATTGATATTGAGCAGAAAAGATACAGAACGTTTCCATTCCCAGAAGGATCCCTCATATTGTCTGTTATGATCACGTGCTTCTCTCCTGACTCCATTCCTTCATAATCCCTGCAAACACTAATTTATTTTCCATTACTATAACTGTCATTTTAAGAATATTACACAAATGGAATCACACAAACTTCAACTTAGGGGGGATGGTTTTTACACTGAGCATTATTTTCTGGAGATTCATCCAGGATTTTGTATGTATCAATAATTTCTTTTTATCATGGAGTAGTATTCGATAGTGTGGGTGTGTCCAAGTTTGTTTACCATCAATCTACTGAAAAACACTTGGGCCATTTCTAAATGCCGATTGCTGCAAACAAAACTACTATAAACATTTATGTACAGGTTTTCTATGAACATAAATCTTCATTTCTCTAGGATAAGTGCCCATGAGTGCAATTACTTTGGTAATTAAATGCTTAGTTTTGCACATTTATTTAAAAAAACCTGGCAAATGAATTTCCAGATATTTCTTACTATTTTACATTTCAACCAACAATGTATGAGTAACCCAGTTTCTCTATATTCTTGCCAGCATTTGCTAATGACATTATTATTTTTTTTAATATTAGCCATTCTGGAAGGTATGCAATGATATACTTGTGGTTTTTAACTTGCATTTCTCTACATCTAATAACATTTAACTTCTTTCCATGTGCCAATTTTCCCTCCATATATTTCCTCCATCAAAATGTTTTTTCATGTCTTTTGTCCATTTTCTACTGTGTGTGTGTGTGTGTGTGTGTGTGTGTGTGTGCGTGTTTAGTGGTCAGTTTTGACAAAAATCTGTATATTTCAAATACTACACTTTTCTCAGGTAAGTGTTGTGAAACATCTTCCTTCTGTCAGTAGCTTCTCTTTTGATTCATTTAATGTTCTTTTGCAGAGCAAAAGTTTTTCATTTTGATGAATTCAGCTTATAATATTTCCTTTTAAAGATCATGATTTGGTGGCAAGCCAAAAATTGCCTAGCCCTAAGGCAATGGCAACCCACTCCAGTACTCTCGCCTGGAAAATCCCATGGACGGAGGAGCCTGGTAGGCTGCAGTCCATGAGATCGCTAAGAATAGGACACGACTGAGCGACTTCACTTTCACTTTACACTTTCATGCACTGGAGAAGGAAATGGCAACCCACTCCAGTGTTCTTGCCTGGAGAATCCCAGGGACGGGGGAGCCTGGTGGGCTGCCGTCTATGGGGTCGCACAGAGTCGGACACGACTGAAGCGACTTAGCAGCAGCAGCAATTCCTAAACGTTTTTCCCTGTATTTTTCTAAAAGTTTTACATGGCTAAATCTTATCCTTAGACTGTGATCAATTTTAGTTCATTTTTGAGTGCTTGAAGCCTAAGTCAAGGTTGGTTTTTTGTTTGTTTATGTGTATGAATGCTCAATTACTCCAGTGCTATTTGTTGAAAATGGTATCTATCCTCTATTGACTAGCAGAAGATATTAAGAAGAGATGGCAAGAATACACAGAAGAACTGTACAAAAAAGATCTTCACGACCCAGATAATCAAGATGGTGTGATCACTCACCTAGAGCCAGATCCTGGAATGTGAAGTCAAGTGGGCCTGAGAAAGCATCACTACGAACAAAGCTAGTGGAGGTGATGGAATTCCAGTTGAGCTATTCCATATCCTGAAAGATGATGCTGTGAAAGTGCTGCACTCAATATGCCAGCAAATTTGGAAAACTCAGCAGTGGCCACAGGACCGGAAAAGGTCAGTTTTCATTCCAATCCCAAAGAAAGGCAACACCAAAGAATGTTCAAACTACTGCACAATTGCACTCATCTCACATGCTAGTAAAGTAATGCTCAAAATTCTCCACGCCAGGCTTCAGCAATATGTGAACCGTGAACTTCCTGATGTTCAAGCTGGTTTTAGGAAAGGCAGAGGAACCAGAGATCAAATTGCCAACATCCACTGGATTATCGAAAAAGCAAGACAGTTCCAGAAAAGCATCTATTTCTGTTTTATTGACTATGCCAAAGCCTTTGACTGTGTGGATCACAAGAAACTGTGGAAAATTCTGAAAGAGATGGGAATACCAGACCACCTGATCTGCCTCTTGAGAAATTTGTATGCAGGTCAGGAAGCAACGGTTAGAGCTGGACAGGGAATAACAGACTGGTTCCAAATAGGAAAAGGAGTTCGTCAAGGCTGTATATTGTCACCCTGTTTATTTACCTTATATGCAGAGTACATCATGAGAAATGCTGGACTGGAAGAAACACAAGCTGGAATCAAGATTGCCGGGAGAAATATCAAAAACCTCAGACATGCGGATGACACCACCCTTATGGCAGAAAGTGAAGAGGAAGTAAAAAGCCTCTTGATGAAAGTGTAAGTGGAGACTGAAAAAGTTGGCTTAAAGCTCAACATTCAGAAAACAAAGAGCATGGCATCCGGTCCCATCACTTCATGGGAAATAGATGGGGAAACAGTGGAAACAGTGTCAGACTTTATTTTTCTGGGCTCCAAAATCACTGCAGATGGTGACTGCAGCCATGAAATTAAAAGATGCTTACTCCTTGGAAGGGAAGTTATGACCAACCTAGATAGCATATTCAAAAGCAGAGACATTACTTTGCCAACAAAGGTCCGTCTAGTCAAGGCTATGGTTTTTCCTGTGGTCATGAATGGATGTGAGAGTTGGACTATGAAGAAGGCTGAGCGCCGAAGAATTGACGCTTTTAAACCGTGGTGTTGGAGAAGACTCTTGAGAGTCGCTTGGACTGCAAGGAGATCCAACCAGTCCATTCTGAAGGCGATCAGCCCTGGGATTTCTTTGGAAGGAATGATGCTAAAGCTGAAACTCCAGTACTTTGGCCACCTCATGCAAAGAGTTGATTCATTGGAAAAGACTCTGATGCTGGGAGGGATTGGGGGCAAGAGGAGAAGGGGACGACAGAGGATGAGATGGCTGGATGGCATCACTGACTCGATGGACGTGAGTCTGGGTGAACTCCAGGAGTTGGTGATGGACAGGGAGGCTTGGCGTGCTGCGATTCATGGGGTCGCAAAGAGTCGGACATGACTGATCGATTGAACTGATCTGATATCTTTTTTTTTTTTTTAAATTAAAAAAAATTTCAGGTATACACGTGCTCCCCATCCTGAACCCTGATATCTTATTTTATTTTTTCAGCAGCACTCTTTTTCAATAGAAAATGCTGTACATTTAAAAAAAAAAACATTTTCACCTAAGTGTCTGGTTTTTGAGTCAATATAATTATTTTACTCAATTTAAAAAAAGCCATTATATTATTAGAAGCAAGTTCACCACTAATATAGAAACACTAACAATCTGTAATGTTTATCTTGTATCCAGCAATTTTACTGGATTCATCAGATATAGGAATTCTTTTCAAAATTCCTTAGGATTTGCTTCATAGAAAATTCACGTCATCTGAAAACGAGGACTGTTTTCTCTCTTGCTTTGCTATCTGAATGTCTTTCTTGCCTTACTGCACTGGCTGGAGTTCCAGCACTAGTCTAAATGAGTGATGAGTGGGAACACCATTGTCTTGTGTCTGATCTCTGGAAGAAAGCATTAATACTTTCATAGTAATGTTTTCCTATAGCTTTTTTTTTTTAATTTCTTTATTTTTATCATTTTGTCTCAATTATATGGATAGGTAGATAGTAGCACAACATAACTTCCTATTAGCAAATGACAGAATAACTTCATTTTTTGCCAGGTGAAACCTGCAAATTCAGTCCTATGCTTGTCTTTGCCCTGTGCTTCTTGAGGCAGATATTAGGGTTATTTTGTGTTCATGAGATACATTAAAAAAAAATAATAATGTCTTATTCTGTCTTGCTTGTAACCGATTCTAAAATTTCTGAGATAAATCAAAATGTTTTCTTAAAAAATTGTATTTCCTGTTTTGTACTTAGCTTTCATCTTCCTAGCACACTCTTAATATATAACTACTAATTGAGTAGTATAAAAGTAATACCATTTACATGTAAAAGCAATTACTGTATCTTATGAAAAAGATTATGTATGTCTTTAAATTGTTTCAGATCCCTTACTTGTAATTTGATTTGCAAATACCTCCATTTATATGTTTCTGTATATGGTTAACTGGTCGCAACATAAAGAAAAAAACACCAACAAATTAAAAAGAAAATTTAACACCAATAATTGGACCTTTGTAAGAAAAAATATCTAGCTAAGTGTTAATGTTAAATAGCTCAATCACTGTTGAATAACGATTAACTCTAAGAGAGGTAGTAAGTTGTACACACAGTTGCTGCTGCTGCTGTTAAGTCGCTTCAGTCGTGTCCGACTCTGTGCGACCCCATGGACTGCAGCCTACCAGGCTCCCCCATCCCTGGGATTCTCCAGGCAAGAGTACTGGAGTGGGGCGCCATTTACAAAATGTGAAACAATATGTGAGACTCCAGAAATCGTATACATCTAGTTTTAAGATATTATTTTGCATTGGAGGAAAATAGGGTGCAGAGTGTTTTAACAAACTCTAACTATTAATACCTTTAACAGAAATATGCCTAAGTTAGGGAAGGCCAAAAAAAAGTGTACAGTTACTAAAACAAATCATAAAGCATTGATGTTAAGTTTTTGTAATGCTTCATTTGAAGATTTTAAGATGCTCTTTCTGACCATATTTGAACTAGTATCTTGATATTTGACAGAGAAACTTTGACAGGAGTGTACAATGCCACAGTGCGTTTTATGCTGTCTAGCTTACGTTCATTCGTTGTTTCGTCACCTGCCTAGCCTAATTTCTCATGCCTGCAATTAATCTCACATAAATGCATACCATTAATATTGAGCAGTGACTTTACAGAAATCTTAATTTTTTTCACATAATCTTGATGTGTTCTGCCTCTTCTTTATTTCTAGAGCTGTTGTTGTTGTTAAGTTGCTAAAATGGGGCTTCCCAGGTGGTTCAGATGGTAAAGAATCTGTCTCCAATGCAGAAGACTCAGGTCCAATCACTGAGTTGGGAAGATCCTCTTGAGAAGTGAATGACTCCCCACTCCAGTGTTCTTTCCTGGGAAATCATGGACAGAGGAGCCTGGTGGGCTACAGTCCATGGGGTCACAAAGAGCAGGACATGACTGAGCAACTAGATATGTTACTACGTGGCAAAATAATTTTAGTAGTTGAGGTAAGAATAGCTATAATTGTTTTCTCTTTGAGGAAAGGTGTCTCATTTTCAGAACTAGATTAAAGAAACTAATAAAGAAACTTCTGCACAAAGAGTTCAACTACATAGAAAAACTATAAACCTACATTTAAAAATACCATTTACTCCAGTGTGTTATCTTTGAATTACAGTATTTGCGTGATTTTTCTCTGATTATAGTTCCACATCGTTGATAAGAAATTATTTTCTTTTGAGAAAAACATGCATATCTAATTCTCAAACTGGTTAGTGCATTTCTTGATCTCCTGGGGTCCTTTGGTTTCCCACGGGATATTCAGTACAGCTGCTAACTGTTCCCAGCAGTTTCATTGTTCTGAGGGTGTGAAAGGCATATTGCACCAGTTCCTCATATGTAAACTCTTTCTCTTCAAGAGGTTTCTATCCTCTCTCCCACACTGAAACAGGAAAACTTCTCTGACAGATGTATACCACATACACAAAAACTGAGCTTCTAGCAACTTCTACTCTGTGCTCATCTTGAAAGAAGTTTGTGGTTGCAGGAACTTGTAAAGGTCATTGGCCAATTATTTATGAGACACAAGCACGGTCAACTGCCCACTTGCACTCATGAATATTTCTGAACTCTGTCTTATTATTTTCAAAATTCTAAGGTATTTCATCATTGCTGCTGCTGCTAAGTCACTTCAGTTGTGTCCGACTCTGTGCGACCCCAGAAACGGCAGCCCACCAGGCTCCCCCGTCCCTGGGATTCTCCAGGCAAGAACACTGGAGTGGGTTGCCATTTCCTTCTCCAATGCATGAAAGTAAAAAGTGAAAGTGAAGTCACTCAGTCGTGTCCGACTCTTAGCCACCCCGTGGACTGCAGCCTACCAGGCTCCTCCGTCCATGGGATTTTCCAGGCAAGAGTACTGGAGTGGGGCTCCACTGCACCTTCCTAAAATGAAAGGATTCATTTGTAGTCAGTACCATGTGCATAAATTTCATGTAAAACAAAACGTTATGAAAATTCTCAGCAGACTCTTCCAATATAATCAATGAGCTCTTCTTTTCATAGACTATGTAATGCTGGATTAGAAAAGACAGTGTAAGTATGAAGCAGGAATTTGGTAAATATGGAATTGTTTATAGATATTTTTGGGTGCATGATGAATAATTTCAGTTGTGAGTGTTTACACATCTACTTTAATTTCAATAACTCTTGATAATGATATGTCACTATCTATCATTGAGCTATTGAAAATAGTAGCCACAATTTATTCAAGGTTGTGTGCACGTGCTAAGTCACTTCAGTTGTGTCTGACTCTTTGTGACCCTATGGATTGTAGCCCACCAGGCTCCTTTATCCATGGGATTCTCCAGGCAAGAATACTGGAGTGGGTTGCCATACCCTCCTCCAGGGGATCTTCCCAACCCAGGGATTGAACCAGTGTCTCTTATGTCTTTTTCATTGGCAGGTGGATTCTAGCACACCTGGGAGGTCATGTTACTTTATCTTAAAAGTTTAATTAAAGTTAAAATGAAAAAATTAAAATTCAGTATCTCCATCATGCTGGCTGTATTTCAAGTGCTCAATAGACATGCACACTAGTGAACAGAGCACAATGGAGCATTTCCTTCATTTTACCAAGTTCTTTTGGACAGCCTGTATCTACAGCATTTTTAGGTTATTAACATGCTACATTTATCCTGCTGAAAAGATCGTTGTTGAAATTCATAAAAATTCTACAAATTAATAAAGTAGCAAAAAATAAAAGAGAGATAACATTCACAATACACTGAAAGCAGCAGTACTTGTATGACTATTTATCACGTGTCAACTTAAATGTTTCAAAAATAACTATAAGTGTAGCTGAGAGGTGACTCCTCACTTATCTCATGTGTGCTTAGTCACACAGTCATGTCCATCTCTTTGTGACCCCATGGACTGTAGCCAGCCAGGCTCCTCTGTCCATGGGGATTCTCCAGGGAATAATACTAGAGTGGGTTGCCATGCCCACCTGCAGGGGAATCTTCCCAACCCAGGGATTGAACCCAGGTCTCCGGCATTGCAGGCAGATTCTTTACCATCTGAGCCACCAGGGAAGCCCCAAAATACTGGAGTGGGTAAGCTATCCCTTCTTCAGGGAATCTTCCCCACCCAGGAATCGAACCTGTGTCTCCTGCATTCCTTGCAGATTCTTTACCAGTGGAGCTACCAGGGAAGCCCTTATCTTATAAATAAATCGAATTTCTCAGTTTGACAAAACAGATCCAAACCTAGAGCTTATGTTGTTCATATACATGATATTCATCTTCCAAGCCCACTCTGTGGACATATTTTTGAGTGTTTTATGGAGAATAGTAAGAGGAGATTGATTGATACCACACTTGTGAACACATACCAGATGAATCACTGTAGACCCATGACTTTCTTAAGTCTTAGACAGAAGTAATGATTTTTGACAATGAATTTGTAAATGAACTACACCATCTGCACTTATTGCCTTTATTCTCAGAGGTTGCTGTCTTAGAGTCAGAGAAAGCAGACAGTACAGGATTTTAGTAACAATATTACGTAGGATTATAGTTAATATGCGTGTGTGTGTGTGTGGACTCCTCTTCAAGCCACTTCTTTCTCTTAGTTCAGGATCTCATATAGATTATGAGGTAGGGTGGTATAAAGCCACACATATCAAATAAACGTCATACATGCTAACTTTGTCTTTATCCAGCTTTGGGACTATTAGTCACTCAGGGCCTTAATTTCCTTTCAAACAAACTCTCTCAGTGATTATCAGCTTTATGCCACTGACCCCTTGCTTCAACACAAACAAAAAACTTCAGACTAGACTTCCATTAAGAACTTAGATGAGAAAACAGATATTTGTACTGGAAAGAAGCTGAGAATGACCTCCTTTCCTGGCCTGTATTCATTTTCTGTTCCCTTCTTCCCCCAAGTTGATAAACACTGGATTAATGGCTCCCAGTCTTATGTAACAAAACCAAAAAAGCAACAACAAACAAACAAACAAACAAAAATAACAAAGATAAAACTCTGAAATTCTGATATATATAAATGGACATTGGGTTTTCACACATGGAAAGGGACTCAGATATCACCCAGCCTAATATCCTAATTTTATGGATGAATAAATTAAAACCAAGAAAGTCAGAACCATCTAAACCAAAAATGGCTTATAATCTTAATTGAATTCTTTGCCATCAACATATTTCTGTTTTATACTGATGTACTTTTTATGAATGATCATTATCATTTAGATTTTTAGAGAAACAACAGTCAGTTCAGCAGATGTTTAGCCCAGCATATATGTGTATTTTATATTTAATATCTATAATGTTCTAACTGTTTGCATTATTTGGATCGAATTATTGGAGCATTAGTTTTTTCCCTTATGATCCTGCAGCCATATGCTGAAGGGCAAGTAAGACACACCTGGGGAAAGCCCACTTCTAACTCATTTCAGCACACCTGCTTGGTTCTTTCTACCTATATGCCCTGTGTTCCTGCTGACTACAATTTTACTAATCCTCTGACCTCATAAAGACTGCCAGGGGCTGGCATGCGTGAGCAGCATGAAATCAAATGTGCCATATTGTTTAGCATCTGTTCCTAACTCCCCATGAAGTTTTCTTTGCAAACAGCGCAGGGCTGTCAGCTTCAATCAGCTCCATAGCGAACTCTACTAAGAAGCGTTAGCCTCCATCCAGAATTGCTCTTTACATGACATACCTTCGCCTATGAAGGAAACAGAGAGGTTTAATGCTAATGTGTCTATATTACCAAAAGAGAAATCCCTTAAATGCTGCAAATATTGCTATGTGTTTAATGAGATCTTAATGTTAAGTATTTGTCCTGGGACAAACAGCACACTTTTTTGCAACTATTGTATGTTTGTCTTTCTTGAACTGCTTCACTGAAGGCTTTGATAAACACTTTTGACTTTAACGCCTCAAGCATTCCCTTAATCTCCTCTTCATTGTAAACAAAAGTAAAATTAAAATGTATTAGTGCCCCTTTGCAGAAACACATTTCTGAGATTTGTAATGCATTGTGAAATTGGTTTTATTTGAGATTCCTATCAGGAATAGTAAATAAAGGAAAATTATTTCATAAATTAGGAATGCACAAGAGCTTCATAATAGGCATTGCCTAATTTTAGGGTTTTCACACATAAATATATTAAAGTTTAAACATTCTTAATCTGTCAAACAGTTAATCCAAAAGATAAATATCTCCACTTTTCCCAGTATACAAAACACTTATTTGCATATTACACTATTATAGATAATCATTTGAATGCTCATAAAAATTATATGCCTGTTCTTAAGATATCTAAGGAAAAACATTGTGGAGATAAAGGAAAATGTATTTTATTAACCTAAAACATGGTAATGTCTTTTCTTCTTACAATCCGGCCCAAAATACAGTAATATAAAATGTATTTTTTGTTTATAATTTATCTTCTCACAGATGATTCAATCAATGAACACTATTATTTTCAATTCAAAGGTATTTTTTTCTTTTTTTGATAAGAAAATCATCTGACTCTGATCATGTTTTTATTTATTAACAACTTATGTAAAATTGACCAAATATTTTCTAAGCATTTTATTTTTTAAATTTATTTTAATTGGAGGATAATTGCTTCACAATGTTGTGTTGGCTTCTGCCATACATCAACATGAATGAGCCACAGGGATACATACATCCCTTCTCTCTTGAACCTCCCACTCACCTTCCTCTCTACCCCACCTCGGCAGGTTATCACAGGGCAGCAGGCTGAGGTCCCTGCTCTATACGGCAACTTCACATTAGCTATCTATTTTACACATTGTAATAGACATATTTCAATGCTACTTTCTCAATTTGTCTCATCCTCTCCTTCCCTTGCTATGTCCACAAGTCTGTTCTCTATGCCTCAGTCTCTATTCCTGCCCTGAAAATAGGTTCATCAGTATGATTTTTCTAGATTTCATGTATATGTGTTAATATGTGATATTTGTTTTTCTCTTTCTGACTTACTTCACTCTGTATAACTGGCTCTAGGTTCATCCACCTCAATAGAACTGACTCAAATATGTTCCTTTAATGACTGAGTAATATTTCATTCCTCATTGCAAAACTCAGGCTTAAATTGAAGAAAGTAGGGAAAAAAAATCTAGGCCATTTAGTTCAGTTTAGTTCAGTTGCTCAGTTGTGTCCGACTCTTTGTGACCCCATGAATTGCAGCACGCCAGGCCTCCCTGTCCACCACCAACTCCCGGAGTTCACCCAGACTCACATCCATCAAGTCAGTGATGCCATCCAGCCATCTCATCCTCTGTCATCCCCTTCTCCTCCTGCCCCCAATCCCTCCCAGCATCAGAGCCTTTTCCAATGAGTCAACTCTTCACATGAGGTGGCCAAAGTACTGGAGTTTCAGCTTTAGCATCATTCCTTCCAAAGAAATCCCAGGGCTGATCTCCTTCAGAATGGACTGGTTGGATCTCCTTGCAGTCCAAGGGACTCTCAAGAGTCTTCTCCAACACCACAGTTCAAAAGCATCAATTCTTTGGCGCTCACCTTTCTTCACAGTCCAACTCTCACATCCATACATGACCACAGGAAAAACCGTAGCCTTGACTAGACGGACCTTTGTTGGCAAAGTAATGTCTCTGCTTTTGAATATGCTATCTAGGTTGGTCATAACTTTCCTTCCAAGGAATAAGCGTCTTTATGGTATGACCTAAATCAAATCCCTTATGATTTTACAATGGAAGTGACAAATAATTCAAGGGATTTGATGTGGTAGACAAAATGTCTGAACAACTATGGACAGAGGTTGGTAACACTGTAGAGGAGGCAGTGACCAAAATCATCCCAAAGAAAAGGAAATGCAAGAAGGCAAAGTGTTTGTCTGAGGAGTCTTTACATATAGCTGAGGAAAGAAGAGAAGTGAAAAGCAAAGGAGAAAGGGAAAGATATACCCAACTGAATACAGAGATTCAGAGAACAGCAAGGAGAGATAAGAAGGCCTTCTCCAATGAACAATGCAAAGAACTAGAGTGAGAAAGACTAGAGATTTCCTGAAGAAAATTGGAGAAAGCAATGGAACATTTCATATAAGAACGGGCACAATAAAGGACAGAAACAGGAAGGACCTAATGGAGGCAAAAGAGATTAATGAGGGTGGTAAGAATACACAGAAGAATTATATATTAAAAAAAAAGGTCTTAATGACCAGGATAACCATGATGGTGTAGCCACTCACCTAGAGCCTGACATCCTGGAGTGTGAAGTCAAGTGGGCCTTAGGAAGCATCACTGTAAACAAAGCTAGTGTAGGTGGTGGAATTCCAGCTGAGCTATATAAAATCCTAAAAGATGATGCTGTTAAAGTGCTACACTCAGTGAAAGAAAGAGAAAGTTGCTCGATGTGTTTGACTCTTTGTGACCCCATGGACATACAGTGGCATGAGATTTTCCAGGTCAGAATACTGGAGTGGGTAGCCCTTCCCTTCTTCAGAGGATCTTCCCAACCCAGGGATCAAACCCAGGTCTCCTGTACTGCAGGCAGATTCTTTATCAGCTGAGCCACTAGGGAAGCACAAGAATACTGGAATGGGTAGCCTATCCTTTCTTCAGCAGATCTTCCCAACCCAGGAGTTGAACCAGGGTCTCTTGAATTGAAAGAAGATTTTTTACTAGCTGAACTACCAGGGAATCTTGCTGCACTTGATATGTCAGCAAATTTGGAACTCAGCAGTGGCCACAGGACTGGAAAAGCCAAGTTCCAGTCCCAAAGAAAGGCAGTGCCAAAAAATGGTCAAACTACCAGACAACGGTACTCATTTCACATGCTAGCAAGGTTATGCTCAAAATTCTTTAAGATAGGCTTCAGCAGTATATGAATAATAACTTCCAGATGTATAAGCTGGGTTTAGAAAAGTCAGAGAAACCAGAGATAAAATTGCCAACATTCGTTGAATCGTAGAGAAAGAAAATTCCAGAAAAACATCTACTTCTGCTTCATTGACTACACTAAAGCCTTTGATTGTATGGATAAAAACAAACTGGAAAATTTTAAAGAGATGGGAATATCAGACCACCTTACCTGTCTCCTAAGAGACCTGTGTCTCCTGAGAAACCTGTATACAGGGCAAGAGCAACAGTTATAACCTTATAAGAAATGGACTGGTTCAAAATTGGAAAAGAAGTATGACAAGGCTGTATATTGTCATCTGTTTACTTAACCTATATGCAGAGTACATCGTGAGAAATGCCAGGCTGAATCACAAGCTGAAATCAAGATTGCTGGTAGAAATATCAACAACTTCAGATATGTGGATGAAAGCACTCAAACGGCAGAAAGTGGTAGAGGAACTAAAGAGCCTCTTGATGAGGGTGAAAGAGAAGAGTGAAAAATCTGGCTTAAAACCTAACTTTCAAAAAACTAAGATCATAGCATTCAGTCATATCACTTCATGGCAAATAGAAGGGGAAAAAGTGGAAGCAGTGAAAGATTTTCTTTTGTTGGTCTCCAAAATCACTGCAAACAGTGACTGCTGCCATGAAGTTCCAAGCTTTCCTTGGAAGGAAAGCTGTGACAAACTTAGACAGCATATTAAGAAGCAAAGACATCACCTTGCCAACAAAGGTCCATATAGTCAAAACTACAGTTTTTCCAGAAGTCATGGACAGATGTGACAGTTGAACCATAAAGAAAGCTGAGCCCTGAAGAATTGGTGCTGTGGTGTTGGAGAAGACTCTTGTGAGTCCTTTGGACTGCAAGGAGATCAAATCAGTCAATCCTAAAGGAAATCAACTCTGAATATTCATTGGAAGGACTGATGCTGAGCTGAAGCTCCAATACTTTGATCATCTGATGCGAAGAGCGACTCATTTGAAAAGACCCTGATGCTATGAAAGACAGAAGGCAAAAGGAGAAGAGGGCGGCAGAGGATAAGATGGTACAGTAGCATCACTGACACAGTGGGCATGGTTTTGAGCAAACTCTGGGAGATAGTGAATGACAGGGAAGCCTGGAGTGTTGCATTCCAAGGGCTTGCAAAGAGTCAGACACAACTCAGTAATTGTACAACAAAATATTTCATCGTATATATGTACCACACTTCTTTAGCCATTCATCTTCCGATGGATATCTGATTTCCTCCATGTCCTGGCTATTGTAGATAGCGTTTGTTTTCACATTCACGTTTGAGATCATTCTTGAATGTCTGGCATTTAGCAGATAACATTTAAATGTATGAAGTACAGAAGTACTCTTGTGACTTCTTGAAGGGGCAATGAGGTTGCCATATTCCTGTAATAATGTAGGGTCACTATGGAATATTTAGCAATGAAAATTAGTCATCAGAAGTAGTTAAACTACTTTGAAACTATATATAGTTTAAATATTTTTATAAAGCATGATTTTAATAGTACTGAGTAGTGACAACAATATGAAGAAAATTAACTTACTTGGAAAATGAATAATCTTGACCATAAAGGATAAGTGAGCTTCTACTATATGTATATAGATGAGACCTAAGTGTTCGTGGTAGCTGGCAGTCTAACTGGCAGACATGTAGTTGGCTACATGTCAGTTAATAGATCCTCCCTTCTTTTGCTTTCCGATCCCGAATTTTGTCTCTTTTCCTACTAATTTATTTCCTTACCAACTTAAACTCTAATCATATCCAAACTTCTAAGCAGCATAACTTATAGCTACTAGATTGTAGTTTCATTAATGCAGCTAACATCATATTAGAAGAAACTAAAAGTTAAATAATATTAAAAGATATTTTGATCTCTAAGGAAGAACTTAACAGACTCTGTGAAATCAGCTTTAACTGAATAAATGTCTTAATTAAAATCCCAAGTACAAAACTTGATTTAAAAGAGCAGATTTTTATCACATAAAAATATATAGAAGCAATTATTTCAATGATTTCAATAGAAAATCTTTTCCTTTTAGCAAACAGTATATGTTACAAATCTTGCCAGGTAATTGTTTTGGTTAAAAGACAAAAAAAAAAAAAAAAGAAAATATTGTGAAATACCTGGATAATATTATAAAAGGACCTTGGAGGCCCAGATATTTCTGTGTATCCAAGGCAAAGCACTAAAAATCACAGAGGTATTTAGATCATAGAGAATAAAATTATGTGTGTGCCAGAATCTGAAAAAAATAAATTTCCATTGCAAGAGTATATCTACTCTCGAGGAGCAGAAGCTTGAAACCTTCAGTTAAATCTAAATGGAGTATTAGAGCCCTTCAGTAGAAAGTTAAGTGGAAAATGAAGAGTTAGTCACTTAGTTGTGTCTAACTCTGTGACCCCATGGACTATATAGCCTGTCAGGCTCCTCTGTCCATGGAATTTCCCAGGCAAGAATACTGGACTGGATTACCATTTCCTTCTCCAGGGGATCTTCCCAACCCAGGAATTGAACCTCCCTTTCCTGCATTAAATCCATGGATTCTTTACTGCTGAGCCACAAGGGAAGCCCATATATTTATAATAACCACACTAAAAAATAAATCACACCTATTCTGGATTAATTAAAATATTTAAATGCATAATTTAATTAATTTACATTTTAAAAGAATTTTTTTAATAATACAGAAGCTTACTGTTTATTACTGAATCAAGCTGACCAATAAAGTTTTTTTTTTAATTTTATGCTACTAAGTAATGTGAAGTAATTTAGAAATATGAAATAAGTGATTGCTTCAAAGAAATTCATGATGATATAATTTTGAATCTCTAAACGCAAAAATTAAAGGAATGCAGTGTGTGGAGAAGACCCCAATCAAGGTATCAGTCTGATTCATTTTAGGAATCTAAGTGTACTGTTTTATTGATCAATATATTTTTTCTCTTCTTACATTATAGCTTTGAATTCATAGCCACTGATTAGTTTTAACCACATTAATCAAAAATGCATCTTCTTTATGAATAAGAATCATTATTGAATTAATTTGAATAGCATTCAGAAATGTTCCAGAAGTCTTTCTGTGTGAGATATGGCTACCTGAACCTAGATTTTCAAGTTCCTCGGGTGACTGAATGCCACCAAAAGAATAATGTGTTAGCAGAGCTCTTGAAAACAAAAATGAGAGCAAGTACAAAGGGGAGAAGGCTGCTAAGAAGTAAGAGGCCCTGGGCCATGTGAACAAGGCTGGCGGCCAGAGGCAGGTGTTCAGCACGAGCAGGCAGTTAGTCTAAGGGCACCACAGCACACTGAATAACATGGGAAGACACGGGAGCTAAGCTCAACAGACCTACGTGTAAGCCAAGAGAACCTGACGACTGAGTGGAGGAAACTGTGGTTGGAATGTTGAGACCAGAGAAATCTGGACGTGTCAGATGAAGTGGAGGTTGGATGCAGGAGACACTACGAGGGAGCAGCTAAGTCTGTTGGTAGAGAGAGTGGAGCTGGTACACAGAGAGAAGCTGGGATAACTAGAGGTTCATGAAAAAGACAGTGGAATCACTTCATTCCTGACCGCCTAAGCACTCCTGGTTTTTCAATATTTGAAATGAGACAAGTGATTATTTTCCCCTCATACTTAAAGGTTTCGAGGGGAGACAACCACACTTTAATTTTTAAAATTGTCATTTGCATTATTTGCTTTTCTTCCGTCATTCATCCAGTAACTAAGTACTTATTGATCATCTAATAATGAGGGTCACTTTGTAGGCATGGGAAGATAAATAAGAAGCTATTTTATTTTTGAGGTGTTCACCCTTCTGGTTCAGGAGGCACAGACATCCTAAATTTGTTTTGTAATACTACTTAATGATCAAATTTTCTGAAAAGAAAAATGCAATCTATTAGAATTATATAACTCACTTCATTTATTACTCTTTTTTTTTTCATTTATGACTATTATCAGATTGTTCAATGCATTCAGGATTGCTCCAGATTTTTTTAAGATGAGTTTACAGTGACATTGAAATGTCAAGATACCTCTGGAGACATTTTAGGGAATGGTCTAGGGATCTTAATAATCTTAAAATAATGCATTAGATTGGCTCGAGGGATATTAAGAATTTTAAAGTAATGAATTAGAAATGAATTAGATAATAATCTAAGGGAGAGAAAAATTCATGAACTGAGATTAAGCAGTAGTATTTATGTAAAATATTATCACGGGATTATGTAAAATATTACCACGGGGTACATGGGGATTCTGTACTTCTTTTACATATTTTTATAGTCTTAAATTATCACAAAAAATAAAATAATTATACAATGAAGTTACAAGGCAGGGAATAATTTTGATAAATATCAGTTAAAAAAACCCTAAAACTGGTGAAATATGTTAAATCTCAGTGTTGACTTTCAATGTCATAAAATAACAAACCATCAAAATATTCTACTAGTTCTGTATTTCATCTATAGTATTTTTCTGAAAAGTATAGTATGTATGAGTAGATCATATTTCTCTTTTTAAGACTGTACTTTAATTGAAAGGTACATTTCTACCCAAAGACCCAGCATCAAGTCAATCATAGAAATAAGCACCACTCCATCATCTGTATTAATGAATATGTCCATGCACTAAGTGTAAAACAATTGCTGTTATGCTTGAAATTGCTATAAAATCAGAAAAAGTGACCTGAAAATATTGATTTTATGAAGAGCTTTAGTTCATAATGTAAGCATACAGCATAATGAAGCACTAACATGATCTCAAAGTAAGGATCTGGTATTTGAAGACAAGATCTACATCTAATTCTTCATGGCTTCTACTGAACACAACTGGTTCCCTGGCGTGTAGGCATCAATAAAGTGTTTCAATTTAAAAGTGAATGGAATTTTAGAAAAATCATTTCCATAATATCAGATGTGGAAGCTTTCTGAAGAATTTGAATTGATTTTTTTATTTGAGTAAATCATTATTATGGAAATGGAAGCATTTAAATAACAGGTCTTTGATCTTTGTCTATGCCCAAAATATTGTGTGTGTGTGTGTGTGTGTGTGTGTGTACAGAAGATCATAATGCACATTTTAACAAATCAAGGACGTTCAATACTTCTCCCATTCAGGCTCAAACTCATCATCAGTTAATGACAAGATACAAGTGCTGCAAGAAAACAGGAGCAATGCTTTTTAACTGTCCCTTGGTTTTCACTGCCCAGCAGAGGACTGACACTTATATAGCATTTCACTTATAATATAGGAAGCTATAAAAATTATTATGTAGGTCATAAGCCAAAATTCAATAAAAGGAGATTCAGAACAACACTTTTGAACTGTAAAAATAGACAGTAACCTTCCTAAACAATAGAAGCATTTTTGGGGGGGAAATTATTAGTTATAATGCATATCAGTTCCTTAGGTGAAGGTAAGAAGTGAAAGAGTTAGTCCCTCAATCATGTCTGACTCTTTGTGACCCCATGCATTATAACTCATCAGGCTCCTCTGTCCATGGAATTCTCCAGGCAAGAATACTACATTTCCTTAAGTATCACTAACTGAACCTTAATTAAACTTACTCTGTATCTGCTGTTTGCCAAGCACTGGAAGAAACTCTTTCGAGCAATATTTTATTTAGCATTCATGCAATATTCACAACAATTCTATTAGTTATTATCACTAACATTTAACAAAAGAGACAACTGAGACTTACAGAGGTGAGCTAATCTGCTTATGGTCACACTTGTCATTTGTTGTCAAAACCAAATTTGAAATCAGGTCTGTTTCTTCTAGGCCCAGACTCTAAAGTAACTACCTGCCAAAGCATTTTGAAGTAAAGACTGTCTTCAAAAAGATATCCTGGCCAAACTGTTACATCAGAAGAACTATAAGTACTCATTTTTATCCTCTGAACATGATAAGAATTTATATGGTGATGAGCATGAACAATTTCAGCTCAAAGGTTGTAAGGAAGACTCTTTGTCTGCCAGTCGTTAACTTTAAGGCTCTGTCTTCTTTGGCCTTTGGTTACTGGCTTTCTTTTTCAATATCCCATTTTGCAACAAAAAACTGTACCCAGAGGCTTTAATCATTGCTTACATGCTCATTAGAATTGGATAAAAGACACTCATCTTGAGAAAGCAAATAAGTGAATGAATAACTAAGAGAATATGAGCAGGAGACTGTTCAAGATTCTACTACCATCAGTCTAAATTAAATTTAGGCCACAGAAACTGGAATCCACTCTCACTGATTATTAAACACAAGTATCCTTCATTTCATACATTCTGCCAAGAACAGAATATTTATTTATACTTAACAAGGAACAAAACCTATATAATTATGGAATAAAATGATATGCAACACCCACAAAAGAACACTCCTATCTCCATAAATATGTATGATGGCATATAAAATATTTTTGAAATGATCTGTATATAATTCAAGGGCTGAAAACTTCTAGCTGTTTTTTACTAACTGTAAATTAGTTTACTAAGATAATAATATGTATCTTTTTGCTGATTGTCTTTCTTAACTTTTATTGGAGTTCACTTGCTTTACAATGTTGTATTAGTTTCTGTACAGTAAAGTGAGTTGGCTATACATATAATCCCTCTTTTTTGGATTTCCTTCCCACTGAACTCACCACAGAGCACTGAGTAGAGATCCCTGTGCTATACCGAAGGTTCTCATTAGTTATCTATTTTATACGTAGTATCAATACTATATATATTGTTTTAATTGACTTTTAGGATGATTTTTTCAGAGTAATGTTGATAATTTGCCATCAAGATTTTCCCTCCCTGATATGCCCTTGGATGGTCCAATCAAATTATAAGAAGTATTTTGTGGTGGATTCATTTTGATATTTGGCAAAACTAATACAATTATGTAAAGTTTAAAAAAAAAACTGTAAAAAAAAAAGAAGTATGAAAATCAATATAAACTTTATCAATATTCTTGATTCCAAAGTAACAAGTAATGAATATATCATAAGACTTTAATATTCATTTTATATAGTCTTTATTTGATTTGTGAATCGCTAAGTATCTGATTTAATCAGTAGTCAGTTTAAAACCAGAATGTGTTAATGTTGATTAAATTAAAAATATAATAACTCTTTCCTTGTGGCTCAGCTGGTAAAGTGGAGAAGGCAGTGGCACCCCACTCCAGTACTCTTGCCTGGAAAATCCCATGGACGGAGGAGCCTGGTAGGCTGCAGTCCATGGGGTTGCAAAGTTGGACATGACTGAGCGACTTCCCTTTCACTTTTCACTTTCATGCATTGGAGAAGGAAATGGCAACCCACTCCATTGTTCTTGCCTGGAGAATCCCAGGGACGGGAGAGCCTGGTGAGCTGCTGTATATGGGGTCACAAAGAGTTGGAACGACTGAAGTGACTTAGCAGCAACAGCAGCAGGTAAAGAATCCACCTGCAATGTGGGAGACTTGGGTTTGATCCCTGCATTGGGAAGATCCCTTGGAGAAGGGAAAAGCTACCCACTCCAGTATTCTGGCCTGGAGAATTCCATAGACAGCCCATGGGGTCGCAAAGAGTCAGACACGACTGAGCCACTTTCATTTTGACTTTTCACCCTCATAGTAACTCTAGCTTGATTATAGATTTCCATAAGACTCTAAATTTAAGAACATTATGCCCGTAAATGTTCTGTAAATATACGGCGATGAAGCCAAAGTAAAAACAAAACCCAGTTGTGGATGGAACGGTGATAGAAGAAAGGTTTAATTCTATAAAGAGCAATATTGCATAGGAACCTGGAATGTTAGGTCCATGAATCAAGGCAAATTGGAAGTGGTCAAACAGGAGATGGCAAGAGTGAACATCGACATTCTGGGAATCAGCAAACTAAAATGGACCAGAATGGGTGAATTTAACTCAGATGACCATTATATCTACTACTCTGGGCAGGAATCCCTTAGAAGAAATGGTGAAGCCATCATGGTCAACAAAAGAGCCTGAAATGCAGTACTTGGATGTAATCTCAGAAATGACAGAATGATCTCTGTTCATTTCCAAGGCAAACCATTCAATATCACAGCAATCCAAGTCTATGCCCTGACCAGTGATGCTGAAGAATCTGAAGTTGAACGGTTCTATGAAGACCTACAAGACCTTCTAGAACTAACACCCAAAAAAGATGTCCTTTTCATTATAGGGGACTGGAATGCAAAAGTAGGAAGTCAAGAAACACCTGTAGTAACAGGCAAATTTGGCTTTGGAGTATAGAATGAAGCAGGGCAAAGGCTAATAGAGTTCTGCCAAGAGAACGCACTGGTCATAGCAAACACCCTCTTCCAACAACACAAGAGAAGACTCTACACATGACATCACCAGATGGTCAACACCAAAATCAGATTGATTATATTCTTTGCAGCCAAAGATGGAGAAGCTCTATACAGTCAGCAAAAACAAGACTGGGAACGGACTGTGGCTCTGGTCATGAAGTCCTTATTGCCAAATTCAGACTTAAATTGAAGAAAGTAGGGAAAACCACTAGACCATTCAGGTATGACCTAAATCAAATCCCTTATGACTATACAGTGGAAATGAGAAATAGATTTAAGGGACTAGATTTGATAGACAGAGTGCCTGATGAACTATAGATGGAGGTACGTAACATTGTACAGGAGACAGGGATTAAGACCATCCCCGAGAAAAGGAAATGCAAAAAAGCAAAATGGCTGTCTGAGGAGGCCTTACAAATAGCTGTGAAAAAGAAAGAAGCAAAAAGCAAAGGAGAAAAGGAAAGATATATCCATTTGAATGCAGAGTTCCAAAGAACAGCAAGGAGAGATAAGAAAGCTTTCCTCAGCGACCAAAGCAAAGAAATAGAGGAAAACAATAGAACGGGAAAGACTAGAGATCTCTGAAAGAAAATTAGAGATACCAAGGGAACATTTTATGCAAATATGGGCTCAATAAAGGACATAAATGGTAGGAACCTATCAGAAGCAGAAGATATTAAGAAGAGGTGGCAAGAATACACAGAACTGTACAAAAAAGAACTTCACGACCTGGATAATCATGATGGTGTTATCACTCACCTTGAGCCAGACATCCTGGAATGTGAAGTCAAATGGGCTTTAGGAAGCATCACTACAAACCAAGCTAGTGGAGGTGATGGAATTCCAGTTGAGCTATTTCAAATCCTAAAAGATGATGCTGTGAAAGTGCTGTACTCAATATGCCAGCAAATTTGGAAAACTCAGCACTCTTTGGGATTTCATTCCAATCCCAAAGAAAGGCAATGCCAAAGAATGCTCAAACTGCCTCACAATTGCACTCATCTCACACGCTAGTAAAGTAATGTTTAAAATTCTCCAAGCCAGGCTTCAGCAATACATAAACCATGAACTTCCTGATGTTCAAGCTGGTTTTAGAAAAGGCAGAGGAACCAGAGATCACATTGCTAACATCTGTTGGATCATGGAAAAAGCAAGACAGTTCCAGAAAAACATCTATTTCTGCTTTATTGACTATGCCAAAGCCTTTGACTGTGTGGATCACAACAAACTGTGGGAAATTCTGAAAGAGATGGGAATACCAGACCACCTGATCTGCCTCTTGAGAAACCTGTATGCAGGTCAGGAAGCAACAGTTAGAACTGGATATGGAACAACAGACTGGTTCCAAATAGGTAAAGGAGTGTGTCAAGGTTGTATATTGTCACCCTGCTTATTTAACTTTTATGCAGAACATCATGAGAAAACCTGGGCTGGAAGAAGCACAAGCTGGAATCAAGATTGCTGGGAGAAATATCAATAACCTCAGATATGCAGATGACACCACTCTTACGGCAGAAAGTGAAGAAGAACTAAAGAGCCTCTTGATGAAAGTGAAAGAAGACAGTGTGAAAAAGTTGGCTTAAAACTCAACATTCAGAAAACAAAGATCATGGCATCTGGTCCCATCACTTCATGGCAAATAGATGGGGAAACAGTGGAAACAGTGGCTGAGTTTATTTTTCTGGGCTGCAAAATCACTGCAGATGTTGATTGCAGCCATGAAATTAAAAGACGCTTACTCCTTGGAAGAAAAGTTATGACCAACCTAGATAGCATATTGAAAAGCAGAGATATTACTTTGCCAACAAAGGTCCATCTAGTCAAGGCTATGGTTTTTCCAGTGGTCATGTATGGCTATGAGAGTGGACTATAAAGAAAGCTGAGCGCCAAAGAATTGATGCTTTTGAACTGTGGTGTTGGAGAAGACTCTTGAGAGTCCCTTGGCCTGAAAGGATATCCAACCAGTCCATCCTAAAGGAAATCATCCTGAATATTCATTGGAAGGACTGATGCTGAAGCTGAAACTCCAATACTTTGGCCACCTGATGCGAAGAGCTGACTCAGTTGAAAAGACCTGATGCTGGGAAAGATTGAGGGCGTTAGGAGAAGGGGACGACAGAGGATGAGATGGTTGGATAGCATCATTGACTCAGTGGACATGGGTGTGGGTGAACTCTGGGAGTTGGTAATGGACAGGGAGGCCTGGCGAGCTGCAGTTCATGGGGTCGCAAAGAGTCGGAAACGACTGAGTGACTGAACTGAACTAAATGTCAGTAAATATAATTTTATTGTGTTGCTATTTTCTGAAATTATGAATGAGATAATTATAAGAATATAATGAATACATATATTTGGATAAATCACTTTTAGGGGTATTATTGGTAACTCGGGCAGTATAGCTGATAATAGCTTGTCAATTAATAGACATAATGATGAAAATTTATTTTATTCCAAATGCACAGTGAAACTGAGTGGTCAAAGAAACCAAGTGAAAGTGAAAGTCATTCAGTCGTGTCTGACTCTTCACAACCCCATGGACTATACAGTCCATGGAATTCTCCAGACCAGAATACTGGAGTGGGTAGCCATTCCCTTCTCCAGGAGATCTTCCAAACCCAGGAATCGAACCCATGTCTCCCACATTGCAGGTGGATTCTTCACCAGTTGAGCCATCAGAGAAGCCCCAAAGAAACCAAATCTATTACAATTATATAGTAACTCATAAGAAATGGGGCACAGCCCATACATATTTGCCCAATGTCATAATCCTAGGAAAAGTTTCAGTGGCCAAGAAAGATTTAATTGTAAAATCCCTTCATAAGGTAGTAGGAAAAAATAGACATACATTTTAAAAAGTATATTAAAGTATTTTCCAGTGTCCCAGATTATGCCCAGAACATGTAGGTGCAGCATTCAAAAAACAGAAAGAACAATAAAAACCTGGAGTATCTGACAACCCTGACAAATATTAACTACGTGAAAGTTGCTCAGTCATGTCCTACTCTTTGTGACCCCATGGACTATACAATCCATGAAATTCTCTAGGCCAAAATACTAAGTAATTGGCCCAATTGTATATTTCAGGAGTGCTAGTTCCAAGATCTGGAATAAAATTTACATAAGAATTAGAAAATATTAACACAGAGCTAAATCACTGTTTGTTGAATCTGAACTCATATCCTGCACTAAGGATGTTATCTTTTAATGGAATAATGACTTTTTGCCAGGCATTGCATTATGCTCAGAGAAGGCAATGGCACCCCACTCCAGTACTCTTGCCTGGAAAATCCCATGGATGGAGGAGCCTGATGGGCTGCAGTCCATGGGGTCGCTAAGAGTCGGGCACGACTGAGTGACTTCACTTTCACTTTTCACTTTCATGCACTGGAGAAGGAAATGGCAACCCACTCCAGTGTTCTTGCCTGGAGAATCCCAGGGACAGGGAACCTGGTGGGCTGCCGTCTATGGGGTCGCACAGAGTCAGACACGAATGAAGTGACTTAGCAGCAGCAGCAGCATTATGCTGCATTGTGTCTTATAGACCGAAGCTAACATTAGCTTCGGTCTATAAGACATAGCGCAGTGTAATGCAAAAAACTTGGCTTCCCAGGTGGTGCTAGTGGTAAAGAATCTGCTTGCTAGTGCGGGAGATATAAGAGACTTGGGTTCGATCCCTGGGTTGGGAAGATTCCCTAGAGGAGGGCATGGCAACCCACTCTAGTATTCTTTCTTACAGAATCTCTTGGACAGAGGAGCCTGGCAGGCCATGGTCAGTAGGGTTGCAAAGAGTTGGCCATGACTGGAGCGACTTAGCACACAAGTACCAGATAAACTAGGCAGACAGAAAATATCACAAAAATCTTTAGCAGTCTTGGGTGACTTTAGTTTTGGTCTCACCAAGTCCTGAAATTACTTCTGATCATCGATGTGCTCTCAAAACCTCCTTGGTGTCAGAACTAGTCATATTCACTTTTATAATCTTTTGACCTCACCTTGACTGAACTTGGATTGGATATTTAAGAAAAAGAAAAATCTCATCACAGAACATTTGAGATCTAATTCATTACACACTGGAGGATTAGATATATTTCAGAAGTTATTGCTATTGAGCCTGTACCTCAGACTTTTAAAAATGACATCTATTGATGGGCTGTTTTGAGACTGGTGCATTTGTGTGAATTTTAACCTAGCTTAATATGCAAAACCAAGGATATTTAATGAAAAACTTTATGCCAAATGTATCAATCTATAAAGTTTTATATATTTTAAGGTATATATTTAATATTATATTATATATCAATACTTTATTGGTCTTTATGGATATTTTCCCCCTGTAGTGATGTATACGAGCAATATCACATTTATAAATTATGACTTCTGTAATTACTGAGAATTAGATAGTGGGTAGAAATGTTTACTGATATAAATGTCAAAATATCTCTATCTTTTGTGAATTATGAAAATTTTAATCCAAGATGCAGCATTATTTAAAAATTATAGTTATAAATAAGTATTGATCCTCCATATAATATGTAATAGTGTCTAGATATTCATTTTATACATATATATGAACATCAGTGTTTATGTTCATTCTTGGGAAGCATAAAAGCAATCCTCAGGAAATGTCATTTCTTTTCTGGCTATGGTGGTATTGATATAACCTATACCAAAAGGAAAAATAGCAGACATGCATAAATTTTAAATAATTAGTTTTCAGCAAGAAAATTTATTTTCCATACCCTTCAAGAAGAAATATCAATAAAGTGGCTGCACAGGTTCACAAAAACTCAGATTTTTTTAAAGACAAAATAATTGAGTTTATTATCAAAGAGCTCTATATTTGAAACATGTTCAATTACTAAACCCTATATGTAATAATAGTTAAGTGGCTTTTGAAAGAAGTAACAGTTTTTCAGAACAGGCTTATTAACAAAGTTCTATTTTTCTTGCAGTTCTGCTTTAGAATCATAGAATATTAGTGGTACTTTATTTTCTTTGGGTAAAGAAGTGGATAGCAATTTACTGACCCCAAATTCTCTTATTGCATTTAAGTCCTTTGATAAATTCCTTCTTTTACTGCTTCAGTATGTATTTGCCTCTAGCCACTTAATACTGCAGCCAGCTTATATGAAAGGAAACCAAGGTTCAGAAAGTTTTAGTATCATGCCAAATATCTTAAAAATGTCAAGGCCAGTAATGAATTCAGAACATCTGACTTCAGGGCTCATTCTGTTAACCAGATGACAGAAATTTCCAGGATTTAGAGACTGAACAAATTAACTCATCTAAACAACTGGATCAGTCAGAAAGTATCATGCCCTGTTATGTATGGAAACTCAGAGAAAAGAAAGCCCAGAAGTAAACTGACAGGAGCATCTCATACAGAGGAGCATTAGCCTTGGTCAGTGACTATTTCTGGCATTTTCATTCTGTTGACCCTACGGAGTGAATTCATTTTACTCTACTTCTGTTCTTATGGCTATAATAGAAATTTTGGAGTATGATTTCCATATCTGCCCACTAGGAGAAATAGCAGTAAACACTGAGTCTTCTGGTATCCAAGACAGTTATATTTTTATTGATAAGTTTGCCTTCTGAGTATAAGCATCAGGGTTATAAGATAGTGAATGTGAGTTTAATATTGAGTAATGGACAACCTCTAGGTGTGATAATATAGTCAGTTTTCCAAGCTTGTGAACCTGAATGCTATAATGTAAACTGAGATAAATTCGTGAAATAATAAATACTATTTCATATCATTTATTCACCCTAGGCAAATGCAGCACATGCACAAGCTGTATATACATACACACACTCTACAATATCAATGTTACAAAGGATATAAGAAATCCTGGCTATATGTTTCATGTAACTTTTCCACAGTAGTAATCCACAAAGCATACTGTCTCAATATCTAGGTTTATAATCAATGCTAATAATCAAACATGTATTTTGTAAGCAATGTCCAGATAACAAAAGGCATACTGTTGCTACTAACGATATAAATGCTTTTTCAAATCCTCTAAATTCATGATCTTAACATTAAATATAAATATATATGAATAGCTTCTAATCTTATCTGAAAAAATCATATTACTTGGTTAAAAGTGATTTAAATATAATGCTATTGTGTTTATATGTCTATACAATTTGACAATAAGGCACACAAGAAAGCAATTACAATAATTTATTATTACTATTATCACTAAGCAGCTGAAAGATTATCACTCTCAGCTCATTATTTAGAAGTTATTAATCACTGAGCATTATATTTAGGGTCTGTAGAATTGATTTTCCTACCAAAGAAAGAATAAAGAATTCTCTCAATTCAAGTTTAATATGATCAATTTAAATTACCTTAAAAAGCAGAAACATTTAGCAGTCATCTTCATAATTTTAGAGCATTTTTTGTGAATCTTTCTATTTCTAATTCCATTTACTATTAAGCACTAAAGTATGTTATAATGAGAAAAGTTATACATATAAATTGCCTATCCAGTTAAATATAATCGTTACTAATTACTTCCCAATTACCTCCCTACTCTGCTACTCTGTTCTTCTTCAGACGTTCAGCTCCTGTTTTCCATATTGAGAGGTTTTGATTGTGTGGCACTTCATTAATTTTATTGGTTGTGCATCAAATTCGGACCATTTGCATATTTGATATTTCTTAGATTTATGTTTCTGAATAAACTCTGTGGCTTTTTATACCTGTAAAGCTTATAAACCTAGCAAAATGTTTTTGAATATGAAGATATTGAAAGTTCAGTTTATGAAAGGGGATATATCTAAAAAAGAATTGTAGAATCTGCAGTGTTAAACACTGAGTAACCTTTCCAATTATCTAATTTGAAGCTGTATATGTTTTCCATCAACATTTTGAAATGAATATCTTTTCCCTCCTATGCACACGAGGCGCTGTGTGCTTAGTCACTCAGTCATGTTTGACTCTTCGACCTCATAGACTGTAGCCCACCAGGCTCCTCTGCTCACGGGATTCTCCAGGCAAGAATACTGGAGTGGATTACTGTGTCCTTCTGCAGGGGATCTTCCCAACCCAGGGATTGAATCCACCTCTCTTATGTCTCTTGCATTGGCTGGTGGGTTCTTTACCACTAGCACCACCTGAGAAGCCCAGGTCCTAGTGGTAAATAACATCAAAAACCTTAGACACGGAATAGTTCTGAGTGTACAGTGGCTAAGCAGAACTATTCTACAGTCACTAACCTTTTCTACAGACATGGATATGTAGGCATGGTGGTACTCTTTCTTCCTATGCTTCCAAAGAGTCCATTTTGTGTCTTTTTATTTCTTAATAATGATTCAGAAAAATGTACTAGTACCTCTTTTTCTCACAACAATGTAATCACACTTCACTCAAACTTTTTCAACTTAGTTGATTAATTAGAATTTCACATGCCAGTTTGTTAAGAGAAATGTAAGTGGTTCATTAAATGCAACTTTATGTGAAGAACTATCACAAAACTCTAAACTTTTCTTGCTCTTTTTTTTTTTTTTTTTTTGGTCTTTGAATTTCAGAAACAGCCATTTTTCTACACTGGCATTCCACACAAAGTATGTGCTGTGAGCATTAGTGTGTAAGTTGGAAAAAATGAAAAGGAGCACAGCAGGGTCTGGGGATTGGCCCATTCCTTTGTTTTCTAAAAATTACCTTTACAACAAACAGCTATCTGAAGTGGTAGACACAGACCAGCTTATATAAATACATTTCTGCAAATGCAAATTATGAACATGTATTTAAGTAAGCATTAAGATGATTGAATGGAATGAAAACAATGGATAAATGGTAAATGGAATGTGTTTAAAAAACAAAGGAAAAAAAGACGGTTTGAAAAAGATGCTTTGTTAAAGAATAGGATATTAGATAAAAAGCCAAGCATTACACAATAAAAGAAAAGAAAGAATTTGAAAGTTTGTAGATTATAATCTCATTTGAAGTTTAGTGGTTCAAATATTCTGGATATGCAATAAGAGAGGGAGTACTTAACTCAAAATTTCAACTTTAACTTACCTGAATCACATTCCAAAGCATTTTTTAAAAGTGTGAGGATAAAAAAAAATAGTACAGTAAGGACAAAACAAAGTATGAAAAATAAATATTCCGGTTTTCTGTACTTTACATAACAAACTTCTTTATGTGTGTCAATTTCTGTCGGTGAGGTTGAGGGTAGACGAGTGAGGAAGGGTAATCTATACTTTTCAATTAAAGTTACTTCAGTTTTCAGTGTCAATAGTTTCATAAGTGATCAAGACAATAGTCAACCAATTCATAGTCCAGCTTTATATCAGAGTCATTTCTTGTGATGATCGGTGAGCTTAAAGGAAGCTTAAGTGGTTATATCAAGTTGGGTATGGGGGCTTGTCACGCACATGTGGATCTTTTTGTTATGTTTTAGAATCCTTTCTGGCTCATAACAATTATGGCCATTGCCTTGCCTTGTTTCTGGACATTCTACTGCCATCAGACCATATTTCACTCTTGGTGAATTGTGTGAGTCGTGATTTTGGCAAAATTAAGGCAGTGCAATTACTTTTGCTGTTGGCATAAGCCTATAATGGCTCTCACAGACTTTTTGACTCCCCATACATATTCATGATCTACCTCCTGGCTAAAAATGTCTACCCTATATTAGAATTACCTCATTCAGGGCATCAGAATTCTAATGGAAGTCATATGTTCTCTTAACATACTAAAATCCATTCCCTTGGAAGCCTACAATAACTCCTAGATTTCTTCAGTATCACATGGTTGTTGAGTGGGATTTAAGACGGTATCTATCTATCTATCTGCCTAAACATGTCAAATACATTTCCACGATGCTTTAACAACACATATTAATGTGAGGGCTCTCTGTAAGGCTCCCACCAACTCAAAGAAGTGGCAAGATATAATTGGTGGTCATCTATTTTGTTAATTTAGATGGTGCTTCAATAGTCTGTCCTTTTTCTTCCTCCAAGTGAGGATCTGGAAAGAAAACACTTTTCTTTTGCGAGTGTAAGTTCTAAATCTTACCTACTTACTGCTTAATAGTTTAAGTGTAAGTGAAAGAAAATGCAAGGGGGTTTTCCTGGGCTAGTAAGAGTTGGTGCAAATTGTCATGTATGTTTGCATAGGAAGGTGAGAAGACCATCTAATGAAGAGGAAGACCTTAAAAGAATATGGACTTCTGGGGGTTTTAAACTTTAAGTCATATTGTCTATTATTTTAATGGATTAAAAGTAGCTGCTTGAGGTAGACCAACAATTTTTAGCTATTAACTTCCAATTTAATATAGACAGATATCCTTTAGACTAAATTGGAACCTTTTCATTATTCTGTACTTGCACAGCCTTTGAAATAGTAATTTCTTAGTGATTCTTAGGATGTGTGAGGTTTCCTCTTTGAAGTAACTGCTGCATATTGTCCCCAGGTTACTGGTCCTTTGGGTAATAAGGCATAGTGAGAGGAGGTAACACTGCCCCTGTGACGGACAGTGGCCTAATGGTCACTGACCTTGTTACGTGATGCAGATGAAATCACTCCTCAGTACAAAGATGGTCAGAACTTGACAAAATAAAGCTCAGAGTTTGAGAAAGAAAGATATATTTTAAAAATAAAAAGCTTAAGAGCCCTAGCATCTGACTTCCTCCAGGTAACTTCTTTCATCTTTTGAGTACTTCAGCAACGGGTGAAACTTTTTAATCTTCTTCTTCCTGTCCCTCACTACGCTCCTCTCTCTTACTATGCCTTATTATTGAAAGAACCAGCAAACTGGGGACAATATAGAGCAGTTACTTCAAAATATGAGAAAATAAACATGTTGATATGAACCTAAATATTCAGTTGTGTCATTGAATGTCCTCATTCATCTGGGACTTGCAGACAGAAAATAATAACACCAGAAGAAGTGTTTGTGAACTCTAAAAAGCTGTTATAGTTGCTATGGAGGAGGATAATATGGGCGGCTAAGCTATATTTCCTTATCAGGATAAAAAGGGAGTATAAAATTGAGCAGATTAAAATAGAGAAAGACCTCTATTAACAAGCACAATTGTTTTTATTTTTTTATCATAGAGGTTATGAGGTGAGTCATCAATCTGACTCCTGTACTCCTCTCCATTAGAAATGGTTCATGAGAGATACTCCTAAAAAGTGGTTAGACCAACTAGATGTCTTTCACTCTGACAGAATATAATTAAAAAGTATGTCAAGATGGTCCATCTTCTATATCTTTTTAAATAAGCATTTTCTTTTGTTACAAAGTTTAATTATTTAAATATATCAGCTTTTCCTCCATCCCACATTTGTTTTTGGTATCTTTACTTGTTTAAAGCCATGTTTCTTCTATCTGATTTCCATGTTTAATTGAGGTGATTTCTAAAAATTTATTTATTTGGCTGCACCAAGTCTTAGTCAGCTCCTTTGTCCTTGGGATTTTCCAGGCAAAAATACTGTAATAGTTGCTGTTTCCTTCTCCAAGGCCTCATCAAATCATTTAAAAGTCTTCAAATAAAAGTAGATTGACCTCTCCTGGGAAAGAGGATCTGCCAGCCAACAGTCTTTGGACATGAATCACAACATCAACTCTTCCCAGAGTCTGCAAACTGCTGGGCTGTCCTGCAGATTTTGTATTTGCCCAGCCTCCACATTGTGTGAGCCAATTCCTTAAACTAAACTTCTCCCTCTTTCTCTTTACCTCTATAAACTTCCAATAAATTCTGTTTCTCTGGAGACTCCAACAAAAGGTGGGACAGGACAGACAATTGTAAAGGTCTTCAAGGAAACCAGACGACTCTGAGACTGAGAGACGATTCTGCAGGCAGATCAGTGGGACTCTTCGGCCGGGAAATCACTCCTGTGATTTATTCACAAGTAGGAGAATTTTGTGTGACTGATATGCTTTTTTATTCTAGGAAAAAATTCCTGATTTTCTCTCTGCTTATACTATCTTTCTCTTTAAAATTTTCTATCTTGAGTTGAATCTCTTTTCATTACATAAGCATTAGTGTCTTTTATGAGAATTTTTTGTTTGTGGCTGAATATTATCTTCCTACTACACACTTTCATCTGTCTTTGATCTCTTTATTTCTAACTTGAAAAATTCATTATTTATGCACCAAGTGTCTATTTTATTATGTCTATATTACATTTCTCTTTACTATCTTTATATACCTCTTCTATTTTTTCCCCGTATCTGGGGGATTGTTTCCATGATTTGTCCTCTGTCTCACTGACTGTATTTTTCTATAAGAATATGCAATTTTTGTCATGTTCAATAAGACTACATTTTCAGTTTCTGTTTAATTAGTTATATTGTTTAATTTTACAACATTCTGATCTTGGTGATCATTCATTTACTAGAAAATTACTTTTCATTTTTTTAAATTAATAATAGCAATAGTGAGACATTCTTCTGTTTCCTAATTGTATTATCTCTTAAAAAAAATTCTATCCAAATAGGTAGGAAAATGCTCTTCTCTTTTAAAATAAAGTTTTTATCTTCCGTATGTTGTGCTTTGGGATTTTTCTCATCCATGAATAGAGGTATCTACATAGATGCCTGGGCTAGTCTTGGCTGCCATTTATGATTGTTTGAAAGTGAAAGTTTCTCAGTCATGTCCGACTCTTTGTGACCCCATGGACTATCTAGTCCATGGAATTCTCCAGGCCAGAATACTGGAGTGGGTAGCCTTTCCCTTCTCCAGGGGATCTTCCCAACCCAGGGATCAAACCCAGGTCTCCCACATTGCCGGCGGATTCTTTACCAGCTGAGCCACAAGGGAAGCCCAATAACACTGGAGTGGGTAGACTATCTCTTCTCCAGGGGATCTTCCTGACCCAGGAATTGAACCAGGGTCTCCTGGCGGATTCTTTACCAACTGAGAATCTATAAGGGATTGTTTAGGTGCTATTAACTCCATCTGTCCACAGTAATATCAAAAAGTAAATAATAGTGTTCTCTGCTAGATACTTAAGAGATGCTATCCAGTTCTATAACCCCCATGTATACATCTCATGTAATGCAGGGATAGATTTGCCTCTTTCATTTGGTCCTCATGGAAGGGTATAGGGCACTTTTGGAAAATTCAGTAGTCTTCAACAAGGAAAAAGATGAAAACCCTTTTATGCACTGATGTATTTTTAGGATATTATGTCACAGAAACCAATGAAAATTTTATAGAGATACTTTAGCCAAAATTCTATACCCTGCACTAATATTTGGCCTTCAAAGTACAAAGGAGAGTTGTCTAGATTGTCACTGAGAGCACTGTGTCTCTTTATGGACAAGTTCTTTTTCACGTTTCTGAGTTAGGGCAATTTAGGAAGCAGATTGCAGATTCTATTAAATCTAGTTGGTGTTCCTAGCATACAATTATAAAAGCTATTTCATCATATCTCTCCATTAATTAGGACAATTAAATAAATATCTGAAGTATTTGGTTTACATGTTTTCATTTGCAATATTATGGATTATTTCTTTGGTATGTTTTATGAGTAATTTTTTGAAAATTTGAACAGCAGTCATTCTTAAATCTCTGTTAAAGCTATATTTTCTAATTTAATCATCAAAATGTCCAATAAACTAGCTATTAATACCATTATTTTAAAAACAAAAATAATGAGACTGACTCATATACTTGTTCAAATTCATTTAACTAGAAAGAGGAAAAGCCAGAGATTGAATACAGGTTTAAGTCCAAACGCTGAGGTCTTACACATTTTATTATATTGAATGATTTTCCTTTAACATGTTCATTTTGCTTGTAGATTTTATATTAAAATATTTGCATTTCATATGTATATGTGTGCTTTGTCGCTCAGAAGTATATGACTCTTTGTGGAGTATACACATGGAGTATAACCTGCCAGACTCCTCTGTCCATGGGGATTTTCCAGGCAAGAATACTGGAGTGGGTTGCCATGCTCTTTTCCAGGGGACCTTCCCAACTCAGGAATCAAACCCAGGTCTCCCGCATTTCAGGCAGATTCTTTGCCATTTAAGCCACCAGGGAGGCCCAAGAATACTGTAAAAGGTAGCCTATCCCTTCTTCTGGGGATCTTCCTGACCTGGGAATCAAATTGGGGTCTCCCACTTTACAGGCAGATTCTTTAAGAGCTGAGCTACCAGGGAAGTTCTCATATGTATAAACATACCATAATCATTCTATATATAATCAAAACTAAAATTATATTAGTATTTCAGAAAGCCTTAATTTCTTGCTCCCAATCCTATACTCACTTTGGTTAGATAGATTTATGTTAAGACTTGTTATATTAAAATTCCTAGAAACTTGTTCAACTATTCTATTATTTTTTGACTATGAAAATTGTGATACAGAATAATTGCACTTTGGACATTCTTAGTATTCTCTGTGTCTCTGCTGAATTCTTAACACCTACTTTGCCCTTATTAAAAGAATTACTCAAAGACAGCTGTAAAAAATAGAGTGTAGGTTATTACCCTGGGTACATAATTTAAAATATACAGTTTACATACAAGTCACAGTAGCATGAAAAGTATTGTGTAATGAGACAAAATTGACTTATCTTCTTGACCTTGATGGTACTAGGTTTGATAATAGCAGATAGTCATTGCCCAAAAGTGAGAAATCACAACACATACTTAACCATTTTAGCTAAAAATATATACAGCTATGATGCAAAGTCTATAATAATTCAGATAAAAATACAAATATGGCAAATATCCCTCTAATAAGTAATTTTTCCAATTTATCCTAGAAAACACTACTTAAAAACTACATATCAATTTATCTTTCCTGTGATTGATCCTTGTTCATATTCTTAATGTTCAAATTCTTCATTTCATAATATTTCCTGACACACTTTTTAAAATAAATTTATTTATTTTTTAATTGAAGGATAATTGCTTTACAGAATTTTGTTGTTTTCTGTCAAACCTCAACCTGAATCAGCCATAGGTATACATATATCCCCTCCCTTTTGAACCTCCCTCCCATCTCCCTTCCCATTCCACCCCTCTAGGTTGATCTTTATGCTGCTCAAATCTTCATGATTTCTTTCCTTCTACTAATTTTGTAATTTTTTTTTGTTCTTTTTTTTCCCCAGTTGCTTTAGGTGTAAAGTGAGGTTGTCTATTCAATGTTTTTCTTGTTTCTTGAGGTAGGATTGTATTGCTATAAACTTCCCTCTTAGAACTGCTTTTGCTGTATCCCATAGGTTTTGAGTTGTTGTGTTTTCATCGTCATTTGTTTCTCGAAATTTTTTGATTTCCCTTTTGATTTCTTCAGTAACCTGTTGGTTATTTAGAAATGTATTGTTTAATCCCATATGTTTGTGTTTTATAGTTTGTTTTTTTTTTTCGTATAACTGATATTTAGTCTCATAGCATTGTGGTTGGAGAAGATGCTTGATACAATTTCAACTTTCTTAAATTTACTGAAGTTTGATTTGTGACCCAAGATGTAGTCTATCCTGGAAATTGTTCCATTTGCACTTGAGAAAAAGGTGTATTTTGCATTTGGATGGAATGTCCTGAAGATATCAATGAGATTCATCTTATCTAATGTATCCTTTAAGACTTGTATTCCCTTGCTAATTTTCTGTTTTGACGATCTGTCCATTGGTGTGAGTAGGGTTGTTAAAGTCTCCTACTATTATTATGTTACTGTCAATTTCTCCTTTTATGTCTGTTAGTGTTTGTCTTATGTATTGAGGTGCTCCTATGTTGGGTGCATAGATATTTACAATTGTTATGTCTTCCTCTTGGATTGATCCCTTGATCATTATGTAGTGTCCTTCCTTATCTCTTTCAATCTTCTTTATATTAAGGTCTATTTAGTCTGATATGAGGATTGCTATTCCAGCTTTATTTTGCTTCCCATTTGCAAGGAATATGTTTTTTCATCCTCTCACTTTCACTCTATATGTGTCTTTAGGTCTGAGGTGGGTTTCTTGTAGACAGCATATATATGGGTCTTGTTTTTGTATCCATTCAGCCAGTCTGTGTCTTTTGGTTGGAGCATTTAATCTGTTTACATTTAAAGTAATTATTGACATATATGTTCCTATTGCCATTTTCTTAATTGTTTGGGGTTGATTTTGTAGCTATTTTTCTTCTCTTATATTTCTTGACTATATAAGTCCCTTTAACATTTATTGTAAAGCTGGTTTGGTGGTATTGAATTCTCTCAACTTTTGCTTGTCTGAAAAGCTTTTTATTTCTCCACCCATTTTGAATGAGATCCTTGCCGGGTACAGTAATCTTGGTTGTAGATTTTTCCATTTCAGTTCTTTAAATATATCTTGTCATACCCTTCTGGCCTGCAGAGTTTCTGTTGAAAGGTCAGCTGTTAAACGTATGGGGTTTCCCTTGTATGTTACTTGTTGCTTTTCCCTTGCTGCTTTTAATATTATTTCTTTGTGTTTAGTCTTTGTTAGTTTGATTAGTACGTGTCTTGGCATGATTCTCCTTGGGTTTATCCTGTATGGGACTCTTTGCACCTCTTGAACTTGACTGATTATTTCCTTTTCCATGTTGGGGAAACTTTCAACTATAATCTCTTCAAAATTTTTCTCATACCCTTTCTTTTTCTCTTCTTCTTCTGGGACCCCTATAATTCAAATAGGGGGTGTTTAATATTGTCCCAGAAGTGTCTGATACTATCCTCAGTTCTTTTCATTTCTTTTACTTTATTCTGCTCTTCAGAAGTTATTTCCACCATTTTATCTTCCAGCTCACTGATTCATTCTTCTGCTTCAGATATTTTGCTATTGATTCCTTCTAGAGTATTTTTAATTTCAGTAATTGTGTTGCTTGTCTCTGAATGTTTATTTTTTAATTCTTCTAGGTCTTTGTTGATTCTTGCATTTTCTCCATTTTGTTTTCAAGGTTTTTGATCATCTTTACTGTCATTATTCTGAATTTTTTTTCAGGTAGTTTGCCCTTTTCCTCTTCATTTATTTGAACTTCTAGTGTTTCTAGTCTGTTCCTTCATTTGTGTAGTATTTTTCTGACTTTTATTTATTATTTTTTTAACTTATTGTGTTTGAGGTCTCCTTTTCCCAGGCTTCAAGGTTGAATTCTTTCTTCCTTTTGGTTGCTGCCCTCCTAAGGTTGGTCCAGTGGTTTGTGTAAGCTTCTTATAGAGTGAGATTTGTGCTAGATTTTGTTTGTTGGTTTGTTTTGCTTCTGATAGGCAAGGCTGAGTGAGGTGGTCATCCTGTCTGCTGATAATTGGGTTTGCATTTTTGTTTTGTTTGTTGTTTAGATGAGGCATCCTGCACAGGGTGCTACTGGTGGTTGGGGGATGCCAGGTCTTGCATTCAAGTGGTTTCCTTTGTGTGAGTTCTCACTTTTTGATACTCCCTAGGGAGAAGGCAATGGCACGCCACTCCAGTACTCTTGCCTGGAAAACCCCATGGGTGGAGGAGCCTGGTAGGCTGCAGTCCATGGGATCATCAAGAGTCGGACACGACTGAGTGACTTCCCTTTCACTTTTCACTTCCATGCATTGGAGAAGGCAATGGCAACCCACTCCAGTGTTCTTGGCTGGAGAATCCCAGGGACGGGGGAGCCTAGTGGTCTGCTGTCTATGGGGTCGCACAGAGTTGGACACGACTGAAACAACTTAGCAGCAGCAGCAGCAGCAGGGTTAGTTAGTGTAGGGATTCCCTGATGGCTCAGATGGTAAAGTGTCTGCCCTCAATGTGGGAGACCTGGGTTTGATCCCTGGGTTGGGAAGATCCCCTGGAGAAGGAAATGGCAACCCACTCCAGTACTCTTGCCTAGAAAATTCCATAGATAGAGGAGCCTGGTGGGCTACAGTCCATGGGGTCGCAAAGAGTCGGACACAACTGAGAGACTTCACTTCACTTCACTTCACTTTAGGGTTAGTTCTGCTTGATCTCTGGTCAGGAATAAAGATTCCTGGAATAAAGTGGTTTGTTATGGCATTAAGTGAGATTAAAACAAATACTCAAAAACGAGAAACCAAAGATGAACCCCAGACAAACAGGAGTTACAAAATCAGGCAAATAGTAATTAAAATAATGGGATATGCATATAGACACCCATAAGCAAAATCAAAACAGTCCAAGAAAAATAAAGTACAGTAAAGTGACCCAGCTAACAAAGGAAATCAAAAATTAGATTTACTATTTAAGAACAAAACTAACTAAAGCACAAAATGGAAAACAAAACTAAAGCAAGGTGCCAAGTGGGGAATAAAGCAATGAAAATAAAACTAACAAATATGTTGAGAGGAAAGGAAAGAAAGAAAGAATAGATATGCAAAGTTAAATAGAGGTAGATAAAGAAGATTTATATACATGAAAGATTAACTGCACGGGGAAAAAAGCAGTAGGAAAAGCAAAGGAATAAATGTAGAAAAAATAATAGTTTTAAAAAATTAAAATTAAAAAGAGAGAGAGAAAAGAAAACTCCACAGAACTGCAAAAGCCCAATGTAGAGCCACAGATTTATGACAACAATAAAAAACGTGACTGAGAAAAAAAAAAAAAAAGAGCAAACACTAATTAGATTTCATAGTGCCAATAAAATTGACAACTACAACAGATGGGGGGAGAAAAGAAGAAAAGAAAAAAAATCCAAAAGAATCTACAGAACAAGTCAAAATATAAGAATAATAAATGCTTTTCTTGAGTCACTGCTGTCAGAGTCCTTTCCCTCGCTGAGAGTCATAGTCCACCTCAGCTCCCTAGCATGCCCTCCAACACTGTACTGGTCTCTGGACGTGATGCGGGGGCAAAGTGAAAGTGAAGTCGCTCAGTCGTGTCTGACTCTTTGTAACCCCGTGGACTGTAGTCTACCAGGCTCCTCTGTCCATGGGATTTTCCAGGCAATAGTACTGGAGTGGATTGCCATTTCCTTCTCCAGGGGATCTTCCGAACCCAGGGTTGAACCTGGGTCTCCCACATTGTAGACAGATACTTTACTGTCTGAGCCACCAGGGATACTAATCTTGTCCTACTTCTGTGTGTTCTTGCCTCCAATGTCCACAGCTATCAGAACTAGTGCACTTTCTTTCGTGAGAGCTCTCACTGTCCTTTTATATATTCCATAGACACAGAGCCTGCCTAGTTGATGGTGTAGATTTAATCTGCAGCTTATATAGCTGGTGGGAAGGATTTGGGTCTTCTTCCTTAGCCACAGTGTCCCTGGATCATAATTGTGGTTTTATTTCCACATGTGAGTCATCCACTGGGGTTTGCTCCTGAGGTTGCCCTGGGAGACTTGGGTCTGTCCCAGTGAGGGCCAGGTGTGGGGGTGGTGCAGCTGCTTTGGACACAGAGGTTCTGGCAGCAGCAGGTAGTCAGAGGACTTGGTGGCTAGGGCAGTAGGAAATATAGTGCTCTAGAAGGGTACGGCAACCAGTATTGGCCAATACGCTCCAGTATTCTTGCCTGGAGAAACTCCCTGACAGAAAAGCCTGGCAGGCCACAGTCCACAGGGTCACAAAGTGTTGGACATGACCAAAGCAACCCTGTGTGAGTAGATGCAAGACTTTTTTTTTTTTTTTTTAACCTGTGGCAGCTCTGTTCCAGTGATGGTTGAGCATGAAGTTGGTGCAGTTGCTTGGCTTGCAGGGACCCTGGCGGTGCCAAGTGTGCAGGGATATGAACTGCCTCTGCTGCTGCAGGAGTTATGGCCCTATCAGAGTCTTTTTTTGAGCTTCTGGTAGCTGGCGATCAGAAGGCCTCTTTGGCCAGTCTTTCTCCATAGCTCTGCCCATTCAGGCACTTAGAAGGCTCCTTTGCCTGGGGTCCTTCTCTGTAGATCGGTGCATCAGTCACTTAAAGGGTCACCCTGGGTGGGGTCCTACTCTGTAGTTCAGTGCATCAGGTGTTTGATGGGCCAGACTCTATTTTCAGCTGTCAACGCTGGCATGTGGGGAGAGAGCATGACTCAGCAGTTTCATCTTGCTTCCATGGCTGCCTGGCTTTCCTCCACAGGCATTTCCCACCATAATCTCCTCCCTCACATCCCTTTGATCCATCTCTCCACAGTCAACAGCAGTTCTTACTCTGATATTATTCCACAATCCCTAAACTCCAGCTCACAGCTGCTGCACCTTCTAAAGGACCTGAGTCCCTGTCCAGGGTACATATGGTTGCAGCAAGGACTGTATGATTCTCGTTCCATTTAGGCTGCCACAGATCAGCTGTTTCACTCTCAGCCTTAAATGTTTCTCCTCAGACTCAGACAACCGCCCCAATGTGGGGATTGGACCCCTACTTCAGTTCCCCCACTTGCCGAGGGCAGGTCCAGTCCTACTGACACTCCTGTTTTTCCCCGTAGTTCTTATGTCCTACCAAGTTTTGTATGGTTCTATATATTCTTTTCCATTGGTCAGATACTCCTTTCTGCTCTCAGCTGGTGTTCTGTATGCACTTCTGTGTCTGAAGGTGTATTCCTGATGTATCCATGGAGACAGATGTACTCCATGGCCACCTACTCCTCCGCCATCTTGTTCTCTCCTCCCAACACACCTTTTTGAGTAATATATGATCTTTTCCAAAACCACTGGCCAAAAAGTCTGTCCTGTTTTTATGTTGTTGTGTATTTCAATTCCCTCCTTTTTAGCCCATGTCTGAGAAGTGGCTTTGCTTATTCTGCAAAGCTTCTTGTTATACACATTTTGTTAAACCAGGGACCATAGGGAAATGCAGAATTGTCAAAGCAAGGGCTGTCCATTTAAAGTTAGGATGATGTGTATTTTCTTGGCAGTCCAGCGATTAAGACTTCACACTTCCACTGGAGGAAATGTGGGTTGCATCCTTGGCCAAGAATCCCATATGTTTAAAAAAAAAACAAAAACAAACAAACAAAAAAAAACACACCAAAATCTTAGGTTGGTGTAGATGAAGCATTGAACAAAAAATCATTTCCCTGTTAAAAATAAATAAATAAAGGCTGCAACGTGCCATAGTAATCAATCAGTTAAAGCTATAAACTTTCAGGGTTGATATAGCTTAAGGGAAGTATGACTTAAATACACATAGCAACCACTGTACATCTAATCACAAAGCTGCCAGCACTTAAATTTAAGGAAAGAGGATTTATAGATATGATTGATTGCATAAGCTTTGAGTTCTTTTATATTACATGTTTTTTAAAAAATCAGCTAAGACTGATTTTACTTTAAAAATTGAATTCAAAAAATTTAAAGGTGCTGGGGAAAGTGTAGGAAGTATACAAAAAGCAGAAAATCAAAACCATGAGCACTATGCAGAAATAAAGGAAGGTCACTTCCCTGAGAGCAAATAGAGGTTATTCATTTAGATTTTGCAATAAAAAAGGAATCAGTCACTATCACGTATGTGTGGTGGAGCCTCAAAGTCATACAGGGGCTTTCCTGGTGGCTCAAACAGTAGAGAATCTGCCTGCAATGTGGGAGACCCTAGTTCGATTCCTGGCTCAGGAAGATCCCCTAGAGAAGAGAATGACTACCAACTCCATCATTCTTGCCTCAAAAATGGGCAGAGAGCCTGGTGGGCTACAGTCCACGGGGTCTCAAAGAGTTGGACACGACTGAGCAACTAACACTTTCACCTTCTCAAAGTCATACAGCAAAATGAGAAGTATTAGGAGTGAAAACAGAAAAGGCTTCAATATGCTCTCAATTAATGCTGTTGACTTCAGGAAACTGAATGTGGATTAACTAGACGAGAAATTTTATGTTATTGTTTTGATTTTCTCTTTGATTTTCAAGTTTCGAGTTCAAACTTAAGGAAACTGAAAAATAAAATAGAAAAGAAAAGATAAGGAAGCAGGCAGTCATTGATTAAGTCCTGTCCCCTCTAGGATAATCACTACAGAGGTTGTGGGTCAGAATTCTGTTGTCATTGGTGGTCTGATTGTTGTTCATTTGTCACTAGGTACACTTAGTCTTTTCAACTGTTAATTTTAACTGGTTTCAAATGTCCATTGAGAACCTATAAACATTTCTTAAAATCAGTTCCCTACATGATCTTAATCCAGACACATCATGAAAGTGAAAGTGAAAGTTGTTCAGTCCTGTCTGACTCTTTGGAATCCCATGGACTATACAGTCCATGGAATTCTCCAGGCCAGAATACTGGAGGGGGTAGCCTTTCCCTTCTCCAGGGAATCTTCCCAACCTAGGGATTAAACCAAGGTCTCCCACATTGCAGACAGATTCTTTACCAGTTGAGCCACAAGGGAAGCCCAAGAATACTGGAGAGGCTAAGTAGCCTATCCGTTTTCCAGTGGATCTTCCTGACCGAGGAATCAAACTAGGGTCTCCTGCATTGCAGACTGATTCTTTACCAGCTGAACTATCAGGGAAACCCTGATACATTATAAAAGGTAACTTTTTGGGAAAAAAAAATTAAGATTATTTTCTTTAAGAACTCTGAACCATTACTATACTGGAGATATAGCACCGGTGAGGCAGGCCTTTTAAAATTATTACCCATATAAAAATAAATACATAATCTTGGATATATCTAGTAAATAACAAACAAAAACCTCAGTAGTACAGGGCTTCCCTGGTGGCTCAGTGGAAAAGAATCTCCTGTCAACCAGGAGACGAGGTTTCAATCACTGGGTTGGGAGGATCCCCTGGAGAAGGAAATGGCAGACTCCAGTATTCTTGAGGGTTACAATAGTACACCTCTTCATGGAGCACAGCCTTGTCAAGGAGAAGGGGCTTACATAACTCAATGAAGCCAGATTCATGGTGTGTGGGGCCACCCAAGATGGACAGGTCACAGTGGAAACTTCTGACAAAACATGGTCCAGTGGAGGAGGAAACGGCAACCTACTCCAGTATTCTTGCTGTGAGAACCCTGGGGACAGTATGAGAAGACAAAAAGATTTGACACCAGAAGATGATCTTCCTGGGTCAGAAAGTGTCTTCATGCTACTGATGAAGAGCAAAGGGCGATTACTATTAGCTTCAGAAAGTGAAGCAGCTGGGCCAAAATGGAAATTATGCTCATTTGTGGACATGTCTCGTGGTGAAAATTAAGTCTGATGCTATAAAGAACAATATTGCATAGAAATCTGGAATTTAAGGTCCATGAATCAAGGTAAATTGTTTTTGGTCAAATAGGAGATGGCAAGATTGAACATCAACATCTAAGGAATCAGTGAACTAAAATGGTTTATCCATATATCTACTGCTGTGGGCAAGATCCCTTAAAAGCAATGGAGTAGCCATCAAAATCCAACAAAAGAGTCTGAGATGCAGTACCTGGGTGCACCCTCAAAAATAACAGAATGATCTCGGTTTATTTCCAAAGCAAACCATTCAACATCACAGTAATCCAAGTCAATGCCCCAACAACTGATGCCGAAGAAGTTGAGGTGAACCGGTTCTATGAAGATCTTCAACAACTTCTAGAACTAACACCAAAAACAGATGTCCTTTTCATCATAGCGGACTGGAATGCAAAAGTTGGAAGTCAAGAGGTATCTGGCAAGACACAAGTTTGACTTTGGAGTAGAAGGGCTCCAAGGGCAAAGGCTAACAGAGTTTTGTTGAGAGAACATGCTAGTCATAGCAAACACGCTTTTCCAACAACACAAGAGAAGGCTCTACACATGGACATCACCAGATGGTCAATATGGAAATGAGATTGATTACTTTCTTTGCAGCCAAAACTAGATAAAATCTATACAGTCAGCAAAAACAAGACCTGAAGCTGACTGTGGCTCAGATCATGAGCTCCGTATTGCAAAACTCAGGCTTAAATTGAAGCAAGTAGAGAAAACCACTAGACCATTCAGGTATGACTTAAATCAAATCCCTTATTATTATACAGTGGAGTTGATAAGTAGATTCAAGGGATTAGATCTGGTAGACAGAGTGCCTGAAGAACTGAGGACAGAGGTTAATAACATGGTAGAGGAGGCAGTGGCCAAAACCATCTTGAAGAAAAAGAAATGTAAGAAGGCAAAGTGATTGTCTGATGAGGCTTTACAAATAACTGAGGAAAGAAGAGAGTTGAAAAGCAAGGGAGCAAGGGAATGATATATCCAACTGAATGCAGAGTTTCAGAGAATAGCAAGGAGAGATAAGAAGTAAGAAGGCTTTTTTAAATAAACAATGCAAAGAAATAGAGGAAAACAATAGAATTGGAAAGAATAGAGATCACATCAAGAAAATTCGAGATATCAATGGAACATTCCATGCCAGGAAGGTAATAACAAAGGACAGAAATGGTAAGGACCTAACAGAATCAGAAGGGATAAAGAAGAGGTGGTATGAATATACAGAATAACTATACAGAAAGGTTTTAATGAACCAGAGGACAATGATGGTGTGGTCTCTGACCTAGAGCCAGATATCCTGGAGTGTGAAGTCAAGTGGGCCTTAGAAAGCATTACTATGAACAAAGCTAATTGAGGTGTGGAATTCCAGAAGTTGTTTTTTTTTTTTTTTTTTTAATCCTAAAAGATGATGCTGTTAAAGTGCTGTACTCAATATGTCAGCAAATTTGGAAAACTCGACAAAGTCCACACAACTGAAAAAGGTCAATTTTCATCATAGAAAAACAATATCAAAGAATGTTCAAACTACTGGACTGCTGCTGCTACTGCTGCTATGTCGCTTCAGTTGTGTCCGACTCTGTGCAACCCCATAGACTGCAACGCACCAGGCTCCCCCATCCCTGGGATTCTCCAGGCAAGAATACGGGAGTGTGTTGCCATTTCCTTCTCCAATGCATGAAAGTGAAAAGTGAAAGTGAAGTCTCTCAGTCGTGTCCGACTCTTAGCGACCTCATGGACTGCAGCCTACCAGGCTCCTCCGTCCATGGGATTTTCCAGGCAAGAGTACTGGAGTGGGGTGCCATTGCCTTCTCTGAAACTACTGTACCACAGTGCTCATTTCACATGCTAGAAAGATAATGCTCAAAATCCTCAAGCTAGGCCTCAGGAGTACCTGAACTAAGAATTTCCAGTTGTACAAGCTAGATTTAGAAAAGGCAGAGGAACCAGAGATCAAATTGCCAACATCAATTGAATCATAGAGAATACAAGGGAATTCTAGAAATCATCTACTTCTGCTTTATTCACTAAGCTAAAGTCTTTGACTGTGTGGATCACAACAAATTGTGGAAAATTCTTAAAGAGATGAGAGTATAAGACCACTTTACCTGTCTCCTGAGAAACCTGTATGCAGGTCAAGAAGCAACAGTTAGAACCGGACATAGAACAACAGACTGGTTCCAAACTGGGAAAGGACTATGTCAAGGCTACATATTGTCACCATGCTTACCTAGCTTACATGCAGCTTTCATCATGTAGAAAGCAGTCTGGATGAATCACAAGCTGGAATGAAAACTGTGGGGAGAAATATGAATGACTTCAGATATGCAGATGATATCTAATGGCAGAGAGTGAAGAGGAACTAAAGAGTCTCTTGATGAGAGTGAAAGAGAAGAGTGAAACAGCTGGCTTGAAATGCAATATTCAGTAAACTAAGAGCATGGCACCCGGTTCCATCACTTCATGGCAAATAAGGGGGAAAAGTGGAAGCAGTGACAGATATTTTTGGGGGGGCTCCAAAATCACTGTAAACCATGATTGCAGGCATGAAATTAAAACAGGCTTGCTCCTCAGAAGGAAAGCTATGATGAACCTAGACAGCTTATTCAAAAGCAGAGACATCACTTTGCCACCAAAGGCCTATATAATCAAAGCTATTGTTTTTCCATTAGTCAAATACAGATGTGAAAGCCATACCACAAAGAAAGTTGAGCACTGAAGAATTGATGCTTTTGAACTGTGGTGCTGGAGAAGACTCTTGAGAATCCCTTGGACAACAAGAAGACCAAACCACTCCGTTCTAAAAGAAATCAGCCCTGAAGATTATTGGAAGGACTGATGCTGAGGCTCCAATACTTTGGCAACCTGATGCAAAGAGCTGACTCATTAGAAGAGACCTTGATGCTAGAAAGACTGAAGGCACAAGAAGGGGTTGGCAGAGGATGAGATGGTTAAATGACATCACTGACTCAATGGGCACGTATTTCAGCAAACTCCAGGAGATAGTCAAGGACAGAGGAGCTTGGCGTGCTACAGTTCCTGCGGTCAGACTGTTAGACAGCACTGAGTGACTGAAGAACAACTATAACCTTAGTACAACATTTTAGAAATGAGTTAAAATTCTGGCTCCACTGCTTCCTAGCCACATGTTTTGGACAAGTTAATTTAACCTGTGAGGATAAAAATAGTATCTTCTGCTATAGAGAAATGAGTTAATATGTGAATAATACATAGCTATTATGATTTATTTGCTCAGTTGTGTCCAGCTCTTTGGGAACCCATGGACTCTAGCCCACCAGACTCATCTGTCTATGGGATTCTCCAGGCAAGAATATGTAGTGGGTTGCCATTCCCTTCTGCAGGGGATCTTCCAAACCCAGGGATTGAACCTGGGTCCCCCACATTGCAGGCAGATTCTTTACGAGCTGAGTCACCAGAGAAGCTTCCCAGGTGGTGCTAGTGGTAAAGAATCCTACTGCAAATACAGGACACATATGGGTAGTGGTTTGATCCTTGGGTCAGGAAGATTCCCTGGAGGAGAGCATGGCAACTCACTCCAGTATTCTTGCCTGGAGAATTTCATGGACAGAGGAGCCATGTGAGCTACAGTCCATAGTGTCTCAAAGAGTCAGACATGACTGAAGTGACTTAGCACAATTATTGTTTATAATTTTATTTTTACCCATTTTGTTATTTAATATAGTTTCCTCAATAACTGAAATGAGCTAATTTATTCATTATAGTTATTCACCAAATTGAAGACTATACTGAGCACTTGAAAAAAAACAAAGAAAAACATAATCCCTATCACTTACTATGGTTGGGATTCTATGATCTTGACCATCTATGATACTATGTGATTAAATAAAAACAGAGTAACTAAAACTACCATTATAAAAAGTAAAAGTTTCCTTGAAAGCAAACGGATTTAACTATTAATGCTCACTGTTCTTTTTAAAGGATGTATTCATATTAACAGGGAATGTCTCAGTCTATGCTTAGTTGGCAAACGATTTCTTTTCATGGCTAATGGCAACGGTCCATTTTTACATATATTTAATTCCAAATTTGCTATAGTCATTATTAACTTTACTAAAAAACTCAAACAAGACATATCTCTTAGACTTCTGGAGAAATAAATCTTTCAACAATTAGGCTTCCCTGGTGGTTCTGACGGTAAAGAATCTGCCTGCAATGCAGGAGACCTCGGTTCAATCTCTGGGTGGGTTGGGAATATCCCCTGGAGAAGGGAAAGGTTACCCACTCCAGTATTCTGGCCTGGAGAATTCCATGGACTGTACAGTCCATGGGATGGCAAAGAGTAGGACATGACTGAGAAATTAATCCTTCAACAATCAGGATTATAAAAGTCTAATTCTTTGTATTTGTAAGTAGTGCATGTTATACTAGCTAGAGGCCAGAGAAAGTAAACACCTTAAAGTATTAAACATAAATCCAAAACAACCATCTCTAATTCCCATTCCCAATTCTGCTAATTACTGGAATGTAAATTATTGAATTTACATTAAAAACTTACCTGACCTAATTTTATTAACACACTCAGCTTTATCTGAAGGCTAATTTCTATTCTGGTTCTGATCTACAAAGAATAAGCAGAAAAAGCAATAAAACTCAAGGAAGACTTAAGGCACCTGGAGTTTAGAATATCCACATTATATGCTGCTCTTTTCCTTCCTTCCTCTCAGGCACAAACACTGGCCAATTAGTTCCTGGGCTTTATTTGAGAAGCCAAAGAACAAAAGGTCAGGAGAGGTTTGTACCATTGACACTGTTACATTCAGCGTGGAGTTTCAGTAATTTAGAGTCAGGTTATTATTTGGAATATAGTGGGGTTGCTTGAAATACTTAATTTTGTAATGATTCAAAATGAAGGTTTTTATTTTCTGCTTTTTGTGTTGGTTTATGTACAAAAATGTTACTGTGAGCGTGCACTGATTGTGTACTGCCAAGAGGCTGTCCGTCATACACATACTAAAGAAAGTCGTCGGTCAGGTGCCAAGTCATGTCCAGCTCTGTGACCATGTGGCGCATGGACTGTAGCACAGCAGGCCTCACTGCCCCTCACTATCTCCTGGAGTTTGCCCAGTGTGCCCACTACTATACACTGCTCATACTGTGTATAAAATAGATAACTAATAAGAACCTACTGTATAGCACTACTCAGTGCTCTATGGTGATCTAAATGGGAAGGAAATCCAAGAAAGAGGAGATATATGTACACGTATAGCTGATTCACTTTGCTGTACAGCAGAAAGTAACAGAACATTGTAAAGCAACTATGGTCCAATAACATTTTTTTAAAAAGAGGCTGCCAGAATTATGTTGGACTTCAAGGACAGGTGATTTGCAATTACAGTCTTGCTAAACAAATATCAAATTATAAGCACTATGGAAAGTAATGTTTAGTAATTAATCACCAATACCCTACCAAAGTGATGCAGGGCCATGGATTAAATTTTATACTGATAATTTCTATATTTTCTTATAAATAACATTTTCTAAAACAGAAGCTTTATGAAACAAAATTCATAAACACAAGTTTATGAAACAAACTATTATGGTAAAATGACTTTCATCAAAGTTTTTCTTGGACAGCTAACTGAATTACAGGATTTCTTTGAGAATGTAGGTACACAATTGATCAGAAATGTCAAAGCCTTGTGCAAGTAAGGAACTACAGCTGACACTGAGAGTGTCAGTCGTCTTTGGTAGAAAGATGCTATGATAGCAGTTATATTTTTCCAAAATAAAAAAGCAAATTGAGCATCTCCATACTTGTTACAGGAGGAAAAGATGAGAACTAATATGAATCACAGGTTAATTTCTTTCAACAGTCATACAATTTGAAAAATTAGGGTTGTATAATTATAGCTTATCATATCTCAAAATAAATCTGTACAATTATAGACTTGAATCACAAAGACTTGGATTAAAGGACTAGAGAAGAATTTCAGGGACAACATTCAATACGGAGAATGGGAACAAAGACATTTCTAACTTTTCCATAATCTACATACCAAAATACAAAGTATCAACAGGTCACTGAAAACATTAAAAACACATTTTAAATTAAAAATATAGAAATCAGCCAATTACAGTCTATGTTGTCTACAAGGAATAATACAAATAGTTGTATTGAATCGACCTGAACAGTATAATGCTCCTGGAAGAATTCAAAATTCATAATTTAGTGAAGAAATCAAGGGAATATATTTATTCTTTACTCTAGATATGACTACACAAGGCATTCTGCACTAGAACACCAGAGCTCTCATAAGAAAAAGAATATGGTTTTGTTTGATTTTTTAAATGTATACACATTTATATTGTAAAAAGAACATAAATCTATTTTCTTTTTTATGGCAATTTTAGGTTCACAGTAAAATGTAATGAAAGGTACAGAGATTTTCATATACCACTGCCCCTATTATCAACTTTCCAACCAGAGTGGTACATTTATCACAACCGATGAGCCTCTGTTAACACATTATTAACCAAACTCTATAGTTGCTTGATTTCTTTGATTGGTGAAATTATATAAGGCATTGGCAATTTTTGTCTGTCTCTAATCTCAGTATTCCTCCATTTGGGAGATAGTTAAAATACTTAGGCCAAATGAGTTATAAAATTACTGAAGTATTAGGAAAATTAATAATAGGAAATTGCATAGAGCTAGAGAGAAATGATTCCCAAAGAGAATTCATATCCACAATCTTAATAAAACAGACCACTGCTATTTACTTTTTGGAAGGGATAAAGTACAAATAAAAGTGTTTACTTAATAATTTGTTATCTTAAACCAATTTATATAAAATAAGATTACTATTGGAAAATTACTTCAGAGTACTAGCACATTGCATTGTACTTTAAACATGATTTTTAGGAAGGTCAGATTGATGAATTGATGAATATATATTTCTATATTTTTAATTTAAAATGTGTTTTTAATGAATATATATATATTCATTGATTAATATATATTGTTTATTGGCCTCATGAAGACAGCTTTTCATACACAATATAGATTGAATTCTAAATAGGAGTTTGGATTGGATCAGTTTAGTTCAGTCACTCAGTCATGTTTGACTCTCTGCAACCCCATGGACTGCAGCACACCAGGCTTCCCTGTCCACCACCAACTCCCAGAGTTTACTCAAACTCATGTCCATTGAGTCAGCGATGTCACCCAACCATCTCATCCTTTGTCATCCCCTTCTCCTGTGCCTTCAATCAGGGTCTTTTCCAATGAGTCAGTTCTTCCCATCAAGTGGCCAAAATATTGGAGTTTCAGCTTCAGCATCAGTCCTTCCAATGATTATTCAGGACTGATTTCCTTTAGGATGGACTGGTTGGATCTCCTTGCAGTCCAAGGGACCTTCAAGCGTTTTCTCCAACAACACAGTTCAAAAGCATCAATTCTTTGGCCCCCAGCTTTCTTTAAGGTCCAACTCTCACATCCATACATGACTACTGGAAAATGATAGCTTTGACTAGGCGGACCTTTTTGGCAAATTAATGTCTCTGCTTTTTAATATGCTGTCTAGGTTGGCCATAGCTTTTCTTCCAAAGAGCAAGCATCTTTTAATTTCATGGCTGCAGTCACCATCTGCAGTGATTTTGGAACCCCCAAAACTAGTCTCTCACTGTTTCCATTGTTTCCCCATCTATTTGCCATGAAGTGATGGGACCAGATGCCATGATCTTAGTTTTCTGAATGCTGATTTTTAAGCCAACTTTTTCAGTCTCCACTTTCACTTTCATCAAGAAGCTCTTTAGTTCTTCACTTTCTGCCATAAGGGTGGTGTCTTCTGTATATATGAGGTTATTGATATTTCTCCTGGCAATCTTGATTCCAGCTTGGATTGGATAGAATATATCAGAAAAATAAATGAAGGAGGTAGTGCACACAGTGTTTGTGGTAGAACTACATGAAATTTGCTATTTTAGAAGACTTACAAGTTTTTTAAATTTGAAAGTGAAAGTGAAAGTCGCTATCATGTTCGACTCTTTGTGACCGCATCAACCATACAGTCCACAGACTTCCCCAGGCCAGAATACTGGACTGTGTAGCTGTTCCCATCTCCAGAGGAATCTTTCCAACCCAGGGATTAAACCCAGGTCTCCTGCATTGCAGGCAGATTTTTTACCAGCTGAGTCACAAGGGAAGCCACTTTGCATTTAAACAAAAGTAAAGAATATTTATATTCTTGCCTCCTTTGTCAAAGATAAGGTGTCCATATGTGCGTGGATTTATCTCTGGGCTTTCTATTTTGTTCCATTGATCAATATTTCTGTCTTTGTGCCAGTACCATACTGTCTTGATAACTGTGGCTTTGTAGTAGAGCCTGAAGTCAGGTAGGTTGATTCCTCCAGTTCCATTCTTCTTTCTCAAGATAGCTTTGGCTATTCGAGGTTTTTTGTATTTCCATACAAATTGTGAAATTATTTGTTCTAGCTCTGTGAAGAATACCGTTGGTAGCTTGATAGGGATTGCATTGAATCTATAAATTGCTTTGGGTAGTATACTCATTTTCACTATATTGATTCTTCCAATCCATGAACATGGTATATTTCTCCATCTATTAGTGTCCTCTTTGATTTCTTTCACCAGTGTTTTATAGTTTTCCATATATAGGTCTTTAGTTTCTTTAGGTAGATATATTCCAAAGTATTTTATTCTTTCCGTTGCAATGGTGAATGGAATTGTTTCCTTAATTTCTCTTTCTGTTTTCTCATTATTAGTGTATAGGAATGCAAGGGATTTCTGTGTGTTGATTTTATATCCTGCAACTTTACTATAATCATTGATTAGTTCTAGTAATTTTCTGGTGGAGTCTTTAGGGTTTTCTATGTAGAGGATCAAGTCATCTGCAAACAGTGAGAGTTTTACTTCTTTTCCAATTTGGATTCCTTTTATTTCTTTTTCTGCTCTGATTGCTGTGGCCAAAACTTCCAAAACTATGTTGAATAGTAATGGTGAAAGTGGGCACCCTTGTCTTGTTCCTGACTTTAGAGGAAATGCTTTCAATTTTTCACCATTGAGGATAATGTTACAATAACCCTGTATGAGACAGCAAAAGAGACACTGATGTATAGATCAGTCTTATGGACTCTGTGGGAGAGGGAGAGGGTGGGGAGATTTGGGAGAATGGCAATGAAACATGTATAATATCATGTATGAAATGAGTCACCAGTCCAGGTTTGATGCACGATACTGGATGCTTGGGGCTGGTGCACTGGAACGACCCAGAGGGAGGATATGGGGAGGGAGGAGGGAGGAGGGTTCAGGATGGGGAACACAGGTATACCTGTGGCGGATTCATTTTGATATTTGGCAAAACCAATACAATACTGTAAAGTTTAAAAATAAAATAAAATTAAAAAAAAAAAGAATATAGCAAAATTATCAAGTCAACTGAGTGAAGCTACCAATTGAGAAAGCAATGTCTTGTTTTAAAATATGCACATTTTACACTGTAGGTACAGAAATCAGACCTGGGCAGTGATAGGAAGATTCAAGTACTTTCATCATTAAGGAAACATAACTGGGGCAGTCAGGTTAGTCTTCTTCCCCTCAGGTAGGAAAAATGAGGTCAAAAATTTAGTTACACAGCTTAACCTGGTTTCCTAGGGACTAAATTCACTTTCATAAAAAAACCATTGATGAGGAAAATTAAAATATTTCTTGATCTAATATTCAATGGCTCATAACTAAAGATTAGATTTCTAAATAGGTTTCCAGGTCAATAAGATTTCTCTGATGCACTTGATATTATTTTTAGAAGACAGACATCAAAACAATTTACTGATCTGGGATCAGGTGTATCTGGTAAAATATGGATTGGGTCCATCTTGGCAGGTTTGAAAGTCTAATTTCATCCTAAAAAATAGCTTGTTGTCTCTGAAAATTGAATACTTATTTCTGTATTTGCTTAAGTAAAAGAAGACAATTGATGTAGTACTATTTTTAAGTTCCCATTAAGAATTATTTCACAAGGTCTTAAAATATTTAGATTTTCATTAATAACCCATATTGATGGATTTGATTTCAGAAAAGAAAATAAGCCATTCAATATTGAGCATAGTAAATTCACTATGATTCACATAAATTTCTTCTGATCATAAGATATATAGGCACTAAATAATGTTTACTGAAAACTGCAAAAAGAAAACTGGTAAAAGAAACTTACAAGAGCACCACTAAAAGATAACTGACATTTAATACTTTGCTTTTTACTTAATATATGCTTCTTTGCAGTTCTTTTTAGATATGATATGATATTGCATATTGGCTCATTTGGTAAAGAATCTGCCTGCAATGCAGGAGATCCAGGTTCAATCCCTGGGTCAAGAAGATACCCTGGAGAAGGAAATGACAATCCACTCTAGTATTCTTGCCTGGGAAGTCCTATGCACGGAGGAGCCTGAGGGCTGCAGTCCATGGGGTTGCAAAGAGTTGGACACAACTGAGCAACTAAGGCAGAACCAGTGTTGCATTTGTTAGTTTAAATGTCTTTTTCACTTGATGCTGTAGCATAAAATTTTTTTCAAAATCACTGATATGATTTGATGTGGTTAGAGAGCACCACCGACTCAATGGACATGAATTTGAGCAGATAGTGGAAGACAGAGGAGCCTGGCAGGCTACAGTCCATGCAGTTGCAAAGTGTTGGACAACACTTAGTGATTGAACAACTTTGCACATATAAATTCATTACTATAACCTTAACTTTCTCTCTTGTTTAAATCTTTATTCTGCATTTTTACATACAGAAGGAGCTCCTATTTGGACATAAATTTTTCTCTACACTTTTATTTTTTTAGTCTACGTACCTGATTTTTTAAATATATTTTAAAATGCAAATTAATTTATAGTTTTTCTTTAATTTAAAATTATTTATTTTAATTGGAGGCTAATTACTTTACAATATTGTATTGGTTTTGCCATACATCAACATGAATCCACCACGAGTGTACACATGTTCCCCATCCTGAACCCCTCTCCTACCTCCCTCCCCCTGCCATCCCTCTGGGTCATCCCAGTGCACCAGCCCCAAGCACACTGTATTATGCATCGAACCTGGACTGGCGATTTGTTTCTTATATGATATTATACATGTTTCAATGCCATTCTCCCAAATCATCCCACCCTCTCCCTCTCCCACAGAGTCCAAAGACTGTTCTATACATCTGTGTCTCTTTTGCTGTCTCTCATACAGGGTTATCATTACCATCTTTCTAAATTCCATATATATGCATTAGTATACTGTACTGGTGTTTTTCTTACTTACTTCACTTTTTTATGGCTTACTTCACTCTGTATAATAGGCTCCAGTTTCATCCACCTCATTAGAACTGATTCAAATGTATTCTTTTTAATGGCTGAGTAATACTCCATTGTGTATATGTACCACAGCTTTCTTATCCATTCATCTGCTGATGGACATCTAGGTTGCTTCCATGTCCTGGCTATTATAAACAGTGCTGCGATGAACATTGGGGTACACGTGTCTCTTTCAATTCTGGTTTCCTCTGTGTGTATGCCCAGCAGTGGGATTGCTGGGTTGTATGGCAGTTTTATTTCCATTTTTTAAAGGAATCTCCACACTGTTCTCCATAGTGGCTGAACTAGTTTGCATTCCCACCAACAGTGTAAGAGGGCACCCTCTTACATACCTGATGTTATATAACTCTAAAGACCTGGAATTCTAAAAAAAAAAATGATATAAATTTCAAATTATTATTTTTTTATAAAGGAAAGAAAAAATCTATTTTTCTTGTCAAGTATGGTTATTCAATAACTTTATATTGTCATTACTTTAATGAAAGTGAAAGTGAATGTGTTAGTCACTCAGTCATGTCCAACTCTTTGTGATCCCATGAACTGTAGCCCACCAGGCTTTCCTGTTGATGGAATTCTCCAGGCAAGAGTACTAGAGTGGGTTGCCATTACCTTTTTCAGGGGATCTTCCTGACCCAGGGATCAATCTTGGGTGTCCTGCATTTGCAGGCAGATTCTTTACCATCCAAGCCATCAGGGAAGCCCAAGTGTGTCGTGTATTTGTATCTAAATATACATATGCACATGCATATTATATATATACACACACACATATTTAATATATATATGCTGAATATGTAATATTTCTATAATTACACTAGTACTAACAGAAAATATAAGCATATGCTAATTTGACAAGTTTGAAACTGGTAGTTAAAACACTGACAACACCAAATGCTTTTGAAGTCATGGAGCAACAGAAAATCCCATTCATTGCTGGAGGAAATGCAAAATGGTACATCCACTTCATATAACTATTTGGCATTTCTCACAAATGAAACATTCTTTCCATGTGATAATGCAATCATGCTCTTTGATATTTAACCAAAAGTGTTGAAAGCTTATGTTCACACCAAAATCTGCACGTGGATGTTTACAGGAGCTTTATTCATGATTGCCAAAATCTTGAAGCAAGCCAGTTGTCCTTCAGTAGGTGAATGTATAAATAAACTGTGGTACAAGTTAGTTATTTAGCACTAAAAATAAATAAGTTATCAAGCTATGACACACATGGAGAAAACTTACATGCATTTAACCAAGTTAAAGGAGCTGAAAAGGCTACGTGTTGTATAATTTCAACTACATGACATTCTAGAGAAGATAACACTATGGAGGGTTGCCAGGTTTGGAGACTATGGGCCTTGTGGTGGAGGGGAGATGAGTGAATAGGTGGAGCACAGAGGATTTTTATAGCAGTGAAACTGCTCTGTATGATACAATAATGTTGAATAAATGTCATTATATAATTGTCCAGACCCCCAGAATGTATAACATCAAGAGTGAACCCTACTATAAACGATGGATTTTGAGTGATAATGATGTATCAGGTGGCACTAGTGGTAAAGAACTCACCTATCAATGCAGGAGATGTAAAAGATGAGGGTTTGATCCCTGGGCCGGGAAGATCCCCTGGAGAAGGGCACTGCAACCAACTCCAGTATTCTGGCCTGGAGAATCCCATGGATAGAAGAGATTGGTGGGCTGCAGTCCATAGTGTCGCAAAGAGTCAGACATGATAAGCAACTTAGAATGCACGCACAGTGTGTCAAGGTAGGTTCACTAATTTTAACACATGTGCCTCTCTGTGGGGATGTTGATGGTGTATATGTGTGGGGTCAGAGGGCATGTGGAAACTCTGTACTTGCTACGAACCTAAAAGTAGTCTAAAAAACCAAGCCTATTTGAAATTCTAAAAACAGATGTTTAGCTGTTGTTTTAATTGCGTTTCTTAACATAGCAGTGAAGTGGAGCCCATGCATCATATGAATCTTGATGCACATGTGACTTTCTAATAGAAGGCTCAGACCAGAGTGATGATGGTCAATGAGTTTGGGTCTTAGACATCTAGAGGTCTTGATTATGTCTACGCTCTTCCTCAGAACTTCTAACCTATCTAAAAATGGCTAGTTTATCAGAGAAAGAAAGATATGTGATCCAAGTAAAATGACTGTCAAGTAGGGGATGAGTTAACCTAAACCATCCAAACTACAAGCTGACTAGGATAGTTGACTGCAGACCCATGAGGAAGCCATACCAACATTAGATGATGGAATTGTCTGGTTAATCCACAGATTTCTGAGTTAAATTAATATTGATTATTTCAAACTTCTGGGATTTGTGTCACTACATAACATTCTTGTGGCAATAGATCACTAATGCATTGACTGTTTAAAATGCCTATTAGTATATAAAGAGGTGAACACGCTTATAATTCAAACAGTGCTCACATTTTTTATTTGTACAAATGGAACAGAAAAGTTACAGCAAGTATCATTACTCTATAGTTCACTACTATTAAATGTTATGAATATGATAGTGAATTAAAAATGTAGCAATGAAAGATAAACCAATATTATAAGATATTAAATAGAAACCTCACCCATTCCAAATTAAGTAGAAAATATTCAATTTCTTGCCCCATAAGGATATATATAGATACAGGGGCTTCCCAGGTGGCTCAGCAGGTAAAAAAATCTGTCGGCCAATTCAGGAAACACAGGAGATGCAGATTCGATTGCTAGGTTGGGAAGATATGAACTTATATAATTATTGTCAAATAATAGAATATTGCTTACATAGAAAAATTGTATTTTGGTTACACTGACAACAGTTAGAACTGGACATGGAACAACAGATTGGTTCCAAATAGGAAAAGGAGTACATCAAGGCTGTATATTGTCACCATACTTATTTAACATATGCAGAATACATCATGAGAAGTGCTGGGCTGGATGAAGCACAAGCTGGAATCAAGATTGCCGGGAGAAATATCAATAACCTCAGATATGCAGATGACAACACCCTTATGGCAGAAAGTGAAGAACTAAAGAGCCTCTTGATGAAAGTGAAAGAGGAGAGTGAAAATTTTTGCTTAAAGCTCGACATTCAGAAAACTAAGATCATGGCATCTGGTCCCATCACTTCATGGCAAATAGATGGGGAAACAGTGGAAACCGTGGCTGACTTTATTTTTTCTGGGCTCCAAAATCACTGCAGATGATGAACTGCAGACATGAAATTAAAAGACATTTACTCCTTGGAAGAAAAGTTATGACCAGCCTAGACAGCATGTTAAAAAGCAGAGACATTACTTTGCCAACAAAGGTCCATCTAGTCAAGGCTACGATTTTTCCTGTAGTCATGTATGGATGTGAGAGTTGGACTATAAAGAAAGCTGAGGGCTGAAGAATTGATGCTTTTGAACTGTGATGTTGGAAAAGACTCTTGATAGTCCCTTAGACTGCAAGGAGATCCAACCAGTCAGCCCTAAAGGAAATCAGTCCCGAATATTCATTGGAAGGACTGATGTTGAAGCTGAAACTCCAATACTTTGGCCACCTGATGCAAAGAGCTGACTCATTTGAAAAGACCCAGATGCTGGGAAAGATTGAAGGAGGGAGGAGATGGAGACAACAGAGGATGAGATGGTTGGATCGCATCACTGACTCAATGGACATGAGTTTGAGTGAGCTCAGGGAGTTGGTGATGGACAGGTAGGCCTGGTGTGCTGCAGTGCACGGGGTCACAAAGAGTCAGACACGACTGAGCAACTGAACTGAAACTGATGTGTCAATAACATTGACAGTAGAATGATTCATAAGTAGGTAGAGCAAATTTGGCTTGCTGAGTTAGATAAGCAAACATTAAAATATTACTCTGTCACTTTTTAATTATGTGAATTTGGGGAAAGTTTTTTATTTTAAAGTAGAGATAATAATACGAATCTCATAGGAGTGTCATATTATGTAAGATAAACCAAAGCACCCTAACAAACTGTGGCATGAATACTTTCCTTCTTTAGTAACACCAATTTCTGTTTCTTTAAGTACCTAGACAGCATATTGAAAAGCGGAGACATTACTTTGTCAACAAAGGTCCATCTAGTCAAAGCTATGCCTTTTCAGTAGTCATGTATGGATGTGAGTGTTGGACTATAAAGAAAGCTGAATGCCAAATAATTGATGCTTTTGAACTGTGGTGTTGGAGAAGACTCTTGAGAGTTCCTTGGACTGCAAGGAGATCAAACCAGTCGATCCTAAAAGAAATCAGTCCTGAATATTCATTGGAAGGACTGATGCTGAAGCTGAAATTCCAATACTTTGGCCATTGATGCGAAGAACTGACTCATTAGAAAAGACTCCGATGCTGGGAAAGATTGAAGGCAGGAGGAGAAGGGGACGACAGAGGGTGAGATGGTTGGATGGCATCACTGAATTGATGGACATAAGTTTGAGCAAGCTTTGGAAGCTGGAGATGGACAGCAAAGCCTAGTTGCTGCAGTGCATGGGGTTGCAAAGAGTTGAACCTGATGAGCCACTGAACTGAAGTACCTATGTATTTACATATTTTGAATAAATTTATAAGTTTTTCTGGTGCAAATATGAATATTTTGAGGTTTTTGCAGCTCACTAACCAGATCTCTTAGAGAAATATAAAGTGTTAATATCACTTTTAAGTCATCAATCAGGACTGAGGCATATCAGAAAAAACAGAAAAACAGAATTCAATTCATATAATTGCAACTCGCCAGAAGTGAGATTAAAATGCATATTATAGTGGAGATATACAGAGGTCTCAGACATCATTTAAGCAATTTGCATTGCTTCTAGTAATCACACATTTTGGACATTAATGAACATTGAAAATAAACACGTCTTTATAATGAGTGCACATACACATACAATATGTGGGTCACGCTGATATTTAGGTTTTACACTTCCCTCCTCCAACTAAACCTAAAAATATTATCAAGAGATAATCTTGGTCAGTTTATATGAAGACTTTTAACACATGTCCAGTGCTTTTTTAGATTAGTTTAAGTTAACCCCTAGATCAAGACGAAAAAAGGGGATATGAGAGATAACAGAGGCTTAGCCTGTTTTAAAGTTTCTTAAACTCAGAAATACACAAAATTTAAAATAGCAGAAATATGTGATTTGCAAGAGAACAGATATATACAGTAATTCTCCAATGACATCATTCAGTAGACCTTATAAGACAAGTTGAAATAGAGTTGAACACTGTTGAAGCTGTACTTATGAACCATCATGTATACTTTGTGAAGGAAGAAGTCAGCTAGCCCAAAGATGACAGCCATCAGCAGATACAAAAAGCTTCTGAAACAGTGTAATTATTTGCAAAGGTGCTTTAATGGTGAATATCTGGAAATATTTAAAACTAAATATCAAATTACTTAGCAAACTAAGTTGCTTATAATAAATTGTACTAGTATATTGTATCAGTAGTATTAATTTATTACACAGTGGTAACATTTTTTTGATCTGGGAATGAGTTTACAAACTAACAAGAAGGTCAATAGTGGAATTATTAACAAATTCATATGAATTCCTGCCCAAAAGATGACTTTTATTTAAACAATATGTTTGCTTGGAAATAAGAAATATGACATTACAATTATGCTTTTGAAAATCAAATGGTTGCTTTTCTTCTTACAAAATAGAAAAATATTAACCCTTAAGATAATTAGCACTGTTTCATTTTAAAACTTAAATTTCCCCCTGAATCTCCTACTAAATTAGTCAACTTACGTAGATCATACTATATGCTACTGTTTGTGAAAACAAGCACACATGCACTTATTACCTCAAGTTCAGTGTGGTCTAACATATTTCAGAGTCTGGCTGCAAGTGACCCACATGGGCAAGTGCTTTTATCTTTCTGAACTTCCAGCTTCTCAGTGTAAAAGAGGCACTGAATGAAAGTTCTTTCCATCTTTATATGCTGTTATACACTCTAGTGAGCTTCCCTGGTGGCTCAGACGGTAAAGCGTCCGCCTCCAATGCAGGAGACCCGGGTTCAATCCCTGGGTCAGGAAGATCCCCTGGAGGAGGAAATGGCATCCCACTCCCATACTCTTGCCTGGAAAATCCCGTGGACAGAGAAGCCTGGTAAACTACAGTCCATGGGATCTCAAAGAGTCGGACACGACTGAGTGACTTCAATTCACTTCACTTCACATACACTCTAATAAACATATGAACTAACAAGTCCATACTTTCTATAACTTTTTATTCAATGACTCGTTTTCTCAATTCTTTCTTTTCTCCTGCACAGTGCCTGGCGTTCTAATGTAACTGTATTTAAGTTAGCACATGCTATGCAAAGCTCATGGTTTGCCTTATGTCTCTGTTTTTGTACTTTAATTCACTAAAAGGAACGGCTGCTTGGTACTTGTTTGAACTTGGATTAAAAAAAAAAAAAGGCTACATTTTTCTTTATAAAGGCAAGGAAAGAAAATGTACTGCTAGGATAAGACTAAGCATGAAAGACTTCATCTGAGAGGGACAATTTGTCAGAAAATTATAAGGAGGTACAAACAGAGGGTTATAATGGAAGCAGTCTTGCAACATTAACTGTACCATTCACTCTCATAAATTCTGTAATAAATCCACACACACCACATTGAGGGGTGGAACAGACCGGATGGTCTTCCAGCAGGTGGGCTCCCACTGCTGGCACTCCCCCGTGGAGTGGTCGTCATGCCACAAAAATTATGCACCCCCCTTCACCTTGGCTTGGAGTGGGCGCCTTGATTCACATACGGAGGAATTAATTGGGAAAATGGAAATGGCAGCTCAGAAAAGTGGACCAAAGCTATGATCCTAAATCACCTTCAGAATGGTCTTTCATCATGAGCAATTAGTTACTCCTCAGCAAAATATAGTTTAATGAGAGCAAAGACTAGATTGGAGTCACAGGGATAAAATAACCTTTATGAATATCATTGTCCCTTTTATAAAAGTGCCATTAATAAGCATCATCACTCTATCCAGAAATTAAAACGAACACTTCCTTTGCCAAACTCAAAAGTATAGTCATGTCTGGAACTTACAAAGGGGTTTTCACTGTTCTTATTACTGACTATAAGAGATTAGGTACATTTCCCCCTTAAATTAAAATAGTTCTGGTGATTGAGTATCTTTTGCCTAACAAATTTCAAATGTACTTAAAAAGCAATGATGTCTTACTTATACATCTATTGGTATTGTGTGAATGCACTAAAGTAGACAGGAAAGTAAATTATTAAATGAATAATTTGGAATTAATTTAATTTTAACTGAATTTTGTTAACATTAATGCAATGAACGGTGGCAGAAAGAGCATGAACTTTAAAACTGTAGAACCCAGCTTCTAACCTTGCTCATCAGTGTGGCCTTGGGAAATTTATCTAATTTCCCTTACCTATGGGTCTTCAACTGCCAAAGGGGATATAATATTTACTTTGCAGTGTTGTGAAATTCAATAAGGTCTGGTCTATAAAGCATATAATCTGGGTGAATACAAATCAGATGCTAAATAAATACAAGCTGCAGGGCATCTTCAACATTACTCTCAGATCTAAAGATTATAGCCTAAGGGTTATAATTAAGGGTGTTACAAAAATAATTCAGAATGCAGTATCAATCAGGTAATCATTTAAAACTCTGAACATTAAAGAAACTCAGAGCATTTAGGATAAAGAACAGAAATCTCACTCTATCATCCAGTCAGTTTTTAAGTGTTATATTTGTCCAAATAGTTCAAAATGAAATTAGCTCACTCTGGAAAATGAGCTCCCTCATTCAGACATGGCTTCCCTGGTGGCCCAGACAGTAAAGAATCTGCCTGCAATGCAGGAGACCCAGATTCTATCCCTGGGTCAAGAAGATCCCCTGGAGAAGGGAATGGCTACCCACTCCAGTATTCTTGGCTGGAAAATTCCATGGAGAAACGAGCCTGGTGGGCTATAGTTCATGGGGTCACAAAGAGTTGGACACGACTGAGAGACTAACACTTCATTCAGACAGGACAGTAGGGTTTCTTTCAGGTAATGCTAGTTTTCAAACTAAACATCTTGGTGTCATCCAAATCATGATAATGGTTAACAGCTGAACTGTTTCTCTTAAAAGTTTTGGGTAAAGTTTTTATATAACAGCATGAAATCAGAATTTCAAAAGAAGTCTTTATTATCCTTCCATCATGCCAAGGAAATAAAACATTTCTCTGATAAAATGTATACTATAAAATAGCTCATTATGAATAACTAATAAGGCATGGAAATAATGTTTGTCATTGCACATAGCTGGCACTGAGTAGTTACTCTGAGGCTCTATGGTAAACAGTTTTGTATGAGTTCACTCACTACTTCTAATATCTCTGTGGGTTAACACTAATTGACCATTTTGCAGATGAAGAAACGAGTTAGAGAAGTTAAGTGACTCACGCAAGACCATCCTTCTAAGCAGTAGTACTGGAGTTAGAATGGGAATCAGGCTGTCTCAAAGCTCATGCTCTTAACCTTTATGCATATCATTAGTAAAAAGAAGATTATAAACACTATTTATTTTTAATACCTGTGTTTTTGGATCCTTTTATGCTTCTAGTACTGTGTTATGCTCAATGTTAATAGAATCATTAACTCAGATAATGTATGGGATAACTGAAGTAAGCATAGCAGAAATATGAGTAATAATTATAATAATGGTGAAGTCTTAGCTGTTACGATATGACAGGCACTTCTGAAGAACTTCCATTATTTTCATTGTTTTGATGTTTACAACAATCTAATAAAAATAACATTTAAATAATTTATTGACTCTAATATAGCTAATCAGCAGCAAAATCAGAATTTGGATGCAAAGGTCTGGTCCCAAGTTCATTGCTTGATGGATGATGAGAGGTGTTTTTGGAAATACCAGCAATCTGAGGTACTTTGCTATTGACACCAGTTTTCTATGGGAAAATATCTTACCAACGTGTGGTAGAGACTCAAGCTATTTCCCTGGTTATATAATAATTGTGATTATAGAAATGAACTCATGTTATGTTCTTAAATTGTTGCATACACAAAGCAGATGGTGATATATCTGTAGGTTTTGAAAGGAATAAAGCTTGGCTATAAAAAGCATGAGCTTCAGAAGTTTTTAGTCTGATTCTGAGTCTATTTTTTATAACTACTCTGTGAGAAATGCAAATAAAAACCCACATCCCTGCTTTTGCCCTGTGGACCATTTGAATAAAATTCCTCCCCTTTTCTACTTTCTCCTGTTATTCATCCCTTTCATCTTTTTTCAGTAACTGGAGACTAGTTTATAATCACTGGGGGCTTATTTTGTGTGCTGTATCTTGTATTTTTTAAATAAAAGTAAATTCAGGAAATCACTAATATCCTAAATATGAGACCACGTTGGGTCAACAGATTTCTCTAGAAAAATCTCCATATGCCCTTGATTTCAACTGTTAAATGAAGAGACTTTTAAGGAAGGTGTGTTGATTGTGGTGGGCAGGCTGAGGCTTCATAGTAGGAGGTACCTTCCCAAGAGAGGCTGGAAGTCAGGAAACACAGTTCTCTTTTTCTCACACATGAGGTTCCAATTACTTTTTCTAGAGGGATTGTAATAAGTGATGGCACAGAGGGTCTGCGGTTTGGTGGTAAATTACAAGTACTTGCCAGCCTTAATTACCAATAGACCTGGCCTCAAGAAAGATGAAACAGGATAGGGCAGAAGTGAGCATTTTACATAAAAAAATCCAAGCTTTTTTTTTTCTTCTTCATGAAAAGAAAAAAAAGACTGAGATTTTACTGTAGTTATTACTGATGGAGTCAGTAAGAGCTAGTAATTGGAACTTCAAAGGACTATCGTTTCACTGAAAAACTATCTTACCTAAGTGCTTTGGGACTCTGGGAGAAAATGTGCTCTGCTTGTCTTCTTATCAGGAGAGGCTGATCAGCTTGACTGAATGACGTGAAAGGACTTGAGCAATGCCATTCTGGTACTAAGTGAGGGTGAAATTTCAGCGGAAAACAAAAAAGGCCCACACATGAAAATCGACACTCAGCAGCATCTGGTGCAGTTTTACAGAAAGAACTAGTGGAAAAATCAAGATGTTAAATTTGAGGCTCCCTCTACTGAAAGTGAATCTAGACCTTTAAAAATTATAAGTGGTCAACCAAAATGTATTACCTACTGTGTGCCTGGAGAAGATAAGAGGATAAATGAGATAGTAAGACCTGATTCTGCTCCTTGAGGGATTCCCACATTATGGGACTTTGGGAAAGCCAGTGGAGGAGACAGTACCTATTTAGATGAACCATAATTATATAATGAAAACAACACTACAGAGATAAGATATATGACTAAAAACACACATATGGATAAATCTGCCAGAAAGGGATACCTAAATTAATAAACAAACCAACTAATAAACAGGATCTACATAAGACAGCTGGCTGTCAGATTTCTGGCTTACGAGGCAGCAGTTTAGCTTAGCTGGCAGCTCTCTGTTATTGTTAAGGAGAACAAGAGAACCACAACATTGTTAATCGGCTATACCCCAATACAAAATTGGTGTTAAAAAATTTAAAAAAGGAGAACAAAAGAAACCCTTATAGGTTTCCAGTGGTGGTATCAACTGATCCCATAACTTTAGGGATAAAATTTGACATTAAAAGCCATTATTTCTAGACATCCACTCGAAACTCTAGAACCTAGAGAAACTCTTGTACACGTGCAATCACACTTATAAATATACAAAAATGTTCTGAGCATCACTGTTTGTGAGAGCAAATTAAACAACAAAAATACTTAGGAAACAACTCAGAAGGAAAATTGGTAAATAAGTCAGTTCTATTAATAATGAAATAAATAATAAATAAATTGTAGGAATAAACGTTAACAGGAATAAACCTCACAAATAGATTGTTGACTTAAAAACAATAGTGTTGGAGGTTTACACACATACATGCACTCACATGAACTAAATAAATAAGAAAAAAAAACTTGTGTCCTATATAGATAGAGTTAGGAGATGTTGGTAAAGTTTATTTTTCCAGCTAAGGGATGTGGCACAGGTGTTCATTTCAACATTTATTATTGTTATCAATATTACCATTTGTGCCTTATATACACAGTGTATATATTTTGGGGGTAAGAATATATTTTACATTAAATAAATAAAAGTGTTAATAATGGCAGCTGTCTGTACTACTGATGTAGGTAATCAAGTTTGGGCCTGCTTTCCTGGAATATGTTAGATCTTAAGTGCAGGTGCTACCGGGCATCATTAAACTTGGTATTCGGAATACAAAACTGCTTTTTCAATGTAGAAGTAAATAAAAACCACTGCATAGATCATGAAGCGTTCCCTGTGCTTATGAGACCTGAAGCAACAGGGGTAATTGGTGGTTTTATCTCAATCTTTCCCATGTCAAGGTGGGCCTATGGAAAGGCACAAACCTTAGTGAAATGAAGAGCTAGTAGCCTTTCAGTGCAGGTAACATTAAAGATGGATATTTACCCACAAACACTTATGAAGGGCTAATCATCTGGAAGGCATCATCCTCTGCCTTGGGAATACAGTAGTGGAAAAAAGCATCAAAACCCTAGGCCTCATGGAACTTACATTCCATCCGTGGAGAGGGTAACAGACAATAAACAAGGTCATATAAAAAGAAACCATTTTGTAATAAACACACCAATGTGAGGATAAACAAGCAGTTAAGAATGAATGAAATGTGGCTATTTCACATTGAAGTTTCACATGTGCATGTGTGCTAAGTCACTTCAGTCGTGTTTGATTCTTTGTGACTCTGTGGACTGCAGCAACCCACTGGGTTGCCATGCCCTCCTCCAGGGGATCTTCCCAGCCCAGCTATGGAACCCATGTCTCTTATGTCTCCTACACTGGCAGGTAGAATCTTTACCACTAGTGCCACCTGGGAAGCCCAGGCTTCATGTAAGTCTATCCATAGGTTCTGGCTAGGAAACAAAATGCATTTAGGATGAGGACACAACTTTTATAAATATAAGAACTGGCTGGATACATGGAGATGAAAAAGTTCATCCCAAAGTAACGGTTCTATTAGAAAGTGAAATGAAGAAAACTGTGGGAGGAGCAAGTTTTTAGATGGACACACTAACAAATGATGGCATGTTGCAACATACTTTAGCCATCTCAGGTAGACGGCAAATGGCTGTGGATAAAATATCACTTGGTTAATGAGGAAGATAAAGTATGAATAGTCACAAGGGTGAGATGGGGTTATGTGCTGTGTCATTTACTAAAATATTAGAAGGAGCACAGGATTTAAGACTCAGAAAAAATACAGTATTTCATATTTCCCCAAAATTGACCTTAAAGAAATTTAGCTTTAAAAAGTCAGTAAGTGGAAATTTAAATATAGCATTGTATGCAATATCAACTATAGAAAGGTACAATAAAAGAAAAGAATGTATGATAAAAGATAGTGACTCCACAGCCAACAGCCATAAACAGAAAGATATAAAAAGGTCGATCATCTTCTAAATATATACTTTTAAATAGATAATAAATAAAATATTTGAAATGAAAAAAAAAGTATGTGGCAACTAAAGAAACCAAAGGGATTGCATAAGAATGTCTCTCACATATTTGCATTTTTAGACATTAAAATACAATATGATCTAGGATCTATCTATCCTTGATGTTTATATGTGTATGTGACTACATGCTCCGTCATGTTTGACTCACTGCAACCCCATGGACTGTAGCCATCAGGCTCCTCTGTCCATGGGATTTCCCAGGCAAGAATACTGGAGTGGGTTGACATTTCCCTCTCTATGTGAATAAGTGTATATATGTGTAAGTATACATGTATTCATGTATATATGTGTGCGTGTGTCTATTTGTGTATTTATGTGTGTGTGTGTGTGTGTGTACTAGAACTTACTGTGGTCTTGATAAATTAATTGATAAATTAGTGTCAGATCCAAAAAAAGGAATTAGGATCCTGTGATTAGAGTTATAGACAGGGAGATTACAACAAGATATCAAGATATCAAATAACAACAAAACTATCCAGTCATTTAATGGGATGGTTTGCTTATCATCCAAAGGAGGGTTTGAGCAGATACTGAGTGACCAGATGGAGGGAATGGTGTAGAGAGAACGCTAGAAACATATGGGTGGTTGAACTAAAAATGTTCCAGGTCCTTTTCTGGGATTTTCTTTCATCCAACATTCATCCCACGCATCATACAAGTCCCTAAGAATTTTTTTTTTCTAATTTATTCAACTAACTGATTGTTTCCATTATTCTCCACATCTGGGTACTCTTGACTTTTCAGTCACAACATTCATGACTTTCCTCTTCATCTTCACTCCGTAAAGGGCACTTAACGTTTCCATGCTTCATTTTGCTGGCTAGTTAATGTGTCTAATCAAATTAAGTTGCAGTTGGATGCCACCAACTTTTACTCAGTACTCTCATGACTAAAAAGGATACTTCATTATTATATTCATTTTCAACTTTCAAATATAGAGCTAATTCACTTACTGTGAACACTTAAACCAAGAAAAGACTATTGCCTGGGCAGAATGCCTGGTTTGATAGGTCTGCTGGATTAGTCCGTTATATTGAATCACAAAGACAATAAAAAGCAACCAAACAGCAACAACAAAAGCATATAATTGGGTTAATACTGATCTTCAGAAAATGATGTTTTAAAATCTCTCCCTTCAACTCATGCCTACACTTATCAACTCTCATAGCCAGGAAATTATGGTTTATATCTCTCCTCAGTTTCTCACCCTGTAGTATAAAGTCATTTCCTTTGTCTTGATTCTCTGCAGCTGGGTATCTCAATAGCAAAGTGATATTATTTTCCACAAAATGAGAAACAGAATAAGGTCATATCAACCACAGAGATCATGTGTAACACTGGCCATAATGATGGACTCCAAGATGCATCATAAAACAGGTTGGCAGCTACACTTGCTGTGCTGAAAACACAATATTTTGATAGCAATAGCATGCCCAGTTTGCTCAAATAAAAGATGTTAACAGCCACATATTTTCATGTATTGGATGGCAACAGTCAAAATGAAAGTGAAATACATTTTGTGCAGATCAATAACACTCCCCAAACAACTTACTCACCATTTACTACTTCTTACTATAGTAAGGCAAGTGCTAGAAATAGCATGCTATTCTAAATCATGCTAGAAATAGATATAGTCCTAATGTACTAGTGAAAACATTAAATTGATTTTGTTTTACTGATCTAATGCAAGATGATTATAAAGTATTTCACTTTTCAAGTACATATAACTTAATCTAATGTATAGTATTCAGGACTGCTAAAATCTGCAATTACTTTAGTAATTTGGATTTTTTCTAAACCATTATGAGTCACTGTATGGATAGAGTATGTTACTTTACAAAAATTATCTTGATACAAGAATTACAACCTTATATTTCCATTTATTTCAGATATACATAAATAGCTTACATAGCTAAAGGAAGGATGGCCTTCTGTTTAGATTATTAAAAATAAAATATGATTTAAGAAACAAGAAGAGAAAGATATGTATAAAATAAAAGCCAAGACTCCTATAGAAATCAACTCCTTTTCATTATCCTAAGGAATATGTTGACATTTACATTGTGGCCAGCTGGGGTTCAAATTAAATAGCTCCATAGGTAACAGAGACGGCCTGTGTGGATCCTGAGGATAGAGATGACTGTTTCAATTATTTTCCTTGAATGGCTTACCAGCCTTGGCCTCAGCATGTGGCAAGGTATTAGGAGGCTGATGCATGAAGCCATGTAATTACTCATTTAAGCCTATTTCCTTAATTAATTTAAACATGCTTCAGGAATGTACATCTCAAAATTCCTGTAGCTTGGTCACTGCATAGAATCAAGACTCCCTAAGGTGAGAAAGTTGATCCTATTTTTCATGAACTTTTAAAAGATGTCTTTTAATGGAGAAAAAGAATGCTTAAAACTGTAAGACTTGAAGAAAATTCTACTCTTCCTCTCTTTAAGAAAAATAAACAGTTTTTAAAGAATAATGATGTTGAAGAAGTTGCCATCAGCAACTGGGAGGAGAGAGTGAGACGTATGGAAAGAGTAACATTGAAACTTACATTACCATATGTAAAATAGATAGCCAATGGGGAATTTGCTGTATGGCCCAGGAAACTCAAACAAGGGCTCTGTGTCAATCTAGAGGGGTGGGATGGAGGGAGATGGGAGGGAGTTTCAAAAGGGAGGAGATATATGTATACCTATGGCTGATTCATGTTGAGGTTTGACAGAAAACAACAAAATTCTGTAAAGCAATCATCCTTCAATAAAAAAATAAACTAAAAAAAAAAAGAGAGAGAGAGAGCATAAAAAAATCTGCAGGGTGTATACATTGTCCCTACTGTGTGATATATGAATTGTAAATGAAGCCCAGACATGATTAAGTAAACGTAGGAGAAGAGCTCAGAAGAACAAAAAGACTACAGGTAGAGCTGGTGAGTGTCAAATACTCACAAGGTTTTTTTTTTCCTGGAGGAGGAGGGTGGGTATGGAGATGAGCCAGCTCCTGAGGCAAAATAATAGTTCAAATGTGTTACCAGAGCCTCATAAAGCTGTCATTCTGCTAGTAGCCTCCAACTCCACTTCTAGCCCACCCACAGGCTCACAGGCCTTGATCAGCAACATTGAACTTGCATCCACGTCTAATAAGCAGTTATTTTCTCCAGTGCTAAAACACATTGAATCCTGCCCATCTCTTTGTCTTTCATTTCTTTTCTTGGAGGCACACCTTTCAAAATGTGCACTGTATTGGAAAAAAATGGAAACCTTTGCTCAGCTCTTTTTTCTTCATGAGCATATGCTGTTTTATCATGATTTGCACAGTTCTACTATTTCCTCTTTGGAAGCTTAGGCCACCTGCCCCCAGGCTCCTACTGCACACAGCCGCAGTGCCCTACACTGTGGACAGATGCTGAACTCATTTTCTCCCTTGAGATTCTATTTCTAGTTAGAATTAGGTATTAGTGAAGTCAGAAAGAAACTACTCTTGCTAAATCAATACACAGCAGAGTTTTTATTTTTTTTAAGGCAGCCCCACATAGGAAGATCAGTGAAGTTAAATAGCCAGCTTTACCTGCACCCCTGAGGATGCAGAGTTCTAAAGAATAATAGCAATTTGGTCAGCAAAGAAAGATACCTGCTTGGATGTGAAGATATCTGAAGTCTCTAAGCAAAGGCAGAATGGTTTAAAGGCAGAGTAGAGAAATTTAAGAATTTAGCCAGTAAACATGAAATGGGCTAAACTAGACTTTGTAGAAACAGCTAATTTTGCCTTATCTGCAAAACAGATAAGACATCCTCAGAGGTTTACTGTTCACAGTCAAGACTCAGGCAAAATTCATCTGTGGATTATACAATGGTTTGGCTAATTATTAATTTTCATAAGATAGCAATTTAATTCCTAGTTTATCTTTTATTTACCATAAAAGATGGTATCTGATAAAATAAGATACCATGCTATCTGATAAGGTAAGATTCCCATCTGATGATAATTATAGACATTGTTCCATGCAGCCCAGGAAAATTCCAAGATTTAGATTTGACCATGCAGTATCTTATCTAAAAAGCAAATACAGAGTGGTATATAAAGTATTTCCAAGGAACTTATGATTTACAATATTAGTTTTAATGTGAAATATTTTCTCTAAAAGCAGACTGATTTCTTAGATTCCCAGATTTAGCAAGCAATTCATGCTGGTCAATTAAAAGTTTTCTAATGTCCTAATAAATCAATATACTATGCTGTCTCATGTTCTACACCCTCCACACTCAAATGGCAGGTAGTAATATATGTGTATTATAATTACATATTGAATGCAGTCATCAAATATATGACAGTCTTCAAAATTCCAAGACAAACTTGTAAAGATTAAGATGAATAACTTTCAATTAACAACTAATAAAGCTGTATCTTCCTTGAACCAAAGCAATGGGTATTAAATCATGGCGGTACTTACCACAGTGAAGTTCATCACTTTCAAAATCCAAATGGTCATGGCTAAGTTAACTATCATGGTAACCAACAGCAGAAGGACAAAGAAGTACAAGCACCTCTTTCGCCATCCATAAATTCCCACCGGGTAAAGTTGTGCATTCTCAGCCCTTGGCAGGTTATTGTGTTGTGTTGCTAGTATGTATTGTTCTCGTGTCATCTGAGAAAAAAAGAAAAGAAGCATTCCAAGATAAAGTCAATGGCTTTTTAATCAAAAGGCACAAGATATCTAAGAATAATGGGCAGTGGGTCCTCTGTGAGTAATGAAAATTAATTAATTTGGTTAACATTACAAGGTTGCAAACCCTTCAAATTCTTATCATCAGTTTTGATTTTTGGAGTTATTTAACTACCTGTTATATCTCTAAAATACAAAATTCTAAGATTTTTAACATTCTTAGATACTATATCTCTAAGATACAGTATTTTCAGTGGGATTTGCCCAATCTTAACACTAGCTTGTCTCTCAGGAGTCTGTGGAGATTCTCAGCTCTACTTCCATTTGCCTAAAACCCAGCAACTTTATGTTCAGCTGTGCTACTCTTGGAATAAGTTTCACCATTTCTAGAGTAGACGGAGGCCAACTGTATCACAATGCATTTTTTGGACTTTATCTAAAAACACAGGATATAATTAGCTCAGTGTATGTGCTTTAATAAAAAGTCAGTGTGTTTGGAAAAACCTATGGAGAGAAAATCACTATTATTTAGAATTATATAGATGTGCTCAGTGCTCAGATGCTCAGTTGTGTCTAACTCTTTGTTAACCTATGGTCTGTAGCCCACCAGGCTCATTTGTCCATGGGATTCTCCAGGCAAGAATATTGGAATGGGATGCCAACTCCTCCTCCAGGAGATCTTCCCTGGGAAGATCAAACCCACCTCTCTTATATCTCCTGCATTGGCAGGTGGATTCTTTACCAATAATGCCATTTGGAAAGCAACTATGTAATTAAAACATATTTTTAGAACTTTGTTGATTATTTATTTTGGTTGCATTTTGATGAGTTATCAGTATAAAATTGACCTCTGAAAGAACAAACTGCATATTCTTTATCCTGTAACATAACACGCTGATATCAGGAAAAGTCCATTTTGGAAAATGGGATATGATATTCCTTGGTGGTATACAAATTTAGGTGTTAAATGAATTTTTTCAAAGAGCAAATACATTATTTACTGTCTGATACAACATAAAGAAATGGATAACAAATGTTAATGCATATGTACTGGGTATACAGTTTTCATAATAATGTATTCATCACCTGGAGGATGGAAACTTTAATTTTTATAAAATGTGATTTTCTATAGGACAATAGTTGTTCAGCTTTATTTTTTTCTTTTTTATGTTTTTCTCAGATTTCTTGTGCATGCAATAAATAATGACTACATCAACAGAAATACTGCTGAATAAATCATACAACAATTAAAAACCACATTAATAAAGAATCAAAATTATTGGTTTAGTCCCAAAATATAATGTGAAATTATTAATTTATGATATTTATTGAACCAATCTTATACTAAATAAAATGTTGAACTGTATATTGAGAAATGCAAAAACCTCAAGTTATATGGCTTTTTCCCATTTTCTTTTTATTTTAGAGCTATAATTTCAAATACATTAATGCACTATTAAGTATTATCTTTCCAACTTTTTATGAGTGATATATATTAGGCTGGTGCTGCTAAATCGCTTCAGTCATGTCCAACTCTTTGTGACCCCATGGACTGTAGCCCGCCAGGCTCCTCCATCCATGGGATTCTTCAGGCAAGAATCCTGGAGTGGGTTGCCATTTCCTCCTCCAGGGGATTTTCCCAACCCAGGGATCAAACCCAGGGCTCCTGGATTGCAGGCAGATTCCTTACCACTGTTCCACTCCTAAGTAATATAATAAAAATGACTTCTTATATTAAATTATCATTTTAAATGTATTAGAAGAACTAATATGACTAAATGATTAAGAACACTCTTTCATAATATAAAAAATTACCCTTTTTACTGTCATTATTATTATTTGAGTTAATCTTTAACATTTCCTTGAAAGTACCAAAAAGCTTTAGTCCCTAATTGCAGTTAGAGGGGTGATGTCTAACTTACGGAATGCTATGAAATGTAAAGTGACGTAACAGGTGACAGCATACCACGGGAATCCACTTTGCCTAAAGATTTCGGTGGAGCTTTGATAGTTCTGATAATGGTTATGATTACAGAGTAGAAAACGTATTAATAGGAAGAGGATAAAGGGAACACTAGGGACGGCCACAGTTAAAGGGAAGAACAAGGAAGAGCCTTGTTGTTGGAAAGAGGGAGTATGGACATGAGAGGGGAGCAGAAGAGTCCAGAAGCCTGATCATGTCCAGCTGACAAGGAAGAGATCATCCCCCGTGAAGCTGGTCTCTGAAGTCACAGTAAAATGATATGACTATTCAGACCAGCAATTGCCTTTAATCTCACAATGCAGCAGACTGCCTTTTTAGAATATTCTATTCCTACAAATTCCATTTAGACATGAAGGTGAGAATACCATTCCTTATAAAAGAAATGAGAACTTAACGAGTCTCTGAAATAAAACAAATACACATTACAAAGAAAATAGTCCTTCAGTAACAAAATTGATTTTTTGGCAAAACAACAGAAATTCAGTAAATATATCAAAAGTCTCTAACAATTTGAAAAAGCAAATAGCATACAAAAGGCCAAGAGTAAAGGTTGTCAAGAAAATGAAAAATGTGTTAATTAACACTTTTATCAATTCAAGAAATTCTAACTTAAGAAAGTATCACAGTTTTACATTTCATACCAGATTTTATGTCTAATAGCATTCATTAGAATCAAATAACCAGGTCTTAGTTAATATCAAGGAAGTCTTCAGCGTTCTTGGATTCAGATGTTTATCAGTGTTCACATTGGATAAATGCATTTACTTCTGTCGCCTTTAATTTAGGGCTTCCCTTGTGGCTCAGATGGTAAAGAATCCTCCTGCAATGCAGGATACCTGGGTTCAATCCCTGGGTTGGGAAGATCTCCTGGAGAAGGGCAAGGTTAACCACTCCAGTATTCTGGCCTGGTGAATTCCATGGACTGTATAGTCCATGGGGTTGCAAAGAGTCCAACTTGACTGAGCGATTTTCACTTTCCTTTAATTCCAAAGAAAGAAAGTGAAAGTGTTAGTCGCTCAGCTGTGTCTGACTCTTGCGACCCCATGGACTGTAGCCCGTCAGGGTCCTCTGTCCACAGGGATTCTCCAGGTAAGAATACTGGAGTGGGTTGCCATTGCCTTCTCCAGGGAATCTTCCCAACCCAGGGATCGAACCTGGGTCTCCTGCACTGCAGGCAGATTCTTTACCATCTGAGCTACCAGGAAAGCTCAGGACAGGGAAGGGATGATTTAAATCTGGACTTTGCACTCACTTTTACAAAGAAATATGTTTTCAAAACATGAGTACAATTTCCAGCAAGATGTTATGAGGTTAGATGAAAGACACATGGGTCAATAGAATCAGCTGCTGCTGCTGCTTAGGCACTTCAGCCGTGTCCGACTCTGCGAGCCCATCGACAGCAGCCCACCAGGCTCCTCTGTCCATGGGATTCTCTAGGCAAGAATACTGGAGTGGGTTGCCATTTCCTTCTCCGCAATAGAACTAGACCTTGTGAATTTTTCAATTCCATGCTTTTTCTCCAAAGGCATGGAAAATATGGTTTTCAGAAAGGGTTATTTTGTTTAGAATTTTTAATAACTTAATGTATAAAGACTAGAAGAGAATGAATTAATCATTAATCACTAATTACTTAAACATAGTTCATCACTAATAACTGACCTCTTGAGAATTCTGTTAAAAATCTTCTTAAGCTGGATGGAATGGGAGAGAAATCAGAGTATCAGAGTCCATTAGCTATTATTCCCCTGCCTCACAGAAGGGGACAACCGTCCAAAATACTAAGTCCAAGGGAATGTTATAAATATTCTAATCTACATGACTCATTATTTAGTTGTTTTGTATATACTCAGATCAGGGCACAGAATTTGAGACTCCAGGCAGAAGTGGGCCTTTATTTGATAAAATATTTTTTTAGTGACAAATATGTGCAGGTAGAGTTCAAGTTTGCAGCACTCATGAATTTCAGATAGTTAGGGAAAATACAATAAACAAATAACATATAAATATATAAAATAGCACATCAAGTATCAATGTTCTCTGAAGATGAAAAATACAACAGTATAATGGATTCATTATACAAGTAATGAAATATTAGTTAGTGATAGATGCTATGAAGATAATATGCATGGTGTTATAATGGACAGGAGAGGAACTACTTTAAAAGTAGTAGCAGCAGAATGCCTCACAAAGGATGTAACAGATAAGATGAAATTAAAATGATGGATATCTTCTATGAAGAAAATTTCAAAAGATCTTTGATGATCTATTTGAAGCCCTAATTAGAATGGGCTAAGTAGAAAATAAAAAGAAAAAAAATGAAGAAGTGGAGAGTACAGACATTTTTTGAGGAGTACAGAAGAACAAAAGAATGGGATTTCAGATGAGAATATGAAGTCTGTTGTCAGAATATTAAATCAGGGACCAGAAAGATCCCCTGGAGAAGGGAAAGGCTACCCACTCCAGTATTCTGGCCTGGAAAATTCCATGGACTGTATAGTCCATGGGGTCGAAAATAGTTGGACATGACTGAGCGACTTTCATTTTCACTTTCAGGCAACTGGGAGCAACAAGGTGGGGATATATTTGTTGTTGTTTAGTTGCTAAGTCATGTCTGACTCTGTGACCCCACTCACAGAAGCACGCCAGGCTTTTCTGTCCTTTACTATCTCTTGGAGTTTGCTCAAACTCATGTCCATCGAGTTGATGATACCATCCAAACATCTCACCCTCTGTCTGTCCCTTCTCTTCTTGCCCTCAATCTTTCCCAGCATCAGGGTCTTTTCCAATGAGTGAGCTCCTCACATCAGATGGCCAAAGTATTGGAGCTTCAGCTTCAACATTAGTCCTTCCAATGAATATTCAGGGTTGATTTCCTTTAAGACTGACTGGTTTGATACTCTTGCTGTCCAAGGGACTCTCAAGAGTTTTCTCCATCACCACAGTTTGAAATCTTCACTTCTTTGGTGCTCAGCTTTCTCTACGGTCCAACTCTCACATCTGTACATCACTGCTTTGCAAGTCTCTTTTAATTTCATGGCTTCAGTCACCATCCTTAGTGATTTGGGAGCCCAAGAGAAGAAAAACTGTCACTGCTTCCACGTTCTCCCCTTCTATGTGCCATGAAGTGATGGGACTAGATACCATGATCTTAGATTTTTTTATGTTGGGTTTCAAGCCAACTTTTTCACTCTCCTCTTTCACCCTCATCAAGAGGTTCTTTAGTTCGTCTTCACTTTCTGCCATTTAGAATGGTATCATCTGCATATCTGAGGTTGTGATATTTCTCCCGGCAATCTTGATTCCAGCCCAGCATTTCTATGTAGAGATGTACTCTGCATGCAATTAAATAAGCAGAATGACAATACACAACCTTGTCACACTCTTTTCCCAATTTTGAAGCAGTCAGTTTTTCCATGTTCAGTTCTAAATGTTGCTTCTTGATCTGCATATAGGTTTCTAAGGAGACAGATAAGGTGGTCTGGAACTCCCATCTCATAGAATTTCCCACAGTTCGTCGTGATCCACATAGTCAAGGACTTAAGCACAGTCAATGAAGGAGAAAGAGATGTTTTTCTGGAACTCTCTTGCTTTCTCCATGATCCAGTGAAAGTTGGCAATTTGATCTCTGGTTCCTCTGCCTCTTTGAAACCCAGCTTGTACATCTGGAAGTTCTTGGTTTTCACATACTGCTGAAGCCTAGCTTGAAGGTTTTAGGGCAAAACCTTACTAGCATGTGAAATGAGTGTAACTAGAAGGTAGTTTTAACATTCTTTTTGGCATTGTCCTTCTTTGAGGTTGCAATGAAAACTAACATTTTCCAGTTCTGTGGCCACTGCTGAGTTTTCCAAATTTGCTGACGTATTGAGTGCAGCACTTTAACAACATCATCTTTAAGGATCTTAAATAGCTCAGCTAGAATTCCATTACACCCACTAGCTTTATTTGTAGTAATGCTTCCTAAGATCTACTTGACTTTACACTCTAGGATGTCTGCTCTTGGTCAACGACCACACCATCTTGGTTGTCTGAGTCATTAGACCTTTTTCGTGTAGCTCTTTTGTATACTCTTGCCACCTCTTCTTAATCTCTTCTGCTTCTGCTAGGTCCTTACAGTTGCTGTCCTTTACTGCGCCCATCCTTGCATGAAATACTCCCTTGAGATCTCCAATTTTCTTGATGAGATCTCGACTCTCTCCATTCTGTTGTTATCCTCTGTCTTTGTATTGTTCATTTAAGGAAGTCTTTATCTCTGCTATTCCCTGGAACTCTGCATTCAGTTGGGTATATATTTCCCTTTCTCTCTTGCCTTTCACTTTTCTTCTTTCCTCAGCTATTTGTAAAGCCTCCTCAGATAACCACTTTGCCTTCTTGCATTTCTTTTTCTTTGGGATGGTTTTGGTCACTGCCTCCTGTACATTGTTACTAATTTCTGTCCTTAGTTCTTCAGGCACTCTGTCTACCAGATGTAATCCCTTGAATTTATCCATCACCTCCAGTGTATATCCATAAGGGCTTTGATTTAGGGCATACCTGAATGGCCTAGTGCTTTTCCCTACTTTCTTCAATTTGAGCCTGAATTTTGCAGAAGGAGCTCATGACTGAAACCACGGTCAGCTCCAGGTCTTTTTCTGCTGATTGTATAGGGCTTCTCCATCTTTGGCTGCTAAGAACAGAGTCAATTTGATTTCCGTATTGACCACTTGGTGATGTCCATGTGTAGAATCATCTCTTGTGTTGTTGGAAGAGGGCGTTTTCTAAGACCGGTGTGTTTTCTAGACAAAACTCTGTTAGCCTTTGCCCTGTTTCATTCTATACTCCAAGGCCAAACCTTCCTATTACTCCAGATATCCCTTGACTTCTACTTTTGCATTCCAATCCCTTATGATGAAAAGGGTATCTTTTTTGGTGATAGTTCTAGATGGTGTCATAGGTCTTCATAAAACTTGTCAGCTTCTTTAGCATCAGTGAATGGTGCATAGACTTGGATTACTGTGATGTTGAATGGTTTGCCTTGGAAAGGAACCAAGGCATCTCAGTTTTGAGATTATACCCTGGTACTCTATTTCAGACTCTTTTGTTGACTATGAGGGCAACTCCATTTCTTCTAAGGGATTCTTGCCCACAGTACTAGATATGATGGTTATCTGAATTAAATTTGCCCATTCCCATCCCTTTTAGTTCACTTATTCCTAAGATATTTATGGTTTAATCTTGCCATCTCCTGCTTGACCATGTCCAATTTACCTTGATTCATGGACCTAACATTCCAGGTTCCTATGCAATATTAATCTTTCCAGCATCAAATTTTACTTTCACCACCAGACACATCCACAGCTAAGCACTGTCTCTGCTTTGACCCAGTCACATCATTCTTTCTCGAGCTATTAGTCATTGCCCTTCACTCTTGCCCAGGACATATTGGACAGCTTCTGAACAGGGGGGCTCATATTCCCATGTCGTATCTTTTTGCCTTTTCATACTGCCCATGGGGTTCTCTATGCAAGAATATCTAGTAGGTTGCCATTCTCTTCTCCAGTAGACCGTGTTCTGTTGGAAATATCTGTATGGTCTGTCTGTTTTGGGTGGCCCTGCATGGCATGGCTCACAGATTGATTAAGGCAAACATCTTTTTCACAATAAGACAAGACTGTGATCCATAAAGGCTGTGTGTGTGTGTGAAACATAGACAGGTTATAATGATCATAATTCAACAAGAATAATTCTTCGTCTTAGTTATGTACTAGTATTCTGACTCACATCGGCGTATAGAAATCTGAAATTAGCTATGCTGTGGTTAAAGTTTGCTTTGAGATTCCCTCTTGCTCTGAGCCTCTGTCACCACAGACTTGCTTTACTTGAATTTCAGCGTATAGGTGTAAGTACCATCTTCTCCTTCCCAACCCCATAGTCTTTCCTCACTTTCAGTAAGGTTTTATTATTTACTTTCTAAAATTGGGAGTGGAGAAACGAGGGCATTTTTGAATAAAATTAGATATGGCATCTCCCTGAATATACAGGAAAAGCTAAAAATTATTTGACATGTCTTAATATTTGTTAAAAGAGAGAAAGAAGAGAAGAGACTGAGGGAGATTACAATGCCTGAGATAAATGTTTGAAATTGTGATTGACTAAATTAAGGGTAAAAATAAAAGCTATAAATGAAATGGTCTGTTTTAGGGAAGAAATATTGTCTGAAAGGATGATCGAGTGACCCTGCCATATGTTTGTATCCTCATGACCCTAATATTGAGAGGGTTTGAACAAGTTGAAAATGGCAGTAAGAACTGAGAAGTATGAAAGTGGATTGTAAATCATCACTTTTTAAAATTTGATTTTCATCAAGAAAAGGCACTCTAAGACTTTACCCAAAAGCTTGAAGTCAGTAGAAAATTAGTTCAAGTCCAAGTATTGAGAACCTATTTTCTCCAGTCTAGATTATATCACTAAATTGTCAATCGGATGATAAAGTTGTAAAGAGAACCTAATTTTATATTTCAAGTCATATAATTGTTAATTGTTTTTAAAATAACACATTTTATAATACTACTAATATAATGCTTTATAATATTATTAATAAAACACTTTAATAATACTACACACATCAGTACTGGCTATAACACAGAGATGTATATAGCACATCTAGAAAGAAAAAGCACAAAGACTGGAAAGAAAGAGCAAATTATTTTTTTAACTCACTATTTCATTCCTTAAAATTAAAATATAAATTAAGAATCTCTTTTTTGCTCAGACTTGCTCCCTGTGTTTCTGTTATGGGAAATATGAATATAAAAGAGAAGCATGTGTCTTCCAGAAAATAAGCTAGATAATTTGGGAAATTGCTTTTAATTTCTGATTACAGAGTTAGCACTTGGCACATTCATGAAGCAATATGCAACATCTTTGTGACCATAAAAATTGAATCTCAGTTCCAAAACCCCTTTACTTCCTCACTGGGAGTAGCTTAGATTCCAGGAGAAATGGTAAATCATGTTGATGTCACTGCTCATTAACTGTTGATCATGCTAGATTTAACACTACAATTGTCTGTTACTTGTTCAGATGAGGAATGGGCACAGCAAGTCAAGCGCAGTCTCAGAGTTCTGTGCCAGGTTGTAATCCCAGTCTGGCCATTCTATTCTGTGCATCCTAGGGCAAGTCACTCAGCCTTCCTCTGCCCCAGTTTCCTCAGCTCTCAAATGAATATTACATTGACTTACATAAGAACAATGTGGGAGTAGAAAAGTAGGATGCTAAAGTTCTCCTTTACTTTTAAATGGTAAAAAGACTCGTTTAAAAAAAAACTGATATTCTACCTCATAGCTAACGATCCCCTCCTTCAGTGCTGTATTAAGTATTTATACTGGAATTCATTTTAAAAGACATGCTGGAAATATCATTAATAAAACAAGATGCTTGAAGTGTCCAAATGTATGGTGTAAACTTTACACAGTAGAAAGGCGTTTTGTATTCTGTTCCCAGAAAATGAGTCTCTAAACAGCTACTGATGTTGAGAGAGAGTGAAAACAATACCGTAAAGTCCACTTGCCATGGCAATCAGAAATTCTCCCTATCTGTGATACTTAATTCTCAAAGGCACATTTCAACACAATGACAGTCAAAATTTGTATTTAAGAAAATGTCCTTTTTTTCCAGTTAGTTTATGGAAAATGCTGTAGTCAGGTTTTATAGCCTGGAAAAGAAGCAGCCTAGCAACTGAATTTCATGAATGATGAAAGATATCTCAGTCAAATGGTGCTGCCTCTTGAGATAGGAAATAGAAGAGGACTCTAGCCAAGGCTGACAGTGAAAAAGAAACCCAAATAGACATTAAAAGAGCAACATATTCTCAGATGGATAAAAATTTTAGAAAAATGTGGACATTTACAGAGAATGACCCAGTCGTTGTTCTGAGCTTATTTTACATACTTCACGCACTCTAAAAGGAAGAACTTTTATGTAGAAAATACTTTTTCAGTAGTTAATTGGATGAAAACTTCCCATCACAGTTTTTGGCATTTATTTAGTCACAGATGTGGATTTAGGCTCCTAATATTGAAGTCACTCAATTCTCAGACCCCCTCGTGTGTTATTAACAGAAAAACTTAGCCATGAAAGCGATTTTGAAGGAGCTGAAAGTCTTTTGCCTACTCATACTTGTGTCGTCATTGAGAGATGAAACAACATGGGTGGCTGTGAGCAGCATTTACCCTAAGATTGCAAGCATGAGAAGCTGGTTGGCAAGTACTGTTACACACACAGCAGGAGAAAAGCGAAAAAATCTTTAAGGGAAAACAAATTTGCCAGAAACACAGCTGGAGAGCTTAACTGGGAAAGTGGAAAGCCCATACTACTTAAAGCAATAAGGATCAACAGGAAAACATGTAAGAAAAAGAATAGGGGGAAAAGTAAGTCTCATGGGCTTCTGTTCTAACAGCAAGCAGAAAAAATTCCGAAGAACAAGAAAGATAGAACATGGCTTCCATAGCCCTGATGATTAATTGGAAAGCACCGCTGTTTAGGAAAAACCTTGCAAACACATTTCAAGGTGCTGGAGAAGACTCTTGAGAGTCCCTTGGACAGCAAGGAGATCACACTTGTCAATCCTAAAGGAAATCACCCTGGATATTCATTGGAAGGACTGGTGCTGAAGCTGAAACTCCAAAATTTGTTCATCTGATGCAAAGAGGTGACTCCTTGATAAAGACCCTGATGTGAAAGACTGAGGGCAGGAGGAGAAAGGGTTGACAGAAGATGAGATGGTTGGATGGCATCACCTACTCAAAGGACATGAGTTTGAGCAAACTCTGGGAGATGGTGAAGGACAAGGAAGCCTGGCATGCTCCTCTCCATAGGGTTTCAAAGAGGTGGACATGACTGAGCAACTGAACAACAATCTGGATGAAGGTAAAGCCACTGGGCCAATAATTAGATTTCAGATCTCTTGGTTTGTTATAAGTGGGGGAAACGGTAAGGTCCCCTTTTCATGTAACAAGTTAGTGGCAGAAAGGAAATGCATGCCAGTTCAGCACTTGATGGCATGAAGGAAGGTACAGAAAGAAGCCTGATTAGCCATCATGAAGTGAGGCCAGTGTGGACAGATCTCTCCATCAGTGCTAGAAAGATGCCCCTGGAGGCCTGGACCCGATTCTCTGGCTGTCTCTCTGTTGTGTCTCAGCAGGGGCCACACAGGAGAACATGGACCAGGAGAAGAGACAAATACTTCATCCATCATTACTCATACTAACCTTGGCCAGGCATACCTAGATCATGAGTATAACCTGTCTTTCCCCCAGAGGTGAAAAATGGGAAGATAAAAGGACTGGTGACACTTTAATTTTGGTTTTTATTCCAGAAATCAGGCTTTTTCAGTGCTGGTATTAGAAATCTAAATAAGATTAACTGGTTATTCTTCTCAGCTGAGGAGCTTAGGTGAAGGTGTATGTGTTGTAGTCCTTTGCCAGTCCTTTGTTTTATGGTTGTTTCTTGTCTTAGCTGATGAAGAGTAGCAGAATATACCACAGTGAAACATGCCACTTTGGCACGTTGATTATTTTGAGCTGTCGGCATGTGAAAAAGAGCAAATACGTGGAGATAACTTCTCTGAACTCCCAGTCTCTGCCTATAGATGGATTTAGCAAAAGGAACTCAGTTGTCATAAATCCCCTCCCCAGGAGTTGCATCAACCAGGGAAAATTGACTCATGTCACAGGAGAGGAGACTAGAAATGACATTACACCCAGACCCACTTTGTCACAAACTATTCACACCTCCCATCTATTCTTCTAAGGACCCATTTGTCTTTCCTAAATGTCATTTACTCTCCTCTAAGAAACCTACAATCCCCTCTTATTTCTCTATTAAGATGATGTTTAAACTTGAATTTTAAGCCACCTCTTTGAATTACTCACTTTTCCCTAGGCATCTCTTAGGTATATGAGGGATACATTTTAATAAAATTCTGTTTGTTTTTTTCTCTTGTTAATCTGTTTTTTTATTATAAGATTCTCAGCCAAGAATGCATAAGGGTAGAGGAGAAATTATTTTTCCTCCTTTACACTCACAATAAGATAATAAATCCCTTAGCTTAGAATTCTTTTATAGTCATCCAAGCACCAAACAGAATCAGATATGCTATAAATGATAAATTGAGATTAATACCCACTTTTACTCAATACCTGCTCCATGCTAGGCATTCTGCTGGTAGCTTTATTGTTGATTCAGCTGAAATCGAATTGATTTTTATATTAACTCAGAAAAGGGGGCACTTTAGGAATCATAATAGTGCCATTTAGTATATTACTGTTACATCCACCAGCATCATTATATAACTCAATAAATATTTGTTTACGGATAGATAAATATATTTAGAAAGCATATAATTCACACAATTGAAAACATATTTAGGGAGCATAGTGAGAGTGAATGGAATGTATGTGATTCAAAATAATACAATTATGGACATATTTTTCCATTTGTAAACTGGAAAAGCTGTATGCAGCTTTTTCATGTCTTTAATGGATCAGATGATATGTCAGGGATGGTAGTGGGGGCTTCTTGTGACAATGATCCAAAAAAAATGCATCTCATATTTGAACTTCAAATGTAAGCACTGGTTCTGAATCCATAGCACTCTAAATTAGGAATCTTCTGAATCGAATTAATATATTAGATAAAATTGAGTTATTTATTCAGCTGATTCTATTGATAATACAATATTTCAAGTCATGGTACTTAAAAAATGAAGAATTTTATTGATGCTTAGATTTTATATTTCTTTTTTGGAATGGGGAGCATGCAAGTCTATGTCTCTTTATTTTTCATATTTTCCACATATATCTGTATCAGTCCACATCGTCAGCATTCTATTTTAGGATTTATCATAGCAAGATTATGTTAAAGGTTTTCAACTTCTGACTTATTTCTTGCCCCTATTGCTCAGTCTCAAGATGTATTCCCAGGGCATAAATGTCATCATGTTTATTCATATATTAAATAAAAGTGAGTCTAGCACATTCTACTCACAAGGCATCTTTCAGGAAGGCTAGAGATGCAGCAATGAAGAGGACAAGCAACAACTCTTTTGTCACATATCGCCTCCCCAGGAATTTCATCAACCTGGGAAGATTGATTCTTGTTACTGGAGAGGAGACTAGAAGTATACACCACACTGAGACACACTGTCAAAACCATCACACCTTCCATTCATTCTTCTAAGGCTCACTCATCTTCCCTAAAACCTTTACTCGCCCCTAAAAGGTCTACAACCCACTGCCCTTTCCCTATTAAGATGGTATTTAAGCCTAAATTCTAAGCCACGTCTTTGGGTTATTTGTTTTTCTCTGATATCTCCCAGCTATGCTTGGGGGATGTTGTTGTTTACTTGCTAAATCGTATCCAACTCTTCCTGACCACATGGTAGCCCACCAGGCTCCTCTGTCCACTGGATTCTCCAGGCAATTAATACAAATGTATTATAAATATAGGTGTATTTATATAGACATGTAAATTATATATACATGTACATAAGCGTATATTTATATGTATCAGTGTTATATTTATATGTATCTGGAGTGAGCTGCCATTTCCTTCTCCGGGTGATCTTCCCAACCCAGGGATCAAATCCTGCTTGCCTGGTGGATTCTTTACCACTGAGTCACCAGGGAAGTCCCATGCATGAGGGATACATGTTAATAATCTGCTTGGTTTTCTCTTGCTAATCGGTCCTTCATTACTAGGGTCCCAGCCAAGAACTCAGACGTGTAGACAGAAAACTATTTTTACTCCCTTACACTATGAAAACTTGGCCACAGGACAGGACACCAGCTGGCTGCGCACAGCTGGTGGTTTGTATTCCCATCTGACCTCCTCTGTGCTTTCTCTGTGCGGTGACCAAAGTGCTTTCTCCAAAGCTTGCATAGAGACTGACCTCCATATTCTCCCACTTGCTTTCTGATTGCATTTTATATGTTATTTTTTTCAAATTTTATAACTGTATTTTCTCCAGAGATGTGGAGAGCTGTATTTTAGGCCACAAAACTTAATTTAGGCTTCTAACCTGATGATCTGAAAAGGCCATGGCTGTATTATAAATTGGTGACCTTTGTAAATTGCTTTTAACTAGTTTAAAAGTACCCATCTTACCATCAAGAAACTGCACAGATTGAAAGTTTGACTAGAAGAATAAAAAAGAAATGTTTAGAAGCATGTCAACTGCTGGTTCTAGGAATGACTGAAAATATCAGTATCCAGGGTGAACACTGATACATATAAATATACACTCATGTATATGTATATATAATTTACATCTCTATATAAATACACTTACATTTATAATACATTTGTATTATTTACTTATTGCACATAGTAATTTGGAAAAAGTAGGTTGGAATGAATAGGAAAAGAGACAGTAATAAAGTCACCTGTTTAAAATACTCAAAAGTTTAAATTTAAAAGATCAAAAATTCACATATTTTAATTCATTTGAATCATTATATGAGTTTAAGGATGAATTACAAAGTACTCATTCACCACATTATTTCCATGATATGGTATTAAATGGACAGCAAGAAGATCAAACAAATCAATCCTTAAGGAAACTGACCCTGAAAACTCTTTGGAAGGACTGATGCTGAAGATGAAGCTTCAATACTTTGGCCACCTGATGTGAAGCACCGACTCATTGGAAAAGACCTTGATGCTGGGAAAGACTGAAGTAGAAGGAGAAGAGGGCAACAGAGGATGAGATGGTTGGATGGCATCACCAATTCAATGGACATGCTAGGCAAACTCCAGGAGATGTTGAGTGATAGGGAGACCTGGCTTGCTGCAGTCCATGGGGTCACAAAGAGTCAGACATGACTGACTTGGTGACTGACAACAATAACAACAGTATTAAGGTGAAATTACACTAATGTGTGGTCCAGGGCCATCTGCAGAATTTGCATTTTAACAGTACTTCAGTGCTCCCTATTAGATGTATTTATGCCCAGCTTGTGTTTGGTCATATTCCTAAACTAGAAAGCTAACTGTTTCTACTTAATCTGAAAATAAAGCTAAATGAATTAGCTTATTTTCCTAGTACTTGCCCAAAATATTTTCTATTAAAAATGAAAAACAATCCTTTTCAGTGAAAAAAGAACTGCACAGTTTAACACTATTGATTCTTCATTCAAGGGAAAGAAAGGGAACTAACCAAAATAATAGCAAATGATCATACACTAGACACTAAGATCCAAGTGTTACTCATTTAATTCTAACCACCACTCAGAACGAGAAGCTAGCTGTTATATCACCTTTTTAATAAGTATAACATTAAACATCTTTGATTCACATAAAGAGAAATCTATTCTCTTTTACCTTTGCTTCCAAACTTTCTCAACACATCACGTGGCAAGTCCTTCTTATGCTAGTAAGCACATTAACTAATTTCTAGCCTTTCCCCTCAGAGAAAGAGCTTTAGAGGAGTTTTAAGTCAAAAAATATGTCTGTAGGTAAGATATAATAACCTTGCTTTGTTTTTGTTGTATTTATCTTTTAGTATACTGTCTTTTGGCAGGTGCGATGGGTTTCCAGTTTACTATATTGGTCTGAAATTTCCTTTAAAATAGCTTTATTTACATAGAAGTATATGTGTTATATAAATATGTGGAAAGCCATGACATTTGTAGAAAGTGACTAATGTTTGGAAAACATCACAAATAAGAAAAAGGTTTTCTCACCAGGCTGAAAATTGAATGGACTAACTGTGAGAAGGTGGCTCCCCAGAAATGCAGAAACTGGGTAGACACTGGATGCCTGTAAGGACATTTACACAGTGCTCCCCAGGCTACACCATGGGAGGACTAGAAAGGTGCTTTGGTCTCGAAGCTCCGGGGAGCTATGGTTCCTACAGCAGCAGTCCAAGCACTTCTGATAAGCTCCATGAGAGTAGTAAGTGCCTAGGAATTTGATGGGTGGAACAATCACTCTCTGGATAGGATACAAGGTGGCTTTGGAGAAGTAGGTTTCATATAACTTTTAGAAAGTAAAGTGAAAATGCTAGTCGCTCTGTAATGTCTGACTCTGAGGCCCCATGGACTATAACCTGCCAGGCTCCTCTGTCTATGGAATTCTCCAGACAAGAATACTGGAGTGGGTAGCCATTCCCTTCTCCAGGGGATCTTCCCAACCCAGGAATTGAACACAGTCTCCCAAATTGCAGGCAGATGCTTGAACATCTGAGCCACCAAAGAAGCCCCATATAACCTTTAAATATTTAAATAAATTAAGAATAAGCCAGGGTGGTGGCATTTTGGGCAAAGAAAAAGCAAGAGAATAGGAATGCAAAACTGGTAAATTATATTTGAAGAAACTCAGACTGTGTAGAAAATATAAAAGTAACTTCTTGAGAATCAACCTATCAAAAACCTGAAAAGAAATGGAAATAGATATGATTATTTAAAAACAAGAGGATGGTTTGCAGTCATATTTATAGAAATTAATTTTGTTTCATCAGAATACTATTGCACCCTAAAATATTGAATTATGATCAACGATTTCTGCTTCTAAATGGAAATTAATTCATATTAATGAGTGAAGGGTAAAGAATAAAATTTTTGAAAGAGTAAGCACAGTGTTTACCTTACCAGATACCAAAATAATTATTATAAAGCTATATTCAACCAGGTGGTGCTGATTCAAGGATGGAAAAGTGGATTGCTGGAACATAACAGAAGTTTCAGAAATAGACATACATAAATGGTTAATTTGAAGTTTTGGGGAATATCAAATGTTGGAAAAATATGAAGAAACAGGAATTCTTAAAAACTGTTAGTGGGAAAATGCCCTGGAAATTTATTTTGGAAAGAGATTAAGAAAATACCTGTTAAGCTAAGATTGAAGGCAGGAGGAGAAGGAGATGACAGGGGATAAGATGGCTGGATGGCATCACCGACTCAAGGGGCATGAGTTTGAGTAAACTCCAGGAGTTGGCAATGGACAGGGAGGCCTGGCGTGCTGCAGTCCCTGGGGTTGCAAAGAGTCGGAGATGACTGAGCGAACTGACCTGAACTGAACTGAACCGTTAAGTTGCAATTGTGCATGCCCTATACCCCAGAATTTCCTTATATATACAATAGAAAGTCCCAAACTTTTAAAACATGTGCAAAAGATGTTTTGCAATGCTGGAATATTGGGGAAAAAATCATATAAATGTTCATTAATATACGTGTATGTGTGTGTGTGTGTGTGTGTGTGTGTGTGTATACACACACATGTATACTCCTGGAGAAAGAAATGGCAACCCACTCCAGTATTCTCACCTGGAGAATCCCAGGGACAGAGGAGGCCTGGTGGGCTACTATTTATGTGGTCACAGAGTCGGATACAACTGAGTGACTAAATAACATATTTAAACAGAAGCCTCCCTGGTGGCTTAGACGGTAAAGAATACGCTTGCAATGCAAGAGACCTGGGTTTGGCAAAATCCCCTGGAGGAAGACATGAAAACCCACTCCAGTCTTCTTGCCTGGAGAATCCCCTTGGACAAAGGAGCCTGGCAGGCTATAGTCCACGGGGTTGCAGTCAGACATGACTGAGCGACTAAGCATATAACATATTTAAATATCATGTATGGATGTGAGAGTTGGACTGTGACGAAAGCTGAGTGCCGAAATATTGATGCTTTTGAACTGTGGTGTTGGAGAAGACTTGAGAGTCCCATGGACTGCAAGGAGATCCAACCAGTCCATGCTAAAGGAGATCAGTCCTGGGTGTTCTTTGGAAGGAATGATGCTAAAGCTGAAACTCCAGTAGTTTGGTCACCTCATGAGAAGAGTTGACTCATTGGAAAAGACTCTGATGCTGGGAGGGATTGGGGCAGGAGAAAAAGGGGACGACAGAGGATGAGATGGCTGGATGGCATCACTGACTCGATGGACGTGAGTTTGAGTGAACCTCGGGAGTTGGTGATGGACAGGGAGGCCTGGCGTGCTGCAATTCTTTGGGTCACAAAGAGTCGGAAATGACTGTGTGACTGAACTGAACTGAAAAGAGAAATATATATATATATATATGTATATGATATATTTAAAGAGTGGAAAAACACCAGTGAGTTAAAACGAATTATGATGGTGGTGGTTTAGTCACTAAGTATTGTCCGACTCGTGCAACCCGATGGACTATACCTTGCCAGGCTCCTCTGTCCATTGGATTCTTCAGGAAAGAATACTGGAATGCATTGCCATTCCCATCTCCAGGGTATATTCCCAACCCAGGAATTGAACCCGGGTCTCCATTGTAGACAGATTCTTAACTGACCAAGCTATGATTTCAAAACTCAACTGAACTAGTTCTATATGTACTAACATTCATAGATGGCAACTAATACAATGTTCAATGACAAAAACAAACAATATCAATATAATCACATATGTTTTACACACACAGTTATGCCCATATGCATAATCCATAAACATAAACATTTCAGGACAATTACTAGCTCCCTTCTCTCCACATGTGAACTTGTACATATTTGTGCTCTATGTAAATTTCCTGCAAAATGAGAGTGATAAATCTGTCTAGTATTTAAGTGTATACTGAAAATATATAGACAAATCTAAAATGAAACAGGATGAGGAAAAAAAAAATGGTTAGGGCTCAAATGTGTTTACTATCGCTCCAAGAAGAAAGTCTGTCCTGGGCTGAGCTTCCTAAAGGGGGGGAAAAAAAAAGACCTGAATTTTGTAATCAAGGCAAGAGAGGACCTATTAACTGCCTAACAAGTGGAGCTGTATAGTGTACTGGAAAGAGGGAATATATAGTAGAGATGTTAGTCGCTCAGTCATGTCCTACTCTTTGCAACTCCATGGACTGTAGCTGGCCAGGCTTCTGCCCATGGCATTCTCCAGGCAAGAATACTGGAGTAGGTAGCCATTCCCTTGTTTGAGAGTTAACTATAAGGTGGTTAAGGTAATTCTTAGGAAGGGAACATTTATTATTCATCCATACATAAGAAAAATGGCCACACTGAGCTCAAATCAAATTCTAAGAGCTTATTTTATGCCTCTGAGATGGATTCCATCAGATAGTCTCCTGGAAGTGGTGACCTGAGGTGACTTGCTGAAAGCCACAGACATTCTCTTATGCAGCTGTTCCTTACAAAATTTTTTTTTTTTTTTAGTTTTCTGAATGTTGAGTTTTTTTTTTTTAATTTAATTTAATTTTTAAACTTTACATAATTGTATTAGTTTTGCCAAATATCAAAATGAATCCACCACAGGTATACATGTGTTCCCCATCCTGAACCCTCCTCCCTCCTCCCTCCCCATACCATCCCTCTGGGTCATCCCAGTGCACTAGCCCCAAGCATCCAGTATCATGCATCAAACCTGGACTGGCATCTCGTTTCATACATGATATTTTACATGTTTCAATGTCATTCTCCCAAATCTTCCCACCCTCTCCCTCTCCCACAGAGTCCATAAGACTGTTCTACAATTTTTTGTATGTAACAGATTAGAAAGCAGTAGGCTACAGATTAGTGCATCACCAGGATAGAATCCAACTTCAGTGGAAGAAGCTTCATGCTCTAAACACAATATGGGCAAAGACACACATCAAGAGTATGGTAGTACTCTAGTTAATCCATCATTCCCCAAATTTCAGTTTAATGATACAAATGAAAGAGCATTGCAACTCTCTTAATGTAAAGTCGGATGTGAAAGGTGGAAAATGATGAATCATTCATATTCATTTGATTGCCCACCAGAGTGTTAATAAAAAGCTAGGAATAAAACCATCATATGACCCAGCAATCCCACTCCTAGGCATATACCCTGAGGAAATCGAAACTGAAAAAGACACATGTACCCCAATGTTCACTACAGCACTATTTATAATAGCTAGAACATGGAAGCTACCTAGATGTCCATTGACAGATGAATGGATAAAGAGGCTGTGGTACATATATACAATGGAATACTACTCAGTCATAAAAAGGAATGCATTTGAATCTGTTCTAATGAGGTGGATGAAACTAGAGCCTATTATACAGAGTGAAGTAAGTCAGCAAGAGAAATATAAATATCGTATACTGGCACATATATATGGAATCTGAAGAGATAGCACTAATGAACTTATTTTCAGGGCAACAGTGGAAGAACAGACATATGGACACTGTTGAGGAGAGTGGGGAGAAGGGGAGATGTATGGAGACAGTATGGAGAAGGCAATGGCACCCCACTCCAGTACTCTTGCCTGGAAAATCCCATGGACGGAGGAGCCTGGTAGGCTGCAGTCCATGGGGTCGCTAAGAGTCCGTACACGACTGAGCGACTTCACTTTCACTTTTCACTTTCATGCATTGGAGAAGGAAACGGCAACCCACTCCAGTGTTCTTGCCTGGAGAATCCCAGGGATGGTGGAGCCTGAAGGCTGCCGTTTATGGGGTCGCACATAGTCAAAGACGACTGAAGCAACTTAGCAGCAGCAGCAGCAGCATGGAGACAGTAACATAGAAATTTACCATACCATCTGTAAAATAGAGAGCCAAGGGGAATTTGCTGTGTGACTCAGGGAACTCAAATGCGCTCTGCGGCAGACTGAAGGATGGGGTTGAGATGGAGATTGGAGGGAGGCCTGGGAGGGAGGGGACATGGGTGTACCTATGGCTGATTCTGATGTATGACATAAAAATACAAAATTCTGTAAAGCAATTATCCTTCAATTAAATTTTTTTTTAAAAATGTCATCACCCAGAAAGCACTCCATGACACCAATAAGGTTTAACATACTTTTAGATCACTTCAAGAGTTCAGTCACTCAGTAGTGTCCAACTCTCTGTGACCCCATGAACTGCAGCACCCCCGGCTTCCCTGTCCATCACCAGCTCCCAGCGCCTGCTCAAACTCATGTCCATTGAGTTGGTAATGCCTTCCAACCATCTCATCCTCTGTCATCCCCCTCTCTTCCTGCCTTAAATCTTTCCCAGCATTAAGGTCTTTTCAAATGAGTCACTTCTTTGCATCAGGTGGCCAAAGTACTGGAGTTTCAGCTTTAGCATCAGTCCTTCCAATGAACACCCAGGACTGATCTCCTTATGGACTGGTTGGAACTCCTTGCAGCTCAAGGGACTCTCAAGAGTCTTCTCCAACACCATAGTTCAAAAGCATCAATTCTTTGGCACTCAGCTTTCTTTAAGGTCCAACTCTCCCATCCATACGTGACCACTGGAAAAACCACATAGCTTTGACTAGATGGACCTTTGTCGGCAAAGTAATGCCTCTGTTTTTTAATATGCTGTCTAGGTTGGTCATAGATTTACTTCCGAGGAGCAAATGTCTTTTAATTTCATGGTTGCCATCACTATCTGCAGTGACTTTGGAGCCCAAGAAAATAAAGTCTGTCACTGTTTCCATTGTTTCCCCATCTATTTGCCATGAAATGATGGGACAGGATGCCATGATCCTCGTTTCTGAATGTTGAATTTTAAGCCAACTTTTTCACTCTCCTCTTTCACTGTCATCAAGAGCTCTAACCTACTTTAGATTTTCTATATTAAAAATCTTTAAGTAATGCTGCAAAAAATAGTTTCAAATCTAAATGGTGCATTTATTTATTGAATACGATTTCTAATTTCCCAGAGATATTTAAATGAGGGCTGGATTACTAAATTAATATTAAAAGCCTATAAACTATGCTAAGTGCATTTGAGAAATAGTCATTAATTGAACAAATAAATCTATTGAATGATATATGAGCACAATAAAAATACACTAAAACAACTTATCACTATTTTTTCATATTCTATAGAAATATCTTAGATATTACAATTTTAATCGATTCTACTTATCTTCAATGTCATCAAATATACTTTACAACTAATTATTTTGTGTACTTTTGAACAAGAAAGAAATGAAATAAAACATTCTGAATACTAAATTAGAATGATATTCAACATTCAACCTTTTGATTTGCTCACAATAATAAAGTATGTCCACATTTTATCTGAATTTCACAAATTGGGTAAAATGTTATGTGTCCTTTGTAGTTAATAGGCCATGTTATATGAATTGAACATATGCTCTTTACTTATTTATTACCAGACTGAGCCACGCCTGACCCATTAAAACAATAAATAGTCACTAAAAAATTGTGGAAAAGAATGAAGATAGTGATTTTTTAAAATTTCCGTTTTACTGATATGTAACTGATGCAAAATTATAAGATATTTAGTGTTTGTCCTAGTGATCTATCCGCACATTGTGAAACAATTGCCTACTGTCTAGTTAATTAACATATCTGTCACTTCATATAATTGTCTTTTGTGTGTGATAATATTTAAGACTTTTCTCTTGTACATTTCACTATACAATATAATGGGATCAATTGATACCCACCATCTTTGCATGAGCTCCTCAGAGTTAATTCATCTTACAGCTGAAAATTTCCGAGACTTTAACCAGCCACTCTGTATTTCTCCTACCTTCAGCTCCTGGCAACCGCTTTTGCCCTTTCTGCTTTTAAAATTGAGTAATTTTTACTCTTCTGTTTCTATTTTAAGCATAATGACCTTGATATGCAGTGCAATGCAGTACACTGTACAGTATTCAAAGGGCCTGGGAAATTATAAGAGACTTTCACAGTCCTTGTACACCTTTCCTTACCTATACTCCACTTTGAATTCTGAAATCTATTTAGTTACATTTGTGTGGAATTTGGGGGATTTTGGAAATATACATGCAGTTTTGGTGACAGAAGACAAAGGGCTGATGACACATAGAACTCATTTATTATTACCAGATGACTCACAGGCTTCCCTGGTGTCTAAGATGCTAAAGAACCCGCATGAAATGTAGGAGATCTGGGTTCGATCTCTGGGCAGGCAAGATCCCCTGGAGAAGGGAACGGCTATCCACTCCAGTATTCTTGCCTGGAGAATTCCATGGAAAGAGGAGCCTGGTGGGCTACAGTCCATGGGGTCACACAGAGTCAGACACGACTCAGTGACTCACTTTTTCACGTTCAGGTGACTCACACGGGTGTCAAGTTTTCCCTCGACCCTACCTGTGTGCACCCTTTCCCAGCTCACAACTTGGCCTCCACAGCCTCTCCCAGGAAGGAAGAGGGTATTTCACACACACACATTTTTAGCAGACCAGGCAGCTCCAGACATGGTCTCTCCTCTGCCTCACCTTTTTCCAGTGACCTCTTGGGTTTGCTGCTGCTGCTAAGTCGCTTCAGTCGTGTCCGACTCTGTGCGACCCCATAGACGGAAGCCCACCAGGCTCCCCGGTCCCTGGGATTCTCCAGGCAAGAACACTGGAGTGGGTTGCCATTTCCTTCTCCAATGCATGAAAGTGAAAAGTGAAAGGGAAGTCGCTCAGTCATGTCCGACTCTTAGCGACCCCATGGACTACAGCCTACCAGGCTCCTCTGTCCATGGGATTTTCCAGGCAAGAGTACTGGAGTGGGGTGCCGTTTGGTCACTGGCTAAAGGTAATCACATTTTTTCTGCCCATGTTACTAAATAAGGAATTAGAAGTACTTTTGCAGAATTTCACTGCAACAAAGATGATATATCAGTATCATCACTCCTCTCTGGGAGATTTAGAAAAAGTGAATAGAATTGAATTAAGAGTTAAAATCAATAAGCATAAGTGTTTAAATGTTTGATAAATTCTAGAAGACACAGTGAGGCCCATTTTAGTAAATTCAGCAATGAATGAAGAGACAAGTAACTTCCAATTTTAGCAAATTTCTTCAAAATGATTCATGAATAAAGGAATAAAATTTGGATTCATTAGCCAGTAAAAGAAAAATCCTATTCTAAAAGGGTTTGGCATATTTATTAAGATTTTCTCTCTGTGAATGCAAATAGAATATGCAAAACTTAATTCTTACTAAATAATATCTCACTTGTGAATTTATCAGTTTAATAATTAATTTTATTGTTGAAAATTTGTGTTTTTTTAATGGATCTTTTTTAACCTTATTGTTTATTTTAGGGTCTAGAAAAGATATATACTCCACATTTTGAAAAAGTTATCTAGGTTTTTAATATTCACAATTACACACATTTTGCCATCATCCCTACCTCTAGCAATATCATTATTTGCACATAGCAAGCACACATAAAATGTTTAAATAATTAATTTCTGTTTGCTCTCCAGCAACAGAAAGAGCAAGGAAAGTGTTTCAAACTTAGGCCAACTCGCCATTTTTTATTTATACACTATTAGCTAAAATGTCAACAACCAATGTTACCAAAGTATCTCAAGTGTGAAGGAGGGAATGTGTTAAGTATGGTTAAGCTTTTAGAAAATAAAAACTAAAATGGTACTGTAAACGAACAAATGTATAAACAGAGACCCTAATAAGAAGTATGAGTTCTCAGTCTTCCCTCCCTACTCCATTGTGAGCCAACCATACAGTCTCTCTGCCCTTAACACTTTCTATCAGGCACTATGCTAGACTTTGCAATTTTTTTTTTAAATCGAATGATGCAGTATAAAGATCCTGCACTGAGTATATACTGAATTAATCCACTGATTGTTTACATCATTAAGATTAGTTAAACATTTGAGGTCTTGTATCAAGTATGGCAAGATGAGAAGACATAATTTCTTCAGAATGCTGGATTTCTAACAATCACTTATTTGCAACCTTTATATCCTATATATTCAGTTGTGTTAAACTGTCCCAATCTGCTCTGTTTTGGAGGCAGTGTAATTGATGAGGGGCTTCTCAGGTTGGTGCTGTGGTAAAGAATCTGCAGGTGGTTCAGTGGTAAAGATTTCCATTTAACAGAGGAGCTTGGCAGGCTACAATCCATGGGGTCCGCAGAGTCAGACACAACTGGGCAACTTAGCATACACACAAACACATAATTAATGAGGATTCTGAACAAAGGAAATCAGTGGAGTTAGGGAGTGGCGCATGGAAAAATAAAAAATATATAGATTTTTATGCATAAGTGCTCAGTCGTCTCTCACTCTTTGCAGCCCCATGGACTGTAGCCCGCCAGACTCTTTTGTCCATGGAATTTTCCAGGCAAGACAATTGGAGCAGGTTGCCATTTGCTACTCCAGGGGATCTTCCGGACCCAGATATTGAACCTGCGTCTCTTGAGTCTCCTGCATTGGCAGATGGATTCTTCACCACTAACGCCACCTGGGAAGCCCTTTCTGTTGTATATGCATGCTTATTTTTTTCTCTTGATTTTCTTTTGTATATCTAGTTTAAATACAATTCTGCATCTAGTAGACAAATAGACTAAAAAATCCATGAAAGTTCCCCCGAGTCTAAGCAGATGCTATATATGTCAGAGAGTGATATGGTTTAAGATGAGTGCTTTTGTTCCACTGACACAGTGGCTGTCTACTTCAGTGATTTAAGGTGCAGTTAAACATGAGTGGCTCTAAAGTACTGCAGGTCTGTTGGGTTGATGACTTACTCATGCATAGCCTGTTTTACTGCTACCCAACACAAAGACAGTGTGAAGAAAAAGTCCTGGAGAAGGATAGAGCCAATTAAAATAAAAAAAAAAAAAATCACAAATAAAGAATGCTCCATAAGCTGTGGAAGGTAAAGGCAAGAGCAGCCAAATTCCAAAGTGTGCAAGTATTAGAAAAAGAATGTCCAGGGCCACAACTTTCAAAAATAAAACTATCATCCCATCCATCAAAATACTTCAGGATATCAGTACCAAAACAGGTCATATAATTAAGGGCTAATTTCAATTACGATTTTTACTCATAGGAACAAATATAAAAACAGTTTAAGAAGTTTAAAAAAATATTAATACTCTATTATGATAGAATCCCTGTGGGAGACCTGGGTTTGATCCCTGGGTTGGGAATATCCCTTGGAGAAGGGAAAGGCTACCCTCTCCAGTATTCTGGCCTGGAGAATTCCACGGACTGTATAGTTCATGGGGTCACAAAGAATCAGACATGACTGAGCCACTTGAGCCAATATGACAGAAACCTTCAAAAACACTAAAAATTGATCTATAAATAAGAGATTATAAGCCTATTCAGTGTATTATAATTATTATTATAATAATTGTATGAAGAAAATTTTAATAAGCATATATAGAGGATAATGGTAGTGCAAATAATTAAATAAATAGACAAAGCAGTAAATAGTAGTAGAAATGAAGTGTATTTTTACAGAGAACATATTGAGAAATTAAATGGCACAAATTGATTTCTTAGAAATCAAAGCTTCATTTTATCAATAAATTAAATTTCCAGGTGGCACAGTGGTAAACAATCTTCCTGCCAATGCAGGAGACACAAGAGAAGCAGGTTTGATCCCTGGGTTGGGAAGATCCCCTGGACTAGGAAATGGCAACTCACTCCAATACTCATACCTAGAAAATTATGTGGACAGAGATCCTGGCAGGCGACAGTCCATGGGGTTGCAAACAGTTGGCCATGACTGAGTGACTAAGCACACACACACAGATTAGAAAAAAAAGAAGTTTAAAAAATTTGGAAAAAATTATTAGTAAATAATTATCTTTATGGTTCACACAACCAAAAAAAAATGGTTTAAACAATCTGTAGGAGATATTTAACATAGGGATGGCAAATTGGTTATAGCATGCATGCCCATTCTGATTTATCTATAGTAGCTGCTTGGAGAGATGGATGGAGAGTGTTTCTCCCAGACTCTGGGGAAAGCAGTGCAATGATTGATTTATGATGGTACGCTAGCTTGGTGCAGCACATTTGCTTACATGTACCATCCTTTCTTTTCTTCAAAGAAGAAGGAATTTCAAAAGTAAATGCATTTTTTGAGATTTATATCCACTGTATCACACAGACACACATAACCATGAGATGTTTTCCTAAAATAGTAAGATTCCAAGGCTAGGAAATGAGTTGTCTCATACATTTGTTACTATATTTTTCACAGTGCTCAGTGTACGTTATTGATGGAATATATTAGAGTTCAAGTCCATAATGAACTTCCAAAGCTCACAGAATGAGGCAACAGATTCAGGGGAAGAGAGAGTGAAATACACTAGTTTTTCCAGAGACAAAACAGCATCACTCATGTTTTGTATAATGTAGCTTCAGAGTCTGGATAGCATCCCCAAGAGTTGCTATTCTTCATTAAGACAAAAAACAAAGCACTTCCTACAACTTTCCAAACTATCAGTTATGCCAAGATAACTCAACTCTGTGAAAAGAGTTGAGAATATTAAGATAAAGGTAACAAATTAAGCAAAGTAAGAGTATGCTACTGAAGAACCTTTAATTAGTCTGAATGCTTTTCATAAATATTATTATAAAAGTGTGCATATATATGCAAATATGCACATAGATACATATACATGTATAATAATATAATCATATATTTTGGAGTCCATTATTCAGATTAAACTCTCCTGAAATCTCCATAATCTTTAACAAAGATGAGAAATCTTCTGCAGTTAATTTGTCTTTAATATTTTTCAGAGAAGAAAATTTCAATTATTCATCAATAACCATGCATATCATCTATATTCAATTATCATTTCCCAATTTCTCTAGCTTTCTTTCTAAAATAATATATATGCAAAATAATTATGTAATTTATATTAAAATACTTATAAAATATGAATCATAATTTATCTTAATAAATGATTTAGTTCTTAATTTACATAGGCATTTTCCTTCTTTTTAAAATATTTATTTTTAAATTTATTTTTTAATTGGAGGAAAACTGGTTTACAATGTCGTGTTGGTTTCTGCTGTACAACAACACAAGCCAGCCATAATTAGACATATATCTCATCTCTCTTGAGCCTCCATCCCCTTCCCACCCCACATTTTCATTCTTTTAAAATCTTTTATGTTTCCTTTTTGAGGTATATATCTATGTAAGATTTTCTAAATTATTTCTGTAACAAGATAGGGTATTAAATAACTTACTTGTTTTTTTTTGAAGCCAATAGGGATGCAAGACTCTAAGATCTTATCATTTTTCTCATTTACAATCTACTTGTACATTCAAATGTTAATATAGGTGTAGATTTAAGCACACAATGAGGCCTACATGATGCATGTATTTACGAGGCAGAAATAAGAATGATTATTAGGTGTTAGACTAGGAGAAAGGGATAATTTAAAATGGGCACTGAAAAATAAGTGGAATCTGAATAGATGGTCAGGAGAAAAGGTGTGATTCACCAGAGGCCAAAAGCCCAGACAACATGAGAAAGTGATGCAAGCTGGACCATGCAGGTAACAGTTGTAAGGGAAGCAGGTTGACAATCATTTTTACAATATGGACTTGGGTTAGATCATGGAAGGCTTATATTTTTAGGCAAAAAAATTAAATTTTATGATAAAAATAAATAATATATGTGGTGAAGAACACTGGAAGAATTTGGGCTAATGAATAGATAGATGTAATTAGTGTGTTGTGGATATTAACAAAAGGAAAGGAAATGAAAGACTGGTGAGAAATGGCCATATAGGAAAACAAGATTATTGTAAAATATCAGGTTATTTTGTACACTGATTTCAAGCAAAGAAGATTAAAAGTGAAATCAGAAGAGTTATGGTTTGTTTAGGGCCAAAGACAGGCTAAATTCAATTTTATTCACAATACTGAGAACAATGTCTAGAATGTAGCAGAATTCCAATATATAAAAGAGGACAAGAAAATGGCAGAAAGAAAAACAGTTATTAAATACATGTTCTGTGTAACCACTGGTCTAGGTAATTTCACATTCAATATTCACTATATGGTTATAATAATCTAGAAGATCATTTCTATGATGCCCATTTTCACTTAAAAGGACAGACTAAATGAGGTTATTAGAAAGCATATTCAGAATCACTTAACAGGTAAATTATGTCTTAAATTAATAACTGAAAAGGTTGCATAAATCTTGAGCCCAGATACTCTTCATTGAGCTACAGGAAACTAAGAAAAATTCTAAATTACTTGAGTTATAAGGTAAGGATGCTTAAAGGTCATGAAATAAATATGAAAGTATCCTGAAAAGGTCAATATTTAAGCATCCCCTTGAATTTAAATAATCTCTGCTAATAAGCATTAGTTTTTAAGTTTCCCCACTCAAATACAAAAATCTCAAAGAGTGTTTGCATGTTTGTGCTATTTATCTTGAAGCCTCAACTGTAGCTACACAAATATTTAACAAAAACTTTGAATGAATGACATTTTATAGTATCTGTTTTTCTATCTTTTTAGTCCTGAAAATGATGAGTTAATATTCCTAGACTCTTTGGTATGTTTTCATGTTATTATTAGAGCTACTCAACTATTTGAGTTTATGATGAGGTCATGATGGCAGAGTAGTAGGACATGTGCTTATCTTCTCCTGCAAGAGCTCCAAAATTATAACTTGCTGCTGAACAACCATCAACAGGAAATGTTGGATTCCACACACACAAAAAGATATCCCACGTCCAAGGATAAAGAAGAAGTCCCACCACGATGGAAGAGGGGACAAAACTGCGTTTACAATTAAACTCCATAGTGGCCAGAGATGCTTGGAGAGCTCAAACAAAACCCTGTGCAGACCAGGATAACACACAGAGACTGAAGCAGACCTGCTGTTGAGTGTCTGAGTGTCTCCTGTGGAGGTACGGGTCAGCCATTGCCTGCTGCAGGGGCATGGACTCTGGATGCAGTAGACCTGGGTATGGCATAGCCTTCTTGGAGGAGGTCACCACTAACCCCACCATAAAGCCACCAGAACTTACACAGGACTGGGGAAACAGACTCTTGGAGGGCACAAACAAAACCTTGTGTGCACCAGGATGCAGGAGAAAGGAGCAGTGACCCCTCAAGAGACTGACCCAGACTTGTGCATGGGTGTCCAGGAGTTTCTGGCAGAGGCGTGTGTCAGCAGTGGCCTGCTATGGGGTCTGGGACACTGAGTGCAACAGTGCTTGCACTGAACCTTTTGAAGGAAGTCACCATTATCTCCATTACCTCCACCACAGTTTGGCCTCAGGTCAAACAACAGAGAGGGAACACAGCCCCACTCATTCATCTCACACACTAGTAAAGTAATGCTCAAAATTCTCCAAGCCAGGCCTCAGCAGTATGTGAACTGTGAACTTCCTGATCTTCAAACTGGTTTTAGAAAAGGCAGAGGAACCAGAGATCAAATTGCTAACATCTGCTGGATCATGGAAAAAGCAAGAGAGTTCCAGAAAAACATCTATTTCTGCTTTATTGACTATGCCAAAGCCTTTGACTGTGTGGATTACAAGAAACTGTGGAAAATTCTGAAAGAGATGGGAATACCAGACCACCTGATCTGCCTCCGACTTTCAACTATAAAAGGCACAGAACAACAGTTATCATTATGCAAGGATTCAGAGAGTATTGTTCACATTAGCCCTTCCTGAAGAATCTAGAGGAGGATGAGTTTTAAACAATCAAAATGATTAGATAGACATTAGTAGAAGAATTGGTGGTGGACATAAAAACAGTTATCTGAAGAACTAATGCTAAATGAGAATTAAAAGAGTATAATATGTAAAAGCTATATTTGCACATAATGTAGATATAGTATAACTATAAAAATAGGATGAGGGTGAGGACAGCATATGAAAAAAAAATTTAAGCCATTGTTTTATTTAAAAGATTTTTTTTTAATGCGGACCATTTTTAAAAGTCTTTATTGAACTTGTTACAATATTGCTTCTATTTTATGTTTTGTTTTTTTGGCTGCAAGGCATGTCAGATTTTAACTCCCCATCCAGGGACCAAACCAGTGTCTCCCACATTGGAAGGTAAAGTCCTAACCACTGGACCACCAGGGAAGTCCTGAGCTGTCCTTTGTAATTATATTGGTGGTGGTGATATGTGTATAGTTATTCTAAGCCTGTTCTGTATGCAGTGTGGGATACTGTAAATGAGTGTTATGGGATATTACAATTCCACCATCTACCCTACCCTTGGAAACTAGAAATCTTGTTACGGAGGAAGAGAGAGACAGATGAAGTAAAAGTATAAAATTGACTAGGTTAAAATCTCACAGTACTGACTTTTGGCTTCCCAGGTGGCGCTAGTGGTAAAGAACCCGCCTGCCAATGCAGGAGATGCAAGAGATGTAGGTTCGATACCTGGGTCACGAAGATCCCCTGGAGTAGGAAAGGGAAACTCGCTGCAGTACTCTTGCCTGGAAATTTCCATGGACAGAGGAGCCTGGCGGGCTACAATCCATGGGGCCGCAAAGAGTCAGACACGACTGAGCAACTAAAAACAGCACTGACTTTTAATTGGAAATATCAGTATTTTATTTGTAAAATTGTACCTATATGTATACTAATCAATAGATAGATTCCCTAACTCTGCCACTGAAAAGGCCAAATACCAATAAGTAGCCAACTCAGGAGCAATAAGCATTACCACCCAGATTGTGGTCTAGAAATCATAGAAGAAATCAAGACTTATGGAAACAGGACTGAGTTCTTGTCTGGCACAGGATGCATATAAGATGAACATAGACATCTGTTATTAAAAATCAAGGAAGTTATCAAATCAAGTCATATGGAAAGGACTCAGAAGCCAACCTGAAGAGAATCCTGCTGGCCAAAGATAGGACAATATGAGCAAAAACATAATAATAATAATAATAAGTAATAATTGCTATTGATTGAAATTTTATCAAATATGTTGAAATCATGAGTTCATGACAATATTTTTAAAAACAAAGAATTGGTGACCTTTAGAGGAGGACAATAAACTGGTGGAGAAAAAAAAAAAAAAAAAAAGAGATGGGAATACCAGACCACCTGATCTGCCTCTTGAGAAATTTGTATGCAGGTTAGGAAGCAACAGTTAGAACTGGACATGGAACAACAGACTGGTTCCAAATAGGAAAAGGACTTCGTCAAGGCTGTATATTGTCACCCTGTTTATTTAACTTATATGCAGAGTACATCATGAGAAACGCTGGGCTGGAAGAAACACAAACTGGAATCAAGATTTCCGGGAGAAATATCAATAACCTCAGATATGCAGATGACACCACCCTTATGGCAGAAAGTGAAGAGGAACTCAAAAGCCTCTTGATGAAAGTGAAAGTGGAGAGTGAAAAAGTTGGCTTAAAGCTCAACATTCAGAAAACGAAGATCATGGCATCCGATCCCACCACTTCATGGGAAATAGATGGAGAAACAGTGGAAACAGTGTCAGACTTTATTTTTTGGGGCTCCAAAATCACTGCAGATGGTGACTGCAGCCATGAAATTAAAAGACGCTTACTCCTTGGAAGGAAAGTTATGACCAAACTAGATAGCATATTCAAAAGTAGAGACATTACTTTGCCAACAAAGGTTCATCTAGTCAAGGCTATGTTTTTTCCTGTGGTCATGTATGGATGTGAGAGTTGGACTGTGAAGAAGGCTGAGCGCTGAAGAATTGATGCTTTTGAACTGTGGTGTTGGAGAAGACTCTTGAGAGTCCCTTGGACTGCAAGGAGATCCAACCAGTTCATTCTGAAGGAGATGAGCCCTGGGATTACTTTGGAAGGAATGATGCTGAAGCTGAAAGTCCAGTACTTTGGCCACCTCATGTGAAGAGTTGACTCATTGGAAAAGACTCTGATGCTGGGAGGGATTGGGGGCAGGAGGAGAAGGGGATGACAGAGGATGAGATGGCTGGATGGCATCACTGACTCGATGGACGTGAGTCTGAGTAAACTCTGGGAGTTGGTGATGGACAGGGAGGCCTGGCGTGCTGCGATTCATGGGGTCGCAAAGAGTCAGACATGACTGAGCGACTGATCTGATCTGATCTGATCTGAGCTTGGCCCTACCCATCAGAACAAGACCCAGTTTCCCCTTCAGTCAGTCTCTCCCATCAGGAAGCTTCCATAAGCCTCTTATCCTTATCCCTCAGAGGACAGACAGAATGAAAACCACAATCACAGAAAACTAATCAAACTGATGACATGGACCACAGTCTTGTCTAACTCAATGGGACTATGAGCCATGCTGTGTAGGGCCACTGAAGACAGATGGGGGTGGAGAGTTCTGACAAACTATGGTTCACTGGAGAAGGCAATGGCAAACCACTTCAGTATTCTTCCCTTGAGAACCCCATGAACAGTATGAAAAGGCAAAAAGAGGACACTGAAAGATGAACTCCCCAGGTCGGTAGGTGCCCAATATGCTCCTGGAGAACAGTGGAGGGATAACTCCAGAAAGAATGAAGGGATGGAGCCAGAGCAATAACAGCACCCAGTTGTGAATGTGACTGGTGATGGAAGTAAAGTCCAATGCTATAAAGAAAAATATTGCATAGGAATCTGGAATGTTAGATCCCTGAATCAAGGTAAATTAGAAGTGGTCAAACAGGAAATGGCAAGTGTGAACTTCAACATTTTAGGAATCAGTGAACTAAAATGGACCGAAAAGGGTGAATTTAACTCAGATGACCATTATATCTATTACTGTGGGCAAGAATCCTTTAGAAGAAATGGAGTAGTCATCATAGTCAACAAAACAGTCCAAAATGCAGTACTTGGATACAATCTCAGAATGATCTCTGTTAGTTTCCAAGACAAACCATTCAATATCACAATAATCCAAGTCTATGCCCCAACCAGTAATGATGAAGAAGCTGAAATTGAACAGTTCTATGAATACCTACAAGATCTTCTGGAACTAACACCAAAATAAGATGTCCTTGTCATCATCAGGGACTCTAATGCAAAAGTAGGAAGTCAAGAGATACCAGGAGTAACAAGCAAATTTGGCCTTAAAGTTCAGAATGAAGCAGGCAAAGTCTAATAGAGTTTTCCCAAGAGAATTCACTGGTCATAGCAAACACCCTCTTCCAACAACACAAGAGAAGACTCTACACATGGACATCACCAGATGGTCAATTCAGAAGTCAGATTGATTATGTTCTTTGCAGCCAAAGATGGAGAAGCTTTTTATAGTCAGTAAAAACAAGACCGGGAGCCGACTGTGGCTCAGATCATGAATTCCTTATTGCAAAAGTCAGACTTAAATTGAAGAAAAGTAGGGAAAACCACTAGACCATTCAGGTATGACCTAAATCAAATATCCCTTATGATTATACAGTTTAAGTGACAAACAGATTCAAGGGATTAGATCTGATAGACAGGTTGCCTGAAGAACTATGGACAGAGATTTGTGACATTGTACAGGAGGCAATGATCAAGACCATCCCCAAGAAAAAGAAATGCAAAAAGGCAAAATGGTTTTCTGAGGAGGCCTTACAAATAGCTGAGAAAGGAAGAGAAGCAAAAGGCAAAGGAGAAAAGGAAAGATATACCCATTTGAGTGTAGAGTTCCAAAGAATAGCAAGGAGAGATAAGAAAGCCTTCCTCAGTGATCAATGCAAAAAATAGAGGAAAACAATAGAATGGGAAAGACTAGAGATCTCTTCAAGAAAATCAGAGATACCAAGGGAACATTTCAGGCAAAGATGGGCTCAATAAAGGACAGAAATGGTATGGACCTAAGAGAAGCAGAAGATATTAAGAAGAGGTGGCAAGAATCCACAGAAGAACTATACAAAAAAGATTTTCATGACCTAGATAATCACGATGGTGTGATCATTCACCTAGAGCCAAACATCCTGGAATGCGAAGTCAGGTGAGCCTTACTTAGGAAGTATCACTACAAACAAAATTAGTGGAGGCCATAGAATTCCAGTTGAGCTATTTCAAATCCTAAAAGATGATGCTGTGCAAGTGCTGCATTCAATATACCAGATTCACCAACTCTATGGTCATGAGTTTAAGTAAGCCCCAGGAGTTGGTTATAGACAGAGAAGCCTGGTGTGCTGCAGTCCATGGGGGTCACAAAGAGTCCGACACGACTGAGTGACTGAACTGACTCAACTATTGTAATAATTATGACTTTCATATTATGCAGATTGTATTCTCCCAAAGCTTTTAATATCTGTAATTGTTAAGAGAGTTGACATGGATCCAGGGCCAAAAGAAACCTTTCAGAGAAAAAAAAAAAAAGAAACCTTACAGAGTCTTTTAGTAACCTGTAAATGTTACTCTCACCCTACAAAGATCATTCATTTATAAAAAAAAATATATGGTGCATTCCTTGAAAATATAATTACCACTGAAATTAGTGATACAAGACTAATTCAATACTTAACAAAGAAATGCTTACACATTCTTGATATATTTGATACACAGAGATTAATTAAATGCTTACTGTCAGAAATGGATAAGAGGATTAATTAAAAATAAAGCAAGGGTTTCATGTGATTGTCAATTCTGTATACTGGCAAACCATGAGTATTATAAGAATCACCCTTGGCTAACCATGCGATAGTGAAACTAACCACATGATTACTTTCATTTCAAATTGCTTAGACAAAGAACAAAATCCAAATAAGTCCTCATAAATGCAAAGTAAGATGTCATTAAGCAAACCAAAGTGACTCTGAAATATCTCAGAAAGTCTAATTATTGTGATCAATAAAGCATATCCAGGGATGACTACAGTTGTATTAGAAAAACAGTTTATCATTGAAAGCTCTTTTTGAATATCTATATTTTAAATATTGTGCATAATATTACTTCTAAATGATTTATTTTCAAATTTCCTTAGAAATCTAATTCCTTCAAATGCTATCAAGGTAGAAGATAACAGAAAAGGCAAAATTTAGATGAGACAGAAAAATGTTGTTTGAGGATGGTAATAATCTGCTTAAAGTACATATTATACAAAGTCATGTTTTTATACCCTGTAGAACAAATTAAAATACATAATTTAGAATATTTAATATTTGCAAATTATTCCTACCTAGTTCTTAAATGAAATGAGATAAACTTTGATTTTTATTATTCATTTTATGTTAAATTTGAGAAAATAATTTTTAAAGTTAGGCATAAGCATTAAAGACAATATATACAATCTGTAATAAACATTTCATTTTGTGTCATTTAAAACTTTCTCATTTCATAATGAGATTCACAAAATTTCTAAATGATAATTGAGTTCACAAAAATTTTTGGCAGAGAGTATAGCAAGATATTCTTTGAAATATCATGGCCTTTAAAAAGTAAAACTTCACCATAAGAAAAACAATAGAAAACATTAAAAAATACATGACTGGATATGATAAAATACCTATATTTGCTTCCCTAGTGGCTCAGATGGTAAAGAATCCACCTGCAATGTGGGAGACCTGGATTCGATCCCTGGTTTGGGAAGATCCCCTGGAGAAGGGAATGGTTACCCACTCCAGTATTCTTGCTTGGAGAACAGTCCATGGGGTCATAGATTCTGACAACACTGAGTGACTTTCACATACTTGCATTGGAGTTAAAAAAGCAAAAACAAACAGTAAGGAGGGAGCCAAAGTGATCCATGTTCTGTTTATAAATCCTTCAAGGTAAAACCTTCAAACCATCAAATAGGCAATCCATCAGTTACACTTTGACAATCACCATAAGAGTAGGTCTATTAGTTACTTGGCATTGTGACAACTCCATCTTAAGATAAGCCTGCAACCTGTTCAAAAATTTCCACTAAATTTTTAACAGAGTAAAAATCTTATAACAGTGTATCTTAGATTTTGCAGACATCAATATAATAGATGCACCCAATCCAATGGGAAGCAGTTCTTATACTTCATCTCTATTTATCAATTTGGTTATGTCTTATGTCACTGATTTTTAAATGCTGCTGAATTATAAATGTAGTACATAAATTTAAAAAAGTTGAATCAAGAAAAAAAATTCTTTTTTACCTGCCCCAAATAACAAATATTAAAAATAATCCAGCGAGTAGATTTGCTGTTTTGGATTTAATAAAGGAGCTCTCTTATAAATAGATTTATTGACTAAGTTTGTAAGAGACTCAAAATGGTATCCACTGTTCCCTTGTCAATTTTGTAGACTAGTTCATGGACCACATCTTTCTTAGTGGCTTCTGATTTTAAACAGAGATTTTTAGAAAAGTGGGTGATAATACTGTGTATTTATATATAGGATTTAGGTTACCTATATGCGTGTGTGCTCAGCTGCTTCAGGTGTGTCTGACTCTGTGTCCCTATGAACTGTAGCCTGCTAGACTCCTCTGTCCATGGCAAGAATGCTGGAGTGGATTGCCATTCCCTTCTCCAGAGGATTTCCTGACCCAGGGATCGAACCTGGGTCTCCTGCATTATGGGCAGATTCTTTACTGTCTGAGCCACAAGAGAAACCAATAAAGTATACTTAATACAGTATAACTAAATATTAGTAAGATTAGAGGGAAAGACAAACTTCATAGCACAGTCCATTCAACTAGAAATATGAATGGATAAAATTTTGAACTATATTATCCAATTTCTTTTTACATATATGGAAACTGAGGCCAAGAAGAAATCTTCCACAGTTTGCCCAATTGGATTTGGTTCTGTTAGAATTTGACACCAATGTTCTACTCTGATAGTCTTTCCTGAAGCATGGAATTGCTTTCACCCAAATGTAAGACCAGTCTGGTGGGTACAGTGGTGAGTATTCATCATTGAAGTTATTCAACTGATTCACCCTTGCCTCACTAAATCTTGTGTGTACTGTAGGAAGAACTGTCTTCCCAAGTATATGAAGAAAGTACTTTGGTAAAAATGCACTGCCACTCAACAAAAATCGAGGAGTTGTGTGTTTTTATTTTATTCAATATGAATTTTATCATACCTTGAATACAAGAACTAGTATTAAATTACTATCTAGTACGACCAAGAAGATGAATAAGTAAAAAGAATAATAAAGAGTGGGGATTAACAATGTCCTTAAAATATAAGAGGCTTCCCTGGTATCTCAACTGGTAAAGAATCCGCGGGCAACGTGGGAAACTCCGCTTGATTCCTGGGTTGGGAAGATCCCCTGGAGAAGGGATAGGCTACCCACGCCAGTATTCTTTGGCTTCCCTGGTGGTTCAGATGGTAAAGAATCCACCTCCAAAGCAGGAGACCCCCATTCGATTCCTGGATTGGGAAGGTGCCCTAGAGAAGGGCATGGCAACCCACTCCAGTATTCTTGCCTGGAAAATCCCAATGGACAGAGGAGCCTGTTGGGCTATACTCCAGGGAGTCCAAAGAGTCAGACACAAACTAGGGACTTCTACTTCACTTAAAATATAAATAGGCGATTTTAAAAAATGATAAAGGTGTTAAAGAGAGGGAGAAGTCACTACTATTTTGGAAAATCAGCAAGTATTTCCTAAAATATGTAGAGAATAAATTTTAATTGGTCAAAATTTTTATTTTCTGTGTCCCATTGTATGAACATTGTACTGTACATTATGAAGAATGATTAATAACAAGTTATTTCAATCAGATACATCATATTAATATTAGATCCTAATTATTTATTATTTTACTCTTTATTTTATATTATTTTCATAATGTAATTAGTGGCTCAGATTTTGGTTTAAAGCTTATTTTATAAAAATGGAACACATGGCAAAACTACCGACCCCTCCTACTGAGTTGTGTGTTCTCTGTCTTTATAGATAAGTACACACACAGAGTGCTTTATTTAACATTACTTTACTTTTCACAAATATTTTGATATCATTATTTCTGAATCAAGTGAAATTCCAAGAGATTTGTTCAAATTTGTGCTATAGTATATGTGAGAAAGAAACCACAGGCCCAATCACCTGATAAATCTCATGCAGCATTCAATGCATTAGATTATCTCCCACCATAAATAATGGCCAAATAATTCAAAATAGTATAATTATTTTAATAATATAAAATAAATTCCCAACCAGATTGGAGCTCTATGCTTTTTTTTTTAAGAGCTCAACTGTTTCTCTAATTCAGCAAACCAAGTTTCTTTACAAACTAAACTTTGTTTTACTAAGATTACTCAATTTAGTAATCCAGATCCCCTTTAAGTAGACCACTTGATTTATTATTATTCTTATATTTAATATCATAGTGCTGATTCACAATGCTTTTGTGTATTCCAGCCTAGCTATTAATTGAGGTATATAATCTTAAAAGAGCTTCCACAGTGTCTCAGCTGTAAAGGATTTACCTGCAGTGCAGGAGATGCAGGTTTGATCCCTGGATTGGGAAGATCCCCTGGATGAAGCCATGACAACCCACCCCAGTATTCTTGCCTGGAGAATCCCATGGACAGAAGAGCCTGGTGGGCTACAGTCCATGGAATTATGAAGAGTCAGCACGATGGAAGTGACTGCACACAGAAGCATAAACTCAAAAATGCAATGAATACACATATATAGAAAATATATTGATGATTTAGAGTATAGAAAAATTTGTTATCCTTCAAAGATAAATGATACACAAAAAGGATCAGAATCTGCAATGCAAGTATTTCAACAATTATTGTTTATCCTTGAATTCATATCTTGCAACTCATATATTATAAGATGTTAGCATAAATGAATGTTGATAACATCCATCAACATCGTTTCTAAATCATTTCACTCTGGGAGTACAGCAGTGAGGAATAAAATTCGAAGTTTTAACTCAAAACATTAAGTTTCCAGCATAATTTTAATGTTTGAAAACTGAATAATTTAGAAAAAGGAAAATTTAGCCATTAAAAAAAGTACTTTTGACATTCATGTCAGTGGGGCTTAAGTCAGCATGTCTGTTCTGATAGTGCAATTTGCCTGGCTTTATATTGTCAATTATAATTCCACTTTCCTGCTAAGTCGATACAATTAGATTACTACAGGGACTTCATTACAGCCACAGGGAGGACAGCAGCTGAGGTATACAATTTTCTTCCTATGATGCCGGCACTACTAAACAGTTACTGGAGCAATGGTCTGCAAAGGGACAATAAAAGCTGCTGTCTTAAATATTGTTATGTCATTATATCATCTGACAAAAGATCACCGAGCTTAAAAATGTTAACACGACAGAAATTTTGCTTTCACCATTAGTTGATTTGTAAAGGTTACTACAAATCAGTAGTTTCTCATTTATTCACTTAGACATAATTCAGATCGCATATTATCTCCAAGGCCTTAGATTCCGAGTGTGAAATCTGAGGTTTATGGATGTCTGAAATGCCTTCAGGTAAATGTGTAAAAATAAAGAGTAATGAAATAGTCCTCTGCCTTAGACTGCTATTTGCTCATAACAATACCAATTTCATAACTGAAGTTTACATCTTATCCTGATACAGTCCAGTATTCTTTGTTACCACCATAGCTTTAAACTGTATATGCTAAGATTCATATTCAGAATTCTGCTTCTAAGTGGCATACTAATTGATGCCTTTCTTAATTATACAAGGTCTATCTCTTCTGAGTTTTATGCTCTATTTTCTGCCATCTGCCTTGGTACAACATATCTCATGCACATTGTGTGTGATAGTTGCTCAGTTGTGTTTGATTCTTTGTGACCCCATGGACTGTTGCCTGCTAGGCTCCTCTGTCCATGGAATTCTCCAGGCAACAGTACTGGAGTGAATTGCCATTTCCTTCTCCAGGGGATCTTCCCGAACCAAGGATCATACTCAGATCTGCTGCATTGCAGGTGGATGTTTTACTGTCTGAGCCAACAGGGAACTTATTCATGAACATTATTGAGTCTTCAAAACCTGGAATATATCACTAGTTTCCTTATTATAAAAGCAACAAAGTTTAAAAAAATAAATATTGCTTTCAAACAAATAAAGATGAATAGTTATGAAATTTCTCTTACCCCAAAATTTCAAGACTATTTACTGGAAAAATTTTATTTTATGTTACAATGGTATTCAACTAAATTTTACTGAGTGCTTACTATATGACAGGCACTGACATGGGCTCAGTTCAGTTCAGTTCACTCGCTCAGTCGTGTCTGATTCTGTGACTCCATGAACTGCAGCACACCAGGCATCCCTGTCCATCACCAACTGCTGGAGTTTACCCAAACTCATGTCCATCGAGTCAGTGATGCCATCCAACTATCTCATCCTCTGTCATCCCCTTGTCCTCCTGCCCTCAATCTTTCCCAGCATCAGGGTCTTTTCAAATGAGTTAGCTCTTCGCATCAGGTGGCCAAAGTATTGGAGTTTCAGCTTCAACATCAGTCCTTCCAACGAACACCCAGGACTGATCTCCTTGGGAAATGGAGTTTTTTCTTAAATGTGCTTCAAGTTTAGCAAGACAGATAGTCCAGTAGAAAAATAATGACAGTATAGTGTAGTAAGTGTCTTTCTGGGCTCCCTTGCCCAGTGATACAAAACCGTTTATCATTAAGCATTCCAATGATATATTTAACTCAAGCATGAATTCTATAACGTGCAAATTCACTGCATTTTTTTTGCTTGTTTGTTTCTGTTGCCTTTGGCATAGTGCCTTCAGATAAGTACTGAATGATCTTTGTCAAATAAATAATAGCAACTACATCTGCCCTGGGTAAGTCAGATTGAATAATGACCCTTCTTCCCAAAGATGTCCATATCCCAGTCCCTCAAATCTACGAATTTATCACCTTATGTGGTAAAGAGACTTAGCAGAGGGGATTAAAGTAGGGGTCCTGAGATGGGGAGATTATTCTGGATTATCACAAGACTCTTTATATTCAAAAAGGGAAGCAGAGGGATCGGTTAGCAGTAGGATGTATGCTGTTATACGATAACAGAAATGAGTGATTGAAGTGATTTCAGGGAAAGAAATATACACAGGGGAAAAATACATGCTAGCCAAGAAATATACACAGAATTTAGAAGCTGAAAAAGACAAGGAAAGGGATTCCCTCCTCATCCATCCAGTAGGAATACAGTATTATGAGCATCTTGATTTTAGACATTGAACTCCCAGGATGGGAAGAGAATAAAGCTGAGTTGTTTAAGCCACTAAAGTTGTATTAATTTGTTGCAGTAGCAATTGGAAACTAATACACTCACTTTTCAAGAAACTGCCAAATGAAGTGCTTTCTTTTATCTCACATTTATATGAATTTATTTCTAAGGAAAGCATGGACACAGCAGTGAAAGGATAAGTGTTTTCAAGTATTAAGAAGACATTTACATAAACTTAAGAAAACCGACGAAAGACAAATGATGAAAAATTAGTCATACTGTTTCTGAAAAATGATCATATATTGAAACTTACTGCACACTGGAACATCTTATACTGGGTTGGATTTCATGCCCAGAATCACACCTGCTCCTTCAAGGGAATAGGCTGAATTTGGATCCAGGGTTAATTATTTGATGAGACAGCAGTTTTCAGACTTGAGTTTGCCAGGATCAACTGGAGAGCTTGCTAAGACACAGATGGTTGGATCCCAACCTCAGAGTTTGTGGTGAGAGTCTAAGAATTTGCATTTTAATGGTGTTTGAGGATATTGATTCTGCTGGTCTAAGACCAGACCTTAAAAACCCTTAATATGGTGGAAAAAACATGAAACAGAAACCTGGGTTCATGTATTTGCCACTTTTCAGCTATCTAATCCCTTAACTCCAGTGACTTTCAGCATCCTTTCTGCTCAAACAATCTTACAGTTCTGCTAGGATGATCAAACAATGATTATTTATAAAATTAACAAAAATTTAAAGTTATAAAAACACAATGCCTGTAATTAATAAAAGGCAGGAGTTTATGCCAATGGTAATATTATTTAATATTCTTCATAACTTTCTGTGAAAGGGCATAGTAAGTATTTACTTGCTATCTTCCATACTCTCTGTATGTAATTTGGTTACTTTTCAGATTAAAAAGAAAATATGTATGAATGTATATTGTGCATATGGATGTGGGTAAGGGGTATTACAATGATTGTGAAGTGAAATTTGCTCAGTCATGTCCAACTCTTGGCAACCTCATGGACTATAGGTTCTATATTCTCCACGCCAGAACAATGATTATGTGAACTCTATAATTCATTGTTTCCTAATTTGAGAATCAGACACTTAAATTTCTGATTTAAGCCTTTTTAAAAATTATTTTAAAAGGCTTCCCTGGTGGGTCAGACAGTAAAGTGTCTGCCTACAATGTGGGAGACCCGGGTTCTATCCCTGGGTTGGGAAGATCCTCTGGAGAAGGAAATGGCAATCCATTCCAGTACTCTTGCCTGGAAAATCCCATGGACGGAGGAGCCTGGTAGGCTACAGTCTATGGGGTCACAAAGAGTCGGACACGACTTCACTTTCTTTCACGCTCTTAAAATTATTTTTGTGCCTACTATTATAGAACCATCATTATATCTGTATTGTTACAGTTCATTATTGAAAACTCAGTAGATACTTGGCATGGAGAAAAGGAGATATTCATGTATCTAGTTAGTAAAACATTTGTTTTCTTATTTTAGAATTTTTCTGTACTAAATTATAATACCTAATCTAATGTTAGTGTTTCACATCATATAAGTGGCTTTGTGTATGCTTTGCTTCTTAATTTATTATCACCTGGAAATTATATTAACATTGATAATTATGATGAATGAAACTGGGATTCTTTCCATGCTTTCCTGTGTCCCACTAGGCCATTCTCTCCTGGAGAACCTCTGTCATTCATTACCCTTTATTTAAAGCCCTTCAGGCAAGATTAAATACAAGTCATGTCAAAATAACAGTGATTTTTTTTTTTTGGAAAATACACTAAATATTTTCTCAAAGTCAAGGTACATCTATACCTGGAAGCTATCAAAACAAGTACAGAAGTATCTGTGAAAATGTGTATGTATGTGTGTACTCATACACACATTTATATTTGTAAATATAAATATAAATTTATAAATATAAATATATATCATGTGCACACACACACACACACACCATCAACTGATAGGCAGCTAGAAAGGGAAAAGGAATTGATGCACAGGTAGAACTATAAGGACACAGCATGTCTGACACACAGAACTGTGGGCTGGAAGTCTGGTGGCTGCTCTAGGGTCCCACAGAGCTCCATCAGTAAGTAGCTGGCTGGCCTCGAGGAAATCTCAGTCTGTTTGCAGCTTCATTTCTTTTCCATAACAACGAGGGTATCCCAACTCTCGACTTCTAAAACCCTTCTACCTTGAATACTCAGTGATTTGGCCTTGGTAGAATGCCTTCAGGAGAAAATTAATAAAGCAAAAAATCCTTTCTATAATACCTTATGGAGAAAGCAGAAGTGAAGCCTCAATGAGCAGAAAATTAAATTGTTCTTATAATGTTCCCATTTTCAAAAATGCAACTCTGCCATGTTGAGGTAGCAGATGTCCTGAACTCTGTAACAATTTGATGGGAGAAAACATTTTAGGTTGTCTAGTAGGTAGGAAAAATAACAAATCTCCTCAAAATGAATGGCAAATGCATGTTCAAGAAGACACCATAGAAACAGGCAGCTCTGGGCCCTCCAGCTAATCAGTTTACAGTGTTAAATAATGAGAGAGATAAAACCTGTCACCTTCAGACAGATGGACTTTGAATCCTCGAGACAGGCTGTGGTCTTTATCTCATTTAGTATCTGTCATAATGATAGGTGAAAATATACTCTACAGTGTTTGGAAGCCTTTCATCTTAATGGATTGATAGCCCCAGATGCGACCCGTTATGACTAGCTTCCAGCAGAATATTTTTCAGAACCTCTCCAATTAGACCATGAACTTTTGGCAGAAGGGGAAAGTTTTGCATTAACCACCTTTTACCTGGCATGTGGTATAACACTACCATAGAGAATGTTTCAGAATGAATGTGAAAGAAGGGATAAATTCACCTGCATCTAAGCATATCTGGTGAAAGATAATTGTATAATAAACAAATAATTCAAACTTTTAACTAGGGTCATTTTCATGTGATATACAAATGTACATTTAATTTTAATTATTAATAAGTAGATATTTCTATATGGCTTAAATAATAACGGTTATGGAAAGTGCTTGGTAATAAAAATACCTCCTTTTTTTTTCTTTGAAAATTGAACCAAAATTTCATGAGACTGCAGTAACAGCAACAACTTCAGTAACATTAAGTGATAGGTCTAGAATATCTTTATACACTTTAGTTAAAAATTAACAGCCTCAAAAAAAAACCGTCATCAACCTTTTGGAAATGCTGAAACCTAAGTCACAGTAATAGATTAGAGAATTCAAAACAACTCATGGTTGCCTTTAAATACCTGAGGTAGCGTCGTATTTTCCAATATTACAGCATTTTCAAAAGTTAAACTGTAAGCAGCTATGAACTGCTTACACATATTCTTAGACAGTTTCAACTATTTTTAGAATGTGTTAAAAGATTTTAAATTGAACTCCCCTAACAATATCAGGCTTTATGAGAGGGTTGCTGCTTGATTTCTCCATGCAAGGCATTCAGTAAGCATTGCTTAAGGAACCTTTGGTACAGGGTCCTATAGGCCCATGGATGACATAAAAGAAGTTCAAGGATTTTAAAGTGAGTTTGGGAGAGGAAGATCATTAAGCTAATATTCAGTGCTTTCTACAGTATGACAGATATGAATAACTGAATCAATAGATTACAAAGATACAATCTCTTCACAGGAAAATGGACTAGGAAAATGTGATTTACATTTTTTATCATTTCATTTTTTTCCCTCCAGGGTTGATTCAACTAGGAGCAGTGTGGTGCATAACAGTAAAACTGTACAGAATCACATTTTGCTTTCTCTAACTTAAGTGGCCTAAAGAGCATATACGCAGAACAAGAATTCCTTCTGGCAAAACCATCTCTGAGTATTTACATTATTTTTAATTATTCCTATTTCAAGTAATCTTTTGAAAAATATGTATGTACATAGTTTTTTGTCTGAATCACTGATTTTTAAAGAGATATTATTGGAGAAAGGAGAAAAGTTAAGAAGAGATTCAAGATTTTGCTATGAAATTGACTTTCAAAAATGGCCCGTCTCAGATAATGACGACCATTTCATTGGACTTGGAAATGATAATTATCGTTTTAAGTGTTTAGTTTTATAATATAGTTTATTGTATGTGATTTCAGATGAAGTATTTTTCTCATATGTTTATTAGCAATTTGTATTCCTTCTTTGAATGACTTGTTTAAATCTGGCAATCTTACTAACTGAATTGAAAGTTTTCTTGCTATTTTGTATATGCCATCTATACACAAAGTATATCAAGGTTTTGTCACAGTTGTTTCAAGTATTTTCCTAATTGCTTGTGTCTTTTCCAATCTATTATCACTTCATTTATGCATCTTGAAAGAGATTTGGTAGGTCTCTGATTCCCTTTGTTGCAATCACCCAGGGAATTCCGGGCTACACCTCCTACCTCACACCCAACTATGACAAAGATTTAAGCATCATGCTCACATTCTCTGTCTGTCTCCACCCCTACTCCGTAGTAATTCTTGATATTTTTAATGATGTCATCTTCACATTTTCTTCAAAACCTCATCCATAGAGGATTTTCCTCACTAGTGGAAAAATGCTATTCAGTCACCAGTGATTGATTGCAAGATTGCCTTTTCACCCTACACCTGTAGTGGTAGCATGAGCACTATTCTTTGTTGGTTCTCACTCTGCTCCCTGCCTCATCTTGTCAGTATTTGTTGTTGGATTTTCTGAATTCACCCCGCCGACAATTTGTTGAGTGCCTGAGGAGTCAGGCTCGTTTGTTTCTCCATCTATTTGCTAATCACATCTATATGTACTAGTGACTCAGAAATAGAAATCTCCATATATTCCTTTGGAATCTGGAATCTATAATCTTCACTGGGATAAATTGCCTACTTAATATCTTCATCGGGATCTATCCCCACAGAGATTGTTCTGTCTGGAAATGAGAAAGGTTGGAATCGTATAGCCTATGATGACTGTCAGTCATTATGGGGGCCTTCCCAACGTGAGGTACTCAAAGTTCTCAGGCATTTCCTGATAGGCAGGTGCAAGTCAGCCAAGTGCACGTTTCCAAAGGAAGGTGCAAGTATAATTCAGTAGCAGTCAACATCTACACCTGGCAGATTGGAAATCAGTTAGTAGAAAGTATCACGGCAAGGCAACCATAGCACCTACTCCACTCTGGAATAAAGATGCGATAACATGTCATGAATTTAACTACATAAATGTATTTCTATTTGAAAAGTTTTTTTTAGTAAGGACTTTTCAGGTGCTCAGGGTAAAGAATCCAACTGCCAGTGCAGTAGACACGGGTTTGATCCTTGGATTGGGAAATCACGTGGAGAACAGCCACCCATACTTTCACAGGCAACAACTTGCCTGGGAAATCCCACAGACAGAAGAGCCTGACAAGCTACAGTTCTTGGGTTGCAAAGAGGTAGACACGACTTAGCCACTAAATAACAACAGCAACAACATATGTGTATATATCTTTTTATAGACAGTTTTACACTATATTAAGTATAAAGTCTTTTTAAGAGTCAAATTAATTCCATAATTTTATTTAAGTATAAATTAGATCAAACATGTACAAAATAAGAGAGTAATATAACTCAGCACCCCTTCATTGATCACAGTCTTGTTGTGGCGAAGGGGTTTGCATAACTCAGTGAAGCTATGGGCCATGTCTCATAGGGCAACCTAAGACAGACAGGTCATATTGAAGAGCTCTGATAAAATGTGACCCACTAGAGGGGAAAATGGCAACCCACTCCAGTATTCCTGCCAAGAAAACCTCATAAACAGTATGAAAAGGCAAAAAGATATGAGTCCTCCAGGTTGGAAGATGTCCAATATGCTACCAGGGAAGAGCAGAAGGTAGTTACTAATACCTCTAGAAAGAATGATTCAGCGGGGCCAAAGCAGAAACAAAGCTCAGTTGTGAATGTATCTGGTGGTGAATGTAAAGTCTGACGCTATAAAGAACAGTATTGCATAGAAATTCGAAGTGATGGAATTACAGCTGTGCTATTTAAAAATCCTTAAAGCTGATGCTATTAAAGTGCTGCATTCAATATGTCAGCAAATTTGGAAAACTCAGCAGTGGTCACAGGACTGAAAAAGTTGAGTTTTCATTCCCGTCCCAAAGAAGGGCAATGCCAAAGAATGTTCAAACTACCACACAATCATGCTCATTTCACATGCTAGGTTATGCTCAATATCCTTCAAGCTAGCCTTTAGCAGTATATGAATCAAGAACACTTAGGGGGGAGGAGCCAAGATGGCGGAGAAGTAGGACGGGGAGAACACTTTCTCCCCCACAAATTCATCAAAAGAACATTTAACTGAGAACTGAGTAAATTCCACAAAACAACTTCTGAATGCTGGCAGAGGACATCAGGCACCCAGAAAAGCAACCCAAGTCTTCGAAAGGAGGTAGGAAAAAATATAAAAGACAAAAAAAGAGACAAAAGAGGGAGGGACAGAGTTCCATCCCGGGAAGGGAGTCTTAAAAAGAGAGAAGTTTCCAAACACCAGGAAACCTTCTCACTGCCGAATCTGTGCCGAGCTTTGGAAGCACAGAGGGCAACATAACAGGGAGGAAAAATAAATAAACAATTAAAACCCGCAGATTGCGAGCCCTACGGTAACTCCCCCAGCGGAGAAGCAGCACAGACGCCTGCACAGGCCATTAGCAAGCGGGAGCTGGGCAGGGAGGCGAGACACGGGCTGCATCGCTTAGAGTAAGGACCTGGCCTGAAAAGCCTGAGCACTATCTGAGCGAAATAATTTGGGCTAGCAAACCAGACTGTGGGATATCTACCATGTGAAGAGCCAGCCCTAACCTAAGACACCGCCAGGCCCGCGCACGGAACAAAGAACTGAACAGAGATAGCCGGCTGCAGACCTTCCCCCTCCGGTGACAGGCAGCCAGAACCGGAAGAGGGCAATCGCAGCCCAGAGAGACATTATCTATAAAACTGTAAGCAGGCTTCTTTGCTAACTAAAACTTCTTGGGGATCTGGATGGTCAACATCTGCCTGAGAAGTTGCGCTGGTTGTACACCTAGATAACCGAGCGGCGGGGAGGCGATAAGTCGCAGCAATCACGCTCACCAAACACCTCATCACCTGCGCTGCTTGGACCTGGGAAGAGCACAAAATGCAGGCCCAACAGAGCCTCTGAGGACTACCCGAGTGCCTGAACCTGAGCGGCTTGGACCTGGGAGGTGCAGGCAGCCCAGGGCCAGCCACGGATGGTTCCCAGTGGAGCAACCTAGAGCCTGAGCAGTGTGGGCAGGGAGGCTACACGCGCCATGAGCGGGGGCAGACCCAGGGTGGCTGAGGCACTGCGAGCACACACCAGTGTTATTTGCAGCATCCCTCCCTCCCTTCCCACAGCGCGACTGAACAAGTGAGCCTAAAAAAAAAAAAAAAAAGTGTCCTCCACCGTCCCCTTTGTGTCAGGGTGGAAACCAGACACTGAAGAGTCCAGCAAACAGAAGCTATAACAGAGGGAACCGCCTTGGAAGCTACAGGCAATAGATTAAAATCCTGTGGTTACTACCGACTACATAGGAAGGGGCCTATAGATCTTGAGAAATATAAGTCGGACCAAGGAACTAGCCAAAAATGAACTGAACACACAATACTCACAACAAAACCAGAGAAAGTCCTAGATATATTTTTACTATTTTTACGATCATTCTTTCTTTCTTTTTTTTTTTAAATTAAAAAAAAATTTTTAAGTCCTCTATTATTCCTTTAATTTTCACTTTTATAACCTATTACTTTGCAAAAAAAAAAAAAAAAGACCCATTTTTTTTTTACAGCAAACGTCATATATATTTTTTAAATAATTTTTTGACCTTGTTTTTTTTTTTTTTTTTCTTCTTCTTTTCTTTAACATTGTATTTTTGAAATTCCAAACTCTACTCTAGATTTTTAATTTTAGCTTTTTGGTATTTGTTATCAATTTTGTACCTATACTTTTTTTTATAATTTCTGTGACTTTTTTTTTCTGTTTCTTTCTCTTCTTCTTTTATATAACATTGTATATCTGAAATTCCAAACTCTACTCTAGATTTTTATTTATGCTTTTTGGTATTTAATATCAATTTTGAACCTGTATTTTCTTTATAATTTTTGCAACTTTGTTTCTGTTTGTTTGTTTTTTTCTCTCTTTCTTTTTCTTCTTCTTTTTTTTAACATTGTATTTTTGAAATTCCAAACTCTAGATTCTTAACTTTTGCTTTTTGGTATTAGTTATGAATTTTGTACCTATATTTTCTTTATAATTTTTGCGACCTTGTTTATTTTTGTTTGTTCATTTTTTCTCTCTTTCTTTTCCTTCTTCTTTTCTTTAACAATGTATTTTTGAAATTCCAAACTCTACTCTAGATTTTTAATTTTTGCTTCTATGCATTTGTTACCAATTTTGTACCTTTAAGAACCCAATCTTCAGTACCCATTTTTCACTAGGGAGCGAGATTACTGGCTTGACTGCTCTCTCGCTTTGGACTCTCCTTTTTCTCCACCAGGTTGCCTATGTCTCCTCCCTAACCCCTCTCTACTCTACCCAACTCTGTGAATTTCTGTGTGTTCCAGATGGTGGAGAACACTTAGGGAACTGATTACTGGCTGGATCTATCTCCCTCCTTTTCATTCCCCCCTTTTATCCTCCTGGTCACCTCTGTCTCCTTCCTCCTTTTTCTCTTCTCTGTATAATTCCGTGAACATCTCTGAGCGGTCCAGTTGTGGAGTGCACATAAGGAAGTGATTACTGGCTAGCCCACTCTCTCCTCTATTGATTCCACCTCATCTCATTCGGGTCACCTCTAACTCCCTCCTCCCTCTTCTCTTCTCCATGTAACGCTGTGAACCTCTCTGGGTGACCCTCACAGTAGAGAAACTTTTCATCTTTAACGTAGATATTTTATCAATGGTGCTGTATAGAAAGAGAAGTTTTGAAACTACTGTAAAAATAAGACCAATAACTGGAAGCAGGAGGCTTAAGTCCAAACCCTGACTCTAGGGAACTCCTGACTCCAAGAAACATTAATTGACAGGAGCTCTTCAAATGCCTCCATACCTACACTGAAACCAAGCACCACACAAGGGCCAACAAGTTCCAGGGCAAGACATATCAAGCAAATTCTCCAGCAACAAAGGAACACAGCCCTGAGCTCCAAGATACAGGCTGCCCAAAGTCACCCCAAAACCATAGACATCTCATAACTCATTACTGGACACCACTTCATTGCACTCCAGAGAGAAGAAATACAGCTCCACCCACCAGAACACCAACACAAGCTTCCCTAACCAGGAAACCTTGACAAGCCACCTGTACAAACCCACACACAGCAAGGAAACACCACAATAAAGAGAACTCCACAAACTGCCAGAATACAGAAAGGACACCCCAAAATCAGCAATTTAAACAAGATGAAGAGACAGAGGAATACCCAGAAGGTAAAGGAACAGGATAAATGCCCACCAAACCAAACCAAAGAGGAAGAGATAGGGAATCTACCTGATAAAGAATTCCGAATAATGATAGTGAAATTGATCCAAAATCTTGAAATCAAAATGGAATCACAGATAAATAGCCTGGAGACAAGGATTGAGAAGATGCAAGAAAGGTTTAACAAGGACCTAGAAGAAATAAAAAAGAGTCAATATATAATGAATAATGCAATAAATGAAATTAAAAAAACTCTGGAGGCAACAAATAGTAGAATAACAGAGGCAGAAGATAGGATTAGTAAATTAGAAGATAGAATGGTAGAAATAAATGAATCAGAGAGGATAAAAGAAAAATGAATTAAAAGAAATGAGGACAATCTCAGAGACCTCCAGGACAATATTAAATGCTACAACATTCGAATCATAGGGGTCCCAGAAGAAGAAGACAAAAAGAAAGACCATGAGAAAATATTTGAGGAGATAATAGTTGAAAACTTCCCTAAAATGGGGAAGGAAATAATCACCCAAGTCCAAAAAACCCAGAGAGTCCCAAACAGGATAAACCCAAGGTGAAACACCCCAAGACACATATTAATCAAATTAACAAAGATCAAACACAAAGAACAAATATTAAAAGCAGCAAGGGAAAAACAACAAATAACACACAAGGGAATTCCAATAAGGATAACAGCTGATCTTTCAATAGAAACTCTTCAAGCCAGGAGGGAATGGCAAGACATACTTAAAATGATGAAAGAAAATAACCTACAGCCCAGATTATTGTACCCAGCAGGGATCTCATTCAAATATGAAGGAGAAATCAAAAGCTTTTCAGACAAGCAAAAGCTGAGAGAATTCTGCACCACCAAACCAGCTCTCCAACAAATACTAAAGGATATTCTCTAGACAGGAAACACAAAAACGGTGTATAAATTCAAACCCAAAACAATAAAGTAAATGGCAACGGGATCATACTTATCAGTAATTACCTTAAACATAAATGGGTCGAATGCCCAACCAAAAGACAAAGACTGGCTGAATGGATACAAAAACAAGACCCCTACATATGTTGTCTACAAGAGACCCACCTCAAAACAGGTAACACATACAGACTGAAAGTGAAGGGCTGGAAAAAGATTTTCCATGCAAATAGGGACCAAAAGAAAGCAGGAGTAGCAATACTCATATCAGATAAAATAGACTTTAAAACAAAGGCTGTGAAAAGAGACAAAGAAGGTCACTACATAATGATCAAAGGATCAATCCAAGAAGAAGATATAACAATTATAAATATATATGCACCCAACACGGGAGCACCGCAATATGTAAGACAAATGCTAACAAGTATGAAAGGAGAAATGAACAATAACACAATAATAGTGGGAGACGTTAATACCCCACTCACACCTATGGATAGATCAACTAAATAGAAAATTAACAAGGAAACACAAACTTTAAACGATACAATAGACCAGTTAGACCTAATTGATATCTATAGGACATTTCATCCCAAAACAATGAATTTCACCTTTTTCTCAAGCGCACATGGAACCTTCTCCAGGATAGATCACATTCTGGGCCATAAATCTAGCCTTGGTAAATTCAAAAAAATAGAAATCATTCCAAGCATCTTTTCTGACCACACTGCAGTAAGATTAGATCTCAATTACAGGAGAAAAACTATTAAAAGTTCCAACATATGGAGGCTGAACAACACCCTGCTGAATAACCAACAAATCACAGAAGAAATCAAAAAAGAAATCAAAATTTGCATAGAAACGAATGAAAATGAAAACACAACAACCCAAAACCTGTGGGACACTGTAAAAGCAGTCCTAAGGGGAAAGTTCATAGCAATACAGGCATACCTCAAGAAACAAGAAAAAAGTCAAATAAATAACCTAACTCTACACCTAAAGCAATTAGAAAAGGAAGAAATGAAGGACCCCAGGGTTAGTAGAAGAAAGAAATCTTAAAAATTAGGGCAGAAATAAATGCAAAAGAAAGAAAAGAGACCATAGCAAAAATCAACAAAGCCAAAAGCTGGTTCTTTGAAAGGATAAATAAAGTTGACAAACCATTAGCCAGACTCATCAAGAAACAAAGGGAGAAAAATCAAATCAATAAAATTAGAAATGAAAATGGAGAGATCACAACAGACAACACAGAAATACAAAGGATCATAAGAGACTACTATCAACAATTATATGCCAATAAAATGGACAACATGGAAGAAATGGACAAATTCTTAGAAAAGTACAACTTTCCAAAACTGGACCAGGAAGAAATAGAAAATCTTAACAGACCCATCACAAGCATGGAAATTGAAACTGTAATCAAAAATCTTCCAGCAAACAAAAGCCCAGGTCCAGACAGCTTCACAGCTGAATTTTACCAAAAATTTAGAGACGAGCTAACACCTATCCTGCTCAAACTCTTCCAGAAAATTGCAGAGGAAGGTAAACTTCCAAACTCATTCTATGAGGCCACCATCACCCTAATACCAAAACCTGACAAAGATCCCACAAAAAAAGAAAGCTACAGGCCAATATCACTGATGAACATAGATGCAAAAATCCTTAACAAAACTCTAGCAATCAGAATCCAACAACACATTAAAAAGATCATACACCATGACCAAGTGGGCTTTATCCCAGGGATGCAAGGATTCTTCAATATCTGCAAATCAGTCAATGTAATACACCACATTAACAAATTGAAAAATAAAAACCATATGATTATCTCAATAGATGCAGAGAAAGCCTTTGACAAAATTCAACACCCATTTATGATAAAAACTCTCCAGAAAGCAGGAATAGAAGGAACATACCTCAACATAATAAAGGCTGTATATGACAAACCCACAGCAAACATTATCCTCAATGGTGAAAAATTGAAAGCATTTCCTCTAAAGTCAGGAACAAGACAAGGGTGCCCACTTTCACCATTACTATTCAACATAGTTTTGGAAGTTTTGGCCACAGCAATCAGAGCAGAAAAAGAAATAAAAGGAATCCAAATTGGAAAAGAAGAAGTAAAACTCTCACTGTTTGCAGATGACATGATCCTCTACATAGAAAACCCTAAAGACTCCACCAGAAAATTACTAGAACTAATCAATGACTATAGTAAAGTTGCAGGATATAAAATCAACACACAGAAATCCCTTGCATTCCTATACACTAACAATGAGAAAACAGAAAGAGAAATTAAGGAAACAATTCCATTCACCATTGCAACGGAAAGAATAAAATACTTTGGAATATATCTACCTAAAGAAACTAAAGACCTATATATAGAAAACTATAAAACACTGGTGAAAGAAATCAAAGAGGACACTAATAGATGGAGAAATATACCATGTTCATGGATTGGAAGAATCAATATAGTGAAAATGAGTATACTACCGAAAGCAATTTATAGATTCAATGCAATCCCTATCAAGCTACCAACGGTATTCTTCACAGAGCTAGAACAAATAATTTCACAATTTGTATGGAAATACAAAAAACCTTGAATAGCCAAAGCTATCTTGAGAAAGAAGAATGGAACTGGAGGAATCAACCTACCTGACTTCAGGCTCCACTACAAAGCCACAGTTATCAAGACAGTATGGTACTGGCACAAAGACAGAAATATAGATCAAGGGAACAAAATAGAAAGCCCAGAGATAAATCCATGCACATACCTTATCTTTGATAAAGGAGGCAAGAATATACAATGGATTAAAGACAATCTCTTTAACAAGTGGTGCTAGGAAATCTGGTCAACCACTTGTAAAAGAATGAAACTAGAACACTTTCTAACACCATACACAAAAATAAACTCAAAATGGATTAAAGATCTCAATGTAAGACCAGAAACTATAAAACTCCTAGAGGAGGACATAGGCAAAACACTGTCCGACATACATCACAGCAGGATCCTCTATGACCCACCTCCCATAATACTGGAAATAAAAGCAAAAATACACAAATGGGATCTAATTAAACTTAAAAGCTTCTGCACATCAAAGGAAACTATTAGCAAGGTGAAAAGGCAGCCTTCAGAATGGGAGAAAATAATAGCAAATGAAGCAACTGACAAACAACTAATCTCAAAAATATACAAGCAACTCCTACAGCTCAACTCCAGAAAAATAAATGACACAATCAAAAAATGGGCCAAAGAACTAAATAGACATTTCTCCAAAGAAGACATACAGATGGCTAACAAACACATGAAAAGATGCTCAACATCACTCATTATCAGCGAAATGCAAATCAAAACCACTATGAGGTACCATTTCACACCAGTCAGAATGGCTGCGATCCAAAAGTCTACAAGCAATAAATGCTGGAGAGGGTGTGGAGAAAAGGGAACCCTCTTACACTGTTGGTAGGAATGCAAACTAGTACAGCCACTATAGAGAACAGTGTGGAGATTCCTTAAAAAACTGGAAATAGAACTGCCTTATGATCCAGCAATCCCACTGCTGGGCATACACACTGAGGAAACCAGAAGGGAAAGAGACACGTGTACCCCAATGTTCATCGCAGCACTGTTTATAATAGCCAGGACATGGAAGCAACCTAGATGTCCATCAGCAGATGAATGGATAAGAAAGCAGTGGTACATATACACAATGGAGTATTACTCAGCCATTAAAAAGAATACATTTGAATCAGTTCTAATGAGGTGGATGAAACTGGAGCCTATTATACAGAGTGAAGTAAGCCAGAAAGAAAAACACCAATACAGTATACTAACACATATATATGGAATTTAGAAAGATGGTAACAATAACCCTGTGTATGAGACAGCAAAAGAGACACTGATGTATAGAACAGTTTTATGGACTCTGTTGGAGAGGGAGAGGGTGGGAAGATTTGGGAGAATGGCACTGAAACATGTATAATATCATATATGAAACGAGTTGCCAGTCCAGGTTCGATGCATGATACTGGATGCCTGGGGCTGGTGCCCTGGGACGACCCAGAGGGATGGTATGGGGAGGGAGGAGGGAGGAGGGTTCAGGAAGGGGAACACATGTATACCTGTGGTGGATTCATTTCGATATTTGGCAAAACTAATACAATATTGTAAAGTTTAAAAATAAAATAAAATTAAAAAAAATAAAAACCTAAAAAAAAAAAAAAAAAAAAGAACACTTAGATGTACAAGCTGGGTTTTGAAAAGGCAGAGGAACCAGAGATCAAATTGCCAACATCCACTGGATTATACAGAAAGCAAGGGAATTCCAGAAAACATCTGCTTTGTTGACTACATTAAAGCATTTGACTTTGTGAATCACAACAAAGTGTGGAAAATTCTGAAAGAAATGGGAATACCAGATCATTTGTCTCCTGAGAAACTTGTATGAGGGTCAAAAAGAGACAGTTAGAACCAAACATGGAACAACAGACTGGTTCCAAATTGGGAAGGAGCATGTCAAGGCTGTATATTGTCACCCTAATTGTTTAGCTTCTATACAGAGTACATCATGTGAAATGCTGGGCTAGATGAATCATAAGATGGAAACAAGATTGATGGAAGAAATATCTAAAACCTCAGATACACAGATGATACCACTCTAATGGCAAAAAGTGAAGAGAAACTAATTGAAAGTGAAAGTCGCTCAGTGGATTCCAATTCTCTGCAACCCCATGCACTGTGTAGCCTGCCAGGTTCCTTCTGCCCTTGGAATTCTCCAGGCCAGAAGACTGGAATGGGTAGCCATTCCCTTCTCCAGTGGATCTACCCAACCCAGGAATTGAACCGGGGTCTCCTGCATTGCAGGTGGATTCTTTACCAGTTGAGCTCCCAGGGGTCTCCTTGATAAGGGTGAAAGAATAGAGTGAAACAGCTGCCCTGAAACTCATCATTCAAAAAACTATGATCATGGCATCTGGTTCCATCACTTCATGGCAAATAGAAGGGGAAAAAGTAGAATTAATGACAGATTTTAATTTCTTGGGCTCAAAAACCCCCACAGAAGGTGACTGCAGCCATGAAATTAAAAGACGCTTGCTCTTTGGAAGGAAAGCTATGACAAAGTTAGATAGCATATTAAAAAGCAGAGATATCACTTTGCCAACAAAGGTCTGTACAGTCAAAGCCACGGCTTCTCCAGTAGTCATGTATGGATGTGAGAGTTGGACCATAAAGAAAGCTGAGCACGGAAAAATTGATGCTTTTGAACTGTGGTGTTGGAGAATCCTCTTGAGAGTCCCTCAGACTTCAAGGAGATGAAATCAGTCAATCCTAAACGCTGAATTTTCATTCGAGGGACTGTTGCTGAAGCTCCAATGCTTTGGCCACCGGATGCACAGAACTGACTCACTGGAAAAGATTCTGATGCTGGGAAAGATTGAAAGCAAAGGAAGAGGGCAGCAGAAGATGAGGGGATTAGGTAGCATCTCCGACTCAATGGACATGAACTTGAGTACACTCCAAAAGACAATGGAGGACAGAGGAGCCTGGGATGCTGCAGTCCTTATGGTTGCAACGAGTCAGACACAGTTTAGGGTTGGACAACAATAACTCAACAACTTACTTAGGAAGCAAAACTTTAAAATAGAGTCAAGCCTTATGGTGACCTTTTACAAATGAGTTTAACTTCAAAGTAATTGAGACTATGAACTGAATATGAACTTTTCAATGAACTCTTCATACTTTGACTACATATGTCTTTAGGATCAATAAAATGTATGTATTTATACTTATATATGGAGAAGGCAATGGCACCCCACTCCAGTACTCTTGCCTGGAAAATCCCATGGACGGAGGAGCCTGGAAGGCTGCAGTCCATGGGGTCGCTGAGGGTCGGACACGACTGAGCGACTTCACTTTAACTTTTCACTTTGATGCATTGGAGAAGGAGATGGCAACCCACTCCAGTGTTTTTGCCTGGAGAATCCCAGGGACGGGGGAGCCTGGTGGGCTGCCATCTATGGGGTCGCACAGAGTCGGACACAACTGAAGTGACTTAGCAGTAGCATACTTATATAAATTAACTTATATTTTTATAAGTATAAAATACTGTATTTCTCTAAAAAATTATCTGCTAACATTATGTGTAAGATTCATTCATGCTTTATGTGTGGCTATATTTTATTCATTTCATTGTGAATCCTATTTATGATTATATCACAATGTATATATTCAATAGTCTTTTGATGAGCATGTAGATTATTTTTATTTATTATGAAAAATAATCGATTAAACATTCCAGTCAATCCTTCTTTGTGCACGTTTGAGGTTTTCTCTAAGATTTTTCCGTAAAGAGTGTAACTTAAAGAACCATCATTTAAAATATTATTAAAATTAAATATGTAGAATTAAGCATTTAGTTTCTTGAATTTGTCTCTGTTTTGTCAAACAGATGAAAATAAATAGTTAAAAGAAGGTCTGTACAGGTGACTTTTTGGACAATTCATATGCCTTTTATGCATGAAGGCAAAAGCTATTATTCTTCCCTAAATCCAGTCCCATATGTGGAACATACTGAGTGGTGCCTGCTATTTGACTGTTTAGGAAAGCTGTTTCTGACCTTTCCTGGGAATAACTTTTCTCATTGACTGCAGAATTTTGTTTCAAAATGATACATCTGAAAAAATCTACAAAGATAAACTGTAGTACTGCATTAGACAAGAATGTGGGGAAAATAGCCTTTCTTTATGTTCCAAGTCCTATGCTGGAAGATTTATATAATACTTTTAAAATTAATCATTAAAACTGCAGAATGTTAATATATACCAATTTTTCTGCCATGAAGAAATAATTGTCCCCAAGTTACATAGCTAACAAATGGGGGGAAAAATGGATTCTAACTCAAATTTATCTCATAACATGGTATGAAGTTGACTTATATGGATGACATCTTAAAAAATTTGGTTTAATTAATAATACACAAATGATTAATGCAGGTTTTGCATATTAAAATCATAGCTATGTTTTAAGTGTCCAAACAAATTCCAATTCTTTTAGAAGATAGTCTCCATATACACTCTGAGATTTTTCTTCTTCTGTTTCTACAAGTATTATTTTCTACTCATGCAGTCAGTCAGTCAGTCAGTTCAGTTGCTCAGTCGTGTCCGACTCTTTGTGACTCCATGGACTGCAGTACACCAGGCTTCCCCATCCATCACCAACTCCCAGAGCTTGCTCAAACTCATGTCCATTGAGTCAGTGATGCCATCCAACCATCTCATCTTCTGTCGTCCCCTTCTCCTCCTGCCTTCAATCTTTCCCAGGATCAGGGTCTTTACCAATGAGCCAGTTCTTCACATCAGGTGTCCATAGTATTGGGGTTTCAGCTTCAGAATCAGTGCTTCCAATGAATATAGTCTCCATACATTTTATAGCCAGAAATACTGAGCACATGATAAGTTGTATTACTTGAGTATGGTTACACATTAAATTAAAATGACAAAGAAAGTCTTTCATCTATGTAAATATTTTAGTTATGCCCATTCAAAAACAACTTTTAACTTAAATAAAAATACTAGTAAGGAAGGTTATGCAACAAAAATATAAAAGTAATGGCTTATTTCAAAGAGCTTGAAGTGAACAATATTTTAATATTAATTGTATTTATTAAACAAGGTCATCATAAAGATTTTAGGGTTTTTTTTTTTCAGGTAAAATTTAAATCCTCATTTAAGTTTAATATTGTGAGACAGAAAGATCCACAAATGGAATTTAGATACGATTGAATATTTTTTATTGCCACTGACATAAACTTGAGTTTTGTTACCTGTAAGGTACAAATTTACCTTATTTCCCTGATAGCAGGTTTTTGTTTGTCACAGGTTTTCAGGTTTTGAAATAAAGTGAAGTTGCTGCTTTCTCATGAGAATTTCCACTCTATTTGGTGATTAAGTTCCTTGAGGTCAGGACCCCAGACCTATCTTTATTTAGAGCTTCTCAGAATACAGAGCAATTTTTGACTGCATTTTAAGCATTCAAAAAACTATATGATGAAATGATTTCGTTGTACATGACCTGCTGATCTTGTCAGTGTAAGATTGCATAGTAATGAATCTCACATTGTTACTATGGTTAAATATGGTTATATTTATGGTTAAATATATTATATTTAACCATAGTTATATATATGTATATATATCTCCTAAAAATGATTCAATTTCTTTAACAATGCAGCCCAACTAGAGCTCAGAAATCACACTGCTTATTCTGTGAGCAACTGTCTAACTATTATCATTTATTTAAAATATCCTACTCTCATCTATTACTTTTATTTTAACCTATGAAACATATATCAAAAATGTTAATGTAATGTTACAAATTCACTTTCTATATTAAGCAAGATACACATGGACTCCCAGAAAAGAGGAATGACAAATCACCGACATTCCCTTGCCAACCTGAATCAATTGTCAGTGGCTGCCTGGAGTGTTCTTTTTCGAGAGGAATTGTGAAACCTAGTGTAGGTTCAGCAAGAAAGCATGCCAAGATCAATTATTGATGTCTGCCATGGGCATACGAGAGAGTGGATGACAATATATAAGCCATGAACTTTCTTATCTGTGCACTAAAGCTTGAAATATGTAGTCATTTTAATTATTAAGAGATAGGCATATTCTTGCCAGATGAATGTCAAGACAGGAACAATAAACTCTAAGAATGTACACTGACTTTTAGAAGCCTTGTTTACTACATGTTTCAATGAAGTGATAATAGACCTCTAAAAGGATCATCATTCTTCCAGGGTACTATTGTCAGAGTAATAGAATGTCACAGTTCATACTATTACTTCCTTTCTAAGGATAGACTGTTATATTACTTTTCCAGATAAATTTTTAAAATTGCAGGAAGAATATTTGTAACTTTTACTTAAATGTACTCAGATATGTCTACTGATACTAAAAAAGGAAAAAAAAAGAAAGAAAGAAATCCAGAGAGGTAATTGTTTAACTCCACAGCCTTCTACTGTCCCTTTATTTCAGAACAAGAAGATCTGGCTTTGACCTGCAAAAACAGACCACTTGGTAGCAATGACTTTAGGGATCAAATTAAGCAGTAATAAATGTCAAAGTTCTCTCTTTGTCCCAAAAGGATATTAATTAATGTGAGTATTACTATTTACTATCTCTTTTATCCCCAATCTTGATCTGTGATTTGAAACTAATTTCAGTTATCTGATTTCTATTCCTTTTTCTGTCTTTCCGTGTGCTTGTTTTCAATCTCCTGATTTTGGTTCAAACTCTTGCTACAATAACATCCTAAGAGGATTCAGATGAATACTCATTCCCTTACCTGTAAAAATGCTTCCCTGAAATGCAACAATCCATAAGTAACAGTAAATGGTATCTCCATTGGGTACAAAAATATTTAGGTAACTTCTGGAATTTCACTCATTCAAGTTTGGTATCAAAAGAAACAATTATAGAGGTAATATGCTTAATTTCTAATTTGAATATATTGGCAATTTTTCTCTGGGATTCTGTAATATGATCATTTTGAGGAAGAGTAAGGCAAGACTAACACCCTCAAATTAAAAATATACTGAAATTTCACGTAAGGATTAGAAAAGAATCAATAAATGAAACGAGACAGTATGCTGAAATGAGGCAATGAAGAAAATGCTCCTTCCTAATTCTGGTTTATTTTACTTATACATAATGAAATAATTACAATTTCTATGTAAATTCTTATAATATGTCAGAAAACACATTCATTATTTAACCTCCCTCTGCATAAGCATCACATCTAATTTATCAGCAACTCTGGCCAACTGCACATTTAAAATATATCATTAATAAATTTATTTTTCTTTAACTTTCCTATTTCTGCCAAGATGCAAAATAACATCAAGCTCTCAGTTCAGTTCAGTTGTTCAGTCATGTCTTACTCTTTGTGACCCCATGGACTGCAGCACGTCAGGCATCCCCATCCATCACCAACTCCAGGAGTTTATCCAAACTCATGTCGATTGAGTTGGTGATGTCATCCAACCATTTCATCCTCTGTCTTCCCCTTCTTCTCCCACCTTCAATCTTTCCCAGCATCAGGGTCTTTTTAAATGAGTCAGCTCTTCTCATCAAGTGGCCAAAGTATTGGAGTTTCAGCTTCAACCTCAGTCCTTCCAATGAACACTCAGAACTGATCTCCTTTAAGATGGACTGGTTGGATCTCCTTGAAGTCCAAGGGACTCTCAAGAGTCTTCTCCAGCACCACAGTTCAAAAGCATCAAATCTTCGGCGCTCAGCTTTCTTCATAGTTCAACTCTCACATCCATACATGATCACTGGAAAAACCATAGCCTTGACTGGACGGACCTTTGTTGGCAAAGTAACGTCTCTGCTTTTGAATACGCTATCTAGGTTGGTCATAACTTTCCTTCCAAGGAGCAAGCATCTTTTAATTTCATGGCTGCAGTCATGATCTGCAGTGATTTTGGTGCCCAAAAAGATAAAGTTGGACACTGTTTCCACTGTTTCCCCATCTATTTGACATAAAGTGATGGGACCAGATGCCATGATCTTAGTTTTCTGAATGTTGAGCTTTAAGCCAACTTTTTCACTCTCCTCTTTCACTTTCATCAAGAGGCTCTTTAGTTTTTCTTCACTTTCTGCCTTAAGGGTGGTGTCATCTGCATATCTTAAGATGACATATTGAAGAAAGTAGGGAAAAACCACTAGACCTTTCAGGTATGACCTAGATCACATCACTTACGATTATACAGTGGAAGTGAGCAATAGATTTAAGGGACGAGATCTGATAGACAGAGTGCTTGATGAACTATGGATGGACATTTGTGACATTGTACAGGAAACAGGAATCAAGACCATCCCCAAGAAAAAGAAATGCAACAAAGCAAAATGGCTGTCTGAGGAGGCCTTACAAATAGCTGTGAAAACAAGAGAAGCCTAAAGCAAAGGAGAAAAGGAAAGATATACCCATTTGAATGCAGAGTTCCAAAGAATAGCAAGGAGAGATAAGAAAGCCTTCCTCAGTGATAAGCACAAAGAAATGGAGGAAAGCAATAGAATGGAAAAGTCTAGATATCTCTTCCAGAAAATTAGAGATACCAAGGGAACATTTCATGCAAAGATGGGCTCAATAAAGGACAGAAATGGTAAGGACCTATCAGAAGCAGAAGATACTAAGAAGAGGTGGTAAGAATACACAGAAGAACTATACAAAAAATATCTTCATGACTCAGTTAACCACGATGGTGTAATCACTCACCTAGAGCCAGACATCCTGAAATGTGAAGTCAAGCAGGCCTTAGGAAGCATCACTAGGAACAAAGCTAGTGGAGGTGACAGAAGTTCAGTTGAGGTATTTCAAATCCTGAAAGATAATGCTGTGAAAGTGCTGCACTCAATATGCCAGCAAATTTGGAAAACTCAGCAGTAGCCACAGGACTGGAAAAGTTCAGCTTTCATTCCAATCTCAAAGAAAGGAAATGCCAAAGAATGCTCAAACTACCACACAATTTCACTCATCTCACATGCTGGTAAAGTAATGCTCAAAATTCTCCAAACCAGGTTTCAGCAATAATTTCCAGGTGTTCAAGCTGGTTTTAGAAAAGGCAGAGGAACCAGAGATCAAATTGCCAACATCCACTGGATCATCAGAAAAGCAAGAGAGTTTCAGAAAAACATCTATTTCTGCTTTATTGACTATGCCAAAGCCTTTGACTGTGTGGATCACAAGAAACTTGTGGAAAATTCTGAAAGAGATGGGAATACCAGACCACCTGATCTGCCTCTTGAGAAACCTGTACGCAGGTCAGGAAGCAATAGTTAGAACTGGACATGGAACAACAGACTGGTTCCAAATAGGAAAAGGAGTACATCAAGGCTGTGTATTGTCACCCTGCTTATTTAACTTCTATGTAGAGTACATCATGAGAAACGCTGGGCTGGATGAAGCATAAGCTGGAATCAAGATTGGCGGGAGAAGTATCAATAACCTCAGATATGCAGATTATACCACCCTTATGGCAGAAAGTGAAGAAGAACTAAAGAGCCTAAGGATGAAAGTGAAAAAGGAAAGTGTAAAAGTTGGCTTAAAGCTCAACATTCAGAAAACAAAGGTCATGACCTCTGGTCCCATCACTGCATGGCAAATAGAGAACAGTGGAAACAGTGGCAGGCTTTATTTTTGGGGCTCCCAAATTACTGCAGATGGTGACTGCAGCCTTGAACAGATGCTTACTCTTTGGAAGAAAATTTATGACAAACCTAGACAGCTTATTAAAAAGCAGAGACATTACCTTGCTAACAAACGTCCCTCTAGTAAACGCTGTGGTTTTTCCTGTGGTCATGTATGGATGTGAGAGTTGGACTATGAAGAAAGCTGAGCACCAAAGAATTGATGCTTTTGAACCATGGTATTGGGGAAGACTCTTGAGAGTCCCTTGGACTGCAAGGAGATCCAACCAGTCCATCCTAAAGGAGATCAGTCCTGGGTGTTCATTGGAAGGACTGAGGTTGAAGCTGAAACTCCAATACTTTGGCCACCTGATGCGAAGAGCTGACTCATTTGAAAAGATCCTGATGCTTCGAAAGACTGAAGGCGAGAAAAGAAGGGGATGACAGAGGATGAGATGGTTGGATGGTATCACTGACTCTATGGACAGGAGTTTGAGTAAACTCTGGGAATTTCTGATGGACAGAGAGGCCTGGCGTACTGTGGTCCATTGGTTGCAAAGAGTCGCACAGGACTGAGTGACTGAACTGAAAGCACTAAAATACCCCGTTTCTTAGTCGCCATTTGTACATGTGGCCTCATCAACTCCAATCCATTTTTTATCTACCAATTTAACTTGCTTTCAACATTTATATTTGATTATTTCAAGTTATTGCCTCATATCTACCAGTGCTCTTCTTATTGATCCCTTATTTGGTTTACAAATTCTTAACCAATACCACCCTCATTTCTCTACAAGTTCTAGTTGCAAAGAAGTCTTGCAGTTCCTCTACACCACAAAAAGCTTTTGTCCTGGAGGATTTAGTTTGTATTATTCACTAGCTATTATGTTCTGGCCCTGACCTCTCAGCATTCTGGTTCCTGCTTATCCTTGTAGGTCATCAGGTATCAACTTATCTTTGCTGTGTTTTATGACCATATCAACTAAGTAACCCCCATTCTTTCTCATAGAAGTCTGTTAAATGGGTCAGAGTTCTTCCAGCAACTGCAATTAAAATGTGTTGTTTTGCTTAATATTTTCCTTACTCCACTACACTTCTGATTGGAAGGGTGTAGAATATTTTATTCATTAAGAAAGATGCAGTACCTAGCAAAATGCCTCACATATAAGTGCTAGATACATATTTGTGGGAAGAATGAATAAAAAAGAATTATCTAATATGGAATTTTTGTGGTTAATGTTGTTGATGGTGATGTGACTATCATTACTGATAGTGATAGGCTGTTGGCTTATTTGTATTTTTTACAGTTGAGACTATTTATCAGGCAAATTACCAAAGAAGTAGAGAAACTAGAATATAATTCAGTGTCTAATGCCAGTATCATTGTTTCTAATGGTACCTGATACTGTTTTCATATTCATTGTGTATTCAGGGAGCTTACTGAAATGGGAAAATTATTGGTCTAAACCTCTATGTCCTGGCTGTCTACTCTTCAGTTTCTTGTCTGTAAATTGGGCATAATAACCTCAACCTAACGGACCTTTTTTGGATATTGACCAAAATAATAAATATACATCTAAATATAAAGTAACAAGCATATAATAAGAACTAAATTGAATAAAATTTGTCTCATTTCTTTTCCAATGATCATCAGCACACATTTGGTGTCTTTTATTTGCCAAAGTGTTAATTGTCCTTCAAACTGCAAATTTCCAGCATTGATATTTTTCACCTCTGCAACATGATAATTATTGCTTAACTGTAACTTTTATGAAATCTCATTTTCTTTCAAAGTCTATGATAAACTTCACCTGCTATACTATGAATTCATTCAATTTGATAATTCAATAATAGTTTATGTCCTGATTTAAAATAATCCATTTGCAAACAGACATCATCTTCTTCACACTGTGGTACATTGATTCTTCATAACATTTATGTAAGAAAATTTGGCAGCAGTTATGAGACACATGCACTTTTGAATGCTGCCCAAATTGACAACAGTTTCAATTAACTATCCAAACTGTGAGTCCCAGAAAAATGCACAGAAATAAAGTGACAATTATCAAATAGCTAGAAAGGATTATTGATCTCCACTTGTGAGGCCTACTCAGTGAAGAAAGAGAAATGGAAAATGGAAAGTGTCCAAAAGAATAGGCTTTTTAGGCTTATCTCAATCTTTCTGTTAACACTGACAGATAGAAGCACATACAGAAACTACACAAGTGTGCCTCATGTAGAGTATATTTCCACAATATTAGCACAAAGATTTCAGAATATTATTCCAAAACGTCTTTAGAGTTGCAGTAAAAAATATGATTGGGCTACTTGCATATATGTTCATGCTGTAAGAGACAAAAGCTTTCCGAAAGTTTCCAATAGATGATAGGATAGGATATGATCCCAAGAATGAGGACCAAGACTGCAGCGTGATCGATTGTTGTCAGAAAGAAAAGCCTGTCCTCCTCTTTTATCTCTTGATTACTGTGAGCACAAGAGAAAGATAATTACAATACAAAAAAAAAAAAAAAAAAAAACCTCTAAAGAACTGCTTTTTTAAAAATGAAGTGTCAAAATTCCCCTCAAGCTGTAATGACAATAACCCACAAATACAGTTTTTTAGAAATTGATTTCAACTTAGAGTTGAAATTAGAGCTTTATCTGAGGCTTCTTTTAGAAGGCATCCTAAATGCAAACACACCATTTTAAAGTTTTGGACTTTAAAAAAATAGGACAAAATGAAGATCCAACCTCCCCCAAGATCATTAGTACTCCATGTTACTAACAGAATTCTTTGGACAACTTAAATGAAAATAAACTCAAGTAATTAAATAGGAGGAAAAACATTAGAACGAACAATTTCATATTTAAGCTTCTTTATGAATGATGCAGGGTTTTTTACTGATTCTGTTTCATTTTTTTTTGTATAATAAAGTGATCAGATGGTGTTTCTATTATGAACTATTTTTAAACCTTTCCATTAATTATGTATTGTTTTACTTTTAGGAAAGATAATTTGAAGAGCACAATGACTTCTTGTAGTTAAATATAGATTCTATTTGAGATTATAATGATATGGAAATGAGATCATTAATATTTAAGAGTAAACAGGATTTTTGCCTGTAGTGATACTTATTTTATTTATTTACTTATGTATTCCCTTATTTTAATATTATACAATGTCAGTGCTGGGATTATAATACAATGAATTCATTTCTAGGTTGAAAATTACTTTGGAACAGTACCAAATTACATGAACAGAAGCTTCCAAGAGGTAATATCTACCACCAGATGTCTATAAGTCACTTTGAGATCACTGGAAGGAAGAGGTTAGGTAAATAATATGATAATTTTCTTTGAAAATTCTTAATTAGGTGTTCTGGCATAATCTGAAGTACTACACACAAAAAAGTAAAGTTTAATTGAATATACTGAGGTAAATTTTATCCATTCAAAGGCTATATAAGGTTTAGAAATAAAATAGGTGCCATGTTATTCAGCACTTTAGAAACCAGCTTTCTTAATACATCAGTTTCAAATCTGGTACCCAGAAATGAAGCCTGGGCTAAATTTGTTTTTTTGGGGGGTAAGTAATGTCTGCTTTCTCAAAAACCATTGATTAATATATATTTTTCACCTCTAAGTAGTACAAGAAAAGAACTAATCAGGAGGAACTAAGAAGGCAGAAATTTCTCCTTCTTCTTCCTTTATATGAAAAGGAATGAGTATGACAGCTTTTACTACCCTGATTTTTTTTTAATGAGTCAGCAAATAAACTCAAGTTAAATAATAAAATATTGAAATGAGGATGTATTGGTGTCTATAAGTCTGCTCTTAGTGAGGATTTCAATTGCTACAATTTTTTATTTAATTGATTTATTTTGAAGATCTACTAGTTATAAGCACTGACTTAGATCTCATTGGATATCCAAAAGGAATAAGACAAGTTTCTCACTGCAGGGTAGAGGCGAGTCTTTTAAGTGGAAGTAGAGGATGCAAAGAGATGACCATGATATAAGGCAGAAAACATGCTTCAATAAAGAAAGAAGATCAGATATATCTGTTATGAGATCTCATAATAAAAACACTACTACAAGGGAGTAAAGATTCAAATGTGTAGGAATTCACAGGAGAGTTAAGCGCTCACAAGTATATACACATGAACATATAGATAACGTCTTCAGAAACTGAACCTTCAAGCTCAATAAGAGAACGTAAGATAATCATAATCAAATATTCAGATAACGTTAATGGAGTGAAAGCCAGTAGTTCTTTCAATATACACTTAAAAGTCAAATTATTTTTCTTTTAAAATTAAATTTACTGATTTGTTAGATATTCTCAACAATACAAGACTTAAATGTATATTTAATAATTAAAAATATAGGCAAATTCAGGGAAGGGATCTTCTGTTTCAAAATAGTCAAATAATGATCATCAGCTTGACAGTGATCCAGGGATTAAAATCACCTAAAATGTTTATTTGGCTTCTTTAATAATGTTTCATTTTTAAGACTCTGGCTCAAAAGTGATACTTACTATGAAATATCTACATGCTGATTCTTTACCATTAAGAAACCCATCATTTTTAATTTTGAGAAGGAATTTTCACCTCCTCAGGGGAATAGGTTAAAGGAATGTGTATGCATCTCTGTTTATTTGCAAGCATAAGATGGACTGGGAAAATCTGGAAATCTTTTTTTTAAATAGTACATTTTAAAAATTATTTTTGGAAATATAAAATATTCCAGAAATGTTTTATTAGTTTTTATTGAATTTTTTGAATTTTCATTGGTCTCTATGTCAAAATTTATACAAATTGTAATGTCATAAATTAATGAAATTTCAGGAATTAATGAATAATCATGCATTGATTCAGGTTGATTTATTTTGTTCTTTGCTGAAAAATATCTTCAGCATAAAACTCCTTCAAATGTTAATGAGAACACTTTTTTTTTTCTCAGTAGAACCTCCTATCCAAAAAATGGCAGTGAAACTCATTAGTGCAATATCATTCACAAGAAGCATTTCAAATGTAACTAATGCTCTAATATGACTTGTGTTACCAAAAGATTGGAAGAAGTCCTAATCAATGTTCAGTGAATGGTTTAATAAAATATGGCAACTCAACACAATAGATGATGCACAATTATGTCACTCATGAGCCAATGTAATAAATAGCAATTGTATATACATTAAGTAAGATATATGTAAATATGATGTGTTAGCATGTATACATCAAAGTCATTGGGATTTTTTAATACAACAGTTGGTAATTCATTCTGCTCTACATCAAATCATCATTTCTTCAAGGGAGAAAATGAATAAGTCATTAAAACAAAAAGAAAAAATAGCGTTAAGCTTTTTCTCCAAATTAGGATTTCTGAGACTAATAGTCATGAAAATTTGTGTTTTCACATGTAAGAGCAAGTCTCTCAATTTCCTGTGGTAGATTACGGAAATTTGTGATTTATAGCCATCAAGTTTGGATTAGGCAGAATCTAGAAATTTTTTCCAATGGCCATATAATTGGCAAAGCTCAGCATTTGTTGTTGTTGTTGTATTTTTATGACAGCAATTCTGTGATGACAGGTGGAAGATTTTCTTTTTTAAAAGGCTTTTTGATCTGGGGAGAGGAATCTGTTCATAGGATGTAGGTTCACAGGTCAAGCAGAAAGTGTCTACACACTCTCCTTCCTGGTACCCAGAGTGACTCTGCTGCCACGGTGCCCTCTGAGTGGATGCTCTCAGCAGAGAGATTACTTATTGAGAGGTAGCAGGGGAGTTTTTAATATACTTTAACTACAATGTAAATATAGAATTTAATGTATATTTAGTTGCCTCTAGAGCAGTGGTCCCCAACCTTTTTGGCACCAGGACTAGTTTCAAGCAAGACAATTTTCCACAGACCAGTAAGTAGGGACGGACTGGGGATGATTCAGTATATGACAGTTATTGTGCACTTTATTTCTAATCTAATGCCACCACTGATCGCACAGGAGGTGCTGGTCCATGGCTCGGACGTCAGGGACCCCTGCTCTAGAGATTTGTTTATAACAATATGTCATTTCTATTTTACTGAATTGCATAAAAGTAATAAGCTTATAAGTTTGGATTGGAACCATATTTAAATGGATCATTGACAGAAGAAATGTTGAAATAGCATGTTAGAGTCTCTTTGGATAAGGTTTATAAAGCCTGCTGTTTTGGGACCATGAAGTTTAGGTAGCTTAAACTGAAATGTATTGAATTTGCTTCTGTAAACAGTATTTGGCTTGTCACTTGCGTAACAGGAGCTCGTGAGTAGTTTCTTACTAACCCCAATCATTAAAAACATATCCTCATAAATCACGGTGCATGCAGAGTTAGCAACAGTATACTCCATTAGTTTTTATAAATAATATGCACACCACACTTCAAATAATTACCTTCCAAGGCAAAGATAAAGTTTGAATGGGTCACAGTAATTAAACACGTAAGAAAGCAACAGCTTTAATAAACTTTTAAATCACACATTTAAAACCTAATTCTAATTATGAAACTTGGCTTAGGGAAAAACAAAAGTATCCACTACCCTTAACATAAAGGAATAAAAGACCTAATATTAAACCAGCTAGCAAATACATATAAAGAGTCAGCATCCTACAGAAAGGGTGAGTACAGAGAGATTAGGAAGATGAGAGTACAATCTTTTACTGTGCAATTGGCTGTGAAAAAGACTAGGTATCAGGTATTGAAGATAAAGTCTGCTTGAAACATTTTGCAATTTACCAAGATTTGGGGGCTTATGCTTTATAAGGGGCATGGGTAAGATATGAGGGTCTGGTGAACTTGGCCATCCATAGATAGGGAGAAAAATCTAAATCAAAATGGCAACCAATTCACATTATTCCCATGGTATCGATTGATGCTATCAAAAGAAGTGGAAAGCAAAAGACAGAATCAAGCAATGCTCTTTTGCCACCAAACAACTGATTTGTTGATGATATTAACAGCTTGATATCTTCAAGCTAAAATCATTGATAGTTTAAACTATGTCAGTTCACCTACTGCCTTCAGTGAGTACAGGTCCTTCACTGAACCTCATTTGAAAACATACAGTGAGTTCTGTTACTAGTAATAGGCTTGATCTTTCAATTAAAGTATAGCAAATTATGTCAAGTACAACTTCCTAACATTGCATCTAGATTAAATGTAATGTTGAGAAATTGGTAAAAGTAACCTGTTTATTTTGGGTGGAGAAATGGCTCATGAGGATGGTCAGTGATGCAATCAGGCAGAGATATGGACAATCTAGAAAAAGACTGTCCATCTAGTGAACAAAGATTTTTGGAACACTGGACACATGTCTGACACTCTGCCAGGCTGGGTGATGGTGGCCAAATTCCCGCTTTTAAGGACCTCATTGTATATGAGAAAAGACAGAGAGGCAAATAATCAGAAACAAAAATGTTTCACAGCAGAGGCAAGTAGAAAGAACAAAGAGGGGCGCGCGAGAACTTGCCCTTTTGCTTGAATGAAGACTTCACAAATGAGGTCACCTGTAAAGTGAGTCTTGAAGAAGTTCAAAAGGACAAAAGGACCATCCAGAGTGAAGCAAAGGCATATAAAAGTGTGAAACGGCGAGATGCACTCGGAGACCTGTAATCAGCTTAGAGACAAGCGTTTCTATGGTGGAATTTCTCTCTTTAGTGAAGTTTCTTAATATGCTTTAGCAAACTCAGACTCTATCATGCTATTACACAAAGAAGTCCTTGAAGCAGATCCAACGTTTCGTGGTCAATGTCCGGTAAACTAACTGAGAAGAGTAAATGTCAAAAATGCAATGTAAGGTGGACTACCCAGTGAAATACATGGAGTCTTTAAAAAGAATTTCAATATCTATGCTTTATTTCAATAAAGTTCTCTCTCAATGCTAATTATTAAATGTTTTAATTATATTTCAAGTATTTTTAGGGCATAATAAATGTATTACCTTTGGTCATCCCCCAATTCTTCCACAATTCCTTGCCTCTCTCCCAAAAGCCCTGTAAAAGATTTTGCACAGACTTGGAATACAGCAAGCATGTGTTAAAATAAAGAACAAATAGGTGATGAATGAATCTATAGATGGAGATTCCTGTTATTCTTCAGGAGAAAACAAGAGAACACAGACACAGAAGAATTCAAGAAAATGCCTCAATTATACAGCAGATATCCAAGTGAAAGGAGAAGTAGCATATAAGTTATAGCTACCTAATGAATTTAAAATATTAAATGTCCTCAAACAACCTTGAAAAACTAATGCATATTTAGGTAGCAAAAGATGAAAAATAGAAAATAGAAAAGCACATACTTTTCTGTATAATTGGAATATTGAAAATAATATATTCTCTGTATTCACTTTCTCACAGAATTTATAATTCTCACCCCTCTTCAATGAACACACAAGGAAAAACATGCAAAGAATGTAAACTAAAATTTATAACATGTATGAACGTAAAGTTGCTCAGTCATGTCCGACTCTTTGCGACCTCATGGACTGTAGCCTACCAGGCTCCTCTGTCCATGGGACTTTCCAGGCAAGGATACTGGAGTGGGTTGCCATTTCCTTCTCCAAGGAATCTTCCCAACCCAGGGATCGAACCCAGGCCTCCTGCATTGTAGGCAGACGCTTTACCGTCTGAGCCATCAGGGAAGTTTTATAGCATGTATTCAGTTCAGTTCAGTCACTTAGTCATGTCCAACTCTTTGCGACCCCATGAATTGCAGCACGCCAGGCCTCCCTGTCCATTACCAACTCCCAGAGTTGGTGTTAGCCTAGAGTGCTGCAGTTCGTGGGGTCACAAAGAGTCGGACTGAGTGACTGAACTGAACTGGTCAATTTATTCAAAAAGACATCTGCAGCTTTTGTCTTTCAATATGTATTAATAAGGGATATTTGATATATCTTGTGTGTGTGTGTGTATGTGTTTGAATGGCAGCTTGACTCAACAAAATTCAGCTTCCAAACTTACTTCAAATATTTTTTATTCTATTTCACTTTTGAGGGGTTTGTAGTTAGAAAATGCTTGAAGAAAAGAAATACTTTACTGTAGAAAGACAGCATATAGGTATAAAAGAAGAAGAGGCTATTAAGTATTTTACAAGAGAGTTGAAAAAATATGGAGTTGGGACACATTTGAAATCTATAACATCTAATAAAGGAATAGAAAATGAAAAGTAAGATATATGAAGAAATATAAACCATATTAATTGTATCTACTGTTGTTCATCATTACAATGTTATAAGACTGAATCAAACGTTTTATCATTTCATATGCATAAGGAATGCTTATCATAAAATTTTAATAAAGCAATTAAATTTAGCAAAAATTACAGTTAACATAATATAAACAGTCATTTGAAATATATATCATTATGACAATAGAGGACAAGAATTGTGCCGATACACATATTTGGGCACTTTTTCCTAAGGATAGAATGAAGAAAATAGTAAGAAGAATACAATGAAAATCTTTTTTCTTTAATAAATAATGGATTCTAACATGATTTCAACATCACTTTTGAAGAGAAATGTAAAAACTCTGCTACCTGGATCTTTTCCAAACAGAAAATTTAATACATCAGATTTGGGGAACTTGTTCTTAAATAAAACAACAATTATTCCAACCGAGGTGAAAGTTTCAAATATTTTTTCACTACTTGCACTAAGCAATGCGTTTTACATCGGGACGTGTGAACATGTATTACACATGTACATATGCAGTTAAAACCACTGCTTCTGCAAGTGTTTGCTCCATTACATTTCTCTCTGTTCCACTCAACTCCCCCACATTCTATCTTATTCTATTCTATCTTATCTGTCCTACTTCATTTCATTTTGTTTGAAATAATTTCTAGAAACAACCCGTTAAAACGATTACATGACTCTAACTGATCAGGACTGCAGTGCAGTGCAGGATCTCTTCAAGAAAATCAGAGATACCAAAGGAACATTTCATGCAAAGATGGTCTTGATAAAGGACAGAAATGGTATAGACCTAACAGAAGCAGAAGATATTAAGAAGAGAGGCAAGAATACACAGAAGAACTGTACAAAAAAGATCTTCACTACCCAGATAATCAAGATGGTGTGATCACTCACCTAGAGCCAGACATCCTGGAATGTGAAGTCAAGTGGGCCTTAGAAAGCATCACTACGAACAAAGCTAGTGGAGGTGATGGAATTCCAGTTGAGCTATTCCAACTCCTGAAAGCTGATGCTGTGAAAGTGCTGCACTCAATATGCCAGCAAATTTGGAAAACTCAGCAGTGGCCACAGGACCGGAAAAGGTCAGTTTTCATTCCAATCCCAAAGAAAGGCAATGCCAAAGAATGCTCAAACTACCGCACAATTGCACTCACCTCACACGCTAGTAAAGTAATGCTCAAAATTCTCCAAGCCAGGCTTCAGCAATATGTGAACCGTGAGCTTCCTGATGTTCAAGCTGTTTTAGAAAAGGCAGAGGAACCAGAGATCAAATTGCCAACATCTGCTGGATTATGGAAAAAGCAAGAGAGTTCCAGAAAAACATCTATTTCTGCTTTACTGACTATGCCAAAGCCTTTGACTGTGTGAATGACAATAAACTGTGGAAAATTCTGAAAGAGATGGGAATACCAGACCACCTGATCTGCCTCTTGAGAAATCTGTATGCAGGTCAGGAAGCAACAGTTAGAACTGAACATGGAACAACAGACTGGTTCCAAATAGGAAAAGGAGTTCGTCAAGGCTGTATATTGTCACCCTGCTTGTTTAACTTATATGCAGAGTACATCATGAGAAACGCTGGACTGGAAGAAACACAAGCTGGAATCAAGACTGCCGGGAGAGATATCAATAACTTCAGATATGCAGATGACACCACCCTTATGGCAGAAAGTGAAGAGGAACTACAAAGCCTCTTGATGAAAGTGAAAGTGGAGAGTGAAAAAGTTGGCTTAAAGCTCAACATTCAGAAAACTAAGATTATGGCATCCGGTCCCATCACTTCATGGGAAATAGACGGAGAAACAGTGGAAACAATGTCAAGACTTTATTTTTCTGGGCTCCAAAATCACTGCAGATGGTGACTGCAGCCATGAAATTAAAAGACGCTTACTCCTTGGAAGGAAAGTTATGACCAACCTAGATAGCATATTCAAAAGCAGAGACATTACTTTGCCAACAAAGGTTCATCTAGTCAAGGCTATGGTTTTTCCTGTGGTCATGTATGGATGTGAGAGTTGGACTGTGAAGAAGGCTGAGCGCCGAAGAATTGATGCTTTTGAAGTGTGGTGTTGGAGAAGACTCTTGAGAGTCCCTTGGACTGCAAGGAGATCCAACCAGTCCATTCTGAAGGAGATCAGCCCTGGGATTTCTTTGGAAGGAATGATGCTAAAGCTGAAACTCCAGTACTTTGGCCACCTCATGCGAAGAGTTGACTCATTGGAAAAGACTCTGATACTGGGAGGGATTGGGGGCAAGAGGAGAAGGGGACGATAGAGGATGAGATGGCTGGATGGCAACACTGACTCGATGGACGTGAGTCTGAGTGAACTCCGGGAGTTGGTGATGGACAGGGAGGCCTGGCGTGCTGCGATTCATGGGGTCACAAAGAGTCAGACACGACTGAGCAACTGATCTGATCTGATTTGATCTGCAGTGTCAAAAACACTTAAATGAAAGCAAATTGATCACAATAACCATAGAGATTAAAAAAAAAAAATCACAGGACAACATTATCTCTGCTCTAGTTCTCTAAAAACTAATCTTACCATATGCATGCTTCATCAGTCTATTATTATAAATTACCAAGTAGGTTTGGATAGTGAACTAATATTTATTTTTAGTCTGAAAAATCATATAAACTTAGTGTTATACAAGATGTTATTGTTTAGTTGCTAAATCATGTTGGGATCTTTTGCAATTCCATGGATTGCAGCCTGTCAGCTTCCTCTGTCCATGGGATTTCCCAGGCAAGAATACTGGAGTGGGTTGTCATTTCCTTCTCCAAGGCATCAACCTGACCCAGAGACCAAACCCATATCTCCTTCACAGGCAGGGGGGTTCTTTATCATTGAACCAACAGCGAAGCCCTATCCAAGACACAGAAATCATCTAAGGCAAAACTTAAATTTATGAGAATGTGTAAAATATTCTCTTTCAAAATGGGGTCCAGCCTCTTAATAACCTAAGTAACAGGTAATCGACTACTACTTAAAGCAACTGATTGTTTTGCAGGATAACTTCAATTTACTCTAAATATAACCATATCTTAATTTAGAAACTCTGGTGAGAACTGATCAATGACACTGCTGTTAAAGTCCAACAAGAGTAAAACTCAAATGGTATTGTCTGCAGGTTTAAAATGCAAAAGTTTTAAAGATTTTACAAAGACCATGGTAGGATAGATTTTAATAAGAAAGGGGTATTTTATTAATTCTCACATTCATCCAACTCTATAATTCTCTTTATTTACACATTGTCCTTCACAGACACTTATTAAAATATTTTAATCTTTTCCTTTCAGGGTGAAGACTGGGCTCTTGGAATATTGTTGGGTCTTGAGATGGTGAAAAACTGAGCCCTCTCTTTTCTCTCTATCAAATAAAACCCCAGCAGACTCTGTTATTCTACATAATTGACAAAAAAGGAAGTTGTTCTGCTCCCTTTGACCACATAAGCCTTTTCCATAGTTATTAGGTGAGAGTTTGGGTGATCATGGTTTTACTCATTGTCTTTATTATTCCATGGGCTTCCTTGGTGGCTCACATGGTAAAGAATCTGCCTGCAATGCAGGAGACCTGGGTTTGATCCCTGAGTTAGGAAGATCCCCTGGAGAAGGAAATGGCAACCTACTCCAGTGGTCTTGCCTGTGAAATCCCATGGACAGAGGAACCTGGTAGGTTACAGTGCATGGGGTCACAAAGAGTCGGACAGGACTGACCAACTTTTACTTCACTTCACTGTATTATTCCATGCTGCTGCTATGTCACTTCAGTCGTGTCTGACTCTATTGAACCCCACAGATGGCAGCCCACTAGGCTCCTCTGTCCCTGGGATTCTCCAGGCAAGAATACTACCCATGTGTTAATTCTCTCAGCTGGGTAACCTTTGTTCCTATGATTCCATTGCAGATATCTTCATCTCCACTCCCACCACACACAGGCCTCTAGCCTCCTTCCACTCAGAGTTCCACCTAACTTTGCTGACATGGGTTTTAGCTGGAGCTGTTCTGCAACAATAGCATCCCTATACTTAGCCCTTAGGATTTGGGTATTAATATTGAGCAGATATTTAAATTTTACTTAAACTATGTGACAATGGGAAGTTGCAATGTAATGTATTATTTTAAATATTATTTCTCCTACTGGTAAGTAATGAGCATCAAAATGGTTTATTTTTATACCGACAATGAAAAGTTATTATATAATCATTCAATAAGTAACAAGCAGAATTACCACATGCCCCACACTATATGAAGCATGGAACACTGAGAAGTAGGCAGAGATAATATAAATTAAATCAAAGAAATGGCTTCAGCTCCATCCTCAAGAACTTACAAATTTAATGAGAGGCACAGAACAATACATTTAGTTTTTTTTTTTTCCTTTAATATCTCTTCTACTTTAACCAGCAATCTTTCTCTTTTTCTACCACTTTTCACATGCCTTTAATAGACTCTCATGTACTCTCACGCTTTTTAGCAAGAAGAAAGGAGCAATGCACATATTTATGGAAAGAAAGGATTCAAAACTGGAGCACAGTTCTAAAAATTACAGAGTAATTTAGGTTGGTAGAAAATAGGGAAGAAAAGAAGGTATCAATTTTAACTTCCTTTGATAGACATTTTTTAATTCCCCAAAGCCTTTCTGAATACAAAGTAAAACGTATTAATTATATCTTTAAATGTTGTGTTCAAATTGGTCACATTTGTTTTTACCAGATTTATAATTCAATAAAGTTGTTATTTGTAATTCTAAAGAACATTAGAGATCTTGGGGAAATCAATATGACACATTTTTCACCATCAAATAATATTTAGAGCATCATTTTACTGTTCTAAATTCTCATGTCTCTTTTATCTAGACTTTTATTATGTCTCTCAGTCATAGCTCTGACTTATATAAGCCATATCCTGATCGGAGAATTCTATCTTTAGAATGTTAAGTTTTCAAATGATGAGCTTTATGATGTAGTTTCCAGAAATGTATTTTGGCAAAATGCCAGGGATGCTTCTTTTTTAAGCTTTACAGTCAATCCTAACTATTATGTAGTTGAAGTTTTAGAGAGCAGAAGAATAAATATGAAGTAGATTATTCAGGGAAGACTTCCAGTTAGAGAAATGGCTTTCACTGAGCCTTCAAGAAAAAGTAGTATTTAGCTAGGCTGAAAAGCAAAGGGTCATAAAGGCAAGAAAGAAGATACAGAGATAGAAGAACGTAAGCAGAAACAAAATAGTGTAAGCCTCTTCCCGATTGGAAAAAGGAGTTCATGTTGGAAAACGTGAGACAGGAAGTTTGTGTAATTCATTTTCCTGTGTGGAGACTTTCAAAATATAAAAATTTGCCATCAGAAAACCTTAGATAGTAAGTAAAATATATATAACTTCCATAACAGAAGCAGAAGATATTAAGAATAGGTGGTAAGAATACACAGAAGAACTACACCAAAAATATCTTCATGACCCAGATAATCACGATGGTGTGATCACTCACCTAGAGCCAGACATCCTGGAATGTGAAGTCAAGTGGGCCTTAGAAAGCATCACTACGAACAAAGCTAGTAGAGATGATGGAATTCCAGTTAAGCTATTTCAAATCCTGAAAGCTGATGCTGTGAAAGTGCTGCACTCAATATGCCAGCAAATTTAGAAAACTCAGCAGTGGCCACAGGACTGGAAAAGGTCAGTTTTCATTCCAATCCCAAAGAAAGGCAATGCCAAAGAATGCTCAAACTACTGCACAATTGCACTCACCTCACACGCTAGTAAAGTAATGCTCAAAATTCTCCAAGCCAGGCTTCAACAGTACATGAATCGTGAACTCCCAGCTGTTCAAGCTGGATTTAGAAAAGGCAGAGGAACCAGGGATCAAATTGCCAACATCTGCTGGATCATCGAAAAAGCAAGAGAGTTCCAGAAAAACATCTATTTCTGCTTTATTGACTATGCCAAAGCCTTTGGCTGTGTGGACCACAATAAACTGTGGAAAATTCTGAAAGAGATGGGAATACCAGACCACCTGATCTGCCTCTTGAGAAATCTGTATGCAGGTCAGGAAGCAACAGTTAGAACTGGACATGGAACAACAGACTGGTTCCAAATTGGAAAAGGAGTACATCAAGGCTGTATATTGTCACCCTGCTTGTTTAACTTATATGCAGAGTACATCATGAGAAATGCGGGGATGGATGAAGCATAAGCTGGAATCAAGATTGCCAAGAGAAATATCAATAACCTCAGATATGCAGATGACACCACCCTTATGGCACAAAGTGAAGAGGAACTACAAAGCCTCTTGATGAAAGTGAAAGTGGAGAGTGAAAAAGTTGGCTTAAAGCTCAACATTCAGAAAACTAAGATCATGGCATCTGGTCCCATCACTTCATGGGAAATAGATGGGGAAACAGTGGAAACAGTGGCTGACTTTATTTTTCTGGGCTCCAAAATCACTGCAGATGGTGACTGTAGCCATGCAATTAAAAGATGCTTACTCCTTGGAAGGAAAGTTATGACCAACCTAGATAGCATATTCAAAAGCAGAGACATTACTTTGCCAACAAAGGTCCATCTAGTCAAAGCTATGGTTTTTCCAGTAGTCATATATGGATGTGAGAGTTGAACTATGAAGAAAGCTGAGCGCCAAAGAATTGATGCTTTTGAACTGTGGTGTTGGAGAAGACTCTTGAGAGTCCCTTGGACTGCAAGGAGATCCAACCAGTCCATCCTAAAGAAGATCAGTCCTGAGTGTTCATTGGAAGGACTGAGGTTGAAGCTGAAACTCCAATACTTTGGCCACCTGATGTGAAGTGCTGACTCATTTGAAAATACCCTGATGCGGGGAAAGATTGAATCGGGAGACGGGAACAACAGAGGATGAGATGGCTGGATGGCATCACTGACTCGATGGACATGAGTTTGAGTGAACTCCGGGAGTTGGTGATGGACAGGGAGGCCTGGCGTGCTGCAGTACATGGGGTCTCAAAGAGTCAGACATGACTGAGTGACTGAACTGAACTTCCCTTTGAGGTTACCTGCATCCTTTTGAATGATGTCAGGACATGGAAGCAACCTAAATGTCCATCAACAGATGAATGGATAAAGAAGTTGTGGTACATATATACAGTGGAATATTACTCATGCATAAAAAGAAAGGAAACTGGTTCATTTGTAGTGATTGAATGACCTTGAGTATGTCATGCAGAGTGAGGTAACTCAGAAAGAGGAAAAAATATCATATATTAATATATTTATACAGAATCTAGAAAAATGCTACAGATGAACTTATTTGCAGGACAGGAATAGAGACATAAAGAAGAGACTTGTGGACACACAAGGGCAGGCGGAGAAGGATGGGGACGAATTGGGAGAGTATCACTAACATATGTGCACCACCACGTGTGAACCAGCTCATGGGAAGCAGCTGTAGAGTACAGGGAGCTCAGCCTGTGTGCTTTGATGACCTAGAGGGGTGGCATGGGGGGAGGTGGGATGGGGAGGAGGTTCAAGTGGGAGGGGATAGATGTTTACTTCTATCTGATTCACTATGTACATAGCAGAAATGAAGACAACATTGTAGAGCAATTATACTCCAATAAAAAATATAGCTTCTCTTTAACAAATAAAAAAACAGAAGACCTCTTTGAGACTTCACTGGTTTTTCAGTACAATGGGAATGATTTTAACTTCATATCATTTCATATACCCAACAAATATTTACGGAGTAGCTACTACGTGGTAGGCACTGTTCTGGGTACTTCAAATAATTTTATAGTAAAGCAGATTAAATATCTATCCTTGCAAAGCCTACATTTTTATTATGAAAGACAGATAAAAAGTATAATAAAAAGTAAATTGTATGATGCATTATGTAAATTCTTCAGAGGGAAGAAATGGAGCAGGAATAGGGCATCAATTTGAAAGACAGGTTGAATAGGTCCCTGCATTTTTAAATAGGTTCGTCAGAGTAACCTCTTTACTGAGAGGAGCCCATTCATATATCTGAAGGAAGATACTTCCAGCAGGGAGAAGGGCCAGTGCAGAGGCCCTAAATTATGAATTCTCCTGGCATATTCAAAGGAAAACAAGAAGGGCAAAGTGGCTATGGTGGAAGCAAGGATAGATGATATTAGGAGGAGACCGAAGGCTAACACTGGTGGCTGAGCAGTGAAGAGTCTGCCTGTCAACGCGGGAGATGTCAGTTCCACCCCTGGGTCAGAAAGGTCCTCTGGAGAAGGAAATGGCAGCCCACTGCTGGGTAATCCTGTAGACAGAAGAGCCTGACAGTCTACAGTGCATGTGGCCGCACGTAGCCGGACACAACTCAGTGACTAAAATACAACAACGAGGAAGGGTAACAAGGGCAGGGATGGGGCAAGCAGCTCGTGAAGTGATTTCTAGTCATTAAAAATATCTTTTACTCAGTAAAAAGTGGAACTATTGCAGAACTTGGAAAGGGGAGGAGGAGCATGATCTGACAGGAAGACTCATTACATTAAGAAGCTTAGGAAGTAATTCAGACAAAAGATGATGCAGGTTCACCCAGGATAATAACCATAGAAGTCATGAGAAGTGGACAGATTGTGATACACCATATTTTTAAGATATACCCAAAGGATGTCTTAACCAATTGAATGGGGATGATGAGGAAAAGAGACGAGTCAAGGATAATTTCAACATTTGGCCCGGAAATATCAAATAATGGAGTAGGGATAAACGGAAATGGAGAAGATTGGGTCAGAACATATTTTGTGGAAAATAATACAAATCCCATTAGTCTCTTAGATGTCCATGTGGATATAAGAATCTGGAGTTCAACAGTACAATATGGTCTCTAGATATGAATTCTGAGCTACCAAATCATCACACACATGGTGTTTAGAGATCTAAGAGTAGATGAGGTCATTGAAGGAGTTTGTATAGAAAGAGAAGTGAAACCTGGGGACTCTCAACCCATTAAAGAGAAGAGATTTGTAAGAAGACAAACTAGCAAAAGTGACTGAAATGGATTAAAAGGTGAATTTGGGAGGAAAAAAAAAAGCACTGCATGTGTGGTCCTGACAAGAAAAACAGAAAATGTACCAAGGAAAGGCAGAGATCACCATCAAACGCAGCTGATGCCTACTGACAACTGACCATTGGACTTCACACCATGACACTCTCCCATCAGTTTCTTGAGGACTGGCCTGTGTTCTTATGTATTAGTATTTCTTTGCCCTATAATCTAGCAGAGAACTTAGAAAAGCCCACGTGCTTTATTCTTTCCATCACAAAATCTGATTGTCTACATAAAGTGCTATCCTAATATAGAGACCACACAAATTTTACAGAGTTAGAAACAATAAACAGGCATTGCATGAACATGTGTTTCTGTTTATGGTTCTGTCTTAAAAAAAAAAAAAATAACAGACTAAAAGCCAGAGGGAAAGTGATGGGGAAATAATTAAAGGGACAGTCCAAAGTTGGCAAGTTCCTCGGGTGACCCTAAGGAAGACACATTGTTATGTGAAAAGAGTGTAAAAGATGTACATCAAGATACCAGAAGAAAAAAAAAAAAAAAAAAGATACCAGAAGACCAATGGGGCCAGTGATACACTGGAATCACTTACACTTACTTATCCTATTACTGACTTCAATTATTTTTTAAAAATCTGAACAGAGTTAATTAATAAAATATTTTATTGTTTACATTGGCTATCTAAGTGGATTACTAAAATAAAAGCAGATAATGCTTCAACCTTCTCCTGTGTTCAGGCAAATCCCATGCATCTACTTGATCTCCCCAGTAGCAGGGAGGAAAGATTATTCCCTCACTGCAAAGGCCCTGATTTTCTGATACCTCGGAGGACAAAGTTCTCTCTGGGGTCACACCAAAACACAAACCACCTCTGTGGGCCTTCCTTATTAGAACTCAATTTAGTTGCTTTGAACTTAGCAATGTCTTATCATAAAGTGTTATTTTAATTAAAAAAACGCAGACACAAGAAGGCAAAATAACCAACGAACTCACCACAAAGAATATAACACCGATGTAAAGAAAAAAGAAAGTCAAATCAAGCTTGAGAAGTGAATTAAGTTGTTGGGAAGCAACATTCAGACCACATTAGTCTGCACCAACCACAATTAATAAAGAGAAAGTACAGAATGAGTATTTGAATATTGTTGTAATTAAAAGGAACATCTTTACTTTGCATGAGGTAAAACATCCCAAGAAGTAGGCGGCCATCCCACTGTTGAGCGTGTAACAAGCCAAGATGACAGATACCTTTGATCTCTGTCTCTCTCAAGACAATAGGAACAATGATTACACCTCATGAGGACCATAGAAGGAAAAAAAATTACCATGTGTGTCTTTAGACAGAGATTTCAAAATTTTACCCAAAATATATGCTCGTCTTTCCTTTTTATAGAATCTCAGCTAGAGATTACACTTTTTTCCAGCTCCTTCACACCTTCATGTGGCAATGAGGTTATGAATGAAAATGATGTTTACAATTTTCAGCCCATTTCCATGAAGAGGTGGACTTGCCCTTTGCTCTTTCTCTGCTGGGATTGGGATGTGGTCATCTTGTTCACAGACAGATTTCACGCTGAATATGTCAATGATTTAAAGAATGGCAGTACAAGAAGACAAGAACCTGAGTTCCGAATGGTCTTAGGAACAGAACCATTTTCCCACTGTGGACAGCATATAACACCCACATCTGTACTTTACTATGAGTAAAAAATAAATGTTATATTTGGCCACTGCATTTGGGGTTCTTTTGCTGTTGTAATTTGGCATGCACCCTAACCAATTTTCAGAGAAGTTCCTAGTACAGTTTCTAGCACATAAAGTATACCGTTTTCTTTTTTTTCCCCCAGTATATATTCAATAAATATTTACTACATGGAAGGTTACTGTGCACCTCTCTGAGTCCTCAAACTTGTGAACAACTTTACATATGCATATTTAATTTCTGAAAAGGCCAATGAAGGTGCACAATATAAAATATATTTTATATAAATATATAAAAATATATTTTCTTAAATAGCTCACATTATCAGATTTCACTAGGGAAGTAAGTAAAAGTTAACTGAACGCTCACCTCTGTTGAAGCCTTAGAAATTTCCTAATGACAAATGTTTTTAAAGCCAAAAAAGTGACTTTTTTAGGGTTCTAGTATCTGTTGTGCCAAATTAGCAGCAAATTATTCGGCAGTATAGAAAATAAGAGCAGTAGACTGCAAATAATATTAATAATAGAGGAGTTAATAATAATGTTTACAGAAAACACAGAAAAATAAAGCCAGTACTGTTTCCTATGCAGGTCTATGATAAAAGAAAAATAATTGTAAGGAAGCAGCAATCAAGTTCCTAACATTAATTCTTCAAAAAATGAGAGTCCATAAAGGGAATGCATCCTTCATTTATACATAAACTTCTTCCTTAGGTGTTTTCATTTAGCATACATGTGTCTTCTACCTATCAGTCAATTTTTTAAATGTGTAAACAATTTGCCTTATACTATCATTTAAGAAACATGAAAATTGGACCTTTTGTCACCTTATCTGACATTAAACTAATATTGTTGTTGCAGTTTTTATGCATTTCTATTTAAATCTGTTCACTTTGTTAAGTGCTCCATAATTTAAAGGTAAGTTATCGTTCTTTCAGTAGAATTGAAGTGTGTTTTTAACATACTACAATATGTCTTGATTAAATTGCATATTTTGAGGGCTTTATAATTGATCACTGTTTTCTCTTCATGGATCATCCAGTGACATTAACTGGAGCAGCTTCTCCTTGATGCATGGGCACTTGGTGCAGAGGACAGGCTTCTCAGAAAGAAAGCAGACAACCTCTGCTTTTCTGAAACTCATGATCATGCCTGAAGAATACGTGTAGTATGATGCTCTTCTTGTTTTTACCGCATAGTTTTTTTTTTTTTTTTTTCATCATCTGAGCATGATATAGGCCGACTACATGTGGGCACAAGTCTGCTGCTGCTGCTGCGTCACTTCAGTCGTGTCCGACTCTGTGTGACCCCAGAGACGGCAGCCCACCAGTCTCCCCCTTCCCTGGGATTCTCCAGGCAAGAACACTGGAGTGGGTTGCCATTTCCTTCTCCAATGGGGCACAAGTCTAGCTGGGGCTTATTCCCAGAATATACTTCAACTATCAATAACTGACCATTACTGGAAGGCAAATAGTCCCCTGAGTTTCAATTGTGGGGATCATAATATATAGCCTCCACATTAATGATATAGATGAAACCCTAGTTGGTTCATTATATTTGAAGATGACATTAAAAGCTGCAGAATTATCATCACCTTGAAAGGTCAAATAAGAATTCACAACATTCTGAACTACTTAGAAAAAGATCCTGAGGTCCTCAAGAAATGAAGTTACCAGCAAAATTTTATCTAAGGCTAAAGTCCATTTACAACAAAAAAAGGGGTAGTAGCACACTATTGCTATAGTAGGTTTTTGAAAAATATTGGCTTATATTCTAAAAGGCTAAATGTAAGTCTCTAAAATGTCAATGATTAACTTAATTCAGGAGTATTACTTCTTTACTTTCTCTTTCTCTTCCACACATCCCCTAAAATTCACAAAGTTCCTCATAAAATATTCTCCTCTTGCCCCTAGCTTTAGATAACTATGGACTTAGATTTAATATTTGTTCCCAGCTATTATGAGTTGTATTTGTCCCCTTCCCCTCAATTCATCAGTTGAAATATTAACCCCCTTAGAATGTGAACATATTTGAAAACAGGATCATAGTAGATGTAGTTAGTTATGTTAGGATGAGGTTGTACTGGAGTAAGTTGTGAAGACAAGCTTTACAACAATTACAGCACTTTGCAAAGAGGAAATAGAAATATGATGAATAAAGGTAAATAAAATACATCAATAAAGTACTTTAAATTATATAAAAATGACTAATATGAAAGCAAACAGTAATTCAATAGGAAGCAAAACTGTTGAGACTATAAGAAAACATTTTCTTGCATTTGCTTTATGTTGTCATTAAGATCTTTATATATAATACTATTTAATAAGAAATTTTGTTAAAAGAATTAGGTCCAAAAAAGGGCAAAAGGTGTCAGATGGCATGGTTCCCTCATCTGACCTGTCTTGTAACCTTCCTAATAATATTTACAAAACATTTGCAACACAATAATGTTTAACTCAAATTGCATTAATGTCATGAATAACCACATCCTTTAACATTTATGATCTGTATTTATTATCTGACAACATCCTATTTATCTTGCTCTCCTTTTTTCTATGTATTGTTTACTAGATAAGAAATTAATAATTTTTGGAATGAGAAACAATGAAGATGAGATTCTGGCTCTCTCTATATTAGCTCTGTGATTTCAGGCAAGTTACCTGCTACCCTTCCAGACTTTACAGTTTTCTCTCAGCTAAGACAGATATAATAACTCACAAGATGTTTTGACAAAATAAAATACTGCTTAACATTTATCAAACATGAAAGAAAACTTATTACAACCAAATACATTCTTAAGAACAAACGTATTATTTCTCATTATTTTTAATTTCATAACTAGAAAAAATATTGGCAAATGATTATAGGAAGTATGTTGTGTACATCTTTGTGGGTTCAGGAAAATGCATTACCCACAATACACAGCTGTTTTATCTACTTAGGGCAATCATTCCAAATCTTATGTCTTGCTCATTTACTTCTAATTTCTGGTTAACTCTGTTTTACTTTGTTGGCGTCAGCAAAAAGTTTAGCCCTAGGGAAAGCAGAGATTGCATAAAGATACACCTTTGTATTTTTCAAAAAATTCTGAAGCTAAAAGTTAAATCTGAAAGCTAAATTCACATAGCCAGTTTTATTAACATTATTTTAGCCCCACAGACAATTTGCCAATGCTTTCCTTTCTGTTTATTTTACATTAAACAAAAAAATCTCTTAGGTTTTAGATATAAGGATCAATTGTGGCACTGCAGAAGTGAGTACTAACAGTCCTTTTGCTTTTGACTGAGATCCAAGAATATCAGCATAACTAATTCTAATAAATTTTATAGAAATTTTGACAAAAAGGACAGAATCTAAGTAAATCAAGATGACAGGTAGTTTGACTTTTTTTTTTTAATAAAGAAAAACAGCCATTCTGAGATTTGTTTTCACTTCAGCAAGTTTTTTGAAAGCCTTAAATAAATTTTTAATCCCCACCTCTAATTTCTGTCAGGTTGACATACTGATATTTTATGAGTTGTAATGAATATATTTGTGTCTTTACCGAATGAAATTATGAGTTGAAGGAGAAACACATTCTCTGTTGTTTATTTAAGAGAACAAAAATTGATAGTCAATATTAAAGGGATATCTATCTCATTTCTCTGTTTATTTGTTTTAGATTTTTTAAACCATCCAGACTCAATGTCACACATTTAAAATATTAAGCCAGTTAACAAATAAAATTTGAAATTTCATAAACCTATAGTGAACAATTATTGCAAAAAATACTTAGAAAAAGTCCTTCTTTTAAGATGTTATTGAAAGTCTTTTGAATAAGTCAGATTGAACCCTTACTTAGTAGAGCAGAAACAGGTAATTTATAAGAGAAAAGTCTGTGAAAAAGAGATGTCTTGAAGGAATTAAGCCACCGAGGTTTTCAATTTCACTGAAATACCCCATGGATATTAACGGAAACCTGACAGGAATGAATGACTCTCAGATAAATGCTGAAAAAAATAAAATCCTAAACACCATTCCTGGCATTATTAAGAATAAGAAACTAATGCCCATGTCAAAATCAAGAAAGAATTGCTAAATTTGATAGTTTAGAAATAAATTAAATGCTGATAAATGACACCCAACAAAGACTTGGTTAGGCAATGAAGGCTTGCTGAAGAAAAGATGCCCAAACTAGGCATGAAGACTGAGACATAAGCAATCAAGTAACAAGACTGGAATATTAAGTATTTGAATTATAAATATTAATTAATACTGAAATGGCCAGTATTTGCTAAATCACGGAGAAAGCAAGGGAATTCCAGAAAAATTTCTATTTCTGCTTCATTGACTATGCTAAAGCCTTTGACTGTAAGGATCACAACAAACTGTGGAAAATTCTGAGATGGGAACACCAGACCATCCTATCTGTCACATGAGAAACTTGTATGCAGGACAAGAAGCACCAGTTAGAACCAAACATGAAACAACAGATTGGTTCAAAATTGGGAGAGGAGTATGACAAGGCTGTATATGGTCACCCTGCTTACTTTAATTCTATGCAGAATACATCATGCAAAATGCCAGGCTGGATAATTCACAAGCTGGAATCAAGATTGCTTTGAGAAATATCAACAACCTCAGATTTACAGATTATACCACTCTAATGGTAGAAATTGAAGAGGAACTAAACAGATGAGAGTGAAAGAGGAAAATGCAAAAGCTGGCTTAAAACTCAACAACATTAAAAAAAAAATTAGATCATGGTATCCAGTCCCATCACTTCGTGGCAAATAGAAAGGGAAAAGTGGAAACAGTGACAGATTTTATTTTCGGGAGCTCCAAATCACTGTGGACAGAGACTGCAACCAAGAAATTAAAAGCAAAACAAAACAAACAAACAAGAAAACACTTGATCCTTAGAAGGAAAACTGTGACAGACTTAGACAGCATATTAAAAAGCAGGGACATTACTTTGCTGACAAAAGTCTGTATAGTCAAAGTTATGGTTTTTCCAGTAGTCATGTATGGATGTGATCGTTGGATCATAAATAAGGCTGAGCATTGAAGAATTGATGTGTTTGAACTGTGTTGGAGAAGACTCTTGAGAGCCCCTTGGACTGCAAGAAGATCAAACTAGTCAACCCTAAAGGAAATCAACTCAGAATATTCATTGGAAGGATTATGAAACTCCAATACTTTGGCCACTCCAATACTGCAAAGAGCTGACTACTGGAAAAGACCCGGATGCTGGAAAAGATTGAGGACAGGAAAAGAAGGGGGTGGAATAGGATGAAATGTTTGGATACCAATACCAACTCAGTGGACATGAGTCTGAGCAAACTCTGGGAGACAGTGAAGGACAGAGAGTCTTGGAATGCTGCAGTCCATGGGGTTGCAAAGAGTCAGATATGACTTACCCTTTAAACAACAAGAAGAGGTGAATAAAAGGTCGAGATGTTTGAGGACAGGAAATAAGTTCTGCATGGTTGTAAAGTAAATGTGAAAGGAAATATCCTGACAGGTAAAACTGCAAGGAAACACAGTCCCACGCATCAGCAGAAAATTGGATTAAAGATTTACTGAGCATGGACTTGCCCACCAGAGCAAGACCCAGTTTCCCCCACAGACAGCCCCTCCCATCAGGAAGCTTCCCAGTGTCTTATCCTAATCCATTAGAACTTGCCCACCAGAGCAAGACCCAGTTTCCCCCACAGACAGCCCCTCCCATCAGGAAGCTTCCCAGTGTCTTATCCTAATCCATTAGAGGGCAGACAGAATGAAAACCACAATCAAAGGAAACTAATCAAGCTGATCACATGGATCACAGCCTTGTCTAACTCTATGAAAATATGAGCCATGCCATGTAGGGCCACCTGAGACAAATGAGTCATGGTGGAGAATTCTGACAAAAAGTGGTCCACTGGAGAAGGGAATGCAAACTACTTCAGCCTTCTTGCCTTGAGAACCCCATGAACAATATGAAAAGGCAAAAAGATATTCTAAAAAATGAACTCTCCAGGTCAGTAGGTGCCCAATATGCTATTGGAGAGAGTGGAGAAATAGCACCAGAAGGAATGAAAAGGCTGAGCCAAAGTGGAAACAATGCCCAGTTGTGGAAGTGTCTGGTGGTGCAAGTAAATTCTGATGCTGTAAAGGACAATATTGCATAGAACATGGAATATTAGGTCCATGAATCAAGGTAAACAGGAAGTGGTCAAACAGGAAATGGCAAAAGTAAACACTGACATTTTAGGAATCGGTGAACTCAAATGGACCAGAATGGGAGAATTTAATTCAGATGACCATTATATCTACTACCATGGGCAAGAATTGCTTAGAAGAAATGGAGTAGCCCTCATAATCAACAAAAGAGACCAAAATGCAGTACTTGGATGCAATCTCATAAAGAACAGAATGATCTTGGTTCATTTCCAAGGCAAACCATTCAAAATCATAGTAATCAAAGTCTAAGCCCCAAGCTCTAATGATGAAGAAGCTGAAGTTGAGGAAGGCTTAAAAGACTTTCTGGAACTAACACCAAAAAAAGATGTCCTTTTCATCACAGGGGACTGGAATGCAAAAGTAGTAAGTTAAGAGATATCTGGAATAACAGGCAAGTTTGGCCTTGGAGTACAAAATGAAGAAAGGAAAAAGGCTAGCAGAGTTTTGCCAAGAGAACACACTGGTCATAGCAAACACCCTTTTCAAGAAACACAAGAGAAGACTCTACACACGGATATCACTAGATGGTCAATACCAAAATCAGATTGATTATATTCTTTGCAGCCAAAGGTGGAGAGGCTTTTTAGAGTCAGGAAAAACAAGACCAGGAGCTGACTGTGGTTAAGATCGTGAACACCTTATTTAAAAATTCAGACTTAAATTGAAGTAGGGAAAACCACTAGACCATTCCGCTATGACCTAAATCAAAACCCTGACGATTATACAGTGGAAGTGACAAATAGATTCAAGGGATTACATCTGATAGACAGAGTGCCTGAAGAACTATACACAGAGGTCTGTAACACTGTACAGGAGGCAGTGATCAAAACTATCCCCAGGAAAAAGAAAAGCAAAAAGGTAAAATGGTTGTCTGAGGAGGGCTTACAAATACCTGAGAAAAGAAGAGAAGTGAAAGGCAAAGGAAAAAAGGAAAGATTTACCCATCTGAATGAAGAGTTCTGAAGAATAGCAAGGAGGAAAAAAAAAAAAAAAAAAGTTCCTAAGTGAACAATGCAAAGAAATAGAGGAAAACAATAGAATGGGAAAGACTAGAGATCTTTTCAAGAAAATTAGAGATACCAAAGGAACATTTCATACAAAGATGAGCACAGAAAAGGACAGAAATGGTACCTATCTAATAGAAGCAGAAGATATTAAGAAGAGGTAGCAAGGATATACAAAAGAACTATCCAAAAATGATCTTAATCACCTGGATAACCACGATGGTGTGATCACTCACCTAGAGCAAGACATCCTGGTGGGTAAAGTCAAGTGGGCTTTAGGAAGCATCACTAGGAACAAAGCTAGAGGTGGTGATGGAAGTCCAGCTAAGCTATTTCATATCCTAAAAGGTGATGCTGTTAAAGTGCTGCATTCAATATGCCAGCAAATTTGGAAAACTCTGCAGTAGCCACAGGACTAGAAAAGGTCAGTTTTCATTCCAATCCCAAAGAAGGGCAATGCCAAAGAATGCTCAAACTATAGCAAAATTATACTCATTTCACATGCTAGCAAGGTCATGCTCAAAATCCTCCAAGCTAATCTTCAATAGTATGTGAACTGATACTTTCAGAAATACAAGCCAGATTTAGAAAATCCAGAGGAACTAGATATCAACTTGCCGACATCTGTTGGATTACATAAAAAGCAAGAGAATTCCAGAAAAAATCTACTTCTGCTTCATTGACTCTGCTAGAGCCTTTGATTGTGAAGATCACAACAAATTGTGGGAAATTCTTAAAGAGAAGGGAATACCAGAGCGCCTACCTGCATTCTGAAAAACCTGTATTCAGGTCAAGAAACAACAATTAGAACCAGACATGGAACAATGGACTCGATCAAAATTGGGAAAGGAGTATGTCAACACTGTATATCGTCAACCTGGTTATTTAACTCATATGCAGAGTACATCATGCAAAATGCTGGGCTGGATGACATAGAAGCTGGAAACAAGATTGCTGGGAGAAATATCAATAACCTCAGATATGCAGATAATATCACCTTTTATGGCAGAAAACAAGGAGGTCTAAAGAGCCTCTTGATGAAGGTGAAAGAAGAGAGTTAAAAAGCTGTCTTAAAACTCAACATTTAAAAATAGAAGATCATGGCAATCATTCCCACCACTTCATGGGAAATAGATGGGGAAACAATAGAAACAGTGACAGACTTTATTTTCTTAGGCTCCAAAATCACTGTGTCAGTGCCTATAGCCATGGAATTAAAAGACATTTGCTCCTTGGAAGAAAAGCTATGACAAACCTGGACAGTGTATTAAAAAGTAGAGACATTACTTTGCTGACAATGGTCCATTTAACCAAAGCTATGGTTTTTCCAGTAGTCACTCATGGATGTGAAAGCTGAATGATGAAGCCTGAGCACTGAAGTATTGATGCTTTTGAACTGTGGTGTCGGAGAAGACTCTTGAGAGTCCCTTGGACCTCAAGGAGTTCAATCCAGTCAATCTTAAAGGAAATCAATGCTGAATATTCATTGGAAGAACTGATGCTGAAGCTGAAGCTTCATTATTTTGGGCACCTGATGCAAAGACCTGTTTCACTGAAAAAGTCCCTGATACTGGGAAAGATCGAAGGCAGGAGAAGGGACAGCAGAGGAGGATATGGTTGGATGGCATCACCAACTCAATGGACATGAGTTTGAACAAGTTACAGGAAATGTTGAATGACAGTGAGGCCTGGTATGCTGCAGTCCATGGGGTCTCAAAGAGTTGGACATGACTGAGCGACTGAACAACAGCAAAGGTGGGACATTAGTAGAACCTAATTACAGATATGACCAACCTAGATAGCATATTCAAAAGCAGAGACATTACTTTGCCAACAAAGGTCCGTCTAGTCAAGGCTATGGTTTTTCCTGTGGTCACGTATGGATGTGAGAGTTGGACTGTGAAGAAGGCTGAGCGCCGAAGAATAGATGCTTTTGAACTGTGGTGTTGGAGAAGACTCTTGAGAGTGCCTTGGACTGCGAAGAGATCCAAACAGTCCATTCTGAAGGCATTCAGCCCTGGGATTTCTTTGGAAGGAATGATGCTAAAGCTGAAATTCCAATACTTTGGCCACCTCATGTGAAGAGTTGACTCATTGGAAAAGACTCTGATGCTGGGAGGGATCAGGGGCAGGAGGAGAAGGGGACGACAGAGGATGAGATGGCTGGATGGCATCACTGACTCGATGGATGTGAGTCTGAGTGAACTCTGGGAGTTGGTGATGGACAGGGAGGCCTGGAATGCTGTGATTCATGGGGTCGCAAAGAGTCGGACACGACTGAGCGACTGAATTGAACTGAATTACAGAGAACCCACTTGTGATCTTAAGAATGAACTATATATATATATGGGCGCCTCACTTGGCTGTTTACCTGAAACTACCACATTTTCTATAGTTAATTGGCTATAACCCAATATAAAATAAAAAGTTAAAAAAAAGAGAGAATGAACTGTTTCTCAAGAACAACTAGGGTATCGTGAAGAGTTTTAAGTAGGAAAATGATATGATTCAATTTTCACTTTAGAAAGATTACTTTAACTACAGAATAAGTAACAGAATCAAGAAATTCCAAACAGGAAAAAGGAAAACCAGGTAGAAGTTTACTGAACTCTAAGAGCAAATGATATTGACCAGTGATCATGAGAAAGAAGAGAATAATTTCAAGATAATGTTATAAAGTGGATGTGAATGGAAGAGGGACAGGACAATTTATACTGATGCTCGATTTCTTGTCTGACAAATGGAATTTCAGCATGCAGAGTTTTATGTAGGGGATGGTGGATGACAGGTCAATTTTGGGTATTGTGACTCTCAGTTGTGACTTAGACACCCCTCTGAGAATGTCTACTTGACAGCTGGGTCAGGTAACAGTAGCTCAGAAGAGAAAGCATACCTGGAAACAAGTGTGAGCATCACTATCCCATGGAAAGTAACTTAAACCATGAGACTGAGTGAATGATTGAAAGAATGGATGACTATAAATTCTAAGAACAGCTCCAGCTGATATAGTATAAATAGCTTTACTTATCAAAGAACAAAAAAGCAAAACCTTAGAACAAAAACAATGTCCTAATGAAAACTCAGAAGATTAAAAGACCTATGGAAATAATTTATTACTAAATCCACTGCATCCTTTTAAACCCAGATATATCTCACATACTGTAGAATTTAACATTTTAGATAGTTTCATTTTCTGGCTTCCAAAACAATATTTTTATTTTAGTTTTCTTTCTTGGCTTCCTTGCAGACTCCTACTTATTTGTCTATATATCCTCAGGCTTCTCTCTTTTATATTCTCCACTTACCATGTTTTGCTCTTATTCTTGAAGCATTTCTCACTTCTCTGAATGTGTGTTTCACCTATATGTGGATAATTCTAAATTTCACATCCTCTACTCTAAAACTCTCTTTTGAGGTAGACCTGTCTACCTAACTGCCTACTAAACCTCTCAACTAAACACTAGCTTTTCAGTTTATTATTCCCTCCAAACTGCCCTCTCTTTTCTATTTATTTTTACTAATATAATTTCTGCTTACCTAGCCAAGTTAATCAAGTATAATCCTGAGGCATAGCCTAAACTCCTCACTTTCTCCCCCTTCTCTTATTCAGTTGGCAAGGAAATCCTGATTATCCTACTATGTCACATGTCTTTAAGTCTACTACATTGTCTCATCAATTATCACAGTGCTGGGTCCACAGTAGGTGTCCAAAGATGATTTTTTTAATGAATGATTTCTCATCCCTCTGCCCTTGATTTTGTGTTCCTTATTAATTTTTTCTTATATATTGGAATGCATTCTCAATAAATCCCCAATATAAATAATTTTGCTTCCTCCAACTCAGCCTTTAAATTGAGTCCAAAGTGAAAGTGAAGCTTGATCAGTCGTGTTCAACTCTTTGTGACCTCAAGGACTATACAGTCCATCGAATTCTCCAGGCCAGAATACTGTAGTAGTAGCCTTTCCCTTCTCCAGGGGAATCTTCCCAACCCAGAGATTGAACGCAGGTCTCCTGCATTGCAGATGGATTCTTTACCAGCTAAGCCACAAGGGAAGCCCAAGAATACTGAAGTGGGTAGCCTAGCTCTTCTCCTGCAAATGTTCCTGACCAAGGAATCAAACCCAGGTCTCCTGCATTGCAGGTGAATTCTTTACCAACTGAGCTATCAGGGAAGCTCAATTGATTCCAAGTAATTTTTATTTACCAAAAGTTATTTGGTATAAAGTTTGTAAATTTAATTTAATGGGTTCAATTACATTCTTAAAGCTAATCAATATTTTTTTCTTCCTGCAATACAAATTTAAATTTTTAAGTGTATATTTAATGGGTTCAATTATGCTCTTAAAGCTAATCAATATTTCTTTCTTCCTGCAATACAAATTTAAATTTTTAAGTGTGTTTTTAGCATTACCAGCTTGGACAACCTCTTCTCCTCTTACTCTGTTGAACTCCTATTTCTCCTCAGACTCACTAAATTGTTATCTCCACTAAAACTTATCCCAGCTCTCTACTTACCCCCAAGGGGTGAGCATTGCCTCTTTCATGTTTCTAGGGATTTTAGTGGATAGTTAATGGTGATCACTCACAAGTATGTTGTGAATTTTATGCAAATATTTTTAAAAAACTATTTTATCTTCCACATTTAGAAAAGTCACAAAGTCATGTGAAGCACTCCACATATTTTGCTCTAGTGAAAGAATAAATATATCACCTGTAAAAATCTCATAATGCACTTGCACCAACAATAATACACCAAAAGTAAGACAATGATATAGAATACATATAAAGCATCTCTGTAAATCTTACCTCAAAACAGTGGGACCGATTCTCCCACTGTAGAAAACAAATGACAGTAGCCAGAATTCTGTGTAAAGTGAGACAGCAATCCACCTGTATTACGGTTCCACTTGTATTACAGTTTACCATGAATATATTCTTCCTCATCTTAGAACTGTCATTAAAAATGGCTTTTCTTCAAACTTCTTCCATTAGTAATGAGCTCATAAAGACAAAGAGCAAAAGCTTTTCAGGGCCATATTCTTTAAAAAGGGAACCGCTGACTTCCTAAAGATAATAGGAATCACCTAATCTTTTATTTGATAAGGGGATAAATCAAATCACTCTTACTGTATTTTTTTCAGGAAAATTAGTAGATTTCAAAATGTAACACAGAAAGCTAATGACTCAGCAGTATTATTAGTTAAAGTAGTATTGGATAATATTGAAGGCCTGCTTATGAATAGATTCACCTATACACTATTTTTACATGTTTTAATATTATATTATGTAAACTATGTTTATTTACTCTTTGTCCACTGTTGAATTCAAAAGTATGAAAACTATCCTGAACACTATTTTTTTAACAAAATATCTAGAAATATATCATATTAATACAGATAAGAATTTTATAATGAGATAAATTATCTTCATGCAAAAGGCTATTTTACTTCTTAGTATATAGGGAATTTTAAGAAAAGTGAATTCATATGATTTATGTGATTTTATTAGACTCGACTAGGTACGCTATTTTCCTTAGAGCTCTAACATGAGAAATTTAGATACTCTCAAAAATGACAGGGGATACCTAACTTGGAGGAAAAAGATAAATTCCCTAGGCCTACTCAAGTCTTTATTCACATTGAGAATAAACCACACACATTCATGTATTACATCAAAAATAAAGATGCTCAACATCACTCATTATCAGAGAAATGCAAATCAAAACCACTATGAGGTACCATTTCACACCAGTCAGAATGGCTGCGATCCAAAAGTCTACAAATAATAAATGCTGGAGAGGGTGTGGAGAAAAGGGAACCCTCTTACACTGTTGGTGGGAATGCAAACTAGTACAGCCACTATGGAGAACAGTGTGGAGATTCCTTAAAAAACTGGAAATAGAACTGCCTTATGATCCAGCAATCCCACTGCTGGGCATACACACTGAGGAAACCAGAAGGGAAAGAGACACGTGTACCCCAATGTTCATCGCAGCACTGTTTATAATAGCCAAGACGTGGAAGCAACCTAGATGTCCATCAGCAGATGAATGGATAAGAAAGCTGTGGTACATATACACAATGGAGTATTACTCAGCCATTAAAAAGAATACATTTGAATCAGTTCTAATGAGGTGGATGAAACTGGAGCCTATTATACAGAGTGAAGTAAGCCAGAAGGAAAAACATAAATACAGTATACTAACGCATATATATGGAATTTAGAAAGATGGTAACAATAACCCGGTGTACGAGACAGCAAAAGAGACACTGATGTATAGAACAGTCTTATGGACTCTGTGGGAGAGGGAGAGGGTGGGAAGATGTGGGAGAATGGCAGTGAAACATGTAAAATATCATGTAGGAAACGAGTTGCCAGTCCAGGTTCGATGCATGATGCTGGATGCTTGGGGCTGGTGCACTGGGACGGGCCAGAGGGATGGTATGGGGAGGGAGGAGGGAGGAGGGTTCGGGATGGGGAACACATGTATACCTGTGGCGGATTCATTTTGATATTTGGCAAAACTAATACAATTATGTAAAGTTTAAAAATAAAATAAAATTGGAAAAAAAAAAAAAAGCTCTTATTTAAATAGTGATATAACTTAAGTACTTGCAGCCTACATTTGCTACCTAACTTGAATGGAAGATTAGATTTAAATCAAGATATTAAGAAACAGGAAATTGGGCAGAATAGTAAAAGCAATGAAAATTGCTTTACAGTTAAGTTTTAACATTTACTTATAGCATTTCTTGAAGATCAAAGCCAGTTCTAATACGAAAAGTCCTGGAACAGCTCATCCTCTGCCCAGAGAAGCAGGCATGTCTCATCTCTACTATTAATTAGAGACCCTGCAACTTTTGCATCCTGTGGGTGTGGTGGACTAAAGAGTACCAACCAGCTGGGACCTATGCCATATCTAGGATAAAATCTGGAGACATGTGGCAAATATTCATTAAAATATGATCCTCATTCCTGATAAATGGTAATACTGGTATGAAAACTTGCTCTAGGCAGTATAAATCTGAGAAGTTCTTTATGAAATTATAAGCAGGCAAGCATAATCTGGCCCTATCTTCTGACATAGTTCAAACTGGACTGAAACTTTAAAACCATAGGTAGGAATCCATGGTGACTTCTCAAGTCCCTCTCCCCAACTTGTATCAAATTTGGTTTAGTTGTGGTGGCAACCATGCTGTCAATTATGTTTTGGCTCCAGGCTTACACTTTTACAGCATTACTTCAAATCAGTTAACAGTAACAAATCTTCAAAACATATGTACAAATGTGTGTATACACCACATATAATGTCTAAATAAAATTTTTAAATGGCTTTATTATTTAAGTTGCCTTTCATATAGACCACATTTTTAAAGTGTTTTAACATTTTCTTGTAAAGAAAACTAACAATCTGAAATAGCAAAATATAGCAAATAGCTTGAAATAACTGACAGTAATTCCTTAGAAGCAATTCTAGAACCTATATGTTTCCTAAAGGCTAACCTTATGTTTAAAGCAATATTAGAGTTTCCAAGTCAGCAGGTTTTCATTTTGCTTTGTCCTTTGTTCAGAGACACAGACAGAAACAATGCACTGTACCTGAGGTAATACCTAAACAGTACCCAGGAATTATTTAATCCCAGTGTTCAAAATACAATATACCTCTTTTAAAAAATACATTGTTTCCTATTCATTCTTGAAGGATGTGGAAATTATTGCTAAATTTTAAATAACTGCAAATGCACTTTTTGGACTATGGTCTAGGGAAAATCTTGAGTTCTTTTCCCATTCCTATAATAGTTATCACATAAGAAACAGTTTTAGTATAATTCTACTGTTTGCAATTGTTGGTAGTGAAAATAAGCAAGCTATATGAACTAAAGTGATAATGACTGGCAGAGTTATGCTGAAACAAAAGCTACGTACTTCCTAATGATTTATCTCTCCAGGGATAAAGGACCTTGGAAAATCTTACTGCCATATTGTAAATCCATTTATCAATGGTTCATGAGTACTTGCAAAGTAAAAAATAATAATCACCATTATAGTTTGTCCAACTCACTTGGAAGTATTTTAATAATGGAAAAGCACCAGGAGTCTCAGAGTATGCCCTTTCAGCCAATTAAACATCTGAGTCATGACCAATGAAAAAGTGAATATGAATATTTCCTTGCTCTCTGTTTGTATGGGAATGTATTGAAAACTTATAAGAGATAAAATCATTTACAAAGTGGATAAAATAATTGCAACAGCATCTCTCTTATTTCTATTAGTTGTATTTATATAACTAGTATCCAAATATAAAGAAAGTATATTGTATATTTGATAAATCAGAATAAGTTTACTTCCTCTTACCTTTCAAGGGATGTGAAATGTAAAATCATACTTATTTTTATTATCTATTACATAGCACTTTCCTTGATAATTAGGAAGATTCTGTTTCAAAGTAAGAAAGTATCATGGAAATTTATTAGCTATGTCACCTATGTGCTTTATCTAATACTTTGATATAAATCTCAACCAGATGAAAGTTCTATTTGTGACCTGTATCCCTACGCAGCAAATATTTTTCTTCCATTTACTATGTTTATATTCACCAATAGCTTCTTTCTTATTTCCAATGCTATTACTATTTAACACCAATTTAGACATTGGAGAACTGGTTATTTTTTATGTAGATTGTTAATTTCTTAGCCAGAAAATTTAAGAAGTTTAAAAATTTATGAACGATAAGGAAATATGAACAATGTAGCTAAGAAAAACACCACATATTTCAATAAAGCAAAGGAGGATTTCTACTGTCTTGTAAAATCTAGAACAATAAATTTCTTTGGCATACAATTATTTAATATATACTAGAATGTAAGCTTGGGCTTCCCTGAAGGTTCAGTGGTAAAGAATCTACCTGCTATGCAGGAGATGGGGTTTGATCCTTGGGTCAGGAAGATACCCTCGAGGAGGAAATGGCAACCCTCTCCAGTATTCCTGCCTAGAGAATCCCATGGCAAGATGAGCCTGGTGAGCTATAGTCCATGGCATTGCAAAGAGTCAGACGTGACTTAGCTGCTGAACAGCAGTAGCAGCAGCTGAATGTAAGCCTAAATAGGTAGAGATTTCTGTTTCACCAATGATGTATCTCAAGCCCCTGAAAAAGTGACCTGCACATAGGAGGTGCTCAATATTTGTTAAATTGATATGTTTTTACTTGGGCTCTTTCTTCTCTTTTCCTTCTACATTATTCTTCAAAAAGAATAAATTTAAACAGAAAATTAGTAGCAAAACATACTAAGAGAAAAAGTAAAGTAAGAAAACTGTTCCCTATTAGTAAAAAAAAGAGCTTAGGCAGTCTGATGTCAGAGGTGGTGATTCTTGCTCAATTTTAATCAAATTACATAATTAGTTTTTACTGTGATACTCTACCTGAAATGTTGTCTAATAGAAATTTATTTCAATTCATGAATGTCTACCATAAATGCAAGTAGCTCAGAAGGCTAAGGGATAATTAATAAAGAAGCTTAATTAGATTACTTGGCACTTAAAATTTATTTGCAATCATTCCAACCAAGTAGATAAAGGCTTTCTTCCAAGAAAATTATGGGTGATTTCAGAACACCCTGGTTAGAAAGTCAGTCAGAAGAATACAAGGCAATCTGAGTTAAGTTGGATTTTGAGATTGTGGGAAACGCTCCAGGAAATAGAAAAGCGCAAAGGGAGAGAGGGAATCATGAACATTCAAAAATTCCCTATAACCAGCTCTATACTCCAAAATTATTGTGCATAGGGGTGAGGCATTTTAACCCCTGCTTTTTCTCTGAAGCACAACTGGCTCTCTGCTTTCAAAGGAGCATCAAGAATGGCAGAACTGTCTCAGAACTAGGTGGTCTGAAAGGTGCATGATTTGAGGAGGTACTACAGGCTTAACCACATCATAGTTGAAAAAAGGGTACATATGCAATGGAAGGACTACTTAATAAAAATTCATGCAATCTCTTTCCCCCTTTTCTCTCTCTTACACACACACACACACACACACACACACACACACACACGGGGAAACAATAGTAGAGAGATCTGTGGTTCCCTCAATCACATAGATGGTTAGTGCAGTAGTCTCTCTTTAAATCTAATTCTCTCTTTAGAATAAGTTTCTATGATGTCATATAGTTTTTACTCTTGTTTACAGGAGCATGCACTCTCACTTTCTCAACAAATAACACTGTTACATTAGGAATACTGGAATTTATGATGCAGATACAAGCACTGAAAGAGTAGTCAAATGCAATGTAATATAAAACATGGAGCAGTGATAAAGAATCTGCCAATGCAGGAGACACAAGAGATGTGGGTTTGATCCCTGCCTTGAGAATATCTCCCAAAGTATGAAATGGCAACCCTCTCCAGTATTCTTGCCTGGAAAATTCCATGGATGGAGGATCCTGATGGGCTAGATAGAGTCCATGGGATCACAAGGAGTCAGACACACACACACACACACAATTATTTTGCAATACAAATGTTAGGTAGGGCATATCTCAACAAAGTACAGTAAATTATTGCAAATTTAAGACTGAGTAAAAGAGATTTAGCGGCTGAGACAATTAGATGTAGTAGAGATTTATAAATATAAATCATATAAAGTGAGCAGATGGGAAACAGGAAAGAGCAGAGAGATAGATGAAAATATTATTTGAAAAAAAAAAAAAGAGCAGCTTAATCCACTGCAAGACAGCAATTGGGTGAAAATGACTCTGCCCCCAACTTTTTTGCCCATGAAGAATACTGATAGATAAATTATATTTAACAGGAACAGTATTATTATGTGTTGATGACAGAATCATTTGAAGACACTGAACAATCAAAGCATGGAAATAACTGAAAGACAAGACAAGGCTGTCTTGCATAATATATTGAGCTTTCATTTGATTTCCTTCAAACCAGTCATATCCTGAAACTGAAGGTTGCCTCTATCATGAGCCGCAGAAATCTGCTATTAAGAGCAGAACCCAACAGATAAATTGGGATACAGTTGTAAGTAACTGACAGCTAAAATTTAAAAAAGCAGTTTAACAAAAAATTATTAGAAGTCAGCATCATGGCCCCAAAATCAATACTTTTACAATCCTTAAAAATAGATCTGATAGCTAGTAGTTTGTACATATAAGATCTAGCAAAGATAAGTTGAAATAAAATTAAAAATCCATTTTAGGAGTATTACTAATACTGTATATTAGTATTATTAATACTAATACTAACACACAGCATCATTGTCTTTGTTACTGGGATGGCTAATGCCACCTGTCAATTTGGCTAGGCTATGGCACTCAACTGTTTGGTCAAACAATAATAGTCTGGATGTTGCTGTGAAAGTTTTTGTGTTTTAGATAAGATTTAACATTTAAATTCGCTGACTGTGAGTAAAGCAACTTATCCAATCAGTCGAAAACCTTAAGAGCAAAGACTGGAGTTTCCCAAAGATAAAGAAATGTTGCATCAAGACTGCAACAGAAAAAGCTGCTGCCTGGCAGAATTCAGTCTCAGACTGCGTCATCAACTTTTACCTGTGTTTCCAGATATGCCATGTTCACAAATATGTGAGCCAGTTCACTAACTTCTCTGTCTCCTCTCTGTCTCCCTACCTTTCTATCCTACTATTATTATACAGTTTATTATATATTCCATGCTGCTGCTGCTGCTAAGTCGCTTCAGTCGTGTCCGACTCTGTGCGACCCCATAGACGGCGGCCAACCAGGCTCCCCCGTCCCTGGGATTCTCCAGGCAAGAACACTGGAGGGGGTTGCCATTTCCTTCTCCAAGTCATGAAAGGGAAAAGTGAAAGTGAAGTCGCTCAGTCATGTCTGACTCTTCGCAACCCCATGGTCTGCAGCCTACCAGGCTCCTCCGTCCATGGGATTTTCCAGGCAAGAGTACTGGAGTGGGGTGCCATTGCCTTCTCCATATTCCATGCTACATGTAGCCTTTTATTATATCCAGTGTATTTATATAATATATTCAGATCAGATCAGATCAGTCGCTCAGTCGTGTCTGACTCTTTGCGACCCCATCAATCACAGCACGCCAGGCCTCCCTGTCCATCACCAACTCCCAGAGTTCACTCAGACTCACATCCATCGAGTCAGTGATGCCATTCAACCATCTCATCCTCTGTCATCCCCTTCCCCTCCTGCCCCCAATCCCTCCCAGCATCAGGGTCTTTTCCAATGAGTCAACTCTTCGCATGAGGTGGCCAAAGTACTGGAGTTTCAGCTTTAGCATCATTCCTTCCAAAGAAATCCCAGGGCTGATCTCCTTCAGAATGGACTGGTTGGATCTCCTTGCAGTCCAAGCGACTCTCAAGAGTCTTCTCCAACACCACAGTTCAAAGGCATCAATTCTTCGGAGCTCAGCCTTCTTCACAGTCCAACTCTCACATCCATACATGACCACAGGAAAAACCATAGCCTTGACTAGACGAACCTTTGTTAGCAAAGTAATGTCTCTGCTTTTGAATATGCTATCTAGGTTGGTCATAACTTTCCTTCCAAGGAGTAAGCGTCTTTTAATTTCATGGCTGCAATCACCATCTGCAGTGATTTTGGAGCCCAGAAAATAAAGTCTGACACTGTTTCCACTGTTTCCCCATCTATTTCCCATGAAATTATGGGACCAGATGCCATGATCTTCGTTTTCTGCATGTTGAGCTTTAAGCCAACTTTTTCAGTCTTCTCTTTCACTTTCATCAAGAGGCTTTTTAGTTCCTCTTCACTTTCTGCCATAAGGGTGGTGTCATCTGCATATCTGAGGTTATTGATATTTCTCCCGGCAATCTTGATTCCAGCTTATGCTTCATCTAGCCCAGCATTTCTCATGATGTACTCTGCATATAAGTTAAATAAGCAGGGTGACAATATACAGCCTTGATGTACTCCCTTTCCTATTTGGAACCAGTCTGTTGTTCCGTGTCCAGTTCTAACTGTTGCTTCCTGACCTGCATACAAATTTCTCAAGAGGCAGATCAGGTGGTCTGGTATTCCCATCTCTTGAAGAATTTTCCACAGTTTATTGTGATCCACAGTAGTTAGCAAATCAAGGAGCATTGGTTCAGGGAGGCTATGGTTCTTGAACTCTCACTTCAAACGATGCCCTAATTGGACACTTAAGTCTATTCCTCTATGCTTCATAAATCCTAGTGGATTAGTCAAAAATCAAGGCAAATCTTCAGGTATTAGGGTAAATTCAAGATCAAAATTTGCTTCTTAGGTAGATAACAAGACTAGTTTTACTTCTTTAGTGAATGTGCTGATTTATTTGAATAGCTGCTTGATTTATATAAGGAAGAAATTAGTCAAATAACTGATGATCAAGACCAGTCACCTCTTCCCCGTTGATTTAGATGCCAACATCATGACACATGTGTAAAGTCACTGCATGGTTGCATAAGTAAAAGGAAAACATCGACACAGTATTTCATAGACCACGGCGTACAGCCCAGACACAGTATCCATATCAGAGTTGCCAGAAGTGTCTATTAAAAGGCAGGTCCTTGGTACCTGAACCTTACTAAATCAAATCTTGTGGGAGGAACTTAGAAATTTATACCTTTGTCAAGCATCGCAGGGCATTCTTATGCTACTTAAAGTTTTAAAACCACTGATTTTTTAGGTATTAAATGCTGTTGAAATTGCAGTTTATTTATTTATTTTTTAAAATTTATTTATTTTAGTTGGAGGCTAATTACTTTACAATATTGTAGTGGTTTTTGCAATACATTGACATGGATCAGCCATGGGTGTACATGTGTTCCCCAACCTGAACCCCACTCCCACCTCCCTCCCCATCCCATCCCTCTGGGTCATCCCAGTGCACCAGCCCTGAGCACCCTGTCTCATGCATTGAAACTGGACTGGTGATCTGTTTCACATATGATAATATACATGTTTCAATGCTATTCTCTCAAATCATCCCACCCTCGCTTTCTCCCACATGAACTACCAAATTTAAAAAAGTACCCTAAATGATTTTTTAACTTATATACAAAGTTTTTGGCTGTGAAAAATGTTTCTAAAATAGTCATAAGTTGTTTAAGTTTTCACAATTTTTCTAATTGTGAAAAATATCTATGCTTTAGAAATTATAATGAATTTCTTTGTAATTTAGAATATAACTAGAGACAAAATTTTCATTTATACTTGTATGGAGTTTTGATTGAAATTATGTGCATATTTCTATAGGATCATTTACAAAATTATTATTGATTATATATGTTTGGATCTGTTACGAGTAACAGATAAAAATACATTCTTGATATTTTCTAAGTTTTGCTAAGTAGTATCAGATCAAAAACGATCCCTGCTTTGGGTCTGGCCTTGGTGTTCCAATTACCTTCTTATGTCCTACTTCCCCCCCTCCTCAACACACACACATACACACATATACACAATCTTCTTTAATTTCAATACTGTGAACTTCTCTGCAGTAGGTCCACAAATAATACATGTTGATTAACTGATATAATGATTGAAAATACAGGAAAATTTAGACATTTAAAACAAATTTCATTTTCTGTGCATTAAGGAAGCTTTGTCTTAACTAAACTGAGATGTTCAATAAAGTACTTCTTGCAATTATCTTGCTTTCTTCCAACTGTTATCTTCGTACACATAATTTTATTACATAAAAATGAACAAAACTGGAAATTCAGAATCTCTGAATCCTGCACAAATTAAAGTGACATATCATACACAGATAGTTTACTAAACTCTATAAACTGTTGTTAAAAAACAGACATATTTTGTCTAAAAGTTACTCTTTGGAAACAAAATTTACATATTTAAAAATCATGTATTAAAATACTATTTTATTCATTCATGTATTGAGTATTAATTTATCCAATGTCCATCCATTCTTCAATGCAAAACACTTATTGGGCTTCCCAGGCAGCACTAGTGGTAAAGAACATGACTGCTAATGAAGGAGACATAAGATACGTGGGTTTGATTCCTGGGTCAGGAAGATCCCCTGGAGAAGGAAATGGCAATCCACTACAGTATTCTTGCTTGGAGAATCCCGTGGACAGAGGAGCCTGGGGGACTATAGTCCAGACTACTGGAAAAACCATAGCTTTGACTATATGAACTTTTGTCAGTAAAATTGTATCTCTGCTTTTTAATATGCTATCTAGGTTTGTCATAACTTTCCTTCCCATGAGCAAGCATCTTTTAATTTCATCATTGTTTTACTGATATCAAAAATTTAAAAAGGAAATAGGCACTATTATACTACATAAAAGGACATACATGTAATATAAAAAGGTACAAATGAGATATAAAGATGAACAAGTTTATTGCTTTAATTGAGACCTGGATTAATTTTATTTAGAGACCTGGGTTAATGCTATGACCAGTTGCCAATCAATCTCTATGCCTATATGAAATGTAATTATGTGATGTGCATATATAGAAAATTCAGTCTTTCTCTGTGCATATATACATATACACATATATATGTATATGCACACACACACATACGTACGTCTCCAGATAAAGAAAATATAGATTCAACTCAGATAATTTTATCAGATATATGTTTAGAAAATATTTTCTCCCAATATGTAGATTGTCTTTTATCTTTTAATTTGTTGATTGTCTTTTATCTTTTATTTTGTTGATTGTCTCTTTTGCGGTGCAGATTTTTTTTTATTTTTATTTTTTAATTTTATTTTATTTTTAAACTTTACATAATTGTATTAGTTTTATCAAATATCAAAATGAATCTGCCACAGGTATACATGTGTTCCCCATCCTGAACCCTCCTCCCTCCTCCCTCGCCATACCATCCCTCTGGGTCGTCCCAGTGCACTAGCCCCAAGCATCCAGTATCGTGTTTCGAACCTGGACTGGCAACTCGTTTCTTAACTATGTTTTTGCTGCCTGTGATATGGTGTCATAACAAAAAATAATTGCCAAGACCAATGTCAAGGAGCCTTCCCCTGTGTTTTCTTCTAGGACTTTTAAGGGTTCAGGTCTTACATTTAAGTATTTACACTATTTTACATTGATTTTCGTGTATGGTTGTAAGACAAGGGTCTGGTATCATTTTTCTCCGTGTGGATATCCAGTTTTCCCAACACCATTTATTGATTATTAATTCTTCCAGTCTGGAATGAAGACTCAACGACTGGAGCTGCAACAGCCTTGTGTGACTCTGAAGACAAAAGGAACATGCTAAATGTAGATGAAAGGAATTTATATGCAAGATATCATCCTTGAGCAATAGCACCAAACTTTGGATGATATGCCTCCAGAATTATTGAACATGAGAAATACTAACCTTTAAAGTGTTTAAGCCTCAGTTGTTCAAGTACTACATAATAGTATGTTAATTTCAGATGTAAAACACAGTGATTCAACATTTAAATATTGTGACTACAATAATTCGAGTGTCACCATACAAAATTAAAAGTTATATTAACTACATTTCATATACATATTATATTCCTGTAACATTTATTTTATAACTGGAAGTTTGTACCTCTAAATCAGTTTTATCTCTTTTGCCCAACCACCCATTCCCTACCTCTCTGACAAACACCAGTATGCTTTCTATATCTCTCTGTTGTTATTTTGTTTTGTTTTTAGATTTCACATATATAAGTGAAATTTAGCTACATGTAAAATAATGAAATTGAACCATTTTCTTACATTACATGAAAAAATAAACTCAAAATGGATTAAAGACTTAAATGTAAGACCTAAAATCATAAAACTTCTTGAAAAAGATGATAGGCAGTACATTCTGTGATATTAGAAATATTTCTTGGATCCATCTCCTTAGACAAGGCAACCAAAGCAAAGCAAACAAAGTAAAAAGCACAGGGAAGGAAACCACTAACAAAATGCAAGGCAACCTAATGAATGGGAAAAGATATTTGTAAATGATATATCTATCCTACCTGCCTCCTGTGAAACCTGTATGCACGTAAAGAAGCAGCAGTTAGAACCAGACACAGGACAACAGACTGGTTCAAAACTGGAAGAGGAACATGTCAAGGCTGTATACTGTTACCCTGTTTATCTAAATTATATGCAGAGTACATCATGCAAAATGCTGGGTTGGATGAAGCACAAGCTGGAATCAAGATTGCTGGGAGAACAATAACCTCAGATATGTAGATGACACCACCCAGTTTCAGTGGCAGAAATTGAAGAGGAATTAAAAAGCCTCTTGGTGAAACTGAAAGGAGAGTGAAAAAGCTCACTTAAAACTCAACATTCAAAAAATGAAGATCATGTTATCTGGTTCCATCACTTCATGGCAAATAGATGGAGAAACAGTGGAAACAGTGAAAGCTTGTCTTTTCTTGGGCTCCAAAATCACTGCAGATGGTGACTGCAGCCATGAAATTAAAATACGCTTGCTCTTTGGAAGGAAATCTATGACAAACCTAATAGCATATTAAAAAGCAGAGACATTACTTTGTCGACAAAGGTCTGTCCAATCAAAGCTATAATTTTTCCACAGCCATGTATGGATGTGAGAGTTAGACCATAAAGAAATCTGAGCCCTGAAGAATTGATGCCTTTGAACTGTGGTGTTGGAGAATACTCTTGAGAGTCCCTTGGACAGCAAGGAGATCAAACTAGTCAAACGTAAAGGAAACCAACTCTGCATACTCATAGAAAGGACTGATGCTGAAACTCCAAAACTTTGGCCACCTGATGCGAAGAACTGGCTCATTTGAAAAGACCCTGATGCTGGAGGAGAAGAGGATGATAGAGGATGAGATGGTTGGATGGCATCATTGACTCAATGGACATGAGTTTGAACAAACTCTGGGAGATGATGAAGGACAGGGAAGCCCGTGTGCTGCAGTCCACTGGGTAGCAAAAAGTTGGACACAACTGAGTGGCTGAACAACAACAAAATGATATATCCAACAAAGGGTTAATAGGCAATATATACAAAGAAATCATATATCTCAGCATTTAAAAGAAAAAAATTGACTAAAAATGAGCAGATGATCTGAATAGACACTTCTCCAAAGAAGATATACAGACAGCAAACAGGTACATGAAAAGATTCTCCCCATCTCTAATCCTCAGGGAAATGCAAATAAATGAGAATGAAATATCACCCCATACCTGTCAAAATGGTTTAGCAAATATATATATATAAAAGTAAATAACAAGTATTGGCTAGGATGTGAAGAAAAGGGAACTCTAGTGTAATGTTATACTTACTGCAGAAAACAGTATGGGTATTCCTTAAAATTAAAAAAAAAAATTACCATACAATTTAGCAATTCCAATTCAGGATATTTATACACACACACAAACCCTAATTCTGAAATATATGCATCCCTATGTTCAGTTCAGTTCAGTTGCACAATTGTGTCTGACTCTTTGCAACCCCATGAACTATAGCACGCCAGGCCTCCCTGTATATCACCAACTCCTGGAGCCTATGCAAACTCATGTCCATTGAGTCACACATCTCATCCTCTGTCATCCCCTTCTCCACCTGCCTCAATCTTTCCCAGCATTAGGGTCTTTTCAAATGGATCAGGTCTTCACATCAGGTGGCCAAAGGATTTTGGCCACCTGATGGAGTTTCAGGTGGAGTTTCAGCTTTACTATCAGTCTTTCCAATGACCACCCAGGACTTATCTCCTTTAGGATGGACTGGTTGGACCTCCTTTCAGTCCAAGGGACTCTCAAGAGTCTTCTCCAACACCACAGTTCAAAAGCATCAGTTCTTTGGCACTCAGCTTTCTTTATAGTCCAACTCTTACATCCATACATGACTACTGGAAAAACCATAGCCTTGACTAGACGGACCTTTGTTGAAAAAGTAATGTCTCTGCTTTTTAATATACTGTATAGGTTGTTCATAACTTTTATTCCAAGGAGTAAGCTTCTTTTAATTTCATGGCTGCAATCACCATCTGCAGTGACTTTGGAGCCCCCAAAAATAAAGTCTGCCACTGTTTCCACTGTTTCCCCATCTGTTTGCCATGAAGTGATGGGACCGGATGCCAGCATCTTAGTTTTCTGAATGTTGTGTTTTAAGCCAATTTTCCCTTTCTCTTTCACTTTTATCAAGAGGCTCTTTAGTTCTTTGCTCTCTGCCATAAGGGTGGTGTTATCTACATATCTGAGGTTATTGACATTTCTCCCGGTGATCTTGATTCCAGCTGGTGCTTCTTCCAGCCCAGCGTTTCTCATGACGTACTCTGCATTCAAGTTAAATAAGCAGGGTGACAATATACACCCTTGACATACTCCTTTCCCTAATTGGAAACAGCCTATTATTCCATGTCCAGTTCTAACTGTTGCTTCCTGACCTGCATGCAGATTTCTCAAGAGGCAGGTTAGGTGGTCTGGGATTCCCATCTCTTTCAGAATTTTCCACAGTTTATTGTGATCCACACAATCAAAGGCTTTGGCATAGTCAATAAACCAGAAGTAGATGTTTTTCTGAAATTCTCTTGCTTTTTCAATATCCAACAGATGTTAGCAATGTGATCTCTAGATCCTCTGTCTTTTCTAAATCTGGCTTGAACATGTGCAATTTTATGGTTCACGTACTGTTGAAGCCTGCCTTGGAGAATTTTGAGTGTTATTTTACTAGCATGTGAGATGAGTGCAATTCTGCAGTAGTTTGAGCATTTTTTGACATTACCTTTCTTTGGGATTAGAATGAAAACTGACCATTTCCAGTTCTGTGGCCACTGCTGAGTTTTCCAAATTTGCTGGCCTACTGAGTGCAGCACTTTCACAGCACCATCTTTTAGGATTTGAAATAGCTCAACTGGAATTTCATCACCTCCACTAGCTTTATTGGTAGTGATGCTTCCTAAGACCCTCTTGACTTCACATTCCAAGATGTCTGGCTCTAGGTGAGTGATCACCTCATCATGATTATCTGAGTCATGAAGATCTTTTTTGTACAGTTCGTGACCCCATGGACTGTAACATGCCAGGCTCCTCTCTTCATGGGGATTCTCCAGGCAAGAATACTGGAGTGGGTTGCCATGCCCTCCTGCAGTGGATTTTCTCAACCCAGGCATCGAACCCAGGTATCCTGCTTTGCCTGCGAATTCTTTACCATCTGAACCACCAGCAAAGCCCATGATTTACCTTATTAAATTGCTGACTTTAAAAATTTTATATCAACTGTTGTATCATTTCAATTAATAAGTTGGATTCTATGTACATAAAATACAAAGATCTTCTAAGAAACCTACTAAAAGAAAAGTAAAGAGCATTTGCTGCTCATTATCTTACATTGTTTCAAAGCTCTAAGGTATGGATTGTGATTAAGGAAGCTGGACGTAGCACCAGGTCACCTAGTTGTGCATCCAAACTCTCTGTCATTATGTGATCTCAGCCAACTTATCTGTAAAAATCCATTGATGTTTTTAGGAGGGAGATAAAGGAGAGTTGGCCTTTAAAGCTCTTATCTCCCTCCTAAAACATCTCCAAAGTCACAGAACTTTATCTGTCATTTGATAAAAATTAAAGTTATCGTATTACTGTTTTCAAAATAGCAATATTTTCCTTGTAGTTTTACTCATATCATATCAAATCAATTTCCAAATCTCATTACTCATCTTTATCGTATTAATGCAATCAACCAAGGAAAAGATAATGTATTTCCTTCTTCCGTTGTCCTAATCCCAATGTACATATCTTTACCAACTGCCACTGAAAGATGATGAAAATCTTAGGTTAATTCTGAAATTAATTGAAAGGAATTCATTTATGAAGTCATGTGTATAGATTATTTGAATTGAAAAAGTTAACCTTTCCATTTTTAGCGAATGTAAGCTTCACAAATGTAAATAATTCTGCACAAAGTGCCTTGAGAAGAAGAGGTGGAGAGCAGCCCCACCTCCTGGGCAGCATGTGACACTTGCAGCAGTAGTCCCTGGGTCATAAGCTTGGACAAGAAACAGATTCTGGCTAATGCACAATTTGTTCCCACTCAGCTTTTAAATAACATCTCTGTTTGTCTACAGTAACCACATGACTTCTGATGTTTCTGCCAAGTATCCACCTGTCTTTGAAATGTCCTAACAAATACTTCCATTGCATCCAAATCCCATGAAGCATCTCATTACTGAAATGTTTGTAGGGCATAAAAGAAATACTGGCAGCATGTGAAGTACTGAATGCCCTCTCTGTTGTAGGTAATTTTCACAGTGACGTTTTCATCAGTTACTCACCATCAGGGGCTTATAGGATGACAGAACTCTCATGTAAGGTCTTTAAAAAGAGGTCTTGAAAGTGAATTAATATATTTCATTTTATGCTCATAATTGGTAACCAGTTGCAGTGATTCAGAAAAATGTTAGTGTCCTTTCAACCTAACAATCTTTTGTCTGCTTAACAAACAGCAGGTGAAGGCTATAAAAGCAAATCAGAAATATGTCAATTATATCCTATAAGCACACAGATAAATGCACAAGTATTTTGCTTGACTTTTTCCATAGATTAACCAAAACAGATTTATCAGAGTTTGGAACTGAGAAAGATAGCACAAGTTATTTTCTCAATATCCTGATAGAGAGACAAGGACATATATTTACTGTCTAAGACCTGCAAAAAAGAACTGAAATATGTTTCTAAGAAAAAAGATAAAACTTGGGTACATTTAATCGTTTTTTTGTTTGTTTGTTTTTTTATCTCATTGAGAGAAATAACACCTGCGCCTGCATCTATGGTTTGTTGATGGTGGGGTAGTAACTCTTCAGCCTTATTAAAAAACAGAGCTTTTCACATGGAACTATGCTCAATATTATGTGACAACCTGGATGGAAGGAGAGTCAGGGGGAGAATGCTGCTAAGTCACTTCAGTCGTGTCCGACTCTGTGCAACCCCATAGATGGCAGCCCACCAGGCTCCCCCGTCCCTGGGATTCTCCAGGCAAGAACACTGGAGTGGGTTGCCATTTCCTTCTCCAATGCAGGAAAGTGAAAAGTTAAAGTCAAGTCGCTCAGTCGTGACCGACTCCTAGCGACCCCATGGACTGCAGCCTACCAGGCTCCTCCGTCCATGGGATTTTCCAGGCAGGAGTACTGGAGAGGGGTGCCATTGCCTTCTCCGATTGGGGGAGAATGGATGCATGTAAATGTATGGCTGAGTCCCTTCAGTGTTCACTTGAAACTGTCACAACATTGTTAATTGGATATACTCCAATACAAATTAAAAGTTAAAAAAACAGAGCTATTTGTATTTCCATCTAAGTAAAATACTAAGATATTTTATAAGAACAAATTCTACAAATATAGACGATAAATGGATGGATAATCAGACAGATATGAATAGATGTTACAGTATTACCTTTAATACTCAATTTGCCTAAAAGCAGTATGATATAAATGAAAACTTGAAAGTTTCCAACATTATTTTTAAATCATTTTAAAATGGTAAAAGTAGAAGAAGAACTGAGAGTAATCTAAATGGAGGACACTAGTTCCTAAACCAACCTCATATGATCCCTCTGGTGTGTTTAATTTTGAACAGTAGAAATGTGGATTTACAAACTGCAGTTGTAAGGTATTTATAGAATATACTTTTCAAAGCATCATTTCATGATGCATCATGTGACATGTTAGGAACCAAGAGTGAACAATGTGAGAGATCACAGCCCCTATGGTACCTGGGCTTATTTTGTCATAAAAGTTCTTTCAACCAGACCAGAGAAATGTTCAGAGAAATATATTTGGATTGTTATTTTAAAAACAGATATTAATAAACTAGTCTTATTCTATTTTGAAGTATTTGTTCAAGCACTAAATCGTGTCCGACTCTGTGATCCCATAGACTGCAGCACCGGAGAAGGCAATGGCACCCCACTCCAATACTTTTTCCTGGAAAATCCCATGGACAGAGGAGCCTGGTGGGCTGCAGTCCATGGGGTTGCGAAGAGTCGGACACGACTGAGCGACTTCACTTTCACTTTTCACTTTCATGCATTGAAGGAAATGGCAACCCACTCCAGTGTTCTTGCCTGGAGAATCCCAGGGACAGGGGAGCCTGGTGGGCTGCCGTCTATGGGGTCGCACAGAGTCGGACACGACTGAAGCGACTTAGCAGCAGCAGCAGCAGACTGCAGCACTCCAGTCTCCCCTATGCTTCATTACCTCCCAGAGTCTGCTCAAATTCATGTGCATTGAGTCAGTGATGCTATCTATCTCATCCTCTCATCCCCGTCTCACTTTTCCTTCAGTCTTTCTCAGCATCATGGTGTGTTCCAAAGAGTCAGCTCTTCACATTAGGTGGCCAAAATACTGGAGCTTCAACTTTAGCATCAGTCCTTGCAATGAATATTAATGGTTGATTTCCTTATGACTGACTGGTTTGATCTCCTCACAGTCCAAGAGACTCTTAAGAGTCTTCTACAACACCACAGTTCAAGAGCATCAGTTTTTTGGCCAAATCTCACATCTGTACATGACTAATGGAAAAACTATAGATTTGACTATACGGACCTTTGTTAGCAAAGTGATGTCTGTGCTTTTTAATAAGCTATCTAGATTTGTTAAAGCTTTCCTTCCAAAGCTTTCATGGCTATATTCACCATCTGCAGTGATTTTGGGGACCAAGAAAAGAAGATCTGTCACTGTTTCCCCTTCATTTGCCATAAAGTGATGGGACCAGATGCCATGATCTTAGTTTTTTAAACGGTGAGTTTGAAACCAGCTTTTCCACTCTCCTCTTTCACCCTCATCAAGAGGCTTTTTTCATTTCTCTCCTTTTTATGCCATTAGAGTGGTATCATCTGCAATCTCAGGTTGTTGATATTTTCCCCAGAAATCTTGATTTCAGCTTGTGATTCATCTAGACTGGCATTTTGCACGGTGTACACTGCATAGAAGCTAAATAAGCAGGGCAACAACATACAGCCACTGCTGAGTTTTTCAAATTTACTGACATATTGAGTACAGCACTTTAACAGCATCATATTTTGGTATTTTAAATAGCTCAGCTGGAATTCCATCACATTCACTAGCTTTGTTTGTAGTAATGTTTCATAAGGCCCACTTGACTTCATACTCCAGGATGTCTGGCTCTAGCTAAGTGACACACCATTGCAGTTATTGAAGTCATTAAGATAATTTTTGCACAGTTCTGTTTATTCTTGCCACCGTGTCTTAATCTCTTCTGCTTCTTTTAGGTCCTTAGATTTTTCTGTCCTGTATTGTGCCCATCGGTATATGAAATTCTCCCTTGCTATCTTCTATTTTCTTGAAGAGATCTCTAGTCTTTCCCATTTTATTGTTTTCCTCTATTTCTTTGCATTGTTCATTTAGAAGACTTTCTTATCTCTCCTTGCTATTCTCTCTGAATTTGGTTGGGTATATCTACCCCTTCCTCCTTTACTTTTCGCTTTTCTTCTTTCCTCAGCTGATTTAAAGCCTCCTCAGTCAACCACTTGGCCTTCCTGTATTTCTTTTTTCTTTGGGATGGTTTTGGTCACTGTCCCCTGTACAATGTTATGTACCTCCATTCATAGTTCTTCAGCTACTCTGTCTACCAGATCTAATCCTTTGAATCTATTCATCATCTCCACTGAATAATAATCATAAGGGATTTGATTTAGGTCATACCTGAATGACCTAGTGGTTTTCTCTACTTTCTTCAGTTAAGTCTGAATTTTGCAATAAGGAGCTGATGATTTTGAGCCACAGTCAGCTCCAGGTCTTGTTTATCCTGACTCTATAGAGCTTCTCCATCTTCGACTGCAAAGAACATAATCAATGTAATTTTGGTTTTGACCATTTGGTGATGTCAATGTGTAGAGTCATCTCTTGTGTTGTTGGAAGAGGCTGTTTGCTTTGATCAGTGTGTTCTTTTGACAGAACTCAATGCAGAACTTTGCCCTGCTTCATTCTGTACTCCAAGGCCAAACCTGCCTGTTACTCCAGGTATCTCTTGACTTCCTACTTTTGCATTCCAATCCCCTCTGATGAAAAGGATATCCTTTTCTGGTGTATATTCAAGAATATCTTGTAGGTCTTCATAAAACCATTCACCTTCAACTTCCCGGATATTAGTGGTTGGGACATAGACTTGTATCACTGTGATGTTAAACGGTTTGCCTTGGAAATGAATCAAAATCATTCTGTCATTTTTGAGTTTGCACCAAAGTACTGCATTTCAGTCTCTTTTCTTAACTCTGAGGACTACTCCATTTCTTATAAATAATTCCTATTCACAGTAGTAGACATAATGGTCATCTGAGTTAAATGCACCCATTTCTGTCCATTTTAGTTCACTGATTCCTAAGATGTCGATGCTCACTCTTGCCATCTCCTGCTTGACCATGCCCAATTTACCTTGATTCATGGACCTAACATTTCGTGTTCTTATGCGATTTTATTCTTTATAGCATCAAACTTTACTTTCACCACCAGACACATCCACAGCTGAGCATTCTTTCCATTTTGGCTCAGCCACTTCATTCATTCTAGAGGTCTTGGTAATTGCCCTCCACTCTTCCCCGGTAGCATACTGAACACCTTCTGACCTGGAAGGCTTACCCTTCCGGTGTCATATCGTTTTACCTTTTAATACATTCATGGGGTCTCATGGCAAGAATTGGAGTGGTTTGCCGTTCCCTCCTTCAGTGGACCATATTTTGTCAGAAATCTTCAGTATGACCTGGGTGTCCTGGGTGGCCATGCATGGCATGGCTTCCCTGAGTTACAGAAGCCCCTTTGCCAAGACAAGTCTGTGATCCATGAAGGGGTTGGAAGTATTAGTGGCTTATGTGGTAAAGTATCTGTGCACCAATGCAGGAGCCACAGGAAATGCAGATTCAATCCCTGGGTAGGGAAGATCCCCCGGAGAAGGAAATAGCAGTCCACTCCAATATTTTTGCCTGGGAAATCCCATGGACAGAGGAGCCTGATGGGCTGCAGTCCATGGGGTTGCAAAAGAAATGGACATGACCTAGTGACTAAGCAGTAACAACACACCTTGTTCGGTATTGAACACTAGCAGAATTTAGTAACTCTCCTTTTACTGACACTGCATTGCATACTGTGCATTTACATGCAGTTCAGAACACACAAATATACAGAAATCTATGACAGAACTGTAAAATCATAATATTTTGAATTCAGTTCAGTCGTTAAGTCATGTCTGACTCTTTGCGACCCCATGAACTGCAGCATGCCAGGCTTCCCTGTTCATCACCAACTCCCAGAGCTTGTTCAAACTCATGTCCATTGAGTCGGTGATGCCATCCAACTATCTCATCCTCTGTTGTCTCCTTCTCCTCCTGCCTTTGATCTTTCCCAGTATCAGGGTCTCTCCCAATGAGTCAGTTCTTCACATCAGGTGGCCAAAGTATTGGAGTTTCAGCTAATTCAGCATTTTGAATTAATGCTATATTGAACATTTGTTGATTTTCATTATGCTTGGAGTATTTTATTGTTATTTCAGAATAAATAAAACATAGCCTCTTGAATCAAAGCACTAGTAACTGAGACAGGTCATAAAAAAAGATTTTGAAAAATAGTGAAGAAATTATTGTTAAAATGTTTTCCTACATATAAGGAGCTCAATTCTCATAGGGTACCTAAAAACAGAGTCTGCATATACCTCTTCATGGAAATCTGAACTGTGATCCACTAAACAGCATGGATTCATTTTCAGATAAATTCAGTTCATGCTCAGAGGCAGAAATCTTTGTTATGATCATATCCAGCACTTAAACATAAAAATTTTTTAATGCTTATTCACACCCCTGACTTTAAACTGTACTTGGTTTAGTTACTTTAAAAATAAGACCTCAGGTTGTTTCAGTCTCTGGCATTAAAAAAAGGCGGGGGGGACGAGGACATGATAAACTGAGTTATGGACTTCCTAGATAAAATTTAAAACCCCAAATTCTACACACATTTATAATCAGGAATTTACTCTTAGCTCTATTTTAAACTGCATAAGTTATTTTAAAATCTAAATTCTGACTACTCTTTCCTCAAAAATAGTCTTTGTCCAAAAGCAATAAATTCTGATATGACCCAAAGCTGAAATTGTAAGGAAATACAGATGCACTATTTTGTCACAGAACAGCAAAGAAGCTAGTGTAGAGGGATTTATATAATGACGTGAGTGAAAATGCCAGCATTATGTAGCCTCATTATCATTGCATTCTTTCCAACCCACATAGAAACCAAGTCAATAAAGACTAGAAGATCCAGGTATGGGGATAGATTCTTCCCCTTGTTATTCATTAAAGAACACATATTAGTTTCCTATGATATTTTGAAGCAATAACAAAGTTTAGGTTTTCTTAGCTAAAATAGTTTGTCAAAACAAATTATTAGTTCATCCACTCAAGAAGGAACTGTAAAAGTCATTTGTCTTCCGCTGTTGTGTTAAAGTAATAAAAATATATTCTTACATCTGTAAGACTGCTCCAGTTCAGTTCAGTAGCTCAGTCGTGTCTGACTTTTTGTGACCCATGAATTGCAGCATGCCAGGCCTCCCTGTGCATCACCAACTCCCGGAATTCACTCAAACTCATGTCCATCAAGTCTGTGATGCCATCCAGCCATCTCATCCTCTGTCGTCCCCTTCTCCTCCTGCCCCCAATCCCTCCCAGCATCAGAGTCTTTTCCAATGAGTCAACTCTTCGCATGAGGTGGCCAAAGTACTGGAGTTTCAGCTTTAGCATCATTCCTTCCAAAGAAATCCCAGGGCTGATCTCCTTCAGAATGGACTGGTTGGATCTCCTTGCAATCCAAGGGACTCTCAAGAGTCTTCTCCAACACCACAGTTCAAAAGCATCAATTCTTCAGCCCTCAGCTTTCTTCACAGTCCAACTCTCACATCCATACATGACTACTGGAAAAATCATAGCCTTAACTAGACGAACCTTTGTTGGCAAAGTAATGTCTCTGCTTTTCAATATGCTATCTAGGTTGGCCATAACTTTCCTTCCAAGGAGTAAGCGTCTTTTAATTTCATGGCTGCAATCACCATCTGCAGTGATTTTGGAGCCCAGCAAAATAAATTCTGACACTGTTTCCCCATCTATTTCCCATAAAGTGATGGGACCAACTGCCATGATCTTCAGTTCAGTTCAGTCGTTCAGGTGTGTCCGACTCTTTGTGACCCCATGAATCACAGCACGCCAGGCCTCCCTGTCCATCACCATCTCCTGGAGTTCACTCAAACTCAGGTCGATCAAGTCGGTGATGCCATCGAGCCATCTCATCCTCTGTCGTCCCCTTTTCCTCCTGCCCTCAATCTCTCTCAGCATATGAGTCTTTTCCAATGAGTCAACTCTTCACATGAGGTGGCCAAATACTGGAGTTTCAGCTTTAGCATCATTCCTTCCAAAGGAATACCAGGGCTTATCTCCTTCAGAATGGACTGGTTGGATCTCCTTGCAGTCCAAGGGATTCACAAGAGTCTTCTCAAACACCACAAATCAAAAGCATCAATTCTTCGGTGCTCAGCTTTTGTCACAGTCCAACTCTTACATCCATACATGACCACTGGAAAAACCACAGCCTTGACTAGATGGACCTTTGTTGGCAAAGTAATGTCGCTGCTTTTGAATATGCTATCTAGGTTGGTCATAACTTTCCTTCCAAGGAGTAAGCGTCTTTTAATTTCATGGCTGCAGTCACCATCTGCAGTGATTCTGGAGCCCAAAAAAATAAAGTCTGACACTGTTTCCCCATCTATTTCCCATGAAATGATGGGACCAGATGCTATGATCTTCATTTTCTGAATGTTGAGCTTTAAGCCAACTTCTTCACTCTCCACGTTCACCTTCATCAAGAGGCTTTTTAGTTCCTCTTCACTTTCTGCCATAAGGGTGGTGTCATCTGCATATCTGAGGTTATTGATACTTCTCCCGGCAATCTTGATTCCAGCTTGTGCTTCCTCCAGCCCAGCATTTCTCATGAGGTACTCTGCATAGAAGTTAAATAAGCAGGGTGACAATATACAGCCTTGATGTACTCCTTTTCCTATTTGGAACCAGTCTGTTGTTCCATGTCCAGTTCTAACTGTTGCTTCCTGACCTGCATATAGGTTTCTCAAGAGGCAGGTCAGGTGGTCTGGTATTCCCATCTCTTTCAGAATTTCCCACAGTTGATCGTAATCCACACAGTCAAAGGCTTTGGCGTAGTCAATAAAGCAGAAATAGATATTTTTCTGGAACTCTCTTGCTTTTTCCATGATCCAGCAGATGTTGGCAATTTGATCTCTGGTTTCTCTGCCTTTTCTCAAACCAGCTTGAACACCTTGAAGTCAAAGTTCCCATACTGCTGAAGCCTGGCTTGGAGAATTTTGAGCATTACTTTACTAGCGTGTGAGATGAATGCAACTGTGTGGTAGTTTGAGCATTCTTTGGCATTGCCTTTCTTTGGGATTGGAATGAAAATTGACCTTTTCCAGTCCTGTGGCCACTGCTGAGTTTTCCAAATTTGCTGGCATACTGAGTGCAGCACTTTCACAGCATCATCTTTCAGGATTTGAAATACTGGAATTCCATCACCTCCACTAGCTTTGTTCGTAGTGATGCTTTCTAAGGCCCACTTTACTTCACATTCCAGGATGTCTGGCTCTAGGTGAGTGATCATACCATCGTGATTATCTGGGTCCTGAAAATCTTTTTTATGCAGTTTTTCTGTGTATTCTTGCCACCTCTTAATATCTTCTGCTTCTGTTAGGTCCATACCATTTCTGTCTTTTATCGAGCTCATCTTTGCATGAAATGTCCCCTTGGTATCTTGAATTTTCTTGAAGAGATCTCTAGTCTTTCCCATTCTGTTGTTTTCCTCTATTTCTTTGCATTGATTGCTGAGGAAGGCTTTCTTATCTCTCCTTGCTATTCTTTGGAACTCTGCATTCAGATGCTTATATATTTCCTTTTCTCCTTTGCTTTTTGCTTCTCTTCTTTTCACAGCTGTTTAAGGCCTCCCCAGACAGCCGTTTTGCTTTTTTGCATTTCTTTTCCATGGGGATGGTCTTGATCCCTGTCTCCTGTACAATGTCATGAACCTCAGTCCATAGTTCATCATGCACTCTATCAATAAGATCTAGTCCCTTAAATCTATTTCTCATTTCCACTGTATAATCATAAGGGATTTGATTTAGGTCATACCTGAATGGTCTAGTGGTTTTCCCTACTTTCTTCAATTTAAGACTGAAGTTGGCAATAAGGAGCTCATGATTTGAACCACAGTCAGCTCCTGGAGTTGTTTTTGCTGACTGTACAGAGCTTCTCCATCTTTGGCTGCAAAGAATGATATTAGTTTTCTGAATGTTGAGCATTAAGCCAACTTTTTCACTCTCCTCTTTCACCTTCATCAAGAGGCTTTTTAGTTCCTCTTCACTTTCTGCCATAAGGGTGGTGTCATCTGCATATCTGAGTTTATTGATATTTCTCCCTGCAGTCTGGATTTCAGCTTGTGCTTCTTCCAGCCCAGCATTTCTCATGAGGTACTCTGCATAGAAGTTAAAGAATCAGGGTGACAATATATACAGCCTTGACGTATTCCTTTTCCTATTTGGAAGCAGTCCGTTGTTCCTTGTCCAGTTCTAACAGTTGCTTCCAGACCTGCATATAGGTTTCTCCAGAGGCAGGTCAGGTGGTCTGGTATTCCCATCTCTTGCAGAATTTCCCACAGTTTATTGTGATCCACACAGGCAAAGGCTTTGGCATAGTCAATAAAGCAGAAATAGATGTTTTTCTGGAACTCTCTTTCTTTTTCGATGATCCAGCGGATGTTGTCAATTTGATCTCTGGTTCCTCTGCCTTTTCTAAAACCAGCTTGAACACCTCGAAGTTCACAGTTCCTGTACTGCTGAAACCTGGCTTGGAGAATTTTGAGCATTACTTTACTAGCGTGTGAGATGAGTGCAATTGTGTGGTAGTTTGAGCATTCTTTGGCATTGCCTTTCTTTGGGATTGGAATGAAAACTGACCTTTTCCAGTCCTGTGGCCACTGCTGAGTTTTCCAAATTTGCTGGCATACTGAGTGCAGCACTTTCACAGCATCATCTTTCAGGAGTTGAAATAGCTCAACTGGAATTCCATCAGAATTGCTCCAGCCTACCCATAATCCAAGTTTGAGACTAGGATATATGAGAGGCTGTGTTGCCAAATATACTGCAAATGTGAAGTTTTCTATAGCAGTTAGAGGGCACCCATTGTGTTTGGTGATTTGAATATATTAATTTGTAGAATATATAATTACTGATAATCCCCCCAATCAGAACAAATAATCTGTACTTTAATTTGTATCTAAACTGCCTTTGTTGTATGCATGCTATTATCATCAGCTTATCACTAGTTCCTCAAATTGGTATCTTTCAGTGAGCCTGGTAAAGTAAATGATAATGTGCAATAACAGAGTTAATTTTCATCTATCTTTTAGTCTTTTAATGTGCCAAGTATCTCCAATGAGGATACAAATGATCAATTAGATGAATTTGACATTAACAAAACATCAATGGATATAAACTACTAAAATTGTTCATACCTGAGGAAAATGATCCAACAAATATATGAATTGGGACATACACTATAATAAGAGCAACAATAACAAAAAAATTATGAAGGTTCCAAGCCCAATTCTAATTTTTTTGCATATTTTGAGGTATTTACTCCTTAAATAGCCATGCACAGGGTGATCTTCTTGTCCCTCATTTTAAAGAAGAGGGAACTTGCTCATTTACACAACTAGTTAGTGGCAAAGCTGATATTCAAATCCAAGCAACCTGGTTGCAGAGTTCCTGCTCTTAATCTGCTTCACTAAAGAGCTAATAATAGTGCACAGGTTACAGGCAAAGAGACCTGCTGAAGAGAAACAACTGGCTGGTCTGTATGTGTGTAAAGAAGCCCTTTTTTTAGCCCTTAGGTTTCCTCAATGCCTGGCAGGAGTTCAGTGTGCATTCCTTTATTTCTTCTTAATTCCCTTGGGTTTAAACAAGTGATAGGTCCTCTGCACTGAGGATTCAGAGACATGAAGGACTGAGTCATCCATCTACAGAGCTAATTTTTTTCTGTGACTTCTCAAAATATTTGAAAATGTGTAGGTGAGGGTATCTGACAATGGTGTATCATGACATGGTATCTTGCATGTTCTCTGCTCTGGCTTTTCGTAATTGGACTTCAACTTTGGGGACCTAACTGACTTAATAAAAGCTCCTTATCATGTGTTAAAAAAAATTCCTTTTCTTAACAGAAGGGATGACATCACTTGATTTTAATTTTTACTCAGGAAGGGAAAAAGCCAAATTTGAGGGTTTTATACATTCGGTGCCACCTATTTTTACTGATAGTCTTGCAATTCTTTGTAAAGGCATAATTATAGACTAGCACAAACACAATTAAATTTCCTCAAGAAGGACTTATTGTGTAACTTTCCATTACAAAATTCACTTCAGAGTGTCCAGCTGAGATAAGGGCAAGGATTAGAAAGAATATGATTAAGAAAGTAAAAAAAGAAAACTCATAAGTTAAGCATGAGTAGTTTATATCTTAATACGCAGACCCTTCATTTTCACGTCTAAGCCATATTACTACTGATAAATATTTGTAGGTAACAGTTCAATTCAGTTCAGTTGCTCAGTCATGCCCAACTCTTTGCGACCCCATGAATCGCAGCACACCAGGCCTCCCTGTCCATCACCAACTCCCGGAGTTCACTCAAACTCAAGTACATCGAGTCGGTGATGCCATCCAGCCATCTCATCCTCTGTCGTCCCCTTCTCCTCCTGCCCCCAATCCCTCCCAGCATCAGGGTCTTTTCCAATGAGTCCACTCTTCACATGAGATGATAGGGATAGTAAAATGAATAATTTCAAAAACAACAGATGAGAGAAAAAATAAATTTCTCAAAATAAATGCTTTATTTTTCTCTTAATTACAATGGAAGCCATTTATCCCATACAACCAAATCCTAGAAGAGGTTTTTCCCCAGTATAAATATACTAATGTAATGAAGTTAATTATCTTAGAATCTTTTGCCAGTTGTTCTTAGTAATTTCATAAGACAATATTTCTAAAAGCTGCAACTATGGTTGCATTGAAAACAAAGACTATTTTCCAGTTTGGGTATCAATATTACAAAGTTTACATACAGACCCAGAAGTTACTTTGACTCTTTTTCTTTTGAAAATAGAATAGCTCTGAAAACAGGAAATGTTGTAGAATTTTAGAAGGCCCCAGGAGTTTTCTGTGTGTTCTAAATTCCATGAACAAGTATTGCGCTAACTATACCATTTATTTATCATTAATTATAAACTCATTTTATAAGCTATTTCATTAAACTACTTAACATATGAGACAATTAAACTTTTTAGGGGGTAGGTTATTAGCAATGTGCAACTTCTAAACATCCAACACTCTATACCCTATACTTGATCAACTGGCTTCAAACTGTTGATTGTTCAGCTGCATTATTTAAAGAATAAACTTGCAAGAATCTTCACAAGGCATTGAATCACAAGCTGGTGGCTAATTTTTTTTTAATTCATCCATGTATGTATTCAACCATCATCAGTGAAGAGCTACTCTATTAAAGAATGATTCCTGGGCCATGTAAAAAACCATAACAAATTTAAAAGAATAGAAACCATATAGTGTAATGTCAGTAAAATGGTAGTACAGGAATTTCTAGCACCTGTCCCCTCCCAGAAATTTGAAGAAATATTCATATACAAAAGTACTTTCACAAGAGCTAAAGATTCCAGATGAGGAATTTCAGTACCTCAGTGAAGCACATAAATAAGAATGCAATGATGAGAGTAGGAAAGATAGATTCACATTACCTGCATGATCACTCCTCAAACCATAGGCAGCCCAGCATTGAAAGAGACACCTTCTCTCTTGGAGAAGTAGAGTGAAATGAATACCCAAATTTATTGCAGACCCCAGTGCTGGCCTGCCCAGCACCAGGCTGACTCTTGCTGCCTGTAATATGGTGGTATATTAATCAAAACTTGAGTATAAAAGTTAAAGGGCCAATGTATTAAAAATAACTACAGCTACAATGTTTTGTTACTGAATATATAATATGCTGCAGCTGCTGCTAACTCAATTCAATCGTGTTTGACTTTGTGCGACCCCATAGAGAGCAGCCCACCAGGCTCCCCAATCCAGGATCCTCCAGGCAAGAACACCGGAATGGGTTGCCACTTCCTTCTCCGGTGCATGAAAGTGAAAAGTGAAAGACAAGTCGCTCAGTCATGTCCGACTCTTAGCGACCCCATGGACTGCAGCCTACCAGGCTCCTCTGTCCGTGGGAGTTTCCAGGCAAGAGTACTGGAGTGGGGTGCCATTGCCTTCTCCAGAATATATAATATAAAATAAACAGAGATAAATTGTGACATCAAAAACATAAAATATGTGAGGTGTACAAGGGTAGGATATTTGTATGTAGTCAAAGTTACGTTGTAACCAGACTGTTATATTTTTAAGATATTTTATGTAAGCCTCATGGTAAGACAAAGCAAAAACCTGTAGTAGATTCATAAAAGATAAAGAGAATCAAAGCATATACCTAAAGAAAATCATCAATTCACAAATAAAGAAAGGGAAAAAAGGAAGAAAGAAGAAAACTCTAAAACAACAAGAAAACAGTGAGATGGCATTAGTACTTCTGTCAATACTTAGTACTTGATAGTTAGTACTTCTCTAGTCGTGTCCGACTCTTTGCGATCCCATGGACTGCAGCCCACCAGGCTCCTCCGTCCATGGAATTCTCCAGGCAAGAGTACTGGAGTGGGGTGCCATTTCCTTCTCTAGGGGATCTTCCTGACCCAGGGATCAAACCCAGGTCTCCTGCATTGCAGGCAGATTGTTTACCATCTTAACTACTAGGGAAGCCCTATCAATAATTATGTTAACATAAATGAATTAAACTCTCCAATCAGAAAGTATAGAAGGGATGAATGAATTTAAAAAGAAGAGTCAACTGCATGCTGCCTACAGAAGATTAATTTCAGCTTTTAGGATACATAAAGGCTCCAAATTAAGAGCTGGAAAAAGATATTCTGTGCAAATGGAAACCAAAAAAGAGAAGAGGTAGCTAGGAGACATGAGAGATGTGGGTTCAACCCCTGGGTCAGGGAGATTCCCTGGAAGAGGGCAAGGCAAACCCGTCCAGTATTCTTGCCTGGAGAATCCCATGAACAGAAGAGCCTGGCAAGCTATGGTCAGTACGTTCTCAAAGAGTCAGACACGACTAAAGCAACTGAGTACAGCAGCATGCAGCTATAATAATATCACAGTAAATAGAACTTAAATAAAGACTGTAATAAAGAAAATCCTTATATAATGACAGAGAAGTCTAACCTGCAATTAGAAATAATAGCTGTAAGTACATATGTACCCAACTTTGGGTACATATACTAATGTATACTAGTATATGAATATACTAGTATATTAGTAAAATAATAATAAAAATTAAGAAATAGAAGAAAAATTCAATACCCTACTTTCTACAATGGAAAGATCACCCAGACCAGAAACCACAAAGAAAATATTAGACTTGAACTATACTTTAGACCAAGCAGACCTAATAGACAAGAAAAATTTTAAGTGTTTATAACTAAATGAATGATAAAACAATTCATCAAAATTTATGAAAGGTAGAGAAAGTAATGATTAGATGGAAATTTATAGAAGTGATGCATATATTGGAAAAAATGATATATCTAAAATAATAAGATAAGCTTTTACCTTAGGAATGTAGAAAAAGAAAATTAAACCCAAAGTAAGCAGAAGAAAAAAAAATAATAAGGCAGAAATCAGTGAAGCTGAAAGCAGGAATTAACAGAGAACATCAAGATAACTAAAAGCTGGTTTTTTCAAAAAAATCAATAAAACTGATAAGACTGTAGCCAGACTAATTAGGAAAAAAGAGAGAAGACACAAATTACTAATACCAGAAGTGAAACAGGCAACATCATTTCAGATTCTATGGACTTTAAACAAATAGTCAAGACATGTTAAGAACAATTCTCATGAATTTGATAACTTAGATGAAATGGACAAATTCCTTTTTAAAAAACTAGGTGCCAAAACTCACACATGGAGAAATAGTCAACCTGAACAGGTTTCTGTCTATTAAGGAAATTAAATGACAATTATTAAACTTCCCAAACAGAAAGCCCCTGGCCCAGAGGGTTCACTGGTCATTTCTACCAAACATTTAAAGAAGAAATAATACTGATTTTTTCTAGAGTCTCTTTCAGTATACAGCAGCAGAAGGAATACTTCCAAATTCAATTTATGAGGCCAGTTACCATATTAACTGAATACTCACTGGAAGGACTGATGCTGAAGCTGAAGCCCCAGTATTTTGATAATCTGATGTGCACAGACAACTCATTGGAAAAGTCCCTGATGCTGGGAAAGATGAAGGACAGAAGGAGAAGAGGGCATCAGAGGATGAGCTGGCTGGATAGCATCACCAATGAACATCAACTTGGGCAAACTCTGGGAGCTGTTGAGGGACAGGGAGGCTTGGTACGCTGCAGCCCATGGACTAACAAAGTGTCAGACACAACTGGGTGTCTGAACAACAACAACAACCATACTAACAACCAAAACAGACAAAAATACTATAAGAAATGAAAAGTACCAACCAATATTTCTCATAATGCAAAAATCCTCAACAAAATATTAGAAAATAAAACCAAAAATGTAGAAAAAAATTTATACCACAACCAAGTGGGATTTCTCCCAGCTATTCAAGGCTTGTTCAACATTAGAAATGTTAATAATAATAATGTAATCTACTATGCATGTGTGTGTGCTAAGTCACTTCAGTTGTGTCCGACTCTTTGTGACCCTGTAGGCTGTAGCCCACCAGGCTCCTGTGTCCATGGGATTCTTAAGGCAAGAGTACTGGAGTGGGTTTCCATGCCCTCCTCCAGGGGATTTTCCTGACCCATGGCTCAAACCCAGGTCTCTTACATCTCCTGCACTGGCAGGCAGGTTCTTTACCACTAGTGCCGCTTGGGAAGCCCTAAACTATCATATCCACCACTTAAATAAGATCTATCACATAATATTAATAGACACAGAAAAAAGTTTTTGCCTAAATCCAATATCCATCTATGATTAAAACCTCAGTAAACTAGGAATAGGGGAGAACTTCTTCAACTTGATAAAGAATCCACAAAAATTCTATTGATACCATCATACTTAATCAGAAGAAATTAAAATTTTACCCATTAAGATAAAACACAAAGGACAGTCCTCTCAACAGTCCTTTTCAACACTGTACTGGAAGCTCTTGTCAATGCAATGAGGAAAAGAAAGGAAACAAAAATTATACAGATTGGAAAGGAAAAAATGAAGTTGTCTTTGTTCTCAGATATCATGATTGTCCATGGAGAAAATTCAAAAAGTTCAGCAAAAAATCTCACAGAAATAATTAGAGCAAGTTTGCAGGATACAAAATTAATATGTGGAATCAAATGTTTCTTTTTATATCAACAACAAACAAGATAAATTTGAAATTAAAACATGTAGCCATAAAATTAAAAGATGCTCCATGGAAGAATAGCTATGCCAAACCTAGACAGTGTATTAAAAAGCAGAGATATCATTTTGCTGACAAAGGTCCATAGAGTCAAAGCTATGGTTTTTCCAGAAGTCATGTATGGACGTGAGAGTTGGACCATAAAGAAGGCTGGACCCTGAAGAATTGATGTCTTTGAACTGTCTGCTAGAGAAGACTCTTGAGAGTCCCTTGGACAGCAAGGAGATCCAACCAGTCAATCCTAAAGGAAATTAACCCTGAATATTCTTTGGATGGTCTGGTGCTGAAGCTTCAATAGTTTTGCCACCTGATGCAGAGCACTGACTCATGGGAAAAGACCCTGATGTTGGGAAAGATTGAGGGCAAAAGAAGGGGGTGGCAGAGGATGAGATGGTTGGATGGCATCACTGACTCCATGGACATGAGTTTGAGCAAACCCTGAGAGATAGTGAAGGACAGGGAAGCCTGGCATGCTGCAGTTCATTGGGTCGCAGAGTCAGACATGACTTAGTAATTTAACAACAAAATGAAATACTGAGGTGTAAATCTAACAAAATATTTATGAGATCTAATTAGAAAAACTATAAAATCCTGATGAGTGAAAAGAAATCTAAATAAATGGAGAGATAGTTCATGGAGAGGAAGATTCAGTATTGTGAAGATGTCAGTTCTTTAAAACTTGATCTTTAGAGTCAATTCAATTCCAATAAAAAGCCTAGTAAGTTACTTTATGGCTATTTGCAAAGTGATTTGAAAGCTTTCATGGAGAAGCAGAAATCCCAGAATATCCAACACAATACTGAAGAGCAAAGTTGGAGGACGTCAAGACTCATATAAAGCGACAGTAATCAAGACACTGTGTTATTGGCTAAAGAATAGAAAAAAATAGGTCAATGGAGTAAAATAGAGAGCCCAGAGACAGGCTCATTAATACAATCAACTATCTCATGATCACCTATATTGGAAGAGAATCTGAAAAAGAAAAAATATGTATATTTGAATCACTTTGCTGTACATCTGAAATGAACACAATATTATATACATCAACTATACTTCAATTTAAGGAATGCTCCAGGGGTTCCTCCATGTGTTGTTTTCCACAGAAAAGAAAAGATGTTGTGAAATATAAATGACTGGTTGAGTTCTACAGTCATCTTCTTGTCAACAACTTAGCACCCATTTTCTGAGCATCTGCACCATTGTAGGCTCTGTACTGGGATGTGGGAATACAAACAACTATTTTATCTCCCCTTAAGGATTTTTCATTTTAGCTGTTTGAACATAATTTTACATAGCTGACATATCTCTGCTTCCAAGAGAAATGGTGGTAGGGTTGGAAAACTGTCAGTCTCTGTCCTTACTGTAATATTAAAATTTAACTCATCTTACTCTTCTCTAACATAAGTCAACTGGCATTTGACAAAGAAGAGCAATACAATGGAGGAAAAATAATCCCTTCAATAAATGGCGCTGAAACAACTGTACATCTGCATAGAACAAAAAGGAATCTAAACACAGACCTTACATCTCTCACAAAAAGTAACACAAAATGCATTATAGACCTAAATGTAAAATGCAAAAATATAAATAGTTGACATCCTGGACTTCATTAAAATTTAAAAAACTCTGTTCTGTGAAAGACATCATCAAAGGAATTAGAAGACAAGCCACTGGCAGTAAATATTTACAAAGATACATCTGATAAAGAACAGTCATGCCAAACATACAAAGAACTCTTAAAACTTAACATCAAGAAATCAACCTGATTAAAACATAGGTTAAAGATATTACCAAAAACCTCACCAAAGAAGATATACACATGACAAATGAAGAAACGTTCCACATCACATGTCATCGGGGAAATGCAAATTAAAAACAATGAGATAACATTCCACATCTATTAGAATGACCAAAGTCTGGAACACTGACCTCACACTGTGGAGATGAAGAGGAGAGGCAGGAACTCTCATATACTGCTGGTGGGAAGGCAAAATGGTGCAGCCACTTTAGAAGATAGTTTGGCAGTTACTTACAAAACTAAACCTATTCTTTCCATGTTACTAAGAGATCATGGTCCTTGTGGTGAAGGGAATGGCAATGCACTCCAGTATTCTTGCCTGGAGAATCCCATGAACAGAGAGAGGAGCCTGGCAAGGCTGGTCCATAGGGCTGCAGAGTCAGATACAACTGAAGCAACTTAGCACATACTCATGGTCCTTGGTATTAACTTAAAGAAGCTGAAAACTTACGTTCACACAAAAACCCACAGAAAACACCTGTATTCATAATTGTCAAAACCTGAAAGCTACCAGGATGTCCTTCAGTAGGTGAATGAATTAATCCTGCTATATCCAGACAATGAAATATTGTTCAGCCTTAAAATGAAATAAGCTACAAAGTCAAGAAAAGACAGGGGGGAAACCTAAGTGTGTATTTCCAAGTGAAATAAGATGACATGAAGAGGCTGTATAATTCCAAATGTACAGCATTCTAAAAAAAGGCAAAACTATAGGGATACTTATATACTTACTTAACTTATATGCAGAGTACATATGTGAAATGTTGGGCTGGATGAAGCACAAGCTGGAATCAAGATTGCTGGAAGAAATATCAATAACCTCAGATATGCAGATGACACCATCCTTATGGGAAAAGCAAAGAAAAACTAAAGAGCCTCTTGATGAAAGTAAAAGAAGAGAGTGAAAAAGCTGGCTTAAAACTCAACATTCAAAAAACGAAGATCATGGCATTTAGTCCCATCACTTCATGGCAAGTCCATCTAGTCAAAGCTATGGTTTCTCCAGTAGTCATGTATAGGTGTGAAAGTTGAGCCATAAAGAAAGCCGAGCACCAAAGAACTGATGCTTTTCAAATGTGGTGTTGGAAAAGATTCTTCAGGGTCCTTTGGACTGCAAGGAGTTCCAACCAGTCTATCCTAAAGGAAATCAGTCCTGAATATTCATTAGACGGACTGATGCTGAAGCTGAAACTCCAATACTTTGGGCACTTGATGTGAAGAATTGACTTACTGGAAAAAACCTTGATGCTGGGAAAGATTGGAGACAGGAGGAGAAAGGGATGACAGAGGATGAGATGGTTGGATGGCATCACCGACTTGATGGATTTGAGTTGAGCCAGCTCCGGGAGTTGGTGATGGACAGGGAAGCCTGGCGTGCTGTTGTTCATGGAGTCTCAAAGAGTCAGACAGGACTGAGCAACTGAACTGAACTGATAGATTCACTAAAAATACCAATTGTTGCCAGGAATGGCAGTGGGGGAGAGATGAACAGGCAGAGGGGGTTTTTAGGGCAGTGAAAATACTTTGATATTATTATATGATATTATAATGATGGATATGTATCATTAAATGTTTATCAAACTCATAGAATGAACAACACGAAGAATTAAACAAGGAAAATTATTGCCTTTGAGTGATAATTATATGTCAGTGTAGGTTCACTCTTCATAAAAATGTTCCATTCTAGTGACTAATGTTGAGGATAGGGAAAGCAACACATTGAGGAGGCAAATGCTTTATGGGAAATCTCTGTAACTCCTTTTTTTTTAAACTTAAAACTTCTCTGAAAAATAAAGTCTTTAAATAAGTCAGCGTAACACAGTTACATACAGAGAGATTCAGGTTTGTTAAATCACATATCATCAACTTAAAATAATTTAACAAACATTTTGGCAGTATCCCTCACTGATGATGGCTAAATGAGCTTTGGGACCTGGTAACCGGCTGATGCTCTTGGCACTGCTGGAGGTTTACTACCCAAGATTCTCAGAGCATACATTCTGCAAGCATGGGGATATTTCTGTGGTAACTTGGTTAAGTCTTCCAAGAAATACATGAGGCGATTTATTTGTTGTTGCTGTTAAACTGCTTGCAAAACCCATGTGATGAGTCTTTAACTTTATTTTGGTGGTCAATCACAATTGTAAAAATTTCCTCTTTAATGCAATCTAATTTTAGGTTATAATGAAGTTTCATGGTTATCACTGTAAATGCGGAATCTACAGATACAGTTCCTAAGCAACAAAAATGCGGTTGATATCAAAATTAACCCATTGTCTTCATGGGCTTTATCAATTGATTGAGAATGGGGTCCGGGTTGCAATTTTTTCTTGCACTGTGTTTTTTAAAAAAATCAAGCTAACAAATGACATCATGTATGAAGCTATGTAAAGAAGTATTCTCTTTAAACATAATCCAATAACTCTTCATACTCTGTTGGCAGGTGGTCCTTGTCATTTCAACAGACAGCAGTGTTCAATGAAACATGTGTGTGGAGGAAAGTATTCTGTCATCTGTGCAGGCTATAATGGCTGGTCATCTGTTTAAACATGCAGTGGCATTTCCAATGTAATTAAATTTCTAATTGTACATCCAAACTTTGTCTAAGTATTGGCATGCATAATGAATTATGATTTATAATTGTTAAAAGTCATTAATCTGTGGGGCAAGTCTTTAGCATCCTGACTGTACCATGAGATTCATTTATTTTAGAAACTGTTTGAATTGTGTTAATTGAAATTAAGTTTAAATATTATAAAATTGCTACTGTGAGAGAAGAAAAGTTAAAGCTTGAAATATACTGGGCTATATTGATATTCTCTGAAAAAACAGTTATTTGTACCTAGAAAAATTCATAAATGTATATGAAATAAAGGAAAGTTTCTAATTGTTATCTGGTGTTTGGGGAGGACATTTCTGATGATACAGTAAGAAGGATAATAAAATATTACTTAAATACTATTGAGAATTAGACACAGTTGAAAGTTCAGCTTGTGCTATTAAGGCATGTTTAAAGTACAACTAAAAATGAAAAGACAGTTAATTGTTTAACAACTTTTCATCTTTTCAGTTTCACAGCTTATGGGCATAACTCTGCTATATAAAAAGTGAGTGACAGTGAAAGTCACTCAGTCGTGCCTGACTCTTTGTGTCACTCTTTGTGCCATATAGAGCCCATGGAATTCTCCAGGCCAGAAGACTGGAGTGAGTAGACTTTTTATTTTTGTATTGGGTCTTCCCAACTGAGGGATCAAACCCAGGTCTCTCTCCTGCATTGCAGGTAGATTCTTTATGAGCTGAGTCACAAGGGAAGCCCAAGAATACTGGAGTGGGTAGCCTATCCCTTCTTCAGCAGATCTTCCCAACCCAGAAATCAACCCAGGGTCTCCTGCATTGCAGGCAGATTCTTTACTAATTTACAGAGCTATCAGGGAAACCCTGAACTTAGAACATACTTTGGGTAAACCCAACATCTATTTCTGTTCTATTGACTATGCCAAAGCCTTTGACTGTGTGGATCACAATAAACTGTGGAAAATTCTGAAAGAGATGGGAATATCAGACCACCTGACCTGCCTCTTGAGAAACCTATATACAGGTCAGGAAGCAAGTTAGAACTGGACATGGAACAACAGACTCGTTCCAAATTGGAAAAGGAGTACGTCAAGGCTGTATATTGTCACCCTGCTTATTTAACTTATGTGCAGAGAACATCATGAGCAACGCTGGGCTGGAAGGAGCACAAGCTGGAATCCAGATTGCCAGGAGAAATATCAATAACCTCAGATATGCAGATGACACCACCCTTACGGCAGAAAGTGAAGAGGAACTAAAAAGTCTCTTGATGAAAGTGAAAGAGGAGAGTGAAAACGTTGGCTTAAAGCTCAACATTCAGAAAACAAAGATCATGGCATCCGGTCCCATCACTTCATGGGAAATAGAGGGGGAAACAGTGTCAGACTTTATTTTTTTGGGCTCCAAAATCACTGCAGATGGTGACTGCAGCCATGAAATTAAAATATACTTACTCCTTAGAAGGAAAGTTATGACCAACCTAGATAGCATATTGAAAAGCAGAGACTTTACTTTGCCAACAAAGGTCCGTCTAGTTAAGGCTATGGTTTTTCCAGTAGTCATGTATGGATGTGAGAGTTGGACTGTGAAGAAAGCTGAGTGCCGAAGAATTGATGCTTTTGAACTGTGGTGTTGGATGGAGAAGACTCTTGAGAGTCCCTTGGACTGCAAGAAGATCCAACCAGTCCATTCTAAAGGAGATCAGTCCTGGGTGTTTTTTGGAAGGAATGATGCTAAAGCTGAAACTCCAGTACTTTGGCCACCTCATGTGAAGAGTTGACTCAGTGGAAAAGACTCTAATACTGGGAGGGATTGGGGGCAGGAGGAGAAGGGGACGACAGAGGATGAGATGGCTGGATGGCATCACTGACTCGATGGACATGAGTTTGAGTGAACTCGGGAGCTGGTGATAGACAGGGAGGCCTGGAGTGCTGCAATTCATGGGGTCAGAAAGAGTTGGACATGCTTGAGTGACTGAACTGATACCTGTATTGAACAGAAATGCTAATCACTGTAATGCTTCAGTCAGGCCACCACCCATAATGACATTATCTAATGGAAAAAGGCATTATTTCAATTAATCACTTCCTGCATCAAATGAGTTGTTGAATATTTTGAATATCACCTCTATCTATATTTATATTTATGTCAATATGGGTATCTATTACATGTATGAGTGTATTATATACATTAAGACTAATTAATTTACCAAATCTATTTAAATATTACAGATTAGCAGACAGGTATTTTCTAAAGACTGGCAACTGTTCAGCAAGTGGTGCTGGTAAAGTTGGACAGTGGCATGTAAATCAGTGAAGTTAGAACACACCCTCACACTATGCACAAAAATAGACTCAAAATAGATTAAAGACTTAAACATAAGATATGACAGTGTAAAACTCCTAGAAAAGACAAAACCTTCTCTGACATAAATCATACCAATGTTTTCTTAGGTCAATCTCCCAAATCAAGAGAAATAAAAACAAAAATAAACAAATGGGACCTAATCAAACTCAGAAGCTTTTGCACAGCACAGGAAACTATAAACAAAACTAAAAGACAATCTATGGAGTGAGAGAAAATATTTGTAAACTATGCACCTGACAAAGGCTTCATCTCCAAAAGATGTAAACAGGTCAAAGAACTCAACAACAACAAAGACAAACAAACAAAAGAAACAACCCCCTAATACAATGGGCAGAAAACCTAAACAGACATTTCTCCAAAGAAGACACAGACAGACAACAGGCACGTGAAAAGATGCTCAACATCGCCAATTACCAGAGAAACGCATATGAAAGCTCCAATAAGGTACTACCTCACACCAGTAAGAATGGCCATCATCCATCATTGAAAAGTCTACAGATAACAAATCCTGGAGAGGATGTGGAGAAATGGGAACCCTCTTAGATTGTTTCTGGGAATGTAAGTTGGTGTAGCTACTGTGCAAAACAGTATCCGGGTTCCTCGGAAAGCTAAAAATAAGAGTTGACATGTGATCCAGCAATGCCACTCCTGGGCATGTATCCGGTGAAAACTATAATTCTAAAAGATACACGCATCCCTATGTTCACAGCAGCATTATTCACAATTGCCAAGACATGGAAACAACTTAAAATATCCATTGACAGATGAATGGGTAAAATAGATGTGGTATCTATATACAATGGAATATTTTTTAGCCATAAAATAAAGAAATAATGCCATTTTCAGCAACATGGATGCAACTAGAGATTATCATATTAAGTGACGTAAGTCAGAAAGAGAAAGACAAATACCATACGATGTCATTTATACGTAGAATCTAAAATATGGCACAAATGAACGTCTCTGCAATACAGAAACAGACTCACATCAGAGCACAGAGAACAGACTTGTGGTTGCCAGGGGGAGGGGGAGGGAGCGACTGGGTGTTTGGGATTAGTAGATACTAACTATTACATAGAGAATGGATAGACAACAAGCTCCTACTGTAAAGCACAGGGAATCCTAGCCAACATCCTGGAATAAATCATAAGGGAAAAGCATATAAAAAAATAATGCATACATGTGTGTGTAAGTCTTTTTGCTGTATGGCAGAAATGAACACAACACTGTAAATCGACTCTCCTTCAATAAAAATAATAAAAGAAGCTGGCGAGTTAACAAAGTGATACTAACAAATATTATGAATTAAATGAATGAATTAATTATATATAATTATAAATAATTATATGAATGAATTAATTATATATAATTATAAATAAATGAATTAAAATATTCATTATCAGAGCATTCATTAAAGCAAAAAGCATTTACCTAGTTTACCTCCCAAAATCACTGTGCTAGAATTTATGGCAGCATGCCTTGGGTTTAGCTGTTACACTAGTTAATCTCGTAGATGTTCAATCTCACTATGGTAGTCTAAAAGAGAAATTACGGAAGCCTATATTACTAATTCTATGAATTACTTCTTGTAAACTAGATATTTCTTCTCAACCAAAACTTTAACTGTGATGCTGAACTTTCATTCTTTCATTTCTCTGACCTAGCAGCTCTGTACAAAAACTCACCTGGGCAATTGATACAGAAAATAATTCTTATCCTCCAGATATTTTATTGAGTATTATTTTATACTATATATTTAGAACTGATTAAGCAGTTTCAAATTCACTCCTGCTTTAAGGCCATAGGAAGGATAAAGTAATAAATATTTACTGTATTATGTTACAAGCACTATGATAGAGATATATACAACATATAACAGATCAACAAATAAAAGGAAAATCAGCTCTGCTTGGAGCAGTAAAGAAATGTTTACAAGGAACAGGCAGAAGCTATAGGGCTCTAAAAACAAAGAGAACAATTAGACGGTTACATCAAAAATTCAGTTGAGAGATAATAAATCAGAAACTTGGAGAGTACTGCTGTAATCCAGGTAAGACACATTCCATTTGTATCCAGCTATAGAGGCCAGTTATTCTGAATCAATACTGAATCGATCTCAGATGCATCTCATAAGCCCTGATACAAAATCATAAACTTTTACTACAACCTAAAGTCCAAGATGACACTTTCACCAAGGCAGTTTTGGTTCTGTAGAAGTGAATCCTGTATATTACTAGAAGGATAACTAGTGATTATCAATAGAATTTTACAAATCTAGTTAAATACCCATTTCTTATTGAGTGTGATTTCATTTTTCTTCAGAGGTCATTTGCTCCCTGCTTCAAGAATAAAATGTATTTTTAAATACACATACACACACAAGATAAATAAAACAAAATAAAATCAGAAACTAAACCAGGAGCATTAGGGTGAGAGAGAAGAGACCTTGAAGTAGAATTGAGAAAATCTGGTCACGAATAGATGTAGTCAGTAAGTCATATTACGGGAGGAGTGAGGTGCAGGGAGATGAGATGGCATCAGATTTTCAGCTTCTGAAAGTCCTGGACTATTAACTCGGAGAAGATAGCCCTGGAAGACAAAGAAGATCTGGGCTGCTATAGAAAGTTGAGATTTAGGTATGTTGTGGTGCCTGAGATCATGTGTATGGTAGTGTAGACTAGAACAAGAAAGAAGTCTGGAATAGCAATATATGTTTTAATGCATGGGTTTGGTTATTATAAACACTGCTGAATGCAAACAGATGAACAGTGTCTGATGCCCAACAAGAAGACTGAGCAAAAGAGAATGAGACGATACTGCCGTGTGGTTGCACCACTAACAGAAAGGAGAAGGCAGCATACCATTATTAACATTTTCAAACCAACTCGATGAATTGCAGTTGCTTCATAATGTACCTCACAAGATATTCAGTCATTATTTTTGATACAGTCACAATTATATATATGATACTTTGTATAGTACAATTACAAACATAGTAACTCCACGCCCAGCATTCTCTACTTTTAAAAAATAGGTCTACTTCCAAGATTTGTACATTTTACTTTATTTGGAAATGGTTATGAATGTAATTTTAAAATCTTAATCAAACTTTGATTATAAGACTAAGACTTGAAATACTGAGCATTTTTTCCTAAGACTTTTTTCTATTTAAATAGAAAAATCTATTTTATCAATTTTTTTTAAAAAAGCAAGCAGAGTCCATTTCTTTGTTGCATTTGTTGAAGCTATTGCAATAGTTTATTTTAATGCTAACATAATAAAATGACATTTGATTACTGCTAGGGAGATAATTGGTAATTTTTAAGAGCAATTTTGAAATTAATACTAAAAAAAATTGTTATCTATTCGTTCTGCTACTAGCTTATTTTATTTAAATATCCACAGGGAATTTCCTGGCTAGCCAGTGGTTAGGACTCTGAACTTCCACTGCAAGGGACAATGGTTTGATGGGTCAGGGTACTAAGGTCCTACAAGCAATGTGGCATGCCAAAAATAAAAATAAAAAAAAAACAATTCACAAGGCTGTTTCTAAAAGGATGAAAATTTTTTGAAAACTTAAATTTGCAGCAGTAGTAAAGAGGCCACAATATACAAACAAACAAGATAACTAAAGAAAGAAAAGAAAAATCAAATCTTTTTTTCTATAGTCTGCAATTCTAAGAATAAATTGTGAATCTGCATAGTTAGTAATCATATCTTGTAAAGTGAAAACCATTTTTTCTTAATTACAAATTTATTTTTAATCTACAATCCAACAAATTTAGAACATGAGTACTGCTTTTTTAGATCTTAACATATTCTGCTCCTAACAGATACTGAAAACTCTTAAATGTGACATTTCTCAAAATCTTCAAATGTTTAGTTCATTTAGAAGCTTTAGTATGTTTAATTAAAGGTAGTATTAAAAATACAAATTACATACTCAGATTAAAACAATTATTTTTATTCTTACAATATTAACACTAACCAATACACATGGCCTCCAAGAAATAGGATTATGAAGGATGATTTATAATTTTACTCCATAAGGAACATTTCAAATGATAATTCATTTGTTCTGTGGTAGTTATTTTGATAGAAGAGCCAACACATTTGGAAATTTTTTAGCACACTCAGGGCTTTGTTATTGCTAACATAATTAAACTCTAGATTTAGTAAATTATATACAAAAGTACACCTCCTTACCACTGGGAGTAATCTGCCCTACTGAAATCTATTATAATATTTAAATGAAATTGTTAATCAGGGACTATTTACAGCTGCACCTGCTCATATTTGTAGCATGAAACTGTGTCATCACTGTCAGTTTTTTTTCAGATCTAGGCAGAAGATAACCATTAATACAACAGAAGCACAATTAAAGAGAACCCCCATCTGCTGTATTATTCTAGCTTTGTTAAACAGTGAGTGACGTGGGTGCAGAAGGCACCAAAGAGAAGAACGGGAGCAGACTGGATGTTTATGGCAGGATCACCTACCTCCTACACAGGAAACCGAAGTAGTTACCCAAGAAGGCTCAGTGATCGAAGAATGAAGTTAGAGAAAAAGTTTCATAAACCAGCAGTCGTGAACTCACTTACTTTTAAAGGAAGATTTTAGAATAGAAAAGCAGTATGGAAACACCCCACCAACATTTCTAAGTCTATGAGTTTCCACAAAAGTTATTTTTGACCATCTAATGTGTGTGGAAGATACTGTAGTGAGTGTCTTAAATGTTATAAGAGGAAGGATTATGTTGTGGTCTGAAAAGTATTCATGCATCTTATCTTGAAGTAATTTCTCCTCCATGTTTGAATAGTTCTATGATTTCAAAAGTCCCTTCAGGCAATTATTCACGGAATATGGATCTGTGCATTTGTGATCATATGCATTTTACAGTCCAGACTTTGTGTTGCAAGGTTTACAGTCATGTACATGATGTAAACTCTAAACTCAAGTATTTCAGATTATGAAGGCATTATGGACAATATGCTCAGGCAAACACAAGCTTGGAATTCCTACATTTTATGAGAAATATGCAAAAGAATCAAGAAGATAATGTTATATGTATCACTTTCAATATACTATACATTTACCTATCCATTATTTTTATTGTCTATCTCATCACCGAAACTTAAGTTCCTGCCTAATAGAATGTCTTTTTCTTCAGTGATGCCTAAACCCTATGTAAATGAATATACGATACTGGTTGAGATACTCGGTATTTGCTGACTGACTGAATGATCTTCATCTGAAAAATACTGAAAAAACAAACACTCATGTGGTTGTGTGTATTTTAAATAGAATGTTGCAATATATATCTTAGTTTAAAAACAGCTAAAAGTTTTCATGAATATATGTACGTGGCAGAGAATCTATAAAATATGTCAGTTAATAAATGGCCAAATGAGTTTCAAATAAAATAAAACAGAAAGTAAACACAGGAAGATGATTCCATTTGGAAAACTGGTAGAGTTGCTTAATTCCTATGCTTAGTGATCCAATTTGCATGATTGCAGAAGGTAGCAATTCCAAACAGAACCAAAATATTTATACATTGATAAGCACAAGTGCCTCTTGGAAAGGGTGAGCTAAATGTAAATATCACAGGTATGAATAATATCACCTAAAAGGGGAATACTTGACTCCCACAGGGAAAACAGTTCTATCATTTGGGAGATTACGATTTATACATACACAATACTATATATAAAATAGATAACTATCAAGGACCTACTGTGTAGCACAGGAAACTCTACTCAATACTCTGTAATGATGTAAATGGTAAAAGAATTTTAAAAAGAGTAGATATATGCATTGGAGAAGGAGATGGCAACCTACTCCTGTATTCTTGCCTGGGAAATCCCATGGACAGAGGAGGCTGGCAGACTACAGTCCATGGGGCCGCAAAGAGTCGGACACACCTGAGCGACTAGCACATACGGTAAAAGAATTTAGAAAAGAGTAGATATATGTATAACTGATTCACTTTGCTATACAGCAGATACTAACACAACATTGTAAATCAACTATACTCCAATAAAATTTAATCTATAAAAGAGCATATGGTTTATGTTGGTCAAATGAAACAGCATTCTTAAAAATCATGCCTACAGATAGAACTAAATAGTAATAGTGGACAAATCGAAATGTGGCTGTGAATAGTTTTTATTGCAATTATAATTATAAAGGAAGTAAAACTAGAAGTTCAAATTAACATAAGAAAACAAAATAAAAATGTTATCCAAAGATAGGCCTTTAAAATTATTTTGTGAGAAAATAAACCATTAATTTAGTTTCTACACATACGCTCTTGTGTTTTGTCAAATATTTTGTTAATTACATTTCCATAAAATATATATAAAATAATAAAAAGATGTTTACTCATTATTTTACCAATTTGCTGAAAACTTAATTTCTAATCTTATTTATAAATATCCTAAGAATATCAGCAATGCATCTTATAATTCTTACTTAGGAATTTCTTATAAAAATGTACAATTAAGAACAATGAATCCTGCCTGCCTCTAATGATTTTTTTATGATACTTAAATTATATACATAAGTTGATGTCATAGAAGAATGATTAATTTTTATGAATTTCAAAAACTTAAATCATTAAGATTAATGATATATCTTCAAATAAAACCATGGATGGGAAATGATCAAATAAGCTGGGAGGAAAGCAGAATTATAGGTATTACTTATGAAGCATCTATGAAAAATTGGGATTTATAATTAACATGTTTGCTAAGATAGTCCCTTTGATATGACTACAGCTATTGTCAGGGAAATGTATTTTATGTACACACTTCACATACACATCAACAGTAGCTATATGGAAAGATGATTTTAACTTATTTTTTAATATTAAATCATTTTCAGGCATATTTTCATCTTATCTTTACCAAGTATCTTTATAGCACATATGAATAAACTAATTGCTTTTTGAAAAATATACATTACTATCTAATACAGAGAATTTGAACTTTGATTTATTATCACTTAAGACAAACTGAACAAAGCTTGTTTTAAAACTATTTTAAAACTATGCCTAAATTATCATTTTATACTTCTCTTGAAAAAAAATTACCTAAATTCCTTCTTCCAGAGTTTAAAGTTAATAAATTGTGGCAAATGTTTCATTCCCTAAAGGAATATCACCTGGTACAGGAAGTCTTCAATTTTCTGATCTCACTGGATGTGAGGTCTCAGATAGAGAAACAAATAATAATCCCCAACCCTGATGGAAAGAAAATTTGCTATGATTAGTTTTCACCCAGGAGTGACTGTGGAGTGATATTTAAAATATCCCCAGAACTATCTATAAAACTTTAAAACAGAGCACTTGAGTTGCAATTGTGGTTCAAAAACTGATTTTTTCTATTTATACACTTCAAGCACAGTCAAATGGATTATAAACAATTAAACAGATACAGGTATTGTGGTAAAGGTTACCTAACCTGGGACAATTGTGATTTCCATGTTTTCTATGTAAAATATTCTTTGAATGCTAACTGGCAAAACAATTGAAACAGCTAATGACTGAATATTCTAACATGTTACAATGTCTACAATAATTTTATTCTGTAAAACTTACACTTTCATCACAAGAACAAAGATTAATTCAATATCTTAGTATTTTGAAGATATATACCACCAGCATATAGGGGTATACAAAGGATGTTTCAGACTAAACGCTTGTAGGAGGTGAGACGTGATTATCAACTGAGGAGATGAGCAGAAACAGTAAACACCACCCTAATAATAACCTGTAAACAACAGACTTAAGAAAGTTGTCCATGACAGTAGTCAGCATGTGGTTGTAAGCCTGAAGTTCTTAACTTTGAGCATCTTATGAAACCTCTGACCCACCTATCTCCTCACAGGATGTATGCACATATATATATGCAAAGTTTTACTCTCACTTTCAGAAGTTACAAGAAATCCTTCCCTAATGAATCAGTTCAAATACCTATTGTAAGCAAAAATCCTGATTGCACAATATGTTAAGCTCTGAGGTTTACATCCAATCTCAGCCAGTATTGATTGCAACACATGACATTATGTCTCCTCAAGAAAGCAAAAATGCAGTCAGTTGATCTCTGACACAGTGTATTCTTACTGCTTTGAATCTTTATCTTCTACTTGTTAAAAAGGCTATTTAAGGAAAATTTAGATGGATTTTTATCTTATAATGCAGCTCTATTTTTTTCCCCTTTTTGTGTACACAATATTCTGTTTGCTTTAATGTAAAATCACAGTATTCATCTTTTTGAGTCTTCATATTTTAAATAGCAATTAATTTCTAATCACATTGTACCATTAGCACACATCATGCAATTGAACAGTTATGACCAAATTTGCACTTTTGTAGGCAATGATGACTATATTGTGACTGCTGCCTGGCTGACAGCAATTATAAGATTATGACAAAAAGCCACAGATACTAATATTTGGGAAAAGTATCATAAAACTGAGGAAATATGATACACAGAAAAAAAAAAAAAGACAACAGGCAAATGGTAGATATAACCCTTAGTACATATTCAGCACATTGAGGGAAAACGAGAACTTTGGCCAATACTGATTACTTTGATTCCAAGGGCAAGGCTATCTTAATAGACATATTTTAACCAAGAAACTTATAAAACTGTATAAGCTTTCTTTTCTTTATAATTCCAAAAATACTCTTTAAAATGTTGGCTGTCCTTTAATACATGGAGAAAATCTATTGATCTTGGTATCTCACAAATCCATATTCTCCTTACAATTAATGTAAAAAACAAATTAATTAATTAGCATTCTAGAGTTTACTTCAGTCTTTGTTTATTATGATTGTCATGAATCAGTCCCTTAGGACTTGATCACTTTTTAATCCTAATAAGTATAGATATTTGTCTTCAGAATGAAAAATCTGGTTCTAGAACTCAATGAACTAGTTGAAGACTTGCTACCTCCAGTCTGCCCTGATAGGTTCTAATTTCCATGGGGACAGGACTGCGATTGACCTGTTCAATACACACCCCAGCATTTAGCAGAGTGTCAAGTCAATACATTTTAGTTGAATAAACTTCACTGCCATTTTAATATAGAATTTCTTACAGAGGTATGCTTACCTAAATGAAAAATCTAAGGTGATTCTTATAAATTATTCTTTTTGCATCTATAAGTCACATTTAAGAAGATGGCTAGGTTAGCTGAGTATTTGTTTATATCTTCCAGAAAAAAAAAAATTAGTTTGCCTTTCCAAATTCATTCCAAATTTAGATTCAAAATGTAATATTTACTGTAAAGAGAAAAGAAACAAAGAATATTTCAAAAATGTTACCTTACAGGAGGGACTTAGCAAACACAACATGAACCGGGGCAAGGATTTAAAAAGAAGCGACTTTAAGTGCTTTGGAAAATAAATGACTTGTCTTGCCTAAAAAAACCAAAGTTGCTAATAGCCAAGGAAAATTGATGTCCAGAGATGTTTCAAGAAAGACAACTGTCAATCAGAGCTGATTTTGGCATAAAAATAAGGTGTTAGCAAATGTCACAGATTTTTTTTTATGGTGGTAGTGATGATATTAATGATATGTTGCCATTACAGAGTATGTACAACTATCTTGTGAAGAGCTTTTTTTCACAAAGCAATACCAACAGCAATAAAGAAAGCTAGAAAACGAACTCTTAAAGGAATACACAATTTATCATGACTATGTAAAACAGTAGAAAAAAATGAGTAAATATACATGAAACAAGCATCACCAGCAATATTACAGAGAATTTCAGTTCAGTTCAGTTCAGTCGCTCAGTCGTGTCCGACTCTTTGCAACCCCATGAATCGCAGCACACCAGGCCTCCCGGTCCATCACCAACTCCCGGAGTTCACTCAGACTCACGTCCATTGAGTCAGAGAATTTACCTCATGTTAAAAACCGCACGTAAGATGACGCATACCATGACATTTGCCGGGGCTGCATGGAATAGGATACAGCCTGGGTCTCATCACCCAAAGACTGTGTGTTAGTCACTTAGTCGTGTCCGGCTCTTTGTGACCCCATAGACTGTAGCCCACCAGGTCCCCTGTCTATTGGATTCTCCAGGCAAGAATACTGGAGTGGATTGCCATTTCCTTCTCCAACCCAAAGATTAAGTAAGTAGAATATGATACATGGTTAGATGGCATCCTCTGTACCAAGCAGATTTAATGATCTTAACTTACATACAACATCATGGGTAGATATTTTGATTTTAAGGATAAAAAAAAGAAATAGCCTGAAATCTACATAATGCAATATAATTTATGCACATCAGACACATACATACAGAACCAATACTATATAGTTTTCAAAGATGGAGGCATATCTAAGGACATAGATTCATATATACATGGTTACCTACAAAGATGATGAGAATGGGAGGAGTCCTAGAAATGATGGGGACATAGAATGAGATGAAAGCATTACCAATAAAGAAAATAGTTAATAAACTGAGAAGCGTGAGTACTTCAAATCTGTGCAGCCAAGATGAAAACATAAATATTAAAAGCTAAACCCAGTTTGTCTGCTACAGCAATACTATAGCAGAGGAGATTTTTAAGGGATCAGTTTGCTTACTTGTTTCACCTTATGTCTCTAGAAAATTAATGTGACAATAGCAGTTTGATAGAAATAGTTGATAAAAGCAGTTGTATTCTGGTTGCTTTTCTCAGGTTATAGGATATTGTATTTTCCTAAAATGTATTTTCCATTAGTGCCTACATTGTATAAGTGTTGACACTGTATCACATTTGTAAAAGTGAATCAGACATTTAATATTCCTTTAATCTAAAACCCCTCTTAACTGTGTGATTTAATTAACAGATAATTAAATACCAAATATGAGAACTATAGGGACTCACACATTGAGGCCGTATCAGGATGAAAGATGTTTACACTTAACGCAGACTCTCCCCAGACTGAACGAGGCTGGGAATTGCAAGCAAGGCAAAGCGAGAGCCAGCTGATAACAAGCTGTTCATTAAAGCATTAGCCTCCCTGAGCTTAAAGAATGTCAAAGCCTCTTCTCACACATGCATGGAAAAATAATTACAGAGCAAAAAGAATGCTGCTTCGCATTTGTAATAAGAGGAAAAAAATTACATGTTACATTCAAAATTAGTTCTAAAAATACTCATTTCCAGGTTTCTTTTTTGATGGTTTTATTTTTCAGATGTATTACTATGACACTCTCTTTATTCAGTCTCTCTCCGACTCATTTGCCTTAACTTTTCTGCATTGTGAATTTGCTTTTTTGAGTTGTCGAATTGTCCCATCTTATCTTGCATATTACATAGTGGGACTAACACAAGTGATATATGGAATTCATTGATATATTTTGGACAATCCTAGAACACAATGTTAGAGTCCAGAAGATCAAAAAGATATGCTTTCCGCAGATTGTTATAGTAGACAATAATTTGGAAATTTAATATTGATACAGTGAAAAAAACAAAATCTTAGAACATTAGCTAGAATTGAGTTTACGGTAGTCTTACATTTGTTTACTACAAATTGGCACTTGCCGTCAAGGATTAGATCATATGCTGCTACAGCTGCTAATTTTCAATACCCGCTAAAGGGAGTTCAGGGTGGAAAGAAGAAATGAGGAACTCTGTGTTCCAGGAAAACTGGCAGGAAAGGTCTTCAGATAGTTAGATACTTTCAGGACCCGATTTTATGAGCCCAATTCTTATATCTCCTCATATCTAGAAAAGCACTAAAATCCTTCATGGTGACAACTGTTCCTCATAACTAGCAGAAACCTTTTGCAAAAAATATGTGCTTGATTGCATGTACTCCCCCTTCACTAATATCACATATATACTGACTTTCCCTCCTGCTTCTTTGGAGCAGTTTCTCAGAGCTAGCTGAAATGCTGTCTCCAGGGCTATAGCCTTCATTTTGCCCCAAATAAAACTTAACTTGCAACTCTCACATTGTGTATTTTTTTTTTTAAGTTGACACATTAGACACGAGGAAATCAACCTACAGAATTTAAGAGAATTGTCCAGTGTTCTATAACCAGTGTGTAGTAAGTCACTTCAGTTGTGTCCAACTCTTTGTGACCCTATGGGCCATAGCTTGCCAGGTTCCTCCATGGGATTCTTCTGCAAGAATACTAGAATGGGTTGCCATGCTCGCCTCTAGGGGATCTTCCTGACCCAGGGATCGATCCTGTGTCTCTTCTGTCTCCTGAATTGGCAGACAGGTGCTTTACCACTAGTGCCTCCTGGGAAGCCCCCTATAACCAGTACTAGAGACTAAAATCCAGAAAAACATCACCCACTCCATTTCTGTGGTATAACAAAGTACTATATACTGAGGGTAAAATAATAGATATGGATTCATTTCATTCAGCTTTTAAAGTGGCCAGAATATTGCTTAGGAGAAAAGACCTGGATTCAGATCACTTGGATTCAAATTCTGTCTTTACTAACCACTAGAAATGACTATTGAAAAGTCTTTCTAAGCCTCAGTTTCCCTATCTGCACAGTGGCAAAAATAATCACACCTAACTCATTGGGTTGTTGAGAGGACTGAGACTATTTTGGTAAAGCAGTCAGCATGGTGCCAGGTACATAAACAGTTCTGTTCAGTCACTGAGTCATGTCCAACTCTGTAACCCCATGAACTGCAGCACACCAGGCTTCCTTGTCCGTCACCAACTCCTGGAGATTGCTCAAACTTATGTCCATCAGTTTGCTGATACCATCCAATCATCTCATCTTCTGTTGTCCCCTTCTCTTCATGCCTTCAATCTTCTCCATATCAGGGTCTTTTCTAATGAGTCAGTTCTTTGCATCTGGTGGCCAAAGTACTGGTGGTTCAGTTTCAGCATCGGTTCTTCCAAAGAATATTCAGAACTGATTTCCTTTATGATGGACTGGTTTGATCTTCTTGCTGTTCAAGGGACTCTCAAGAGTCTTCTCCAACAACACAGTTCAAAAGCATCAATTCTTCAGCACTCAGCTTTCTTTATGGTCCAACTCTTATATCCATACATGACTACTGGAAATACCATAGTTTTGACTATACAGACCTTTGTCAGTAATGTCTCGGCTTTTTAATATGCTGTCTAGGTTTGTCATAGCTTTTCTTCCAAGGAGCAAGCATCTTTTAATTCATGGCAGCAGTCACCATCTCCAGTGATTAGGCACATAATAATACTCTTTAAATATATGACTTATCTTTGTGCTCATGCTTAGTCACTTAGTCATTTCCAACTCATTTTGTGACCCCATGGACTGTAGCCCAGCAGACTCCTCTGCCCATGAGATTTTCCCTGCAAGAATACTGAAGTGGATTGCCATTTCCTTCTGCAGGGGATCTTCCTCACCCAGGGACTGAACCTGCGTCTTCTGCATCTCCTGCATTGCAGGTGGATTCTTTACCGTTGAGCCACCAGGGAAGCCCTCTTACTTATCTTAAAAATATGTTAATTCCTCAATTCACAAAACTTTTGAATATTATTCTCCAAGCTAAATTCTGACATACTTAGGTGCAATTCTTCCAGGTAAGACATCTGTATCCTGTCCTGCTGGTTATATAATCAATGAATTCAACAATTAGCTCATGTTTTTCTTTTCATGTTTTCCTATGCATGAAAGTGAAGTGAAAGTGAAGTTGCTCTGACTCTGCGACCCCATGGACTGTAGCCTGCCAGGCACCTCCATCCATAGGAATTTCCAGTCAAGGATACTGGAGTGGGTTGCCATTTCTTTCTCCAGGGGATCTTCCCAACCCAGGGATCCAACCTGGGTCTCCCGCACTGCAGGCAAACTCTTTACCATCTGAGCCACCAAGGAAGCCCAATGTATAACATTTAATAAATTTAATAAATCCACCAATTAACTCTTCTAAAATGTGCTTGAGAATCTCAGTGCCAATTATCTCCATCTTCCACAGACATTCACTAAAAATCCATTGGATCTTATAAATTTTCAATAGTTCTACCTTCAATACCACAACTCTAAAATCTTATTTCCTATTAAAAACAACAGTCTCTCCAGCCATCTTACTTCTTTACTTCTCAAAATCTCTTTTCATCACTGCCTTAGGAATTCTTGATTGCTTGTTTTCTCTCTTCCTTCAGTGCTGATCTTCCCTACCTGTATATTAGAGCCCATAGTCAGCTTCTGAGTATTATCTTCACTTTAAAAGGACAACATTTCAGATTTAGCCATTTAAAGTTTTAAAGACTAACAGTATCCCTTCTTATTTAATAACTACTTAACCAGGTGATGCTAGTGGTAAAGAACCCGCCTACCAATGCAAGATAGAAAGAAACATGGGTTTGATTCCTGGGTTGGGAAGATACCCTAAAGGAGGAAAAGACAACCCACTCCAGTAATCTTGCCTGGAGAATTCCATGGACAGAGGAGCCTGGTGGGCTACGTCCATAGGGTCACAAAGAGTCGAACACAACTGAAGTGACTTAATACACATGCATCATTCCAATAATCATGTTTCCAGAGATCAAATGAAATATAGACATGCTTTTTTCCTACAAAAATGAGATATTATACGACCTGTTTTAGCATCAATAAGCTAATAAAATGTGTTCCTAAGTGAAATTATATACCTTCAAAAAGTACGCCATAGTCCCTAACATACTGATCTCATTAACCACCAGTCTTAGGAATTTGAAATATACACTGCATATTGTTGGACAAAGAATTTTCAGGTACCTAGTGTTGCTGTAGTTTAAATTAAATTTATGAATTTTACTGATAATATTATATCAAGAGTGAAGGAATAATGGTAAAATATAGGTTATGAATTTTATTAAGGGTTATTTCATTTCATTAAAACCATAAAATTTAGAAGCATAATTTCTAATTATAACCCAAACCCTATAATTATAGAAATTTTGCACTAGACATATTTTTTAGAAAAGCAGCTAAATACTGAGCTAACTTGTTACTAACAAATTGCATATTTTCTGCATTCAGTATATATACATATTTATCTATATAAATCATATACATATGTACACACATATATGTGCATATATAGATAACTGTTTACTACATGACATTTTACATTCTAATCTCTAAATCAAGGCGAATGACCCTCAGCTGCAGAAACCTGCTTTTCCCAGTTAGGGCAGAGTGTTCTGCATTAAGGCTGAGCCAGTGGATACTCACTAGGTCACCCAGAGAAGCAAATAACATACAATGAGGTACAGAGTGACTTAGGCTTCCAGAAATGAGAAGAGTGTGACTAACACAAACACATGTGTTCTCGTCCTTACCCATTATTGCCTAGAAAGGTAAACCAGGGCAGATCAGATATCAAGGTAACCCTGAAAACGTTGAAGGTGTGGGGATTCTCAATCAGAACAGAGCCTGCAGTCATAAGTACATAAAAGGAAATGAAATAAAATATGGAAAACAAATATGACAAAAAACTAGGAAATTAAATAAAGAATAATGAACCAATGTTATGATAATCACTCAAGCACTTTGAGCTTTCATTTGTACAAATACAAATAGAGGTGACAATTTCCCTCTCAGCTTTGAATACATGACCCTAAAAGATTGTTAAAAGCAACAAAATAAATATAAGAAATATCTATTTTTATTACTTTTTATTATTTTGACTAGGAATTAATACTACTAGATGTTGGGAGCCACATTAGGCATTACTAACAAAATGGAGGCACAGCCCCAACCCCCTCTCCTCATCTCGCAGGCACAGTCCCGGGATGAAGGAGTTAGGCCTTGTGATTCTGACATGTTCTTTCCTTTCTTTGGTTGAGTTGGCTGGAAAGAATGTTAAGGTGTTTGAGAGAAGCATGAGAAAGCACAAAGCCTTCTGCAGTTGTGCCCAGAAAATAATCTATAAAATAACCATTGACATTTGTTCAAGGATCTTTACAAAGAATGTTTCAGGATGAGCATGTAGGCCACAGCTTGAGGCCATGGGAAGGATTATTATCTGAAACCTGTTTCTGAGGGGAATGTTTATGGCAAAAGAAGTTTGCTGAGTTTATGGTTTAGGAATAATTAAGAATAGCTAGAAGCCTTTTTAGGAGATAGTGATCTTAAGATGCTAGGAGCAAACAGGATTTAGAAAGATAAGAAAATAAACTGAGGAATGTGGGATGAGTTACAATGTAATCACAAGTTAAGTATAGGACACCTAAGAGAAAGTAGATAATAGATAGTAAAGCCGATTCTGAGAGAATCGCTGAAGCAGGAACTCTGTAGGACAACAGTGATTTCTGGAGACCATAAATCTGGGTGGGGAAAACTAAAAATGTCAAACCTCTGACCTAATGCTTTTGTCAAAGTATAAAAGAAAACCTGAAGCTTGAAATAAACATGTAGTTTCGTACTTTGAGTCAGAGGTTACATCATCATCCACCGACACCGCTCACCCCTTCAGGCTGATTCCCTGGCTGCTGGAGCTAGACTCCGGCAATTAGATATTTGTAAATTTCTCAACTATGTTTTACATTTCCTCATTTCAAATATAAATGTATCATTCACATTTTTGCATAATTATATATCAGAGACCATACCTAGATAGCATATTCAAAAGCAGAGACATTACTTTGCCAACAAAGGTCCATTTAGTCAAGGCTATGGTTTTTCTTGTGGTCACATATGGATGTGAGAGTTGGACTGTGAAGAAGGCTGAGAGCCGAAGAATTGATGCTTTTGAACTGTGGTGTTGAAGACTCCTGAGAGTCCCTTGGACTGCAAGGAGATCCAACCAGTCCATTCTGAAGGAGATCAGCCCTGGGATTTCTTTGGAAGGAATGATGCTAAAGCTGAAACTCCAGTACTTTGGCCACCTCATGCGAAGAGTTGACTCATTGGAAAAGACTCTGATGCTGGGAGGGATTGGAGACAGGAGGAGAAGGGGATGACAGAGGATGAGATGGCTGGATGGCATCACTGACTCGATGGACGTGAGTCTGGGTGAACTCCGGGAGTTGGAGATGGACAGGGAGGCCTGGCATGCTGTGATTCATGGGGTTGCAAAGAGTTGGACACGACTGAGCCACTGAATTGAACTGATACTGGCACAGACCAGTATGACATGAAAGAAGTACACTGATGGTTTAGAATCCAGATCTTACAGTATACTCTCTCAAAGTCAAGAAAGTGTGTGTATATGCATGTGTATAATACAAATGTTATTTATATAATACATAAATATATCATTATATATAGTATAACATAAGTACTATATTATGCATAGAATATATATATGTAAATTAAATATATGATGCCTTATAGATAGTGAGTGCTTGAGTGAGTGTTAGTCCCTCAGTCGTGTCCAATTTTTCACAATCCCCTGGACTGTAGCCTGCCAGACTCCTCTGTCCATGGAATTCTCCAGGCAAGTTACTGGAGTGTGTTACCATTTCCTTCTCCAGGGGATCTTCCCAACTCAGGAATTAAACCCAAGACTCCTGCATTACAAGTGGATTCTTCACCATCTGAGCCATTAGGGAAGCCTGGTGATCAAATAAGCAGAAGTTGTTACTGAATTTGGCAATGTCATTTCATAAATGAAATTCCATTCCTTGAAAAGAAACATGATGAGAATTATCAACCTCTCAGTTTTAGAATATTTATATAGGATTAGGAACATGAATAATGTTAAGGAAATCTCTTCTTCAAGCCACCACAGAATACTTAGCACATTTTGAATTCCAATATTTTGAGAATATGATAAAGTGCATGAGAAAAAGCTAATTCTTAAACAACTAGTACTTCTTTTTAATAAAAGGCTAATTCCTACCACAAAAGGAAGGTCGTGAAAGAAAAGGCTTATCAGTAACAGGAGGAATATGGGTAAACTTTTAAAATAATTAGCAAGAAAAAGGAATGGGGGAAGAGTATATAAAAGGAAGACATGTGAAGAGGTTCACACAAGCATGAAGTCAATTCATTTACTTAAATATTTTAACTTAATTGGGTTATTAAATTTTAGTGACAGAAAAGAACTGAAATTATGTAAAAGGACAAGACAGAGGCACACAATATGCAAAAAAAATTCCTTATATGGGTCTTGTTGCAAAGAAAAAATCACACTGAATTAAAAGTTAGAACAAATATATTTCATTAAAGGTAACTACAACACACAATTGCTCAAATGTTCTTCTTATGCAGGACCCTGTCAGACTTTAAACTCTTTTTTTTTTTTTTTTTCTGTCATGCAAACTATATGGGGAGAACTTTCCCAAGTATTGTAGAAATAAACAATACTTCTCTTGACAAGAGTAATTCTCCTTTAGATGGTGAAAATATTATGGCCACCAAATACAACACACTCCCCTCACAACTTTCTTTTCCCTTTCTGTATTCATCTATAATAAAGCCACAGATCTGTTTCAACCCAGTTCTGTTCTCCACAGCACCTACTCTGCCACAAACAATTATAGAAGAAAACAAGTGAGGCTTCCTGGTTTCATCACATTAAGCTTAGTATCACAAATTCTAGGGTTTTCCATGCTGCCTCATGACAGACCTTTTGTTAGTGACCTCTCTCCTTCTCCAAGATAACTAACCCACACATTCTCCTCAGTCTTAACAACTTCTTCATTTCTCGTGGTCAGTTTGCTCTCTTGCTCCTTCCAGGAAGCAGAGGCAGCCCTACGAGTAATTCTTTCACCACCACCAGACTTACCTCCCTATTGGCCTCCTTGCTCTATATCCCACCTCATTATCATTGATAGCGTGTCCTTCTGCTGCCCCTGACTAAAATGAGCTCCCTCTATGGTGCACTGGATTCCATCCTTCTCATCTGCTCATCCAACACAGCTCCTCAATAAATCTCTATCTCTCTTTCAGTATCAGGTTTTTATTTCTCTGTACTTGGTCATTCTCAGTAACTTCACATTTGTGGATATGATCTCTGGTGACCTCGGCCTGCAACAGCTTGGGATGGAGCTTGGGTTCCAAAACAGAGATTGAGGCTGGGTTGAGTGGTGAAAGCACCAGATCCTAGCCACTAGAGCAGTGGTCAGTGACAAGGGCCCTGGCCCTTCAGTGTTGCAGCAAAGAATTTCCACAAAGACAGAAAGTAGTGAAGCAAGTATTTACTAGGAGGAAAAGACTACAGTACATGCGAATATACACTCAGGCAGATTCTGAGGGAGAGTTTCTGAGTTGCACCTTCATGGTAGTTTGAATTACTTTTATGGGGTAATTCTTCTGGGTTTCCTTTGGCCAGTCATTCTGATTTGCCTGGTTCATAGTCCACATGTGGTATATCTCAGGATCCTTCCATGTTTGTATGCGCATCTCTTAGCCAAGATGGATCCAACCAAAGAGGCATCTGGGTAGAACATTCCTTGACATGATTTCTCATTGGCCTCCAAGGAGCCTCTTCTGTGCATATGTGGTCAAGGAGGTCTCCTGACTTTGGGAATGAGAAATATGTGGTCTTTGCAGGGTCCAGCCTCCTGCCTTAATTGCCCTGCTATTGCCTTGGAGTTTCAGGCAATAGAGAATTAATCGCCAATTGCTTTACCCTGGGCGGCAGGTGTGGGTGGAGTGTCATCTGCTTCTTGCCTCAAAAATATCTCTCCTGTTTAAAACTGACAAATTTTCGTGATCTACATTCGCCTCTGCTGCTGCTGCTAAGTCGCTTCAGTCGTGTCCAAATCTGTGCGACCCCATAGACAGCAGCCCATCAGGCTCCCCTGTCCCTGGAATTCTCCAGGCAAGAACACTGGAGTTACCATTTCCTTCTCCAATGCATGAAAGTGAAAAGTGAAAGTTAAGTCGTTCAGTCATGTCCGACTCTTAGTGACCCCATGGACTGCAGCCTTCCAGGCTCCTCCATCCATGGAATTTTCCAGGCAAGAGTACTGGAGTGGGGTGCCATTGCCTTCTCCAACATTTGCCTCTGTGTCCTAATTGTGTGCTCCTATTACTGGCTACAGTTCTTTAAAGTTCTTAGAGTCACTGTCTTGTACCGTCTGTAGTCCCTTTTAAGGTTCTCCCATCAGGCTCTCCCCACTCAACCAAACTGTTCTTGACAAGTTCACCAATCACTTTCACTTTGTCAAATACAGTGATGAATTCTCAGCCTTCATAATACTCAATCACTTGGAAGCAAGGACATAATTGATCACTTCCTCTCTGCTGAATTAATATCCTGACTTGGTTTTCATGGTTCCACTTGGAAATATCTCTTGATTTTCCTCCCACATTAATGTCTGCTTCTTCTCTTTGTATCTTTCCTTTGCCACTACTTCTTCGTTTTCCTGGCATTTGATGTCAGAATACTCAAGGGTTCAGCCTCCTATCAATATATCTGCCTTAAATGATTCAATCTAGCCTTTCTAAATGTCTGCTACAGTATAGTTTATAGATTCTTTATACTGATATTTACAAAACATACCTCTCAAGTCTCAGCTCTGCACCACTTCTGCTCTCCAAATTGCTATATCCAGATTCCTACATGACATTTCCACGTGAATAACTAAAAGGCAACTCAGACATCTGTCTAAATACAGAATTACTGATCACCCCACCTCAACAAATCTCCCTTCAGTGTTATGTATCTTAATAAAGGACAGCAGTATTAACACCTTGGAATCACTAATGACTTTCTTGCAAACACCACTTCATATATATCAGTAAATTTTGCTGGCTGAAGATTTATTTATGCCCTTACTGTTCAATCCTTTTCCCACCTTGGAGTAAGCTCCTGTCATTTTTCCCTGGGCTGATGCAATAGCCTTATAACCTGACTTCAATAACTATTTTCAGGACAACCAATGTATCTCTTTAACAATAAATCTGATTATGTTATATTCTAATCAGAACATTCCAGTTTCTCATCACAATCAGAAAGGAATTCAAGATACCTACTTTGATCTCCAAGGCACTGTGTGAATCTGGCTCTATCTAACCTGCTACCATTCATCCCTTTGTTCACTCTCCTTGGCCACATAGCCTCCTATTGTCCTTGAAAACAGCAGGCACAATGTCACCTTAGGGCATTTGCATTTGCTCCTTTCTTTGCAAGGCTGGTCTTATTCCAGATAATTTACATGACAATCTTTTTGGTATTGGACCTAACAGAAGCAGAAGATATTAAGAAGAGGTGGCAAGAATACACAGAAGAACTATATAAAAAACATCTTCATGACCCAGATAATCACAGTGGTATGATCACTCACCTAAAGCCAGACATGCTGGAATGCAAAGTTAAGTGGGCCTTAGGAACAAGCATCGCTACAAACAAAGCTAGCAAAGGTGATGGAATTCCAGTTGAGCTATTCTAAATCCTAAAAGATGATGCTGTGAAAGTGCTGCACTCAATATGCCAGCAAATTTGGAAAACTCAGCAGTGGCCACAGGACTGGAAATGGTCAGTTTTCATTTCAATCCCTAAGAATGGCAATGCCAAAGAATGCTCAAACTACCACACAACTGCACTCATCTCATACGCTAGCAAAGTAATGCTCAACATTCTCCAAGCCACCTTCAACAGTATGTGAAATGTAAACTTACAGATGTGCAAGCTGGATTAAGAAATGCAGAGGAACCAGAGATCAAATTGACAACATCCACTGGATTATTGAAAAAGCAAGAGAGTTGCAGAAAACATCTCTTTCTGCTTTACTGATTATGCCAAAGCCTCTGCGTGGATCACAACAAACTCTAGAAAATTCTTAAAGAGATGGGAATATCAGACCACCTGACCTGCCTCTTGAGAAATCTGTATGCAGGTAAGGAAGCAACAGTTAGAACTGGACATGGAACAACAAACTGACTCCAAGGAAAAGGAGTATGTCAATGCTGTATATTGTCACCCTGTTTATTGAATATATGCAGAATACATCATGAGAAAAGCTGGGCTGGATGAAGTAAAATCTGGAATCAAGATTCCTGGGAGAAATATCAATACAGATGATACCACCCTTATGGCAGAAAGTGAAGAACTAAAGAGCCTCTTGATGAAAGAGGAGAGTGAAAAAGTTGGCTTAAAACTCAACATTCAGAAAACTAAGATCATAACATCTGGTCCCATCATTTCATGACAAATAGATGGGGAAACAGTGGAAACAGTGGCTGACTTTATTTTGGGGGGCTCCAAAATCACTGCAGATGGTGACTGCAGCCATGAAATTAAAAGACGCTTACTCCTTGGAAGAAAAGTTATGACCAACCTAGACAGCATATTAAAAAGCAGAGACATTATTTTGCCAACAAAGGTCCGTCTAGTTAAAGCTATGGTTTTACCAGTAGTCACGTATGGATGTGAGAGTTGGACTATAAAGAAAGCTGAGCACCAAAGAATTGATGCTTTTGAACTATGGTGTTGGAGAAGAGTCTTGAGAGTCCCTTGGACTGCAAGGAGGTCCAACCAGTCCATCCTAAAGGAAATCAGTCCTGAATATTCATTGGAAGGACTGATGCTGAAGCTGAAACTCCAATCCTTTGGCCACCTCATGCGAAGAGTTGACTCACTGGAAAAGACTCTGATGCTGGGAGGGATTGCGGGCAGGAGGAGAAGGGCACGACAGAGGATGAGATGGCTGGATGGCATCATTGACTCGATGGACATGAGTTTGAGTGAACTCCAGGAGTTGGCGATGGACAGGGAGGCCTGGCCTGCTGCGATTCATGGGGTCGCAAGGAGTCAGACACGACTTAGTGACTGAACTGATACAAAGGTCACAGGATAAAAATCTCTGGAACTGACCAAGCTCCATAGCAACTGCTGCCATGAACCTTTGAATCTACACCTGTTGATTCTCTGACCCAACAATAGGTAAAATACACACCCTGCTGCTGCTGCTGCTAAGTCGCTTCAGTCGTGTCCAACTCATTGCGACCCCATGGACTGTAGCCCACCAGGCTTCTCTGTCCATGGAATTCTCTAGGCAAGAATACTGGAGTGGGTTGGCATTACCTGCTCTAGGGGATCTTCCTGACTCAGGGTCGAACCTGAGTCTCCTTCATCTCCTGAACTGACAGGTGCGTTCTTTACTACTAGCACCATCTGGGAAGCCCATCGTAACCAATCACCTAATGCCGCCATTCCAGTAGGAATTTTTTCTCTTGAGCCTATAAAAATCGGCTGCAAACCTGTGTGAAAGGGTTCAGCCCTCCCTTGTGCCAGCCCACTGTTCTAATAGTGTCTTTCTGTCTCTGATAAACTTTATTCTCCTCTCATTCTGCCTCTTATCTGGAAATGCTTTTCCTTCCCGCTCATGGACATTCTTCATTCTCTTCATTCCTGAAGGTCACAGTTTGATAACCTGGAGAACCACAGAAGCTCAATAGGAGACCACCTCAGACCCTGTACATACCCTAATCCTTATCAGCAATCCCATCCTTTCCCCCTCATTTAGGACACACAATTTTGAGGGCCTTAGCCTGCTGTGTCCACCTTTGCCTGGCAAAAAAATAAAGATATTCTTTGCTACTTCACTCAAAACTCTGTCTCCAAGATTTGGTTTGGTGTTGGTGGACAGAAGTTGAGTTTCAGCATCACTTGTAGCAATAAATTCACATATGGTTTCAAAAGCCTTGTGGACAGCAGCTGGGAAAAAAATGTTTACTGAAATATTGCTCTTTACTTGATTATATTAAATGTCTTCAATGGTTGTGGTTTCTTAATAACAATAAGCTTGATTGAAGAGCCATGTCAAGCGATATGGGCTTTTAGTTATTAATCTAAAAACTGAAAATGAAAGAGAAGTTGATGAATCATACCAGTTATAGAAAATTGCTAATTTAATAAGCATCTCATTAGAATTTGCTATGGTGACTCTGAAGTTTAATGAGCAGAAATTTTCCCTCTAATTTTTCTGAAGCAGTGAGATGCCAGTGAACTGAATTGATGCTATAATAATAGTACTTTCTCCTCTACTTTCTTCTTCATGAGAAATCAGCCCACATATCATGCAATTCACACTCACATATATCAGTTGAACGAGTGTGAGAAATCAGAAATCATATAATTTACAGTGTTTAAATACATTACACAGCAGGTACTTCAATATCCTGGTTGTAGCCTTCTGGTAACTAGTTCATGTGTATACTATGCACACTCATAGACAGTATGTTTGTCTAAGATAGTAAATTAATAATAAAAGCAATAACTACTGCAAAGACCCTTAATACACACAGTACATACTTTTAAAAATTCTCTTTAACATAATTCCTTGTACTATCATCTAGAGGGGGAAATCCACTGAATTTTTAAAAATTGTATTACTAATTCACACATGTTCGTTGACTTAATAATGCTCTTTTAAAATCATGCTGCTTTTATACCCACACTTAAATCTTGATAGACATTTTTAAAGGCCAAAACTCTTCTTTCTTTCATATGTAGTCAAATTTCACACAACCTTTAGGAAGTCACCTTCATGACGATTACAGCAGAGAAAAGTGCATTTCTCAAAATTATATACTTTGAAGTCAGATAAAACTGAATTTAATACCAGATCAGTCATTTAGTAACTGTGACCTTGGGCAGTTAGCTTAATCTTTCAAAGGCTCAATTTCTCCATCTTTAAAATAAGGGTAAATCTGTTTTAGAGAATTGCTGTATGGCTTAACTGCAAACACTTTTGTAAAATGCTGATTCATGGTAAGCATTTAATAAGAGTTCTTTCCCTCTCCACTGTCCTTCTTGAAATACTGACCAACTCATTCTGCTATTCTTTATAAAAACATTTCTCATGCATAAGTTAAATGCCAGATATTACAAATATGAGCAAGCCAAACTTTCTTACTTCAAAGACACTATAAGAACTGAGGCACTGTCAACCAATTTTTTCGCTCATTGCTACTGGTAAAAAAAAAAAAAAAAAGTGTCCAAAAAGCCGGATTACCTTAATAGATCTCAAATGCACATTTTAGTAAAAACTGTTCATATAGATTAATGATCATTAAACCACTGATTTTATAATTATATTTAATTTAAAAGGTTGATCTTTCTTCCAGTTCTAAAGTTTAAAACTATGCAAATGAAGACCAGGAATAAAGCATTTCAGGGATAAACTCAAAGTTCATTCAGAAGAATTTTTTACACCTTAATATCTTCATGACAAGTACACAAGAGTTCTAATGACTACGTTAAATGATATTGCTAGTCAATATGATGATGATACATACCATCCTAAGGGCAGAAAGTGAAGAGGAACTAAAGAGCCTCTTGATGAACGTGAAGGAGTAGAGTGAAAAAGCTAGCTTAAAACTCAGCTTTCAAAAAGACTAAGCTCATGGCACCTGGTCCCACCACTTCATGGCAAATAGATGGGGAAAAAGTAAAAACAGTGACATATTTTATTTTCTTGGACTCCTACATTTCTGTGTATGATAACTTCAGCCATGAAATTAAAAAATGCTTATCCTTGGAAGAACAGCTATGACAAACCTAGACAGCATATTAAAAAGCAGAGGTATCACTTTGCCAACAAAGGTCAAAGCCCTTGTTCTGGTGATCATGTAGGGATGTGATAGTTGGACCATAAAGAAGGTTGAGTGCCAAAGAATTGATGCTTTCAAATTGCGGTGCTGGAGAAGACTCTTGAGAGTCCCTTGAAATGCAAGGAGATCAAACCAGTCAATCCTAAAGGAAATCAACCCTGGATATTCATTGGAAGGACTGGTGCTGAAACTGCAATGTTTTGGTTGCCTAATGCAAAGATTTGACTCATTGGAAAAGACCCTGATGCTGGGAAAGATTGAGGGCAAGAGAAGAAGATGGTGGAAGAGGATGAGATGGTTAGATAGCATCACTGACTCAAAAAATATGAATTTGAGCAAATACTGGGAAATAGTGAAGAAAAGGGAAGCCTGGTGTGCTGCAGTTCATGTGGTCGCATAGAGTCAGACACGACTTAGTGATTGAACAACCACCACAATTACAGGCATAAAGGTTTTGCATCTACTGGTCCCACTTGAAGAATATGTACTTTGAAGTTTGACAGTGGAGATTCCTGATCCTGGCTATAATACATGGACTATATATGTGATTTTAATCAAATTACTCTCTGAATTTCAATTTCCTCATCTGTAAAGTATGTCTTGAGTATTATAGTGATAAAAAGTAAATGTTTCCCTTAAAATAAACAGAGTGTTAGTGGTTTTTCCCAAATTTGTTTCATATCACTTTCTCTATTTAAGGATAACTTTTAAGGCTACCCTGGTGGCTCAGATGGTAAAGTGTCTGCCCTGTAATGTGGGAGACCCAGGTTTGATCCCTGGGTTGGGAAGATCTCCTGGAGAAGGAAATGGCAACCCAATCCAGTACTCTTGCCTGGAAAATTCCATGAGGAACCTAATAGGCTACAGTCCACGGGGACACAAAGAGTCGGACACAACTGAGCGATTTCACTTTCACTTTTACTTTTGCATGTAAGTGGATGGAAATGTTTATGTTTTCTTAAAGAAACATATGATTTCCTAAAGAAATCATTGCATTCCTAGAAAATGATTATGCATTTAGTTTCCAAATTAATGCTGCGTTTTGGAGCCCTAATTTCTTATGAGTGCATCCAAGAGTCTTTATTATTTTCAGATTACATGGAATTCTGGGAAGCTGAGGTTTGGAATAGAAGATAATAAAGATAAAACAATGTAACTAAATGACTAATTTGTTTTCAGGGTAATCTTTTACTCTCCTTTCGTCAGTCTACAGAATTCTGAAAAAAAAAATAATATCTGTAATGACTTTTTGAATAATATAATATCATTATCTTAAACTAAGTCTGTCTTACCCACCAGAATGAGCCCTTTAAAGATTCAGATTCATTTACAATGCTTGGCATCCCAAAATTATTTGTGAATGAATAGCTTAGAATCATAATAGAAAGAGAGAACAGTCTGGGAATATAAGATAATAAAATAAATTCATTTCCCTTTAAAAAAAAGTACCATAATTCCCTAATCTAGAACCCTTTCTTCCAAAAATCTAGATTTTTTTTTTTCTTGCAATGGCTTAGTGACCAATCTTTATCAAAATCTTAGCTTTATGTTCAGAATATTTTTATATGTCCTAAATGAGTTTCTGAATTAAAAATTAGGTGAACCAATGTCATGTTGCCTCATTTTAAACAGAATAAAATAAAGTATTATTCAGACTCTTTTAGAGTAATCAAAATTCTAGTTCACCATAAGGATTCTTCTTGATAAGTATATTTTATGTAAAATCTCTGGGATGTTTTTAAAAGGCAACATTTTACCAAATGTCATATTTAATTTTACTAAGGATGTTCTTAAGCTCTGTAGGAATTAAATTATATTCAGAGGCTCTATTCTTTTGTTTTCATGGTTAAATGTGTATCTTTAAATCTTTTCCAAGCATTCCAGGAATTGTTCCATTTCTTATTCTTAATAACCAAAGTTGAGAATTTTGTTCCAGTTTGTCAAGTTTAGCAATTATAGACTGGAATTTGAAATTCTAACCTTCTGATTACATAACATAGCCAGAGCCAACTGTGGGACTACTGCATTAGAAACCAGGCTTTAGCTGGCAATGGGCAAAGCTAAGCTAGAAAGTGGTCAAAATGAATTATTTTTACAATTCTAATGCAAATGCATTAAGAAACTTTAAGTTATTTAAAATATTTTAAATAACAGAATATTGTCACAACATTATCCTTTTGCCTGTATATAACATTCATACATTTGAGTTAGAGCCAGAAGACACTGAGTTGGCATCAAATCTCTTCCTAAGTTTGTGAAAATGGTTTCATTACAAATGTCAAATATAACCAGAAATTCTTAACATCTAGAGAAAAATTTTAACTATTTATGAAATTATTCCACCATTTGGTCAGTTTTTTGTTTTAAATGAAATATCTTGATTTGTCCACATATGTTTCAATTATTAGAAGACTTGATGAGCAAGATTAATAGTGGAAAATGTTACAGAAATAGCTGTAGGGCATATAAACAAGATTAACATTTCCCAGAACAAGGAGAAAGACCATCAAAATTAGTCTTTAAATTTCCAATTTCAGCCCCAATTACTGCTCAGCAGTCTATCAGGGGGAAAAAAAAAAACCCAGAGAACCTCAAACCTGCTCCTAAAAAAAGACCTGAAAGCTAGAAAATTCACAAATACCTTTCCTTGTGATTTTTAAATTTTTAATCCTAGGAATAAGGAAAAAAAGATTGCTTTCTAGTTGATAACAATTTTCTTATTTAAAATCATAGCAACATTTCTAAAACTCTAACCATGATCACAGTATTTAGAACAGATGCTGAAGGAACCAACCAATCCATGTGACTAGCCTTGGACCATAAGAGCAGGCCCACGGGTCTCTTTCTTATTGCCATTTTCCTGAGTCAGAGTAAATTACAATTAATCTTTGTTGTGACCATATTTAACTTCAGCTTTTATTAACTCTAATTTAAAATATATTAACATAGGGTGGAAAATGATTATGATGTAGTGTTAGGTAGGTAAAAATGCAAATATATAGAATTACCAACAATGTGGGAAAAGAGAGAGAGAAGAAAAGAACAGGAATATAATGAAACAAAAATATCTGTTGTATCTGTGGGAATATGAGCACTTTAGACAGCCCCAGAGTCCAAATTTTCTACAATGTTTTTTCTATGATAATTAAAAATGTTGATAGTAATTTTAAATTACATTTCAATTATTAATTAAAAGATTTATCACATTATAATGTCATAATTTAATTTTATCTACAATATTTTAAAGTTACAAAGTGAAATTATAGAACCACAAAGTAGATGGTTTTGGCTATCAACAAATTAATCTTCTTTAAAACACTTATGCAATTGTGACTATTTCAAAGAATACTAATTTATGTGCCAGAAATTTCTCAAAGTATTGAATGCCTATCATGTATAAATATTTTACATATATTAGGAGATTTAGGGAGAAGGCAATGGCACCCCACTCCAGTACTCTTGCCTGGAAAACCTTATGGACAGAGGAGCCTGGTAGGCTGCAGTCCATGAGGTCGCACAGAGTCGGACACGACTGAGTGACTTCACTTTCACTTTTCACTTTCATGCATTGGAGAACGAAATGGCAACCCATTCCAGTGTTCTTTCCTGGAGAATCCCAGGGACGGGGGAGCCTGGTGGGCTGCCATCTACGGGGTCGCATCGAGTAGGACACGACTGAAGTGACTTAGCAGCAGCAGGAGCAGGAGATTTAGCCATATAAAGCAACCCAAGGTGAAGATATTTTAAAAATAAACCAGCACACCTATATTTTCTGTTTTTGCATCATTTGGAAATTTGTGCACTAGGTTTTAACTTGCAGCAATAGATATCTATATAGTAGAGACTCACTATTTATTGCTGATTATTCTGGGGCTTCCCTGATGGTTCAGTGGTTTAAAAAAAAATTGCCTTTTGATGCAGGAGATGAAGTTTCAATCCCTGGGTTGGAAAGATCCTTTGGAGAAGGAAATGGCAATGCAGTCCAGTATTCTTGGCTGGAAAATCCCATGGACAAAAGAGGCTGGCGGGCTATAGTCCATTGGGTGGCAACAAGTCTGACATGGCTTAGCAACTAAACAACAACAACGGATTATTCTGTGTATAGAATACGTGAGATTTTTGACATCCCCGAGTCTGCTTGATCAACTTCTTGAAAGTGATACTCAAGAAGTGAACAGAAAACTTGGCATTTTGTCAAGGAGATTAATAGAATACATAGGCATCACACAGATATCTTATATGGAAGCATTTATAAACTTCCTACTTCTTAAAATATGCTGGCTTTCTAAAATAATAGAAAGGTATTGCTTGTTTTTCTTTTTAATGGAACAAGTTCTATAGGAAATAGCTTCTGTAAGAGTAAATTTAAAATACTGTTTTCTCTTTACATTCTATTTTTCATCAGTCTTATAACCCTATGATATTTTATTCACATTTAATACTCTCAAATGTTTCCCATTTGGAGCCTAGTAACTGCTTCAATAATAGTTTGTTGGGAAAGAAAAGAAATTTTGTGCCCAGAACTTTATGAATCTTGATCTGATTTATAAGTTCTTCAGTCAGTTCAGTTCAGTCACTCAGTTATGTCCTACTCTTTGTGACCCCATGGACTGTAGCAGGCCAGGCTTCCCTGTCCATCACCAACTCCCAGAGTTTTCTCAAACTCATGTTCATTGAGTTGGTGATGCCATCCAACCATCTCATCCTCTGTCGACCCCTTCTCCTCCCACCTTCAATCTTTCAAATGGGTCTTTTCAAATGAGTCAGTTCTTCGCATCAGGTGGCCAAAGTATTTTGGAGTTTCAGCTTCAGCATCAGTCCTTCCAAAGAATATTCAGGATTGATTTCCTTTATGATGGACTGCTTGGATCTCCTTGCTATCCAAGGGACTCTCAAGAGTCTTCTCGAACACTGCAGTTCAAAAGTATCATTCTTTGGTGCTCAGCTTTCTTTAAAGTCCAACTCTCACATCCCTACATGACTACTGGAAAAACCATAGCTTTGACTAGAAGGACCTTTGTTGCCAAAGTAATATCTCTGCTTTTCAATATGCTGCCTAGGTTGGTCATAATTTTAAGTTCTTAATTGTAGCTAAACTATCTAATTCAACAGATTCAAAGGCCAAATATTTAAACAAAATTGTGATTAAGTTGTGATTAAGTGCATAGAAGAATGAAAAGTTGAATTTTATTTCTTCTCCTCATTGTGTTATCACTAGATAATATAAATTTTTGTATGATCTAAAAGTATCTTATCCAAAAGCATATTGAGCTATTACCAATCAACTGCAGAGATTTTCTGTACATCAACTTGCACTGACCTAGCTTGTCTCAAATCCTTAAATAGGAAATTTAATACTCAAGAAATTTTGAATATATTTAAAAATACATGATTAGTTCCTCTGATTAAGAGAAAGCTAAATGCCACATCTCATTATTTTTGCTGAAACAGTTAACTATAGATGAATGCATATTCTTTCTTTTGTATATCACAAATGTAATTTAATCATTGAGTGAATGCTCAATTACCTTTAGGATGATAATTAAGGGGAAAACAATAGAGAGGCATCATTACTAAAATCAGCTCTGTATGGAAACGGCACCCTTTATAATTCTGTGGACTTCAATAAACAGTTCTGCTAATTCCTAGTCTTATTTCACAAGTGGGAATGCAGTTAAATCACTGTTAAAATTAATCTTTCACAGTAGTTTCAAAATCAAATTTACAATAATATACAAAACTATTCAGTGTGACCCAGGTTTCCCTCCCTCCCAAAAAAAAACAGAGTTGGACACGACTGAGCAACTAAGCACAACCCAGCACAATAATGTTAGCGATCCTTTGTGATACTGGTTTCATTGCTAATTCAGTAAACTGTACAGAATTGCATTAATGTACCCTATTTGCTGTGCTACGATAGGAGATAGACAGATAACTAGACATTTATTGAAGACATTTCTATTAATATTCTTTCACTTAAATCTCACAGGGACCTTTTTTATCCAGGTATCATTAGAGTATGTTAGTCGCTCAGTCGTGTCCAACTCTTTGCAACCCCATGGACTCCAGGCTCCTCTGTCCATGGGATTCTCCAGGCAAGAATAGTGGAATGGGTTGCCATTTCCTCTCCAGGCATCATTAGAGACATTTAGTTTATTTCCAAGCTGTTTGTAAAGATACGAGTATGCAGCATGTAAGGTTACAGAGGAATTCTGCTAGCTTGTAGGATGCCTATGTACTGGCTTTTAAAAGAGCCTCTTTGGCAGAAATATCAGAAAAAATGAAATCCTCCTGGGAAGACAAATGGCACATCTACAACAGAAGGAGCAGAGTGAAGTAAGTCAGAAAGAGAAAAACAAATATTGTATTTTAACGCAGATATGTGGAATCTAGAAAAACGGTATAGATGAGCTTATTTGCAAAGCAGAAGTAGAGACATAGACAAAGAGAATAAATATATGGATACTCAGGGGGAAAGAGGGATGGGAGGAATTGGGAGTTTGGGACTGACATATATATATATGTGTGTGTGTGTGTGTATATATATATATATATATTCACTATTGATGCTATGTATAAAACAGATAAATAATGAGAACCTACTGTATAGAACAGGAAACTCTACTCGGTGCTCTGCGGTGACATAAATGTGAAGGAAGTCCAAAAAAGAGGAGAGATTTGTATACAAATAGCTGATTCACCTTGCTGTGCAGCAGAAACTAACACAAATTTGTAAATCCTGTCTAACTCCGCCACCCCGTGGACTATAGCCCATCAGGCTCCTCTGTCCATGGGACTTCCCAAGGCAAGAATATTGGAGTGGCTTGCCATTTCCTTCTCCAGGGGATCTTCTCAACCCAAAGATTGAACCTGCATCTCCTTTATTGGCAGGCAGATTCTTTACTGTTCAGCCACTAGGGAAGCTCATAAAGCAAGTATACAGCAATAAAAAGATGAAGTAAAAAGATAAAAACAGAGAAAAGCCCGTGACTCGTCAAAGGAAGGGCCTCCTGAATTTCAGCCCCCACATATCCCCTCACACTCAAAGCTGAGTGCCTTTGAGCAATGTGTATACTACACAACTGGATGAGGTAGCCCTGAGAATATTTTTATTTATCTGATAATTCATTTATTTCACTACTTAGCATACTTAGCACACATATTTTTTTGTTTTTGCATTAAAAAAAATTCTAAATTGAGATTCAATATATCTTCCTACAAACTGTAGAAACCATATGTAAATCATGACCTTATTTTTACTTTTATAAAGGGAATGAGTCACTGGCTTCTCCACTGTGTTGCCAACAGAACATATATAAGAAAGGCTGTTCCAAATTATGACCTGGTTCTTTGAGCTTAAAGCTCAACATTCAGAAAACGAAGATCATGGCATCTGGTCCTATCACTTCATGGCAAATAGATGGGGAAACAGTGGAAACAGTGGCTGACTTTATATTTTTGGGCTCCAAAATCACTGCAGATGGTGACTGCAGCCATGAAATTAAAGACACTTGCTCCTTGGAAGGAGAGTTATGACCAACCTAGAGAGCATATTAAAAAGCAGAGACATTACTTTGCCAACACAGCTCCTTCTAGTCAAGGCTATGTTTTTTCCAGTAGTCATGTATGGATGTGAGTGTTGGACTACAAAGAAGGCTGAGCACTGAAGAATTGATGCTTTTGAACTGTCATGTAGGAGAAGAGTCTTGAGAGTCCCTTGGACTGCGAGGAGATCCAACCAGTCCATCTTAAAGGAGATCAGTCCTGGGTGTTCATTGGAAGGACTGATGTTGAAGCTGAAACTTCGGCCACTTGATGTGAAGAGCTGACTCATTTGAAAAGCTGATATTTTGGCCACTTGATGTGAAGAGCTGACTTGTTTGAAAAGACCCTGATGCTGGGACAGATTGAGGGCAGGAGGAGAAGGGGACAACAGAGGGTGAGATGGTTGGATGGTATCACCGACTCAATGGACATGAGTTTGGGTAAACTCCAGGAGTTGATGATGGACAGGGAGGCCTGGTGTGCTGGCCTGGAGGCCAGGAGGACAGGAGGACTGGACCCCCTGTCCAGTCCATGGGGTCACAAGTAGTCGTACACAAATGAGTGCCTGAACTGAACTCTGAAAATAAGCCAATTAGGAGATAGACCAGCACTGCCAAGACACAAAACACTTTTTCCTTGAGACTAGGATATCTGGGTGCCAAATGTATGCATTTGCTAAACTATTGTGTGAGTCCCCTAGTTGCTCATTTTTACTAAAAAGTAATTAACTAAGCACAATATAAGAGTCCCCAGCTTATTAGAAAAGTTTCTTGGGAATTTAAATAAATTAGCTATGATTAGAACTAATGAAATCTCCAAGAGTACCAGATTTAATTGCAAAAGTTGTTCAGATAAGATGCCTAATAATTTGTGTTAGAAATGTGGAGGAAGTTAAATGTCCAAGTGTATCAAAGAGAAAAGAAAAATCCAACAGCTGAAAACTAGTAATAATTTTTAAAAATGCTAAAAAAGGACAGTAAATATATTTAGAAATATTCATGCCTCCCATTCAATATAGTAACACAATGGGTGTTAATTTGTTATACTAACACTTTACATGTAATTTTAGGGGTTCTTTGGGGAAAGTGAAAGTGTTATTTGCTTCATAATCTCCAACTCTTTGCCACCCCCTGGACTGTTGCCCATCAGGTTCCACTGTCTATGGAATTCTCCAGGCAGGAATACTAGCGTGGGTTGCCATTTCCTTCTCCAAAGGATCTTCCTAACCCAGGGACTGAAACTCAGGTCTTCTGCATTACAAGCAGATTTTTTACCATCTGAGCCAACAGGAAAACCCTCTTTGGGGAAAACCACTCTTTTAATTGGGCTTCCCTTGTGGCTCAGCTGGTAAAGAATCAGTCTGCAATGCTGAAGACCTGGCTGCGATCCCTGGGTGGGTTGGGAAGATCCCCTGGGGAAGGGAAAGGCTACCCACCCAGTATACTGGCCTAGAGAATTCCATGGACTGTATAGCCCATGGTGTCCCGAAGAGTCGTACACGACTGAGCGACTTTCACTCTCACTCTTTTAATTGGTGCATATAGTGTATTTTGAAAGACTATTTCTATGGTGTAAGTAAAACAACTGAAATTTTCTTTACCATTTATAGGGGCTCTAAGAGTTTGAAAAAGTTTGTGAAAGTTAAAAAACGAAACAGTGCCACACTGCAGCTGAAGCACAATATTCATTTCACGCTCACAGTTACTTTGAGTCAAAGATTTAATAACATGATTTATCCTCATACAACATAAACGGATATTAAAAACTAAGTGTATCTCTAAAAAAAGCAATAGCGTTTGTATTTTTTTGCAATAAATAAAATCTTATACCCAGAAAGGTTTTCTAAAATATTTTCCTATTAAATCACTCCATTTGTCTTGGTCAATAATAACTTCATTTTCTCATGGCACACATAAGTATTCGTTTTAGAATATACTGTGCCGCAATCTGCAGATAATTAAAAATGATTCAAACAAAAATACCTAGAATAAAATTTTGATTAAAAAAATAAATAAAACCTTAAAATTAGGAAAATGGGTCCAGAAATATAAACAAAACATGTAGAAAAAGAAAAGAAAAAAATCAAATCATAGGACCTACATGTTTAAGGACAGTTGAATTTCAAATGGAATTGAACATCCTAGCAAAAATAGTTACACAATTCTCACTGTCAGAAATTGGAAAACTCACCAGGAAATACAGAAGATTTTCTCAATGCTGAATTTTAAAATTAAATCAATGTGAGGTTTTACATTAGAAAAGTGAGAAACAGAGATAAGTGGCAAATGTCCTTAGTGATATTATTATATCAAATGGAGTGGTTTAATGTAGTCAGATTGCGTAGCTTCCTGCGGTAAAGCCAAGAATATAAATAAAGCTATTATTTTTCAAGGGCCATTGTAAGGTGCTCTTAGCTTGTAGCCTTTTAATAGTCTTGTGTGGCCTAAGGATAACATTTGAGCATGTGGATTTATTTTTAAAAATTCAGATAATTCAGGCAGTTTCTTTAAAAAAGGTTCAAAAGAAAAGAACACTTCTCTGTGTTGTATATTCAATAAAACTGGAAAGTAAATAGTTTGAGAACTTCAAAGATCAAAAATATTGAAATTTTGGTTGAGGGTAAGCATATAAGAATAGAAATCAAATCAACATGTATGATTTTTGTCCTTCTCCAAATGTTCAGAGAAAACTCCTCTCAGTAGTGTATACTGAAAACTTTTGGAAAACACATATACACACACACACACACACATTCATCTTATAATGCATGGATCAGCTGAATAAGGGTAAGGTAACTCCTTAGAGGCCAGAAAGAACAGGAAACAGCTTCCTAACCAAGGACTGTAATATGTAAATTAATAAAGGTACCTGTTCATCCATCTATGCTCTAAAGCTTGCATATAAATAACTAACAAAAACCAGAGCTTTAAGCATGGGGAAGTTGTAAAGCTGTCTTCTACCACCACAAACACTCAGGACTTTGTAAAGGAATACTATCAATAATGAGAGTGGGGCGGGGGGCAGGGTGGTAAGGAGTAAAAACTCTTTCCTGGTCTTTTTTAAAGATAGACCTGCTGCTCCTACAACCTATGTACTCAGTCATGTCCGATTCTTTGCAACCCCGTGGACTATAGCCCGCCAGGCTCCTCTGTCCATGAAATTTTCCAGGCAAGCATACTGGAGCAGGTTGCCATTTCCTACTTGAGAGGATCTTCCCAACCCAGGGACTGAATCTGAGTCTCTTGCATCTCCTACACTGGCAGGCAGATTCTTTATCACTAGCCTAAATGGCTGGGGTGTGTGTAGCAGAATCGGGGAGACGTCATTTATAGGTACAAACTTGCAGCTAGCTAGTAGGTAAGTTCTGGAGATCTAATGCACACCACAGTGATTATAGTCAACAATACTGTATTGTAAACATCAAAGCTGCTAAGAAACCAGATCTTAACTCTTTCTAACACACACAAAAAAATGGCAATTACGTGATATGATAAAGATATAAGCTACCACTACAGTGGTAACCATACTGAAAAACACAAATGTACCAAACCCACATGCTGTACACCACAGACTCACACAATGTTATATGCAATTATATCTTGATTGAGAAAAATAAAGCCCTAAGCAGAAAATGTAGATTAAGTTGTTGTGCTTTGATAGTGAGTGCCCTTGACTATTTTTTTCCCTCATTAGACTTTTTTGTTTTAATGGTTTCCGTGAGGGAATTTTGGTCAAGTTGTTTCTGTTAAAACAGTCTTAATTTAACATTGCAAAACAGAAAAAAGGAAAAAAAAAAAAAAAAAAGGCCGATAAAACATTCTCTTTTCTTCTGAAGGTTTCAGAATGCAGTTATCATTAACTGGTCTTTTACTATTAAATTTAAATGGCCAATTGAGACAATAGTTCTGAGATGATTTTTCCACCACTGATTAAGACTAGAGTGGCAGGAATTAGGGATCATACTTATTTAGCCTTCTGAGCATTCTGTGCAGACTTGGTGCCCTTGCCAGCTCCAGATGCCTTTTTGTCCACTACTTTGGTGGCATCCACAGCAACTGTCTCATGTTATGAACAGCAAAATGGCCCAGAGGAGCATAGTTAGAGATCTCAACACACATAGGCTTATTAGGAACCATTCTGTAAGTTTATACTTTAAAACTGGCCTCAAAGTATTTTCATAGGAAAAATCTAATTAATAGGAGTTCATGTTTTTTTGTTTTTAAATCACAAAATATAAAGGAAAACATGCCATCATCACTGAGATGCATGCACACAAAAACTTGATATAAAGATATAACTTTTGGCTGTTAGGATATTCAACTCACCAGAAAGGATAACAATTTTAAAGTCTATGGCACCCAATTACCAGCTTCAAAAGCCAAACTGATGAAGCTATAGGGGAAAGTCACTAATCTCCATAATTATAGTATATTTTAATCATTTCTCTTATACATTAAACAAATAAAAATCAAGAGGGAAATGAATAATATATATGTGTGGAGAGAGAAACATACCTGAAACAAGCATTAAAAAATGATAACATCATGGATAATAAAGTACAACAAATGTTTTAAAAATCATTATGATGGAGTTCACATGCTTTGTACATTATACAAATCAGAAAGCAGTATCAAAGGGCAATAAAAAGATAACAAATACATTTCTCAATCCTTTACAAATACTAAAGAAAATATATCACCTAGAAAAACATCAGAGGCAGATAAAGTAGAACACAGAAAAAAATTATAATATTCTTATGCTAAAAAAAATAGGAAGAATCAAATAACTAAGTTAAATCAATTTTCAGGACATAGTAAAAATACAAGAGAGTGCACACAGAAGTTAAAAGGAAAAAAATACAGTTAGAAATTAATGATATAGAAAATAAAATTAGACCAGAAAGAAAACAATAAGAGCACAGATTTTTTTCTCTTGAATAACCTGAGAGAAAAATCATGAATTAAAACCAAAAAATTCCATACACTTTTTATATATATTTTTAAAACTGTCAGATGTTACATTTAAATGAGATTTTATAGTAAATTGACTAATGATGTTGTAAGGACTTATACCTTCTAAAATTGTATACATAGTTATAATTATTAATATTTTGAGGGATCTTCAACAAGTTTGGTTTATAATATCCTGGAATTATAATTTAAATTAAAATTGTATCACTTACATATATCATATGAAACTAAAACATTAATTTCTTTTGTTTTTATACTCAAAATGTCCTATGTTTGCAATGGAAAAATTAAAACCAAATCTCTTTATATTTCTTCAAACATTTTTGTAGCTCATCATTACACATAGGTAAAATAGCTAAAACACTGTTAGCTCATTACAAGTTTCTAAATGCACAGGCTCTTAGGGAAAATGTAGCTTTATATCTGATGTTTTACCTATAATTCCTTTACTTTCTGGCACTCTAGATGAAAAGAAAAGATTTTATGATAATTCTACTCTGTGTTGCTCCTGTATTTATATTTAATGGTTTTAAACTTTTTATAAAGTCTAAACTCTGCAATATATTACTTTCAAAATGTCCATCTTATATAAGTGGAGTTACATTCCACATTATCAATAATGCATGAAAAGATTTCATCAGTCCTGGATTGATAAAGAACAAAAAGGAGTGAATGTTGAGGAGGGAAATCTGCATAGAAACTATAGTTTTGGATGAAGATAATGCTATTCCTTTTCAATGAATTTCATATTTTATTTTTATTTATTTTTTCTCTGCTTGGAATATTCTCCCTCACAGGTTTCCATGACTCTGTCCCTCACTTATTTCTCATCTTTTCCCAAAATGTCATGTTCTCAGTTATCTTTCCTGGTCAGACTATCTAAAATTTAAACTCTTTTTCCTTTCTCATTCCCCTTTCCCTCTTTATTTATTATTTTTTGCCTTGCACTTAGAAATGTATAACATATCATTTATTTCAATTAATGTACTTTATTGTCTTTTTCCACCGTTAGAATGAAATCCTATGAGGGAAGATATTTATGGTTATTTTGCTAACCGCTGTTAAATCCAGTAATTAGAACATAATCTGATAGGTAGTAAGGACCAAAAAGTGCTTCCTAAAAAATTATCTTCACTTAGAGGGTGATGAAATCATTTTCAAAAGTGTGTATTTCTCTAATAATAATTGATGCTTCATCCATGATTTAGAAAATAGAATAAAATAAAAATAGATGTGGAAGTTTAAAAACTTATTGAAGACATTATAAACATACTCAAATAATTATTATTTGATACATTAAGCTACATAGAAGTTTCTCAATATGTTTCTATACAATTATACGTGTATTTGCACACACTGTTTATGTGCTATGTGGGTATACTATACAATCACTGGGGCTTCCCAGGTGGCACTTGTGGTAAAGAACCTGCCTGCCAATGCAAGAGATGCAGATTTGATAGTTGGGTCAGGTAGATCGCCTAGAATAGGAAATGGCAACCCGCTCCAGCATTCTTGGCTGGGAAATCCCATAGACAGAGCAGCCTGGTGGGCTACAGTCCAGAAGGGCTGCAAAGAGTTGGATATGACTGAGCAACAAAGCACATGCTCATGTACACACAAACACAAATATACTCATTACCTCTCTCACTGAATTTCGAGATCTTTATGCATTATTACGCATATTCATGAGTCTGTACACGTGTAATGATGTGTATAAAGCAGGAACTAACATTTGTTGCATTTCTACATTGTTGAACACAAACCCAACTACAATTTAATCTCAGAATAATCCAAACACAAATTCAATAGAAAGCAGGACTAATTCAGTTCTGTTCAGTTCAATCGTTCAGTTGTATCCAAATCTTTAAGACCCCATGGACTGTAGCATACCAGACTTCCCCATCCATCACCAACTGCCACAATTGCTCAAACTCATGCCCATCGAGTTGGTGATACCATCCAACCATCTCATCCTCTGTCAGCTCCTTCTCCTCCTGCCTTCAATCCTTCCCAGCATCAGGGTCTTTTCCAGAGAGTCAGTTCTTCTCATCAGGTGGCCAAAGTATTGGAGGTTCAGCTTAAGCATCAGCCCTTCCAATGAATATTCAGGACTAATTTCCTTTAGGATGGACTGGTTTGATTTTCTTCCAGCCCAAGGGACTCTTCAAGAGTCTTCTCCAACACCATAGTTCAAAGGCAACAATTCTTCAGTGCTCAGCCTTCTTTATGGTCCAACTTTCACATCCATAAATGACCATTGGAAAAACCATAGCTTTGACTAGACAGATCTGTGTTGGCAAAGTAATGTCTCTGCTTTTTAATATGCTGTCTAGGTTTACCATACCTTTTGTTCCAAGAAGCTAGTGTCTTAATTTCATGGCTGCTGTCACCATCTGCAGTGATTGTGGAGTCCAAGAATATAAAGTCTATCACTGTTTTCATTGTTTGGACCATCTCTTTGCCATTAAGTGATGGGACCAGATGCCATGATCTTAGTTTTTTGAATGTTGAGTTTTAGGTCAACTTTTTCTCTCTCCTCTTTTGCTTGCATCAAGAGGCTCCTCAATTTCTCTTTGCTTTCTGCCATAAGGATGGTATCATCTGCATATCTGAGGTTATTGATATTTCTTCCAGCAATCTTGATTCCAGCTTGTGCTTCATCCAGCCCAGCATTTCTCATGATGTTATCTGCATATAAGTTAAATAAGCAGGGTGACAGTATACAGCCTTGATGTACTACTGTCCCAATTTGGAACCAGTCTTTTGTTGCATGTCCAGTTCTAACTGTTGCATCTTGACCTGCATGCCTCCTTATTAGGAGGCAGGTAAGGTGGTCTGATATTCCCATCTCTTTAAGAATTTTCCACAGTTTGCCATGATCCACACAGTCAAAGGCTTTGGTGTAGTCAATGAAGCAGAAAGAGATGGTTTTCTGGAACTCTCTTGCTTTTTCGATGACCCAGCAGATGTTGGCAATTTGATCTCTGGTTCCTCTGCCTTTTCTAAATCCAGCTTGAACATCTGGAAATTCTCGGTTGAAGTACCGCTGAAGACTTGCTTGGATAATTTTGAGCATTACTTTGCTGGTGTCTGAAATGAGTGCAATTGTGCAGTAGTTTGGACATTCTTTGGCATTGCCTTTCTTTGGGATTGGAATGAAACTGACCTTTTCCAGTCCTGTGGCCACTGCTGAGTTTTCCAAATTTGCCGGCATACTGACTGAAGCACTTTCACAGCATCATCTTTTAGGATTTGAATTAGCTCAGCTGGAATTCCATCTTCTCTGCTAGCTTTGTTCGTAGTGAGGTTTCCTAAGGCCCACTTGACTTTGCATTCCAGGACATCTGGCTCTAGGTGAGTTACTGGGTCATTAAGATCTTTTTGGTATAGCTCTTCTGCATATTCTTGCCACCTCTTCTTAATATCTTCTGCTTCTGTTAGGTCCATACCATTTCTGTCCTTTATTGTGCACATCTTGGCATGAAATGTTCGCTTGGTATCTCTGATTTTCTTGAAGAGATCTCTAGTCTTTCCAATTCTATTGTTTTGCTCTATTTCTTTTTATTGATCACTTAGGAGCTTTCTTATCTCTCCTAGCTATTCTTTGAAACTCTGCATTCAACTATGTATATCTTTCCTTTTCTCCTTTGCCTTTAGCTTCTCTTATTTTCTCAGGTATTTGTAAGGCCTCCTCAGACAACCATTTGTCATTCTGCATTTCTTTTTCAAGACCAATAAGGCATGGTCTTGATCACTGCCTCCTGTACAGTGTCATGAACCTCCATCCATAGTTCTTCAGGCACTCTATCAGATCTAATCCCTTAAATCTATTTGTCACTTCCACTGCATAATCATAAGGGGTTTTATTTAGGTCATACCTGAATGGTCTAGTGGTTTTCCCCACTTTCTTCAATTTAAGTCTGAAAAAGGAGTTTATGATCTGAGCCACAGTCAGCTCCTAGTCTTGTTTTTGCTGACTGTATAGAGCTTCTCCATCTTTGGCTACAGAGAATATAATCAATCTGATTTTGGTATTGACCATCTGGTGATGTCCATGTGTAGAGTCGTCTCTTGTGTTGTTGGAAGAGTGTGTTTGCTATGACCAGTGCATTCTCTTTGCTAAGCTCTGTCAGCCTTTGCCCTGATTCATCTTTTACTCCAAGTCCAAACTTGCCTGTTACTCCAGAATTCAACTTAAGTCATTGAGACTTCAAATTTCATCTTCCTCACTTTTATCTTTTTTTGTATGTCCATTTTGCCTTCTGTGGTTTGAAGTTATACATAAAGGTTAATTTACAAATAGGATCTAATCACCAGGATTGGGCATGGTTCCTTTGCATATGTATGTTTATCATTTTGTTTAAATTCGTTAATCCTAAATTCATATAATGAAGTGATAAATATTATTGAATTGTTTTAGTCAGGTGTTCATTCTATGGGCTATGCAAAACAAAGTGGAGACAGTAGATGAAAAGAGAGATATAAGATTCCCAATGTTCTCTTTTTCCCTATGTCACATTGTCAACATCTGCTTTACTGAAGACAAGGTTAATGATGTGAGCATGTCTGGTAAGATGGGTGACCTCATTGAGGTATATTAGTTATCATCATCATGATGTCGGTCATCATCACAGAAAAATGACAGATAAGAAAAATGAACCAGCCAAGATAGGTTTAAAACTCTAACAGGAACTCTGACTTCTAATGGAGTGTATTTTCAAAAGAACTTGACTGCTATTGTGAAAACACATTACTAACAGTATTAATCTTCTGAGTCAGCAAAGATGAATTCTTAATCTCTGTTAAAATAAGGCATAGAACTAAAATTTAAAACCAGATGATCACTTCATTTGAATATGTTATATGATTTAGAACAAAAACAGTTTTAAATCATATAAAATTTTATTTATTTTACATATGTATACTATATATATAATTTATATATTATATATAAATAGTGCATCTAAGTATCCACACACACATATCTATATTACATTTACATATATATTATATATATACACACCTGAATGTATATTATGCCTACATATATATGCAGTATTTACTGTTTTAAATACAACAAAAATCATTTAGTAAAAAGGAGCTATAAAATTATATTAATAAAATTTTAGTGTTTCCTTACTCTTTTTTTTTTAAAGGTTTTCATTGTCTTTAGAGCAACACAAAGTCAGTGAATCATATGATAAGGATGAGTTCTGACTGTATTAATGGACTCATGTTTAAGAAAAATGAACAGCCTAGTACAATGAATATTTTATTCACATTCTTGGTGTTGAAGAACAATTGATAAGAATCTATAAAATCTCAAAATAACTATATATCAACTAAATTATGACATAAAATGATGATTAAGAAAAACGTACTTCATCATTAGTAATCATTCTAAGGTTAAATAAGTGAATGGCAAAAACTTTCCATTATTTGACCCTAAATGTTTTCTTCTGTTGTAGTCTACATTAGATATAAGGGGTTGAAAGCAGTATTGAAGAGAAGACAGGATGAAAGTATATATATTTATTTTCCTTTTCTATCATAAAATCTTCCAAAAAATTCAGTGAGATGTGTAACAAAAAATCATGTAGATATCATTAAAACTTAATAAAGCCTAATGGTCTACTATATTTACAAAGATATTTTAAATGAAATGAAGCATTAGCTAGAGCTGAAATCCACATTTTGCTCCTCAAAAAAATCACATTTGCCTTTCTACCTGAGAGACAATCACTATTCTGAATTTGGTTTCCATCTTTTAATTCAATGTCATACTTGATATGTAAATTTAGAGTGAGGATGAAATAAAGACTAAAGTTTCTTTATCACCTGCATACCATGAATGAAAGATTTACAACCATATGATTTAACTTAACAAAAAGAAAAGTGAGTACAACATAACTATGGGCACAGGGGAGTCCTAAAATTTGTATAAAAACATGAATACTCATTTAAAGTACATATTTTATTTCAATATTAATAGTATGTATTTCTGTATTCCAGAGGTTTGTAACATTGTACAAGAGGCAGTGACAAAACCGTCACAAAGAAAAAGAAATGTAAGAAGGAAAGGGGGTGTCTGAGGAAGTTTTACACATAGCTGAGTAAAGAAGAGAAGCAAAAGGCAATGGAGAAAGGGAAAGATATATCCAACTGAATGCAGTTGCAGAGCAGAGCAAGGCAAGATAAGAAGGCCTTCTTAAATGAACAGCACAATGAAGTAGAGGGAAATGACAGAATGGGAAAGACTAGAGATCACTCCAAGAAAACTGGAGATATCAAGGGAACATTTCATGCAAGCACGGGCACAATAAAGGACAGAAACAGTAAGGACCTAAGAGAAACAGAATAGATTGAAAAGAGGTGGCAAGAATACACAGAAGAACTATATAAAAAAGTTCTTAGTGACCCAGATAACCATGATGGTGTGGTCACCCACCTAGAGCCTGATATTCTGAAGTCTGAAGTCAAGTGGGCCTTAGGAAGTATTACTACAAACAAGGCTAGTGGAGGTAATGAAATTCCAGTTGAGCTATTTCAAATCCTGGAAAATGATGCTGTTAAAGGGCTGCACTATGCCAGCAAATTTGGAAAACTCAGCAGTGGTCACAGGACTGGAAAAGGTCAATTTTCATTTCAATCCCAAAAAAGGGCAATGCCAAAGAATGGATAAACTACCACACAATTGCAAACTGCACTCATTTCACATGCTAACAAGGTAATGCTCAAAGTCTTTCAAGCAAGGCTTCAGTAGTCCACGAACTAGGAAATTCCAGTTGTACAAACTGGATTTAGAAGAGGCAGAAGAGCCAGAGATCAAACTGACAACATCCATTGGATCACAGAGAAAGCAAGAGAATTCCAGAAAAACATCTACTTCTGCTTTGACTGCTTTGACTGAATTTGACTATGAGATAGTCTTTGACTTTGTGGATCACAACAAACTGGAAAATTCTTAAAGACATGGGAATACCAGACCACCTTACCTGCCTCCTGAGAAACCAGTATGCAGGTTAAGAAGCAACAATTAGAACCTTACATGGAACAACTGATTGATTCAAAATAGGGAAAGGAGTATGACAAGGCTGTATGCTGCCATTCTATTTATTTAATTCATATGCAGACTGTGTGTTAAGTTGCTCAATAATGTCTGACTCTTTGCCACCCCATGGACTGTAGCCTGCCAGGCTCCTCTGTCCATGGAATTCTCCAGGCAAGAATAGTGGAGTAGGTAGCCATTCCCTTATATGCAGAATATATCATGTGAAATGTCAGGCTAGATGAATTCCAAGCTGGAATTAAGATTGGTGGGAGAAATATCAACAACCTCAGATATGCAGATGAGACCACTTTAATGGCAGAAAGTGATGAGGAACTAGAAGCTTCTTGATGATGGTGAAAGAGGAGAGTGAAAACGCTGGCTTATGGCAGCATTCAGAAAACTAAGGTCATGGCATCTGGCTTCATCACTTATGGCAAATAGAAGGGTAAAAGTAGAAGCAGTAACAGATTTTATTTTCTTGGGCTCCAAAATCTGTGTGGACAGTCACTGCAGCCATGAAATTAACATATGCTTGCTCCTTGGAAGGAACGCTATGGTAAACCTAGACAATGTATTAAAATCACTTTGCCAACAAAGGCACAAACAGTCAAAGCTATGGTTTTTCCAGTAGTCATGTACAGATTTGACATTTGGACCATAAAGAAGACTGAGCACTGAAGAATCAATGCCTTCAAATTGTGTTGTTGGAGAAGGCTCTTGAGAGTCTCTTGGACTGCAAGGAAATCAAACGAGTCAATCCTAAAGGAAATCAATCCGGAATATTCATTAGAAGGACTGATGCTGAAGCTGAAACCCCAATATTTTGGCCATCTGATGTGAAGAGCCAACTCTTTGGAAAAGACTCTGATGCTGGGAAAGATTGAAGGCAAAAGGAGAAGAGAGCAGCAGAGAATGAGATGGTTAGATAGCATCACCAACTCAATGGACATGAATCTGAGCAAACTGAGCAAACTCTCAGAGCTAGTAAAGAAAGGACAGGGAAGCCTGGCGTACTGCAATCCATGGAGTCACAAAGAGTCAGATTTGACTGAACAACAACATTTCTGTATTAAGTTAAAAACAGAAGCAAAATTCTAGACAACGATCCAAGGGAAATAGAAAAGGGCTTTCTATACACACTGTGATTATTAATTACCTCTATATCATCCCTATCTTACTTAAAAGGAAGACTGATTTTTACAAAAGATTTGTATCCATTAGAATAATTCACAGTTAAATTACTTAAAGCTATACAGGCAATTCCTGAAATATTAGAATTACAATATATACCTTGGAATCCAGAAAAGGAAAAATATAGAAATATTTCATTAAAGTAAGAAATCAGTACATTGTATTTTTAAAATTCAGATAACACAAGGAATGCATGTTATTATATATGTATGTATGTATGTAGTTGGCTTAAAGCTCAACATTCAGAAAATGAAGATCATGGCATCCAGTCCCACCACTTCATGGGAAATAGATGGGGAAACAGTGTCAGACTTTATTTTTCTGGGCTCCAAAATCACTACAGATGGTGACTGCAGCCATGAAATTAAAAGACACTTACTCCTTGGAAGGAAAGTTATGACCAACCTAGATAGCATATTCAAAAGCAGAGACATTACTTTGCCAACAAAGGTCCGTCTAGTCAAGGCTATAGTTTTTCCTGTGGTCATGTATGGATGTGAGAGTTGGACTGTGAAGAAGGCTGAGTGCCGAAGAATTGATGCTTTTGAACTGTGGTGTTGGAGAAGACTCTTGAGAGTCCCTTGGACTGCAAGGAGATCCAACCAGTCCATCCTAAAGGAGATCAGTCCTGGGTGTTCTTTGGAAGGAATGATGCTAAAGCTTAAACTCCAGTACTTTGGCCACCTCATGGGAAGAGTTGACTCATTGGAAAGACTCTGATGCTGGGAGGGATCGGGGGCAGGAGGAGAAGGGGACGACAGAGGATGAGATGGCTGGATGGCATCACTGACTTGATGGACGTGAGTCTTGGTGAACTCCAGGAGTTGGTGATGGACAGGGAGGCCTGGCGTGCTGCAATTCATGGGGTCGCAAAGAGTCGGACACGACTGAGCGACTGATCTGATCTGATCTGATGTATAATTATTACTGGTTCACATTGTTGTAGAGCAGACATATGCAACATTGTAAAGAAACATTCCTTCAATTAAAAAGTAAATTAAAAAAAAGAAAATAAGGGAGTAGACGAATATGTACTTTGCACAGTTTATTTTATGTTATTAATCAGTTAATATTTATGCAAAAAAGAAATGAATTTAAGATTGAAAATGCTATCATGATAGACACTGCAGTAATTGACTGAGAAACTATAAAAATTATGTATCTGCTTCCTTCCAGCCATAAGCCCAATCAAAAAAAAAAAATATTCACAATACTAGTTTTAGAGTTTAATATATATCTATCAGAAATGGAAAGATTAAGCAAACAAAAGATTAACAAGGTTATCAAAGATATGAACAATACTAAAATTAGCAAATTTAATTAGTATATAAATCTGCACTAATATGATTTTTGCATGAAATAAACTAATTCAGATATCAACAATTAAAAAATGGTTTAAAAAAGCAAACATTTGTAAACCAAAAAACAGACTCTGCCACACAATGAAGAAGAAAAATTGGTGAATATGATAAATATTAATTAATAACAAAAAAAAATACTAGACTTCAAAACCTATGGGATTCACTAATCATAAAGGAAAAGTCTGATAAACTGACTTCATTGAAATAAAAATTTGGTTTTCATCAAAAGACAGTGTTAACACTTTGTGTTTGAAGATATCTCAAGCCTTGGCTAGTATTTTTGTGATCCATGACATGGTTAGAGTGAGGGTAACTGGAACAATACTCAGTTGGAAACAATTCTCAGTAATACATTGATTCCACATTCCAGAAAGTGTTACTGACACCCTTTTTTCACAGCATCCCTACAACACCAGAAACTGTGACCAGCATGTTCATGACCGATCTCCATTTTTTAGGATGTAGGTCTATCTCAGGGAGAAAGTCAACAAGTATTTGTTGAATTAGAACTGAATACATGTTAAAAACAATTAGCAGTTGTTTCCTCCAGTTAACTAAATAGATAAATATAGCATTCCTGTTTAATTCAACAAGACTTGTAGAAATGAAATTTCACTAATTTTTTTTATATGTCTTCTCTACTCTCTCTTTTCTCTGTTTGAATGACTCCGTTTATCTTCTCCTGCATTCCATTTTAGTACATAAAATGACATATTTGTAAATATTACATATTTCCATTTTCTTTGCTTCTGGGACAATCTGTTATTAAATGTATTTCCCACAAAATCTCCAAAATGAATTAAAATTTTTAAAACACTAAAATGCTTAGCCAATCTGAGTTCTGTTTTTACTGCAATGTCTTCCTCTACTGGACAGTCTCTTAAAATCTTTCTCCCCAATATATTTAGACCATCTCCAACTCATTATCCCATTAATAACTTTAAGAATCTATGGTGTCAAATTGCATGACTCTTCCATTCTTGACATTAATGTGAACTATGATGGAATAAGTATTAATATGTTAAGGAAACCAAAAATGAAAATGAATCTCAAGCATAACTGTGATTCCAGAAGAACTTCTTAAGTATTCGCTTTAGGAGTATCTTGCTTTTGATCTCATTCTTAAAACCATCAGAACCACAGTATACTCAGGTTGTTTAAGTGATAACAGAATCCAGGTCTTTTCTTCCCTGCTTTATCACTCTCTGTAACTCCCTCCTCACAGCACATAAGCCCATCCTTGCCTGCAGCCTCCACTCTAATTAAGGAAAGTTGGGATATTGCCAGTCCTGCTGAGAACAGTATTATCTGAGTGTAGACTCTCTGATTCTACGCGTTCTCAGCTTCAACTTCATTACTCCCAGTGATTGTTCTATCAGTATAGCTGTGAAGAAAAACTAAATAAATAGATCAGAAGAGATCAGAAGAGATCACAGTCGTGGAGGAAACAGTTTAAAATGGTTTCAATTTCTCTAAGCCCTCTGCATGATCAGGAAGCTGATAAAGCTTAGTCAGACCCATAGTCATCAAAATTCGAGTGCTAAGCCCCTCACACTTCCTGAAGGAGTAGTCAGCAAAGTAGTGGTGGTGGTGGGGGTGAGGGGTCAGACCATGAGATCTAGAAGTAGATGATTAGGCTTCTATTGCCATTTACTGATAGGATGATTCTAGCAAATAACCTGACCTCTTTCAACAATATCTCTTCCTCTCCAAAACGGGGAAAAACCATACATGCAAGATTTGAGGCAAGACAAACAAAATACTTTGGGTAAGTTTTTATAAACTAGAATTTATAGTTTATAACTATGTGAAAGTGAAAGTGTTAGTCACTCGGTCATGTCTGACTCTGTGGCCCCATGGACTGTAGCCTCTGTCCATGGAATTCTCTAAGCAAGAACACTGGAGTTGGTTGCCATTCCCTTCTCTAGGGGATCTTCCCGACCCAGGGATTGAACCCAGGTCTCCCACATTGCAGGCAGATTCTTTACCATCTGAGCCATCAGGGAAGCCCTATTTATAGTTAAAAACTATAACCGTCCTTTTTATAGTTCAGCTATAAGAAACAAAGCACTGTGTTTTTCCTTATACTGGCAGTATAATTAATGGTCTAGCAATGATGTTTTGGATATCATGCTCTAAAACACATTTGCAAAATCTTATCTGCAAGTAAGATTTCATGGATTGTATATGGGTTTACAATGTTAAACACATATTAACCATGGATATCTGGTGATTTGACCTCTGATGCCTTATTGGTCCTGGAGAGAATGCCTTTTGAAAGGCTAGCTAATTCCTGGAGAAAGTAAACAACTCATTGATGAGCTTGTCTTTGATATATAACCCAGTCAATCAGGAGCCTATACTCCCAATAGATCCTCTGGCTCTCGGAGGGTTCATATTCTGGGCTACTATTCCCCTGTCCTAGTCATCCCAGAGATTGGCCACTAGCGATAGTTCTTAGAGTCCAGAGTCTGCCAAAATTACTCAGACCATCCAATCCTAAGCCTGCCAAGCCTGCTCTCCTCACCCTTCCTTCCCATGGTACCACAATAAAGCCTCTTGCCCATGTTCTCCCCTTCTTGCTTTTCTCACGACTGCCTCTCATGCTTCTCTGTGTGACATGCTGGGCTCCTTGTTTCTAGGAAACTGTGAATATAAAAAGTTCTTTCATGAAAGTTTCTTCATATTTTACCACACTTGTTAGCAAACAAATTATGGATAAACTTAAAGTAACATGCTAATATTAATTTCAAATGAATGATTATCCTCTGAACATTTTCTGTCTTTTCCTGTTTTACAAGATTTAAATTCTTTTAACAGTCGATATTGATCACTTCTTTTGTAATTCCAACTTGTTTACAAAAGTATTTTAAATGAATTTGTATAAATATAGATATGCTCACATGAAGGAAACATGGAGAATTTAAATAAGGATCATAACTTTAAACCATATCTGTAAGAAGCCACAGACAAGAAGCCACAAATGACCACAGGATTTATTTTAACTTCCTTGTGAAAACTTGGCATAAAATAGAATGAATGAAAAACAATTTCAGGGCTTTGGAATCATATTTGTTAATTACACACCGGTAAATTTCTTATTTTTCTCCTCCTTTGACTAGACACTTGTCTCAATAGTGAGTCAAACAGAGAATAAATCAACATGGAAAATATTTTTTTATCCTCTTCTATCTTCAGTACCTAAATCAGTCAATGGTGAAACTGAACTAGTTTTCTAAACCATTTATGTAACCTGAAAGAGCTTTGACATAACAGAAGCAGCAATCATGAATGTTGTTACTGATCAAGAAGTCACAGAGGAGAGGGTCACAGGGCTCTGCCATAAATTTATGAGAGAAAGCAGGAAATGTCATTCTGACTGCAGTAGATGGCTTAAAAGGGCTGTGGTAAGGTTATGTTGTGTTATCAAGATTGAATTCCCAAGAATGTGAGTTGAGATAAAAAATGATAGGAAGAGAAGATAGATATCAGTAAAAATATAATAAAATACTAGGAATCAACCATTGAATAATAAATGGTAATAAAAATCCAGCAACAGGAAGTCAGAGTATTTGAATCTCTAAATGTAAGCAAAATTCAAAGAAATGCTATAATAAAAACATATATATGCCTTTGCCCAGAAATTTCTATACCAAAGAAATCTTTTTATATCTTCTAAGAGGCATAATAGGGGTCTGACAGCCCAGGGAACTTAGTTCTGTTGCCAAAGTCCATAAATATTTGCCCAACATTCTTTTTCTAAATGTCTGATGTATGAATAAAATATTAGAAGGATATTATAATCACATTCACTTACACTGATATATGAAGTAAAGAGACAATTCAAATGCATTGTTTCTGTATCACTACCTTCTCCAAACACCCTCCTCCACAACATAAACTATGTTGGGATATACAGTGTTGAATTAAAAAAAAAAAGTCTACTATTCTATTTAACGGCAAAAAGTAGTCCCAATGAAACTCCAGCATTTTCTCATCATTCATTGTTACAACAGAAATGTATATGCAGTTTATCATGATTAAAAAATATTAAAACATTCAATAATTACATAAAATACGAAAAAGCTACTTTTGTCTTTGTCAGCGTGGTATGGGAATGCAAGCTCTGGTTCAACAAATACTGAATAATACTGTATGTGAACAGTAAACAGAGTATCAAATTCACAACAGTATAAGTATAAAGATAGACTTAGTTTATCCAAACATGTTCATCATAGGAGATACAAAGAATGAAGCCAGGAATATAGATTTTCCACTATCGAGGACCACACAAAGACATACGAGAAGACACGAAGGTGAAACATTGATTTTGATGCTTTCCCAGAAGTATAATGAATGCCTAGCTGAGTGCCTGACCCAAAGTAGATGATCCAAAATGTTTCTAAATTATTTAATGATGTTAGTACAAATATATCACTGCAACTTTTCATGGAAACAAAATGATAGAATTTTTACTTTGTGCTCCTAAAGAGGCTGGGCTATGCATGTGCATGCTTAGTGTCTCCAACTTGATGTAACCACATGGACTGTAGCCCACCAGGCTCCTCTGTCCATGGGCTTCTCAGGCAAGAGTACTAGAGCGGGTTGCCACTTCCTCCTCCAGGAGATCCTCCCAACTCAGCAATCCCGCATCTCCTGCACTGGCAGATAGATTCTTTATCACTGGAGCCATCTGGGAAGCCCTAGAGAAGCCAGGCTAGTTGATGACTGTCAACTTAAGAAGGAGTTTATCATGCATAGAAGCAGGTAGAATGAGTAAAGCCATTCCAACCTGAGGAAGAATTATGAGCACAAGCACCAAGACATGCATCAAACAGATTCATCAAAGTCCATGATAAACTCTGGGACTTTTGATAAGTGTAGATGAATACAGAGATTGAAAGGAGACTGATATTTGAAGACATTTCCTCTCAGTATGCAATGTCTACTCTGCCTTCATCTAAATATCTTCAGATCACAGACCTTAATTATAAATACCTTTAGCTAATATATTTTCAAACCATCCTCCCTTGCTTGAACTTACCTCATGTCAGAAATGTGACATATGGGCCATACGTTGTGGAAGTTCAAGTAAACCGCTGTTTATTCTTCTGACTTTGAGAGCTCATAAATCTCAGAGTCAATTCAATGCAAATATATGTAACTGGAATATTAAGAGGTATAAATTTTCTTCAGATAGCCTCTGTTACATTTTTTTCTTAGTTCTTAGTTATATTCTATGTTAAGTTAAAGAAAGTAATTTGCCTCAAAACATTCCAAAAGAAAAATAGCTATAAAAGCAAAATGAATTGATGGTCTTTTGGTATATTTCTTTGACAGTAAAGGTTTCTCAGAGTCCTATATTCTTGGCCTAACAAGGTACAGAATGATGTTGGCTTGAAAGTTATTCCCAGAAGTTCTAACAAAACACAAAACTTCAGAATTACAGATGGTCACTTGGAAGCAAGCAAATGTGACCTCTCTTGATAGAAGCCTATTAAGGATGTACATTTCCATTGTCACTGACAATCTAAGTTTCCTAACTTCAGCCACAACTAACATCCAATTTGTGCTCCCTGGTTCAGGTACTGGTATTAATTTTCTAGGGCTGCCACAATAAATCACCACACACTGCGTGGCTTAACAATAGAAATTTATTTTCTGGAGGCTGTGAGTCCAAGATTAAGGTCTCAGGGAGAGTTGGTTTCTTCAGAGACCTTTCTCCTTGGCTGGTAAATGACCATTTCTTCTTCCTGTGTCCTTATATGGTTCTCTCTGAACCTATCTGTGCCCAGATATTCTCTTCTTGTAAGGGCATGGAGCACACTGGAGTAGGGCCTACTCTAACGACCTTATTTTAACTTTAGTTCAGTTCAGTTCAGTCGCTCAGTCGTGTCCGACTCTTTGCCACCCCATGAATCGCAGCAGGCCAGTTACCTCTTTAAAGGCCTATCTCCAAATACAGTCACATTCTGAGGTACTGCAGGTTAGGACTCTAACAAAGTTTTGGGGGACAAAATTCAGTCCATAAAAGACTGAATAGTTTATATACATGATATTATTTTATCATATAAACCAACCTGTGAGATGCAACCTTTATACACATTTTACAGATGGGAAAATTAAACAAAAAAATTGTTAATAACTAACCCAAGTTCATACAGGTAGTAAGCTCTCACATACAAATCCTGATAGTCTCATTACAGAACCCATGGTATTCAAACCACTCAATATTGCTATTGAGATTAGCTAACCTTCCAGATAAAATCGCTCATATATGAATTTCTTCAGAATCTCTGCTTTACATCTCAAAAATCTCTCTGTATCTTCAACATTATTTTCAATCATTTGTCTTCTTTCTAAAGTCGAAGGATCTTACATAACTGACAAGATTTTAGCTTTTGCTAAAACTTTCCCTTTCATACTGCTGAAATATCTTTCTTTTTACCAGATTTTCATGGTGTCCTTTCCCCCTCACAGTATATGATCTAAAATACTGTCAAAGGTACTCTTTCCCATTCCATTTACTACCAAATATCTCTTTAAAAATAAGTGATATCAGCTAGTCAGCTACTCAGCTACAACTGAAATAACTTTTTTATTTTCCTTCACCAGCAAAACTCAGGTCGTTACACTAATAGCCCTTCTCTCAGTCAGTCCTCACTAGGTGCCATGTATGTAATTCATAATCTTATCTCTGCACTTACTACTCTGATACAGCACTCTTTCTTTTCCTCTGGCACCTCTGATGGCTTGCAAAGAATTTACATGACTTGTTAAAGCCCATTTAATAGACTGAGAATACTCCGTTCATTAAGATTCCTTCCTTCAATGGAGAGCCAAAATGGAGAGGAGTGAAGATATCCCAAGGACATACAATGGTAACAATAGTTGGTGCTTTTTTAAGATGTCCTAACAGTTATGACCAACCTAGATAGCATATTCAAAAGCAGAGACATTACTTTGCCAACAAAGGTTTGTCTAGTCAAGGGTATGGTTTTTCCTGTGGTCCTGTATGGATGTGAGAGTTGGACTGTGAAGAAGGCTGAGCGCTGAAGAATTGATGCTTTTGAACTGTGGTGTTGGAGAAGACTCTTGAGAGCCCCTTTGACTGCAAGGAGATCCACCCAGTCCATTCTGAAGGAGATCAGCCCTGGGATTTCTTTGGAAGGAATGATGCTAAAGCTGAAACTCCAGTACTTTGGCCACCTCATGGGAAGAGTTGACTCATTGGAAAGACTCTGACGCTGGGAGGGATTGGGGGCAGGAGGAGAAGGGGAGGACAGAGGATGAGATGGCTGGATGGCATCACTGACTCGATGGACGTGAGTCTGAGTGAACTCCGGGAGTTGGTGATGGACAGGGAGGCCTAGCGTGCTGGGATTCATGGGGTCGCAAAGAGTCAGACACGACTGAGCGACTGATCTGATATTCAGTAAGTTGTCTACATAGGAAAATGAAATTGGACTAGATTAATTCTCTAGAAATTTAATATGATTTAAAAGCACTTTTAATTACATATACACATACACACACTAACTGGTTGGAAGATTAATTATCCAGATTATCATTTAGGAAAATAGAGATTATGTACTTCTATTTCTTCTTCTTGGTGAACTCAAAAAATATCCAACATCTAGATACTATACATCACAAAAATCTAATGTTATTTATGCTTTAAAATTTATGTCACATTCATTTTTTGTATAAATACCCCTTTTTCTGTATTTGTTTTTCCTTTAGGAAACTGTTCCGATTCTGTACTGCCATGCATGCATGTAATGAGTAACAAAATCCTCAAAGATGACAGTGATGATATTACTTACAATTAATCTCTTGACTAATTAAAGACTCTCAACTTACACAAAGAAGAGGAAAGGGCATTCTCTGATATGGTCTCAATGCATATTTCAGGGGGAATGCTATCATACTAGATCATTAAAGACTTCCATTTTTATCTACCAACAGAGCTACTGCAATTTCATATTTAATTTCATTACAACATAATACTTTTATACCAGGGAAAAGAGAAGACACACCTAAGTTCATATATAATAAGAAACATCTGCCTATGGAAATGGTGTCCTTGGCTCCTTTCCCAAGCACACTCTTAGGCTCCACTGAAAGTTGTTTTTTTTTTTTTTTTAATCCTTTCTAGGTGGGATTAAAATTTGCTATTAAACTGGAAAGCATATAATAAGAAAGATAAATGATTACAACTATCAAGCATTTCACAACTTCAAGAGGCTTCTTTCAACTTTGACTTTAGCCTTCCTGGAAGATGTAAAAGCATTTCAAAGCAAAACTTTGGCTATACTAAAATGCTTACCTTTTAATCAAGATAGTAGAAATTCTCCAAATTGCTAATTTAAAAGAAAGATCCTTAAGCAGTTTAATATTGACATTTCACTAAACTGTGTCAGGTTTACTAACACACATTCATCAATGGGTAGGTGTGTTGTTTTCCCCACCCTTCCCTTTATAACCTCGGCTGTGCCCAAAGTTTTACTTCACAGACTCCCAAAGGAGCTAAGAAATTGCTTTCTTTTTTAGTGGGACCCTGTGGATGGCTCATAAACAGACATTTGGTACATTGGCAAAATATTGTACTATGAATGTCCACTAATGATGCCCCATTGTTTTTAAATCTCTTTCTCAGTATGGAGCTGCACTAATTGAGAGCTGACATAGGCACAACTCTGGTTCCTGAGGTGCTACTCAGTTAACAGTCGCCAGCTCTGTGCTTTCTCTGTTGTTCTGGGGTTACTGAAGTGCTTACACCATACTTTGGATCACATAGGGGAATAAAATCACATATTTCATTTGAGCATTTTTATTGTTCCCTTTTCCCTGAGTTGACCTGAAGTCTTTCTCAAAAGATAATTTTTTACCAAATAATCTTTGCAAAAGTAACAAGTAGTAATCTTTGCAAACGTAACAAGTAGATGGAAGGGAATGTACTGAATCAGGGAGCCAGTCACTTCCTGAATATATATTGTTTCTTTTGCTAGTACTCTACAGATAATATGGATAAACTCAGAATAAAGCATGGACACGATTAATACTACAACATACATCCTTAATCAGTAAAACTGTCATAAAAATGATTGGCACTTTTAATTATGTACTTATTATTTTGCCTTAAAATATATGACCTCTAAAACAGATGTGCTTTGCTTTCTCGCTCAGTCGTGTCTGACTTTTTGTGACCCCATGGACTGTAGCCCGCTAGGCTCCTCTATTCATGGGATTCTCCAGGCAAGAATACTGGAGTGGGTTTCCATGATCTCCTCCAGTGGATCTTCCCAACCCAGAGATGGAACCCAGGTCTCCTGCATTGCAAGTGGATTCTTTACCGTTTAAACCACCAGAGAAACAAAAGTTTTCCTGGTACTTTATATTAACCAGTTAAATAAAAATTAAAAGCTAGTTCTGTATAAATATAAATCTCGTGTTTAGAACTGTTACACAGTCCTGGCTTATAATTGTTTCCTTGTTTCTAAGGAGAAGTGATACACTCATTTTGTGTCCTAACTTTCCTTTGATTCACTCTGTGTTTTAAGAAATAACCAGGGTTACACAACTGACATGTGTTAAAATTAAGCCCATTCTTTGGACCACATTAACCAAGAAATTAGTAACTAATTTAACCTTAAGTTCATGAATTTATACTAGATAATTACTGCTGCTGCTGCTGCTAAGTCGCTTCAGTCGTGTCCGACTCTGTGCGACCCCATAGACGGCAGCCCACCAGGCTCCCCCGTCCCTGGGATTCTCCAGGCAAGAACACTGGAGTGGGTTGCCATTTCCTTCTCCAATGCATGAAAGTGAAAAGTGAAAGTGAAGTTGCTCAGTCGTGTCTGACTCTTAGTGAACCCATGGACTGCATACCAGGCTCCCCTGTCCATGGGGTTTTACAGGCAAGAATACTGGAGTGGGGTGCCATTGTCTTAGGGAAGCTTTAAAAACTCCTTGCATATATTGTTCTATTCTATTCTACCTCTCTTCTTAATATATGATTCTATGATAATTTCATATTTGTAATGGATAAGCATTTATAAGTGTTCAGATACTTTAAGCATGTTAGTTGGTCTGTCTAGTCAAAGGTATGGTTTTTCCAGCAGTCATGTATGGATGTGCGAGTTGGACCATAAATAAGGCTGAGCACCGAATAATTGATGCTTTTGAACTGTGGTGTTGGAGAAGACTCTTGAGAGTCCCTTGGACTGCAAGGAGATCCAACCGTCAATCCTAAAGGAAATCTGTCCTGAATATTCATTGGAAGGACTGATGCTGAAGCTGAAGCTCCAGTACTTTGGCCACCTGATGTGAAGAACTGACTCATTGGAAAACTCTGATGCTGGGAAAGATTGAAGGCAGGAGGAGAAGGGGACGACAGAGGATGAGATGGCTGGATGGCATCACCGACTCGATGGACATGAGTTTAAGTAAACTCCAGGAGTTGGTGATGGACAGGGAAGCCTGGCCTGCTGCAGTCCATGGGGCTGCAAACAGTTGGACATGACTGAGCGAATGAACTGAACTGAACTGATCTGATAACATTTTATAGACAATAACTGATAAACATTTACACTAAAATATTAACATGCTGTTATTTCAAAGATATCATCTGAGAAAACTATATTAACTTAAATAAATGCCTTTTATATTATTGCCAGAATGGGTTGGCAATAAACCATGCTAGAGCTATTTGTGAGAATATACAAAGTATAGATAGTTTTCTAAATTGCTTTTCCAAAAGCATGTCTGAAAGAAAAATTAAATGTGGTCTTTGAACAACATGAATCATTAAATAAATTCAAGCCATTCCAAACGATATAGAAAGATTTAATTATATTGGTAAAGCTTAATTAAATGATCTTAGAAGTAGAATAATATCAACTTTTTTTTAACTCAATAAAAAAAAAACCTATTTAACTATTTTTCTGAAACTGTTCCAACTCTTATGTACACTTGGTTTAAAATAACTAGTTAAATATTCCCATCTGCTCAGTATTACATAAACAGAATACAAAAGCATAATTATTTATTGACCTCTGATTGCAACAGTATTAAAATGATGACTGGAGGACTGCATTTAGAGGGAAGAACTAGATTTAACTTTATAAATATTCATATATTCTCGAGAAGAAACATGGGCCTAAAGTTTATACAGCATGCTAACTATCTAAACACGCAATTCAAATATACCATCTGTAGTTGTCCCACTGATCCATCTGTGGGGATATTTAAACACCGACAGCACAGGTGAACAGCCACAGTAAATATCTTGTACAAGCCCCAATGCCTGTGTGCACACGTGCGCACACACACACACACACACACACACTCCCCAGGAACTGATGTTAGTTTAGCAAATTTACCCAACTTCTAAAACTCAACAATGACTTAGTCTAATTTCCATGCTGCTTTGATCTTAGTATCACTTATGTGGATTAAGAGGAAAATTTAGGCAGCTATGATATTCATTTAGTGAACAAGAAAATGTGGAAAAATCAAATCACACTGACTGTTTACCATATAAGAAACTCAGGGGAATAAAGGGTAAACAAGCTGAATTATCTATTTAATTTACTTAAATTTCTGTTTTAATAATATTTGCCATAGATCTGGATACTCTGATTCATCTTTAGCAAAAATTACAGTTCACAAACGTCAAGGTAGTTAAAAGTGAAGATATTTACTGACACAAATACTATTTGCAAATGCAAAGTACTAGTAAGCCATTATCTTTAGATAAAGAAAAAGTTTAGATGAATTTACATTTCAGTTACCAAATAATGTAAGATATATCTACATTTACTCTTTACCTTTTATCATGAAGTTGAGTTTCTAAGACTTCTGTGGATAAGAATAAATATTTAATTATTTTCCAGGGTCAAATTACCTAAACTTTGAGATTGCATATGCCATGAGAGCTTAAATTTGCTCACTACTCTACTATGACTTCACTGCTCTACTTAATTAACTCAAATAATATGAGACTGTGTGAATATTCTTGAAGTTAGAAGAAGCATGGGGCTTCAGCATTTCTTTTTCTTTAAGAATGTTCTTTTTTTCTAAATAAAGTAGATTAATGACTAGGAATATGCTCATTTCAATGTAAATTCCCAAACCTCATTCTTGTATGCTCTATAGAAGAATTCTTATTTAGAGATAGTATCAAATGTGATCATGTGATAAAATTTTTCATTAATACTGAAGTAAACATTAAAGATACAATTACTTCAAAGATTTATTTATAAATATTCATATTCCTTAAGTTTCTCATACATTTATACTCTGAACACTTTTAAATCTTCAATCCTTAATGGAATATTATTTTGATATGAAACAAATTTTCATATATTGTATCTCATACAAAATTTTGTAAAAAGACATTTTTTTCTGTTAATGACTTGCAAATCTTGCAAGGTTTTGCTCTTTATTTTGTGAAGCTAATTGTAGAGTACAAGGAAAAGTAAAATACACAAATTCACTTCAGAATCTATAGATTCTACACAGCAATCTGCATGGTCTAATGCAATAAAACTGACAATGATTCAAGAGAAGAAGGAATATTTCCCTTATCATGTTGTACCCCCACACTCACCAAGTTTATCCAGCCATACCTCGGGAAATCTCATCATTCTTTTTCCTTCTTGCAAAAAGCAAAAGCTAAAGAACAAGGGCCCTTAAGAAGGAACAAAGATCATCCAAAGCCATCTTGCCTCGATTTAAAAGTAAAAATTATGAGAATAGGAAATAATTACACAGTGAAGTTCGGTAACGGATTAAATCCTGCGGAGAATTCCCTATGTACTGTGTATTGGAGACCAGGAAGGACAGTTTTCCTTTGCCTGTTGTTTCATAATCTTTCCTCCAGCAAATTTTGCCTCTTGAATTCTCTCCTACAGGTTTCACATTTGTAGAGCAGAGGCTGAGCCCACAGACACAGACTTTGGAATAGCCACAGGCTTAGATACTGGCAAGGGCTTCATCCTTTTTAGTCTCCTCAAAAAGAAAATAAAAACAATTCGCAAAAAACCACCATAGGGATAATAAGAAAACGGAAAGGAGCACAGATAAAGGAAGAGAGACACTGCTCTCCCGCAGAGTAAACCCACAGAGCAACACGCACTAGAAAATCTTCTCTGCACTGCTTTATGTTGAAAATGCCAAATGTGCCTATGTGACTCTCAGGCAGACAGCTGGGCTGTCTGTTTAGGCCAACAGGTCCTTAGACCTGTACATATTGCAAAGCTTTTCCCCTGAGGCTGTCTGCCCAGACACAGGTGGCATCTTCTCTTAGTAGGACTTGGTCTGAAATCATGCCTGTCATGCAGGGGATTTCATTTGTACCAAAATTTACTCTGGACCCCTTTCCAAATCCTTGATTAGAATTAACTGTGCTATTTTATATGCTTGAAATTTGCTGACAGTAGATCTTAAATGTTCTCACCACAAAAATGAAATGGTAATGATGTGATAAGATGTGTTAGCTAGCTATGCTGGTAATCGTTTTACAATATATAAATGTATCAAATCAACACGTTGTACACCCTAAGCTTGCACAATATTATACAGCAATTATATCTCAATACAGCTGAAAAAAGGGAGAAACAATGGCCAAGGAGATGACAAGAAGAACAGTCTTTTCCCATTATAGTTTTCCTGGACATTGATGATCCCAAATAGGGAATTTAGTATGTTTTTTTTTCATACAAATAACAAGCCCTAGTTTTCCGAACACTTAGAAGCCTAAAAATTTTTTCAAAAGAAAATATAGCCAGATTTTTTAAAAAAGACCTCGTGCCTACATTTTTATTTATCATTTTGGTTATTCCTGTAGTTATAATTCATATACAAACATAGTAGCAATTATTCTCTTGTTTTCTGGTATAAATAATAGAAGAAATCATATGGAAAGCATCATTACACACTTAGAAATTACTTATGTTTGAATTTGTAACAATTTTTCATTTACATCTTTTTTATAAGGTTATTTGTAAAGTATCAAACTAAAATGCCTTCAGCATAAAAGAGATTACATGCAATGAGGCATTGAAATTTAGAGGTATTTTAAAGTAATGGAAATTCAGTTTCAGTGGAATTTTAAGCATGGTCTTTGTATTCTCATCTTTGATGCTTCAGAAATTTTATATACAATTTTTTTCTTTGTCAAAGATGTATTTTAATAAATATATGCAGATAGAAAAAGTTATATTCTGATAGACATTTAGAAATGCTTACTAAAGCTAATGATTTCATTTGAATGATGTGACTACTGATGCATTCTTTTTTACTGCAATAGGCAGATGACAAGGACCAGTTGTCTCATTAAGCATAGTATTGGAAGTACCTTGACACCCACCTTTCTTACACCCCTAAACCCACATTTCAAGTATATCTTGAGATACACATTTTAGAGTTTCAGGAAGGGTTAAGTAGAGTTCTCACTTTTCCTTAAAAACGTTTTAGTTATTAAGCTTCCATTTCATAACAAATAAAAATGTAAAATATCAGTTATGTTTAACCAATAATAATAGACAAGTCAGATATTGCATTAGTAGCAAATAACAATACAATGTTTAGTACTGAACTAAAGTTACTTGATATTTACATGAAGGCACAATCAAAATTCTCTCATTTACTCTTTTACTTCCTTCTCTCTTATCTATAGTCTTAATATGTAAATATAAATGAAATAAATAAATCTATCTTTCAAATTAAGAAAAAGAAGTATAGAAACACTTCTGGCATAAAGGATATTAAATATATTACACAGTAAAGGGAATGGGTATCAGGCATGTTAAAAAACACAGTCTCACTTTTCAAAATTTAGCAGCATTATAATGTGAATTCTAATTCCCCAAACAAAAATCATTTAAACTTAAAATAGTACATGTAATTTTTGTATATATCAAAGAGCAATTTTTTAAAGAAAAGCAATTTGTTTTGAAACGAAGATAGGTGAATCCAGACATACTTTTCTCAATATAAGTACCCATCCTTATATGTACTGAAAATCCTACACCATTGACAAAAATTTAGCTGTGATTTCATTACACAAATCTTCATGAAACAAGGTCAATTATCTGAGGTTTCATACCTGATGTAATTTATTCCCTAGAGGCCAAAGAGTTTTCCTGAAAACAAGTTATTCCCTGAATTACTCTGATGCTCTTTTTATTTTTAATATGTATCTTTTATGAGTGCTGTTTCAGTAAGGATGTGACCATATATTTTGCTTGTTTTTATAGTTTAGAGTACTTTTCGCTGAGCTGAAGATACTCCATCTGGGAATTACTTTCTCGCTGAGCCACTCTGTTAGGACCTGTGTACCTGATACAGCCAGAGCTTCTGAGTCCCACGGCAAATATATGTCCCTTGTCCCCAGGACGTCTGAACCTGGGGCTCAGTGAACACAGGTAGTCAACGTTATCCAGCAGCTACAACTTTAAGATGTAAAACACTGGAGCTATTGGTAGCTTTGGCCATCTTTTCTTCGGGTTACCACAATACAGGTGAAAAAGCCAGTACAGATGACAAAACCAGAGAAAGGCAAACACATGTGCGCACATGCACACACACACACACACACACACAGAATTCTAATAAATCCATATACCTGCACACATAGCTACTATTATTCTAATGTATGTATAAATATGTGATAAATAAGAAAAAAAATTTTTGAATTGTTTTTGAATTAATGTATTTGTCATAAATTTTCTCAATTTAAAACACTGTGTCACTGTTCTTTTAAATGGAGAAAATTTATATCATTATGTATAACTGATTTACTTGCTGTACACCGGTAACTAACACAATGTTGTAAATCAACTATCCTGCAATAACAATTAAAAAACTAAAGTGAACAATTTAGTGGTAAAAAAAGAAAACCCTACATTAGCACAACACTGTAAACCAACTATACTTCCATTAAAAGAAATACACATTAAGACTGAATTATCTGCAGTGTTGTTCATGATGGGGGAGGGTGCATGGCACTTTTTGATGTTCAAATGTATTTTACTGTATTTAAAAAGATAGAAACAAATGCCATACACCTTCCTGGATTCTTGTCTCCAAATAGTTCATGGCATGGAAGAGTCACATATACTTATCAAGTGCTTCTCATATCCCCAAGCATTATGAATAGTGAATCACAAGTATGAAGATCTTCTAATATATCACTAAAGTCTTCACATACATTATTCCACAACAGTTTCTGAGGTAGTAATAATTATCTCCATCTTATAGTTAAGAAATTTGAATTTTAAATGGAAGAGCCAAAGGGAATATTCAAACCCAGTTTTGACCAAAGTCAGCACCCAAGCTTTTACCTATTGTACAATCTCAAAATTCCTTACTCTGAGGCAAAATGGTGGCTTGTATTGGCAAGGAAACAGACTGGGAGTTTCACCTGACTCCTATCATGTAGGCTCTGCTAAACTGGCTAAAAATCTGCAATTATCAGAGTGAGAATTTCAGTTTAGCTATGCCCCAGGCATATTCATTGTGATATCACTAAGACTCCTTAGGAAAACATGACTCAGCTTTTAAAATATACTCCTTGGAAATGCATTATAATGTGGATTCATGTTTTTCTATCTGGAAATATGTAAAAAGACCACCAGAAAAGATCTTTAGCAAAAGCTAAGGAAAAGAGGGAGCAAGGGACACTTGTTTGAAAAAAGAATCACCTATAAATAAGAAACCTAAACAAAATTCAGTGACTACCTCGAAGTGGTGCGTGTTAACACAAGCAAAAAATAGACAATATTATCTTATTATTTGTTCTCATTTACTGAGCATTTATGGTGTGTTGGGTGCTATTATGATCCTGACATGCTTTATTTTATATATATATAATCTTCACAGTACTTGATGAGGTTGTTGTTGTTATTTAGTCTCTAAGTCGTGTCTGACTCTTTTGTGACCCCATGGACTGTAGCCCACCAGGCTCCTCTAGCCATGGAATTTTCCAGGGGGAATACTGGAGTGGGTTGCCATTTCCTTCTCCAGGGGAATCTTCCAGACCCAGAGATTAAATCCACGTCTCCTGCCCTGTAGGTGGATTCTTTACCCCTGAGGCAAAGGGGAAGCTCAGTTTTTGCACTGAGGTCCCAAACGTTGAACACGACTGAGCGACTGAGCACAATGCAGTGTTATGTTTCTCATTTTACAAATAGAAGCTGCAGTAGGTTAAATAATGTTTCTGAATTTCAGAAAATAAATTATAGATATAGATTACATATGTGTGTGGGTACACACACATATGTAACATATATATATATACACACATATTGGGCTTCCCAGGTGGCACTAGTGGTAAAGATACCACCTGCCAATGCAGGAGACAAAAGAGATGTGGGTTCAATCCCCGGGTCGGAAGTTCCCCTGGAGAAGGGCATGGCAACCTACCCCAGAATTCTTGCCTGAAGAATGCCAATGGACTGAGGAGCCTGGCAGACTACAGTCCATAAGGTCACAAAGAATTGGTCACAACTAAAGCGACTTAACATGCATACACACATACACACATGCACACACATATGTGTACATGTACACAATTTATATATAAAAGTGAAAAAATTTGTATGATTTAGCTAGATTTCAATAGTATATGAACTGAGAACTTCTAGATGTACAAGCTAGATTTAGAAAAGGCAGAGGAACCAGAATTCAAATTGCAAACGTCCATTGGATCATAGGAGAAAAACAAAGGAATTCCAAAAACCCATCCACTTCATTGACTACACTAAAGCCTTTGACTGTGTGGATCACAACAAACTCTGGAAAATTCTTAAAGTGATGGGAATACAAAACCACCTTACCTGTCTCCTGAGAAATTTGTATGCAGCACAAGAAGCAACAGTTAGAACTGGACATGGAACAACGGATGGGACTAAAATTGGGAAAGGAGTATAGTAAGCCTGCATATTTTCACTTTGCTAATTTAAATTCTATGAAGAGTACATCATGTGAAATGACTCACAAGCTGGAATCAAGATTGCTGGGAGAAATATCAACAACGTTAGATATGCAGATCAGATCAGATCAGATCAGTCACTCAGTTGTGTCCGACTCTTTGCGACCCCATGAATCGCAGCATGCCAGGCCTCCCTGTCCATCACCAACTCCCGGAGTTGACTGAGACTCACGTCCATCGAGTCAGTAATGCCATCCAACCATCTCATCCTCTGTCATCCCCTTCTCCTCTTGCCCTCAATCCCTCCCAGCATCAGAGTCTTTTCCAATGAGTCAACTCTTTGCATGAGGTGGCCAAAGTACTGGAGTTTCAGCTTTAGCATAATTCTTTCCAAAGAACACCCAGGACTGATCTCCTTCAGAATGGACTGGTTGGATCTCCAAGGGACTCTCAAGAGTCTTCTCCAACACCACAGTTCAAAAGCATCAATTCTTCGGCGCTCAGCTTTCTTCACAGTCCAACTCTCACATCCATACATGACCACTGGCAAAACCATAGCCTTGACTAGACGAACCTTTGTTGGCAAAGTAATGTCTCTGCTTTTGAATATGCTATCTAGGTTGGTCATAACTTTCCTTCCAAGGAGTAAGCGTCTTTTAATTTCATGGCTGCAGTCACCATCTGTAGTGATTTTGGAGCCCAGAAAAATAAAGTCTGACACTGTTTCCACTATTTCCCCATCTACTTCCCATGAAGTGATGGGACCGGAGGCCATGATCTTTGTTTTCTGAATGTTGAGAGTTAAGCCAACTTTTTCACTCTCCTCTTTCACTTTCATCAAGAGGCTTTTTAGTTCCTCTTCACTTTATGCCATAAGGGTGGTGTCATCTGCATATCTGAGGTGATTGATATTTCTCCCGGCAATCTTGATTCCAGCTTGTGTTTCTTCCAGTCCAGCGTTTCTCATGATGTACTCTGCAGATGATACCACTCTAATGGCAGAAAGCAAAGAGGAACTAAATAGTCTCTTGATGAGGGTGAAAGCGGAGAGTGAAAAAGCTGGCTTAAAACAACATTCAAAAAAAAACATTCAAAAAACTAAGATTATGGCATCTTGTCCCATCACTTTGGGACAAACAGATGGGGGAAAAGTGGAAACAGTGACAGATTTTATTTTCCTGGGCTCCAAAATCACTGCAGACGGTGACTGCAGCCATGAAAAGATGCTCCTTGGAAGAAAAACTACAAAAAACCTAGACAGCATATTAAAAGCCAACAAAGGTCTGTATAGTAAAGCTATGGTATTTCCAGTAGCCATGTACAGATGTGAGAGTTAGACCATAAACAAGGCTGAGCACTGAAGAATTGATGCTTTTGAATTATGGTGCTGGAGAAGACTCTTGAGAGTTCCTTGGACAGCAAGGAGATCAAACCAGTGAATCTTAAGGGAAATCAACCCTATTATTCATTGGAAGGACTGATACTAAAGTTCCAATACTTTGGCCACTTAATGTGAAGTGCCAACCCATTGGAAAAGACCCTTCTGCTGGGAAAGACTGAGTGCAGGAAAAGAAGGAGGTGACAGAGGATGAGATGGTTGGATGGCACCATCGACTCAATGGACATGAGTCTGAGCAAACTTCAGAAGATAGTGAAGGATAGGCAAGCTTGGTGTACTACAGTTTATGGGGTAACAAATAGTTGTACAAGACTTAGCGACAACAACAACAATCCACAATTTTCACAATAATTAGGTTGACCTCCTTTCATTCAATTTCTATCCATTATAATATTTTAGCTCATTAAATAATCTTGTATTTATATTAAATTATATTCAATTTGCCAGTAAGTATGTGAGTGAAAGTTGTTCAGTCATGTCCAACTCTTTGAGACCCCATGGACTATACAGTCCATGGAATTCTCCAGGCCAGAACACTGGAGTGGGTAGCCTTTCACTTCTCCAAGGGGATCTTTCAAATCCAGGGATCAAACCCAGGTGTCCCACATTGCAGGTGGATTCTTTACCAGCTGAGCCACAAGGGAAGCCCAAGAATACTGGATTGGGTAGCCTATTCCTTGTGCAGGGGATCTTCCCAACCCAGGAGTCGAACCAGGGTCTTCTACATCGAAGGTGGATATTTTACCAACAGAGCTATCAGGGAAGCCCAGTAAGTATACAGTTTTCAAAATCTATATTATAATTATAAAATAAAAAAGCTAAACGTGTCTGATTATTACTGTCATTTACTTTATAAACCAACTGATGATGTTAAAACAAAAATGAAGCAATCATCCTTCAATCAGGTCAGAATAGTCACATCTTGGCTTGATTTCTTTGGCAATAAATGTTTGATATGATTAAAATCTTTCAGTGGTTCTACATATTCCTGACTCTAATTTTGTTCTTAGTGAGAGCAGAAAGTTTCACCAAATAAAGAAAAAAAATTTAATTCAAATGTTTTTAAAAAATACAGTGTTAACATAATATTACTTCTGCCACTGTAATTCCCAAAATACTGTTAAGCATCAAGAGAAGTCATTATTTAAATTGCAAATGAAACTACTCCCAAATTCATGACCACAGCTTCTAGGAAGAGCACTCCATTGGTACGTGTGTGTGTATGTGGTTTTTGGCCAAAGTACATCAATGTAATAACCATCAAATAACAGCTAAAATACCATAACAAAGAAATACACAAGAAAATAAGTTTAAAAAAATGTATTTTATAAAATAAGAGCCAAAATTTGAATGAAAATATAAAACTTTTACTTTCTTTGCCCAAAGTCTATGATTCACCTCCATTGGAAGAAAGAATTATTTAAATATTACATACACACATTTTTATGGTTATAATCTCAACATAAGAGTATACCTGCATGCTAAGCTGCTTCAGTAGTTTCTAACTCCCTGCTACCCTATGGATTGCAGCCCAGCAGGCTCCTCTGTCCATGGGATTCTCCAGGCATGAATACTGGAGTGGATTGCCATCCCCTCCTCCAGGGGATCTTCCCAACCAGGGATCGAACTTGCTTGCGTCTCTTATGTCTCCTGCATTGGCAGGCGAGTTCTCTACCACTAGCACCACCTGGGAAGCCCCTCAACATAAGTAATATGGTTTAAATTAGGAACAGCAAATTTAATCAAGAACATCACATACAAAAATCCAAGATACACACTGCTTTGTTGAATTTTTTATCTGTGAAATCTAAGTATGGTAAACATTATTAAAGTTTATCATTCAAGGTATCTGTTAAAAAGGAAGTCAAAATAAACATAAAAATAATAATTTTTATGTTTAATAATTGGGAGAATTACCTTATTAAGTCAGAAAACTTTGTTTCTTTTTCTTAATGGTTGAAAACTGCTAATCCAAGTAAATTAAATTAAGGTAAATTGAGTAGTTGCATAAAGTAAATTGTTACGTATTATGCCTTTTGAAGTATGATTGAAGGAGGACATTTTATCTCTGTGAAGGGTAAGCAAACATAAGGTAATAAAGTAAGATAATTAAATAAGATTAAATAATTAAACAAGATAAACTAAAAAGATTGCTTTCTTGTTTCTTGTCCTGAGAAAGTGAAAAAGTAATTTTTATTAGTGTGTTTATTAAAGGGGTTTGCATATTAAATATTCACAGGATATTTTCTTTAATGGAGAAAATACAAAAACATGTCTTTAGAATCTAGTGGAGCAGGAGAGCTGATTAAGGTTTACTATGCTGGAACAAACAGAGGACAATGTTCCTCCAATTTCTCCCTCAATAGGTATGAAATGTAAGAGCTTTCTTTCTAAGGAACTCGAGACAGAGCTCTTTATTTCTCACTCTTATTTTCATGGGAGATCTGACACATTCATTTTCTTGCCATTGTAGAATATTTACAAACATGTAGCTTTCAAGAATCTTATTTTTTTCAGACTTTAAAACACATTAAACATGAAAGAAGACAGGGATTTAGTGGTGCCTTAATTCAACTTGAGTAAAAACTCATCTGATTATAAACGAGGATGCTGAAAGCACCGTGAAAGATGCTATCTCTAGACATACATCTTTAATCAAGTTAGCTACATTTATTTAAATCTAGAAAAATCACTTCCATACAAAGCAAAATAGTTTTGCAAAATACTATAAGTGCTATTCAAGCTCATGATTTGGTGACTGAATAATTTTCTCTTTCCCTCCCGTTTTATGAATAGAACAGATGATATCTAATTAAAAACTTCAGTCAGAAAGTAATCAGGCTAACATGGTTAATAGCAGGAATTTCTATTGAAACATCATCACAAACTAAATTAATATGATATTTCTTTGCTAAATAAGAAATCTGCTGTTGTTATCAAATGTACAATTCTCCTTTTAAATTGGATATAAAAGTAAGAAAAATTACAGATTTTAAGATATTTTTCTTGGTGTGAGCCTATCTTCAAATACACTTTCAATGTATTGTTCTTAATACTTTTGTATATCTTGTTTAAAATCATGAATAAAATGTTTGAGCCAAGCGGTGATAGAGATACATTTTCCTTCTCCAGGTAATGTGATGAATTATGATATAACATGCATTTTAGAGAGAAAATTTAAGAGTCTGTGAATTCCTATTGTAGCAATATGCACTCAAAAGAATGGAATCAGTGGTAAGATTCATTAGAAAAAAAATATTAGTCCATTTACAAGTGGCATAGAGAGTATTTTTGACATCTGTATTCTGGTAAAAAAGTAAAGCCAATTATTTAATATAATGATATACTGAACATAATGGCAGTAATATCATCATAAAGATCACAATAAGCACTGTATTGTAATTGATATAATATTGCACATAACATTTACACAGTATATACACTACAATCTAGAATACTCTGTTTCCCCTATTTACACAGATGGAAAACTTAAAATTAGTTGTCTCTAAACGTCTCCCCACTGCTTTCCCATTCCATAGCAGCTGTGCAGTCTGGGAAAGATCAGTTTTCATTCCAATCCCAAAGAAGGGCAATACCAAAGAACATTCAAACTACAGCACAATTGAACTCATCTCACATGCTATCAAAGTAATGTTCAAAATTCTCCAAGCCAAGCTTCAACAGTACATGAACTGTGAACTTCCAGATGTTCAAGCTGGATTTAGAAAAGGCAGATGAACCAGAGATCAAATTGCCAACATCCGTTGGATCATCGAAAAAGCAACAAGAGTTCCAGAAAAACATCTACTTCTGCTTTATTGACTACGCCAGTCTTTGACTGTGTGGTTCACAACAAACTGGGAAATTCTTAAAGAGATGAGACTATCAGACCACCTGACCTGCCTCCTGAATAATCTGTATGAAGGTCAAGAAGCAACAGTTAGAACTGAACATGGAACAACAGACTGTTTCCAAATCGAGAAAGGAGTACATCAAGGCTGTATATTGTCACCCTGCTTATTTAACTTATATGCAGAGTATATCATGCGAAATGCCAGGCTGGATGAAACAAAAGCTGGAATCAAGATTGCAGGGAGACATATCAATAACCTCAGATATGCAGATGATACCACCCTTATGGCAGAAAATCAAAGAAGAACTAAAGAGCCTATTGATAAAAGAGGAGAGTAAAAAAGTTGGCTTAAAGTTCAACTTTCAAAAAACAAACATCATAGCATCCAGTCCCATCACTTCATGGCAAATAGATGGTGAAACAGTGGGAACAGTGAGAGACTTTATTTTGGGGGGCTCCAAAATCAGATGGTGAAAATCAAACGGCAGATGATGACTGCAGTCATGAAATTAAAAGACGCTTACTCCTTGGAAGGAAAGCTATGACCAACATAGAGAGCATATTAAAAGAGAAGAACTGATTCACTGGAAAAGACCCTGATGCTGGGAAGGATTGAAAGCAGAAGGAAAAGGGGCTGATTGAGGATGAGATGGTTGGATGGCATCACCAACTCGATTGACGTGAGTTTGAGTAAGCCCCGGGAGTTGGTGATGGACAGGGTAGCCTGGCCTGCTGCAGTCCATGGTGTCACAATGAGTCAGACATGACTGAGCAACTGAACTGAACTGAACTGTAAAGTCTGGGAAGGTCTGATTGATCTAAAGCATTCAAAATGTGGTATTGCCCGACAAGACTGACTGGTTCTGAGGTGGATCAAAGATCTAAAATTTTAGAGGATTATGGAACACAGTGGGGGCTTTCTTTATGGCTCAGATGGTAGAGAATCTGCCTGCAATGCGGGAGACCTGGGTTCCATCCCTGTGTTGGGAAGATCCCCTTGAGGAAGGCATGGCAACCCACTCCATTATTCTTGGCTGGAGAATCTCCATGGACCGAGGAGCCTGGCAGGCTCCAGTACGGGGTCCCTAAGAGCTGGACACGACTGAGCGACTAAGCACAACGCAGTGCGGGACACAGTGGATCTATTGTCAGTGTTTGGTTATAAGGAGAGGAGCCAAAGTCAAAAAAATAAACAATTCAGACACAAAGGAGGGCAAAGAAGGAAGGATGACTGGGCAACAGAACCGACATTCTAAATGACAATAAAAACCTAAAGTATCCTTCCTCTGGACTTTTCAGTTACATGCACCAATATATGTCTTAGGTGGATCGTCTCCTGTTTGCAGCTGAAAGTTTCCAAAGTTTCCTATGAACTGCATTTATTGAATAATTCTCCACCAGCTATTTAGTCTGTTCATAAATGTAGTTGGTAACATCTCTTAAGCTATTGATCAAACCTCTTGTCATGTCAGCCCTACTTTTAATTTTAAATGTATATATTTCAAAAATATTCTTTCATTTTTGCTTAGTTTAGGCTAATTTGAGTTAAATTTACTTCATCCCAGTGATTTCTCTTTAAATCACCTATCACCATCTGAGTTTATTGTAATAATTGGTTTATTAATTGTCTAGAGCCAACAGACCATAAGATCCATGAGATGAGGGATCATTACATTGTGAAGAAACTAAAATACCTCCTAACATAAAGGATAAACTCAAGAAGTATTTGAGGGATGAAGGACTTTGCAAAAAAAAAAAAAAATCAAAACTTTAGAAAATGTGCTAGATGTCAAAATAAATGTAACTGTATAGGAGTTTGGAAAGAAAGCAAAATAAAAAAGAAAATATTATTGAGATGTGGCCTTTTTTTTTTAGCTGAATCACAAATGAGTTAATTTCACTAAGGAGATGATGGTTTAGGTCTAGTGTAAAGATAGCTTATGCCAAAGAAAAATAAACAAATTATATAAGCCTTTTTTATGTTTTAGGCAAATAATCAGATGTCTGAAAGAGTAGGCATGCATTATTATTTCATAAAATAGTTGCACCTGTCAGCCTGTTTTAATTTTATGGAAACTCTCAATTGTATAATGGGACAATTCCCCTTTCCAGACTGCCTACCATCATTTTTGGAATCAAATTTTGGGTACATGAGTTTTTCCATCAATGTATGTTCCCCAAGGGATCCATGATCACTATCTCTGCTCCACAAATCAAACTTACATGTAAAATAAGATATGATGTGAGAAAGCACTTATTTTTATAGAAATGTCTCTTACTTTTGGTCAGTTTTATTAACAGCAGAATAAAAACAACCTAAAGAGACTTACTATATATTGTTTGTAACAGGTACCTTGCAATAGCTTTCAAGAAAACACATTTTCAAATATGCACACACTATGTACATGGTACACTATGTACATTGTTGATACTTCATGGTCCTCACTCCTTACCACCCACTTTAAAATAAGTCAGATTCTTAGGTATGATGCTCTGATCCCTTAGTCTCTCCCTGGTCTGCCTGATAAAATGATAGACTATCACAGTGAGGCACAGTCCAAGATAGTGGAGCACCAGAATAAGGGTGTACTATTTGCATGGCTTCCTTCGTCTAACGATCCAAAGTGACAAAATAGAGAGAACTCATAGTCTGAGTCCTCTCTTTCTCTCTTGCGCCTGAATAAGAGCTAATCTTGGATCCATTGTTCTGGGTGGAGAGGCTCAAGGAAGACAACATGTACCAGCTGGAGGTAGGTAGGGCGATCACTTGGTAAGTGTGCTGCTCTGGTGCCGGAAGGCATACACAAGACTGCACTGCCCTTGTGTACAAATGCACTGCTCTAAGACTCTGGTTAGTCCTCGAAACAGAAATAGATGAAGCAGGCCTTATGCATAGTTTCCATTCAGGATGACCTAACATAGGGAGAAAGTTCATCTGAGATCAGCTCATGTCGATAGAGTTCTGTACTGAATTTTGGAGCCAAAGTTCTAGCTATTATAACTGACATTTTGTCCTTGACTATATCTCAGGGACCTCAAAGAGAGAAAGAGGTGGTTCTGGCCAATAGTTAAATCTGATTACCCTTATATCCCCTTGACAAATACATTACATTAAGACCTCATACTTCTAATATTTGAAAAAACAGGTCCACATGGGAGCTGCAGTGGTTGCCCCAAGTAGAATGACAATCTTCCCCTTCTCACCACTGTCATTACTGACCCTTTTAATCTGCTCCACACTTGTCCTTTTTTTTAATAACAGATACCACACTTAATGTTATATAAATAATATATTAATATATATAACATTATATAATATGTATTGCTTTTTTTTTCATTCCTTCTTCTACTAAATCTAAGTTCCATGAGGAGTTGTTTCTTTGTTTTACTTACTGATGTATTCAAGTAATCTAGAATATACATTATATTTAGATGCCCAATAAATATTTGTAAAAAGAATTATTAATAAATAGTTTTTGAGCCACATTTCTTCAACTGCAGAATACTCAAAGGTTACATTTAAGAAACACATATTTATAACCTTAAATTCCAATCCCAAAGAAAGGCAATGCCAAAGAATGCTCAAACTACCACACAATTGCACTCATCTCACACACTAGTAAAGTAATGCTCAAAATTCTCCAAGCCAGGCTTCAGCAACATGTGAACTGTGAACTTCCAGATGTTCAAGCTGGTTTCAGAAAAGGCAGAGGAACCAGAGATCAAATTGCCAACATCTGCTGGATCATCGAAAAAGCAAGAGAGTTCCAGAAAAGCATCTATTTCTGCTTTATTGACTATGCCAAAGCCTTTGACTGTGTGGATCACAATAAACTGTGGAAAATTCTGAAAGAGATGGGAATACCAGATCATCTGACCTGCCTCTTGAGAAACCTATATGCAGGTCAGGAACCAAGAGTTAGAACTGGACATGGAACAACAGACTGGTTCCAAAAAAGAAAAGGAGTACGTCAAGGCTGTATATTGTCACCCTGCTTATTTAACTTATATGCAGAGTACATCATGAGAAATGCTGGGCTGGAAGAAGCACAGGCTGGAATCAAGATTGCCTGGAGAAATATCAATAACCTTAGATACGCAGATGACACCACCCTTATGGCAGAAAGTGAAGAGGAACTAAAAAGCCTCTTGATGAAAGTGAAAGAGGAGAGTGAAAAAGTTGGCTTAACACTCAACATTCAGAAAACTAAGATCATGGCATCTGGTCCCATCACTTCATGGGAATTAGATGGGTTAACAGTGGAAACAGTGTCAGACTTTATTTTGGGGGGCTCCAAAATCACTACAGATGGTGACTGCAGCCAGGAAATTAAAAGACACTTACTCCTTGGAAGGAAGGTTATGACCAACCTAGATAGCATATTGAAAAGCAGAGATATTACTTTGCCAACAAAGGTCCGTCTAGTCAAGGCTATGGTTTTGCCAGTGGTCATGTATGGATGTGAGAGTTGGACTGTGAAGAAGGCTAAGTGCTGAAGAATTGATGCTTTTGAACTGTGGTGTTGGAGAAGACTCTTGAGAGTCCCTTGGACTGCAAGGAGATCCAACCAGTCCATTCTGAAGGAGATCAGCCCTGGGATTTCTTTGGAAGGAATGATGCTAAAGCTGAAACTCCAGTACTTTGGCCACCTCATGCGAAGAGTTAACTCATTGGAAAAGACTCTGATGCTGGGAGGGATTGGGGGCAGGAGGAGAAGGGGACGAAAGAGGATGAGATGGCTGGATGGCATCACTGACTCAATGGACGTGAGTCTCAGTCAACTCCGGGAGTTGGTGATGGACAGGGAGGCCTGGCGTACTGTGATTCATGGGGTCGCAAAGAGCCGGACACGACTGAGTGACTGAACTGAACTGAACTGAATATTATGCTAGATCTCATGATGACTTTTAATGTTTCTATATCTTATTCACCATGCTTATTCAAAGTACATTTGTGAATATATTGAATATGTCCTGCAGCTTTTTTTGGTCTTGTTTCACTATACCATTGACTCACTTTAAAAAAACAAAAAAATCTTTCCTGGATTCAGTATAACAACCAGTATAAGAAATTTCAAATTGCTGTTGGAACTGATTTTTTTGTTTTTTGACAAAAAACACTAGTTTGCTGTTGGTTTGTGACTATGATTTTGCTGCTCTATGCTGAGTATTGACTTTCACATTAAACTGCACTTCCTATTTGTTGTTATTAAAAACATTAGCAAACAAACTGACTTAGAGGGACATAAATCCACATGGAGAATTAAGTAGCTTTACTAACTGGCTTTTTTAAGGGTCCCTTACTTTTTTTCATAAAACCCTAGGGGAGTTTCACTTGTTTCCTCACAAGCAGGAAGTGCAGAGGAATAGTACTTTATAACTGTCTATGGAAGTCTTCCTGTCATAAGCTCCTAATAGCAATTTTGAAGCCCTCAGTTTCCATGAGTAATGACTCTGGATAAGCCATTATTCATAAGTAAGTGATATGATTATGCAGGAAAATATACACAAATGAACACTTCAGTAAAGAATGAGGTTCATAAAAACTTCTATATCAGGTCTATGATCTTTGTTAGCAAATTTTCGCTCCAATAAAGTTCAGCCAGTGCCCTGACTACATAAAACTGGGATGAATACCTTACAAATGAAATAGGACATAGACACAAGAGTAACAAGGAAATGAACATCACATTGGGGGCAAATTCAGGATAGTTCCATTTTAGCCCATTAAGACCAGGCTCAAGATAAATGCACTAACATGTAGTTCAAAGGAAATTATCACATAAATTCTGACAGTTTTACTAAGAAGAGTTAAATTGTGACCTAACTATTCAGTAATGAGTTTTTCGTGGTCAGATTTTAGTAACTATCTATCTGTGGAGACTTGCATCCCTGTGAGAGACATACAGGCTAGAGTAAATTGTGATAGGCATGTAGGATTCTACTAGAAAGTATTTCAGTGGAGGAATCAGGTTTCAGGAGCCCTTCATGTGTTGCTTTCTCTTTTTTTTACAACACTCTACCCATGCCTTTAGTCACATGTCTTATTCATTTTCTTTGTTCTCAGATCTCTCCTGTCTATTTATGCAAGTTGATCAGTAAATAGTAACAGAAAAATTACTTTTTGTGTTAAAAAATAATAAATCTTTGACTCAAATGGGTCAAGAACATAACTAAAACACTCTTTATAAACATTCAGATGTATTTGGAATTGTTCTGATGTTAATACTATTTCATGAAATCTCACAAGTTGTAAAAAGCCAAGAATAAAGAGTATCACACTGATAAGCATAAGACTCCAATAATATATCATTATTACTAACATGTAAAATTGCAGAATATTTATCTGTTTGAGATAATGGAATCACTTCTGGATATCTTTGTTTGAGATAATGAAATCACATCCACATGTTGCAAGCACATTTAAGTCTTAATCTCCTGCTGCACTTAACTCACCATCCAATTCATCATGTCATCTCTCTTTTCAACTATAGCTCTTTCTACTCAGGTGCCAGGATTCCCAGGTGGCACCAATGATAAAAAATCACTTGTCAATGCAGAGATGCAAGAGATGTGAGTTCAACCTCTGGACTGGGAAGATCCTCTGGAGTAGGAAATTGCAAACCTGCTCCAATATTCTTGACTGGAAAATTCCATGGACAGAGGAGCCTGGCAGGCTATAGACCATGGGACTGCAAAGAATCAGACTTAGTGATTGAACAACAACCCAGGTGCCACCATCTTTGCAGGCTACTTCCAGGCCTTCCTGGCTTTCTAAAATAGAGATATGGATGGAACCAGCAGAGACATTCTTTCTTCTGCTCCACTTACATCTGAAGGTTCATGAAATATAAGCTTCAGAGAGGTCTGACCTTTGAAATATAAATCTTTTCTTAAAATTAAACTATCATTGCCTGTTACATAAAAATGTAGCAGGGATAACGTTCCATACAACCTCTGAGTGCAATAGAATGAAGAAGTTTTTGGTTCCATAATAATACTAAACAATTACATCACAAAGAATTGTATGTCAAAATGTAATCAGACCCTAAAAATGAATATCATTTTGTTAATAAACATTACAATATCTAGCAAGCGGCTACAAATTTTATTATTGTTTTATGAAAATATGTGTTCATTTTTAATGATATATCAACTGAGTGGTAATTACCAAATGGAAATCATAATATAGTAAGCAACTACAACAAAACTTTCCATACTAATTGCTTTAAATGTGTTAATTTAAGTGTGAAAATGCTTTGAGTGTCAATTCTCCTGGTAACTCTAGGAGAGAAATACGACAATGTTCTCTTTCTATTGATTATATAGAAATATTTCTATATATCCTATTATGCCCACTTCCAGTAACTTTTGTTTCCAAACAACATTTTAATTAATATTGTCTTAAATTCTTTACTTGATTATAGTACAGATATAACAGTCATTCACCGGGCTTACCAAAGCTTATATGTAGAATATGTGCCAAGGTCTTGCAAGTTCTTCCTGTATGGTATGGTGCTTAAGAGAATAACACCCATAGGGGTTAATCTCAGGAATTCTTTGGCAGTTCTCAAAGCTTCTTCCATATACTTTGGAATTATCCATATTCCTCAACTCTGTTAAAAAAGCTGAAATTCCGTTTTCAGCCAAGTCAGCTTCTTGTCTGGTCAATTTAGAGTTTTAGCATTCTCCCCTCTCTTCCAAGAAACCAGAAACACATATTCTCAAGTGATACCCAACTAGAAGATTAATCATTCCTGAGAAGTCTAGGATACCAATCAAAGTTTGTGAAATTTCATATTTAAAATTCAGTGCCTTGGATATCGTTCAATGCTACAGTAAGCTCTGCCTTATACATTAAAATATGTGATAATTGCAGAGTCAAATAGAATTTCAAATAAGAAATCTTGACTTTAAATAATTCATTTCTCACTTTTTTATTATCTTAGAAAAAAGTCTTTTACAGTTGAAATGCAATTAATATTATTAAAAAAATCAAGTGCACCTTTTTGGGGAGTATTATGCTTTTTTTTTTTTTTTTTTGTATAGTTCTTCTGTGTTTTCTTGCTACTTCTTCTGAATATCTTCTGCTTCTGTTAGGTCCATACCATTTCTGTCCTTTATCGAGCCCATCTTTGCATGAAATGTTCCCTTTGTATCTCTAGTTTTCTTGAAGAGATGTCTAGTCTTTCCCATTCTGTTGTTTTCCTCTATTTCTTTGCATTGATCACTGAGGAAGGTTTTCTTATCTCTCCTTGCTATTCTTGGAACTCTGCATTCAAATGCTTATATCTTTCCTTTTCTCCTTTGCTTTTCCCTTCTTTTCTTTTCACAGCTATTTGTAAGACCTCCTCACAGCCATTTTGCTTTTTTGCATTTCTTTTCCATGGGCATGGTCTTGATCCCTATCTCTTGCACAAATGTCATGAACCTCAGTCCATAGCTCATCAGGCACTCTGTCTAGAAGATCTAGTCCCTTAAATTGATTTCTCACTTCCACTGTATAATCATAAGGGATTTGATTTAGGTCATACCTGAATGGTTTAGTGGTTTTCCCCACTTTCTTCAATTTAAGTCTGAATTTGGCAATAAGGAGTTCATGATATGAGTCACAGTCAAGCCTATGCCCCAACCAGTCACGCTGAAGAAGCTGAAGTTGAACGGTTTTATGAAGACCTACAAGACCTTCAGTCCTTTTCATTATAGGGGACTGGAATGCAAAAGTAGGAAGTCAAGAAACACCTGGAGTAACAGGCAAATTTGGCCTTGGAGTACAGAATGAAGCAGGGCAAAGGCTAATAGAGTTTTGCCAAGAGAATGCATTGGTCATAGCAAAAACCCTCTTCCAACAACACAAGAGAAGACCCTACACATGGACATCACCAGATGGTCAACAATGAAATCAGACTCATTATTCTTTGCAGTCAAAGACGGAGAAGCTCTATACAGTCAGCAAAAACAACACCGGGAGCTGACTGTGGCTCAGATCATGAACTCCTTATTGCCAAATTCAGTTTCACGACTCAGATAATCACGATGGTGTGATCACTGACCTAGAGCCAGACATCCTGGAATGTGAAGTCAAGTGGGCCTTAGGAGGCATCACTATGAACAAAGCTAGTGGAGGTGATGGAATTCCAGTTGAGCTATTTCAAATCCTGAAGGATGATGCTGTGAAAGTGCTGCACTCAATATGCCAGCAAATTTGGAAAACTCAGCACTGGCCACAGGACTGGAAAAGGTCAGTTTTCATTCCTATCCCAAAGAAAGGCAATGCCAAAGAACGCTCAAATTGCTGCACAATTGCACTCATCTCACATGCTAGTAAAGTAATGCTCAGAATTCTCCAAGCCAGGCTTCAGCAATATGTGAATGGTGAACTTCCAGATGTTCAAGCTGGTTTTAGAAAAGGCAGAGGAACCAGAGATCAAATTGTCAACATCCGCTGGATCATCAAAAAAGCAAGAGAGTTCAAGAAAAACATCTTTTTCTGCTTTACTGACTATACCAAAGCCTTTGACTGTGTGGATCACAATAAACTGTGGAAAATTCTGAAAGAGGTGGGAATACCAGACCACTTGATCTGCCTTTTGAGAAACCTATATGCAGGTCAGGCACCAAGAGTTAGAACTGGACATGGAACAACAGACTGGTTCCAAATAGGAAAAAGAGTACATCAAGGCTGTATATTGTCACCTTGCTTATTTAACTTATATGCAGAGTACATCATGAGAAACTCTGGGCTGGAAGAAACACAAGCTGGAATCAAGATTGCCTGGAGAAATATCAATAACCTTAGATATGCAGATGATACCAACCTTATGGCAAAAAGTGAAGAGGAACTAAAAAGCCTCTTGATGAAAGTGAAAGTGGAGAGTGAAAAAGTTGGCTTAACGCTCAACATTCAGAAAACTAAGATCATGGCATCTGGTCCCATCACTTCATGGGAATTAGATGGAGAAACAGTGGAAACAGTGGCTGACTTTAATTTTTTGGGCTCCAAAATCACTGCAGATGGTGATTGTAGCCAGAAAATTAAAAGACGCTTACTCCTGGGAAGGAGTTATGACCAACCTAGATAGCATATTGAAAAGCAGAGATATTACTTTGCAAACAAAGGTACGTCTAATCAAGGCTATGGTTTTTCATGTGGTCATGTATGGATGTGAGAGTTGGACAGTGAAGAAAGCTGAGTGCCGAAGAATTGATGCTTTTGAACTGTGGTGTTGGAGAAGACTCTTGAGAGTCCCTTGGACTGCAAGGAGATCCAACCAGTCCATTCTGAAGGAGATCAGTCCTGGGTGTTCATTGGAAGGACTGATGCTGAAGCTGAAACTCCAATACTTTGGCCACCTCACGTGAAGAGTTGACTCATTGGAAAAGACCCTGATGCTGGGAGGGATTGGGGGCAGGAGGAGAAAGGGACAACAGAGGATGAGATGGCTGGCTGGCATCACCGACTCGATGGACATGAGTTTGCGTGAACTCCAGGAGTTGGTGATGGACAGAGAGGCCTGGCATGCTGTGATTTATGGGGTCGCAAAGAGTTAGACACGACTTAACGACTGAACTGAACTGATGCATTTGTTAGAAGGCACTCTATTTACGTATACTGACAACCAAATCTGCTGAATAAATGAATACTATAATCAAATTCATATAAAATACATAAATCTGTTTACATATATATTATATAAAACTCTATTTGCAAATAAATACTGAATGTTTGGAAGTATTTCATACCTGAGAAACCAGGTTATCTCTGGAAAGAATCCTGGAGACAAATGCAAAGTAAACTGCCTTTGTTTGAACCCTTAACAAAAAAAGAAAAATGTAAAAAAAGAACTTTGAAAAAAACTATTTTACTTTTCAGTTTCAGACTATTTCAGAAGCTTAGTATCTTAAAGCTTCATTCCCTCTATAGTCAGTCTCAAAACAACCAGAGTATATTTGATATTTTAGTACAGTTTTGGAAATGAAGTTTATCCCACAAAATATCAAGTTGATCTTTAACTAAAAGTCCAGCTTATGCTCTTCCACATGACATGGAGTAAACGGTCTCTAATGATTTCTTGCTTAGGTAAGCTATTAACATTCATGGAAAGTCTGTTACTGGACTTGATTACCTTGTGTATCAAAGTGACAGATCTACAGCCGCTATGACAGTATTTCAGCTCACAAGTACCCATGGCCAATTAATCCCTTATGAATCGGACCAGAGTTAGCCAGTTGTGACAGCTTTGGAAGTGTGTTAACTCTCCTTGATAAAGGACACCACAGTACTTAAACTCACATTAGTGAAAGTCTGCAGAGGTGCCTTAATACAATGCTTCAGGGCTATTTTAAAAGGCAGAAAGGTTAGAATTTCACAATAAGGCCCAGGTTCCAGGATCTAAAGAAAAAAGTACTCATCAAGACTTGACTCTGAGACAATTCTCCTTTTTATTTAAAAACTGGAATTTGAAACATTTTTCTAAGAAAATCATTAGCTCCTGTGTGGTTTTTTACTTTGCAATAGAGTTTCAAGTATATCTGATTGCACAATGCATGAAGGATAACCCCACCTCATGACAAGAACCACTGCTCTCAGATTGAGGGGGAGATGCAGTTTTGTGTTTCAAGATTTCAGACTCTGTTATGCAAACAAATCATCCTTATGCACAGAAATAATGATATTATTTATGGCTTTTTTTTTAACCTTTGCCAAATAACCAGAGCAGGATAAGAATAACCTAATCCCTGAATATTCATTTATACTCTAAGTAAATAAAGGAAGAAATTGCTGTACAACAGTATTAGATAAATAATTTAAGGACCTTGTCAATTAACAGTATGATGAAAGAACTGCTGTTTGATAAAGACTTGTGGGGATTTAACTTGTGTTAATCGATGAAAATCATAAAAATATCTGTCCTTTTTAAACCTAGATTGGAGGAAAGTATATATCCTCAAATTCATTCACCAGCCTTAATAATGTATGCACTGGAATATGAGTGGATTTTGTAACCAGAGAACCGCATTAACCCTCGTTTAACCTTTGTAATGTGTGACTGGCAACTTATTTTTACAGTTTAAACATTAAATATTTACCTATGGGGCTAATTCAAATTTCCATAAAATTTTTATAACTTTTAGTAATATCCAATGGGCATAATGGACTCAGTACTAGTTATACCCTCTAAAAACAAACACATCCGACTAACAGATACTGAGTACATTGCCTTACAGGAATCATCTCTAATGTTGCAATATTTGGGATTTATTTATACTACAAAGCTTATTCACTGTTCATCTGAAATTCAAGTGTAACTGAGGGCTCTGTATTCTTACTTGCTAAATCTGGAGAACTGAATCATTTAGTGAATTGAAAAAAACATAGAAACTCAGGGCATATTTGGAGGAATTTGAGTTAAAATTTTTTCTTAAACTTTTAGATGTCAAATGTAGGTTATAAGAAGTAGGGGGGATGGTGAAGATAAGTTGCAAGATCCAATCATTAATACAGAGCTATTATTTTCAGAGTAATGCCCTAATCATTAATTTTTATCCATTTATGTAATTAGTATAATTAAAGATAATTATTCTGTCACAGTGCTTTCATGGTCTTCATTAATTCAAATATGTAATTGCATGAATTTTGGTCAGCTGGAAAGGGAGATTTAAGAATTCATACACAGAAAATTACTCTAACAAAGAGACTTTTTAAAAGCTTCTGACAACCTTAAATATTATATTGAAATGCTCCCAGTTAAAATATCATATTCATATTTAAAATAATGCTGACATGCTTACTAAAGACATTTGAATGTTTGCCAAACTCATTCAAAAAATATTTTATTGTGCTGGAACAAATAAAAGCTCTTCTTCCACAATGCCCACATGATGCTATTATGCCCTGTTTTGAGCTAAGACTCTTTTAATGACTTGGAGATCTGTCTAATCTAAACACATTTACAACTGTAGAGCTAGAATGTCCATAAGCAGTTTGCCCTGAAGAGACCACCTTTCCAGCTGCATAGAGCCCAGAACTCCACCAATTTCTCTAAGCAGCTGCAAGATGAGGTTAATGCCAGCACATTTTTCAACAGACTGAACTACATAATGGAAAGTTTTTCTCAGGTGAAAGCCGATGAGGTGGGTGAATGCCAAATAGATGTAGATGTCACATTGACATGAAATTTTGAAAACCTTGTTTTCTAGCACGAACAGTTATATTTATGCTAGAGATTCCAAAGATATATTTACATTCTGGCTACTGAATTATTTTGATTACTGAAAACATTTGGGATTAAATTTTGGGCACTGAAATTTATTATCTGTGGAATGAGTCATAAATGTGCCTCTATGAACCTCACTTTCCTCACCTATAAATTAGACACATGACCAGTCCCATCCCATATGTTATCTAAATATGCCATTCTTCCCTTATATGTAATATATACAAGTAATTACTTTTAGTAACAGTTCATTTTCAAGTCATGAAAAACTGGTAGTATAGAAAGGAAAATACTAGAAAACAATTCTCTATGGATTGCTTTCATTTCTTCTCATTTTATGGGCAGAAACACTGATCGTCTCTCTTGAAGGGTAAATATTTAAAGATATTTGTATATTAGTAAACCTTGGAAGATAGAGATCGTGTCTCCCTTCCCTCTGGGGCAGGAATTTTTTCAACTGTTCAATATAATAAAGAAATAATTCCCCCTAGGGCATATGTGGCTTGCAATCTCTTCTAGAGATTGAGTTTCTTAAGCTCAAGATCCCTCCACTTTAACAAAAATCCTTCACTCCTCTGCTTGGGGCTTCTTTCCTATAGCCCCCATGGGACTTGGTAGGGGCAGAGAACAGGTATAAACATGAAGGTCATATAGCTTGCTGTTTCTGAGTAATAAAGCACCTTGTCTCCAACCCAGCAGTCTTGATCTTGAATGAAATTATGGCAGACCAACATTTTTTTCCTGAAAGAAGGCAAAAATCTGACTTTTATCATTTTTGGTAGGGCACAATCATGATACCTTGAATACAGTGATAGGAAGTATTGTCAGAGTTTATCAATGTAATCCAAGGTGTGTTAGGTCCTTTTTTTCTAACTAGAATAAATAATATAAAATAGAGTTCTTTTTAGAGGTCAGTTGTGTAATTTCTTCTTTGGGTCAATACTTTGACCTAAAAAGCTCCACCGCCACACTCACATCAAGACTAAATCATACCTATTGAATCTCCAAGTTTCTTGCTTATAGACCAGTGTTATACAACATACAGAATGTAAGCTTCCTGAGAAAAACGGTGTTCTAACTGCTTTCTTCCTTTCCAGAGCCTAGGGCAGTGCCAAGCACAGAGTAGACATATTATGAATCTTTGTTGACAGAATAGTTGTTTATATACATACACACACACACATGCATGCGTGTGCCAATGTATCCGATTTGAATTATTGTTCAGAAACAAAATGAGTATTTTACCTCTTTTATCTTCCCAAATTAATTATCATAATATTTTGATTCAGGTCACAGCTAACAGTATATATTTGAAAATACATACTTTGAATGAATTATCTGATTATAAAATGCAACTTCCTATGTTTAAGAGAATAGCAATTAAAAAAAATTATATTGACCAGAAAGCAATAAAATTTCATAGAGGAAGACTGTATAAAATGACATAAAGAGCACAGGATCAGATGCTCATAATGCTTTTTGATAGCAAGTTATTAACTTCACTGAGCCTCAGTTTCCTCACATGTAAAATGAAAATAATAATTCCCATCTTACAGGTGTGCTGTGAGGTTAATGATTTAATTTGTGCAAAGTGATTAGTTCTGAGCCTAGTGTATTATAGGGGCTTCCCTGATGACTCAGCAGGTGAAGAATCTGCCTGCAATGCAGGAGACACAGGGTATACAGGTTCAAACTCTGGGTTGGGAAGATCCCCTGGAGGAAATGGCAATGGAGTGGTCCAGTTTTCTTGCCTAAAAAATCCCACAGGAAAGAAACCCTGAATATTCATTGGAAGGACTGATGCTGAAGCTGAAGTTCCAATCCTGCAGGCACCTAACATGAAGAACCAGCTCATTGGAAAAGATCCTGATACTGGGAAAGAGTGAAGGCAAAAGGAGAAGGGGACAGTGCAGGATGTGATGGTTAGATAGCATTACCGACTCAATGGATATGACATTCAGCAAACTTCAAGAGATAGTCGAGGAAAGAGAAGCCTGGTGTGCTGTAGTCCAGGGGGTTGCAAAGAGTTGGTCATAGCTTAGTGACTGAATAACAACAAAGTGTATTATATGTGCTGAATGAGTAAGGTAGAACATCACACAAAAATTTGAGAGTTATCTTTTTTTTTAAATTTTATTTTATTTTAAAACTTTACATAATTGTATTATTTTAATGTACTATCCTGACCTGCCTCTTGAGAAACCTATATGCAGGTCAGGAAGCAACAGTTAGAACTGGACATGGAACAACAGACTAGTTCCAAATAGGAAAAGGAGTACGTCAAGGCTGTATATTGTCACCCTGCTTATTTAACTTATATGCAGAGTACATCATGAGAAATGCTGGGCTGGAGGAAGCACAAGCTGGAATCAAGATTGCCAGGAGAAATATCAATAACCTCAGATATGCAGATGACACCACCCTTATGGCAGAAAGTGAAGAGGAACTCAAAAGCCTCTTGATGAAAGTGAAAGTGGAGAGTGAAAAAGTTGGCTTAAAGCTCAACATTCAGAAAACAAAGATCATGACATCCGGTCCCATCACTTCATGGGAAAAAGATGGGGAAACAGCGGAAACAGTGTCAGACTTTATTTTTTTGGCTCCAAAATCACTGCAGATGGTGACTGCAGCCATGAAATTAAAAGATACTTACTCCTTGGAAGGAAAGTTATGACCAACCTAGATAGCATATTCAAAAGCAGAGATATTACTTTGCCAACAAAGGTTTGTCTAGTCAAGGCTATGGTTTTTCCTGTGGTCATGTATGGATGTGAGAGTTGGACATCCATAGAGAAGAAAGCTGAGTGCTGAAGAATTGATGCTTTTGAACTGTGGTGTTGGAGAAGACTCTTGAGAGTCCCTTGGACTGCAAGGAGATCCAACCAGTCCATTCTGAAGGAGATCAGCCCTGGGATTTCTTTGGAAGGAATGATGCTAAAGCTGAAACTCCAATACTTTGGCCACTGCATGCAAAGAGTTGACTCATTGGAACAGACTCTGATGCTGGGAGGGATTGAGGGCAAGAGGAGAAGGGGATGACAGAGGATGAGATGGTTGGATGGCATTACTGACTCGATGGACGTGAGTCTGAGTGAACTCCGGGAGTTGGTGATGGACAGGGAGGCCTGGCGTTCTGCGATTCATGGGGTCGCAAAGAGTCGGACAGGACTGTGTGACTGAACTGAACTGAATACAACTAAAATCAGATTCCATAACTAGTCACTAATATCAAGATAAAATCAACGCAAATCAAAAATATGAAAAAATATGCAAGGATTTCCCACCCTATGATTTCTTAAACTCAGTGTTCCCTCTGTCCTCTATAAAATTTATTATGTTCATTTGTAGGATAAGTGAATATCCAGTTTATTTTGATCTTTACGATAAATGATGAACTATGAATAAGTTATCATCAGTGGGCTTTGCACTGATATATTTCTGTATTCAAAAGAATAATCAGGGGGTATGGTGGAGAAGTTAGGAAATGGGATTTGAAGTTAGGAAACTGTAATTCAGATTTAGTCTTTACCATTACTAGCTTTGTGACCTTACAAATTTGTGAACCTCTCTGATCATCTGACACATATGCAATAAAGGATCAATAACATTTAATTTGCAGTTTAATATATAGATTAGATCCCCATTGGGGATCGTAGCCTTGTCATGGCAAAGGGGCTTGCTTAACTCAATGAAGCTATAAGAAATGCCTGGCAGAACCACCCAAGACAGACGGGTCATAGTGGAGAGTTCTGACAAACTGTGGTCCACTGGAGGAGGGAATGGCAAACCCACTCAAGCATTCTTGCCTCAAGAACCCCGCGAACAGTATGAAAAGACAAAAAAGATATGACACTGGAAGATGAGCATCCCAGGTCCAATGCTTTCCAATATGCTACTGGGGAAGAGCAGAGAAATAGCTGCAGAAAGAATGAAGAGGCCGGGCCAAAGCAAAAATAACGCTCAGTTGTGAATGTGTCTGGTGGTGAAAGTCTGATGCTGTAAAGAACAATATTACACAGGAACCTGAAATGTTAGATCCATGAATCAAGGTAAACTGGAAGTGGTTGAACAGGAGATGGCAAGACTGCAATATCGACATCTTAGGAATCAGTAAAATACAATGGACCTGAATGGATGAATTTAACTCAGATGATTGTAAGAATCCCTTAGAAGAAATGGAGTAGCCTTCATAGTCAACAAGAGTCTGAAATGCAGTACTAGAGTGTAATCTAAAAAATGACCCAATGATCATGGTTCTTTTCCAAGGCAAAACATTCAAAATCACAGTAATCCAAGTCAATGCCCCAAACAATAATGTCGAAGAAGATGAAGTTGAATGGTTCTATGAAGACCTACAGGACCTTCTAAAACTAACACCCCCCTGAAAAAGATGTCCTTTTCATCATACTACTACTACTACTACTAAGTTGCTTCAGTCGTGTCCGACTCTGTGCGACCCCATGGACTGCAGCCTACCAGGCTTCTCCGTCCATGGGATTCTCCAGGCAAGAACACTGGAGTGGGTTGCCATTTCCTTCTCCAATGCATGAAAGTGGAAAGTGAAAGTGAAAGTGAAATTGCTCAGTCGCGTTTGACTCTTAGCATCCCCATAGACTGCAGCCTACCAGGCTCCCCCATCCATGGGATTTTTCCTGGCAACAGTACTGGAGTGGGGTGCCATTGCCTTCTCCCCCTTTTCATCATAGGGGACTGGAATGCAAAAGTAGGAAATCAACAGATACTCAGAGTAGCAAGTAGGTTTGGCCTTGGAGTACAAAACGAAGCAGGAGAAAGGCTAACACAATTTTGTTTACTGTATAAACACTACCTTTCAACAATATAAGAAATGACTCTACACATGGACATGATCAGATGGTGACGACTGAAATCAGATTGATTATATTCTTTGCAGTGGAAGATGGATAAGCTCTATACTGTAAGTAAAAACAAGATCACATGTATACCTGTGGTGGATTCATTTCGATATATGGCCAAACCAATACAATATTGTAAAGTTAAAAAATAAAATTAAATTAAAAAAAAAATATATATATATATAATTAAAAGAACAACAACAACAACAACAACAAAACACCAAGATCTGGAGCTGACTGTGGCTCAGATTATGGAATAGTTATTTCAAAATACAGACTTAAATTGAAGACAGTAGGGAAGTCCACGAGGCTATTTAGATAAGACCTAAATCAAATCTCTTATAACGATACAGTGGAGGTAACAAACAGATTGAAGGGATTAGATCTGGTAGACAGAGGGCCTGAAGAAAAATGGACAGAGGTTTGTAACACTGTACAGGCGGCAGTGACCAAAACATTGCTAGGAAAAAGAAATGCCTGAAGGCAAAGTGGCTGTCTGAGGAGGCTTTATTAATATATGAGGAAAGAAGAGAAGTGAAAGGCAAGGGAGAAAGGCAGATACACCCAACTGAATGCAGAATTCCAGAGAACAGCAAGGAAATATAAGAAAGCCTTCCTAAGTGAACAACGCAAAGCAACAGAGGAGAACAATAGAATGGGAAAGACTAGAGCTCTCTTTAAGAAAATTGAAGAGATCAAGGGAGTATTTCATGCAAGGATGGGCATGATAAAGGAAAAAACACTAAGGACCTAACAGAAACAGAAGAGATTAAGAAGAGGTGCAAGAATACACAGAAGAACTGTACCCAAAAGATCTTGACCCAGATATCCAGGATGCTGTGATCACTCACTGACAGCCAGACATCGTGGAGTGTGATGTCAAGTGGGCCTTAGGAAGCATTATTACAAACAAGGATAGTGAAGGTGATGGAATTCCAGCAGAGCTATTTAACAGCCTAAAAGATGATACTGTTTAAGTGCTGTACTCAATATGTCAACAAATTTGGAAAACTCAGCAGTGGCCACAGGACTGGAAAAAGTCAATTATAATTCCAATCCCAAAGAAGGGCAATGCCAAAGAATGCTCAAACTACTACACAATTGCACTCATTGCACATACTAGCATGGTATTTGCAAAAGGCAATGGCACCCCACTCCAGTACTCTTGCCTGGAAAATCCCATGGACAGGGGAGCCTGGTAGGCTGTAGTCCATGGGGTCTCGAAGAGTCAGACATGACTGAGCGACTTCAATTTCACTTTTCACTTTCATGCATTGGAGAAGGAAATGGCAACCCACTCCAGTGTTCTTGCCTGGAGAATCCCAGAGACGGGGGAGCCTGGTGGGCTGCCGTCTATGGGGTCGCACAGAGTCGGACACGACTGAAGTGACTCAACAGCAGCAGCAGCAGCATGGTAATGCTCAAAATCTTTATTTTTTTTTTAATTTTAAATTAATTATTTTAATTGGAGGCTAATTACTTTACAATATTGTAGGTTTTTTTGCCATACATCAACATGAATCAGCCACAGGTTCTGTAATATGTGAACTGAGAACTTCCAACTCTACAACTGATTTATAAAAGGCAGAGGAACCAGAGATCAAATTGCCAACATTTGTTGGATCATCGGAAAAGCAAGGGGATTCCAGAAAAATATCTATTTCTGCTTCATTGACTACACTTAAGTATTTGACTGTTTGGATTACAACAAACTGTGGAAAATTCTTAAAGAGATGGGAATACCAGACCACCTTACCTGCCTCATGAGAAACCTGTATGTGGGTCAAGAAGCAATAGTTAGAACCAGACATGGAACAAAGGATTGGTTCAAACTTAGGACTGGTTCAAACTTAGGATAGGAGTACGATAAGGCTGTATATTTTCATCTTACTTATTTAACTTCTATGCAGAGTACATCATGTGAAATGCTGGGCTGGATGAAGCTCAAGCTGGAATCAAGACTGCAGAGAGAAATATCAATATCCTTAGATATGCAGATGATACCACTTCAATGGCAGAAAGCAAAGAGGAACTAAATAAAGACCTGCTTGATGAAGGTGAAAGAGGAGAGTGAAAAAGCTGAGTTAAAACTCAACATTCAAAAAAGTAAGATCATGGCATCTGGTCCCATCATGTCATAGCAAATAGAAGGGGGAAAAGCAAAACAGAGATAGATTGCTTTTCTTGGGATCCAAAATCACTGAGGATGGTGACTGTAGTCGTGAAATTAAAAGACGCTTGCTCCTTGGAAAGAAAGCTTTGACAAACCTAGACAGTGTATTAAAAAGCAAAGACATCTCTTTTCTGACAAAGGTCCATATAGTCAAAGCTATGATTTTTCTAGTACTCATATAGGGATGTGACAGTTGGACCATAAAGAAGTCTGACCACTGAAGAATTGATGCTTTCTAATTGTGGTGCTATAAAAGACTGTTAAGAGTCCCAGAGGGATGGTATGGGGAGGGAGGAGGGAGGAGGGTTCAGGATGGGGAACCTGTGGCGGATTCATGTTGTATACCTGTGGCGGATTCATGTTGTATACCTGTGGCGGATTCATGTTGATATACGGCAAAACCAATACAATATTGTAAAGTTAAAAAATAAAAAAAAAAAAGAACCAATCTGCCAATGTAGGAGATATAAGAGATGTGGTTTTGATCCCTGGATCAGGAAGATCCCCTGGAGAAGGAAATGGCAACTTCAGTGTTAATGCCTGGAGAATCCCATGGACAGAGGAGCCTAGTGGGCTACAGTCCATAGTATCGCAAACAGTTGGACACAACTGAAGCAAATTAGCATACACCCAACCAAGGAACATTGTCTTATTTTGATAAATCTTTTCTTGAAATTTTCACTGTAAATTAATGTTTTGTGCCTTAAGTATACACAAAAAAAAGTTGTATTAAATTCTTACAGCAAAAAAAAAAAAAAATAGAGTCTTTTGGACTGCAAGGAGGTCAAACCAGTCACTTCTAAAGGGAATCAACCCTGAATATTCATTGGAAGGACTGATGATGAAGTTGAAACTCCAATACTTTGGCCACCTGATGCAGAGAGTCATTTTGTTGGAAAAGACCCTGATGCTGGGAAAGACTGAGGGCAGGAAGAGAAAGGGGCAACAGAAGATAAGAAGGTTGTATAGCATCACCAATACAAAGGACATGAGTTTGAGCAAACTCCAGGAGATACTGATGGACAGGGAAGACTGGTGTGCTGCATTCATGGGCTTGTAAATAGGCTACTTGATTTACAGACTGAACAGCAACAACAAATATAGGTTAGATAACACCATTTATCTCCAACAAAGTAAATCTGAAAATAAAAACCATTTTTATTAGTTTTAAAAAGTTATATAAGTTAGTTACTGATATCCTAAGTTCTTCAAAATATGATTTATATGTTCAGTTCTCCTTTATAGTCAGATGCTGGTTAACACTGTCTCTGAGATTGCTCTGCCTGTCAGTTCTCAGGAAAGCCCTGATTTCAGCCTCTAGAAGCATTATGCTATTACAAGCCTGTGAAATATGATTCAATATAGCCAAATTTTGGATCAAAAAGCAGCTCAGTGTCTTTCCAACCTAATAGTGCAGAAGAGATCATTTTCCAGGGTTGAAACCAGGACAGAACCCCCAAATCCATCACATCTGCTCACTTAACAAGCACAATTGAATACTTGTGCCTTCGTAACCTTCAGCTATTAGTTTTGGGCTGCTTTTATCTCAGTAACTCTCCTCCATCTGGGTAGTAAGCACTTGATGTTCTTAGCTATTTGTATGTCTGCAGAGGAGATACTAAGTTGTAGACCAAAGAACTTTGAAGACTAATTCCCAATTTAGTTGATGTTTGCTTACCACATACATTAAGTACAGAGAACGCTGGTAGAAACCTGGGGATGTACTAATACCACAGAGCAGGTCTAAAGAAAATTCAGTGACAGTTTAATACCTAGCCATAATAAGTAAGATTTAAACTACAAAAGGAGAGAATTACCTAATAGCCCCATATAACTTTAGTTCTATGTAGCCTCTGCTAAGCAGTCTTTAACACTGAAAATACGTTGGGTGTTATAAATGAGTATACATAAGACAGTTGGGGAATATGGGTTTCATTTTGGGAGAAAAATACATACATACAGAAAATGGAAAGGTGATGAAAAACTCTATGATGCTGGATTTGACCTGCAGTAAGCAGAATGCACAATCATTTTGTATAGCTCGAGTTCTTTGAAGTTGTTTTTACACTTAGAATATAGACATCTTCCTAGAACCATCCATTAAAGTACCTTGGAGAAATGAAACTCAAGTAGCAATGAGTATATCTAGTGTCCAGACATTAATTTCTAAATACTATTACTTATCAAAAGTTCTTGGAAGAGTGGGTATTTGCAGGTCAGTATAGGAAAAGTATAAGAAAATAAAATTTTTTTCCCATCATAAAATGAGTAAATGTTTAAATAGAAAATAAGCAAATATTTCAAAATGGAACATATCATCAAGCACACAGGAGATACTATAAATAATTCCCCCTAACCAAACTTGAGATTTGGGGGGAATAAAGCATTGCTTCACAGGAAAAACATCAGATACTGAATATAGATGTAATATTAGAACTCAGACAAAATACAAACAGATTATTGGGGGAAATGTACTGACACAATTGCAAAGTATTATGAAATCACTTCTGAATTACAGATGGAAATGCAGATCCTTAAAATGAGGAAATTTTATGGCTAACACAGTAAAATAACCATCACTCATAGTCTCCTCAATAATAGAGTAAACAGATATAATTCCTCCTGATGTGATAGAAAAGTAAATGTAAACAAATATAGCATTGTTGCCAAAATGAATCCAAAATGAATCTACACATGAACAAACTAGAAAGTACATCCAGTAAGCGTGCTAAATTGCTTCAGTCATGTCTGACTCTTTGCAACCCCATGGACTGTAGCCCACCAGGCTCCTCTGTCCATGGGATTCTTCAGGCAAGAAAACTGGAGTGGGTAGCCATACCCTTCTCCAGGGGATCTTCTCGATCCAGGGACTGAAAACAGGTCTCCTGCATTGCAGGTGGATCCTTTACCCTCTGAGCCACCAGGGAAGCCCATACGTATACAAATATGAGATGTTTCTAAAAAGCAACAGACCTCAACTCATAAAAAATGTCACTGTCAAGAAAAACAAACATCATGGGAGTAGGGATAGCTGCTCTAGATTAAAAGAAACTAAAGACATAAACAAATGTAATGCTTGTTTCATTGGATCCTGGGCCAATTTTTTTTTTTTTAATTGAGAACAGTTAGAAAAATGTGAATATGGACTAAAAATTAGGTAATATTGAGACACTGCTACATACAGGAGAATGACAATCTTGTTACTAATATATAGGAAAATATCCTTTTTCTTAGGAAAATACTTTATGGTAAGACTTATGGATGTGGAATCATGATGTATATAGTTTACTTTCAAATGGTTCAGAGACAGAAAATGTGGCAAAATGTTGACAATTGGTGAGGGGTGGTCATTGTACTATACTATTCTTTCCATTTTCCTAGAACTGTAAAATATTTTCAAGACAAGGTGAAACTAAAAATGATACGTTAAATGGCTAGCAAAATGCTAGATACATACCAAGTACATAAGATTTCACATATGGTATCATGTCCTGGGTCTCATAGTTTCTGACAAGTTCCTATGAATCAGCCTTCCCTATAACCTCAATAAATGATGCCCCTAACTTATTGTAGTGACCTGGAGTATATTTTCCTACACCATCCCCAAGTCATCAAAAAAGAAGTTTCAAATATATCTAATAATCTTATTTTATGATAGGAATATAAAGCAAGTAGAATAAAATTTTCCATCAAAGTGATTACATTTTGAAATTTTTTGAAAGGGCAAGCTTCTGCTTTATAAAATATTAATATATATAAAGCATTTTATTTTCTCATATGCTATAGTGATGAGGCCTAGACAGACTCATAACTGGAAGCCTGAAATATAATTTAATTCTACTGCAATGAAACTAAATAAAGTCCTCCCTTTATCCATTCATAGACAAGTGCACACTGTCTTCTGGCAGAGACTCCCACAGAATGGAAAAGCAGATAAGTAGACAGGATGAATATATTACTCCTCCATATATCCTACAGGGAAGAATGTGGTGCAACAATAAAGTACCAGTTACACATAAACCTATTAAGCAGAAGACATAAAATTACAATTATCTAAAAGCCTCAGTAAACAAGTGCATTTTATGGCATGACAAAAGCTTACAGAAATGATGAGACAAAGAGTAGAAAGAAAACCTTGGTAAGATCAGTCACCAAATTCTTTTGCTGTAAAACAGCTGAAATTATGCCCATGACTTATCCTGCAAAAATAAAATCAAAGTAAAAAATAAAAGACAAATATTCAAAGGAGGCATTTAATCTTGGAGGAGACAAGATAACATCATTACCATATTCACTCATTGTTTTTTGACCAACTCTTATGTAAAATATTCCTATTTTAAAGAAACTACATTAAGTATAGAAAATAAAAATTATTATTAGGCTTACTTGTGGTATAGTTTAACAGGGCTATATATGACCCTGTGGTAATTCAAAACACTATATTTATTTATTCATCTATTGAAACTGTTTTCTGAATGATTAACTTTTTAAGATTGGAACTGTGTTTTCTCAAATTTAGCCCAGCATATAAGAAAATTCCTCTCTTATGCAAACTCAATAGATATTTGTTTAATCAGGAAAATAATAATTCACTTTTAAGATATAGTTTTCATTAAGTTCAACTTGGTTTAATATCAAAGGAAGTTTTAGAGAGAGCATATTAGAAAAGAAATATCTGGAAACGAATATAAGTTCTTTCAGAGGCTAATTTTTTGGGGGGGAAAAAAAAAGTCCTGTGCTTAACAACAGAAAAGTATAGAAATATATAAATTTTATTATATTTGTCATTCAGTTGCTAAGTCATGCCCAACTCTGCGACCCCGTGCATTGCAGCACACCAGGATCCTCTGTCCTCCACTATATCTAGGAGTTTGCTCAAATTCATGTCTATTGAGCCAGTGATGCTTTCCTCTCATCCTCTGCAGCCCCCTTCTCCTTTTACCTTCAGTTTTCCCCAGAATTAGTGTCCTTTCCAATGAGTCGGCGCTTCTCATTACGTGACTCAAGTATTGAGTTTCAGCTTCAGCAACAGTTCTTCCAATGAATATTCAGAGTTGATTTCCTTTAGGATTGACTGGTTTGATCTCCTTGCTGTCCAAGGGACTCTCAAGAGTCTTCTCAACACTGCAGTTCAAAAGCATCAATTCTTCTGTATTCAGTCGTCTTTATGGTCCAGCTCTGAACATCTGTACGTGACTATTGGAAAAACCATAGCTTTGACTATAAAGACCTTTGTTGACAAAGTGATGTCTCTGCTTTTTAATATGCTGTCTAGGTTTGTTATAATTTTCCTTCTAAGGAGCAAGGATCTTTTAAGTTCATGGCTGCAGTCACTATCCAGAGGTTTTTTTTGGAGCCTAAGAAAATCAAATCTATCACTGTTTCCACTTTTTCCCTTTCGATTTGCCATGACGTGATGGGACTGGATGCCATAATCTTTTCTTTTTTTTTTTTTAATGTTGAGTTTCAAGCCAGTTTTACATAAATTCTATTATATAGCATTGCATTTTTAAATACTTCTCTTAATAATGCTTTGAAGCTTCTTCTGTCAATACGTTGATGCTGTTTCTCTACCTCTTGAATCTGGGCTAGTCTTTCACCTCTCTGTCTCATGAAGTGCTGAGCTATGGCAAAAGTGACATTGGTCAAACTCTAGAGCTTAGGCCTCTACGACCTTGCAGTATTCTTTACCCTGAAACTCCCTGTAGTCATTTATGAAAGCTCAGGCTATAATTGTGGGATATATGTTTTCATTTATATATAGTCTGCTGCTGCTGCTGCTGCTGTTAAGTCGCTTCAGTCGTGTCCGACTCTGTGCGACCCCATAGACAGCAGCCCACCAGGCCCCACCGTCCCTGGGATTCTCCAGGCAAGAACACTGGAGTGGGTTGCCATTTCCTCCTCCAATGCATGAAAGTGAAAAGTGAAAGTGAAGTCGCCCAGTCGTGTCCGACTCCTAGCAACCCCATGGACTGCAGCCTACGAGGCTCCTCCATCCATGGGATTTTCCAGGCATGAGTACTGGAGTGGGTTGCCATTGCCTTCTCTGATATATAGTCTGCTTAGTTCTAAAGTAAATTTACATAAGGAAGCTATTATTTATTATTATATTAATTAATAATATATTATTCAATAATATTAATTAATATATATTATTATCAATCCAGAAAGTGGTTTTAGTGGACTCAGGAAGAAAAGAATAACACCATTACTGGAGTATTAACATCACATTATTTCAATTTCACAGTCACTCACTGTTGATTCTACCCTAGCCTTTTGGAGAAAGAAATTGAATAATTTAACCAGTTAGACAAAGGATTGTATATAAGAATGCATCATGAGCTCCCCAGCAGCAAAATGATGAAGGTAATTCCAAAATTTGCCAATTTCTAGCAGAATTTTTTTTTTTAGCACCCTTCTCTTTATTTTGAATGAAAGTTATTCAGCATATTGATACAGAAGTTAGCCATGAATGGAATGTCTATAGTCACAGTAGAGAAAAGGGTGTCAACAAGCAGTCCTGGCATAGTTTGCAGTCACAGGCTGGTTCTGAGACACTGTGGTTCTGAATTCCATGCAAGGCACAGTGAAAAGAGCTAAAGACTCTTCATGAGTACAGCCTCTGTCTAAATCATATTTAGATTTTTCCCCACTACCAGAATGATGTTTTGTATGACTTAAATCTTAGTTAATATTTAAGAAGTGAATATAGAGGGAAAAGCTAGAGAAAAATAATAGTAACAGAATGAAAATAATGGAATCTCAATTTTATGTACACAGCAGTCCTGCACCTTTCTGTCACCAGGAACGGGTTTTGTAGAAGACAGTTTTTCCATGGACTGGGAAGGAGGGTGGTTTTGGAAGGATTCAAGCATGTTACACTCATTGTGCGCTTTGTTTTTGTTATTATTACATCAGTTCCACCTCAGATAACCAGGCAGTTATTCCAGAGCCCAGGGACTCCTGAGGTACTATGTGCAGAACAGACTTTTGCTTCTTTCATTTTGTGTTATAAGTTTCTATGCCTGCCTATACATCATGAGGATTCATGATATCTGTGTGATTTTTCTGATTTTACAAAACCCTTTGACGTGCAAACTTCTAATTAATGTTCTCTGAACAACAGACTGGTTCCAAATAGGAAAAGGAGTACGTCAAGGCTATATATTGTCACCCTGCTTATTTAACTTATATGCAGAGTACATCATGAGAAACGCTGGGTTGGATGAAGCACAAGCTGGAATCAAGATTGCCAGGAGAAATATCAATAACCTCAGATATGCAGATGACACCACCCTTATGGCAGAAAGTGAAGAGGAACTAAAAAGCCTGTTGATGACAGTGAAAGAGGAGAGTGAAAAAGTTGGCTTAAAGCTCAACATTCAGAAAACTAAGATCATGGCATCTGGTCCTATCCCTTCATGGGAAATAGATGGGGTAACAGTGGAAACAGTGTCAGACTTTATTTTTGGTGGCTCCAAAATAACTGCAGATGGTGATTACAGCTATGAAATGAAAAGATACTTACTCCTTGGAAGGAAAGTTATGACCACCAAGATAGCATATTCAAAAGCAGGGACATTACTTTGCCAACAAAGGTTTGTCTAGTCAAGGCTATGGTTTTTCCTGTGGTCGTGTATGGATGTGAGAGTTGGACTGTGAAGAAAGCTGAGCGCCAAAGAATTGATGCTTTTGAACTGTGGTGTTGGAGAAGATTCTTTAAAGAGGAGGGTGGTTTAAGAGTCCCTCGGACTGCAAGGAGATCCAACCAGTCCATTCTGAAGGAGATCACTCCTGGATGTTCTTTGGAAGGAATGATGCTAAAGCTGAAACTCCAGTACTTTGGCCACCTCATGCAAAGAGTTGACTCATTGGAAAAGACTCTGATGCTGGGAGGGATTGGGGGCAGGAGGAGAAGGGGACGACAGAGGATGAGATGGCTGGATGGCATCACTGACTTGATGGACGTGAGTCTGAGTGAACTCCAGGCGTTGGTGATGGACAGGAAGGCCTGGCGTGCTACCATTCATGGGGTCGCAAAGAGTCGGACACGACTGAGCAACTGAACTGAACTGAACTGAAAGGAAAACACTGAAGGAAGAAGAGGCTGTGTTCTTCCAAGACTGAACCATCAGGAAAATGTATTTAGAGACGCTGTGAACTGCAATAATGTTTTCTACTGACTGAGCTTCTGTGTAGTGTTCCATAGCAATATGTACTGAACTGAATGAAATAGCTCTTCCTTTTCATTGCTTACCCCAATACCAAGGAATGATTTAAAGACTTCAGGGAACAGAAAGAAAGAAAACAGTATTTTATCTATTAAAATATATCTCTAAGACTAAAATTTTATTGTTATATTTGCTGCTGCTGCTAAGTCGCTTCAGTCGTGTCAGACTCTGTGTGACCCCATGGATGGCAGCCCACCAGGCTCCCCAGTCCCTGGGATTCTCCAGGCAAGAACACTGGAGTGGGTTGCCATTTCCTTCTCCAATGCATGAAAGTGAAAAGTCAAAGTGAAGCTGCTCAGTCGTGTCCGACTCTTAGCAACCCCATGGACTACAGCCTACCAGGCTCCTCCATCCATGGGATTTTCCAGGCAAGAGTACTGGAGTGGGTTGCCATTGCTTTCTCCTTGTGATATTTAAATAAACATTTATTCAAGAATAGTAACCATAACTGTCTGTTAACATTATGCAGTTTCCCTTATGGTTACCAGGGGGAAGAGTGCAGGCAGGGGATAGTTAGAAAGCTTGTGATGGACATGTACACACACCTATATTTAAAATGGATAACCAACAGGACCTGTAGTACAGCACAGGGAACTCTGCTCAGGGCTCTGTGGCAGCCTAGATGGGAGGGGCTTTCAGGAGAATAGATATGCTTAGCTATGCACCTGAAACTATTATAACACTGTTAATATCATTATAATATTGGTTATACTCCAATATAAATAAAAAGTTTTAAAAAATAAAACAAAGTAATAATAATAAAAATAACATTATATAGTTTCTTGAGTCCAACATCATATCAGCTAGTATCCCTTCCCCGGAACCAAGCTGTAGTCAGCCACCATGTCCCACAAACACAAATTCATTCACGTTACATCAAGAGATCCTTGAACATGATTTACTCACTTTATAGTATGACATCACAACACACTTGCAGAGAGGACGAAATAGGACTATGTTGATCCTTCACAGAATTTCCATTTGAAATGAGTTTCTGTTTGTCCCACTGAGGCCAATGTTCATGGTACCAATATGGAGATCACTAATAGAGCCTTCACTTAACAGATGGAATAATACCAAAGTATTTCTTGTAAATCAGATGAATATCCAGAAACTTCATTGGCAGCCGGATAGGTCTTAAATCCTGACCATCGTACACAGATACATATACTGGCTTAATTTTTGTAACACATTTGGACCCTTTCTAATATATTTGCACACACACACATCAGTCACCTGGTAGGTGGAAAGAAGGCACTAGGAAAATAATGAAGATATATCTACCAAATTAATTCCTACTAAAAAATAAAGTATAGAATAAAAACATTAGGGAACAAGGAAATACAGATGGAGAAAGGCAAATTATGATACTAATGATAATGACAGTGATTTGTATGATATATCTCATCTAAGGAACTCACAAGGGACTCAGCATATGAAAAACAGATTACATATTAACAGTTCATCATATGGGAAATTTTTGTGGATAATTGAAGGAAATACAGTTTATAAGATAGTAAGATGAGAAGAAAGGAAGAACTCACTCTTTTAAAAAGGTAGTCAGAAAGTACCTTAGTAGATGCCAAGGGCCCAGGTAAGGGAGGGCAGATGGGGAAGTGGATAAGAGGAAGGTTACTTAGTGTTTAATGAGGACAGAGTTTCAGTTCAGGAAAGTGAAAAATCTGGGAGATGAATGATTGTGGGAGCTCCAGAACAAAGTAAATGTACTTAATGCCACTGAAATGCACATTTAAGTGGGTTAAAGTGATATGTTTTATATTATGTGACTTTTACCACAATACAGAGCCAGATAGTAAATATTTTAGGTTTACAGGCCATGTGATCTCTGTTGCAAGCACTCAACTCTGTCATAACAGGAAGGCAGCAGTCCACAATACACAAATGAGTGTTTCTCTGTTCCAATAAAACTTTTATTTCTGGACAGTTCAGTTCACAGTTCAGTTCAGTTGCTTAGTCATGTCCGATCTTTGTGACCTCATGGTCTGCAGTATGTCAGGCTTCCTTTTCCATCACCAACTCCTGAAGCCTACTCAAACTTATGTCGACCGTGTTGGTGATCCCATCCAACCATCTCATCCTCTGTCATTCCCTTCTCCTCCTGCCTTCAATCTTTCCCAGCATCAGGGTCTTTTCCAGTGAGTCAGTTCTTTGCATCAGGTGGCCAAAGTATTGGAGCTTCATTTTCAGCATCAGTCCTTTATAATGACTATTCAGGACTTATTTCCTTCAGAATGGACTGGTTGGATCTCCTTACAGTCCAAGGGACTCTTCAAGAGTCTTCTCCAACACCACAATTCCAAAGCATCAATTCTTCGGTACTCAGCTTTCCTTATAGTCCAAATCTCACATCCATACATGACTACAGGAAAAAACATAGCTTTGACTAGATGGACATTTGCTGGCAAAGTAATGTCTCTGATTTTTAATATACTGTCTAGGTTGGTCATAGCTTTTCTTTAAAGGAGCAAGTGTCTTTTAATTTCATGGCTGCAGTCATCATCTGCAGTGATTTTGGAGCCCCCCCCCCAAAAAAAAGTCTGTCGCTGATTCCATTATTTCCTCATCTATATGCCATGAAGTGATGGGACCGGATGCAACTATCTTAGTTTTCTTTCTTTTTTTTTTTTTTTTTTATCTTCGTTTTCTGAACAAGCCAACTTATTCACTCTCCTCTTTCACATTCTTCAAGAGGCCTTTAGTTCTTCTTTGCTTTCTGCCATAAGTGTGGTGTCATCTGCATATCTGAGGTCATTGATATTTCTCCTGGCAATCTGGATTCCAGCTTGTGCTTCCTCCAGCCCAGCATGTCACATGATCTATTCTGCATATAAGTTAAATAAGCAGAGTGTCAAAATACAGCCTTGACATAGTCCTTTCCTGATTCGGAACCAGTCTGTTGTTTCATGTCCAGGTCTAACTGTTGCTTCTTGACCTGCATATAGATTTCTCAGGAGGCAGGTCAGGTGGTCTGGTATTCCCATCTCCTTAAGAATTTTCTAAACTTTTTGTGATCCACACAGTCAAGGGCTATGGTGTATTCAATAAAGCAAAAGTAGATATATTTCTGGAACTCTCTTGCTTTTCTGATAATCCAACAGATGTCGGCAATTTGATCTCTGGTTCCTCTGCCTTTTCTAAATCCAGCTTGAACATCTGGAAGTTCACCGTTTATGTACTATAGAAGCCTGACTTGGAGAACTGTGAACATTACTTTGCTAGCATGTGAGATGAGTGCAATTGTGTGGTAGGTTGAACATTCTTTTGCATGGCCATTCTTTGGGATTGGAGTAAAAACTGACCTTTTCCAGTCCTGTGGCCACTACTGAGTTTTCCATATTTCCTGGCATATTGAGGGCAGCACTTTCACAGCATCATCTTTCAGGATTTGAAATAGCTCAACTGGAACTTCATCACCTCCACTAGCTTTGTTTGTCATGATACTTCCTAAGGCCCACTTGATTTTGCATTCTAGGATATCTGGCTCTAGGTTTGTAATCACACCTTCGTGATTATCTGGTCATGAAGATCTTTTTTGTATAGTTCCTTTGTGTATTCTTGCCACCTATTCTTAATATCTTCTGCTTCTGTTAGGTCCATACCATTTCTGTCCTTTATTTTGCCCATCTTGGCATGAAATGTTCCCTTGGTATCTCTAATTTTCTTGAAGAGATCTCTAGTTTTTCCCATTCTACTGTTTTCTTCTATTTCTTTGCACTGATCTCTGAGGAAGGCTTTCATATCTCTCCTTGCTATTCTTTGGAACTCTGCATTCAAATGGGTATATCTTTCCTTTGCTCCTTTGCCTTTAGCTTCTCTCCTTTTCTCAGCTATTTGTAAGGCCTCTTGAGACAACCATTTTGTCTTTTTGCATTTCTTTTTCTTGGGGATGATCTTGATCACTGCCTCCTGTACAATGTCACGAACCTCCATCCATATTCTTCAGGCACTCTGTCTATCAGATCTAATCCCTTGAATTTATTTGTCACTTCCACTGTATAATCGTAAGGGATTTGATTTAGGTCATACCTAGTTCTAGTGGTTTTCCCCCTTTCTTGATTTTAAGTCTGAATTTAGTAATAAGGAGTTCATGATTGGAGCCACAGTCCTCTCCCAGTCTTGTTTTTGCTGACTGAATAGAGCTTCTCCATCTTTGGCTGCAAAGAATATAATCAATCTGATTTCAATATTGACTATCTGGTGATGTCCATGTGTAGAGTCTTCTCTTGTGTTGTTGGAAGAGGGTGTTTGCAATGACCAGTTCTTTTGGCAAAACCCTGTTAGCCTTTGACCTGCTTTGTTTTGTACTCCAAGGCCAATTTTGCCTGTTATTCCAGGTAGCTCTTGACTTCCTACTTTTGCATTCCAGTCCCCTATAATGAAAAGGACATCTTTTGGGGTGTTAATTCTAGAAGGTTTGTAGGTCTTCATAGAACCATTCGACTTCAGCTTCTTTAGCATTACTGGCTGGGACACAGACTTGGATTACTGTGATATTGAAAGGTTTGCCTTGGAAACGAACAGAGATCATTCTGTTGTTTTTGAGATTGCATCCAAGTATTGCATTTTGGACTCTTTTGTTGACTATGAGGGCAATTCTATTTCTTCTACGGGATTCTTGTCTACAGTAGTAGATATAATGGTCATGTGAGTTAAATTCATCCATTCCAGTCCATTTTAGTTTGCTGACTCCTAAAATGTCAATGTTCACTCTTTCTATCTCCTGTTTGACCATTTCCAATTTGCTTTGACTCATGGACCTAACATTTCAGGTTCCTATGCAGTATTGGTCTTACAGCATCTGACTTTACTTCCATTCCAGTCACATCCACAACTGGGTGTTGTTTTTCTTTGGCTCCATCTCTTCATTCTTTCTGGAGTTATTTCTCTATTCTTCTCCAGTAGCATATTGAGGCATGGGGAGTTCATCTTTCAGTGTCATACCTTTTTGCCTTTCCATACCATTCATGGGGTTCTCAAGACAAGAATACTGAAGTCGTTTGCCATTCCCTTTACCAGTGGACCACGTTTTGTCATAACTCTCTGCTATAAACTGTCTTGGGTGGCCCTACATGGCATAGCTTACAGTTTCTTGAGTTAGACACAGCTGTGGTCCATGTGATCAGTTTGGTTAATTTTCTGTGGTTGTGGTTTTCATCCTGTCTTCCCTCTGATGGATAAGCATAAGAGGGTTATAGAAGCTTACTCATGGGAGAAACTGTCTGAGGGGGAAACTGGGTCTCGTTCTGATGGGCGGGTTCATGTTCAGTAAAACTTTAATCCAATTTCTGGATACCAAAGTTTAAATTTGATGTGATTTTGCATGGCAACATTTGTTATTTTTCCTTTTTCTTTTCTAATAACCATTTGAAAAGTGTAAAAAGGATTCTGAAATACTAGGCAGTACAAAAACAAATAGTTGGCTGTATGTGACCCATGGAGGACAGTTTGCTGAAACTTAATTTAGACAGACATTGTTTCATGAAATTGTCCTAGCACACTCCATGACCAGGCATTCCTCTTTCTTCTTTTATAGTACGATATTTTGTTCATAATTCATCACTGTTTATATTAGTTTTCTGAAGACTACCAATAATTTCAAACTGAGTTCCTTGAAAATATCAACTGCTACAAATATTTAGTGGTTAAAAACAAAGATTCTGGAGCCATACTTACCAAGGTTGAACACAAGTTTCAATACTGTATCGTTACCTTTAAAAACATTTAAGTTTGCTTTTTTCATTTGTTAAAAACAAAATTGAAACAATAATTTTCCATATATAACAGAATCATTTTGAGGTATGCTTAAAAATATATTTTATATAATTCACGACACTAACGTAGATTTGAAAAGAGTTCTAACATGTAGGGAGTAGCAAGTGAGAGTGTTATAAAAAATTATAGTTGACAAAATTTTATCTTCAGTTCATCTAATATAGAAAATGATACATAAGTGGTACTCAGTACTTTTTGTGTTGAATGCATGAGTTTTAAATTTAACTATTTTCTATTCTTTCTTCCAGTGGTCAGTATATTGGGAAGAGGATGGGTCAAGATACAAACCCATGTATCATTTACACAAAGTTAAATTATACATCAAAGTTTTATTTTTTAATATATGCATAGCACTTTTGCACTCTCATTGTTTGTTTTAGTCAGCACAGATGCACATCATGACCACTTTTGTCCATTATTTATTCACTCATTCAGGAAACTTCCATTGAACCTGTATCCTATGCCAAATATATTGCTAAAATAAAGAATACAACATGGTACCTATCACCAAAAAGTTCTCAATTCTGCAGTTGATAGACCATAAATTAATATCAGTAAAATGCAAAAAGTGCCACATAAAGGCAGAAGTAAATTGGCATGTGCATGGTATATTCAGGGAATCGAGGGAACTCATCAAAAAAGGATGTAAAAAAATAAATTAGTTGAAGATTGAATGAAGTATTGAAGATGGAATAGAATTTTTCAGACGGATAGATGAATTTCCCAAGATTAGGAACAGTTTTTACAGAAACACAAGAGTATTTTGTAGTTTTCCTTTTCCAGACCCAAAAAAGTCAAAACAAAAAACAAGGTGTAGGGGAGAGGTCAAGAGAAAGCTGAAAGTTAGAAACTGCCATCGTGGGTGCATGGTATTTCCTGATAAGAGTTTGGCAAACAGAAATCATAGGATTTTCAGAAGAGAGCAGACTTTGGTATGCAAGGAGAAGGATTCAGTACAAAAGGAGAGGCAGGCAAGTCTAAACTGAAAATTAATGGTAAACCTGCAAAGAGTAGTATCTCTTCTCCAGAGACTACTCAAAGATTAGGAAAGATGGGGCAAAAAAAAAAAAAAAAAATTACCTAATGAATGGGGAAGGGAGAAGCTATTCAACAGAATGGTTATATTGAAATGACCACTGGATATCCCCAACACATATACACCTAGTGAGCCACTGAGACACAACACAGCTTACATACCTGACAGCCTAGATGCAGTCTGCCCTTTATTTCCTACTGATTTCATAAATACATCTAAATTAAGTTGAATCACAAATGAATTGAAGTTAAACGAAAAAGGAGCACACACTTTTGAGCCAGGAAGTACAGGTCTTGTTGCTGTGTGACTTGGACAATGTATGACAGCCCCTCTCTGGGGCTGTTTGTTATGAAGTAGGCTTTATATTTAATTTCTTCATCTATAAAATAAAAATTTTACATGCTTTATTGAGACATTATAAATTAAGGGAGATGGTATCTATAAAATGCCTGGTGTAGTGCCTATTATAGAATAAATTTTCAATTCCTATCATTCTCTTTGTCTATCTGTGTGCTGTGGGAGTCACAAAAATAAAGATGAGGTATGCCGTACACCTACGGAGCATTCACGGTCATGTTCAGATGAGAACTATTATACTGTAAAACTGAATAACTTAAGATAGTATCTACACAGTTTAAAAATTCATAGAGTAGACTACATTTTGAAGTGGAAAGTGATCAGCAAAAGACAATATAATTTTAAGTGAAAAGTTATAGATACAAGTCTATAAAGTTTATGGGTATTTTTATACGGAAAAGAAATGCAGTAAAATGTTAACTGCAATGTTTTCTTCTCTCAGCAAAAAGAGAAAAAGGAAAAAATCCAAAATAAAGGGTGTACTTTAGTCATCACCTATATTATATAATATACGCAATTACATTAAAATGCACACTTATATTTAGCAACTTAGTAAATATAATGTTGAATAGTGAGTAATATATTGTATATACATAATATTATCATATTATCATAGTGTCTGACTCTTGCTACCCCATGGACTATAGCTCACCAGGCTCCTCTCTTCATGGGATTTCTCAAGCAAGAATACTAGAGTGGATTGTCATTTTCTTCTTCATTAATAATATTAAATGTTATATAATTATATATTATTAAGTGCATGTATTTATATACATTTAATAGAATACAAATGATATAAATACAAATGTAATAATATATAATTTGTATATGAATATATAATAAATTATATATATTCCATATATATATGGAGGGAGAAGATTGACATGTTTCTTTTAAAATTTATAGTAATGAGTATAATATCATGTAGTTAGGAAATCTGAAAACTAAGCCAGGCAAGTTTATATTCATGGAGTGAGGTAAAGTTTGCCTGGCCAAAAATACATCTTGCCCATCCACTTAAATATGACAAAAATCTGATTTTCTGCTTATCTGAAATTACCATACCTTTGGGATTCCATTTTTATCATGTTACATTTATCTGAGTTAAATCCATATTTTTTACTTCTGTAGAACATAATAAAATATTGATTCAATACTGGTATATAGAAAGTGATGCATTATAAAATATATTTAGTTAAACATATTATTATTTAAATTTCCATTTATCAAATTGTCTAAATATGTTTACAATCAAATGTATTTATGAAACAGTCATATATTTTATTCTCTCTGCAATAGAAAGACTCAGGAAAAACATAAGCTTCATATTCCATTACTCAAAGAGAAAAACACTTTTATCAAACAAAAGATACATTAATGATGAATTATTTGTATTAGAGTATTACTGGTAAAAAAATATTTTTTTCTAGGGAACTTTTTGTGTGAGTGGTTTCAACTTGAGTCAACAAAATATTATCATACTTGGGAATGTTTTTAAACATCTTAGATATATCATAGATTTCAGATAACGTACTCTTGGGTCATACATGCTCATTCAAGTCTGATTCTTTGTGACCCTACGAGCTGTAGTCTGCCAGATTCTTCTGTTCATGGGACTTCCCAGGCAAGAATACTGGAGTAGGTTGCTGTTTCCTCTACCAGAGGATCTTCCCAGCTCAGGGATTGAACCTGCATCTCCTGCATTGCAGAAGGATTCTTTACTGCTGGGCCACCAGGAAAGCCTCAATGTACTATAAACATTGTTTTAAAAGAACATAAATATTTGCATAAATGTTTTCATCAATCTTACTTAAAAAATAATACATGTGGTTCCTAATACGTCAAAGAACAAAATGGACTTTTCATTGTGCCCTAAATTTTTTCTGGACCCTAACTTCTTGCACATGCCCCTTTGTAAGTTTGCAAACGTAATACTGATTTATGTTTGCCCTCTATGGCCAAACAAAGGAAACAACAAAACTCCTTTGTTCCTGCTTTTGGGTTTTCTATCAAGGTTAATGACACCATTATATACCCAGATGGGAGCAGCTAAGCCATATGATCAGCATTTCAAACTCTTGGGTCTTTGGGTTGCCTACTTCCTTCCATTCAGGGGACAGAGTGCACTTTCTTCTAGAAAGGGTCAAGTCCTTCCACTGTAATACAAGTATTTTTCAGAACAGCCACAATGATAAAAAAAAAATCAAATTATTTCTCATCTTCCTTTGTATGGACAACACTATAATGCATCCTTTCTGTGCTTGAACAAAAGGAGAAAAGAAACACACGCCATATAAAGCTATAAGATTGACAAGATCAGTGAAGGTCCATAAATCAAAACCAGCAGCACCCCTTAAACAAAGAAGGAAGAGAACACTCCAAACACGATTGCCTCAATTTCTCTAAAAATTGAAAAAAGGCAAGAAAAGAAGTGGGATGGTATGTTTGGAGAAAGATGGTATTTAATATTAATTTTAAATAATTGAAACAGGCATTTGAAGGGTGATCTCACTCACCCCTAAGTAACTACCTCTCTCGTTGTTGCCAAAGTTAAAACAGCAAGGACCTGGTGAGCATAGAATCTTCACAGTAGTCTATTGAGATAAGAATATTTCTACCGATTAGATTGTAAAAACAATTACATTTTCCATGTTAACATAAAGACCTGGTTTAACGTTTTTACTCAACTGAAATGGCATTTTGTTCCTATGGTTGTTGTTTGTTTAGTTTTAATTTCTACATCTTTTACGCAAATTGAAAAAAAGAACTGATCAAAAACCACTTCTTGTTTTCAATCAGGAATACAGGATTCTGGCACAGGAGTTCCTCACACTTCACCACAACATCATCATGTCCTGTCAAAGTCTGAGATCTGACTGTTGCTATCTCCCTCTTATAACCTTGCTCTCTTCTGTTCAGCTTCTTATTGCTTTTGCTCAGAGCCTCACTTTACCTTTCCTATTGCTGTTATATCCTAGCTTGTTGGTTTCCCTCATTTCTCACCTGTTTCAACCTCTGCCCTCATAATGCAGACAGACTGAATCTTCTAAAAGTCAGGTAGGATCACTCCACTTTGCAGATACCTGACTGTGGTCCATTCTCTTTGATGTGACTTTCACAGCTTTGTAATCAAGCTGCAAAGGTAGCTCTAGGTTTATTTTCTAACAAATTTCTCTCCAAACAACCTGTGTTGATCAACTCACAACCTGCATCCTACAGATATTTCCCTGACTCTGTTTCCATTAGTCAAGTAACATCTCTCAATACAGAATGCTTCCTTCCTTATTTTCTAACCCTTCTCATTATTAAACTCTGAAAAGAAAGGTCATGACTCATCTTCCTGAAGCTATCTTGAGAGGAGACAACATGTGCATCTTCACTCCACATGATGCTTCACTCTCTATGTCAACTTGGCGGGCCATGGCATCCAGGTATATTGTCAAACATTATTCTAGATATTTCTGTAAGGATATTTTTGGATGAGGTTGACATTTAAAACAGTATCCTCTAAAATGAGAGTGGGCTCATCCAATCAGTTGAAGGTCTGAATAGAATAAAAGACTGACCTTCCTCAAACAAGAAGGAATTCTGCAGTCTGACTGAGTTCACACTTGAACTCTTGATTTGGCTCTTCTCTGAGCCTCTAGCCAGCCAAGCCAATCTGCAGAGTTTGAATATGCCAGCTGCCAGAATTCTATAAACCAATTACTGAAAATACATCTGTATATAGATTTATGCATATATATACTGATACACATCCTATTTCCCCTCCCTCTCTGTAGAATGCCTGCTTCTTGAGAAACCTGTACACAGGTCAGGAAGCAACAGTTAGAACTGGACATGGAACAACAGACTGGTTCCAAATAGGAAAAAGAGTACGTCAAGGCTGTATATAGTCACGCTGCTTATTTAATTTATATGCAGAGTACATCATGAGAAATGTTAGACTGGATGAAGCACAAGCTGGAATCAAGGTTTCTGGGAGAAATATCAATAACCTCAGATATGCAGATGACACCACCCTTATGGCAAAAAGTGAAGAAAAACTAAAGAGCCTCTTGATGAAAGTGAAAGAGGAGAGTGAAAAAGTTGGCTTAAAGCTCAACATTCAGAAAACTAAGATCATGGCATCTGGTCCCATCACTTCATGGGAAATAGATGGGGAAACAGTGGAAACAATGGCTGACTTTATTTTTGGGGGCTCCAAAATCATTGCAGATGGTGATTGCAGCCATGAAATTAAAAGACACTTACTCCTTGGGAGGAAAGTTATGACCAATATGCTAGACAGCCTATTAAAAAGCAGAGACATTACTTTTTCAACAAAGCTCTGTCTAGTCAAGGCTATAGTTTTTCCAGTGGTCATGTATGGATGTGAGATTTGGACTATAAAGAAAGCTGAGTACCGAAGAATTGATGCTTTTGAACTGTGGTGTTGGAGAAGACTCTTGAGAGTCCCTTGGACTGCAAGGAGATCCAACCAGTCCATCCTAAAGGAGATCAGTCCTGGGTGTTCATTGGAAGGACTGTTGAAGCTCAAACTCCAATACTTTGGCCACCTGATGCGAAGAGCTGACTCACTGGAAAAGACCCTGATGCTGGGAAAGAGTGAGGGCAGGAGGAGAAGGGGATGAGAGAGGATGAGATGGTTGGATGGGATCACCAACTCAGTGGACATGAGTTTGGGTAAACTCCGGGTGTTGGTGATGGACAGGGAGGCCTGGCGTGCTGCGGTTCATGGGGTCACAAAGAGCCGGACACGACTGAGTGACTGAACTGAACTGAATCCTGATACACTCCACAACATGCTACTGCCATCTAGAGCTTAGCTCATACTTCTCTCAGTTAAGGTGAAAGATTGTCCATGCCTCCTTCCCTGACTAAACAGTAAATCTACTGAGACAGGAATCACATTTTACTTCCTTTATGGCTAAGTCCTTTAAGGGCTTCCCTTGTGGCTCAGCTGATAAGGAATCTGCCTGCAATGTGGGAGACCTGGCTTCAATCCCTGGGTTGGGAAGATCCCCTAGAAAAGGAAAGGCTACCCACTCCAGTATTCTGGTTTGGAGAATTCCATGGACTGTATAGACCATGGGGATGCAAAGAGTTGGACATGACAGAGCAACCTTCACTTTCACTTTCATTACTAAATCCACAAAAATGTCTGGCACATGATACGTACCAAGTGTTTAATTAATCGAGTCAATCCACATGGTCTATTAATGTAACTTTAAAAGGATACCTGCACTTTAAAAGGATACCTGTATTATTTTTCCTTACCATAGATGTCCTAATCAGTTCCATGTTTTGGGGGACATCCTGGCTGTGACTTTTTGTAAAGTATTTAAAAATAATTAGCTTGAAATGTCATTAATTGAACCAATGATCCTTGCTAGCATGAAGGAAATAAATGTAAGCCAACATGAACAGGTATTACTAAGCTTTCAAAAGTTTCCCTAATCTCTTATTATCCTTGCTGTTTTTCTCCGTAATTACTTCTTTAATCAACTGATTATCTATTAAGCACTAATATCATTATCTTACATGTAGGTACTAGTTATACTAAGAACCTCTGAAGGATTTATTCTAAGAAAATTATCATTGTAGTGACTCTGACTCAAACACCACATGAAGAAAAACATGCTTATGAAAATATTCAGATATATAAACAAATATTCCCAGTTACAATGTACTAAATTGTGAAGACAACTACACTAAACAGATGTGCAAAAAGGGCAATGGACCTCAGTTTGTTATGGCCTAAGTAATGGGAGGATGTCAGATGATGGGAAAGAGAAGATGGACTCCTTTATATGGGCTTTCCCCAACTAAGTCCATCATGGAAAAACATAAATAGTATAATTTGTATACAACAATATCATTAAGAGATGCTTACAGACAAAAAGCTGAAGCATGTACAAATTGACAGATAGATAGTAGAACTGGAGGAAAATTTTACAGAATTTTTAGTGGTAGATTAAGGCCTATTTTATGCATTTTAATTTACTTTTCAAAGAAAATATCTAGGAAGTGAAAACAGCTATAATTTTCATTTTGTTGAAACACTGAAGTATATATCATGTTGTAGAATAACAAATAGATTAACCTCAGAAGAGCACAATCATTTGATATGCACCCTTGAGAAAAGACAGCAGAATAAAATACAGTTTTCACTTTACTGAATAATGCCCAATGTTTGGATAGCTTTGGAGACAGCCAGATGTAGTCCTGCATGTACTAGGGAGAAGCTATGAATCTCATGGATGGTGAATCTCCATAGTGAACATAGACTATCAGATTATGTCATTGTGACTTAAATTTAGCAAATGCTCAGGGAGGTCACACTTGAACTTCATGGAAGTTTATTTACCATTAATGCACCCCAAGAGAAGCTTGGACTTCCCAGGTGTCTCAGTGGTAAAGAATCTGCCTGCAATACAGAAGATGCAGGAGATGCCTCGCATTCAATTCCTGGGTTGGGAAGATCCCCTGGAGGAGGGCACACCAACCCACTGCAGTATTCTTGCCTTGGAGAACCCTATGGACAGAGGAGCCTGGCAAGCTACAGTCCATAGCGTCACACAGAGTCAGACATGACTGAAGCAACTGAGCACGCACGCACTCACGCAAGAGAAACTTAGGTGTAATGAAGAGCTTAGAGCATGTCATTAAAAATTGTATTATTAAGACATGAATTAAAATAGTAAAATAAGAAATATGTTGTAAGTTATTTCGGAAGCCGTGTTGTTGTTGTTGTTCAGTCACTAAGCCGTGTCTCACTCTCTGAGACCCCATGGATTATAGCACGCCAGGCTTCTCCATCTTTCACTCTTCCCAGAGTTTGCTCAAATCCATGTCCATTGAGTCAGTGATTATAACCATCTCATCCTCTGCTGCCCTCTTCTCCTTTTACCTTCAATCTTTTCCAGCATCAGGGTCTTTTCCTGATGGAGACAGTGAAGGACAGAGAAGCCTGGCATGCTGCAGTCCATGGGGTCACAAAGAGTCTGACATGACTCAGCAACTGAACAACAGCAAAGTTAGACTGCTTTACTAATTTTTGTAAGATAGAATCTATCAGAGGTTGTTTATTCAAAAAGAGAAAATGAACATGGAAAAATATAATACCTTAGTTCTCCCTGAGATAGAAATATATTGGGTTGATAGAATTTAATATTACCCATCATTTAGCATCTATATTTTAAAATCATTTGATAGTATCTATTAGACTTGTTAACAAAGAAGGTAAATGCTCTTCCTGATGAAAACAAGAGAGCCTGCTCTTCAGGAATGGGGATGGTGATTAAAAAAATGGCAAAAATAATGATATTCACCGTTTTAAAATAATTTCTACACCCAAGAGGATCCAGACCCTATTGGGGGTATTGTGTGTGTTAGTCACTTAGTCGTGTCTGACTCTTTGTGACCCCACGGACTGTAGCCCACCAGGCTCCTCTGTCCATAAAATTCTCCAGGCAAGAATACTAAAGTGGGTAGCCATTCTCCAGGGGCTCTTCCCAACCCAGGAATTGAACCTGGGTTTCCTGCATTGTAGGCAGATTCTTTACCATCTGAGCCACCAGGGAAGCCCCTTTAGGGTATGCATGTGTGTGTGTCTGTGTTGTGTTGTACTGGGGGTTCTACAACAGTAAATCAAAACTTAACTAACTTCTGTGTCCCTGTAAATCCTCTACTTGGTTAAATAGGCAATATATACAGTCAACCATTCCCAAACACCAAGCCAGCACTGGGCTTTCTTCTTATCCCAGATAAAGTTGACTCTGTGGACACAGCCAATCAGGTATTTCCTACGTTTTTCATGTTGTTCTTTATTCATTATCCTATAAAAGCTTCTTGCCTCCTGCCACATTTTGCAGTTCTTCACAAGAAGACTGTCTCATTTACGAAGTGCCAAAAGTTTGTTTGTATCACCTAAACTGTCTTGTTTAAACACATTTTAGTTTTTGGTTTGTTTGGAATGGGATTGGAAGCTGATGGCTAATGGCCTTTGGAACTCTTGATATAATGAAGTATCAGGATAAGTCACTCAAATTTGAACTCTGTTCCTTTGACAGATCTTGGATCCAAACAAACTGTATTTTTTTTTTTAATTTAAAAAAAAATTGGCTGCACCCCAAGCCTTGTGTGGAGAAGGCAATGGCAACCTACTCCAGTACTCTTGCCTAGAAAATCCCATGGGCGGAGGAGCCTGGTAGGCTGCAGTCATGGGGTCGCTAAGAGTCAGACACGACTGAGCAACTTCACTTTCACTTTTCACTTTCATGCATTGGATAAGGAAATGGCAACCCACTCCAGTGTTCTTGCCTGGAGAATCCCAGGGACAGGGGAGCCTGGGGGGCTGCCGTCTATGGGGTCTCACAGAGTTGGACATGACTGAAGCAACAGCCTTGTGGGATCTTAGTTCTCTGACCAGGGATTGAACCTGGGCCCTGAGCAGTGAAAGTGCAGAGTCCTAACTACTGGACCACCAGGGAATTCCCAACTTTTACTGGATGCTTGGGGCTAGTGCACTGGGACGACCCAGAGGGATGGTATGGGGAGGGAAGAGGGTGGAGGGTTCAGGATGGGGAACACATGTATACCTGTGATGGATTCATTTTGATATTTGGCAAAACTAATACAATTATGTAAAATTTAAAAATAAAATAAAATTTAAAAAACAATGCAAGCAAAAAAATAAATAAATAAATAAATAAAAATCATTCCCAGAAATGTTCTGGGGTCCTGAAAAGGCTCTATGCTTTGTTAAACTTCCCAGAAATGTACTGGATTATGGAAAGTTCAGCTTCCCTGGTGGCTCAGAGGTTAAAGGGTCTGCCTGGAATGAGGGAGACCTAGGTTCAATCCCTGGGTCGGGAAGATCCCCTGGAGAAGGAAATGGCAACCCACTCCAGTACTCTTGCCTGGAGAATCCCATGGAGGGAGGAGCCTGGTAGGCTACAGTCCATGGGTTCACAAAGAGTCAGACACGACTGAGCGACTTCACTTCACTTTCACTATGGAAAGTTTCTGGGGTATTTCTATTAAAAGTTCCCAGTGAATGGTAACTGCTAGGGGACTCACAAAGCCTGGAGGTAAACCCACAGCAAACCACTGCAGGACTTGAGGATGACATTAGGGGGTTCACTACCGTTAAGAAATCTCCTGAAAGAAAAAAAAATCTTTTGCTAATGGGAATCCTGGGAGCCAAAGCCACAGAACTGATGGGCAAAGATAATTTACCACCTAACTCAGATTCACGTCTTAGAAAAGTTAGTCACAGAATCGGTTAGATTCAGATGAGCTCAGCACCAAACTCAACAAAATTTCCAAGCTTCAATGTACACTGCAAAACCCCAAAAGGCCCAATCCAGCAGCACATCCCTCCCTCTTAGTTGTGAGTTTGGCTCAAAGAGACCCAAGGCAAGCTAAAGAAATGGGATTCTCAAGTTTCAGAAAATCGTGCCTACCACTTTGGGCATGCCTGCCTATTTTATGTCCTGGAAACTGTAGTTATCAACAGAAAATGACAAAACCTTACTAAGACAACCTAGAATTACAATGGCCCTATGGGGAACGTCCCAATTAGACCAAGATTGTTTAATTAATAAATGCACTTGAAGACAAGATTTCCTAAATCAAAGAAACAGAATGGGAAATGTATTTTAATTGAGATGCAAAAGCATCCAAAAAGTTTCAAGATTTCAAAATAGCTTCATTGAAAGGTTAAATTTCAAAAGACTAATGAAAAATAAAGACACAAGTGGTATCTAAAGCAAGACTATACAACCCAATGACTCCTACTATCCTCATTTATCTGAGTACTCAGTCTACTAGTCATCTGTTTGAACTGCTTTTCCACTCAGAAAAAGAAGTACAAGAATGGAAACCAAATTTAAATCCTTCCACAGCACTTAAGATGCTCCCATGTCTACCCTGAAAGGAGGATACCATGTTAGCCCCTATCAAGGTTGATAGGCCTTCTAAGAATTTTCTGGTAAACTGCTACCAGTTATTTCCTTAAAAAGTCAAGGGGAAAACAAAATTAAAATTAATGGACAACCTTGCCAAATTCTGGTAGATACCGGAGCTATATTCCCTACTTTTAACTCCATTTGCTCAGGAACTTGAAGACGCATACGTCGTGCTAAGTTGCTTCAGTTGTGTCCAACTCTTTGCGACCCTACTTTTAACTCCATTTGCTCAGGAACTTGAAGACGCATACGTCGTGCTAAGTTGCTTCAGTTGTGTCCAACTCTTTGCGACCCTATAGACTGTAGTCCACCAGGTTCTTCTGTCCATGAGATTCTCCAGGTAAGAATACTGGAGTGTGTTACCATGCCCTTCCCAGGGGATCTTCCTGACCCAGGGATCGAACCCACATCTCTTATGTCTCTTGCATTGGCAGGCGGATTCTTTACCACTAGTGCCACCTGGGAAACCCCTCACTGGGGATGGGATCCTGGTAAAACTGGAGGAAGTGGGGAAGGGTTAGTCAGCTCTCCTGGATCTTGGCAGTGCCCAGTCAAGAAAGGAAGGTAAAATTTCACATTGTCCTTCTCTTTCAAAATTCAGACTCTTGTGAATTTGGCTTTGGAATATCAATGGTTGCCAATTCTTTCTCTCCAAGGGGCAGCTACTTCCTTCTTGTTTGTCTCCTTTTGTGTCCTGAGAACTCAGCTTAGCTTTCTGGCCGCCTGGGACACACAGGTTAATAGCACTTGTATATATAGGCAGTTCAACTCTCGGCTTGGGGATCTCAAAGAATGGGTGGACAGAAAGCTGGGTTTCACTCCATTTGTGGTTAGGGTCCTACCAACTGTTGCAAAGTCTCAAGGGAAATGTCCAAGTTCCTATTTCTTTTGTCTGTCTTAGACTATGGCTCTAATCTTGGGAGGATAGCAATTTCTGGGGTTAGTCAATACTGCCAGGAATATTTACTGTCTGTCTCAGCTGAAACTTGACCACAATTTATACAACCCATCTTACAAAGTGAGTCTTTACAAGAACAGAAGAAGCACACTTACTCTTTTAACCAATCTCCAAAATCTCCGCTGTTCATCTCAAAAGACTTACAGATATTGTCAAAGATCTGGATATAGGAAATAAAGGTCCTTTTTGTTGAAACTTACATTCTTTCTCTGTGCCTTTTGAGATGTAAATATTCCATCTTGCCTTTTCTAAGAATTGAGGGCCATCCCTTTGAAATGGAAAATTTGCAGGTAATTCTTAACAGAAATAAAAGAGGAAAAAAAAAAAAAGAAGAAGAAAAGAAAGGAAAGGCTAATTGGGAGCCAGGTGAATGAAAAAGCTTCAACATAAATATCCATGAAAAGTTTAAGCCATCTGGGCAAGTAAACTTTACTTATTCTATCTATCAGAAACAATTTGGATCCAACACTCCTATTTATAGACTAGATTTGCATTATTGTACCTGTCTCATGGCTAAAATTTTAAAACAAAATGTATAAGATCTCTGTGTTTGTACATTTATGTATGTCTATGCATGTATGGTACAGATGTGTGCTATTTTCTACTGCATAATGGTATTGCCAAAATTAATTTTTCAAGAATTATATGTAATTTGCTTTAAGACAATCATTTAAAATAGAGTATGCTCTCAGAAACACAGAATCTAACTCCAATATTTTTCACATTGACACTGAGTTAGATGGGCCACATGCTGAGTAGCTGGAGTTTATCCCCAATGGATACTCCAAGATGAAGAAGAGGAGCTGAGCCCTATACAGATAAGACACCATATATTTCCTATTCTCGAAGTCAAGGAGACAGCCTGGCCTATACATGCACAGAAAAGCTCCTTGGAGGTCCAAAAGGGAGTGATGTCAACCTACTCATAGGCTTCTTTGCTATAATCTATCTTGGCTAAGAGATGCATACACATACACAGGAGGACCCTGAGATAAACCAAAACACAGACTCAAAACCATGAAAAACAAGATGATTGGCCAAAGAAAACCTGTAAGAAATGCCACATATAAGTGATTCAAACAACCACAAGGGCACAACTCTTTCTCTGAGCCTGCCCATGTGTCTATCCATATATACCCTTTTTCCTTCTAATAAAACTTTACTTGTTTCCCTACTTTCTCTCTGTGGAAATTCATTTCGCCACAGCTAATGGCCCAGGGCCTTGTCACTGGCCACTGGTCCCTGGTGGTCTAGTGACTTCAATCTTTGGCTGGAAATAGAAATCCTGCTTCAAGCCACTGCACACTGAGGCCACATAAGATGAAGACATCTTTGATAAATAAAAATTAGTCTATGTTTGCTGGTTTAAATCAGGTATGTTTTTAGAGTTATCAGCATCAAATAGGGCATTTTTATTCTACCAAGGCTTACTAAAAGTCAAATAAGCTCATGTTATTTCTGCTAAATAATTTGCCAGCAAGGAAGATGACTTAAGATCATGTCTTGTGAAAATTTTAAGAGTAATCTAAACACAACTGTTGCATGTGTATGTGTTCAGTAGCTCAATCATGTTCAATTTTTTGTGACTTCATGGATTTGCCAGGTAACCCTAGTGGTAAAGAACCTGCCTGCCAACATAGGAGATGCTGGAGACAAGGGTTGGATCCCTGGATTGGGAAGTTCCCCTGGAGGAGGGCATGGCAACCCACTCCAGTATTCCTGGCTGGAGAATCCCACAGACAGAGAAGCCTGGTGGGCTATGGTCCGTAGGGTTGCAAAGAGGCAGGCAGGACTGAAGCAACTTAGCACGTATGCACCAATTGCAACCTCCCAGATGCCTCTGTCCGTGGGATTCTCCAGGCAAGAACACTGGAGTGGGTTGCCATTTCCTCCCTTAGGGAATCTTCCCAACCCAGGCATAGAACCCATGTCTCCCGCACTGTCAGGCAGATTCTTTACCACTGAGCCATCTTGTTAAAAACAAGTGTATTAAGTGGCTGTAAGTGAGATATCAGTTTACAAGTGGACTTTTCAACAAAAACTATACTCTATGGTATGTCTTCCTAAAAATAGTTACCAAAATCTTTTTGACAACTTGAAATATTAAAATTATACTGAGATAAATTAAATGATGGATACTGATTGAACATCTAGATTATTCCTAAATAAGATAAAATATTGAAACCCTAAATAATGAACATGGATTCATTCACTTTAGGCTCCATTTTACAGAAGAACTAAAGAACATGCTTTGCACTACTTTAAAAATTTTATTATTATTATGAGGAAGAATATATTTCTAGAAACTATTATTCAATTCACAGAATGCTAGTGTAACAGAGTCCATAATCACTTACATCTTAGTTTTCAAAAGGAATTAAGTATCTTAAGGGTTAATAATTATAATAATTTAAAGCTTCTTATAAATAAAAGGGGTGAAATAAGACAACTGCCTATGAAAAGTGTATAAAGAAAGTAGACTGTGGGTTTTAGATAGGAAAGGTATGGAAAACATGTTTTTGTTTGTTTTGTTCTATTGTGTTCTGCTTTGAAAGAAAAAAATAAAGTGATTTTTTTTTTTGTCCTAGAGTTAAATGACTGTTTCAGAATGAGAAAAGGAAAGGAAAAAAAAAAAAAAAGGATAAGTCTGAATGAATATTAAAAAAAAAACAAACCAAAAAACTACGTATAAAATTTGTAGAAGGTTTGTAAAGAATGAGTCTTGGGAAAGAAATTCTGTCAAGCTGGCTAATACTGGAATGGATTTATTTTTTTTAAAAAAGAATACTTTTAATAGCAGTGTACTTTTACTATCCAAAGTACACTGCTGAAAAATTAGCTGCTGGTCTCTCTGTTAAAGGGATAAAATTCTCTAAGATTATTGGTCTACTCAATAAAAAATTATAAATAAACCATTTTAATCTTTGAAGTAATCTGCCTGGAAAGCAATTTTGTGTCTTACCAAAGTCGTTTACTGTATTGCACCTTGTCTTTAGCAGGTTTCTGATTACTTTTTAAAAATCTGGTCTTCTGATATTCAAAAGAGGGAAGTCGTTTTGTTTTTCTTTTAAATGACTACATAATGTTCTATATTTGTCTTTAAAATCATTTGTCCCTTTGATTAAATTGATATTTTTTGACAACCTTCACAAAATCAAATTCTAAAGGAAATCTTTTTGACCTGGAAGTAAGTTTGCAAGTTTCCAAGGGACTCTTGAGACATCTAAAATTATTTTTCACTCACCTTATACAAGTAGAAATATTAAACTTATTAGGCATTTTTGATATGTTACATTAAGGGGAAGCATTGTCAATAAGAAGTGATGTTTAAGCTTCTTAATTTGAATATGTTATTAATATCAGTGCTTCAAAAATTATATGAAATTTCTAAAAATCTGATATATTCTGGTACACTATTGGTCATAATTCCAGTTATCAACTAAAAATATGTGTCACAGAAGTAGCCAAATTTCCTTATCAATTTCACAAACTCTCATCAGATCTTTAGCTGGGCATTTTTAAGTCTTCTGTTGTTTACAGACTGTTATTAATTAACTTTGATGCTTCTGCAAAAGTGAATTTCATGAAAAGAATCCTACCAAATTACCTACTCTTGACCATAGACCCCATTACCAAGTTACAATGTATTAAACATTAGGTGCCTATTTCATAACTGAAGAAGGCCCTACCTGACACCCACAGGAGACTTCAAATCAAATTGACTGGGAAGAGAAGCAGCCTTCACTGGGGTCAACTAGTTCCTTCCAAGACGTCCAGTCAAGAGTGTTTCTTTCCATTCCTCTTTCCCTCTCTGACCATCATTTTCCTAATTCTTATACAATGTGAAGTCTTTATGATTCTTTTGTCCATCCTTTGTCTTGCCCTGCCCTGAAAATAATAAAGTAATTGTTTACATATCTCAGGCCACTGCACGGCGCAATATTCCAACAGCGCTGAATTTGCTCTGATGTTGGTCATACAAACTGGTTATTACAAACTGCTCCCTGATTCTCAGTGCCTCGGTTTCTCTGAAATAAGCTCACTGGATAAACATTTTGCAGAAAGCAGAGATACAGGCACATGAAATACATAAATAGGATCACTAGAAGTATGCCTCACTTCGGGATCATTTCTTGACTTAATGATTCTAGCTGGTCTGGGTGTGGGAACGACAACTACTGTCCAGACCATGGGCATAGGTTTGTTGCCAGTGATTATCATTGTTTCCCTAACTCTACATTTTCTCAAAATTTTAAATGTATGAAGGCAGTGACTGACCTGCAGACAAATGGTCTCTCTCTGACTGGAGTAACAATAGGAATAGAAGAAGGTAACCACCTCTAAAAATGGTAGCCTGACATCATGTCTTGTGAATACTGCACTGAGACCTGAAGAGACAATGGTAACTGAAAGTCATGCTACCACCTGTATTTTTGATCAAACTTCTTGAATGGTTGAGAGAGTGATAAAAAATGGGACCATTGAAATGACTTTCCTGGTCCAAGATGGATGGAGCTGCTCCTGCTAGAGGTACTCTGTCAGCGAAGAAAAGCTCTCACATCCCTATAAATGATCCACTTGATCAGAAATGCAGTATACACAGTCAGCCAATTGCCAAAGCCAACTCTGAGTCTTCTAAGCCCAACAAAGTGCACCTTGAGATTCTAGCTAATCAGATATTTTCTATTTTTCTCTTCCTTGTTCTTTATCCTAAAAATAGTTTCTTGCCTTTTGCCCTATTTTGCAGTTATCCACAAAGAAGCTGTCCACTTCATGAAGTGTTAAATACAGCTTTTGATTCAACTAAATTGTTCTTTAAACATACATATATATATATATATATATAGCCACACAGTGCAGCATGTGGGATTCCAGTTCCTGATCCAGGGATCAAATGAGTCAGATCTTCACATCAGGTGGCCAAAGATTTAGAGTTTCAGCTTCAGCATCAGTCCTTCCAATAAATATTCAAAACTGATTTCCTTTAGGATGGACTGGTTGGATCTCCTTGTAGTCCAAGGGACTCTCAAGACTCTTCTCCAACACTACAGTTCAAAAGCATCAATTTGTCAGCACTCAGCTTTCTTTACAATCCAACTCTCACATCCATACATGATTACTGGAAAAACCATAACTTTGACTAGATGGACCTTTGTTGGCAAAGTAATGTCTCTGCTTTATATATGTTGTCTAGGTTGGTAATAAATTTTCCCTCCAAGGAACAAGCATCTATTAATTTCATAGCTGCAGTCATCATCTACAGTGATTTTGGAACCCCCAAAAATAAAGTCTATCACGATTTCCATTGTTTCCCCATCTATTTGCCATGAAGTGATGGGACCAGATGCCATGTTCTTAGTTTTCTGAATGCTGAGTTTTAAGCCAACTTTTCACTATCCTCTTTCACTTTCATCAAGAGGCTCTTTCGTTCTTCTTCACTTTCTGCCATACGGGTGGTATCATCTACATATCTGAGGTTATTGATATTTCTCCCAGCAATCTTGATTCCAGCCTGTGCTTTATCCAGCCCAGCATTTCATATGATGTACTCTGCATATAAGTTCAATAAGCAGGTGACAATATACAGCCTTGACATATTCCTTTCCCGATTTGGAATCAGACCGTTGTTCCGTATCCAGTTCTAACTGTTGCCTCTTGACCTGCATACAGATTTCTCAAGAGGCAGGTCAGTTCAGTTCAGTCGCTCAGTCATGTCCGACTCTGCGACCCCATGAATCGCAGCATGCCAGGCCTCCCTGTCCATCACCAACTCCCGAAGTGCACTCAAACTCACATCCATTGAGTCGGTAATGCCATCCAGCCATCTCATCCTCTTTCGTCCCCTTCTCCTCCTGCCCCCAATGCCTCCCAGCATCAGAGTCTTTTCCAATGAGTCAACTCTTCGCATGAGGTGGCCAAAGTACTGGAGTTTAAGCTTTAGCATCATTCCTTCAAAAGGACACCCAGGACCGATCTCCTTTAGAATGGACTGGTTGGATTTCCTTGCAGTCCAAGGGACTCTCAAGAGTCTTCTCCAACACCACAGTTCAAAAGCATCAATTCTTCAGCGCTCAGTTTTCTTCACAGTCCAACTCACACATGCATACATGACCACTGGAAAAACCATAGCCTTGACTAGACGGACCTTTCTTGGTAAAGTAATGTCTCTGCTTTTGAACATACTATCTAGGTGGTCATAACTTTCCTTCCAAGGAGTAAGCGTCTTTTAATGTCATGGCTGCAATCACCATGTGCAGTGATTTTGGAGCCCCTAAAAATAAAGTCTGACACTGTTTCTACTGTTTCCCCATCTATTTCCCATGAAGTGATGGGACCAGATGCCATGATCTTCGTTTTCTGAATGTTGAGCTTTAACCCAACTTTTTCACTCTCCTCTTTCACTTTCAAAAAGAGGTTTTTTTAGTTCCTCTTCACTTTCTGCCATAAGGGTGGTGTCATCTGCATATCTGAGGTTATTGATATTTCTCCCGGCAATCTTGATTCCAGCTTGTGCTTCTTCCAGCCCAGTGTTTGTCATGATGTACTCTGCATAGAAGTTAAATAAGCAGGATGACAATGTACAGCCTCGACATACTCCTTTTCTTATTTGGAACCAGTCTGTTGTTCCATGTCCAGTTCTAACTGCTGCTTCCTGACCTGCATACAGGTTTCTCAAGAGGCAGGTCAGGTGGTCTGGTATTCCCATCTCTTTCAGAATTTTCCACAGTTTATTGTGATCCACACAGTCAAAGACTTTGGCATTGTCAATAAACCAGAAATAGATGTTTTTCCAGAACTCTCTTGCTTTTTCGATGATCCATTGAATGTTGGCAATTTGATCTCTGGTGATATTCCCATCTCTTTAAGAATTTTCCACAGTTTGTTATGATCCACACAGTCAAAGGCTTTTCATAGTCATTAAAGTAGAAGTAGATGTTTTTCAGGAACTTTTGCTTTTTCAATGATCCAGCAGATGCTGGCAATTTGATCTCTGGTTCCTCTGCCTTTTCTAAATCTAGTTTGAACATCTGGAAGTTCATGGTTCTCATACTGTTGAAGCCTGCCTTGGAGAATTTTGAGCATTACTTTGCCAGCATGTGAGATGAATGCAATTGTGCAGTAGTTTGAACATTCTTTGGCATTGCCTTTCTTTGGGATTGGAATGAAAACTGACCTTTTCCAGTCCTATGGCCACTGCTGAGTTTTTCAAATTTGCTGTTATATTGAGTGCAGCACTCTCATAGCATCATCTTTTGGGTTTGAAATAGCTCAACTGGAATTCCATCATCTCCACTAGCTTTGTTCATAGTGACACTATATAAAGCCCACTTAACTTTGCATTCCAGCATGTCTAGCTCTACATGAGCGATCACACTATCATGATTATCTTGGTCATGATGATCTTTTTTATATAGTTGTTCTATGTATTCTTGCCACCTCTTCTTCTTCTGAGTGACTGCTTCTGAGAGTCTTCTTCCTCTTCTGAGAGACTTAGGTAACATGTTTCAAGATATTACTCCAACATTGATATCTTCTGCAAATAACCTCACTCATCTGGGTCCAATTCCCTTATCAACAGAATAAAGAAGTTGTCTTAAATATTTGGTGAAGGTCCTGTCAGAATAAAATTTTATGATCTATGCTAATACTTAATGAGCACTTCCTTAGTATATAGTAACCTCGGATATGCAGATGACACCACCGTCATGGCAAAAAGCAAAGAAACAACTAAAGAGCCTCTTGATTAAAGTGAAAGAGGGGAGTGAAAAAGCTGGCTCAAAACTCATCATTCAAAAAAATAAGATCATGGGATCTAATTCCATCACTTCATGGCAAATAAATGAGGAAACAATGGAAACAATTAAGGAGAATTAATTTTCTTGGGTTCCAAAACCAATGCAGATGGTGACTGCAGCCATGAAATTAAAAGACACTTGCTCCTTGGAAGAAAAGTTGTGACCAAACTAGACAGCATATTAAAAAGCAGAGGCCTTACTTTACCAACAAAGGTCTGTATAGTCAAAGCTATGGTGTTTCCAGTAGTCCTGTATGGATGTGAGAGTTGGACCATAAAGAAGGCTTAGTGTGGGAAAACGGATACTTTGGAACTGTGGTGTTGGAGAAGATGAGAGCCCCTTTGGACAACAAGGAGATCAGACCGGGCAATCCTAAAGGAAATCAATTGTGAATATTCACTGGAAAGACTGATGCTGAAGCTGAAGCTCCAATAATTTAGCCACCTGATACAAAGAGCTGACTCATTAGAAAAAACCCTTATGCTGGGAAATACTGAAGGCAGGAGGAGACAGAGATGACAGAGGATGAGGTGGTTGGATGGCATCATCGACTCAATGGACATGAGTTTGAGCAAGCTCGGGGTGATGAGGAAGGACAGGGAAGCCTACTGTGCTACAGTCCATGGAATCACAAAGAGTCGGATATGACTGAACAACAACAAATACTCTGAAATTATTTGATAAAAAAATCTGCCATTTCAATGAGTAAAATCAGATTTTATGAAGATGGGTTTTTTTCTATGTATGAAAAGTGCAAATTCCTGCCTCTTCTCCGTTCACCACAAATGTGCTGAATCACAACGTGAGTCTCTGAGACTTTCGTCTTCGTGTGTGTATCTGTGGGTGCATGCATGTCTGTTTGATCTAGTATCCATCAAAGGTCTAATGTCCCTTTCCTTAACATTTTAAAACTCACGCTTCAGAAAAATTCATCTCACAGAATTGTCACAACATTTTGCAGAAATTAAGAAATTAACCATCTGGAACACCTAAACAAGACTCATTCCAACACTGACAATCTGCTATAAACATGAATAAAGAATCCAAATGTGACCCAGACTGAAAAAAGATAAGAGTTTTGAATGAATTATTGAGATGGTTATAGAAGGAATTATTAACAGATGAGACAACAATGAGCAGAAACAAACATGGAACCTCTCATTCCAAGGAGACTATCCATAAATTCTACATTATTTTAATTAACATTTATCTTAAAAGTAATTTGATACATTTCTTGGACACAGGCACATTGCAGGTCTGAGAGTCTCTGCCATTGATCAAATTGTTGATATAGACAAATAGTATCTACATTAGTCAGGGTTCTCCAGAACAACAGAACCAATAAAACAATATACATATTTAAGAGGAGATTTATTATGGGAATTAGCACAAGCTGTTATGGTGAAGAATGGTATATATGCTGTCAGCAAGCTGGAGAGCCAGGAAAACCAGTGGCTGAGGCCAAAGACCAGAGGATGAGGAATGGGGAGGGGACTGCTGGTGTACACCCTGCAGTCCAAAAGCCTGAGAATTGGTAGAAGGAGAAGAAACTTCCAGCTAACAAAGAGATAGGCAATTTGCCTTTCCTCTGCCATTTTGTCGTACTTGGATATTCAACAAAGTAAATGATGTCACCTCACACTGGTGAGGGCAGATATTCTTTACTCAGTTTACCAATGTACAGGCTAATCTTCTCCAGGACACTTCTATCAACACACCCAGAAATAATGTTTTACCGGCCGTCTCGGACATCCCTTAGTCTAGTATTTATACGTACAACTAACCATCATGATATCTTACATAGTCTAGAAATAAGATGAGTAGAATTTTTTTGTGTTTTTTTAATACTTTCTATCTAGATACTTTTAACACAGGCAACAGCTTAAATATTTCTATAGAATAATCTAAGGAAACGTACAGGTTTTTAATCTTAAATTCAAATACCTTACAAGTTCATTCTTAACCTGTGAAATCTTGGGGCATGTTGTGGTCACAGATAATTGAAATTAAAACAAATGAATAAATTTAGAAGCAGTAGTGAAAAAGTACAATATAAAAGAAAAACAAAATGGAAACTAAAACTCACCTTTTAAACATTTCTAAAACAAAACAATGGATTGTAAAATTTAAATATGAATATAATATAATGCTATCTTAGCATTTCCTCAGATATTGACAATAGTGATATCTGCTAATTTCTTGTGTGGGCTAAACCTATTTGAAAAACCCTCATGTGTTATTTCACTTAAATGACTAAATTTCAGTTCTAAGTTTAGGTTTCTTTCTTTCTAGGATAGTAAAGTCATCAATCATTTGGAAACAACTAACAATCTGAGAAGCTGGTTGTTTTTCAATTCTAACTCCTTTTTTTTTTTTTTTTAATTTCCTGAATTTTACTCAAATGTCACTGCTCACTATAAAGTTATGAAAAATGCAGAACCTATACCAAATGACACATTGTTGAGTTCATTTTAACACTTAGGTTGTAATAAATTAGAGTATTTTAAGACTCATTCTCATTTTTCAGATTTACTGGTCAACTTCATATATGGGGGTCTTAATTCTCATAAATTCTGTTTGTTCTCATTTTATGAATCAATTTATGTCATGTAAATTAGAAAAAAAAGATTTTGCCTTTATCTAAATATATAACAAATTTAACAAGATAAACATTATAAATAGAATAAATTATGATTTTAAGTAACAAACATGTCTTAGCATTTATTCATTCATCCCTGTGTTAGTATTTATTACTTTACTAAAATGATATTAATTGAAATAGGTTGATGAGTTTTCCTTTGCCTATAGAAAATCAAAATTAAAATATTCTTCATAATTTTAATTCTAGTAAAAAAATCAATATTGCTTGATATTTAATAAATAACAACATTGGTAGCTTACAATAATCAATGCCATTCCTTTATGAATACATGAAAGAATGTATTGTCAATAAATCATCAAAGGAGCTGTCAATTATGTTGAATATTTCTTAGTATTTTGAAAATTAATCTTAGCAGCAATCAGGGGAAAATTAATGGATTATGTTTGCATTTGTTTTGTGTCCATTGCTTAAAAATACACTATATTATTGTAATTATTATTACTAATACATATTATGACCATATATAGCTAAATTAATTATTAGCAAATCACTCTATAACTTAATGGCAAGAAGACAAAATGGTACAGCTGGGACGATGAACAGTGAGAGGAAAAATCAAAAAGGGCTTTCAAGAAGGGATGCTCTGGGTTGCAAGTTGAACATTCTGTAATGATCACTGTCAAATTCAAGACAGAGATGGATTTACTCTCACATTTTCTTGAGTGTGATGTTGCATTGTGATTATGCTAGATAAAACCTTTTGTTACTTTTGTATTAAACATAAAGATATTTTCAAATGAGGAAAATTGGCTCTCCATTTGAAAAAAATCTATAAAACTTGCATAATAATTTTATAATGGATTAGCTGTTTAAACATCTGGAATTAAAAAATACCAGTATTACAGGAAAATAGAAAGTATTATTTAGGGGCAGAAGATGGCAGAGGAATACGATGTGGAGATTATTTCCTCCCCATAAATACATCAAAAATACATCTGCATGTGGAACAACTGGAACAGCTCTTACAGCTGAATGCCGGCGGAAGACTTCAGACTTCCAAAAACGCATGCTAAACTCCACATAAAGCTATCGGGAAAAGGCAATAAGAAAATAAAGAGACAAAGAAAATGGGATTGGTCCTGTGCCTCAGGGAGGGAGCTGTGAAGGAGGAAAAATTTCCACACACCTGGAAACTCCCCAGTGGGCAGAGACAGCGTACAGCTTCAGAAAATATTAGTTGAAAAAAATCTTTAGATGTGGAAATAATTTTTTATTTGTACACCAAAAATCGATATTCTAAAGATAAATGAAGATATATCTACATGAATTAATATCATTCACATTAATAACATTAAAACTTATATATAAAAAAGAAAATACATACCAATGCCTCCACCATGCATACAAAAGCAGTCAATAAAGACACAAATGTGAATTGAAAAACATTTGATATAACATGGTAAAAAGGGTTAACACCTCTACTTTTTATATGTCTAATAACTTTAACTTGGAAAAATAGAAATTATTCAAAAATGTAGGCAAAGACATAAATAGGTAACTTACAAAAGAGGAAATAATATGATCACTAAAAACATGGGCTAATAGCTTTTAATGAAAATGAAAAATGTCAGCTTAAAATAAGAAGTGATTTTTGCATGTCATTTTGGTAGCAATTGAATAAAATGATAATTCCAGTATTTATCTGGACTGCTTTCTGGAAATGTAAAGTTCAGAAGTATAGACTGATTGGTACAAATTCTATTACAACAATGTTTGCAATAGTTATTACTGGACAAATATTGGACTATAAGTTAAGATATATGTACACACACAAAAAAGATATATGTACAAGGGTGCTTATCACAGTGCTTTTAACAATGAAAAATTATAATCATGTTAATCATTTATGAACTAGGAATGCTAAGTTATGCTTTATGCAAATAATGGGATATGTTAAATTAATACAAGAGGGCCATCAAGCGAGGTAGCTCTAAAGCCCTTGTAGCTGACATAGGTAAACCAAAACTTAAGCCAGAATTAATACACCAGATTCCAAGAATATGTAACTTAAGAAACAAACAGCCAACTAAGGTTTTCAAATGATGCCACTGCTGAAATCATGGCCAACCTGGTCATTTCTTTGTGCTTCTGTGTCTTGAAAACTTTCCCCCTAGCATCTGTTGTCAGAGAAGGCAATGGCACCCCACTCCAGTTCTCTTGCTTGGAAAGTCCCATGGACGGAGGAGCCTGGTGGGTTGCCATCTATGAGGTCGCCCAGAGTAGGACACAACTGAGTGACTTCACTTTCACTTTTCACTTTCATGCATTGGAGAAGGAAATGGCAACCCACTCCAGCGTTCTTGCCTGGAGAATCCCAGGGACGGGGAACCTGGTGGGCTGCCATCTATGAGGTCGCCCAGAGTCGGACACAACTGAAGTGACTTAGCAGCAGCAGCAGCATCTGTTGTTGGCAAGCCTAACCACTTTCAGGTTGGTGCTGCCGAATTTGAATCAAAGTTTTGCTCAAAAAGCTCCTGAAAATTCTAATGTGCTTCAGCTAATATTTCAAGAGATAGTACTTTGTCGACAAAGGTCTGTCTAGTCAAAGCTACAGTTTTTCCAGTAGTCATGTATGGATGTGAGTTGGGCCATAAAGAAAGCTGAGCACTGAAGAATTGATGCTTTTGAACTGTGGTGCTGGAGAAGACTCTTGAGAGTCCCTTGGACTGCAAGGAGATAAAACCAGTCCATCTTAAAGGAAATCAGTCCTGAATATACATTGGAAGGACTGATGCTGAAGCTTAAGCTGCATAATTTTGGCCTCCTGATACGAAGAACTGACTCATTTGAAAAGACCCTGATGCTGGGAAAGATTGAAGGCAGGAGGAGAAGGGGACGACAGAGGATAAGATGGTTGGATGGCATCACTGACTCGATGGACATGAGTTTGAAAAAGCTCCTGGAGCTTGGTGATGGACAGGGAAGCCTGGCGTGCTGCAGTCCACGGGGTCACAGAGGCGGATACAACTGAGTGACTGAACTGAACTGATATATTCCTTCTGCAGGATGAAACACATATATGCAAAATGGATACATCTAGAAATGCATTATAAAATATTATAGCATTGTTTATGAGTTCAAAGATTTCATATCTCCTCTTTTTTTATTCTAACATCAGAAATAGTAATAATTTGGAATTGTGTATTTACTATTTTTCCATCCTTGACAGAACAAATTCTAAACAAGAAGTATCTCTTTTTTTTACTTCTAAAATTAAACATAATCATTCTGTACTAAGAAATCTGATCTCTTATTTTATATACTTATGAAATTCAAGTACATTATCATTTGAAATAATCAACTTACATTCTATTGTGTGTGTTCAGTTGCTCAGTTGTGTCTGACTCTTTGTGGCCCTGTGGACTATAGTCTGCCAGGTTCCTCTGTCCATGGGATTCCCCAGGCAAGAAGAGTGGAGTGGGTTACCATCCCCTTCTCCAGGGGATCTTCCTGACCCAGGGATCGAACCCGGGTCTCCTGAATTGCAGGCAGATTCTTTACCATCTGAGCCAATAGGGAAACCCACATTCTATTGTAATATACCTTTATTAGAGTTTCGATTAAGCAACTATCTGAATATAATGATTACCATTGTTGATTCCTATTTAACATTTACAAGTGAGCTATTTATCAGATAAACAGTATGTGTATTTTGTTAATTTAGCCATATATTTAAGTGTGTGTGTGTGAGTCGCTCAGTAGTGTCTGTCTCTGCAATTCCATGGATGGCAGCCTGCCAGGCTCCTCTGTCCATGGAATTCTCCAGGTAAGAACACTGAAGTTGGTTGCCATTCCCTTCTCCAGGGGATCTCCAGGGATTGAACATGGGTCTCCTGCACTGCAGGCAGTTTCTTTATCATCTGAGCCACCAAGGAAGCCCTAATACAAAGTTTTAAGTGTGTATTTTAATAATATATACAGAGGGCACATTTTCCAAGTTGGTACAAACATCACATAGTTGTCTTCTTTCAACGCGAGAGTGTAAGAGCTTGGTTTAAATGACTAGATGAAGAATTTGGAATATTAAAGATAAAGCACGGATGAGAGCCTAAGGTAGCAAGAAAACTCTAAAATCTCTATTTTTAAGCATTTTTTACATACACACAGTGAAAAATAGACATCAAAATTTAAATTACATTGTACGAAACTTAAGTTAGTCATTATAAAAAATGCCCAGTTGTCAACAGTTAATCTTGAAACTTTTCTAACATTTCAATCAGGTTCTTCTCAACAGTTACTGCTTTGTAGGTAAGATGCTTCTCATCCCTTGACCCCCAGCATCTGGACCTTTAATCAAAAGGTTAATACAATTCTGCCTATTTTTGCACTATCCTCATCTTGGAGGTTTTACTTTAACCTATTCATAATAGAGCCCATTTTGTATTTCTTGAGACTTCCACTACTTTATTCAAACCCAAATAAACAGATTTGCATAGAGTTATGGCTTCTTATTTTTTTTTTTAAATACATTTCAGCTTTCTTTTTAACAGGCAGAGGATTATGGAACTCATACTCATTTTGACTTTCTTGGGGAATTTCTTCCATTATCTGAAGGACAATTGCAGAAATTTCTATTCCTGCTGTGCTACTTGCTTTATGTGTTTTTCTATTCCCAGAACCCAGTTTCCATGTAAAAAATCATCTCCCAAAGGAGTAACTCACAACTTTGCAGATAGTTAATGTGAAAATGCAAGAAAAATTCTGTTTCAAGTTACATTCCTATACTTTTAAGACATTTTGTAGTTTCTAAAATTATTAGATAATATGTAGTATACAAAAGTCTTCAACTGGCAGATTCTTACAGAGAAGGTGATGGCACCCCGCTCCAGTCCTCTTGCCTGGAAAATCCCATGGACGGAGGAGCCTGGTAGGCTGCAGTCCATGGGGTTGCAAAGAGTTGGACACGACTGAGCGACTTCCCTTTCACTTTTCATTTTCATGCACTGGAGAAGGAAATGGCAACCCACTCCAGTATTCTTGCCTGGAGAATCCCAGGGGCAGGGGAGCCTGGTGGGCTGCTGTCTATGGGGTCACACAGAGTCGGACATGACTGAAGTGACTTAGCAGCAGCAGCAGCAGTGTTTTTATTTAGAGTGGTTTGTAATATACTGTTAAACATTTTCAATACAAAGCAATATTTTCAAACCATGGTTAGCATATTGATAGACAATATATAATATTCTTACATTTTGCTCTAAAGAACTAGTAAACTTTGTGAAAGAAGTTTAACAATATATTTGGGTAAAGACATATTTGTAAGAAATTATGTTGAAGATTTGAAAATACATCATCAGAGGTGTTCAACTCAAACAACCATATACATCTCTAGTGGACTGACAAGAGTTTCACAGAAAATGATGTAATCAATTTTGTGTATAAGTTTCCATATACTTGAGGAAATGATCATATTTCATCACAGTTCAGTTTTATGTACCATGAAACAGTGTCAAGGAACATGATGCTATGCAGTTTGCAACAGTTTTCAAATGCTCACCAATGATATGGGTGCTACTTTCCTTTTCCGTTCAAACAAGTAAACTACTTTAAACCTTCTGAAGCAAGCTATTCACTGCCTTTGGAAAGAAATGTAACACAATAAATATATGAGTAAGCAAGGAAACATACAGAAAATGTGATGGAGTTTTAATACTAGGGTTTTTTGGAATTACTAATCTCTAAAAGGATTCAAGACTTTCCAACCCACAAAGGAGCTAAGGATTCTACATTTAGGAGAGTGGAAGAGTCTGAAAGGAGGTAAGGGATGCATAGATTCAGAACGTCTTTGATAAAAACAAAACAAAAACAAACACCCCCCCCCCCCCCCGTCTCTGTCTGTGTCCTGGGGGGGGTGGAGTGAAAGCAGTGTGTGGGGTTAGAATATAGAAAGGTAGGTGGGTGTAGAAAAGTGCAGCCGTGAGATTAAAAGACGCTCACTCCTCGGAAAGAAAGTTATGACTAACCTAGACAGCATATTCAAAGGCAGAGACATTACTCTGCCAACAAAGGTCCGTCTAGTCAAGGCTATGGTTTTTCTGTGGTCATGTATGGATGTGAGAGTTGGACTGTGAAGAAGGCTGAGCGCCGAAGAACTGATGCCTTTGAACTGTGGTGTTGGAGAAGATTCCTGAGAGTCCCTTGGACTGCAAGGAGATCCAACCAGTCCATCCTGAAGGAGATCAGTCCTGGGTGTTCATTGGTAGGACTGATATTGAAGCTGAAACTCCAATACTTTGGCCACCTGATGAGAAGAACTGACTCATTTGAAAAGACCCTGATGCTGGGAAAGATTGAGGGCAGGAGGAGAAGGGGATGACAGAGGATGAGATGGTTGGATGGGACCACTGACTCAATGGACATGGGTTTGGGTGGACCCTGGGAGTTGGTGATGGACAGGGAGGCCTGGTGTGCTGCGGTTCATGGGGTCACAAAGAGTCAGACACGACTGAGTGACTGAACTAAACTGATAGAAAATTATAGTATCTTGGAGCCTACAAGCTTCTTAGGAAGCATGGCCAGGTAGTATATCTAAAAAAAAAAAAAAATATATATATATATATATATATAAATAAAATATATAGCCTAATCTTCCTATTTTCCTAACCAAATTCCTTGTAACTGATCCAGGAGCAATAATATGACCTTGTGTGACTGAAAAGGGCAAGAAAATAGAATGCATAAATATATACATATGAAAATGGGTTATGACAGCCCACATACTTTTGCTTGGAGCAGTAACAAAGATCCCCATGTGTTCAAGAACTGAAAGTCAGTCCTTACAAATCAGTGACTGGTAGGGATAATGTAACCAGTAGAAAGCAGGAACTTCTGGAGGATGTTATCATCAGTATAAGACATTGAGATTCAAGTGAACATCCAAAATATAATAACTGGGAGTTTGGTAAACTTCCAGAACCTACACGTGATCCTGAAAAACAAGCTGAACCATAAATGAACTGAGATTATGATTTTGTCACTTAGCAGGAGTTCTTTGTAGATATTGAGAAATACGAGATTGTATTTACTAAATGACTAAATTTGCATCCTGAAGTTATTTAGTATACTTAGTAACTTCAAAAATATAAATTTTATAATCTATAATACTAATCGTTTTTTGTAAAAAGTAGTGAGTGAATTTCATTCTATATTAAAGGAGTATTCTTATTCTGCATAATAGAAAAAATGTACTTAAAAATCTCAGCAACAAATATAATTGTAGTTAAGGCCTATTCAGACAATCCCTAATGGCCATTTACTAAAAAGATATTAATTAGATCAGAGGAACTTACTTTTACACAATCACCTGATATTTCAATCAAGCTCTTTTTTTTTTTTTTTTTTAAACTTTACATAATTGTATTAGTTTTGCCAAATATCAAAATGAATCCGCCACAGGTATACATGTGTTCCCCATCCTGAACCCTCCTCCCTCCTCCCTCCCCATACCATCCCTCTGGGTCATCCCAGTGCACTAGCCCCAAGCATCCAGTATCGTGCATCGAATCTGGACTGGCAACTCGTTTCTTACATGATATTTTACATGTTTCAATGTCATTCTCCCAAATCTTCCCACCCTCTCCCTCTCCCACAGAGTCCATAAGACTGTTCTATACATCAGTGTCTCTTTTGCTGTCTCGTACACCAGGTTATTGTTACCATCTTTCTAAATTCCATATATATGCGTTAGTATACTGTATTTATGTTTTTCCTTCTGGCTTACTTCACTCTGTATAATAGGCTCCAGTTTCATCCACCTCATTAGAACTGATTCAAATGTATTCTTTTTAATGGCTGAGTAATACTCCATTGTGTATATGTACCACAGCTTTCTTATCCATTCATCTGCTGATGGACATCTAGGTTGCTTCCATGTCCTGGCTATTATAAACAGTGCTGCAATGAACATTGGGGTACACGTGTCTCTTTCCCTTCTGGTTTCCTCAGTGTGTATGCCCAGCAGTGGGATTGCTGGATCATAAGGCAGTTCTATTTCCAGTTTTTTAAGGAATCTCCACACTGTTCTCCATAGTGGCTGTACTAGTTTGCATTCCCACCATACAAGCTCTTATTTTTAAAATCAGAAACGTTGATAGATTTTGGATAAAGATGCATCATGTTTATCTAGAGGAAAATTATTGTTCATGGAGGAGAACAATTTGTGAGACTAATCTTCGTACAAATCATGGGAAAATTTCAGTCAAAAACTTCTTCATTTTTTTTTCCTCTTCCTGGGGATAGAGGGCCAAGCACTTGATCTTTTAAGGTCCTTTTAAAGGTCTCCAAAATAAAGCACAGAATGCAAATAGGAGGAGTGCGTATTCCATGCTAATCACATCTTAGCTCCAAGAAGTGTGGATAGCGTGAAAAGAGCTATGTACAAGGTGTGTTGGCAGAAGAAATTAGATTTGGCTTTATCCCTAGTTAATTAGGAGAAAGAATGTGTCCCCTATCAGCCTCAGAGAAGTGTGCAGGAATGGAATGACCTAAAAAGGGGGAAATATTTTGTTAATAGGGGAATTTTGTTATTGCATTTGCTGCTGCTGCTGTTTACCATTGTTGACTTGCACAGTATCTATCCTAACATCTTAAGTTCTAAGTTTCTTCATGTAACACATGAGTGTGTGTGTGTGCATGTGTGCATACACACAGGCTCAGTCGTGCCCAACTATTTTGCAACTCCATGGACTGTAGCCCGCCAGGCTCCTCTGTCCATGGAATTTTCCAAGCAAGAATACAGGAGTGCATTGCCATTTTCTTCTTCAGGGTATCTTCCTGAACCAGGGATTGATCCTGGATAATAATAATACCAACCTCATATATTAGTGGGAGGATTAAATAATTAATATAACTTATAAGCACAATAAATGTGAATTACACTTATCATTTTAATGTGTACAGTATCTTCTCTTTATTAACAATAGCCATATTCTACAGAGGATGAGATGGTTGGATGGCATCAATGACGGGATGCACATGAGTTTGAGTAGGCTTTGGGAGTTGGTGATGGGCAGGGAAGCCTGGCATGCTGCAGTCCATGGGGTCGCAAAGAGTTGGACATGACTGAGCGGCTGAACTGAACAGAACTGATATTCTACAAAGTCGCCATAGACCATAAAGTAGTGAATACTGAATCACTTTTAATTCTAGTGAATAATCTTATAAATACTCTCTTTGATGACAGAGGGATTTTGCCTAGATATTAAAATGTTGGATCAGGACTATGATATATTTAATATTTTGCTACATGTTGCCAACCAATCAACATATAACTTGTTTTATGTATATTTCTGTCTAAAGACACATTATGTTGTTGTTGTTCAGTTGCTAAATTGTGTGCAACTCCACGACTGCATGGATTGCAGCATACTAGGCTCCTCTGTCTTCTACTAACTCATAGAATTTGCTCAAATTCCTGTCCATTGAGTCGGTGATGCTATTTAACCATCTCATCTTCTTCAGTCCCCTTCTGCTGTCTTCAATCTTTCCCAACACTGGGGTCTTTTCCAATGAGTTGGCAAAGAGCCAAAGAAAAGACACATTATAGCATATATTATTAACACTGAAATGATAGTTAAAATCACTATACCTCGGGCCTGAACAAAGCTTATATAACATACACATTTCCTCTGAAAGGCACATCCTAGCCTTCGTGTACTTAGGAATACAGGCAGTACTTAGTTCTAAACTTGGGACTTATTTTAAACAGAGAAATCACCAACAGAAAGCACACGAAAATGGTTAAGTAATCATTTGATAAGCTAAAATCATTTAAAATGATAATAACTATACTAACACTGGAAAATGATTATGTTGCTGCTGAAAAATAGAATACAATATTATGTATCCTATAATCATCATTATTGTTGTAATCAAAAGAAAAGTCTCTGAGTCGTAAGATCACGGATATTTTCTTTCTAATATTCAACACTTCCTATATGTGCATATATTCATTCTTGGAAGAAAGCATTATTCTTTTCAAAATTTTTTCTATGCCACAGATTCTAAAGCCACAATTCTTCAAATTCTGCACTATTTCTCTTAGTTTTGCAGAGGTTCATCCTGAGTTAAAGAGTTTGTGACCAGATTCTTCCAGACACTGACCATGAGCGCATGCGCCAGGTGTGCTCCGCACAGCGCTAGCAGACCCCGCGCATCTCAGCGTGAGGTACGTGCTGTCCCGGAGTCATTCTAGGAGGCGGATGACTAAACTGTTAAGTGGTGTTCTGGAGAAAGACGAGTTCACAGGTGAAAACGATACCCTATTTTTCTTCTGACAACCTCAAATTTATGTCTCCCTGTCTTTATCTTTTTAAAACCATTTACCAGATAGACATCTCTAGATTTGGCTAAATCATCTCCCACCTCACCCCCAAATCCTACCCTCAGTCTTTACTTTACAGCTCAAACTAAACAGGCTAGGTTTAAACAGTCCTGCACATAAGCAGCAGTCTTTGTGGATCACAGCAAACCAGAAGTATATTATATGCATATTATTCTGTAGTTTGGATCCAACCTTTGGTAATCCCCATGAAGCAATAGCAATAGGTTCCAATGAGCAGTCCTGAACCACCAGCAAATTAGATGTCTTCAGGGTTTTCTGTTTTAAAAATTAGGCAATAATAAACCCGTGCTCTGCTATGCATTACAATGATGTAGAAGGGTTACCTAAATCAATTCTAGCCACACTGTTAAAATGCAAAGCACAGCTTCAAGCTCATTATTTTGCAAAATAGAAGTGAGCTTATAGGATGTAAATAATGATGTAATCCATTTGAAAAAAATAATAGGGCAGTCTAGCAGGTGCTCAGGGGTGTCATAAAAAATAGTTGCCAATATATAGACAGGAAACATTGCATGAATCCAAGATTTCATAGATTCTGCTTTTTCACCTATTGTCATAAAAATAGCAACTGTGCACAGAAATATATAATTGATGTTTTATCTGTAATTTAATGTTACAGTTTGCATGAAGTGTAATAACCACATAGCATATGGTCATATAGTTATAACAGTTTGCAGACATTTGGTCTTGTCCAAAATGTCCCTAAGACATTTGTTTTTTAAGATATTTGGTCCATACCAAAAAGTCTGTTAATTTTACTGTCCAAAACCATGTGTCATGGATTAAATATGCTCATGGATGTTCACATAGGACTAAATGTCCCACAAGGAGTTATAACATATATGGATAAAAACATGTTTTCTTAATATTAAGATGACTTCAGTATCTCTAAGCAATATCTTTTAAGAAACCCCATCAACTTATTCATGTGCTGTTCTTGTTTCCAATTATTTTTTCCAAGGAAAAAGAGCTTTCTTTTTAAATAAAAGAGAAGACTGCATTAAGTCTCATAATCACCAATTCTATATTCAACCCCTTTCTGGCAAGGTTTTAGCCTCTGCACTATGCTGATCAAGGGTAACAATAATTTCCAAGTTATCACTTTTGTCCTCAATTTACCTGACCTGTGAGCATCTTTCAACAGAATCTATATTCTCTCCCTCTTTAAGCACTTTCTCCCTTGGTTTCCAAAATTTTCTTTTTCTCTCAGTAACCACTTTTCCATTCCTTTGCTTGCTTGTCATTTTCTTCTTTATCTTTAAATTTTGTGGGTCTAAGACCTTGTTCCAAACTTTTTATTTGATAAACTCTCTTTGTATTTGATCTCAAGATTTATAGCTTTAAATACTTTGGATATCCTGATGACAATAAAATATATACTTCCAGCTTCGACCTCTCAATCTTATCTCGACTCTAATGTTCATTTAACATCACTATTGAATCTTTGACAGGCACCACAATAGATAGGATCCAAAATAGGATTTTTGATTTATACTCTCACCATGTTATTATATTCTTTCCTATTTCAGAAAAATAATACTCAGCTGATTAAACAAAACAAAATTCTCAGCCTTTCTTTTCTTTTCACTCCCAACATTTATCAGCAGTTTTGGATGGTATCTCCTGAATGCAATTGAAACTACTCACTTTATCTTCACTGCTACCACCTTGCCCAAGGCATTATCCTCTCTTGCACTGACTACTGAAATAACCTGGAACTGATGTCTTGCTTCCACTCTCATAGCCTATTAATCCAACTTTTGCACAGTGACCAATGGAATTTATTAAAATGTAATCCAGGAACTTCTAGATTAAGATGATTGACCATATACTTCTAATTTTTCCCTTTTAAAAAACTGCATAAACTCCATCAAGTATTTTTTTAAAAATACACAAACCACAAATATAAGACAGCAGGAAAGGAGACACAACAAAATAATTTTGGAAATTTGAAAACAGTTGGACAGCATGTTTGAGAAAGCTACTTTCTTAATTGGTAGTGAGGAAAGCTGAATAAAAAATCCAATGAAGACGGACAATTACTCAAAAGTTCTGGGAACTAGCAGATCTAGGAACCCTAGGAACTTGGGGTAAAGGGTATGCCAGATGAAAATATGTGGGTGAAAGCTATATGAAAAGCAAATAGCTAGATCACGAGACACCTACACCCTTCAAGGCTACTGATTACTAGTATTTCATCTTCACAGAAATCTAGAGGTTTTCTCTTTGGAAAAGGTAAAATAGAGGGCCTCTGGACTAGATGACCTGAAATATATTAAAATATGAGAAGTAGAAACAATATGCTTAAGGAACACAAAATTCTCAGGGTTTCAGTCTGATTCTCCCACATTGCTTCCACAACTATGCCAGCAATATTTTATCTTCTAGGACAAAGATTAGAATATTTCACTTTTGGAAATCTGACCATTCCAGGAAAAAAGAATGCAAAATAACAGAGGCTATGATTCCTGAATAAATTACTCACCAAGATCATCTTCACAGAAATTCAAACTCAAAATACCTAACTTATTTAATATGAACTTTATATCAGTTTTTGTATTTTCCATTCAATCATGACTAGATAACATTACAAAATCCTTTATAATTTGAAAAGAAAGCGGATATGAAAGATTAAAAAAAAAACCCAATGTATACAGAGAAGCAAATAAAAGAGCAACAAAGAATATGCAGGGAGAAAAAACTTAAATTTATTATGAATATTGAGATAGATAGAGTATTTCAGGAAGCAAAAAAACAAAAAGCAAAAGGAGCTATTGAAAATTTGAATTAAAAAAAATCTGAAAACACAATAGAAGGAATGGAAAATAAATTGAGAAAATACCCCAGAATTTTAAATAGATACAACCAAAGAAATATAAAATATGCAAAATTAGAGGACCAGTCCAGGAAGTCCACCTTTCAGATAAAAGTAGGATCATAAAAAGAGATTTAGAACAGAAAAAGGAGAATGTCATCATCAGAGGTATTTTCATGAGGGACTTCCTTGTTCATCTAGTAGTTAAGACTCTGTGCTTACAGTGCAGGGGACGAGGGTTTGATCTCTGGTTGAGGAATTAACATCCCACGTGCTGAGTGGCATGACCAAAAAATTTTAAGTTTAACCAAAAAAATTTGTTTCATAATGTTTTCCATGAGTGAATAGTATGAGAATCAGATTGAAAAGTTCCACACATCCAGCATGTAGAATAAAAATAGACTCTGTCACCAGTAGCAGAACCTGAACCACCTCTCTCATGAAAGGAAAATTCAGAATTACCCTGTTCAGTGCTGGGGTGAAGACTGCAGGGTCATTAGGGACTCTGTATCTTTCTGTCCTTCACTCTACTATCCTTAGCATTTGACTTCTCATTCTAGGTCAGCTTTGCCCTAAAAAGTCAATAAGAATATTAGCCATCATCTCCACATTCTAGGAAGATTGAATAAGGAGTGAGGTTCAAGGGCAAAAAAAAAAAAAAAAAAGGGCAGAACTTCAACTAAATCAGCCTCTTTGAAACAAATTTCTCTGAAATCTGACACTCTACTTGCCTGAAGTTAGTCACATGACCACATCCAGCCCCAAGTTGGCACAGTCTTGTAGCTGAGCTCACCCTTCTGCTATTAGAAACAAGGGGCAGTGGAGGCTAGGTATCAACACGTGGTCTCTGACACATTCTTTTGGTTCTCATTATTCTTCCACTCCCAGAATGTGAGTGCTTTTTAATATCTGTGTGTGTGTGTATTAGTCCAAAGTTCCATTCTGATAATCCCTCCTCAACAGTAACACAAAGCTTGGACCTGATCATTTGCTTTACATGATCCACATGTCTCTGTCTAATATGCGTTCCTTCAGGTGAGTGACTTGAGTTAGTTGTAACTGTAAAGTTATTTTGGATCAACTGATTTACATAATATGCCAGTGAAGAGTCCCGAATTACTATCCCTCAGGGTTTTTCTTTTTAGAGCAGACATTGAAGTACAATGTCAACATAATAGAGTGAATCTGTACACATAGAAAACCAGATACTATGGCAATTGGAGATGGCAGTTGAGGCAAAAGATTATTTCAATAAGCTGCAGATCATCCTTTAATAATACTTTGATAATACTCTATGTGGTTCTGTAATATTAGATTGAGTTGTAAGTTAAATAAAGGGATACATTTTAGTAAAAAGAAAAATATTTTTTAAATTCATAAGTTTTTAAAGAGGAAAAGTGGATAATTGGTGAACCTGTCTTACTTATGGGCTACCTATTTCAAAACTTATGTGCCCCACAATAAGAAACATTCTTCAGAATTAAATCTCATTACTGAGTTAGCATTTATGCCTTTCAAGGCATAAGTTTTACATGTCCCCTCTTTTCCTTTATAGGAACACTATAAATTTTAGGTAATGATTTAGAAATACATGATCATATCATATGAACTTAGAAAAAAATCAGGTACATGAACTTTAAACACCAAAAAGACATAAAAATATTTATTACTCTAATGAGTATGTCTGGATTATTTTTGATACCTACTGTGTATACTTAATACTACAAATAGAGCAGAAAAAGAATAGGATAGGGATTAATCCTGGCCCATATGTTAATGGGTGGCACATATAAAGATGAAAAGAGGCATTGTTCTATTTTAAATCACTATGAATTTCATTAGTTACCCTGTTTGGCATTTAAAAATTCTAAATAAAGAAGAAGAATGTTGCTCTCATTTATATATACCAAACAAGCAAATGAAAAAATGTCAACAAAACAAAAAAATAATCAAAATGTCCCTCTCCTCTGCTCATCTTAGTATAATAAACACACACACACAAAATCAAGAATAAGGAAAACTGGGTGAAAACTAGATCTTTTTTTTTTTTTAATAATTCTAATTCTAATTGTGAATATCTCTAAATGGTATCAAGTGGCTGATAGGTTCAAAGATAAAAGAAGACAGAAAAATGGTCATTCTCACCAGCCAACCTTCAAAAGATCTATGAATATTGAATACTGGAAAATGTAGAGTACCACGTGTCTGAATGAATGTGCACCTGTATACATGAACTAATGCATTAAAACAGAAATGATTAAAGAGTATTTAGGCAGGTTGGCAATTGCAACAGTGATATCTTCATATGCTACTGACACTCATTTGATTATTTGAATATGACATCTTGTTTATTAAGGAAAAACACATTGAATTGTTTTAGATAAGCAACAATATTTGTGAAGTGTGGTAAAATGATATCATTATTTTAGGTCATTTATAAAACAAATAATAAATTTTGCAAGCTGGTGTTAAGCACAAAATAATGTAACAATAATTTATTAAGACTGAAATGCTTAAACTACCAAATGTAAAAGTACAGATAGATAATAATGGTGATTTTCATCTCTCTTGTTTTTAGAGTGAGAAAAGATGACAAAAGAAATGACCAAAGTACTAATAGACTGAATGTCGGAGAGGCAGCCTATAGAAGAGCAGAAAAAAATACTAAAGAAAAATGATTGAATTGTATTGGGAGATGCAGGAAAATCAGGGAGAGACTAAAAAGACAGGATTATTGATAGAAGGGTTTCGATGATGTGGTCAGAAAATTAGGAACTGACCGAAATGATTCACTGACAAAAAATCAAAACCTAAGACAGGGGAAGAGAGTACCGAATTTTTATGGGTTTTAAAATACATAAGAGGAAACTTAAAAGGACAGACTAAAATATGGGAAACCCTGGCTAGTCATAGAACCAAGAGAGAACCTGACAGGCTGGAAACCAAAGCACATCAAATGCAGTTCGAATGAGAGAGAAGTAATCTTCTCTGGCAAAGTTTTATCCTAGGCAGGGTCAGTTTTGAGAATCTGCAGAAGAAATGATGATGGAGAATGAAGTTTGAATAGGAACAAATCATCCTCCACAAAGAGAATGTTGAAAATGATGAACAACTTGGGTATGTTTTAACCAGGCTCAGCAGCTAAAGAATCTGTCTGCAATGCAGGAGACCTGGGTTTGATCCCTGGGTTGGGAAGATCCCCTGGAGGAGAGAAAGGCTACCTACTCCAGTATTCTGGCCTGGAGAATTCCATGGATTATATAGCCCATGGGGCTGCAAAGATTTGGACATGACTGAGAGACTTTCACTTCATAACACATACTGCTACTGCTACTGCTAAGTCACTTCAGTTGTGACCGACTCTGGGTGACCCCATAGATGGCAGCCCACCAGGCTCCCCCGTCCCTGGGACTCTCCAGGCAAGATCACTGGAGTGGGTTGCCATTTCCTTCTCCAATGCATGAAAGTGAAAAGTCAAAGTGAAGTCGCTCAGTCGTGTCCGACTCTTGGCGACCCCAAGGACTGCAGCCTACCAGGCTCCTCTGTCCATGGGATTTTCCAGGCAAGAATACTGGAGTGGGGTGCCATTGCCTTATAATTTGTCAAATATTATATATAAATACCAATAAACATGTATTTATAGATACTTGCACTTATATATTTTATACTATGTATTTATATTTATATATATTATATAGGCAATATATATAAATTGTCAAAACTTTACTTTCTATGGTAATAAAAATTACACGCTTGGGGTTTTTTTTAATGAAGAAAGTTTTGAGAGTATCTCAGCTGTTGCCATTAAATTATAACATTATTGTGAGATAGAAATGGGCAGAGCACAAATATAAGACACTCAGTTCTCTGTAGGTTGAAGTATACAGTTCTAACATTATCAAACAACTCATGCATCTATAATTTAAATGTGAAGGTAGAAATATAGGTTAAGATAAGTGACTGCAATACACATGAAGAAGAATCACTCACTCTCAGGGAAAATCTTTCTCAATCCTATACTATTGATTGTTGTTGTTTGGGAAGTCATGTCCAACTCTTTTGTGGTCCCATAGACTGCAGGACACCAGGCTCCTCTGTCCGTGGGATTTCTCAGGCAAGACTACTGGAGTGGGTTGCCATTTCCTTTTCCAAGGTATCTTCCCAATCCAGGGATCGAACCCACATCTCCTGAATTGGCAGGCAGAATACCAATGAGCCACCAGGGAAGTCCAATACTATTGATACTGCAACATGTATGTTAACATTAGCAAGACACTACAGAAGTGTGATGGAGTCTACTGTTCAAAATACAAGCCGGAAGTAGTGTTTTTGAATTGTTAAAGGCTAATATTTGAGGTGCTTATAACTGATTTGGTGACATTATTTAGATGTTCAGAATCTTTATATTTTCCTGTGGCCTCTTTGTCAATTTTAAGGAACTCATGGGGGCATATATATATGAAATGTTTGACAAATGACAAAATATATCTTTTATTGATACAGCAGTTTTAACAGATCCTCATATAATCTTAGGAAATTCCAGGGTTTTGCTTGCTTTTTTGTTTTCCATTTGGCCTCTTATTAAGCATTTACCAACACATCACTGACCATAACACAAATATTTCAAGATTTTTTTTCTGCATAACTCAGAAAATTAAACCTGCCTAAAACCTGCCATTAATTCCCTCTACTCGGAAAAATTTTAAGAGAAATGTGGGCAGCTCACAAATATTGTAAGTGACATATTTTGACATAAAATTTTCTAGTGCTTCCTTTTTAAAATTTCTGGATTAGAGTATCTTGAAATAGAAAACCATGCCTCCCCAAAAACCAGTTTTTAAAAAATACTGGCATGATTTTCTGTAGATAGTATACAAAAACAAACTGGAATCTAATATTGATAAAATAATTTTTCTGTTAAGCATAAACCTAATTTCAATTTTTTTATTTCATTAAAATGAATTGTATTTCATTTAGTGTCTTTATAATATATAAAAATGATGAATTGGAACTTATAAAACAATTTATGCTAATAAAATTTCACTGCCATATCTAGGTAATTATGTATAACAAATTGCAGTAAAGATTTCATATGAATAAAGGAGTTATACTGCTTAAATAAATCTGAAAAGTATTGGTGTAATCCAATCACCTTGCTTATAAATTAAACTAAAGCAAACATAAACATAAAACTAGATGCCAAAGATATGAAGTGACTCGCCTACAGTTATATACTTGCAGAGAGACACAATATATTTTTATTTTCATTCAAACTTTATACCTCATGCTTCTTTTTTTTTTTTTGCACCACCACCCCTTCACCTCCTGCCTCCATCTCCTGCATGCCTCTATACCTCATGCTTCTTGTAGGAGAACAGGAAAAACTTCTGCTTGAATAAATCTTTTCCCCACGTAAATTGCATGAAAATTACGGAAAAAGTCAGTGACATCACCCACCATCTCCTCTCCCCAAAAGCACAGCTCCTGACTGTTAGATGCGCTGCTGCTCATGATCAAAAAGAAGTAATTACAGATTTGAGAAACTACCTACAAAACTATTCACCTGAGTCATTTTCAAAGCTGCTATCTTAATTCTGTTTCAGATGAAATAGAACTCTGGAAAAATGAATGTTTTTAGTAGAACCACAAAGGTAGACATTCTTGTTTTTGTCTTGTATATCAGCTTTGGTTTTAGAGTAATTATAACTCTGTTCCCTTCCATTCAACAAATCTAGTAGAATGCAGCTGCACAGGCATTCTAATGCGGTTTCCTCTTATCTTTTATTCTACTTCACGCCCCAAATTCTTGAGGAGGATATCTTTTTCTTTAGGTTGCGCACTCCTAAAGGTATTGTTTCATTTTTCTGAGCTATAGTCTTCATTTGTACCATGATGGCAATGAAATGTGCCTCAGGAGTAGTTATGGAGATGAGATGAGAACTGGTTTTGGAGATAAACAGGGGCCAAGTTTATCATCAGCAAATATTTCTTTTCTTAAATCCAACTCAAACGATACAAATTTTGAAAGTAACTTGTAATATTTTGATGTGAAAATATTTACCTTTAAAATTATCTGTTTTGCCACACTGATTCCCATTTAACTTTTAACCTGTGTCCAGAGAAAATCTTGGCCCTGATAAAAACAACAGGAATATTAACAATTGGTCGTCATTTAAAATTCAAATGTCTGTGTATTGATACATAAATCATGCAGTTCCTCCAGACCTTTTGAATACATTATTGTATACTTGTTTGTCAGCAATGTAAAAGGGCAGCCCCGAATATGACCCAATGGAATGACTCAAGAATGCATTTCATTTGAGTATTTAAGCTCCTCAAAGTTTTAGTTCATTTAAATTCTTCCCGTAATTTGAGACTGAATATCTTGTTTTGATAATATCATAGCCTGCTGCTGCTAAGTCACTTCAGTCGCGTCGGACTCTGTGCGACCCCATAGACCGCAGCCCACCAGGCTCCCCCATCCCTGGGATTCTCCAGGCAAGAACACTGGAGTGGGTTGCCATTTCCTTCTCCAATGCAGGAAAGTGAAAAGTGAAAGTGAACTCTTCACGACCCTATGGACTGCAGCCCACCAGGCTCCTCCATCCGTGGGATTTTCCAGGCAAGAGTACTGGAGTGGGGTACCATTGCCTTCTCCCATATCATAGCCTAAATGGATACAAATACAATATATAATAATATACATATCACAAAATTATACGAGTGAATTGAAACACCATATGATTCATGTGCATTACAATTAATGAATAACTCGATGATTCTGGAGACAAATAGTTTAAATGACTATTCTACATTCATTCTCCTATCTTTCCTCTAGGAGATTTAAGTTAGCTATTTTTATAGTTATTACTGAGTGTCTCATTTATTTAATGTATGAGCCTCCACAATTATCAGCCTTGAAAAGAGCACTGCATTTTTGCAAACCTCCACTAGCACTCTGAAAACTCCTTTAAGGATACTCACTAACCCGGCGGAAACATCTTTCCTCTCTGGAGTTTGCATTGGGCTTCCCTAATAGCTCAGTTGATAAAGAATCTGCCCGCAATGCAGAAGATCCCGGTTTGATTTCTGGGCCCGGAAGATCCACTGGAGAAGGGATAGGCTATCCACTCCAATATTCTTGGGCTTTCCTAGTGGCTCAGCTGGTAAAGGATCCGCCTGGAATGCGGGAGACTTGGGTTTGGAAAGATCCTTGCGAAGATCCCCTGGAGAAGGGAAAGGCTACCCACTCCAGTATTCTGGCCTGCGGAAGTCCATGGACTGTATAGTCCATGGGGTCGCAAACAGTTGGCCATGACTGAGCGACTTTCACTTTCACTTAAGAAAAAGTTCTATAATGCAAGGCATGTCTTCCCAAGTCCCTCAACACCAAGTCGAAGTAAATCTGAAGAGAGTCTAAAATATACATTGGGATTACTGAAATTTTGAATGTTTTTAAAGTCATAAAGTATGAAGAGTTTGAGGTATTTTGTTGGCTGTGGAAAACTGTTGCATTGCAGACACTGGGGGAGAGCCACAACCAGCTATCTGACACCTCCAGGAGTTTGAATATGATGATTTGTTTTTCAATGTACAAAGTACGCTGAGATGTTCAGGATTTATCACTCATCTGAAAAATTTCCTCTTTAATATACATTACATTCTTTTCATTGAAATTTCATTTGTCTCTTTTATAATCACTATTTCAAGAGGGAGGAAAAGAATTCTGAATCTTAATTCACTCATTCCTAGATGAAAGAGAATAGAAAAAATACAGGAAAAGGCATGGAAAGCAGAGTGGGCAGGTTAACTCTTCAGAGTCAGGGATATGCATCCTGAAATTTTTCATGGCACAGTGCTTTTCTCCTTTGGGGGAAACGATATATATTTATTTTGTTTAATAATAATAAAATTAAGCAAGACCAATAAAAGGCTTTAGGTTGAGAAAGCCCAGTTCTGGAACTTAAGTTTCACAGTGCATGAGTTTATCCAAGTCCTTTCAACTTCTGGGTTCGTTATTACCTCATCCGTGAGCTCAGGGAAATAGCACTGAAGTCTCACCAGTACTAGCAAGGCTAAGTAAGTGCTGGTGTGGAGCCCCTCACACAGCCTCCAATACTTACTAGATGTTATCTTTTATAACATACACATAAAATAATTTCAAACTATATTAAGGACTGAATATAGGAAAGAGAATTTCACTTTGAGAGCAAAGTAGTTGATAAAATACAGAACAATTAAGAAAGAAGTGACTGGTGTTAACATATCTCAGAACAAAGTCATATTTGCTTTATTTTTGAAAGTCTAAGTCAATCCAACTGCAGATAGCGAACTTGAGGGAGGGTAGCAGGAAAGACTCAAGTGCAAGAACAAGAGACAATGTTTGTTTCTCCTAAGCATGGGGAGCAGGTGGGAGGGGGAAAGGCAGAATTTCAGAGCTATGGAACATGCTAGCATTGTATTTCTTGCATATATGTATATATATACTCAGTCGTGTCTGACTCTTGGTGACCTCATGGACTGCAGCCTGCAAGGCTCCTCTTTCCATGGGATTCTCCAGGCAAGAATATTGGAGTGGGTTGCCATTTCCTTCTCCAGGGAATCTTTCCAACCCAGAGATCTAACCTGTGTCTCCTACATTGGCAGTCAGATTCTTTAACGCTGAGCCACCAGGGATTATATATATGTAGTCACTTTGTCCACTAATATTTACAGTCATTACTCATGGGTAGCATAAAGTTCTTCATATTCAGGAGGCAACAGGAAGATACTACTCCCTGAGAGTGAAGAATAAAGGCTTCTGAAAGAGAACAAAGAAAAGTCCTGGGAAGAGAGATCTAACTCTTATCCAAAAATACCTGGCCTCATCACTTTGCCTGACCAAACCTGTCATTCTGTGCTGCAAATGTTCCCATGGCCTTGCAGTGGTCAGTTATGGTTTTGTTTCTTTTTTATGTGAGCAGGGTATTATAACTGGAAAAATAGCTTTTGTGTTTTTTTTTTTTTCCCATTTTACCAAACCCTGGTATCTCTGTATTCACAGCAATTTATGTCATATATTAGAAATAGACAACTTAATAGATGCAGTTATGGTTACCAAAGGGGAAAGGGAAGAGGAAGAGGGCTAAACTAAGAATTTGGGATTAACAGATACATATTTCTATATTATAAAAGAGAGAAACAACAAGGACCGAAGGTACAGCAGAGAACTATATCAATTGTTGTAATAACCTATAACAATAACTTGTAATAACCTGTAATGGAAAACACTCAGAATTGTTGTATACCTGAAACTAACAAAATACTATAAGTCAAATATAGTTAAATATATAACAATATATATATTGTTAGCTAATATATATAGTTAATATATATGTATGCTGCTGCTGCTGCTAAGTCGCTTCAGTCGTGTCCAACTCTGTGCGACCCCATAGACGGCAGCCCACTAGGCTCCTCTGTCCCTGGGATTCTCCAGGCAAGAATACTGGAGTGGGTTGCCATTTCCTTCTCCAATGCATGAAAGTGAAAAGTGAAAGTGAAGTCGTTCAGTCATGTCTGACTCTTAGCGAACCCATGGACTGGAGCCTACCAGGCTCCTCCATCCATGGGATTTTCCAGGCAAGAGTACTGGGGTGGGGTGCCATTGCCTTCCCCGATATATATGTATAGCTATATGTAAATATTGTTATATATTTAACTATATTTGACTTATAGTATTGTGTTAGTTTCAGGTATACAACAATTCTGATTATTTTTCCATTACAGGTTATTACAAGTTATTGATATAGGTTATTACAACAATTGATATAGTTCTCTGCTGAGCGCCGAAGAATTGATGCTTTTGAACTGTGCTGTTGGAGGAGACTCTTGAGAGTCCCTTGGACTGCAAGGATATCCAACCAGTCCATTCTGAAGGAGATCAGCCCTGGGATTTCTTTGGAAGGAATGATGCTAAAGCTGAAACTCCAGTACTTTGGCCACCTCATGCAAAGAGTTGACTCATTGGAAAAGACTCTGATGCTGGGAGGGATTGGGGGCAGGAGGAGAAGGGGATGACAGAGGATGAGATGGCTGGATGGCATCACTGACTCCATGGACGTGAGTCTGAGTGAACTCTGGGAATTGGTGATGGACAGGGAAGCCTGGCGTGCTGCGATTCCCGGGGTCGCAAAGACTCAGACACGACTGAGCGACTGAACTGAACTGAACTGATAACTAATATACATACACATAGTTGCTATTTTCTCCAAATTAATTTCTATTAATTGCACAAAAAAATTACTATTTCTACCTTGGTTACTTCCTCTTCTTCCCCCCTTTTCTTGTTTCTGACGTGTTCGATTTTAATGCTGAGATACTCTGATGTGTGGTAACTCACTTTACTAATTAGAGCAATTTGTCCCAACATGACACCCTGTCAAAAGCTAGTTCTGTTTATGCTTCAGTTACTCAGTGTACACTGGGAAGAAAGTGCTCAAGATCTTAGTAGATGGCTTGGATTATTTTACTCAGTCATTCAATTACTGAACAGTTGATATCTCAGGCTTTTTTCTTTTAGCCTTTTATAAACATTTTAGAAGCAAATAAATCTGAAAGCAAAAATACATTTTATAATCTTTGTTTTTAGTGGAAAATGTTAAAAATTTAAAAAAAAGCCAACTTATTACATTTGCCGATTCTTCAAGCAATTTGTATCATATCTTTTCCATATGGTTCATAACTGCCTACTTTAAAAAACAGGACTACATCTATTTTGAGATGGAGAAATGGGAATAAGATCTTTAGAAGAAAATATCCCTATCAGTATTTCTGACGGGAGTAAATCTCTCTGGAATCTTCTGACTATTGCAGTTATGCCAGCACTTCATGCTTAAATGTCATAGTAATATTAGATTTCACCAGGGCATTCCTCAGTTTTTACTACTGAGGCAACAACTACTGCTACCATCACAGTAAGACAAGTAGGTAATTTTTGAATATCTCTTCCTGTTCCAGCTACTGTATCAGAAATAGTGCAAAGTGATTCCATTCAGAATGATGCTTCCAGGCAGATGGGGGAGAAAGACAGGTAAAGATTTCTTCACAATTGAGGGTAATCTAGGATACTGCATGGTAATACATAGTATTATGTGTGATGTTACGGAGAAAAATTGGCTTTATGTAGGACAGTATACAGGAGATTTTCAAGACTTCACTCAGAATAGTTGTATGCATAACATATTCCTAGCAGAGGAAACACAATCACCATTTAATCCATTAAAGCCAATATTTGGCTTCAGTTCACTTTCTCTAGCAGCAATGTCAAATAAAAATATGAGTGACATATGTAATTTTGAATCTAATAATCCCATTAAAAAATTAAAATAAGTTGCTGAAATTAGTTTTAATAATATATTTCATTTAACACAAATATTTAAATTATTGCAACATATAATTATTCTAAAATTTTAATAAAATATTTTATCTTCTTTTTCATATTAATTCTTTAAATTGCAGTGTAAATTTTATACTTTTATCATATCTCAGTTCAATTGTGCTGTATTTCAAATGCTCAATAATCACACATGACTCTGACAATTGGGATTGGATATCACAGCTCTATAGCACCTGTTCGACACCTTTCAACTTGTTTTTATGCTTCCTTTAGGCTAGGAAACACAACATCAGACTTTTTAAAAATACTTCAAAAATTTGATGCTATAATCATTGTTTAGTTATTTTTTGCTCTTTTATGTATAGGCAAGGAGTACATCAAGGCTGTATATTGTCACCATGCTTATTTAACTTACATGCAGAGTACATCATACAAAATACTGGGCTGGATGAAGCACAAGTTGGAATCAAGATTGTTGGGAGAATTATCAATAACCTCAGATATGCAGATCACACCATCCTTATGGGAGAAAGCGAAGAAGAACCAAAGAGCTCTTGAAAGTGAAAGAGGAGAGTGAAAAAGTTGGCTTAAAACTCCACATTCAAAAAATAAAGATCATGGGATTCAGTCCCATCACCTCATGGCAAATAGATGGGGAAACAGTGGAAACAGTGACAGACTTCATTTTCTTGGGCTCCAAAAAAATCAATGCAAATGGTGACTGCAGCCATGAAATTAAAAGATGCTTGCTTTTTGGAAGAAAATCTATGACAAACCTAGACAGCATATTAAAAAGCCGAGACATTACTTTGCTGACAAAGGTTCATCTAGTCAAAGTTATGGTTTTTTTTTCAGTAGTCACATATAGATGGGAGAGTTAGACTTTAAAGAAAGCTGAGCACTGAAGAGTTGATGCTTTTGAACTGTGGTATTGGAGAAGACTCTTTAGAGTTCCTTGGACAGTAAGGAGATCAAACCAGTCAATCCTAAAGGAAACCAGTCCTGAACATTCTTTGGAAGGACTGAGGCTAAAGCTGAAGCTCCAATATTTTGGCCACCTGATGCAAAGAACTGATTCATTGGAGAAGACCCTGATGCTGGGACAGACTGAAGGCGGGAGGAGAAGGGGACGGCAGAAGATGAGATGCTCGGATGGCATCACCAACTTGATGGACAAGAGTTTGAGCAAGCTCCAGGAGTTGGTGATGAACAGGGAAGCCTGGCATGCTTCAGTCCATGGGGTCACAGAGTCAGACACGACTTAGTGACTGAACTGAACTGATGTGCGGGCATATAGCTAAATGTGGAGCCCAATTTTGGGGTTATGAATATAGGTAAATCCCATCCCTTGTGTGCTCAGTTGTGTTCCACTCTTTTCAGCCCCATGGACTGTGGCCCTCCAGGCACTCTGTCCATGGAACTTTTCCAGGCAAGAATACTTTAATGGGTTGCCATTTCCTACTTCAAGGGATCTTCACAACCCAGAGACTGAATCCATGTCGCCTTCATCTCTGACACTGGCAGGTGGATTCTTTACCATTGTATCACCTGGAAAGCCCAATACAAATAAATATGCAAATGTATATCATGAAATGCAAAGAATGGAAATGAATTTAAATAAGATTTTTCAAGAAATTAACTTCAGTTCATGACTATTAGACCATGAGGTGAATATAGGAAATACAAGAATAAACCATATAAAAGTCACAGGAAAGTTTAGCAATACCGAATTCACCAATAGAAGAAGTCCACTAACAAAATAATTATAGGCTCCATATAGCCACCCTTACATATTTTTAAGTGACTCTAATTAGCTAAATGTATGAAACAAAGAATACGTATCTACCAACAGGACAAAGAGGAAAGTTCCTCTATGTTAACATTTATCCATTTCAGTCCTAAGACTGATAAAATTATTTTTTAATATGAATTATTTTTATATTACATAGAATTAATTTTTAATATGACTACATCTAAATTCACAGTTGATACCAGGGATTCAGAGAAAAACTGAAGGTCAGATGATGTCACTATTCCTCAAATCCACATTAAAAACTGTGCCTGTTTCATGACCCAAGGTGCTAGCACTTTCACATTCCATAGTGACTTCTGTTTCCTTGCCCCTCCCAACCATCGCACCAGAGCTTCATTATACTTTGCACACTTGGTCTCACTGCAGAATGCTCCTTCATCTTCCTGCTGTAAAGGAAAGTGCCTGATGCTGCATATACTGTTCCCTTGTCCTCATTTATCTGTTCATCTATTCAATTTCATCTACTAAGCTCTGTAAATTTCCTAACGATCATTGAATGTGTGACTCTTTGGTTATAATGTTTTGCCTTGTTAGGTTCTGTTATCATGCCAAGCAACCTCAACATTACTATGAATGACTCATTTACGACCTAACAGATCCTCAGACTCTTATTTTTCTTAAGTTTAAGAAACTTCATGTCTACCCACACATACAAAAGCCAAATAATGTACCCTGTCATCACTTGAAGTTTTTCTACATAGTAAATCCTAAAATCCAAGATCTTACTCTCAATATAATCTCCTAATTCCCCCATGCCCTAATTCCCATGACAAAGATCATTTGCACTTTTAAAGACCTCATTTGTTTACTTACGTTGTCAAGACTAACACCATGTATAAACTACATTCTGTTTTTACATCTGTCTGGCAAGACCTAAACCTGGATTAATCCTAAAGACACTATTCTTTATTTATTGGTTATTATTTAATAAACATTCCTGTTATTTGGTTCAAGACTGATCATTAATATGCTTGATTATTTGTGCTGCTTTGAATCTATTTTCTCCAGATGTCCCTATCCCCAAATATCTTCTACCCAAACCTCTTAAATGTGCAGGGACATTCTCCCAGCATCCATTTTACCTCTTTCTTCTCATTCCATGGATTCTCCTTGACCAATATATTCCTACTCTGAATTATTGACTATGGGTCATATGCATATGGATCTCAAGTTTTGGTCTGTACTCTGGTCTTGTGAGCCTTAAACTTTGTCTATTGTATGTATTCACCTACAAGACCAACAAACAACCCCAAATTAGTACAGTCCCAAACTGCAAATATTATTTCCACAGTACCCAAAATTGCAGCTTAAAGCTCAATGTCAGAAAACTAAAATCATGGCATCTGGTCCCATCACTTCATGGGAAATAGATGGGGAAACAGTGGAAACAGTGTCAGACTTTATTTTTCTGGGCTCCAAAATCACTGCAGATGGTGACTGCAGCCATGAAATTAAAAGACACTTACTCCTTGGAAGGAAAGTTATGACCAACCTAGACATCATATTAAAAAGCAGAGACATTACTTTGCCAACAAAGGTCCATCTAGTCAAGGCTATGGTTTTTCCAGTGGTCATGTATGGATGTGAGAGTTGGACTGTGAAGAAAGCTGAGCAGTGAAGAATTGATGCTTTTGAACTGTGGTGTTGGAGAAGACTCTTGAGAGTCCCTTGGACTGCAAGGAGGTCCAACCAGTCCATCCGGAAGGAGATCAGTCCTGGTGTTCATTGGAAGGACTGATGCTGAAGCTGAAACTCCAATACTTTGGCCACCTCATGCGAAGAGTTGACTCATTGCTAAAGACCCTGATGCTGAGAGGGATTGGGGCCAGGAGGAGAAGGGGACAACAGAGGATGAGATGGCTGGATGGCATCAATGACTCAATGGACATGAGTTTGGGTAAACTCCAGGAGTTGGTGATGGACAGGGAGGCCTGGCGTGCTGCAATTCATGGGGTCACAAAGAGTCAGACACAACCGAGCGACTGAACTGAACTGAACTAAACCCACACTTGCAACTCCTTTTATGTCTTCTTAGTTAATGTAAAAATAACGCATATTAATATAGCAAAATATAATGAGGTCACATCAAGTACATTAAGTAAAAATGTAGCAATGTGGTGGGTTTAGGTGGAAATCACAAATTCAGGTACCAACAGGGTGTCACTTTATATATGAAATAGCTGCGGGCAGGATAACATTTAGCAGTGGAGGCTGAAGTCGACTGGAGAGGGAAAATTCAAGGCACTCCAATTCACATTTTATTAAAACTCTGAAAGGACCAAACAATAAATACCTATAGCTGCAACTCACCTGTGTGTTCATGTTTATAATGTACTTTAAGTGAAGGTTTCTGACCAGCTGGCACAGGTGCAAGAAACATGGGGTTGAAATTTCTGGGCTTCTCTGTGAATGGACACTTTGCCAAGATTGATCTGACTTATTTCTGTACATGATCTGAAAGGGAGGATACCTTCAATACCTCAGTTGTTCAGTTGATTCTCAGTTAACATGAATAAACTACAAAGTGAGAAAGTGCTATAATGGAGGAAAAGGAAGGAGCTCAGTCAGGTAGCTGCATCTCATTCTCAAGAACAGAGAGAGATACCAAAATGGGTTGAAGAAGAGGAAAAATCTCCAAAGAGAAAGGTGAGTAGGACTCTTAGGTCTAGGGAAGAAAAGGAGATATAATGGAGTTTGGGATGGTTCAGGGGGAAAAAAATGCCATTAAATCAAATAAAATGAGTGAATTCTCCTAAGAATGCCTACAAAAGTGAAAAGACAACAGTTCAGGTGGGGAAAAAAAGTGAGGAAAGTATGTTTTTAGCCTCATCTAAAAATACTGGAAGGCTACTTTGAAAATGAACATGACCTTCAATAATCCCCAAACAATAAAATTGTGTCTTATTTGGAAACAGGATACATGAAAGGAAGTTTACTATCTGCTGTAAGAATGAAAATATAAATAAGTTGAGAAACGCTTTAGATTTTTTAAAACTCAGGACTCTTAAAACACTAATGTAAATAGTTCATGGTATTTTACAGATCAACTATGTCTTTCCTTAAAGAAATTCCTGAGGTCAATAGATAAGTGATCTTGGATTCCACAGATTGTAGTTGTGTGAAATACTTATAATGGTCAGTACAGCCATTTTATTTATATGATTAGAATCAATTTTACTTCTGTCTTAAAAAATAAATTGCCATGTAGGGCCACCTGAAACAGATAGGTCATGGTGGAGAGTTCTGACAAAACATGGTCCACTGGAGAAGAGAATGACAAACCATTACAGTTTTCTTGCCTCGAGAACCCCATGAACAGTATGAAAAGGAAAAAGATATGACACTGAAAGAGGAACTCCCCAGGTCAGTAGGTGCCCAATATGTTACTGGAGAAGAGTGGAGAAATAACTCCAGAAAGAATGATGAGATGGAGCCAAAGCAAAACAACACCCTGCTATGGATGTGACTGGTGATGGAAGTAAAGTCTGATGCTGTAAAGAGCAATATTGCATAGGAACCTGGTATGTTAGGTTCATGAATCAATGTAAGTTGCTGCTGCTGCTGCTGCTGCGTCGCTTCAGTCGTGCCCGACTCTGAGCCCACCAGGCTCCCCTGTCCCTGGGATTCTCCAGGCAAGAACACTGGAGTGGGTTGCCATTTCCTTCTCCAATGCATGAAAGTGAAAAGTCAAAGTGAAGTCGCTCAGTCGTGTCCGACTCTTAGCGACCCCATGGACTGCAGCCTATCAGGCTCCTCCATCCATAGGATTTTCCAGGCAAGAGTACTGGAGTGGGTTGCCATTGCCTTCTCCACAGTGTAAGTTGGAAGTGGTCAAATAGGAGATGGCAAGAGTGAACATCAAGAGTTTAGGAGTTGGTGAACTAAAATGGACAGGAATGGGTGAATTTAATTCAGATGACCACTATATCTACTACTGTGGGGAAGAATCCCTTAGGAGAAATGGAGTAGCCATCATAGTCAACAGAAGAGTCAGAAATGCAGTACTTGGATGCAGTCTCAAAAATGAAAGACTGAGCTCTGTTCATTTCTAAGGCAAACCATTTAGTATCACAGTAATCCAAGTCTATGCCCCGACCACTAATGATGAAAAGCTGAAGTTGAACAGTTCTATGAAGACCTACAAGACTTTCTAGAATGAATACCCAAAAAAGATGTCCTTTTCATTATAGGGGACTGAAATGCAAAAGTAGGAAGTCAAGAAACACCTGGAGTAACAGGCAAATTTGACCTTGGAGTACAGAAGGAAGCAGGGCAAAGTCTAAGAGTTCTGCCAAGAGAACACATTGGTCATAGCAAACACTGTCTTCCAATCACACAAGAGAAGACTCTACACATGGACATCACCAGCTAGTCAATACAGAAATCAGACTGATTATATTCTTTGCAGCCAAAGATGGAGAAGGTTTATACAGTCAGCAAAAACAAGACCAGGAACTGACTGTGGCTGAGATTATGAACTCCTTATTGCCAAATTCAGACTTAAGTTAAAGAAAGTAGGGAAAACCAGAAGGCCATTCATACCACGAGACCTAAATCAAATCCCTTACAATTATACAGAAGTGACAAATAGATTCAAGGGATTAGATCTGATAGACAGAGTGCCTGAAGAACTATGGATGGAGTTTTGTGACACTGTACAGGAGGCAGTGATCAAGACCATCCCCCCAAAAAAGATATGCATAAAGGAAAATGGTTGTTTGAAGAGGCCTTACAAATAGCTGAGGAAAGACGTGAAGCAAAAGACAAAGGAGAAAAGGAAAGATATACCCATTTGAATGCAGAGTTCCAAAGAATAGCAAGGAGAGATAAGAATCAGTGCAAAGAAATAGAGGAAAATAATAGAATGGGAAAGACTAGAGATCTTTTCAAGAAAATTAGAGATAACAAGGGAACATTTCATGCAAAGCTGGGCAAAATAAAGGACAGAAATGGTATGGAACTAACAGAAGCAGAAGATATTAAGAAGAGGTGGCAAGAATACAAAGAACTATACAAAAAAGATCTTAATGACTTAGATAACCACGATGGTGTGATCACTGACTGAGAACCAGACATCCTAGAATGCAAAGTCAAGTGGGCCTTAGGAAGTATCACTATGAACAAAGCTGATGCTACTGCTGCTGCTAAGTCACTTCAGTCGTGTCCGACTCTGTGCGACCCCATAGATGGCAGCCCACCAAGCTCCCCCATCCCTGGGATTCTCCAGGCAAGAACACTGGAGTGGGTTGCCATTTCCTTCTCCAATGCATGAAAGTGAAAAGTGAAAGTGAAGTCACTCAGTTATGTCCGACTCCTAGCAACCCCATAGACTGCAGCCCACCAGGCTCCTCCGTCCATGGGATTTTCCAGGCAAGAGTACTGGACTGGGGTGCCACTGCCTTCTCCAATGAACAAAACTGGTAGAGGTGATAGAATTCCAGCTGAACTATTTCAGATCCAAAAAGATGATGCTGTGGAAGTGCTACACTCAATATGCCAGCAAATTTGGAAAACTCAGCAGTGACCACAGGATTGAAAAAGGTCAGTTTTCATTCCAATCCCAAAGAAAGGTAAGGATGAAGAATGTTCAAACTACTGCATAGTTGCACCCTTGTTACATGCTAGCAAAGTAATGTTCAAAATTCTCCAATCCAGGCTTTAACAGTATGTGGACTGTGAACTTCTAGATGTTCAAGTTGAATTTAGAAAAGAGAGAGGAACCAGATCAAAATGCCAACATCCTTTGGATCACTGAAAAAGCTAGAGAGTTCCAGAAAACATCTATTTCTGCTTTATTGACTATGCCAAAGCCTTTGACTGAGTGGATCACAACAAACTCTGGAAAATTCTTTAAGAGATGGGAATACCAGACCACCTAACCTGCCTCCTAAGAAATTTGTATGCAGGTCAAGAAGCAACAGTTAGAACTGGACATGGAACAACAGACTGGTTCCAAATAGGGAACGGAATACATCAAGGCTGTATATTGTCCACCTGCTTATTTAACTTATATGCAGAGTACATCATGAGAAACACTGGATTGGATAAAGCACATGCTGGAATCAAGACTGCCAGGAGAAATATCAATAACCTCAAATATGCAGATGACACCACCCTTATGGCAGAAAGTAAAGAAGAACTAAAAAGCCTCTTGATGAAAGTGAAAGAGAGTGGAAAAGTTGGCTTAAAACTCAATATTCAGAAAACTAAGATCATGGCATCTGGTCCCATCACTTCATGGCAAATAGATGGGGAAACAATGGAAACAGTGACAGACTATTTTGGGGGGCTCCAAAATTACTGTAGATGGTGACTGCAGCCATGAAATTAAAAGACACTTGCTTCTTGGAAGAAAAGCTATGACCATCCTAGATAGCATATTAAAAAGCAAAGGCATTATTTGCCAACACTGTTCCGACTAGTCAAGACTATGGTTTTTCCAGTAGTCATGTATGGATGTGAGAGTTGGACTATAATATAAGCTGAGCACCGAAGAAATGATGCTTTAGAACTACTCTTGAGAGTCCCTTGGACAGCAAGGAGATCCAACCAGTCTATCCTAAAGGAAATCAGTCCTGAGTATTCATTGGAAGGACTGTTGCTGAAGCTGAAACTCCAATACTTTGACCACCTGATGCAAAGAACTGACTCATTGGAAAAGACCCTGATGCTGGGAAGGTTTGAAGGCAGAAGGAGAAGGGGACGACAGAGGATGAGATGGTTGGATGGCATCACTAACTCAATGGACATGAGTTTGAGTAAGCCCCGGGAGTTGGTGACGGACAGGGAAGCCTGGCGTGCTGCAGTCCTTGAGGTTGCAAACGAGTCTCACACGACTGAGTGACTGAACTGAACTGAGGCTAAATAATACTGAATTAACAAATCATTTCCTAAGCACAACAAATCTTTGTCACCCATGTTTTGTTCATCACAGATTGAACAAGTTCCTTCCTATACATAGTTGCTCAGGGATTCAAGCTGTCAAATAATTCCCCATCTGAAATGATGCTATTCCTCGCAGCAAAGGGAAGAGAGAAACTGGAGACTATTTCATGAGCCTTTCATGGACACATTCTAGACAATTTCTGCTCCAATTTCATTGACCCACCTTTGTCACATGGCCCCAATTACTTGTGAAGAAGCCAGGAATCATAGGGAAGTAAGCAGAATGTTTTCAGATCATACCTTCCCTGACAAAATGGAAAAAGCACAGAGCCAGGTGGTCAAGGGACCTAGATTCTGGCTGTATCTCTGCCAGTCCCAGTGCACAGGAGCCTGGGCAAGTCATTGCCTTCCAGGGCCCAGGACTGGGTAACCTGAAAAAAGGAGCCATTCCCTCTCCTGTTTTTTTTTTTTTTTTTTCTTTTTTAAAGCAACATTTTCAGGAAAATATGTTTATATTTTTACCTCCAATAATGAAGCAGGTAAAAATAAATTCTCCTCTTTAGCCCATCTCCCCAATTGTCCTCTGAAACATCTGAGGCATTTCTGCTGATGATGCTGAAACATCTCCTTTCTAAAATTAACATGAGGTTAAAAGGCCCCACATTTTGTTCTTCCCTTCTGAATCTGTGTATTTCCATTTTTAATCAAAGAAATTTGCTAGGAGATTTGTCCAAATGTGAACTTTTCTTAAACCACCCCAATCTTTCTCCTTGAGTGGGTTATGGCTACGGGGAGATGTTTCCTTTCTCAGTGCTTAAGCAGCTAGACATAACCTGTAGCAGCTGAAAAATGCCATTTGCTGAATAAACTGACCCTTCCTTTTAAACAAGGTTTCCACATAAACACTATTATATCTTTATGACTTATGTATTAACAAGTTGGAAAATATTAATCCAAATGATGACATGTATATTTTGCTACTTACTTTCCAGTTATGTAAGTCTAATTACCTAGAGCGCAAAATGACATAACTTTTTGCTCCTGGTTTCCTTGAAACTATATTTTGGAATTCAAGGTGCCTGCAGGTGATTGCATTCCCCTCTGCTTTTCACAACATTCCTTCAAGCCTGACATAGTGCTTTACCTGCTTTTCCAGTTCATTAATGAGAGTGTTAAATAAGTCTGGGCTCAGGACCAATCTTCCAGGCCTCCTGCTAGACACCTGCTCTAATTTGATATCCCACTATTTATCATTACTTAGTTTGCTGTTCTTCAGCCAACCTGTGCTTGGCCTCACAACAGAATCTCTGTGATTCTTGGTAAAGCTGACTGTGTGGAAGTATTTACAGTCCTGAGGCCAAAAGCCACCTATTTCCAGTCCAATGGGAGATTTATTCGTGCTTCCAATGACGGAAAATGTTTTTGGTAAAATTATTAATTACAAAATCTTAATAATTTGTAAAATTAAGAATATGGAATAAAGCTGCTAACTAATCTTCACCTGTAAATTAGTAATTGGTATCAAATTTCAAATAATTTGCTACGCATTAATATAAAATAAGTTGCCCAGAACTTGAGATGCAAAGCAAGGCAGTTGATATCATTCCTGTCTCCCTTGGTGAATCTATTCTTCCCCATAAGCCCTCTATCTTGATTAATACCATCAAGCACCATTAACACTTCACCCCATCTTTTCTACTGCTTCACCTGTAATTCACCTTCCACACCACCGTCAACTGACACTGATAAATAGGCCCTTTTAACCTTGACAGGCTCTACCGTGCTGCTTGCTATGATATCCTAAAAACACAAATTCAGTTTATAGGTACACAGATCTGAGCCAATTACTAACTCTATAATCTTGAGTAAATTACTTCTTTTATGAAATTTGTTACCCTTATCGTTATTTATTATTATTATTATTCTAACTGTACCACACAGCATGTGGGATTCTAGTTTTCTGACCAGGGATCAAACCCATACTCCCTGCACTGAAAGCGTGCAGCCTTAACCTCTGGGCTGTCAGGGAAGTCCCTATTACCTTATCTTTAAAGGAAAGGGAAATAATGCCTATGTCACAAGACTGCTGGGAGTCCATATTAAGGCAGGAACATTATTAAATCCTCACTATCCTGCCTGGAAAACTGAGCTGTTACAATATATTTTCCTTTCCAGTACCATTTCCTGCATCCCTTCTTCTAGACTCTCCCTTTCTCCCGCTCTGCATTCAAACCACACTCACAATTATCTTTCTTGATAACAGATTAAATTATGACATTTCTTGTTCAAAAATATTTTATGACTGCTACTTTTAAGGAAAATAATATACACAGGCCAGAATGGAATCTCGTATGAACCCACCTGTACAGCTTGAAATTAGAGTACATGTATTTCCTACTTCTGAGGCTGTATCAGCCCCTGCATGTTTGTTCAAAGCATTTATACTTCCTTACCTATGTAAGATGACCTTTGTTGCTGTTTGTTGTTGCTATTTAGTCACTAAGTCGCGTTGACTCTTTGCCACTGCATGGACTGTAGTCCACCAGGTTGCTTGTCCATGAGATTATTCAGGCAAGAATTCTGGAGTGGGTTGCCATTTCCCTTTCCAGGGTACCTTCCTGACTCAGGAATCAAACCCACGTCTCCCACACTGACAGATGGATTCTTTACCACTAAGCCACCAGGGAAGCCCAAAATTATCATTCTTATCTTAATTTTCAAAGCCCTAAATTTAAAAATTTTAGCTCCCAGAATTTGCTAGTCACTGGATTTAGCACTAAGGACATGGCAAGAAATCAAACAGGCCGTCTTTGTAATTGTATTGTTGACTTTCTCCTGGGTACAGAGTAAATAAACAGGAAATCCATGCTACAATATCAGTTAGGTGCTATCAAGATATCGTGTATAGAAAACCATAGTGGATAGGTGATGTTTAAACAAAAACAGAATAAAGTGAAGAAATGAGCCATAAAGAGGTCTGAGAAAAGTGTTCCCAACAAAAGAAATGTCTAATAAAATGCCCAGCAAGAGAACATTCTTAGTGTTTTAAAGAATTAGCAGGTAGGCTAATTAGACATAGGGGGTTCCACCCAAGATTCATTGGTGCCCCCTATGAGAATGTAGAGTTGCTTCTGGAAATTGGCTGCCTATCCATGGACTACATTTCCCAACTTCCTTTACATCTGAGTGTCTACCCTGGCTACACATTTGAAAATAAGAAAATGAAAGTGAAAAGTGAAGTCTCTCAGTTCTTTGGACTGTAGCCCATCTGGCTTTTCCAGGCAAGGATACTGGAGTCGGTTGCTATTTCCTTCTCCATGGGATCTTCTCCAAACAGGAATGGAACATAGGTCTCTTGCATTGACGCGAAAATGATGTGATAAGTGACACATCCTGGCCAAAGTGGTAAAAAAAGGGATGTGTCATTCTGCTTTCTCTTTCCTCATTTGAACGTAGAAGAACCTGTACTCCTGTATTGTTAATTTTTTTGTGTATTATAATGTTTTACATCTTAAAAAAAAATCTTTTTGGCTGGGGAAGAGATGGTCCCTCCTGGGGACTAGCCAATTCCTAGAGAAAGCAAAGAACTCAGTAGAAAGTGTGTCTTTGATATGCAAACTAACGAATTCATAGCCATAACCTGTTCTATCTCACCCATGCATCCTTGGAAGGCACTATTCCTCTGTTTCAATCATTCCCATGGCCATTTACCAAGTATCTGGGGACCACTCCTATTACTTAAAGGCCTCTGAAATTACTCACAATGGCCAATCACAACCTGCTTGACCTGCTCTGTCTTGCCTTCCTGTAAAAATCAGAATAAAGGTACTAAGCCTTCCCCTTATTATTGTCTTCTCAGTTCAGTTCAGTTGCTCAGTCATGTCCAACTCTTTGCAATGACCCCATGGACTGCAGCATGCCAGGCCTCCCTGTCCATCACCAACTCCCGCAGTTTACTCAAACTCATGTCCATTGAGTTGGTGATGCCATCCAACCATCTCATCCTCTGTCATCCCCTTCTCCTCCTGCCTTCAATCTTTTCCAACATCAGGGTCTTTTCAAATGAGTCAGCTCTTTGCATCAGGTGGCCAAAATATTGGAGTTTCAGCTTCAACATCAGTCCTTCCAATGAACATGCAGGACTGATCTCCTTTAGGGTGGACTGCTTGGATCTCCTTGCAGTCCAAGGGACTCTCAAGAGTCTTCTCCAACACCACAGTTCAAAAGCATCAATTCTTCGGCGCTCAGCCTTCTTCACAGCCCAACTTTCACATCCATTCATGACTACTGGAAAAGCCACAGCTTTGACTAGTTGGACCTTTGTTGGCAAAGTAATGTCTCTGCTTTTTAATATGCTGTCTAGGTTGGCACAGTTTTTCTTCCAAGGAGCAAGCATCTTTTAATTTCATGGCTGCAGTCACAATCTGCAGTGATTCTGGAGCCCAAAAAAATGAAGTCTGTCACTGTTTCCACTGGTTCCCCATCTATTGGCCATGAAGTTTTGGGACCAGATGCCATGATCTTAGTTTCTGAATGTTGAGCTTCAAGTCAACATTTTTACTCTCCTCTTTCACTTCTATCAAGAGGCTCTTTTGTTCTTTGCTTTCTGCCGTAAGGGTGATGTCACCTGCATATCTGAGGTTATTGATAATGATTGACTGAACATGGCCCACCCATCAGAACAAGACCCAGTTTCAACCTCAGTCTCTCCCATCAGGAAGCTTCTATAAGCCTCTTATCCTTCTCCATCAGAGGGCAGACAAACTGAAAACCACAATCACAGAAAACGAACCAATCTGATCACATGGACCACAGCCTTGTTAACTAATGAAACTGTGAACCATGCTGTGTAGGGCCACCCAAGACGGATGTGTCATGGTGGAAAGTTCTGACAAAACGTGGTCCACTTGAGAAGGGAATGGCAAACCACTTCTGTATTCTTGCCTTGGGAACCCCATGAACAGTATGAACAGTATTCTTGTCTTCTACCACCAGATTAAAACCTGGCACTTCCCTGTGACCTGTTTGGCATATGGTAATCCCATCTCTAGGACCTGAGAGTAAAACAAACTTTGTTTTTCTGAGTGTCCTGTGTCTCCTCTTGTGGCTACACTTGACTATCTCAAAAAAGAACAGAAAACAGTTCTTCAAGATTGGTTCCAGAGCATTACATTGATGAATCTGAGTCAGTGAAGTGATACTGGTATCAGAAGAGTCAGAAAGGTGGCCAAGAAGAAGGCAGACCAAAAAGGGATGTGTTAGGCAAGGTAAGGCTTTGGGTGACTTTCCTGGTATGAAAGGAAGACTCTGGTGGAGTTTAAGAAAAAAAAACAGAAAAACCAATTTGATTTTAGAAAAAATAATCCTGATGGAGATTGACTGTCAAGAGGTGGTAGCGTATGGGGTGTTTGTGCGCGTGTTCAGTTTCTCAGTTGTGTCTGACTCTTTGTGACTCCAAGAACTGTAGCCCACCATGCTCCTCTGTCCATTGGAATCTCCCTGCAGAAACACTGGAGTCGGTTGCCATTTCCTCCCCCAGGGGATCATCACAACCCAGGAATCAAACCTGCATCTCCTGCACTGCAGGCAGATTCTTTACAGCTGAGCCACAAGGGAAGCCAAATTCAGTGAGTCAACAGACTGCAGTAATTTACCTGAGAATTGATGGTGACTTAGACTACAAGAGCATGATAATGACGAAAGCGTGGGGAAGTTTCATATTTCAGTGGTATTTTGAAAGCAGAACTTAAAAATATTTGATATGGGGTTGCGAGAGAGAAGTGTCTATTATAACTCCAAGTTTTATGCATGAATAGTTGGGTAAACAGAGGTGCCACTTACTGTGAGTGTAAACATTAGTTAGAGGACCAATTTGTGGGGGGCATGTGTAAAAGCTCTGTTGAGAAATATTAATACTGAGATATCTTTGAGACATCCAATTACAGATGTCAAGTAGGCTATTGGATTTATAAGTATGGAGTTCAGGAGAGAGGTTAAAAATAGATATATAAATTGAGAGTTATCAGAGTACCCGTGTATTTACGGCCATAGAATGTATATTTCTTTTTATGATACATTTCTATCATTTTTCTGCAGGATACAGTGTAGTAAACACTTTTCTTATACCATCCCCCATGTTACAATGAATGCTTTGTCTTCAAGATCCATTCACCCAGCAATACTTCGATTTCCATCCTTCTTAAAGCTTTACTTTAAAAAAATTTTTTTTCCTCTGATATTTTGAGTTAATTCTAATAACCAAAATAATTATTGAGTTATTAGAATTATCTTTTGGTTAAGCCATCTCATTTTGGAATCCATTATTTACAAACCCACAGAATCTTGATTTAGACAATAGCAGTCATTCATTTATGTATCTATTAATTCATCTATTCTATCCTATTTACTTGCATTCACCTACTTGGCAAGCATCGAAAAGAATGCATGTGTGCAAGGAATCAGTGGTTGGACAGGTGAGGAGGAAGGGATACTTAGAGCACATTTTCTATTGATCATGTATAGCTTCAGTATTAGCAGTTACCTATTACTTTGTCAACAAAGGCCCGTCTAGTTAAGGCTATGGTTTTTCCAATGGTCATGTATGGATGTGAGAGCTGGACTATAAGGAAAGCTGAGCACCAAAGAATTGATGCTTTTGAACTGTGGTGTTGGAGAAGACTCTTGAGAGTCCCTTGGACTGCAAGGAGATCCAACCAGTCCATCCTAAAGGAGATCAGTCCTGGGTGTTCAATGGAAGGACTGATGTTGAAGCTGAAACTCCAATATTTTGGCCACCTGATGCAAAGAGTTGACTCATTTGAAAAGACCCTGATGTTGGAAAAAGATTGAAGGCAGGAGAAGAAGGGGATGACAGAGGATGAGATGGTTAGATAGCATCACCAACTCAATGGACATGAGTTTGGGTAAACTGCGGGAGCTGGTAATGGACAGGGAGACCTGGCATGCTGCGGTTCCTGGGTTTGCAAAGAGTTGGACACAACTGAGTGACTGAACTGAACTGATAGACCATAAAGGTTATAGCCATAGTCCCAAAACTTATTAGGAAAATTTAATTAAAGTCTTAATTTTTGATAGCACAAATGTACCCAGTGAAATGATTAGCTTGCTACTAACAATGCTTACTTTGCCAATTCAGCCTCTTCTTAATCCATTCTCCAATATTGGAGTGAGCTATCACTTTTACTACCTCTCCCAAAACTGAGAGAGTGGAAAAGGTGCACATCGTTAACCACTGCTAACTACTTGAGAGTCATAATATATTTAAGGCATAAAATATGGAATTGGGAAATATTGATGCACTTAAGCAAGTTTAGTATACACTTGCTTGTATTGATCCTAATACAAATTAGGATATACCTTAACATACAAACATAGAAAAGTTCCTACTATTTTACAATGACTCTTGTAATCATATCACTATTAAATCTGTGTCATGGAGGATTCATATTCTTACATATTTTTAGTCTCCACTGGAGAGCCCCCTTCAGTCAAGTCAGAGACATGTTCATCTATTTTTAGTTTCATGTTATAACATCATCACCCATTTAATAATTCATATTATGCTTTCAAGAATAGAGTGCATCCTATTTTTCCTCTACTTTTTACAGTGTTGCTTCACAACTTCACAAAGGAAGTTCCTCAGCCAAGTTTTCAAATTAACCATTTTCCACATTTTCTGACTATTCCTCACTGTTTTTGTCTACCATCTTGTCATTGACAGTTGCCTCATATAACTGCTTTCTCTTCAAACTAATTGCATAGCAAACTCAAACATTATCTTTGAAAATCCTTTTTTCAATATACAGTCAGTGTCATGAATACTCTCAATATCAGTCTTCTTCCTATCCTAAGGCTGAAGGATGCTAACCCACCAGGAACCCTGATCACTTCCTGAGGAATAAGATAAAGCCCCAGTTAGTACTAAAGAGAAGTGGCTTCTTCCTCCATCCCATTCACTCTCTTACTGAATCACTGCCAAGTAATCAGCCATAGACCAGTGAGCATGGCCAAAGCAAAGGAAACTGCATGATTTCTTGGATTTTTCATATCTAAAGATTCATCTGCTTTGCACTGCAGCAGTAATGCAAAGGAACCAAACACGATTATGAGACCTACACTGCTCACATTTTATAAAGATCTGAATCACTGAAACACATCTTCACAAACAGGTGAGCCTAAAGTATAGTAGATGAAAAGTAAAAGAGTGTTGATATGACTTGAATATAATTATCTGCTTGAAAGTGAAGATAAGACTTCAGTTCAGTTCAGTCCAGTCGCTCAGTGGTGTCCGACTCTTTGCAACCCCATGAATCGCAGCACACCAGGCCTCCCTGTCCATCACCAACTCCCAGAGTTCACTCAGACTCAAGTCCATCGAGTCAGTGATGTCATCCAGCCATCTCATCCTCTGTCGTCCCCTTCTCCTCCTGCCCCCAATCCCTCCCAGCATCAGGGTCTTTTCCAATGAGTCAACTCTTTGCATGAGGTGGCCAAAATATTGGAGTTTCAGCTTCAGCATCAGTCCCTCCAATGAACACCCAGGACTGATCTCCTTTAGGATGGACTGGTTGGATCTCCTTGCAGTCCAAGGGACTCTCAAGAGTCTTCTCCAACACCATAGTTCAAAAGAATCAATTCTTCGGCACTCAGCTTTCTTCACAGTCCAACTGTCACCTCCATACGTGACCACTGGAAAAACCATAGCCTTGACTAGACTACGTGTGTTTAAAGAATTTTAAACACAAGAGACCTGAGTATTGATTAGAAGGATCAGGAAAGTCTTCTTGCCAACTATTACATTTTAAGAGATAAGTATTAGAGCAATATTAAAATTCAAAAGGGAAATATTCATATGAGACATTAAGGACATTATTTGAATTTGAATAAATCATGCTTCAGTGGTCATAAGAAAACAATTTTAAGAAATATATATGATGCAATAGCTAGTAAAAACCATGATGCATGGTACTTTATTGAATTCCAGAAAACATTATTTCTAATGTCACCCATTAAAATTCTGTACCTAGGTAATTAGGGCTAATGGAGAAGATGATCAGAATCAATGTCAAAGCAACCCAATCTCTCGAACAAGCCTGTCTCCTTTTCTGGGAACTATCTCTAGGCCACTTAGAAGTAGAGTACGACACGTAAATTATGGAGAACTAAATCATATTGTCTTGTCAGGAATTATCTTTCATAAGCCATTTCATCTTTATAGAACAAAGTTTTATCTATAAAATGAAGGGATTTGATTAGAAAATGTCTTAAATTTATTTTTACCTTAGTCTTCTAAGACTCTAAAAACTGTAAAATTTATTGATGTATTGCTTTTGTGCATTTACATTTGGTAGTAAGGCATCAATTCTGTGATAATAATTATTGCATTGAGGACATCTATATATAGATATAAATACTTGTATTTTAGGTAATTTTATCAAGAATGCTAACCTAATCTTCTCATCATTTCTATAAAGTTAGTCTTATTATTTATTTCCATCTTATCAATGAAGAAATATTATCAGAGAATACAAATATTTCACCTGAGGTCCTAGAGCAGAATAATGGAGAACTGAATCCATTATAACAATTTTAAGAATAGGGTGTAAGAAGAACAAAAAGAAAACTAGATTTCAAAATTGGAATTCTTCACTTTAAATATTGCATACTGAAAAACAGACTAAATGCTATGCTACATCTTCATAGAATCTTCAAATAAAATATTTCAAAAATTATTAGAAATAATATTGAAATCATCAAATGCAAACTAAAGAACTATGCAAACAGATTCTTATCTTCTGCTGCATTTATAAGCACAAGTTCAAAAAAGGCTTATATGCAAACCTAATGCAAAAGAAAACAATTGTAAAAGTCTACTATCTAGAATTTTATTAATTGGATTTTGCCTTGCATGTCCACAAAAGTTGTAATGGGAGAATTCATATTCATGGCATTTAAAAAAGTAAAATTCTATACTTTCTGAGAATCCTGCTGCTGCTGCTGCTGCTGCTGCTAAGTCGCTTCAGTCGTGTCCAACTCTGTGTGACTCCATTGATGACAGCCTACCAGACTCCCCCGTCCCTGGGATTCTCCAGGCAAGAATGCTGGAGTGGGTTGCCATTTCCTTCAATGTATGAAAGTGAAAAGTGAAAGTGAAGTTGCTCAGTTGTGCTGGACTCTTAGTGACCCCATGGATTGCAGCCTACGAGGCTCCTCCATCCATGGGATTTTCCAGGCAAAAGAGTACTGGAGTGGGGTGCCATTGCTGAGAATCCTACTCTTCAAATAAGTATATGATTGGTCAGTAGGAAGTTTCAGCCACTGAAGCAGGAAATGTAACTGCTAGGGAGAATTTTAAATAGTAGGTCTCTAGAAAACAGTGTAAGTTGCATATCATATAATAGTCATTTCTTTCAACTTTAAGAAATTCTCAAATTTTAATGTCAATGTCTAAGATTTACATTGTGGGTGCTAAAGAAAGAAGCAAGCTCATGTAAAATGGAATTACTATCAGAAATAGTAATAAAAATATATTAGTAAAATAAGATATAATAAAATAGTAAGTTGAAATTGTTATAAAATCATAGAATCTTAAGGGATTTCCAAAATCATTTTGTCCAGTTTTCTCATTCTAAAAGGCAGAAAAATTGAGAGCTGGATGGTTTTTTTCTTATTCAAATCAAAAGGTACATGTTACAGGGATAAGTAAGAACTGAACCTCCTAACACACAACCAAGGGCTCTTTGCATTGTTCTGAGTTTCATGTTAGGGTTCACATTCCTAACCTGACCCAGGAATTCCAAGCCTGGGTTACCTGGGTGTGAGTGTGGGTATAGGTGTAAGTATGGATGTGAACACAATTTTTATTCATTTAGCAAATAGATGTTAAGCATACACTTTATAGAGACCCTGCAGGAGACTCTAGTAATACAATGGTTAAAAAAAAGTGATAAAGTGTCAGCCATGAAACCTTTGTCAGTGGATAATTACATATTAGGGTAAATGTACTGAGGAAAATAAGAGTTGGAAGGGGCAAGTGAGAGCAGAGAGCAGTGAAATGTTTTTCTGAATAGATGATACCTGAACTGAAATATGAAGGATAATTTAAAAAAATCCGAAAAACAGACGATGGTTTTTAAAGGGGAAAATATGAGCAAATACCATGGTCACACAAAAAGATTTTTTAAAAAAGAAAGAAAGGAAGGGAGTTTACTTAACAGGACATAGAGGACACCGGGCAGACTGATATACAATTAAATGGAGTCAGGCAGGGTCTACAATCCGAGAAGGCAATGGCACCCCACTCCAGTACTCTTGCTTGGAAAATCCCGTGGATGGAGGAGCCTGGTAGATTGCAATCCATGGGGTGGCTAAGAGTCGGGTACGACTGAGCGACTTCACTTTCACTTTTCACTTTCATGCATTGGAGAAGGAAATGGCAACCCACTCCAGTGTTCTTGCCTGGAGAATCCCAGGGACAGGGGAGCCTGGGGGGCTGCCGTCTATGGGGTCGCACAGAGTCGGACACGACTGAAGTGACTTAGCATAGCATAGGGTCTACAATGCACAGGGCTTATAAATCGGTGGTGGTAAATAACTTTTTTGTGTCAAGGTGATTGGGGCATGAGGTACCAGGCTCTTTGGTAATATTAGGTTAAACATTATTCTGGGTGTGTCTGTGAGGATATTTCTGGATAAGAGGAACATCTGGATTGGCAGTATCAGTGAAGCAGATTATCCTCTTCACTGTGGGTTAGTATCACCCAACCCACTGAAGAAAGTGAAGTTAGAAAATTCACTCTCTTTAGCTGTCCTCAAGTGGGGCCATCACTTCTCCTGTTTTCAGACTTGGACTAGAACTGGAATTCCTACCATCGGCTCTTACTAGCTCTTGCACTCAGACTTGGGCTAGAGTATATACTCTTAGATCTTCTGAGTTTCACACTGCCAGGCTTCATAAGACACACAGCCTACACACTTTTCTGTCCATGAGGTTTCCCAGGCAAGAATACTAGAGTGGGTTGCTTCTTCAGGGGATCTTTATGACCCAGGGATCAAACCTACGTCTCCTGCATTGGCAGGCAGATTCTTTACCACTGAGCCACCAGAGAAGCCCAAAACAATAAATGACATAAAACATAAACATCCCACACATCTTTTTGGTTCTGTTTCTCTGGACAATCCAGACTAATAAACCTATTTAGGAACTGCTTATTATCTTTATGGAAAGAGAGACCAGAAATTTTGAAACGTGTGAGTCCAATAAGTAACATGATCAACTTTGTATCTTGAAAAGGTTTTTATGCTTGAAATTTGTACAACGGACTTGAAAAAGCCCGCACAGGATACGACTTTTCAGGGAGAAAGGCTATTTTAGCAGTTCAGGTTAGTGGTAATGGCACTTTGGGAGATTAAGGTTTCCAGGGAGACTGTGAGATTCCATGCTTTTTTTCATCCACCAGTGATAGTTATTTTCTTCCAAGTTATCAGAATACTAATTTTCCATGTACATAGATATTTGTAACAAGAAAAGCTGTTTAAGCCTCATTATTTAAGCAAAGAATTGAAAACAACCCACAAGTAATTCTCAAAACTACTGTTTGATTGTTTCTGATACACTGTCTTATATGTAAATGGTAAAATTAAGACAGACTGACTATCTGTTATGTGAAAATCACTCAGTATCTGCACACATACCTTGTAGAGCATGTCATGGTGAAGTATTTACCAAACGCCCTACAAAGGCATTAGTCTTTAGCCAAAAGCTATGGTTTTTCCTGAAGTCTTGTACAGATGTGAGAGTTGAACCATAAAGAAGGCTGAGCACCAAAGATGCTTTCAAACTGTGGTGCTGGAGATGACTCTTAAGAGTCCCCTGGACTGTAAGGAGATCAAACCAGTCAATCCTAAAGTGAATCAGCCCTGAATAAGCTCCAATACTTTTGGCCACCCAATGCAAAGAACTGCTTCATTGAAAAAGACCCTGAGGCAGGGAAAGATTGAAGGCAAAAGGAGAAGGGGGCGACAGAGGATGAGATAGATAGCATCACTGACTCAGTGACCATGAATTTCAGCAAACTCCGGGAGACAGTGAAGAACAGAGGAGACTGGTGTGTTACAGTCCATGGAGTCGCAGAGTTGGACATGACTTTGTGGCTTAACAATAACAAATGCCCTATAATCATTCTTTCATTCTAAGCAAGCACTAATTGAAATATTCTTGTTTCTTCTGAAGTCAAATTTTAAAAAATGTTTCAGTTAAAAATAAAAAGAGTTATGTGTAAGTAATACATGTGTCTGCTTAGAAATAGGGAAAATTGAATACACATGACATATCCTAATTACAGAATATGATTCTGAAAATAAAATCACCAAAAATCAAATACTACAGAGATGGCTGAATATGGTGTTTATGAAACACTTCTAAGAATTTAAGAAATATTCATAGATAGTAGACTTAGCTTATTTTTCTCATATTTATCAACTTTTAAGCCTGATCAAAATCAACATCACTTGTGTTCCTTTGCTAACCTTAGTTCTTTTCAACAGAAGGCTGCCCAAATATTATCTGTTCTCCTATGAACAGTTGTATTATGCCCCCAAACAAGATACATTTTAGGAAGTGAAGAAGGTTTTATATTATTGGGGATGTTTGTTTTGTTTGTATCCCAGTGGAATATCTATCCCATAAATGATATATTGTTTATAAATGTATACTATTTGTATTATTTACAATTTTCATGTTATATTTATACATGATATATGCATATATAATTTATGTATTAATTATAAATACTTTGGAATAAAAGCAAGATTTCACAGAAATTTTTACTTTGTAAAATATGAGTAAATGTGCATCAAGAATTTATTTTGTGCTAGATATTAAGTGCTTCAAGTGTATTAACTCCTACAGTACTCACATCAACTCTATGAGGCAGGTATTACTATCATCTCTTTACACAGATGAGAGAACAGCCTCAGTGATGCTAAATGACACACCTAGGGTCCCCAGCTTCCCAGTATTAATAGAAGAATGAAGATTTAAATTCAGAAGACTTTCTCCACTGCTAGCCTCGCTGGACTGTTCCTTTTGGTCAAGATTGCAGCACAACTTTCACAGATGCAACTGATTTTTATCTACAAATTTTTCAAATGTTCTATACTTTTCGCTTAATGTGTATTTCTCTTAAGGACTGTATTGAAATAAGTATGAATTAAGTATGGAAGAAAAAATACTTGATACTGTTTACATCATAAACATTTAAAATGTTGTAAGGAAAACTATTCTATTGTTAATCATTGTTATATTTATTCCCTACATACTCTTAAAGAGTAGTTACAAGAGTAGGGTAGATCCTATTATTGTTGCTAATTATTCACTTTCCCCTTCCCTATACAGGGATGATACAGTCTTTCCCATTGCCTTGTGATTTATAATACCCTGGTGGGAGGAGTACCTCTCTCTATCAGAACCAGTTTTCCCAATGGGATGTAACACGTACTATGCCCCCAAATAAGTAGCTTCAAATGCTGTGACATGATTGGTTCTAGCCTTCTTGTTTTTATTTTTTTTTCCTACTATGAAAGTTGTTATACTAGGAGGCTCCTTTCACCTAGATATTGGAATGAAGGACACACATGCAGCAGAGATCCTCAGCTGACGTGGAATATGAATGAGAAATAAATTGTTATTGTAGGATGAAGAGATCTAGGGCCTCTTTTATCAGGTGGTGGTGAAGGTAGAGAATATCAATACAGAGCTCAGTAGATTTCCCTAAGTTGGAGACATGAGAATCTGTGGTGGAAACAGCAGCTGTACTTTGCAATAGAGAGTCTGAGAGAGGACAGAGCTGCTGACAGAGAGAGCTCTGGAAATGTGCTGAATTCCTACATGAGCAGTCACCAGTTTAGAGGAGGAAATCACCCAACACTAGTCAAAGAATACATAAAAGAGGCTTGGTGCTCAGTATTCACACTGGTGGGATGTGTCTATTCCCTCAGGCTAGATTGGGAAAACATGACCCACAGGTACCCAGCAGAACACACAGAAGCACCTTGCTTCATTGGTAGAGATCACTGTTCCAGATGTGCTTAACAACTTTCAAAAGGAGACTGAAATGATCATATTATTTTCAAGTAACTTAACTGCATACTAAATGAGGTCAATAACATTTCTAAGAACATAAAAAACAGCACTAAAAGAGCAAAATTCACAATGTCTAGAAACTAATGAAAACTACAGGCATGCATAAAAGCAGAAAAATATGACATAATGAGAAAAATCACTCAACAGAAACTTACCTATAATTGAAAAAGTTGTTAGAATTAGCAGACAAGGAAATTAAACAGTCATTTTAACAGTATTCCATATGTTCTACGACTTATGTAGGGACATAGAAGATGTTTTAAAAAATACTCATATTAAACTTTTAGAGATGAAAATTACACCATATGAGGTTAAAAATTCACAGCATGAAATTAATGATAGATTAGATATTGAAAAAAGATTAAAAACTTAAATATGGAATAATATATATAAAGCCTATCCAAAATAAAACACAGAGAGAAAAGAAATTGTCATAGCAGGCAAAAAAGATAAGACATAACTATGTGCTTCCCAGAAAATACACTACAAATATAAAGACACAGTGAGAAATGGATGGAAAAAGATACAATATTAACATAACTAAAAAGAAAGAAAAAAGGCTATATTAAATCAGACAAAGGAGACGTCAGAACAAAGAATATTATCAAAAATGGCCATTTCATGGCATTGAAACATGTAAAATATCATGTATGAAACGAGTTTCCAGTCCAGGTTCAATGCACGATACTGGATGCTTGGGGCTAGTGCACTGGGACGACCCAGAGGGATGGTATGGGGAGGGAGGAGGGAGGAGGGTTCAGGATGGGGAACACAGGTGTACCTGTGGTGGATTCATTTTGATATTTGGCAAAACTAATACAATTTTGTAAAGTTTAAAAATAAAATAAAATTGTAGTTGGAAAAAAAAAATGGCCATTTCATAAGGATAAAAGTACTAATTCCTCTGGAGATACCACAACGCTAAACATCTGTGCACCTAATCACAGAGTTTCAAAATATAAGCAGCAAAAACTGATGGCATTGCAAGAAGAAATAGACAAATACATAATGATAATCAATGATTTTCACTTTCTGTGGAGCCCGACACCAAGGCTACAGGTGCGAGGCCTTGTACCAAGCCCGCAGATGCGAAGCCCAGCACCAAGGTCATCTCTGGAACTGACTGAGCCCCACAGTAGCCATTGCCACGAGCTGCAAGATCCTTACCAGCTAGTTTCCTAACCCAATATTAGGCAAAAATCCCCACCCTGGTGCTCACCCTATAGCCCCCTAAGCAATCACCTAATGCCATATTTCCAACAGGAATATTCTTTGTCTTGAGGCTATCAAAATTGACTACTAATCCACGAAAAGCGTTGACTCTCCCTGGTCTGTCAGAATGTTGGCTCCCTATGCGTGCAGTGCCCACATTACCTCTGCTTTTAATAAACTCACTCCCTTCTGAACTACTTTGTGTCTGGAAATTGTTTTCCAACCTGTGCTTGGACTGCCACGACATACTCCTCTCTCAATAACTGAATGAAAAAGAAGACAGAAAGTCAGTTACTTTTTACCAGACTAGAATAGTATCAACCCACCTGCTTAATTTACATTTACGGAATGTTGTATCCACTAAGCACTATCTTGGGAAAAAAAGGAAAGTTGTAAATCAATTTTCTCAGCTTTCACCTCAAGATGCAAGGAAAAGAAAAGTTAATTAAGACCAGCATACATAGAGAAAGAGATATAATAAAGATTAGAGTGAAATACAATGAAAGAGAAAACAAATACTACAGAAAAAATTTTAAGAAGCTGGATCTCTGAGGAGATGAGTATATTAATATATCCCAGCCAAAATTACCAGGAACAAAAAGAATGAAAATGTAAATTATCAACATTAAGAATGAAATTATATCATTACAAATTCTACAGATATTAAAAGGAAAATAACTATTATGAAAAACTTTATACCAATAAATCTGACCACTTGGAAGAAATGGTGAAAATAAATGAAAGTGTTAGTCACTCAGCTATGTCCAACTGTTTGCAACCCTATGGAATGTAGCTTGCCAGGCTCCTCCGTCCATGGAATTCTCCAGGCAAGAATACTGGAGTGGGTTGCCATTCTCTTCTTCAGAGGATCTTCCTAACCCAGGAATCAGACCTGGGTCTCCTGCACTGCAGGCAGATTCTTTACTGTCTGAGCTCCCAAGTTTCTTTAAAAACAAAAAAGGCAAAAGTCCCTCAAGAAGAAATGAAAAACTCAAGTAGATCTATACCTACTTCAAAAATCAAATTTGCATCTAAAAATCTTTCAATGGGAAAATAAACTTCAAGCCCTATGGCTTCACTGGTCAATTCTACCAAATACTTAGAGAAGAAAAACAAAAAATATTTTGACTTCCAGAAAATAGAAGAGAAGGTTCTACTACCCAGTTCATTCTATAAGGCTAACTTACTCTAATTTTCAAACTTGAGAAAGCCATTTTAATAAGAGATGTTTGTAAACCAATATCCCTTGTGAACACAGATTTTAAAAAGCCCTATATTTTTTTTTTTTTGCAAAATGAATCTACCCAACAAAACATGAAAAACATGTTGTACAATATGACCAAGATAGTTCATCACAGAAATGTAAGGATGACTTAAAATTAAGTGAATCTGTGTAATCTATCATGTTAACAAAGCAGAAAAAGAAAATCACATGATCATCTCAGTAGATACAGAAAAATAATTTAACAAATCCAGCATCCATATCCACCCTGATAAAAATTCTCAGCCAACTAGAAAAAGAAAATTCCTCAATTTGATAAAGGCTTTATATATAACACCTGGAGCTAATATCATACTTAATATTAAAAAATCTATTTATATATAACACCTGGAGCTAATATCATACTTAATAGTAAAAAATTTTCGTCCCTAAAATCAGATAAGTCTAGTATGTCTGCTCTCACCATTTATTTTTTTAATTGAGATATAATTGACATATAACATTATATTAATTTCAGGTATACAACATAATAGTTCAAGCTTTGCAAATATTACCAAATGATCACCTCAATAACTCTAGTTAACATCCAGTACCACACATAGCTACAATTTACTTTTCCTGTAATGAGATCTTTTAAGATCTATTCTCATGGCAATTTTCAAATTTACAATACAGTACAATACAGTGCCTGGTGAGCTATGGACGGAGGTTCATGACATTGTACAAGAGACAGGGATCAAGACCATCCTCATGGAAAAGAAATGCAAAAAAGCAAAATGGCTGTCTGGAGAGGCCTTACAAATAGCTATGTAAAAAGAGAAGTGAAAAGCAAAGGAGAAAAGGAAAGATATAAGCATCTGAATGCAGAGTTACAAAGATTAGCAAGAAGAGATAAGAAAGCCTTCCTCAGGGACCAATGCACAGAAATAGAGGAAAATAACAGAATGGGAAAGACTAGGGATCGCTTCAAGAAAATTAGAGATACCAAGGGAACATTTCATGCAAAGATGGGCTCGATAAAGGACAGAAATGGTATGGACCTAACAGAAGCAGAAGATATTAAGAAGAGGTGGCAAGATACACAGAAGAACCGTACAAAAAAGATCTTCACAACCAAGATAATCACGATGCTGTGATCACTCACCAAGAGTCGGACATCCTGGAATGACAAGTCAAGTGGGCCTTAGAAAGCATCACTACGAACAAAGCTAGTGGAGGTGATGGAATTCCAGTTGAGCTATTTCAAATCCTAAAAGATGATGCTGTTAAAGTGCTTCATTCAATATGCCAGCAAATTTGGAAAATTCAGCAGTGGCCACAGGACTGGAAAGGGTCAGTTTTCACTCTAATCCCAAAGAAGGGCAATGCCAAAGAATGCTCAAACTACTGCACAATTGCACTCATCTCACATGCTAGTAAAGTAAGGCTCAAAATTCTCCAAGCCAAGCTTCAGCAATATGTAAACCATGAACTTCCAGATGTTCAAGCTGGTTTTAGAAAAGGCAGAGGAACCAGAGATCAAACTGCCAACATCCATTGGATCATCACAAAAGCAAGAGAGTTCCAGAAAAACATCTATTTCTGCTTAATGACTATGCCAAAGTCTTTGACTGTGTGGATCACAATAAACTGTGGAAAATTCTGAAAGAGATGAGAATACCAGAGCACCTGACCTGCCTCTTGAGAAACCTATATGCAGGTCAGGAAGCAACAGTTAGAACTGGACATGAAACAACAGACTGGTTCCAAATAGGAAAAGGAGTACGTCAAGGCTGTATATTGTCACCCCGCTTATTTAACTTATATGCAGAGTATATCATGAGAAACGCTGGACTGGAAGAAACACAAGCTGAAATCAAGATTGCCAGGAGAAGTATCAATAACCTCAGATATGCAGATGACACCACCCTTATGGCAGAAAGTGAAGAGGAACTAAAAAGCCTCTTGATGAAAGTGAAAGAGCAGAGTGAAAAAGTTGGCTTAAAACTCAACATTCAGAAAATGAAGATTATGGCATCTGGTCCCATCACTTCATGGCAAATAGATGGGGAAATAGTGGAAACAGTGTCAGACTTTATTTTTGGGGGCTTCAAAATCACTGCAGATGGTGATTGCAGCCATGAAAGTAAAAGACACTTACTCCTTGGGAGGAATGTTATGACCAACCTAGATAGCATATTCAAAAGCAGAGATATTACTTTGCCAACAGAGGTCCGTCTAGTCAAGGCTATGGTTTTTCCAGTGGTCATGTATGGATGCGACAGTTGGACTGTGAAGAAGGCTGAGTGCCTAAGAATTGATGCTTTTGAACTGTGGTATTGGAGAAGACTCTTCAGAGTCCCTCGGACTGCAAGGAGATCCAACCAGTCCATTATGAAGGAGATCAGCCCTGGGATTTCTTTGGAAGGAATGATGCTAAAGCTGAAACTCCAGTACTTTGGCCACCTCATGCGAAGAATTGACTCATTGGAAAAGACTCTGATGCTGGGAGGGATTGGGGGCAGGAGGAGAAGGGGACGACAGAGGATGAGATGGCTAGATGGCAGCACCAACTTGATGGACATGAGTTTAAGTGAACTCCGGGAACTGGTAATGGACAGGGAGGCCTGGTGTTCTGCGATTCATGGGGTTGCAAAGAGTCAGACAGGACTGAGCGACTGAACTAAACTGAACAGACTGTTAACTATAGTCACTAACTGTACATTACAGACCCATGACATTTATTTTATAACTGGAAATGTGTATCTTTTGACCTCCTTCACCCAAACCTCACCCTCTGCCTCTGGCAACCACCAATCTGTTCTTTCCATACATGCTGCTGCTGCTGCTAAGTCACTTCAGTCATGTCCAACTCTTATCGACCCCATGGACTACAGCCTACCAGGCTCCTCTGTCCATGGGATTCTCCAGGCAAGAATACTGGAGAGGGTTGCCATTGCCTTCTCCCTATATACATGATTTTGGTTATTTGGTTCTACCATTTATATTCAACATTTGTATTCAAGGTACTACATGGCGATTTCATAAATAGAAAACACCCAAATTGGAAAAGAAGTAAAAATGTCTTTTGTTCCAGACACATGATCATCCATCTAGACTAGTAGAAGGCCGCTATAAAGAAGTTACCAGGAGAAAAGGCCATCATTAAACTCTCTATAAATAACAAATGCTAGAGACACTGTGGAGAAAACAGGACCCTCCAACACTGTTGTTGGGAATGTAATTTGGTACAGCTACTATGCAGAACAGTGTGGAGGTTCCTCAAAAAACTAAAAATAGAACTACCATATATCCAGCAATCTCACCCTGGACATCTATCCAGATAAAACTATAATTCATAAAGATGTACATACCCTTATGTTCAAAACAGCACTATTCACAATAGCCAAGACACGGAAGCAACCTAAATGTCCATCAATGGATGAATGGATAAAGATGTGATACATATATATATATACATATATACACAATGGAATATTAGTCATTACAAAGAATGAAATAAGGTCATTTGCAGCAGCATGGATGGGCCTAGAGAGTGTCATACTGAGTGAAATAAGTCAGAGAAGGAGAAATATCATATAACATCCCTTATATGTGGAATCTAAAGAGAAATGATACAAATGAACTTCTGACAAAACACAAAGAGACTCATAGACTTAGAAAGGTGAACTTACGGTTGCCAAGGGGGAGGGATAGTTAGGGAGTTTGGAATGGTCATGTACATACTGCTATACTTAAAATAGATAACCAACAAAGACCTATTGTGTAGCACATGGAACTCTGCTCAATGTTGTGTGCCAGCCTGGCTGGGAGGAGGACTTGTGGGGAGAATGGATACATGTATATGTATGACTGAGTCCGTTTGCTGTTCATCTGAAAGTACCACAACATTCTTAATCAGCTATACCCCAATAGAAAATAAAAAGTTTAAAATTTGGAAAAAAATGTTCATTTAGTAAGAGCAGCCAAAATATCCAGGTACTGTACTGGATTGTGAGGTTACAATAATGAAAAATGGCATGGTCTTTGTTCTCAGTAGTTAGAATCGTTTAAAGGGGAGAGTCCTATGCGGATGAATAACTGATAAACTGCATGTCGTTTAGTTGCTAAGTCATGTTCGACTCTTTGCGACCCCATGGACTACAGCCCGCTAGGTTCCCTGTCCATGGGATTCTCCAGGCAAGAATACTAGAGTGGGTTGCCATTTTGTTTTCCAAGGAATATACCGTATTACACATGTGACAATCGAGAATCATAAAACTGCTGAGAAACAAACAAATGGTTAGTTTTGACTAGGGAGTTGGTGGAGTGCCAGCAGTGCAAGTTTCATGGAAGGCTTCTGGAATTAGAACCAAATGCCTCCGGAATTAAAATCAAGTATGCTGAGTTTTGAAGGGCAAGAATTGGTGGAGTATACAAATGTAAGGAAAAGGCTATCATATACAGAACTGGGAGAGGCATCAGACAACTTGATTAAGAGGTAACGATTTGATGATAATGACTGGTCTGTAATATTCCATTGCCACAGAGTTTGATCTTTGTTCTGAAAGCAGAGGCAAGCTTATGAAGAATGTATGCAAGAGAGTGACATGATCACACATACATGGAGAAGATATTAACACATTAATATTTATCCTTGGCTTCTTACAATATAAGAATACTTTTAACAATCAAAGAACAATGACTTCTCTAAATCTTTTAAAGTGATGCTTTGTTGATGACTTCAAGAGCCAAATACTTTGTATATTCAGTATATTATTCTATCACAACACACTATTGACTAAAGAGATGACCATAACATTTTACATGGGAAATAGATCTTAAAACTTTTTGCATCTTTGAGGTAATTCATATGTAGAATGGTATTTTCCACTTGTATCCATCCTCTGTGTCATTATTGTCTCAAACTATTGCTGGACACTTCTGAGGTTTATAGGAAACATGATCTTGGAAATCTAAGTTGATTGAGAGAGGAAATTGTGCCCATCTTCTCTAATTTCATAACTTTTCTTTTCCTGTAAGAATAAAAGCAGGAGTATGCACAGGGTCACTCATTTCATTAAAGGGAAATGAAGGTAGCTGTTATCCTTGAAAATACACAGAAGTGAAGTATTTGACACAAGGAAGTTCATTAGACCCATCTTTGATGTTTCTTCTCCGAAGGAAAAACACCAACAATCTATTTGTCCCCCCAGGTTAAAGGCTCTTCGGCTTAGTATTTTTTAAGCTAGGAGTATTGTTGATCCCTAAACTTCCATGATCAAATTTTTAAAAGAGACTATACCTTAAAGCTTCTCTGCCCAAGTCATCTTGGGAAATAAAAGCACAAACATTCAAGTGCAATATTTCTCCAAGTGGTATAAAATAATACCTCAATATTTGAAACATGTACAGTATAGCCTTAAGCTTCAAGTCTAAAACTCATGTAGAACATAGAAACATTGTAGCAATGTGTAAACTATTTTAGAAAGTCTTGACACTTTGTAAATAGTTGATAGAATATCACTTTGTAAATAGTTGATAGAATATAAAATATTCAAAGATATCTCCAGTTGACATATACTTATAGAAGATTCTGATTTTTCTAAATATTAGAAAAATATTAATAGAAGTTCTTATTTTTATATGATTGAGTAAAAATCTATCAAAATAAAAACTTTATTCAATAAGAGTTACTACTGAATACACATAATCCTGAGAAAATGCCCCCTTAACAATTGCCTGAGGACATTTCTAAAACTGTTTTTCATATCAATTAAACATTTTGACATTTTTTTTCTTCATCACCAGGCATCTGTAATCTTCCCTACAAACATCTTGTCTTTTATGTTTTTACTCATATTTACTTTTTGGCAATTGCAGCTTGTACAATTATGTTTGAGCAGAACCAACTTTAGGAAAAATCGTAAAAGGAAAAAAAAATTTTCTTTGGCTCATCTCCAACCTCTAGGGTTTCATGGAGTAAAAGCATTTCTCTCTCTCAGTGTCTTTTCTGGATTCCTGGGGTATTGCTCCCAGATTCTCTTTGACTAAACTCTACTGAGTGATTAGTTCTTACACTGATACTTCTATGGGACTTTTGTTTTCTTGATATTGGGAATCAGAATGGAACCTGATAACAGAAGACCAGATGTGCACTGCTCATGATGGCAGCCACATTAATCATCGAAAAGCCATCTCTGCCTTCTGAGGGTACATAGATAGTGTCTTCCAATAGTAACCAGATCCTTCATGAATTAAATCAGCATTCATGAAGTTTAGTTCTGCCCATTTCTAACTTCTACATATAATCTTAATTTCTCTGAAAGTATAGAACTTTCAGAGAATGGTAGGAGGAAATAATAAAAGTGTTCCCTTGAGTAACAATTAGGTGGTTTATGACAAAGACAGGCTTCTAAACACAGATCAAACATCGTCCTTCGCATCTCACCTGAGCATGCCGGCAACTCCAGTCCACCAAATGCAGTTCCCTTGGGACCTACGCTGGATGGACACACAGGGTCTCATGAGGTAAAAGGCTAGGACACTTGCTCTTTCTGACCAGGCAGTGCTGTGGCTGATTGATATCCACCCAAAGCCACAATCACCTTCTGATCTGAGGAGCAGGTGACGTGGAGATTCTGAAGTGTCTTGATAAATTATGCAGGCATATCAAACAATACACACAGCAGGTTTAAAAAAAGTCAGTCACTAAAGTGGTTTGCTCTGTCCTTTTACAAACTCAATCTGGATAGCTCATCATCAATCATTGACAACCCTTAGCATGATAATACTGGCAAATTAGTATTACATGGCACCAAATAATGAAACGTTTGGGAAAGGAGAGAGGAAAGGAGGAATATAAACAAGGTTATTTTAACAGTCTTTGAAATTTTACTTTTTCCATTCTTTCTCTGGGAGAACAAGAAGACCAATTTATTCACAATATGCAATGCCTTTCCTTTACACCATTTCATCCTAAGCCTTTCCTCCTCCTTGCCAATACAAATTACCACCTTTCAAGCATCTTTCAAGGCCCATATTAAAGGTCAAACGTTATCTGCTCCATAGTCATCCATTTTGTAACAACCTCAATTTCCATGTGATTCCTCTGATAGTTGTATATATGCTGTCTGAATTTATAAAAATCTATTCTAGTACAGTTACAAAGTATAATTGAAATATATAATTGCTATTTTGCTTTTTCTGTGTTTTCCTCATCGCCTTAACTATTTGGTAATCCTTATGCACAAAGGCTTTCATCTTGCATATGCTGGGTTTTTAACAGAGTCAGTGTTTTAAAAATCATAGGAAAAATGATTCACCATAACACTTCATTCAAATTCACAAAACAGGACATGAGTTTGCAGTACATAAAATAAGATAATACATGGGAATTTAAAAGGTATACATATATATATATATATGTAATTTATAGTTTGTTAGACCCCATATTACCTCATAAAGAATTTAAAGCAGTAAGTAAACATAAAAACATACATATTTATTTCAGCAATATATACTAAGAAAAAATTAGTGAGTAATCCAAGTCACCTCTAAAACCAATTTATGCAATTCGGTAGTCCTTAGCTTTGGTCTCATCATAGGAAACCAACCAGTTGTTTTCATTAACTGTCAAGTCTTTCTAATATCATGATTATAATAAATGTACAGTATTTGTTTATCTATCTAACTACCTAGGTTTCTATGTTACCAAGAAGAAAGGGGAAGGGTAACTTAGTCTTCTGATTATTAAAATATTTTTGTGGCTCTTCTTAGGAACATCAGCAAGAATTTTGTTTGCTTCCATTTTATTTTATTATTCCTTTCATGAGAAGGTATGAGGACAGTGTGTCAACTGACACCAGAGTCCTAGCTCGGCACATAAGCCCTTCAAGTTGGGGCCCTGTCCATTTTTTCTCACTCAGCCATCAAATGCCCATGATCAGCCCTGGGATTTCTTTGGAAGGAATGATGCTAAACCTGAAACTCCAGTACTTTGGCCACCTCATGTGAAGAGCTGACTCATTGGAAAAGACTCTGATGTTGGGAGGGATTGGGGGCAGGAGGAGAAGGGGAAGACAGAGGATGAGATGGCTGGATGGCATCGCTGACTCGATGGACATGAGTCTCAGTGAACTCCGGGAGTTGGTGATGGACAGGGAGGCCTGGCGTGCTGCGATTCATGGGGTCGCAAAGAGTTGGACACGACTGAGCGACTGAACTGAACTGAACTATTCACACAGGCAAGGTCATTGAGGTCTCTGGGCATCCTACTTTGGGTTTTCCTAGGAAATCCTGACCTTCACTTTATTAGGCTTACTCTTCCTCCAGTATCCAGATTTGATGTAAATATCTAGGAGACTCCAATCTTATTTTTCTTGGTTTGGGAATCAAAATTCTGTACTTAGCTCTCTCACTATACCTGGCCCCATCCTAGCTTATGCTTGGTATTCTCATGCAAAATCAGCATTCCATTTTACTATCAATCGTGTCCAGGTTGGATGATAGATTATAGTCATGTGGTTCAATTTAAAACCAGCCTTGGCTGGAAGGTCAACTCTTGGCCTCTCATCTCAGGGCACCTCTGCCAGGTACCTCGTGGCTTTTATCAACTAGCTGAAGCCAACTCTGAAAACTTATCAAAAATACTGAAAGGAAACACATGGTCAGACTGTAGTTGTATTAACTACAAAGGCCCATAGAGGCAGGAGCTTTAGGAAAATTTCCCAGGAATATTCCCCTTTCAGTTTTCATGAGCTTGAAAGCAGAACATGCCCAGTAACATAATAGTAATGTCAAATTCCAAAGGCAGCCTTAGATAGCTTTGCCAGCATATAATTCACTTGACAGAATTCTAAAGCTTTCATTTCTCATGACTCACACTGTTGGTGATTTGAGATAGGGCCACTAAAGGAACAGACCCCACTTTACATAAGGGTCTACCTGAATTTTGCAAGACATTTTCCAGTGATAACAAACAAGGTATAACATAGTTATTGATAATTCAATTCCTCTTTGCAGTACATAATTTCCCCGGAATTTTCTTTCTTTTTTTTTAATGGCAAAAGGAGTTTTATTTCTATCAGCAGCACCAGTCCTAATGGTAATGCAAGGGTTAACAAATCAATTTAACCTTTCTAAATTAATTTCTCCAGAATTTTGCTTTATTTTTAATTGGAGTTTAATTGCTTTACAATTTCTGTTGGTTTCTGCTGTATGGCCATGTGAATCAGCCGTGAGTTATACAAGTATACAATCAGCACTCTTGAGCCTCCCTTCCACCCACCACCGTCTCACCCCTTTGGGTTATCTCAGAGTACAGCCTAAGCTCTGTTATACAACAGTTTCCCACTAGGTGTCTATTTTACACATGGTAATGTATATATTTCAATGCTACTCTCTCAACTCATTCCACCCTCTCCTTCCCCTGCTGTGTCCACAAGTCTTTTTTATGTCTGTGTCTCTATTCCTGACTTGCAAAAGGTTCATCGGTACGATTTTTCTAGATGCCATACATATGCATTAATATTAACATCACTCATTATTAGAGATATGCAAATAAAAACTACAATTAAGCACCACCTCACACTGGTCAGAATGGTCATTATCAAAAAATCTATAAACAATAAGTGCTGAAGAGGGTGTGGAGGAAAGAGAACCCTTTTGCACTATTGGTGAAGATGTAAACTGATACAGCCACTACGAAGAATAGTATGGAGATTTCTCTGGAATCTTTATTTAAATCTATGAGCAGTATTCTCTGAGTTAATCAAAACAATACGCATCATTAACTATTTAATTTGAGGGCAGGATTAATGATGGTAGCCAGAGACAAGACATAAGTTCAGTTCAGTTCTCAACACGTCTTGTAAAGTTTGAAATTTAGCTAAAAGATGATGTAAGACCGCCACATTGTGACTCAGTTACAATAAATGGAGGAATCACCACATTGGCACATCAATAGTATGTTGCTATTCTGTCACTAAGTCGTGTCTGACTCTTTACAAGTGTGAACTACCATAAATTTCACATCTGGCACTGGCACCAGGGGGACATTTTGATAAGTTCATATGAATACTTATGAATATCCACCTCCAATGGTTCAGGTTTGAGGTAAATGGATTCAAAAAAAAGAAATGTAAATGCATAATTAAACAAAATATATTCAACTCTATCTAGTTCTAAATTGCAAATTACTATACTTGGGCAAATGCAAATAAATAGAGGAAAACAATAGAATGGGAAAGACTAGGGATAAGAAAACTGGAGATACCAAGGGAACATTTTATTCATGATTGGCAAAATTAAAGCCAAAAATGGCAAGGACCTAACACAAGCAGAAGAGATTAAGAAAAGGTGGCAAGAATATACAGAAGAACAGTACAAAAAAGCTCTTTGTACAAAAATGATACAAAAAAGATCACACCAGATAACCACAATGGTGTGGTCACTCAGCTATAACCAGACATCCTGGAGTGTGAAGTCAAGAGGGCCTTAGGAAGCATTACCACAAGCAAAGCTAGTGTAGGTGATGGAATTCCAGCTGAGCTATTTCAAGTCCTAAAACATGATGCTGTTAAAGTGCTGCATTCATTATGCCAGGAAGTTTGGAAAACTCAGCAGCGGCCACAGGACTGGGAAAGGTCAATTTTCATTCCAATCTCAAAGAAAGGCAATGCCAAAGAACGTTCAGAATACTGCAAAATTTTACTGATTTCGTATGCCAACAAGATTACGCTCCAAATGCTTCAAGCTAGGCTTCAGTAGTATGTGAATTGAGAGCTTTCAGATGAGGAAGTTGGATTTAGAAAAAGCAGAGGAACCAGAAATCAAATTGCCAATATATGCTGGCTCATAGAAAAGCTAGAGAAAATGAAAAAAAAAAAAAAGAAAAAACCAAAGGGAATTCCAAAAAAAATCTGCTTCACTGACTATGCCAAAGCCTTTGACAGTGTGTATCACAACAAACTGTGGAAAATTCTTAAAGAGATGGTGAAACTAGACCACATACCTGCCTCCTGAAAAACCTGTATGCAGGTCAAGAATCAATAGTTAGAACTGGACATGGAACAACAGACTGGTTTGAAATTGGGAAAGGAATATGCCAAGGCTGTATACTGTCACCTGCTTATTTAACTTATATGCAGAGGACATCATGTGTAATGTCGGGCTGGATGAAGCACAAGCTGGATTCAAGATTGCTGGGAGAAATATCAATAACCCCAGATAGGCAGATGATACCACTTTAATGGCAGAAAGCGAAGAGAAACTAAAGAGCCTCTTGATGAAAGTGAAAGAGGAGAGTGAAAAAACTGGCTTAAAACAGCATTCAAAAAACGAAGGTCATGGCATCCAGTCCTATCACTTCATGGCAAATAGATAGGAAAAATGTGGAAACAGTGACAGATTTCATTTTCTTGGGCTTCAAAAATCACTGTGGATGGTGACTGAAGCCACAAAATTAAAAGACGCTTACTCCTTGGAAGAAAAGCTATGACAAACCTAGACAGCATATTAAAAAGCAGAGACATCACTTTGCCAACAATGGTCCTTATAGTCAAAGCTATGGTTTTTCCGGTAGTCATTTATGGATATGAGAGTTGGACCATAAAGAAGGCTGAGTGCCAAAGAATTGATGCTTTCAAACTGTGGTGCTGGAGAAGACTCTTGAGTGTCCCTTGAACTTCAAGGGGATCAAACCAGTCAATCCTAAAGGAAATCAACTCTGAATTTTCACTGGAAGGACTGGTGCTGAAGCTGAAGCCCTAATACTTTGGCTACCTGATGTGAAGAGCCAACTCGCTGGAAAAGACCCTGATGCTGGGAAAGACTGAAGGCAAGAGGAGAAGAGGGCAACAGAGGATGAGATGGTTGGATGGCATCACTGACTCAATGGACATGAGTTTGTGTAAACTCTGGAAATAGTGAAGAACAGGGAAGCCTGGTGTGCTTCAGTTCATGGGGTCTCAAAGAGTCAGACACAACTTAGAGACTGAACAGCAACAACAATACTTGGGCAACATTTTTCCATATCAGCTTCTTAAAGTTTTTAATATGATGGTAATATCTACTGCTGATAAGTAGCTGGGTTATCCTTATGATCTACTGAGAATGTAATTGAACAGATCTTTTCTAGAGGACAATTTGACAATAGTAAAGATATCTCCAAAATAAAGACTAAAATTTTTACTTTCATAGTGCCTACTGATTATTCCAATAGAAAGTAATTAAAAAATTAAATCAGTGTCTCTGGGCATGAGGCCCAGGAAGCAATGTTTCTTATCTTCCCACCCTGCCACTCCAGGGCCAACCCTGAGTAATTATGAAATGGAAAATATAGGCTTATTTTATTCTCTTAGGATCAGAAAAATAAAGAATAGGCGACATGTGCAAAAAGAGAAATTCTACCTTGATTAAGAAGATTTCTCCAAATCTAAAATCCAATTAAATCAATTGAGCCAGGTGATTGACTCTTATAAAACACTATTTCCCAGTGGGAAGAGAAATCTCAACATCATTGTCAAAACAAAGGGAAATAAGTATCAATAATTTAACTGTTTGTAGTTAATGAATTGTTTTAGATTTTTCAAAACAAACTTATTTTTTTCTGTTGAATTTGTTTTAAAGTCACAACATCTCTACCATTCTCTTTAGAATTATTACAATATAAAATAGAAGGGATGGTTAAACAAATGGTTAGAAACGCAAAGCTTTTTGATAAATCAAAACAAAAAAATCAAGTTTTCCTCCTGCTCTAGTCTGTTTCCTGGTTTTTGGTTTTGCCAGTCATTTTGTGGTCATGACTTTCAACTGGGCTTTTATGAAACTTTCTGCCTGGTCTTTCTGGACTTGCTTCTCTCTGTCCTCAGTTACTTCCTATACTCTGCTGCAAGATTCAAGCTTTGGTCAGGGAAGCATGATATGATAACAATACTCATTACTTAAAATGTTTAATGCCTCCTGCTAACCATAAAACAAAACACAGTATCTTTAGCCTTCCATTCAAGGTCCTTTATCAATAGACTCAATCTACACCACCATTCCTTTACTTTCCTCTCCTCTTCTCCTCCCATTGTCCCACTTCTAGATTGCTTCTGCCCCTTATTCCAGTTAAACTGCTCTGTCAGAACATACCCCTTGTTGCATAAGGATCTTGACTCTCTCTTCATGCATTCTCTTCTTTCTAGAAATCTATCTCACCTCCTTATGATGTCTATCATTAAACTCAAAGATTTCTCCTCTATAAGTTAATTACTTCTTCCCCTGCCAATGGAAAAGCAGCACAATAAACCCCATGAATAAGTCAGTCTCCATGTTACGCTGGTGATGGAGTGGAGAAGGCTGCCTGAAAGAGTGTGGCAGTGGTGTGTCTGTTCATAGGCTGCAGGTTCATAGGCCGTCATTCATCTCTGTGTGCTCCTTGACCTAACCCAGAGCCTAGCATGATGTTCAGGGAATCTACACATGCTTGCATAACGTAATGGATCAGGCAAGAGATCTGCATAAAGACAAGACTTAATTCAAAAACTTAGAAACAGGATAATGTTCTAAAAGGAGCTATGAGGCTTGGAACCTCCTCTCCCTATTCTACATGCCTTTAGGGAGCTCGCTAATTAAAAGACTCCTTCGGTGAATTTCCTGTAAAGAGAAGAATTCGTTGACAAAGCACATAACCAACTATTATTTTATAAAGTACTTATGGAGTTGGGTGCTTACAGTATTATCACCTGGTACTTTAGAGACCCCGTGTCATTAATTTGCCTCTGTAAGCACCTAACTGAAGGAATCTCAAAGATTCTGGAGAAAATTGGGTTGTAGATGATTTAAGCTGTTAATTTTGATCTCCTGTACAAGAATGTTGATAAGACTATATTTGCTTTCCTATTTAAGCCTTAAAGCATAGCACAGACAAAAGTACCTCCATTAAGTAGCATTCTCATATTAAATTCCTTTTGATTCAGGAAAAACAGTTTTCTATGACTAAAATAAACAAGTCTATTGTGTTATTTATACATCTTTGATTTGGGAGCAAAATTTTGGTACTTTGTTTTCAGTGTAAGTAATGATAATTTTTAAGGTCTACTGTGAAGTTTATTGGAGAAGGCAATGGCAACCCACTCCAGTACTCTTGCCTAGAAAATCCCATGGATGGAGGAGCCTGGTAGGCTGTAGTCCATGGAGTCGCTAAGAGTCAGACACGACTGCACAACTTCACTTTGACTTTTCACTTTCATGCATTGGAGAAGGAAATGGCAACCCACTCCAGTGTTCTTGCCTGGAGAATCCCAGGGACGGGGGAGCCTGGTGGGCTGCCGTCTATGGGGTCACACAGAGTCGGACACGATTGAAGTGACTTAGCAGCAGCAGCAGCAGCAGTGAAGTTTATTACTGTTGTGATCCTCTTTTTAAAATAATTCTCCTCCCAGGGACAGATTAATTGAATTGTTACTACTGATTAAGAGTTAAAGCTCTGGTTTTACTTTAAGGATTTTATTATCAACATTCAAAAGCTTTGAACACAAGCCAGGTGTTATGTTGGTACTGTGAATATAAGAAAGAAAAGGAACACACGTACACCTGTACTTGTTTATTGAGCCTTATTTTTCAAAAGATGTCAGGTCCAGAATTTTCATATATGACAGGTTTCATGGGTGGTGATCTGCCTAGGGCAGGATGAAGTAGTATAAATACCAGGATATTACCCCCAAATTGAAGTTTCTCTTATAAACCACATTGGCTTCTGTTTTCTTTATTTGTACTTAGGATACATGTCTATGGGGGGTATGGGAAAAGCATTGAAATTCTAGAGAAATTAAAATTTTCACAACCAATTTCCTGGTATCAGTCTTATTTCCCAATTTCTAGGCCAATCTCTATCACAAATGCAATTTATTTGATATTCATTGTCCTTTCCTCCCTCCTTTCTTTCTCTCTTGAAAAAGCAAAGACATATGTTTCTAAAATTTGTGTGTGCATTAAATATTAAAATAATAAAGTTGAAATGCCTGAGGAAGTAACCATATGGTGAAAATCTTTGTTGGAAAATCCCATATAACATGCAAAACTCCCCATATTTGAATTTCTGCCTCCCTAATTAGCATCATCTCTCTATTTTAGACATCCTTGGCTAATGTCAATTTCAAGAATCTGTCAAAACTGTTTCACACTACCATGCCTTTGCATTTGCCATTTTCAATGCCTGGAAATCATATTCTCATTGAATATTTTTGCTGAAATCTACTGCCTGTAGAGAATGGTGCTATGTCCTGGGAAAGACAGCAGTGCAAATGATCTTCTCATTTGCTGCCCACATATGACTCACCATCCTTCCTCCCTGGCAAACTGCTTGCATCTTGCATCTTTTGTGCTTTTGTCTCTGGGACCTGTTCCCCAACTGGTCAAGACTTAGCAATCCTTCCTTTGAGACACGGATACAGCTTTACCATGCCTGTTATAGTCCTGGCCAACGTGCTTTAATATGGTTATTTTCCATAATTCTTGATTCCCTTATGAAACGGTGAACTTGCTGTAACTCTTTCATTTTTTATTAGTAGCATAGTGCTTAGCATTGGATGAATTAACTGAAAGAATGACTAAACTAAGTAATTTTTCTGGAGAGAGTAAATTGAACTTCAATCTCAATATTGTTTTACATGTACTAATTTAAGCCTTTGCAAAGCACATATTTGGAGAAGGAAATGGCAACCAACTCCAGTGTTCTTGCACGGGCAATCCTATGGACAGAGGAGCCTGATGGGCTACAGTCCACGGGGCTGTGAAAGAGTTGGACCTGACTTAGTGACTAAACATCAAAGCAGATATTGATATGAAAGAGACAATTAGCACAGAATTTTAAAATGTGAAGCTACAATGAATGTAATCTCTTATATGGTATGATATGCTCTTATAATAAACCTCAAGATTCTTCAATTCTGTTACCTAAAATATAAGAAAGATGATGTTCTTCTTCTACTGTTCTCCAAAATAATCACAATTATTATGTGGCTCCAGCTGTAAAGGTGGATATTTTTATTATAAAGGCGCTTACTATTAATATCTAGAGTGGTTGAACTTTTCAGAAGAAATATGCTATTTAATTGGAAATTCACAATAGTAACAGAATCAGCAGCTTTTATAAAAGCTTAAAAGTTGGTCATGGGGAAAGAAGATTTCTAATTCTCTAATGAACAAAATGCAGTTTAGAAATTTGTAGTCAGCTCTTTAGAAAACACAATATTTGTGTAAACACATTAGATCTCAACATAACCTAAAGACATCATAGACCATTCTAGGCTTAAGTTACCAGTTAATTTTTTCTGTCCTTCTTAGAAATATTTTTTAAATTTCAGAGTAGGATACTTTATTGAATTCATTGCAAATTCCTTGAATATGGATATATTATTTATTAATTGTTATATCTACCCCACTTCCTAGCACACTGACTTCACTATAGTAAATTCTAATAAATAAATCAATTTTATTTAGGTTACCTATTTCTACTAAAAGAAACTTGGACAAATCTCATTGATTTCAGAAATTAGAAATAAAATACAGGATGAGTGTTTAATATTTTTTCCAAATACTTGACAGATTTGGAACTATGTGTGGTTCCAAAGAGCCACGTAGATCCATGTCATATGTTTGATAAAGTTAGATTTGGGGTAAATTTAATGGAATCTGTTTTCAAAATAGCAGTTGTCAAATAACAGGATGGATTTCACATAAGGTAAGCTCTTTCTCAGTGGTGGACACTGTCAAAAAGAATGCCTGGAAGGCAGCAGAGAACCCTCTTTGACGGAGAGTCTGAGATTCTGCGAGATACTAACTGTTCTTTAAGGTTGTAAAGGAGAAGGAAAAGGCTGTAAAAGAGAAAAGGGCATAGATGGGTGCAGTCACTCCTTGGTATCTGCACAGTGTTGATTGTAGGACCAACAAGAATACCAAAATTGTCAGATACTCAAGTGCTTTATGTAAATGGTGGATTATTTGCATATAACCTCCACACATCCTCAGACCTCAGGTCAGGTTTTATGTGTAATCTAGAGTAAAGGATTTTAGCTTAGTCATAATGCCTAATATATTGTAAATGCTATGTGAATAACTATAAATACAATGTAAATGTGATGCAAATGCCAGCAAGGTAATTCTCATTCAAATCCTTCAAGCTAGGCTTCAACAGTACGTGAACTGGAAACTTTCAGATGTTCAAGCTGGATTTAGAAAAGGCAGAGGAACCAGAGATCAAATTGCCAACATCCATTGGATCACAGAGAAAGCAAGGGAATTTCAGGAAAAAACATCTACTTCTGCTTCACTGATTACACTAGAGTCTTTGACTGTGTGGATCATAACAAACTGTGGAAAATTCCTAAAGAGATGGGAATACCAGACCACCTGACCTGCCTCCTGAGAAACCCATATACAGAACAAGTAGCAAGAGTTAGAACCGGACATGGAACAATAGACTGGTTCAAAATTGGGAAAGGAGTATGTCAAGGCTATATATTGTCACCCTGTTTATTTAACTTATATGCAGAGTACATGGTGCAAAATTCCTGGCTGGATGAAGCACAAGCTGGAATTAAGATTGCTGGGAAAAATATCAACAACCTCAGATATGTAGATAATAGTAACCTAAGGCTATGGTTTTTCCAGTAGTCATGTATGGATGTGAGAGTTGGACAGTAAAGAAAGCTGAGCCCCTAAGAATTGATGCTTTTGAACTGTGATGTTGGAGAAGACTCTTGAGAGTCCATTGGACTGCAAGGAGATCCAACCAGTCCATTCTGAAGGAGATCAGTCCTGGGTATTCTTTGGAAGGAATGATGCTGAAGGTGAAACTCCAACACTTTGGCCACCTCATAGGAAGAGTTGACTCACTGGAAAAGACTCTGATGCTGGGAGGGATTGGGGGCAGGAGGAGAAGGGGACAACAGAGGATGAGATGGTTGGATGGCATCACCTACTCAATGGACGTGAGTTTGAGTGAACTCTGGGAGTTGGTGATGGACAGGGAGGCCTGGCATGCTGCGATTCATGGGGTCGCAAAGAGTCGGACACAACTGAGTGACTGAACTGAACTGAACTGAATGGCAGAAAATGAAGAGAAACTAAAGAGCCTCTTGACGAAGGTGAAAGAGGAGAGTAAAAAAGTTGGCTTAAAACTCAACATTCAAAAAATGAAGACTATGGCATCCTGTCCCATAACTTCATGGCAAATAAATGCAGCAAAAATGCAAACAGTAAGACTTTATTTTCTTGGGCTCCAAAATTCCTGTGGATGGTGAGTTCAGTCATGAAATTAAAAGACACTTGCTCCTTGGAAGGAAAGCGATGACACACCTGGTGGTGGTGATTTAGTCACTAAGTTGTGTCTGATTCTTACGACTTCATGGACTATAGCCTGCCAGGCTCCTCTGTCCATGGGATTCCCCAGGTGAGATTACTGGAGTGGGTTGCCATTTCCTACTCCAGGGGATCTTTCTGACCCAGGGATTGAACCCTGGTCTCTTGCATTGCAGGCAGATTCTTTACTGACTGAGCTATGAGGAAATGACAAACCTAGACAGTGTATTAAAAACAGAGATGTCGCTTTTCCAAAAAAGGTCCCTATAGCCAAAGCTACAGTTTTTCTGAAACGGAGCAGGACCCTATTGTCATTGTCCCACCCCCATGTCCTCTGCCTGTCTTTCGTCTGTGGAAACTTTGGTCGAAGAATAAGTTTAATCAGAGAAGTGAGAACATGTGAAAAAAAAAAGTAAACAGTCAAAGAAGACCAAACAATAATAATATAGTCTTTAAGTATAGTCAAAGATCTTAGTTCTTCCTCTAGGACTATAGATAAATAATATTCTGAGCCATATCCTGTGAGCTGACTTGTAGATACCAAAAATGCCAAGTGGAAAAGTCAACTACATGTTGACCAGACAGTACCCAGGACATGGGCTGCCACAATTCTGAGAACTGACCACAAAGAAGTGGGAACAAATGGTCCCCAGAACTGAAGACTAACTGTACCTAAAACAATCAAGATAATGCTGGTCAGACCCACTGATGACCAATTTGAAGATGACTGCTAGAGATGACTATGCTGTTCCTGCATGTAACACCTCTCCCTGACTCTGTCTATAAAAGCTCTCACCCCTTGCCTGTCGGAGTGGGTGGGGAGTCAGTCTTTGGACAGATGTCCACGACCCTCCTCCTACCCGCAAGTCACCAGCATCTGAAATAAAGCAACCTTTCTTTTCCACCAACCTGGCCTGTTTATTGACTTTTGAGCACCGAGTAGCCAAATCCCACTACAAACCTCTTGGGAACATTTCCAGTAGTCATATGTATATGTGTCAATGGGCATAAAGAAGGCAGAGCACTGAGGAACTGATGCTTTCCAACTACACTGCTGGAGAAGACTCTTGAGAGCTTCCTGGACAGCAAGAAGATCAAACCAGTCAATCCTAAAGGAAATTAACCCTGAATAATCACTCGAAGGACTCACGCTAAAGCTGAAGCTCCAATACTTTGGCCATCAGATGTGAAGGTCTGACTCCCTGGAAAGGACCCATATGCTGGGAAAGATTGAGGATAGGAGGAGAAGTGGGTGACAAAGGCTAAGATGGCTGGATGGCATCACCAACTCAATAGAGAGGAATTTGAGCAAACTGCAGGAGATAGTGAAGGACAGGGAAGCCTTATGTACTGCAATCCATGGGGTCACAAAGAGTCAAACATGACTTAGCAACTGAACAACAAGTAGTTATAGGCATGCAGCAAATTCAAATCTTGCTTTTCCGAAACTCCTGGGTTTTTTAAAAAGACAGTTTTGATCTGGGGTTGGTTGAATCCACAAACATGGAACACCACATTTATGGAAGGCTGACTATATTTAGTGCATGTATTGGTTTATTCAATTATTATAATGATGGTGGTAGTGGTGGTTTAGTCGTTAAGTGGTGTCTGACTCTTTTTTTTTTAATTTTATTTTATTTTTAAACTTTACAATATTGTATTGGTTTTGCCAAATATCGAAATGAATCCGCCACAGGTATACATGTGTTCCCCATCCTGAACCCTCCTCCCTCCTCCCTCCCCATACCATCCCTCTGGGTCGTCCCAGTGCACCAGCCCCAAGCATCCAGTATCATGCATCGAACCTGGACTGGCGACTCGTTTCATACATGATATTATACATGTTTCAATGACATTCTCCCAAATCTTCCCATCCTCTCCCTCTCCCACAGAGTCCATAAGACTGTTCTATACATCAGTGTCTCTTTTGCTGTCTGACTCTTGTGATCCCAAGAACTATAGTCAGCCAGGCTCCGCTGTCCATGGGATTTTCCAGGCAAGAATACTGGAGTGATTTGCCATTTCCTTCTCCAGTGGATCTTCCCAATCCAGGGATCAAACCTGGGTCTCCTGTACTGCAGGCAGATTCTTTACTGACTGAGCTACCAGGGGAGCCCATTATCATAATAAACTGATATTAAATATTTTAATATCTATGAGCTAAGCTGCTTTAGACATGATTGACTCTTTGCAACCCTACGAACTGTAGCCTGCCAGGCTCGTCTGTCCATGGACATTTTTAAAGTCTATAATATGATTACATGTCCCCAGTGTTACTGAGTTGTAGATTGCCTCTGGACAACTTCCAAAAGTCTATAAAATCCTGTGAACTATAGGACTGGTCATAAACTACTCTACAAATGATCACACTTTTCTAGAAAGGTGGGGTGGCTGGAGTCCTGAAAAAATTTCTCAAGTTGGAATACACAGATGATCATTATTTAAGATAAAAGGAGTCATTACAGGATTATGTTTTTTCAGAGTTAAAACACTTGGATAAATTCATGGACATAACTCATTGATAGAATAGAATTTCTTCAATCAACCAAGATTTGACTACAATTTCTACAAGGATAAAGATAAGAAGTTCATTTTCCTTGCAATTTTATGAGAAACTCTAGTACCTGCAGCTGATGTTGGTGGACCGAATATTCAGATACTGTTTAAGGAACAGCATTTTACTTTTAAAAACTCTTGGCCACATGCATACCTAATTAGAAAAGCAATCTTTAAAAATGGAAATTAAATTTCAAAAGGGTGATTCTGTAGTATCATTTGTCCACTATCAATATCTTACACTCCTTGGAAGCAGTAGGGATTTATAACTTGTAGAAAGAAAGGTATGAACTTAAGATATTTGTCCTTGCTTGTGCCATAGTATAAGATTTAACAACATTATAGGACAAAAGCAATTATAACAAATGCTGAAAGCAAAGGAAAATTGTGATTGACTTGTGGAGTTCTGAAGAAAAAAAATTAAAGTGTAGTAAGTGTCAGAAACGCACTTTCAACTGAAAATACTATTGAGCAATTTGAGAAATTTTAACTTCATTTACTTCCACTGACAAAGAAAAATGTCTTCAGTAATGGGACACTTCAGTTCTTTCTGGAAATAATCAATGTATTTCAACATCTTTGAAAAGAAAATGGTCTTCTTACAGTCAATGTGACTATTGTGCTAAATTGTTTAATTAAACATAATAATTTACATTGGATTGCTTAACAGTCAATTGTAGAAGCTAAAAGTGACCTGGGTCATAACTGTTACCTGGCTTCATCTAGAAGCACATTTTTGCAGATAACTTTTGATTATAGTTTTACAAAGGAAATTTGTTACAAAAGATAAATTCTTGAGGGTGCAGGCTCACTTTTTTATTTAACTCACCAATTGGTGTTTAACTAACCAACAAAAACTACAGGTTTACATTTTAGCAAATTTGATTCAAGTGGGGAAAATATACTGTATACTTAAAATATGCATTATGTTTGGGTTTCCCAGGTGGCTCATTGGTAAAGAATCCACCTATCAATGCAAGAGATGTGGACACAGCTTCAATCCCTGGGTGGGGAAGATCCCCTGCAGAAGTAAATGGCAACCCACTACAGTGTTCTTGCCTGGAAAGTCCCATGGACAGAGAAGCCTGGAGGCCTATAGTCCATAGGGTTGCAAAAGAGTCAGACACACACACACACACACACACACACACACACACATGCACGCACTATATTTATATTATCTTTTAATATTATATTATAATATATATGATTTACTTTGTTTTCTCTATGTGCCCTTGATATGCAGATTCTCTTCTATCTACTAATATCAAATCTAGGCTGAACCTTAAATTTCTTTCTTAAACCCAGTGACAACTGGGCATAATGAAATTTAAAGTGTGTATCAGGTTATGTACTATCTTCAGTGAATGTGCACGGGCCAAATAATGTTCTCTGAAAGCCAAATAAAATTGTTAAAAAAAAGAAAAGAAATGTATATCTATTGTGTTAGAATTTTAAGATGGCTTCCCAAATTTCCATTTCTTTGGGCACATTCATTTTCTCCCAGTTATCCAGTCAAAGCATACTCTCTGTGAAACATGCCTCTGTGAAAGAATTCTATGGATAGAATTATGGTCTCTAATCAACTGATCCTAGAAAGTACATTATCCCAGGTGAGTCTGGCTAATCAGATGAGCTCAGCCTTAAAAGAATTTAGCTCTTGAAGAGATTTAAAGTATAAAAGGGATTCAAAGGGAGGAAGATTTTTCACTCAAGGCTTTGGGGCAAGAACTGAGAGCAACCCACACCTCAAACCCAGAAAGAGAACAGAGACCTCATCCCTATGACTACAAGGAACTAAATTCTGCTGACAGCCTGAATGAGTTTGAAAGAGAAGCCCAATCAACACAGGAGGATGCATGCTTTCAACATTTTGATTTTGGCCACGTGATAGTGTGAGATTAACGAATCAAGTCATGCTTCTGTGTCTGACTACAGAACTGTGAAACAATACCTGGTATTGCTTTATGCTGCAAACCTTGTGAAAGCTTTTTACACAGCAAAAGAAAACTAATATATCCAAGAGGTAACTAGAAAAAAATATGAAATTTGTAGGACTGTACTCAGACTCAAATCAGAATAAATAATTGATTTGAAGATAGTAAATTGTTTCCTTATGTCTACAATAAATTTCTTCAGTAACTCACCATTCAGTTAGGGTCAGTAGGCCAAAGTACACAGAGCATGCATTAAAGTGGCTAGCAATAAAAGCTCTTGCAAGGCACTTTACCTCTTTGGACTGCAGCTTCTTTATCTGTAAAATAAGAAGCTATTACCTGAATATTTCTGAGATTTATTCCAGGTTAAGGCATCTAAGATTTAAGTAAATAGTAGTAAAATGAAGGAGCTGTGATATGGTGAAAAGAATACGGTACTAGAGAAAAGGAAGAAAAGACTTGGTTAAATTCTGTTATAAACAAGGAGCATGATCTTAAATAAACTGTTTTACTTCTGGACTGTGATTCACTTCATTGAAAATGGAGATTAAAAACACCACAACTCAAAACCCTTTGTGAAAATTAAGTCATTCTGGGAAATTTACTTTCAAGATGGCAGTGAGCAACTTTGTGAACTCACTCTCTAAACAATGAAAATATGGGCAAAACAACTACCATGCACCATTTTAGAATCCTGGTAAGTAACAAAGACTCAGAACAAATGAAATATCATGTATTCAAGAGAAACCGCTGAACATCTGTAAAACATAAGGTCTGTGACATTTTCACTTGGGACTATTCCTTCTCTCCTCCCAGCTCAGTAGTATGGTAGCCCAAATTTAGTAGCGCTGTAGACAATAAAGAGATCTGATCATATTTGGAATGCCATTAAAAGCACCATCCCTAGAGCAAACTTAATACTCTGTCCAAACACTTAGATCTCTGTAAAATATACAAATATGTATAAATCAAAAAACACAGGTCTGCATAGCCAATAAACCAAAGAATCAAAGAAAAAAATCACAAAAGAAAATACTTTGAGATAAATGAAAATGATGTATTATTCCATAAGTTATGTGACACAGATAAAGCTGTTCATAGAAGAGAACTGATATATGTAAAGGTCCACATTAAGAAATCAGAACTCAAATTAATATTCCCATCTACCAGCTCAAGAAAAAAGAACAGCAAACTTAAAGGTAGAAAGAACTATAAAGATTCAATTAGAAATAAATGAAATCAACAATACCAAACAATAGAGAATATCAACAAAAGTAAAAGTTGGTTCTTTGTAAAAAGAAAAAGAAAAACTTTCTATGCATTAGCAATGAACAATCTGAAAACAAAATTCACAAAACAGACTCAAATAGTAACAAAAATAATAAAATTTCTAATATTAAAAAAAAGACATACACTAAATATTTAGAAGAACTGAAAAAAGAAAGATGCCCTAAATAAACAGAAATACCATGTTCATGGGTCAGAAGACATAATAATGTTAAGATAGCAATATTTTACAAATTAATGTACAGAGTCAACATAATCATTTTCAATATCCCAGCTTTTGGAGAGAGGACAGGAATTTACAAGCTGATTTCAAATTAATGAACCCATAATAGGAAACCCTCAAATGAAAAATAGAAGGGATCAAAAAATAAAAAACACAGTCTTCTTGAAAAAGTTGGAAGTCTCACTTTCTAACTTCAAAACCCAGGACAAAGCTACAGTAACTAGCATTAACAACAGACATACGTATCAATGGGACAGAATTGGGAGCTCAGAAATAAACCCTTACATTTAGGGACAAGGATAAGAATAATTTATAAAGAAAAGTAGAGCCATTCAAATAATTCTGTGGGAACAACTGGATATCCACATCCAAAAGAATGAATTTAAAGTCCTCATATCACACACACAAACAAATAATTTGAATAGATCTTAGATTTAATTTTAAGAACTAAAACTGTATAACCCCCTAGAAAAAAACACAGAAGTAAATTTTCCTGATCTTGGGCTAGGCAATATCTTCTTAGTTATGACACATAAAGTAGAAGGTATAAAATTTTTCAAAAGATAAGTTGATTTAGTTAAGTTTTTAAAAAGAAATCTGTTGTCTCAAAGAATACCACTAATAAAGTGAAAAGATAACCCACAGGATAAGATAAAATATTTGCAAGTCATATATGTGACAAATAACGTTATTATTCAACAGTAAAAAGAAAACTAACCCAATTAAAGATGTGACATACACAAAAGATTTGAACAGCTATTTCTCCAAAGGAAATAGTCAATAAACACATGGTGCCCTGGGATGACCCAGAGGGATGGGATGGGGAGGGAGGCGGGAGGCGGGTTCAGGATGGGGAACATGTACACCCGTGGCAGATTCATGTCAGTGCGTGGCAAAACCACTACAGTATTGTAAAGGAATTAGTCTCCAATTAAAATAAATCAATTTATATTAAAAAAAATAAAAAGATAGAAGAATGCTCAAATTGTTAGTCATTAGAGAAATGCAAATCAAAATAAGATGAGATATTACTTCACGACTAACAGTATGGACAAAATATAAAAGGGAGGAATAAATAAGTGTTGGTGAGAATGTGGAGAAAAGGAACCTTCATACATTGCTTCTGGGATTGTTAAAACAGCATAGCCATTTTGGAAAACAGTTCAGCAGTCCCTCAAATAGGGTAGTTTATGACTTAGAGTTCCACTCCCAGATATATATCCAAAAGAACTGAAAACATGGGGTCAACACAGAAGCTTCTGCATGAATTTTACAGTAGCATTTTCCATAGTAAAGAAAAAAGTGCAGACAACCTAAATGCCCATCAAGATAAGTAGATAAACAACGTGGCATATTCAAATGATGGGATATCACTGAGCCTTAAAAGTAAATGTAGTACTAATATATGCTAAAATATGGATGAATTTTGAAAATATGCTGAGTAATAAACACAATCACAAAAGGCCATCTATGATATTAATTCATTCATATGAAATGTCCAAAACAGGCAAGTCTGAGACAGAAAGTAAACTAGACTTCAGTGACAGTGGTACAACCCCATTGAACTGTATATTCCACTGGGTATATTTTATGGTATATGAAATATACCTCCAAAAAAGAGATATATCTCAGCAAAACTGCAAAAACAAAAAAAAAGTTATATTAGTTCTGGACACAGATTTTTTTTTTTTTTAGTTATACAATGTGAAAGAAAAGTTATCAAAGTAAATATTGAACAGCTTTTATTTGCTTTGAACCCGAAGGTTGAAATAATTATGAGAGACAAAAGAAAATATCAAAACTAGAAAATAGAAACTATATTTAACGAAGAGGAAATCAGAGCTAGTAGATGACGTTAATTAACTTCTACTGTTCCTCAGGACAACTCACTAGAAATTCCCTCCTTTGCAACAGATTTTGGACCAAGCAGAGAACACTGGAGTCATTCTCCTGATGTTTCTGAGATCACAGATGAGCAGTGGACCTACCATGTCTGAGAGTCTATGTTTATATATGTATTTATTTGAGTAGGCAAACATCCTCACGTATGATAACATTGCAAAGAAAAATTCTTTTACTGATGTAATACTTATATTTTAATGTCTCAAGTGCATTAGTGTGCAAATATGAGGTAAGCACTTATTAAAAATCAAATTGCTTTTAAGTCTTGACAATTTTGTAGACTTTATTTCAAGATAGGCATTTGATAGGTGTCCCATCACACATTATATGTTTTGAACAAATTTATGGCATTTGGTACCCACACAAAGATATTTCTTTAAAGTAATAGAGATTTTAAAGTTATAAAAAATCGTATTTCTCTATTAGACTGGCTTGTGAGAACTCTCCCTTTTGCTGTTAAACACAGATGTACAGATTCTCTTTTAATTCATCTTTTTGAATTTTTAAGATAAGCCAAATTAGTTTCACAATTGAAGCATTCATTATAAAATAAACAGGTTTATTTCTTATGGAATAAATGATAAGGAAATACTGATAATTCTGGTAACTTGCAATGATTCCAATGAATCTCTTTCTGTTATTCTTACATTAGTGAATTTTTTTTAAAAGAAATGTAAATATGAAATTCTGGACCTTTGGCAAATTAGTGCATTCCTGAGACTGAATAGTCTTTCATCAAAATCCAAGAGAGCAAGGGTTAAGGATCGTCTTTTTCCCCAAATGAATGACTTGGATGCTCCATGTTTGAAGTATTAGAAAAGCAGCAGCTGCAGTTCAGTTCCTTCTTGAGAGTACTAAGAAGTAAAAACTTGAAAGCACATAGGAAGCTTACACGGTTTTTGATTGAAAGCTAAAGTAGGAACAGTCTTCTCTTTTTCGTTTTTTTATGCTAACATTAGAAGACATAAATTGATGCTATTCAGAATCTTTTCTAAAAGTTTCCTATTTTAAGTATCTGCTGTGTTTTAGACAAATGTCTACTATAATTTTTCTACATTATGCAGATATATTATTCAAGTTAAAGTATAATTAACAACTGTGGCCAAAAAAAACAAAAGCAGGAGTTATTTGGAAAAAAAAAAAAAAAAGGGAAGTAGGAATATTTTATTAGCTACAGGGGAAAAATAAGTAGCATGGTGGTTCTGAAATAGTTTGCCCTTGGCCTGTATTCTCTGATGTCTCACTGGCTGGGAGTGAGATGATGTTGGCCTATATACAGTATTTAAGCTGAATGCTAATATCTTCCAAAATAATGCACCGGTGTTAAGCATGCTATTGACTTAAGAAACGTATGCATATGGATGACTTTTCAGAACAGCTTATGTCGAGATCTATAAGAGGAACTGAGCAGAGGAAGGCTATAATGAGAATGACTCCTGTGGTGTCTCAGAAGCAAACACTAAATAAAGAATGGCAGAGGCAATGAAGCACCAATCACCACAGTGCAAGGAAAAAACAGTGGTAACAAGAAAAAGGAGTGTGATTTCTACTTCTGCGAAAAGGAAAACAGTTTCAAGAAACAGTTGGATAGCTAAAATGAACACATTAGTGAAAGCAGTGCTATGGAAAGGCGAATTCTTACAGTTATTTTGCGTTACTTTCATAAAGGCTGGGTTTTTAATTACTCATACCTATATTAAGAAGTTGGAGAAGGCAATGGCACCCCACTCCAGTACTCTTGCCTGGAAAATCCCATGGACGGAGGAGCCTGGTAGGCTACAGTCCCCGGGGTCGAGAAGAGTTGGACACAACTAAGCAACTTCACTTTCACTTTTCACTTTCATGCATTGAAGAAGGAAATGGCAACCCTGGAGAATCCCAGGGACAGGGGAGCCTGGTGGGCTGCCGTCTATTGGGTCGCACAGAGTCAGACATGACTGAAGCAACTTAGCAGCAGCAGCAGCAGCAGCAGCAGCGTATTTAAAAGTTAGAGCATTCCCAGGCAAAACGTGAATGTATTATTTAATCATAGAATTAGAAAACTATGAATAATGGAGATCATTGCCAATATATATATAACTGGCTATGCTCTTTAATATTCCAAGAAGAAAGACATACCTTTGGGAGGCCTTTGCTCATATTGTTTATTGGTTTGGTCTAAAAGTTTCTAAAATATAACACACTAGTAGGTGCTAACTCAATAATATGCATAAATAATATTACTATTTAAACAGTTTCTAGTTGTTTTGTTGGTAGTACTCTGACAAACACTCTCGTTTCCTTAGCTGCTACTATAGCACTCAGTGTACAGCACACATGGGGTATTCTTCCCTGCTGATCAGTAGTTAGATTCTGACTTAAGCTTGTGGATGTATTGATACTGATTCCAAAAACTGCACTGGGCTTGAGACAGGATGACACCCAGGATCCTTTGCTGCAGTTCTGCAATGCTTGGACCTGGACACACCTCTCCTCCAGCAACAAAATAGAAAGAAACTCTACAGAACTAAATATAACTGTGTACATAGGCAGTTGGGACAAATTATGGGCAAAAGATACAAAGAAACCAAACCACACAGCTGCCACTTTTGAAGAGCCTGTAGCAGAAGCAGGGTACTGTGCATACCCCTGCACACACCATCACCTAAGGGGTGCAAAACATGAAAGCCATCTCTTCAGCCCGACCCTTGGACATACCCCTACCCTCAGCCCGTATAACAAACAAGCTCGTGCCCATCCCCTGCTTGGGGAGTCAGCAAGCAAGGGAACCTATTGTTCGTTCTCCTTTCTCCTGCTATAACAGGGGCCTCAATAAAGCCTTGCACGAATTTCTTGTCTGGCCTCTAGTCAATTTCTTAGGATTGGGAAGGCAGAGGATAAGATGGTTGGATGGCATCACTGACTCAATGGACATGAGTTTGAGCAAGCTCCAGGAGATGGTGAAGGACAGGAAAACCTGGCGTGCTGCCGTCCATGGGGTCGCAAAGAGTCAAACATGACTTAGCAACTGAACAACAATAGACTTAGCAACTAAATTGCACTTGTATGTGTTCCTGCCCTACTTATCAATATGGGACTATCTTGTGCACAATTTAGATAAGAGCACAAAATCTGGAATCAGAGTCTTAGTTCAAGTTCTGTTATGTACTAGCTGTGTGACTTGGCATGTCACTTAACCTCTTTGAACCTCAGTTTCCGCTTTATAGCTGATAGCAATAATAATGCTTTCCAGATATTTTACATAAGAATACTGAAATGAAAATACAATTTCCATGATAATATATATATGCAATTTCTTATATAATGCAATTTATTTTAGAAGCCTTTAAATAGATTAATCATAATTTAGTGGCACAGAATCATTATTAATAAGTACATAACAACTTTATCGGAGAAGGCAATGGCACCCCACTCCAATACTCTTGCCTGGAAAATCCCATGGACGGAGGAGCCTGGGAGGCTGCGGTCCATGGGATTGAGAAGAGTCGGACACGACTGAGAGACTTCCCTTTCACTTTTCACTTTCATGCATTGGAGAAGGAAATGGCAACCCACTCCAGTGTTCTTGCCTGGAGAATCCCAGGGATGGGGGAGTCTGGTGGGCTGCCGTCTATGGGGTCACACAAAATCGGACACGACTGAATCGACTTAGCAGCAGCAGCAGCAACAACTTTATTTGTATTTACTTCAAATAGACATTACTTTTTGTTACCTTTGTTTTATCCCCAATGCCCTTCTGTCTCTCCTCCATATACCCTGTCATTGGTTGAATTTTCCAGGAAGCAGACTCTGAGATAGAATGTAATAGATGGGATGTTTATTAGGGAGTATCTCATGGAAGGGCTTCCTAGGTAGAGCTATTGGTAAAGAACCCGCTTGCTAATACAGGAGACATAACAGACTCAAGTTTGATTCCTGGGTTGTGAAGATCCCCTGGAGTAGGAAACAGCAACCTTTTCCAGTATTCTTGCCTGGAAAATTCCGTGGACAGAGGAGCCTAGCGAGCTATAGTCCATGGGTTCGCAAAGAGGCAGACAGGACTGAACACACACACACACACATGTATTAAGTGCGGCACTTTAACAGCATCAGCTTTTAGGATTTTAAACAGATCAACTGGAATTCCATCACCTCCACTAGCTTTGCTTGTAGTAAAACTTCCTAAGGCCCACCTGACTTCACACTCTAGAATGTCTGGCTCTAGGAAATCCTTAAAGGGATTAATAAGTGCCTGAAGACTATGCCTCACAATATTCCCAGAAGTTGGAGCAATTCATCCTTCCTTGAGAGGATATGCAGACAGTATCATACTATTTATCACAGGCTCCAAATTCTATGTATTTAAGTATATATATGGCAGTGTGTACAATATTTTGATCTATTTCTAGTTTACCTTTAGTGTATGCCTGTCAGATTTATCCATGTTCATAGCAATAGATTGGGTAAATATAAAATTATTTTCTATATTTCCTTCTATGTAATAGAATGAACATTGTTGGTGCTGTATCAGTAGACAAAATCCCAACACATTTGTCATTGCTGGGTAGAAGAGATACTATTAAAATGAAATAGATTAGTTTGTTGCACACACAGTGGTTAGGTTTTGAATCAATTAACCAATCACTCAGAACAGCAATTCTGCCACTCCAGTTTACTTTGCGTATTTCTCACTATCTATATTTTTTCCCTTAGTCCCACTGTTTGACTAGAGCAGTGTGGTTCCTGACAGTAGCATGACACCTTCCAATAACTTCTTCAGTTCACCTCCTGCTTTATATCTCCAGTTCCACTCTATTTTGGCATTTTCTCCTTTCCTACCTGGCTTCACCCCTGCAGTATCAGCATCATTTTGGAGTCAGGTCCAACTTTATAAATGTTTTCCCACAGAATGTAGCAAAATATATGAAATGGAACGAGTGCACAATATTGTTTATTTTTAATGTCTGAGCATTTCTAATTTAATGGATTGCATCAGCTTTTATATCTATGTAAATTACACATAATTTTTTAAATGAATGGGATCATGAAATAAAGATTTTTTGAAATAAATCACAGATATCATTCTTGGTAGGACAATGCAAAAAGGTTAATGCTTCCCTACTCTCATGTTCTCATTTCTGTTTTCTCAATTCAGAGGCAAACCGCTTCTGATTTTATACATTATCTTTCAAACTACTGCATCTGCTGACATGAACAGGGAAATCTACGAACTTGCCTCATCTCAACGTTGGCCTGTCTTTAAACAGAGCACAAGGTAAGAACCAAAAGGAAGCTCTGCCTGGGTTTCTCCGCTGTGTTGCTTAGACTCCTGGGTTAGTAAGGTTTCAGGGACCATTGCAGGGTGAGAGGCTGCAGAAATGGCAGGACTCTGGGCTCACCTGGGTTTATGCTTCCATTATATTAAATATAATACATTAAATTCTTATAATATTTAGTTTTAAAAAAATGTTTCCCTGCTAAAAGAGAAAGAGACAGAGACAGAGTTGAAAATTACTGATCTAAGCCTTACCTCACTTAATGTTAAAATACACAGTCCCAAGGACTTCCCTGGTGGCCCAATGGCTAAGACTCCACACTCCCAGTACAGGGGGCCCAGGTGTGATCCCTGGTTAGGGAACTGGATCCTACATGCTGCAACCAAGAGTTCCCATGCTGCAGCAAAAAATCCTGCATGCTGTAACTAAGACCCAGTGCAGTGAAATAAAGAAATAAATATTAAAACAAACAAACGAACAAACAAAACAGCCCCAGCATGGGATTCACTTGTCCAAGATCCAATGAGACTCTCTAACTTCACAGTGTATTATTTTACTCTATTCACAGTGTATGATTAACAGCTATTGGCTGCGTCCCAAAATCATAACCAGGCCCAGTTTCTAGACTCCAGCTCCTACTAAGGAAGACGGTGGCTTTCACCTGGGCTGAAACTCCCATCTATTCCTCATAGCTATTCTCCCTGATTGGCTTTGGTTTCTGTTTTGTTGTAATAGTAGCCTTTTCTTGTTTGATTTATCTTCTACTCTTAAATGCCATAGGCCTTTGACAACAACATTACAGAATCTCTTTTCTGTCAAGGGAAGTTAAGTACTTGTAGGCAGCTTGGGATAGATATGCTGATGGAAGCATTATCTTCTTACTATATATTTAGAATAGCAATCAAGTATTAACAAAATGAATTGTAATGGAGCCAACCATTTGTTTTGTCATCCTTAAATTTCATATGGAGAGTTTAGCATAAACTAATTACTCTTGATGATTATTTGACAGATTGGTTTCAAATACTATGGAAAGAGATAATTTGAAGCATTGGGTTGAATAAACAATCACTATGTTTCTCTAAGAGTCTAATTAATTCTAAATATAAATGTCTTGTTTAGAATGCACTGCACTGGATAAATGGAATGCACATCTTTTCCTTAATGCCAAAAAGCTTTCCAAACCAGTCCTATTTTTGACACATTTTATTGGGCTAAGTCGATTGTAAGTTTAATAAAGACACTGAGTTAAGGACAATGTCATATATAATCTGTATTAATAGTGTTCACAAGTAATTATTTTCATATTAATATAAGTGAACTATTTCCTTATGTAATCAACCATAAATAAATGGGATTTTTATTCTTAATGTACTTTTCTTCTTGGTGGGCGGATGGTAAAGAACAAACATGTACTTGTCTCTATTTCAGATTCGACATTTGGCATATATTAAAGTTTTCTGCAAAATAAATCTCCATCAAAATTAGAAGCAGTATTATGTTCATGATTTTTAAAGGCTTTCCTGCTTCCTGAAATAAGTTTTGGGGACTTCCTAAGTGTATATTATATCAGCAGGATAAACACTTACCATTCCATCACTTAAAAAAAGATAATTAGATATTTATTATATTGCCTAAGAAATTAACCAATACACATTTTCACATTGTATACTATGTTGAAAATGATCACTACAATATACCTAATGTTAAAATAAGACCCTAGAGTCATTTCTTCCTATTTGTCCTTCCTTTTTTCAATCCTCCAGTCTCCTTGGTTTCAATTATACTGAAGTCACTGTGGTTTTATTTGTCCCCAGGTCTTTGTTCTCTCCCCGTTTCTGTCTATCTGTCTCACTAGCTCCAGCTCTCACTCTCATTTCCTCTGTCTCACACCCCCACCGCCTTCTCTGTCTCAGCTATGCCTGTGCATAATCTTTCTTCTTCCAGAAAGTCCACAGCATTCCCCACCCACTGCCATGACTTCTCCTTTGTCTTCAAAAATTCCTAGTTTTATTTATTTCTCCGTTCGTGTATCACTTTCCTGGGACTTCCTTGGTGGTCCAACAGTTAAGAATACCCCTTCCAAGGCAGGGAGTTTGATCCCTGGCCAGAGACCTAAGATCCAACATTCTGTGGGGTGACTAAGCCCCCATGCCATAATTAGAGAGAAGTCCAAGCACCATAGTTAAGATTCGATGCAGCCAAATAAATAAATATGAAAAGAAAATAAAATACAAATATCACCTTCTCTGGAAAGGTTTCCATGACTTCTTTACTGAAAAATCTCATCCTAGGCTGTGTTAAATATTGCTCCAGTGGATTTTCATAATCAAAATCTCCCTAGATAGTCCCCCTTTGTGCTCCATACCACTTGCTGTTTAATATTTCTATATACCTATGTGTTTCCAAACTGGCTCAATTATCCCCTTGAAGAAAAGGACTGAGTCTTGCCCAGCATTGTATCCTTGGTACCAGCGCAGTGCCTGGTTGACACTGCTACCTGGTATTGTGGGATCAATGGATGCCTCAATGGTTGTATGTAGAGTAGCATATTACCTCCTTGTTAAGTCTATGTACTAGACCTACTTTTACTTGTCGTTTTAAGGGCTCTGTAGTGTGATTATTGAGTATGATACATTAAATGCATGCTGTCATGCAAAACGTGTAATTTTATTTTTTTTCAATATGTCTAATTTTGTTGGACCCTTCTTTGGTTGACGGAGAAGGCAGTGGCACCCCACCCCAGTACTCTTGCCTGGAAAACCCCATGGACAGAGGAGCCTGGTGGGCTGCGGTCCATGGGGTCGCTAGGAGTCGGACACGACTGAGCGACTTCACTTTCACTTTTCGCTTTCATGCATTGGAGAAGGAAATGGCAACCCACTCCAGTGTTCTTGCCTGGAGAGTCCCAGGGATGGCGGAGCCAGGTGGGCTGCCATCTCTGGGGTCGCACAGAGTCGGACATGACTGAAGTGACCTAGCAGTAGCAGTCTTTGGTTGAAAATTTTTCAAAATCAAAGTGATTTCATTTTCAACAGCTCAGCAAGATGGGATCACCATTTCCCCTGTCCTGTCTAACACTTGTGTGGACCTCCATCACAGCCTGCATTACAATCCCTTGTAGTTCATGGACTGTGTCCCTGCTTTCTTAATTTAGGCCTTGAAGGTAGGAGAGGGTTTTTTTCAATCTTATGTTTCCCTCAGTGCCTGGCACACAGAAGAGGTGAAACAATTATAGAGCTGAGCTGGTGCATGACTAAGCAAAGGCCAAGCTGATGTCAGATCTTTTAAAATCGGTTCTTTCAAAGTATGTGCAGAATGTGTGGATTTTTGTTATTTCTATTATTGTTTTTACAATTTTCTGATGAAAAAAGAATAGTGTGACTCATTGTATTTGGAAAATTTTAGAAAGAACAGAAAATTATATAAAGAAGCAGAATTAAAATTACCTGGACAACGGAAATCAGTTTAGGTTAGAATTTTAGTGCATTTCCATCCAATCTGTCTTCTTCAACCAAAGATAAACTTATATACTTATATACAAATTATTTTATGCTTAGACTTTTATTTACTATAATAGCATATTATTTTCTATCACTATAAAATTTTCAACCACATCATATTCTACCTCATAAATGCCCATTTTTTAAGCTAGTTCTTTAGTAATTGAACACTGTTGAAGACTGTTAATAATTTTTCACAACTATAAATAATTTTGTATGATTTCAATGAATAATTACTGAGGGCCTTCTGTATAGCAGATATTGTTTTACAGGCTGGGATATAGCAGAGAAGAAACTGACAAAAAACATCCCTGCCGTCATGGAACTTACATACTAGATGAAGAAAATAAGTAACGTAGTCCATTAGATAGAAATGGATTCTGAGGGGGGAAGAATACGGTAGGGAAGTGTAAGAAAAAGTATCAGAGGGTGGCCACAAAAATCCACACACTTGGATTTTTTTGGGTGGCCAGAGAAGGTCTCATGGAGAAGAAATTTGGGTGAAAACCTCCAGGAGATGAAGGAACAAGATCACCTTGATACGGAGAGGAGTTGGGAAAGGTAGAAAGACCAATTTCAGGGAAATGTATCAGCAAGGCCTGAGAAAGAGCATGCTCAGCATGAGTAAGGAGCAGGAGACGCTCACATTGGTTGAGGAGCGGAGCAAAAAGAGATAAACATCAGAGCTAGCCGAGGAGGACTAAGTTTTTGGCCTCTTAAGCTTGGCTTTTACTCTAAAGGAGCTGAGACATCACTGGAGCAGCCTGATACAAGTGGCTTTTGAAGACGATCATTCTGCTTCTGGGGAGGAACAGACTAAAAGGGAAAAGTGAGAGATAGGAATGCCAACTGAGAAGCTACTGAAATGAAATCAATGAATGAAATAATTTCCAAATGAAATGACATGGCCAGTGGTGATGGAGGTGGGACGGGGTAGTTAATTGTGGAACTGATGATTAGATTGGATGTGGGGTATGAGAGATTTAAAAGGGTCAAGCATGATATCAGATTTTTAGGCTTGAGAAGTGGGAAGAAAGTAGAGGTCATTTAGTGAGATGAAGCAGATGTCTGTAGGAACAGGTTAGAGTCAAGGTCATGCCTGTTTTCCACATCCTCAAATTTGGTATCTAAGTAGAGATGTCAAGCAGTCAGTCGAATGCATGAATTTGGAATTCAAAGTCCTTACTGGAGATATATATTTAGGTGTACTCAGAATAGAGATTATACTTAAAATAGAACATTCTCATGCATAGAACTTTATTAGATTTTTTTATCATATGATTTTCATAAGTATCCATGGGATAGAAGAGTTGGAGTTTCCTGATTAATTCATATAACTTATTTACCAAAACTGTGACAGTTTAAGTTTTCTGTCTGCGTTATCATCTTGGATATGGTAATTTAAAGAACAAAAATGACATCCACACATACAGTTTTGTGCCTTCATTTAGCATTATTTGATGAATGCATTCTTAAATTAGAAACTAAAATGGAAACACAATTCTATCAAAAATAGCAAAATCCACAGACATGTGCTATGTATCTATGCAGCCATGGAATACAACTTTATAATATTTAAAATGTTAATTCAGAGTCTGTTTGAAAAGATAAATAGGTTTTACAAAAGGACAAAAAGTAATAGAACATTTGTTGTTGTTGTTGTTGTTTAGTTGCTAAGTTGTGCCCAACTCTTTGCAACACCATGGACTGTAGCCTACCAGACTGCTCTGTCCATGGGATTTCCTAAGAATACTAGAGTGGGTTGCCATATCCTTCTCCAGTGGATCTTTCTGTCCTAGGGACTGAACCCGCATCTCCTGCATTGGCAGGTATATTCTTTATCACTGAGCCATCATGGAAATCCCTAAAATACTTAACTTAGTATAATAATGGCTCTTAAAAAGATAAATCTGTAGACAGTTCATTGTACTTCATGGCAAACAGATGGGGAAACAATGGAAACAGTGACAGACTTTATTTTCTTGGGCTCCAAAATTACTGTGGATGGTGACTGCAGCCATGAAATTAAAAGACCCTTGCTCCTTGGAAGAAAAGTAATGATAAACCTAGACAATGTATTAAAAGACAGAGACATTACTTTGCCTACAAAGTCCCCTGGACTGCAAGGAGATCAAACCAGTCAATCCTAAAGGAAATCAACCCTGAATATTCATCAGAAACACTGATGCTGAAGCTCCAATACTTTGGTCACCTGATACAAACAGCCGACTCATTGGAAAAGACCCTGATGCAGGGAAAGATTGTATAGAGGAGGAGGGCATGACAGAGGATGAGACGGTTGGATGGTATCACCAACTCAATGGACATGAGTTTGAGCAAACTCTGGGAGATGGTGAAGAACAGGGAAGCTTGTGGGGCTGCAGTCCATAGGGTTGCAAAGAGTTGGACATGACTTAGCAACTAAACAACAACAATACTGTACTTATTTAAATTACTATACAACAAAAAGTGGTATCACAAACTGGGGGAAGATATGAGAGAATCAAGATACTATGAATGAATTAATTATTACTCAATTTGGAAAAAATACTCTAACATTTTGCCTCCTACTAAATACAGCATGCAGAGAAGGCAATGGCAACCTACTCCAGTACTGTTACCTGGAAAATCCCATGGACGGAGGAGCCTGGTGGGCCGCAGTCCATGGGGTCGCTAAGAGTCAGACACGACTGAGCAACTTCACTTTCACTTTTCACTTTCATGCATTGGAGAAGGCAATGGCAACCCACTCCAGTGTTCTTGCCTGGAGAATCCCAGGGATGGGGGACCCTGGTGGGCTGCAGTCTATGGGGTTGCACAGAATTGGACACAACTGAAGCGACTTAGCAACAGCAAATACAGCATAAAGTACATACATAATTAAAATAATTATTTATGTAAAAATTTAACCATAGATTTTTAAAACTGGAGGAACTTTGGAAACTGTTTCTTAACTTCTAATTAGGGAAATAAGTTTCTAAACTTAAATAAAAGAATTTATAAAACAATAAAAACACTTCTGTCTGTATGTAAACAATATTCAGTTGTCAACATCAATGGAAAAACTGTTGTAAAAAGATAGGAAAATTGATAATCTTGATAGTCAAAGCTCATAAAACTTCATTAGAAAAGTATTAAGGCTCTTAAAAGAAATGGGCAAAGATATAAATAGGGGATCACATTCTTTTTTACTAAGTGAAAGATCAATACACAAAATAGTGACCTTATTCTTAAATTAAAAAGTTGTTAATTAATAAGTTTTCAGGGCACTGTTTTGTGGGTAGAGTATATGATTGAGCTGATTAACAGAAGTAAATATCTGAAAGGTAGTCTTTTGCCAAACATGATTTCACCAAAATCTCTAGCTTTCAGGTTGTTATGCCCATATCTGAACCTCATCATCTTTTATTAACATTTCCTATCCTGAAATTGATTACAATCACTGTCACTGAAGTGATTATGATTTTAAATAGTTGTCTGATCATATTAAAAGAATGAAAGAACACAATTGAGAGACTGAATATAGAAGGTTAAATTATCATTTTATGAGCAAAAAAAATTAAGAAGGAAACAATAATAAAATTATTATGATTTTCAAGACATAGAAGCTCCTGAGAAAAATCCATATAAATCACTAACCTAAGAATGAAAAAAAAATTGATTTCTTCCAAAGTAATTATGCAGTGCTTATTAAATTGCCTCATTGTTTGTAGGAAGCAAAAGAATATTAAAGATATCAATTCTAGCTCATTTAATAAAGCATAATGCCTTTGATCTGCCTGTGAAACTGTCTTTATTCTTTTATTTGTTTATCTCAAAACTACACAAGTTTAATGCAACGTGTCAGGTAACAGATAAGGATGATTTTTCCCTTATAGGTTTACTTTTTAACAGGTGGCGATGGATATGGCTTAAAATATTGATTTAAACAATATGATACATTGCTAATAACATTTCCCTTTTAATAAAATTTTGTGCACATTTCAATCATTCAATATGAATCAAAATATTATCTAGTCCATTCACCTTTGTGCAAGGTGTACTCAAATTACCATGACTTTATGGATTTCCCCAACCCCTCACCCCCACCTCCAGCATTTTTTCTTAGAGTTCTTATAATAAGCATGATACTCCTAGAATCTATTGTAGATTCTTCAGCTTCAGTTTAAACCATTTAATTTCATACCTTCTCCCACTCAAAAGAAAAAAACATGCTAATGGTACAATATATCATCAGAATATGAATGTGTGGTATTTGTGACAAGAAATTATTTTAAGATTCCACCTCCTCAACTTTCTTTTGCCAAGTTCAGCTCTTCTTTATTCAGGAAGGACTGAAAAAATGTAAATAGATAAAAAAAATTCTGTAAAAGTACTTTGCTTCTATTTGAATTTTTAAAAATTGTAATTAGAGGTCTCACCCCTTCCTAGGCTAACCGTTTCAAATTTAGTAGATGCTGGGGAACATGAAATGGTAAAGAAAGGAACTCTGCTCTTTTTAAAAGCAACCAAAACACAAATGTTGAGTTAAACTCATTCAGAATTTCAGGAATTAACCAAAGGTTTCAAACACTCTGAGAAGCATGTATTGAACAAAAATGGATGAATCTTGCTAAGAACAGTGAGCTCATGGCATTTCAAATTTTTATCTTGGAAAACAATCTGGTACTTCTTGAAAAGATTAAATACAGAATTCTCATATGACTCCACAATTCCACTTCTAGGTATATACTCAAGAAATCTGAAAACATAATGTCCACACAAAAATAATGTTCATGGCAGCATTAGTCATAATAGGCAAAGAGGAGAAATAACCCAAGACTCCAACAACTGAAAAATGAATATGGTATATCTATAAAATGGAATTTTATTTAGCAATAAAAAGGATAGAAGTTCTGACACATGCTACAATATCAGGAACATTGAAAATAGGCTGAGTGAAGCCAGTACTAATAGGCCAAATATTGTATGATTCCATTTATATGAAGTGACCAGAATAAGTAAATCCACAGAAGTAGATTAAAAGTAGATTAGTGTTTCCTAGGACTGCAGGAGAAAAGGTATAGGAAATAAATGCTAAAGAGTATGGGCTTCTCCCTGGGGTGATGAAAATACTCTGAAACTGCAGAGTGGTGATACTGCCCAACTCTGTAAATATGCAAAAACTCATCGAATTATACACTTTAAAAGATGGGCAATTATGTAAAGTTTAAAAATAAAATAAAATTTTAAAAAATGGGCATTTATGGTATATAGATTGTCTGTCAATAAGGTTATTTTTAAAAACAAAAAAAGTATTAAAAAACATTATTTTAATATTAGTTGTACATAGAGAAAAAGCTTCTATATGGAAATTCTGAAATAGGATGTGGAGTTCATATTTCTTTTATATTAATACATTGTTACTGATACATGTTATAAACACATGCTAACTGGCTAAGGAAAATGGGAGGGTGGTTAAGGGCTCAAAGACTGGACAAGCAACTTCATCTGGCCTCAAATTCTCATCTATAAAATGACAACACCACCACCCAACATATATATGCTCTCAATATATGCTAAATTTGCTTCCCTTGTGGCTCAGCTGGTAAAGAATCCACCTGCAATGTGGGAGACCTGGGTTTGATCCCTGCATTGGGAAGATCCCCTGGAGAAGGTAAAGGCTACCCACTCTAGTATTCTGGCCTGGAGAATTCCATGGACTGTATAGTCCATGGGGTCTCAAAGAGTCAGACACGACTGAGTGACTTTCACTCATTCACTCATTGTGTTAATATATACATTTTAAGTAAGCATGACTTTTCCAATCAGAATTTATCTCAAATTTAATTTATATTTCAATTTAGGTTAAAAAGTTATCTTACAGTTCCTAGACAATTTTAAATATTCTTGAATGATTTTGCCCTAAGTCCCCATCCTTTCTGGTCTTCCCTGGTGGCTCAGATGGTAAAGAATCTGTCCACAATGTGGGGGACATGGGTTTAATCCTGGGATGGGGAAGATTACCTGGAGAAGGGAATGGCTAGCCACTCCAGTATTCTTGCCTGGAGAATTCCATGGACAGAGGAGCCCGGCGGGCTATAGCCCATGAGGTCTCAGAGTCAGACACGATTGAGCAACTAACACTCACTTTTCTTCACCCCATCCTTTCTAGGCTACATTTCCAAGCACTCCTTGGGTCTTCAAGCAATGTCATATGTGACATCAGGATGTATCTCCTGAGTGTGGGTATATCACAACATACTTCATTTTCCCCTCTGATACTTCTCTCACTCAACAGCATGACACACAAAATAAATAAAAGTGAATTCACTCCATTGAAGCTACCTATTCTTCTGAATATCTGATTTCTATAAGATACGACTGCAAGAAAGGACTCAATAACACTAAAAGTGCAGTCTGGAAATCCAGCAACCACAAGAATGTTTCATTGCATCACTCTTTGGCAAAAGCCAAATTTCTGTTCTCTTTTTTTGTAAAACCAAGGTTAAATGTTTATTTATTTAATAATTTATTATTCAAAAATATTATTGCATGCAGGCTAAATCACTTCAGTTGTGTCTGATTTTTTTTGCAATGCTATGGACTGTAGCCTGCCAGGTCCCTCTGTCTATGGGGTTTTCCAGGCAAGTATACTGGAGTGGGTTGCCATTTCCCCCTTCAGGGGATCTTCCCAACTCAGGGACTGAACCCGTGTCTCTCACGTCTCCTGCATTGGCAGGCAGGATCTCTACCACTAGTGCCACCTGGGTATACTTATATCATTAGGTTTAAACATTTGCTGAGGAACAGTAAATACAGAAGAAAAAATAAGGCTTGTTTTGCACACAGAACTGTATTGAAAATTATTTGTTAATTAAAATAATTGAAAAATAATTTGATAGGAAATTAAATTGGGAGACATGGTCATCACCATTAAATAAATAATGCCCTGACACCACAAAGTGCTGATGAGAAAATGGAGCCATAGGCACCCTTGTTCATTGCTGATGGGAATGTAAAATGATACAGTCACTTTGGAAGACAGTGTGGAAATTCTTACTCTCACCATACAATCCAGCAATATGACTCCCTGGTATTTACTCAGAGGAGTTGAAAATGTATGTCCACACCGAACCTGCACACATTGTACTTATAGAACCTTTATTGCTAACTGCCAAAACTTAGAAGCAGGCAACACGCCATCCAGTATGTGCTATAAACTGAAAGTTAGTGTCTTCTCACAATTCAAATGTTGAAACCTAATCCTCAGTGTGACAGTGTTAGAGATAGGGCCAATGAGAAATGATTCATGAACACAGCCCTCATGAATTCATGAGGCCTCAGAGAGGTCTCTTGGCCCTTCTGCCAATGAGAATGCAGCAAAAAGACGCCATCTCTAAAACAAAAAACAGAAAAGAAACAGATCCTCACCAGGTACAGAATCTGCCTATGCTTTGGTCTTGGACTTTTTAGCCTCCAGAAATAAATTTCTGCTGTTTGTAAGTCTCCAAGACCATGGCTTTCTCTTACAAGCAGCATGAATTGACTAAAAGAATAGGAATATATAAATAAAATGTGGTACATCCAGACAATGGAATATTACTCAGCACTGAAAAGAAATGAGATATCAAACCAAAAACAAAACATGGGGGGAACAAATGCATATCACTAAGTGAAATAAAACAGCTTGAAGAAGCTACTTGTGTGACTCCAACTACACAACATTCTGGACAAGACAAAACTATGAAGATCATAAAAAGATCAGTGGTTGCCAGGGGTTGGCAATGAGGAGAGATGAACAGGTGGAGAACAGAGGATTTTGGGGGGCAAGGAAACTATTTGGTAACATAATTAAGGGTACATACAATTATGTTGTTGTTCAGTCGCTAAGTCATGTCTGTTTCTTTGTGACCCTGTGGACTGCAGCATTTCAGGCTCCCGTGTCTTTCACTATCGCCTGGAGTTTTCTAAGATTCATGTACATTGAGTCAGTAATATGATCTAACCCTCTCAGTTGTCCAAACCTTCAGAATATATGATACTCAGAAAAAACCCTATTACAAACTATAGACTTTGGGTGATAATGATGTGTCAGTATTAGGGTCATCACTGGTAAGAAATGTACCACTCTGGAGGGAAATATTGATAATGGAGGAGGCTATGCACATATAGGGGTGGGAGATATATACAGGACTTTGCACATGTGATTAAGTTAAGGGCCTTGAAGAGGGCAGGTTTTCATGGATTATCCAAGTGGGTCCAATCTAATCACAAAAAAATGCGTGCACTCTTTGCAACCCTATGGACTAGGTCCTGCTAGTCTCCTCTGTCCATGGAACTTTTCAGGTAAGAATATGAGCATGGGTTGCTGTTTCCTCCTCCAGGGGATCTTCCCAACCCAGGGATCAAACCCGAGTCTCCTGTGTCTCCTGCATTGTGGATGGATTCTTTACTACTTAAGCCAACAGAGAAGTTACAGGGGTCTTAAAATTAAGTAATCTTTTCAGTCATTGGTCATAAAGAGAGATCAGTCAGCTACAGGAATAGCATCAGAGAGATGCTACCTTGCTGGCTTGAGGACAGAAGGATGGGGACAAAAGCCAGGGACTGTGGGTGGCTTCTAGAAATTGGAAAAGGTAAAGAAGTGGTTTCTTTCATGAAGCCCCATAAAGGAAACTGTCCAACCAACAACTTAGATTAACCCAGTGAAGCTCTTGTAAAATTTCTGATGTCTGAAGTAGTAATACATTTAATGTAGTTTTTAAACTACAACATATAGCAATTTGTTTCAGCAGTGATACAAATTAATACAGTCCAGTGGTTTGTGCTAATGATCTGACCTCCATAATTTAAGGGTTTTTTCCCTAAAACTTTATAAATGCTATTATTTATCAGTAATCCAAAACTGAGTGTCACGCAAGAGGTAAGAACTATACTGATAAGTCTCCACGACCTTCTTTAGCTATAATATATACCTTACCTACCAATGTCACACAGAATCTTAAATAGTATGTTAAGTAATTTAATGCCCTCACTTTGCTGATTTGCAGAAAACATCACTCATAATCATGTCTTCTCAAGACTTTGGTATTTTTATAAGATATCAAAAGTCTGAAGTGCCAACTTTACTTGATAACTTCAGCTTTATTCATGCTATTTTATTTAATTTTATTATTATAGTAGCAACAGTTTCCTTACTCTATTCTTACTCCTGTGTCATTTGTAACATTCTTGCTCCTGCTGCTGCTGCTGCTAAGTTGCTTCAGTCGTGTCCGACTCTGTGCAACATGATAGAAGGCAGCCCACCAGGCTCCCTTGTCCCTGGGATTCTCCAGGAAAGAACACTGGAGTGGGTTGCCATTTCCTTCTCCAATGCATGAAAGTGAAAAGTGAAAGTGAAGTTGCTCTGTTGTGTCCGACTCTTATCGACCCCATGGATTGCAGCCTACCAGGCTCCCCCGTCCATGGGATTTTCCAGGCAAGAGTACTGGAGTGGGGTACCATTATCTTCTCCGGTAACATTCTTAAAACCATAGAATAATTGATAACTATATCAAAGAAGTTGCTGATTGTCATGAGTTTTCCTTTAAGTAAGACTGAAACATTCCCATATAAAACATGGGAAATATTTAACTTAATATACACAGCTATATGAAGCTAAATTTTATAACATGTTTTATTAGAGTTTTAAGATACTTCAGAAAATTCAAACACAAAACATTCAGTAAATATAGATGTGCAATGTTCTACATTACTTAGACTTTAAAAAAATTCAGTGTAAGTTTTCAAATAAAAAACTGCTTTGAGAAATTAAATTAAGCCTCTACAATTAATGAAATAAACACCTCTCTTATAACCTCTGTCAGTTTTCTTGTAAAGATCATACTTCAAACTATATGAATTCATCATTATAAAATCCATTTCCATCTGGCAAAGATAATTGAATGTCAATGTGCGGACTGAAAGGGAAAGATCGACTATGCCCTTGCTTTTAAAACCACTATCAGCGTACCCCAGTGATAAATCCAGACAGAAATGGACAGGGATTCCCCAGATGTTCTCCCCAAGGGTCCTCAGTTCAGGTCACAATGAACATGTGTTTGTTTGTTTTTTCTCTTTGTTTTTGATATTTTCTGGGCTTCTGGTACTAGTTATACAATTTTTACATTACTCAAAAAAGACATTATTGATCTCACTGAGCAACTGTTTAAATTCCCAGATGAACCAAAACAAACTTCTCAGGTCAGGCAAAAAGGAACAGTTTTGTTGGTTTTTAAAACTACGTCAAGTAAAATGTTTGTCATCTTTTTATCAAAAATCATAAATAAATAAACAAATGGCATGATCTCTCCCTTGTTAAAATCAGACACAAACATTTCTTTCCTTTTCAGAGGTTTCAAATGATTCAAAGGCTATAGAATGAAAGAGAAGCATGTTAAAAATATAAATAGCATGTAAACTGGAGTACTGAATACCAAGTAGATTCTAAATCCAAATAAATCTTTATATCTTTTAGATATAATGTTGAAATTTTAAGGGTCAGAGTAGTACCAAAAAGAAGGGTATATTACTTACTTTGATTCAAATTTTACTCAGAATAATATTAGTAATTAATAATTCAAATTTTGATAGAATTTGCTACACACAGAATTTTGATTAATAAAGTATTGCTATAATAATAAAAAATATTATTAATTTAATATTACTAATAACTTAATTTTGCTTTTACTGGTAACATTTCTTTCCAATCAGTTCTGTCATTTGATGTGATAGTTAAGGACAGGAACTCCAAAAGGATAATACCTGGCTTCAAATCCTACATCTGCCCTATAATCTTGTATAAACTACTGAAATCTTCCAGGTTCTTAGTGCACTCACCAATAAATTTGACCCTTGGTTTGGGAAGATCCCCTGGAGAAGGAAATGGCAACTCACTCCAGTATTCTTGCTGGGATAATGTTATGGACAAAGGAGTCTGCTGGGCTACAGTCCATGGGGTCACAAAGAGTTGGACATGGCTGAGCATGCTGAGTCTGTATATCATCAGTAACGGCTACTGGAGAACTTTATGTTGAACTGGGAAGACCAAAGATCTAGGTCATGGGGAGGCCAAAGATTTGGGAGGAAGACCAAAGATTCTGGGTATTGCATCTTTGTACCAGAAAAAATTAACATAATATTAATAATTATTAACTTCTAGTACATGCTGGGCACTTTGCTATGAATTTTTGAACAGGTAATATTAATAAGTCTCAAACAGTAAACAAAGCAGCAGATGACAGTGAATCCCAGCCCAGACTGCACACTGACATCCCCAGGTCAGTCTTTTAAAACATCAAAGCCTGAGTTGTACTCCTGGAGAGTCTAGGAAATATACTTAGTGTGGAAATTGGGCCTTTGTATTTATTAAAAGCTCCTCTGGTTCTTATAATATGTATAAGGGGTTGAGGATCACTTCATTAACATGCTTTAAGTATCTATCCATCTGTCTATCTGTCTATATATATACAGGGTAAAGGCAAACAGGAAAGACAAATTATCCTCCCAATCCAGCACTCACTTAGGTTTTTGGACCAGTTTTTGCTAACAAATAAATTAAAACTCCAAGTACAAGGTCTGTATAGTCAAAGCTGTGGTTTTTCTGGTGGTCATGTATGGATGTGAGAATTGGACAATAAAAAAGACTGAACACCGAGGAATTGATGCCTTTGAACTGTGGTGTTGGAGAAGACTCTTGAGAGTCCCTTGGACTGCAAGGAGATCCAACCAGTCAAACCTAAAGGAAATCAGTCCTGAATATTCATTGGAGGGACTGATGCTGAGGCTGAAGCTCCAATATTTTGGCCACCTGATGCAAAGAACTGATTCATTGGAAAAGACCGTGATGCTGGGAAAAATTGAAGGCAGGAGGACAAGGGGACAACAGAGGATGAGATGATTGGATGGCATCGCTGACTCAATGGACATGAGTTTGAGCAAGCTCCGGGAGGTGGTGAAGGACAGGGAAGCCTGCTGCAGTCCACAGGGTCGCAAAGAATTGGACGTGACTGAGTGACTGAACAATAGCAAAGTGTAGGATCTGGCTGAGAAAGTGTGTTCAGCAGTCAGAAGGCACGTTTTACATCTCCTGCCTCTAGTAGCTCTTGCAATAAAAACAAAATTCCATCTTTATTAACCTCCCAAAATAAGAAGTGGAGAAATTACTACAGATAACTGAGTCAAATTGTGGTTAATTTGCTTTTATTTTGGTCATGTTGTAGGTTCTCTTCCCCCTCCCCCCGCCCTGGGATGCTGACTTTCAAGAAAGCTAATGCACCTCTTCAGTTGTTTCTTGTCCCCCTAAATTAAGGATGTCTGGGTGAAGGAGAGTGCCTGGATCCCGGGCTCCTGTCTCCTATCCCCTCATGTAGCATAATGATCAGCCGCATCAGTTCTGATGTCAGGCATGGTTATTGGGGGTAAATATTGATTCTACATTTCATGTTGACTAATTATGGGAAACCTTCTTAGCTTCTCTAGACCTTTCTTTACTCATGTGCATAAAAGGATAATAGTACTAGCTTAATAGTGTTCAAAGAACCAAATGAGACAATCATATAAATATTTTAACTAATATGCCTAACACAAAGTAAATGGTCAGTGAAGGTCACACATAACAATATACATAATGAGCCACTGATGACACAATTAGTATATGGTGTTCTGTAGGAAGTTCTTGTCTGATAATAGGCAAACAGCAAAAGCAGAGCTTAATACATAACAATTAAAGTCAATCCATTATACCGTTCTTCTGTAAGAACACTTTGTAACATTTAGCCCTCTCCCTTAAACTTTTTGCAGTGTTTCCTTGCAGATACACCCTACAGGTATTGACGATCTGTTTCCTCTATTCTCAGAGTTCCTTCCCTCCTCAACATGTAGATGGTGAGACAGTCTCCCAAACAGTACCTTCAACCTAGTCATGTATGGTACACATTGAATTAGAGTTCAGTGATATTTATAACCACTAACTAATCACCAGGTATATATTATAATGAAGATTATAAGACATAATATACATATATCTGCATAGACCACAGAGCCACACTAAACTTTTTGTTTTCCTACAACTTTATCTTATCAACTAAAGACCATCAGCATCCTCTCCAAAAGCTATGAGTATACATATCATTGACTTTGAAAGTGTTGGATGTACACCTGTCAACAAAAGAGACATACTCCTTGTACTCATGAAATTTATATTGTATTTTAAAATTAATGCTAAGATAAAATAATTGAATTAGCACTGCGATTAAGTGAAATAGAACAGATGTTCTTATGCTGTACAGATTGGATCATCCAGTAAGATACTCTGGGGAGGTAACTTTTAAGACGAGTGTCAACAAAGAGCAGAAATGATACAGGCCCAGAGTGATGGAAAGAAATACCTGTGTGATAGGAAGAGCCTCTGTCAAGGTACGGTGACAGAAGGGAACAACAGATGAGATGGCAGCTGAATCTCAGAAAGCCACAGCAAATGTGGTACCAAGAACTAGAGAGGTCTGGAAGGCTGGACTTTACATAAGCATGTAGGTTCAACTAAGGATTTGACACTTTATTCTTGAATCAATGAGAAGCTATTGAGCAGGGGAGTGATATGATTAGGTTTGTATCCTTAAAATATTCTTTGGGTTTCAGTATTGAAAGAAGATTTAAAAAACAACAGTATTATTATGAAAGATGATTGGGGGTTTGGATGAGAGGAGTAGAAGTGAAAGGATTCTATAATGTGTATGCGTGGAACCAAAGGGATTTGATAAAGGATGATATGTGAGAGGTGAGAGAATGGTTTAAGAATAATACCCTGCTGTTTGGGTTGACAGGATGAATAGGGATGCTAATTTGCAAGATAGAAAATACTTGTTTGGGACTAGGTGAGGGCATAAAAGAATAATTCGGTATGTGACACATTCTGTTGAAGATGACTATGTATCACAGCCATCCAAGTGAGAAAGTTCTGTAGGCAGCTGAATAATTGAGCCTTGAAGTTGGAGAATAAATTCATAAGGAAAATAAATAAAGGAGATTTAGGTTTATCAATCAGTAAATGTATAAGAACGAAGAGAATATAGAGTAATAAGAGGTTGCCAAGACAATTGGGTCTATTTGAATAACAGACTTGTTACCATATTTAGTTTTAGTTATTTTTGAAAAGAGAAACATTTTATTAAAAAAAGAATTGTCAGTGTTTTCCTGGAGTCAGGGTTAGTGACATAACAGCTGTCTTAATCATCATTTATCAAAAATCCTTACATAATTCCAACTGGGTACAATGAACATATATTTTAAGAGAATTATGGGTTAAAAAGTTTGATAATTCTCATAATCACTATAGCAACTTGCAGTTTAAGTATTTTCTGCCTATAGACCTTTTTTCCACCTCTCTCCCTCCATTCCTTCCATCCATCCATCAAATATTTATATAAGAACTACTACACTTTGAAGATGTGTAAAATGAGTATAAGGACTTCCTCCCTTTAAAGACTTTATAGTCCAAGAGATGTGTAAATTGCTATAATAAAGGAGGATTGACTATGACTCAGAGAAGGCTCTATAGAGATGCTGATCTTTGAAAATAGAAGCTACTTTGAAAATAAGTAGCTGTTTCCTCCATTGACAAAAGAAGTGCACCGGACAAGCTGGAGTAAGCTTTCCATTCACTTACCTCTGCAAAGAAAAACAGCTATGTGTGCTGAGGTTCCCTGCAGTAAATTGCTATGCTATGTCAGCGTCTGAACTGAAGGACTCTATGAAAAAAATCTCTCTCTCTCTTTTTTTTTTATTCCACCTGGGAGGTTGAATAGGAAAGAAGAGGGTAGAACATTAAGGCAACAGCTATACAAGCCTACAGGGCTTCCCTGGTGGCTCAGTGGTAAAGAACTGCCTGCCAAGGCAGGAGATGTGGGTTCGATCCCTGGGTTGGAAAGATCCCCTGGAAGAGGGCATATCAACCCACTCCAGTATTCTTGCCTGGGAAATCCCATGGAGAGAAGAGCCTGGCGGGCTACAGTCCATGGGGTCACAAAGAGTTGGACATGACTGAGCACACAGGCATCCAAGCCTATATCCCGGAAAGAAGGAGGGAAGGAGAGGAGGAAAAGATGGAGGGAGGAAGAAGGAAGAAGAAAGGAAAAGGAGGGAGGGAAGGAAGGAAAAAGGGGAGAAGAGACGAGAAAGAGGATGAGAAGAGACAAATGTTTAAATGCTGCAACAAGAGCAAAGAGATGAAGGGGCATGGACACCTGTGAGTTATTATAGCACAGGGCACCTAACTGGTGACAAATGGATGTTATGGGAGATCTTCCTTATTCTCTGAGACCTTTCAGTGAACCCAGTTTTCCTCCAGTTACCCTCTGGAAGTTGGATATTTTATAAATACCATAAACTCTTCAAAGCTATCACAGTAATTTTTGATACATTTTCCATAAAAAATGTATCTGTATAAATGATATCTATTTGACTCTAGGTGGTAGCTTTTTTTAAAATCAAAATAGAGAACATTGATAACTATAAACACTGAGTACATTTTAGAAGGGATTATTTATGTAGCAAAAATATCATTTAAAAATAAAGTCATTTACTTTCCCTAAATAATGATTTGATAAATCTCCAGTGAAGTTTCTACCATTTCTTCATTCATCTGGAGAGTGAATCATGCCAAAAGGGATACTACAGTCAATAACATTGGGCACAAAGCTTATACCTAACAGTGACACTCAGCAACCTGCATGGTACAGAAACCAAACCATCCAGATCAACACACCAACAGCACAAAGGATTCTGTTCCCTAAAAAACAATTTGACTGTATTGCTGTGTACTAGCTGAGGATGGAGGAGCCTGGTAGGCTGCAGTCCATGGGGTCACTAAGAGTCAGACATGACTGAGCGACTTCACTTTCACTTTTCACTGTCATGCATTGGAGAAGGAAATGGCAACCCACTCCAGTATTCTTGCCTGGAGAATCCCAGGGATGGGGGAGCCTGGTGGGCTGCCATCTATGGGGTCGCACAGAGTCGGACACGACTGAAGCGACTTAGCAGCAGCAGCAGCAGCTGAATGAAAGCCCTGATTGTATCTATCAGTCCATATATTAATATAAAAATCAGTTAAGCCATCAATGCTGAAATCATTAAGACTTGTCATACTAAACTAAATATTAGATTTCATTTCGATTCAGACATCAATGAAACTCATGTTGAATCTCATTTTTAGACTACAATAAGAAATCTGGAAGATATTTGATCACTAAAGTCAAATAAAGACAAAATGCAATCTAATTATTATTCATGAGTATCACTGACTTGGAAGCCACACTTCCAAAAGTAACATACGCCAAAATTCAGCATCTCTTAAAAACAGTCACTTTCCATATAAACACATTGTAGGAATGTAATGTTGAAATGAAAATGTTTTGATTAATTTGTACTTGCTGATTCATAAGATTATACTACGAATAGAAAACTCTGTCTACCAAATACTATTTTTCCCTTCAGACTGTTTGAATAGCTCAGGTTTTGAGACTTTATAATTTGAACAATATGATTTTGCTTAATAAGTTGTAATTCATTTTGTGAAAGAATGCTTACTCAAAGGAAGAGCGTTTTAATTCTTGTTACTCTTAAACTTGGCACATTCTTAAACTTGGCACATAAATATTAGTTCAATTATACACATGAACTATAAAATCTTGGACCAAGTTACAACTTCTAGTTGGAAGACTCTTCTATCATCCTTAATGAACCCTAAAATAGATAAGCATACTTAGGAAGTAATTGGCCAATAAAATCCTCCTGAGATGACTCACTGGTGGCAGCAATTTTATGATGACTTGAAGGAACAAAAAGAAAACTCTCCATTATCCAGGGAGGTACCTCACGAACAGGTCTAGTGAGTCACCACACACAAGGTCATTGCCCTGTGCTGATAAGAAGACAAGGACGTTAAGAGAATGAAATTTAAGGGTATACTTTTTTTCTCTGTGATAATAGAACATATTTAGTTACCATGAAAAGTTTACTTGTTATCAGATTGAAAAAAATTGTGACATCAAAATTTTATTTAAAGATTGTGTATATATGACTTAAGTAGGACTGCAGTTACTTGAGGAAAATATTCATAAAACTGTGCCAAGAAACGTATCACACATGTATAAAAATGGGAGTTAAACAACAGATTGTACAAATTACAAATTATATATATATATATATATGTATCTGTTCTTTTTTCATGTACAAGAAATGTCACATTAATGAAAAGCAAATGTGCAGGAGAAGGAAGTGTTCTGTCTAAAATAAGTGAAAATAAGACATGAAACAAGTTATGGACAAATGATCCTTGTTTACATCTAGTGCCAGGACTAAATGCTGACAGTCAGTCTTTCAGTGGAGGGGGCAAAATCATTCATAAATTGGTAATATGGCTCAGCAGTAAAGAATCTGCCTGCAGTGCAGAAGACACAGGAGACACAGGTTCAGTCCCTTGGATTGGGAAGATCCCCTGGAGAAGGGCACAGCAACCCACTCCATTATTCTTGTCTAGGGAATCCCACGGACAGAGGAGCCTGTCAGGCTACAGTCCAGAGGGTCGCAGCGATGGAACTCACACATCAGTAATTACAACTCATCATTTAAATATATAAATCAATGTCAATATTAACAGAGGCATCTGGCTTATTTTAAATAATTTTGCTCAGTAGATGCCTATGCCCACAATAAGTTTAATTAAACTCTGCCTCTAGATACTATAGTGTGTGCCTCAATGATCCTTTTATGTATTAATAACACATTATCAGAGCAACTAAAAGAACAGAGAATGGAAATTTCATTAAGCAACAGATTTTGGCATGTTCGCACAACTGGCAAATATATAATATGTGTACCAAACCCTTTCTAAGACCTGCCGTAGTATCTAATAGAGATATTTGTTCTTGTTGTTGAACTCACAAAGTTTGAGTCTTTTGTGATCCCATGGACTGTAGCACACCAGGCCCCTCTATCCATGGGATTTCCCAGGCAAGAATACTGAAATGGGTTGCCATTTCCTTCTCCAAGGGATCTTCCCAAACCAGGGATCACATCAGTGTCTCTGGCATTGGCAGGCAGATTCTTTACCACTGCACCTCCAGGGGAGCTCTAATAGTAAAGTTTTATTTCGCTTAGTCGCTCAGATGTGTCTGACTCTTTTCGACCTTCTAGACCATAGTCTACCAGGTTCCTCTGTCCAGGGATTCTCCAGGCAAGAATACTGGAGTGGGTTGCCATGCCCTTCTCCAGGGTTAATGTGTAACAGACACAAATCTTAAAATCCTGATACCTCCAAATAAAGGTATAAACCAAACAAGTGTATGCTTATTCTTATCTGTAGTTCTGGACTTCCCTGGTGGTTCAGATGGTAAAGCGTCTGTCTACAATGTGGGAGATCCGGGTTCGATCCCTGGGTCGGGAAGATCCCTTGGAGAAGGAAATGGCAATCCACTCCAGTACTATTGCCTGGAAAATCCCTTGGACAGAGGAGCCTGGTAGGCTACAGTCCATGGGGTCGCAAAGAGTCGGACACGACTGAGTGACTTCAATCAAATCAGTCAAGGTGTATTTGAGTTGAAGAATAGACAGGCAATTTTTAGGTGATTAGATAGATATTAGCCACTATGATAGATAAAAAAAATAGAAATGCTTCAGGCAGTTCTAAAAAAATTTAGGACAACTTTTCTGACTCAAATCTCAGAATTTGGAAAGACAGCTGGTATGGGAGCTACATGCAGGCACATGGGCCAGTTGAGGTATATTATGTAGTAGACCAAGTATTGTGATTATTCCGACAGACCATGAAAAAATTCGGGAATATTAGGAAGAAAGGAGATACACTGCTGGACTTGGTTAAACAATTAGAACTTAGAAGAAATAGCAGAAATCAAGGAAGAGACCTATAGGAAGTATATCTCAAGAGGGTTAAAGCATAAAGCCTAATTATACCCTTCCTCTTAATTAGTAATACTATATGTCAGGAACTCCGAGTCATTTATTCAATATTATTAGATGATGGAATGGCCATTTACAGCCTGGACTAATTGAAAAATTAAAGGAAATAGCTTATTAATTTTTGCATAACAATAGTCATATTCTTCCTCAGTTTATAATCTTACACTGTTATTCACTTTAAAGTGTTCTACAAAGTGTGTTTATCTTAAAGCAGGTTAAGCTGGACATAAGGAAAAATGACTCTTGAGTTGCTGTCCTCAGATTTTTCTGCAATTCTTTCGCGTGACTTTGTTTCTTTGAATGTACTTGATCTGTCAATCCCTTATGTCTTCAAAGAAAACAATACTGCTTCCAAGTTCACAGAATATAGAATAATTGTTTTGATTTAAAGGTCAATGTTATTCCCAAGTAACTTAATCCTTTTCAAAAAAGATTAGATATGGTCCCAAATGTCATGCAAACTATCATATAATATGCATACTTCCTTTTTCTGTGAATGTGAAGTGAAATTTTACCTTTTATTTATATACTAAACTCATTAAAAATAATTTCACCAGAAATGTTTAAAAATTTAATTGTAAAATTATATAAATCTGTATGCAGCTCAAGAGAAGCAACATTAGAACTGGACATGGAGCAACAGACTGGTTCCAAAATGGGAAAGGAGTGCATCACCCTGCTTATTTAACTTATATGCAGAGCACATCATGTGAAATACCAGGCTGGATGAAGCACAAGCTGGACACAAGATTACTGGGAGAAATGTCAATAAACTCAGATAACCAAATGACACCAATCTTATGGCAGAAAGTAAAGAAGAACTAAAAGCCTCTTGATGAAAGTAAAGAGGAGAGAGAAAAAGTTGGCTTAAAACTCAACATTCAGAAAACTAAGATCATGCCATCTGGTCCCAACACTTCATGGCAAATAGATGGGGAAACAATGGAAACACAGTGAGAGACTTCATTTTGGGGGGCTCCAAAATCACTGCAGATGGTGACTGCAGCCATGAAATTATTTTTTTTTATTTACATTCTTTAAAATTTTTTTTATTTTTTAACTTTACAATATTGTATTGGTTTTGCAGCCATGAAATTAAAAGACACTTGCTCCTTGGAAGAAAACTTATGACTAACCTAGACAGCATATTAAAAAGCAGAGACATTACTTTGCCAACAAAGGTCTATCTAGTCAAAGCTATGGTTTTTCTAGTAGTCATGTATGGATATGACAGCTGGACTATAAAGAAAGCTGAGCACTGAAGAATTGATGCCTCTGACCTGTGGTGTTGGAGAAGACTCTTGAGAGTCCCTTGGACTGCAAGGAGATCAAACCAGTCAGTCCTAAAGGAAATCAGTCCTGAATATTCATTGGAACCACTGATGCTGAAGCTGAAACTCCAAAACTCTGGCCACCTGATGTGAAGAACTGACTCATCTGAAGACTCTGATGCTGAGAAAGATTAAAGGCAGGAGGAGAAGGGGACAACAGAGGATGAGATGGTTGGATGGCATCACCGACTCAGTGGACATGGATCTGAGTAATCTCCGGGAGGTGGTGATGAACAGGCAGGCCTGGTGTGCTGCAGGCCATGGGGTCACAAAGAGCTGGACGTGGCTGAGTGATCAAACTGAACTGAACTGATGCTGCATGCTGTTCACTGAGATAAACAAAATGCTGTGTGTTTGAAACACAGAAAGAAAAATGAAAGCAATAAAAAAGGCCAATAATATATTGATTATCAGCACTCTGTTTCACTTACTGCAACAGCTACAATTTCTTAGTTAAGATGTCCCCTATACTTTATATAATTAACTTCCTGTGAAAGCTATGAGGATCATAACAAATGTGCATATTCAAATAATACTCAAGACTATCTGAATGTTTAATAAATACTTTTGGATGATTTTTAGAAACATAATATTTTTACATAAATGCCTACAAATCTTAAGGTAAAACCTCAGAAAGACGCTGCTGCTGCTGCTAAGTCGCATCAGTCGTGTCCAACTCTGCGCGACCCCATAGACAGCAGCCCACCGGGCTCCCCCATCCCTGGGATTCTCCAGGCAAGAACACTGGAGTGGGTTGCCATTTCCTTCTCCAATGCAGGAAAGGGAAAAGTGAAAGTGAAGTCGCTCAGTCGTGTCCCACCATGGGACCCCATGGGCTGCAGCCTACCAGGCTCCTCCGTCCATGGGATTCTCCAGGCAAGAGTACTAGGTGTTCACAAAGCCAATCGCTCTTAAACCATGCTCGTTAAACTTCACCACTCTGAAGATGCATCATTTCATCCACAAGCAGAATTTTGTTTGTTTTTATCAAACAATGAAAATGTACATTGCCGCTAAAAGACTTTGGCTTCTAAAGCATTTGAAAGTTATTCTAGAAAAGAACTACTCAGTTGGGTACTTGTCCTTAATCCACAGACACCGTATGTCCCTCATCCACACTGAAATCAATTAGCAGGGATTGATAAGAGTGAAAGTTAAACCACAGAACATTGTGTGAGCACCCACTTTTGTGAAGTCAGCTGAAGACCATCCCTGAGGTTTGTGTAGGTCTGTTTAGCTTTAGAACATCATCTTTTGCCTCGCCTGGGTCCTTACAAGAAAAACCATTTCTTTGGGAGTAGTACATGTCACAAATAGAGTAACTAAGGTAATACATTAAAATATGCTGTCATTATGAAGTCAGAGTACTTTCAAATATATAAAAATATCAGTGATATTTCTGTTACTCTCAGAAATGTTTATAAACAATTCAATAACTTTAAATTATGTCTCATCAACAACTCAAACTGTTACCATAAACATTCTTTTAATTTTATTCTGCCTGCAAACATGATACTAGTTTTATACATGTGAGTGCATCACTGAAATGTAAATCATTTGTATGTAAAATAATGATAATTTTCTTTATCCAAGCACCTCCAAAAATAGGGTGTACCATTCACCAAGTTTTGTTTTTGGTTTTTTTTTTTTGGCTTCCAATTAATTATCAAAAAGTACTACTTCACCTATGGTAGATGTCTTCAGTAACTAGCTTGTACGTGTTAGTAATTTTTTTCTCTTAATAAACAATAAAAACTTCTTGACATCATTAGTTATGTCTCCATCTCTTTCTCTTCACTGAGGTGGGTGTAAGCTATATGCATAGACAAAAACACAATTTAGTAATATTTCTGGAGTAAGATGGCTAATTACACCTATCCTACCTTCTATTATAAAAAATACTAATTAATATTCAAACTAATACTCATGATATAGACAACCAAGGGTAAATAACAATTTTGAGTGCAGAAACAGTGTTCGGTTTGGTTCAGTCTCTCAGTTGTGTCCGACTCTTTGCGACCCCATGAATCGCAGCACGCCAGGCCTCCCTGTCCATCACCAACTCCCGGAGTTCACTCAGACTCACGTCCATCGAGTCAGTGATGCCATCCAGCCATCTCATCCTCTGTCGTCCCCTTCTCCTCCTGCCCCCAATCCCTCTCAGCATCAGAGTCTTTGCCAATGAGTCAACTCTTCGCGTGAGGTGGCCAAAGTACTGGAGTTTCAGCTTTAGCATCATTCCTTCCAAAGAAATCCCAGGGCTGATCTCCTTCAGAATGGACTGGTTGGATCTCCTTGCAGTCCAAGGGACTCTCAAGAGTCTTCTCCAACACCACAGTTCAAAAGCATCAATTCTTTGGTGCTCAGCCTTCTTCACAGTCCAACTCTCACATCCATACACGACCACAGGAAAAACCATAGCCTTAACTAGATGGACCTTTGTTGGCAAAGTAATGTCTCTGCTTTTGAATATGCTATCTAGGTTGGTCATAACTTTCCTTCCAAGGAGTAAGTGTCTTTTAATTTCATGGCTGCAGTCACCATCTGCAGTGATTTTGGATTAATGCTTTTTGGAAAAGAGAATTTGTACTAGGAAAATTTATATATTAGCTTGCATCATGTTAAATCACTGTACTGTTTTTTCATGTCAAAACCAAACAAAGAGTGACCATTAGAAAGGTTTTGGTTTGTTATGTGTTGCTGTATATTGTGCTTGCAGTTGATAGAATTTTTGATAGAATTTTTCATATCTCTGATAAGATGATAGGAATAATTTATAACAATTATACAATATATTTATGTAACATGATGATTTCAAATTATTTTTATCTAGTTTACTACTATGGGTACTCAAAATATTCAGTAAGTTTGGAAAGATTGGTATGATGCTTATTTTGAAAACAAGAGGAAGGAAAGATTTGTTTATTCAACATGTATTTAACTAGTGGCCATTATATAATATGTACTAACTGAGAACACAGGAAACCCCCCAGGAGGTCACATCCAGTTAGGGATGTGATTAGCAAAGAAACATATGAGTAGGCAAGTTACAGCTTTTCATGAAGGTTCAGAAAACTTCATTCAAATTGTCAGCACATTATAAGTCAATGAAATAAATTTTCTGATATTCTGAATTCCTAGATTCTTATTATACTAATATGACACCAATAATTGTAGTGTCCTCTAATTTTTTTCTTTCATATTAAACTTATTTCCCTAATTATTCTGTAAGAATCTGATGACATGGGCCACATATAAGATGTCATTATCTCTCTCAAGCAGCTGGGACAATGCTTGGTATAAAACAGGGACTTGGGTGTCATGGATCAATTTTTCCAAAATTATTGAGGAAAGATTTCCAAATTACTTGTATCAACTTGATTAAGTATTTCATCTTGTTTACACTATTAATCCATTCAGGTAATCATTTTACCTTACCTTCCAGCCCACTCCTTATGTCATTACTATAATTTTTGACTAGCAGAGCCCAAATTAAGTAAGGATTTACCTGGTCTCAAAGCAAAAATTGTTAAATTCTCAACCAGTGTTTTAATCCAATTTTCTACTTCTCCAAATAAATCACTTTTAGATAATTGCTTTAGAAATATTTATTTTCATTAATGTACTGTTCTTTATTTAGCAAAGTAATTCCATGTTTTAATTTTGTAATGTCTGCCTTATTTTGAATAGAAATATGTCTCAATTTTGCTTGTTTTTCCTTTCAAAATCTGAAGAAATTACCTTAACTACCTTACATCTGGTTTATCTATGTCAATATTCAAAGTCTTAACATCATGTAATATTATTTTTCAGAAAATTTTGTAAATAAACATGATTGAATTATTAGACTTTTAAGACTTTATTCCTTTTTGGCTGTAACAGTTTTAATTAAGAAGGCACAAGTATAATCCTTATCTGCCAAAAAGATAAGTATAAGTAAAATCAAGTGCAAATGGAATGGGCACTATACAAAATTAACAAACTGTACTTATTATCTATCACTAAGGACTGCAAGGAGACCCAACCAGTCCATTCTGAAGGAGATCAGCCCTGGGATTGCTTTGGAAGGAATGATGCTAAAGCTGAAACTCCAGTACTTTGGCCACCTCATGCGAAGAATTGACTCATTGGAAAAGACTCTGATGCTGGGAGGGATTGGGGGCAAGAGGAGAAGGGGACGACAGAGGATGAGATGGCTGGATGGCATCACTGACTCGATGGACGTGAGTCTGAGTGAACTCTGGGAGTTGGTGATGGACAGGGAGGCGTGGCGTGCTGCGATTCATGGGGTCGCAAAGAGTCGGACACGACTGAGAGACTGAACTGAACTCAACTGAAGGACTTTTTTTGCAGTATAATTGTCACACAATATCATATTAGTTTCAGGTGTATAACATAGTGATATGACAATTGTATATATGGAAAATGATCACCACAGTAAATCCAGGGATCATCTATCAGCATACAAAGCTAATGCAATATTATTGACTATTTTCTCCCTGCTGTACATTATATCTCCATGACTTATTTATTACTGGAAATCCATCCTTATTAATCTCCTTCATCCATCTCTCCCATACTTCATACTTCATCCATTTCCTCCATTCTCTCCCCTGGCAACCACCAAGCTGTTCTCTGTATCTATCAGTCTGGGTTTTGTTTTTGTTTGCTTATTTTGTTTTCTAAATCCAAATGTCAGTGAAATAATATAGTATTTTTTTGGATCTGACTTCAAAGGCAAGAGTTACAAAAGCAAAAATGAATAAATGGGACTATGTCAAATCAAAAAGCTTTTGCACAGCCAAGGAAACCATCAACCAAACCAAAAGGCAACCTACAGAATGGCAGAAGATATTTGTAAAGCATATATCCAGAAAGGGTTACTATCCAAAATATGGGCTTCCCAGGTGGCACTAGTGGCAAAGAATCCTCTTCCCAATGCAGGAAATGTAAAAGACGTTGATTCAATCCCTAGGTCGGGAAGATTCCCTGGAGGAGGGCATGGCAACCCACTCCAGTATTCTTGCCTAGAGAATCCCACGGACAGGGGAGCCTCGTGCCTTTAGGTCCAGAGGATTGCAAAGAGTCAGACATGACTGAAGTGACAGCGTGCATGCAAGCATGCAAAGTACATAAAACTCATATAATTCAGTAACAAAAAACCCACTCTGATTAAAAAATGGGCAGAGGATCTGAATAGACATTTTTCCAAAGAAGACATGCGTATGGCCACCAGGCACGAAAAAAGATGCTCAACATCACCAAACATAACGAAGATGTAAATCAAAACCACCAAGAGATATCTCATACCAACGCCTGTCAGAATGACTATTATCAAAGCAATAAATGACAAATACTGGTGATGATGTAGGAAAGAGGAAACCCTCATCAACAGTTGATAGAAATGTAAATTGGTACAATCACTATGGAAAACAGTATGGAGTTTCCTCAAAAAATTAAAACTAGGGCTACTATATGATCTGGCAATTCCACTACTGTCTATTTATCTAAAGAAAACAAAAGCACTAGTTTGAAAGATATATGCACACCTATGTTCACTGCAGATTATTTACATAGTTAAGATAAAGAAATAATACGTAAAATGATGGATGAATGAATAAAGAAACTTGTGAATTATGTACACACACAACGCAGAGGAATACTACTCAGTCATAAAAAAGGATGAAATTTTGCCATTTGGGATAACAAGAATGGACCTTGAGGGTATTAGGCTAAGTGAAAACTTTTCACATAAATACTTATATTTGGAGAATTCTTTGTTGGCCAATATGTCAAATGTTCAGTTGGGAAAATATGATGATTTAATATTTTAAATCGTATAAAAATATGATTAAATCAAATAAAAATAAGGTATAGTTTTAACTACTGAATCAGCCTGATCACTCCACTGTAGGAACTCTGGCTGGTCCATATATATATATTGTTTAAAAACATCTCTTAATTCTGTCACCTAGAAATCAGCAATTCTCCAAGTATTCTTTGAATAGGGTAGGTATATAGTAAACATTACATGTACAGCCAAAAACTGAATCATGCTTTTAGTAACTGTTAGTGGTTTCAGAGCTTATACTCCAATAATTCCTCTATTTGTTATATAATACATGGACTTCGGGGTTTCCCAGGTGGTGCTAGAGGTAAGGACCCACCTGCCAATGCAGATTAGATCTAAGAGACACAGATTTGACCCCAAGGTAGGGAAGATCCCCTGGAGGAGGGCACAGCAACCTACTCCAGTATTCTTGCCTGGAGGATCCCATGGAGAGAGCAGTCTGGCAGACTACAGTCCATAGGGTTGCACAGAGCTGGACACAACTGAAGAGACTTAGCACATGAACTTCTACTGCTGCTGCTGCTGCTAAGTCACTTCAGTCGTGTCCAACTCTGTGCGACCCCATAGACGGCAGCCCACCAGGCTCCCCCATCCCTGGGATTCTCCAGGCAAGAACACTGGAGTGTGTTGCCATTTCCTTCTCCAATGCATGAAAGTGAAAAGTGAAAGTGAAGTCGCTCAGTCATGTCTGACTCCTAGAGACCCCATGGACTGCAGCTCATCTGGCCCCTCCATCCATGGGATTTTCCAGGCAAGAGTATTGGAGTGGGGTGCCATCGCCTTCTACTACATCAACGATATTCCCTCTCTGTGCTTTAACCAGAAGCTGTCTTATCTGAATATAAAATGTTACATTTATTATAATTACTTTTCATCCTATTTAAGTTACGGCAGTCTATTACACTTATGACCCTGGTCTTTCAAGTGTGTATCATCAAAACCAATGATGTAGTTTTTATATCATCACTTTCACAACAATAGAAATTAATAAGGTAACTCTCAATTTGTTAAAATAGGATCTGTTCAATTAGCAATAATTTTCATCAACATATATTGAGATAAATTCATTCAGCTAGTTAAACTCAATTATACATTTCTTGTATCACCATTTTATACATAAAGAATATCAGGAAACAACTTGCCAATTATTTGTGGCATTTCCTCAAAACATATTTTAATTTATAAACTTGTTGCTAACTTTTTAAAGTGTACATGAACATTGCATTTACTAATGTTATCATTAAATAAATAGTGTTCTCCCAATAAATAATGCTGAAGAAGCTAAAGTCCAATGGTTCTATGAAAACCTACAAGAACTTCTAGAACAAACACCAATGTCCTTTCATCATGTGGACTGGAATGAAAAAGTAGGATGTCAAGAGACACTCGGCGTAACAGGCAAATTTGCCCTTGGAGTACAAAATGAAGCAGGGAAAAGGCTAACAGAGTTTGGCTAAGAGAACGCACCAGTCATAGCAAACACCCTCTTCCAACAACAGAAGAGACGACACTACACATGAACATCTCCAGATGATCAATACTGAAATCAGATTGATTATATTTGCAGCCAAAGATGGAGAAGCTCTATACAGTCAGCAAAAAAAAAAAAAAAAAAAATGATCAGGGGCTGACTGTGGCTGAGATGGTGAAATTCTTATTGCAAAATCTAGAATTAAATTGAAGAAAGTAGGGAAAACCACTATAACATTCAGATGTGACCTAAATCAAATCCCTTATAGTTGAATATACAGTGGAAGTGGCAAATATATTCAAGGGATTAGATCTGATAGAGTGCCTGAAGAACTAAGGAAGGAGGTTCGTAACATTCTACAGGAGGTGGTGATCAACCCATTTCCAAGAGGAAGAAATGCAAAAAGGCAAAATGGTTGTCTGAGGAGGCCTTACAAATAGTTGAGAAAACAAGAGAAGCAAAAGGCAAAGGAGAAAAGGAAAGATATATCCATCTGAATGCAGAGTTCCAAAGAATAAAAAAGAGAGATAAGAAAGCCTTCCTCAGTGATCAGTGGAAAAAAATAGAGGCAAACAATAGAATGGGAAAGACAAGCGATCTCTTCAAGAAAATTGTAAATACCAAGGGAATATTTCATGCAAAGATGTGCACAATAAAGGACAGAGATGGTATAGACCTAACAGAAGCAGAAGATACTAAGAAGTGATGGCAAGAATAAACAGAAGGACTACACAAAAAAGATCTTCCCAGATAACAAGGATGGTGTGATCACTCACCTAGAGCCAGACATTATAGAATGTGAAGTCAAGTGGGCCTTAGGAAGTATCACTATGAACAAAGTTAGTGCAGGTGATGGAATTCAAGCTGAGATATTTCCAATCCAAAAAGATGATGCAGTGAAAGCACTGCCCTCAATCTGCCAGCAAATTTGAAAAACTCAGCAGTGGCCACAGGACTGGAAAAGATCAGTTTTCATTCCAATCACAAGGAAAGCTAATGCCAAAGAATGCTCAAACTACCACACAATTGCACTCATCTCACAGGCTAGCAAATTAATGCTCAAAATTCTCCAAGCCAGGCTTCAACAGTATGTGAACCAAGAACTTCCAGATGTTCAAGCTGGATTTAGAAAAGGCAGAGGAACCACAGATCAAATATCCAACATGTGTTGGATCATAGACAAGAGCAAGATCATTTCAGAAAAACTTCTGCTTCATTGACTACGCTAAAGCCTTTGACTGTGTGGATCACAACAAACTGTGGAAAATTCTTAAAGAGATAGGAATACCAGAATACCTTATCTGCCTCATGAGAAATCTGTATGCAGGTCAAGACACAACAGTTAGAACTGGACATGGAACAACAGACTGGTTAAAAATTGGGAAAGGAGTATGTCAAGGCTGTATACTGTCACGTTGCTTATTTAACTTATATACAGAGAACATCATGCAAAATGCTGTATGGATGAAGCATAAGCTATAATCAAAATTTCAGGGAAAAATATCTATAACCTCAGATATACAGATGACAGCACCATTATGGCAGAAAGAGAAGAGGAACTGATGATCCTCTTGATGAAAGTGAAACAGGAGAGTGAAAAAGCTGGCTTAAAATTCAACATTCAAAAAACAAAGATCTTGGCAGCTGGTTCCATCTCTTCATGGCAAATAGATGGGGAAACAGTATAAACAGTGACAGACTTTATTTTGGGGGGCTCCAAAATCACTTCAGATGGTGAATGCAGCCATGAAATTAAAAGGCGCTTGCTCCTTGGAGGAAAAGTCATGACCAACCTAGACAACATATTAAAAAGCAGAGACATAGAACTTTACAGACAAAGTTCTGTATAGTCAAATCTATGGTTTTTCCAGTGGTCATGTATGGATGTGAGAGTTGAACCATAAATAAAGCTGAGGGCCTAAGAATTGATGCTTTTGAACTGTTGTGCTGGAGAAGACTCTTGAGAATCCCCTGACTGCAAGAGTTTAAACCAGTCAATCCTAAAGGAAATCAGTCCTGAATATTCATTGAAAGGACTGATGCTGAAGCTGAAGCTCCAATAATTTGGCCACCTGCTGGGAAAAATTGACTCATAGGAAAAGACCCTGATGTTGGGAAAGATTGAAGGCAGGAGGAGAAGGGGACAACAGAGGATGAGATGGTTGGATGCCATCACAGACTCAAAGGATATGAGTCTGAGCTAGCTGAAGAAGTTGGTGATGGACCGGGAAGGCTGGTGTGCTGTAGTCCCTGGAGTCGCACAGAGTTGGACATGACTGAACAACTGAAGTGAACAAAAGTATTTTTCTTAGTAGCTCAACCTAGAGTTTCGGTCTGACTTTGGTCTGTTAGTCTACTGATATTTAACAATACATATTAATTGAAAATATTGATCTGATTTCTTTAGACTTTTGTTGTTCTGTCACTAAGTTGTGTCCGACTCTTTGCAACCCCAAGGACTGTAGCATGCCAGGCTTCCCTGTCCTCCACTGTTTCCCAGAGTTTGCCCAAATTCATGTTCATTGAGTCAATGATGCTAGCTAGCCCATAATTTCTTCAAATTTATATTATTTTTAGATACCTATTATGCTGAAAAGAGGATGATAATGATGTGGTGAGTGACTTATTAGTCATTAGGAAAGTTTTTTAACTTGGTTTATATTGCACTTCAATATTCTTATTAAATATGAAACAATCTTTTTCAGATGCAAAAACAGACAAATATATCCTGGAAGATATGACAATTTGAGCAATAACCTTAAAGTACATATAATAACAAATACATTCAGTAGTCCATATCAGAACAATTTTCTAAAAAGTTCAAACAATCATATCACTAATTTGTTCAAAAATGATAAAATATTCTGAATTTCATTGTGATGCCATATATTAGATGATACTTCTCATGTGTTTTTTATTTTGTTCTGATTTGTTTTGAGGGGTAGTGAGATATAGATAACTTTGCCTGTCTTCAACAGACTAGAAGCATTCTGAATTCTTTGACACATTTCAGATTTATTTTTCTACCTTCTGAGAAGTGATGTAATGAGCAGAAAATGGATGTGGATAGTGGGTATAATTCAAACTGTCAGAGTGAACACCCTGGTGTCCAGATCCAGATCACTCAGATATTAACGGCTTATGTTGCTAATCTCCTGCAATCTACTACAGCTCAACAAAATCAGTGGATCCTGGCTTCCTACTTCCTTACCTCACTAGAATATGCTGACACTATAGACCACTCATCCTATGAACAGACAGCATCAAACCAGATCCTGGACACCAGGGTATCTACCAAAAAAAGAGAAGTTACACTTATACACACACACACACACACACACACACACATTTGGTAAACAAGAAAAAACACAGTATTATATCAATTACATAATCCCTAACAGCTAACCTTGGACTACCAATCATTTGTAAATTTAAGAATCAGAAATAAAAATTTTAATAAATATAAAATTTCAGAAATAATGAATGTTCTATGGAGATATTTAACTTAAGATCTCTTATCAAAACCTGCTTTCAGAAGTGCTTCATTTATTGAAGAAGTAGTTTGTGACAATGAGGCTGTATCTTGAAATACATACACATAAAGTGCATGTATACACTTTATATACATAAAAACTATACACATATAGTACATTGGTACTATAAGGTACCAATGTTTGAAGTATTTTATATATGTGAAAGTGAAAGTCACTCAGTCATGTCTGACACCTGTGACCCATCGGTCACAGTCCATGGGTCTGTCCATGGAATTCTCCAGGTCAGAATACTGGAGTAGGTAGCCATTCCCTTTTCCAGGGAAGCTTCCCAACACAGGGATCAAACCCAAGTCTCCCACATTGCACGCAGATTCTTTATCAGCTGAGGCACCACAGAAGCCCAAGAATACTGGCGTGGGTAGCCTATCCCTTCTCCAGTGGATCTTCCTGACTCAGGAATCAAACTGGGTCTCCTGAATTGCAGGTGGATTCTTTATCAACTGAGCTATCAGGGAAGCCCTATTTTTTTTTAAATTAGCATTAGCATATATATGTATAATACTATTTTAATTCTGTCTTTCAATCTCCTTTTTATGTACTTCTTAAAATGCTCATTAGTTTCAGAACCTGAGCATATTTTATATCTTACATGTAAATTCAAATAAAATTTTGAAAGAATATATAATAAAAATTAATGTGAAGCAATTTTTATCTCTATATTGAAGTGATAAAAGAATCTGGCACATGTGAAAAGATTTTTAAAAATGATATTCTAATAGACTATCACTTTAGTTGTTTTGTTTCTTCATTTATATATCCAAAGGGAAGAGTAGCTGCTTTGATGCTCTGTAAGCTACCTATTTTATTTACATATAGTTTTTTCTGGTTTATAGACGTTTAAAAGACTCTGATGCTGGGAGGGATTGGGGGCAGGAGGAGAAGGGGACGACAGAGGATGAGATGGCTGGATGGCATCACCAACTCGATGGACATGAGTCTGAGTGAATTCCGGGAGTCGGTGATGGACAGGGAGGACTGGAGTGCTGTGATTCATGGGGTCGCAAAGAGTCAGACACAACTGAGCAACTGAACTGAACTGAAGTACCAAAGATAATTTTAAAAGATAAAGTGGTGTCTTAAATAAACTAGAGATATAGCAAGAAAACATTCCCTTTCAAAATCCTTCCTTGACAATTACACATACTAGGCAGACCCTTGCTGTTCAACTTAATGACTTAAAAATGAAGTTTATGAGGTGTAGGTTTTCTATGCATGTGAGACATTCCAAAAATGACTTAAGACTCCAAAACAAAAGTCTTCGAGATGAACACTGCATAAACCGTCCCTTTGGAAGAATATAAAATCCTCTGTATGTTTAGAACTATAAAGGTTTAGAACACAGATTCTTTCTAATGTTTCATTTCAACAAAAGCATTTTAAGTAGTTGTACACTTCAAATGAGGACAAAATAAAGTTGAATATGGTCATGATGTTTCCAAGTTGTCATGGTTACTTGCTTGTCAAATAAGGTTTCTAACTCACACAACCATCTCTGTCAGCAATAGAACAGCATGGTTAAATTCTGAAAGTCACCAATCACCTGAGAAAGCCAAGATAAAAATGTCAAAAATGATGGCCTATATACAGATTTTGGCTGCAATGTGAAACACCACTCTTTCGCCAGAACCCAGAAGCTTCCAGAACTAATGAAAAATGAAATTCTGAGTTGAATGTGATCTCAACAGGAATTGAAATACATCTTTCAGTTTCTTTGGAGGACTACCAACAATATCTCCTTGTATCAGATCTGCTTCCAATTCTTAATCAGGTTCCAGAAAGGAAAAAGGCTAACACCCCACAGGGAGAGAATACAGTGTGTAGCTCCCCACTTATTTAATCATTCTTTGTTTGGTTTAGACTGCAGTTTAGTTTGTACTACTTAATAAAAATATTTTGATAAATTTTAATAATAGATGTCACAATAAATGTACCCAATGTGATAAACAGAAACAAAAATAATGTGGAAATGTTTTTCTGTATTGGCAAATATTTTTACAACTCCTTTGGAATTAATTAGAAATAGAATCTCATCTAATTATTCAGTGTCACCTTTTGATTTTAAAAATTTCAAATACATATTTGATAACTTTAAAAACAAAATGTTATTATTTATTAAATGCAATGAGTACTTGTGTACCTTCTTTTTCTAATTATGTAGACCGATACTTCCTAAGTGTGTTCTAAAAACCACAGGGTCTTTGACAAGGTCTTGAGTTAAATAAATTTGTGAGAACTACATTAGTGACTTTTTATAATTCCTCTTTGCATACTTTGAAAGGCTTTAGCAAAATATAACAATACTAGTTTACTTTATTTCTTTTTTAAAATTTATTTATTTATTTTAATTGGAGGCTAATTACTTTACAATATTGTAGTGACTTTTGCCATACATCAACATGAATCAGCCACGGGTTTATTTCATAACATTCTTTTTCATAACAAACCTTCATCATATGGGCCTGAAAAGTTTAATGTTTCTCTGGAAGAATATGCAAACATGTCTCTGAGACAAAAAGATGAAACAAGTGTGTCCTTCAGACAAATTTCTCTCCACCAGAGCGCTGTCTATTTTTAAAAAATTTCTCATGAAACTTATGTAAAAACCTATTAATGCAACCATTATGGTAAATTTTGCATGTGGCATATTTAATAAAGGAGAGTATTTAGATCATTAAAAAACATTTGTATTTAGTAAGAGGTCTCGGAAAAAATATCAGTCAGAAATCAGTGTGGGAAAATGGCTGTGGGCAGGAAAGGCAAAGAAGATTTCTTTAGTGATAAGTTTTCCAAATCAAGTTGCTTAAAAGAAAAATCAATATAGCTCTTTGGTCATTAGGATGAAAAAATTAAAGCTATCTTGCTTCAGAGCAATCCCTAGGACAGCTGATCTTAATAAATTTGACAAGAAAAAAATAGTTTTTAGAAGAATAAACAAAAATGTTCTAGTTTAGAGCATACTCATGAAATTCACACTTTCCCCAGATTTATACAGGTATAACTATTGATTGGGCTTCCCTGGTAGCTCAGCTGGTAAAAAAAATCCACCTGCAATGTGGGAGATCTGGGTTCAATCCCTGGATTGGGAAGATCCCCTGGAGAAGAGCATGGCAACCTACTCCAGTATTCTTGCCTGGAAAATTCTGTGGACGGAGGAGCCTCATAGGCTACAGTCCATGGGGTTGCAAAGAGTCGGACACAACTGAGCGGCTATACTTCAGAAGGAAAAGGCTACCCACTCCAGTATTCTGGCCTGGAGAATTCCATGGACTGTTTAGTCCATGGGGTCGCAAACTGACAATTTATAATCATTCATCTTTAAGTTAGGCAACTTGATGATTTGGTATTGTAACAGAGCAGGATCCTATGAGGCCCTCCCAGAACAGACCCCTGCCCATGTTCTCTGCCTGCCTTTAATCAGAGAAGTCAGAAAATGCAGAAAGAGGAAAACAGCCAATCAAGAAAAAATAATATTTCTTTAGCATTAAACAAAGTCAAGGACCTTTTAGTTCTTCCTTAAGGACTATAGATATTATTCTCAGCCATATCATCTGAGCTGTTTTGCAGATACTGACCCCCACACCAGGTGGAAGAAGTTAAGTGTACGCTGGCCACAAGCATGGAGACCCAGACAGGTTGGAAATAGAAGGTTAATGATGCTGACTCTCAATTACGTGACCACCAACCAATCAGAATGTCTATGAGCTGATTACACCCATGATTCTAGAACACTGGAAGACTCCTCACTACCCACTCTGGATGAGATACACAGCCTTGAGGCCCTTAGCTCACCATGGCACCATTTGACTGGCAAAGTAATCAAGCTAATTTCCTTCTAATTCACCTGAAACTCTTTGTCTCTGAGATTTAATCTGGCACCAGTGTACAAAGGCCACATTTTGGCAAAATTACATGTATATACATTGTGATATAATAGCCACAATTGAGCTAATTAACATACCCATCCCCTCACACAGCAACTATCTTCTTTTTCACATTTTTAAGAGTGAATATATAATGTAGAATATAGGTGGATAATCCCTGTTGTGAGAATGCTTTCCTCTTAAAGGGTATGAGAGATTATTCAGAAATAAACAGTTAAAGAGTCGGACACGACTAAGCGACTGAACAGCAACAGTAAAACACTTCAAAAGTATAAAATGTGTTCGAGAAACTGTGTAACCTACAAAGAAACTTACATATTATGCAAACACAGAAGGCATGTACATACAGGGCATACATATATGTAATATTAATGCACTAATCTCAGCAGTGGCCACAGGACTGGAAAAGGTCAGTTTTCATTCCAATCCCAAAGAAAGGCAACGCCAAAGAATGCTCAAACTACCACACAATTGCACTCATCTCACACGCTAGTAAAGTAATGCTCAAAATTCTCCAAGCCAGCTTCAACAGTACGTGAACCATGAACTTCTTGATGTTCAAGCTGGTTTTAGAAAAAGCAGAGGAACCAGAGATCAAATTGCTAACATCTGCTGGATCATGGAAAAAGCAAAAGAGTTCCAGAAAATCATCTATTTCTGCTTTCTTGACTATGCCAAAGCCTTTGACTGTGTGGATCACAATAAACTGTGGAAAATTCTGAAAGAGATGGGAATACCAGACCACCTGATCTGCCTCTTGAGAAATCTGTATGCAGGTCAGCAAGCAACAGTTAGAACTGGACATGGAACAACAGACTGGTTCCAAATAGGAAAAGGAGTACGTCAAGGCTATATATTATCACCCTGCTTATTTATCTTCTATGCAGAGTACATCATGAGAAACGCTGGACTGGAAGAAACACAAGCTGGAATCAAGATTGCCAGGAGAAATATCAATAACCTCAGACATGCAGATGACACCACCCTTATGGCAGAAAGTGAAGAGGAACTAAAAAGCCTCTTGATGAAAGTGAAAGTGGAGAGTGAAAAAGTTGGCTTAAAGCTCAACATTCAGAAAACGAAGATCATGGCATCTGGTCCCATCACTTCATGGGAAATAGATGGGGAAACAGTGGAAACAGTGTCCAACTTTATTTTTGGGGGCTCCAAAATCACTACAGATGGTGACTGCAGCCATGAAATTAAAAGACGCTTACTCCTAGGAAGGAAAGTTATGACCAACCTAGATAGCATATTCAAAAGCAGAGACATTACTTTGCCAACCAAGGTTTGTCTAGTCAAGGCTATGGTTTTTCCTGTGGTCATGTATGGATGTGAGAGTTGGACTGTGAAGAAGGCTGAGCGCTGAAGAATTGATGCTTTTGAACTGTGATGTTGGAGAAGATTCTTGAGAGTCCCTTGGACTGCAAGGAGATCCAACCAGTCCATTCTGAAGGAGATCAGCCCTGGGATTTCTTTGGAGGGAATGATGCTAAAGCTGAAACTCCAGTACTTTGGCCACCTCATGTGAAGAGTTGACTCATTGGAAAAGACTCTGATGCTGGGAGGGATTGGGGGCAGGAGGAGAAGGGAACGATAGAGGATGAGATGGCTGGATGGCATCACTGACTTGATGGACGTGAGTCTGAGTGAACTCCGGGAGTTGGTGATGGACAGGGAGGCCTGGCGTGCTGCAATTCATGGGGTCGCAAAGACTCGGACATGACTGAGTGACTGAACTGAACTGAACTGAATGTCATAAAAAATAAGGGAATATCCAGGGCATGAATATCTTAATTTCATTTTCTGTCTCTTTAAACCTCTGTATCCCTTAATTTTATGCCTAATTTCTTCTCACACTGGCAGCTTTAGCTTCTCCCAATCAACCTACACCAGTGCTCCTGGTTACACCTGAAAGCTCTTAAGTCAGGGAATTTTCTCTGTTCACTTGCATTTCCTGGCAGCAAATAAATCTATCGGCAGAAGGCTGTTTGGAAACAGGTAAGATCCAGTGAAAAATGTCTACACTAGAAGTATATCAAGAAAGTTCTTTTAGCCACAGTATATAAATTCCAAGAATAATACCTACCAGAATGATACTTTAAAATCCAAATGAGAAAACATACAAAATGACTACTACTACTAAGTCGCTTCAGTCGTGTCCGACTCTGTGCAACCCCATAGACGGCAGCCCACCAGGCTCCCCGCCCCTGGGATTCTCCAGGCAAGAACACTGGAGTGGGTTGCCATTTCCTTCTGCAGTGCATAAAAGTGAAAAGTGAAAGTGAAGTCGCTCAGTCGTGTCTGACTCTTAGCGACCCCATGGACTGCAGCCCACCAGGCTCCTCCATCCACAAGATTTTCCAGGCAAGAGTACTGGAGTGGGGTGCCATTACCTTCTACAAAATGACACAGGCACTTAATTTGTAAAATGTTCTTTGAAGTGTTTCCAGAATCTTATCAAACTAAAAGGAAAGGTCCAGGGACATATTCTCTACAAATATTAGTAATTCCTCTATATCCTTTTGGAAAACACATCATTCCTTTTATCACACTAGGGAGCTATTTTGGGAAATACTGTTATAATGCAATTCAGAAGGTCTCACAGTACAGAAGAGCTTGTTACTTTGTTGGGAGCCGACCTAACAGCCCCCAGATCATTCCATTAGGTTGCCAACACTGCAAAGCCTTTGCAAGCTGAAGGAGGACTGACAGGTGGCATCATTTAGAACCGAGCGTGGCACATATTTGTTCCATCTCATCTGTGTTTCTTACTGAAGTAAAAATATTATTTTCAGCCAGTAAAAGCGCTTTCATATTTATATTTACTGGTTTCCCATCCCCTTTCCTGAAGAGAGTTCAGAGATTAAAAAAAAAAATTAATATATATATATATATGGATATCTTCCGTAATTTTAAAGATGTAGGAAGTTTACAGTTATGCATCTAGATAAATGGCACCACACAAAAATATCTGTAATTTCAATATCAATCAAGCCATTTTGGGGAAAAAATGTCTATGACTATGTGTACATCAACTATTATAGCAATTTAACTTGAGAGACTGTATACTTGAGAAATAAAATATATCTAGTCTTCCATTTCTAATAAATATTAACCATTTTAATAAGTTTCTTAGTAGCTTGATAAAGAAGCTGTTGGGATTTTTAAAAAGTCACAACTAGCTTTTGTATTTAAAGTACAAACTAAACCCAGACTATATTAATATACATGGAGGTTTGTAGAATCAGATAACAATGGCACTACTTACAGGCTAAATTAAAAGCATTTGCGCACAGTAGGGAAATTTCAAAAACGAGGTTTTAAAGTAACTTCTATGAGCAATTGGTGAATAAAAAGTAATAAATCAGGTTTCTACTAAAGCTCTTTGATTTCTTTTCCACTACCTTAGGATTATAAAATATTTGTAACTAGAAATAAAGCAACAGTCATGCTGTTTAGATAATATAAGTTATGGTGTAAAGAAACAAAATTCCATACTTGAGAAGGCAAAAAAAAAAAAAAAAAAAAAATTGACACCCCCAACAACAAAGAAAAACTTTTAGTGAATATTTGATACAAGCCCTACGTGGCCATAGACACCATGGAAGATAGGGGAAAACTGCTCAAAAATAAGATGAAAAAGCGCAACACCGCCGGCCCCCATCACAGGAAATACATTCCAAGACCGCCAGTGGATCCTGAAACCGCAGGTAGCACCGAACCCTCCATATATTATGTTTTTTTCCAGCACAGACTTATCTGTGATAAAGTGTAATTTATAAATCAGCCGCTTAAGAGACTGACAATAACTAAAAATAAAATCAAACAATTGTAACAATATGCTGTCATAAAAGTTACATGAAGGTGGCCTATCTCAAAAATATCTCATTGTACAAACTTAAGGCTTTTTCCATTGTAACTTAGCACTTACTGAGCTCTGTGCCTGGCACTTCATCCGTCTGAGGTGCGACAGCAAAATTAGAGCAATTTTTTTTCCTCTTTCACAGTTTCACAAAGATCCTGTTTTGCTGTAGATCTTAGCAAACTCAGCATACCGGTTTTGCTTTCTTCCCCATTAAGTCCAGAGATTTCACCTTTTCAGGTAAAGGAAGCACTTTATGGCTTCTGTTCGGCATATTCAAATTGCCAGTGCTTTTGCACTTTGGGGTCATTATTAATTAAAACAAAGGTCCCCTCCACACAGAAGCTGAGGCGGCTCCAGGTGACTATTCTCGGGATACTCGGTGGGGCGGGTGGGGGAGCTGTTCACGTTCCAGGCTAAACCACGCGAGATTTTATCACTACTCTGAACAGCAATTTAACACTTAAATGAGTTGCTTATTTCTGAAATTTTCCACATATTATTTTCAGACCCTGGTTGATTGCAGGTAACTGAACCTGCAGAAGGCAACACTGCAGGTAAAGGGGCATGTTGTAATAAGATGTTTTTCTCAACCAAATGTCAGCAGAATCGTGTAACTGGTCCTGGGTCCGGCTATTTTCTCAAGTACATCCTAAATTTACCCGTGATCTTACTACACTGAACCATATCTCAGTTCAGTTCAGTCACTCAGTCGTGTCCGACTCTTTGCGACCCCATGAATTGCAGCACGCCAGGCCTCCCTGTCCATCACCAACTCCCGGAGTTCACTCAGACTCACGTCCATCAATTCGGTGATGCCGAATGAGATCCAGCCATCTCATCCTCTATCGTCCCCTTCTCCTCCTGCCCCCAATCCCTCCCAGCATCAGAGTCTTTTCCAATGAGTCAACTCTTCGCATGAGGTGGCCAAAGTACTGGAGTTTCAGCTTTAGCTGAAACTTTTCCTTCCAAAGAAATCCCAGGGCTGATCTCCTTCAGAATGGACTGCTTGGATCTCCTTGCAGTCCAAGGGACTCTCAAGAGTCTTCTCCAACACCACAGTTCAAAAGCATCAATTCTTCAGCGCTCAGCCTTCTTCACAGTCCAACTCTCACATCCATACATGACCACAGGAAAAACCATAGCCCTGACTAGACGGACCTTTGTTGGCAAAGTAATGTCTCTGCTTTTGAATATGCTATCTAGGTTGGTCATAACTTTCCTTCCTAGGAGTAAGCGTCTTTTAATTTCATGGCTGCAGTCGCCATCTGCAGTGATTTTGGAGCCCAAAAAAATAAAGTCTGACACTGTTTCCACTGTTTCCCCATCTATTTCCCATGAAGTGATGGGACCGGATGCCATGATCTTTGTTTTCTGAATGTTGAGCTTTAAGCCAACTTTTTCACTCTCCACTTTCACTTTCATCAAGAGGCTTTTTAGTTCCTCTTCACTTTCTGCCATAAGGGTGGTGTCATCTGCATATCCGAGGTTATTGATATTTCTCCTGGCAATCTTGATTCCAGCTTGTGTTTCTTCCAGTCCAGCGTTTCTCATGATGTACTCTGCATATAAGTTAAATAAGCAGGGTGACAATATACAGCCTTGATGTACTCCTTTTCCTATTTGGAACCAGTCTGTTGTTCCATGTCCAGTTCTAACTGTTGCTTGCTGACCTGCATACAAATTTCTCAAGAGGGAGATCAGGTGGTCTGGTATTCCCATCTCTTTCAGAATTTTCCACAGTTTATTGTGATCCACACAGTCAAACCATATCTAGTATAAGGCAATACTTGGTTGTAGAAGATTACATTTTGTAATCTGTATATAAAATTTAACAAACCTTTCTTCAAAGACAACCAAGTAATTCGGCTTCACATTCTGTAGTTTTATAACTCAGATCCCATTCTGGAAGATGGCACTTTATCTTGATTTTACTTTGTCCATCTAGACATGAGCAAAGTTCCTCTTTTTCTACAGAAAACTGTTCTGGGGAACCAGTCCTTTATACACACGTGTGCCTGTGAGATCAGTCGTGTCTGACTCTTTAGGAACCCCTGGACTATAGCCCGCCAGACTCCTCTGTCCATGGAATTACCCAGGCAGGAATACTAAAGTGGGTTTCCTCCTCCAGGGGACCTTCTCAACTCAGGGTTTGAACCTGTGTCTCTTGCATCTCCTGCATTGGCTGGCAGATTCTTTACCACTGAGACTTGGGAAGCCCTTAGTCCTATACACATAAGTGTCATTAATCTATATACATAAGTGTCATTAATTTATACTCAGCCCTATATACATGAGTCATTAATCTACACTCACAAGTATGTAAACACATCAGAGGGCTTGGATGAGTGCATATAGCAACTGAAGAATAACTATTTCAAAAGAACAATGCCTAGTCCTTTGTTTATGAACTCTGTTTTCTGAATTAATATCCTGCTAGGTTAATGCAAGGTATCATTATCAGTGTCAGAAAAAGCAATCAAACTCAAAGGATAACTTTCCTTTAAGCAATATCATTTTGGAAGTAGTCACTGCTTTACAAATGGACAGTCTGTACATCAGATTCAGTAGATAAAATATGTCCTGGTCTAATGAGCAGGTACAGCTACTAGCTAATCAGGGTTTCCATTGCCAAATAAATCTCTTGCTGCCTGAATTATCAGCCATAATTTATCAGCTCCACTGTAATCTTAGACCTAATAGCCTATAGTTTTATATAATGCTGCATAGAAAAATTTAAAATAAGCAAAATTTTGAAAATTCCAATAACAAAGTAGCCCCTTTAAACATGAGATATTTTAGCTGACCTACAATTACTCCTTTTTTTCCATTGGAGCTTTAACCAAGTAGAAGGAAAATATATTGAGAGAATCTCAAATATCGATTTTATTACTTATTCAAAGTTTCTCACAAAGTTTAATCAATAAAACTACTGGGCAAAGAGACTTTCCTAGTAATATAACACTAAGATTAGATTATTTGAATTTTCAATTCTTCCATTGGTTCAGACATTTCCTAGTGATCTATTGATCCATGGCAAACACCTCTTTTTATAAATTAACCAACCAAATGCAGACTCTGTCAGTTCTGAAGTGTGTGCTAATAGATCATTAACTTTGCATCCTATCTCTATGTATATAAGGTCCCAGAAACTCAACAGAGCTGAACTGAAGGAAGATTATGTATTTGTAAGTGTGCATTTTCTCCAAGTGTGTGCATTCTGATTATATTTAAAAAGAACAAACAAAATGATTCTTGTTGCCTTTTTCATTTTGTATCATATTTTTTCACATCATTAAAATAATTGAGCATAAAATATGAAATAGTAATGAACCATATTTGTTTGGCCTTGAACACTTCAGGGTGATTTCAGTTTTCGTATCTCATGGTACCCATGGTACACTTCTGTAAGATTTTAAGGCAGTTATCAATATACTACTTATGACTGTTTCCTTTAAATATGAAAGATATATTCATAAAAAGGAACCCCAAAGTGTTGCTCTCTTGGAAATCATACAGACAGTAGCAAAGCCAAGACTTCTATTGAAAGTGATTGTCTAATTTTGTACTTGAGATTCAAGAAGATACTGTGCAGTCTTCTTTAGGGACAGATGAGATGAATATCTTCATATTTTCTTCTACCCAATTTTCTTTACTCAGTCTTCTAAGGGACAATGTGATTAGATTGCTGCATCTGAAGTAAGTGTAGCACAGAGCATCCATACCATCTATCGTCTTCATCTTACTAATTCTCAGAACTAAGTCCACAGTTATGGATGGTTAAGTTAGGAACACTTTAATGCATGAAGGATTAAACACAATTCTCTGAGTAGTATTCTTGAAGCCTCTTGCAATATCATTTTAAAATAAAATTCACCATTTCACTTTCAAATTTTACATAGCTGTTTTATAAACCCAAGCATCTTCTAATAAGAAGGATATCCTTATACCTTTGAAATTTGCAATACTCTTTTGAAGTGTAAAGATATTCATGTACAGTAGTCGCCAACCACAAATGAATTCCATCCCAAAGCACATTTGTAAGTCCAATTTGTTTAGAAGTCCAATAAAGTTAGCCTAAGCACCCAACTAACACAATTAGCTGTATAGTACTGTGCTATAATAAGTTTATAATACTTCTCACACCTGGGCTTCCCAGGCGGTGCTAGTGGTAAGGAACCCGCCTACCAATGCAGGATACATAAGAGACATGGGTTCAATCTCTGCACTCCAGTATTCTTGCCTGGAGAATCCCATGGACGGAGGAGCCTGACAGGCTGCAGTCCATAAGGTCGCAAAGAGTTGGACACAACCTAAACAACTTAGCACACATATACTTTTCACACAAATAAAAAACGAACACAAAAAATAAAGGAGACATTTTTAGTTTTACACTACGGTACCTTGAAAATTACAGCAGTACAATACAACAGCTAGCATCCAGTGAACAGGCAAAAAGAGTTACTGACTGGAGGAAGTAGAGGAGGTGGGAAATGATAGAGCTGAAGGATTGTCAGCAATAAGAGATGAAGGGCAAGCTGCAATTGAACATCAGGCTTGAGTTAATGGCACAGGTTCAAATTCCATGCTAGATTCAATTTTATCTACCCTCTTGAAAAAATGATTCACTGATGTCTGGGTAGTAGCTCTTTTTTTTCTTCTTCTTCTTTCTCATGATAGATGTCTTGGGAGCACTAGATTGCATTCTGAACAGCTGCTGCAAATTTTGTGCACAGTTCTACGTTAGGGTCTCATTCTTCAGAAACTAACAGTGCCTCCTCAAATAAGGAAAATCCCCTCACCATTTCCTGTGCCATGAGCCTCTTCAGTTTTTTAATTTTTCTTCCTCTTGACTCTCTTCTTCCTTGCTCTGTGCCTCCAATTCCATCAGGTCTTCATTACTGAGCTCCTCGTGCTGCACAGCAAAAAGTTCAGTCAAGTTGTCCTCTATCACTAAGTTGCTGAAGACGTCTCTGGACTCCTCAACCTCCTCCTCAAGTCCACAAAAATCATCAGCAAACTGCAGACTGCAGTTCTTCTAAACCCCATTTGTGGTGATGGCCGTAACCTCACACCAAGCAAAGTTAATATTTTTATGGCTTTGTAGATGTTGTAGTCCTTTCAAAATCATCCCCAGGTAATCCCTGATTTGTCACTCACCTTTACTGCCTGACAAACAGTGTGATGTTAAAAATATCTCTTGAAGGTCACTCTAACTCCTTGGTCTATAGGTGGGATGCACCACTTTGATGTTGGGATAAAAGTTGTCCATGAATGGAGGGTGGTCCAGAGCATTGTTGAGCAGCAAAAGAATGTTGAATTGGACATCCTTCTCCAAGCAATATTTCTCTGTCTGGGATAAAGTGATAGAAAAACCAGTCCTGGCAAAAGACCTGTGTAACCCAGGTTTTGGGATTACTCTTCCACACAACAGGAAGAGAGCCCTTGACTGCATTTTTAAGGGCTTTGGGTTCTCTGAATGATAAACTAAGAGAGGTTTTAGTTTAATATCATCAGAAGCATTACCATCAAACCACAAAGTTAGCCTGTCTTTTGCAGCTTTATAGCCTGGCATCAACTTTTCCTCCTTATTGATGTAATTTTGGTGTGGCATCCTCTTCCAGGACAGTCCCATTGTATCCACATTAAAAAACCTGATAGGGTAATGCATTCATCAATAATTTCTTAAAGTGTTTCCAAGAATTCTCAAGCAGCCACCATATCTGTGCTAGCTTCCTTGCCACTAACTTTTATGATGTGAAGATTGGTTCTAGTCTTGAACTGATGAAACCAGCCATGGCTGGAATTAAAAGATTCTCCACTGTGTTTCTACTTCAGGTCTTCATGAAGGCTTTCAGTTTTCTCCTGAGTCAGCATTAAGCTGAGTGAGACTTGATGCTGATGCTAATCCTGTACCCACACACTGAGAAGTTTCTCTGTCTCCTCCATCACTTTTCCACACCTATTACTGTCAACATCATTGGTGCAGATTGAATGATTCATGTAAGAATTAGTGACGTCTGCCATCTTTTTACCTTGCTCTACTGTTTCAATTATTCTCACTTTTGTTTCCATCATTATTGCTTGGCACTTCTTAGCTACACCAGCAACATCACCACTGCTTTCTGTTCGCTTTCAGACATGCTGGACTTGAAATAAAGATACTGTACTGCTGTACTCTGTACAGTTCTATACAGTACACATAGGTGAAGGTGAAGTCACTCAGTCGTGTCCGACTCTTTGCGACCCCGTGGACTGTAGCCTATCAGGCTCCTCTGTCCATGGGATTTTCCAGGCAAGAGTGCTGGAGTGGATTGCCATTTCCTTCTCCAGGGGATCTTCCTGACCCAGGAATCAAACCCGGATCTCCCGCATTGCAGGCAGAGGCTTTACCATCTGAGCCACCGGGGAAGCCCTACTGTATACAGAACACAAAGGCACAACCAGTTATAAATGATTCATACAGCTGACAATGTACACGAACTTTGTAAACTAACTCACATGATTGGACATGCAAAAGCACATTCACATCTTTGAAAGTTCGCAACTTGGAGGTTTGTATATAGGGGGACTTACTGTATAAACAAAACAAATGATGATTGACCAATCAATTAATGGGAATAGTTTGTTATAATGGAAGCAACTCTGTATTTTACATCCTCACTGAAATTTTGAAAAGATTATTTCTTCTGGTTAAACAACCAATAATTTCACTTCCTAATATATTTGGGGAGGGTTTCCTTACTCTCCCAAAGACCTTAGATGGGGTTCCTACTTCTCCCACTGCTTTGCATGGAGGCATAAGACTGTCTAGTTATATTCAGAGAATCCGACTTCTTCATTTTAAGAACAACATTACAGGATTGCTGCTAAGAGATAGCTAGTGGATTTGGGGAAAATATATTGAAAACTGTAAATCGATACATAAACATGATTAAGCGACCTGGAGGGAACTTATGTTTTGGCTAGTGATGTAGACTGAACGGTTTCAAACCTTTCCCATGATGTTCTGTGACCTTGCATAAGATTTTCACACTTCAATATATCAGTGGGAATAATAACATACTTAGGTTTTGTATAGTTAGGATTGTTTGAGCTAATTTTAAATTTATGTATCTTACATGATAGTAATATGTATGTTTGTTAAATAAACAAAATAAAAATATTCTAGATGTCAAGCTGGAATCAAGATTGCCAGGAGAAATATCAATCACCTCAGATATGCAGATAACACCACCCTTATGGCAGAAAGTGAAGAGGAACTGAAGAGCCTCTTGAAAGTGAAAGAGGAGAATGAAAAAGCTGGCTTAAAATTCAACATTCAAAAAACGAAGATCATGGCATCCGGTCCCATCACTTCATGGCAAATAGATGAGGAAACAATGGAAACAGTGAGAAACTATTTTCTTGGGCTCCAAAATCACTGCAGATGGTGACTGCAGCTGTGAAATTAAAATCTTTTAATTTGCTTGCTCCTTGAAAGAAAAGTTATGACCAATCTAGACAGCATATTAAAAAGCAGAGACACTTTGCCAACAAAGGTCCATATGGTCACCATATGGTCAAAGCTATGGTTTTTCCAGTAGTCATGTATGGATGTGAAAGTTGGACCATAAAGAAAACTGAGCATGGAAGAATTGATGCTTTTGAACTGTGGTGTTTGGAGAAGACTCTTGAGAGTCCCTTTGACTGCAAGGAGATCCAACCAGTCAATCCTAAAGGAAATCAGTCCTGAATGTTCATTGGAAGGACTGATGCTGAAACTCCAATAATTTGGCCACCTGATATGAAGAACTGACTCATTTGAAAAGATCCTGATGCCAGGAAAGATTGAAGGCAGGAGGAGAAGTGGATTACAGAGGATGAGATGGTTGGATGGCATCACTGACTCGATGGACATGAGTTCAAGCAAGCTCTAGGACAGGGTGATGGAAAGGGAAGCTAGCATGCTGAAGTCCGTGGGGTTGCAAGGAGTCCGACACAACTGAGCAACTGAAATGACTTAGATGTCAATTACATCTCAGTATATATATAGTTTTTGTACTCATCTTGGAAAGCACACAAATTGAATTATAAAGATGATAAAAGTTCAAATGCAGTTTCTGTTTAAAAGCAATTACAATTATTAGCTCCATGATATTTTTAATAGTCTTGATAAAGATGTCTACAATTTATTAAATGTCTGCTAGTGATATTTACTACACTTTTATCTTTATACACCTTTCTGTTTAGCTTCACCATAATCCTTTACACAGAGCTTATTTTTCCATTTAAAAAAATTTAGAAACTAACACCAGTAAATGGTAGAGGTAGGACTCCCATTTAACCAGAGTGCTTTGGGTATATTATTTGTTTGAAAACTGGATGAACTAAATGACATTTAATAATCCCCTGAATTACTTTTTTAATTGGATGTGTGCTCATTTGACTCCCATATATTCATTGCCCCAAATCCACAGACTATTTCCTCCTTTAAATATAATCTTTTTAAGTGGTTCATGACAGTTTGATAAAAACAGTGAATTACAAAAAGGCTGCCCAGCTTTCCTTGTGATGCAGACAGTGATATTTGAAGTGACAGATTTGCTGGCATGCCATCTAGGAATCATTAAGTACCACTTTCAAGTCTTATTATAGCAGCTCTTCAGCTCGGATTATTATGATCTGAGGCTGTGCACCTGAGTGTCAGACAGCCTAGTCCACTAGAGAGGAATCCCAACCCAACACAGAGGGCTGAAGGGTCATCTCAGCTGCAGAATTTCTCCGGATTATCTGAGGACTGTGTTAACACTGTGTCATAGCACAATCTCTCCTTCTGCCCAAATTTGGCTTCCATCATTCCTTTAAGAAAGTTCGAGAGAACTCTCCAACAATGCCCCTGCCTTCTAAGCTCCATTTCAGAAACTAAGACAATCTGAATGTGGTTGAAGTCCCCCTGAAGAGTGTAGGGGTCAGATCTTGAACACTCAAGTCAAGAAAACTGAGTTCAATTATCAGATCTTCAGTTATAATCTTTGTGATATTAGGCAATTTCTCAATTAAACAATCAGGGGAATTTGAGTCTCTACCTATAGAGTTGTTGTGAAGATTAAGTAGCTTAATGCATAGGTGTACAACATAGAAAGAGAAAGTGTGAAAGAGTCACTCAGTTGTGTCCAACTCTTTGTGACCCCATGGACTGTATGGACTGTAACCTGCCAGTCTCCTCTGTCCATAGAATTCTCCAGGCAAGAATACTGGATTAGATTGCCATTTCCTTTTCCAAGAAATCTTCCTGACCCAGGGATTGAACCTGGGTCTCCTGCATTGTAGGCAGATTCTTTATCATCTGAGCTACCAGGGAAGTCCCAAAGTACATGCATTGGCTAGGAATCCTCAATAAATATTGAATATGTAATAAGTGTTGGCTGTAGTTGTACTTGTGTTTCTCTAAATCCACATTAAAAAAAAAAAAAGCTACACAGTGGACATTTGTTCTCCTAGATAAACAATTCAAGTTGATTATTGGCACACCCAAAGTTGAAGCATTAAATAGTCAGAATTTACTTTCAAAGGAATTGCTTAAGTCCCCTGACATTATTTTACTGATGAAATGTTTGCAATGATCAATAAATTGAACAACTGATATATTGATTACACTATATTTTCCTTTCCATAAATTTTGTTACAATTTAATAAAGGAACCCTTTTTATAGGAGACCAAATATTTTCAGCCAACAAAAGGCCTTTGACATTTAAAGGATCAACTGAACAATGGAAATCACAGATGAGAAAATAAAAGCAAAAATGGCACTAAGAAATCTGCATAGTTATTACATACCAAGTGATAGTAATTCATGAAAACATACTTTAGGCCATATTATAGAATAACAAATCATTTCTGATGGTTTAAGAGCATTCAACTCACTTTTCATTTCTCTGAATACCTTTGATTTTATTATCCTAACCACTAAGATGTTGATGGGACTTGAAATAATGCCAAATCATGCTCATCCCTGTGTTGGCTGCTTTTATTTCAAATATCCCTTAGTCAGCTTCAGAATTTGTGGAACCAGGTAAGTAAGAGATAAAGTAGTGGAAGCTAGAGAGAAACCAGAGCATGAAAGGACTGCTTACAACTACCTTTTATAATGACATTGTTATTAAGACAGGCAACCAGTCTTGTTTCTGCTATGTCCTAAAAATATATACTTGATATCAAAGGATTAAATAAAAATAATCTTTAAGAAATGAAGCCTTCGATTTTAAAATATCATCCATTCCATCCAATGTGTTTTCAGAACAAAGACTACTTTTACTAAATTAATAGTATTTGAGAAAATAGTGATTCTCAAATACTATTAAAAGTTAGATAACCTATATAGATGGCTATCTAATCTATTATCCCACTTTCCCAAATAAGGTGTTTATGTTTACAACTTCATCTTCAGAATCATGGGACAAAAAAATATTTTTACATGGAACTTTCAAGACCCTACGAATGCAAAACAATATAAGAGATGATCCTAGCCTTCCAAAATGTAAAGTATTTTGTGTATATCTAAGGAAAAAAAAAAAAAAACATTTCAAGGCAACATGTACGTGTAAATATGTAGAACAAAACAAAAGAAAACAAAAACTTAAATGCCAAGATCCAAGGAGGTCAAAGCAAGGATCTTGGAGGAAGTCTTCTTGTACAGATTTATGTATTTAAACTCAACCACAGAGGAAGAACTGAAATCTCCATTATCAATTTTTAACACTGATTGGATTAATTTTACAATTTCAAGTTGAACTTCTACAAAGGATATACCTTTGTATTTCAAATGGATCTGAAGCTTTTAAAAATGAAATGAAATATGTTTTTCTGAACTAGAATTTAGAAATATGTGGCTTCCCTCCTGGCACAGTGGTAAAAATCCACCTACCAATGCAGGAGACGCGGGTTGCAATCCTGGGCTGGGAAGAGTCCCCAGAGAAAAAAATGGCAACTCACTCCAGTATTCTTTCCTGGGAAATCCCATGAACAGAGGAGCCTGGTGGGCTACGGTCCATGGGGTCATGAAAGAGTTGGACACAACTTAGCAACTAAAATACACACGTGTTTTAAAGGTCATTTTCTGGAAAGAAACTGTGAACTCAAGTACAATTGCTTTGCACCTTCAGAGTAGTGGTTTGGGTAACCTCAGCTTTCACAAGCAAAACAGTATTGGCTTCTGGAAAACTGACTAATCCAGAAGTCTTTTAATTCTGCCTTGACTTGATGAAATGGTTGCTATTACATCCTGTGGTATTTCTAATTGAAAAGTTCTTCATTCGGCATATATTTTTTACTAAAAAAATGTATAATTTAGCTCTTTTAACCTTTAGAGGAAAAAAAAAATGAACCTCTTTGAATGTATACCCAGAGTGACTGAGATAACAGAATTGGATGTGTAGAGACAGAAGATAGATATGTTAAACAAATGAAGATAGATATGTTAAACAAATGAAGATCGCTCCCATAGTGCTTTCTTTTCATATGAAATTTTTCTATAGCTACAAAATGGCAAGTTATATACTGAGCCAAAAAATGTTCTCTTTTTTTGGTACTGTGCAAAACTCCCAGGAGGTCATATATGAATTGTACCCCTATCTGCTCCATTTATTAAAAATCACTTCAAGATTCCTTCTCTACTTCACTCTTTGTGGGATGGAATTCAAAGCCAATGAGCAATTTCAAATCCATTGGAAACATAAAGTCACATGGTAAGCTATGTCACAGAACAATTGTTGCTGCTTAAGCAAAAGCTTAGTCTGCCATATGTTTACTGGCTACTGTCTTATTTTAAATTCACATTTTCAAATTTTATTTTATTAATCATCAGCACAGCTAGTGACTTGCCACAAGGACATCTGAAACAGAATTGGAGACTTTCCAGTGTGGAGCCTGCTGAGAAGCCCAGAGTTGATATGACGATTATTTTAGCTGAAGACACTTAAAATTCAACAGATGCAGAAAGAACCCTTCTCAGGGCTTCCCTTACTTGACTAAAAACAGCAACTTCTAGAAAATGAGGTTGCCTTAAATTATTCTCAGGAGAGAGACCAAGAGTGAACCGACCATAAATCTCTGGGGGAAAGACCAGTTTGTACTGTTAGTTCTCCTAAAAACCCACTAGGCTTTCCTAAAGAAACCTATTTGTTCCTCGTCTAGAAGGCTTTTCTTCCCTTTATCCTACTAAATTAGGTATATAAGCTTTTAACTATAACCATTTATCAAGTTATCTACTACTTTTATTAGCCCTTCCATGCATAAGAATAAATCTTTTTTTTTCCTCTGTTAATCGCCTTTTGTCAATTTAATTCACAGGCAAGCATTTACTAAACTAAGAGAGTAGAAGATACATTTTTCTCCCTCCCAGACAATAGCAGTCAAGGCACATAAATAATGTTTTAAGTATCAGATACAATAAAGTGGATTCATGCATCAGGACCCACAGAATGAAGGCCGCCCCACTGGCTGGGTCCACATCACACATCTCAACCCAAGTCAGCCTGCGTTTATGAAAAACACCTGTCAACGAAACTGAGCATATATCAGTTACCATCCTCCAATTCAACTTTGGCTAACTTCTCTTCCTCTTGAAAATAGGACCTTCAGTCCTTGTAAGGAAATCCCTCACCTCCTGGACAATTGTTCCCAGTTTCTGCATGACCTATTCGAAGCTCTAGAAAATCCATTTTTGCCCCAAATTCCTGGGGAGGAGGACAATACTTCTTGTGAGCCAATGTACTCCCTAATCCATGGATTGTTTTCCCTTGAATAAAGAACATCAAATGCAGTACTAGCTTGTTTTAGTTTTGTCATCTCACAATTTTGGTGACAACATGGGACCCGAAGGCAGTTGCTGCAGAGTCCAGGGGTGGCTCCTAGGTGCACATTGTAGTGCCTGAAGAGCCATCTTGGTTTGTTGCCTCTTTGGCTTCTCTCCAGAATCTCAGGTAAGCTTTTCTCACATGAAGCGCTGCTTATTTTGTGATCTGAGCTCTTTGAGTTTGTCTTAATCCTCCTGGGGGGCATGGAAACTGAAGTGTGAGAGAGTCTAGGGTTTCTGGGTGAGATTTGGCATTAGTTCAAGTTGTGTGTGTATTCTGTCACGTCTCTTTTCGACCCTATGGACTCTATACCGCCAGGGTCCACTCTCCACGCAACTTTCCAGGCAAGAATACTGGAGAGGATTGCCATTTTATACTCCAGGGGATCTCCCCAACCCAGGGATCTAACCTGCCTCTCCTGCATCACCTGCTTGGCAGGCAGATCATTTACCACTGCGCCACCTACTGGACTACAACATTTGGGTTTGTGGCTGACGTCATTTACAAAGGAATGCCTCCTGGAGATTCTGAAGGGTCTAAGGAATTGTGTACCTGGCATCAGAAACAGTAAATCTGATTAAATTAGGAAACGTCAACAAGGGAAAAGAAGTAGGTACCCCTCAATATAAGAAGGCAAGAGGGAAGTAGTCAGGGGACTCACAAAGCCTCAGGTAAGTCCACAGCATAAAGCATTGAGGGTCTTGGGCAAAAAGACAGGAAATTCAAACTGTTTTGACCAGTGGCACATCATAATATAAGTAGGCATAAGTGAGACTTTTGAAAACCATTACAGTGTCACCACTATAAAGAAATCTTCTCCTGCAAGGAATAACAAGTCTAAGGCTAATAAGAAGCTCAGAAGCCAAAGCTGTAAAATTGGTGGGCATAGAGGAACACTTAAAAGCTGTTAGAGTGCTTACCATTTTGTCATTTGACAGATATAAGGGATATTAGGAAAGCATAACTTAATTATTAAGAGCAAAAGTCATTCATGAGTTTCACATATTTTGGTATCTTTTAATGAAGATAATTCAATAAAGACGATATACCAAAAACAGTATGGCTTCCAATTTACATGAAATAAAGTCTTATCCATATAATCCTGGGTTCTTTAAATAAAAAAAATAAATAGTGCTCAGAGTAGGGAATATTAGTGACATTGATTTAGTCTTTATTTTCTATATAAATAACTTCAGAAAGATAATATAAGATAGAATACATTGATTTTTAAGCTAAAAATTACATTTAAAGCTTAATTTGTTAAAGTTTTAGCAATAATAATAATACTAATGATAATAATATCATCATTGTATTATGTTTATACCAAGTATATTCTTATATTTTAGGTATGTAAGAAATTTTCTGTACCAGAGCAGTTAAATTTAAAATTTGATTGTATTACTTAATGCATTTAATTGTATTTAACCTACAATTTTAATATGGCCCCTATCATTGTCAATGATAAAAAAATTTTCAAAATTCCCCTTTGAAAAGAACATTATTCTACTTCACATGGCATTTTTTGCTATAATTTCCTAATATCAAAAACTTTACTGCACTCACAACATGAGAGTTCCAGCTTAAAGAAAAAAAAGAAAATTGCATGCTAAGAGTTCTGTCCTTTACTTTTATATACCAATAATCAAAATGTTTTAAGAATTGGCCTAACAGAGAAATTCATAAAAAGATGCTTCTCAAAGGCTTTTTTTCTCAAGAAAATTCATGCTTATAAATAGAAGGGCAGAAATGGTAAAGATGACAGCTGCTTGAGCTTGCTTGAAAAGGCAAGCAACTCCTTACAGAACCCTGATATTCCTGGTTGGGATGGCAAGACTCCTGCTCCAGGAACAACAAAGCTGATGTTTATTCTGGGTTTGGTTTGACTTCACTTTTGCATGGCTGCCCAGATGAACACAAAAAGCACAGACCAATCAATACCATGGTCCTTGTTTTCTGTGAGCATCAAAGAAGGAACGTGATGGACTTCCCAGGTGGTCCAGTAGTTAAGAATCCACCTGCCAATGCAGAGGACACGCAGTCAATTCCTGGGAAGATTCCACATGCCTCAGGGCAACTTACTCAACGTGCCACAACTACTGAGTGCTCTAGAGCCAGTGAGCTCTGACTACTGTGCCCTAGCCTGTGCTTTGCAACCAGAGAAGCCACTTCAATGAGAAACCCACCCACACACCTGTAGAGTAGCCTCCCCATGGTCACAACTAGAGAAAGCCCCCAACGCAACACAGGGAGACCCAGCACAGACAAAATTTTAAATCACAAAATAAAGAAAGAACGTGAAGTCCAATAACAGGGGAAACCTTAAGAATTTAGTGGACAAAAATGAGTAAAGGGAAATGTAACTATTCTGAATGTATTTTATGAACAGGATAATCGCAACAGAGCAATGATGTTTTTACACTGGTGAACAGCAAGGATATGATTTGCAAGCAGAGAGCTGAAGTGCAGATTATTTTGATGGGTCTTAAAGTTAATAATCTGAAAACTGTGGATGAGTTCACAAAAGGGGACATAAAAGTTAAAATTAATGTATAGGACAATCACAGTGAAGAACACTGGTCATTAAATTTAAGCTTTGATTTCAAGGAAAATATTTCATATTTCAGCAACACAAATATTAATTGAAAGTTTTTAATAGCACTCACATGTTCTTTCGTTAACTTGTAAGGTCAATTTCAGCCAATTTTATAGAAAATAAGCATATGGGATACTAAGTGGATATAAAGAAGGCTTTTTGCAGTTGTGTTTCTCTTATACAAGTTATTGCACCTAATCCAGATTTTTACATTAAATTATATTGAAAAGGTAAATATATATATATATATATATATATATATATATATATAAACATCAATGTTAAAACATTATTCTTTGACTTTGCTAAGTTTTTAGATCTAGGTAAGCATCATTCTTATGAAAAGCTTAACTGGAGCATGAATACTTATCATCTAAGCATCTCAAATGCCCTGAGTTTCTTAATTCTAAACAATGATACTATATTTTCTTGGGCTGGGTGAACTCAGTTGATACTTTGATTTTGAAAAAGAACTGAGCATCAGAAGAATTAACTTAAATTTCCTGAATGTCAGAGTCCAATGGACAGCACCATATAGATGGTCTCTAAGTATCAACTCTACTTTGATAGAAAATTTAAATTTGACATACGCCATATTGAAGTATCTGATTCTTAAAAAGATAAAACATTTGAAAGCTGGATTTTATTTATAGTAGATAAATGTAAGGAAGGAAGAGAATAAACAAGGAAGGAGGAGAGAAATTACATAGAGAAAACAGAGGAAAAGAAACTCATATAGAAAAATTGCAGAAGGGAGAGAGCTATAAGGAAGAAGGGGACAGAGCATTAGAAGGAAAATATCTGGATATTTATTTGAGAAAATTGCTGAAATAATGTTTCTAGGGTATTTCCTTATCTTTTCAACATGTTAGCATGTTGAAAAAAGGAAAATCTATTTGAGACGTGAAAGACATAAATGACATAGCCCCATCCTGCTTCATTAAGGGGTTAAGTTCTACTCTATGTTTTCCTACTATCAACAATTAATATCAATAAATATCAGGAGTTCCCACATAGAGCAGAAAGAAACAGCTACCATGGGGTTCAATCACCCTCATTAGTACATATTTATCATCTTTGGAACATCCCAAGAACCTGGTCATTATCGATCATGCTCTATCATAGATGACTCCTTCTGGCCTTAGCTGACCTCCAGAGACTGGATTATTTGTCCATATCTGCCAGATATCTGTGCCTTTACATAGGTTCAGGTCTTAGTCCCTCCTGACTGGCTTGTCACACTGCCACCCATGCCAACTGAAAATATTTTATGAAAGCCAAAATGTTTCCAATACATTTATTTCTTGGCAGGATTTTTCCAAGTCATAAAAAATTTATATCAATGACATCATTCAAGATTGAAGGTGGACCATGTCAAATATTTAAAACTAAATACTGGCATGTGACTTAAAGTTGCAATGAGCGTATGTCTTAGAATTACTAATTCTCAAAGTCAAATACTCTGGTCATTCTTCTTAGAAATATGTCTATGCTTAGTGATACAATTGTGGTAACTCTCTTACATCCTACAGAGCTCTAAGCTAATTGATGATATGGATGTGAAAAGTAATACACAGAAATAAAAAGGGAGATAAAAATAAAACAGAAGAGAAACTGCCTAAGGCATAGGAGAAATATATATTACCAGACATAAGAGATAGGCAGATTCTTATAGTTTTATCTTTGAATTTGGCTTTAGGTGTGCTGCTAGTTAATGTTTTAAAAAAGCAAAGTAAATGGTTTACACAGCTTTCATTTTATTAAATTATGGTAGAAAATTACATTGTTTGGGTCCTCTGGCAGAAAATATTTCACTGCAGACTTATTAAAGACAGAATTGTTATACAAGTTGACATTTTAAAATATAAAATTGTTATAAATGCTGAAAGCATAACAACTTTGAAGATATTCCTACATGTAGGGCTTTTGACAGCTTAGTCTGTATTTTCCTTCTTGGAGATTGAACTGAATATAGACACTAATGTGTTATTTTAATACAGAGAAGTGGATGTCTACCATGCCCATTAGATCATCTCTCAAATATTAAATTTTTTCAAATATCAAATGCCTTTCTTTGACAGGAGCTTGATTATATTCAATTCCTGATTGCATTTAAAAGTGCCCCTAATGTAGATACTCTGTGCTGCTGTATCAAGTAAGAGGTGTGGGCTTTGAATATGAAGGGGAGACCAAAATGCTATTATGCTCTGAAAGTTTAAATGCCAAGCTTATACTCTCATCCTGACACATTGTGATGAAAGTGCCTTACGGGATACAGCAAAATAAACACTGTAAATGTTAGCAGGATGATGGCACTGGTAGTAAAGTACCTGCCTGCCAAAGCAGAGATGTAAGAGATGCAGGTTCAGGCCCTGGGTGGGGAAGATCTCCAGAAGGAGGGCATGGCAACTCACTCCAGTATTCTTGTCTGGAGAATCCCATGGACACAGGAGCCCGCTGAGCTATGGCCAATAGGGTCACAAAGTGTCAGACATGACTGAAGTGACGTAGCGAGCACTCAGGAGGTTGAGGCGGTCCAACACACTGATCGCTGCCCATGAGCCTCAGGGCTGTGTGCTGTGCTGTACTCCGTTGCTTCAGTCACGTCTGACCCTTTGACACCTTATGAACGGTAGCCTGCCAGGCTCCTTTGCCCATGGAGATTTTCCAGGCAAGAATACTGGAGAGGGTTGCCATGCCCTCCTCCAGGGGATCTTCCTGACCCAGAGATCGAACCTGAGTCTCCTGCATTACAGGCGGACTCTTTACACACTGAGCTACCTGGGAAGCTCTAGGCCTCAGGGGGTCTGAGTCAAACCAATCTAAAGAAAGCAATTTCCTTAACCTATCCTTAGTCTTCCAAAGAATGAACACACACCTAGCAGCCCACCTCCCAGAAGATCTTAATATATTTTAGCAACCTGGTCTTTGTTTGCAAGAGATCTGATGATGATTCCATCTTTCAAAGTGAAATATAGTTTAAGATTAGTACACTGAATAGATAACTTTCAGATTATTATACTGAAAATATTATATTACATATGTAAATTATTTATAATTACAAAATTAATAAAGTAGATCAAACACTCTTTCTTCTCATATTAAGGCTATTTTTAGAGATAAACATTTAATGGGAATTTTTGAGTAAATCACTTTCAACAATATTATGTCATTTTTTTTTCAGTAAACTCTTAGTTTCAATGTTTGTTTTTTGTTCAAAAACAACTTTTGTTTTAACCTTCACACTGCTGTGATCCATGCTTGAAATACTATCTTGAAGAATTACTGATAATATGTTTTGTAAGTGTGTCTCTGTGGAGATAGCTTATATAATATTAAAGTCATATCCTAATGTCATATTTTTATCATTAAGTATATATTTTGTAAATATAAACTATATTAATCATTTCCTAAATATGTTTAGTTGTGATTAGTTCATCATTATCACTGTCCCCCTGGCAACAGAATCTGACCTCTGTGAATTTTATTTTTTGAAATTTGTTTTGAATTTCCTTTAATAAGGAAAATTATATAGTGTACATTTTGCTTGTGATAGTTAAAAATTATGTCTGCCCTAATAAAAGTAAATCAATATTAATGTATTATGAAAGTTAGAATGCTTAAATTTTTAAAGTTTCAAAATAACATAAAACCACTGGTTATAAAAATTCTCAGTTTATACCTAAGTGGCTTCTGGCAAACTCTAATAACAATTTCGCTTATTCATCTCAGAAAACAGAAGTTGTTTGTCCTCTTAATATAACTGATGAATTGCAAAATATCTTCCATCATGATGCAAGGAATGCAATAAAACTGAGTCTTACTTCATGCTCTATAAACTAAAATTGGTACATTCATTCTGTATAAAGAATTTGGCCTTCCAAATTTTCACTTACTTAATTTGAAGAGAAGGAAAGGGCACTTACAGACTCCATATTTCACCTTAGCTGTTGACATGACAATTTTACCTAAAGAACAACGATCCTGACAATATATACCAGCTAAATAAGGCAAAACAAAGAAGTAAGCAGAAAGAGCTAGTAGTGTAGAACTGTGTATCCAACAGAAAATACACAGTACTTTCAAAAATGTATGTAATTAAAGGAAATAACAACCTAAACAAACTTCTTACACCAAAATAATTAAAATTTCTGGATGAAAAAGAAAATTTTCTAAATGCATTGCAGAGCTTAAAATAAAACCAAAGATGTTAAAGGCCAAAAAAGTCCATTGAAAAGTGTGTATCTAGTGGTGAGAGGCATTCAAGCAAGGATTCACTTCCTGGCCATATGCCAAAACCTGTAAATTTGAGCCTGCCTTCTAAGCACTGCCGGCTTCCCTAGTGGCTCAGAGGTTAAAGCGTCTGCCTCCGATGTGGGAGACCTGGGTTCAATCCCTGGGTCGGAAAATCCCCTGGAGAAGGAAATGGCAACCTACTCCAGTATTCTTGCCTGGAGAATCTCATAGACGGAGGAGCCTGGTAGACTACAGTCCACGGGGTCACAAAGAGTAGGACACGACTACGCGACTTCACTTTCTTTCTTTCACTTTCTTTGAGCACTGCCAGACACAGAAGGGGACGCAGAACCTAGGTCTCATCCTAGGAGAGAGAACTGAGAGGAGACGTCTGTGGACCAAGGGAATCCCAGATGGTTTCACCACTCTTGTTGTTTTTCTAAGACCTAATACCCAATAATTCATCTTAAATGTTCCCAAGTTATTAGTGCTTCCAAAAACACAGTCTTGATTGAGATGCACGGTCTCAAATAATCCTTTCAGTAAAGCTCTAAAGAACATGTATTCACAATCAAAGGTCACCAAACACAAAATAAGAGATGGAACAAGGAAAATCTGCATTAAAACTACAAGAAATAGTAGATAGCAAAATCAAATCTGTGCAAATATTGAATACTGGGAATATCATGTATGGAATACATATTTGGGGTCTGCCCTGGTGGGGACTTTATATATATAAATAATCTATATTTATTATATACACACATATATAAAATAGATAATTAATTAATTTAAAGATATACATAAGTGTCAGGCCTGAATATGTGAATAAGGAATAAGACGTTATAAAATGACCAAGATTATTTTTAAAAAGACCCAAACAGAACTTCTAGTAATTAAAAAGTAGAGTAATTTAAAGTAGTAATTAGGTAGTTTAAATGGCAATTTGCATACATGAAGAGTTCACAAATTGAGAGCTGAAATAAGTACCCATGCTGCTTCTCATAGTTAAAGAGAAACATGAAAGAGATGTGAAGATACATGATGATAGACTAAGAACTTCCTACATTCCTAGAAGTTAAATAAAGACAGGATGAGATAGGAACAATATGTTAAGGAATAATATTGAAGAATTTTAAAAACTGATGAAAGTAGTAAATCTTCAACTTAAAGAAGTCTAAAGAAATCTCAGACCTAGCCAGGCACACTAAAGTGAAACTAAAAACACAAAGACAAGGAAAATGCATCCCGAGAAATATCATAAGTTATTTACAAAGAACAACAGCTAAACTGGCAGGTGTCTCTTAAGTATGAGCAGCAGAAGCCTGAATTGAATAACATCATGATGTTGTCATTGAGTAACAACATCACTGTAAAAGACAAAAAGTCAACCCAGAATTGTTTATCCAGGAAACATAGCTTTTTAAAGAGGAAGATAAAGGAGAGAAAAAAAGGATAATTTTATAAAAGCAAAACAATGATAACTGCCAAACATGAAAAGTGTAAGAAGAAATCATGTTTCCCTGATGTGTTTTTAGAAAAAAATATCAATGTCTTATTTAAAATATAGAGTTAAAGATAGAACCACCATGTGACCCAGCAATTTACTCCTGGGTATATATTTAAAAAACACTTATTTGAAAAGATACATGCACCCCAGCGTTCACAGCAGCACTATTTACAGTTGCCAAGACTTGGAAACAACCTAACTGTTCATCAACAGATGAACAGCTAAAGAAGATGCGGTATATACAGATCATGGGATACCACTCATTCATTAAAAAAGAACAAAATCTTGCCATCTACAGTAACATGGGTAGACTTGAGGGGAATTACCCTAAGGGAAATAATTCTGACAGAGAAAGAGAAACACTGTATGATATCACTTATATGTGAAATCTAAAAAATACAACAACGACAACAAAAATAAATAAATAAAAAATACAACAAACCAGTGAGTATAACAAAAAGATGCAGACTCTCAGATACAGAGAACAAACCAGTGGTTACCAATAAGGAGAAGGAGAGGAGGGGAAACACAGTGGTTAGGGGAGAAAGAGGAACAAATTATTGGGTATAAGGTAGCCTATGAGGATGTATTGTACAACACAGGGGATATAGCCAATATTTTGTATATTTACTTACCATAATTTATTTTATAAATTTGCTTTACAAATTGTTTTTCTTAAAAATGGCACTTTTCATCAAATAAATATTCTGACCGTTTTATTTTACAATGTTATAGAACATCCATAAATTATCTCAAAGATGAGTACAAACTGTAATGAATAAAAATATGGGGCTTCCCTGCTGGCTCAGTGGTAAAGAATCTGCCTGTCAACGGAGGAGACACAGATAAGACCCCTGGTCAGGGAAGATCCCACGAGCCGCAAGCGACTACCAGGCCCACGTGCTGCAACTAGGGGAGCTCGGGTGCCCTAGAGACCATGCTCCACAACGAGAGAAACGCTGCAATGAGAAGCCCGCGTTCCACAACTAACGCGTAGATCCTCCCAGCAACCAGAGGAAAGCCCAGCACAGCCAAAATAAAGAAATAAAAACACATTTAAAATATATATACATATATTGAAGCATCAAAAATGTTATAGAGAATAAAACCAGAGATTTTTTAAATTTCATAATAAATGGATTAGTAAAATAATATATTTGACTAATAATCTAGGAGAACAGGATTTATGAGCTTAGTACATATTTTCATTTTGCAAAGTCAGCTAAAGAAATATTTAATCTGAAAATACTTGAACCACTGGAAATTCATCTCCATAACTCATCCACTCTTAGAAAAATATATATACATTAACACATAAATACATAACAGTGTATATTTTATTTATAAAATGTGTTTTTTAGGTGTTTTTCACTGCTTCATATTGGCTAATGTAGATTTTACATGTTAAAAGAAAGTAGATTCACCCAGTTTGATAGTGTAACTATAGCAGGAACAGCTTTAGATACAGGAAGCCAGAAATGCAAATAAAGTTATGACCAACCTAGATAGCATATTCAAAAGCAGAGACATTACTTTGCCAACAAAGGTCCATCTAGTCAAGGCTATGGTTTTTCCTGTGGTTATGTATGGATGTGAGAGTTGGACTGTGAAGAAGGCTGACTGCTGAATAAGTGATGCTTTTGAACTGTGGTGTTGGAGAAGACTCTTGAGAGTCCCTTGGACTGCAAGGAGGTCCAACCAGTCCATTCGGAAGGAGATCAGCCCTGGGATTTCTTTGGAAGGAATGATGCTAAAGCTGAAACTCCAGTAGTTTGGCCACCTCATGTGAAGAGTTGACTCACTGGAAAAGACTCTGATGCTGGGAGGGATTGGGGGCAGGAGGAGAAGGGGACGACAGAGGATGAGATGGCTGGATGGCATCACTGACTCAATGGACGTGAGTCTGGGTGAACTCCGGGAGTTTGTGATGGACAGGGAGGCCTGGCGTGCTGCGATTCATGGGGTTGCAGAGAGTCGGACACGACTGAGCGACTGAACTGAACTGAACTGAACTGATGAGTTCAAAAGTACATATATTTGCAAATCATTATGTATGACTTGAATATGTAAAAATATACACATACATACTATATATAATATAAATTTGTATATAATACTATATATGTGTACATATAGCCATTATTTTAAAGAACCAGCTTATTTAATTGAATATATTTTTAGAATTTATCTTAGAAGTTCACTTCAAAGTTTTGTCAGAATTAATAGAACTTTGAGTATATTCTTTATAAAACAGTGAAACAAGAGCAACTGGTACTTTTTATGATTTCAAATGGCATAATAAAATTGATTTTCTTTATGTTTTTATACTAGCAATGATTAAAAACTGATACACATTACAAAAATTGACTTAATTTTTGAAGCTTAAGATTTAAAATATATTTTAGTTTAAGAGTTCTATTGCTTCTCAACACATATAATTCTATGAATAAAATTCTATTAAGTTCTAAAAACTGAAATATACAACTGAATTATTAAACTTTCAGCTAACAAAAAAGGCATTTTGATTTTTTTCTGTATCCATTATGTTTATGGTTCAATTTCCCACATATAGTACCTTTTTATTGAAAATGTTCTCATTTATTTCATATTCACCATGCTGCAAAATACTTCCTTATGGTGCATCAGCTGTTTTAGAAAAATGAACTGAAACAGGTATGACAAATACCTGGATAGTTCACAAGTCCTCTGGCTGAGCCAGAGGAGACATTACTAAGGAAGCACTGCAGTCTCTCCCAGGAGCCCAGCACTGCTGCGGCTGGTACTTCTCAGTCTATGCTTCAGCCCTGGCAAAGCCAGACCAAAGCAACGGAGACAGTCAGTCAGAGCTCCCAGCCCACACAGAGATCTCACTCACTAGCTCAACAGCCTTTTCAGGTACTTCATTCCAGGATTCCTGAGTTCTATCGCAACCTAGGATGCTCTTTTCCAGTTAGGATCCTATTCCAGCAAACACTAAGGACTAAAGAGGTTACACCTGCTCCAGGTCCAGGGCACCCTTGGCAGAATAATGACCAGCTGGAATCCTGCACCGAAGGCTTGATTTGTACTCTAAGGATCACTAAAGCCAACTCTAAGCCTGATATGTACAGAAGTAAAACTTTTAAACTAGCTAGAACTGCTAAGTACCTACCTGACTGCCAATATCCTCTTCAAACCATAGTTGGGATTAATATACCTCAGCATATAATGCTTTCTGAAACAGTGATTTCCAAAGTTATGAATCTCACAGACCACCACCATCACACACGGACATACACATACACCCATGTCCCTAAGCAAATTTAATAAGTTAATAAAATGGAGGAGACTTTTGTGATGTAAGGATGGTTAAACAAAATTAAATAAAACTAATCAAGCAACAAAAGTGATCACTGTGGCTTCATAAAATGAATGATACTTTAACAAATACAGAATAAGAGAATGACATCATTTCAGAATACTGGACTACTGCAGATTAATACTGCCCTGGGTAAACATTCATTTGGCTAAGAGCCGGTGAAAATTCATCCACAGTCTGCAGATATATTTGACGTGAAAACAAAGGAAATCCCAGGTAAGAATAAGGCAAATAAGGGAAGCAGCTTCGGGGACTTCAACCTCTTTGTGTGCTTCTCTCCTGATTTCCTCTTGACTCTACCTTCCACCCCACTTTGTCACAATTAAAAGAACTAAAGCCATATTGATTTCAACTAAGTATTCCTCACTGTCACTCCTACCTAGTTTAACAAAATAGTTATAAACGGGGTAATCCTTTTATTGAATCATTTATTTCACTGGTTAGGGAAACAGCACAATATATAATCAAAGGAATGAATTCAATTAGGCAGTTGTTCACAGGTTTTATTTATGTTTATATGAATATGTGCTTAAGATCCATTCTTAAATGGGAAAAAAATCTTCCCTTTTAACCTATTAATTCTACCTTATGATACTTATGATAACCAAAACGTCAGAGTGCCATAGCCACCCAGGCTCTTGGGATTCATCCTAGACAAGCCAAAAAGCCTGGAAGATGCAACTGAGCAGGATCTTCTGAGGCCTTCCCAGGATAGACACCCATGCATGTCTTCCACCTGCCTTTTGTCTGTACGAAAGCTTTAGTCAGAGAATACATTTAATCAGAGTACTCAGAAAATGCAGAAAGGACAACAGTCAAGAAAGACAATACTACTTTATCCATTCAACAAAGTCAAGTATCTTTAGTTCTTCCTCAAGGCCTAGAGATAATATCCTCAGCCATGTCCTTTGAGCTGTTTTGCAGATACTGAAACTCCCCCCTCTAGGTGGAAGAACTGTATGCTGCCCACAAGCATGTAGACCCCAGAAGGGTTGGAACCAGGAGGTTGGTGATACTGACTCCCAATTGCATAATCATCAACCAATCAGAATAATGTCCACGAGCTGATCACGCTGTGCTCCTGAAACACTGTAAAACTCCTCGCTATCCCTGCCAGGGTGGGACACACAGTCTTGAGAGCATTAGCCTGCTGTGGCCCCTTTTGTCTGGTAAAGCAATAAAGCTATTTCTTTCTACTTCACCCAAAACTCGGTCTCTAAAAATGTGATCCGGCACCAGTGTACACTGCTGGGTTTTGACATCCCAGAGACATCCCAAGATTTCATAAACTAGAAAGTAGTAATCTGTAACATATCACTATAGGGACAATAAAATAACACACCTTCACTTTCCACCACCTGAAATCTTTGCCATCTTACTTAAAGTATTATGCAGCACATAAAATATCAACATGTCCTCAGATTTGAAGACCAGCAGTCTAAATAGTCTTATTTATACAATAAGTTCATTTCTTGATTAGATGTTCTATTTATGCCCTCAAAGATATACGAATAGGCAGCAAAGAATGTATATCTTAATATCATTAGTAATGTTCAGAGTTTTCCTACCTAAAATATATGTACTAAAAGAAAAAAACCTTGGACTCCTAGGTCAAAGCGTGTAATTTAAAGTGGGGTAGGCTAATGATTTACATGGTTTCCCAGGTGGCTCAGCAGGAAAGAAGCCCTCTGCCAACCAGGAGAGAGGGATTTGATCCCTATGTCGGGAAGATCCCCTGGAGAGGGAAATGGCAATCCCCACCCAGTATTCTTGCCTGGGAAATCCCACAGACAGAGGAGCCTGGTGGGCTACAGTCCATGGGATCATAAGAGCTGGATTCGACTTAGCAACTAAACCTCCGCCACCATGTATAAAACAGATAAAACAACAATGATTTACACATATAAATAAGAGGATAAAATATTATAATAAATTTATAAAAGCAGTCTGTTAAATGTTGGGAGAGGTCAATAAGGCAGGAGGCCTGGAGCCAAAAGTAACAGATAAGTATATTGGACTATTTATGAATAAAATGTATATATTTATAGATAAACCCAAGTCACCAAAAATGAAGTCAGAAGAGGAACCACAGAATAGAGGGAGAGATTTACAACATATATGAACAAAACAGATACTACAGTGTTAGCAAAAAAAAAAAAAAAAAAAGGAGGGGGCACCTACAAATTCATAAGAAAAAAGACATTCTGATAGAAAAAAAAATATAAAAATATAACTTTTCGAAGAGAATAAAAATCTCCAAAAAACATACAAATAGATGTATAATCTGTTTACTATGTAGTAAAATGTAAATTGCATGCATGCTCAGTTGCTCCATCGTGTCTGACTCCTTGCAGCCCCGTGGACTATTCAGCCTACCAGGCTCCTCTGTTCATGGTATCTTCCAGGCAAGAATACTGGAGTGGGTTGCTATTTTCTTCTCCAGGGGATCTTCCCAACCCAGGGATTAAACCAGCACCTTCTGTGTCTCCTGCATTGACAGGTGGATTCTTTATCACTTTGCCACCTGGGAAGCCCAAAATGCTAATTAAGATGACAAAAAAAATACCTTTTTTCCTATCATATAAGCAAAATTTACGAAGAGAGTTAGCAACAAGAGTTGGTAAGGCAGCTGGAAATTGAACACTTTTAAACATACAGAAGTGTAAAATATTAATATCACTTTAGAAAATAAAATGTGATATAGCTTTCATATATTTAAAAAATGTAGATTTTTACCTAGCAATACCATCTTTAGGAAGCTATTCTACAAATATGAAAATAACAGTGTGAAAGCATCTCTATCTATGGAAACTTATTACAATTTTACTTATGGTGGCAAAAATAGAAAGCCATCTGAATATTTATCTAGACAAAATCAAACAAATGCATTAATGGTACAAGCTCAGTATGAAATAGTATGCAGATATTTTAAAAATGCTCTTTAAAATTTTATTTGTATTATTAAGAGGAAAATAAATACATTGGCAAAGTACCATGTATAATGTTTCTACTTTTCTAACAGCTACTAAAACTTCAACATAATGTGTAGGAAATTATGGGATATGGAATAAAGCTTGTTCTAGTCGCTCATAAATCTGTCTGCTGTCACCCTGTTTAATTTAATCTATATGCTGAGCACATCATGAGAAATGTTGGGCTGGATGAGTTACAAGCTGGAATCAAGATAAGCGGGAGAAATATCAACAACCTCAGATATGCAGATGATACCACTCTAATGGCAGAAAGCGAAGAGGAACTAAAGGGCCTCTTGATGAGGTTGAAGGAGGAGAGTGAAAGAATTGGTTTAAAACTAAATATTAAAAAAAAAACTAAGATCATGGCATCTGGCCCCAATACTTCATGGCAAATAGATGGGGAAGCAATGGAAATAGTGACAGACTTTATTTTGGGGGCTCTGAAATCACTGCAAATGGTGACTGTAGCCATGAAACCAGAAGACATTTACTTCTTGGTGGGAAAGCTATGACAAACCTAGACAGTGTGTTGAAAAGCAAAGACGTTACTCTGCCAACAAAGGTCTGTATAGTCAAGGTTATACTCTTCCCGGTGGTCATGTACTGTTGTGAGAGCTAGACTGTAAAGAAGGAGGAGTGCTGAAGAATTCATGACTTTGAACTGTGGTGCTGGAGAAGACTCTTGAGAGTCCCTCGGACAGCAAGGAGATCAAACCAGTCAATCTTAAGGGAAATCAACCCTGAACACTCACTGGAAGGACTGATGCTGAGGCTGAAACTCCAGTATTTTGGTTGTCTGATGCGAACAGCTGACTCACTGGAAAAGTTCCGAATGTGTGAAAGATTGAGGGCCGAAGGAGAAGAGGGTGTCAGAGGATGAGATGGCCGGGTTGCATCACCAATGCAACGGACATGAACTTGGGCAAACTTTTGGAGATGGTGATGGAGAGAGAGGCCTGGCATGCCGCAGTCCATGCTCACAAAGAGTTAGACATGACTGGGCAACTGAACAACAACAAAATCTTATGTATATGCTAAATATAATAACTATATAAGGTAAAGTAGTTCAAATTTTTTAAAGTAAAAATGCAAAATTCAAAATGCATGAGTCCAATGGGATAGTTACATAACTTCACTACATGTATGTTATCATACAATATTGGAGCTTGCTAATGAAAATTGGTTAAAATCCTTGCAATGGGTCCAGAATATCATTAGGAATCTCCAGCAGGAGACATACCTTGAAGCTGGGCTGTTTCCATAGAACCCTCTCAGGCTAATGAGGATTGTCTGGGTCCTAGGTCTGATCCTGTACCTCAAGTGTACTTTAACCCTACTCTGTCCCTGCAGAGACAAGGACCCTTCTCCATCGCAGAGCTTATGTTCAACTGAGAGAGATATATAACATTTGAATGTCAATGTACTCATTTAAAACAGTTCCAATCAGGATAAAATTCAAACCTTAATGTATTTACTTACCATGAGAAATGACAGTAACATTGATTAGAGAAATTGAAATATGGGCTGACATAAATGGGAAGTCAAAGAATAATCAAAAGACTGCTCAACACCTAAGTGTTCAGATATTTAAGGCCAGTTAAATTACCAAATATTTCATGAACTTATTTGCAAAGCATAAATAGAGACACAGATGTAGAGAATAAACATATGGATACTGGAAAAGGGTGGGGGAGATGGGGTGGGATGATTGGGTGATTCAGATTAACATATATACACTGCTGCTGCTGCTGCTAAGTCACTTCAGTCGTGTCTGACTCTGTGTGACCCCATAGACGGCAGCCACCAGGCTCCCCCATCCCTGGGACTCTCCAGGCAAGAACACCAGAGTGGGTTGCCATTTCCTTCTCCAATGCAGGAAAGTGAAAAGTGAAAGTGAAGTCGCTCAGTCGTGTCCTACTCTTAGCGACCCCATGGACTGCAGCCTACCAGACTCCTCCGTCCATGGGATTTTCCAGGCAAGAGTACTGGAGTGGGGTGCCATTACCTTCTCCAATACACTACTATGTATAAAATAAAACTGGGACTTCCCCAGTGGCTCAGTCGGTAAAGAAAAACCCTGCAATGCAGGAGACCTGGGTTCAATTCCTGTGTTGCCAAGATTCCTTAAAGAAGGAAATGGCAACCCATTCCAGCATTCTTGCCTGGGAAACCCCATAGATAGAGAAGCCTGGTGGGCTACAGTCCATGAGGTTGCAAGAGTTGGACTTGACTTAGCAACTAAACCACCACTACCATGTATAAAATAGAAAACTAACAAGAACTAACAGGAACTTGACTCAGTGCTCTGTGGTGACCTAAATGGAAAGGAAATCCAAAAAAGAGGGGATATATGTATACATACACTGATTCACTTTGCTGTACAGTAGAAACACAGTATAGTAAAAGAACTATACTCCAATAAAAATTGATTTAAAAAATACTTTGAAAATGCAAAAAAGCAATCCATCAATCAAGGTAAGACTGTCCATTGGTGAAAGTGCCTTCTGTTTGACAGCATTTGAATGAGCCAATTTTCCCTCTGAAATATTTTTCCCATGTCTCCCCAGTCAACAAACTCTTTCTCAACTACATTTTCCCCTTTGGATATACTATTACATTTATTCACATTATAGTCCCAATATCACTATGGTAAAACAATTTTGTCTCTTTTAGGTGATTCCATACCTACACATTGATTCATTGAGCATTTATCCTGCAGTTAAAAGAAAAGTCATCTTACATTCCTCATTTTTCTGTTCTTAGAGGTACTTTATTGCAGTTCCCCAGATACTGACAATAGGCTATATTACTACTCTTCAGAGAGTGTTGCTCAACATATGCACCCATATTTTCAGATTGATTGCTGAATCATGCCAGTCTTATTCAGACACATTCAGCCCTTATATCTTCTAACTGTGAAAAATAAAGCATTATTTACAATGAAGAATCGTTATAATGCAGTAATATTTCACTAGTATTCACAGAATATACAAAAAGTGATTCACAACATTGCATTCAAAATACTTGTACTGTTCCCTTGACTCACTAAATCTAGACTATTTAAGTGTCAGCAAAGGATCCATTTTCAAAGATATAAAACAGAGCCTCTGAATGAAGATGCAAGCAACATTCTTAAAATGTGGCTATATTCTTTGAAGAAGTGAAATATAATTACTTTATTCTTCCATTTTAAACATGTAACAACCAGGATGTGGAGTGAAACAGGGTTCGTTGCTCCTAAACTGTCAAACAAGGTTAAAAAAACAAAAAAACAAGAAAACACCACAAAGTACCTCACAGCCTAAGTCAAGCCTCTGACACTTAGAACGAGCAGATTGTTGAGTCCTTGGAAGCATATTGACTCCATGGAGCTTGCTGGGTCCAAGCAAGAATTAACTAACCCTTTCTTAACCTCTTTCTCTTCATTGCAAATGGAAAGGAAAAGCCAATGCATTTCCTGCTGCACCGAGAATTTGAGATTCTGATGCAACTCTTGTCACACCTCTTCATTCTGATCAACTGTGGTTGTTCAGTTGCTCCGTTGTGTCTGACTCTTTGTGACCCCATGTACCATAGCGTGCCAGGCTTTCCTGTCCTTCACCATCTCCCAGAGTTTAGACTAGGAAACGTGGAGCCTACAGGCTGAATGTAGCTGACTCCCACCTCTTTTAAGTTGTAGAGGATGCTGCCAGTTTTGGCAGCTCTCTTAAGCACATTTTAGTCCTCTGCTTTAGAAACTAGTTGGCAATCTGGTGTTAATAAGATAAGCCCTATTCCCATATCAGTTCAGTTCAGTTCAGTCACTCAGTCGTGTCTGACTCTTTGCGAGCCCATGGACTGCAGCACGCCAGGCCTCCCTGTCTATCACTGACTCCAGGAGTTTACTCCTCATGTCCATTGAGTCAGTGATGCCATCCAGCCATCTCATCCTCTGTCGTCCCCTTCTCCTCCTGCCTTCAATCTTTCCCAGCATCAGGGTCTTTTCAAATGAGTCAGTTCTTCACATTAGGTAGCCACAGTATTGAGATTTCAGCTTCAGCATCAGTCCTTCCAATGAATATGCAGGACTGATTTCCTTTAGGATGGACTGATTGGATCTCCATGCAGTCCAAGGGACTCTCAAGAGTCTTCTCCAACACCACAGTTCAAAAGTATCAATTCCCATATAACAAACTGTATTAGTCTTACGAGTCCTCTAAGTCACAAAGTACATCACTACACAAATCAATGATTCTGTGTCACCAGGTAGTCATGAATAGGAAGCGGGTAACAGGAAACCACTGTCCTTTCTGTTCACAACAGTCATGTGTTCAGTTACATCTGACTGTTTGCAACCCCTTGGACTGTAGCCCATCAGGCTCCTCTGTCCATGGAATTTTCAAGCAAGAATACTGAAGTGGGTTGCCATTTCCTACTCTTGGGGATCTTCCTGACCCAGGGATCGAACCCACATCTCCTGCATCTTCTGCATTGGCAGGTGGATTCTTTACCACCTGTGCCAGCTGGGAAGCCCATATTCAAAACAGTCAACACAAAAATAAAACTGTGATCAGATTTTCTGAACAATAAAAATATAACATGGTCTGCCAGTAGGGGTGTTATTTTGATAACAATGGAATGTACTCAAATATGAGTGTACTCAAGAATTTTCTTTGCTCATTTACCCTGGAAATGAACATTAGACAGTTATGTTACATCACCTTAATGAAAGAGAACAGGTACAAGATGCAGATAAAATACCACAGAACCTGGTTTACTAGTAAAACAATAGTCCAATAGATTATACTAGTTAATAAGGGTAAATGGTTACCCAAATTATATGAAAAATATACCCTTGTATTTGCATATATAAAATTATATATACACTTATGTGTGTCCATATTATATTTTTAGACATGAAAATCAAGTTACATGAGCTGCATACTCAAAATTCCTGTTAGGCAGCCCACAGTACATGTTATCATCCATATAAGATGTAACCATCAATCTTTTGAACCATATAAACCCATTTCTCCCCCATTTCTATCCTGTGAAAATTCGTACAAGAGAGAGGTATCTATTAGAGTAAGATATGAATAAGGAAACCCCATGACGATGAGGAGGTTACAATAGAGCTGACACTTAAAGGTCACATTGTAGACAGTGGCCAGAGAAATCATTCTGTTACATTTGGAAGCTGAATTTATGGAGAAGGACAAGTTATAACAAGACATATTCTGATGCAAGAAAAAGATATACAGATCAAATCTGCATTATAATCTCCCCATTTCCTCTATAGCCTGTGCCACAAGGTAATTTTTCTTAATTAATTTTCTCACATCCTATGCAAGACTCATAGTAGGTATTCAGTGATAATTATAAGGCTGTATACTCCATTACTCTAAGCCCTCTGTGCTTGGCAGTCATTCTAAGAAATATCACAGAGTTGGTTGCATTTCAAAGACTAGCAATAAAGGCAGTTCACTGCTGGTTCAAGATTACTTTCACGTTGCTTTACCATTGGATGAAAAGCAAACAGAGCAAAACACATCAATATTCCTTTCACAGTGAGTATGTGTGGATCTCTGAAGCCTCCCTAGGTTGTCCCAGTGGTCAGAATAGTCCGGAGAGAATGCAGACTCGAAAGTTGGAGAAGTTAAGAACCAGCGGATGCTGCTAGTCTAGGGATGGCCACATCTATTCATCACCTAACAATAGTATTATACTTCGTGTTCCACTTCCAGCTGCTCCACGGCCAATCTCAGCAGGACAGTTTCTGTGCACATGAGCATGTTCTTTCATGTTAGTGTTCCGGCATTTCCACCTGTGTAATTGGGTTCTCTATCTAAGTTATGAAGTGCCACGCAGGGCTCAAATCTTTATCTCTTGTACTCCGCTGGGTGTCTGACACCATGCCTGTATACACATCCAGGCTTCAAATACATTATTGCATAGCAGGGTTGGACCCACGTGGTGCTTAAATCAGAAGATTTATTAGAAATATGATTTGCTGCCTCTTACTATATTGAGTTCAGAAACATAACCTGAGCTTTGAGAATATGAAAGAAAACAAAAACCTCTATTTCCCCTTATCCCTCCTACCTCAAAACAATTAACCCCAGCTACATCAAAGCTGAATCCAGTTTTGAATAGGAACACTCCCATCTGAGAGTGTTGGTAGGCGTGAGTGTTTGAGGAAAGACAAATTGCTCCTACCACAAGGAAGAGGGGTGATAGAAAGCACAAAAGTAAAATATCTTGGAAGCTGTTCAAGTTCCTTAATGGACCATTAACCAACACTTAGTGAGGCAGAGCTCTGGATTTGGGTGGATGGCACTGCTTTCCCCAGAGATTGAAACTGAAGAGTGGGATTGATTCAGACATCACTATACCCCAGAGCACACTGATTAGACCTTCTGAATTTATTTGTTCATTTACAACTGGTCTTTGTCCTGACATGGACAGCCCCTGGGAGATTTTAAAATCTTCAGATCTCTGATCCTTTTAAAAAGGTGCTTTTCTACTGTAAAATTAATATGATGGGAGGGTGGAGTGGGGCAGCATGAATCCACATTGCTGTATAACTAGACTGGATATAAAAATTTTATGCTTATGTTAGTAAAGGCATAATACCTCTTCAATGAAAATAATCAGTTTTCAGAGGTGAGCAAGAGGAAATATCATTAGACATTTTATTCACTGTGTTTAATCCATTATAGATGTCACTTGGAAGAAAAGCATTAAATACGATGCCACCTCACAAAGATCCTGTAATTTTAATGTGTTAGGCATCAGGGCATCTCATTCAGCATAACTCTGACTATAAACACGGCATTAATAAACCATTTGATTTGCCTTGTCGGTAGCTATGGAGGAACAAGAATTTCTTTACAAAATTTATCAGATTGTATTTTAAAACCTGATGACATGAATTGATCCAGTTATTTTTCTACCCTCTCCACTAAACCTGTATTCACAATAGCAAAGGCTTTTTAAATTTTTTCTTACTGTGATAAAAATGACATAATATAAAACATACTATTTTCACCATATTCGACTTTACAGTTCAGTGGCGCTAAGTACATTCACATCGCTGTGCAACTCTCACCATCATCCATCTCCGGAATTTTTCACTTTCCTAAACTGAAACTCTGTCCCCATTAAACACTAAGTTCCCATTCCCCTTCTCGCCCTGACCCACACTCAGGTCCCTGGCATCTATCAATGTACTTTCTGACTCTATGAATTTAACTATTCTAGATACCTCATATAAGTGGAACTAGAGTTCACTAGTGAAGTAAGTCAGGAAGAGAAAAACAAATATCCTACATTAATGTCTATATGTGGAATCTAGAAAAAATAGTACAGATAAATCTATCTGCAAAGCAAAAATAGATACACACAAAAATAGATACATAGAGAATAAATGCATAGACACCAGTGGGGAAAGACGGGAATAAATTGGGAGACTAGGATTGACATATAAACACAATTATGTATAAAACAGATAACAAATGATAACTTACTGTATAGTATAGAAGGGTGAAAAGATACAATCTGTTTGTAGGACATATATTAACCTCAAAAATGTATTCCAATATACAGGTGTGTGTGTGTGCTCAGTCATGTCTGACTCTGTGACTCCATGAATTGTAGCCCACCAGGCTCCTCTGTCCATGGGATTTTCCAGACAAGAACACTAGAGAGGGTTGCCATTTCCTACTCCACAAATATACAGGAGGTGCGGACAAATACTGTTTGATTCCACTTATATAAGGTACCTAGCAACGGCTTTTTAAAACAATATTGTAAAGTTTAAAAATAAAATAAAAATTTTTTTAAAAAAGGCATTTTTGTGCTGTTTGAAGAAAGCAAGGCTTCTCCGACTGTTCCACTGTGGGAGAGAGGAAGGCACTGTCATAGGATTTGGGGGTTATAGATTTACAGAGGACAGCCCAGACATTGTCCCCTTTTCTAGAAGAAGAATGGTTGTATTTATTCTCTCACCAAGGATAACCCTAGGACTGATCAAGATTTAAATTGCTGAGTGAAGAAAATGTACAAAACTATCATATTTAATATTTCCTAGTTGGTTGAGATAGAAGCTGTAAAAGGACTTTGCATTCTGAAAAAAGAAAAAAATGAGGACAATTGATTTTTCTTCCTCCCTAATAAACTGGCGAAGGGAAATTTAAAATGAAAGAGGCCACCTAACTCCTAAAATTCACTCATAGCACTAAGAAAGAAATGAACAGATTATTACATCTGTTTTAATAGAAAGATATTTTGGGACGATTGTCCTAAAGCTCATCCCTCTCATCTTTAAAAATAAAAAGACAAGAAAAAAAAAGTGCTATTCCCTAGCTATTATTACTCTTCTTCCCTTCATATGCAAGCATTTTCAAAGCAAGCCCTAAACTTGAAGTCTTGACTTTCTCACATCTCATTTATTCCATAACCTACTTCACATGATTTTCATTTTTCCTTCTTAATGAAACTGTTCCCACTAAGATGATTAACAGCTTCTTGGTTTGCAAACTCAATGGATGCATTCACAGGTTAGTTCGATCATCTGTAACATTTCACTAAGTCAGCCCTTCTCTCCCACTGGAACCCCTTCCTCTTCTGACTTCCACATTCACTGCATACTACTTGCATTTAGTTATTTTACTTCTTTCTGCACATTCCTTCTTTCATGCAGTCCAGTCTTCCTTTCTCCAACCTGCCCTTCAAAACTGGGATTTCTCAGGTTTTGTCTTCGTTTGTGTTTCTCTTGTTCTCTTTTCTCCTTATTTTCCCCAGGTGATCTTATGTACAGAGATATCCACAAACATCTCTTACATATACTGACAACTCACTGCGTCCAAAATACATTCAACTTATTTATACAGAAACCTACACTGCCTGAGTTTGATTTCTTAAGTTTCCAACCAGAACCCCAAAATAAACCTGAAAAAAAATACAAAATTAGTATATGTATTTAAAAGATTTCAGAATAGAGGCTAGGTTTTCACATTTATCTTTAAACTGTGAGAGGATGGCAGTACACAAAATAACTTTTAAAAAATTTATCCTCTGTCCATGGAATTTTCCATACAAGGATACCAGAGTGGGTTGCCATTTCCTTCTCCAGGGTACCTTCCTGACTCAGAGATAGAACCCGAGTCTCCTGCATTGCAGGAGGAATCTTTATGATCTAGGCCACCAGCTAAATCTCCCAATAAATAAATAATAACTGTAAATGAAATTAATAACCGTGATGAGATATTTTCATTTTTAAGGAAGAAGTTACTGACTAGATTCTACTGGGAAAAGTAACAGCGAGAAATACTGCTTTACTTTGAAGCTTAGGCTATAGTATGCAAATTGAATAAAAAGAATGGATCATTAGCGTTGAAATAGGTACCTATTTCTTTAAAAAGAAGACTTCAATATATAGACCACAAATTATTGTGTAAAAAAAAGATTGATTTCACTACACATGAATGATTTGTCTAGAGTATGAAGATTTATTATCATAAGAAGTTATTATTTCAGGAAACTAAAGATAAAATCAATACTTTGGAGATCATTAAATCTTGGCATGAATTGAGTACCGAAGGCAGGAATATTTTACTGGAGCGTTGGGGAATTTATATTTTAGGGACTCTGGAGGTCATTTTGCTGACATTCTTCATTTCATTTCCGTCTAAAACAAAGGAAAACAAATTACCTCTTCAAGTTGTCTCTGCCGAAATGTTTTAACGTGTGCTACTTTATATTTGATTTCAAAGTTTTGTTTTGCTCTATAACTGTGATCAATAAAACCAAGGCAGATGAGAAATGAAGTAATAAAGGTTTATAGTCAATGTAGTAATTCTAGAACGAAAAGTATTTTAACCAAAGGAAGTATAAAAGAGTTCGGCAAAAGATGGAAAATTAAAATAATTCATGTTTAAAACCAACATTGTTGTTAAGGTAAATAAAAGTGAGATATTTTATCTTCTAGTGTAACAGTAAATGAAACCACCGAGCCATTTCTTTCTTAGAGTCTGTTTTTCTCAAATACAGTACCTTGCTCCCTATTAAAAGCTTTCAAATCAGATTTCAGTAAATCAGGATCTAGATGATTCTAAACCATTCCTGAAATATTGAAGCTATGTTCTCTCTGGGAGTAGTCTATTCTCTTCTGCAAGATGAATTCCATCTTCTGGAACAGTCAATAAATGAATGACCACTCTTAGAATTCTGCAGAGAAGGTGAAAAATGGGCCAGATTTTTTATAGAAATTGATAAATAGAAACAGACCAAAAGAAAAAGTTCTGTTTTGCAAAATATATATGTGATTTCCTTCTTTTCTCCCTCCCTCTCTCCTCTTTTTTCTCCTCTCTCCTTTCTTCAGAAGTAGAAAAAGGCCAAGGGTTAAACATGTAACAACCACTGTTAGCATAATCTTTTGATTAGCAATCATCTTTGGTGAAAACAATATTGGATATGTGTAGTGGGTTTGTGTTTTCAACTTGATAGTAGAACAGTATTTTTAGTTAGGCTGTCAGCAATAAAACTATAATTCTGTGAAAATTTCTAGAGACACATTCGAGGAAGAATATAATTTGAGAAATGAACAATAATAAAACAAGCAATAAATGAAAGTTGGATACATGAGGATATGTAGCTGAAATAATTTAAAATTAAATCTGTACTATTAATAATATGGAGAAGGCAATGGCAACCCACTCCAGTACTCTTGCCTGGAAAATCCCATGGACAAAGGAGCCTAGTAGGCTGCAGTCCATGGGGTCGCTAGGAGTCGGACACGACTGAGTGACTTCACTTTCATTTTTCATTTTCATGCATTGGAGAAGGAAATGGCAACCCACTCCAGTGTTCTTGCCTGGAGAATCCCAGGGACAGAGGAGCCTAGTGGGCTGCCATCTATGGGTTCGCACAGAGTGGGACACGACTGAAGCGATTTAGCAGGAGTAGCAGCTGAAATAATTTAAAATTAAATCTGTACTATTAATAATATGATATAATAAAGTTGAGTTAGATGTATTTTAATAAAGAGGCAAGAAAAAAACTAAACAGTTGATTTTACAATAAATGAAACTCTTAAATTTAAATGGCAAGGGTAAACATTAATGAATACTCTGGACTAAAGTCTAAAGGTCCAAAAGTAGATGCAGATAAGTTAAATTTGCTGCTGCTGCTGCTGTGTCACTTCAGTCGTGTCCGACTCTGTGCGATCCCATAGACGGCAGCCCATCAGGCTCCCCCATCCCTGGGATTCTCCAGGCAAGAACACTGGAGTGTGTTGCTATTTCCTTCTCCAATGCATGAAAGTGAAAAGTGAAAGTGAAGTCGCTCACTCTTGTCCGACTCCTAGCGACCCGATGGACTGCAGCCCACCAGGCTCCTTCGTCCATGGGATTTTCCAGGCAAGAGTACTGGAGTGGGGAGTTAAATTTAGAGAGTAAGAAATGATAGTACATATATAAATGAACACTGTTTCTTCTAGCATCAATTTTCTGGAGAAAATCAGATGAATTACTGAATTTGTTTTTCAACCTGAGTGTTATTATATTAGAGAGGACATTATTTAAACAATGGTCTGAGCATCTTAAAGAATAACACCTATCAGAGAAGTTGGACTAAACATTTTCTTTTTATAGTTATACCTCAATCATATTTGTTGTGCCAAATAAAATATATAAATTATTAATATTATGTAAAATGCATACAAAATAAAGGAATAATTGTACAAATTTAGCATTATATTAGGCACTTTAAAAATATATTTTATTGAATAGCTTATATCACATAAATAAGATTTCTAGAAAGTGAATTCAAATACCTATGATGCATATCAAATTCACTGTCTTAAGAAAGAGAATAAAAAGAGGATATTTTTTACATCCTAGCTATAATAAACTAATCTTAAATACTGCTATGAAATTATATGGTGAGATATTAGATGTATTTACTACAAGATAATTTGCAAATATGGCCCTAACATGTCAAGTCTTATCTGATACTAGTGAATTTATAGAAGTTTAAATATTGTTATGTTGACATTATAGCAATTTAACATAAAAAATCACAATTAATCACTGCAAACTCTACAACTAAGTGATAAAGTGCAATTTGGAATGGTCATTGAAGACATAGTCACAGGCTTTAAAAAATAGCAAACCCTCCAAACATAGAGTTTATTTCAAGAATACGGTGTATACATGTGTACATGTGTATAGCACAACTTCTCAGTTACATTACCAGTATGTTGTCAAATTCATAATTTAGTCATGGACAGCAAATGAAGAGAATCTATTAATACCTCTTTTTTAAATGAACGTTTCAAATTAGTTCTAGAAAAAGTCACTTTTATTTCAAACAAGCAACTTTTGTTTACCTAGTGGGCATTATTAAACATCTGATGGACTTGCCTATTTAATTGATGTATTCATTTAATATGTTTAACTAACATATTTTCATTGTTTTTATTCTTTTTTTACTCTATGTGCTTTGTACATCTTGAGTTAAATAATGTTTTGTGTTCATATCTTATCTAAAATACAAGGAATAAATATTCTAAAACTTACACAGTAACATTTGATTTTATTTTTTCTATATAGAAGTTATTACTAAGCATAATCTGAATTAGTTTCAGTTATTTCACCAAGATCATAAAAGGTACAGGCACAGTTTTGCTCATGGGTCAAGCATCATCACTCTGGCTTTGTTTATTTTAAAAGCACTTTGAAGTTATATGTATAGCGTTGATGAATTTACCTTAATTTTTTTTCACTTTTTAATCTTCATCCTGTAGCAACCAATAGAATGTGCAATAATGCTTAGCTAGTAGAAAGAGTCAGACACAACTTAGCAACTAGACAGCAATGGAGAACTCTGACCAGGCTGAAGTAGATTTCAGGGGCACATGGTAGGCAGTTTCTATAACTTTGGTTTCATTAAAATGAGGTTCTAAATAAGTACAAAAAATGACAAGAATACTAATTTTCCTTAAACTCTGAATTTCCAAAGTGCTTAATATTACCCAGGAAATTCTTCCCAGCAAAACTCTTTGGAGAAAAGATCTCACACAAAGTGTTCTACACATATTACTCTCTGCCCAAAACCCTCATGGAAAAAAGATAGGTCCTTAGAGACAACCTTCCCTGATAGCTCAGTTGGTAAAGAATCCAGCTGTAAGGCAGGAGACCCTGGTCTGATTCCTGGGCTGGGAAGATCCCCTGGAGAAGGGATAGGCTACCCATTCCAGTATTCACGGGCTTCTCTTGTAATTGAAATCAACATTGCAAAATTCTAGGCCAGGCCTCAAATAAAAGTAAATATGAGAATTTTTGTATTTCATAGCTGGTATCTAATTGAGACAGAGAAAAACTTTTATACAAAATGCATAGCATAAAATTATGTTTGATGAAATTAGAGATAATTGGTTAATATAAAACTCATCATGCAACTAAATTCAGATTTCATTGCTCTACCTTTTAGGAAGAGTAAAGAATTTTACCATTTGTCAGTTTTGGTGAGTTGTCATTATTTTTTAATTGAGAGCATTTTTTCATCAAAAAAGATAAAATTGGTTCTGTGTACATACACACACACACACACACACGTGCATATATATGTGCCCTAACATGGAGAAAAAGTAAACCTGGAACTTCATATAATGTAAAGTCAGACTATGCTATGGTTTTATGGTTAAACTATGCTTTTATGGTTAAATTAATTTGAAGGACTTGGGAAAAATTACTTCTTAAGCTCCAAGAAGACTTATCTCCACATAAAATTGAACTTGATTACAATTATCATTAAGTAAATTTTGTAAATACGTATAATTTTATCTTTCTTATGCAAATAACCCTATAAATATGGAAACAGATGGTAATATTGTTCAGTAAAATGAATATGTATTATTATATGCATCCAAATTTATTTGATGAACATAAATTTTCATCTTCTTTTTAAATTTAATGGTTAACATAAAACTTTAGTGGTAAAATAAACATATTTGGAATATGCTGCAGTATGTATGTGGAAAATTTATATCTATGTACATTATTTAGATGTATTTTTTATGGAAACTGTGGAAAATATATTAAGCTTTCCATTTCTAATCACTTGGTTTTACAGTGGATTTTCAAAAACAGATTTATTTTGGCATTGAAATATTTTTATATTTAATATACATGTTTAGCATCAAAACCTGAATTTTACAAACTATTCACATAATATGTAGTGAGATAAAACTACCTTGGCTTCTATAGTTTGCTTGAAGGACACTGTTAAAATTTCTTATGTACATGATGTCTGGATACATTTTTAAAGCTATTTAGGGATCTGTAGTCTTCAGAGTAATTGTTTTGTCCTTTATTTCTAATGGTAACTTTATAAATTCAATTTAATATATTTGGGATACATATATACATATTGGAAATTTACATATTATAATTATAAATTTCCATATTATAAATTCAAGTACTCGTGTTGGATGCTGTATGTAGAAATGCACATGAAACAAAGTTCAACAAATGCTAGTTTTTGCTGCCTGGAAGCCCAAGAGGCCATATGTGATGTACCTTGATTCAATAATAGATAAAGAGCCTTACAGAAAATCTTATGTGAGACTCTGAGCCTCTGAAATAAATTTACCAAAATACTTTCAACTACTGAGTGAATCCTACAGTCTTTAAAGAAAATAAACAATAACACGTTAAAAGTCATAAAACTGAGTTTAGTTTATCACATGCTCAGGTATATATTAGCTCATTACTCATGAAACAATACTTTCATTTTGCATCATGATGATAAGAATCAGTAGGAGTCCCTTGGTCTATTTTATTTGAAATTTTGTGTTCTTTTGCTTTTTATATTAAAAAAAAAGGAACAGTAATTTATTTTATATTTTTATAAGGAGAATTTGAAAAGGAACCAAAAATTTTACTCCTAGCTTTCACTCAAGAGAAATAGAAATAAATATCCATAAAAAACTGCTGGTAAGAACACCTTAACAGTAGCTTTATAGATGATACCCAAAAACTGGGACAAATCAACTGTTGTTGGTGAATCAATACAATGGTATATTTAGCAATAAAATATATGATATTGATATAGGAGGTAATATGAATAAAGTAAGAAAACATAAAGCTGAATAAAGACTTTCACAAGAATATACACTGTATGATGTCATTTACATGAAGTTCTAGTAGTGACTAATCTAATCCATTGGTGGGAAAAAACAAAAACAAAAAATATGGTAATTGCCCATGAGCACTGACTGGGAAGAGACATAAGATTTATATCTTGATAGTGATTTGAGTTAGAGTTTGTGTGCATTTGCATAAACTCAGAACATTTACACTTGTGATTTGTGCATTTTATTGTATGTAAATTTTATCTCAAAAGCATAAAATATAAACAATATTGAACTCTGTTATGCACCTGCCAAAATATATAGGAGGAAGCACATTGATTTCTACAGCTTATTTTGAAATGCATAAAAATCCCACAGTTGTTTGCAGGAATAGAAAGATGAGCAGATGGATACTTGAGTGTAAGACACTAACAAAGTGTTAATTTTAAAATGGAGGTGTTAGATATATAGGTTCACTGTAAAATCTCTTTAATCTTTCTATAGATTTGAAAATTGTCTAATATGTGTGAACAAAATTAAAAGGATATCAAGCATTCCTACTATGTATGTGGAACAAATGTTTTCTTCACTGTGGTTTGCACAAATTAATGCTAACTTGCTGTATAAATACAGCTGTCAACTATACATTAATAGATTGCAAAGACTTTTTTTTCCACAGCAGCAATCCTTAGGTTTGATTCTGACTCAAAAGAGGAGTTGAACTTTTGGGCTTCCCTGGAGGAGAATCCGCCTGCAATGAGGGAGGCCTGGGTTTGATCCCTGGGTTGGGAAAATCCCCTGGAGGAAAATAAGGCAACCCACTCCAGTACTCTTGCCTGGAGAATCCCCATGGACAGAGGAGCCTGGCGGGCTACAGTTCATGGGGTTGCAAAGAGTCGGACTTGACTGAGTGACTAAGTACAGTGCGGTAGTCTGCAACGACTTTTTTCCCACAGCAATAAAACCAAAATGTAACAGCAGAAATTTATAAGTGCTTTAGAGGTTCTAATGATATGCGATGTTTTTCACCTAAAGGCCCATAGACATGATATTTCATTGGGAAATCATTATATAGATAGTGATACAATGGAGGTGCAACTGAATGCAGGCTACATATTCATAATTCCTTTATAACTGATGATAATATTGTTTGCTTTGCTTGGTTGGCTGATCAGTATATTGATTTTGGTGCACTAGGAGTGAGACAGGAAAAAAGATGCAAAATTAGCGGATGACAAATTTTCAAAGAAAGACTCAAAATGAGAGATCAAACTTGAAGTATTGCCCCAAATGAATGAGTAAATCCAATGTTGCCTGTGATATATGTACCATAATCTTTTTCTTAATAATATATGATGCTTGTTTTTAAAAGAATGCAAAAGAAATGAATAAATAATTTAGCCATATCTAGTGTAAAATGCCTATTAAAAAAAATCTGACATCCATATTTTGGCTTTTGGGTTGTTTTGTTTAATATCTATCCACAGCAGCTCTAAGCACTCTCCTTGAACACTTAAATTCATTACTGTATATACATGTTCAAGAGGAAAACATGGGTCCATTTAGAACAAACTCTTCCTAAGTGGCTTTTAAAGATTCTATGTGATTATTCACTTTTTAATTCTACTGGTTGGTATTTCATTTATTTTATATTCTGCCTGGCTGTATTTGAAAATAATCTTTACTCCAAATAAAAAAAGAGTCACTACCTTGTTTTTAGAAAAGGAGAGTAGAGAAAAAATGCAGGAAGCAAGTAATTAGCTTGTCCAGATCTTACAGCATGCCCTGAAGGAAATGCCAGTTTTAACTCATTACTGTGGAATTAAGCAACCAATCAAAAGTTTTACAAAAGCCTCTCATTACAGAGGTCACGCACCCATTTCAACAGCTTTTAGTTTTCTTTGCTGCCAAATCAATCACACACCCAATAAAGGAGTAGAGATTGTTCAGATTACAAAGGTAAGGAACAAAATACACGTGCAAAACCTATACGTGGTGAAAATTTTTTCAAATTTTTTTTTTAAGAAATCAACTTACGTATCAGTAAATGACAATTTTTACCAGAGCTTTTTGAGGGAAGAAGACAGTACTTTTTTTGTATAAGTCACAACAACATGGACATGACCTATGGATCAGTTGCTATTATTATACAATTATAATAAAATTTATTAATTCTAATAAAATTCTGTGATTTGTGTGGCTTGATCATTATATTTCTATCATGGGTTAAAACGGCATGGAACACAAATTACTTCCCCCATTTCTCTTTGATAGTGTTGGGGATTGTACCGAGGGAGAACTTCTGATAGCAGGCACTGACATCTAAGATGCAATGATTCTAAGAAATTGTTGGCAGTCAAATTTTTATATACTCTCTGTTTAACTCCACCACAAGCAACTGAAGAACATAATCTTTATTTTATATTTTGAACAGCTTCATTTTGTTGTTGTTGTTTTTTTCCCTGAGCAGCTGCAATAATCACATTTCTGGGTAGAAATTGTGCAGACCCAGAAATGTGAGGAAAATTAATCCATCCCTGTGTTAGAAGTTTGTATATTACCAAGACATTAATATGAAATAGTCAAATCATAATGCAATACTTCATGTAATTAATCAGAGCCCATAAATTCTGAACCACTTCTGAACTCCGAAGTAAACAGCCAAAGAAGCCTATTTATATAGCATCAAGGAATAGTTGTTATGGTCTACTATGTCAATCAAAGGTTTTAATGATAATATTTTCACACCCTGCAAGGGGTTTAGTACTATGAAATGCAGAAATACATGGCCATTTACAGTAGAATTGTAACCATTAAGAAGAGAATGAAGAATATTATCTTCCTATTTCAAGGAAATGGTGAAGACATGCATGCACACAAACACTCAAGCAGAAATTGCAGAGCCAATTCTGTATTTTGACAAAGAGTAGAGTGCATTGTTGTCTCTCCATGGATGTCCTTTTATGCACTTACCGCTTTAACTGTAAGTTCTTTGGCAGCATAATCTGAATCATTGCTTAACTGATGCCTGAAGTGCACTGAATCATGCCTTCTATTCTGTAAGTACTTTTTGTCTACAAATGAGCTGAAACAATCTGTTGACCTTTCATCTTCCATAATATTCCTTTAATAAAGATTTTTATCTGCTGATAAATCTCTCCCAACCCTAAGTACCAGCCTAGATTCAAAGGGACTACCTACTGGCCAGTTATTGACTATAGGAAGAGTGAACTTCTCTGAAACATTTTGGAAAACCCTTGTTGGCTTCTAGATTCATATGAAGTCACAGCTGACTTCAAAGGAACAAAATGTTTATTTTACAAATGTAATCATAGGAGCAGCTAGAGCATGGAGAAAAGAATCTCACAAGGAGTAAAAGTAGGTGGGCAGTACAAGACTGCCCAATGCAGAACATGGAAGCGGGCTCTCAGCGTGTACGGAAAGAAGGACCCGAACCTCTCCCTCGTCACAATCATAAGGGAGTAAGTCAATCTATTTTGTAATTCATTTGGGCTTCTTAATACTTTCCTTATCCTTTCTTGTAGGGAATTTATTATATCATTCTTTATCTCATTGCTTGTTTCCCTTTCCAATTAGTCTGTAAACCTTAAGATCAGGTAATAAGCATTCAATAAACGTAGGGCAGAAAGAAGGACAGGGAAAAGGGCAAAGAAGAAACAGGGTTTATTCCTTTGCTTCCTGCAACATCCAGTGTGTTGCTGAATTCCCTAAATGGTGTTTGAATTATGATGTCTATCAGTTCTGATTTATTTTCCCCAGTCTGGCTTCCCCTCAAGGGATTAGAGTTTCTTATATAGATAATAGTTTTTTAATTTTATTCTTTAATATATTGTACTATGAGATTAAGACATACTGCCTAAAATGTTAATAACCATTGCTCTATCTAACAAGGAATACTAAAAAAAAAAAAAATGGATCAAGGTCATCACACATATGTCTCTACAATTTATGAGCTATCATGCACACAGAAAGATGAATTAGTGTTCTATTTTTATTTATAGATATAATAAATATCATACAAGTTTCTCAAATACTAATTTAAAAAATACCTAACTTGATCTTCCAACACACTGAGAATCTCCTAACCTCCACATAAGTTTTCATCCCTGACCTGCTGAAGAATGGGAGGGACTTAGAGAACCCTAACTTTTCATGTGCCACCAATAAAGTAACTGTTGTTGTTCTTTAGTCGCTAAGTTGTGTCCCACTCTTTGTGATCCCATGGACTGTGGACCGCCAGGCTCCGCTGTCCATGGGATTTCCCAGGCAAGAACACTGGAGTGGGTTGCCATTTCCTTCCCCAGAGGACCTGCCTGGCCGAGGGATCTAATCCATGTCTCCTGCATTACAGGTGAATTCTTTACCACTGAGTTAACTCACACTGTATGCCCCACTTAAAAATACACAGCATTATCCAACTTGAATATTTATCAGTGTCCCTGTTCTTTATTAGTAAAGGGTAAAAATATTTTCTAATTTGAAAATATGGAAAATTCATTTTGGTATGTTTGACTTAGTAATTGAATAAGAATAGCAACACAATCACTAGTCATCTAAGTAAATGCTAAACCAATTGGATTTCATGGGAAAGGCTGGCACAAAGATAATTGTTTAAACAGTATATTTAAACATAGTTGGACTATTCCTCAAATGATGTTTGCACTTGGGCAAGTGTCCTGCATAAAGAAATTCGCCAGAGATAAGATAAGCAGAACAAGAGAGTTTGAATAATTTCTGCTATCTATTGTGAGAACAGTTTGTTCTTTTCCATTGCAGACATGAAAAAAAGAAAATCCATATAAAATGTCACTGGCAATAGGGGATTAGGCCTGTTCTAGTAAAAAGTAGGTCTCCTCAGGGCTTGCTCGAGGCAAAATTGTGAAATAGGAAGAAGAACAAGTTAAGAGAGTGAGAAGAATTCATGGACTGAAAGTTTGATTTTTGCATTTCTTAAATTTTTGAACTACATGGCAATGTAAGTTTTTCCAAGTCTCTTAATTTATCTCTTATTTTGATGACATTAAAAAAAAAAAATCTCTTCAGTTCAGTTCGGTTCCGTTCAGTCTCTCAGTCGTGTCCGACTCTTTGAGACCCCATGAACTGCAACACACCAGGCCTGCCTGTCCATCACCCAAACCCCGGAGTTCACTCAAACTCATGTCCATTGAGTCGGTGATGCCATCCGGCCATCTCATCCTCTGTCGTCCTCTTCTCCTCCTGCCCCCAATCCCTCCCAGCATGAGTCTTTTCCAATGAGTCAACTCTTCGCATGAGGTAGCCAAAGTATTGGAGTTTCAGCTTTAGCATCAGTCCTTCGAAAGAACACCCAGGACTGATCTCCTTCAGAATGGACTGGGTTGATCACCTTGCAGTCCGAAGGACTCTCAAGAGTCTTCTCCAACACCACAGTTCAAAAGCATCAATTCTTCAGTGCTCAGCTTTCTTCACAGTCCAACTCTCACATCCATACATGACCACTGGAAAAACCATAGCCTTGACTAGATGGACCTTTGTTGGCAAAGTAATGTCTCTGCTTTTCAATATGCTATCTAGGTTGGTCATAACTTTCCTTCCAAGGAGTAAGCATCTTTTAATTTCATGGCTGCAATCACCATCTGCAGTGATTTTGGAGCCCCCAAAAATAAAGTCTGACACTGTTTCCACTGTTTCCCCATCTATTTCCCATGAAGTGATGGGACCAGATGCCATGATCTTGGTTTTCTGAATGTTGAACTTCAAGCCAACTTTTTCACTCTCCTCTTTCACTTTCATCAAGAGGCTTTTTAGTTCCTCTTCACTTTCTGCCATAAGGGTGGTGTCATCTGCATATCTGAGGTTATTGATATTTCTCCTGGCAATCTTGATTCCAGCTTGTGCTTCTTCCAGCCCAGCATTTCTCATGATGTACTCTGCATAGAAGTTAAATAAGCAGGGTGACAATATACAGCCTTGACGTACTCCTTTTCCTATTTGGAACCAGTCTGTTGTTCCTTGTCCAGTTCTAACTTTTGCTTCCTGACCTGCATATAGGTTTCTCAAGAGGCAGGTCAGGTAGTCTGGTATTCCCATTTCTTTCAGAATTTTCCACAGTTTCTTGTGATCCACACAGTCAAAAATTTTGGCATAGTCAATAAAGCAGAAATAGATGTTTCTCTGGAACTCTCTTGCTTTTTCAATGATCCAGCAGATGTTGGCAATTTGACCTCTGGTTCCTCTGCCTTTCCCAAAACCAGCTTGAACATCTGGAATTTCACAGTTCACGTATTGCTGAAGCCTGGCTTGGAGAATTTTGAGCATTGCTTTACTAGCCTGTGAGATGAGTGCAATTGTGCAGTAGTTTGAGCATTTTTGGTATTGCCTTTCTTGGGATTGCAATGAAAACTGACCTTTTCCACTTCTGTGGTCACTGCTGAGTTTTCCAAACTTGCTGGCATATTGAGTGCAACACTTTCACAGCGTCATCTTTCAGGATTTGAAATAGCTCAACTGGAATTCCATCACCTCCACTAGCTTTGTTCGTAGTGATGCTTTCTAAGGCCCACTTGACTTCACCCACATGACTTCCAGGATGTCTGGCTCTAAGTGAGTGATCACACCATCATGATTATCTTGGTCCTGAAGATCTTTTTTGTACAGTGCGCCAGCTGCGACCACTGCATGGCAGAAGCGTGCCAGCTGCGACGGACCGCGCAGGAGCGTGGCGGAGAGGAGCTACCCTTCACCCAAGTTCAGGGGCGGCGGCCAAGTGGAGCTCCCCTACGCAGAGGTCACGGGCGGCTGCTGGGAGGAGCTACCCCAGCCCAAGGTCAGGGGCAGTGGCCAGGAGGAGCTACCCCACATCCAAAGAGCGTTGGCTGCGTGGGCGGGTGTAGGAGGGCAGAGAGGAGCCACTCTACTTTCAAGGTCAGGAGGGGCGGCTGTGAGGAGATATCCCTCGTCAAAGGTAAGGAGCAGGGGCTGCGCTCTGCTGGAGCAGCCATGAAGAGATACCCCACGTCCAAGGTAAGAGAAACCCAAGTAAGATGGTAGGTGTTGCAAGAGAGCGTCAGAGGGCAGACACATTGAAACCATACTCACAGAAAACTAGTCAATCTAATCACATGGACCACAGCCTTGTCTACCTCAATGAAACTAAGCCATGCCATGTGGGGCCACCCAAGATGGACGGGTCATGGTGGAGAGATCTGACAGAATGTGGTCCACTGGAGAAGGGAATGGCAAACCACTTCAGTATTCTTGCCTTGAGAACCCCATGAACAGTAGGAAAAGGCAAAATGATAGGATACTGAAAGAGGAACTCCCCAGGTCAGTACGTGCCCAATATGCTACTGGAGATCAGTGGAGAAATAACTCCAGAAAGAATGAAGGGATGGAGCCAAAGCAAAAACAGTACCCAGTTGTGGATGTGACTGTTGACAGAAGCAAGGTCCAATGCTGTAAAGAGCAATATTGCATAGGAACCTGGAATGTCAGGTCCATGAATCAAGGCAAATTGGAAGTGGTCAAACAGGATATGTCAAGAGTGAACGTCAACATTCTGGGAATCAGCAAACTAAAATGGACTGGAATGGGTGAATTTAACTCAGATGAGCATTATATCTACTACTGAGGGCAGGAATCCCTTAGAAGAAATGGAGTAGCCATCATGGTCAACAAAAGAGTCCAAAATGCAGTACTTGGATGCAATCTCAGAAATGACAGAATGATCTCTGTTCGTTTCCAAGGCAAACCATTCAATATCACAGTAGTCCAAGCCTATGCCCCAACCAGTAATGCTGAAGAAGCTGAAGTTGAACCATTCTATGAAGACCTTTTAGAACTAACACCCCCCCCCCAAAATCTCTTATTTTCCTTATAATTAGAAAAGCCAGTAATTACAACTCTGTCTTCTTTGAATTCCATCATACCCACATACCTCTTTCTCCTACGTGCTACAAGCAGAACCTCCTTTCTCATCTCCAGTTACCAGCCTCCATGCTGTTTTACTGCCTAATGGCTACTCAGAATTGCTTGCTATAGCATGCAATTCATAATTCTAGGATGCTTCATATTCTGGCATTGCTCTGAAGACATTTTTTCACTTGATATTCCTTCACTCAACCCAAAGCCCACAAATTTGTGTTAATTAAAATCATATTAATACTTATGGGAAAATGAAAAATTAAGCAGATAGGCCTATCACAGTATAAGTACTCAATAAATATCTATTGTACTCAATAAATATCTATTGAATTGGTGAATTAGTTGAGTCACTCAGTCATGTCCAACTCTTTGCAACCCCATGAACCACAGCACACCATGCCTCCCTATCCATCACCAACTCCTGGAGTTTACTCAAACTCATGTCCATTGAGTCGGTGATGCCATCCGGCCATCTCATCCTCTGTCGTCCCCTTCTTCTCCTGCCCTCAATCTTTCCCAGCATCAGGGTCTTTTCAAATGAGTCAACTCTTTGCATCAGTGGCCAAAGCATTGGGGTTTCAGCTTCAACATCAGTCCTTCCAATGAAAACTAAGGACTGATCTCCTTTAGGATGGACTGGTTGGATCTCCTTGCAGTCCAACGGACTCTCAAGAGTCTTCTCCAACACCATAGTTCAAAAGCATCAATTCTTCAGTGCTCAGCCTTCTTTGTAGTCCAACTCTCACATCCATACATGACCACTGGAAAAACCATAGCCTTCACTAGATGGACCTTTGTTGGCAAAGTAATGTCTTTGCTTTTTAATATGCTGTCTAGGTTGGTCATAACTTTCCTTCCAAGGAGTAAGTGTCTTTTAATTTCATGGCACAGTCACCATCTGCAGTGATTTTGGAGCCCCAAAAAATAAAGTCTGACACTGTTTCCACTGTTTCCTCATCTATTTCCCATGAAGTGATGGGACCAGATGCCATGATCTTAGTTTTCTGAATGTTGAGCTTTAAGCCAACTTTTTCACTCTCCTCTTTCACTTTCATCAAGAGACTCTTTAGTTCTTCCTCACTTTCTGCCATAAGGGTGGTATCATCTGCATATCTGGGGTTATTGATATTTCTCCTGGCAATCTTGATTCCAGCTTGTGCTTCTTCCAGCCCAGCATTTCTCATGAGGTACTCTGCATAAAAGTTAAATAAGCAGGGTGACAATATACAGCCTTGACATACTCCTTTTCCTATTTGGAACCAGTCTGTTGTTCCATGTCCAGTTCTAACTGTTGCTTCCTGAACTGCATACAGGTTTCTCAAGAGGCAGGTCAGGTGGTCTGGGATTCCCCTCTTTCAGAATTTTCCACAGTTTATTGTGATCCACACAGTCAAAAACTTTGGCATAGTCAATAAAGCAGAAATAGATGTTTCTCTGGAACTCTCTTGCTTTTTCAATGATCCAGCAGATGTTGGCAATTTGATCTCTGGTTCCTCTGCCTTTTCTAAATCCAGCTTAAACATCTGGAAGTTCATGGTTCACGTATTGCTGAAGCCTGGCTTGGAGAATTTTGAGCATTACTTTACTAGTGTGTGAGATGAGTGTAATTGTGCGGTAGTTTGAGCTTATTTTGGCATTGCCTTTCTTTGGGATTGGAATGAAAACTGACCTTTTCCAGTCCTGTGGCCACTGCTGAGTTTTCCAAACTTGCTGGCATATTGAGTGCTGCACTTTCACACCATCATCTTTTAGGATTTGAAGTAGCTCAGTTGGAATTCCATCACGTCCACTAGCTTTGTTCGTAGTGATGCTTCCTAAGGCCCACTTGACTTCACATTCCAGGATATCTTGCTCTAAGTGAATGATCACACCATCATAATTATCTGGGTACTTGTATGCATATAACAAATAGAAGAATACTGGCAAATTGGTAAAAATTCCCCAAACTGGGAGCTACCCAATAAGGTATACAATCGTTTTCTAATTTTCAAAATAGTATTTGTTTGGAGTTCAAGCTAACTCAAGGAAACTAACTGCTAATTGTTCGAATTTAAGGAAATATAGGGGAAATACTTGCAAGCAATTAATTCATTGCAGCCTTTGTCAAACTTTACTATTTAAGACACTGTTCATTCCTCTACAGCAGGAATAGCTCATTGCAGTCTTTCAGTTTTATACTTTCTTTTGAATTTATTCATTTCTTCCCAGTGCTTTCTTAAGTCAAAATTCTCATCCATCCTTTTTTTTTTTAACCCAGAAAATAAAAATTTTTCTAAGTTGTTCAATAGAGTTCCTAAAATGACAGCAAATGAATCCTATAAAGGTTACAAGAGTAAATGAAACCTTTCCCCTTTATATCCTATGTGAAATTTACAGGAATAAATAAATTCACCTTATAAGCCATGTGTTGAAGAAACAGAATAAGCTATATGTGTCTGTAAGTTGAAAGCTTTGATTTAATGGACATTCCACCAGCTTCTTCCATCCTGTGATTCTGGTACCATCATATCTGCTTTGTCACCTGATCAAGTCTTTCTTCCCTGACTTGGCATGATCATGCTGATTGTGCAACATTCCAACACAAAACACTTTCTTCCATTACAGAGGAGACAGATAAATCACATTATGAGACATGTGACCAAGATGACGCCTTGACACACAACTTTATTTCTTATTCCCCATTGAGATGACTCAACATATACAGAGAAAACCTTTCCTGCCATTAAAAATCAGAAAGATGCTCTGTGTGTGTGTGTGTGTGTGTGTGTGTGTGTGTTATTTGCTCAGTTGTGTCCAAATTTTTGCTCTACCTAGACCTTTTTAGCTTCATGTTTCTGTGGAGATGGTGTTTCTATTTAGGTTCCCTGAAAAACAGACCCTGAGATAGAAATTTTCATGTAGGAATTTTAGGATCAAAACTTGTAGGAAGTACAGGGAACAGAATTGGGTAGAAGGAGGATTTTAACTTAGCCGGTCCCACAGGGCACTCTAGAGTTGGGATGGCTCTGAAGCATTGTCCTAAACTAAATATGGAGGATGGTTCTGTATAAGCCTGCTTTGAGTGGTTATTGGATGTGGGCTGCCCCCAGGAATAGTGGCTCCCCTTAGTCCAGAAATTCTCAGGGAAGAAGTCAGCTAGGAACTGTCAGCATCTGACATTCCCACCTAGAGGAATGAGTGGGATCCTGAAGAGGGCATCTGGGGGTGTGCCACAGCACCCACTACTGACGAGCATGTAAAAGTGAGGTAGAAAGCTGTGCCAGCTCTACCATCGCCACTGCTCAGCGTCCCTCAAATTGTATGAAGCTCATAAACACCAAGAGCCTCAACTCCCTGCAGTTGCTCAGGGAGTTAGCTCTAATCCACCCAAAAGGAGAATCAGTGAAGTCACCCCTGCTCACTAATTCAAGGTAATTATTTTATATGATGCTAAAAGTCACATAACTGGTTTACGGAAAGTGGCGAGATAACACTGGGTTAGGATGATCTATAAATTCAAGGGAGGATCCACTGAGGACAATTATCCAAGCCACAATTCTCAGAATTCAAGATGAAGCCACAATTCAAGATATCAGCAGTTGACTTGACTATGAATTTAACTCATTTGGAATCTCTTCCTCAATGGCACCCTCATATCTGGCCCATTGACTCTAGCCACTCAGTTTTCTAGAGTAAAATCACCAGAGCCACACACCATTTTGGATTGGGGTTAGAGAAGCACACACTTGAAAAAAATGACAAGTAAGTTGAAAATAAAAGTAGGACAAAATAACTGATTTTGAAAATTAAAAAAAAAAAAACAGAGAGAGAGGAAATACAGATAACGATACATAATTTTTATTTAAAATGTAGAATTTTAGGCCAGAATATTAAAGAAATACAAGCCAGAAATTATGATAACCACAAAATTTTATGCACCTAGCAAATGTATTATAACATAAAAGAAAATAAAAAGTTAGCAATACAGGGAGGAATTTAATGATGCCTCTTTTATAATCAACAGATTATGCAGAGCAGAAATGATATGGAGATTTTGAATAATATAACCAATGATTTTTTTGGTTATCTGTACTAATGTCAAAATCTCTATTTATAATATTTTACTTCTAAAACAGTGAATTAATACAACTGTCTAAGGCTCATAGAATAGTTATATAAAAATTCATCATATACAAGGCCATAATTTCAAACTTGATAAATTATAAAATTAGACAGTTTTCAAGATATGACCTCAAACTACAGAAAATCTAATAATAATCTTAAATTAAATTTTTGGAATTAAAAGAAAAAAGAAAAATGTTGCTTCATAATTTGTAGATCAAAGAAGAAACAAAAAGTAAAATGGTAGACTTCTTAAATTAGAAAAGGTATAGAATATTGCCTAATGAGCACTCAAAAAATTGTTTTAAGTCTTTGAGCCATCAAGTAAGTTATTAAAATAATGAACTCAAGAAGATTGGAAAAAACGAACAAGAGACACTTGAAAAACTGTAAGAAAGGCTTTAAACCATAAAGTAAATAAATAATTAGAAAACAAAAATACAAGGAAAAACAGATAACCATGAATATAGACAAAGCTAGGGCGAGAATGTCTTCTAGAAAACAGAAGTGTAAGGAGGATTGGGAAATCGATTTCCAGTATCAGAGACAAGAAAAAGAAATAAACAATCAGATCAAGAGGAGATGATAGTTTCTTAAATTATAAAAAGAGATTCATCATAAATAATCTGCATTCAACTATATATTTTTATTTTGCAACAAAGAAAAATATTCTATTTTATTCTACCATATAATCTATAATTAAAACAAAGAGCATTTTTCTTTGTTGCAAAATAAAAATATACAGTTGAATGGAGATTATTTATAATGAATCTCTTGTTTTTTTTTTGTTTTGTTTTGTTTTACTTAGCCTATCATCTCCTCTTGATCTGATTGTTAATTTCCCTCTTCTTATCTCTGGTCTGGAATTCCATTTCCCAATCCTCCTTACTCTTCTCTTTCCTAGAAGACATTCTCACTCTGCTGCTAAGTCGCGTCAGTTGTGTCTGACTCTGTGCGACCCCATAAACAGTAGCCCACCAGGCTCCACCATCCCTAGGATTCTCCAGGCAAGAACACTGGAGTGGGTTGCCATTTCCTTCTCCAATATTCTCACTCTAGCTTTGTCTATATTTATGGTTATCTGCTCTTCCTTACATTTTTGTTTTCTAATTTATTTATTTATTTTGTGCTTTAAAGTCTTTCTTATAGTTTTTCAGGTGTCTCTCCTTTTTCCAATCTTGAGTTCATTATTTTAATAACTTAATGGCAAAAAGACTAGAACTATATACACAAATTGTTAACAATGATTAATGCTAGGGGAGTATAAGATTATAAAGGACTTGTGAACTATTAATTTTTACAAAGTCAAGTATTAATTACAGGATATCAAAAAAGTATTCCAATTTCAAAGGAAAACAAAATACATTAAAACATCCTTTTAATAATACCATAGTTATGTTTCTATTTATGAATGTAATAAATAATATTATCATTGATTTACTTCTGTGAAAGTACCAAATTCAAAACGAATACAATTATGTAAAGTTTAAAAATAAAATAAAATTTAAAAAAAATAATAAAAATAAAAAATATAAGACCCTAAAAAAAAATTTTTTTTAATGTAACATGATATTAATGTGCATGCACCTTCTCTAAATAGGCCTGGGGCTATTTGCTATAAGTAAATATCATAGAAGAGATATACTGCCCAACCTCTAGAAGGGTAGGGAACTCAGCTTTATTTCAATAGAATATTCAAAGCAAAGAGAATGAATGACAAGGAGATATAAGAAAGCTATGAGTTGAGTTTAAACTGTAGCTGGGGTCAAAATTGAATGAAGGCATATTTGAATTTTGTGAAAGAAGTATAGAAAAAAAAAAAGTAGTGGATTAAAAAAAAAAAGTGCTCATTCACTTCTTTTCTGCCAGTTTTGTCCTTATTCAGTCATTACACAATTATTACAATTTTCACATATCCCAAGCACTGTGCTGACTCCAGGAGTACAAAGCTTAGAGCCAGTCTTTCACTTTACATCACGCATGGTCTTGTAAGGAGTGGCATGAGCAAACTGCAAAGTCCCTACCCTACAGCACAGTGTGTCACAGAGTGGCACTTTTTAAACCTTCCTGCATTCAAATCACCTGGAAAGCTGATCAGAATGCAGGTCTCCTGTGGCATCCAAGGTTTGGCATTCCTACTCGACATAACCAGCCTTTGACTAGAGCTTGAGGTGCAAATTATTGAGCCTCTCCCCTGTGCTCTGCCTCCAGTCTACCTACACAAGGCGCACACGTGGCTTCTCATTTTCCATCCACTCTTTTCCTATTTTTAGCTTCGTTTTCTTCACTCAGCCTTTATTTCTCCTGAGATCATCCATACCTCTGTCTCTGTAAGCCTCCTTGAGCTGCAGTCCCTCCTACCCCACTGTCTGACATCAATTTCTGTATCTGCATCAGATTTTGTTTCCATGTGCTTGTGCTTAGTCTCTCAGTCATGTCCAATTCTTGCAACACACTGTACTGTAGCCCGCCAGGCTCCTCTGTCCATGGAATCCTCCAGGCAAGAATACTGGAGTGGGTTGCCATTTCCTCCTCCTGGGATCTTCCCGACCCAGGAACCAAACCCAGGTCGTCTGCATTGCAGGCAGACTCTTAACTGACTGAGCTATGAGGGAAGCCCTGTTGTATACATACCCCATCTCAAACTCAACATGTCTAAAGACAAAATCAGTGTACATGTCCAGCTCTAACCAATCAGAAAATACTGGCCATTTTGAGTATCTGATATCTCAGTGAATAAAGCATCATTTATCAAGTCATGCAAACTCCAAATCTTAAGACTCTCCACTTAATCCAGACCACACCAAGCCTATTGAACCTCTTAATTTTATTTCTAATCCATTCATCCTCCCCTTTCCCCCTCTATTAGCAGCAGGCTGGTTCAAAATCCATTCATCTCTCACCTGGATGATAATAATGGCCTAAACTGACTATGAGTTTCCACTTCTTCCCACCCAACCAACTCTCCATATTGCAATGACACTCTAAACAAAGGCTTGCCTTGTTTTTTACAATAAGAAAGCCCTGGTCTTCATTTCTTTTTTAGGGTCTCCTTCTATGACCATCACTCTCCTCTGCTGCACCTCCACAGACAAGTTGGCCTTCTTTTGATTTACTCACAACATTCCTTCTTACACTCCTGCGTACCTTCTCTCTCTTTTACCTAGAACGTTCTCCTCTTCTTTTTCCTTAATTAATTTCTATTGGTTTTTCCTATCTCAGCTTAATCATCAAAGGTTCATATAGGCAGAGCTATGGTCGGACATGACTGAGCAACTGATCTGATCTGATCTGATGATTTTTCCAGTGGTCTTGTATGCATGTGAGAATTGGACCATAAAGAAGGCTGGACTATAAAGAATTGATGCTTTTGAACTGTGGTGTTGGAAAAGACTCTTGAGAGTCCCTTGGACAGCAAGGAGATCAAACCAGCCCATCCTAAAGGAAATCAACCCTGAATATTCACTGGAGGGACTCATCCTGAAGCTGAAGCTCCAGTGCTTTGGCCATCTGATACAAAGAGCCGACTCACTGGAAAAGACCCTAATGTTGGGGAAAATTGAGGGCAAGAAGAGAAGAGGGTGACAGAGGATGAGATAGTTGGAAGGTATCAATGTCTCAATCAATGGACATGAATTTGAGCAAACTCTGGGTGATAGTAAAGGAAAGGGAAGCTTGGCGTGCTGCAGTCCACTGGGTGGCAAAGAGTCAGACATGACTTGGCAACTGAACAATGACAACAGTAGTTTTTTCTCTTGTTTGGGACAGTTATCATAACTGAGTTTCTCCTCCTGCTTTATATGATTATTTGATTGATATATGTAAACTCCATAGGAAAAAAACAGTGCTTGATTTTGTCATTTATTTCCAGGCACTAGCAAAACATTTGAACAAAGTAAATATTTAAGAAATAATTGGAATAAAATGTTAGTTTCAAGTTCAGTTCAGTTCAGGCTCTCAGTAGTGTCCGACTCTTTGCGACCCCATGAATCGCAGCACGCCAGGCCTCCCTGTCCTTCACCAACTCCCGGAGTTCACTCAGACTCACGTCCATCAAGTCAGTGATGCCATCCAGTCATCTCATCCTCTGTCGTCCCCTTCTCCTCCTGCCCCCAATCCCTCCCAGCATCAGAGTCTTTTCCAATGAGTCAACTCTTTGCATGAGATGGCCAAAGTACTCATGGCTGCAGTCACCATCTGCAGTGATTTTGGAGCCCAAAAAAATAAAGTCTGCCACTGTTTCCACTGTTTCCCCATCTATTTCCCATGAAGTGATGGGACCAGATGCCATGATCTTCATTTTCTGAACGTTGAGCTTTAAGCCAACTTTTTCACTCTCCACTTCACTTTCATCAAGAGGCTCTTTAGTTCCTCTTCACTTTCTGCCATAAGGGTGGTGTCATCTGCGTATCTGAGGTTATTGATATTTCTCCCTGTGCCTAAATCTCCATACCTACAACCAGATAATCGCATGACCTAGAATAGCAACACAGTTCCACACCACAACCAGTCACTCCTATTATAAAGCTTTCCACCTGGAAATTATTTTCAAATATAAAGTGTCCAGTAAGCATTTGTTTGAATTAAGTAAACAGGTGATGCTATGTACCCAGTACAGAATTTAATTCAACATGAATTTATTGAGCCCAATCTGGGTATGGCTATATAAAAAGCATAAGAATAAAATGTAACAATTTTGGTGTCTCATCAGATTGGTTAAAGTGAATGTGTGACTCTAGTTTAGTGATTGAATTACTATCAGAATTCACACTCCATATGGCTCTTTCATTTGATTTATTCAAGCAATTTGTGGTATCGCATCTTGATACCATCAAACATATAGTATACGACACAATTGCAGTTACTATTATGATTTTTGTGGCAGATTGATTAAAATCACTTGAATAGATCATCTGGGAACATTTAGAACCTCAGCATTTTATGTAGGCTTACTAACTTAGATTTATAGAGCATATAGAGTGGAAACAGAAGAATGTAGAAAATGTAGGATCTATCAGGATTGTCTCTAAACCAAAGATATCTCCAAACAGATCAGTTTAGTTAACATTTTATTATTTTTTATCATATAGCATATTCTAGATTAAGATGTTATAAAATATTACATTGCATCCTCTTAGGATATTAAAAGTCTAATAGGCAAGGCTCCCCTGGTGGCTCAGATGGTAAAGAATCTGCCTGCAGTGCAGGAGATATGGATAACTAAAATCAAGGGGCTCAGGGCTACAGAAGATGTTTGTACAGATGGTTGCTCAAACACAAAGAAAAGTGGAATATAAACAGTTAAGGAAGGTCTACTGGTATGGGGAAAACGTTCAAATACGGCTGCCTTGAGAAAATGATTCAATAAGAGTATTGAAAGGCTAGAAGAACATATCTTCTTGGTTGTGGTGTTTGGGAAGGCAATCTGGGCAGAGGAAACATTTTGTGATTTTATTTGTCTATATACTGTTGGTAATAATTAGAGGCTAAGGCTTCAAATTTTATGACATTCCAAATAAACTCTTTTAATGACCTGGATGACTTTTCACTTGGACTTTGTTTCTCTTGAAAATTCATATTTTCCTATGCAGATAACAGATGGAATTGTGAAGTGCAGAATAATATTTCTTTCAACAATACAGCCTACTTTAGAATTATGAAAATATTTAAGTCATCCTGCTTCTAATACTAAGGTATTTTTTGGCAAGTGTGACTGGACTAGGAAAGAAATAAAGCTATTGAGAAACTATGACCCAATTAACACAACACTCTTACATCCGCTAAAATTAGATTCTGTGCCCTCTTTTGAATAGAGACATTGGCTTGTATTTGTGGTTTAAAATCCAATGAAATTCCACTTACATGTGAAATCTTTAAAAAAATATGGTACAAATCAACCTATTTATAAAACAGAAAGAGACTCACAGACTTAGAAAAGGAACTTATTACCAGAGGGGAGGGGTAGGGGGGCGGATAGTAAGGGAATTTGGGAAAATGTACACACTGCTATATTTGAAATGGATAACCAAGAAGGACCTACTGTATAGCACAGATAATTCTGCTCAATATTATGTAACAACATAAATGGGAAAAGAATTTGAAAAAAAATAGATACACATATATGCATAACTGAATCACTTTGCTGTATACCTGCAATGAACACACCATTGTTAATCAACTATACTCCAATATAAATATCAATAAAAAGTTAAAAAAACTGTTTCTCCCACAATTTCCAACATATGTTTGTTATTAAGACACACTATCAAATTTGGATCTTTATGAGATTTTACATTTCTAGATCACTGCAGTACTTTGACACCCTGTCCTGTCTCCCAGCACACTGAAACATGAACTTCCAGCATTATTTAAAACTATATTGAGTTGTAATTGACATAAACAGTATCTGGAGTACATAATTTGGTAAGTTTTGACATATGTGAGCAACCACAACAGTATCATCCCAATATAGATATATAGACAATGATCATACTCATCACTCTAAAATATTTCCTTTGTCACTTTGTAATACCTCTCTCTTTTAATAATCCTTGTCTCCAATCAACCTCCAATATACTTTAAGACACTGTAAATATGTGTACTTATTTTTTTAGTTTTACATAAGTGGAATTGTACAGAATGTACCTTTTCTTTAGCTATTTTGAAGACTTCTAGTCATTGGACTATGATTGATCTTGACTCTATTATCTGTCTATTCTGCAATTTATTCAGATTGTTAATATCTTTGTGATTCAATACTCTAGTTCACTAAGTAAGTTTCACTTTGCTTGCTGCAAATTTATAATTTGTTATAAAAATCAAATAAAGTGAATATTAATATACAAATAGCTTAAAAATATGACATCATCTAGAATTAAATCAGGACATTTCTTTCTGATTAAAAGAGCTGTGACCTTTGCCTGGGCTTGACAAAACTTAAGAAGACAAGCTTCTTCTTAACTCTAAGCCCTTGACCTGCCTATTCCTAAAGCATTTACACTAGAAAACTTGTAATTCTCCATTATTTTTATTCTTTTTATTTTAGGAAAATGAAAGGAAAGGAAAGTGAAGTCACTCAGTCGTGTTGGACTCTTTGCGACCCCATGGACTGTAGCTAACCAGGCTACTCTGTCCATGGAATTTTCCAGGCAATAGTATTGGAAAATTGCCATTTCCTTCTCCAGCGGATCTTCCCAACCCAGGGATGGAACCCAGGTCTCCCGCATTGTAGACAGACGCTTTACCGTCTGAGCCAAGTGATGATAGCAAAAGTTTTGTTTCATTCAAGACTCAAGGTAATAGATATTAGAAATGTAAATATATAACCTAATCTTTAAAATTTTAAATAATTTAAATAGATTTTTATTATTATTTTACCGTTTATTCATTCTTTCTTCACCCCTGTGAGCTATAAAGCATTTTAAAAATCTCTTGCCTGTTAGTTATGTATTACCTTTATCAAGGACCTGGGAGCCACCTCACTGAAATAAAGCTTAAAAGTCCAAATCTAGATTCCTTTATATCAGAATCTCTCTTGCAGAGAGTTAGTGCTCCTGTTTCCCAGTCTCTCTGGGAAGATAAGAGCCTAACCATGCAGGTGTAGAACTACTAGAGAATGCTTACTTTTCCTGTGTGTGTGTGTGTGTGTGTGTGTATGCACGCATGCGCCCGCTCAGTCATGTCCACATCTTTGTGACCACATAGACTGTAGCCCGCCATGCACCTCTGTCCATGGGATTCTCCATGCAAGAATACTGGAGTGGGTTGCCATTCCCTACTCCATGCTTTTCTTCTGGGTAAAGCCAATTAGCAAACAAAGATGGTCTGTGTTCTTCTCACCTGAGGGCGCATACATGCAAAAGTGGGTGCACGTGTGCGCACACACACACACACACACACACACACACACACACACACCATTCACTAGCATTCCACCACTACCTTCTGTTTCAGCAGAGTTGATCTTAGACTCAGTTCTGATCTCTCTCCATTATTGCAATTACTTTGAATGAAGTCTCTCGCCTGTTTGACTTCAGCTATGCAATATTTGCTTTGGCATCACCTTAATGAATGTGCTTTCTTCTCTGATGTAAAGGAATCTAGGCTTGGACTTTTAAGCTTTGGCAGCCAAGGCAGCTCATTTTCCAGGAAGTCAGCATCAATCACATAATCATAAAAGCCCAGTGGTTTGGAAGATGGAATTAACTCTGGATTCTCCTGCTAGATCTTCTTCTGACCTTGAAAAAGTTGCTGATACTTTGGTAAAGGATTTTCTCTTCTGCAACAGGAGAGGATTGCATGAGGAGTTCTATTAATTTGTCTTTGAATTCAGAGTCTCTTTGATTCTATTCTTGCTGGAGACTTTTTGGTTATTTAGGCTAACTCAGCGCATCCTTGCTGTTAATCACTTAATTTACATCAGCTTTATGTACATAAGAGACTACACTTTTTTAAGTTTAATGAACATTTTCACATTTATAACAGGAAATGAATTAAACACGTATATTCCCCGAGGGTGAAAATGAGGTACAATTTCCCTCTACCTATAAAGCAGCTGCTATCACTGTTTGCTGACTTGCAAATCATTACTGAATGCTTCAGCACATCTTTTTACTTGTTGACACTGTGCAAAGTCAGCTCTTGAACTGCCTATAATTGTCAGACTCATGATTTGTTTTTTTTTTTATTTCAATGTAGAAAAGGATGTGATTAATTGTTTAAGTTGCATAATGCATTTTTATGGGTATTTTTTAAAGTGTTTATAATTTAAGTTCTCACCTTAAACAGAAAAACAGAAATGCTGTTTTATATGGTATCTGATGTAATATCACAACATATTAGGGAAATAAAAATTAGCATGTGATGCCTTTGCTACCACAGCTTTCATCAAAAGCACACCTGAAGTAGGGAGAGTTAGCCTTAGGAGCATTTATTAGGTGCCAGGTCAGTGATTCTTATTCCTGTCTACTTTATTGTTGTTAAAATTTTATTTGAAGGATGACTGCTTTACAATGTTGTGTTGTCTTCTGCCATACAACATTGCGAAACAATTATAACTCTCTCTATATAGTGTCTCCCTCTTGAGCCTCCCAACACCCCCACCTGTCTAGGTCATCACAGAGTATCAGGCTGGGCTCCCTGTGTTATATAGCAGCTTCCCATGAGTTTCTGTTTAACACATGGTAGTGCATATATGATAATACTGTTCTCTTAGTTTGTCCTATCCGCCCCTTCTAGATTACTTACATCTCCTGGCTACTGTAAATACTACTGCAGTGAACATTGGGGTACATGAGTCTTTTTGAACTTTGTTTTTTCTCAGGGTATAGAATTGTGTGTATGTGTGTGCACACTCAGTCAGTCAGTCATTTCTGACTTTTTGTGGCCCCCATGGACTGTAGCCCAGCAGTCTCCTCTGTCCATTGGATTTTCCAGGCAAGAATACTGGAGTGGGTTGCCATTACCTCCTCCAGGGACCTTTCCTAACCCTGGAATTGAATTCACGTCTACTGCATTGGCAGGTGGATTCTTTACCACTGTGCCATCTGGTAATTGCAGATCTTTAAAAAAACTCCAAACTCAGGCCACACCCGAGGCCAATTAATTCACAATATCTGAAGGTAAAAGGCAGCCTCAATCTTTTTCAAGGTGCCCCAGGTTTTCCAAAGTGCAGACAATCACTGAACTGGGCTCTGTGCTCAGTACATTACATGCATGATTCCATGGTGATTGTCACAACCACTCCATGGGGTACACATCCTGTAGCCCATAATACTAGAAACTGTAGTCCATAATACTAGAATTTAAAAAGTACTTGGAAACAAAGTTACTTTTGGCAAATTCACTGGGCTGAAAAATGAGGTAATGTGAGGAGGGAATGAATGACATGACTTCAGCAATCTAGGTGGCCCAGTGACTGGACATTTGAAATAACCAGCCTTCTGAAGTAGGAAAAAGATTTCAGGCTATCTCTGTTATGTGTCTAAGATCCAGGTCATGGCAATGTTCAAAAAGAGACAATACCAAAGGATCACAGCCTCATTTAAAGGGGAATTGTATAGCAATGATCAGTCAAACCTAGAGGGAAAATCCAGGTTTAGTTCTTATCAGAAGTGTAGCTGCACCAAATAATACAGATAGACAATGATCTGATGCATATATAAGCTCCCATGCTAAGGAGTCTGGGTTCTTCCCTCAATGAGGAGGGGTGACATTTTTTTGGACTTTGTTTGTTTTTACCCTGTAGGATTGTTTCCACTGGATTCTATTTTAACACGGAATTTTCAGCTTGTATTGAGAGATGCTTGTAGTAACTTCGTGATCTAATACAGAACTCAGTGGATGTTTCAAGGATAATCCACAGGAGCTACTTCTCCCCACTTCTGGGGTAGGGAAATGCTGTGCTTTCCCAAAGGAGATGGTGTTTTCATATAACCCACAATATAATTTTTGTAATTCTACTTCTCTGTGTGGTTTGACCATGAACCCGGAACCAAATGTGTTCCCCTGATTCATAATCAAAAAGTCTTGATGTACGAAATTTTACATACTAATGTTCCCTCTGAAATAATATTGCTGCCTTTCATTACCTTTACCATACCTGATTTCATATTGTTAACTCATTGTGTGTGTTTCATAAGCTCCCTTATATTATCCTTCATATAATACGTTATAGTTACAGATATTTATTCATCTAACCCCTGCAACATGACTGCCTCTAGCGGTGAAATTTCTGATACCACCACCTAAGATCAAAAACACATTTTCACTTATAGCAGTGTTACTCTCAAGTTAGCAGGAAAATTCTTGAAGCATCAATGAAGGAAGTAGAATAGATATATGGTGCAAAAACATGACAAAGACAAAAAGCTTATACCAGCATTACCCATTGTAATCTTGAGATAAATATTAATCTTACTCTAAAACTCATGAATTATAGAACACTTGCAATGCTTCCACTTGCATGATACATCTCTGAGTGCTAAGAATCAAAAAAGTATAGCTAGGCCAAGTTCAGCACCTGACTGACCATATGCAGTGTGCTATGATCTTGAAATAATTTGCTCTGAAATTTGGGTGAAGTATAATACGACATTTAAAATTAGAAGTACCTAAAATTATTTGTAGTTGTCACTTCTCTGTGAGCAATGCACATCAAACAGGTATACACCAAAAGTACACATGAGCCTACAAGTATTCGCCCTGGAGGAAACTGAGAGCATTCTGTTGTTGTTGTAACCTCTTTTCACAGCTATCATTCATTTATCTAAGAGTTTCTCATACTCTGATGCAGAACACAGGTGAGCGTGTTCTGCTCGACTGAACTCACGGAGGGCAGCTGTTATGTCTTCTTTACAATTGAGCCCCCACCTCCAGGCCCCCAGATCTCTTTAAGGATGAGGAACTCTGTGCCTTGCTAACTGCCCTGTCACCAGAACACAGAACCGGGCTGGGTAGAAAGGAAGTGCTAAAAAAACATTTGCTGAATGACTAATGAGGGAATCCTCACACTCAGCACTGAACAGCTCTTTAATAGTTACTTTATATGCTAATGAATATTCACTTTATCACCAGATCTAAGCGATACCGTTTTATCATTTTCCATAACTGCAGCAGCATCCTTTTTCATCCATATCATGATGCAGTTTTCTTAAATTTTACCACTGAGAACTTACTGTGTGCCAGGCACATTGTAAAGTACTTTACATGTTAGCTTATGGTAAAGGCTGCCATTAAACTTAAAGATGTTATCATTTACTTTTAAAATATAGGAAAATCAAAACTTGGAGATATGGAAGAAAAATTGCTTGAAGTATATAAACAGGGGGCCAAGTTCAGCCCTAAGGCTTGAAGTTTTCTAGTCTTGGAAAACCAAAAATCTTTCTAATTATTGAGTCACATTTTTCAAGTAATAATAAACATATTATAAACTAATTATCAGCTTTCAAAATCAGGAAAAATTATGTGATGTATGTGTACATATACATATAAGTATATATGTAATAATTATTTTTTCAAAACTATAAATTTTCTTACTTTTCTTTACAAATTGGGGATTATTTTACACTACAAGCTTTCCTCCTAAGTGTTAATATACTATTTCTAGCACTTATGCTTCCCTTTCTCAGCTATCTTTAGATGAATTCTACTATCTTTCCAAATGCTGTCTCAACTCTATTTTTTAAGAAATTTTACTTTAGTTTTTAAACATTATTTTATATACTTTATGTCTGCTTTCCTTTGATGTCTTTTACTCTAAACATATCAGGGTGACATTTGCTTAATGTCATCACTTAACTTTCATTAGGTTTTTCTACCTGCAGCTCAACTTTCTGTAGACCTGCCTTCATATCCATTTCCTCTCCTTTCTATGCCATCAAGCACTTTTCCTTAATAAAGTCTTTATGAGACATCTACTATTTCCTTAACACAAAGAGAGGCCAATAAATTGATTACCCATTTCCTGATATCAACGGGTTTATTATTTTCTTATAGAGATAAGGCTTAAGTACAGAACAATATTCAAAAGCATGAAAATTCTAAGTCCCTAATTTGAAATATAATCAAAGGTGTTGATCTGGGTGACCTCAAAAATGAATCTCAACAAGGATTTATTCTTGTCATAACAATAGTAAGTGTGTGTGACCACAACACATACAAACACACACATGTGCACACATTTAATTCCAATTGATAAATATTTCATAATTTTTAACTTTCATTTTCAAAGTATTTATATTCAATTATTTATCTATAATTCAGAAGCGAGGATCCAGAAAATCTGTAGCCATTAAAAATTAAATAATCTACAAAGATGGGAAAGAAACATGCCAAATGCTTACATTATCCCTTTGGAGTGTCAAAGGGATGTGCCTTTTTATGTCTCTTCTACAGTTGTTCAGTGCTGCTTTTATAATGCTAACTGCTTACCTCATTATTTCCCCTGAGAAAATTTCACTTAAAAAAGTGAATGAGGCAAACCTTGGGCGTAGACGGCATTTTAGATGTTTGCTAAGTATACTTCAATCAAAGGCACCATTATCAATATCAGCCCCTACAGTTAAAATCCATCAGAGGGATGGTATGGGGAGGGAGGAGGGAGGAAGGTTCAGGATGGGGAACACATGTATACCTGTGGAGGACTCATTTCGATGTTTGGCAAAACCAATACAATATTGTAAAGTTTAAAAATAACAATAAAAAAAATAAATCAACTAACATCTACACTGAATAAGTTCTTCATTTACTTTTTCCTAAACGTGCTGGGCTGATTATTAGGATATGAATAGAAAGTGATAGCTTTGGGTAGGTGCTAATGGATCATCCTTAAAATGAAAAAAAAAAAGTGGTTCAACCATCAGTTTTGCCTTTTCCACTTCCACTAATCTGTTGTTTTATTTTTTTATCTCACTGTGTTGAATACTAGTATATTTGTACAATGTTTTAAAAGTATAACAATTATGGGGATTCCCTGACTGTCCAGTAGTTAAGACTCCATGCTTCCAACGCAGGGGGTTGTGGGGTTAATTCCTGGTTAGGGAACTAGGAACTCACATGCCATGTGGGAAAATAAAAATAAACATTAAAAAAATGAAATTGTAACAATCATCTTTGAAATAATTATCTTAAATATCCCTCATAACAAACTTAACAAATATGTTCAGTTCAGTTGCTCCGTCGTGTCTGACTCTTTGCAACCCCATGGACTGCAGCATGCCAGGCCTCCCTGTCCATTGCCAATAAACAGCATATTAAAAAGTAGAGACATTACTTTACCAACAAAGGTCCATCTAGTTAAGGCTATGGTTTTTCCAGTAGTCATGTGTGGATGTGAGAATGGACTATAAAGAAAGCTGAGTGCCAAAGAATTGATGCTTTTGAACTGTGGTGTTGGAGAAGACTCTTGAGAGTCCCTTGGACTGCAAGGAGATCCAGCCAGTCCATCCTAAAGGAAATCAGTCCTGATTATTCATTGGAAGGACTGATGTTGAAGCCGAGACTCCAATACTTTGGCCACCTGATGCAAAGAACTGACTCACTGGAAAAGACCCTGATGGTGGGAAAGATTGAAGGCAGGAGGAGAAGGGGATGGCAGAGGATGAGATGGTTGGATGGCATCACCGACTCAATAGACATGAGTTTGAGTAAGTTACCAACAGTGAAATCAACATTCAGAGAAATATAATCATGGAAATCAGTAAGTGCCCAGAGGCCAAGCAAGGCTTGGTCTTTCTGACAGCTCAGCACGGCCCAGTGACAGCATCCTTTTCTGTGGACTCAGGCACATGAGTTATAGGACACTGTCCCACTGGCTGTAAAGGAAATTTCTTGGTGTGGTTGTGCTCTTTCTTCCACATTAAGGAAAGTGAGTGCATCAAATCTGCCCATGTGAATATGAAGAATAGCAGAGGAAAGCAGAGTAAAAAGTAGAAAGGAAACTACTTCTCATTGATTACAGAGCCTGGGAAGCCCAGAATATTGACATGAAACCAGACATGTTCTCCTACCTTTATGCCACTATATTTTGAGGGTTTAATTTTTATTATAAGATCTGTATATTTTCTTTAATTAGCATTGAAATATCAATTTATCCATCTATCATCATCCATGCATGCATTCTCTATACATTCTCTCATCCTTAGTCTGTTTTCCCTCAAAATTCCACACCTCCTCCCCACCATACCTCATTCCTTGACGTTGTGGATGGCTATAATAGCATTCCCGTTGCTCATAAACTCTCCTTGACACAATTCACTAAACATAAGACTGCCATACTAAATCTTACTTACATGGGGCTTGTATAAAATCGTTTCCTTGCTCACAATCACTATCAATTCTTATGTGCTTTGGAATAAAGTATCTTCTCTTAGCCTTTTGCTGAAAGCCCTTCCAACATGATCTCATCATACCTCATTATTACTGAGATTACCTCTTAGCCACTCAATTCAAACCCCAACTCTTCTACCAAATCTTGCCCAATTAAATTAGCCCTCAATTAATTGGCTTTTTAATCTTGCATACTTCTCATTATCATCAGAATACATTTCAATACCATTATTTTTATCTTTCCATCTGTATTAGAATGCTGTCAGAATGAAAGGAGCACAATTTAGATTTCTTTTATACCCTCTCCCTTGACTCACAGAGGGAAAAAACCCAGTTGGTAAAAGTTTGGCACTTACTAAAACAAATGGAGTGAATTCTGTAGGCTTCCTATGTGAAAAAGCAAGAAGGGTGGGCACATGCCTTCTTAAGGATAATCCTCAGCATTAAATTGCCTTAACTTCTCAAGCAATGCATTACAAACTCGATTGGAATAATTTCCTTTTATACATTCTTGTATCTAAACTGACATCCTGGTGAGTTTTTGTTTAGATGATCCAAAACCTTGAAAGTTCCAATTTACTACAAGCAATACAGATGACTCTATGAAAAGCATATGCATAAGTATACATAGAAGAAAACATATGACAACTATTCCTAATAAGCTGTACTTAGAAGCCTTAGTGAATTAAGACCTACCATTCATTCATTTTTTTAAGACTTTTAATGTAGACCATTATTAAAGTCTTTATTGGATTTATTACAATGTTGCTTCTGCTTCTTGTTTTATTTTTGGCTGCAAGACAATGTGGGATCTTAGTTCCCTGACCAGGGATCGAACCTGCACTCCCTTGCATTGGAAGGCAAAGTCTCAACCACTGGACCACCAGGGAAGTACCCCTACCACTTATTTTAATTGTAAGTGGAAACACAAAAGCCATATCAAGTATATTTTCTAGTCAAGAAAAAAAAAAAAAAGCATTTCAGCATCTCAGAAGGGAGGAGTATCAGATGAAAATACAAAGACTGAAATGAATCGTGTTACTAGACATGAGAGCTGATGATTACTGTCTCGTGACTGAAGGCCAAAACCACCATTAGTTCATACAGTGCCAAGTGCATGTACTTTGAAGGTAGGTCAGGTCAGTTCAGTTCAGTCACTCAGTCGTGTCTGACTCTTTGTGACCCCATGGACTGCAGCACGCCAGGCTTCCCTGTCCATCACCAACTCCCAGAGCTTGCTCAAACTCATGTCCATCGAGTTGGTAATGCCATCCAACTCATCCTCTGTCATCCCCTTCTCCTCCTGCCTTCAATCTTTCCCAGCATCAGGGTCTTTTCCAAAAAGTCAGTTCTTTGCATGAGATGGCCAAAGTATTGGAATTTCAGCTTCAGCATCAGTCCTTCCAATGAATATTCAGGACTGATTTCCTTTAGGAAGGTAGGTCAAGTTGGGCTTAAATATCTCCTTCACATTTTACTGGTTGTGTGATTTTAAGCCAGTTGTTGAAGTTCACTGAGCCTCAGTCTCATCATACAGAAAAATAAAATGGCACCTTTCTCAGAAGATTACAACTGAGAGTATCGTGTAATAATTATTGTTAAAATGTGGGGGGTGCAATAGGTGCAGATTAGTTACTTATTTCTCATGCCTTCTTGAGATACCTGGGTAATAAAACTATCCAAATGTCTTTGGAGTACTTTGGCTACCTCATATGAAGAGTTGACTCATTGGAAAAGACTCTGATGCTGGGAGGGATTGGGGGCAGGAGGAGAAGGGGACGACAGAGGATGAGATGGCTGGATGGCATCACTGACTCAATGGACGTGAGTCTGTGTGAACTCCGGGAATTGGTGATGGACAGGGAGGCCTGGCGTGCTGTGATTCATGGGGTCACAAAGGGTCAGACACGACTGAGCGACTGACCTGATCTGATCTGATTGATACTACCTTTCATGTATAAAGAGTCCATCATTTACAAGCTGGATGTTGTCGGGCAAGTTTCACTGTCTTCTAACTCCTCTTGCCTCCTCTGTTCAATAAGGACAATATTTCCTACCCCATTTGGCTGCTGTGAGCATAAACTAACTTGACACATGCAGTGTTAAGTACTGTGATTCTTAAATTGTAAGTGCTCAAGTTAACACTTTGCAATAGAGAAACTAAATTACAGAAATTTGTATCTTTATTTTTCAAATTCAAGATAAGACTTTGGGAGGGGGTGATGCTAATAAAAACAGTATAAAAATTATCTTCCTTCATGAATGTCCTACCACTGAAAGCAAAAACTACCAGTCAACCTTTCAATATTTATTGAGCATCTATTATGTGTTGTCCCACTTCATGTCATATATCTAGTTATGGAGTTTCTGGAGTCAGATGACAGAGTGTGTTTCCCAATGCAGCCACCTACTAGCTATTTGTATCTGAATGATTCCTTTGATTCTACACCTTTATTTCCTTGTCTGTAAAACTTCATGATGAAAATACTTAGTTTACTGTGTTGTTGTGAGGATTAAATGGGTTAATATACACTAATAATAAATTTACAGCATAGTAAGAGCTATGTAAGAGCGTGTGTACATGCTAAGTCATTTCAGTCATGTCCAGCTCTTTGCGACTCTGTGGACTGACTGTAGCCCACCAGGCTTCTCTGTGCATGGGATTCTTCAGGCACAAATACTGGAGTGGGTTGCCATGCCCTCCTCCAAGGGATCTTTCCAAGCTAGGGATCAAACCGCATCTCTGTGTCTCCTGAATTGGCAGGCGGGTTCTTTAGCCCTAGTGCCACCTGGGAAGCCTGTTATGTAAGTAACAGAGCTTATTCCATTATATTAGGAGCTTTCACAATGTATTAAATTCCATAATACTCCATGGAGGTGGGCACATATTATCATTTTTATAGAAGAGGAAATTCGAGCTTGGAAGGTTCAATGACTTCCCTAATTAGACAAGTAGCATATGAAAGCATCAGACCCTGGTTTTCCCATCATCTAAGCTCACCTGTATTTTAGTAAACCAAAATAAATTGCAAAGTATACTCCATATCCATTATATCTCAAAGTATACTCCATATCCATTATATCTTACCCTGGAGGAAGGCATGGTGACCCACTCCAGTATTCTTGCCTGAAGAATCCCATGGACAGAGGAGCCTGGGAGGCTACAGTCCATGGCGTTACAAAGAGTCTGACACGACTGAAGTGACTTAGCAAGCACATATTATATCTTAACGGTGTTCTGCTTCTTTACTTTTTGTTGGAGTATAGATTTACAAAATTGTGTTAGTTTCAGATCTGCAGTAAAATTATTCAGTTATATACATACTGTACATGTATTCATTCATTTTTTAGACTCTTTTCCCATGTAGATTATTACGGAATACTGAAATGAGTTTTCTGTGCTATACAGTAGGTTCTTGTTGATGATTTTATATATAGTAGTGTGTGTATATTAATTGCAAACTCCTAATTTATCCCTCCCTTCTCCCCTTTGCCCTTTGGAAACCATACACTTATTTTCTATGCGAGACTGTTTCTGTTTTGCAAATAGGTTCATTTCCACTCTTGATTTTGATATATCATAAAATATCCCCTAGAGAAGGAAATGGCAACCCACTCCAGTATTCTTGCCTGGAGAATCCCATGGACGGAGGAGCCTGGTGGGCTACAGTCCCTGCGGTCACAAAGAGTCAGACACGACTGAGCGACTTAACTTCAACTAACTAACTTCAATATATCCTGAAGTATAATCCATATCTATTACATGCATATACTCCTTTATTTCTTTATATATTAAACTATATAAAATTATATATTATTATACATGTACCACAAACTCTGATTATCTCAGGTTTTACAGACCTATGCCATACCAGTACTGAACATTATAAAGGTCTACCAGAATGGAGTGCTATTTGAATATTTAGTTTAATGTCGATGGTATTCTCATAAAAAATTATCTTCAAAAACTCTATTCTACAATGGAAAATCCCATCATATACATAAACAGAGAGAAGAGTATAATGGACCCCTTACATATAATTGTCAACTCATGAACTCATGGCCGATTTTGTATCATCCATACATCCAGCCCTCTTAAATTATTCTGAAGCAATTTCCAGAGAGCATAGCATTTGGTCTGTAACTATTTCAGTATGAAATAATGGCACTTTGACAAAACACAAATACAATTCCATTATCATCCATAAAACAGTTAAAATTGCATTGTATAAGCAAATCACCAGCATTTGCATTTCCCTAAGATTTTTTTAAAATGTTTGTTTTAAGCCAAAGTCCACATTTAAAGATTATCTTTAGTATATCTTAATTCTCCTTTAATCTACAGACTTTTCCCCCATCATTTCTCTTTCTTGGGCATTTTTGGGTAAGAAAACAGGCTTTGGCATGCTCTCACACCCCGTTTGATGTGTGAGAAGGCATACTGCCAGGCCTCTCTAGGAACGGAGAAAGGACAGTATTGTTCCTTTTCCTACACCCAAATAACACAACATGAAGTCATCTTATCTCAGGCCATTTTCTGCCATAGGACATAGCAAATGGGGCTAAAAATTTATGAGAAAACTAGGGGCTAAAATGTCCAGAGATTTAGAGCTTGACCTCAGTGCCTTGAATTACAATTCAAAGTAAACAGAAGGAAGTTCAGAATGCAGGATGTGTGTTTAATGCATTCTATTCAGTTCACTGCCAGAAATGAATTGTTGTATTGTGTACAAGTCAAAGCATCCAGGAGTGATTCAAGGGTGGGCTCAGGCAGAGGACATCCCAGTTGCCCATTTAGATATCAGAAAACAAAGCAGGCTAGATCTGAAAGAACAGGTAGCTGACAAACATCTCAAGAAATAACAATGAAAGTTTACATTTACTTATCGAACATTCAGAACTATTATTATTATTTTAGGACTAGAATTTTATGGGATAATAAAGCCCTAAGTCAAATAGCAAATGCCTTGTTTCCAAAGGAAATAAAAGTAGAAGAAAAGAAATAAAAACTTTAAGATGTTTGGTCTTTGGTGGGGGATCCAGTTACAATAAAATACTGAAACAAGTAGATGTGGTTTTATTGAATTAGAAACCACTTGCATTAAATAAAAAAATTTAGAATTATGGACAATTTACTAATTCCATATTAGCAAACTGTGGTAAATCAATAAGTATTAAATATAGTGAATTGACAAATATAAGTATTGTTGACACTCTTTTAGTAAATTGTAAAAAATATATTTTATTGTGTCATGTACTCCAAATATCTATAAAAATACCATTGTTAAATTAGAGGCTATTAGTGAAAACATCCAGTACTGTCAACATTGACTAAGTAAATTACTTTGAAACTGTTAGTTATTACCTTCAAATTGTTAGCAGGAACTGAGCAAATCTTAAGTGATTTGCTCTTGATTAATTATTTGATCCTAGGTAAATTAAATTTTCCTGCTGAATATGTAAAATTTTGGAATAGTGATTTACTGATTAATTTTCTATATTTTCCAATTATACATTTAGGCTAAGTGCCAAATCATCTAAAGTTTTTAAATTTTATGCAACTTTTTAATTTTATCTTAGAGACTGTCAGCCTGAAATCTAGCTGGAGAAAAGATGTTAAATGCTAAACACTCTGTCTGACCCGATTCTTCACCATGTAAGATTAAGCTGCAGAAGCCCAAGGCAAATTTTCATGACCTACCAATTTAATAATAAAAGTCTAAGTAGTCTATTTGAGTTTTTCATAAATTCCCATATTATTTTAAATGTGGGATCATGAATTAAAATTCTGTTATCATGGTCCAGTACAAGATGAAGTATAAAAGGTTTTAAAAAACATAATTGTGGGAAATACTAAAATATGAGACTATAAATGGTAGACTGATACACTTAAATTGAAGATTCACAATGTAATAATTTTCCTAAAATGAGATTAAGTGAGTTTTAGATATTATGTCTTAATGTCTATAGGTCAAGTTTAAGTCTTCTGTTCCACACAGGTAATACATTAAAGATGAAAAATTATTAAAAGTTATTGGTTAGAAAGCTGTGAATTACAGTGTTTCTATGATTTCTTAAGTTATTTGTCCAGGTACTTACAGATGATCAGCTAAAAAACAAGGGTTTTTCCTTATAGATAAAAATTAACCTCTAATTAAAATAAATACATTTATATTAAAAAAAAAGAAATATATAACTATGAGGTCATGTTGTAACCAGAAACTGAAAAAAATAAAAATAAAAATAAAAGATGATATACTGTGGCATTGACTCAAAATACTGAAAATTTCAAAACTAAATTTCCCTAAGAAATGAAGTACTGAAAGAAGAAATGAAATGACTTCAATTATCAGAACACCTTTGTTACAGACAGAAAAATAATGTGTCCTTTACATATCCCACTTATAGTATGTGGTATATTTTACAGAAGAATTTTTCAACATTTCTGCCAGTAATTGGCATGCACAGGGTAATCTGAACATGTTCCTGCTACAAAATTTTGTACTCATTGTATTTAAAAGATATTTTAATGGCTGTTAATTTTTTAACTCTTAACTTTGTATAGAAATCCCACTGGTGACTTCACTTATTAATCCATTTTCATCTCACTTACATACCCAGGCATCTCTCTCCAAAATATAGTAAAAATACTCCAAGAATATTTGTGGAGAATATCATTTGATCATAGGTATCTTAAGTGGAAGAAACATACCTACATTATTAATGATCAAAATGTAATTAAGTCAAAACCATTTACACTTTTAATTTGAAGTTGTATTGCTTCATAATTAACCCAAATAGAGAATAAGGTAATTAATTTTTCAGGGAATGATTTCACTGCATAAAGTTAAATATAATTAATATGTGTATTAAATTGCCAGTAGTGTTTTGAAAAATTAATTTGCTTCCAAACTTTCAGAGCAGCAGAAATTTTGTCAGTGTCATCTCAAAGTCAAGTAATTCACAAGTAAAACACAGAGTGAATTTAATTACAATAATCACTAAGAATGTAATTATGGTTCTATTTAACTTTTCCTATGAGCTTACCATCTTAATTTTTATGGTGTTACCCAAGAGACCCCCCACATACCACTATTTTTTCTTTTTGGTATAAAATACAGTAAGTTCCTTACATATGAATGAATTCTGTTCTGAGAGTGTGTTCTTAATTCCAATTTATTTGTAAGTCCAGCGAATTTAGTGTAGGTACCCAACTAACACAATCAACTATAGAGTACCTTACTGTGATAGGTTTATAATACTTTTCACATATATAAAAAACAAACAAAAACAAAAAAAAAGGAAACGTTTTTAATCTTACAGTATAGTACCTTGAAAAGTACAGTAGTAAATTACATCAGCTGGCATACAAGGGCTGACACACACATTCGCATCTTTGAAAGTTCCCAACTTGAAAATTTGTATGTATACGGAACACACTCCAGTGATTTTCAGTGTATCATTTTGGGGATCCATGAAAACATCTCATTCCTTAAAAAATACAGACTCTGTGGTATCTGAAGAATATAACTAGCTTATCTAGTAATATTAATAAAAATCAACTACATGTGAATTTTAACTTAAATATCCCATCCTCTAAAAACGTCCTAAGAATAAAAGATGGCCTTGCTAACAAAGTCACCATATTGCAAATGATATGATATGATATGCTTTCTGTAGGCAATACGTGATTACATATAGCCGACAGCTTCTACGCTCTTAAGAGCTCCTGTGGAAAGCTATATTTACACTAGTCATCTTGAAAAGCTTGATTTTCCTATATTATAAGATTCGTTATTAACCTAAATACAGATCAAAAATAGTTTTCTTGTAACTGTGATTCAGAATTGAATGCAATTCAAATCTTCTTATAGTTTTAATGTATCTGATGAATCTGTGTTTTTTTTTTAACATTTTCAATGCAGTAGGACAAAAATAAAACAAAATCTATTATTGTAATAGTTGACCATAGTGCCAAAACATGAACTATATGTATAAAAACACACATCAATAGAAATATCTCACTGTGAAAATAGCACACTTTGGGTTAAGAAATAAATGTGTGGCTCTTGTTTTTTTCTTAAGAAATGGAGAGGAAAAATATTTTGGGAATATGACCAGATAAGTTTTTAATCTTTATTTATTCCTGGATATGCAAAGTTGCAATGTGGCCCACTGCTAATTGAATCAGTGCCATTGGTGGGGAAGGTGATCATGAAGGCTAGAAAAATTAAAATTTGTTCAATTTGAGTTTCAAAAAATTATTTTGTTATTTCAGGCTCTTAAGGAAAAAAAACTTTCATGGGACTCTCTCTGAGCATGGAGTTTTATTAAGAACTCAGGGCACGGGGTTTATACTCTGCAAGTAGGTAGGAGAGTAAAACTCCTTGGGTTTATCCCAACAGGAGTTCCAAGGGTAGTGGTCAGAGCAATGGAAATCTAGTTCAATTTAGGAGATTCCCGGCCTAGAAGATCTGTAGCCTGAATAACAAATGATAACTTGACATACCGTAAAACTAGAAGGGAATGCAAATCCAAAATGGCTTTTGAGTGGTACTTTCACAATAACTAAGGAAGCTGCATGAAAGGAGCTGCATGAAAGCCCCCCACCAAGGGGGCCTACATCAGTGTCCTGTGCTCCCCAATAGGGTGTAGGAAAAAGACAGGTTTCTTGTGTCTCAGGAGAAGTATGGAGTTGAGTAGGCAGAGTCCACAGAGAAGAAGAGACCTCAACAATTCTGTTCACTAAGAAAGCATGGATCCCATGAAAATCTCGATCTCTTGGAGGAAAACCTTAAACGGAACACATATTAATCCAGAATAACCTAGTAATCCTCCACTGTCAAGGTTATATTTTCTGTCATCAGTAGAAGCGAGCACTCCTTAGTCAAGTAGAAATAGAAAAAAAAGGGGGAAAAATTAGAATTTCATTGTTTTCATGCCCTCTGCTTGTTAGAAAAAAACAACCATGTGTATTACAAAAATAAGGTAATCTGGACTTCTGGATAAACAGCTAAAGAGAAGAGAGTTGGAGGCTGAGTGGCAGAGGGTTGAGAGAAGTACCATGATGTGGGAGCAGGTTCCTTCTATGTAGAAGGATGGCAGGTGGGAAGTCCCTGGAGATAGGAAGCATTGCTGCTGCTGCTGCTAAGTCACTTCAGTCATGTCTGACTCTGTGCTACCTCATAGACGGAAGTCCACAAGGCTCCCCCGTCCCTGGGATTCTCCAGGCAAGAACACTGGAGTGGGTTGCCATTTCCAGGCACTATCAATAACATGTATGTGCTTGGTCAGTCACTTCAGTCTTGTCCAACTCTTTGCAACCCAATGGACTGTAGCCTGCCAGGCTCCTCTGCCCATGGGATTCTCCAGACATGGTGAAGTGGGTCACCATGCCCTCCTGCAGGGAATCTTCCAGAACCCAGGATCAAACCCACCTCTCCCTCATCTTCTGCATTGCAGGCAGATTCTTTACCGCTAAGCCACTAGGGAAGACCCGTCAATAACATAGTTGTCTATATTTTACCATTAAGCCGTTTCATTTTTTATTTACTGATGACCACCAACACCTTCACCTCTCAGCTCCAAAATCTTCAGTCAAATGTTGCTCCCAACATAGTCATCTCTTTTGGTACTCTAAAGAGATCAAGGCCGCAGCAATTAACACAATGTGCGTTACAAAAACAGAGCACCATGCTTGGTGTGGAAGATCAGAGTATAAACCGAAAATTTAGTGGGATTCAGAGCAAGAGGTGACCTCAAAGAATAGCCCACACCCACCACCTCATATAAAAAGTCTCTTGAGATACAGAGGCAGTTAGAAGTGTGATCCAAATTTATTTAAATCTCAAAGGACTTAGGAACTCTCCACCCAACTCAGCATATGATTTAGAGGCATCTAGGAAGCTGAAAGTGGGTTATATTCAAACATAATTCTTTGCTCTAACATTGTCCACATAGTCTCATTTTTTAACTTGGAAAATATAGAAGACCATTAAAAAACTGATGAATTTAAACCACATACAATTATACCACCTCAAAATATTAAGATTGTAGAAAGCAAAAGGTTATTATTTATCATTTCTTTGACTGCTTTACATCCTGTATGCATAGTTTTCAGACTAAAGATAATCATTCCTTTGTTCTGCCAGGATTCTTTATTCTCATTTCTTCTAACAATTAGTGTGTGTTTCCATGTGCTCAGTCATGTCTGACTCTTTCCAACCCTATGGACTGTAGCCCATCAGGACCCTCTGTCCATGGGATTTCCCAGGCAAGAATACTGGATTGGGTTGCCATTTCCTTGTCCAGGAAATCTTCCTGACCCAGGGACCAAATCTGCTGTCTCTTATATCTCCTGCATTGGCAGGTGGATTCTTTACCAGCTGAGCTACAGGGGAAGCTCATAATTAAACAGGCTACCTAGTAATAGGTACTCTGCTAGTCAAAATATGATACAAGAACCAGCAGTAGTATTATCACCAGGAGGTTAGTTGAAATGTAGAATATCAGACTCACTCCTGACTTTTTTTTTCTAATTTTATTTTATTTTTAAACTTTACAAAATTGTATTAGTTTTGCCAAATATCAAAATGAATCCGCCACAGGTATACATGTGTTCCTCCTGACTTTTTATAGCAGAATCTGCACTATAACAAAATCTGTAAGTGATTTATATGAGCATTAAAGTTTGAGAGACCCTGAATTAGGAGACTGTCGTTGTCTGATTCTTTGCGATCCCATGGACTGCAGCATGCCAGGCTTCCCAAATTCCACAGCCTCAAGCAATTCTTACCTTCAGCTCAGCTCCCATCCTTTGTGTCAACTGGCCACTTGATGCTTTCATTCAATTCAGTTTGGTTCAGTTCAGCCACTCAGTTGTGTCCAACTCTTTGGGACCCCATGAATCACAGCACGCCAGGCCTCCCTGTCCATCACCAACTCCCAGAGTTTACTCAAACTCATGTCCATTGAGTCGGTGACACCATCCAGCCATCTCATCCTCTGTCGTCCCCTTCTCCTACTGCCCCCAGTCCCTCCCAGCATCAGAGTCTTTCCCAATGAGTCAGTTCTCATCAAGTGGCCAAAGTGTTGGAGTTTCAGCTTCAGCATCAGTCCTTCCAATGAATATTCAGGACTGATTTCCTTTAGGATGGACTGGTTGGATCTCCTTGCTGTCCAAGGGACTCTCAAGAGTCTTCTCTTCAAAAGCATCAGTGCTTCAGTGCTCAGCTTTGTTTACAGTCCAACTCTCACATCCATACATGACTACTCGAAAAACCAAAGCTTTGACATATGGACCTTTGTTGGCAAAAGGTGCTTTCCTTGGGTGTCACCAAAGCACTTCGGCCCAATACAGCCACAGCTAACTCATGAATTTCTGCCCCCCAAATCTGGCCTTCTTCTAGAGCTCCTTAGGATGCTTCAAGGAAACATAAAATCTATTCTATACGTATCTTCTATGTCCAATCTACTCTTAAATCTTATAAAATAGCTCTTGAATTCATCTGCTTCTTCCTATCTGCCCTCTTACTCAAAATATTATTACAAACCCTGATTGATATGTTGCCAACAGTTTCACAAAATTCAAAGCTGATCAAGGGAACTCCCTGGTGGTCCAGGGTCTGGGACTCCACACTCCCAACGCAGAGGCCTTAGGTTCAATCCCTGGTCAGGGAACTGGATTCCATATGCAATAGCTAAAAAGTCCCACGTGGTGCAATGGAGATAGAAGATCCCACTTACCTAACTAGGACCTAATGTAGCTAAATAAATATTAAAGTAAATAGAGGAGGGAACTAATCCTCTTTTAAAAAGCTGATTGTCACATATCCCACTTATAAGATTTTTTCTTTGTGCTTCAGGTTAAATACCCATATTATGAGATTTTTCATGATCTGATATATACCTGCCATTCTAGCCTAATCTCACACTGACCTCATGTTCATTATTTGTAAGTGGTAGATCTCTTCTACCGCAGGTCCTTTGTTTATTTCTTACCTTTGCAAAAATTCTCCTCATTTTCATCTTTCAGTCACCTGCTCATACACTCAAGAAATATTTATTAACCATTAACTATGTGTGCACAAGCCAAATACTATTCTAGGAATGATGACTTAGCAGCAAAATAATAGATGGAAGTCTCTGGTGGAAATAACACAGGAAAATGATGGCGCTTATATTCCAGTCATATGGAGACAGACATAAATAAGCAAATATTCCCAGGATGGTGAGGAGTGCTATGAAGAAAAATACAGGAAAAAAAAATATGGGAAATACTTGGACCAAAGAGGGTATATGCTCACAATTTCATAGAGAATAGCTGGAAAAATGCTCAGTGAGAAAGGATAATTTGGGCAAAGACCTGAAATGGGGAGAGGCATTCTAGGCAGTGGGGTAAATAATGGCCCATGAGAGACATCTGGATGAAGAATCTGGATGGCAGGTTTGATTGGAGCCAGCCATCTGGTGTACCTGTAGAAGCCTGGTGGGCTACAATCCAAAAGGGTCACAAAGAGTCAGATACGACTGAGCAACTAAGCAACGCCCCTGTCTCTCTATGCTTTAGAAAGTTCATCTCGCCTCTTCATGGAGGATGGAGGAGAAGTTTCAGAGGCAAGAGACAGGGAGTAAACTACCAAGGGGACACTGCAACGGTGCACAAGCCGGATGATGACCACCTGATCAAAGACGGAGACAGAATGGAGAGGGAGGACGAGAGGAAGTGGGAAAGAATTAAGAAGTGGCTTTTGGAGATGATTCACAGGGGATGAGGGGCTTCCCAAGTGGTGCTAGTGGTAAGAATCCACTTGCCAATGCAATACATGTAAGAGATATGGGTTCAATCCCTAGGATGGGAAGATCCCCTGGAGGAGGGCATGGAAACCCACTGCAGTATTCTTGCCTGGAGAATCTCATGAACAGAGAAGTCTGGTGGGCTATGGTCCATAGAGCTGCAAAGTGTCAGGCATAAGGGAGGAGGACAAAGATAAGGAATTTTCTAAGATGGTTCCAGGTCTGTTTCGCGTGGTTGAAAGGATGCTTTTGTTATGACATTAACTGTGAGAAAGTCCCAGGAGATGAAGAGCTATTTAGAAAGCATGTGTGTGAGGTCAGTTGCCAGTAGGTTAATTTTGGGATACATCCAAGCGGGAAACAGAGAAGGCACTGGCAACCCACTCCAGTACTGTTGCCTGGAAAATCCCATGGACAGAGGAGCCTGGGAGGCTGCAGTCTGTGGGGTTGCTAAGAGTCGGACACAACTGAGCGACTTCACTTTCACTTTTCACTTTCATGCATTGGAAAAGGAAATGGCAACCCCCTCCAGTGTTCTTGCCTGGAGTATCCCAGGGACGGGGGAGTCCGGTGGGCTGCCGTATATGGGGTCGCACAGAGTTGGACACGACTGAAGCGACTTAGCAGCAGCAGCAGCAGCAACTGGGAAATGATCTTTGTCTATGTTATCTATATCATAAAGCACCAGCAACTGTTCTGGCAACTGTAGCCACCACTGAGTGGCAATTCAGTGAAGAGACAAGAGCGTACTTGGAGCTCACTCACCTCAGGCCATTCCTTGTGTGTTAGTTGCTCAGTCATGTTCGACTCTTTCCAACCCCATGGACTGTAACCTGCCAGGCTCCTCTGTCAATGGGATTCTCCAGGCAAGAATACTGAAGTGGGTAGCCATTTCCTTCTCCAGGGGATCTTCCCAACTCAGGGATAGAAACCACATCTTCTGCATTGCAGGCAGATTCTTTTTACCATCTGAGCTACTAGGGAAGCCCTCAGGCCATTCCTTAAATTCAGTTTCTTCATATTCAAATGGTATAATAATAATATATTATGGAAAAACTACATTATGAATCTCATAGTTTATTATGAAGATTAAATAACACATATGTAAATTATTTTATAAATTGTATACATTACACAAAATATCAGGTATCAATATTACTACTAAAATGTACCCTGATATATCTAATGATCATAGAAATCTCCATAGACAATAGTCTAAGACTTTCACGGTTACATTATATGCTTGAATTGTATCCCTTTAGTTTTTAAAGATGCTAGCAACATTCACTTATTTATTTTCATGACAGTGGTCATTTCTAAGAAGTAATAATTTACATTAAAAAATTAAGATTCTTAAGACAGAATCCACTTAAAAATTACCAGAAAGCATATCTCCTTAAACATGCATTTAGATGACTGGGGGCTTCCCTAGTAGCTCAGCTAGAAAAGAATCTGCCTGCAATAAGGGAGACGAGGGTTCAATCCCTAGGTTGAGAAGATCCTCTGGAGAAGAGAACAGCTACCTACGTCTTTATTCTGGCCTGGAGAATTCCAGGTCAGAGGAGTCTGGCCAGCTACAGTCCATGGGGTCGCAAAGTGTTAGACACGACTCAGTGACTTGCACAACCATAGGAGGATTGCCTAGAAAGAAAGTTCTGGTAACAGCCTGGTGATGGTTCCCACAGTGCTGTCATAGAAAGTGAGACGAAGGAAGTAAGAACTAATTCTAAAATTATAACTGAGAAGCTCTATATCCACCTGGCTTTTTCTCAAAGTTATAACTACAGTTAGAAAAGTACATCAAAGGAATTCCAGAGATCGTCTGGATTTCCTCCCAACCCTTGTCATCCACAACCACACAGTGACACTCAGACTAGGAAACTCTGTGTCAACAGTAATTTCCCCAGGTGCTTCTCTTACACATGGTAAGCATTCCAAACTTAGCTCCTTGGCACACCTGATGAGACTGGCATTTCTGGCCTGGCTTCTAAAATGTAGTCATTATACAGTGTATCCCCACTAATACAGGAGATACATGCTCAACAGCCCATAATTACTGCTCTAAGTCCAGTATGCCTTTAATGAAAATACTTAAAATACTGCTATCAACCAAGAGGTGCTGTTTTCTGTCAAGTTTTTTTTTTTTTTTTTTTTTAATGGGTAGGGTATTAAATTTTTAAAAAATGAAAGGGATGTTGAGGGTTGTCTCTTTCCTTGAGATACTGATATCTTTCTTAGCTTTCCTTTCAGAATTTATTTTCTCTTTGTGATATTTAAGGCTGAGCATTTATGATTAAATATTTCTTTATTTTCTTTCTCCACATTCACACAACCATCCAGTTTCTTCTTCTCAGTATTACATTCATATAATGTCATCCATCGTACACATTTATTAAGCTAATAATATTTGATTCTAGGAACTTCCTTTAAAATTATTAGGATTTTAATCAATGATAAAATGCTTCCTGATACATTCTTCTGTGGATAATTCTAGCAGATGACTGAAAATATCACCCATCATATACTTTTATGGCAAAACACATATTATACCATCTAAAAAAAAATCCTATGATGCAGTCAGGAAAATCCTACTTGTACAATTTCTGTAAATAAGCTGCATATTTCTGTGAGTGAATTAATTGTTAATAAAGATTAAAGCAAAAATATTTTAGCATGCACATCTTTTTATCAAAATAAAATTTATTCAAAGATCATATAATCCAGCTGCAATGCTTCAGTTGAAAGTTAACTAGCTGTTTGTAATATGTGATGATATTAATCAGAAGTATCAGCTTTCCATTATTTTCTGAACCACTAAAATGGTTCAGAAAATATAACAATGGCATTGTTATATTTAAAATTTGTGCTATTATAAGTAGGATTAGTCATGTCCCTGCTTTCAACATATGAAGTAAAGTAATATAACTTTCCAACCATACTTTTCGCTTTTGTCAGAAACATTTAGAAGCTTCAGGTAAGAAATAAAACATGTACTAAGATACTGTGTCTTTTCCAACAAGTAATGGAAAATAGTGGAGCTAGAGCAAAACCATCAATACTTGTAGGCCCAGAAGCACTAACCTACAAAAGGAAAAAAGTAAACAACTGTACATAAATATTTTTTCCCCAACTCCTCAGAAAAAACAATGAAAACACTGTTTAGAATAGAACAAGCCTGTTTAATTCAGACTAGGGCATCTTTTTCATGAAAAATGCAAATATTCCTTGGTAGAAAGTAATGTCTGAATAAACTCCTGGGTTATAGTTTATAAGCTTTCCAGTGAGAAAACGATATGACTATACATGTATTCAGTACCTAAGCGGCAGGCTTTTAATAGCAAAGATGATGATAGATAGCATGCCATCATTAATTACTTGCATTTAGTGCTTTGGAATATAAATTCCAATTAAATTCATTAAGGAGTTAACTTTTTCATTAAGAATCAATCCTGCTTGCCGGTCAGAATGGAAGACTCATCTTGACTTCTCTTGTGGCCTTAAAATAGCTTTAATTTGCCATTACAAATCTCAATAGCAACAACCAGGAATGACACTCGATATAAATCTCTGGGTATCATGTCTGACTCTTTGGGACCCAATGGACTGTAGCCCACCAGGCTCCTCTGTCCATGGGGATTCTTTAGGCATGAATACTGGAGTAGGTTGCTATGGTCTCCCCTCCAGGGGATCTTCCCAACCCAGGGATCAAACCCAGGTCTCCTGCATTGCAGGCAGGAGATTCTTTACTGTCTGAGTCACCAGGGATGCCCATAAATCTCTATCTGAGGGCAGTTATTAATGGCAGAGTCTTGCCTTATTTGCAATTCTTTTATAAAATAGGGATACGGTTGCAGCAGCATGTTGAATGTACTTTTTTGCTCTGATTCAACACAAGACTACAATATGATGATTTTTTTTAATTATGCTAAAAACTACTCTAAATGTATCCACATCATCATAGCTTTTAATATTGGCTATTGAGCCAAAGTGGTTCATGACAGAACTCAAACAACTTATTGAATTTGTTTTACTATAGGATTATTATTATTATTACTTACTACTAATATTACTACACTACTTAACTACTAATTACTTACTTATTACCAATTATTAATTATTATATTATAGTATTAATATTATATTGTTATTATCAATATAATCATTATATAATATTATTAATATATTATTAATTATTATTAATAAATGGTAATTACAATAATATTTAAATTAAATATCAAATATAATTGTTTATTAAATAATAAAAATAATAAATATAACAATAAATACAGTAACACATTATTGATTATTATTAATATATTATTAATTATAATATTATATTATTATAGAAATTATTATTACTGTTTAATAATTATTATTAATTATTACTTATTTCTAATTATTACTAATATTGCTAATTACTAATTACTTACTACAATTATTATTATTATTACTTACTACCAAGTAAGATGGTAGGTGTTGCAAGAGGGCATCAGAGGGCAGACACACTGAAACCATACTCACAGAAAACTAGTCAATCTAATCACACTAGGACCACAGCCTTGTCTAATTCAATGAAACTAAGCCATGCCATGTGGGGCAACCAAAGATGGGTGGGTCATGGTGGAGAGATCTGACAGAATGTGGTCCACTGGAGAAGGGAATGGCAAACCACTTCAGTATTCTTGCCTTGAGAACCCCATGAACAGTAGGAAAAGGCAAAATGATAGGATACTGAAAGAGAAACTCCCCAGGTCGGTACCTGCCCAATATGCTACTGGAGATCAGTGGAGAAATAACTCCAGAAAGAATGAAGGGATGGAGCCAAAGCAAAAACAGTACCCAGTTGTGGATGTGACTGTTGATAGAAGCAAGGTCCAATGCTGTAAAGAGCAATATTGCATAGGAACCTGGAATGTCAGGTCCATGAATCAAGGCAAATTGGAAGTGGTCAAACAAGAGATGGCAAGAGTGAATGTTGACATTCTAGGAATCAACAAACTAAAATAGACTGGAATGGGTGAATTTAACTCAGATGACCATTATATCTACTACTGAGGGCAGGAATTCCTCAGAAGAAATGGAGTGGCCATCATGGTCAACAAAAGAGTCCGAAATGTAGTACTTGGATGCAATCTCAAAAATGACAGAATGATCTCTGTTCGTTTCCAAGGCAAACCATTCAATATCACAGTAGTCCAAGTCTATGCCCCAACCAGAAATGCTGAAGAAGCGGAAGTTGAATGGTTCTATGAAGGCCTACAAGACCTTTTAGAACTAACACCCAAAAAAGATGTCCTTTTCATTATAGGGGACTGGAATGCAAAAGTAGGAAGTCAAGAAACACCTGGAGTAACAGGCAAATTTGGCCTTGGAGTACAGAATTAAGCAGGGCAAAGGCTAATAGAGTTTTCCCAAGAAAATGCACTGGTCATAGCAAACACCCTCTTCCAACAACACAAGTGAAGACTATACATGGACATCACCAGGTGGTCAACACTGAAATCAGATTGATTATATTCTTTGCAGCCAAAGATGGAGAAGCTCTATACAGTCAACAAAAACAAGACCAGGAGCTGACTGTGGCTCAGAACATGAACTCCTTAACACCAAATTCAGACTTAAATTGAAGAAAGTAGGGGAAACCACTAGACCATTCAGGTATGACCTAAATCAAATCCCTTATGATTATACAGTGGAAGTGAGAAATAGATTTAAGGGGCTAGATCTGATAGATAGAGTGCCTGATGAACAATGGAATGAGGTTCATGACATTGTACAGGAGACAGGGATTAAGACCATCCCCATGGAAAAGAAATGCAAAAAAGCAAAATGGCTGTCTGGGGAGGCCTTACAAATAGCTGTGAAAAGAAGAGAAGTGAAAAGCAAAGGAGAAAAGGAAAGATATAAGCATCTGAATGCAGAGTTCCAAAGAATAGCAAGAAGAGATAAGAAAGCCTTCCTCAGTGATCAATGCAAAGAAATAGAGGAAAACAACAGAATGGGAAAGACTAGAGAGCTCTTCAAGAAAATTAGAGATACCAAGGGAACATTTCATGCAAAGATGGGCTCAATAAAGGACAGAAATGGTATGAACCAAATAGAAGCAGAAGATACTAAGAAGAGGTGGCAAGAATACACAGAACAACTGTACAAAAAAGATCTTCACGACCCAGATAATCACGATGGTGTGATCACTGACCTAGAGCCAGACCTCCTGGAATGTGAAGTCAAGTGGGCCTTAGAAAGCATCACTACGAACAAAGCTAGTGGAGGTGATGGAATTCCAGTTGAGCTATTCCAAATCCTGAAAGATGATGCTGTGAAAGTGCTGTACTCAACATGCCAGCAAATTTGGAAAACTCAGCAGTGCCCACAGGACTGGAAAAGGTCAGTTTCATTCCAATCCCAAAGAAAGGCAATGCCAAAGAATGCTCAAACTACTGAACAATTGCACTCATCTCACATGCTAGTAAAGTAATGCTCAAAATTCTCCAAGCCAGGCTTCAGCAATATGTAAACTGTGAACTTCCTGATGTTCAAGCTGGTTTTAGAAAAGGCAGAGGAACCAGAGATCAAATTGCCAACATCTGCTGGATCATGGAAAAAGCAAGAGAGTTCCAGAAAAACATCTATTTCTGCTTTATTGACTATGCCAAAGCCTTTGACTGTGTGGATCACAATAAACTGTGGAAAATTCTGAAAGAGATGGGAATACCAGACCACCTGACCTGCCTCTTGAGAAATCTGTTTGCAGGTCAGGAAGCAACAGTTAGAACTGGACGTGGAACAACAGACTGGTTCCAAATAGGAAAAGGAGTACGTCAAGGCTGTATATTGTCACCCTGCTTATTTAACTTATATGCAGAGTACATCATGAGAAACGCTGGACAGGAAGAAACACAAGCTGGAATCAAGATTGCCGGGAGAAATATCAATAACCTCAGATACGCAGATGACACCACCCTTATGGCAGAAAGTGAAGAGGAACTCAAAAGCCTCTTGATGAAAGTGAAAGTGGAGAGTGAAAAAGTTGGCTTGAAGCTCAACATTCAGAACACGAAGATCATTGCATCTGGTCCCATCACTTCATGGGAAATAAATGGGGAAACAGTGGAAACAGTGTCAGATTTTTTTTTTTGGGGGGGGGGCTCCAAAATTACTGCAGATGGTGACTGCAGCCATGAAATTAAAAGATGCTTACTCCTTGGAAGGAAAGTTATCCAACCTAGATAGCATATTCAAAAGCAGAGACATTACTTTGCCAACAAAGGTCCGTCTAGTCAAGGCTATGGTTTTTCCTGTGGTCATGTATGGATTTGAGAGTTGGACTGTGAAGAAGGCTGAGCACCGAAGAATTGATGCTTTTGAACTGTGGTATTGGAGAAGACTCTTGAGAGTCCCTTGGACTGCAAGGAGATCCAACCAGTCTATTCTAAAGGAGATCAGCCCTGGGATTTCTTTGGAAGGAACGATGCTAAAGCTGAAACTCCAGTACTTTGGCCACCTCATGTGAAGAGTTGACTCATTGGAAAAGACTCTGATGCTGGGAGGGATTGGGGGCAGGAGGAGAAGGGGACGACAGAGGATGAGATGGCTGGATGGCATCACTGACTTGATGGACGTGAGTCTGAGTGAACTCTGGGAGTTGGTGATGGACAGGGAGGCCTGGCGTGCTGGGATTCATGGGGTCGCAAAGAGTCGGACATGACTGAGCGACTGAACTGAACTGAACTGATAGGATTATTAGCAGGAATTTAGCCACGTCTGTAATTTTGGGTATACCTGGGTTGGATGTCACTTGAATGGTCTTACCCACACTTGAATATTTATTATTATCCACCATATTTTTAGTCTGTGTGATGGTTGACTGATACATTTGGTGGACAACAGTAATTTACCTAATAATTTACCTAATGTTTTACTGCTTCTGATTGTTTTTATTTTTTGTTACAGAAAACAAAGTATGAATATCACCATGTAACCACACATAGGAGCGAGCTGAAACCATCACTTACCAAATGCATAAAGATTGTGTTAAGTGTGAAACATCTTGGTTGGATGAAATAAGATCAATCCATTCTTGGAGATACCAATAAATAAGCTAGCTAATAGCCAGAATGCATGCTAATACTAGCTGAGATAGATGCTAACTCCTGCACATAGGAGGCCACAGTGAGGAAAAAGAAACCAGGAAAGCTACCTGGAAAAGGTGAAATGTGAGTTGAAATTTGAAAGTGAGAAAAAGCTAAGAGAAGAGAAAGCACTCCTCATCAAGGAGAGATGGCAAGATGGTAAAGAATCTGCCTCCAAAGCAGGAGACGCAGGTTCAAACCCTGGGTCTGGAAGATCCCCTGGAGGAGGAAATGGCAATCCACTCCAGTATTCTTGTCTGGAAAATCCCATGGACAGAGGAGCCTGGTGGGTTACAGTCCATGGGGTCACAAAGAGTAGACATGACTGAGTGACCGAGCGCACACACAAAGAAGGAAAAGCAATAGACAATGACACAGAGGGTGCTCAAGTGCTTATACGGGTCAGAGTGAAGGGGAAATGGTGAGAAAACGGCTTGGAGTATCAGGTGGAGGCTGGATGAGTGCTTGAAAATTTGCTCTATGCACTAGTTTGGCACACTCCTGCCTTTGGCCATCTTAGTCTATTTGGGCTGCCTTAACAAAAATATCATAGCCTGAGTGGCTTACACATTTGTTTCTCACAGTTCCGGAGGCTGGGAGGTCCAAGATCAAGGTACCTACAGATTAATGTCTGGGGAGGGCAGCTTCTGACTATAGACGGCTGTCTTCTTGCTGTGTCTCACATGGAAGAAGCGGCATGGAGCTCTGCAGGATCTCTCTTACAAAAGCACTAACCCTGTTCATGAAGGTTCTCTGCTTATGGTCTAAGGGCCTTCCAAAGGCCCCACCTCCTAATGCTCTCACGTTAAGGTGACATAATCACTTGTTGATAACAGTATCTTTCCTCACAGTCCAACAAGCCTCAGTGCAGCAATCCTGGCAGTCTCAATTAATTTCTTAAAAGAGGCTACCAGGGCTAGGTAATGTATGCTGTACAAAGTCACACAGATTTCTCTGGAAGACAAGAGAGAAGCAGTGAAATATTCAGCACAGATGAATATTCTTCAGGACAGAAGTATGAACAATGCATTAGAAGCTGGCTAGGGCTGGCTGGGTGCCGCGGTGGTAAGAAATCACCTGCCAGTGTAGAAGACACAAGAAAAGTGCGTTGGATCTCTGGGTGAGGAAGATCCCTTAGAGGAGGAAATGGCAACCCACTCCAGTATTCTTGCCCAGGAAATCCCATGGACAGAAGACCCTGGTGGGCTACAGTCCATGGAGTCTCAAGAGTCCAATACCGCTGAATGACTGAGCACCCACAGGCTATACAGCAGTAGTATATGGTGGTATGGGCTGAATGCCCTCTGTCCCATCCTGATTTTATATACTGAAGCTGAGAGCCCTAGTACTTCAAAATGTGACTGTATTTGAAGATAAAGCATTTAAAGGGATAATGAAAGTTAAATGAAGTCATAGGGGTCTTATCTAATTCCATTTGATTTGAGTCCTCTCAAGGGGAAATTTGGACATACAGAGTGCCTCTAAGGGCACGCACACAAAGGGAAGATCATTTAAAGAGGTAGCAAGAAGATGGGCACCGCATGCCAATAAGAGAGGTCTAGAGGAAGCCAACGACACCCTGATCTTGGACTTCCAGACTCCAGAACCATGAGAAAATACATTTCTGTTGATTAATCCACCAGTCTCTGGGATTTTGTTATGACAACTCTAGCAAACCCATACAAGAGGGTAAAGCCAATCAGGAATCGATGTTTGAAGGTTGTTTCTGCATCACAGGGGAGAAGAAATGAAGAGCCAAACTGAGGTCCTGGCAAGAGGGACTGAAAGGACTGAGTGATGCAGCAGGACTAGCTCAGTGACAGAAGAGCAGCTCGCTTCTTAGGACTCAAGTTCAAGACCAAAGATAAAGGGAATAAAACGGTTCTCTGAGTTTAAGGTGAAATAATTTCAGAAATAAGTTGGCATACAATTTGACAAGATGGAGAATGGTTTGCCAATGGAAGGATGAGCCACATCATCACATTTCTAAGATAAGATATTTAAGACTAAGAACACCAAGCCCCATCTCCCCAACTCTTCCTGTCTCTAGCGTTAGTCGCTCAGTTGTGTCTGACTCTTTGTGACCCCATGAGCTGTAGCCCACCAGGCTCCTCAGTCCATGGGATTCTCCAGCTGATTCATCAAGTGCTGTCTTTGCTGGATGGGGTGGGGGAGTTTGGTTTTTTGAAAAGTTATGCAAATTCACCAGGATTTTTAAAGATTTTTATCACAAGGAATCTGAATCATGTACTTGTTAGTGTGAACTAAAGAGCTGAGGTTAATAATGATAATATTTATCAAGCATTTCTATTGAATATATATTATTATCTACACTTTATATACAAAGAAAGTAAGACAGAGAGAAGCTAAAACCTCCTCCCTGGTTGCATGGTTCGTAAGTGGTAAGACTGAATTTCACACCCGGCAGTGTGGTTCCTGAGTGTTCAACCTTTGGAAAGTTCAATATAGAGTGAAGGGAGCTTAGGAACTCCGAGTGGCTGTGGCAAACAAACAACAAAAGGGAAAAAAACAAAAATAAGTTTTTCCCTTCTTGAAAACTGTTGCATAGACTTTCCCTTGAATGGCAGTCAAACGTGCTTAGAAATGAATGGCAAGACACATAAGATGTAAATCACAGAACAGAATAACCACAAACGTTACTGACAATGTACAAGTCAGCTATTAAAAAATCACCAGTATTTAGTCAATAAAAAATTTAGTGCACTGATATTTGATTTTATGAAAAGAAAGCTAAAAGGTAATTATTTAACCATTTAAATTAATGTTTTAAAAAGATATCATTCTAAAGCCATGTGTAGAATACAAATTGCATGGTTGTTCTCCTCTAAGGACATAAGATATAATAAGAATTCAATAGCATAGTACCTTTTATCTGATTGATGAGGATCAGGGGGCCTCTTCATTCTATATAAGGAGAAGAGCTGTCAGACTCATTTCTGGGAACGTGTGTGGCTGTGTCATTACTCTCGATATAGAAACCCAGGAGGATCATGGTGGAAATTCACACGTTGTTGAAGGTTGCGTGAAGCACGATAAAAATTGAACTGAGAAGAAAGCCTGACTACAGCAGCAAACAAAAACCTGACAAGGATACATGCGCTCATCCCATCACCTTTCTAAGCTTTCTCCAAAGAAACTCTACTTTTTTCACTTCTCCATCTTAAATCCACCCAGATCTTTAAAAGACAGCCATGACCACAACAGGAAGTGATGCTTTCCTGCATCTACAGATACACTTTTTGTATCTCAGAAGGATTATCATGCAAAACCAGATAGACATGTGTCACCCCTTTTATTTGAGGCATTGATGACCTTTCACAGAAATGACTGAGGGCTAAACACAGCATTTTACAAGCACACTCGAAGCTATACTGATACAAAACTGATAAGTTGTTGCTGTCATAAGTTATTTGCTTGCAGCACTACAGAGTAAGTTAGTAAAACCAAACAATAAAAAGTGGAAAATGGAACGGTTTGCCCCAAATGAATAGAGCCAAGTGCATCAATGGAATATCGAATAGAACACTGTGAAAAAAAAAATAAGTTTTTACATCACTCATTAGCTTTTGGAAGACTGGGCTATTTTATCTAATACTTGTATGTTTATGACGTTTACATACAGATTTTTTATACAGTAAAGAATCTACATATAAATAATCTATATATGTATGAAGATTCGTGGTCTTGATATAAATTAGATATCTACCTATATGTATATATTCCAGTGAGAATGAGAAGTCAAGATTTATGAATCAAGCCTCAACTTCCAGAGTGGTTACAGAGGATTCATTTTCTTTTCCAAGAGTGTAATGCCTTCATACCCAGACCCAACAGGTATTATCTGTGATGCCTATCCCACAAGTGGAGCTGACAATGACAACTTTAACAGTAATTGCTCTCAATATAGAAACCCTAATTGGGATCAAGTCATGTGGAAGGCAGTGAACATGTAATATGTCTCATGCTCCCCAACCAGTTCTCAAATATGCGTTACAAAGGGGGAAGTGAAGTGCTGACAAGATAGTGAATGGTAAAGTTGGATCCAAAAACAGAACGTCTGACTCCAAACACTGGTTTACAACAGGGATTCCCAAGAGATGTTCAGAAAGAACCTAAGATTCCTAGAATGTATCTTTATGGACAGTTGAAATACAGACTCTCACTACTACCTTACTCCAAGTTCTGATCCAGAATTTCTGAAGTGATATTAGTGAATATGCACTTCTACATAAGCTCCCACATAGGGCCGTATGCATGCAGTCAGGCTAAGAACTGTGGTTCTATCCTGTGCTTTTCTCTCTAGATACATTTAGACAGCGTTTTAGATGCCACAGCATTCCAAGGGGCTAAGAAGCATCCTACCTTTTAGTAAGTTACCCATGGTGGGACCATTTACATGATTTTTATAAATAGAAGTAGAGTCTCTAGTTTTGATAGGCACAGTTCTTCTCTTAATGATGATACCATTATAATGAAGATTCCAAATTTCAAGTAGCTTCTGATGTTTACAGATAATTCTGAGATAATATGCCTAGTCATTCGTATTTTTAAGTAAAAGAGAGAGAGTCCTTTATATTTCACAACCTTCTAATTTACTCTAAATCCATGTCATTACACAACCGAAGAATCTCTGAATACACCAGAGAAATCTATACAGGTATTATATTTCCTAAAGCCCTGAGATATCACCTAGTGAGCTATAGTACAACCACTAAATTTTAATTAATACTGTGCAATTTATTTTTTCTACTATGGAGGAACTGGCCATGCATGGTATAAAGTTGCCAGGGGCAATTTATGGTTAGCAAAAGGCAGGAATCTTGGACAAGACCAAGAGAACACTAAAGAAAGATACAATGTTCACTGGAACATTCCATGAGTTTGCAGTATGATAGAAGTAATAACAGGCTCTGACAAACCTAGACAGTGTATTAAAAAGCAGAGACATCACTTTGCCTACAAAGACCCAAGTAGTCAAAGCTATGTTTTTCCAGTAGCCATGCATGAATGTGAGAGTTGGACCACAAAGAAGGCTGAGTGCCCAAGAATTGATGCTTTCAAACTGTGGTGCTAGAAAAGAGTCTTGAGAGTCCCTTGGACAGCAAGAAGATCAAACCAGTCAATCCTAAACGAAATCAACCCTGAATATTCATTGGAAGGACTGATGTTGAAGTTGAAGCTCCAGTACTTTGGCCACCTGATGCAAACAGCTGACTCACTGGAAAAGACCCTGTTGCTGGGAAATATTGAGGGCAGGAGGAGAAGGGGATGGCAGAGGATGAGATGGTTGGATGGCATCACAGACTCAATGGATGTGCATCTGAGCAAACTCTAGGAGACAGGGAAGCCTGGCATGCTGCAGTCCATGGGTTACAAACAGTCAGACACGACTGAGTGACTGAACAACAACAGGCAGTGAAGAGTTCCAGTCAAACAGAGACATAGTTCTGAAGGGCTGCAAATGAATAACAGGAGGCCTTTACAGACAATGCGAACCCTTGCTATATGTTCTGGGGACTAAAGTTACTTATGGACTTCTTTAACGTTATTTTTGGAGTGCTCTGCCATATTGTGGAATTTTTTGACATTAAAACCAGTTTCATTGGTATTAAAACCAGTTTCATTGGTATCCCCCTACTTTTCACCACAATACATAAATTGAAAATACAAAAGTAATGTGTGATATCATTCTGTTGTTAATGTAAGCTGTGCTAACACACACACAGCATGAACATCATCAATCACCAAATAAATTAAACAGAACCAAATACTTAAAATTCTGAGATTTATTATCAGAGGAGTATCTAATAGTTCAGGTTTGATGGAAGAATTCCCCATTCCATTGTATGTTATGCATGGCAATTAAAATAAAATAGCACAGCAGTTATTCCCAGGATTCTGAAATGTCATATTACAATGAAGCATTCAAACCTTATAAGGTCAGAACTATTTTATTTTAGGAGACCAATGTCAGCATAATAAGGACTAGTTGAATCATTTGATAATAAGGTTAAATATCAGCTAAGTTCAATTTGCTTCCTATGAAGTTTTTAAGTTAATGTGATAAATGAAGTCATATTTTCAGGGTGAATCATTTAGAGAGGCCACAGGAAAAATTAGGGGCTCTGGGGACACAATGTGTGGGGTTGAAGCCTAGATTCTCTGCTTAGTAGCTGTGTGACCTTGAGGAGAGCTGCTTAACCTCAACTGCAAATGGTTGTGCTAGCTCAGTCGCTTCAGTCGTGTCTGACTTTGTGACCCCATGGACTGTAGCCCACCAGTCTCCGTTGTCCACGAGACAATTCTGACAAGAACACTGGAGTGGGGGGTCATTTCCTCCTCCAAGGGATCTTTCTGATCCAGGGATCAAACCCACGACTCCTGCATTGACAGGCAGCTTCTTTTACCACTGAATTACTGGGGAAGCCCATAAATGGTTGTAGAGAAAATTGCAATAATATAAGTTAATTAAAACATTGCTCAGCAGGTATTAAAGGCTCAATAATACTAATAGATGTCATTGCTATTTCATATTAACCAGTATCTGGCAACACTGAAAAAGTCATTGGTATTGAAATAGAACATGAAGTGGTAAAAATTCAGCTAACCAATGGTACTATTTATAGAAAGCAAATAATGACGATTTGACATCCAAAATTGAAAAACACTCTGTTAAGCAACTCAGAAAGTTTGATTTTCATTTGAAAATTATGAGTCCATTGATGTTAAGGGAAAACACAGTTAGGCCTTGGAAGAAAAGATAAGTGGTGAATAACAATTTTCAGATTGTGCAAAAGTCCTCAAAATGACAAGAGTTAGTGAGTTTACATTCAAGAATACAGAAAATCATAGAACTCATGTTAGGATTTATAGTGCTAATGCTCTACCTTTGGTGGGCTGTGTCAAAAGGTTAATTAGTCTGACAAATTTTTTGTAATGAGATTATATTTTAATCCAAAAAATATTTTCATAGGTAAATTGTAAAAATCTAGCCTGAAATTTTCAATCCACACTTCACAAGACTGCAAATGATGGAAATTACATTCAGGGAATTTTAAATGTGCCTCTTTAGACATTTCTATAATGCAAAGAAAGCGAGCAGAAATGTTGACTTTTGCACATGAAAATATCAAGAAGCAAAATGCTGTGTCCTGCATTTAAAGGAAAAATCATTAGTTATTTTGTAAAGAAAGGAAATAATAACTCTTGAAAATAACTTAAGAGGGAAAGTATAGTATGCTAGGTTAGCACTTTGGCTGGTACATTTAATTGTTGCAACAACATTAGTACTGAAATTCAAGGGCTGAGTGAAAACATTCAGCTCTCCATACACAAGCAATTAGCTTTTCCAAGGGAAAAAATACATAATGGCATCCCACTCCAGTACTCTTGCCTGGAAAATCCCATGGGCGGAGGAGCCTGGTAGGCTGCAGTCCATGGCGTCGCTAAGAGTCAGACACAACTGAGGGACTTCAGTTTCACTTTTCACTTTCATGCATTGGAGAAGGAAATGGCAACCAACTCCAGTGTTCTTGCCTGGAGAATCCCAGGGACGGCGGAGCCTGGTAGACTGCCGTCTATGGGGTCGCACAGAGTCGGACACGACTGAAGCGACTTAGAAGCAGCAGCAGTAGCAAAGGACAGTAATAGAAAAACAAAATAGCAAAGTAATATTTGGTAGTTAATTACAATATAAAAATGCTCTTACCATGAGTATTTCCAACCTCAAATAGAGAAGTGTATTTAAATAAGGCATCAGTTGTCTTCATTTTTGTATGTCAGATTTTGATATTATGTTACAAATAAACTGTACAGAATATAGAAAGTGAGACAAAGGGAATAAGAACTGACTCTAATAACTGAGAGCCTCTATACCCACCCAGCATTTTCTCAGAGGGATAGCTACAGTTGGAAAAGCATATCAGAAGAACTCCAGAGATGTTCTGGGTCTTCTCCCAAGGTCCTTGTCATCCAAGTCCATCACGTGACTCTCAAGCTTGGAAATGCTCTGTACAAAACAATCATTTGCACCAGTATCGGACTTCTCAGGTGGCTCAGTAGTAAAGAATATGCCTGCCAAGCAGGAGAGACTGGGTCAGAAAGGCCCTGGAGAAGGAAATGGCAACCCACTCCAGTAGTCTTGCCTGGGAAATCCCATGGACAGAGGAGTCTGGCAGGCTACAGACCATAAGGTCACAAAAGAATTGAAAGACTAAGCAACTACACAACAGCAGACAACCACTTCATATACAACAACCACTTCCTGTATATGATAATTATCGAAAACTTAGCTCTTTGGCAAACTTGAGAGGTACTGAAGCTTCTTCCCTGATTCTAGATCACTTTCTAAAATTTGGTCATTATATAATGTTTTATCTATTATACAGATGTTTTATCTACTGATGAATCATAACATAATTAAGCCAGGATTACTGTTTCTACTATATTTTTTAATTTCAAAAACGCAATCTTATCTGTTTGCTTTTCCTTTGATTTTTATAGATTCTTATGCATTCAAGACAGTAATAGTCATGTAAAAATAGACATAGCTTAAATATGTTTGAAAAAAATTTTCATTCATCCTTATGTGTTCAAAGCAGCTTAACTGATTATACATTTTTAAATTGAATATTAGGATTGGGATTATTAACCATACTCTTTATCTTTAGAAACATAAAAGGTAACAATTTGCCACTGCAGAATTCATTAGGAAAAATCCTCATGATTTTGTTTGTATATTTGTTAAAACAATTCAAGTGATGCTTTTCTAACTACTCAAATGAAAAATCCAAATAAAATAGCTAAATGTGGATTTCTCCTTTATGCGTATTTTAATAAAATGTAAGAAATGATCTAAATTTGTTCAATAAATATTCAACATAACTTCATTCGTAATAGCATATTAAGGATCACCAATTAAAAATTATATTTATCTTTTATTATGATAACTGAAATTCTATATACTAGATTTTAATAAATTCCAAACTGTCTCAATTTTGAATTAATTTTTCTGTTACATCCTCATAATGTCTAACTTATGATAAATATTTTTACCAAAGAAAATTGTATAGCTGTCAAACTTCATGTCATCTACTCTGCTAAAAACAAAATTATGTCTCTCTTTAAATATCATTTAATGGTATTTCTGCAAATTATTTATCATTGCATGAAATTATCACCATGAATATCCACTGTACATGAAATGCAATAACGTCAATTGTATTGATGCTGATTTAAAAATTCCAAAATTATGAGTGCATGTATACTATAAATTTGTTCTTTTTTCATTTAACTACAGTGATTAACAGTAGAAATTTATTATCTAGTCTGGGCATAAATTACTAAGCAATTATATCAAAACAGGGAGATCTCAATTAGTAGGTCACATTTGCATGTATTTTTGAACCTACATATAGAATTCTCTGTGTATCTACCCTCTCATATTATCAAAGACACTATTAAAATTCATCCTCATCCATAGAAATGGATTAATTGGATGGGTTGAGATTTTTCCAGTGATACCCTGCAGATACATTTTATTCTCTACTTACTTATTAACACAACAGCTGACAGTATAAATTAAATATTTATTTTTTATCACTGCTCAGAATTTTCTTTCCAGTGATTTTTTTTCTATTCATTTTTAAGGCCAGAAGAAGGTATTTTGTTTTGTTTTCTCATTCACTGGTAAGTGACCAAACCACATTTAAAATATTAAAATTTATCTCACTCTTAGGCTTGTATTTCGAAAAGCTGTCCTGCTGAAATGGCGTCTGATGCCAACTTCTAATGGTAAATAAGTGGACCTTTCAGTTAAGCTCTGTTCAGTCGCCCAGTCATGTCTGATTCTGCGACCCCATGGACTGCAGCAAGTCAGGCTTTCCTGTCCATCACCAACTCCCAGAGATCTCTCAAACTAATGTCCATCGAGTTGGTGATGCCATTCAATCATCTCATCCTCTGTCATCCTCTTCTCCTCCTGCCTTCAATCTTTCCCAGCATCAGGGTCATTTCAAATGAGTCAGTCCTTTGTATCAGGTGGCCAAAGTATTGGAGTTTCAACTTCAGCATCAGTCCTTCCAATGAATATTCAGGACTGACTTCCTTTAGGATTGACTGGTTGGATCTCCTTGCAGTCTAAAGGACCCTCAAGAGTCTTCTCCAACACCACGGTTGAAAAGCATCAATTTTTTGGTGCTCAGCTTTCTTTCTGGTCCAGCTTTCACATCCATACATGACTACTGGAAAAACCATAGCTTTGACTAGATGGAACTTTGTTAGCAAAGTAATGTCCCTGCTTTTAAATATGCTGTCTAGGTTGGTCACAGCTCTTCTTCCAAGGAGCAAGCGTCTTTTAATTTCATGGCTATAGTCACCATCTGCAGTGATTTTTCAGTTCAGTCACTCAGTCATGTCTGACACTGAGACCCCATAAACTGTAGCACGCCAGGCCTCCCTGTCCATCACCAACTCCCGGAGTTTGCCCAAATTTGTGTCTACTGACTTGGTGATGCCATCCAACCATCTCATCCTCTGTTGTCCCCTTCTCCTCCTGCTTTCAATCTTTCCCAGCATCACAGTCTTTTCAAATAAGTCAACTCTTTGCATTAGGTGGCCATAGGCTGGAAAAACCATAGCCTTGACTAGACAGACCTTTGTTAACAAAGTAATGTCTCTGTTTTTTTAAATGTTGTCTGCTGCTGCTGCTGCTAAGTCACTTCAGTCGTGTCCTACTCTGTGCAACCCCATAGTTGGCAGCCCACCAGGCTCCACTGTCCCTGGGATTCTCCAGGCAAGAACACTGGAGTGGGTTGCCATTTCCTTCTCCAGTGCATGAAAGTGAAAAGTGAAAGTGAAGTCACTCAGTCATGTCCGACTCTGCAACCCCACGGACTGCAGCCTATCAGGCTCCTTCACCCATGGGATTTTCCAGGCAAGAGTACTAGAGTGGGTTGCCATTGCCTTCTCCAAATATGCTGTCTAGGTTGGTCATAACTTTCCTTCCAAGGAGTAAGCATCTTTTAATTTCATGGCTACAATCACCATCTGCAGTAATTTTGGAATTCCCCAAATATAAAATCTTTCCCTGTTTCCCCATCTATTTGCCATGAAGTGATGGGACATGATGCCATGATCTTAGTTTTTTGAATGCTGAGCTTTAAGCCAACTTTTTCACTCTCCACTTTCACTTTTATCAAGAGGTTCTTTGGTTCTTCTTCACTTTCTGCCATAAGGGTGGTGTAATCTGCGTATCTGAGGTTACTGATATTTCTCCCTGCAAGCTTGATTCCAGCTTGTGCTTCTTCCAGGCCAGCGTTTCTCATGATGTACTCTACATATAAGTTAAATAAGCAGGGTGACAATATACAGCCTTGATATATTCCTTTCCTGATTTAGAACCAGTCTTTTGTTCCATGTATAATTCTAACTGTTACTTCTTGACCTGCATACAGTTTTCTTAGGAGGCAGGTAAGGTGATCTGGTATTCCCATTTCTTTAAGAATTTTCCACAGTTTGTTGTGATCCACACAGTCAAAGGCTTTGGCGTAGTCAACAAGGCAGAAGTAGATGTTTCTCTGGAACGCTCTTGCTTTTTCGGTGATCCAACATATGTTGGCACTTTGATCTCTGGTTCCTCTACCTTTTCTAAATCCAGCTTAAATATCTGGAAGTTCATGGTTCACATACTGTTGAAGCTTGGCTTGGAGAATTTTGAGCATTACATTGCTAGAGTGTGAGATGAGTGCAATTGTACTGCACTTAGAGCATTTTTGGCATTGCCTTTCTTTGGGATTGGAATGAAAACTGACCTTTTCCAGTCCTGTGGCCACTGCTGAGTTTTCCAAATCTGCTGGCATATTGAGTTCAACATTCTCACAGTATCATATTTTAGGATTTTTCAATAGCTCAACTGGAATTCCATCACCTCCACTAGCTTTGTTCATAGTGATGCTTCCTAAAGCCCACTTTGCTTCACATTCCAGAATGTCTGGCTCTAGGTGAATGATCACACCATCGTGGTTATCTGGGTCATGAAGATCTTCTTTGTACAGTTCTTCTGTGTATTCTTGCCACCTCTTCTTAATATTTTCTTCTTGTGTTAGGTCCATACCATTTCTGTCCTTTATTGCGCCCATCCTTGCATGAAATATTCCCTTGGTATTTCTAATTTTCTTGAAGAGATCTCTAGTCTTTCCCCTTCTATTATTTTCCTCCATTTCTTTGCATTGATCACCGAGGAAGGCTTTTTCACCTCTCCTCGCTCTTCTGTGGAACTCTGCATTCAAATGGGTATATCTTTCCTTTTCTCCTTTGCCTTTACCTTCTGTTCTTTTCTCAGCTATTTGTAAGGTCTCCTCAGACAACCATTTTGCCCCTTTTTGCGTTTCTTTTTCTTAGGCATGGTCTTGATCACTGCCTCCTGTACAACATCATGAACCTCTGTCCATAGTTCTTCAGGCACTCTATCAGATCTAATCCCTTGAATCTGTTTGTCACTTCCACTGTGTAATCTTAAGGGATTTGATTTAGGTCATATCTGAATGGTCTAGTGGTTTTCCCTACTTTATTCAAGTTAATTCTGAATTTGGAAATAAGGAGTTCATGATCTGAGCCACAGTCAGCTCCTGGTCTTGTTTTTGCTCACTGTGTAGAACTTCTCCATCTTTGGCTGCAAATAATATAATCAATGATTTTGGAATTGACTATCTGGTGATGTCCATGCGTAGAGTCTTCTCTTGTATTGTTGGAAGTGGGTGTTTGCTATGACCAGTGTGTTCTTTTGGTAAAACTCTGTTAGCCTTTGCCCTGCTTCATTTTGTACTCCAAGGCCAAATTTGCCTGTTACTCCAGGTATCTCTTGACTTCCTACTTTTGCATTCCAGTCCCCTATAATGAAGAGGACATCAGTTTTGGGTGTTAGTTCTAGAAGGTCTTGTAAGTCTTCATAGAACATAACACTTCAACTTCTTCAGCATTACTGTTTGGGGCATAGACTTGGATTACTCTGAAATTGAATGATTAGCCTTGGAAATGAACAGAGATCATTCTTTCATTTTTGAGATTGCATCCAAGTACTGCATTTGGGACTCTTTTGTTAACTATGAGGACTAATCCATTTCTTCTAAGGGATTCTTGCTCACAGTAGTAGATATAATGGTCATTTGAGTTAAATTCACCCATTCTGGTCCATTTTAGTTCACTGATTCCTAAAATGTTGATGTTCACTCTTGCCTTCTCCTGTTTGACCACTTCCAATTTGCCTTTATTCATTGACCTAATATTCCAAGTTCCTTGGCAATATTATTCTTTACAGCATCAGACTCTACTTCCATCAAAAGTCACATCCACAACTGGGTGTTGTTTTTGCTTTGGCTCCATCTCTTCATCCTTTCTGGAGTTATTTCTCCACTGTTCTCCAGTAGCATATTGTATACCTACAGACATGGAGAGTTCATCTTTCAGGGTCCTATCTTTTTGCCTTTTCATACTGTTCATGGGGTTCTCAAGGCAAGAATACTGAAGTGGTTTGCCATTCCCTTCTCCAGTGGACCACATTTTGTCAGAACTCTCCACCATAACCCATCCATCTTGGGTGGCCCTAACAAGGTATGGCTGGTAGTTTCACTGAGTTAGACATGGCTATGGTCCATGTCATCAGTTTGATTTTTTTTTTTTTTTTTCTGTGATTGTGGTTTTCAGTCTGTCTGTCCTCTGAGGGATAAGGATAAGAGGCTTATGGAAGCTTGCTGATGGGAGAGACTAACTGAGGGGGAAACTGGGTCTTGTTCTGATGGGTGGGCCATGTTCAGTAAACCTTTAATCCAATTTTCTGTTGATTGCTGGGGCTTTGTTTCCTCCCTGTTGTTCGACCTGAGGCCAAACTATGGTGGAGGCAATGAAGATAATGGCAACCTCCTTCAAAAGGTCCCATGCACACATTGCTACATTCCATGCTCCGGACCCTGCAGCAGGCCACCCCTGACCCACGCCTCCACTGGAGACTCCTGGACACTCATGGGCAAGTCTGGGTCAGTCTCTCTTGTGGGGTCACTTCTCCTTTCTCCTGGGTACTGGTGTGCACAAGGTTCTGTCTGTGCCCTTCAAGAGTCTGTTTCCCCAGTCCTGTATAAGTTCTGGGGGCTCTATGGTGGGGTTAATGGAGCCTTCCTCCAAGAGGGCTTATGCCATACCCAGGTCTGCTGCATCCAGAGCCCCTGCCCTTGCAGGGCTGACCCGTACCTCCACAGGAGACACTCAAACACTCAAAGGCAGGTCTGGCTCAGTCTCTGTAGGTTCTCCTGGTGCACACAAGGTTTTGTTTGAACCCTCCAAGCATCTCCGGTGGGTATGGGGTTTGATTCTAAACACACTTTCGCCCCTCATATCATCTTTTTGGGGCTTCTACTTTGCCCTTGGAAGTGGGGTACATTTTTTTGGTGAGATCCAACATTCTCCTGTCGACAGCTGTTCAGGAGTGAGTTGTAATTTTGGCGTTCTCACAGGAGAAGATGAGCACACGTCCTTCTACTCCACCGTCTTAAGCACAGTAAGATTTGGTTAGCAGGGGACATACACTTTTTTCCTTAAAGTGGATCTTTAAGGAATGGAATTATGGTAAAAATCTTAAAATGATATCTACTGTGATTAAAGAAAAATGTGTATATCACATGACGACTCATTCAGTGAAAATATAGTAGACTTATCTCTCTTACTTGATTATTTGATGCACAGATATATACCCCTGTTCTAAAGTGAAAATCTCTATGGATTGGATTGTCTCAATACATTTCTCTTTGGTTATAATGAAATAAAATTCTTAGGTATGAACCCTTATGAGCAAGCCAGCAGATTGAAAATAAAATGATCTGAATAATGGAATCATAAAGTTGTTATGGATGATACAAGCTTCTTTGAGCATGTATTTTCCAACACAAATTGAAGTGAGGATTATTTAATCGTTCCCTTACCATCTACAATATAAAGGAATGCATGTGTGTATGCTTAATCACGTCCAACTCTGCAACCCCATGGATTTTAGCCTACCAGGCTTCTATGTCCATGGAGTTTTCCAGACAAGAATACTGCAATGGGTTACCATTTCCTCTTCTAGGGGATCCTTCCCACCGAGGCACTGAACCCACATTTCCTGTGTCTTCTGCATTGACAGGCAGATTCTTTACCCCTGAGCCACCTGGGTAGCCCCCCATACAAAGGAATATGTAACTTCAAATAGTTCCTCCAAGTGTACTTAGAATAAAATCATTTCATAATGTATATTTCCTTTTCTTGCCTATTTCCTTCCTTCTTTCTCTTTTTCCCTTACTCCTTCTGTCTCCTCCTTCCTTCCCTTCTTTCTTTTCTTCCATTTTTTTTCCTTTCTTGTTTGATTCTTTGATTTTTCTATCAGATCAGTTGCTCAGTCGTGTCCGACTCTTTGTGACCCCATGAATCACAGCATGCCAGGCCTCCCTGTCCCTCACCAACTCCCAGAGTTCATAGTAATCTTTTAAGATAATTAATGCAGAGAAAGGAAAAAAAGAACTCAGTATGAGAAGCAGCGTGATGTTGTAGAAAAAATTCAGAATTAGAACAGGCAGAACTGGTTTCAAATTTTGACTCTACCACTGACCAGCTCTTTGCATTTGAACCAATTACTTAACCTTTCTGGTATTCAGTTTTTCTCATTGCAGAGTTGTTTTGAGGATAAGAAGTAATATGCAAAAGGCACCTGTTCTATATTATATGCTTAATAGTCCCTTGGGCAGCAAGGAGATCAAACCAGTCAATCCTAAAGTAAATCAGTCCTGAATATTCATTGGAAGGACTGATGCTGACGCTGAAGCTCCAATACTTTGGCCACCTGATGTGAAGAACTGACTCTTTGGAAAAGTCTCTGATACTAGGAAAGACTGAGGACAGGAGGAGAAGGGGGCGACAGAGGATGAGATGGTTGGATGGCATCAGCAACTCAATGAACATGAATTTGAAAAAAATCAGGGAGATAGTGAAGGACAGGGAAGCCTGGCAAACTGTAGTCTGTGGGGTCGCAAAGAGTCAGACAGGACTTGGAGACTAAACAACAACAACAATGTATACAATATATTTTAAAAGTTAAACTGACAAAACATAAAGTAACAGATAAGACATGTTTAGGATATATAGAGAAGAAAGAGTTTGCTTCTCTTAAGCATAGACACCTAAGCCACACACTTTCCTAGTTAAACGATATTCATATTACTGATGCCTGTTATCCACCATCAAGGTGGGATGACCAGAAGCAGAACCTAAAATGAAGTCCTGTTTGGGAGCTGGATCCGAGATGGTTCAAAATCTACTCAGTTGCTCAGGGCTAGTGAGGATAATAAAAGCCATTTGTTTGTTCAAACATCTCCCTTCTGAAATGAGAAAGGGTAAACAGGCCTAGGGTGAGTGGTCTCAAGAAACACTTCAAAGATACACAGAAAACAAACCAGAGGTACTGTAGCATTTATGGAGGCAGCTGGGAACCCACCAGTTGACACGACCTGCTGGCATGCAGCTGTCAATAAAGAAATGGCCCAGCCATTCTGTACACAGACCAATACCATGGAGGCCAAAGGATAGGCATGGTATCAGGTCCCCAGGGCATCGATATTGGGCAATAATCACACTGGCTTTGTACATGGCCAGAGGTGCAGTTTACAGAGATTTTACCCACTTTCTTAGAGATGGCATCTTCATTTGTATGATTCTCTGTAGGTGAACACTGTGTCTTATTCATCTCTTCCTGGAGCACTTAACAAATACTTGAAATCTCTGCTTATTGCTGAGAAAGTTTCAACAGAGCTGTTCTAATTGGCCTCAGCTCTGACACATTTCTACCTAAGAAACATGAGGCTCTGGTCACCAGCCACCTGTACCTATGGTCATAGCATTTGGCTCCTGAGCACAAACAAGTGGTTCTTTTCCCTAAAACAGCCCATCTGATGTGGGTTCTATATGGTCAGCCTTTCAGTTCATATTAATCACCAAAACTAGAGGTGGTTCCATGACCAAGTGTCCTCCAAACCTTATAAAAAAATTGGTTTCTTCAGAGCAGAGGAAGCATCGTGACAGCCTCACAGTTCTGTCCAGACACTCACAGCTCTAGATGAGAGAGCAGTTCAGATCCATCAGCTACAGAGCCAGGAATTCCAGGCAGAAGTAAATGAGCCCGAGCAGCCTTCCGTAAGAACTACCCTGTTTATTATGGATCTCAACAATTCTGGACTAGAATGAAATATTTATAGTAAAACTTTGAGATTTTATTTATGTCAATCAACAAACGTAGACAATAAATGGACTATTTGAGAATATCTGAATGAATACTATGAAATAAAACTCAGTACAATTTGTTTTATTGCCATGTGAAACATAAGGAAATTGAACAAGCAATAAGTATTAAACAGTGTGGTTCTGATATCAGCTTCCAATTTCTCCTGCCTCTGTTTTTCTGGTGGTTCTGACAAAATGCCATAGGCTGGGTGCCTTATAAACAATAGGAATGTGTTTCTCACGGTTTTGGAGCCTGGAAGTCTGAGATCAGGGTGCCCTCATGGTCTGGCGATGGTGCTTTTCCAGGTGGCAAACTTCTTGTGTCCTCACGTGGTGGAAAGGGCTAGAGAGCTCGGCAGGGGCTCTTTTATAAGAGCACTGATTTCATTCGTGAGTTCTCCACCTTCATCACCTACCGTGTGCGTTCATTTAGTCGTGTCTGACTCTTTGCAGCCTCATGGCCTGTAGCCCACCAGGCTCCTCTGCCCAAGGAATTTTGCAGACAAGAATACTGGAGTGGGGTGCCATTCCCTTCTCCAGAGGATTTTCCTGTCCCAGGGATTGAAGCCGAGTCTCTCATGTCCTCTGCATGGGCAGGTGGATTCTTTACTGCTATCACCATCTGGGAAGACCATCACCTAACCACCTCCCAAAGGCTCTACTTTCTAACACCATAAGTGTTAGGATTCCAACACATGATTTGAGGATGCAGATGTTCAAACCATAGCACCTATCTTCTCATAATGTATTAAAATTTTTATTTATTTGTGACATTGATCTCTTTTTTGATGGTCTTAACCTGATTTTCTGCTGCTGCTTTTCCTTCCTCATCTCCTTTTTCTTCTTCCTTCCATTTTTTTTTTTTTTTTTTCCTGGTGTGCCGGGACTAACATTATTGGCAACAATTCTCTGTATCTCCAGTTGCTAGAAATTTACATTCACTTCACAGCCTTTATTGCTTAAGAAAAAAAAAAAAAAAACTACCACCCTCCATTATATTTGCAAGTTAACAAACAAACAAAAACAAGTAAGATTTATGGGTCTCATTATCCCCCACAGTGAATCCAGAGACTCTATCCTTCCAGAGTTTCCCCTAAATACTTCTGGGATTCCTCTGGGCTGTGCCTTCCCTGGGGTCACACACTCCCCATGCTGCTGGATTCACTGCTTACCCGTGGCTCCTGCACTCACAGCAGCTCTGCCAGTGGTGGCTGCTGATGTAATGGGCAAGTAGGTGGGAAAATGAGACACATTAACCGTTCTACTGGGGGGATTACAGGGTGGTGGTGATGATGGGTGGGTTGGGAGATGCTGGAAGATGGCTTTCTCCCCCTCTGTAACACACTCTGTTGGTACGATCACAAGGCAGTGTGACATGAGTAAAAGAAAGAAGAGATGGGGAGGGAATAGGAGAAAGAATCGGGTCACTTCTTTCATGGGTTTTGTTTCAAGGAGACACTATTATGACAGCTTCTCTTTCTATACCAAGAATCCTCCAGGGCTTTGGACTGGATCAAAAACACTGTGCCTCACACGTGGCCTCACAGACCCTTTCCTAGCACCCTTGAAAATGGTCTCGAGAAATAATATGTTAAAAATCAATTTCTAAATGCAAGCCTAGATTTGCATCATGACACGGAAATGTTCATTGCGTGATGAGGGTTTTCATCTCTCTGAGATTCAGTTGCCTCATTATTAAGTAGGGGTAATAGTTATTCCTACACCAGAGGATTTTTGCATAAGATTCAGTAAGACAGTACGTGCAAAGAGCTGAGTGGGCTCCCAGATGTACAGTCAAGAAAAGATGTGGCTCCTGTTATCATAGTTATGCACCAGCTCACGGGATGGGTATAGAGCAATGCCTCATTCAATTTGGACATGGGTTGAGCTGTTTTCTCAACATGCCCCTCAGCTCCATGTAAATTTTTGAAAACCCCATTATTCTGGTTGATAGGCACACCTGAATCTCAGACGTTGACACAGTCCGAGTTCAAACGGATATTTGCACAGCACTTAAAGATTTTATCCCTCTCCAGAGACCTTGAGCAAGCTGCTTGGGCTCCACTAGTTTAACTGGAAACTGCATTTGTTTTTCATCAATGCTCTCCTGTCTATGAAACTCAAAACTTTATGAGAAGAATTCTGTTTACTAGACTGATGTTGAAATGCCCTTGGACAGCTCAGCACAAGACAATCACATCAGTTCTACTCTCCCATCTCAGACTCCCCAACACAAAGAAGACATCCTTCAGAGGTATGAGAACTATTTTATCCTACACACTCATACTTACACATTCAGCACATGATCTTAAGCTTTCATTATATCACAGACACTGTTCTAGGCTCAGCGATATCTTCACTATCATAAAAAGGACAGAGAGCTTGGGACTTCCCTGCTGGTCTAGTGGCTAAGACTCCACACTCTCAATGCAGGGGGCCTGGGATCAGTTCCTGGTCAGTGAACTAGATTCCACATGCCACAGTTAAAAAAAAAAATTCCACAAGCAAATATTTTTTAAAAAATTAAATTGTATAAAAAAAGATCAGAAAGCTTATTTTTAGGTGGGAGGAGGAAAATAAGCAAGATTGAATGGGTGAAGGAATAAATGGAAGCAAATGAATAAGAAAGTCAGGGAGGAAGGTGTTACTAAGCTGATCGGAAATGACCATGCAGCTCTTTTTCCCGGTGGGTCACCAGGATATGGCACTCAGAGGAGGTATTTAAACTGAGATCTGAATAAGAGAAGGGAACCAGCTACAAAAAGATCAGGTACAAGGTAGTTAGGTAGAGAAGAGAGTTGGTGCAAAGGCCCTAAGACAAGGACATTTTGTTGCACCTGAAGAATTAAAAGAAGACCAGTGTACTAAAATCTGATAAGCAGCCAAGAGAAGGTAAGAGAAGAGACAAGGATGAAGATATATAGAGGTTACTATGTCACTTAAAGGAGTTCGGAAACCACTGAGGGATTTTAAACCGAACTGTGATTTGCTGAGATAGATGGCACTGGGATAAAAGCGTGGAAGTTGGTAGGGATGGTACAATATGTGGCCATCAGAGTTCTCCAGGTGCAGAGACATGGAGGAGTTCAGGATATGTTCTGAAGAGAAGGTGCTCGCTGGTGGGTTAGAAGAGGAGGAAAACTTGATCTGGGCAGATCAGGGCAAAAAGGAGGAGTAGAGGATATTGCTAATTTGCGGCTTGTGCACCCGAGCAGTTCAGGCCTCTGACCATGACAGGGTATATTAGAGGACCCTGTTCTCTCACAGATGCACATTTCCAAATGGGGTACCCTCTTGAGTGGAGGACACTCTTGAGAAGTGGCAGCTGGACTTATATGACTGGCAAATTTGAAAGAAGAAGCGAAGCAATGCAGTCATCCCCCTCCATTCTGCTTGTCCTGGTTGCTTGGCTTTGGAAGGCATACATTATCTGCTTCTCCAGCTTGAATGCTTTAGGCAGACCGTGGGGATGATTATGCCAGCTCTGTCTAGGAGCAGGTGTGTTCATAGGGATCTCACTGTGGCTCTGCTGCTAACCCTGTCCTCCAAACCAGCTTTGCTCACTAACAAATCTGGTATTTGTCACTCTATCTTTGTGATTCAAATATCTATTAATTGACTTAGACCTCAGGATGCTCTGAGGAAATATGGAAGGGTAGCATATTCACAGGAATTATGAAGCAAGAGATACACTTGGGACGAAGACCTGAAAAGCAGATATGTGGCTATTTCAAGACGAGTCATGAAGATTAGCTTCAAATCGAGGGAGAGGTCAGAGGTGGAGACATAGAGTCCTGTGAAAAGGCATATATTACTGTGTGTAGTATTCACAACGGGCAGGACATGGAAGCAGCCTGAATGTCCATCAACAGAGAAATGGATAAAGAGGATGTGGTATATATATATATATATACAATGGGATATTACTCAGCCATAAAAAGGAAGAAATTGGGTCATTTGTAAAGACATGGATGGACCTAGAGATTGTCATACAGAGTGAAGTAAGTCAGAAAGAAAAAGACAAATATCGTATATTAACACATATATGTGGAATCTAGAAAAATAGCATAGATTATCTTTTTTCATTAATTTTTAAAATTCACTAATTTATCTTAATTGGAGGCTAATTACAGTATTGTGGTGTTTTCTGCCATACACTGACATGAATCAGTCACGGGTGTACATGTGTCCCCCATCCCATCCCTCTGGGTTATCCCAGTGCACCGGCTTTGAGTGCCCTGTTTCATGCATCAAACTTGGACTGGTAATCTATTTCACAGATGGTAATATACATGTTTCAATGCTATTCTCTCAAATCATCCCACCCTTGCCTTCTCCCACAGAGTCCAAAAGTCTGTTCTTTACATCTGTGTCTCTTTTGCTGTTTTGCATATAGGGTCGTCATTACCATCTTTCTGAATTCCATATATATGCATTAGTGTACTCTATTGGTGTTTTTCATTGACTTACTTCACTCTGTATAATAGACTCCAGTTTCATCCATCTCATTAGAGCTGACTCAAATGTGTCCTTTTTATAGCTGAGTAATATTCCACTGTGTATATGTATCACAGCTTTCTTATCCATTCATCTGCTGATAGGCATCTAGGTTGCTTCCACATCCTAGCTATTGTAAACAGTGCTGCGATGAATATTGGGGTACACGTGTCTCTTTCAATTCTGGTTTTTCTGGTTTTCTCAGCGTGTTTGCCCAGCAGTGGGATGACTGGGATATTTCCAGTTTTTTAAGGAATCTCCACACTGTTCTCCACAGTGGCTGTACTAGTTTGCCTTCCCACCAGCTCTCCCACCAGTGTAAGAAGGTTCCCTTTTCTCCACACTCTCTCCAGCATTTATTGTGTGTAGACTTTTTGATGGCAGCCACTCTGACCAGCATGAGATGGTACCTCATTGTAGTTTTGATTTGCATTTCTTTGACAATGAGTGATGTTGAGCATCTTTTCATGTGTTAGCCATCTATGTGTCTTCTGTGGAGAAATATCTGTTTAGCCCATTTTTTGATTGGGTCATTTATTTTTCTGGTGTTGAGCTGCATGAGCTGCTTATATACTTTGGAGATTAATTCTTTGTCAGTTGTTTCATTTGCTATTATTTTCTCCCATTCTGAAGGCTGCCTTTTCACCTTGCTTATACTTTCCTTCGTTGTGCAAAAGTTTTTGAGTTTAATTAGGTCCCATTTGTTTATTTTTGCTTTTATTTCTATTACTCTGGGAGGTAGGACATAGAGGATCTTGCTGAGATTTATGTCAGAGAGTGTTCTGCCTATGTTTTCCTCTAGGAGTTTTATAGTTTCTGGTCTTACATTTAGATCTTTAATCCATTTTGAGTTTATTTTTGTGTATGGGGTTAGAAAGTGTTCTAATTTCATTCTTTTACACATGGTTGAGCAGTTTTTCCGCACCACTTGTTAAATAGATTGTCTTTTTCTCCAATGTATATTTTTGCCTCCTTTGTCAAATATAAGGTGTCCATAGGTGTGTGGATTCATCTCTGGGCCTTCTATTTTGTTCCACTGATCTATATTCCTGTCTTTGTGCCAGTAGAAAAATGGCACAGATGATCTTATTTGCAAAGCAGAAACAGAGACACAGACATGGAGAACAAGCAAGATGGGAAAAGACACCAACAGGTGAAAGGGGGTGGTGCGAACTGGGAGACTGGGATTGACACCTACACACGATCAATGCTATGTATAAAACAGACAACTAATGAGAACCTACTATATATCTCAGGGAACTCTACTCTGTGCTCTGTGGTGACCTGAATGGGAAGGAAATCCAAAAAAGAGGGCATATATGTATACATATAGTTGATTCACTTTGCAATAGAAAATAATACAACACTGTAAAGCAAGTATAATACAATATTTTGGTCACCTGATGGCAAGAGCAAACTCATTGAAAGAGACCCTGATGCTGGGAAAGATTGAGGGCAGGAGGGAAAGCGGGTGACAGAGGATGAGATGGTTGGATGGCATCACCGACTCAATGGACACGAGTTTGAGCAAGGTCCGAGAGATAGTGAAGGACAGGGAAGCCTGGTGTGCTGCAGTCCATGGGGTTTCAAAGAGTCAGATTCAGCTTAGCGACTGAACAACAACAAAAGCAATTATATTCTTATGTGCTTAGTTGCTCAGTTTTGTCCAGGTCTTTGCGATCCCATGGACTGTAGCCTGCCAGGCTCCTCTGTCCATGGGGATTCTCCAGGCATGAATACTGGAGTGGGTTGCCCTGCCCTCCTACAAGGGATCTTCCCAAGCCAGGGATCAAACCCATGTCTCCCACATTACAGGCAGATTCTTTACTGTCTGAGCCACCAGGGAAGCCCTATATTCTAATAAAAATTATTTTTTAAGTGCTATAATTTTTTTAAAAAGGCATATATGATTGCCTTGACAACTTGCCATTAAACAAATATAGTCAAATAGGAACCAAAGTGGGTTCTAGCTGCAAACATCAATGTCAGTGTACTTTTTAGAAGAGATCAGTCTCCTTGAACCAGATTGGGTATCACCATGCTATCGAATGAGGGGATTATGTCTGCTGAGTCACGCTATCCTGGAAGGCCCTCCAAGTATACTCCTCATACATCAAACATCTGCAGTATATCCTTGACTGACTCAGTGTAAATGATTTGATGCAATTCAAATTCAATTAAAACTCCTACACACTTCACCTCTGACTCATCCAAGGTGCACACTGCCTTAGTAACTGGAGATTTCTGTGGCACTGAACAGTACAGGAACAGGCTCGTGCAGCTGAATCTCCCACGCTGATTAAGTGGTTATCTCACTTAGAATTGAGGTCAGGATGAAGGCTGGAGACAGAGGCATGTATATGTGAGGAGATGCTCTCGTGCACATTGTCAAGGCTTCTAGCTCTTACTATTATTCTTGATGAAAATATATCCACTGTCAGTCCAACACCAAAAAACAGTAACTTTAACTTTTGAAGTTATCTCAATTAAATACACAATTCTATTATGGTGGGTGAATGGGCAATATAAAATATTACTGACATTGTCAATAATCAGCAGGACGGATTACAATTTACCTTAACTACAAAATATTTTTCATTATGGTCAGCAGTCCAGGTATCAAGTTCCTAGCTAATATATCTTAATAAACAAACAAAAGTCATTAATATCACAGTGCTTACTTAAAAGATTCAAGCTTGCTCTCTCTATAAATGTTTTTTTCCTCAGGTAGTCTTACTACAAACAAACACCTCAATATTTGTACCAGTTTTGAAGTAAATTTTAAAATTCACCTAAAAGTAATCATTTCAGTGAATTTGAGAAAAAAGCACCTACATTTTTTAAATGTTTGGTTTCTTGAAATCAAATCATAGCCTAAGCACTCAGAATTATTGCATTTTTTTCTTTTCCAAAAGACCTTTGAAAATACTTAAATCCATCAATGTTTCAAGATTTGGCTAAAGAGATGTAATATATGCATGAACCTCTGCCAGTGTTTCAACCCAGAAAGTTCGTCTACATAAAATGCTTTGGATTTAAATGTTAGTGGAATGAATAAAATAGTTCAACAGTAGAAGTGGTTTTGTTTTGAAAGTTGGTCATGTTAAAAATGGGCTTCCCTTGTGACTCAGCTGGTAAAGAATCCACCTGCAATGCGGGAGACCTGGGTTCAATCCCTGGGTTGGGAAGATCTGCTGGAGAAGGGAAAGGCTACCCACTCCAGTATTCTGGCCTGGAGAATTCCATAGACTGTATAGTCCATGGGGTTGCAAAGAGTCAGACACAATTGAGAGACTTTCACTTTCATTTTCATGTTAAAAATGGTATTAAATTAAAACACTGCTATGCTTGTATGCTTGAAAGATTTAGAATTGATATCATATTCTTAAGTAGAAGAAAAAAGCAAAATACTGCAATTTGTGTTTTGTTACAAATTAATTTGATTAGATCTGTAAAGGATCAAGAATTCAAACCTCTTGGCATTATCTACTGGACAAAATATTGCCGCAAATCTCCTGAATGCCAGACAAGCTGGTAGATACATAGAAGGAAGGCATGTTCAGACTTGCTTTAAGAACCTCAATCACTGCACAAAGATCAGAATCTCCTGGCTTAGCTGAGGTTGTACACCCTTCTGACTTCCAATTTATAAGTCAAAAAGGGAATTAACAAGACCCACTCTCTTCAGAGAAAGTGGCTAGAAATTGAGATCTCTCAACCAATCTGCTGAAAATTTCTTACACAGGGACTTAGGAGGAGAAAGAAACTAACAGATTGCCGAGAACACCACCCATTCTCCATGTGATTTGAACTGTTAATGCGCGTCTGGCTTCCTACTAGAAGACTTCCAATCCTCCTCTGATTAGGATTTGTCTCCATGCCGTCCTTTAATTGCCAAAGGCTTCCAACATCTTTATGTCATTGTTGTTGGAACTTGCAAATGAGTATTGCTGCCTGTAACTGATTACCTACATCTTGACCTCTGCCTGGAAAGCCCCCTATGATTCTTTAGGATTATGGAAACATTACTCACTCTCTCTCAAAACAAATTCACATATAGCTTTTCCAAGAAACATACTGATGATCCCATGTTATAGAAATAAAGTAATAACATGAAATCATAATCTTGTATGCAAACTGTTTTTCATATTTTGATCTTAATAATACCATGAACTGGCCCTGAGGGTGCTGTACTTGCATTCATAACAAGACAGGCTATAAAATGTTCAAGTGAACTGATCAAGGCAACACTGGCAATTCCAAATTTTACTATAGTCATTGTCGGGAAATGAGGCCTCCGATACCAATGATTACTAGAACTGCCTTATATATACTTTAATTTTGTTCAAAAATACATATAATAAAATTGTTAGACTTTCTTTATTATGTGATGGGATAAGTGAATGTTTCAATCAGTAAAACCTACTGTTTTCATGGTGAAATGTTAAGAGATTTAGACGGAATCATTTCTCAATAACAATAGAACAAAATTTCACCTATACTGATGATACAGGATTAGTATACTGAATAACACAATTCCAGTAGGCTGAAACATAGAAATAACAGTTATAATATCTTTCATTGATATAGCTATTAATATTTTAGCAGTTGCAAAGTACTTAATATATGTTATATTAATTCACATTCCAACATTCTACGAAAAAGAAATTTCATGAATGAAGGTGAAGCTTTGGAGAGTTTAAGGAACTTAAGGTTCATGGCCAGCAAACAACAACAAAAAAAACCACACTGCTTCTGTGTTTGAGCAGTAGGCTGTGGACAGGCGGATAGGAATTGTCAGCACTAAGTGGTCCTAGACTATGGTGCACATCTCCTTCACCCTTTGATTATTCAGTCAGCTATCAACTCTTCCAGTTGTCCAAAAACAATAACAGCTATTTCTTCCTACTGCCAGCTGTCATCATCTGTTTCTAGTCTATGATCTGGAAAACCAGATGATCAAGCTTGCTGAACACTGGACATGGAACAGATTAAATAGCATCGGGGGGAAAAGCATCTTCTATGAAGTCAAACAAGTTCTTGGCTTTGGGGCGCAAGTGGCAGACCTCATGGGCTTCCTCCAGCAGCTTCTTGGTTTGTGAGTAGGTCTTAGAAGGGAGGACCTACCATTGAGCCTCCTCACTGGGCAGAAGTGTGACTATATTTACATTCTGCCCTCAGGTGGGAGACAATAACATGCCGACAGCTGTGCCTTCTTGCCTTCGCACCTGCCTCTTCTGCCTGGACTCCTCTTAGTTCCGGGATGCTAAGATGGGCCATTAACAGACACTCAGTGTGTGGCTGCCCAAGCCACTCAAAGTGCAAGCCTCAATCTAATGCCACGGTCTGGTCTGTTTGTTACAATTCAAAAAAATAAGCAAAGAAATTAAGAGCAAGCATTTAGAAGTTTACAGCAAAATTGATGCAACAATTTTATCATATTTTTAAAACACTGGTATGCAACAGATTGGAAGTTTGTTGCTTTTATTCTTTTCTTTTTATGGCCCCATGCCATAATGAATTTGAGAAGCATACACTTTGCCCAAAACTGAAGTACTAAATAATAGACAAAAAGCTTATGTGAGACTCTCACCCGGCCTGTGAGCCTGTCATAATATGAAACACTAACTAGTCTCCCCTTTTCTAAACACTGACTTGACTTGCTTTCCCACTTTGTTTAGTTTTCCAGCACTAGGAAAAAGTCACACAATCTGTTTTGATAAGATTACTGACCCCCAGGTTACATAGAGGCTTATGGAGACTTGAATACAGAATCAGGGATGAATCATGTCTAAGCTATTATTAATGCACAAGAATACTGGAAATAGAGCAATTAAAATTTCAATTTCAACATCATTCTTCAATTTCTGGGGCTTTCATATGTCCAACAATATTGGATATGCAATTCACAAAGTACTTTTTTGCATATTAGTATATTTTGGACATATTTGAAAAAGATTTCAACCATGGGACTTTGCAGATAACCAGGTATCACAAACAAAGAAATACCTGATAAATTCTGCTTTTGATGGTGCTAAATATGATGGTAAAAAATAATAACAAATTTGAGTGAAATCGAGGCTTTCTTTTACTTATACAAACTGGAAATGAAAATAACCATTGCAATTGTTTAGAGAGGTATGACTTTGAAGAGACATTTCTGAGACATAGATTTTCATTGTACAAGTATTTACTATGGCATTTTTTAGATGCTTTGGATGAATCTGTGATAAGATGGACAAAATTCCCTGGCTCCGTGGAGTTAATCTCTAGCACGAGAAGAGGTGAAGACAGTAAATAAAAGCCATTAAATAATTAGTTCATAAAGGATGTAAGAAGGCGAGAGCTACAGGTAAAAGACAAGAAGAGCAGGATAAACCGAGACCAGGTTCTCAGGGTAGGAAGCAGTAAAATCAGGATGATCATGCAAGTCTCTGAAACATGATTATCAAGTAAAAGTAGAGTGAAAATTCAAGCCAAAGTTTTAACTAGACAATAACTTAGAAGAATACTATCTAGAGTTAATGGAATACTTAAAGAGACACATTTTAATGACTATATTTGGCAATGGCACCCTACTCCAGTACTCTTGCCTGGAAAATCCCATGGAAGGAGGAGCCTGGTAGGCTGCAGTCCATGGGGTCGCAAAGAGTCAGACACGACTGAGTGCCTTCACTTTCACTTTTCACTTTCATGCATTGGAGAAGGAAATGGCAACCCACTCCAGTGTTCTTGCCTGAAGAATCCCAGGGACGGGGGAGCCTGGTGGACTGCCTCTATGGGGTCACATAGAGTTGGACACGACTGAAGTGACTTAGCAGCAGTAGCATAATATTATGGGACTAAGTTTATTAGAATAAAATGGAATCCATGATTTCATTGGAATCCATGCTCTAAGACATTTGAGCTTCAAAATCAAAAAGTGTATGAACAAGTTGAAAAAAATAATGTGAGCTTCATGTGTGCACATGACCGAGAGGGTCAATCATACCCTCTACACATTTCTCTCCATCCTTCAAGAGAGAAATAATATATTTTTTTCTCATCGAGCCAAGGGAGACACATGAGTTTCAGGTTGTCATCCTGAAGAAACATAATTGGATCTTTGCCTCTTTTCTTCTTTCTGCTACAGTTTCAAAGGGCAGAAAAGCCTGGGAAATAAAACCTTTCCTCCTCAGGCAGTTTTTCTTGGGCTAGGTGAGAGGTGGAGAGGCTGAAAAGGTGATGAAAGAGAGTATAGGAAACCAGATTGAGAAAAAAAAGCAGATAGTGGTCAAAGGCTTTTTAGTTTGAGATCCCATTTTTCTGAGTATCCACTAGAGATCCGATGATAACCCAAAACCTGACATTCCAGAGCTGCTAATAAACCATGTAAGATCTTATAAACAGCCAAGAGTTTATTTAGGTTTTAGGTTTAAAGCCACATTTTAATTTGATATGGAGAAAATAATAGTTTGGGAACATTTTTGAATATTTAACTTTAGAAATTAGTGAGAAAAGCATTTGTCTCTTTAAATCTTACTCCTATAAAGTTATACATATAAAGTAATTCCAACTGGTAATGTTTAGAAATGTTTATAGGAAATTACTTAATATATGCTTTTATATGCTGTTTTTTGATTGGCATATGTAAACGCTACCTTGGTTACCATGGAAGCATACTATCACAGAGTATGGTGTATCACAAGTTGGAATCAAGATTGCCCAGAAAAATATCAACAACCTCAGATATGAAGATGATACAATCTAGTGGCAGAAAGTGAAGAGGAACTAAAGAGTCTCTTGATGAGGGTGAAAAAGCTAACTTAAAACTCAACATTCAAAAAACTAAGCTCATGGCATCTTGTCCCATCACTTCATGGCAAATAAGTAGGGAAAAAGTGGAAGCAGTGACAGATTTTATTTTCTTGGGCTCCAAAATCACTGTGGACAATGACTGCAGCCATGAAATTAAAAGACACTCTTTGGAAGGAAAGCTAAAGCTATGACAAATCAAGACAGCATATTAAAAATCAAAAACTTCACTTTGCTGACAAAGTTCTGTATAGGCAAAGCTAAGGTTTTTTTTTCCAGTAGTCATGTATGGATTAAGAGTTGGACCATAAAGAAGGCTGAGCACTAAAGAATTGATGCCTTCAAATTGCGGTGCTAGAGAAGACTCTTGAGAGTCCCTTGGACTGCAAGGAGATCAATCCTAAAGGAAATCAATCCTGTATATTCATCGGAAGTGCTGAAGCTCCAATACTTTGGCTACCTGATGTGAAGAACTGACTCGTTGGCAAAGATCCGGATGCTGGGATATATTGAAGGCAAATGGAGAAGAGGGCGGCAGAGGATGAAATGGTTAGACAACGGCACTGACTCAAATCACATGAATCTGAGCAAACTCTGAGGGATAGTTAAGGACAGGGAAGCCCGGTGTGCTGGAGTCCATGGGTGGCAAAGAGTCAAGTTGGACACGACTTACTGACTGAATAACAAGAACAATAGTGTATTTAGCTTCAAAATTTGTCTCTTCAAAGGTATTTCTAAAAGCTTAAATAAATAAAATTAAAATATCAAAGGTCATATGCACTTACTTTGTAGACTATCCTTTAAAGCAACATTGTCCAGTTGTTAAGCATCAATGGTACTCCAACAGGGCTCATATAAAGAATCTAAATTTTTAATGTTTCTATCAAAGTCTAATTAGAATGACCAAAATTTGCCTCCCGGTTCATTCAAAAAGGGGTGGGGGATTGCCACACTACCTGCTTTTTTTTTCCTTTTAACATTGCAAAAACTAGTTTGTCTCTTCTAAAAAAACATACCTAAGATAAGAGCAAGACATGATTTCTGAATGTTCTCCAATTTTCTGTTTATTTTCAAGCACTGACATTTTCTGGGTGAAGGAAGAATCCTAATTTTTCAATCATCCTCAGGGGATTTTGTCATGACTGTGTAGTGGGTTTTTCTGGAAACAAAAGGAACACAAATCACAGATTAAGAGAAAAAATTGTAGACCAAAAGTTTGCTATTGTGTCTCAAAGTAAGGCATGAAGACGTTCAAACAAAAGTAGAGTGATTCTCATTTATATATATTGTCAAAGGCAGATCCCAGCTGTGTGCATACCACTAGAGCTCAGTGCACAGCTGTGACATTATAAAAGGGACTCGATTGCCAATCAGAGCTTGGCTGGAGCAATGTACTGTCCAAGCCATTCCCTAATAAAGCTTCTGGAACTCATCTGCTTTAGTTATTGTCTCCATGAACCACCCTGCGTTACACAACTGAAGGCATTGCAGAATTTCTCCCTTAGCTATTTCTTGTAAGGAACTCTAGCTTTGAAATACAGTTCAATAGAGGATTTCCCTTACCACTTTATAATTCTCTTTTCTGAGGAGACACATGAAGTAGAATATAGAGAGCTATGACAAGTTACTCAGAAATCAGCAGGCTTATTGAGGGTTATTATACCCTTTTAATTCGCTGGGTTGGGAAGATTCCCTGGAAAAGGTCATGGCAACCCACTCCAGTATTTTCGCCTGGAGAATCTCATGGACAGAGGAGACTGGTGGGCTACAGTCGACAGGGTCGCAAAGAGTCAGACACGACTGAAGCAACTCAGCATCACGCGCGTGTGCACATATCCTTTTAACCCTCTTTGAGAATGGTTTCAAAGGGCAAAGGTGGCACCACTGACAGACTCACAAAAAAGCATAATTGCTATCCTTATTGCTTTGCACCTAAAACCAAGTCTCTGCTGCCTCGTATGGACAGTATACCACCACGATGACAGCTTCCTCAAATTACTGTGTCTCTATGAAACCCTAGCTGCATATTTTTGTATTTGCCTTGCTGCCCCAAAGAGATCTTTGAACAAACAACCTTTTGATCCGTACCTTATGGAATAATAATGTTCCCTGACTTTTAAAGATTCCAGGAAGTCCTAGAATAAAAACTAATATATATTTTCTTTGTTCAGTGTAGGACTGTTTCCCTATAGAACCGTCCTCCCTAATTCTAGTCAGCAGCCCAATGCTTTATGTAACACAAATGGGAAAGTTATTTTAGGGACTGTAGATTTAAAAAGAATCCTTTGTTATAATCAAAATTTGTCTTTGATCAAATAAATCAAGGAATACTTTCAGAGAAGCTACCATATAATGTTATGTTACCAAGAGATTTTGATTTTTTATGGAATAAATTGCGTTGAGCTTGACATATTCTGAGTAAAATTCTGCCTTTCAAGAATACTTGTAGGTAAATATCTTATCTTCTAATTATACACAATAATATTTATATGTAAAGATGCAGAGAAGTTACATAAAAGAAAGCAGAATTACATTAATAAATCTGAAGGTCCTGCAAGAGATAGTTGCTGTTTTAGATAGACTGAATATAAGATGGTTTTTTCAAATTTAAAAATGTATTAAATTCCTTGTCCTTATCAAATTAGCATCCCTTGTTTTATATACTAGCTATAATTTGTGATCATAATCCTTAAAGAAAGAGAAGGGGACGGGTAAAAGTACTACTTCATAATTTTATTGAAAATACACTCATTTAGCTTAGTCTGTGTCTAACAGTATTCTAAGCACATAATATCTATTAACATTTACTCTATACAACAAACCTAGGTGGTATGAATTGTTTTTACCTCCATGTTAAAGTGAAATAATAAAGGCACAGTTAGATAAAGAATCTTGATCCAGGACACACAGCTAGTAAATAAAGCATAAAGGCACTCAGACTCTAGCCACTACTCAATGCTACCTAACAGTTTTTCTCTACTTCTAGAGATTGTCAGATGTTACTACAACTGTCCCTTGATTGGTCAAACAAGAAGAATTTGAATCATAACTATAAGAAAAATTTAATTCTATCAGAATTGAGAATGAGGCTCCCCTAAATAGTTTTTTTCCCCCCGTCTTTTGGACTCTAGCAATTCCATAGCCTTCATGAAGGTTAGAAAGTCATCAATGTTCTCGGCTTCTTTCTGAAGTCGTTATTAGTAGAAGTCAGATTCATAAAAGACACATTTTCCAATAAACTTGCTTGTTGCTTCCTCGGTGCCTTCAGTCATGTTGATTCAAGTGGATAAAATATAAATCCTGTAAATAATGTTAAGTATATTGATCTCAGAGGTGACTCTTTTACAAATAGCTTCAGTTGTCCTTCCCTGGATGCAAGGAATAGGTACTTTTATTTATGCGATTAGAAAGGGCATATCTAAACCATAGACTGGATTTTTCACCCTCATACATTTCTCAACTAAAATCATGTACTTTCATGGCACTTAAGGGTCTGTAGATCCTCCAAATTCTGTTCATTTAGAATATATTCAAGAAAATGTAAAGATCAGGTTGCAAGCATGTTCATAATTCAAGTTTTCTGAATCAGTATAAATGTGCAGAGAAAAACATTCTCCTGTATTCTGATGAACTAAAAGTCACCATATACATGAGGCATAACTGTTACAACACATTGCTTAAGCAGAGATGATTGGAAGACACAGTGATTAGCATCCTAAATTAGATAATTTTATGGGACAAATTTTGACTTGTAGATATTCTATTAATGTATATAATACATATACTAACAAAACTAAATGTAAACCATATTATAATACAAAAGGAAAAATCACTGTGTTTTGGCATCCTACTTTAATAATTTTGAAGATTCTGATAATGTGCTGTAGAAAACTGGAGTTCAAGCATTTCAGAATTTGCATTTGAACAGTGGGATTTTATTTATGGGAACAAAACCTATGCCCATATGTGCATGTATTTAGGACAATATTACATAATATTGCATTTAGGCCATATATCAAATATATGCAATGTTCTTCTTATCTATGAAATTTTTACTGGATATCCTGGGGGTGGGAGAGGGCAGGGGGTGTGCATAGATGGGGTAAAGAAGCTGAAAGATAAAATAAATCGGGCTTTCAAAATTGGATCAAAGAACCTTAGTATGACAACTGCAATTTTGAAACAATTCCCCAGTGAATAGTTAAAAAGAATATACATCCTTTTTTTCCTTTTACTCATGAGAAGAAAATGTTATTTGAGGATTTAAAGACCAATCCAGAAATCCCTTGTCCTTTGCAGAATAAGAAAAAATCCTGAATCCCATTTTTGTTTCCCTACAAGTTTATCAATTTTTGATTATGCTTTCTCTGTTTCAGAGCTGAGTTTCAAGCCAAAGCTTTTATAATCTATTTCAACACAGGAAAGCTATCATGATGCTTTCTGAAAATAATGGCTTCCATGAGATGGTGATAATAGATCATCCTGAATTAGAAATTCTTTATGTAGTCTCTCTCAAAGCAAGCAAGTGATCTGTGGTGGAATAAGTACCTCTTCATTCCACTGTGCCACACATTCTCCATTCAACAAAAGTTTTCCAAGCACCTGCTCTATGACAGGTCCTGTTTCACTGCAAGGAACAAAAAAATGAAAGCTAACTTCAGACAGCATACACTTTTGTTATGGTAATGGACACGGGAAAGAATTAAACCCACACAAAATCTTGTACATGGAGGTTGATAGCCGCTTTATTCAGAATCACCAAAACCAAAAGAACCAATATGTCCTTTAGTAGGTCAGTGGATAAACTGTGGTTCAGTTCAGTTCAGTTGCTTAGTCCTGTCTGACTCTTTGCCACCCCATGGACTACAGCATGCCAGGCTTCCCTGTCCATCACCAACTCCTAGAGTTTGCTCAAAGTCATGTCCATCGAGCAGGTGATGCCATCCAACCATCTCATCCTCTGTCTCCCCCTTCTCCTCCTGCCTTCAAACTTTCCCAGCATCAGTGTCTTTTCTAACGAGTCAGTTTTTCAATCAGGTGGCCAAAGTATTGGATTTTCAGCTTCAGTATCAGTTCTTCCCATGAATATTCAGGACTGATTTCCCCTAGGATTGACTGGTTCAATTTCCTTGCAGTCCAAGGGACTCTCGAGAGTCATCTCCAACACTACAGTTCAAAAGCATCAATTCTTCGGCTCTCAGCCTTCTTTATGGTTGAAATCTCACATCCATACATGATTACTGGAAAAATCATAGCTTTGACTAGACAGACCTCTGTTGGCAAAGTAATGTCTCTGCTTTTTATTGCACTGTCTACATTTGTTTCTTCCAAGGTGCAAGCGTCTTTTAATTTCATGGTGGCAGTCACAATCTGCAGCAATTTTGGAGCCCAAGAAAATAAAATCTGTAACTGTTTCCATTGTTTCCCCATCTATTTGCCATGAAGTGATGGGGCCGGATGCCATGATCCTAGTTTTTAAATGTTGAGTTTTAAGCAAGCTTTTTCACTCTCCTCTTTCCCTTTCATCAAGAGGATTTTTAGTTCCTCTTTGCTTTCTGCCATAAGGGTGGTATTATCTGCAGATCTGAGGTTATTGATATTTCTCCCTGTAATCTTGATTCCAGTTTGTGCTTCATCCAGTCTGGCATTTCACATGATGTACTCTGCATATAAGTTAAATAAGTAAGGTGACAATATACATATCTTGGCAAAAAGATATGACACTCAAAGATGAACTCCCCCAGTCAGTAGGTGCCCAATATGTTACTGGAGAAGAGTGGAAAAATAGCTCCAGAAAGAAAGAAGAGGCTGAACCTCGCTGAAAATAACCCCCAGTTATGGATGTGACTAGTGTTGGAAGTAGAGTCTGATGCTGTAAAGAACTATATTGCACAGAAACCTGGAATATTAGGTCCATGAATCAAGGTGAATTGGAAGTGGTGAAACAGGAGATGGCAAGAGTGAACAATAATATTTTAGGAATCTGTGAACTAAAATGGACCAGAATGGGTGAATTTGATTCAGATGACCATTGTATCTACTAATGCAGGCAAGGATCCCTTAGAAGAAATGGAATAGCCCTCATAGTCAACAAATCCCCTAAATGCAGTTCTTGGGTACAGTCTGAAAAATGACAGAATGATCTCTGTCCATTTCTGAGGCAAACCATTCAATATCACAGTAATCCAAGTCTATGCCAAAACCACCAATGCCAAAAAAACTGAAGTTAAAGGGTTCTATGAAGACCAACAAAACCTTCTATAACTAACACCAAAAAAAGATGTCCTTTCTATTATAGGGGACTGGAATGAAAAGTAAGATGTCAAGAGATACCTGGAATAACAGGCAAGTTTGGCCTTGGAGTACAAAATGAAGCAGGGCAAAGGCTAACAGTTTTGCCAAGAGAACACACTGGTCATAGCAAACACCCTCTTCCAACAACACAAGAGAAGACTCTACACATGGACATCACCAGATGGTCAACACTGAAATCAGATTGATTATATTCTTTGCAGCCAAAGATGGAGAAGCTCTATACAGTCAGCAAAAACAAGACTGGGAGCTGACTGTGGCTCAGATCATGAGCTCCTTATTGCCAAATTCAGACTTAAATTGAAGAAACTAGGGGAAACCGCTCGACCATTCAGGTATGACTTAAGTCAAATCCATTACGATTATACAGTGGAATAGAATCGAGGGATTAGATCTGATGGACAGGGTGCCAGGTTCACAACACTGTACAGGAGGTGGTGAATAAAATCATCTCCAAGAAGAAAAAATGCAACAAGGCAAAATGGCTGTCTGACGAGACCTTAAAATAGCTGAGAAAAGAAGAGAAACAAAAAGCAAAAGAGAAACAAAAAGACATATCCATCTGAATCCAGAGTCCCAAAGAATAGCAAGGAGAGATAAGAAAGCATTCCTAAGTGATTAATGCAAAGAAATAGGGGAAAACAATGGTTCAGACAGTAACGCATCTGCCTACAATGAGGGAGACTTGGGTTCAATCCCTGCTTTCGGAAGATTTCCTGGAGAAGGAAATGGCAACTCACTCCAATATTCTTGCCTGGAAAATCCCATGGACGGAGGAACCTGGTAGGCTATAGTCCATGGGGTCGCAAAGAGTTGGACACGACTGAGTGACTTCATTTTCACTTTCAAACAGGGGAAAACAATACAATGGGAAAGACTAGAGATCTCTTCAAGAAAATTAGAGATACCAAGGGAACATTTCATGCAAAGATGGACACAATAAAGGACAGAAATGGTATGAACCTAACAGAAGCAGAAGATATTAAGAGGTGACAAGAATATACAGAACTATACAAAAAAAAAAAAAAAAGATCTTAATGACCCAGATAACCACAATGGTGTGATCACTCACCTTGAGCCAGACATCGGGAGTGGTAAGTCAGGTGGGACTTAAAAAGCATTATTACAAACTAAGCTACTGAAGGTGATGGAATTCCAGTTGAGCTATTTCAAATCCTAAAAGATGGTGTCAAAGCACTGCACTCAATATGCCAGCAAATTCGGAAAACTCAGCAGTGGTCACAGGACTGGAAACTGGTACATCCAGACAACAGAATATTATTAGGCACTAAAAATAAATTAGTTAGAAAGCCATAAAAATACCTAAAGGAACCTTGGGCTGTGCTTAGTCACTCAGTCATGTGCAATTCTTTGCAACCCCATGGACTATAGCCCACCAGTCTCCTCTGCCCATGGGGATTCTCCAGGCAAGAATACTGGAGTGGGTTGTCATGCTCTCCTCTAGGGGATCTTCCCAACCCAGGGATCGAACTCAGGTTTCCCACATTGCAGGTGGATTCTTTACCACCTGAGCCACCAGGGAAACCCAAGAATACTGGGAGTTTGTAGCCTATCCCTTCTCCAGAGGATCTTCAAAACCCAGGGATCAAACCAAGATCCCAGGCAGATTCTTTACCAGCTGAGCTACCAGGGAAGCCCTTAAATAGTTATTATTAAGTGAATGAAGCCAATCTTAAAAGGCTATTCAGTGTATAATTTTAATAGTATTATCTGCTGCAAAAAGTAAAACTATGGAGAGAATAAAAAGATTAGCAATTGCTAGGGGTTGGGGAAAGGAAGGGATGAATAGTTAGAGCATAAAGGATTTTTGGGCTTCCCTGGTGCCTCAGATGGTAAAGAATCTGCCTGCAATGTAGAAGACCTGGGTTCAATCCTTGGCTCAGGAAGATCCCCTGGAAAAGGGAATGGCAACCCACTCTAGCATTCTTGCCTGGAGAAATCCATGGACAGAGGAGCCTGGCAGTCTTCAGTCCATGTGGTCACAGAGATCAGACACAATGGAGTGACCAAAAATAAAGGATTTTCAGGGTAGCGACACTATTTTGTAGATACAATAATGCTGGATACATGTCATTACACATTTGTCCAAACACACAGAATGCATAATACTAAGAGTGTGCTTAAAGCAAACTATGGGCTCTGGGTGATAACGATGTCATATAGATTCATCAATTTCAGCAAATGTATCAGTGTGGAGGGGATGTTAATAATGGAGTAGGCTAAGGATTGGGATACACTGGAAATCTCTACACATTTTTCTCAAATTTGCTGTGAACCTAAACTTCTCTAAAAAATAAAATGTATTAAAAATAATAATTATAGTAGACAAAAGTGCATGCAGTTTTAGCAATGGGTACAGACTTGGAAGCAGCACAGAAATTGGAAAGAATCGCCACATATGGTACAGACGAGAACCTGCACTAAAAATGGTGTCTAAGAAGGGTTGTGAAGAAAATAAAAGTTTTCTTAACACTGATGACATTACTTTTCCTATAACTAGGATTTAATTTCTTTCTGTAACAGTGTTTCCATACCAGAATGGAAACAAGAGAAAGGTTTAATTGAAAAGTTATAATATATCCTTTGAATAGTAAAATAAAGAGTTTTTACAATGATGTGATAATGTTAGCCTCGTGATAAAGAGTTCGTATTTTCAGGGTAACATCTGAGAAAGTTTTAGGACACATTTGTGCCTAAAGTAGTATATGCTTGCTGTCCAAAGCACTTGGAGGAGCTGGAAGAAATAATGAGAAGTGATGTAAAGTCTGAGCAAAAATGTGAAGGATTTGTACCATCTGACTTAGATAAAGTCACTAGAACTTCATTAAGTGAATTTATATTGCCCACAAGGGACCATTCCAGGCTCCTAGTATATAGAGATGAAAGCAATTTTCTTTCATCAGAGAGTCCACAATGTGGTTAAAGAGAAAGCTTTTCAAGTGATGATTACATGATTAAAGACCATGGCAGAGGTGGTCTACAAATTACTTGGAGGGACAGTAACAAAGAAAAGGTTACCTTAAGAAAGAGTTATTATAGCTACTTGAAAGAAATTGGGACTTGCAGTTTAAGTGAAAGAAAAAACCCTTTGATGCTGCAATGCAGATAAGACTCATTGCAATTTTGGAGAACATAATATGTGGAGACAAATTTTCTGGGAGAGACCTTCAGGAATGAAATTCATATTTTATTTTAGATCATTTTGCTACATTTCACTTGCATGTGTGGGAATTATCACATTTAAAAAGAACAAACAGAAAGGTACATCATAAAACCAACCTGTAAGAAAGTACCCTTATTCCAAATGGAATGCTGTGTCTTTTTTCTTAGTATATAAACTTATTCATTAAAAAAAATGTCTTCACAATCAATAGTCAGACAAAAAAAATAAAAGATAATTATAACTGAAAGCCATAATGGAAACATAATTAACCTAGCAATATAAAATAATTACATACAATTTGGGGCATTAAGTAGAGTGATGAGGTAACTGGAAGTGCATACAGATAAACATCTTTTACTATTGTGATTATGTAACTATTATTCCTTTTAATACTGTTGTATCATGATTGATCAACAGAAAATAATAGAACTGTATATCACTAAAACCACCATTTAATTGAAAAACTTGTAATCACTTTTTAAAATCCATATGCACATTAGAATTATCTTGGAATTTTTTGGCAAAGTACAAATACCCAGGTACTGTTTTTTTCTCCAAACCTACAGATGTGATTCTAATGAGCAGTCGTGTTTAAAACAACTGGACTATATGATCGTTTTTTACTTTTATATAGTTTGTTTCACTTTCTATTTCCTATTCAGTGCTCCCATTTTATTTAATGTCTTCCAATTCCTCCATCTCTTTTTTGTTGTTGTTCTTGTTGTACACTTGTTGTACACTTCTGTTGAAGTGTAGCAGAAAAGCCTTTGTAATCATATACATATATGAATATGAGGTATAATATATATGTATTTTAGAAAACTTACAAATTTTTGTTCAGAAAAAAAAATATGACATTTTTGTTCCACTTCTTTGACTAAGTAGGAATAGAATGTTAGATTTCTAATTTATATTCACTCAAAATTTTGATATAATTCCATCTATGCTGGCATCTAGTATTACTGCTATATGTCTAGAAAGCTTATTATTTTAATGATTTTTTAAAAAATGAATGAAGCTTGAAACTTCTAATCCAATTTTGAGAATATAAAGAAATACTATGTTGTAAAAATGGGAAATTAACATGCTACACAGTATTGTTATCATACAGATTTTGTCCAAATTTCACAAAATTTTATGCTGGTGTCCACTATCTGTTTTCACACCTTACTCAAGATTCCACATTGTATTTAGTTGCCTTGAGCAGCTTTAGCTCCATGCAACAAATTCTGATAAATCCTCTTTTCATTTTCACTGTTACAACTATTTTCGAATTTTCTTTGTTATGGTTTCTTAGCTACACCCATCATTAAAAAGTGGACATTTCATTTCCAAAAATATAGAATTTTTAAATACCTTTGATATTACTTTATCATTTTGATATTCATTTCTGATTTACATGCTTTCTTTTCTGCAATCACCCTCTGTGTTTTTTCCATCTAACTTTATTGAGGCTTTCAATGGCTAAGTCAAATATCTCTCTTGGTAAATGTCACATTTCACTTGAAAATATATGGGCTATTTTCAAATATCTTCTGATATTTATTTCTAACTTAATTTCCCAGTGATAAGAGAACAGACTCTGTATGACTTCAATTCCTTTAGACCATGACACTTTTGTACCTTATTTTATGCCCCTGGATATTGTCCAGTGTCTCCTGGTTTATAGTCTATAGGAACTTGAATAGAATTTGTAAACTGCTGATGTGTGAAAATTATGTAAATCCTAATTATGTTGAATCAGTTCATAGTGCTCTTCAGGTCTGCCCTATCCTTCTACTTTTATATTTATTCATTGTATTAATTTTGGAGAATTTGATATTAAAACTCCAATTAAAAATCTTAATTCATCTACTTAAAAATAATTGTAATATACAGTAGAAATGCATACAACTTTGTACTGTATTTTCAAAGCCTCCTGTGAATGTTTTATCACACTTTCATAATTTGAAAAATAAAAGAAAGAAGGAAAAAAGTGTCTTATCACCCCAGATGGCCAAATAAGTTCACTACTACAAGCAAAACTCATTTATTTCTTAGATATTTGGTTGGGGCATTGGGGTAAGGATCCTAAAGCCTTGTCTAGTCCTGGACATAAAGAGTGCCATGTTTGATTAGTGGTGCCTGCCACACATTAGGAAGTAAGGACACTTAAATCTCCACCTAATCCCTTAAGAAGCTATTTATCTGCATTAGGCTAAGATCTGTGAAACAAAATCCATAATATCAATGATAGTTAACGTTTATTAAGCACTTACAAAGTGCTTTCCACCACTGACGAAGTTTTCAGGTATTAATTCATTTAACCCTCACAACAACCTTATGAGGTAGAAACTAACGTTCAAGAAAGTCAAGGAAGGTGCACAAGATTCGTATCTAGAGATTTCCAGCCCTCGTAGTGAACTCTAGCAGGAATGGTCTTGCCAGCTTCACAGAAAGTCTCCCTGTCAACCATCTATGCTCAATTACTCATAGAATAATGTCAGATACATCAGCCATGCCCAAAGTAGTTCAGTTCAGTTCAGTCACTCAGTCGTGTCCAACTCTTTCCTACCTCATGAATTGCAGCACACCAGGCCACCCTGTCCATCACCAACTCCCGGAGTTCACTCAGACTCACGTCCATCAAGTCAGTGATGCCATCCAGCCACCTCATCCTCTGTCGTCCCCTTCTTCTCTTGCCCCCAATCCCTCCCAGCATCAGAGTCTTTTCCAATGAGTCAACTCTTCGCATGAGGTGGCCAAAGTACTGGAGTTTCAGCTTTAGCATCATTCCCTCCAAAGAAATCCCAGGGCTGATCTCTTTCAGAATGGACTGGTTGGATCTCCTTGCAGTCCAAGGGACTCTCAAGAGTCTTCTCCAACACCACAGTTCAAAAGCATCAATTCTTTGGCACTCAGCTTTCTTCACCGTCCAACTCTCACATCCATACATGACCACAGGAAAAACCATAGCCTTGACTAGACTTTACACACATTCAAATATCAATCATACAAACAGTGAATCATGCAGGCATAGCAGCTTCTCTGAACATCTCTCCATTGGAGTCTGCCACAGCAGTGTTCAATCCTTCAATCCTCGAAATGGGTTTCATTTTGACACACACTAAATGTGGGAGAGGGAAAACAGTGTGATTGGGAGTTTCACAGACTCAAAGATTTGTTTTGCACAAATAACCTCTCTGAGCTTCAGGGTCATCATGCCTAAAATGGAAATATATAAGTGAAAGTTGCAATCCCATGGACTATACAGTTCATGGAATTCTTCAGACTAGAATACTGGAGTGGGTAGCCTTTCCCTTCTCCAGAGGATCTTCCCAACCCAAGGATCGAACCCAGGTCTCCTGTGTTACAGGCAGATTCTTTACCAGTTAAGCCACAAGGGAAGCCCAAGAATACTGGAGTGGGTAACCTATCCCTTCTCTATGAATCTTCCCAACCCAGAAAATCGAGCCGAGGTCTCCTGCATTGCAGGCGGATTCTTTACCAACTGAGCTATCAGGGAAGGTTTTCCTAGTCAAGGTAAAATGAGGTGACATACTGTAGCATACATGCTTGATATTAAGCTTTTTGATTGTAGCATGAGTGCCTGACTTAGAATGTATGACTGCTGAAGCATCCACTTTAGACATCCATCACTTCTTATACAGGTTATTACAGATACTAACCCAACACTGTAACTATACTCTAATAACTTTTTTTAAAAAATCATTATTTTTTTAATAAAGGTAACCAATTTAGAATAAAAAATAAAATATTTTACACTAAAGCTAAAAAAAAAAAAAGACATCCATCTCACTACTAGTCTCATGACTAGCAGAACAATTAAATAAGGAACCAGACTGACCCCACCCATGAAGTTCCCCTTTTAAAAAGCACTGGGGATGACCTAGAAACATGACCTGTTGTGGGACCTCATCGTTTCCCTCCCATGACCCATTCCCCACTTCTATGTTTTCAACTAACCAAACAGAGTGAACCTTTGAAACTCTGGGCACCCCACCTCCAACCCTAATAAAGGCAGAGCCCCAGTCCGTACTTCTGCAACATCTCTCCCTTTCTCTCTCTCTCTTTCCCTCTCTTTGTAGTCCTCAGGCTTGAAGCATGCCCTTCAGAAACTTTGCTTAACAAATCTTGTCCTTAAGTACCCTAATAGTTTTCTTGAAGTGCATCTGGCAATTATAACAAAATCCACAGGGGCTATTTCAGCCACAAAATTGTCCCTGGTTGTGCTGGGAGGGATGTCTGTGGGTTAAGCACAAAGTCACTTCAGTCACATCCAACTCTTTGCTATCCTATGGACCATAGCCTCCTCTGTCCATGGGATTCTCCAGACAAGACTACTGGAGTGGGTTGCCACGCACTCCTCCAGGGGATCATCCCAACCCAGGGATCAAATTCACATCTCTTGTGCCTTCTGCACCGGGAGGCAGGTTCTTTACCACTTCTTTACCTCCACCTGGGAAGCCTTGTCTATGGGGTTAGCTAAGAGTAAATAGCCTCAGACAGTTCCAAGTCCAGAACATTACTATAAGTAGGCTGGGACCAAGACAACACAAACCGATACTAAGCTCAATGCCTAACATACAGTTTATCTTCCAAAAGTTTATTTTCTATTGCTTCTTCTTATACATCACTGCATATGAATAAACAGGATAGTGCATGCCTTTTAGAAAACGGAGAGGAAACAGAGATCAAATTGCCAACATCCGCTGGATCATCAAAAATTGAGAGAGTTCCATAAAAACATCTATTTATGCTTTATTGACTATGCCAAAGACTTTGACTGTGTGGATCACCACAAACTTTGGAAAATTCTAAAAGAGATGGGAATACCAAAACACCTGGCCTGCCTCTTGAGAAATCTGTATGCAGGTCAGGAAGCAACAGTTAGAACTAGACATGGAACAACACATTGGTTCCAAATATGAAAAGGAGTACGTCAAGGCTGTATATTGTCACCCTGCTTATTTAACTTATATGCAGAGTACATCATGAGAAACGCTGGGCTGGATGAGGCACAAGCTAGAATGAAGATTGCTATGAGAAATATCAATAACCTCGGATATGCAGACGATACCACCCTTATGGCAGAAAGCGAAGAAGAATTAAAGATCCTCTTGATGAAAGTGAGAGAGGAGAGTGAAAAAGTTGGCTTAAAGCTCAACATTCAGAAAACTAATATCATGGCATCCAGTCCCATCACTCCATGGCAAATAGATGTGGAAACAGTGGAAACAGTGTCAGACTTTATTTTCTTGGGCTCCAAAATCACTGCAGTTGGTGACTGCAGCCACAAAATTAAAAGACCCTTACTCCTTGGAAGGAAAGTTATGACCAACCTAGACAGCATATTAAAAAGCAGAGACATACTTTGCCAACAAAAGTCCATCTAGTCAAGGCTATAGTTTTTTTCAGTAGTCATGTATGGATGTGAGAGTTGGACTGTGAAGAAAGCTGAGCGCCAAAGAATTGATGCTTTTGAACTGTGGTGTTGGAGAAGACTCTTGAGAGCCCCTTGGAGTGCAAGGAGATCCAACCAGTCCATCCTAAAGGAAATCAGTCCTGAATGTTCATTGGAAGGAGTGATATTGAAGCTGAAACTCCAATACTTTGGCCACCTGATGCAAAGAACTGACTCATTTGAAAAGACAGTGATGCTGGGAATTATTGAAGGTGGGAGGAGAAGGGGATGACAGAGGATGAGATGGTTGGATGGCATCACTAAGTCAATGGACACAAGTTTGAGCATGCTCCGGGAGTTGGTGATGGACAGGGAAACCTGGTGTGCTGCCGTCCATGGGGTCGCAAAGTTTGTACATGACTGAGCAACTGATCTGATGGTCTTAAATGCCAATTTTCTATTTTTAATTATTTGAATATGAAAGGATTTCATCTGCGCTTATTACTCTCCAATGAATTAGGTAGAGTTTCCATTTGTAATACATTCCTTTGATGTTATATTTTGCAGGAAATGTGAAGTTTGAATAAACAGAAATTTTAAAAGATATTGAATATATGTGGTATTTTTCAGAAGAGAGCCAAGTGAATCCTATAGTTCTATAATGGCTTTTAAAAATAGCTTATTGTAATAGTTTCAGGAAGATTTTATGTTTTCTAGATCTGACGCTTTTACACTGACAATAGTGTGTTTATGCAAATTTTATTGCGCGTGTTGGGTGGTAATTACGCTCTGTTATAGACTGCTATTAGATACATAGTTAATGGACCACATGAGTTTTAACAGGTATTTTGTTACCTAATAAAAATACAATCCATATTAATAATTATGGGTCAGACCATAAGCCATTTGTTTATATATTCAGATGCAGAGAATCTTTGCTATCGTTTCTTTAGCTGCATTTTGTTTCTTACTAGTTTAACAAAGTTTTCCTAGAACACTGAAAAAAAAAAAAAAGACCATTTTTCCATGCTATCTTTTTGTTTAATGAAACTATGGCTCATTCCTGTGAGTAAAATCACAAAGAACTCATTAAGAGCAAAATATGTTTTTTCTTAAACACTTATATGGATTATGGGCTTGCATTCTGTATAAATCCTTCATTTATTAAGTATTATTGAGATTTAGGCAATTTTCTAAGATGTGCTCATTCAAAATCATTTCTATAAAAATACATTGATTAACTGATATAATCCTCCAGCGTAATTTCATTTTAGCAGGCTTCTTGATTACAGAAACTATCTTAAGGTATTAGATTTGTGTTTATGATATGGCTCTCTTATCATCATTATAATCATGAGCTATGTTCACTAACGTTAGTTTCTTCATCTGTGGCAAGTCATTAAGAATGTAGTGGGCTTGGGAACAGAAAGTTTGTCTCTACAGTGTCTTACCAGCTGTGTGATTTGCCAGTATCGTACTCTGATCAGAGAAGGGTTTTGTGCTATCTAGTATTCAATATTTCAGCAAAGAAAAAAATACCCATTATATATTGTTCAAAGTAGGATTTTCAGTGACTTCATAGATTTTTCTTTTTTTTAATTTTAAAAAGACTTTGTACACTTTTTAAAGATTACTTTCCTTTTACAGTTATTAACAAAATATTGGCTATATCCTCAAGTTGTACTAAACTTCTTTGAGCCTATCTCACACCCAGTATTTAGCACCTTTCATTCCCCCACCTCTATAATTCCCCCTCCTCTCTCACCAGTGATAACCTCTAGTTCATTCTCTATATCTGAATCTGCTTCTTTCTTGTCCCTTTCAGTAGTTTGTTGTATTTTTTTTTTAGATTCCACATATCAGTGATATCATACAGAGGTTGTTTTTCTCTGACTTACTTCACTTAGCATAATGCCCTCTATGTCCATATTTGCAGATGCAAATGGCAAAATTTCATTCCTTTTTATGGCTAAGCAGTCTTCTATTATATATATACACATACATATGTGTATATACACATATATATATATACACAACTTTATCCATTTATTCCTTGATGGGCATTTGGGTTTCTTCCCTGTCTTGACAATTATAAATAAAATGTTCTGGGTGTTTTCCAGATATATACAAAGGACTGGAATTACTGGGTCATATGGTAGTTCTATATTGAGTTTTTTGAGAAGCCTCCATAGTATTTTCCACAGTTGCCTCACCAATTTACATTTCTACCAATAAACAGTGTACACGGATTTTCTTTTCTCCACATCCTCACCAACATTTATTATTTCTCTTCTTTTCAATAACAGTCATCTGTCAGGTGTGAGGTGATATCTCATTGTGGCTTTGATTTGCTTTTCCCTGATAATTAATGACATTGAGCATCTTTGCAGGTACTGTTGGGCATCTACATTTCCTTTTTGGAACTCCTTCAGTTCTTCAGTCCATTTATAATTGATCTAAATGATATTTATAATTTTTCACATGCTATAAAGTTTTTAATAAAAGACCAAATGAAGGCATAAAGTTTTTCCATTTTCTACATTAAGCGATAATCTATATATTCTTTGTAAAAATTTTTGATTTTTACAGAAAATCTATTTCTTCAGAATACACTACTCAAATTGAAATTTTTCAATGTGTGCAGTTTCTTTGAGAATTTTGATGTATCTTAGCACCTTGCCTCCAAAAAAGGGTAGCAACACCAGCAGTACAGTAGAACCTATTTCCCTGAAGTCTATTTCAGCTGAATATAAGTTATTAGAAAAGACAATAAAGTGACACATACTTTATTTATCTAGCTAAGTGGATAGAACCTATTGTATTTGTGCTCAGTCATATCTGACTCTTTGAGGCCCCATTGACTGTAGGCCTCCAGGCTCCTCTGTCCATGGAATTTTCCAGGCAAGAATATTGGATCGAGTTGCAGCTTTCTTCCCCAGGGGATCCTCCTGACTCAGGAATTCACCCAATGTCTTTTGTGTCTCCTGCATTGCCATGCAGATTCTTTAAGACTAATCCACCTGGGAAGTCCAACTGTATTTGGCTTTTATTTAGATACTAATGGTTCTAAGAAAACAACAATTTCACTTCTTTTTACCACATTCTTCCTTTTTCTTTCCTCCATGCTAATGGCATAGTCAGTTCAGTTCAGTCGCTCAGTAGTGTCCAGCTCTTTGTGAACCCGTGGACCGCAGCACACCAGGCCTCCCTGTCCACCACCAACTCCGGGAGCTTGCTCAAACTCGTGTCCATTGAGTCGGTGATGCCATTCAACCATCTAATCCTCTTGTCCTCTTCTCCTCCTGCCTTCAATCTTTTCCAGCATCAGGGTCTTCTCTAATGACTTAATTCTTCTCATCAGGTAGCCAAAGTATTGGAGCTTCAGCTTAAGCATCAGTCCTTCCAATGAATATTCAGGACTGATTTCCTTTAGGATGGACTGGTTGGATCTCCTTGCAGTCCAAGGGACTCTCAAGAGTCTTCTCCAACACCACAGTTCCAAAGCATCAATTCTTCGGCCCTCAGCTTTCTCTGTAGTCCAACTCTCATATACATACATGATTACTGGAAAAACAACAGCTTTGACTAGACAGACATTTGTCAGCAAAGTAGTGTCTCTGCTTTTTAATACGCTGTCTAGGTTGGTCACAGCTTTTCTTCCAAGGAGCAAGTATCCTTTAGTTTCAGAGTCTTTTAATGGCATCAGTTCAGTTCAGTTCAGTCACTCACTCCTGTCTGACTCTTTCCTACCCCATGAATCGCAGCACACCAGGCCTCCCTGTCCATCACCAACTCCCGGAATTCACTCAGACTCACGTCCATCGAGTCAGTGATGCCATCCAGTCATCTCATCCTCTGTCGTCCCCTTCTCCTCCTGCCCCCAATCCCTCCCAGCATCAGAGTCTTTTCCAATGAGTCAACTCTTCACATGAGGTGGCCAAAGTACTGGAGTTTCAGCTTTAACATCATTCCTTCCAAAGAAATCCCAGGGCTGATCTCCTTCAGAATGGACTGGTTGGATCTCCTTGCAGTCCAAGGGACTCTCAAGAGTCTTCTCCAACACCACAGTTCAAAGGCATCAATTCTTCGGTGCTCAGCCTTCTTCACAGTCCAACTCTCATATCCATACATGACCACAGGAAAAACCACAGCCTTGACTAGACGGACCTTTGTTGGCAAAGTAATATCTCTGTTTTTGAATATGCTATCCAGATTGGTCATAACTTTCCTTCTAAGGAGTAAGCGTCTTTTAATTTCATGGCTGCAGTCACCATCTGCAGTGATTTTGGAGCCCAAAAAAACAAAGTCTGACACTGTTTCCACTGCTTCCCCATCTATTTCCCATGAAGTGATGGGACCAGATGCCATGATTTTCGTTTTCTGAATGTTGAGCTTTAAGCCAACTTTTTCACTCTCCACTTTCACTTTCACTTTCACTTTCATCAAGAGGCTTTTGAGTTCCTCTTCACTTTCTGCCATAAGGGTGGTGTCATCTGCATATCTGAGGTGATTGATATTTCTCCCAGCAAGCTTGATTCCAGCTTGTGCTTCTTCCAGTCCGGCGTTTCTCATGATGTACTCTGCATATAAGTTAAATAAGCAGGGTGACAATATACAGCCTTGACATATGCCTTTTCCTATTTGGAACCAGTCTGTTGTTTCATGTCCAGTTCTAACTGTTGCTTCCTGACCTGCATACAGATTTCTCAAGAGGCAGGTCAGGTGGTCTGGTATTCCCATCTCTTTCAGAATTTTCCACAGTTTATTGTGATCCACACAGTCAAAGGCTTTGGCATAGTCAATAAAGCAGAAATAGATGTTTCTCTGGAACTCTAGGGGTATATTATACATGCTAATGAACTAGCCTGAAGCCTCCTACATTTTTTTCTTTGTTTAAGTAATTTTGTTTCCAAGTAAAACAGTACGATTTCATTTAGTTTATCATAATGCTTTATTTTAAATAAACTATTTCTTCATGGCAATCTTTTTAATGAAAAGATGTATCAGTTCCAATCTCAAAAAAGATTCTCAGGAAAGATCACCAAACTAGGGTGACCTGCTGTTTCAAGATATAAAAAGATTTTTGTTTTGTTTTTAAGTTTCTATACCTACCAAAGTCAGACTAAATTGATAAAATTGCAAACATAAATTTTGTTAGAAATTGTATTGCCCAGCTATATAACTTCAATTCAAGTATATTGTTGGAAATAATTTTTATGAAAATCATTTATACTTAATTTCTCTCCAGAATTGAAATATATGAAGTGATTAAAGTTATTAAGTTGAAACATATTTTCTAAATATGAAATATATAAAATATAGCCTCTGACTACTATTCATAGTAAGTATGAGGCAGCTTACATTATAGAAATCTTAGAAATTATATTTATTTTTTAGTAAAGAATTCAGTTAAATCAATTTAAGATTTCTGATCTAACATCATAAGAAGGAAGCCTTTAAATTCATAGAATCGGATTAAAGTTTTTAGGTAAGATCATGATATTTATGAATATTTGGGTGTCAGTTTTTTTTTTTCTTTTTTTTTTTTGCCTATTTTAATTAATTAATTAATTTTTTTTTTTAGAAAATTATTTAATTAGTATACATGTGTTCCCCATCCTGAACCCTCCTCCCTCCTCCCTCCCCACACCATCCCTCTGGGTCGTCCCAGTGCACCAGCCCCAAGCATCCAGCATCGTGCATTGAACCTGGACTGGCATCTCGTTTCATACATGATGTTTCACATGTTTCAATGCCATTCTCCCAAATCTTCCCACCCTCTCCCTCTCCCACAGAGTCCATAAGACTGGGTGTCAGTTTTTAAAATGTAATTTCTTAAAAACTAATTTTAAAATTATTGTTATAATTGTATTGGTTATATATTTCCAATATAATTTAGAGAATTTTTTGTAATTGCATTATAATTTAAATCACAAGATAAAATGTGCTTTAAAGTATATATACATATTTAGAATACTTATTAGTTGTCTTGTCAACATATATGTGCTCAGTCGCTTCAGTCTGACTCTTTGCGACCCTATGGACCATAACCCACCTGACTCCTCTGTCTGTGGGGATTTTCCAGGCAAGAATACTGGAGAGGGTTGCCATGCCCTCCTCCAGGGGGTCTTCACCACCCAGGGATCTAACCCACATCTCTATGTCTCCTGCACTGGCAGCTGAATTGTTTATCACAGGCTCCACCCGGGAAGCCCCTATCAGCACGTAAGTACTATAACTTCAAATAAAGCTGAATATACCTTACACAATAATAATCATATGATTTATATAATTATCTTTATTTGGCTATGTATACAGAGTTAAGGAGAAGGCAATGGCACCCCACTCCGGTACTCTTGCCTGGAAAATCCCATGGATGGAGGAGCCTGGTAGGATGCAGTCCATGGGATCGCTAGGAGTCCAACACGACTGAGCAACTTCACTTTCATGCATTGGAGAAGGAAATGGCAACCCACTCCAGTGTTCTTGCCTAGAGAATCCCAGGGACGGGGGAGCCTGGTGGGCTGCCGTCTATGGGGTCACACAGAGTCGGACACGACTGAAGCGACTTGGCAGCAGCAGCAGCATACATAGTTAAAGCACATATGAAATGGAGCAACCAAATAATCATAAAACGCAATCCCTAGTCAGGTTTTGAATAAGCATTTGCATATAAATTCATATTTGACTTTACTGCATTTAATAATGTTGTTATCAAAAATAAGAAGCATGTCGTAGTGTATACACGTCAATGCCATTCTCTGGATTCATTCCACCCTCTCCTTCCCTCACTATGTCCACAAGCCCTTTATGTCTGTTTTGAGGGCAGGGATGGGAGGGTGGGGTGGGAGAGAGGAGATATAAGTATACTTATAGCTGATTCACAGAGTTGTACAGCAGAAACCAACATAACATTGTAAGGCAATTATCATTTAATTAAAAATTTACAAAAGACTTAGAGAAGAAGGTGAGGAAAAAAACGATGATGAATGAATAATAAATAAAATGAAGCTAATTATGTAATATTATACCTCCAGCTCTTCAAAAAGGGCACAACAAGCCAAAAAAAGTTTGTGAAACCCTGAAAACTATGTATATTTCTTGGTTTCATAGTGTACATGAGCATTGCAAAAGCTCTGAGAAGACCAGGAATAAGTACCTGTTTGACTTTTTACCGAAAAAAGAAACAGTGGCAAAGGATGGGAAGAAGGGATAGTCACGGAGTTCGGGATGGTCATGTGCACACTGCTGTATTTAAAATGGATAACCAACAAGGACCTACTGTATAACACAGGGAACTCTGCCCAATACTCTGTGCAGTGTGGATGTGTGGGGTGTTTGAGCGAGAATGAATTCACATATATGTATTTGTTGAGTCCCTTTGCTGTCCACCTGAAACTATCACAATATTGTTAATAGGTGACAATCCAATATAAATTAAAAAGTTAAAACAATAAGAAATGAATCAATTTATTGTGACATCCAAGTATGCACACAAATACACAAATACCTTTTCATGGGGAGACTTTTGAATCCATACGTGGGGAACAAATGGACTTCTGCAATTATACACCAATGAAATGTACAAGCTAGACATTTGAAATCCAAAAACACAGAACATATTGACTTACTATCCAAAAAAGACCAAATCATTAATCAGTTTATAATATATTCTTTTGATATTTAGATCTGGCCCCAATGCCTTCAATTTCCTTCTCGTTCATGAAACTAATTCTGAAATACAGTGTAACACTGAATATAAGAACAGGGGAAAGGTTAAAGAATGTGAAGGAAAATAATTAGTATGTATGCTCCAGCTTATTTTTGACTACTTTTTTTTTTTGCTGGGTTTTGAGGGAAAGGTTCATTCTTGTGGGAAATGTCATTTGTGTTCATAATAAAATGATGAAGATGTTGTCTTTATCAGAAATATCCTGGTGCTAAGATGATGAAAAACTTTTCAAAAACAGACCTCAGTTTACCTACAGAAAAGCCACACACGTTCAAACCAACTTCTGCTTCTCTAGTCAGCCCCACCAATGGATCAGAAAGAAGTTAAAGTGCAGGTGTCAGTCTTTGTGAGGGAAGCATCTCTGCTGGGGTCCACAGCCCTCTGTGGCCGCTCCCAGGCACTTCCCTGTCGTGCTGCACATTTCTGATGGAGTAAGCAAGGTTTTAAATCAGAACACAGCTTGGGGAGCTGCCAAGTCTGTGGCAGCCCCACAAGGTAATGTACCCCCACTGCGTCACAAAATAACTCACTTCTGAATAGCTCATTATATTTCCTCTAAATTAGCAAGATTTAAAGGTGACCTAACACAAACTAACAAGTATGTCCTTTGGAAATAATATACCAAATTCACAACTGGAGTATTACCTGACGAGGGTTAACATACTGCCTCTTTTCAACAGTTTTTTCCTTATTGAAAGTCTGAATATTCCTACCATTGAATCAAATAATTATTTGGTATGAAGCTCTTGGTGCACATGTCTAAATATACACATATTTATAAATTCTTAAGAAATACTATATGTAATAAATGCTGTCGGTATTTACTGCACATTTTCCCTCCCCATATCAAACAAAAACATGTATAGTTTTTGCTCATTCAAACTTAGGTCTCCCAAGTGAGAAAAAGGGAGGAAATGTAACTTTGTTTTACACAGGGGCATACAGCACCCATGGAGTTTCCCAGGTTTACTAGTGGTAAATAATCCGTCTGCCAATCCAGGACACAAAAGAGACACGAGTTCCATCCCTGGGTTGGGAAGATCCCCTGGAGGAGGACATGGCAACCCACTCCAGTATTCTTGTCTGGAGAATCCTATGGACAGAAGAGCCTGTTGGGCTATGGTCCATAGGGTCACAAAGAGTTGGACATGACTGAACTGACTTAAAAAAAATTGACTGTACAAAAAAGATCTTCATGACCCAGATAATCACGATGGTGTGATCACTCACCTAGAGCCAGACATCCTGGAATGAAGTAAAGTGGGTCTTAGGAAGCATCACTATGAACAAAGCTAGTGGAGGTGATGGAATTCCAGTTGAGCTATTTCAAATCCTGAAAGATGATGTTGTGAAAGTGCTGCACTCAATATGCCAGCAAATTTGGAAAACTCAGCAGTGGCCACAGGACTGGAAAAGGCCAGTTTTCATTCCCTTTCTTTCATCCCAAAGAAAGGCAATGCCAAAGAACACTCAAACTACCACACAATTGCACTCATCTCACACGCTAGTAAAGTAATGCTCAAAATTCTCCAAGCCAGGCTTCAGCAATATGTGAACCGTGAACTTCCAGATGCTCAAGCTGGTTGTAGGAAAGACAGAGGAACCAGAGACCAAATTGCCAACATTCTCAGGATCATCAAAAAAGCAAGAGAATTCTAGAAAAACATCTCTTTCTGCTTTGTTGACTATGCCAAAGCCTTTGACTGTGTGGATCACAATAAACTGTGGAAAATTCTGAAAGAGATGGGAATACCAGACCACCTGATCTGCCTCTTGAGAAACCTGTATGCCGGCCAGCAAGCAACAGTTAGAACTGGAAATGGAACAGCAGACTGGTTCCAAATAGGAAAAGGAGTACATCAAGGCTGTATATTGTCACCCTGCTTATTTAACTTATATGCAGAGTACATCATGAGAAACACGGGCTGGAGGAAGCACAAGCTGGAATCAAGATTGCCGGGAGAAATATCAATAACCTCAGATATGCAGATGACACCACCCTTATGGCAGAAAGTGAAGAAGAACTAAAGAGCCTGTTGATGAAAGTAAAAGAGGAGAGTTAAAAAGTTGGCTTAAAGCTCAACATTCAGAAAACTAAGATCATGGCTTCTGGTCCCATCACTTCATGGGAAATAGATGGGGAAACAGTGGAAACAGTGTCAAACGTTATTTTTGGGGGCTCCAAAATCACTGCAGATTATGATTGCAGCCATGAAATTAAAAGACACTTACTCCTTGGAAGGAAAGTCATGACCAACCTAGATAGTATATTGAAAAGCAGAGATATTACTTTGCCAACAAAGGTCCGTCTAATCAAGGCTATGGTTTTTCCAGTAGTCATGTATGGATGTGAGAGTTGGACAATAAAGAAAGCTGGGTGCTTAAGAATTGATACTTTTGAACTGTGGTGTTGGAGAAGACTCTTGAGAGTCCCTTGGACCGCAAAGATATCCAACCAGTCTGTCCTAAAGGAGATCAGTCTTGGGTGTTCATTGGTAGGACTGATGTTGAAGCTGAAACTCCAATACTTTGGCCGTCTGATGCGAAGAGCTGACTCATTTGAAAAGACCTTGATGCTGGGAAAGATTGAAGGCAGGAGGAGAAGGGGACTACAGAGGATGAGATGCTGGATGGCATCACCGACTCAATGGACATGGGTTTGGGTGGACTCTGGGAGTTGGTGATGGACAGGGAGGCCTGACGTGTTGGGGTTCACGGGGTTGCAAAGAGTCAGACACGACTGAGAGACTGAACTGAACTGAACTGAACTGAATTGACTTACATGCATATGGTGCCTGTAGCATGAGTTCTTCAACTGCGGTGCCCTCTACTTCAATAACTGGGGTTATTAGCCGTTCCATAAAAGGCATATTAGAACTTCTTGACTAGATGCTTTGTTATTTTTGCTCATTTACTTGATCACTTAACCCTTAGCTGCAGAACAACGCTGTCATGGTAACATACTCTGTCTAGAATGTGCATGGACTGTTTTATCATAGCTTCTCCAACCTCTAATTGGGAGTCTTAAGAATTCATTATATTAAAGAAGACAAGGATATTGTTTTGATTTCAGTTTTTAAGTCAGTAAATAAAATAACATTTTCCCCCCTCTTTTAGAAAAACAGTGTAAAAGCTTCATTCTCAAGAAAGTTAGAAAACTCAGTCACACAGTTGGCTCGACAGTGGCTAACTTTCTTAGTAATTTTGACCCTAATATCATATTTAATTGTTTTATTTTTTAGTTAAATGTATGCTAATAATGGTATAAATGTATACTGGTCCATTCTGGATGGCCCATCACATCAAATAACAGAGAAGTTTCTTTAGAATATATACTGAAATAAATCATGCTTTTAAAAAATATACTTAACTCTAGATAAATGAAACAGCACAGAGTTCTCTGCTCCACGTGGAAAGCAGTTTGAAAGCCATTGGCAACCATCCTCCCCTTCAATGCAGACCATTCCAGACAATCTCTGCCCCCCTCCACCCACTCTTTCCTGCAAATTGAAGCTCAATTGCCATCCAATTGTACTTGCATATGTACTTGGATGTTGATTCATTTATGGATACAGCTTTGATTCTCAGTGAACTTATCCCCAATTAATATTTTATGTATAAAATATACATTATATATTATATAGAAGTATATCTTGTTAATGTATGTGTGTATATACGGGCTACAAAACCAAACACTCAACTCCAAATTATTTTTTGCTTGCCACATGTCCATTTGGCAGGAGTGCACTGTTAAATTTGGTTCTCCATCAATTAAACCCTCTAGTTCTGCCCACTCTTATTAAGTCAATTAGAAAAATTCATTTTACATTTGGGTTCATTAACTTATTAATTGCCCCACTGGGAAAGTTGAAACTCTTTGGCAGGCATCTAACAGGTATCCTGTATGCAGTTTTCTGCAGGACTCTTAATAGCATCTGACATTGTTTTTTTGTGAAAATATTTTACTTTGGAGTAAAAGAAATAATCTTTCCCCAAAAATACATATAGAAGCAGAAAGAACTATTTAAAAACATAGGAAAATTTCAGAGATTTCCAAAAATCTACAATGAATAAAAGTTTTTAAATTATGATAGAGTTTAGGACATTTCAATACTCATGTTTGTGTTCAATTTGAAAAGTGTTAATTGAGATTTGCTAGATGAAAATTACTCATTTGGTGCTGTGAGAATGGCAAAAACCATGAGATTAGGATTGATTAGGAGTTAATTAGTCTTCATAGGATCTGGTGAGGATTGGATAATGTCAGGAAAACTTACCTCTCACCACAAACACAAGTAGAACAAACATAAGAAATGCTGTAGGTAGTTTTGTGAAGGTGATTTTAAAGTATTTCCTCACAGCAAATAATAATGGCTCTAATAGTGTGCATACAGAATGATGTAATAGAAAAGCATAATAATTTTGTTGATTTGTACACATTTAGACTACAGAAAGTAAAGCTCAACAAAATCTCCTTGACCTATAGTTGTTAGATTTATATAGGACATTGGGTGTGCATTTTGGATATTAGATACAGAGCTCTTGTCTACAGGAAATGTCATGAGTTTTTATATTTCTCTACTGACAAGATGAATAAACACTGTACTTGGGTTAATAAGCAGTATAAAATGCCTAACTAGTGGAAAGAAATTCACACAGAAAGGAATGGTTACCGTTTGAGGCAGACCATTAAATATTATTTTAGAGAAATCAACAAACACTAGAAGAGACAAGGAATAATATAGAGAATATAGAGCAGTCAGAGACCCTTAATAAAGTTAAGGTCCATTGAGCTGGGCCTTAAATGATAGGTAAATTCAGAATGAGTAAAAGTGGCTTTGACTTTTGGGTATCTCCTATGGGAAGGAAAAAAAAAAATATTCTACAGACAGGGACAAGGACAAATATATATGGCTTTCTCCCTGAGACCTGATTTAAAACATGTTTATATATGCATAGTTTAAGTCAGTAATGTCAAATTTTTTTTTTTTTTTTTTTTGAGGAGGTGGGGACTGAGCTACAGTATTTGGAGTTTAAGACTGAGATGAGTTAGCAGGCCAGTGTTGAAAAGTAATGCTGAGATGTCACGTTTGCACTTATCACTTATTATTAATAATTTATGCTTGCAAAGCACTTTTGTTTATGTTTGCATCCCTTTCTTACAGATAAAGAACAAATGTGACTGCTTTGATCCATACCTCGGTGCTCTGTGACTCTGACAAAACAGATATCTGATCAGAGTTGAAGGCTCCTTCCATCAGCCAAATTGATTGCAAGTGACATTTGACAAAGTGGCTAATCAGAGCTGTAGTCAGTTCTCTTCAGTGCAGACACTGTCCAATCAGACAGACCCTCGCTGGCTAAGAGGAGACCAAATTAGAAGAAAGAACTAGGAACATTCTCTACCACACTGTTTAATGAGATGAACTAACATCTCAATACTGGTCAATAGATTTTTTTCCCTCAAATATACATTTCAATATGACTGCAGAAGACTGCCATAGTCTTTAAGATCTATTCACATACAAATACCATACAGATCACATTCTGTTAAATTGTGTTGTTAGCACACTTATTTACATTGAATACTACCTATTTTGGCTACTTGTGTTTGTACTGATTTTTATCCTTTAGTGAGAGGCATTTTATTATAATTTAATGCACCTATTTAAAAAAAACTAAAGCAGTGGAAATTTACTCTCCTATTAAAGAAGTCTACCATCTTTCATGCTTAATACTTTAAAAAATTATAAAATTGATAAACAATAAAGTCCTACAGTATATTACAGGGAACTAGATTCAATATCTTGTAGTAACCTATAGTGAAAGAGACTATTAAAATATATATATTTTTTATATTTTTGCTATATCCTGAAAACTAATACAACATTCTAAATCAAGTATACTTCAATAGAAAAGTAAATGAAAATTAAGCTCAATACTTTTCACACATACCATGTATCACTGAAGAATGTGTAAGTGCAAGATAAACAAGTATTCAAGTTATTAATAAAATAAGTATATTAGGTGAAAAGTAAGTCAAACATCAAGCTAATGGGCACTAAAATTAATTTTTAAACTTTTTTTATTTTTGTTGTTGTTCAGTTGCTCAGTCGTGTCTGACTCTGAGACCCAATGAAATGCAGCACACCAGGCTTCCCTGTCCTTAATTATCCCCCAGAGTTTGCTCAAATCCATGTCCATTGAATCGATGGTGTCATCCAACCATCTTATCCTCTGTCATCCCCTTCTTCTGCCTTCAATCTGTCCCAGAATCAGGGTCTTTTCCAATGAGTCAGCTCTTTGCTTCAGGTGGCCAAAATATTGGAGCTTCAGATTCAGCATCAGTCCTTCCAATGAATATTCAAGGTTGATTTCCTCTAGGATTGACTAGCTTGCTCTCCTTGCATTCCAAGGGACTCTCAAGAGTCCTATCCAGCACCACAGTTCAAGAGCATCAATTCTATGGTGGTCAGCCTTTATCATCTAACTTTTACATCCATGCATGACTACTGGAAGAACCAGAGCTTTGAATATACGGACCTTTGTTACTTATATCAATATGAACTCATGGACTCTTATTCAGTGAGTTATAATCTATTATCAGTATTATTTATTTTGATGCTAAAGTTGTCCCAGGTTTGGTGAGTGAAGCCTCATCAAGTTTTCTCCACCTCTTTCAATATGAACCTCTTACTGGGATTGAGTATCATCTGTAACATGTTGCAAAAGTTTAAAAATGTGATATGTTTTTAGTACATCAACTCATTGAAAGTCCGCTAAGACGTTTTCAAACTTGGCAGTCTAATAGGTTTGATAGTCTTATCAATGATTTATTCTGAGACCAGACTGCTGACAGCTGTTTTCTTCTCCTTTAAACCCTCCTTCACCTGAGGGGACTCAAAGACCTCTTCCAATGCATCCAAGCAAAAAATGAATGATTTACCATCTAGGTCAAAAGTCTAGAAAAAGAGGTGGAGAGGCGCAAAAATGGGGAAGGGACTTTGGGAGGATAGCTAAAGAGGAAAAGAATATATATTGTCAATATATTTGGCTTCTTTCACTCAACATGAGATTTATCCTTGTTTTCATTTACCTATAGTTTGTTCCTTTTGTTGTACAATGTGTGCGTGCATGCTAAGTTGTTTGAGTTGTGTAATTGTTGTACCATATGAACACCAAAAATTTTAATTAGCCATCTTCTGCTTATAGACTTGTAGCTTATTTCAATTTGGAGCCTATTATGAATAATGAATAATGATGCTACAGTCAGTCCTATAGGCCTGTTTTGGTGGGCATAAACACTTTCTCTTCAACACCTAACTAGGATTGGAACTGTTGGGTGGTAGGGTAGTTGTATGTTCAGCTTTAGGAGATAATGACAAACAGCTTTCCAAAGTAATAGTACTAATTCTAAAAAACAAACAACAACAACAGCAAAAAAAAAAAAAAAAAAAAGCACAGTAATGGTACTAGTGATATGTGAGAGTTTTTTGATCTGTAGTCATACTTGTTACTGTCATTTCAATTTTAGCTATCATAACTCATTGAGGGTTCAATTTTTGTACCTTAACGGAATTAGTATTTTTAAAAAGCTCCTCAGGTGATTTAATGTGCATCCAGGCTTGAAACCACTGTCAAACACCTGGGTGTTGAAAAATTGCCCTTGGATGTATGGCCCAGCACGTGGGCTGGAAGGATACAAGTATTAAGAATCCGGGAGGAGGTAGGCTAGTTTAGATTTACTTTGAAACTGGGATGCTGGGAGAAAGAAGAAGGGCTCACTAGAGATGAGTCTGTCAAGAAATAGAGGCCAGGATGGATGTGTCCATGGAAGTCATTAATGTTAGTGTCAAAATGTGGATGGTGATAGGAACAATCTAACCATCATTTAGAGTGTTCAGTGTTGAGAAAGGGATCATTAGAGCTGGGCTGTTTGTCCTTAGGAGGTCATCAAGTTTCCTCATGAGGAGGAAAGACCAAGAGTAACATGTTTGAACAAAATGAGAAGAAATGATCATTTGGAGCAGTGACACTGATTCTAACCTTCCCTGACTTCGGTAGGAGAGAAGGTAAAGAAAAACCCTCCATTCATGGGGACTTCATGGAGAACAGAAAACCTGGTTTCAGTGAAATGAGACTAGAAAGAGGTGTTGGGGCATTTGCTGAAAGCGGGCTAGACTTGCTTCCCATGTGGCAGTAGGAAGCAAGTCAGGGAAGGGCGGTGGGTGGGTTGAGTCATATTAGGGTACACAGACAACGTGGGTTCTGCATGTTCTGGTAATGGGAGATTACATTAGGGCTTGTACATCTGGTGGTGCCCACACCTTTGGGATTGCTTCTAACAGTCCTTCCTTGAAATCAAAAAAGGGCTCCAGTATTTTGTTTCCAGAACTTTTCCTCACCATGTCAAGTTGCTCCCTAAAAGCTTGTGGGAGATATAACATAGATGCTGGGCAGGGTTTCTCTGGAAGTTAAAAAAAAAAAAAAACATGATTTTTTTTCCAAATAAATATATTTTTGAAATGCTATTTCCTCCCTACCAAATTTAACTCTTAAACAGTCAATGAGAAGGAGTGTGCTTAAAAAAAAAAATGCCCAATTTTAATCTTGCTTAACCAGTGTTTCCCAAGATATTTGAATAGAGAGTCTGTTAAGGAATAATGATGTCTAACATATGAAAACCATTGTCTTAAAATATTTACTCTTGGTGTCAAGAAATAGCCTACTCGGTACAGTTTTCCACATCATTCTAAACTCCATCTATTGACACCTCTGAATGCTCACTTCTTGCAACTCCAGCAGAGACAAATCAAAGGAACACTCCTTCAGAATCCAACCTGCTTCAGTGGTAAGCCTTAGTCTATAGTCTAACCCAGGTTCAATAACTGAGCTTCTCTTGCATCTGTGACTGTGCTTAATTTACAAAATTATAAGTGTCCTCTCTTCCCTCCTTGAGCCTTTGCTTTGACAGGTCTTGTATTTCAGCCCTCTTATTTCAGCAGGCCAATAAAAGTAATTAAGGTAAACTGCTTTAATACCATTTTGAGTATTCAGCCTAAGGCTAAGATAAGACCTTGCATGTTCTTGCCAGTCATTCTGGAAACTGAAGTCACAAAATCCACAAGCATGATGGAAGCATTGTCTTTCCTGCTGCTTCTCTCATAATTGTGAACTCCTCTAGAGTTTTTTTTCTGACAAAATAGTGACTTATTCATCTTTTATAGGATAAAGAATCTGCATTCTTTTCAACAGATCTTTCTACCTGTTTGAGTTTTCTCTCATCCTCTAAAGTTGGTTTCACATAAGCACTTGCTTCCATGGTATAGATGTCTGATCTATAATATCTCCTGTGCTGACGTGCACCTCTGGTCCTTAGCATCTAGATGGAAATGTAGCCCACTATTTATCTCCATCAGTAGAGCCACCAATAATTAAGAGGAGGCCAATAAGAGTAATGAGCTTCCCAAGGGACTCTAGTGGGAAAGAATCTGCCTGCCAATGACAGAGACATAAGAGACACGGGTTTGATCCCTGGAGGAGGGCGTGGCAACCCACTCCAGTATTCTTGCCTGGAGAATTCCATTCACAAAGAAGCCTGGTGGGCTACAGTCTACGGGGTCACAAAGAGTCAGACACAACTGAAAGGACTTAGCATGCAGTAAGAGAAATTAAGGGGAACTGGTTTAATACCATTTTAAATTTAATGAAGTTCTTTAACCATAGAAAAGAAAGTTACTGTAGTAAGTTTGATTTTGCTCTTCTATTATTTCCTCTTTCTCTCTTTGCTTTTTTTTCTTTTGATCAGTGAAAATGTCAGAGAGCTCATTTCTTGAGAAAAGTGACCGTCACATAGGTTTTTCTTCTCATTGATATTTAACTGGATTACCTTCATTTGGTTTCGATATTTTTGAGCAGAGATTCTGAAGAAAGCATTCTCACCAATTTATATATATGCTTATTATGAGTTTGACATAAAATGGCATGTCACACTGCTCCGTGAATGTCAGAATTCTAACACTCAGACCCAAAAGTTCCCATTGTTAAATCATGACTGCCTTATCTTCCTTGACAAAAATGAAAGCAAGAAACAAATTTCGCACCTAAGGTATGAAATTAACATGACATATTTGACCTTTGCAAAGCAGATATGATATGAAGAGACTAACATTTAGCAATGCTTCAGAATTATCTAATACCTTGACTGTAGCTAAGCAAAATGATATCACCTGTACATTCTCTGGATGTTGATAAGGGTCTCTCTACAAATGAATATTTAACTATTGTTCATATTGAAACTATATATAGATACTAAACAGTGGTAGCAATTTATTTATAAAATCATCTCATCCTTAATGAAAATATTAAAAAAAAAATAGTCATCCAACTTTTTCTCTCTCCCTAGTTCCTTTCTGATATGAATTCATACAGGTCAGTTTAGCTCAGTGGGTCAGGAAGACCCCCTAGAAAAGGGAATGGCTACCCACTCCAGTATTCTTGTCTGGGAAATCTCATGGACAAAGAAGCTTGGCAGACTACAGTCCATGGGGCCACAAAGAGTGGGACACGACTGAGTGATGAACACTTTCAGCATTACTCATGTGCTCCTCAATTTCCATTTAAATATACGATGGCCCCCCATTCTTAGGCAGAATGCACCTTAGAAGTTATATGCAGCTTTTATGCCAGTGCCAATCAAATTCCCACCTCCACCCTGCAAAGGTGAAATAGCCAGAAATGACTAGCCCCTGGAATGCTGCAGTACAGGATACTAGCTTTCTCCTCCACAGGAAGACTCACCTGCCTGTGGGATCCACATTGTCCACTTTGTCTTGGGTAGAAAGAGAAGAAAATGTTCTAACCCATAGGCCCTGTGTTTATACTTGAATATGTTAGGTCTTCTGTTTCCTAGGTATGTAACCTTTGTAAAATTATATAAATTCTCTAAGACTCAATTCACAAAGGCTGACCAGGTCCCTTCTTTGCTTATATTCCTTGAGCAGTTCCTTATCACTTGCAGGATGAAGTCTAGCCCTTGATGTAGATCACGCAGGGCTCTTCATAATATGGGTCTCACCTTTCCAACCCACACTCAATCTTCAATTAGCCCTAACTATTACAATTGATTTGCTGTGCAACTTTGGATAAATTCCTGGCCTCTCTGTGCTCCAGTTTCTACCTCCTAGAATAAATATTTTAATAATATATATTTCATATGGATATTATACTCAAAACAATGTCTGATATATAAAGTTTCAAGAAATGTTTGTTGTTTAGTCACTATTATTCAGTTTTAAACCTGTTTAGGAAATGTACTTAAGTATTGCTTTGTCTCTGGACTATTCAGTTTCTCTCTGAAGGCCTTGGTCCAGAACAGCCTACCTCTAAAATATCCCTCCTTGCCCCTTGTCCCTGGCTCCAGATCAAGTACTGCTGTTTATAATCTCAAGGACTCCTTCCTTCCAGACCCTTGGAAGTATCCTTTGGAGCTTTCAGAGGCAAACAAGAAACTGTTCTCATCCTTTTGTTTGCTTTCATGGGATAATGTAAACAGATCTGAGAGGAATATGTTTTCCTGTTCTATTGTGAACATTAATTAGAAAAGAAAAAAAGATATCTCTTTTCCTTACGCCTCCTATTATATTTTCTGTTACTTGAAAACAGGAACTCTTATTTTGGCATGCAAAAGCAATGCCAGGTCCATTGTAAGAAGGACAAAAGCCTCATTATTTAATGAGTAAATGGATGAATAAATGAATGGATGGATGCTGTTTCTGGAAGGCTTCTTTGTCTTAATGTATATGAAAAAATAAACATTAAATATAATATGATAGTGTCTAAATCCAGATATCACTTGCCTACATTTTCTTCAGTTATATTTTATCTTGACTTAAACATTTTTTTCCTCTCCTAAATAAAGTTCTCTGTCATATTCACAGCTGGCTGTGGAAGATTTTGCAAAACTCAGTGTATATGCAGGTTTCATGGGGAGCTAAGTTGTCAATATCCATATTGCTCCACTTCATTAAATCCACTTTCCTAGTGACTTGGACTGAGAAAAATTTATTTCTTTAAAAGTCCCCAAATTGTGCCCACGTCAGCAAGGCAGCACCTGTTAGTCATAAACAGACCCAGTTCACCTCTGGAAGCTATTGCTCAGCATTCTGACAGGCGAGGTTTATGACAGGCAAGCTGAAGGGGAAGGGGAAGGATGTGTAAACAGCGAGTACAGTGGACCACCGACCTCTGCCAGATTGCCTGTGCGGAGCTCCGAGGGTGCGAGGTCATGCTGCCAACAGGCACGATGGCAAGGCGGGCTGCAGTGCCCTTAATTGGGTGCACATGCTTTGGCATCCCGGCGCCCTGATTAGCACCGCGTGGGCCGATCTGCAAGAGGCTGGAGTGTAGCACTTTGCGGGAAGAGCATATGGGAAGTGCAGATGTTCAAGGGCGGCTTGCCCCTCTTACAGCCAGAAGCCCTCCTTGAAGGGTGATCGCATCCGTCTTGAGCCAGTGCAGGCAGGAAGGATCTGCATCAGAGTGCTGTCTGGGAAAGAGGCTGATCATTTCCTGTTCGGAGCCTCCCCCCTTGGTTTTCCATTAGGTACCATGACTTAACACTGTATCCTTGATACTCACAAACACTCCCTCTGTCTTCCTCTGACTGAAAGGAAAGAGATCAAGAGTATCCTATACCACAAAAATCAAAGACTCTTCCAGGGCAGGTAAAACGAAAGCTTTTCAAATGTTACCAGATCACCTAATTTATCAATACATGTGACTGGAGTCTTCATTATTTATTCATTTATTAATTAAGCAAGTTTATGCTGAGACACCAGAAATGCTGAAAGGATAATGGACTTAGGCATGCAGAAAAATGAAGGTCAGAAAAAAGGAATTCATTTACTTACAAAGGACTCATGGTGAAATATAGATTAGATGACAGCTAAGGAATTAACCCCAATTCTAATAATTAGCTGTGCTCTCTGGGACTCAGTTTTCACACTAAGGCTAATCATATTCAACTAAATGGTTACAAATGCCCCTTCTATATCTAAAATGTTATGAATTTTATGATATGAATGTATCCTTTATCTTCCTTATCATGTGGTTAGCTTATTCATTAATGTTTTCATCTATTCACGAATCTCAGAGTCTAATCTGTTCCAGGCATAGTTCTAGGTGGTGGATATAATCTGACCATAAGACACCTGAGCCCGCATTCTGACTGTGGCAAGACACAGTTTAACATGCAAATAAGTGCATAAAATAACACCCTATCCAGAAGTCATCACAATTATGGAGAAAAGTAAAACAAGGACATAAAATAAAGAGCAGCAAGTGATGCATTAAAAGACACTTGCTCCTTGAAAGATAAGCTATTACAAACCTAGAAAGAACACTAAAAAGCAGACACATCACTTTGCCAACAAACATCCATAGAGTCAAAGCTGTGGTTTTTCCAGTACTCATGTAGAGATGTGAGAGTTGGACCATAAAGAAAGCTGAGCACTGAAGAATTGATGCATTTTAACTGTAGTGCTGGAGAATACTCTTGACAGTCCCTTGGACAGCAAGGAGATCAAACCAGTCAATCCTAAAGGAAATCAACCCATATTCACTGAAGGAACTGATGCTGAAGCTGAAGCTCCAATACTTGGCCACGTAATGCAAATAGCTGATTCACTGGAAAAAACTCTGATGCTAGAAAATATTTAGGACTGGAGAGGAAGGGGGTGACGGAGGATGAGATGGTTGGATGATATCACTGACTCGATGGACATGACTTTGAGCAAACTTTGGGAGATAGTGAAGGACACGAAAGCTTGGTTTGCTGCAGTTCATGGGATTGCAAAGAGTTGGACATGACTTAGCAACTGAACAACAAGGTGACGCCTTTAGTTAGGATGGTCAAAGTAGATGCTTTTATCACATTTTAGTGGGAGGATACCAACAATAAACAAGGGTGCTAATCAATCAACGAGATACCTTTAGACTGATGATTTCTATTTAAAAAAAGGCATATTATTTCAAGTGAAAGGAGTGAGGCTACAGGTCGTATGCAACTTTGAGATCATCTTAGGGGAATTAAGGTTATAATTTCAGGTTCAATGGGAATGCTTTTACATCAGGGATTGACATGACAACTTTACATCACAGGAAGCATGTGCTGGCTGTTACACTTCGAGAAAAAGTGAAAGCAAAAGTTTCTCAGTTGTGTCTGACTCTTTGCAACCCCATGGACTATACAGTCCATGGAATTCTCCAGGCCAGAATACTGGAGTGGGTAGCCTTTTCTTTCTCCAGGGGATTTTCCAAACCCAGGGATCAAACCCAGGTCTCTCACATCGCAGGTGGATTCTTTACCAGCTGAGCCAGAGGGAAAGCCACTTCGAGAATGGACTGTCAAATGGGTAAAAGGCAAGAAGCAGGAGCATCATGGGTGGTATTCAGAAAGCCAGGGAAAAGACAGCAGCGGCTTCCGATGGAGTGAAAATGATGGAAATGAAGCAAAGTGGGTAAGTCTCAATGGATGGGACACGAGGACAGAGAAAAACAGAAATTAGATTAACTCCTAAAGTTCACTTGCATGCCAAAGAGGAATGAGATAGTATTTGGCAAATTGGAGAAGACCTGGGGAGATTGAAATCTGTGTAGTAGGATCTCAGGAGACTGAAATGAGGAAAAGAAGCAGGAAATAGACTGACTAGGGAGGGGCAGGAGGGAAAGCAGAAGAGTATGGGCCATCCGCATGTGCCATGGGCAGTGTAAAATGCCAGGCAGCACTGAAAGCCTATTTATGATTTTTGGTTTTAAGATTTAATTTTCAATACTTAATTAAAAGGGAAATGAATCAGTAGAACTGTGGGAATTTTTTTTTTTTTTTTAGTAGCTCGCAGGCACTCAGAAGCCATTCTGCAGTAGCACAGCTGAAGAATTCACCCAGGACTGTGACTTCACCTGATGAGCAGGACAAAGGCAAACAACACGGGGCAGAGCACATTTGTCAGGAAGTGGTCGTAACGACGAAGCATTGGCGGTCGTCCTCAGACGGCCACGGGTTGGGCCCACATTCAGACACTGTCATGCAGCAGAAGCTTTCTCCTAGGCGAGTCCTGCCCCACGGAGCACGGCCTGCTTGGGTACTGTGTCGAAGAGGGCAGTAAAGCAGTGGAATCATAAAACAACTTAAACTGTATAAGAAAGGAGCAAGGATGTTTAAAGGAGAGTAAGTAACAGTGTCAATAAATTTGAGGCCTCCATGTGGTTGCAGAACTTAGGGGGTGAGGTACTAGAATCAAAGAGCAGAAAGAGTAAAAAGCTGGTTGTGAAACAGTGAAATGGCTGGAATAGTGGAGTGAATATTTCAGAGATTTTAAGACTATTGGCTCTTCTCTGTCTCTCACCCCTCTCGCATTCCTTCTCTCTCTCTCAACTCTCTTTCTCTCTTTTATCTCACTCTTTCTTTCAATCCCTCTTTCTGTCTCTCAGACTGAGGGAGCTTCTGAAAAGCTATGCCCACCCCTCCCTCATCTGAGAAGTTTCTCATGTTCACACCTCCCCACGTTAGATATTAAGATTCACTTCCCCAGCCTCCTTGGAGCATTCTGACCTGGGATCCATCAATGAAACTTTCTGACGGAGTTTAACCTAGAAGCTGGTGGCCAGGAGGGGCATGCACCCTAAAAATATCCATTCAGAAATGTGACGGCACCCTTGTCTAGCTCCCAGAGGCCATGGTTGCAGAGTCAGAACCTGCGCCCAGGGCCGTACAGGCTGTCATGGTGTCCTGGGAGCAGGAAGAGCAGTGGAGTTTCTACTGGAACCATCCTAGGGAGAAATCTGGATGTTTCTGCAGACTGCAAAGCCTCCAGTTCTGGTTCTTGGGCCTATGTAAAGATTTTGTGTGCTATCAAATATTCTTTGATAAATTCATTTTCTGCTGACACTAATGGTATCTGACCTAATCAGAGATGGTACAGTCCCTGGCTATGACAAGGTCTAGCAGTAGATCACAGCAATGGGGCTGTCAAGAAATGGACAGACTTAGATATTGAATGAATTGAAAACTTTCTAAATGACTCACTAGGAAAGTCTAGCAATGCTTGATACCAAAGTTGAATGCACATAAACATTTACATGGACATCCAAGCAAAATTCACAAGAGTGCCTAGTGGATCACTGTCCAGAGTCAAGTTTATCACTCAACATAAGCCACCGCTGTGAAGGATATCTAAGGTCCTGGTACAACTTCTTAGGAGACAGTACCATAAAGACCCAAAGGATGTCCGTATTTTCCAGTCCTTTATAGCCCAGGGGCTTTAACACAGTGTATATATATATACACACAGGGTGAAAAGTGAGTGTTAGTCGTTCAGTCATGTCCGACTCTTTGTGACCCCGTGGACTGTAGTCCATCAGGCACCTCTGTCCACAGAGTTCGCCAGGCAAGAATACTGGAGTGGGTTGTCATGCCCATCTCCAGTGGATCTTCCCAACCAAGGGATCCAACCTACGTCTCCTGCATTGCAGGCAGGTTCTTAACCGACTGAGCCACCAGGGAAGACATACAAAAAGTGATGACAATTATCACCTTAGCTAAGAACTTTATTAACACAGTTTTCTGCTTGGATTATTTCAGTGGCCTGCCTTCTACTCATCTCCAGCTTGCCAGATTAATCTGCTTATGAAAGCTACCATACTTCTTCAAAGAACATCACACATATAGGTAAAATATCACTACATACGATTAATTGATTTGGTCACTTTAGGCTGGTAAAAATATAGAACTAGGGAATGTATTCAAAGACATGCAGGTGTGTCTTTTTTTTTTTTTTTTTCCCAAGAGTATTCAATATATAGATCCCATCTAACAAAGTACTGCCTACTAGGAGTCCTCAAGAAATGTGCTAGGAAGCATATCAGTTGTTTAGAATGGCACTTTCAATGTACTTCAGAGTGACTTGAAGGCATTCAATCTCTTTCTCATATCTTATATACCTCTTGGGTTTGCCTAGAAAATCCTTTCTTTAGAGAATAAATCAAAAATAAACTTTTCTCTGGCTCAATATTAATGTAGTTCCATTGTACCATATAACATTTCCCACTATTTTAACAAACTTCCTTTTCTTTGGGACTGCCTGGGGAAAAAAAAAAAAAACAAACACAGTCTAGTAAAAGTTACTGTAATATATAAACAATCAAAATTGTGATATGCCGACTAACATCAGCACATTTAATATGCAATACTAGCCCCCATTCAGAAATGTAATTGGTTACTTTTAATGGCTTATGTTGTCCTTCTACTATTGGGATAATAATTGCATAGCTCTTTAAAAGGTAGTCTACATAATACTTTCTTACATGTAGAAAAAAATCTACATTAGGAAGAAAGCAACAATATTGACTTTGAAAAAATAATTCAGAAATTCTGACAAATCATTTCATATTAATTTAAGCTTTATCAAAATGAAAAAGTAGAACGGTGTATCATTGGCAGTGATGATATTTTAGAATATTTTAAAAGTACACCTTCCTTTAATGGGTCTTCCCTGGTGGCTCAGATGGTAAAGAATCTGCCTGCAATATGGGAGACCTGGGTTCAATCCCTAGGTTGGGAAGCTCCCCTGGAGAAGGGAATGGCTACTCACTCCAGTAGTCTAGCCTGGACAATTCCATGAACAGAGGAGCCTGGCAGGCTATAGTCCATAGGGTGGCAAAGAATCTGACACGACTGAGTGACTTTCAATTTCTTTCACTTTCCCTTTAATGCACTTCAACTTGGCATAGCTTCACTGCCTTCATTATTCTGAAGTGACTTTGGATATTGCTTGTCCAAAAATTTAAATTACATATTTTTACATATATAGAGCTTCATAGAGGCCTAGAGCCAGTATGCTTGACTCTCATAATTTGAAAGACATCTGGAATTAGACTTAAGTGAGGTCATGGGACATTTCTCCTTGAAATTGAGTCACTGGTATTATTTAAATTTAATGTACTGTAGTTTCTAAGAATTTTCACTGCTTCGAGCAGAGGTATCACTTTGCCTACAAAGGTCCATATAGTCAAAGCTGTGGTTTTTCCAGTAGTCATGTACAGATGTGAGAGTTGGACCATAAAGAAGGCTGAGCACCAGAATTGATGCTTTCAAGTTGTGTTGCTGGAGAAGACTTGAGAGTCCTTTGGACTGCAAAGAGATCAAAGCAGTCAATCCTAAAGGAAATCAGTCCTGAATATTCATTGTAAGGACTGTGCTGAAGTTGAAGCTCTAAGACTTTGCCTACCTGATGCAAAGATCTGACTCATTGGAAAAGACCTTGTTGCTGGGCAAGACTGAGGGCAGAAGGAGAAGGAGGTGACAGAGGATGAGATGATTGGATAACATTACCGACTTTGGACATGAACTTGAGCAAACTCTGAGAGGTAGTAAAGGACAGAGGAGGCTGGTGTGCAACAGTTCTGTGGGGTTGCAAAGAGTTGGACATGACTTAGTGACTAAATAACAACAACATCTTTCTTATTTCATTTCATGCCTAAGGCTTATGGGTAAAAGTTTCTTTCATTTAAGACATGTATTTCTCTCTATATTAGAAAAAAGAGAGTTGATTCCTGACATTAATCTATTTCCCATTATTCTAATGTTTTATTCTGGTTCACATATAATAACCTATGCCTTCAACTAAGACTCAAATATCCTACATTTTAGGACACTCCTTTGAGTTTCTGACATAAATCTTCTCTCCACCTGCTTTTCTAAGGTCAGTATTCTCCAAAATTTCCCACTCTGGATATTCTGGATAGGACAAGGAAAATAATGACAATGGCTAAGTTTCTGGGTTGAGTGATGAAGAAAGATGGTGTCATTTATAGAGGTATGGAATACTAGCCTAAGTGATGAATTCTCCTTCAGACATTTGTGGTTTTGTGGTTTTGAAACATATAAATAGGTATGTCCACCAACCATTTGAAAACATGAGTTTAGTGAAATGTAGTGTGGATGATGCACAGCCACTCGTGGAATCAGATAGGAAAACAGTATCTCATTAAAGTCTTAATAGTGTTTAATTGACAGGTTTTCATCTCCTTGTTTAAATTTATTCCTAGATTATTTATTTCTGTTTGATGCAATGGGGTATTTTTTAGACACTTATTTTTCTGATAGTTCTTTATTAATGTATAGAAGGTAACAGATTTTGTGTATTGATTTTATATCCTGCAACTTTATTGAATGTATTAGTTCTAATAATTTTTTTAATGAAGCCTTTAGGATTTTCTATATATAACATCATGTCATTTGCAAATAGTGACAGTTTGACTTCTTCCTTTGCAACGTGGAGACCTTTTGCTTTTATTGCCTGTGGCTCTGGTTAGGACTTCAAATACTAGGTTGAATAAAAGTGACAAGAACGAGAATGTCTTCCTCCTGATGTTAGAGGAAATGCTTTAAGCTTTTCAATGTTGAGTGTGATGTTCAATGTAGGGTTATCAAATGTAAACTTTATTATGTTGAGGTATGTTCGCTCTATACCCACGTCATTGAGAGTTTTTAATCATGAATGGATATTGAATTCTGTCAAATTCTGTATCTACTGAAATTATCATATGCTTTAAAAAATATGTGCTTACTTATCTGGCTGTGCCAAGTCTTAGTTGCAGTGCTCAGGATCTTCAGTCTTCGTTGTGGCATGTAGGATCTTTAGTTACGGCATGTGGGACCTAGTTCCCTGACTAGTGATCAAATCTCCTACATTGGGAGCATGGAGTCTTAGCCACTGGACCACAAGGGATGTCCCAATCATTTGCTCTGTATGCTTCATTTTGTTAATGTGATGCATCACGTTGACTGCCTTGCAGATGTTGAACTATCCTCACATTCCCAGAGTACATCTCATTTAATTAATTATGGCCTGCTGCTGCTGCTAAGTCACTTTAGTCGTGTTCGACTCTGTGCCACCCCAGAGACGGCAGCCCACCAGGCTCCCCCGTCCCTGGGATTCTCCAGGCAAGAACACTGGAGTGGGTTGCCATTTCCTTCTCCAATGCACGAAAAGTGAAAAGTGAAAGTGAAGTCGCTCAGTCATGTCCGACTTCTAGCGACCCCATGGACTGCAGCCTACCAGGCTCCTCTGTCCATGGGATTTTCCAGGCAAGAGTACTGGAGTGGGGTGCCATTGCCTTCTCCTAATTATGGCCTAGATCTATTTAATGTATTGTTGAATTTGGTTTGCTAATATTTTTTTGAGGATTTTTACATCTCTGTTCATCAGGGAGACAGGTCTATAATTTTCTTACCTGTGATGTCCTTATCTGGTTTTGACATCAGGATATTGCTGGTCTGAAAACATGAGTTTAGAAACATTCCATTCTCTTCTATTTTTTGAAAGAGTTTGACCAGGATTGGTATTAATTCTTCCTTGAATGTATGATAGAATTCACCAGTGAAGTGTCTGGTGCTGGACTTGTGTGTGTTGAGAAGCTTTTTTAAATAATGATTTCAGTACCATTGTCCATAATAGGTCTTTTCAAATTTCCTATTTTATCATGATTCAGTCTTGGTAAGTTGTAGGTTTCTAGAAATGTAGTCTTTTTTTGTAGGTTTTTAAATTTGTTAGCCTACAATTGTTCATAGTACCCTCTCACAATTATTTTTGTTTCTGTGCTAACAGTTGTAATATCTTCTTTTTCATTTATGATTTTATTTATTGGAGTCCTCTCTCCTTTTTTCTTGTTTAATCTAGCTAAAGGCTTATCAAATTTTGCTTATCTTTTCAAAGAACCAGCAATTACTATCACTGGCCTTCCCTACTGTCTTTTATTTCTCCTTTCTCCTTTCATCTTTGTTCTCTCCTTCCTTCTAACAACTTTGGGTTTTAGTTATTCTTCTTTTTCTAATCCCTTGAGGTGTAAGGTTAGGTTGTTTATTTAAGACTTTTCTTGCTTCTTGAGGTAGGCACTTATTGCCATAAACTTCTCTCCTAGAATTGTTTAACTGCATCCACAAATTCTGGTATGTTACATTTACATTTTCTTTGGTCTCAAAGTATTTGTTGATTTCTTCTTTGACCCATCTATTTTTTAGCAACATGTTGTTTAACCTCCACATATCAGCTCAGTTGGTAAAGAACTCGCCTGCAATGCAGGAGACCTCGGTTTGGTTCCTGGGTCAAGAAGACCACTGGTGAAGGGATAGGTTACCCACTCCAGTATTCTGGCCTGGAGAATTCCATGGACTGTATAGTCCATGGGGTTGCAAAGAGTCGGACACAACTGAGTGACTTTCACTTTCACTTTTCATCTATGAATTTTCCAGTTTTCTTCATTGTAATTAATTTCTAGTTTCATATCATTGTGGGTGGAAAAGATGCTTGATATAATTTCAATCCTTTTTAACTTATTAAGACATTTTGTGGCCTAACATATGATCCATCCTGGAGAATGTTCCATATGTACTTAAGAAGAAAAATGTGTATTCTGTCTCTTTTGGATAGAATGTTCTGTATCTATCTCTTAAGTTCATCTGATCTAATGTAATATCATTTAAAGTCAATGTTTTTTTTACTGATTTTCTGTTTGGATGCTATATCCATTGATTTCAGTGGGAGACTTTTCCATTTTTTAATAATCCGTGTATATTTTTCTTTCTTTCTTTTGAAGTGTACACCACTTGGATTTTAGACCAGCTTATTTCCATTTCATAACTCTCAACTTCTGCCACCTAGTCTCTCACTATGAGATTTTTACTCATGAAAAATTTTTGACACCAAGCCTAATAGATTATCATGCAAGAATATTATAGTTGGAAAGCAGGAATATTTCTCTATGTATGAAAAATTGCCTGAGCTGACAAGCAAAAACAATCTTTCTCAAAAGTAATATTATACAAATAGTATTATTATACCAAAAAATTATACAAATCATCTATGCTTATTGAGGTTTAAATAAGATATAAATAATCCATAAATAGGAAGAAAATATTTCCTTATGATACTAAAATAATTGTGAACTATATCTCAATATGTGGTTGCATATATTATAGTTTACATCCTTTGAAGTATATACATAAATTGTATGTAAATAGTTATAATGTTTACACTGAAATAATTATGCTTGTTTAAAATTTCTAACTTTGTATAATCTTCATTCATTTCTATATCAGATCCTATTTCATTGCAAAAACAATATGCTTTTGCATATGAAAACAACACACACATGCTGTTCTTATAATGATTACTTTTAAAATATTCATGCTGAAAATTTTATACTACAAAATCTTATCTTTAATTTCACAATTGAGATAAAGAATTGTGTGTCATAGAACTGGAAAATATTTCAAGGAATTATTCAACCTTTTGCATTTAGTTACATAGATTATCTTATCCTTACTCTATCGATATACTTGCTAAAGCCAAAAAAAAGTTAAATGAATTCACAAAGATCAGAGTGAGCAGTAGGAGTAGATATCTGAGAATAAAGGCTCTTAATCCTGTTCCCTAGCTCCTTGGACAAGACACAGACTGAATTTAAATATTCACTGATTTCTTTGAGTCCAATTTTTCTCAATCATATTTGATTTCCTGGCTCTGTGCTTCTAACACTGGTGTCAGCACTTTATTTTTCCATTGTACAATTGTTTTTATAAAATAAGAAGAGCAAAATATAACAAAATATAATATTCAAAAAATTAAACCTCACTGGACAAAAAGAGACTACCAAAGTTGATGTACTGACTGATAGGCAGTGCCATTATATAATATTCCAACAAGCTCTATACTCTGAGTACCAAAAACAGTCATGTAGATTTCATCCCATAATTTTTGACAGTACAAAGTTTTTAAAGTGTTATTTTTCAAAGTCTAGAATTGCTTATTTACAAAGTTATAACTATTGCAGAAATGCACATGTTATTTTTCATGTGTGTATTCTTCAAGATTTTATATAGGAGTTGAATTTACCTTCATGGTTTTTCTAAAATTTTTTCTGGTTAAGGCTACCCAGCAGTTTGCTGGCCCAAAATGTTTGGAAACTGTGACCTGTAAGCCCTTTACCTGTATTCTATTGTTAATTTCACTTCTGACATCCTATTAGTTGAGTTCTGATTACTGCCCCTGGATGTACTGCTTCACGTTTTGCTCACTGTAGAATTCAATATCACTTCATTTCACACTCATGGTCTTCTCTAACATCCGTCATTTATTTTGGTCATCTTGGTGTAGCATTAACCTGAAGAATTGAATGTCATCTGCAAAGTCAGAGAATGCATTTCCCACATCTTTTTCCAGGTCACTTATCCCAATATTAAACAATACACATATATCTTGACATTTTCCACTCTTCTTTTTTTCATCTCCTTTAAAACCAGAACTCTATTCTTTGTAAGCTATTGTAGTGGCTGCATATATGTCTTATTTCACGTGTTTCTTCATTAAGCCTAGAGAAGTGTGTGCAAGCGCACACATGCACACCCAAACACACCCATATTTGCAGAACAGACTGAAAGATGAAGTAGTTGGGGCAAAGAAATATGTGAATTTGTTAAGACTTTCTACCTCTCAACACGGAGCAAAATCATCAATGTCCAATAAAAATTCTTCCCATGTGAACTGCATTTTCCTTCCTCTGCTACATGTCATTTCTACTAACTAGCCAAAAAAAAAAAAAAAAAAAGCACACACACACACAAAATTTTGATGGTTATATTACCTACTCTCAGCAAGCTTCAAAGTATTCCTCTGATCACTATAATTACAATTTGGGAGGGCTGCAGTGCACACATAATTGAATTCAGAAAATTACAAACACTAGATCTATTTGCATATTATCATGAGAGCTTAGTTGTAAGGGTCATCTTCACTGAAGGCTTTCCTGTATACACGGACACCTGTAAAATCCCCCTATATCTACATGATTGGTTTCCTTGTTCTGCTATTGATAATAATCAGCTGACACTTCACTATATGCAGCTTTTCCTGGAACAATAAGGCATTTATACACATAAAATGAAAATGAACACGCAGTAATTGACTGGGACTTGAGTGTAAGATAATGGACTAAACCCCTCTAACAATGAATTTCTAAGCACTCAGAGGGGAAAATGTAAGGAGTGCAAATTGCATAGGGCCCATGGGTTTTCCAGAAAGACTTTGAAATCCTTTAGCTAGCATATGAAAATGTATTGCAAATGGATTTTTACAGCACAGGGATGTTACTTAAAGAGTAATTCAAGGCTCAGTGTGATATTTAGATTTAATATTTTACAAGCTTTATAGTTAAATTCTTTGAACTCCTTGGAAATGCAAACACGATGATGTAGTCTTCTGGCTGAATGAGTCTATTAGCCTTTCATTCCATATGGTTTTAAAGACCTGTCCAGCAGAGTAGAGCAGAAGCAGCATAGGATTTCCTGTCAAACCACTGAGGTTGCCATCTTTAGATCTGCCACTCAGTCCAGGGTTCTAAGACAAGTTACTAAAGTGCTAGCTAAAATAGACGGAAAATAACCTATCTCTCTTAGAAGAGTTGACATAATATGTACATTGCAGATGCTCCCTAAGTGGTAAGCAATTTCCTTCCTAGGAAATACTTTCTGACTTCCTAAGAAAACTCTTCATTTTTCAACATAAGTAAAAACAATCCTTTAGAAAAACCTGATTTTAAAAAATTATTTTGGTTGTGCTAAGTCTTAGTTGCAGCATGTGGGACCTAGTTCCCTGACCAGTTATTGAACCCAGGGTCCCTGCATTGGGAGCACAGCGTCATAGCCTCTGGGCCACCAGGAAGGTTCAAAAAACCTGATTTTTACAGTAATGATCATTTACTTAAGTAAAGTTTCCTCTTTAATTTACACTGTTTAGAATAAAGTTTATATATTATAATTTTAAGTACTTAGAAAGGCAACCTGATATAATGAGAGATGATCATATTCTTCCTATGAGGTTTATTATAAAGTGTTTTTCCTGTTTTCTTGTTTAATCTGAACAATTACAACAGAATTCCAAGAATTCTTTAATAGGGTAGCCAGGTTTCTTTGAGAAATCCTTAAAGCTGAATGAGATATGATGAAAGGAGAAAGACTGAACCAGAAAAATCAAAGTTCTACTCACAACTTTTAAATCTGTTATCCATGCAATCTTAGGCAAGATCCTTAAGATTCTCTGCATTACTGGATCAAAACATTTGCCATGCCTACTTCATAGGGGTATAAGGATTGAATAAAAGATATAACAAACTGAAAGAGCTATGCAACAATTCTTTCATCTTATTCATAAAATTGATTTTAATTCAGGAGAATCAGCATTCAAAAATTCAGAGTATACATGACTTCCAAAATGTAAGAGAGTCATCTGTGTCGAGTTCCCACCTCAAAATCAGAACAAACACCTGCTCTGGTGGTTCTCAACGGGCGGGTGGCACATTTGGATAGGTAGCTGCTCTGATCGCACTGACACTTCAGAGGAGAGAAGCTTAGGAAGAGGGTTTAAAAAGTGACCATCCTGCAGAGTGAGGTGAGTCAGAAAGAGGAAAACAAATGTCACTGGTTAATGCATTTATGTGAAATCTTTTAAAAATGGTACAGATGAGCCTAGTTATAGGGCTGCTGCTGCTGCTGCTAAGTCGCTTCAGTCGTGTCCGACTCTGTGCGACCCCATGGACTGCAGCCTACTAGGCTCCTCCGTCCATGAGATTCTCCAGGCAAGAACACTGGAGTGGGTTGCCATTTCCTTCTCCAGTGCATGAAAGTGGAAAGTGAAAGTGAAGTCGCTCAGTCGTGTCTGACTCTTAGCAACCCCATGGACTGCAGCCTACCAGGCTCCTCCATCCATGGGATTTTCCGGGCAACAGTACTGGAGTGGGGTGCCATTGCCTTCTCCCAGTTATAGGGCAGGATAGAGATATAGACATAAAGAATTGACATGTGGACCCAGGGCGGAAAGGAGAGGGTGGGATGAATTGAGAGAGTAGCATTGATCCGTCTCTCTCTCTCTCTCTCTCTCTATATATATATATATATATACACACACACACACACACACACACTACTGTATGTAAAATAGCTAGCTAGTGGAACCTGCTGTACAGCGTGGGGAGCTTGGCTTCATTCTCTGTGATGACCTAGATGGGTAGGATGGAGGTGGGAGTGGGAGGAAACCTCAAGGAGGGGATATTTGTATACAGAGAGCTGATTTGCTTCATTGTACAGCAGAAACTAACACAATATTGTAAAGCAATTATAGTCCCCCAAAATAATTAAATAAATAAAAGAAGTGACTATGAAGACAAAGAGTGAATGAAATAAAGGTGAGTCCCCTGAAAATTGTCTACCTCATCTGAGCCTCCCACGGGGCACACAGAGGTAACCTACAATAATCAGAGGAAGACATCTTCCTTTCAGGAAGTTGCTCAGAATTGCCCTCACTCTCCAGGGACCAACTTATATCCAACTACACGGACGTTCCCTTGCCCCAAACTCCAGCACGTGAAGCCTGCTTCTTTCTCCTAAATTTTGGTAACAAACTGAAATTCTTTTCTCCATTTCCCAGCAACTGATTAAGCTTTTTCAGTTGTGGAGTTAAACTCTCCACATCTACCTTGGCTTTATTTTCTAGGCGGTTCATAATGTTGCACTTCTCTCAGTCATCGGAGGAGAATTCAGATTAAGTTTAGAGTCTGATCATCTAGGAAGCGTGTTTTTTTGTTGTTTGTTTGCATTTGTTTTAATTTTTATTTCATATTGGAGTATAGTTGATTACGATGATATGTTTACTGCAGGGGTAGAGCAAAGTGGTTCAGTTATACCCATACAAGTATCCATTCTTTTTCAAGTTCTTTTCCAATTTAAGTTATTATAGAATATTGTGCCAAGTTCCCTGTGCTATAAAGTACATCCTTGCTGGTTATATATTTTAAATATATGTGTGTGTACATGTCAATCCCAATAGGAAGTATACTTTCACATGTGAAATTCGCTTATGTGAAACACACATTTTATCAAGATGGGAAAGTGAAAGTCACTCTGTCGTGTCTGACTCTTTGTGACCCCATGGACTATAGAGTCCATGCAGTTCTCTAGGCTAGAATACTGGAGTGGGTAGCCATTCCCTTCTCTGGGGGATCTTCCCAACCCAGGGACTGAACCCAAGTCTCCAGCATTGCAGGCAAATTCTTTACCATCTGAGCCACCAGGAAAGCCCATCAAGATGGGACTGAACCTTAAAAATGGAAATTTATAGTTGAAATTATTTATATACCAGAGTGTGGTTTGAAGAATATCAAAAAGAACCACAACAAAAAATCCCATTGCCCCTCCCCATCAGATTTCTTTTGAAACTCCAAATTTCTCCCATTAATTTCACATCAGTGGTCACAGCATTTTTAAATATAAGGCACACCGACCTGTGCTGACCTACTCAATAACCTATTCTCACATATTAATTTCCTTGCTTTTTTAGCTTAGCTGTGCAGAAATTGGATATAGAACATTAAATATGGGATGGAGGCCAGCAGTTTGGGACAAGGATGAAACCAGGAAGGTCAAGATTGAAGCAAGGATTACCACGCGGATTTTCAAAAGAAGAAAAAAAGACCTCCAAAGAGGAGATAAATGATGTTTTAAAGTATATTTTATACACTCAATAATGTTACTAAAATCATTTGATCTGTTAAATGATAATCTTTTAGTCCAAATAAACACAGATTCTGCTCCCAAGTAAGAAACTGATTTCTAGAGAACAACATTTGCCTCTTAAGAATGACATTCTTTCAAGAGTTTAGAAAGAGGGCTACCTTGCTGGCTCAGTGATAAAGAATCTGCCTGTCAGGGCAGGAGACACGGGTTCAATCCCTGGTTGGGGAAGATCCCACACGCCACGGAGCAACTGAGCCCGTGTGCCACAACTACAGAGCCTGTGGCTAAGAGCCTGGGAGACGCAACCACTGAGCCCACATACCCTGGAGCCCACGCTCTGCGAGGACAGAAGCCACTGCAATGAGAAGCCGCATATCACAACTAGAGACGAGCCCCACCTCGCTAAAATTAAAGACAAGCCTGCACAGCAAAAACCCAGCACAGCCATAAATAAATAAAGAGTTTAGAAAGAATCTCAGACTTAAGCTTGCAAAGACTCTCCACAGACCTGTGGCTTTTCTGATGTTGGGAGTGCTTTCTGAACCTTTAAAAAATTATGTGCAATCTGTTCAGAGATGCTCTAGAGAAGACACATTTTAAGGGCATAGACTATGTTCAATTTCCTATAAACTGATCATAGCCCATTCTAGCACAGGCTTTATGTGGAGACCATAGATATTAAAGGCCAGCGCTCCGGAGCTGACAAGGCAGCAGTTTCCTAGATCACTGTGGGATCTTCGTTGCCATTCCTGCGTTTTTCATTCAATGAACTGCTCTGTTTCACTGCCTTAATAGTCAGACTAGTTTCATATTCTTCTGATAACAACCTATAAAAAATACTGCTCAGTTGTAATTTCATCTTGCATTTTTTGGTGCTAACCTAATTTTGTTTTCTGAATTACTATGAGGAGGAAGTGAGACAGAGAGAGAATGAATCACAGCAACTGCAAACCTGAATCATGATTCAGAATAAAGTAATATACAAGATTAATAATCGTGACAAGTTATGATGGCTAACTGTAGGTGCCAGTTTGGCTAGACTGTGGTGTCCATTTTGATCAAACACCACTTTAGATATTACTGTCAAAGTATTTTTAGCAATGAGTAATATTTAAGTCAATATTTACGTTGATGCAGATTAGCCTCCATGATGTGAGTGAGCCTCATCCAATCAGTTAAAGGCCTTAAGAAACAGAGACAGAGGTTTCCTGAAGAAGACAGAGTTCAGCCTCAAGACTGCAACACAGAAACACTGCATGCATGTCCTGGCCTGCCCAGGCAGATTTTATGCAACAGGCTGCAATGCCAATGCCTACCTGAATTTCCAGCCTTCCAGACTGCTCTATAAATTTCAGACTTCCCAGCCCCACAGTCTCATGAGTCCATGTCTTAAATCCTTTTCTATAGTGCTCTGTTTCTCTGAAGAACCCTAATACACACGTAGCTGATAATCTTTTCAAGAGACTTTTACAACGGCTTCCTGACTGGTGTTCGGCTTCTTTCCCTCACCCCACCACATTACTCTCCATACTATTTTAAAATAATATTGCTAAAAGGAACCCATTCATATTTTTTGTCCTTTCTTGATGCATGCAGGGTAAATTCTAAGTTCCTGAATATAGCATACAAGGCATCTGTCTTATGCCCCCTTGCTGTCTCCCTTCCTTCCTCTCTTGCCACTGAAATGGCCTTCTCTCTCTCTGCCTTTATTATTCTCCAGGCATATAAAACCTCTCTGTTTCTCCAAACTCATGACACTCCTTTCACATCTGGGCCTTTGCCCATGCTCTATCATCTGCCTGCCATGACTCTTCCTCTGGCCCCACACTTCTTGGCTCTAGGAATACACTTTCTCTTCTTTTCTAACTGGACTGAAGGGAGACATCGCCTTATGTGATGAGTGTGACATCATTTAGGCTCGACCCAGTACATCCACCACCCACTCTCTGCCACCCCTGGATCTATGGATCTGACTGTGACTCTCAGTGTCCTTGGCTAGAGTGTGGAACTGTCTCGTTCTTTTCAGGACCCGCAGCACCTAACCCACCAGCTGTCACAGAGTATGTCCTGAACAAGACTATCGAATGCCTATAGCTTTACTCTCTTTTCGTTCAGCTACTCTGAAACTAAACCTCACAGTGTATTATGTAAATTAACATCTTTTTTAGGTATCTCATCTTCAGAGTTAAAACTATGTGAGATATCTTTTTTTTTTTTGGATTTGTTCTATAAAATGCAATTAGAATATATAATATTCAGACCAAAACGTGGGATATCGTTCCCACTTTAGGGATAGTGCTTCTAGGCTAAGAAATGTACATCCCGTATTTAGAGTGTATTTAAATAATTTAGACACAGAACATGTTTAAATTCCAAGATGGCATTCATTTTTAAAATGCCCTGACATTTCATGGGGTCATTTTCTTTTAAAAACATACTGAGCTTTAGGAAGGAAATGAGCATGATGATAACTTTTGAAGCATCCTTTAGAAAGGAACATGGTGATGGAGAGCTAAAAGAAGCATTGCAAATCTAACATCATACTCTCAGTTTTCAGCAAATGAGGAAACTGAGGCTCAAGGATTTACTGTAACAAAAGGCACAAACCTGATCAGTGGCAGAATCCAGACTATAATTCTGTCCTGGACATTGTCACATTGGTTATCCTTTATTTGTTCTTTACCCCAGGCACTAATATAAGCTACTTATAATTCAAGTTGCAATCACACAAAATGCTTTTAGTACTACATGCAAAATAGATAAATACATCCAGTTGTTTTGCACATGTTGGTATTTTGAGACAATTTTTTCCTGCTACAATATCTAATTCGCTAAAAGAAATTCATGCTTGCCTATCATTTTTTTTTTTTCCTAAAGAAGTGTAAGCATCAATGAATCACTGATTAGTACTGGGTGTAAATACAAACCACTTGACATACATCAGATTCTCCCCACAAAAGTCAGCATCTTATGAACTTATGAATTCTCACAAACTAAAATCGTACACAGTTAAAATTCAACGATATGGCTCTCTTGTAATATCATGCCTTTCATAAATACTGAAAAGATAAAGATAGTGCATACAATGGGCTCTCTTTTTCCCTCCCAATGTTAAGAATATGAAGGAAACTTAAACACTTCCAAATACATTTGACTATTAATGTGAGTGTTAATTTTTTTTGGCAGGACTTTGGGGGAAAGAAGACATGTTTAAGAAGGTAAGAGGCAAGTGTATATATCAGAGGTGATACAGGTGAGTGTGGAGGTCAGAGGGCAATTGGAGACAGAAAGGCAGCAGACAGGAGGAAGAAGGGTAAAGGAGGGAGGGGATGGGAAGGACTATGACTGAAGCAAAAAGCTAGAAGTTAGTAGGAAAATGATGTTATGAATTTAACCCTGATGTTATGACTTTAACCCTGAATATTCATTGGAAGGAATGATGCTGAAGTTGAAGCTCCAATACTTTGGCCACTTGATGTGAACAGCTAACTCATTGGAAAAGACCCTGATGCTGGGAAAGATTGAAGGCAGAAGGTGAAGAGGGCGACAGAGGATGAGATGGTTGGATGGCATCGCTGATTCAATGGACGTGAACTTGAACAAACTCCGATGGTGAGGGACAGGGAAGCCTGGCATGCTGCAGTCTGTGGGGTTGCAAAGAGTCAGACATGACTTGGTAACTGAACAACAATATAAAATAGGTAACTAATGAGAACCTGCTGAATAGCACAGGGAACCCTGCTCCATGCTCTGCTGACCTCAATGGGAAGGAAATCCAAAAGGAGGGGATATATATGTACAACCGATTCACTTTGCTGTATGTAGAAACTAACAGAACATGGTAAAACAACTATCCCCCAATAATGTTTAAGAAAGAAAAAAAAAAGTTAGCAGGAAAGACAATAAAGAAAAAAAGAACAAAAGGAGATGAATGATCTCTTCAACGTTCCCACAAGCATGCCGCTCAGAATTTCCTTCTGTGCATGATCCCACTACACTGTAAGCACTTTTTCCCATTCCTGTCCTTTCAGCAATGCAATGAGCTAGTACTTCAGTTTCCTAACCTGTGTGCTGTATTTCCCTGTAACTTTCCTCTAGGACTTTGGTTCCCTTCTTTGTCTCCCTCTGCTCCCATCTCCACCTCAGCTCAGCCCAGCCAGAAAGTACAGGCTGCTCTAAATCTGTCTTCAAACCTTCCCATAGAACAGTGAGCCCTTCATGTCTGAGGTTCTGCATCTGTGAATTTAATCAAGCCCAGATCAGAAATATTTGAAAAACATACAGAAATTTCTAAAAAGCAGAACTTGAATTTGCCACATACCAGCAAGTGTTTACAAAGCATTTACATTGTATTGGGTACCATAAGTAATCTAGAGATGATTAAAAGTGTATAAGTTACATACACCATTTTATATAAGGGACTTGAGCATCCCTGGGATTTTGTTTTCCAAGGGGGTCCTGGAACCAATACCTCACAGAAACCCAGGGTCAAGTCCCAAAAGTATTTATTAACAAGGAAGTCAAAAAAGTGTCTTTTCTTCTTCCTTCCTACCTGACTTTATCTGCCTGGATCTAGTCAATCTTTCTTCACTCCCCTCCCCTTGCCTTCCTTTTTTTATTATTCTCTTCTTCTGTCTCACCAAGAAAAAAGGAGGATCTTTTTCTTAGAGTGTCACCTCTCAACAACAAGGAACATCAGTCAGGCAAAGACTTTCATGGACTGTGCTTTATTTCAATTGATTGGGAGCTTAAAATCTATGATATTTGACAAGCTGTGCATTCCTACGTAATTACAGCGTGCTTCGGGTAGCATTTTAACTTATGAAGCCAAAAGCAAAGTGATTTTAACAACTTGAAATGTTAAATTAACTTGTGTGGAATGTTCCTTATGGAGATTCATGGCTGTAATGAAATGAAAATTTTTTGGTCATAAATAATAGGAAAAGTGAGATATTCGGTCAGAGTGTTTTGAGGATATATTTGACTTAACTCCATTGTATCATTAATAGGCATTGCAGTGGTTTTGAAGTCAAGAACAATTATAAAATCATTTCAAAATGTGAATCTGACAGGAAATAAATTAGAAAAATCAAACTGTTAACAACGAACAAATAAACGCATGCAATAGAACATAAGTATGTTCTGTGTATTTACAACAGTTATGGCAGTAATTTGCTGTGCTTGACAGATTCTTTACTGTAATATAATAGAAATAAGAGCTCTTCATTGGAATCAGATTATCATAAACATTAGAAAATCTTTAACTTATTAGCATATTTAAAAACAAATGTGTGTCGCAAAAACCTATTAAATGTGGCAACCAATTAAGAAACTCAGTTCTTCTATATGAGGAAGGAGAATGAGACTCTTTTTTCCCATTTACCATCTTCATTATAACATCACCCTCCTTCTATGCTGAACTCCAGGAACAGTCCTACAGTTCATGTTTGTCTTAATATGTAGTTCATACACGGCACGTGAGCTTTCTTCTATTCCTTGCGCTGGGGAAAGTGCCAAATGAATATCTTCCTCCCAGATCTATCCAGTGAGTTTAGATTATCGTAGATACTGTCCACTCGGCACATCTACTTACACAGCCCATAGATCCATCCAACTCAAGAGAAGCAAGATAAATGGACCATCATTCTCTTCAAAATCTTTATACATCTAATTTTCCATGTCTCAGCTGATGGTGATCCCGTGAGAAACGGAGGAAGCACCTTCCCTCTCTCTCAATACCACATCCAGTCAGTGAGTTCGATGCATGAGGCAGGGCACCCAAAGCTGGTGCTCTGGGACAACCTAGAGGGACAGGGTGGGGAGGAACGTAGGAGGGGCGTTCAGGATGGAGGGGACACGTATACCTATGGCTAATTCATCCTGATCTATGGCGAAAACCACCACAATATTGCTATTATCCTCCAATATAAATAAACAAATTAATTTCTAAAAATTCTTCTGCTTTCAGATACTCCTGCCTCCTGAGATCCTCTCTCTATCTCAGTCAAGATTTCATCATCTCTCCTGTACAAAACTGTGGTAGCATTTTGACTGCTCTCCCCATTTCCAGACTTGTGTCTTTGAAATCCACTTCCATTGAGGGATCTGACATCTCTTGTGCCAGCATATGTTACATTTTTGCCTTTTGATCCAGTTGGCAACTCCTGTGGTTTAATACAATATTTGGTCTGTTGATAATTATCTACATTTCTTGACGTGAGACACTTGACCTTAGTTCTGCCATCATAGGTTGTGTTCCCTGATACATACATTTTCTAATTAATGGTCTTTGTTTTCTTTGTATTTCTTCCGATAATTTAGATTTTTTTTGTTGGCAAGGTTATACATATAACCATAAGTTTATATAGTACCTTAATTCTTTTTTTCCCTCTTGTTCCTCTAAAGCAAGAATTTAAATATTTAACTTCCCCTCTCAATTTTATTGAGTATAATGTTTTCTTAATGTTTATCTTTATGCTATTTAAGCATACTAATACTTACGTAACCTGACTTGGGCTTCCCAGGTAGCACTAGTGGTAAAGTACTCGCCTGCCAATGCAGGAGACATAAGAGACTCGGGTTCGATCCCTGGGCAGGTAGATCCCCTGTAGGAGGTCATGGCAACCCACTCCACTGTTCTTGCCTGGAGAATCCCATGGACAGAGGAGCCTGGTGGGCTCTAGGTTCACAAAGAGTTGGACATGCCTGAAACGACTTAGCATGCACACAGCCTGATTTATGAGTTTAAAATATCCTTTGATCTTAGCTTTATAAATCCACATTCTTGAAGTCTCCCAACTGTTTTTCTCTTCCCTCTTCCCAAGCTCAGTCTTTTAAATATGTAAATTTTACACTGTTGGGGCTTATAAATTTCACATTCTGTTTTGAAGACTTAAACCTCCCATTTATTTTAGTCTTTTATCTGCTATTTAATTGGATTCAACACTCATTGCCAATCTTTATTAAATTTATTATTAGCTGTATTTTATCATCATGAGTTTATCAAAGATCATGGAAATTGTATTCATTGATTTCTTACATGTTTAAAAAATGTTTATCTCCTGCCTTTATAGACATTTTGCTTGCCTTGGTCTAAACTTTTTGGTTTAAACTTTTTTTGAGAACTTCATAGGCTACATTTTCTTTCAGTCTGACTATTGCTGTGAGTAACTATAAGACTAAATTAAATTTTTTGCCTTTAAAAATAACTTGAATTTTACATGCCTGCTTAAGCAAATGTCTTTGTCTTTAGAATTTATTCATTTTACTGGACTACATCTCAATCAACTATTCTCTGTTAATTTCTCCAAGGACATGTTCGGTCCGTTCATTTTGTAGACTCAAGCTTTCTCTTTCTCAGGAAAATTTTCTTCAATTGTCTTGATCAAAGATTTTCTGTTCCTTATTTTGGTTCTTTATTCAGAGACACCAACAGAGAGCATTTCATGTTTCTTGTCATTTTCTCTCCTGAATCCTCTTCAACTCTTCATTTATGTCCAATATTTATTTAGCCTGTCCTCTAGTTAATGTTTTTCATCTGTCACTTGTTTCTCTTATTCCCTTTAAAATGTGTATTTTCTTGTAGCATCTCTGTAAAGATTCCATGCTGGTTCCCCTTCAATTATTTTTCATCTTTGAGTCTTGAACCAGACATCTATATGGAGGCAGTGATGAGTGGCTCCAGGCCATGTTCCAGGCTGAATTTCAACAAAATCTTTACAAGACTTGCTGTAGGAATGTCGCTTTTATCTTTACTTTTTCCCCAGCCAGTTTGCTCAGAATCAGTGATGCTATTCACAAAGCTCAGGGACTCTTCTCTATTCTGCCTCACTGGATGACACTCTATGTGAACCTGACCTCACCCACATCTTCTCAGTGTGAAAGGAAGCCCAAGAAAGTTTCAAGCACCTGTCTGAGCATCTTCCTCGCCCAAAGAGTGGGTTATTGGTATGTTTTATGGGCTGAACAGTGGCCCCACAAAATTTATATAACAAAGTCTTAACCCCCAGTACTCCAGAATGTGACTGCATTGATAAAGAATTGATAATAGTGAAGAAAAAGAAAAAAAGTAAACCAAAAAAAAAAAAGTAAACACCCAAGTTGCCTGGTAAGAGTGAGGCATTATCTCACTGTCGTTCTATTATTCTCTGTCATTTTTTAGATTGGTTGCTTTTATTACTCTTGATCCCTAAATAGAATGCAATATTCTTAATAGATATAAAGCAACAGAATGGTTTAGTTTGACTTCTTTTGAACCACCCCCACCAACCCATCCTCTCAACAGCATGGATTTAGTCTATATTAAGTAGTTACTAAACACACATTGACCAATTAAGAGGCAAAGGAAGAGTTAAGGAGTATAGTAGGTAGTTTTCAAAGCACTAAATGATCCAGAGAAATTACTAAATCCATGTGAAGATCCACATGATCTCTTTTGTCATGCTTGTAAAATGGGACGTATGGCATGGAATATGTAAATGTCCAGTGAAAAGGCATCACCAAGTGACCTAGAAGTAGGAATGATGTTTCAATACTTATTTGTCTACAATTTACATCTATTACCACTGACAGGAACTCTGCTACTTTGGGGTTATTTCCCTTTCCACCTTCTTATCAAGTGAATATGATTTAAAGAACCATTAGTGGGGCTCTAATTGAGTAAAGCAACAATTCTGTGATTATGGCCCACTTGACTTTCTGTCATTTCTGAAAATGACCTTATTGTAAACGGCTGACTTTGAAGATCACTGATGTACAAAAGGTTTATTCAGACAGTACTTAACTTCCTGACCCTTTCTTTTACTTGCTTTCCTAAACTGAAGATCAAAGCACTGTATTTCACAGTTGGAGTTTATTTATTCATTTGATTTTTTTTTCTACAGACAAATTTCTTTTTGAGAACAAGAAAGCTCTCTTACATAGGCAGCTTATGATCTAACAGTCATGTTCACATGAAATATCTACCCTTAAAAGTAAACAGGTAGATAGATCTTCAGTTTAGTTCAGTCTCTCAGTCGTGTCCGACTCTTTGCAACTCTATGAATTGCAGCACACCAGGCCTCCCTGTCCAACACCAACTCCCGGAGTTCACTCAAACTCATGTCCATCGAGTCGGTGATGCCATCCAGCCATCTCATCCTCTGTCGTCCCCTTCTCCTCCTGCCCCCAATCCCTCCCAGCATCAGAGTCTTTTCCAATGAGTCAACTCTTCACATGAGGTGGCCAAAGTACTGGAGTTTCAGCTTTAGCATCATTCCTTCCAAAGAACACCCAGGGCTAATCTCCGTTAGAATGGACTGGTTGGATCTCCTTGCAGTCCAAGGGACTCTCAAGAGTCTTCTCCAGCACCACAGTTCAAAAGCATCAATTACCACAGATAAAATAATACATACAGGATTACATAGATGCCCAGAGAAAACCAAGACTGTAACATGAAAACAAAGAATCACAGATTGCAAACACTCTTATGTCCAACTTTTCTTTGGTCAATGACAAATATATTAATTTCTCATGTTGCTATCAAAGCTAAATCAAATAATAGGATGTGGAATCACTGGAGAGTTATCATGGAACAAATCATTTCTGCTTAAAAATAAAAGCATCATTAATTTTTATAGATATAATTCATACAATCTAAATTTTACCCAAAAGTCTTAGGTAGATCTTCTGATATATTAGGATTTTTCTTTACTTCCATACTGAAACATACTAAAACTTTGAAAGTGAAAGTGAAGTTGCTCAGTCGTGTCTGACTTTTGGTGACACCATGGACTATAGCCTATCAGGCTTCTCCATCCATGGGATTTTCCAGGCAAGAGTACTGGAGTGGGTTGCCACTTTCTTTCTCCAGCAGATCTTCCTGACCCAGGGATCAAACCCAGGTCTCCTGCATTGCAGGCAGACGCTTTGCTCTCTGAGCTACCAGGGAAGCCCAAACTAAAAGTTTACTAAAAAAACTAAAACTTTACTTTTATACTAAAATAGCTCCAATACTTTAGCCACTTGATGAGAAGACCTGACTCATTGGAAAACACCCTGATGCTGAGAAAGACTGAAGGTAAAGGAGAAGGGGGCGGCAGATGAGACAGTTAGATAGCATCACTGACTCAATGGACATGAATTTGGGCAAACTCTGGGAGACAGTGAAGGACAGGGAAGTCTGGTATGCTGCAGTCCATGGGATCACAAAGAGTTGAACACAACTTAGTGACTGAATAACAACAAAAAACATTAAAGTGGACTTTTAGGAATATAACATTCTCATTAATAAAATGGACTTACTATTTCAATAAATCACAATAACTTTCTATCTTTTCATACAGTCATACAGTTCATGGGGTTCTCAAGGCAAGAATACTGGAGTGGTTTACCATTCCCTTCTCCAGAGGACCACATTTTGTTAGAACTCTCCACCATGACCTGTCTGTCTTGGGTGGCCCTACACAGCATGGCTCATAGTTTCATTGAGTTAGACAAGGCTGTGGTCCATGTGATCAGTTTGATTTTTTTTTTTTTTTTTTTGATTGTGGTTTTCATTCTGTGTGCCCTCTGAGGGATAAGAATAAGAGGCTTATAGAAGCTTCCTGCTGGGAGAGACTGACTGAGGGGGAAACTGGGTTTTGTTCTGATGGGCGGGGCCATGCTCAATAAATCTTTAATCCAATTTTCTGTTGATGGGCTGTGTTCCCTCCCTGTTGTTTGACCTGAGACCAAGCTATGGTGGAGGTAATGAAGATGATGGGACCTCCTTCAAAAGGTCCCATGCACACATTGCTACATTCCATGCTCCGGACCCTGCAGCAGGCCACTGTCAACCCACACCTCTGCCAGAGACTCCTGGACACTCACAGACAAGTCTGGGTCAGTCTCTTGTGGGGCCACTGCTTCTTTCTCCTGGGTCCTGGTGCATACAACGTTTTCTTTGTGCCCTCGAAGAGTCTGTTTCCCCAGGCCTGTGTAAGTTCTGGTGGCTGTATGGTGGGGTTAATAGTGACCTCCTCCAAGAGGGCTTATGCCACACCCAGGTCTGCTGCACCCAGAGCCCCTGCCCCTGCAGCAGGCCACTGCTGACCCGTACCTCCACAGGAAACACTTAAACACTCAAAGGCAGGTCTGGCTCAGTCTCTGTGGGGTCTTCTGGTGTGCACGAGGCTTTGTTTCAGCCCTCTGAGCGTCTCTGGTGAGTATGGGGTTTGGCGGGTATGGGGAGAAATATCAATAACCTCACATACGCAGATGGTACCACCCTCATGGCCGAAAGTGAAGAACTAAAGAGCCCCTTGATAGAAGTGATAGAGGAGAGTGGAAAAGTTGGCTTAAAAATCAACATTCAGAAAACTAAGATCATGGCAACTGGTCCCATCACTTCATGGTAAATAGATGAGGAAACAATGGAAACACAGTGACAGACTTTATTTTGGGGGGCTCCAAAATCACTGCAGATGGTGACTGCAGCCATGAAATTAAAAGACGCTTGCTCCTTGGAAGAAAAGTTATGACCAACCTAGACAGCATACTAAAAAGCAGAGACATTACTGTGCCAACAAAGGTCCATCTATTCAAAGCTATGGTTTTTCCAGTAGTCACGTATGGATTGTGAGAGTTGGGCTATAAAGAAAGCTGAGCATCGAAGAATAGGCGCTTTTGAACTGTGGTGTCTGAGAAGACTCTTGAGAGTCCTTTGGACTGCAAAGAGATCCAACCAGTCAATCCTAAAGGAAATCAGTCCTGAATATTCATTGGAAGGACTGATGCTGAAGGTGAAATTCCAATACTTTGGCAACCTGATGTGAAGAACTGAGTTATTGGAAAAGACCCTGATACTGGGAAAGATTAAAGGCAGGAGGAAAAGGGGACAAGAGAGGAAGATGGTTGGATGGCATCACCAACTTAATGGATATGAATTTGAGCAGTTTCTAGGAGTTGGTGGCGAACAGGGAGGCCTGGTGTGTTCCAGCCCATGGGGTCACAAAGAGTCGGACACAACTGAGTGACTGACCTGAACTGACTGAACTTTCTGTCATTTCTTCCTATGAGAATAGATGTCTCAAGTGTTACATTCTTCCTTATGTTTCATAGTCTTCGACATAATAGTTGTGGAGTTATGGTTCTTTATATTCAGTGACCATCTTACCAAAAAAAAAAAATGAAATAATCATGAAATATTCTCATGACTATGAGAATACAATTGACAATATCTACTATGTTATTTGTAGTTTTTTAGGAAGTGATTGGTTGTCATTGTGGCAAATCTCCAAAGGAAAAAGTTGATTTTGAAGAAGAATGTGAAATTCTTGGTCATTGATATCCTTTATTTCAATAGAGTACATGGCCCTTGTTCTATGTTCTTCATAGATATCATGGATATCTATTTTTAATATCTTCTTTATATTAATATGTCTATGATGTTTTTAAAGATAACAAAGAAGTTCAGCCTATACTAATATGTGAATCATTTAATGTCTGTTGTGAATTATAAGGGCACCACAAAAATTATTGATTACATGTCACTGTGTATTCAGATCAGCAAAACAAATACATGACGACATTAAATAAGTTGTTAGAATCAATGAAGCTGGCAATATTAGATTTTCCAAAGAAATCAGGGTCTTAGTATGTTCTGATGTCTAATATAATTCATTTTTGGTTATTATTTTTTAATATGATGTTTCACTTGATGACACACCAAAGCCTTTTTAATAAGACTTTATCTTATAAACACACCAAATATATCTCCTTCCAGTCGTAGATCCATTTGCAATGGTCAATATAATTCAATAATGAAAATTATGAGTATATACTCAATCTAGTAATTGCCAAGCTGCCAAGTAATTTGATAAATGCACATTATCTAATCATATCCTCAAACTAACCCCAGGAGATCAAAGTAATCAATTATCCTGGTTTTGATGAAAAAAAATGAGACTTCACAAGGTTAAATATAGTCAAATGAGATAGGACCAGTGTTTGACCCATGTTTATGAAACTGCAAAATTCAAACTCTACCCATGGTTATTAAATTTTCACGTCTTTAAGTCTTGTATTCTTATGTGGACATGGAGCTTCTTGATGATAGAAATACGATTTGTACTTCCATAATGCCTAGAACCTCAAATAAGTAAGTTATCTTTGATTTACAAAAAGACAAAAAAAAAACCAAAAACAAAAACGGTAATAATCCGTACAGGTGACTCTCTAACCCATTAAAATACCACTGAAATCTAAGACTACACACGTACAATGGCTATATTTTTTTCAGAAAATTAAACTTGTTTTCAGTTTCTAAGAAAAGAGATGCTTGGGAGTGGCATTACCAATTTTATTAAAATGGGAGGATATGGAACGTGACTCATTTCTACACATGTTCAGTCTAGAGCAGCACTTTTGCATGACCTGACACATTGGTTATGGTAAGAAATAACACCTGACACACACCCTGTCTGTAAAAATTAGCTCCAGCACAGCCTGAACCACCATGTACATTATATTTTGTTCCATGTTTCACTGCTATCCTAGCCATTACTTCTGCCACTCCTTTTTTTCACTCCTGTCCACACATCTCCCCTAGTTGTAAAACAGTGATTCTTCTAGGATTCCTCTCTACATTTTGTCAATGGGTCAACACATTCCATAGTGTTGTTTCCAAACAGGGGCAGCCTCTGCCTGTCTTGTTTGTGTGCTCACAGGTGTCTCTCTCACCCCCAGGCTCATCTACCCTCCCACATGGTACAGAATCCATATGCAACCCAAAGTGTGTGGTTTTGAGGTCCTCATCTACTTGAAGTTCTGGAATGAGATTTTACTCTTTTGGGGTTAAGAAGACACATTACATATAACTCTGTTTCTTGGTTTGGAACCCAGTGATCTTGTGAAATACAATTAATTTCCCATGGATGTTCAATAATAAAATCCAAAGTTTGTAATCATTCTTCAAAAAAGAATACTATCTAACACTTTTAAAAGGTCACATTCTAATAAGCAAAATATGAAAATCCTAGGGGAACATGAAAGATTCTTATTATAATAATGCCTGAATAATATATCAATTTCTCCCTAAATCTCTGTGCTCAGATATCAGGAAAACATTTCTCATAACCCTAAAAATACACTGCAGTTGCTAGAGACACACAAAGCTTAGGTTTCGAAAAGATTATTTGTGTTCCTCAGTCCAGTTCCTCAGTCCAGACAGCTGGACTGAAAAAGACAACTGGACTCCTCTTACACAGATGTTTGTGCAGCTCTGCCTTTAAGTAAATTCAGCATCTACTGAAAAATACTTAGTCATCCTCACGTACGTTCTGTGCAATCTAGCCATATTAACCCTTGCTTCATCTTCTCTTCTACAATCCAAATGATTCTGGAATTTTTTTATTTGTCATCTTCCCCAAAAACGTGAATCTTGAATATTTTCAAATATAAGGATTTTTATAACTCACTGAAACAGGATTAATTTTTTTCTCCTCTACATTTTCTTCCATGAAAATGGCCTTGACCCATTTTTCCAGCCAGATAGAAACTTTAGTCAAGGGGGATTTCAACTGTCAATGAAATTCTGTACTTCTTACCTTGTATATTTCATAGTAAGAAGGCATCTATTTTGGTGTCTGAGGGCAAGTTTTGGCAAAATGATTAATCAGCTTATTTTATCAGAAGACAACATGAAGCCATTTGGACTCACACATGGGATTTAGTTCATACTTGTGTTAAGCATTCTGTTAAAACTGTGAAATTAAGTAAATCACCCAACTTCTCTGTACTTTTGATTCCTCATCTGTAAAATGAGGCTAATAATACTCACTCTATAGAGCTATGTAGAGATTAAAAATATTCAACATATTGAATATTCAACATACTGAATTTTGGAGCCAGTGCTCCAAAATTGTTACTCTGTGACATTCTTCTGGAAATAGTAAATTTTGATCAGAATCTACTACATACATCAAGAGGCTCAGGGACTTTTCTATCTGATGGAGGCAGTGACTTATAGTCTCCAGTCTTTCCTATATGCTTCTCAACACAATCCTACATGCATGCTGGGATATTTATGGTTGAGATGTCATTGCAAACATCTCTGCTGTCAGGGCAGACATGAGACAGGTTCTCAATAACTCAAAAACTGGTTTTACTCCCTACTGTTTTGCTGCTGCTGCTGCTGTTGCTAAGTCGCTTCAGTCGTGTCCGACTCTGTGCAACCCCAGAGACGGCAGCCCACCAGGCTCCCCCCTCCCTGGGATTCTCCAGTCAAGAACACTGGAGTGGGTTGCCATTTCCTTCTCCAATGCATGAAAGTGAAAAGTGAAAGTGAAGTCGCTCAGTCGTGTCTGACTCCTAGTGACCCCATGGACCACAGCCTACCAGGCTCCTCCGTCCATGGGATTTTCTAGGCAAGAGTACTGGAGTGGGGTGCCATTGCCTTCTCTGCCCTACTGTTTTAGGGAAACTTAAAAATTTGAGAAGCTTGTTGGATTTCCACCCATAGACAAAAGTTCTATCAGTATCAAAGTATTTTCAGATACTGTTGTGATCAATGAATTCCCATTTGGGATAAATCTTATACACATGGGTCTACTAAACAATCTGCTAGAAAAGTTGACAGTTTTCACCTAATGAGATTGATTTTAATTTCAGATACCATAATTAATTATTCATTAATGTAAATCTCCTTTTTATGTGGGTTCAGCTCAGTTAGCATTAAAGCTTCAAAGACTTAGAGGGAAAAAAAACTAAAGAAGAGGGTCAAAATTTTACATTTACTCAGAATATTAAGGCATTTTCTGCAAGTAAGCTAGTATACTTAACACAGCATACAAAACATAATGCATAGTATAAGTCCATTAATCTAGATTTCTTACCACTTTCCATGAGAATTAAAATGAGGCTTTATTTTAATTTAGGACATTCAACTGTTATTTTTCAGTTACCATCATCATCTTATGCCTCATATTTCCTTTCTTTTTCATTTCCTGGTGTTAACTCAGCAGCAGGGACTAATGTAAATGTCCAGCCCGCAAAGCATGTGTCATTTCGCTAATGTCACTGAGTACAAAAAGAATCTGAAAATATAAAACTCACTACCATTTTCTGAGTATTCATGTGCTCTGCAACATTTACAACACTTTGTTGTTTGATCATTATTATCCATGTTTTCCATAAAGTAGCTGCTATGAGTGAACTCCAGGAGTTGGTGATGGACAGGGAGGCCTGGCGTGCTGCAATTCATGGGGTCGCAAAGAGTTGGACACGACTGAGCGAATGAACTGAACTGAACTGATTAGGGATGCAGCTAAATTCACACATACACTAAGCACTGGAGTTAAGATTCAAGCTACCTCCTTGGCCTGTGTTTTTTCACCTACTGCATTGAAAATCTGTTCTTCAAAGGAAGTTTATAGTTCCTTTTCTGCTGGTTGGCTATACTAATTCTATTTTTGAAGTAGGAATACATTTTCCTATAATCACATCAGAAATTTTCACTCTATTTTTCTACTATAAAAATGACTTGGCCTTAATTTGTTCAAAAAAAGCACAATTATGATTCATTTGTTTTACAAAAAAGGAGTGTTAATTATTGGAGTAAACTACAGAGTCGGGTTTTTTTTTTTTCTTTTCTTTTCTTTCTTATTGGAGGATAATTGCTTTACAAAGTTGTGTTGCTTTCTGCCGTACAACAATTGAATCAGCTATACATATATACACATCCCCTCCTTCTAGAGCCTGCCTCCTCCACATGCCCATCCCACCCTTCAAGGTTGTCACAGAGGGAGAAATTTTTAGATACAGTGAATGACGCTAGACACGAACTAGAAGACCAAGGTCTAAAACCAGGGAAACAATGCATTCCTCTCGCTAAAGAACAAAGCCCAGGTGAGATGCTGTTGTGCCTGGCTAATAAGACATCTGGCCCCATGGTCCTCACAGGAACCTCTTCAGTTCACACGTCGTCAAGAACAGATCTTATCTTTCCTGATGCCAGTCCCTAAACCCTCACTCTATCAGCAAACACACTGCCCTCCAGAAACAATCAGAGCTGTCGCTGCAATCAGAGAAACAGGCTCAACTCACACATGGCTTTTGCATCACAATTGTAAAACAACTGCTATTTTACTTTTGGCTTTCCCTCTGGAAACTACAGACAAACATGAACCGGTGTTTTAAGTCTTTTTGATTAGAGTTTAGTGACAGCTTAAATTGTGCTTAGAACTTAGCGATAATCATGGGTGTCCCTAATTGTCATCAGAATAAAAACCACTCTTTGTCTAAGTTTATTTGCATGTAAGGCATTAATTGTAATATACTCTATCCCCTCAGAGTCCCTTGGACTGCAAGGAGATTCAACCAGTCCATTCTAAAGGAAATCAATCCTGAATATTCATTGGAAGGACTGATGCTGAAGCTTAAACTCCAATACTTTGGCCATCTGATGTGAACAACCAGCTCATTGGAAAAGACCCTGATGCTGGGAAAGATTGGAGGCAGGAGGGGAAGGGGACGAAAGGGGATGAGATGGTTGGATGGCATCACCGACCTGATGGACATGAGTTTGAGTAGGCTCCGGGAGTTGGTGATGGACAGGGAGGCCTGGTGTGCTGCAGTCCATGGGCTTGCAAAGAGTCGGACACGACTGAGGGACTGAACTGAACTGACCTGGTTTTCATGCAAGATATTAATTGTAATATATTCTATCTCTAATGACATTAAAATTTTGGTTTATTGCCAAAGTTTTATGGTATTAATGTTTCATCTAATTTTAAAATCACATATGACAAATATGTATACATTACGTAACACACTGTGACTAGCTAGTATACATTTCTTTAGTTTCCCTATCTCCTTTGTTTCAGTTTCTATTATATTAAATATTTCAGAAATGAGTAGATTTTAATGTTCAAATGAGAATGATTCTAATTTCAACAATTCTGTCTAGGACCTGGACAACTAAAATACTTCTTGAATTTGAATTAGTATAAATTTCTTGAACCACCCCACCAGTAAACGAAGACTGACTTATGATGTAGGTCATTCATTTCTCCTGCCTTTTGCTTTTTGAAACTTAGAAAAATTTATTTTTTGTTGTACAGTGAAGCATCTCATGTAAAGAAATCTGGATGGAGAGCTCACTTGACTCAAGTTTATAATTCAAGATTGAGACATAAAAACAAAAGCAGACTAACAGATGAGAGAACAGACTTGTGGCTGCCAAGAGGGAGGGTGGTTGGGGAGAGATGCTTTGGGAGTTTGGGATTCACAGATGCAAACCATTATATATAGGATGGATAAACAATGAGGTCCTATTGTATAGCACAGGGAACTATATTCAATATCCTGTAATAAACTATAATAGAAAAGAATACAAAAAATAGTATATGTGTATAACTGAATCACTGCTATACATCTGAAGTTAAACAACATTGTAAATCAATTATACATCAATAAGATAAATTTTAAAGATTGAAAGGTAAAATGGCTTCCCAGGTGGCGCAGTGGTAAAGAATCTGCCTGCCAGTGCAAGAGATGCAAGAGATATGGGTTCAATCCTTGGGTCAGGAAGATTCTCTGGAGAAGGAAATGGAAACCTGTTCCAGCATTCTTGCCTGGGAAATCCCATGGACAGAGGAGCCTGGTGGAATACAATTCATGGGGTCGCAAAGAGTCAGACAAGACTGAGCAACTGAACACACATATACACACAAAATGCAATTAAGACCTCTGGCTTCAGACCACTCACTACTTGGCTCTGCCAATTTGAACCTGTTTGACTCTGGGTGTGTCCCTTAGCCTCTGTGTGCCACAGTTGCACAAATACAGTACTTACCTCCTAAGTGTATTGCGGAAACTAAGGACATAAACAGCAAGTGCTTACAACAGTGTCATGTATACACTAAGCACTCAGTAAATCTCAGCTAGCTGTTGTGGATCATATTTTATCAATACAGCTGACAAAATGTAATCATGCAACTTTAATTTATGAATGAAATTACTGCCTAGTGAGTTAATATTGTGTTCAGAGAAGGACAAATGAGAGACAAACAGTCAAATATGTCATCATTATTCCACAAAATGTGGGTCAAACGTTTTGTAGGAGACAATACAGTTGTCAGACCATCTGAATTCAAAGTGTGTACACAGAATGAGAAAGCAAAAATGGAATTAGTTAACATGTTCTTCACCTACTTTACAGTTACTTACAGAGTGCATTAAAAATGGAAATGTGTTTCTCATAGAGGAAAATCTGGTTGCATTTTACTATTTGCAGAAAGGTCATAATATTTCTAAGCAATAAATTAAATCAATCACTGTTTACCATTTACTTACAAACTAACCAAGGTTCAAGCCCAAAAGTTATAAGTTCACTAAAGGCAAAAAATTTCATGTAAGTTGGTCAAACTATACTGCTTAGACTTTAAAATTAGTTCAAGGAAGGAATGGAGATGGGATGGATTGGGGGATTGGGATTGATCCATATAAACTACTATGTATAAAATAGATAACTAATGAGAACGTATTGTATAGCACAGGGAACTCTACTCAATGTTCTGTGGTGACCTAAATGGAAAGGAAGTCCAAGGAAGAGGGGACATATATATATATATGGATGATTCATTTTATTTTGTACAGCATAAAGTAACACAACATTTTAAAGCAACTACACTCCAACCTATGAGATCAGATCAGTCACTCAGTCATGTCCGACTCTTTGCGACCCCATGAATTGCAGCACGCCAGGCCTCCCTGTCCAACACCAACTCCTGGAGCTCACTCAGACTCACGTCCATCAAGTCAGTGATGCCATCCAGCCATCTCATCCTCTGTCGTCCCCTTCTCCTCTTGCCCCCAATCCCTCCCAGCATCAGAGTCTTTTCCAATGAGTCAACTCTTCACATGAGGTGGCCAAAGTACTGGAGTTTCAGCTTTAGCATCATTCCTTCCAAAGAAATCCCAGGGCTGATCTCCTTCAGAATGGACTGGTTGGATCTCCTTGCAGTCCAAGGGGCTCTCAAGAGTCTTCTCCAACACCACAGTTCAAAAGCATCAATTCTTCGGTGCTCAGCTTTCTTCACAGTCCAACTCTCACATCCATACATGACCACAGGAAAAACCATAGCCTTGACTAGATGGATCTTTGTTGGCAAAGTAATGTCTCTGCTTTTGAATATGCTATCTAGGTTGGTCATAACTTTCCTTCCAAGGAGTAAGCATCTTTTAATTTCATGGCTGCAGTCACCATCTGCAGTGATTTTGAAGCCCAGAAAAACAAAGTCTGACACCGTTTCCACTGTTTCCCCATCTATTTCCCATGAAGTGATAGGACCGGATGCCATGATCTTCGTTTTCTGAATGTTGAGCTTTAAGCCAACTTTTTCACTCTCCACTTTCACTTTCACTTTCATCAAGAGGCTTTTTAGTTCCTCTTCACTTTCTGCCATAAGGGTGATATCATCTGCATATCTGAGGTGATTGCTATTTCTCCCGGCAATCTTGATTCCAGCTTGTGTTTCTTCCAGTCCAGCGTTTCTCATGATGTACTCTGCATATAAGTTAAATAAACAGGTGACAATATACAGCCTTGACGTACTCCTTTTCCTATTTGGAACCAGTCTGTTGTTCCATGGCCAGTTCTAACTGTTGCTTCCTGACCTGCATACAAATTTCTCAAGAGGCAGGTCAGGTGGTCTGGTATTCCCATCTCTTTCAGAATTTCCCACAGTTTATTGTGATCCACACAGTCAAAGACTTTGGCATAGTCAATAAAGCAGAAATAGATGTTTTTCTGGAACTCTCTTGCTTTTTCCATGATCCAGCAGATGTTGGCAATTTGATCTCTGGTTCCTCTGCCTTTTCTAAAACCAGCTTGAACATCAGGAACCCTATAGAGTATTAAAAAGCAGAGACATCACTTTGCCGACAAAGGTCCATCTAGTCAAAGCTATGGTTTTCCAGTAGTCATGTTTGGATGTGAGAGTTGGACCATAAAGAAGGCTGAACGTCAAAGAATTGATGCTTTTAAACTGTGGTGTTGGAGAAGACTCTTGAGAGTCTCTTAGACAGCAAAGAGATCAAACCAGTCAATCCTAAAGGAAATCAACCCTGAATACTCATTGGAAGGACTGATCCTGAAGCTTAAACTCCAATACTTTGGCCATCTGATGCAGAGTTGACTCATTGGAAAAGACCCTGATTCTGGGAAAGACTGAAGGCAGGTGTAGAAAGGGATGATGGAGGATGAGATGGTTGGATGGCATTAACAACTTGACGGACATGAGTTTGAGCAAGATTCAGGAGTTGCTGATGGACAGGGAGGCCTGACATGCTGCAGTCCATGGGGTTGCAAAGAGTCAGACATGACTGAGGGACTGAACGATACTCCAACAAAAAATAAATAAAATAAAATAAAATAAAACTAGTGCACAAGGCTTGACTTACATACTCCCAAATATAATCCCCAAACCACTACCTATGCATTTTCTATATTTAAGAATTATGTTTATATATGACAATATTGCTGGTTGTGCAAGCTTAGAGGATGCTAGAGAGAGTTATAAGTTATTTCCAATGATGCCCCTCTTGGGGCGATGCTCAGACAGTACTAAATCTATCCAAATCAAAGGTCTGCATTTCCAGAAGCACAATTCAAACTTTCGCATATCCCTGAAAGGAAGAGATATGCTCTCATCTCAGGAATTAAGTGAACAATTAAGAGCCAGAGAAACTGATTAATCAGGAATTTGTCTGCAAGGGCTCCAGCAGGTGGGATGCAGAAAGATACAGCCAGGGGCTGATAGGAAGCAAACAGATGGTTAATGACTTGTGGGTCAATAAAAGGGCTGGTTTGGGACTAATCTCATAAACGCCATTTCTTCTTACCCTTTTTGTCTTCATGCCAAACAGGTGTGTGGAAATCTGAATAGTGAAATGTTGAATAGTTAATTTAGGAGGCTGGAAAATTAAAATAGGAAATTAACAGGGGAAATGCTAAACAGCCAAAATAAAATCTGGACATCTTTCTTCTTTTAGGTTGATAGGTGACCCGAATTTTTCCTTGAACAATTAAGACTGATTACTTTGATTCTGCACATTAATTTTGTGGCATCTAGTTGACTGACAGTTATATACATATTTAGAATAGAAAATGGAGTCATTTAATAACATTTTCATATTAAAATAAATGTTTTGACTTATTACCAGAGACATATTTGAATTGATAGGCTAATCAGTCTTATCAAATAGACACTTTTCTTGTTACTTCTTTTTGCCAGAACGGATGGTGGATGGGTGTGCTGTCAACAAACTTTTGACTGAGATAATTCAATTAAACAAAACTCCTTATGAATCTCAAAAAGATAGTTGTATTTTATCCATACATTTTTATGTTCACTTGTATTAAATATCTTTAGATATTCTGAAAGACTTAACCATCCAATGCTACATAAAGATGCTATGATTCCCACATACACATTTCAGATATTTTACATACATGCCATATGCTTGAATGGAAAGATCATAAGCCAAAATATTTACCAAATTAATCAGAATCACTAGACAACCTTGTTAAAAATGAAGACCCAGATTCTATTACAGACTGCCCCATAGACCTACTGGAGATAGAACTAATCAATCTTTTACTTTATTTATTTTTAATTAATTTTTATTGAAGTATAGTTGTTTTACAAATTTGTGTTACTTATGCTGTATAGCAAAGTGAATCAGCTATACGTATACATATATCCTCTGTTTTGGATTTCCTTCCCAGTTAGGTGACCACAGAGCATTTTACTATACAGCTGGTTCTCAATTGTTACCCATTTTATACATAATAGTGTGTATATGGGGCTTCCCTGGTAGCTCAGTGGTAAAGAATTTGACTGCAATGCTGAAGACTGAGTTTGATCCCTGGGTTAGGAAGATCCCCTGGAGGAGGGCATGACAACCTACTCCAGTATTCTTGCCTGGAGAATCCCCACTAAGAGGAGCCTGGCGGACTACAGTCCTTACAGTTGCAAAGAGTCGGACACAACTGAAGCAACTTGGCAGCAGCAGCAGCAGCAGTGCATACATCTCAGTCCCAACCTTCCAATTCATCTCACCACCACCGCCCCAAACCCTTCTCCCCCTGGCAGCCACACATTTGTTCTCTACATCTGTGCCTCTGCTTCTGCTTTGCAAATAAGTTCATTTGTACCATTTTAAATAAGTAGCTGATATAAATCTTATGCTGGTTCTTGAATTCTGAGATTCACTAAGAGGATTCCAAATTTTAAAGCACTGCTGTTACACCAACTACTTTCAGAATATCTCTATGAAAAGCACATGATATATTCAGTGAGAACACTGGACTTAGAATCATGGAATATAAATCCTACGTCTTGGAAGCTCTGCAACCTTAGGCAATTCTTTTAACTTCACTAATCTTTGGCTTAACTATCTGTTTCACTGAGTGGTTAAGAACTGTTTTCTCTCAGTCCTAACAAGCCATAATTCCAGAATTGGTATTATATTGTTTCACTGGTATAATGGATTCTGAGAACTCTACAGTCAATATTGGATACAGATAACTTATTATATATCAATTTTAACAGTTGTGTGTAAATCTGTATTTATTGCTGCCACTGAACTATTTTAAAATGCCACCTTGTGTTTACAATAATTTGGAATAGGGAAATAAAAATTTTAACAAAATGCAGCTAGTCTGAATATTAAGTCAGAAAGGTGATGGGAGAAAAGTTCTCATTTACATAAATTAAATATCCATTGCTTTATACTGAAAGAAAGAAAACAAATAATTAAAAAGATATTTTATATATTAACATCTGGATACGTAAGATGTAAAAGAAACCTGCCAAATGTAAAATGTCCCTGGTGCTCTTAATAATATAACTTTTCAAATGCTACATTTCCAAAGGCCCAGGAAAACCATATTTTAATATCTTTCCATTACATATTGGGAGAAGGAAATGGCAACCTACTCCAGTATTCTTGCCTGGAGAATCCCATGGATAGAGGAACCAGGCAGGCTACAGTCCACAGGATCACAAATAGTTGGACAAAACTGAGCAACAAACACAACATTATATATCGATCAACCTCTCTAAAATTCACCCTGATAGAAAAGAATTGAGATCATCATCACATGCATTATCAGGGCTTCTGCAGAATGTGAAAGCTTTCAGGTATTTAAAGTGCACCCCTTAAAGCTATTTGACAATACTGCTAACAGGAGAGCAGATGTGTAAGCATCCAAATAAAGCTTAGATGTGGAGAATGTCATTTGGAAATCGTCAGCAGATTGCTTGTGGCCACACATGACAAATACATGCTTTTGGTATCATGTTCCCCAGGGTGGTGTTAGAATTTTTCTGAAGATTATTTGGCCATTGTCATAAAAATACAAAGTTCAGTCCTGATCCTGTTCTTTAGCAGTTCATCAGCCTCAGTAATAATAATAAACCAATGAAATAACTTCTCTGTGATTTGAAAAAGGCAATATTAGGTTTTCTTAGACAAAGACAACATGATAAAAAAATTTTAACAGATTTTAAGCTTGAATGACACTCTTGGAAGGTAACAAATGAAGGTAGATGTATTGGGTACTCTTCAACTTCTATTAGAAGTTCATATTTCTCATCAGGAATTAAGGTTGAGTTATCCTAACTCAATAAAAGAGTAAAAGTCACTCTTTCATGGTCTGCCCACTACAATGATTGTGTGCTTTGTTTCCAATATTTTTACAGTATGATCAGCACAATAATTGCACTTGCTCAGAACCAAAATTTCAGTTATTTTCCCCCATATATGTCAACCTGAACAAGATTAATTTAGGAGAAACAAGTATATCCTATATAAACTTAGGTATGAAATTTCCCAATTTTGTGTTTGGTTTAAATAGCCAGATTGCTGTTCCACTTCATAAAGGAATGTTAGAACATTAGTACTTACTTAATACACCCCAAAGTGAAAAGGTGCATTTTATTGTTTATTTTGACCCAAGGTTAATTGATTGGTAATGATTTGATATGTTAGGCACAACTTACATGATTAAATTGAGAATGGAAATTCCAACAATCTACACAATAAACTGTTCATTAAGCAATCTATATTTAATAACAGATTGAGCATTAATCTATATTGAGCATACATATGCTCAATAATTTTATATGTGTCATTTTATAGAAATACAGCAGTATCATTTGTTCACAAATAATATTTGCATAGATTCTATATACTAGGTCTTTTATGGGTCCTTCAGGTAGAGCAATGTACAAGATGAGCGATACCTCTGTTCAGGTGGTCCTACCTGCTACTGGGGGATAAAGAAACTATATATAAAATAAATCTAGAGTCCCCTGGCTGAAATAAACAGACAACAATAGGGAAACTCCTCTAGACCGGACAATTTCTGGGGAGACATCTGAGCTGAGAATTACATGATAGAACAGAGTTATCCCTGTGAGGAACACTCCCAAGATAAAGAACAATACAAAAGCCCAGCATTGCTGCAGAAGTCAGCCAGCATCACAGAGCTCACAGTCTAGCAAAAGATACAGACCATTAAGCACTGCAGTTTGAAAAGCATCCTTGCAGCTCCCGTGTTCAGTGGCTTCAGTCTTGTCCAACTCTTTGTGACTCCATGGAGTGTAGCCCACCAGGCTCCTCTGTCCATGGGATTCTCCAGGCAAGAATACTGGAGTGGGTTGCCATGCCCTCCTCCAGGAGATCTTCCTGACCCAGGGATAGAAACTGTGTCTCCTGCATCTCCCGCATTACAAACAAATTCCTTACTGCTGAGGCACCAGGGAAGCCCCAATGTTATCGCATATGAGTACCTTAGATACGTAATGTAAGTGAGGTTGGGGAGAAGACCAGTGACCAAAACAAGTCCTGAAGGACTAGCTGGAATAGTTATTAGGAGTCTAGCACCTTCCAGAATCAGGGAGATGACAGTGTGACTAGGTCATGGTGAGCAAGATGGAGAGGGATATGTGATGAGCCACAATTTGATCCCCATTTTACCCAAAACCAATAGACTATGTCATGAAGTCAGAAGAACTATAACACTTCTATTTCAAATATATTTTGAGAAAGCATCTTCATTATATGGTAACATTTGATCTATTCATTTCACTTGTGTGATTTCTGTCCATCCCTTACAAAGTTTTCATTTTTATCCTTTTCTCATAACGGTAAATTATCCCTTCATTGTCTGCATATAGTTGAATTAGAAGTTTTCCTTTAAATTAAAAGGAAGTCATACTCCCTAAAACATGAGGATTTCAGATTTTTGGAAAAGAAATATATACTCTGCATATTCTCCCAAACGTTTTCTGTTACCAGGCATAATTCATTTGGCTGAAAAGCTCCACGCTGTCAAATCAATAAGGGTTTCTTCTGCATGCTCATCTGATAGAAGCAAGCAGCAGGCTAAGACAGGATGAATGCAGTCATAGCTCAGAGTTTCAAAATGTTTCGCTTTTCAATGAATAGTAATTAAAGAGTTGGCAAATCACAGAAAATGTGTCTTTATATCTGCAAATTCAACCAATTGATGTTCCCAGGAAAACTGAACTGAAAGTTCCACTCCTCCCTAAATCAGGCTGATTTTCAACAAGGATTGAGCCTTTTGAAGAAGCAATTTACTTTGTCAACTAATTCTCAAACCAATGAGTGGGTTCACAAAACTGAGCAATTCAGTGTTTTGAACCAATAGAAAATATCTCAAAATACCCTGCAAGTACAAAGCTCAGTGCTGTCTTTCGGCTGTCTGGTCTCACCAGCAAGGCCTTCACTTGGAGGAGAAAAACTAAACTGTGCCTTATCTAATGCATACAAGAAATAGTTCCTTCAGCTTCAAGATGGTCTATGAATAGAGGGACCATATAATCTATCTTCCAAACTGGGACACTTTCAAGATTAAAAGAGGCTCTTTAACCTCTATGGGGGGACTGCAGGCATTAACCAAGGACTGTTCCAGCCAAAGCCGGACATGTGTTCTCCCTATCTATGAAGCACAGGCCCCAGAAACCCTTAGAAAAGTGTCCTTTATCTCCTCAGAGAGAAAGACGAAGCATAATAAATTGTAAACTTCTTTGATGAAGGAAAAGACTGTGTGGGCCACTATTATCTAAAACCTCTAAGCCTTAGAGCTTTCCCTTAGTTTAACTGACTTTATAATGTATATAAATAGTGAGCACATGAATATAAAGAGGCTCTGAGGGTTCTGGAGGAAAAAAACAGACTCTTCAGCTGCTCTTGAGCATGGAGACATAATTGTGACATAACAACAGATTGACCTCAGTGCAAAAATAGTCACCTTGTATTCACACTTAACCCACTTATCATCAAGTTTGAAAAAAATCCCCATTGATGAAAGACCATATGCTGGGTATTTCTCTAGAAATCATGACAGGTACATATCTCCTCTCATTACCTGGCTACCCCTGGGAATTGAACGAGTGTCAGCCTTATTAACACTAAGTTTCATGGCTTGGAAATCTATCTAGCCTTGAATATTAATTGCTAACTCTATACATATAATGAACTGCCCTATATTGCAAGCAGAACAGGACAGAGAAAGGTGGTAAGAAAAAAGGTATTATAGAAGGAAGTTAAAGGAATAGGGAGGAAGAAGAGATAGAAGAAAAGGAGCAAAAAAAAAAAAAAAAGAATGTAGAAAGTGAAGAAGGAGGAAAAGGAAACTCAAATAAGATTGAAACTAAAACATCGCATATCCTCCTTCACATGTTTTAAAGGACTTATTGGATACAGATAATTTTATTTTCAGTTCTTTGAAAAGTATTTGTAAGATGACATCTCTCTGGAGGTAGCTGAACCATCTGAATCACTTCCCCTTTTAGGGGAATACTAATATTCATTTTCCAGATGTAAAATGAATATGAAACATTTCAAAGAATCCTTCTGTTGTTAAGTCTCTAAGTCATGTCTGAATCTTTGCAACCCTATGGATGGTAGCCCACCAGGCTCCTTCTGTCCATGGGGTTTCCCAGGCAAGAATACTGGAGTGGGTTGCCATTTTCTTCTCCATAAAAAAAATTTTTTTTTTATGCAGACCATTCTTAAAGTCTTTAATGAATTTGTTACAATATTGTTTGTTTTCTATTTTGGTGTTGCAGTCATGAGGCATATGGGATCTTATCTCCCCAACCAGGAATCAAACCCTCACCCTCTGTATTGGAAGCCCAGAGTCTTAATCACTGGACCATCGGGGAGGTTCCCTTTCCTCACATTTCACCAATCTTTTGACTTGGGGGTAGCTGAGCATGTTAGATGCAGTTAGTTTCAGAAAACTGAAAAATCATGTAGATCATCTGAAATACCCTAGATTCAAAAAAAAAAAAAAAAGTGTGACTTGCTCAGTATCACCCAACTAAGTGGCAAAGTTACTTCTAAAACCCATGCTTCCTCCTCTTGACCCTAGTGGCTTATTTATAAAAGTGACTTGCTTTTAGAATGTGCATTTTATCTTATAAAGCATCAGATTGGAGTTTTCTATTAAATTCTGGTTTTGTCACTTTAGAAATGCTATACTGATTTTGAAGATCTCAAACATATCTATTTCTGAAATGTTTATCTGTTTCTCCTTTTCCCCCCAGTTTTTTAACATACCATTTACTTCTCTTTATAAAAATAATATAAATTTTAGTACTCAATAAAACTTGATTCACATCAACAAAGGAAGAAAACAACCTATGGAATGGGAAAAAAAATTTATAAACTATTCAGTTGGATTAGCGGTCAACCTTCAAGCTATTCAACAGTAAAAAAAAAAAAAAAAAATCCAATTTTAAAATTCAGGTGCAAAGAACCTGAACACACATTTTTTCCAAAGAAGACACATAAATGGTCAACAGGAACATGAGAAGATATTGAACATCACTAGCCATTAGGGAAATGCAAATTAAGCACCTGGGAGTATGTGTTGGAATGACCATCATCAAAAAGATGAGATAACAAAAGCTGCCAACAACATGGAGAAAAGCAAGCCCTTCTGTAATGCTGGCAGGACTGGAAGCTGGTACATCCACTATGGAAAACAGTACAAAGTTTCCTCCAAAAATTAAAAGCAGAATGTGACCCAGCAAGTCCACGTTTGGGAATACATACAAAGGAAATGATAACACTAACCCGAAAAGATATCGGTACCCCCATGTTCATAGCAGCATTATTATAATACATTATTATTATTACAGCCAAGACACAGAAACAATCTAAGTGGTATGTGTACACAGGCACACACACAAAGACAAATATAGCATGATCTCGCTTGTATGTGGAATCTAAACAAACAAAACAGAACACCAAACTCATAAAAAGATCAGATTTGTAGTTGCCAGAGGTAGTGGGGTGAGGGAGAAGGAGGAATTAGAGGAAGGTGGTAAAACTGTACAAACTCCAGTTATCAGATAAGGAAGTGCTAGGGGTGTAATGTACAACACGATGGCTGTGGTCAACACTGCTGTGTGACAGAAAGACGTTAAAAGAGTAGATCCAGGAGTTCTCATCACAAGGAGAATTTTTTTCCTCTTCTTTTTACTGTATCTGCATGAGATCATGTATGTTAACTAAACCTAGGGTGGCAATCATTTCACAGTACTGTACGTAAATCAAACCACCAGGCTGTACACCTTAAACTCATACAGTGATGTATATCATTACTTTTCAATAAAACTACTAGAAAACACTTCTGATTTAGTAAATTAATGAACAAAAGGCAGTACTTGTGTAGGCTTTATAGAACAACTGAGTACTTTAAATGAAACAGATGGGCCAAAACTCCGTGGAACCAAAATGTGAACAAATAAACAATTAGAGGGTCTTTCTGATCACGCGTGATTGCTTATATCTGAATACTGAAACTCTTCAATTGGAAATGAACCCCGTAGTGTGGTTTCCTCTTTTCTATATGCTTTTGAAATATGTGCTACACCATGTATATATTCACTAAGAGAACTAGGACTGTGTACTGTACATGAATCACCTATGATGAATTCTATTCTCAGTCTTCTTTACACTCTGTCATGACATAAATACAAAGTAACCAAATATAAATGTAAAATATCATAAAATACAAATCACTAGCATTGGAAATGAAAGAGTGGTCATTACTACTGACCCTATGGCACTAAAAATATGATCCAGGAATCCTATTAATAATTCTAGGCAACACAAATTTGATATTAAGATGAAACAGTCCAATTCTTTGAAAGGCACAGTCTACCAAAACTCACACATGGAGACACAGACAATTTGATTAAAAAATGGAATCAATAATTAAATAACTTTCCAAAACAGAAAGCAAGAGGCCCAGATGGTTTCACTGGTAAATTCTACAAAACATTTAAGGATGAAATAATACTAATTCCCCAAATCTGCCAAAAATATTAAAGAAGAAGAGGCACTTCCTAACTCATTATATGATGCCAGCATTACCATAATATTGATATCAAAACTAGACAAAGACATAATGAGAAAAGACAATTACCGATGAATATCTCTCCAAAAATCCTCAATGAAATATAGTAAATCAAATCCAACTATATATAAAAAACTATACACCAGAACCAAGTGAGATTTATTCCATTTATGCAAGGCTGCTTCAACATTAAATCAATTATATCATATAAACAGGCTAAAGAGAAAAAAATCAATTATTACATCAATAGATTCAGAAAAAGCATTTGGGAAAATTCAATACATATTCATGATAAAAATTTCCAGGAAACTGGGAATAAATGGAAATATCTCTGATGTAATAAAAGAATCTACAAAGAAAAGCTACAGGCAACATCATACCTAATGGTAAAACAAAAACAACATTAACAAACTAGATGTTTCCTTCAAGATCAGAAAAAAAAGACAGGGTATCCTCTCTTACTATCCTTATTCAACATTGTACTGGAAGTCTTAACTAAAAAATAAAATAAGAAAAGTGGATAAAAGGTATATAGATTGAGAAGGGAGAAATAAAATGATCTTTGATCTCAGATGACATGATTATCTACATGGAAAATCCCAAAGAACAGACAACAAAACCTCCTGGAATTGTTAAGTGACTATTGCAAGGTTGTAATTTATACAAACAAAATCAATTTATTTTCTATATTTCATCAAAAAAAATTGGATGATAAAATTTTAAACATAATGTTATTTACATTAGGACCCAAAATATACTTAGGTACAAACTTAACAGCAACAAGATATATAGATAGATATATACATCCATCCATGCATACATATGTGATAAATATGAGGAAAACTACAAAATGCTGATGAAAAAAATCAAATAAGCTCTAAATAAATGGAGAGCCATTTTATGTTCATGAGCAAAAAGACTCAATATTTTAATATTTCAATTACAAAATGATCTATAGATTCAACAGAATTCCCATCAAAATGTCAGCAAGTTGTACTTTTGGATGTCAACAAATTCAATATAACATTTACAGAGAAAGGCAAAAACTAAGAATATCCAACACAACACTAAACAGACACATTTGAAAAACTGATAATATCCAGCTTCAAGACTTACTATGAGACTGCATTAAGCAAACGAAGTGTAATACTAACGAAAGAATAGACAAATAGACTATCAGAATAGAACAGAGAGCCAAAGAATAGAGCTACATAAATAATGTTAATTGATATTTGACAGAAAAGCAAAGACAATTCAGTGGAGAAAGAAGTCATTTTAACAAATGGTGCTTAAATAATAGGACTGTTTAGTTGCTCAGTCCTGTCTGACTCTGTGACCCCGTGAATTGTAGCCCTCCAGGCTTCTCTGTCCATGGAATTTATCAGGCAAGAATACTGAAGTGGGTTGCCATTTCCTTCTCCAGGGGATCTTCCCCACCTAGGGATCAAACCCATGCCTTCTGCATTGGCAGGCAGATTCTTTACCACTGAGCCCCTGCTGCTGCTGCTCCTGCTTAGTCGCTTCAGTCGTGTCCGACTCTGTGCAACCCCATAGACAGCAGCGCATCAGGCTCCCCCATCCCTGGGATTCTCCAGGCAAGAACACTGGAGTGGGTTGCCATTTCCTTCTCCAATGCATGAAAGTGAAAAGTGAAAGTGAAGTCACTCAGTCATGTCCGACTCTTAGCGACCCCATGGACTGCAGCCTACCAGGCCCCTCCGTCCATGGGATTTTCCAGGCAAGAGTACTGGAGTGGGGTGCCATTGCCTTCTCCATTGAGCCCCTGGGAAAGCCCAAATTATGAGACAACCACATGCTAACCATTTAGAACTTACAAGTTTCACAAAAATTAATTTCAAATGGATTGCAGACCTAAAATTCAAGGCTACAAAATATAACACAAGAGAAAAATATATGTTTCTGTGATTTTGGCGATGACTTTGTAGATACAACACCAGAAGCATAATCCAATAAAAAAATTTTTAATTGAAATTTAAAACTTCTGCTCTATGAAAGACTGGGGGAAAACATTTTAAATTGCATATGTGATAAAGACTTTAATATATACAACTCAAACTGTCAAAACCTAAAAATAAGAAAACAACTCAATTCAAAAATGGGCAGAAGATCTGAAAAGACATCACCAAAGAAGATACGCAGATGGCAAATAAACATATGAAAATAAAGCTCTGTATCATATCATTAAGAAACTGAAAATTAAAAGTGAGATACCACTAAACATCTCTTCAAATAGCTAAAATCCAAAATACTGATAGCAAAATGACAGGGCGAATATAAAAGAATGTACACTTTGATCCACTGCTAGTGAATATGAAAATTGGTATAGCCATTTTGGAAAACTGTTTGACCATTTTATTCAAAGTTAAACATAGATTTACCAAGGAATCCAGAAACCACGCTCTTAGGAAGTGGCTAAAATGAGCTGAAAACTTATGTTCGTACAAAAACTCAGACAAGGATGTTTATAGCAGCTTTATGCATAATTTCCAAAACTTGGAAGCAACTAAGATGTCCTTCAGCAGGAATGGATAAACAAGCTGTGGTACATCCATTCTACCGAGTATTGTTCAGTGATAAAAGGAAATGAACTTGTCAGATTTTCTAAATCATAGGTATGAGCAATTTTTGTTGTTATTACTGTTATTAAAATACTACTAAATTGTCACCTGGTGGGCATTCTCTCCTCTATACCCTAACAGTATGGGAAAGTCTATTTCACTAAACTATTCCTAAGTGATTCTTGTCAATTTAAACAATCTTTTATAACCTGAAAGACTTTTTAATGGCCACTTTGGCTGTGAAAAGAAAGCAATTTTAAAGTTATTGACCACTTAAATTCCTTTTATATTACACAGCCTATCGTGTGACCTTGCCCATGTTTTCCTTACTTTTTACTATTTGCTATGTTCTATGTATATTAAGAAAATCAAGTATATTCCCAGTTTAATTTTTGCAGTTTTGATTCTGCCTATAATTTTTCCCCACTGAAGAAGTTTCTGATTATGGTCAAATTTATCAATCTTTAACCATAGCTTCTGAGCTTACAATGATTCATGAGAAGGCACACAGCACTCACACAGATACTGAATTTCACCAAAGTTATTTTCTATAACTCAGTGGTATCATCTTTTAAAAACCCTTAATTTACCTTTACAGTGGGACAATAGAATTCCAGCGTAACTTTTTGCCAGGAGACCTAGTCAGTTCTTCCCTAATAATTATTGAATAGCTCATCTTGTTCCCCATAGACTTAACCTGTGAAATTTGGTATTTATTTGAGGCAATTTCCCAACTAACTTGAATAGTTCCGGTTCAACTAATCTGCTTAAACCAACCTCAAACTGTTTATATTATTGTGAAATTGTAATATGTGTTAATATCTATGTGGTTATCCCCTTCATTACTCTTCTTCTTTAGATGTTACTTGGCAAATCTCACACACTTATTTTCCCACATAAACATTAGTAGCACTTGTCAATTTTATGAGAATTATTGATATTTTCAAATATATCATATGTATTTATAAGTTGATTTAGTGAGAACTGACATATTAACACTACTATTTCTATTAATACATATGGATGAGAAGTCTTCCCATTGTGTCAGATCTCATTTACATACTCTAGTTTAACTTTTAAATTCTCTCTTAAAGCCTTCTTCCACATTTATGTCCACATAGACTAAATTTTTCAGAGAATGCAATAGCAACCCACTCCAGTACTCTTACCTGGAAAATCCCATGGACAGAGGAGCCTGGTAGGCTGCAGTCCATGGGGTCGCTAAGAGTCAGACACAACTGAGCGACTTCACTTTCACTTTCATGCATTGGAGGAGGAAATGGCAATCCACTCCAGTGGTCTTACCTGGAGAATCCCAGGGACGGGGAGCCTGGTGGGCTGCTGTCTATGGGGTCGCACAGAGTCGGACACGACTGAAGCGACTTAGCAGTAGCAGCAGACTAAATGTTTATGCCTAGATAGTCTAAATATATTTGCTATTGTAAATAAAACCTTTCCATCCACTATATTTTATCACCTATACTAATTTTTATGTTTTCATCTTTTATAACTCACCACTTTATTCAATTCTCTTGCTATTTCCATTTGCAGTTGTATTTCTTGATCTTTCTGTATATGGCAAATAATATGCAAATAATTCCAATAATTAAACACAGTCCCTAGTTTCTAACATTTTCTCCTCTAATTATGGTGTTCAGATTCCTAGTAATTTTTTTTCATAGTAATTTTCAGTAGTGATGGTGATAGTAGTCATCATTCTTATTACTGACTTCATTGAGAAATCTGCTTCACAGTTAATTATGAGATTGTTTGAGTCCCATATCAGAGGAAAGAAACTGTTCTCAATTTCTACTATATTCATATTTCTTATTAATTAAGGATTTTGTGTTGAATATTGCCAGATTAATTCCTGCATGTACTTAAAAAACAATTTTTTTCCTTTAACCTAACAATATAGCAGATTGTGTTGAAATATTACCCAATACAAATCTACACTTGCATTCCTAACATGAATACCCTTCATCACATGATCAGGATATAACATTTGTTAATGCACTACTAATTCTGAATCATATGTTTATGGTTTTAATAGATGTAAGTAAGATTAGTTTACTTAATTTTATGTGCAGTCTAAAGTTTTGTCATCATGTTATGCTAATTTACAAAAATATTCTAACACTTTAATGTTTTATCAGGCCTGGAACAATTTGAATAGAGCTGAAGTTCTCTTGACCAAACTCAGGAGACAGTGGAGGACAGAGGAGCCTGGCAGGCAGTCCAAGGGGTCGCAAAGAGCTGGACACAACTTAGAGACTGAGTAACAACAATGCCTCAAAGACTTTAGAAAATTTGTTTCTAAAACTATTGGCCTAGCACTTCTTTGAGGTTTACTCACTGAAAAAACTTCCTATTTCTTTCATGATCATAGATATCTTCTGAGATCAACTTTTGAGATTTATATTTTCTTAGATGTTATTTAGTTTATTCAGTTCTCATATTTAATAGACTCAGGCAAATTATATGTTTATAAGCCTTTGAATTTCCTCTATAGCTGTAATTACTTTGCCATCCTCATTTTTAATTTACACAGTCTGTTTTTATTAGATTTACTAGTAGTTTTTCTTCTCTTCCCACTCCACAAAAGAGCTTTTGATTTATTTATCAGTCCTACTACTTTCTATTCGATAATTCACTAATTTTTTCCTTTTGTTTTCATTGATTTATTCCTTTTGTTTTCTGTGGATTCAATTGGTTGCTCTTTCAATATCTTAATTTGAGTTATAATTAACTCTATTCAATTCTTTCTTAATTAGTAATATATGTGTTAAATATGTGGTTCTAAATTTTTTCATGGTATGGCATAATCAGAAAAATTATATTTTTATAGCTCATTTAGTACACTCCAGGCTCTTCACTATTCAACATCCTGCCAAGGTCTGGGGATGAAAAGAAATAAAATCTAAAGCATACCTAATATCCATTTGCTCCACAGCAGTTAGGAAACCTATTAATAAAACCAAATGGATCTTACACACATCCATATACTCAGTAAACAACCAATGAGAAAATGCACTAGGAGCTCAGAATACAAAACAGATGAGAAAAGGTTTCTCATTAATATTTAAAATAATGAAAGTATGTGCTCACCAATTTAGAATTGTCAAGTCGCTTAACTTCTAGTCCCAGAACTACACATATTGTTTGTGTGACCCATGTCTATGCCTCAGTGTTTTGAATTTTCACTGAAATAGAGATGAAAGAATAAATATAATATTTGAACATTAAAATGATGAATTCAAATTATCACTATTAACTTGCATTGAAAGGGCCTCTAATAATAGTATATACGTTTCTGTGCTCTCTTGTGCATGCTCAATAAATAAATAATGGAATACATTTCCTATCTTGATGGAACCAAAAATAAGCCAGCTGACTGTTGTTGTTATATAGTCACAGATATAGATTACCCTCAGTGAGTGAAAGAATCCTAAGTTATTGCATTGAGAAAACTATTGAAACAAAAGAGGAGAATCAGGCTTCGGTATTCTCCATTTGGAGATCTGATAGTCCTATAACAATTTTTACCAAGAAAGTTGAGAAAACCTGGCTAAAATTATTCATATTGGAAAGGACTTTTTTTTTGAGGCAGAAGTCACAGATTTTATTTTATTTTATTTTTATTTTATTTTTATTTTATTTTTAAACTTTACAATATTGTATTGGTTTTGCCAAATATTGAAATGAATCCGCCACAGGTATACATGTGTTCCCCATCCTGAACCCTCCTCCCTCCTCCCTCCCCATACCATCCCTCTGGGTCATCCCAGTGCACCAGCCCCAAGCATCCAGTATCGTGCATCGAACCTGGACTGGCGACTTGTTTCATATATGATATTTCATATATGAAACTGGCGAATGTTTCAATGCCATTCTCCCAAATCATCCCACCCTCTCCCTCTCCCACAGAGTCCAAAAGACTGTTCTATACATCAGTGTCTCTTTTGCTGTCTCATATACAGGGTTATTGTTACCATCTTTCTAAATTCCATATATATGCGTTAGTATAGTGTATTGGTTAAAAAATCAAATAAAAAACTCCACAGAGATAACAGAGGCCTTACTCACCTAGCTGATAAAACCTTGAAGATTTTTCTTGATGTGGATAGGATGGTCACACAAAAAGCGAAACAGAGAGGATGATGTCTCCTACCTTGCAGAGCTTGCAGACATATGAACCCATTATGCATGTGATTGCTTTTCATTCTCTGCTACTGAGTCATGAGGTGCAATTCACAATCAGCTTAGAAATCAAGTGAAATCTTTGTTTTGTGTATGACACTGGGGATGGGTTTTAAAAAATTTGAGAAGAAAGATCTACCAGACAGAGAAAGGGTACTTATTTTAAATGTAGATGGGGATAAAAGAAAAATCTTCATACTAGAAATGATCACAGACTAAGACTGCTGAGTATGCCTATTTGGAAATGAGGTACAGGAGATATAACTGCAGACAGGAGTAACATTGCAAGATGTCTATACCTTAAAAGCAATTTCATGATGTGTTAAATAAGAAAATTGGGAGCAGGTATACATTGATTAGAATGATGCAGTAGGACTCCCCTGGTGGCCCAGTGGATAAAACTCCCCGTTCGCAAGTCAAGGGGCCCAGGTTTGATCCCTGGTGAGGGAACTGGATCCCACATGATGCAACTAAGATGTGGCACAACCAAATAAATACATTAAAAAAAAAAAGATGTTGTTAAATGTGGGCAAAACTCCCACTGTTTCCCACATATCATCTAAGTACTCAGAGAGTTGTTGGGTAGATTAGCTGAATTACGTATGGAGCACTTGGGGCACATAATGAGTGCTGGGATCATGTTAGCCATTATTATTATTGTTGTTGATCTTAAAATTTTCAGTGACATTTTGGGAATAGTTGTGATTATTCTTACAGCAGCACTATTATTTAAATAGCCCATAGAAGCAATAAAGAAATCTTTTTATGGATAAAGTTTTGTTAAAATGTAACCAGGATAATAGAAACATATATGCATATTCTCTATCAATACATATTCAAAACATATTTTTAAAAATTGCAAATATGTTACAAAATGAAATAATCTTGAAAACAGACGTTATAATTTTCCACAGGGAATTTTACAAATAACATCAGTGTCTTGTGAGCACTGTTTCCTTTCATCTCTCTTCATCTCTCTTGAGGACACAGGGACATTTTCATGAGTTAATAATTTAGAGTCATTTTATGACTTTAAAAAAGTCTAGCATGAGCTGAGAAATCTAGAGGGGATTTATAAAACAAATGGCACATTAGAGAGAATACTGGATGGAGTTAAATTACTACTTTGACACGCAAGAATGTAATCTGTTATTTTGGCTGTGGGAGGGAGAGAGAAGGCAGACCAATTACATGAACTCTCAATTACTGCAGGACTCCAGAGTTGCTCCAAAAAGACTTCTACAGTGATAGTATTATCTGAAAAGTATTAAGGAGATACACTAAGCACTAGAGATTTTAGTGAAAAACAATGTAGGCTCATAAAAATTGTGTTCAAGATGATCATCGGGTAGCTCCTATAAGACCTATGAACAGGGATGACCCAGGTGAACACCGCATGAAAGTCAGTAATTAAAATACATTTACAGGACTTCCCTGGTGGTCCGATGGTTAAGACTTTGCCTTCCAATGTATAGGGTGGAGGTTTAATCCCTGGTTGGGGAGCTAAGATTCCACAGGCCTCAGGGCCAAA